>NC_083235.1:30531197-33031197 GCF_032191835.1 Heteronotia binoei | reverse complement strand
CAACGCGCTTCGCCTTTTTCATGTAGCAAACAGAAACCAGCTTTTAGAGGATCTTATTTGCTGCGTGAAAGAGGCAGAGCTAGTTGCAGCCCCAGGGCAGATAGTGTGAAATCCGACAGAAGTCCCGTGGAGAAGAGGAGAGTGAGAGCGGCATAATTCTAACGGGGAATCAGTCTGAGATTCCTGTGATCAGCTGCTGAATGTGCTTTCTCTATGCTGGTCTGGCATACTTGAATATGGGCTCAGTAAGGGCTGGGGCTAGCTAGATTACTGCAGAAAGCAATTGTCCCTTCTTGCAGTTACACTAAGTACACTAATTTATTCTACTTTGCTAGTTTTTCAGTAGTTGGCAACAGTTCATACAAGCCCTGTGACTAGATCATTTACTCTTATGAGTGAATCTTGTCTTCACCTGTGCATTCCGATGTAAAGTGTACTATTTCAGAATGCTGGGTGCCGTTCTGTCTCCTTCCCTTTTCTGTGTGTAACCTCATGTGTATAGATGTCCCTGCCAACTGGACAGGCCACTTGGTGTATCTAGCAAAGCAGATTCTGTCTCATAAAGGTTTATGGCACAATAAATCAGGTAGCCTCTATAGTGCTGGAAGATTATTTGTTGAACAGTTAAAGAGCGCTTATGGGTAAAGTGGGTATGAATATTTGGAGATTGAGTATGAAACAGAAGAGGTGAAGATAAGTATGACGGAAATCCTAACACCTTATTAGGGCTCGAGTGCTACCTAGAGCATCTAAGGCCTTGGACCTATGAAATTTACATAACCCATTAGTTTCCATTCAGCATTGGGCCATCCTACTAAATATAATCCTTTTTGTACAAAGGAAAAACCATTTTGGGCAAGACTATCTGTTTGTCTTGGAAGTTTAGAACCATAAACAGATGTGTGGGAGGTGAGGCTATCATTTTTAATTGGGCTTATAGTTTTCTGATTGCTGACAGTAGCCTCTGACTTCAGAGGTGGAGGTTTGCATTGGATTGACTAAATCAGCTTGTCAGTCTTAGAAGTGGAGGCCAGCTTAGCTCAGATTCCATTGGCCGTAATTTTTTTTTTCCATTTTAGCATTTTATTGCTGTAAATATTTTGACATTCGGGATTTTGCCCTTGTCTTCAGTAGAAAGTGGGGTCCGGAGGAGGTTGGGTAGGGGTTAAGGATTCAACTTGGTTACTTCAAGGAACGTTGTCCATGCTCTGAGGAACCTATTACAGCCTAGGTAACATGTCCTTATCTGCATTACATCAGCTGTTCTGCTTTTTATTTGAAAGTCTGCGTGCTGTGGTACTGTGTCCTTCCCTGCATTTGTTTATCCCTTTTTTCCATCCCTTTTGGAGTCAGCTGCCTTTCTGCCCCTCCCCTCTCTTCTATAATAAAACTTTTTATAAAGACTTTTTTGCATCATTTAGCACAATCTGCTTCCCTGGGATATTTCTGTTAATCTCTTCGCTATGTGGTAGATCTCACAGGTGCCACCTAGTTTGTTACGAGGTATTTTCCAAGGTTCCCTCCCTGTTACTTCATCATTGGCTTAGTACTGCGCTAGCTGATGTCCTTTGAGTGTCTCTGAGTAGTGACAACTGGTTGTCAGGGGCTTTCCAGGAAACCCTTAGTGTAAGGAGGTTTCCCAGCAAGGAAAGCCACCTTCCCCTATTTCTTGCATAACAAGAAGTTAGACCAGATTCATGGGGAATATGGGAACTTTTGTTATTTGGATATATTGGATGTAATCAGTGAGCTGGAGTTGTGTAGCACAAAAAGATAGAAATTCTATATTGTAGTATGGGCATTTGTGTATATTTGAGTTTCTAAAGGATGCTATCCCAGAGGGCTTGAGTTCAACCAGATATTTAATTTAGAATCCACTGAAAATAGCTACAGGTTTACAAGTGGAAAAAATTACACATCTTTTACTAGTTTTACCTTAGATACTATTCCAAGACAGCCCAAACTTTGAAGGTATTTCACTTCTGTTAAAAGTGCCTGTGTTAATAGTTCCTTGTCTCCTTGTAGCAAGTCTAAAAGTCTGCAGTTTTTCTGCTACCTGTAAAAGGTTGTGTACATGTCGTGATTTCTCAATGGCAGCGGGAATGATTTATCTCATACAGTTCCCCTGGTAATTGACCTCGTGGCTCATTGGCATGTTAGCTCAAGCAGATTCCCATACCTGTGCTATCATCCACTTCACAAAGTTTCAAACAGATCAGTAGAACAATGCAGTTGCCTGGACCAAATTGCAAAATCAACTTCTGATTCAATCAGTTTTACTCCTAATGAAAAGTGTCTCCCTCCCTCCTGCCATCTTAAGGAGTTGTATGAATGCACAAGTGAATATGCCAACTTAAAAAAAACCCCTTTAAAATAGCTGCAGAAGTGTTCCACCTGTTGGAAGGGGAATGTGGTTGTGCTTTCCATAGGCACTAGCAAATATTTGCTGATGGTTTTTTTGTTAATCTTATGGTATGATGAATTGATCGTATGCAGATTTATTTTTTGTGGTAACCATACAAGGTCTCCTTCAGGTCAGTCCTATGAAATCAGAATGCTGGACAACAGGAAAATGGGGGAATTGCCTGAATTGAATGGGAAGCTTGTAAAGGTGAGTTGGCTATTTCTGCAGGTGATCCTTTCTCTCCAAAAGACTCAGGGTAGATAGTTTAAACAATACTTTAAACAAAGGTCTGCATACACAGTAGAGTCAGTTAAGTATAATGTTAGTGGATCTAACTACAGCTAGGAGGCCCTGGTTCAAATCCAGATTCAGGCAAACCCATCTCACAAGGGATGCCTGTCCTGTGCAGTTGGAGTGGAGCACAGCTAGACTCCCCCAGTCTTCTGTGTCACCTGAAATTGTGTCCCCCATGAGTTATTGGAACCACAGGAACGGGATAGAATCCAAGCTAGGGTTGTTAGAATAAAATCATATTCGCCAGCCTGATCTGTAGTAGGAATATGAAAGATAAATGTAATTTTGGTGTCCTCTGATTGAAAAAGATGGAGGAGCCCATCAAAACATTGTTCCAGTGCAGCCCCTGTAGTGGCATAGTAAGACGAGTCCAGTTGTTCGAGATTCAATTTCTGGAGACATTTTGGTTTACAGGTTATGACCCTGGAAGTGCTAGGGATTGCAGTCCACTGAAGAAGCCACTAAAGGAAGTTTAACAGGCAGGAGAACATTGTGACAGAAAAACAGCAGGGGCACCAGTGAATAAGGCAGAGATTTCTACTGAGAATTGAAAGATAGTTGCCAGCAGTGTTCCCTCTAAGATATGGAGTCTGGTGAGCAAAAAAATCTACTTTATGAGCTACTAGCATTAAAGTTGTGAGCAAGTTGTTTGGCTACTGCATAAATTAGTTTGCTATGGAGCCATTTTTTTTCCTGAGCTAAGACAAAAATGTGTGAGCCAGAGGCTAAAAAACTGTGAGCTAATTCATAGTAGTTCAGCTTAGAGGGAACACTGGTTGGTGGATGTTCAGTTAATTCAGAATTTGGGGTGTATGAGGCTTGGGGATGGCTTCCAGGCTACAGTTTATGAACCCCCAAATTTAAATCTGACAGATTTTCTTAATAACAAACTTTAAAAAGATCCTGTGGGTTGCCGAGAGACAGCTTAAATGAAATACTTTGCTTTCAGAGGATTTTGGCCTTTAATGAACCAACATAAAGCACAGAAAATAGAAAAATGTTATAGTAGTCTTGAATCCAGATTCTGAAGGCATGGTTTACAGTCATTAATGTGTAGAGAGTATCCAGAACACTATACAAGGACAGTCGGCAGAATAATCACAGAATCCAAAGTGGCTTTCAGTAGACCATCACTCATGTCCTACATAAGAAGTCCTGAAGCTCAGAAGGCAATGTAAGTTTTGTTGGTCTCAGAAATAGAGTAATTCTTTCCATTCTGTTTCCTTAAACAAATGCATGAACAACATTAGAATTTTAGCTAAGTTCAGTCTTCACTTGTCAGAGGAGGGCGTATAGAGAGAATGTAGAAGCAGTGGCTAGGAAGAGACCACTTGCTGGAAGACCATCTTAATGCAGTGCGAACTATAATGCTGCACATTTCTGCCTGATCTGGGTTTACATCTAGGGAACAAAACTGTGCTGTGTGGATCAACTCTTTCCAGTCTGGCGCAGTTGTTCTGAAGAGGGTATCCATATTCCTTATCTTCTCCCAAATATGAAAATGGCATTATTTCAGACAAGGAAGAGGCAAGCAAGAGTGTGTGGAAAGCAACTGTGCTAACGTGCCTCAAACAAAAACAGCCTTCCTTTCAGGCGAAGGTGGCTTGCCTTTGAAGCTTTCATGTTGTTTCCTCTTCCTCTCTGGTTGTTGCATATTAATGTAAAGTCTTTGTCCTGTGGCAATCAGTCTGAAAGAGCCCAAGTAGATGTGCTGGAGGAAACGTTTGGATCTCTCCCCAGGCTTTATTTTTTTTAAGCTAATTAGTAGGGAGGGCATGCTTTGAAGATGGGGAAGGAGTATGTTTAATCTTGTTTTCCTGCTTCTCCTTCAGCCCGCCTGCCACCCTGCAACTGTGGTTGACTCTGTAGGAGGAGGAAAAAGGCAGTAGTAGATTATTTAAAATCATGGGAGGAAAGGGCTATATCTTTGTTGCCTGTATAGCGGTTTCCTGGATTTTGAAAGGTCAGGTGGAGGCTGCTAGTTGGTTTTTTAAAGGAAAAAGCCGTGAGAAGTCCTAATTGTGGATCTATGTCATATCTGATATGACCCTAGATTTCCAGGCTGTGTAACTCCAAAATTTAGTGTAGTTAATGACTTCTGGACAGGTAACTTTGAGCAGCTCCTTGTGTGAACAAGGGTGTAGTCATTGGTTTGGTTACTGCCTCAGAAAATATTGAGCGTCCCCCAGAATAGGACTTAGTCTAGTGTAGGTACCATCTAGTTTTCCAAGCTTCTTCCCAAGTTTCATTGTTTCCTCCAGTTGTTGAGATTGCATATTCTTTAGATGCTGTGCTGTGCACACCCTTGGAATCAAAAGCCCAGTGTAACGTCAGTGTAGTAGCTTGCTGGCTTTTTGTAATGGAAAGGGCGCAGAATTCCTTTCCTTGCAGGTTGAAGAGTAGTTAGAAAGCATGCAAAAAGTGCCCAAGACAGGGTAGCTTCAGATATGCATTTATTGCATCTGAAGCTATGTTTCATGTAGTGCTGAACACCACCCCCACAAAAAAGACATATCTAATTGTGTGTTTTTGGGATCTCTCATAATCTTGGGTCTGGTTCACACATAATCTGAGAAAGGGCCTGGCCTGTGGGGATATGCAGTTTTTCAGCAGCAAATGTTTGCACTCCCAGATGAGCTATCTAGCTTGAACCAGCCAAGGGCCCAAACCCTTCAAAGAACATCATATATCCACTAACTAGAGTTTCAGGTACCATGAACAACTTTCTCTGGCTCCAGAATCATATTCTATCCAGAATCATATTCTATCCAGTATTAATAGAGAAAAAATTGGGGAGCATAACCAGAACCTGTATGTAATGGGCAAAATAGCTTTGAGGATTAATTGATGGCAGATGTGTTTGGGAAGGAGAAAGTATAATGGAATTACTTTCCCATGAAAAAGTTTGTCATCTCCAGTGCCAACTTGGGAGTCCAGTTTAATTGATAAAAGCCTTAAGGCTTGCTGGAAGGATCTTTTTTCCCCTTGACGGATGATGGTTTTTAGGTGCAGAGGAAATTTTGCCGCTGTCTTACAAACATAGTGAGGAAAGGAAGGGTTTGGACCTAGCTTTAAGAAATGGGATTTTGAACCAAATGGGCTGAATTTAGAATAGCTGTTGAAGGCAACATGAAATAAAACAAAAATGTTTATAGTACACTGTTTGTACCCTGTTTGACAGCATCTGATGTTCATTAGTTAATGATTGCCATCATCAAGGGAGTGATTAAGAAGAAGACTGCAGATTTATACCCCGCTCTTATCTCTGAATCAGAGGCTCAGAGTGGCTTACAATCTCCTATATCTTCTCCCCCCACAATGGACACTCTGTGAGGTGGGGCTAACAGGGCTCTCACAGCAGCTGTCCATTTAAAGATAGCTGTGGCTGACCCAAGGCCATTCCAGCAGCTGTAAGTGGAGGAGTGGGGAATCAGACTCGGTTCTCCCAGATAAAAGTCTGCACACTTAATCACTACACACCAAACTGGCTCTCATGGGTTAATATGGGTTCCTCCAGCCCAGGTGCCTCTAATTTGCAAGTGGGCATCATGACTCAAATGCAACTGATAGGGAAGTTCTTATAACTTCAAAGGGTACTTTTAACAGAATCTGTTTGCTGTCAGGCATCACATATAGGAGGATTGAGTGATGTGTAAGCAGCATGAATGAGATCTGAAACTTTTTAAAAATAGTATATATTTTATTTAATATAAGCAGCACAAACGTTGAGAAAGGTAAGATAAAAATACCACAGTGTTTCACTTATACAGAGTCATATTTTGGTTAACAAAAGTAAAAATCAGGGAACCCATCATTTATAATCCTCAGTATTCTCTAAGAAATTGTAACTAATAAACATTTTTCTATCTATAAAGTTGTTGAACAGATCTTACTTTGTTATGTTCAAATTACTTATATACTTTTGTTTTGGTCTGGGCTACATACAGTTACATTTTCATTCCTAACATATCTAGCATTTCTGACCTTGGGGCATTTGTAAGCATAAACATTATAAACACATGTTGCTCAATTCTGTCTCTTAATCCTTCAGGATTTATCATTTTATTCTTATTTTAATCCTTAAAACTTTCTAGTCTAATTTTGATCAACATATGCAAAAAATACATTCAATTTTTCTTAAAATTCAGATTCTGGTCTGTTGTGCAAGTGCAATGTTATCTTTGCCATTGTCATATGATCAGTTAATTTATTTTTCCAGTTGATCAATTCTGGGCATATTTCAGTTTTCCATTTAGATGCAAATACCACTCTTGCCGCTGTCACGGTATATTTAAATAGTTCACTAAGAATTTTTGATACATTAGACGATAATATATTTAGTAGCATTCATCAGGAAGTTAACTTTTAATATCTTGTATTTCTTCATGGATCTTTATCCAATATTTTTTTGCTTTGTTGCAAGACCACCACATATGATAGAATGTTGAATCTGTCTTCCTGCATTTCCACCATTTGACATTATAGTTCTTGTTAGCTTTTGCAGTTTGTTTGGGCGTGATGCACCATCTAAAGAGCACTTTGTACCAGTTCTCCCTTAGGGCTTGGGATTCAGTAAACTTGATTTCTTTTGTCCATAAGTTTTCCCACTGGCTCATAGGAATATTCTTTCCAAAGTTCTTCATCCATTTGATCATATAGTCCTTTGCTTGTTCTGTTTCATATTGCAATAGCATTTTATATATTTTTTCCTAATAGATGTTTTAGGAATAAGACCAGAAACTTGATTTCCTACTGACGTCCTGGATGTGTAGAATGTGTAAGTGCTGATGTCTGGGAGTGTGTCTTGAGCTCATGGTCCTTCTGTTAGCTTGAGTGAAATTTTGAATGTGAACTGGTGCCATGTGTGTACACATTTACACAACTATGCCCTATTCTTACAGTTCATATTGCAAGCAGAACTTTCCTTAAGCAGGCATTTACACATTAATGTTCCAGTTTCCATTCAGGATTTTGAATATAGCATATGTATCTTTAAATGAAAAATTTTTTTTTGCTCCTGCCCTGTTTAATTTCCCTGAACTCAAAACGAGTTCCCAGGTGTGTCCTATAACCCGCTCCATCTTTGTTGCCCAGAGTATATTTCGAGTGGTGTTCCATGACAGACGGCTTCAGTACACTGAGCATCAGCAGCTCGAAGGCTGGAGGTGGAATAGACCAGGGGATAGAATACTTGACATTGGTGAGTACCTGTTAAAATTTTGGAATACCGTCATAGTGGCTTTTGAAAAAGCATACTGGAACTGCTGCTGGTGGTTGTGATATAACATGGGAGGACTCTGTGTTTGAGTTTTAGGATTTTGCATTTGGAAAATGTATGTGCTGCCTCTCCAAAGACATGCTAGGGAAGGCTCACAAAGTGAGAACAATATAATAGAATCATAAACAAGAAAAGGCAATTCCATATGCTTTTAGGATAGAACCTCTTGCTGTATTTCACATGCCACAAAGGAATTTTTCCTCCAGCCCAGGTGCCTGTAAGGTCTTGGGTCTTTTTAAAATGTTGCCTTCCCCTACCAGATGTGGCCTCGAGGTCTTATCACAGGCTGCCTTGATCTGGTAGCTCTGTAATCACCATTTCCAAGCAGAGCACCAATGTAGGAGCTGTGGAAACACTGTGATCCAGATTGCGTGTCCTCTTATGTAGTGGCGCCTAGCAGGCTTACGTACCTGCCTTTGCACAGAGTGGAGTGCTAGAAGGCCTTTTGGTCCTATTTAATGTCCTGGTCCTAATGTTTTTAATCAGCTTGTCTGGAAAACTACTATTCCAGAGGGGTGCCATCATTTCCCATCATTACTGCACTAATTTAGTGTCTTAAATTCAGCTCTCTGGTCCACAAAGGATTCTGTAGTGAAAGAACTTGCAGATCCTCAAGCCTGTGAGGATCTTCAGTGTGAATGCCTTTTCAACAACTTGGGCTTCTTTTGACTAAATCATTAGGACTTTCTGTGACTTGTCAGTGTGCAATTGGGTATTGGGGCCAGAAGCTATCACCCTGGGTCTCGGCAAACTTTCACTGAAAGCTTCTAGTCCTTTGGGCAGCAAATAGAGCCCTGAAAGTGCTTATTAATATCTCACAAGGTGAGGTGCCAGATCCTGGATAAGATTTCCAGCACACAAAACTGACATTTGTTTCCTGTGTGGTTTTCTGCCGCAGCCTCTTTCTTGTTCTCATGATTAATAGAAGCTGAACAAATTACGCAAACACACACACAAGCACATTTTAAATTGCAGGTCACAGAATCTGGTTCTTTGTGCAGGATTTTTGGGTTGTCCTAATGTATTGTGCACACAGCCTTGACTTCTATGGTCTCCAAGCTCCTCTTTAATTGACTTTAAAGCAATAGCATCACACTTGGTTCTGTATTCTGCCAAACTTGCTTGATTCCTTGAATTCATTTCCCTCCCTTTAGTTATCCAGTTAAGCAGCTAATATGTTCTACACTTGTCTACTAGTATTTGCCATGCATCCAGGCATGGCCAAACTTGCTTCATGTAAGAGCCACACAGAATAAACATCAGATTTTTGAGAGCAGGAAGGAAGGCAAACAGATATGGGGGAGGGGGGAGGAAGAGGTAGAAAGAAAGCAATTTTAAAGAGACAAATGCCTTCTCAAAGCTGGGCGGTGGGGGCTTTGAGAGCCACACAATATGTGTGAAAGAGTCGCATGTGGCTCCCGAAGCACAGTTTGGCTACCCTGCTCTAAACTGCAAGTGTCTTCTCTCTTCCGCAGATATTCCAATGTCTGTGGGAATAATTGATCCCAGGGCAAACCCGACGCAGCTGAATACTGTAGAGTTTCTTTGGGATCCCTCAAAGAGGACTTCGGTGTTTATTCAGGTAAACCGAGATGTATCCGAAGTGCCTGCCCTAGACATTTTTTCTCTGTGACAGGATTTACAGCGGAGCAAGCTAGCAGTGACACTTCAAAGCAATCTGTTTTACTCCAGAAAATCTAAATAATTATCTTTTGCAGTAAGGGTATCACTCTGTTCCAGTATTGTATAGAAAGCACAGAATTGCAGCTTTTGATCAGCTTAAAAGCACCAGTGCTCAGAGTTGTGAAGCAAGCCAAAAGGTGAGGACAGCTGATGTGACCTTTTCTCTGACCCTGACCACCACCACCTGCTGAGTGCCTTGATTGACACTCTCCATCTCTTGGTCTGATCATCACGCAGCCCTTCTTAGTTTGCCAGTCAAAGTGATAAAGGGGCAGTTCTTCTTTTCACACTTCAAGGTGTGCTTCGGGGCTCCCCATGGCCTTCCTTCCTTCTGGTTTTTACTGTGCCACTAATCGTGAAGTGTCATTTCAGAATCCTGGCTGCCATTTTCAAATGAGAGTTGTCATGATTGTGGCAGTTTCTTGTTAGAAGTGCCAGTCTTGGGCAGGGGTAGCCCATCAGTTGGTCCTTAAGCCAGCCTGGCCGTCACTGACGGGAGGCAGCTCAGTCTTCCTCTTAGCCATAGCTGGAAAGGCTCAAACAACTTGTATTCTCCGCTAGGGAAGCTTTATACAGTGAACTCTGAAAACTTTTCAGAACACAGTAATGCTGATCGCACTTGAGAAACCTAAGTGACAATCTAGAATGCCAGGACCACTGGTTGAAGCTGTCATTTGTTTCATTGCAGTGACAATGCATGGCCTATTGGGTTCTTTTCTCGGGGGGAGTGGATGGGAAAAACAGTTCTGCTTAGCTGTAGCCTGGGAGTTCTGTCCTGGGGGCAAGGCCACTGTTGCCAAACTAAACAAAGAACTGATCTTGTTAGAAGCCTTCAGAAGGGCAGATGTACCTTGTTGAAGACAGATAAATTGTCAGAATCAAGACTGTACATCCAAGGCTTATACCATGGGATTACTGATCCTTTCATCTGTTTTGAATGCTCAGGGCAACATTGGCCTGTTTCTCGCTATCACAGTTTATGGAGGTGGCTCTCCACTAGAGGCGCAGCACCAACACACTGAGTTGGTAGCTGCCCTCCCCTCTGGCAAAGTTGATGGGTGAGCTAGGAAAGCTAAATTGTCCACTTCTCTGCCTGCTCTGGATTAATTTTTGTGACTTGAAAACAAGCTCTGTGTGTGTTGTTGTTGCTTCCCGCTCAAGGCCCAGGTTTCTCCTTTGCGCTTTTTGCAAGCAGCTGCTCTGTAGGGTTGAAAACCTTAACTGTGCCTAAACAAAGGAAAAGCAAGATAACCTACTCTGTTAGCCTTGGACTCCTTTTCAGTCCTCTGGACTGTGGACTGTTGCAGCATTTCTCACTCTTTTCATCACGGCTCAGACATCAAGAGAGGTCCTTAAACTGATGTGTTCTTCCCCTCTTGTTCAAGCCCTCCCCTCCCCTGTGCAAATCAGTGCTAGGATTAACAGCTTGTACCATTGACTTTATTGCAGAGTTTGGAGATGGGATGACTAGCTCTGATTTAAAGCCACCTATGGTTAGTGTTCCGCCTGGTACAGACGTTAAAATTAACCCTAGTTTGCAATGAAAATAGCAGGGTGGATTTGAGAGGAGGGAGAGCATAAACTTGGCAGTCTGGGCTGGGGAATCGGTGACAGAGGATCACATGAATCTGAGCAATGTTCCTAGTCCCTCTAAGAGATCAGAAAAATGCATGTTTGCACTGGGCTTTAAAGCCAAACACCTGTTGCATGTGCTTTCCATCTCACAGTCCTCGCTGAAGGATAATTAGGAGCAAGCTTAAGGGATTTGCTGTCTTTGCCTCCACAGAATCTGATCCGTGATCCTTATTCTCCTCTGTCACTCATCGACAAGTTCTCTCTTGCATGCATGCCTACTGTCCTCTTCTTCTCCAGCGATAGCGCATCTACTGCCATTTCGTTTCTTACTCTGGCTTCTAGGATTTTCAATTTAAATAAAAGTATGCTCCTTGTCCCTTGATGTCAACAGCAGTTCTGTTCTTGAGTGCAGAGTCTTAATGCAGAAAGCAAGGTGGAAGAATTCTCTCTGTGGTTAGGATTTTCTCAGGTTGTGGTGGCAAACAGGGTCCCCAGACTAGTTTGTTTTGTCGTAACACACTTCATGGTAATGGTTAATCAGTCCATGCTCAGTCTTTACTGTACCAGCAATAAGGCTGCAGCTTGGTTATCTCTTGCAGGTACATTGCATCAGTACAGAGTTCACAATGAGGAAACATGGCGGAGAGAAGGGCGTGCCATTCCGAGTCCAGATTGACACCTTTAAGGAGAATGAGAATGGCGAATATACAGAACACCTGCATTCTGCCAGCTGTCAGATCAAAGTCTTCAAGGTATATGTGTGTTGTAGGAGACTAATGCCTGAAACAGTCTAGAAAAGCAGAAGCTATTCCCTAAGAGAAGATTTTAACCCGCTCTCAGTAGAAACCTTAATGTTAAAAATGTTATTGGACGGCTCTGCCCCTGTATTCAACAGCTCCCTTCTGTGCCTTTCATACATCCAAGGGCCTTGCTGTCTAACCCTGAGGCCTTAGCTGTTCATGATACATACCAGCAAGGTTAGCTGCACTTACCCTAACAGTGGGGAAATAGCACTTTGTTGCCATAAACATATTTTATTTACATTGCTTGCCAGTTTCTGTAATCCCGGTCCAATGGCATTGTTTATTGGAGGTCTTTGCTACCTAATTGAATTGTTTTTTTGTATTTTGTAATCTGCTTGAGTCTCAGTGAGAAATAAAATAAATGAAGTTGACAGTTGTTATGATAGGAATATATGCTTTTCAGAAGGTTCAGGAATGTGCAGGCTCTGGAGAGGATGTCCCTTTCTGTCCCCCTTTATTTGTATTTGGAGTCTGAATCCTGTGTTTATGCTGAATGCCTTCCAGATAGGCTTCCTTGGAACAGCTGCAATCTTAATTTGTTGCACTGAGTATGTGAAACTAGTTTTCTCTACCCAAAACTTTGGTGTTTGTGTTTAACATGCATTTTGGAAGTTGTCTGGTTTGAGGAGGTGTTTGCATGCTGTAGTCTAAACAGACTTCTGACTCTTAAGCTGTAGCCTGACCCAGTTGGCTGGGTGAACCAACCCGCAGGGAGAAAACTATTTACTCCCAAGGGTGGCTGAGCCAGATGTCTTTTGGCCAGAGCTGTCCTGTCACTGCAGTATCAACTTCTGTCTCCCCAAACAAAATACCATTCCCAGGTGACTTGTGGCTGCAGACTTCTGGGCTGCAGATAATGAAAGTACAGCATTAAGCTGAAAACTATGTGGGTGAGATACCAGAACATCTAAAAAAACCCAAACACAAGCCTTTATAGGAATATATCCGATTATAAATAAGGCAAAAAAGAGATACAGAAACAACAAAACAAACCAGTCATTGGACAATTGCTCCTTGATTAGCAGACTCAAGAATAAAGCAACCTTTTCAGTTATTTCAGATGGCAAATCATTCAGAAGACGGCGTACCTTTGCAGCATCTGAGCAACTTGTCATATTGAGCAGAATTGGGTCTAGAAACCTAAGGCGTATAGTATCATATTGGGAGCAGTAAAGAAGAATATGGGACAATGAATCAACTTGTTTTAAGTTGCATGTACAAAGTCTTAATGAGAGAGGGATTTTTTTATATCTACCATAGGTAACTACTGATGGGGTAGTATTACATCTGGCAAGAGTAAATGCTCTGCACAATTGTGGAACATGGAGAGTTGATAGATAATAAGGCAGATGAATTCCAGAATTCAAAGGGGGGAGCAAGATGTATTTGCAGCACTGATTAGTTTTTGCAATTCTATATCTAAAATTCTGCGTTTTAATCAGAATATCTCCTCCGAACAAACTTGATGCATTCTAAAATTTTGTGGACTGGGAGGACCATGGTTCAGTTAGGGATGCCTGTCTCATGGGTATTGTTTCCGAGGTCTAAGCTAGATGCAGCAGATAAGTTTCTTTAAATCCATCCCATAAAGTTTCTTTGATCATATATGATGGGTAGTGAGATCTGATTTGTAGCAAAAAAGGAGTGTATCGGTGAGGAGAGGTGACCTTGCCCCCAGTAGCTTTCCGCTTGTTGAATTCACTTTTGACAGCTGAGCATGGCTGAGAAGTATGTTAGGGGAACAAACTGGAGAGGCAAACAGAATGCTCCTTTGTAAAAAGAAGAGACACTCCTGTGTGCCTTCCCTTTAATGTCTGCTTGCGGTAGACCCTCTTCAACAACTGCAGCTCAATCCCAAATTCTTTGGAACAGGACAGATGACTTGAGAGATGCAGCCCATTATGTGTCATCCCCATCCACGACGCATACTTTCAGTTACTGCCACTTCTAGAGTTTGGGGACAGATTCCACAGTGCTTGCCCAGATAAAAATCTACAGGGCTCTAGCAAGGAAACGCAAAGTGCAAGAAGGGGGCAGGAGAACAGGTTTTTCATGTTGGTGTTAATTTGCAGAATGAACTTTTAAACCTCAGTAGGGAAAGTTGAATACCAGTCCCAGCTCACTCTCCCCCTCCTTAGAGCTTGTTCCCAGTCTAGTGCCTTATTGGGACCCTGGAGGGACTAGCGTTTTAATTTTTTTTTCCTGTTTAAAAAGGTTTTTAAACCCTTTAGTTGCCTTTCTGCCTTCTGGGCCTGAGAGCAGGAGCCACATATGTCAAACTTGTATGCCACCAGGGAAGGGTCCTCCTTGTATTTGAAACTGCCTATTATAACCTCAGATCATTGGTCCATGTCAACTTAACATTGCCTGCTCTGACTGGCTGTGATTCCCCAGGGTCTTAGATAAGACAGAGGTCTTTCCTTCCACTGACTGACAGATCTTTTAACTGGCAGGTGACCTTGGCACCAATTGCATTTTGAAAAAAACCCCACAGGGACAGGAAATGTATTTAAAGCTTCAAATGAAAGCCCTAATAAAACGAGAAGAATGTGCATTTGAATTGCAAACAGACCCCACCTTCAGGGTGTTCCAGGCAAGAGACCAACAGAGATGGCTTGCTATTGCCTTTCTCCTTGAAGCAATCTTTTTTTTTTCTGGGGGTGGCGTGGGGTTTCTCCCATCCAAATACTAACTGTGGCCATCCTTCTTAGCTTCCAAGTTCTGACAAGCTTGCCCTAAGTTGGGCTATCCAGGCTGCCAATAAAACAACCTCTGCCTAAAGAACCCCAAGCCCCAGCTCCTCAACGAATAGTGTAGTGAAGATACATGTAGCCCACCTCACCAGCCTGCAGTGTTGGAAGGTCATGACTAGTATCAAACACATTAGTCATGCAGGAAACTTCCTACTAAGGATATAGCTGTGGAATCCTTGGTTGTTCTGTTTGGGGAAAGAGAATCATGGCAGAAGTCCATGGCTATATCCTTCTGCTCCCTGAGCAAAGTTTGAAGCCTTCCTCCAGTGTAATAGACTCTTCTCTAGTTTAAGAGCCATGAAGGATGAAGGAAGATTCCTTAGGCTTAGAGGAAGGATACCTGCTCGTGTATGCATGCAGTTGTTCTCTTTGACAGTTCCTTTATGGCGTTGGTTAGAGGTCTGTTCTGACAGTGTTAAATCCAAGTAGACCAGAGAAGCCAACCAATTATTTTCTAGACTTAAGTCCTGGTGTTTCTTTTCTACTCTTAAAACCTCCAGTGTTCAGAAGTGTCTTTGTGGCACTTCAGTACCTTCAGAGGTTCCCCAGCACACTGCCTTCTTATTCTTGCCAGCTTTCCTCATATATCTGAGGGGCATAAATGTTGTGTACACAGACCCGGCCCCTGCAATCTCCTTATCAGTTTAGAAGAGGGTTTTACCTGGCATTTCCTTTTTAAAGACGGCAAGCACTAGTTTTTAACTAAAATGTCTGGCTTCCAGCCCAAAGGAGCCGATAGGAAGCAAAAGACGGACAGGGAGAAAATGGAGAAGCGAACGCCTCAAGAAAAAGAGAAGTATCAGCCATCGTACGAGACGACGATACTTACAGAGGTAAGGCATCCATTACTGAAGTGTCCTTTAACTTTGCAAATTGCCATTTACAATGGGGTAGATAATGACTAAGAGAGTCCAGCCTAGTTAACGGCCTTGGGTAGGAAATTCCGTAACCATGTTGTTGTAGCCTTTTGCAATAAGGTTGTGGTCAGGGTATAAAGGGTAAGATGGATCAGAGTTCTCCAGTTAAGGACTCATTTGCCCCTGAAAGCTCCTGTGACCCAGAAGGTAGAACAAGGGTCCTCAACCTTTTTCAGGCCGTGGGCAGCTTTGGGATTCTTACACAGTGTGGTGGGGTGTAGCTGCACAATGGCTGCCACAGAAGGCAGAGCCAGCTGCAAAATGGTTGCTGCAGCTTACCTTCAGGCCTGTGGTGAAAATCTGCGTGCTGTGATGTGACAGCCATTTTAAAAAACTCCGTACAGCCAATCAAAAACCCTTTGGGCCCTTGGCCTCACCTGCCTTCTCAAAGTACTGCCACTTGCTGTCTTGTGTGGATGATTTACAGGTCAAGGAAGGGGATTTAAAGTTAGTAGAAACTATTGAGCATTTCTTCTTTTTCTTTGTAACTTAGATCTGAGAAGAAAAGTCCTGGCTTCTCATCTGAATAAGAAGCCTGTTAGCTCTTCTAACTATCATTTAATGACTCTGTTAGCAGACCTGGATGTTAATGACATTAGATATGTACAAATATACAACTGCTGCAATTAAATGTCATTTGTTTTTAATGAATATCAGACGTCAGCAACTTTTTAAAATTATATTGCTGTCTTTTTCTGGTCAAACAGCTTATTGGCTTTTAAGACCTAGATGGGATATAAAAGCACTTGGTGGGCACCAGAAAAGAATCTGGCAGGTACCATGTTGGGGACCTCGAGGCAGAACATCAGATTTATGTCTAGTGCCACATACACATGCCTTTATGTTCTAGAATAACTTCTGTCTCTGGTTATGTACACTCAAGAATGTACACATCACTTTTAAGCAAGGTTTCTGGCAGCATTATATGTGTAGCACAGTCATACAGTATGATGAACTCCTAGGACCTGAGTCTCTGTATACAAATGGGGAGGTATTTGTGAGTTTCTGTATACTAATGGGGAGGGATTTGTGAGAAGATGCAACAGAATAGAAAAATTCAAAGATCATTATAGCACTTGAAATGGTTTGGTTTTTATGTTTTTATATCTTAATTTGGTTTTATATTCCATGTATTTACATGAACATGTAAGCTGCCCTGAGCCTGCTCTCGCGAGGAGGGTGGGATATAAATAAAATCAAGTAAATAAATACATTTTAGCGGGAGGTATTTGTGAGTTTCCTGCATTGTGCAGGGGGTTGGACTAGATGACCCTGGAGGTCCCTTCCAATTCTATGATTCTAATGTTGTACACACTGGTGCCACTGACCTAGTATCAATAGGAACCCCATACGGCTAAGGCTTTCTGTGCACCCAGTTTCATGTTTAAACCAGACCAGAGTTGCAAACTGATTAGAATCGTGACTCCCTAAATGTGTTCAAAGAGAACTGGAAAAACTCTTCCTTTTATTGGTCTTTAATGACCCTGACTATGACTGATGTGTGACTCAAAAGCTCTAGAGTTTGTTCTTAGAAACATAGATCTGATGAACTGTCTACCCAAAGAAACCACTCAGTGGACTCTTTCTTAATTTCTTCTCATCCTGCCAATTGGGGAGACTAATGAGCTTTGATGTTCAATTAGTTTTCAGCGCAGACCTTGTTTCCTGTGGATTCCAAAAAGCTGGAGCTGTGTGCACTCTGTGGCCTCCTCCTAGGGCAAATGAGAACTGTAGAATAAATAGCTGTTTGTTTTTGCTGAAGAATCCAAGGAAATGAGGGGTGCGTTTTGTTTATTGAAGCATGGGGTGGTAAAAGTGAAAAGACCAGACCAGACCACGGAGGCTGGAGTTATTTCACAAGCATTCAGGGACAAGGCAGAAGGATGGTGTTCCAGCATCTTACACAGCTCCCACTTGCAACATCCACTCCAGCCTTGTTCTTGTTCTGAGCTCTATTTCCCTACATTAGCTACATGCATCTTAAGCCCTTCCTGCTGGTGTGAAAGCTCTTTCCAGGTGTCAGCTCTGTGGTTGTGTAGCGTATGCATGAGCCTGTCCAGTGTTGTGCATTTTCATTACCTCACAATCAGATTCTCATTTGCAGTGTTCTCCATGGCCAGAGATCACCTATGTCAATAATGTATCATCCCCTGGCTTTAGCAGTTCGCACAGCAGCTTTTCTATCAGCGAAGGGTAAGTCTGGGCGATGCAGCTTTCTTGCAAACTCCTCTAAGTGGTCCCTTTACTGAGCTGCTATTTGCAACGTCTAGGACAGGGGTCCCCAGACTTTTTTTGAGCCTGTGGACACCTTTGGAATTCTAACATAGTGTGGTGGGTGCAGCCACAAAATGGCTGCTGCGGCTTATTTTTAATCAAACAGCAAAGATCTTTGTGCTGTGTAAATGTAGAGGGTTTTTTTAACAGGAACGCGCAGGAACACAGTTCCGACTGGCTTGGTGGCCTAATAAAGCAAATGATTCCTTCTGGACTTTTTCTGCAAAAAAGCCCTGTGTGAAACAATGGTGATGTCAGGGGGTGTGGCCTGCTAAGCAAATGGGTTCCTGCTGGACTTTTCCTACAAAAAAGCCCTGTGAAGCAATGGTGATGTCAAGGGGTGTGGCCTAATACGGAAATGAATTCTGGGCTTTTTCTACAAAAAAAAGCCCTGTGTAAATTTTCACAGCCAATCAGATGCCTTGCTGGAGAAAAGTCCCACCTGGCCTCACCCACTTTATAAAAACACTTGGAGGCTACCAGGAAAGGTATTGGTAGTTGTGATGGTGCCTGGTCTAGGAGCAAATTACCTACATTCTTTCCTAATACGTTTTAGGTTTCAAGGCAGAGAGCACCCTATCTCCTGAAAATGCCTCTAAAAGGGGTGGGTGGGGGGGAGCAAGTTAATATTAGGAAAAACAAACTCCAGATTTTTGGTCAGGTCTTCTTTTTGAGTATAGATTTTTCCTTTTCCCTCCCCACAGTGGTTTTAACTGTGGTTAAATATCTACAGCAGCATTGCTTTTGGTTAAGACACAACTGAAGATAGCCATAACCAGGGCTTGAAAGAGGTATGTAAATGTTTGTTGTAGTTAATCACAGTTAAGGTCATGGTAGTCCTTTGCTGTTAAAGATAGAGGGGAAAATTGATGGAAAGCTTGGGCCGAGGGGCATTGCTTGATCCCACGGGCAGCTAATGCTATATGTGCATTGTCACCTTTGACAACACCTGTGTGCCTAAATAGATTGGGTGGCAAGTGGAGACCAGCAAATCTCAACTGCCTTCTGTTTTCTTTTTGCAAACCTAGAAACGGGTCTCCAAATCACCAACCTGAACCTCCTGCTCCGATTACAGATGTAAGTCCCATGTCAAAAAAACTCTTTTTTTATTACCAGCACAGACTTCTATGGGGTTTGTCTGTCTTAGTACAGTTTTATTCTGCCCTTTCTTCTAAGAAGCTCAAGGGTGGAAACCGCACCCCCCCCCCCCAGACAAGCTTTTGACATAGATTTGAGTTAGAGAGTCCCAGTCATTTTTGTTGCAGAGTGGGGATTTTGACCTGGGTCTCCCAGATCCTGGTTAAACTCTCTAACCACTGCACTACCCAGGCTATTCGCGCTAGCACAACTCATGTTTAGAATGATCTTCTCCCTCCAATAGCCCCTTCTGCATATGAGTCTGCAGCTGATATGCAATGACTCTTGAAAGTGTTTCTTCCTCCCCCCACAAAGAAATTTTATTCTTCTATTATAGAATCTTCTGCCAACATCCACACCTCAAGAAGCTCAACAGTGGCTGCACCGAAACCGCTTCTCTACTTTTTCACGGCTTTTCACAAACTTCTCAGGTCAGTGATGAAAGCAGGGTTTTTTTCTCCTGCTTGACATTATTGTGAGAAGGCTTTGTTTTGATTCTTCCTTTGGTATCTGGCAAAGGGAGCTTTGACTCTTGAAAGCTTATGCCCATAAAATCTTATTGGTTGCTTAGGTGCTACTGGGCTCAAATCTTGGATTCTTTGGTTTCTCATGTCACTGCTCATAATCCATGCCTCCCTTCTGAAACTTTCTAGGAGCTTAGAATCATAGAATTGGAAGAGGCCATCTAGTCCAACTCTGCTCAATGCAGGATCAGTCTAGATCATCCCTGACAAGTCTTTGTCCAACCTCTGCTTAAAGACTGACAGTTCACCACCTCCCTAAGTAGCTGATTCTACTGTTACTGTAAAAAAAAAATTCCATAATATCAAGCTGTTACCTTCTCGTCCTTAATTTAGACCCATTCTTGTAAGTCCTCTCCTCTGCTGTCAACAGGAACAGCTCTCTGCTCTCCTCTAAGTGACAGCCCTTCAAATACTTAAAGAGATCAATCATGCGTAGATATCTTCTTTATCCCTAGGCATCTCCTGGGTCTTCTGTTGCTAATAACCATGTGCATTGGGAAGTGAACATCAAAATCCAAACCAAATCACCTCCCTTCCTTAATATAGGCATTGTAGTCAATCCAGTTCTTAGGGTTTTTAAATTGGGAATCTGGTGCCCTGGGCAGAGGTATATATTTTCCTCTCCACATTATTCTGGTGTTTAATGCCTGCCCCCCCCCCCCCCCCCACAAAGCTGCTGTGTTAGAGCTTAGCTTTTTCCTACCTGCCTGAAAATTGGTAGGGATGTCATCTAGGATGAGGGTTGCATTCCTTGAAGAATTCATCCCATTTAATTGGGAGATGGTTATGCAAAGAAATGTGCTTTCAATTGAAACCAGTACAAATGCAATAAAATTATTTAAAATTAAAGAAGAAAAGTTGAATACTGTTTCTTTGCACATCATTGGCTGCTGTTTCTGTGCCTTGTGGCTCTCATCTAGCTCATTTTTACTTCATCCTTCTTTCAAGGGATTCAAGAGAACCCTCCTGGTTCTTAACCAGCTCCATATTATCTATGCATTTTGTCTTTGATCTCATCCTTCCCCAGTAGTGTAGACATGTCTTTTGCTGTTTGATGCTACTGCGATTGACGTCACAACTTGGAAAAAAAGCGTTTTAAAGGCAACAATAAAGGAAGCATACAGATGTCTCGTTCCAGCTTTGGCTGAATGCAAAACTTTGTTGGTCTGCTGATTTTGATAGCTTCCAAGTAGAAAGCATGGTGTGAACAGTTGCTGACTTGTCATTCTGTGTTGCCTTTTCTCTTTCCTCTGCCTCTTTGGTTTTTCCATTCCAGGGGCTGATTTATTGAAGCTAACCAGAGAAGATGTCATACAGATCTGTGGTCCTGCGGACGGCATCAGGCTCTTCAATGCATTAAAAGGACGGTGCGTAGCATCCAAATGGGTTTCTGAACAGTTGTTAGAAGCTCATATTCTGAGCAATAATGAAAACAGGGCTTCTACTTTTAAAATGCTTTTTGGTAGGCAAAAACTTACTGATATGCACGTAAACGTCTTGGTGAGACTGAAGAGAATTTTGACAGGATGGAGGTGCCTGCAATACCTGGTAAAAGCCTAGTGGCTGAGTTGTTGAGCTCCTAAAAATGTTAGGTTGGTCAATAACTCTGTGCAGAACCAGAGCTTAAACTGGACATAAAAGATGCTTCTAGCAGTTAGGAGAAGGACTGATAAGCAAATGTTTGTTGCTTCTTAATTAAAGATAGTTTTAAATCAATTTCACTAATGTATTACAGTAATAGACTAGCAGAATAAAACACATTAGCAGTGTGGTTATGAGAATATACAGCAATTCCATTAAAAGATATTTAAAAACAAGTATCTGTCACTAACTGTCATCTGCCAGTTTGGTGTAGTGGTTAAGTGTGCGGACTCTTATCTGGGAGAACCGGGTTTGATTCCCTCCTCCTCCACTTACAGCTGCTGGAATGGCTTTGGGTTAGCCATAGCTCTGGCAGAGGTTGTCCTTGAGAGGGCAGCTGCTGTGAGAGCTCTCTCAGCTCCACCCACCTCACAGGGTGTCTGCTGTGGGGGAAGAAGATGTAAGAGATTGTAAGCTGCTCTGAGTCTCTGATTCAGAGAGAAAGGTGGGGTACAAATCTGCAATTCTTCTTCTTCTAAATAAACACTGCCTTGGTAGATACCTACAGCTGTACAGAATCTGGCAGTTCTAGCCAAGTTTTCAGATTCAGGGTCTGCAAAAAGGGTGCAGAGTTCCCCCTAAGCTGAGTTAGCGTGAGCTAGCTCACAGATTTTTAGCTTTCAGCTCACACATTTCTGTCTTAGCTCTGGAAGGATGATCCCAAAGAACAATAATTTATGCAATAGCTCACAACTTTAATGCCAGTAGTTCACAAAGTAGACTTTTTGCTCACAAGATTCTACAGCTTAGAGGGAACATTGGAAGGGAGGTATACCATTCCTCTGATCTTCCTGGAATTTTTTGGAAGATGAGTGTAATGAAGATCTACTTAAAATCACCATAGAAGGGGCAATGCAGCAGTATATGTCCAATTTTTTAAAAAAGACAGTTTGTCTTTTAAAGTTCCTCACTAATTCTTTGTGAAATATTGATCACTCTGTACTCATTCTGATTTTGCCCCACTTGTGTTGAAATGGGACTTAAAAGCTTTTCAGTTGCTTGAAATGTAGCTGGCCAGTCCTTCAAATGAATGAGCTGAAACTGACCGGCTTCTGCTGTGAACAACAATATCTGGGTTTCTGTTGAGGGGCAGCAAGAGGCCATGCCATGGAGTTAATGTTCCAATTCTGATTCCTGAGATAGTGCTGAAATAGGCTACTGTAGCAATGGCTGGAGGGGAGAGTTACGGGGGGCTTCATTTACTCCATGCAGCCCAACAGTTATTTTCAAATGGGCACTCTCCCTGCCCCCCCAAGGGCTACTTACTTCTGCCTAGTGTGTTAATTGCTGTAGTCTGTAGAGTTGAGAATAGGGAGAATAGGGAACAGGGATGAATGGAGGTATGAAGGGAATGAGAAAAAAGAAACATGAAACATGATGGGATCAGCAGATGATGGCTCAGAGGAGTCCATGGTTCAGAGGCAGAACACATGCTTGCAGGCAGAAAGCACCTATGTTCATTCCCTGGCATCTCCAGTTACAAGAATCATTGCTAGCAGGTGTTGTGGAAAGGCCCTATTCTGGTTGGGAGCTGGAGACCCACTGCCAGTAAAAGTAAAAACAGTACTGAGCTAGGTAAACCAAAAGTCTTGGCAGCATATAAAACAGCATCACATGGTTGCAAAGGGCAGTAGGGAGTTTGGAGGAGAAGAGGTGATGTGTGGAGATCACTTACAGGCAGTAGATATGTAGATGTTGCTTTCCCACTATGCCTGGGAAATAGGGTTGCCAATCCCCAGGTGGGGGCAGGGGATGCCCCAGTTTGGAGGCCCTCCTTCCCCACTTCAGGGTTATCAGAAATTGTGGGGAGGTGGGGAAATGTCTGCTGGCCATTTTACCCTATGGAGAAAGGTTAAGATGCTTGGGGTTCTTTAGCTTGGAGAAACGTCAACTGAGGGGTGACATGATAGAGGTTTACAAGATTATGCATGGGATAGAGAAGGTAGAGAAAGAAGTACTTTTCTCCTTTTCTTGCAATATGAGAACGCATGGACATTCAATGAAATTGCTGAGCAGCAATGTTCCCTCTAAGCTGAGTTAGCATGAGCTAGCGCACAGATTTTTAGCCTCCAGCTCACACATTTTTGTCTTAGCTCAGGAAGGATGGTCCCAGAGCACACTGATTCATGCAGTAGCTCACAACCTTAATGACAGTAGCTCACAAAGTAGAATTTTTGCTCACAAGACTGCAACTTAGAGGAAACACTGCTGAGCAGTCGGGTTAGAACTGATAAAAGGAAGTACTTCTTCACCCAAAGGGTGATTAACATGTGAAATTCACTGCCACAGGAGGAGGTGGCGACTACAAGCATAGACAGCTTCAAGAGGGGACTGGATAAACATATGGCACAGAGGTCCATCAGTGGCTATTAGCCACAGTATATTGTTGGAACACTCTCCCTGGGGCAGTGATACTCTGTATTCTTGGTGCTGATGGGGGGCACTGGGAGGGCTTCTAGTAGTCCTGGCCTCAATGGTGGACCTCCTGATGGCACTTGGGTTTTTTGGCCACTGTGTGACACAGAGTGTTGGACTGGATGGTCCAACATGGCTTCTTTTATGTTCTTATGAGACCGATTCCCATAAGGTATAATGGAGAATTGATCTGTGGGTATCTGTGGCTCTGGGAAGGCTGTTTTTTGAGGTAGAGGCACCAAATTTTTATCATATCATCCAGTGCCTTTCCTCAAAACACTTCCCAAGTTTCAAAAAGTTTGGACCTGGGGGTCTAATTCTATGAGCCCCCAAATGAAGGTGCCCCCATCCTTCATAATTTCCAAATGGAGGGAAGGCATTTAAAAGGTGCATGGTCCCTTTAAATGTGATTGCCAGAACTCCATTTGGAGTTCAGTCGTGCTTGTCACACCCTTGCTCCTGGCTCCACCCCCAAAGTCTTCTGGATCCACCCCAAAGTCCCCAGATATTTCTTGAGTCAGACCTGGCAACGCTACTGGGAAAAATGGAACTCGCTAACTTAAGCAAGGTTCACTATGAGCCCCTTGAGTAAGTTAGAAGTTCTTTCCTGAACTGTAGTCCTATATGCCTTTTGATTTACCAAGCTTCAGAATTGGGGCTTACATGCAAATTGAGCCTAGATTTATATTCCTATCTGGAAGAAGACTACGGTGCTTTCTGTAAAAGGAAAGCTCAATTAGACTACATAATCAGTAATCCCATCTCTTTTGAACACCTGTCAAAGGAAAGTAGAGCAAGAGCTGCCTTATACATTTTAACAGGCACATGTTGTACTCTTGTACATTTGTTAAAATGGAACATTGGCACACATGGATGTCCCTCCCTTGCACATGTATCATAAATGAGCTGCGGTTGGCCATGGTTCTTCATAGCAGATTTCAGTGGCATAGATAAAGTTAACAATAGCCATTTGCTGTGAATACCCACCAAAGCTTTAATGGGCTTTAAAACAAACTCCTGGGGAAAACCAACAGGAACTTTAGAGCACCCAGCTTGGTTTTCACTCCTCCCTAGGGGATGGTACGTTTACTGGTCCAGGCAATCTTAGATGGACACGAGCCAAAACTTGATAGTATGAGAACGTGTCAGGAAATGGCAGCCATTTAAGGAGCCTTAAGAGACTCTGGGGGTTATAGACATGCTGCCAGCACTTGGAGAAGAAAGCAAAGTTACAGGCATTCATGTGTAAATTCTAGAAGTTGAGAGGAAAACATGGCCAGCTATAAGCCATGTCTAAAGGGGCCATATTGGGAGTGAAAGTTCTGAACATGTTCTTCTGCACTGTACATTTTATTGTGATATTCGTGCCATTTACTTAGATCCTCTTCTTCAAAATCATGAGGGACAACCTGGTGGTGGTGAGACTCTCTTTCTGTTGTCCAGTCATAACCCTGAGATTATTGAGACTGTGGCTAAATATCTGTGCTGTGCTTTTAAGAGGAGAGGAATGTTTCAAATGTTGGAGTCAGGCTTCGGCTTTAGTGGAAGCTCACAGGAGCACAGCTCCTGAACTTTTCTGAGAGTTCCACCTCCTCCTTCCCACCTTCTCCATTGAATAGTAGGTGCAGCTGCATAACAATCCCTGGATGAGCTCCACCACCTTTTTTTCTACAAAACGACCCCTGGTTGGGGTAATATGTTTTCTTTCTTGCTGATTGTGCACATCTATGCTTTGTGCCAATAAAGGTGGTTGTTGTTGCTGAGAGTGAAGTGGCTCTGGATTTCAGAGGACATAACTCAGTAGAATAGAAACCTTAAGAAGCAAAGACTCCCCCTACAGAATTTCTATAGTAGAAAGCGTCAGTCTAGGAATGGAATGTATTACTGAGAGCTGAAACTCTAAGGGTGATCTTGAAGTAGAGAGAAGATATGAAAGGAAACCAGGGGAGATGCGATGTCATAATGGGTGACTTCCGTGATCCTCATATTGCCTGCATATTCAGAGATGTAATTTCTCACTACAGTGAATAATTGCAACTTGGTTGAATTAGTCATGGAGCCAACTAAATGGGAGGCATCCATGGACCTAAGTGATGCTTGGAATTTGGTGTGAGATGAATTGTCTCACCAGTTGGCAACAGTGCTCTTAAGTTCAACTTTTATGTGAATGGAAAGTTGCCCAGAACACCAGATGTGGTCACATTTCTGAAGAGGAAATTTCTCAAAAATGAGGAAACTACTTGAAAGTAGAACAGCAAAAAGGGTTAATTCTTTTCAGGATGCTTGGAATTATGTAAATCCGCAGTGTATGTTTAATACATTTTTATCTTACCTCTCAAAGAGTTCAGGGTGGAATACAGTTTCCTTCTCCATTTCGTCCTCAGAATAGCAACACTTGGGAGCCAAGTTAGCCACAACTACAGGTCCAGGGTCATCTGGGGTGTTTCCTTGGCTGAGTCACCCAGGCCTTAATCTGACATTTTTGTACTATGCTGTAATTCCAGTGAAAGCTCAGATATTGGGACCTTGGATGAGAAAGGAGTGGAAAGGACTGACCAAAGAAGATGGGGAAATTATGAAAAATTGAAAGAATCTTTTGATTTGATTTTCACTGCAGAAAATGTATGGAAGTTACTAATTCTTTTAGGGAAAGTGTTGGGAGAACTGAGTCAGATAGAGATGACAAGAAAGGTTATACCACTAATGGATGCATTAATAAGTCTGTGCATCCAAAGGTTCTTTAAGAAACTCATATGTCACTTTATATTTTTATTGAATTCTTTAAAAATATACAAGTTAATATCAATATTAATATTCATATACAATTAATTAAACTTATGGAATCAGGTTGTAAACAAGCATAAATACGTACGTGCATACAATAAAATATCGAGTAAGGATTTTAAGTTATAAAGGTGTATCTAGATATGTAGACCATTTTCTATCCAAGGAGAAAGGTCTAAATGAAAACAAAATTAAGATTAAGACGATAATTCCTGTATCAAGACAGTTAATCTAATTGAACCCACATTATCATTAAACTATTAATTATTCATTGCTATGTGTTCTTAATTGCCTAAATATTCTTTATGCAAACTATTACAGGTTATTCCAAAATTTACTATCTGGTAATTATAATTAGGTGTGATCCACGACTAGCACAGTAAAAGAAAAGGAAGGTAGAAAAAGAGAGAAATTAAAAAAAACTCATATGTAATGTTTAACTTTTTAAAAACAGTGACTTGTAGTTAAAATTGGACTCCCTTCCAGAGGATTGCAAGTATGCCTCAAGATGCCTTTCTAACCCTAAGTGATTAGAAAGAGCACTCCAGACTCAGGGCTTTTTGAGCAGGAATGCACAGGAAGGCAGTTCCAGCTGGCTTGGCATCAGGGGGTATGGCTTAATATGCAAATGAGTTCCTACTGGGCTTTTTCTACAAAAAAGCCCTGTATAGAACATTGGCGATATCAGGGGCGTGGCCCTGCAAATGAGTTCCTTATGGGCTTTTTCTAAAAAAAAAAGTCCTGTCGAGGCTCAATCACCACCTTCCCAATTGAGGGATCAAGAGGGCTGGGAAAGGCCTCTCTGCCTGAGAGCCTGGGAAGCTGATGCCACTCGGAATAGCATTGGATTCTGTGGGATCATGAGCAGAGAATTAGGCAACTTCATGTGCCTCCCTTTGCTTAGCCTTTGTTTTCCCATTGATAAAATACTCATGACCTACCTGCAGAAAACCTTTGGGAAAGTAAGCACAAAGCTTTCTAGGCACTTCAAAAATGATGAGTTAGAATAAGTGCTGATTCACTCACTCAGCAAAAGCATGTGGTGGTACAGCCCTTCCAGAGCTGCATCACTGCAGAATTTGGAGGCTGCATGTGTATTAAAAAATGCCTTCTATAAATACTCTTCCTTATGGACATCTGGACAGCATAAATATTGCATGATAAAATAAAACGCTACCAGTTCAGGCAAAATTGGAGAGACTGCTGTGTGGACCATCTTGCTAGCAGTATTTAGAGCAAGGAATACACAATTGTAATCATCTTCAGTGGCATTTTTATGTCCTACAAGAGAGGAACTGCACTGTATTAACAGAAAAAAGCCATTTTTGCTCTGATTCTGACTTGTCTTCTTTTTAACATTCTTCAATTTCTTTTTTTCTGCATTCTCTGCATACCTCTATTAATCCTTTTCTCATGCACTGCTCACAAATCAGCATTGCTGCTTTATTTCATTAAAGGGTTCTCTGCAATCCATTGCTACTCTTTTCTCTTCCTGCTCTCATAGGACTCTATGTACCCCCTACTTCTCAGTTTTTGCCTTGGGTTTTCTCTTTCCCATAAGTCTGTGAATTCTGTTAGCCTCTCTTTCTCATAGTTTTCTTTGTCTTTGTCTTTCTTCCTACACCTCCTTCATTCAGTCCTCTGGTTTCTCTTCCTTCCTCACAGCTTACGGCACACCAACAGCGGCATGCAAGGGTTTCACTTTCCCAGAGACCACAACACTGAAGGAGTCTCTGCAGATGGATTATAAAGTGGCTGGTTGGCTAGAACAGCTGCTGCCAACTCCACTGCATATATTTCTGAGCCCAGGGGGAGAAGGAGCATTGCAGATGTGACGATGCAGGCATAGAGATATGAAAGCCTGGAGGAAAAACAGAAAAATGAGTGTGTGTGTAGTTTTCTGACATTTTCAGTTTTTCCTAATGGTACCATCAAGGAACTATGGGAAACACTGAAAGGAACTCCTGTTAATTCCCCTTCCCTTTAGAATGAATGAAATGCTTTTAAGACAAACTTTTACTTAAAATGTGTAGTAAGAATAATTCTGTAAAAGAGAATCTACAGCATTAGATAGTTCCTAAGTATACTGCAGATGTATTACTTACAACATATTTTCAAGAATGTTTAAATGTGAATAATTTTGGCCACAGTTCTTACACTATATTATATTTAATGATATGTAGTTAAAGAGTTTGGTGTTTTCAGTGTTATACATCAATTGATATTCAAATTGAGATTTTCTGTGCAAATAATACACCTTATTTTGTTTACTACTGAATTTGCTTTCAGTTATTTTTCCCCTCCCTCTCAGATGACAGAAATTAAGATACATGTGCTATGGTAGCATATGATACTGAAGTTTGCATCTCGAGTCCTGGGTAGATGTCTAATTTTTCTCATAGAAAACTTAAGACCTTTATGCTTTAAATTGCATTAAAATGTTATGGGGTAACTTAAGTTTTAAATGATGCATTTTACATTAAATCAGCAAAATAAGTTTAGGTTCAATAGAAAAGGAAGTATTGTGTATCTTTCAGTTTTCCCCAGAATTGCCACATACACACATTCCACACACAAAGTGGCTTCAAAACCTCCAAAAAATTATATCTCTGTGCAAGTATTCTCCCATCTTCTTCTCTGGTTCTGATGGGTTTTAGATGGACTGTAGGCTGCCTCCTTACATTCCACTGGTGGTGCAGGAGCTGCTGTTCTGTCGCTGCTTCGTGTACTGCTGGGCTAATGAGAGAAACCTGGCATGACTTAAGCAGGGAGCATGAGATGTTTACACAAAAAGATGGGAAAAGACTGCAAACCATAAGTGTCTGCAGTCTCTCTCAAAGGGCAACAAGACCAGATCTGCAGTAAACTAAAACTGAGCTTGCACTGAAGCTGCTGTCATCTTGCCAGTTGTAAATCTCTTCTATCAGGCTTATTGTGAGCCAAAAACCTTTTCACTATGGATGTCAGGTGGCCAAATGCTGCAATAATTTTGTGTCTTTGCTTAATCTGGTGCTCTCCATAGGCAGAGACTTTTTGATGCGATGGAAAAGCCTTAAAAATGCAATGATCCACCAGTGTTTTGAATGGATTCTATCCTGGAAAGTGTTTGCTATATGCCTTTTTCTTAATATGTGAATTGGCTTTTGGCTTTCAGTTTTCTACTGAAGTGCCACTTCTTTCTTTCTGATGTCCTGCTGTTGGTTAACTCCAGGGATGGAATTCTAGCAGGAGCTGCTTTGCATATTAGGCCACACACCCCTGATGTAGCCAATCCTCCAAGAACTTACAAAAAAGAGCCTTGTAAGAGGATTGGCTACATCAGGGGTGTGTGGCCTAATATGCAAAGGAGCTCCTGCTAGAATTCCACCCCTGCTTAACTCCCTTTCAGCTCCTGAGTGCTGACATCTTCCTTCCTCCGCAGGATGGTACGGCCAAGACTGACTATCTACGTCTGCCAAGAGTCACAGCAGTTGCGGGACCAGCAGAAACATGAGGATGGGGATGCAGCCAACAGTACTTTCTTCGGTAAGGGCTATGGGAATAGTAGCATTGTTCTCTCCTTCGGTTGGTGGAGCCACAACTTGGTTGATCTCTTTGCAAGGCTCTGGAGTGTAATTGGTGTTTAATCCACAGGCTTCATGGGGCTTCTTTTACAGTACTCCCCACTTATCAGATAGATGACCTTTTAAAATGGTTGTTTTAAAACTGGCCCTTTTGTGGTATTTTTGTGTGTGTGTGCACACCTGGAAGTCATGGTGACCTGTGATTACTGACCCCTACTGGGGGCCCAGAGCATATTCAGGGAGGTGACTGAGTAAAGCCTACTCCTGTCCTCTCGACTGCTGGTATTCCAAGAAGGTCTCCAATCTGAGTACTTGCCAGATTCAATCAAGCCTGTAGCCAGGATTTTAAAAGTTGGGGGGCATGTTAAAAAGTCAGGGAGTACTTAACAGCTCTCCTCCCCTGCCTGCTGTCATGATTCAGGGTGCCTGACCTTCCCTCCTGCCCCCCTCCACCACAGCTTGGGGCACTGTAGAGGTGAAAGCTGAGAACTAGGGGCCACGTCCTCCCTCTCCAGTGATTTAAATTGCACAGGAGCAGTGGCTGCTCCTAGGTACCCTCCCATGCAATTTGAATCATGAGAGGAGGGAGGGGTGAAGGTCTGGGGCACCTGACAGGAAGTCAGTGGGCAGGGCCCCTACTGGCCCCCTTGTAGCTACAGGCCTGGAGTCAATCCTGCTTAGTTTCTGAGAGCTGATGAGATCAGGCTTGCCTGGGCTATCCAGAACAGGGTTAAACTGACTTCTTATACAGATGGTAAGCCTGTTCTTAGAAGTGGTGCTTTCTTACTGAAGGGAAAATACCCGTTGAAATGGTGCAGAAAAACATACACGGATCTAAACCTAAAACTCCCCCCTCGCCAATATATTGTATTGTTAGAAATGCACTGTAAATCAATTGGATCTGAGTCCAGTAGAACCTTGGAGACATCTTACAAGGGAGCTTTGACTCTCAGAAGCTTATACCATGAAAATCTTGTTGTCTCTAAGGTGCTACTGGGCTTGAGTCTGATTGTTCCACTGCAGACCAATACAGCTAATCCTCTGAAACTGGAAATCAAGTAATTGGTTCATGGCATGATTTTTAATTGAGAGAGAGAGCGCTATGAGAAAGTAGTGTTCTCTCGTCATCTTTCAGACTTCTTAAGAAAAACTTTATAATGTGTATTTTGGAGACTGCATTCTGTTCTGGGAGCAAAAAGACTCCTTCAAGCAAACATTTAATGGTCAGGAAGAATGTGTTCTTGTTCTAATTGTATCAAGAATACTTCCGTTGAATCGACTAATGTTTTTAAGCCTGAGGGAAAAATGTGGATTAGAATGACTGAATAGAGGAGTAAAGCCCTGTTCTTAATATCTGTGTTGAGGAGCAACTTAATATTGAGCTTCCTATGTCCCCCCCCCAAGGGTTTTATTTAGCAGTTCAATTTTATGAGGTGTGTGCGCCCTCCCCTCCTTTATGGTCAACTTGGAACTTCTTGTCAGTTGCTGTTCTCTATTTCTGCATTGTTGCAGTCTATCATGCCATCTACTTAGAGGAGTTGACTGCTGTGGAGCTGACAGAGAAAATCGCCCAACTCTTCAGCATTTCCTCGCAACAGATAAGCCAGATCTACAAACAAGGTCCCACAGGGATACATGTCCTCATCAGCGATGAGGTGAGAGTGCTCCGGCAATCTGCAGGGACTTGGGGAGTTTGGAATGGCATTGCCAACTAGTTCTATTCCTCTGTTCTCTTAGCATCAAAAGAGAACTGGGAACCAGCACAAAGGAGTACCTGTCAGAGATCACAGATCTATTAACTAACATTTCCAAATGGGAATTTGACCAAACTGATTTTAATATGACGTTGAAAATAATAGCACAATATGCCCATTTGTATAGACTTGAGTGACTGCTAATGGTGGCAGGGTGTTTTTTTATGCTGAGGGTATAGCAGGCAGAGTGCTAAATTCTTGCTTTCAAAAGTGCTTCTCCTCTTTGCCTTGGAAAACAGGAGAGGGGAATGACATCTAGATTACTTTAACAAGCTCTGACTGGGGCTGCCCCTGAAAACGGCTCAGAACCTTCCATTGGTCCAGAATGCAGTGAAGAAAACAAGAGTGGCTGCACCAGTAGACAGAAAGAATGTAGAAGAACAGGTGCAAGGTGAAAAAAGATTTATTATGTTCTTGTGGATCCCTACCTTGAGCAGTAAGAAGCAGTAAGATGGAAACTGGATAACATTGGAAATGATCCCCTGATGAAGTGAATAGCAAAACACTTAGGGATCCACAAGCACTTAGTACCTATTTTTTCACCTTTCTGTTCTTCTACATTCTTTCTGCCAGAAGGCAGTGGCCAGGCTACTGTTGGGTTGGTTATGAAGATAATATCACTCCTGTGCTCAGTTTTCTCTCTACGCTGTGGAGTTTTGTGAGCAAAAATTCTACTTTGTGAGCTACTGGCATTAAAGTTGTGAGCTGCTGCATAAATTAGTTTGCTCTGGGACCATCCTTCCTGAGCTAAGATAAAAATATGTGAGCAGGAGGCTAAAAAATTGTGAGGTAGCTCACACTAGCTCAGCTTAGAGGGAACACTGCTTGTGCTGAAGATTTGCACTGGCTATCTTATCTGTTTCTAGGTACAAGTCAAAGCGCTACTTTTTATCTTTAAGGCCTTAAATGGACTTGGGGCCAGAACACCTGAAGGATCATCTTCTTCAATACAATCTAACCTGCTTCTCAAGCCCTGCTTTCTGTTGCCCACCTTCAAATGTGAGGCAGGTAGTGACAAGATAGGGCACTTTCTGTTGCGACACCTTGCCTTCTGGTACCTGCTTTATTTTCTTTCAGGTGCCAGGTTAAAACACACCTTTTTACCCAGACTTTTACTTAGGGGTTGTATCTTATCAGCTTTTTAATGGTTTGCTTCTGGTTTTATAGCTAGTTTTTATGCCACTTCTGCCCAGAGGCTGTGGTGATTGTGGCGCTTTTGACGGTAAGCCACCTCGAGCAGGACTCTGAAGAGGTGCATAGAAATATTGTAAATAAACAAATATACTTCAAGTGAAAACACTGTTCTCTACAGTTTCAGCATAGGCTGAGCAAACAGCTTCTCCATCCTGTGTCAAGCAGTGTGACAGCTGTATATTTTAAAATAGTTGAAAAATATCCATTGCAAGTGGGACTGAAGAGACTTGTTGGAACACTGGACTGTTCTCCGTGTATCTTTAACCCACACAACCTTGGACAGTCCCGCAAGTCTCTTCAGTCTTACTTGTGTTGTGTCTTTTATAACTGACCTGCTCTGAAATGGAGTCTTTATGTGTGAATGAGAACCAGCTGAACAGCAGCCACAGGAGTTCCCTGTGGGAGACCGAGAATCTGTGGTGCTCAAGTGATTGAGGAAGCTCCAAGCAGTCTCTTACCAGAAGTTAGAATGAAGCATCATTGTGGCCAGTGTTCTGTCTAAGCTAAGTTAGCATGAGCTAGCTCACAGATTTTTAGCCTCCAGCTCACACATTTTTGTCTTCGCTCAGGAAAATTGACCCCAGAGCACACATTTATGCAGTAGCCCACAACTTTAATGCCAGTAGCTAACAAAGTAGAATTGTTGTTCACAAGGCTCTGCAGCTTGAAGGGAACATTGGTTGTAACTCCTACCCAGAGGCCCCCAAGGAGTCTAAAGGGCAAGTGTCTCCTATCTTGTCATTTCTGTCTTCTTTCCTTCCCCTGCCTCTCTTTTTCAATCACTTGCCGTTGAGGCAAATAATTTCGAGGGTAGCAATTGGAGAAGGGCAGCAGTTTGACATGCAGAGAAAAGCTAAGGCTTCTGTCAAGGCCAGCCTGTAAGAAAGTGAAAGGGAACCTTAGGGCTGGGCACATGGCTTGAACATGTTTCACATTTAAGCTGTTGCAGTTCTCCTTTTGGTTGAGTAATTCCTGGATCCCTAAAGCTGCTGTTTGTTTCCATTCATTGCTTTAGATGATACAGAACTTTCAAGATGAGTCATGTTTTGTCTTGGACACAATGAAAGGTAACAATCTGTTTGATGCTTAGCGATGTCTGGTTTCTTATTCTGCTTTTAATTTCTCTGGACTTTTACTTCCCACTCTAAAACACACCAGTATTTGTTGAGATTAATGCGCTTCCTCTGTCACTGTGGGTCTTGAATGCGGGGCGAGGGAATTCAGCCACTGCATTCTGTCAGAGCCTGATGTTGCTGTGTTTCCTTTGCAGCTGAAACCAATGACAGTTACCACATCATCTTAAAATAAACAGGAGACTTGAGCATAACCACCTCTCCTCGCGTGTACTCAGCTTCATCGTCTGTCTCGGCACCTGGATACCGACAAGATATCCGCAAAAGCAACTGAGATTCATCTTGTTACCACAGCATGTTGCCTCTTGTTAGGTGAACACCCTGTATCGTTGCTGGCATGCAGGTAGACGTCTGTTGTAAGCACGCCACTGCTTGTTCAGTGTTCGACAACATGGCTACAAGTGCCAGGCTGATCAGAGAATGGAAACTTTGCAATTATGTATCATTGGTTGGGGAAGAGCTGCCTATCAAGTATGGCTGCAGCACTTTGGGGGGTGGGAATGTTTGTGATGACAGTGCTCAGGGCACCCCTGGAGGCGAGCATCCATTCAGGGAAGCCTGTTCGTCTCAGCTTTGCAAGCTTTCTGGATATGGACTTGGCTGGTAAAGCCAAGGGGATTTCCAGGTTTTGGACCAATTTTTAGATAATGACTTGGTTCTTGTTCGGACTACTTCAAACCTCACTGATTTTTAGGTAAGGAGATGCGTGTGTGTGAGTGATCTATGGTTTTGTTTCTTCCCTGCCAGTATAAATTAGAAGGAACTCCTGAGTTTATTAATTGTAGCATGGGAAAGAGCTGCCCGTGGCTTTATTCTACACTCCAAGAGATTCCTGACTGCAAAAAAGAAAATGGCTCACTGGATATCATCAGCTGGCTTTCTGTTTCTTTATAAACACCTTATCCCCTTCCTTAGATGAGGCAAAGAAGGGGAAAAGAGGATGCTAAGAGGACCTATGTGGCTGAGGTATTTGGGGTATATGGAACTGACACAGACCAGTACTGGATGAATCGTTCAGAAGGCCGTTGTAGCATTATTCAGGAAAGGGCTGGTAGTGGCAACAGCAGAGGCCATGGAAGCTCCATGGAGACCAAGTGCCTGCCTCTCTGTTTCCAGAGTAGCAACCAATCTCTTGGGTAAAGGCATCCACCTTCTGAAACAGATTCCAAAATGCATCTTCCTAGCCTTGTAGGGAAAGACGGAGGGAAGGGACTGCTACAGTTTCAAAGATGATGCCCTGAAACCAAGGGTGGGCAACTTGTTGGAGGGATGAATCTTGCTTCTCCTTAGCCTTCCAGCACCCTTATCAAACTGACATTCAGAAAGCTCCTGGTTTCTTGCATCACCTTGCTGCATGATGCAGTGATATCATGGAATTCGGAGGCCAGAGAGCTGTAAGTTAATGTCTCCTGTGCTCCATCCAAGCAAGGGATGTGGGGGAAAGCTAATTACGTATATTTCTTCCCAGGTATAGTTTTTGTCAGTTTTACATGTTTTTTAACCAAGAGACGAGGGTTTTTAAAATTAATTGGGTTTCTACTAATATAGTATGGTGTCCTAATGAGGTGGCAGGAACTTGGGTTTGATCAAATTAAAAACAATAATGCAGAGGTGGGGAGTAAACTCTGATAATTGCTCCTCGTTGGCACTCACGTGGTTAAAATGCCAGTTCCCACCATAGGCAAATCAATGAAGATCAGCTTCTTTTTCAGTCTGTCCCCATTCAGTTGCCATTGGGGATTGGAATCCATAATCATGGCACCACTCGCTCAGTCTTACTTCTGCAAACCTGACCAGCCAAAGGTTGTACTGTGGTTTGCTTTAAGGGAATAAACAAGACCCTGATATGTGTGGCCTAGCAGTGTGCCTGATCAGACAATGATGGGACAAAGTGATGTCACAATAAGCCCCTGCATCGAATGAAGCCAAATCAACTTGTTTTCAGTTCCTTGTAACGACCAGCTGACTCACACACAGAGGAAATCCTCCCCCACGAACTCCCAAACTTGCTCTGCAACCAAAGGGGGTGCGGAGCAAGTGACAAAGCTTGTGCTGCTTTGGGTTTTGTGGTACCTTATTGGGAAGAGGGTGATGTTATCCAGTCTGCCAGCAGTACTGAGTCTGCCATGCTAAAGTGGCAATTGAATTCTTTCCTTCACCCTCCCAAATTCTGCCCTTGAAAGCCCCTCATCCATAAGGGCAACTCGCGAGTTGGCTGTTTCTTCCTGGCACTGTAATAGTTGGTGTCATACTTCTTGTTCTGGTTTTTTGTTAAACTAGAGAATGAAACTATGAACTCAAACACGGCTGTCTGTCTTTTCTTCTGACATGCCTTCGTTCAAATAAAACCTGGAGTCGCTGCCCCTCGGAAGGCCAAACAGGAGTGAGGCTGTGGAAGATGTGAATTCAGTCTTACGTATTTGGGTAGTCTTTATGGCAGAAGAATTTAGCACGACAAGAAATAGGCAAGAATATGAACTGTACTGCCAAGTGATCTTCTGTGTGTGCTTTGCAAATCCTGTGATAGTTCAGAATTGTGACTGGTCTGATAAAGCAAACACACAAGTGTCAAGCTAGTTTAAACTTAGGTTTTTTAATATTAATGCTTTCAGGTGTATTCCCTTTAGTACATGCACTGTAGACGTCTACAGTCATGCATTTGGGTTTGCATTGATATTCATATAGTTCTATTCACCACCAAAGGTCATATTGGTACGAGAATAGAGCCGTTCAGTACCGAGGGTCACGCTGGGACAGGAATATCCGAACACCAGCATATACTTTTTTTTTCTTTAAACATTTTTTAAAAAGAGAACTTTCATCTGTTCCTCCAAATTAACCACTTTGGATTAGCAACTTTAACAAATGAATGGCTCAGTTTGCTTGCTTAGCTATAATTGAATTGCTTCCTAGTAGTAGTGGGAGAAACATTTTTAAGCTAATAAGAGCTTTGCTGATACAGCAGAACATGGCCTGAAGATTGCATGGATTGATCTGTGTAGCTCTGTTTGTCACAGTAAGTAGAAACGAAGCTGGTTAGCCAAAACTTCCACCTAGAATGGGATTTTTTTGAGCAGGGCTAGCATTAAGCCTAAGAACATGAGAAGAGCCCTGCTGGATCAGACCAGTGTTCTTTCTAGTCCAGCATCCTGGCTCACACAGTGGCCAGGCAGTTCCTCTGGGGGGCCAACATCAGGGCATAGAGGCCACTGCCTTCTGCTGATGTTGCCTCCTGGCGCTGGGATTCAGAGGTTGACTACCTCTGAATGTGAAGGCTCCCCTCAGTCACCATGGCTAGCCATGACAGACCTTTCCTTCATGAATCTATCTAATCCCTTTTGAAAGCTGTTTATTCCCATGGCCCTCACTACATTCTCTGGCATTTTAATCACTCTCTGTGTAAAGAAGTATTTCCTTTTGTCCATCCTGAATCTGCCCATCCGCTTTATTGGCAGCTTCCCAAGTTCAGTGCATTTACAAATCAAATTTGCTCTTCTTGCAAAACCGTTATGCCTGCCATTTTAAATAATGTGTATGTTGCATGAGTGTGTGCTGGTTTTATGTCTTTGCAGTTAGTGGCATTCATCATTGTGCTTGACAGCGGTGCCATTCAGCTTTCAGCAAGTGCTCTGAAGGCATTGTGATGCATGATGCACACAGTGTTCTGGACAATGGTTGTATGGCCATCTGGGCAATGTAATGCCCTCACATAGGAACCACCGTTCCCAAGTAACAGTGTAAGAATAAAGTTAGAGTCCAGTGGCACCTTTAAAACTGACAAAGTTTTATTAATGGTATGAGCTTTTCATGTGCGTGCACACTTCCTCAGATAAGAATGTGTATGTGCATAGTATTTGTGGCTTGGTTTTTTATATCTGCGTCCATAAGGCAGCCCCATGGCGCAGAGTGGTAAGCTACGGTACTGCAGTCCAAGCTCTCTGCTCACGGCCTGAGTTTGATACCGGCGGAAGCTGGGTTTAGGTAGCCAGCTCAAGGTTGACTCAGCCTTCCATCCTTCTGAGGTCGGCAAAATGAGTACCCAGCTTGCTGGGGGGAAGGTGTAGATGACTGGGGAAGGCAATGGCAACCCACCCCGTAAAAAGTCTGCCGTGTAAACATCGTGATTCAGCATCACCCCAGAGTCGGAGACGACTGGTGCTTGCCCAGGGGACTAACTTTACCTTTTACCATAAGGTTTTATATAGACCTTTTATATCAGGTGAACTTGGAACACATGCTACACACCTGGCTGTTCCTTATCTTGGGAAGAGAAGCTATCACAAAACGGCAAAGCTGTGGCTGAATATTTTTACTAGCATCTGGGTGCGCTTGGCCAGCTGGGATGGGGAAAAGACAAGTGTTTATTCTGTACCAGTATTTTCCCTTGAATCTATGTACATGCCCACACAGAGCCCACTAAAACATGAGCTAAATGTTTGTGATCCAGTGTGTAGAACACAACATCAAAAGCAGGCCTTCTTTTTTAGTGTTCAAAGATGCTACTTGCAATTCAGTCAAGCAAAGGAGCAATTGCTCATGGCTACTGAAAACTAGTGTCTCTTGACCAATGAATGCAGAAGCATCTAGATGCTGAACAAATACTTGGAACTTCAATTTTTCACCCTTAAATGCGAATAAAATTCTTGGACACATGTAGGCATCAGACTATTTTTAGTCTTGGCTGTTCTCCATATGATTGCCTCTCCACCACAGTTGTAGGGTGTATCATAACTCCCAGCTAATAAGGCTTCTCCAGCAATGGAAAGTACAGCCTTCTGGAAAATGAATAGTAGCTGAATGAATGCTGGTTCTGATAAGGCATGCTGTGTTAGGAGCATGATAGTGACTCTGTCTTGCCTTTATAGCAAGTGGGAGGAAAGAAGGAAGAACAAACCAAGACAGTGAAACCTATGGAAGGGTTTCTAGCAGAAAGGAGCATGGCGTGGCTCTCATTGAAGTGCAGATCTTAGCTGTGTGACTTCTGGGCTTATGTGCTCTGCCATTCAGAGCTATCTGGCATCCCTCACTTAACATTCTGTAGTTGGTGACCGAGTCAAGAAGCAGATAACAGCACCATGGGTGGAAGGGTGATGGGGGCCAGCCTTGTATTCTCAAGAGACCCTGAAACCAGAGTTACCAAATAGTGCTCCATTTGTGTTGCACAGTTTGTGTTTTTGCAGTGCAAACTGTAGTCATCTTCCCTTCTCCCCTGGTTCATTTATTGCGATGAACAAACTTCTGGTAGGGCAAATGGCCTGAGGATCGTGATGGAGAACGAGGATTTGTGCAGAGGAAAAAAATATCCAGTGTCCAAATGAAAATGTTCACATTTTGCACAGATCTTTCTAGCTTATCAGTGTTCTTAGCAGGTACCCCCTGATGCTTTTCAACAGGTCTGCCTGGTGATCAGAAATCTGCTGCTGCTGGGTGCACATTAACATTTATTGAATGGCTGTGGCATGCTAGGTACTGCAAAAACATAAAAACTAACACGGTCCCTTGGAAGTGGCATACAGGAGGACATGACCAGACTGACAACTGACAAAGATAACTATGTGGATCAATTCAGTCACTCAGGAGTCCTACAGGATGTGGCTTTTAAAGGGGGATTTAACAAAGGGGGGAGGGCTTTCCATGCTCCATAATGGGGTTGCAAGACAACACCACAGAAGCATGGTTGCAAAGCAGAGCAAGGAGTGGTGAAGGCCAGGGCTTTTTTTGAGCACGAATGCACAGGAACACAGTTCCAGCTGCCTTGGCATCAGGGGGTGTGGCCTAATATGCAAATGAGTTCCTGCTGGGCTTATTCTACAAAAAAGCCCTATACTAAACAATGGTGATGTCAGGGGGTGTTGCCTAATATGAAAATGAGTTCCTGCTGGGCTTTTTCTACAAAAAAGGCCCTGGTGAAGGCTATAGGTGGAGAACTTTACACTTGATAAAGAAATTACAGAGAACATTTCAGATATTTCACAAAGTACATTATTGGAAATGGGTGGCTGTGGTTTTGAGCAGAGGTGTCCTGTGTTAAGAAGGGGGCTGATGAGGTACAGCAGAAACGAAGGCCAGTAAGGAGAACACAATAGTCTAGCCCAGGGGTGGCCAAATTGCAGCTCGGGAGCCGCATGTGGCTCATTCACACATATTGTGTGGCTCTTTAAATCACTTCACCAAGCCAGTTGGCGGCTTGGAGAATGCATTTAAAGTTCAAGTTCCTTCCTTCGTCTTGCAGCTCCCAAACATCTGATGTTTATTCTGTGTCGCTCTTACATTAAGTATGTTTGACCACCCCTGGTCAGCCAAAGAGTCTTCATAGTTTGAGAAGGTGTGTTAGCACTCAGCAGGAAGCTCAGTTAGGAAAAGGTACGAGCATGCCTTATTCTTATAAGAAAGTTTGTTAGTGAGAGACTGAAGGTATTGCCAGGGGTAAGTGTGTGTGGGCATTCCAGTATCATCTATCCATCTGCGAGGGAAAGCAGCGTTTTGATTGGAAAAACAAGAAGTTCAGTGATGACCTCGTTCAGTTTCAGATGAATGCAACCACCCACAAGGAAATGAAAGCGAGGGAGAGTTGGAGGTAAGTCCCCAAAGAGCTATCATATGCAGTGATTCATAACACAGTTGCAAAGGCATACACTGGCTGTTGCTCAGGCCTGAAACCACTTTCCCATGTTTCAATGAAGTTTATTGTGAAATGTTGTTGCAACTGTGCCATATGATATGTATCCAAATGACAGGAAGGGTGGCGGTGATTTTTGTCTGCTCTCCCTTTGCACTGTGGACCCCAGCTTTGTCTTGTATGCTGTTCCTGAGGGTTTGCTGACCCAGGAACAAAATTTAAGGAGATTCAGTGAGCTACAGCAGTAGGATGAAGCAGGAAAGTCTGGATGATCAGACAGGCTTCTGTGTGTGTGTGTGTGTGTGTGTGTGTGTGTGTGTGTGTGTGTTGTTATGCATGTTTAACTGGGGTATAGCATGTAGCACTGCCCTTTTTTCTTTCATGGGCTCCAGTCGGCACATTGATCACACTAATGTGGTTACATAGACCGTAGTTAAGTGTTTTATTGAAACTCCACCAAAAATTATGGTGGTAGGTGGCTAGTCTGATTGTGTGAATGTTCTGCAGAAGAAACTGGCTTAGTAAAACTGCTTGAAAGGTTGCCCTGGCCCTTAGGACTACCTTCTAATTTGTGATTTTCATTGACAGCATCAGGCTGAAGCTCTTAACTATCCTAGATCTGAATCTGGCTTAAGCATTGCCCTCTGACATCTTTTTACATTAAGCTTGCTGCCTGCAGCTGCTTCGTATCTATAAAATTAAGTTGCTTTTCTGCAGCTTTCAGGCTTTCCTAATCTCTCGTCTAGACAGCCTGAAAATTAAATTTCTTCATTTTTTTTTTAAAGCTGGGTTCTTAATGTATCCAGAGTTCTGCTTCAATGTTGACCTGGCACTGAATCCAATTTAATTTCCATATTGGAAGCCACAAAAACTATTATGCATAGAATTGTTATGTATGATGACTTAAATCCCTTTGGGGGATTCCTTCACTTCAGTTCCTCTTAGCCATTGTTGGGGGGGGGGGTTTAAACAGCTGTTTTGCCTTGTTGGAGTTCCTTGGTGATTCTTCTGCGGCCGATGAAAAGTACAAACACTGCTAAATTAAACTGTTAGCTTTATTTGTATTTGGTTCATACCCACTTCCTCTTTTTCCTTCTACGCATCAAGAGAACTCCTGACCTGGATAGCCCAGGCAAGCCCGATCTAGTCAGATCTCGGAGGCTAAGCAGGTTCAACTCTGGCAAGTTCTTAGATGAGAGACCTCCTTGGAATACCAGGACTTGGGAGGGGGGCAGGCTTTATTCAGCTACCTCCCTGAATATCCTTCAGGCCTCCAATAGGGATCAATCACCAAAGGTTGCCATGAATTTCCAGGTGTGCCCATGCACACGTGTACATATAAATACAAAATAAAAGCCACCCCCAAAACGACTGAGAGAAATACTTCAAGAAGACAAACCAAGGACAGCTGGATCCAGACTTCAGAACATCTTAAGCTACTTTCTACATCTCCTATATCTTCTCCCCCCACAACAGATACCCTGTGAGGTGGGTGAGGCTGAGAGGACTCTCGTAGCAGCCGCTCTTTCAAGGACAACCTCTGCCAGAGCTATGGCTAACCCAAGGCCATTCCAGCAGCTGCAAGTGAAGGAGAGGGGAATCAAACCTGGTTCTCCCAGATAAGAGTCGACACACTTCACCACTACACCAAACTGGCTCTCAAAAAGGCTTTTGGATGAGGCAGTGGTTGTCCATTTGTTAGATCGGTTGGCCTCCCCTGCTGTACCATCATCAGTGCTGGAAAAATTGTGCTATTAATATAGCATTGCTATTTCATCATTTGAACTGCTGTTATTGATGGGGGCCAGTAGGTTACATAACATAATACATAATACGTAAAGTGCTGATTAGTTTCTGAGCTTTTTGCTGTAACTGATTTTATCATGATTTTAGCTGTTTTAATTGTTTATTTTATTATCATATATTTGATGTACTCCACTCTGAGCCTCCATGGGGGAATGGGCGGAATATAATCATTTTTATTTATTTTTATTTACCTTAAATTTGTATGTCGCCCACTCCACACACGGACTCTGGGCGGCTCACAATCATAACACAACAATAACAATACCGTATGATTTTAAAAGCAGAAACAATAATAATAATAAAGGTCTGCATGTGGTTCTACTTGTAAGGAGAAGAGACAGTGTTTGAACCTTTGTGGAACCAAGTAGACTATGCTTCTGTGGTGCATCTCTCTTGGCATGTGAAGTCCAGTGGTGCGATCTGCAACTGAGTGCGTGTGCTCTATAATTGTGAAGCCCTGGCTGCAGGGCCCCCAGCTTCGTTATAGAGCTTTATCCATAAGCTGCCAGTTTGTTTTGTAAAGTCCACTGCTGATTTTCAGGCAGTTCATGGAAGAAGAGCAGGCCATGATGTGAATCTGGAAGTTGTCTAACCCTGCCTTGGGGAGATAGGTTGAGTGTTCATTTTGTGGCAGGAGTCCAGGACTATCCCTTTCCTTCCCTGATGCTCCATCCTGTGGTGAGCAAGAGAGCTGCATTGTCAAAGCACTGCTTTTTTTTGGTGTATGAAGACTGTACTTAAGAAGAGATTTCTCGAGCAAGTGGAGCAGCAGACTTGAGGTTTGTTGTTGCATGCAGTGTGGATGGTGATTGTTCTGCCTGTAATAGCAGGAGAAGATATTTTGGAGGGATGACCTATGCTAACCTCATCTCATGAAGAACATGAAGCTGACATGTTGAATCAGACCCTCGGTCCATCAAGGTCAGTATTGTCCACTCAGACTGGCAGTGGATCTCCAGAGTCTCAAGCTGAGGTTTTTCACGTCTATTTGCCTGGACCCTTTATAGTTGAAGATGCCAGGGAATGAACCTGGGACCTTCTGCTTACCAAGCAGGTGCTCTACCACTGAGCCACAGTCCCTCCCCAAATACTAATCACCAAGGATGTCCAGGGTCATAACACACAGGCAGGCAATTGCAACCCATCTCTTGCCTTGAAAGCCTTACAGGGTCACCATAAGTCAGCTGTGACCTAACAAAAAAAAAATAGGATGTTTGTGATACTTCTGTAGCTTTTTTTTTTTGCTCAGATCCTGTTTGTGTATAACTAGATCAGCAAGTATTTCAGCATTATCTTCACCAATGTGTTTAATAATAATGGATCCACACCAAATCACAAAATGTTCTTTGATGTAGCAGCAAGAATAAGAGTTCTGCCAAAGTCTGAATTTTCTACATAGCCCAAATAGATTCCATCTTCAAATAATTCATCAAAAGTACTCTACAAACACTGGCATGGATCTAGCTCTTCTGTTCAGTGGCTGCCTTCTGCACTTCGGTCAGGTTTGTTGGAAGGCATTCAGGACTGGACAACTTCATACTATTGGAGGGGAAATGTATATTTCTAAACTGCAGTAAGCACAGCAGGGAGAACTCTGCGCTAAATTCCCTCCACTGATGTGGTGGTTGACTACTGTGAAGAAGCTTTTTAAATGTGGTGTGACATTCCAAAGTATCCCCTAAACCCTACTTCTGCCACCTCACTGGGTGTAATGTGGTTTTTTAAAAAAAATTGCTAAATACTACAGTGAGTAGTGGCCAGATGATGTATAAAATATGTGAAGTACTGGATAATATATTTTAAACTATTTTTGTGATATTAACTTCAAGGGTTCTGTCCCAGGCATTCTGAGAAGCATTCCAAAGGAACATAGCAATGTCAATGCTTTCGTTTAACATGGTGGCTGTCTTTACAATTTTTACTATATTGTATCTTTATGGGGAACCATAAAGTTGGAAAGGACCTCCAGGGTCATCTAGTCCACCCTGCACAATACAATAAATTAACAAATACCTACCCCCCCCCCGTGACCCCTGCCCAGAGATGGCAAAAAATCTCCATGATCTCCAGACCTGGAGAAAAATTGCTAACTGATCCTAAATTGGCAGTCAGCATTTCCCAGGGCATGTAAGAAAGAGCCATGAGAACTACGCACTGATGCAACCCTTCCCGCTCTCCTCATGATCTGCCTAAATTCACCAAATCAGCATTGCCCTCAGATGACCATCTAGCCCTGTTTAAAAACCTCTAAAGAAAAAGAGCTCACCACCTCCTGAAGAAGCCTATTCCACTGAGGAACTGCTGTCAGGAAATTCCTCCTAATGATTTTAGGGAAGACCTGGAGCAGGAGGGGCTTCTCTTGATGAAGCATGAAGGCACCTGGCTGAGTGTGTGTGTTTGAGAGAGAGCTTTGCACCAATATTTTCAATTAAAGACGCAAAAGGTTGTGGTTGGGGCTCTCTGACACCCCACGTTAAATGCTATGGTGAACATGATGCAAAATGTTCACAGTGCCACTGGAGAAAAACATGAGGTGTTTCTCAGCCTTTCAGCTTTCACCCCTATGGCTGTGGCAAGGCTCCCACAAGCCCCACTATAGCTATAGGCCTGCTGCGTGGGAAGAGTAACTTTAGTTCCATACCCTTCAGGCCCTTGGAGGCAAGAGAACTGGATGTGGTGAAAAAATATAACAGTGCCCAGACCTGGGTGGCTAAGGTAGCGGGGTAGGGAACGTTGGTTTTCCGATGTTTTTTTGCCTACAACTCCCATCAGCCCCAGCCATTGGCCATGCTGGCTGGGGCTGATGGGAGTTGTAGGCAAAAAAAACATCTGGAGAGCCAACCTTCCCCACCCCTGGTAGCCTGATCTCGGAAGCAGGGTTGGCCAAGACATACCAAAGCACAGGAAGTGGTGTCTTATTGGTGTTACAAGGTTCATAAGGTTCCTTTCTAAAAAGGATATGTAATTTAGAAGTTATGTGCTTTTGTTTTCTTTTGGATGAGAAGAGGACAGAAGAATAATGAGGAATTGGAATGCATCTCTCTTTGTAACCGCTGGATGGAGTGTACGGAACACTCAATTTTGTTTTAGCGCTTTTATCGTGAGCGCTTTTACCTTCATTGACTCAATTTCCCAGAACGCACGGCGCTCGCCCTTCACCTTCGCGGCCGCCGTTACCTAGGGACCAATGTTCTTCCGCAGTTCGCCCTTTCCTCCCCGCCTCCGCTTGGAACCCTTCGCTGCTGTTGCGCCGGCGCACCACTTCTTCCTGTCAGGGCGTAACTACATCTCCCATGTGTCTCTGCGGCAACCACTGTCTCGTTAGGCGGCGGCGGCGTCACGTGACGCCGGCTATATAAACGGAGAGGCTGCGCCGGCAGCCCTATTGTTATCGCCGAGCGGAGCCGGGGCAGGTGGTCTGTCCGGTCCGGGCTGTCGCTGCCAGAGCCGCCTCCGCCGTCGGTTCCCTGCTCTTTCCCCTCCCCGCCCAAGGCACGGAGCTGCTAACTGACCATCTTCCCCTCCCCAGGGGACCTCGGGCTTCGCCCTGCAGCCCCGGCCTGTGCAGAGGGAGGGGAGGAGGCACCGGCGGGCGGGAGGAACCCCTACCCGGTAAGAGGCTTCCATGACGGCTTGATGGGGTGGAGGAGAAAAGGGTGTGTTTTTCCAAGGGGCGGCGCTGAGGGACGCCCCCGTTATTTTATTTTATTTTTTTGGTTGGGTAAGAAAATGTATGTTAATCTGTGCTCCCGTCTCCCCAAAGACATCTCATTCCTGTTAAGTGGGGTTGTCTTTGGGGTTTGATCCCCCTCCCCCGTCATATTCCATCACAAGATAGGAAATTCTCTTGATTTCGCTTTTTTTTTTAAGGGGTGGGCGTCTGGCCTTTCCTAACCCCATCCCCCCCACCCTTAGCTGTCTTCACTGAAGGCTGTTCTGGGTTCGCGTTACTGTTTCTTCTCATAACCCTTTTAACATTGTAGGACTCAAGTGTCAAAGTTTTCCTTTTAAATCTTTGTTACCCTTGTTGGTTAAGGAAGGGGATACCTTTTAGCCAGGCTGGGTGAAATAGGTCTCCCCGCCCCCCCCAATAATGCAGCACTTTGTTCTTGTGGTTTTTTCCCCCTTTTCTCAATATATGTTTACTGTCATTAACATCAGATGCATTAAGATGCAGCTGAGGCCTATATACGGGTATGCATGTCATGGTTTGGTACCTTGTTATAAACTTGGTTTTTGCCTTTTGGGTTTAAAGCTGCTGTCTTAAGTCTATCTGGCACAGAAAGGGCTGCAGTTAATTATCGTTTCGGCTTGCTGCTTAATAATAGACCTGTAGCTACTGACAGGTGAGGTCAGCAGCTGTCTCTTGGTGAGGCAGCTACTATGTAGTATATGAAGAAGGGAGCTGCTTTCAGGTGGACTTCTTGAAATTTCTTGTGTAAGCTACTGGACTGTGGGACTGAGCAGTAATATTGTGGCAAGGGCTCGTGTGTGAGGAGGTACTCTTTCACTGGATCAAGAGTGTACCCTGCGTGTGCTGATAATTTCCATCCTCTGCTGCATTCCTGTGCGAGGCTCTTACCTCATGATTTCGTAGATTGTCGTGGTACCCACTGGCACCCACCAAGCGTTTTTATAGAAAGTGGCTGGAACCAAGAGGGACTCCTACCAAGCATGGCTTCTGATCAGCTATTAGAGAACCAACTGATTCTGCAGATTAAAATAATATTGTTTCTTTTATAGTTGCCCACACAGTGTTGGTTTTATCCCCTCTCTCTTCTTGCCCAGAATATTTTTTAAATCATTCTTCCCTCATCCTCTGCACTTGGGCTTCCTCGCCCCCCCTTCTCCCCCTGTGTCTGTCTGTGCCATTCTGTGGTTGTCCCCACCGCCCTGTGTCAGAATTCCAGAGGTGCCTGCAGCCTCAAAAAGGATGGGAACCCCTTACATAGATTCTTACAGCTGCTTTGTGGTTGCTCAACCAGTGATGTATTGTGTATGCAATTCTTCATCCTCTAGAGCAGAGATGTGAAAATTATGGCGGAATTAGAGGGTAAGATGAGTGATTGTGGCAGGACAGTATGGCATTTGTAAGAAGGGCTTTCCACATTGATGGAGTATAGAAGTGACTCACTAGAAGTGCTGTTCTGACATATGCATCAGGAGACCCCATTCATTCTGATCAACAGGCAGTGATTTTTCTTTTGGGGACTTGAATGCTTTTAGAGAGCTATTATTAGGAGCACTACTTCATGCTCTTTAGTTATGTTTTTAGTGTATTCATACTAGAGAAGGGAAGTGTTCAGATATCTGACTTGGTCAGAGGAAGCCTGAAGAAATGCTATAGGATTTCTTTTTGATCCTTGGAAGCTCTTGTGCTTCTAGTACCTCTCTTTAGACAGCCTCTCTTTTGCCCCATCTCTTAGCTCTCAGGGACCAGGCCAGAAGGTCATAAGTGACAATACTTCCATGTTTATTTAAAGTAATACTAAATATCAGGGAAAGGAGATGGAATGTTTTTTTTAAAAACTGAGCTGTGTTGGCACATCCTGAGTCAGGATATGCTTCCTCCCACTCTTCCATTGTGACACATTCACAGTTAGTTGCCATCATTCATTTGGTAGCTGTGTGTGGTAGTTCTCCCCACCCCCCCCTCCATTTGCGTAGATGTTTGAGGCATAAAATAGTCCCTGTTTAATCACAGGGGAGAGGTGAAGAATACCTCTTCAACTTCTTTAAGAGTAGTTTTGTTATTCTCTCAAAGTGCAGTGACACGTTACACAAATTGGCCTAATGCTTTATGTACCAAAGCAAGGCATTGCAGGTATACTGAAGAGCAAAGGTTAATAAGGTGGGAGCTTGGGGATGGTGATGATGGAGGATACAACCTGTTTGCTAGACTGACCCCACATCTCTCCCCCCGTACTCCAATGGGCTGGGAAGAAGAGAGGCTTCATTTTCTCACCTCGCACAGCATTTTTGAGAAATGCTGCGACGCCCTATAGCTCAAGGAAAAGGTGGAGTCATTCATGGTGTGTATCACCACCGCCACCAGAAAGTGAGAGGGCTGAAGCATCCTCTGATTCTTCCTAATGTGTTGGATGGTTACTCATGCTGTGTGAAGAGAGTTCCTCTCTCCTGGCCAACAGTTTGATGATGTGAAGAGAACTTAAGGGAGGAGATCTCAGTGTGATCTAAATGTGTTGGCCAGAGAAGAGACTCTTGGTCAGTGGCTGGTATACTTCAAATGTCTGTCTCCAGGTCGTTGTTGAAGCCCTAAGAGAGGCAATGATATTTGCTCCTTAATTGGGATTTTGTGATTATGTGTCCTTAAGTGTTCTTTAAAGCTATTTGTAGTGATTTTCAGGTTAGAGCAAGTGGCCATCTCTAGGGCGCTCCTCCTGCATTCCTCTTTTTAAAGTGTCCGACGAGTTTCTATTCTCTTAGGCACTGTCTATTTGGCTGCTATAAACTGCTAAACAGTAGTTCTAGTGTGCATGACGAAAGTAGAAATAATTGGCCTTCTGATAGTGCAGGTGATCTTAGGCCCATAGTAGATGATAGAACAGCTGGTACTGGAGTTTTTGCCCAGAGCTTGCCATCCTTTTGGTTCAGGACCAGTGATGTCATAATGATTTTTCTAGGATATTAGCTTTCATGGTCTCTGACATGACCCATGAAGAGTCTGCCTTGCTTTCTGTGTCCAAGACCACAAACATAAAAATGGTGTTAATGGAGCTGACATCAAACATATTGTTTAGGAAGGTTATTATATGCTCATAGAAAATTCCAGATGGCATGCCTGCTTTTGAGCAGATTCAGGTTTAGTTTGATTCTCCCAGAGTTGTTGGACTGCAGAAACCATTTTGACATGGTTGTGAAATAATTTGTTTCATGTTTTATACTACTGCATATGGCACTGCTGCTACTATGTGGAGAATGAGAAGTCTGGATTGTCAGTTATCTCTTGTAAATTCTGCAGCTCTCCACTTTCAATCAAAGATACAGTATGGTCATGAGACCCTGCAGCTTCAAGGTGTGCAGAATAGACGTGAAGGCATGCCCATAAACCAGTTGGGCCTAGTGACCCTCTGAAAGAGTGAAGGAATGTAATACGTGGAGCTGACATACATTAATGTCTGACAGAGGAGCAAGATGAGCTGTCTGCTCATCATAGAACTGCATTCTAAAACAGTACATATTTAAACAAGTTGCAGGAAAATTGTAGTTTCTTAGTGGCCTGAGACTTCCTCATTCCTTGATCTCATTTGCAGGCTGTGCACAAGCACAGATGATGATGTAATGATACATGGGGTTCTGGTGCATAATTGAACAGTCATCTCCTGCAATCCAAATGTTATAACTGCTTTAAAACCCAAACAGCATTAAAGCATATTTGGTTGGGTGGGATCACATTTGCAGTTGGACTGCCTTCCCAGTGCTCCTTCCTTATTCTGTGGAAGTTGTGAAGGTTGTGCTTTGTCCTACTTCTTGCACACTCACATGTGTCTAGTCAAGAGAATGAGCACTGTGGAAGTCACACTTATGTTAACTACTCTACAACTAAGTATGATAGTTTGTGTAGAGACTCCTTTGGATTCTCATCTTTTCTTACATGTGTGGTAACTTCACAAGCAATGTATGCAAGTAGGAATATGTCTCATTTCTTCACCCAAAGGGTGATTAACATGTGGAATTCACTGCCACAGGAGGTGGTGGCAGCTGCAGGCATGGCCAGCTTCAAAAGGGGATTGGATAAACATATGACTCAGAGGTCCATCAGTGGCTATTAGCTGCAGCATATTGTTGGAACGCTCTGTCTGGGGCAAGTGCTGCTCTGTATTTTTGGTGCTTGGAAGGGACAACAGTGTGAGGACTTCTAGTGTCCTAGTCCCACTGAGGGACCTCCTGATAGTACCTGGTTTTTTTGGCCACTGTGTGACACAGAATGTTGGACTGGATGGGCTATTGGCCTGATCCAACATGGCTTCTCTTATGTTCTCAGTCCCCTTGTAGAAAAAGAAATTAATATGCCAAAGAAATTGCTGCTCCTTACTGAGACTTTCCAGCACCAGTCTACATGAAGCATTGCATGCTGTCAGACCTTGTGGGCCTTTCTGCAAGTAACTAAAACCCGGGGGGACAGCCAGAGGTGCAAGGCCCCAAAGCATCTTAACTTGTCATTCTTTGTGAGCGGGACCAGGTCCAATTCTGGACATCCGTGTTACGTTTGTATGGCGGAAGGAGGGTTGTTGAGTTGTACGTTTTTGTTTCTATGTGTGCTGTTTGCAAGCCCCTGTGAATCCCCAGTGTGGGAGAAAGACAGGCTAAGAATACTTAAACAGATGACCATTTTAAAAAACCCAGTTGTATGGATTGTTCTTCGCTTGTGCAGGGCATCAGCGTTAATACCAGTATTAAATCATCTTGTATTGAGCAGAGTCACCTAATCTGACCAGTGAGATTGCAGTGGCAAATGTTACGCCAAGTATATTGCTACAGGGTATTCCTGATGCTTTCACAGCAGGAGGTTACTGGGTGTTGGTGTACTTGTTGGGCCTCGACATGTTTCATCAAGTCTTCTGACGACATCACCTTAGACGGATGCCATTTTGCTCCTCTGCAGTGAATGGTGCCTTTTCGTTCTGGGCTGCATTACTTCTGCAGGGTGTGTGTGATGCCTAATATATAGCAACTGTGAAATCAGACACCGAGGAATTCCTGGTGAGCTGATTTTCATTGCAGAAGGGTCTAAAATTGTGAAGGTTAAGAGGGGGTTAGCCTAGAATAGCCTGGGAATTTTCTGTGGGACATTATATCTTTTAGCCTTCTGTATGCCCGCTTCCTGCCCTGTTTCCAAGTCCCAAGTTGGCTTCCATTGATGAGTTACATTTTTACATTTTTTTTTAAAAAAAAGCATTCCTTGAAATAACACTGTGGAGTCCCAAAATAGCTAGAGCCTTTTGCTAACAATAGAGGGAACAGGTGGCTGTTCTGATAGAGCTCGTGCTAGAAGTGGGCGGGGTTAAGCTGTCAAGCCAGTCAATGGGACCACACTGTCTTTGCCCCTTTGCCGGCAAGGTCGATCATCAAGGGAAGGGCAGAGGGACCAGCAAGTTCGGTTCCACTGTCCAGTGGATAGACTCAGAGTGTACTGCACCTTACAACTTGTGTAGGCTACAGTTCCTTCAAACAGATATGGAATCCTGTTTGTGTTCTGTTCATGAGCTGCTCTTACACCCAGACTTTTAATTAGGAATTAAAAAGGTAAGGTAGTCCCCTGTGCAAGCAGTGAGTCGTTAGCAAGCCATGGGGTAACATCACATCATGATGTTTTCCTGGCAGACTTCTTACAGGGTAATTTGCCATTGCCTTCCCCAGTCATCTACACTTTACTTGCAGCAAACTGGGCACTCATTTTACCGACCTTGGAAGAATGGAAGGCTGAGTCAACCTTGAACTGGTTAGTTGAACCCAGCTTCCACCAGGATCGAACTCAGGTTGTGATTAGGGCTTGGACTGCAGTACTGCAGCTTTACCACTCTGCACCATAGGGCTCCTTTAATTAGGTAAACCGCTTTCTGAATATCAGGTGCCCCTGGTTGTACTTCATTACTCTGCCTTGGGTACAAAATACTGTATTTCTGCAGATTGCATCTCCAGTTTAGTTGTCTGTGGGTAGCAATTTAATCGTTCCTTTATCTGTACCCCAGAATGCGTCTGACTTGAATAACGCTACTGTCTTCTGCATCCGATCCCACCCAGTGCAGATGTGGCAGTCATCCACCCACTTCCTAGTGATTAAAAGTAGAAGTGGGCTTTTCAGCCAACTGGCAGCCTTTATCCTTCTCTTTAGCCATCCTGCCATAAACAGGAATTTGTGTTTATGGCTATTAAGGCAGTTTGCTGTTTTTGATAGACAGGGTTGATAGCTCTGCCTGACTTACCATAAAACTTGCATGGCTGCAAAGAAACCATGGTGTCGATTCCTGCTGCTAGTTTCAGCTTTTGGGCCACTATAAACAATTTTCAGGATAGTGTGCAAGCTCTTTCCAGCCTTTTCAGCTTCTCTTACAGCTGCAGCTGTATCCAGTAGGGGGAAAGAGGACATAATTTGCAGTGAAGCTTGCCATGGCTGCTGCACCAGAATTGACCTGGGATTTGATTTTGGCTCACCGCAACTGCTTACAGCAATGTTTACAACATTTCAGACAATTGTGGTCTGTGTTTCCCCTCCGAATTATAAGTGAGAGACATATTTCATCCCTACACCTGAAATAGTTTTGCTTTGACAGTGTGATCCTTTTCAGGTTTAATCAGAAACATTCCTTCAGCCCCATGGGACTTTCTCTCAGGTAAGTGTTCATTGAGCTGCAGCCTTAAGAGCGAGTAGTAATTGCTAGTTCTTAAAGAGCTTGTCAGTTGTTGGTGTTCCAGAGTAAGTTACTGTTCTGAACATCTTCCTGAGGACGAGAGCAGTGATTCATTCAGAGGCTCAGTGGACAGCGTCTGCTGAGGATGAGTAATTCCGCTTCCTTCATCCAGTCCTACCCGGTGCAGATGTGGCACTCACCCATTCCCAGCATTTGGCTGACTGGAAGCAGGCAAGGCCAGAGTAGTGAATCATGGAGAAAGCTGCAAATAAACTTCTTCTGTGGATGGGTGTTCTGGGCTCTTGTGAGTATTTACTCTTCATAGCTTGCTGGTTTGCACTGGCATACAGCTTGATAACTGCTGGCTTATAGCATTGAACAATAAGCTTATATTTATGAGTTCATGGCCTTATTTTCACATTCTGCCATCACTTGCTTCAGAAACATTTCCCTCTAGAATTGCATTACCCACCTTCCCCTTTCTAGTATCTCATTGAACGGAGATTCCTAAATAGATGAGTCCTTATCCTTTCACCGTCTCCTATGACAGTAGGCAGGGAGATAGTAGAAGCACAGTGATTTTTTCAGTACCATTTAAAGCTAGCGTTGCAGTAGTTGCCAATCTGGTGAAAGTAAGGTCATGGGCAAGAAGTTTGTGCTTCTCTCATAGCTGTTTCAGGCTGCCTGCCAACTCTAGAAGACAATGCAGCATTAAATTACATAGCTGTTGTCCTCGGTTGGCTGTTCACACACATTTGTTCTAGAAGGAGTTTTCTTAAAACCTCAAGGTTGTGTTGCAGAGAATCAGGTAGTGATATTCCAGTCACATAAATACATCCGACAAGGAGTTGTCTGTTTTATTACCCTTGGCTCAAGCAGAGGATTTTGTGCTAGGAGTTATTTTAGAGCTGAATCGATGTCTTCCTTAACCAAATGGTTTTTAAAAATCAGCCCTAGAATAGTAGGATCAGAGTACTGTAAAGGCGCGATCAGAGGCAGGTTGGGGCACTTAGCGGGCACTGCAAATAGCTCAGTTCCTGTTTGAAATGGAGAATCGCAGTCAGACACTGCAACCCAGCGTGCCATTGTATTGCATGGGTAGTGCTGGTGCAGTCATACAGTTGCCTCGTGCTGTTTGGTTAGTATGTTTTTAATATAAAAAAATAGCCCTGGCACATGTGCAGAAGCACAGTGTGGAGGGAGGAAAACCCGCTGGGAATGGATTGGTGGATTCACACTGCCAATCTGTTTCATTTGCACTCCCCTGCATTCAGACATCCAGAAACGTAGAGGGAATGCACAGGAAGCCAGTACCACTGGATTTCACCTGGTATCTATTTACCCTGTCTCCAACTTATCTTCCAACGGGATGCTGACGACTGGGGAACAGCTGGTGGATGTGGCTGTGTGAACCATCCAGTTAAACCCTTCCTGGTAAGGCAACTACTTTGGCTTAAACTGCCTGTGTGATCACAACTCTAAGTTGCAGCATGGCTGGTTCCCTGTCTTTGCAATCTAGAGGGGTCGAAACTTTCCTAGAACAAGTATATTTACAGAAAACACTAGTTGTCTGCTCTGTCTGAGACTCTGCAGACTCGAGGAACATCCTGTGAACCTGGGTTGATGTTCTCCTTCCTTCAAATTGTGGAGCTAGCTCTGGGAGGAGGAGTGTCTGCACCTGTGTTCTGTGAACACAATAGGCACCGTATCATTGTCTGCAAACCCACTTCTGATTATGTTTATAACTTGTTAGCAAAATGTCAGTACAAATGTAACACTAGTGGTAGTACTCTGTAACTAAAGAGGCAAGGATACCTGCATGAAGATAGTATCTGCAGGTGAGCTCCGGAGGAGGTGCTCCAAAAAACTTAAATCATTAGTATAAGATTGTTATGTTTGTGTTGAGATGAAGGTGGTGAGGAGGAAACAAAAAAATAGGGTTTTAAACCTGGAACAGTTAGGTAGTCTGGAAAGGGGGGGATTTAACTGTGAAGGTATGATATATATGTTTATGATTTTGCTGTTGATTTTCTGGAAAAGGTTGCCTAACACTGAATATTGGGTTTCATATGTTTGCGGTACATATTTATGGAAAGCTTAACAATGAGGAATTCACAGATGTTCTGATCTTGGTTTAGAGAAACTGATGATAAAACCAAGAACATAGCAAACACTGCCAGAACACGTACTGCTGCAATGAGATTCTTTTTAAGGGGGATGGGGCGAGGGGATTTTGTTTGGTTTTTAAAAATGAAACTACCTTTCACCTAGTAAGGCTGATGAAATTCACAGTTACTTAGATCAATATACAAATTTTATTGCAAGCCTTGGGTGTCATATCATTTCTCTGGAAAGTTCTAAATTGGCTCATAATATAAAACAGCATTTTGGACACGCAAAATTGTATATTCTGTATAGCACCAATACTTTGTTTTAGATTGTTTTAAACTGTAAATTGTTTATGTCTTACTGTTTTAGAGCGAAATTGAGATGTTGGTTTTATTATGATTGTTAGCCACCCTGAGTCCATTCCCTGAGTCCATTTGGAATGGGTGGGATATAAATAGAAAGTAAATAAAATATATAAGATGCTGCTTACTTAATCTGGTGTTTTAGTTCTAGGCATGGACAGTGATGTGGGGTGGAAAATTTTCAGTGCAAATTTTTTTCTATGGGAAATTTTCTTTTCCATATAGCCTGCTTACCTAAAGTTGTCATGGCTGTTGTATTCCAAATTGGTCGCCATGTTAGATGGGCTAAATGAGCGATATAAAGTCTCCACAAATTCTGGCAATTGTACATGGTCCAGGCTTGTTCAGTGTATTTCCCTTATTTGCTAACATTATTTAACTGTTTATTTAAGCTGGAACTGGAAAAAATTCCTATTAAAAATTTCCTGCAAAATCCATGCTCCACTGGAAATGGTCACTAGTAGCAGCTCTCTCACACCTGAGCAAGGGCCTCCAAAAATTACGTGTAAATCTCCAAGGAATTCTGGGTAAGCCTAGGAATAATTTGTAGCTTGAGGAGAAGTGATGTGTATTCACTCCTTGAGTTTGTTTGGCCAGATTGGGGCGGGGGGGGGTGAGCATTTTGCAAATAGATTTTACCCAGAGGATTTGGGGGGCATCCCTCTCCCCCCACTATAACCAAAACAGCAAGAAAATGGAAGCCTTGGGTAAGTGGCTGGCAGATCTTTGTATAATAAGCCATTGGCTGTTCCATTGAGAGGAGTCCCCAGATTTGATCAGACAAGCAAAGGGATTGCATAGCATCTTCCAATTCCCACTCCAGATCATTTGGGGCTTGCCTACCATTCTGTGGTGCAGTGGGGGAAAAAATCATTTGGGGATGTTTGTCTAGCTCGAACAGAGCTGCAACCTGTGTTGTGAATGTGATGAGGTCTAAAAATAGACTTAGAGCAACATCATTGTCTGCACATGTGCAGGATCATTATTGGCACTACGAGTTAATTTAGAATTCTTGAGAAGCAGGCTCCCTGCCCCAGCTGCTACAAATGTCTTAGTGCTTGTAATTGTGAAGCGCTAACTGGTGGCAAGGGTGGGATGGGCTGAAGAAAAGAGAACTTGGTAGTTACAGGTTATTTCCATCTTAGAGTGCTTTCTCTTTCTACTTAACTGCCACCACCACATGTATTCCTCATTGAAACTGGAAAGCTGTCCATCTGGGCAGGAGTCCCAGTAACCCTTAAAGTGGAAGCGGAGAGAGTTGCAGTCACAGCCTGCAAGTATGATAGTGGTCAGCCATACAAGGATGTAAAAAGAACCCTGCTGGATTGGACCAGTGGCCCACGTAGAGCATGCTGTTTCATGCAGTGCCTGGCCTGTTGCGCTGTATGGTCAACAAGCCTCTGTGGCTTGTGCTCCAGTCAGGAGTGCACTTCCCAGCCCATTTGCCATCCTACTTGCTAGCGCCTTCTTTTAAAGTTTTGAAAGGTTAAAAGCTGAGTAGCTTTACTACTCATGTATGTGCTTGAAGGCCATTTTTGCTGGCCTCAAGCAAGGAGAAAAGTGGAATGTTGCAACATTTCTGTAAGAAATGTTTTCATTACCATGTCGCATCATAGTTATGTGTCATTGTCTATTTTGTTTACTGACTTAATGCTTTAAGTGCATGCTAGGTGATTTATGATAAAAAAGATACATTATGTGACCTCAGAGGGCTCACATATCTTAAGAGCTACTCAATAAAGGCGTTATTTAATGCGGAGATTAACCTGAACCATCTATACACACGCAGATTCCCTCATCCTCAATTGGAAGATACAATCTGTCAGCCGTTAGTACATCAGAAAATGCACATTGTTGATATCAGTCCAGTTTAGTCACTCAGAGTGAGCAAGAACATTTTCCAAGCAACCAGGCAGGAAGCTTTTGTAAGGATGAAAAGAGCCAATGATTCCTTCTCCCTCCCACTCAGTCAATCAGTATGCCACAAATGACGGCTTATGGGTGTCTGTGAACAGGCAGCTAGAGTAACTTGTAGAATTATTTGTAGGGGTGAATTAAAAGTTGTGTGTGAACAAGTAGGATATTAGTCTGAGCAACTTAAAGAGAATGTGTGTGTGTGGTTCTTTAACTATATTTTGAAACAAAGCAGGAGTCAAGTTGCACCTTTAGGACCAACGAAGTTTTATTCAAAATGTAAGCTTTCATGTGCGCATGCACACTTCTTCAGACGAGGAATCGGGTATTTTGAAACATGTTTGAATCCTGAAGTCTGCAGCTGAAAGGGACCGATTCAGTCCTTGGCCCAGGAGATTGATCTATCTGCATAGCAAGAATCTTATTAAGGGATGCTTTGCTGTGCTTTCACTGAAATATCATGCTGGTGGTTCATGAAACTGCTGTTCAGGTGTGCCCTCCTGTGCAGGTGTGCCCTGAGACTGGGCACAGGAGAAGGAGGAACCAGGAGTGAGATGAAGGAACAGAATCATGGAATCATAGGCACATTAGCTGGAAGCTGAGAGTAGGCCTGTAATTTAAAAAAGTGGTGTTGCCTGACCAAGAGTAGCATATATGTCCTAATTTAAGTGGAATGGTGGGGAAAGATGGCAGGATACCAGTTAGTTTCTCTGGAGCAGAGATCTTTAAATGTACAGAGTTCTTGATACTTAAAATACCAAATCAGGATTAGGCAGTAACAACGAAAAGGCCAAAATAACACATCTTCCACCCACAGTTCTGAGCTCAGTCTTGTGAGCGGAAAAGGTTAATCACAGGTGCTCTTTCTGAAGGAGGGCAGATTAGTAATTTCTCAGTTTGAAAAATAATTATTTGAATGCCTCTCTGAGAACTTTCTGATGTATAGCTTAGGGGTCAGTGATCTTTTTTTTTTTTACAGTATATTGATGTTAACGTGGCGTATGTGAAAAATTGGCTTCCAAAGACTTGAGTTTTAAACCCCTACAGCTCATTCCAAGGTTAATGTTCCCTTGTCAAGAAGCTGTGTTTCCTTACCAGAAGAGCTACGTTGATAATGTTTGTGTAGGAAAGGGAGTCTTCTGCTTGCTTGAAAGAAGGACACAGTGCCCGCTTTCAAGCATGTAAAAGCAAGTCACTGCTTCCTCCTGCTAATTCTGCTTCTTGTCCAGGCAGGTAGCCATTTTTGCCTGAGGCAGGTCAGAAATGAAAGCGGGGAAGGGGGCTACAGCTGGATTTAGTGACTGCGACTTGCCGTTTGACCGATAACTACATGCTAGTTTACACCTATGTGAATTTCGGTGTTAACTGTGTTGCTGCTCACTATGCCATTGGTACTTAACCGCACTCAATGTATAGTTTTTGTTTGTATGCTGTGAGTGTTTCATTTTGAAAAGGCTGGAACTCTGACTTCCACAGAGGTTCTTGCAAGGTGTTAGGGTGAAGAGAGGATCACAGTTTCTGTGTTTCATATTGAATGCCATTGTGGGCCCTTTTTGCAAAGGATGAGACAAAGTCCATGCATTGTGGTGGTCTGTCACAGTGTCCCCACTTCCAGCTGGCTTGCTTCCCCTGAGCAGTCATCCGTGATACTTGTGGTTCTTCTTTTGGAGCACTGTGGGTTGGTGGCAAGTCCAGTCTTTGGCCAAGATGTCTCTTTAGTTTTTCCATTCTGATTTTCAAGGCTGGTTCGTGCCTGCATTGCCACCACTTGATGATTTACAACTGAATGTGTGTGTGGATTCTGCTTGAAATTTGAGAGTTTATAAGAGGTCTCTGTGGTTCACCGGCTGCACTTTGCACATGCAAAGTTAATTCCTTTCTAGCCATGATATAGTTACATTGGCCGGTGCACAAAGGTGAGGTTGAGCTTTAAAACTGAAATACATAAACTAATTTTCCCCACAACAAAGGCTGCATTTACCCCTGAAATGCAAATTCTTTTGTGGTAAGGTCTTGAAGTGAACCCATAACAGGCTGGAAAGTACAAGTGAAAGTCCTTTTCAGCGCTCAAGCATGCCAAAAGATAGTAAGCCCCCACATATAGGGAGGACATTTCTTATGAACAAGAGGTAAGTGCTCAGGTCTGCAGTAGTTGTGTTGTTTTTGCTGAGCGAGAATTGGGCCTTGAGTGTGACTGCATTGGCACTGCTAGTTCTCATCCAGCCTTTGCTTTCTGGATTAGCTCTTGCCAACAGGAAGTCCTCGCAGATGATCTCAACATACATTCTGGCCCCTTTCCATCCACAATGCTAATGAGTTGACATAAGGACTTCTGACTGTGACTCAGGTCGGTTGCGGTGGCATATGACATTTGTGGGCAGTGATCACCTAAATGGGAAAGAGCTTACAATTAGGGTTTTACTGGAAAAGCAGCAACTAAAACAGTCTGTAATTTATTAACTTTGACTGAAAACAAGGGATCTCCCTAAAGCATGTGTGTTAAATTCAACTGTTCATCATAACCTGAACATAAAGTTCTCATACCTTTTCCTCTCTGCATGTTTATTTATTGTTCTACTAATAGTCCAGAAGAAGATTTAACATACTGTTTTGAAAGTCCCTGTCTAGACTAGAGTTTGAATCCTAATCTACCTTTCTGCTCATGGAAGAAAGAGAGGCCATATTTTACTGATCTCCTTTTCTTATGGCAGCCCCCACCTTCAACCTCAGTGATGTTTCTGGAGGTGTGTGTGTGGGGGGGCCTACTGACTTGTGGGGGTAAAATTTTCCATGGCATAAAAGACTGCATTTGAGGGAAAGAGAAGAAGGGTGCTATTTATGTGCACCAGTTTGGTATAGTGGTTAAGTGCGTGGACTCTTATCTGGACGAACTAGGTTTGATTCCACATTCCTCCACTTGCAGCTGCTGGAATGACCTTGGGTCAGTCATAGCTCTAGCAAGAGTTGTCCTTGAAAGGGCAGCTTCTGCGAGAGCTCTCAGCCCCACCCACTTCACAGGGTGTCTGTTATGGGGGAGGAAGATAAAGGAGATTGTGAGCCACTCTGAGCTTCAGAGTAGAGGGTGGAATATAAATCCAATATCATCATCACCATCATCATCACCTCCTCCTTCTCCTCCATAGAATCATGCTTGTGGTCCCCCCACCCCCACATAATTTATATTCCATTATTTACAAGGGAATAGTAGTTATTTTTGTATTGATCCAGAGTTTGTATTGATCGCTTCTCTTTCAGCATTTCAGGTTAAAATGTGTGCTGTCCTGTTACTTTTGTATATTCAGAGAAAAATAGTATTTTCTTCCCTTGGCCTATGTAGAAGTGTTAAAAAGCCTTCAAATCATACATGAGCCTGAATGGAACTAATTGTAGAGACCTCTGAAGTACTAATGTTGGCATTTCATCTTCCGATGCTTCTGTTTTGAACAGCCTTGAAGTATGAAACGCTTGACTTTTTCCCCTTGATGTGGCCAAATGAAGCGTAGTGGAATAAACGTGGCTTGTTCAAACTGCCCTCTGCTCTTGGTGATCAAGTGTTTAACCAGAGCATGTGTGAGAACTTAATTCCTGTTGCTTTGAACACATGCCTGAAGAACAAATTTCAAAAGCTTGCAACATTTCTCAGTTTGTGGATCCAGCATCATTTCAGTTTAGTGGCCAGTTTAGCGGCCAGCGTCATTTCAGTTTAGCGTGCATTCCTTTTTGTCTGTGCACTGTTTCCATTGTGCCTCATATGTAAGCTTTTGCTACACTAAAAGATTCCTGTGACTTCAGAACCGTGGACAAGATGGTGCCCAGGAAGGTGGGGGAGAGGGGTACAGCAGAATTCTGGTTATGGCTTTTCAAAAATGGCGTCCATGTGGTCACGCATCGGTGTGGCCCCAGAGCTGTAAGCAGGTCAGACACTGCACACAGTCATATGTGAGGGGTAAACATCGCCAGGTGAATAGGCTAAGGCTGTCCCTATTGCGCACTGTAATTCTGGTCAACAAATGGCTCTGTGTTAATTCCAGTCTTACCTCTGGATTTAGGACCCTTTTCAGACTTTGCCCCTCCATCTAATTAGCAACCTTATTAACTACCAGGATTAGTAACCTTATTAAGTATCAGGGTTTTGTTTGAAACCTTCATAACCTTTCATGAACATGTCGCAGCCATTTCTATGTGCATCTGCTCATGCATCTACACGCTTCTCTGTATTTTAACCCTGGCTCCTTTGCCCCCAGAGCACTAGACAGAAATGGCCTGTAAAACAATGATATATAAAGCACACGTCTGTCTCTGGCGGAGCCCAGATGTTCTATGAAAAGCAAGCACTCTGATGAGAGAGAGGAGTCCTTTAGCTTCTCATGTGTATAGCTGCCACTCCGGCCGAGGTGAGAGCTTGCATCTCTTGCAAATATAGCAGCTTCTAGCATGACTACTTAAATATTCCACAACTCGTGCACTCAGCTACGTGCTGGCCTCTCTCACAGGTGGGACAGCCTGCTGTGGTGAATTCTTAACCTTCACTGAGCCGGCAGCTGTTCTCCAGACAATAGGATCATTAACAATACAGACATTTTTCCTTAGCAGCCTAATTCTATCAGGCTGGCACAAACGGGCAGTCTCATCTTGCTTCCTGGAGCCAAAGGGAGGTGGGGAGAAGTCTTAAGGCTTGCATAATGCCAGGATTGTGGGCATTCAGAACTGGCAGGCAAGTCCTGCGGCTCCAAAGCATGCTTTTTGCTTGGATCCTAAACCTTGTTCCCAGTTGAACAAAGCTTGAGTCCAATGGCACTTTTAAAACTGACGAATTTTAATTCTATAAGCTTTTGTGTTGCCACAGAGCTTAAATTTTGGTCTGTTGCTTCAGACCAGGGGTCATTCCATAGAAAAAGAGATGCCGGAGCTCATTAGCACTGCTCATTTGCATATACCACACACACCCCCGACACCACTGGAAGGTGTACTAAATTATATCAGCTTAGCATCTACCTTAAAATGCTTCTTGAATTGTAATTGTCGTAATAAAACCTTACTCTCATCATACTTTTAAAATAACTTTCTCCTATGCGGCCACAGTGGCATGATGATGATTTCCATCTCTCCGCTTTATATGTTTTAGTTATTTTTCCTTCTTCTTTTTGGTGGGGAAAACATTAGAAAGTTTGTCAAATCTTGGAGTTCTGTAAAATTCTCACGGGGGGGGGGGGGAGGTTGAACAATGGAGCCCAGAAGCAAATATTTGGGGGGAGGGGGTTAGAAAGAGCACAAACTTTCAAAGTTCTGGAGCTCCACTTCTGTGAGCTCCTGCCCAAAATGAAACCTGCTTCAGACCAACATGGCATCCCATAATGCTGTAAGGCTCAAGCTACCTCAAAATATTATCAACATAAATATTTATTATATGGTGCACACAGTGGCAAAGATGAACATAAGGTCTGGATATTAAACTGCATAGAATATCAACATGAGCCTTACATAAGCTGTAGTAATTTCACGTACAAAGGTGATGACTTCATATACACAGTTGATGAATGTATCAAATGGCTAACAGACCATATGCGTTTTGGCCTCTAGGGACTTTCTCAGTGGTCATTAATATATACTATTTCAAAAAGACACACATTCAGAAGTTAATATATAAATCCAGACAAGGTGTTGCTTTCTCATGTTGTGTGGTTGTTGAAAGTTTATATAGCAGGCCATGAATACCTTCTCATGCACAACAAAAATCTTCAGTGATCTAAGAGTCTGGTATAAAGTTTCCAATGTCTCTGGATGTATGTGTGTCATCAGTCAAGAGTTGCAGTAAACATATGAGAAAGCAACACCTGGTCTGGATTTATATACTAACTTATGAATGTGTGTCTTTTGGAAATAATATATATTAATGACCACTGAGGAGGGCCCTAGAGGTCGAAATGCATATGGTCTTCCTGGTCATTTGATACATGCATCAACGGTGCATGGGAAATCATCAGCTTTATACATGAAATTACTACAGCATATGAAAGCTCGTGTTTATGTTCTGTGCAGTCTGACTGTACTTCATATAATAAATACATATTTGTTTTTTTTCTTTTTCCTTTTTTGCGTTTCCAATATTTCCTGTTCCAATATTTTAATTCAAAGTTTCCACACAACATAAAATATAGCTCAGACAAAACTTGAACACATATAACAAAACAAAAGTGAGGTAAGCAGTTACTCTCTACTGCCTCTATGTGCAACTTCTTTTTTATTTTTTTTCTCATTCACCCTCTATTCTTAGCCTTCTACCATTCTCATTTAATATTTGCATTCTCATTTTCATTTACATTTGCATAACTATTCATAGAACTTTGACCAGTCCTGTACTTTATTCTTACATGTTTGAGTGTTGAGCATATATGTCAATTCATCTACTTCTGCTAATATCCATTATCTTTACTATCAAGTCATCTATAGTCGGAATCTCTTTTTTCTTCCAACATTGTGCAAATATAATTCTTGCAGCTGTTATTATATGAATTATCATATATTTTGTCCATCTTAATAAATACATATTTGGATGATATTTTATTTGAGGTATCTTGAGCCTTGAAGCATTATAAGTAGATTTTGGATGGAGTAACCCCCCCCCCCCCGGTCTTTCCCTTCATTTGGCTCAACATGGCTACCCACCTGAATCTTGTTCCCAGTTGTGTCCCTCTTTGTCAGTTGTGGAGATGGTTCTGCCACAGCCCATTCCTCTCCTGCAAGGCATTTCTTGGCTTTTTGAAAGATGCCAGTCTTGCATGAGCGGATGTACCTCGATCTAGAGGAACACCTGCTCCACAGTGGAGGCCTGCCTCTGCAGTGGATGCAGAGGAGCTCAAGCAGAAGCACGGTACCAAATCCTCATATGTTTTTGCAACTCTTAACGTGGCAACTCTGAGCCGGCAGGCTGAGAGCTGATGCAGAACAGTTGTTAGGACTGGGTCTGAGTTCAGATGTGCTCGACTATGAAACGGTCATTCGGCGCTTGACAGCTTGCAGAGGGCCAGTTGCATAGTGTTGCTGTGAGGGTGGATGAGAAGAGAATTTATTTATTTTATCAGATTTATATCCCGCCCTCTCTAACGGGCTCAGGGCGGGATATATAGTCATAAAGTGTCTGAAGCACAGAATGATCTGTAAAGGATGGTGATCCATAGGGGTAGCCCTGTCAGTCTGTTGAGACAAACATATATAGAAGTTTTGGGATACCGCAAAGGCTAACAAAATTTTATTCAGGCATAAGTTTCTGTTGGACTGTCCCCAAAAACACGTGCTGGAAAAGAATTTTTTCTAGTCTTTCAAGTACTTCAAGACCCCAGCTTGTGAATGAGCAGTGCTTATTGCCTCCAGGATAGCAGAAATCCTTCTGCATCTGGTAGTGACCACATATTTTTGAAACAAAACAGAAGCCCAGGGGCACCTTAAAGACTAACAACATTCATTCCCGCATGGGCTTTTGTGAGTGAAAATTCACTTCTTCAGATGCAGTGGAAGGAAAACAATTTTCCTAATATTCAGAAAATGACAAAAGGGGAGGGGGAGGAGATGATCAGAGAGTCCTGATATCACAAATCCAGTGAGATTCTTTGTCAGGGACTTGAATGGCTGAGGTAGTCAGACATAACTGCTCATGCTGGAATAAACGTTATTAGTCTTCACAGTGCCACTGGGCTTTTGTTTTGCTGCATTGGACAAATGTATCTGGCCCTCTGGAATCAGATAGTTTGGGACATTCCAGACTTGTGGATCTGGTGAGGGAAGTTAATCTCTTTTTGACTCACTTCTTGTAGTGAATGTGCAGCTCTCTCTTCTACCCAGAGGGGAGAGCAAATAGGTTAGAAAACTCTCTTGAAGTTCTGCCGTTTGACCTTTTCTTTTGGGAGTTGTCTTCCCTTCTCTGACCTCTGCCTTTCAGATTCCTTGCTGTCTCCTCCTCCAATCAAATTAACTTCTCTGAAGGATGAAACTTTTTCTCCCCACCCCTTCCCTTTCTTCTTGCCTCCTTTGTGTATGGCCTGCTCCTGTTTTTCCACCAGGGAACTCCCACTGTTCAGCTTTCCAAGCGCCACAGGGTTTGCCCTCCAGATAGGTGGAATTCCTTTCCATAATGAGGAGCAGGTGAGGCTCTCCCTGCCTTCAGAAACATTTCTCACGTTGGAGTTTAAAGCCGTCAAGGTTTCGTTTTGCTGCTTTCTGGTTAGTTCTGCAGTCAGCATTTCAGGACACGGAACTTTGAAGAGAGGAATCTGTTATAGCTGGGAGCTTTTTTAAAACAGGGGTCTCAATATTGCTCCTTAAGAGTTGAAATAAGGATTAACATCTTGATGAGAGATACTCTTTCACTATGCACAATAAATATACAATCTTAACAATGTGGTGGGAGCCAGTATGTTGTAGTGATTAGAGCAGGGGTAGCCAAACTTGCTTAACCTAAGAGCTACACAGAATACACATCAGTCATTTGAGAGCCGCAAGACATGCACAAATATTACACATGTCTTTATGAAAACTCTTAATACTTTCTTTGCACAGAAAGATAAAATACATATGTATGCACTATATAACATGACCATGTTATAAGGAGACTTTTTAAAGAACAAAAACTGGGAATAACAGTCCCCATAAAACCAGCATAGGGAAGATTTGAGATTAAGTCTGCACTAAGTTCCTCCTTGACCTCCAGGAGCCACATAGTATGTGTGAAAGAGCCACAGCTTGGCCACCCCTGGATTATAGTGTCAGGTTAGGATGTGAGAAGAAAAAAATAAAGGTCCCCTGTGCAAGCACCAGTCATTTCCAACTCTGAGGTGACATTGCTTTCACAATGTTTTCACAGCAGACTTTTTATGGGATGGTTTGCCATTGCCTTCCCCAGTCTTTTACACTTTCCCCCCAGCAAACTGGGTACTCATTTTACCGACCTCAGAAGGATGGAAGGCTGAGTCAACCTTGAGCTGGCTACCTGAAAAACCAGCTTCTGCCGGGGATCGAACTCAGGTCGTGAGTAGAGTTTAGGATTGCAGTACTGCAGCTTTAACACTCTGCGCCATGGGCAGACTCTGGTTCAAATCCCCACTCGGTCACAGAAGTCTGCTGGTGAACTTGAGCCATGGTGCATGTTAAGCCTCACCTATGTCACAGCGGTGTTGTGAGAATGAAAAAGAGACAGAGAGAATGTTCATGGATATAAATTGAAGTAAATAAAGCTGCTTTAAGTGCAGTCAGAGCTTTGGACTATCAAGGCCGGCATTGTCTCCTTTAACTGCAGGCATTTCTCCAGAATACAGTTCTTTTGTATCACCTAACAGGAGATGCCAGCAATTGAACCTGGGACTTGCATGCAAACTGAATGCTTTACTAATGAGTTTACAGTCCCCATCCAAAGGTGATGCTTTGTTTTAGACCTGCTTGGGAAGCAGCAGGCAGGATGCTCCTTGACCTCTTAAGGAGCTCAGTGGCAGATCTTCTGTTTGCTTGTTAAGCTGCAGCATGATAAATTATCACTTGCAAGCAGAACATGCCCATCTAGTATAATGTAGTGTTGCTGAGACAGAAGCCTGAGACCTTCATGCACTACACCTTTGAAACTGAATTGTGGCTCTCTTCTAAGCAGTGGTGTGGGTTCTGATTGCAACAACACAGGCCTCCCTAAAGGTTTCTAGGGAAGGGCATACACATGCTAGGTACCAAGCCAGAAAAGTGTTGTGTTGTTGTTTTGCAAGATTAAGAAATCAAGAAGTGTCCGTTGACCACGTGAGTGAGAGTTGCAGAACATCAAGGTTTTAGATTAGGCCAGACTGTCATCATGGTCCCTCCAAGCCTTGCAAGTTAATCCCACAGAGACGTCATCCCAGCACAGAACAATGTACAGGAGAGCTCAGAGGGGACAAATGTACCTCTCTGTCCCAAATTGTTTTCAGACCAGGTTTTAATGAGTCTTCCTGAAAGCAGGTCACCCACTGAGGGTGGGGGGCGCGGAACAGAGCTAAGTGCGATTACCTTTTTAAAAAAATTAATATACCTGCTTTTTTAGATTGCAAACAATTAGCTGGATGGCTTCCCTAAAGCTCATAGCTGCACATGAGTGCTGTCTTCCCACCTGTTTCTCACTGTTGTGGGAAGGTAACATTTGGGAAGGGGGTTACAAATTGTGTGGAGGGATGCTAGAGGCATTTGGCAAGGTGAAGAGGGAAAGGAAGATGTGCAGTGTTTTGAATTTGAGCACCAAAAAAAATTGGGAGGAATGAAGCCTTCACTACTGCCAAAAGATAAGGAGTTCTTTTGCCTTTCCCTAGGTGGCGGCTCCTCCCCCCCCCCCCCACCCAGCACCCAGTCTGCAGTGTGGCTGGGCCTGCACTGTATGTGGATGCAGGGCTAGTTCCTGCCCAGAATTAAAGCTGACCAGGTTCTTTTGTATATTACAAAGTAGAGTGGCACTCAGGAAAGGTGGAAAAAGTTGTAGTGGGTAATTAGGGAACTGCCAAGCACATCATGAGTACTGTCTGCTCAGCTCCCTTCTCTCTGCAGAAGAACAGCAGAAACCTCTTGTGTGGGATTTTTTTTTTTTGGGGGGGGGGGGGTTTCAGGCTTGGGGAGGGTGGTGGTGGTTGAAATACATTATTTAAAAAGAAGCTGAGTGTTCAGAAGTGGAATTGATGCGTGTGACTGAGAATGTCCTCTCGAGTGTTTTGTTAGAGCGCAGCACCCTCTTCCTACCCCAGGGAACTCAGCCGCAGCAACCAGGATCCTCTTGCCGCCGTCTGCCACAGCTGGCGGGCATGCTTCTTTCAAGCCCATTTGTTCGGCTTTGTTGCCATGGGAACGGTTGCTAGGACTTTGAAGGGAACAGGCAAGTGCAGAGGGGAAGCAGGCAGGGTTGGTCTGGGTGGGTGGTGGGCTCACATGAACGTAGGCCTGTTCCAGGGAAGGTGAGATTCTGCATACACAGCACGTGAAAAAGAGGAGTTGGTGGCAGGGGGTTGTTAAAAAAAACTTGTGATGTAGCAGCTTCCTGGCTTCTCATGTTCTGCTTCGGGTGAAGTGGTACCTTCCTTCAAACTCAGCTGTAACTCCCAAGGGTGGAGTTCCAGCCCCTGCAAAGGGCTTTACTGTGTGATCCATTTTCTTTATTTACTCTGCTGCTTTGAAGGTTAAGGACCCGGCTGATGCTTACCAGCAAATGGTATTGGGGAAATGTAGGAGTTCCTCACGCACTCCTCCTCTGCTTCTCTTCAGTGTGTCATTTGTCTTGACATGTCCTTTGAGGATGGCAGTTGCCTCTTTTATAAACTGTTCCTTCTGCTCGTGTCCACCTGCCCCATTAGTGTTTCCTGGGGGAAGATGGAGGGGCGTGTTAGAAAAGTTGTTTCTCTCTTGGAAGCCCGGGACCGTTGTTCCCAGCCATCAGGCGCAGCACGCAAGCAAAGGCTCACACTAATCTTCTGTCCCCCAGCAGAGTAAAGGCCATTGTTCCATAATGAATGTCTTGGTGCATGACAGGAAACGAAACTGGGCAACACAGTAGAGGCCCTTTTGGATGTGATGTAAAAGTGTTAGCTGGGTTCCGGCATTTGGGTGTCTGGAGGTAAGCTGCTGAAGAGCTTTAGGGTTCAAGGTTTTGATTGAGTTTAGGTATAACACATGGATTTTGTTGTTTTTAACATTTTATGTTGCTATCGACCACAAATTCCAGCGGGCGGAGATGTGTAAGGAAGGTGAATCTGTATGCACTGTATAGTGCATTTATTCTTTCTAGAGACAATCTAAATATCTGTGCACTTCCTAGAGAGATAATGGGGATGGATGAAGTGCGAAAGGGCTTTAATTGTAACCACATCCCAAAGATGAACATCTCATTTATCTGTCTGTCTCTCCTTTCCTCCTCCCCCCCTCCCATCGTCAGACACTAAAGTTAAGTGGGCAGAGCTAATAAGACTCTGCTGCTTGCTATGTAGCAAGGGTTTTTTTTTTTTTTTACAGAAAGACAGAACCAAAAAATCCTAATTAATTTGTGTGTGTGTGTGTTTTCTTTTTTCTGGCTTTCAAACAGCCTCCTGTCTCAACTGATAATCAGAAGCTAGTCTCCCAGGGGAGGGGCCCACATCAGTTCCACTTAATAGCTGTACTCTTTCAAGAGTAGCCTGTTGGGAGAGATTGATATATGTATGGGAGGCCTCTGGCATCCATAGCTTTACCTGTACTGTTAACTATCTATGCTGAAAGGTTGCCTGGCCTTTTTAACTCAACTCATTTTGAGGCCCTGACTGGAAGGGAAGGAATACGTGGGCTTCAGTCTCCTGTTCTGCGTGGAGCTGTGCTTTCTGGCAACAGCTCGGCTGCAGACAAATGAATGACAGTGCTGCATATTTTAAGAATAGGGCCTGTTGCTAAATCCAGACTTACAGCCCGCATTTGTAGCACACGTGGCTTGGCCAGAAGAAAAATAGTAATGTTGCAGTGTTTGTATCTGGATGACTTTGTGCCATAGACAGGTGCAGGGATGACTGCTAAGAACCCAGAGGCGTTTTGAGGCTTGCCTGCTGCTATTCTTGTGACTGCTGAGAAACAATTCAGGTGGGGGAGATAAGCCCAGCCACCACCCCGTGAATTTGTGGCACACATCTCTGTGTGTGTGTGTGTGTGCAAGCTGTGTTTTCCAGCAAGCCGTTTGGGGCTTGCTCACTTAGAGAGATTTAAGCTCTGATTTCTTCCTAAAGGGCCCTAAAGCGTCGGGACACTTCTGCCAAAGTGGGACTCATCTGACCTTTTTTACCAGTTTCCTCTTAATGGAAAACTGGGACATAATCTCAGAAGCACCCCTACACACACACACACACACACTCACATTCACTCATAGGACATTGATGAAGCATGAAGGGGATATGGAGGGAGGGAACAAGTGACTTTGCATTTCTTTAGATGTGAGTTTAAATTAGAGTATCGCAGCTGGTGGCTTAACATTGGTAAGGGCTTGGCATTCAGCAAGGATTTCAGCTCCCAAGTATGCTGCATGCATGATAACTCTGCCATACAAGAAGGTCTGTGACCACTACGACTCCTCTGTGTAGTTGGAAGGGCTCCCCACGGAATCCTCAGGGTCCCAGCCTCTCATTATAATTGAGCATGTTCTGCGGTAGTGCCTTGCATACTACTTTTAAATGAGGTGTTTCTAATTAGTTGCAGGCAAGTATAATAGGCAATGTGTGTGTTTGTGGGCGGGGGGAGGAATACCAAAAGCTCCAACATTGCTCAAGGATAAGGTAGTCTTAATTCTGTCTCTTCCCTTCTATCAGGAAGAGAGGGAGAAGCATCTCTTGTCCCCGTGCTTGCATCTACCTTCCATTTCTTGCCTACTAGCATCCTGCTTGCTATGGAAAGGGAAGATACTCTGCTGGTGATGCGGTGCTGAGATGAGGGAGAAAGCAGTACCGCTTCCATACCTTGGGGCCTCTCTTTACAGACTGCTTAATGTTTTTGAAGGCAAAAAATATTTTCCCCTTTGTTCCTCCTCTGTCCTTACCTGCGCAAGGCAAAAAAGTACAAAATGGTTCATTGTCAATTCTGAAGAAGATAAAGATATTGGATTTATATCCCACTCTATACTCTGAATCTCAGAGCAGTTACAATCTCCTTTACACCCCCTCCCCCCACAACAGACACCCTATGAGGTAGGTGGGGCTGAGAGGACTCTCACAGCAGCTGCCCTTTCAAGGACAACTCCTACCAGAGCTATGGCTGACCCAAGGCCATTCTAGCAGCTGCAAGTGGAGGAGTGAGGAATCAAACCCAGTTCTCCCACATAAGAGTCCACACACTTAACGACTACACCAAACTGGCTCTTTTTCTCTTTCATACACATGCCACTCTTTCATATACATGCCACTGGTACAGGCGAAACGACTCATCTACTAGGACTCTGCCTCCTGGTCCCTTCTGCCTGTTTTTTGCCTCAGTGATGGCAAAATTATCAGTGGTGGTCCTTGGTGCTACAAATACTTTCTTGTTCTGCTGTGGGGTTAATGAGCAACTCTTGTTTCCATTGGCTCTGCACTCCATTTTAGAGTACTGGATGAAGACAAATAGGTGGTAGCAGGGAATCTATACTTCATTTTTGTGGATTTATACTTCATTTGCACTGCATCCATGAGTGAAGGCTCGCTGATCTAGGTCATCCCTTTGGTCACACCCATTTAAGCCTTTTGGAAGAAATATCATGACTTGTGCTTCAGGGTTTAACCTAGTCTCTCACTGTTGGGAGATTAGGATGTGACTGCAGTAGATTGGCAGGATTATCCCACTCCAGCCTAATGCTGTGTGTGATGCCAGCCCTGATTTAGGACCCATGCCAGCTACCACAGAAAGCCATACATGCCTTTATAGGTGGCGTTCAGTTGCCACCACACACTAAGATACAGATATTGTATAATAGTGCCACTGTTGTAATTGGCATAAACAAGTATATTCCTTTGTGGATTGTGTTCCCATTGCAGTCCAACCTTTGGTCCAACTCTGTCAAAGCCAAAGACCTGGTTTGTTCAGGATCCCCATTTTGTCATCTTGAGGAATTTTGCATGTGCAGGACTCTTGTTCTTTTGGTGTCTGCTCAGTGCACAACAAGCAAGGCCAAATTTAATCACTGGGAGTCAGCTGAATGCATACCGCACATGTCTGGCATGTAAACGTATTCAGGAATAGGAGAGCAATTGGTATCTTCAGAATCTTTATGCTCTTGTACAAGAACAGTTTGCATTCAGGGGGTCTAGAATTCTGCTTATGGCTTTGAAAAAAAAGAATTTTGTGCTGGAAGCATTGAAAATGAAGTGGGCTTACCTGGACTTTGGGTACATCTAGTTTGTTTGTTTTCCCTCTGGCTATCCCAGATTTTTCTGCAGTCTGTCATTTTCTAGTTTATTCCTTTCGGACAAAGAGCGAAGGGATTGCACTTTTAGAACAGCAATGCTCCACTGCTCATGAAGAGCTATGTTCACAGTTGCTGACAACCAAAAGGACTGCTGTGGTCCCTGCACATCCCTTGCAAGGCAGAGTTACAACATCAGACATTCTGCAAAACTCTTTATCAAGCTGGATGGGGTTTTGGGGGGTTGTTTTTTTTAATTAAGTTCACCTCTGGATGAATTCTCATGCTGCAGGAGAAGGGGTAGCTAGAACTTCTCTCTGTGCTGATTTTTCAACCAGCAAGGAGTTTTGTTTTCTTTGTTTGCATTCAACAGCAATAGGTCCCATTTCACCACATCACTCAGCTTCATATGTTGACCCAGCCCTCATACTCAGGGCCCCTGCATCATCACAGCCTTGATATAGATTAATCATTGACAGGTTGTGTTGTGTTTTTCAAAATAAAATTGTCTGTTTTTATCTTGGGTCCATTTTAATGATGAAATGGACCCCCATTACGAAAGAGCTCCCTTTACTTTCATCCCTAGCATGGAGCTCACCGCTCAGGGGCCTTGCAACTCACCCATTCTCCAGTCCCTCTGGCAGTTCAAGACTTCAATAACCTTTATTGGCATGATATCAAACATAACAAGGAATCAATCTACCCATTAAATGGCAATTTGCAAATGCATTAAACGCCTCCTAGATGCTAACTATAAAATTTTTGCAACAGTTTCAATTACCAATTGGTTCTGAGCTGACAACAGGAAGACAATTTTGTATTGGTCGCTCTTCTCTGTTTGCTCACAGGGGTCAGTGAGTATGGAGCGCAGGTTAGAGCAAAAAGTAGAGTTTAGGCCTTGCAACTCACCCATTCTCCGGTCCCTCTGGCAGTTGATATTTCAAGGTGGGAACTGCATGCCACCCACAAGCCCCACCAAGCAATGGCTGTGCCCACTTTTCTGGAACATGGGGCAGGGGCCTCATTGGCAAGCTGTTCTTAGAAGAGCCACCAGTAGCTTCTGAGCCACTGAGTGAACACCACGATTGTAGAATATTGGAGTGATGTACATTAAGGGCAACGGACAAGGCCTGCAGGTTATAGAAGGGTTCTTGAGAATGTGCAGAATGACCACTCCCTGGTCTGTCAAAAGTTTCACCCATCCCTAAGAAGGACAGATTATAACAGATTGCTAGAAGTGGCCCCTGTATCTTGGCAGGGGGACAACTGTTCTTTTGAGGGCTAGTGATGGTAGGGAGGCAACTGTTCTGTTTTAGAGACTTGTGTTCTAGAGATTACATAACAGGTATGGAGTTCTGTAAACCTTGACTGTACATAGTTAGATTTAGGAGGCCAAAGGCAAGGCTGGCCTCCAGAACACCTGTAGAGCTTTTAGACTGAACTGCTGCAGGTAAAGTCTGGAGAGAGCTTTCAAGTCCATTGTGTTTTCTCCTTTCTCCCATATTTTAACTTGTTTAACAGTCTAACATTTGGGCGCCAAGGACTGCTAGTTCACTGGTTGGCAGCATGCAGCTCTTTGCAAGCGTGGAACCATAGAGGCATAATTTGAAGTTGTGTGTGAATGATTCCCTCTCACCTTTCAAAACTAAAAGCATTTTCTTGCACTTTAGGGGAAGATGTGTTGATATAAGCTGCTAAGTACCCTATAAGCTGCTGTTAGGTGCCCTGTGGCTCAGAGTGGTAAAGCTGCAGTACTGCAGTCTGAACTCTCTGCTCACGACCTGAGTTCGATCCCTGTGGAAGCTGCGTTCAGGTAGCTGGCTCAAGGTTGACTCAGCCTTCCATCCTTCCTAGGTCGGTAAAATTAGTACCCAGCTTGCTGGGGGGAAAGTGTAGATGACTGGGGAAAGCAATGGCAAACCACCCCATAAAAAATCTGTCATGGTGATGCGACATCACCCCAGAGTCAGAAACGACTGGTGCTTGCACAGGGGACTACCTTTACCTTTTAATGAAAGCATTACAGATTGTGCAAAGAACAGTTTGGGTACTTGCAGTGAGGTTGGACTTCAAAACCTGTCTGTATGGGATGACCCTATAGCACACAATGGGTTAGGACCTAAGGTGAAGAGAGGACTTCTTCCTTAGTGGGAAGGAACCTTGGGATAATTCCTGTGATCCAATCCTAGGAATCCCATCCATGTGCCAGAGGTAGATGGTTGACTTCATAGAGTGTTAACTGACCTGGGCTTGCTCTGTTTTTGTTCTGAATGGAGAGAGCAACTTGAATATGGGAGATGCTTCTCCAAACTCATCTTTTGGGATCTATTACAGGAAGCAGGAAGCTTCTACTAGAGCTATTTAAACCACCGTGGGGGAGGGAGAAGAGCCAGCAACAGGTTCTGAATCTACACTGTCTCTTCCCTCTGTGTGTGTGTGGTGGGGCTATGTGTAGGCCATGCAGACACAGGGATTGCTTTCCCATGCCTGGCTTTCCAAAGCACTGGCTGCTTTGTGGGTGGCCAGAAGTTGAGGGTGGATGGGATGCTTGGAAGACTACAGACAGCTGTTGCTCTTGAAGCAAACTTGGGAGTTTCTTATGGCATTGTGCTGCGCTTTGATTTAGTGTTACGAAAGTGATGGGGAATCAGCAGGGGGCCAGGGCAGAAGGCATGGTCCCTAGATTTGTGTCCACATGCTGCATTGCTTTCATGGTGTGGCTATTTTTAAAGAACTCTTTCTTTGTTCCCCCCCGTTTCCTCCACCCGTTGTCCATTATTAGGTACCTGGTAAATCCCATCAGTAGGCCTGGGGTTGAAGATCTTCCGTTGACACTAGTCCCCTTTCTGTTCTTTGGCTCTCCATGCGAGCCAGAGACCAATGGATGCCATCGCAAGCGCCAGCCTCAAGAGGAAGTTTGATGATGTGGACGTGGGTTCGCCCATCTCCAACTCTGATGATGAAATCTCCAACAGCGACAGCGCAGACAGCTGCGACAGCGTCAATCCTCCCAGCTGTACCGGCTTCATACGTAAGTGGCCCGGTCACAGGGACCTTTGAAATGCACAATGCTCTGTTCGGGATATCAGCGTTAAACTTCCAGCTGTATTTGCAGTAGACTTTACCTGCTTTAACAGCAGATACTTGTAGACAGCCCCACTTAGTCAGCGCTTTTTCGGTGTTAAAACCAAATTGAATAGCATAACCAATGCAACAAGCAGTTTAAAGCGGAGCCTGTGGCAATGGCTTCAGAAGTTCAGAGGGACGCTGCCTAGAATATCCTTTTCTCAAGGGTAGCATTGTTCACATGACTTCAAACTTTCCGTCTGTGATTTAGCAGCAGTCCCTCTTGCAGAATGGAACTCAGATTCTGTAATGTCTGTGATCAGAGCATTTCGTGTAACTTTCAACTACAAAAGTAGTGTTGGCTGTTGGATTGGGACCTTATAGGGTTGGAATGTACAATAGGTTTCAAGTTTCCCTGCTGTATCCTAGGAGAGGATGTATTCAGAGCTATCTGCTTTTTGCATTATGTTTGTTCCCTTAGCAAATTAACCAAATACAGTATTTAGAGAGGAATCTCATAGGCCACAGTTTTCTTGATTGACCATTTGTTGTCTTTTCTCCCCACATAGGACATTAAATATACCAACAAATGGTTGCAATGGATAAGCTTTGGACTGAGTTAATTATGGGTTCACCCATTTAACAGGGTGGTATTTAGGGGTATCTATTTAAAATTATGTGGCTTAGTGTGTAGTATTTAAAATTCAGCTCTCATTTCTAATATTCTGGTAGGTTTACATATATTTTCTTAGTTTCACTATTGCTTAGATCATCTGGACTTTAAAGAGTGATGTGGGAAGCACGTCTTGGGTGGAAACTGGTGGCCACGCAGGACTGGGGGGGAAGGGCTTGACTGAATAAATTTATTTACTTCATTTATACCCCACCTTTCTGCCCAGAGGAGACCCAAAGTATCCTACGTCATTCTCAGCTCCTCCATTGCATCCTCAGAACAGCCCTATGTCAAGTTATTTGAAAGTGTGTGACTGGCCCAAGATCATGCACCAAGCCTCCAGAGCAGAGTAAAGATTTATGCCTGGGATTCCCAGATCCTAGTCTTGAACACAGGCCATTAAACCACACTGGCCCCATCTCAGCTCCATCTGATTTTTCCATAGGGACATTTTTTTAAAGCCACTCAGGTGACAACATATTGTTTGAAATACACTCCTTTTTTCCGCCCTCTGTTGTAGTAGAAGAATGGAACCCTGAGGTTTCTTGAAATCTATCAATGCAACCACCCTTGAAGTTTATTTTGCCTATCAATACTGATCTTCTCATGCATTGTACAGCTGCACGGTAGGGTGGTGGTATCATCAGTTGTTGCAGTCTGCATGTACTGTGTACTCTTACAAAATGCTTCAAAATGTCTTGTGATGTAGATGGGCTCTGTGGCAGATATAACCACAGTGTAATTGTACCCACGTGGATCTTTAGGCATCCTGGTGATAAGGGAGGGGGGAATACATGGGAATGAGGAGGCAGTTCTGCTTTGTTGGTACTTTTTCTTGCCTCCAGTGTTATCCAAAATCCTGTTTTCTCATCTCAGCAACCTCCATCTTGAAAAGGCAGAAGCAGCTGTGCAGGAAGAATGTGCGCTTTGACCAGGTGACTGTGTACTACTTTGCAAGGCGTCAGGGATTTACCAGTGTGCCCAGCCAAGGAGGCAGCTCCCTGGGCATGGCCCAGCGCCACAACTCCGTCCGCAGGTACACCCTTGGTGAATTTGCCCAGGAACAGGAAGTGAATCATCGAGAGATCCTCCGAGAACACCTGAAAGAGGAGAAGCTGCATGCCAAGAAAATGAAGGTACCTTTTTGAGTGGGCATAAAGACTTAGCTGTCTCTATCAATTCTGTCAGGGAGAGTTCTGTGCTGCTCCCTTACTTTTGGATATAGCTCTGTGCATGCTACAAGTAGTGTAGCCCTACAACCGGAGGGAATTTACTTTGCACATACACAAGTAGTATAGCCCCGCCACCAGAGGAAATTTACTTTGCACGTCTGTTACTTTGCACGTCCATTGTGCGGCATTTGTGGTACTAAATTGTTCCTCCTTCCCGAACTTTTAGAGACTTGCCTATGGAAAGGGCTGTGCAAGACATGCCTGATCTTTATTTCCCTGTGGTGCATGTGCAGGACTGCTAGTGTTCTGTTATACTTGCAGTGCAATAATGAAAACTATGCTATTTGTGTATACTTAGTTATTTTGCAGGTTTCCCCCCTACTTCTGTTGGTCTGTACTAGTGCTGTACTTAGTGTTGCCAGCTCTGGATTGGAAAATTGCTGGAGATTTGGTGGTGGAGTTTGGGGAGGACAGGCCTTGGGGAGGGAAAGGACCTCATTGGGGTTTAACACCTCAGAGTCTACCCTCCAAAGCAGCTGATCTCTGTAGGCTGGAGACCAGTAGCAGTTCCAGGCAATCTCCAGGTCCCACCTGGAGGCTGGCAGCCCTAGCTGTACCCTATATCTCAGTACTGAGGGAGGGGGGGTTGAAAACACACACAGGCCTTCACAAGTAGCAGTGAATAAGCAGGTGAGCTTGCTGTCTGCAGAAACAAGAGCACAGGATCTTTGAGAACTTTATCTCAGGGTACAAGAGCCTATGTTTGAAGAGAGCTTTCTGACTGGACATGGTGGAAGACCCGTGCTGGACATGGTGGAAGACCCATGGTTTTGCTTACTGGAGCTGAGGGCTCCCCCCAAAACATCCCTTTTTTGCTACAGAGTGCTTATAGCAGGACTGTGAGGAACTGATCGACTCGTGGCTCTAGCCTGGTCTCCTCTTATGAGCTGGCACCAGCTTTTGCACAAGCTGTCTGTTTTCTGACAGGCTGATATGAGAGGGGGCTTGGGAGTTACAGTCAAAGATTCTGGGTCTTAAGCTACTGCCCTCCCTTAGAAACAAGCTTCAAGCCCCAGCTTTCTCTATATCGTGCCTTCTGGCCTTCTGGCTTGTGTGTCCCATGGGTTGCCTAGCAACTAGGTTTCCCTTCCCAGACTGGATGCTTCTGTCTACAAACCTAGAATTTCCAATCAGGCCTTCCTCAGTCTCCTGCTGCCATGACAACCGGCTCAGCAGGAGACACAGACCCATCCTTTAGTCCAACTGATCCCTTCTCTGTGGCCTAGTTCTCACAAGCAGCAGATGAATTGCTAAACTGATGTCTGGACCTGGATTGCTTTAAGGAGACAGGAGATGGGCACACGGTGGACAGCATCTCTGTACAAAAAAAAAGTCCAAAAGCTGGACTGAAAATTTAGAATGTTTGGGGGAAATTTTAGGTTAGAACCTTTTCTCTCTGACACACTTAACACCGTGCAAAGGATATATTTATTTCCCACCTGTAGCTTGAAGTGGTACAGCACTAACACTAGTCTTTTACACTATCTCCATGTGTGATTTGTGAGAACTGGGCCTAGTGCTGTTTTTGACTTAAACCTCTTTGTCTGAGAACCAAAGGGGGGGGGGAACCTCTTGGAAATGCGTGAGCCACCTCTGGCGAAGGCTTAAAGTATGAGGGCAAACAGTTTTGCAGAACTGCGGGTCTGAAATCTGCTCATTTTTCACCTTACTTATTCCTAGCTTCAGTATCCATCCTGCTTCTTAGTCATCTGACCTAAATGACCATATCCTCCTCCTTTTTAAAAAAAATATGGTTTGCCCACACATTACTCAAAACTCCTCCTTGGAAGCAAAATGAGCTATAAGAAGTGAAGTTGCTTCTCATTGCAGGAAAGATAATGCAACCCAGTTTACTGCATCTTCATGCCCTGGAGGACAACGTCTCTGTCTGTGAGCCGAGAGAATGTTGTGCTCTCCAAGTGGCCAGTAGAGTGGAAATGTTCATAATCTCTACCACGTATAACACTCATATTTCCCCCCACTGTCTTTCAAAGAGCTCCATATGGGGTCTCAGTCACCTCCCCGCTTATGTAGATTCTTAGATAGAGAAAAGGAAAAAAAAATTGTTGCTCATGCCCAGACACTATGTAACTGATGCCTATAATCGTCTAGCCCACCCTCAGTTGGATGTAATCGCTTGCAAACTGGTTTCTTTGATCACCATTTGCCTGGCAAATAAATCTTTAAGCTTGTTACCCGGTTGTCTTCCTGTTTGGCTGTTGGCTACACAACAAATCTGGTGAATTCCACTACACCACACACACCTTGTAAAATAGCAACTTGCACACCAGGTACCAGGCTGCCAGTGAGAGACTCCTTAGTAACGGTTTGTGGTGTCCCCTAAGTAGTGTGGCCAGCCATACCACCCTGGCTGTCACTGCTATCCCTTTGAACAGCGCATCTTGGCTGTGAAGGGACAGAGAATGGAGCCATCATGCAGGTAGCATTGTTCTGACCTCAGTTGCTCCTGAAAGGTTTCGTTGCATCATGTCTCCAAGGTATTGGTCCCTCTGTAATCTCGCGAATAGTCTGATGAAATTGCTTCCACTGATTTTGTTTGTGCCACCAGATCTTTTTGCCTTAAGCCATACTAATATTGGTTGTGAGGATTTACACAAATTTGGAGAAAACACAGCAATGTCTACTTTGCCCTGGCAGCAGAGAAAGGGAGAGAGAGAGAGAGAGAGAGAGTGCTTGTGAGATTTCATAGTGGAATTTACTTTCGAAGCTTATGAGGCCATAAATGCTGTCTCGGGAGTAAGATAACTGCACATCTTACTGGGAACAGATACTTAGAGACCTCTGAATTTTACAGGTCCTTTTTAAAACTGCCTGTTTATAGAAACTAGAGCACTTTGGCTGTTTCTGAAAGATGGAGGGTTTTATGGATTCTCTGAGGCTGTTCACAGAATAAAAATGGCATGAATATTCGTCCTTTTTTGTTTGTTTGTTTGGTTTTCTTTGGGATGCTGTAACTTTTAATTTCTGCAAAACAGAAGTTTTATAAGCTAAGCAGATTCCAGTTGCATTGGAAGAATGTGGAACTTTCTTGTTACAGATAAATATTAGAGTAGAACAAAGGAAAGGATATAGAACATGATACATGGTGTGTGTGTGTGTGTGGGAGAGAGAGCACTTTGGAGCCTAGAATTTTGCAAAGAAAATCTTTCTATTCTGAGGAATGCAGTAAGTTCTGTGCCTCATGGTACAACAGCAGCCATGTAGGCTTTTATCCTTCCTTGGAAAATGCACACAACGACTTGTTGGTTTGTAGCTCCTTCATTAGAACTGCTGTTGTGTGCCCCATTTGAAGCATATTGTAAATTCCTTCGGGCAGGTGGCGGAAGGTGCTGTCAGGGCAAGAGACAAACAGATGGTTTGCCTCTGTGTAGCAACCCTGAACTAACCGGGGCCAACCCTGCTTAACTTAACAAGATCCAACAAGATCAGGCTTGCCTGGAACATCCAGGTCATGGTAGCCATCTCTTATTTTGTTGAATACATAGGTAAAGGTAAAGGTGCAAGCACCAGTCGTTTCCGACTCTGGGGTGATGTCGCATTACGATGTTTTCATGGCAGACTTTTTTTACAGGGTGGCTTGCCATTGCCTTCCCCAGTAATCTACACTTTATCCCCAGCAAGCTGGGTGCTCATTTTACTGTCCTCGGAAGGATGGAAGGCTGAGTCAACCCTTGAGCTGACTACTTGAAGCCAGCTTCCGCCGGGATCAAATTCGGGTCGTGAGCAGAGCTTGGACTGCAATACTGCAGCTTCCCACTGTACACCAGGGAGCTCTATGATTAAATTGATAGCACTAGATAAGTAATATAAACTTTACCTATGGCACCATGTCTCCCGTTACATCCCCACACAAACAACTTCCTTCAGTCATCATCTAAGGGCGTCTTGTAGGTACCTGGTCTCGAGAGCTCATTGAGCTGCCTCAATTCTGGCCCCTACCCTCTGGAACACACTGTTGGATGATACCTGTGCCCTTCTGGGCTTGTTTAGTTTCCGCAGGGCATGCAAGGCCTATTTTGTTCAGGTTGGCTTTTTGAGGTTAACCAGCTGTTCTGGGTTTTTATTAGTGACATGGTGCTAGCTACATATTTTAATAGTTTAATATTTTAATGTTAATATTTTATTATTTGTTTTTATGTTGCTTTTATCTTATATGGTTTTAATGTTGTAAGTCATCTTGACACTCTTTGGGTGAGCAGTGACCTTAAAAAACTAATACATAAGAACATAAGGGAAGCCATGTTGGATCAAGCCAGTGGCCCATCAAGTACTCCGTGCCACACAGTGGTCAAAACCCAGGTGCTATTAGGTCCATCAGCAGGGCCATAATTCCAAAAGCCCTCCCACTGTTGCCCCCAAGCACCAAGAATACAGAGCACCACTGCCGCAGACATAGTGTTCCATCTACGCCTTGTGACTAATAACCACTGATGGACCTCTCCTCCATGTGTTTATCCAAATAAATAAGGGCAGATTTATTTTGCAAGCCATCACACAGAACACCAGACATACTCTCTTCTTCTTTTGTGCTTTTTTTGTGCTTTTGAGGAAAATGTACACACTTTGGTCCGGGAGTTGTTCCTCACAAGAAGCATTTGTAAAAGCTTTTCAAAAACCAAATGTAGCGTGCAGATACAACAAGCAGGTGTGCATCTGTGATTGCATATGTCATGCAGCAAGTAGACTTGGCAGGAAGCTAGAACTGGCTCCTTCTCTCTCTCTCTGGTGACAAATTTGGGTCTGCTGCCACGTGAAATGGCCCTGAGGGAAGATGGCATCACTTCCTTCTCTGTGTGTCTTTTCTGCCATTGTGGGAGGGAGAGCTGTTTGGCCTGGCATGAGGAAGAAATACAAGTGTGGATTTTGGCAAAACTGAATTCCATAAGGCCAGATCCCCTTGCTGAGATGGTGTGAATGTAACTTGCTGTCTGTGGTCCCCCAACATCTGCTTCAGGTAAACCTGAGAATAGAATGCAGTATCTGACATGTTTGGGGCTTTTGTAAATTGTGGGGTTTCAGGAGCCCCCCCCCCCCCATTATGTGTGTGTGGGTGGGAGAAGCTTGATACAGAAGCACAAGGGTCTGTGGCAGCAGCTGGAAGGGGGAAAAGCCAAATAAAGCCCTGTTTTGGAGGTTAGAGCTTATTCCTCTGACAAGGCAGGTATTGGGTAAGGCTGGAGAGCAGCATATGAAAGGCCCAGGAAGGAGCTTTGTGGCTCTCCCTTGCCAGAGAACAAGCAGGGTGGGAATAGTCCCTTTTCTTCAGGGTGGAGGCTAAAAGGGGATCCAAGGTTTGTCCCACCACCTCTCTCTGCAGCAGACCCACTTGGGAAGTGTCCTATCTTAAGGACTAGGTTAGGGGAGGGAATAGGGAACAAGGGGTGAAGATTGGGGATGGTTGGGCTGGCAAATAGTTGCAGTAGCAAAGGACATGAAGACAGTGCAGGGAACCAAAGACCCTACCCCTTTACCAGGAACTGCTCATATGTTTCCAAGCTCTTCCCTCCAAAGTGTGTAAATGCTAGGAGTCTGGGATGTGTGTGTTTAAAAGATATCCAAGGTTCTTAGGATGTTGAATTCTCTGCCAGGTACCAGATGTTTCTCTTGCAAAGCAAACACCCAGATGTGTTGAATACATGTGATTTTGGCAAACTGCCTGGATTCTTAAAGGCTGCTTTTAAATTTGATAATGGTGATTTAGAAAGATTTGCGTGTAGAACATGGCCCTGGTGTAGTGTCTTGTTCAAAGGGGGGCTGCTACCCGTGCAAACCAGTGGTCAGTGTTTAGTTGGAACATGATGCCCGCCAGTTTGCCCCGTGCCTAGTTTGAAACCAGATGCTCTGCATCTTCAGAGCTCTACTGGGGGTGGGAGCACCATTCCCTTGCTGTCCTTGCATTTTTAAATGCAACCTAAGTGTGGCTGGGTTGTGGCGGGAAGAGGATGGCTCCTTCATTGCTGCAGATTTCAACCCAAGGGAAATCTTGTCTTTCACAGGCTGGAAAGCTGAGTGCACTTGCAAGATCTAAAGATTAACTTTGCCTCTCTGTGACCTGTGTTCCCCCCTCCCAGCTGACGAAGAACGGCACAGTGGAGTCAGAAGAGGCGGACGGCCTGACTCTAGAAGACGTCTCTGATGACGACATCGATGTGGAGAACGTGGAGGTGGACGACTACTTCTTCCTGCAGCCGCTGCCGACCAAGCGGCGCCGGGCCCTGCTCCGGGCCTCTGGGGTTCATCGCATCGATGCTGAGGAAAAACAAGAGCTCCGTGCCATCCGCCTCTCACGGGAGGAGTGTGGCTGCGACTGCCGACTGTACTGTGATCCTGAGGCCTGTGCCTGCAGCCAGGCTGGAATTAAATGCCAGGTCAGTGGGGAAACCGCTAGGCTTTGGCCTGAACTATGCTGCGTTGTCTGTGTGTCTGTCTTGGCTATTGAGGGACATGGCGGGGGGGGGGGTCAGAGCTTGCAAGGTGTGGGTTGTGGGAGGGACGTGAGCCTCCTTAACAGCTGTCAACTGCCACACTGCCAGGGCCTGTTGAGATTTTCATATTCCAAAGATTTTGTGGGATGTGACAGCAAGAAATATGGCCTTTATTCTCTCTGGTCTCCAAAGCAAGAAATCCGTCTCCATGACCAGAGTGTCTTTTCAAAAGGGAAGGGTGTCTGTTGAGATCGTTTCCTGCTGGGACTGTGGTGGAGTGGAAGCAGCCATGAGCGGAGGCAATTGGGGAGTAGATGGAGGGGGAGGTTTCTTCCTGTGCTGAGGAGGGCAAGAGGACTCAATCTCTTGTGGGGGGGAGGGGGGGCGGCATCTTGTCCTGTTGCTGAGAGCATGTGGCATCTGCTGTCCCTCTGCTGCCTTCTGCTGGTTGCCTTGTGGAAAAGGTTAATTTGAGCCTGGATTTCTGTGACATTTGTGCAGTTTTAAAGCATGCTTGTGGATGTTGTTGCAATTTCACTACTGCTAGACTTAGGGAAGGACAGGGAACTGTTTAGGATACTGCAGTCCTGTCTGCTAGAAATCCTGAACTCTCGTAACTCTCTTCTGTATCCCCCCACCTCCCAGTTTCTGAAATGCTCAGTATCGCTTATACAATATGATGCATTTCAGAAGCCACGAGGTTTGGGTTGTATTGATGGATCTGTGTCCACCGTCATCCAATTTGGAGTTTTTAGTATTGCTTATAGCCTGTAAGTCTTTCTTTACACCCATAAGAGTGAGTAGCTCACTCTTTGAACGTTGATTCTTAGAATGCTGAACCTGGTTCCAAATTGCACACTTCCTCTGCACACTAGCGTTACATCTTTCCTGCTTGTTTTTCTTTTCAATTCCATCTATGTGCATAGGGCATATCTTTATTTAACATTCTTAATGCTTTCTGGACAGTTTCTCTTTGCATAATAAACATGTCATAGTGATTGGGAGGGAGGGTGTCAAGGTTTTTATTGTCTGAGGGGAGTTTGTTTGTTTTTTTCTTTTCAGGAAAGTGCTTCTGTTACAAAAATTTTGTGTTTTCCCAGCGTCAGAAAATTATATTATTTGGTCACTTGGGAAATCTGCTTCTGCTAAGCATGCCTCTTTGCAACCTCGGCAGTTGGGCAGATACTCCAGGATGCAGGATACTTGGGGTTCTCCTTGAAGTTTAAAAATGACGAGGTAACCAGAGAGCATCCACAGGGATTGGCCAGGGGACTGCATATACTGCCCTGTAGTTCTGCTGTGCAGTTGCTTGCCTGTAAGCTTGCATTGGTTTTGCATGTTCCTTAGTATCCGTTCCCTTCCCCATCACAGCCAAACTTCTGTTCCACCCCGTTGCTTCCACTGTGCTCTCATTAGCCGTAGTTTCACTGTCCCTCGCTTCCCCCACCCAGGTGGACCGAATGTCCTTCCCGTGCGGCTGTTCCAGGGATGGCTGCGGGAACATGGCGGGGCGAATTGAATTTAATCCCATCCGGGTGCGGACTCACTACCTCCACACCATTATGAAGCTAGAGCTGGAGAACAAGCGGCAGGTGAGCCGAGCCCAGACTTTGGAGGAAGAGCCCCCTCACGGTCCCAGCAACGACTGGCTGGGCACCCAGTCCTCGGAGACGCAGGACTTCCAGGAGTTCATGGCAGAGAACGAAACGGCAGTCATGCACCTGCAGACGGCCGAGGAATTGGAGCGGCTGAAGGCAGAAGAAGACTCTAGCAGCGGTTCCAGCGTGGAAAGCCTTGGCGTGTGCATCTTGGAGGAGCCCCTCGCGGTCCCAGAGGGAATGTGCCCCAGCCTGGCCACGCCCATCCTCATTCAGGCCCAGCTGCCTCCGGGGTCCTCGGTCCTGTGCTTTACGGACAGCTCTGAGCAAGTGAGCTCAGCTGAGGGTGACCAGCCCTACTTGAACAATGGGCCTGTCGTGTATTACCAGGTCGACCAAAGGTCGGTGCTGGGGGTGAAGGGAGAGAGCAATGCGGAGGAGTCCGAGATCCCGTCTTGTTACACGGATGAGAAGGAGCTGAGTGTCTACTCTGTCCCCGTTAGCTCGCTGATGCCTTGTGGCAGAGCAGCGGCATCCGAAAGGGCGGAAGCAGGGAAGGCCGCTTTGTCCCTGGATCCCCTTCCTTCCGAAAGCACTCCGTCTGAAGGTCCCCTGCCTTTCCACCCAGATGTGCCACAGGACAGCTTGTGCCCCCAAGGAGTGGGGCAGTCCCCAGAGAGAGTCTGTGAGCTGCCTTCCTCAGAAGAACACTCTCTGGGCCCTGCACTGGCAGTGTGACGCACCCTAGTCTTATCGCAGCTCTTACCCTGAAGTCTATTTATTGACAGAGAGGTTTTATTCCGAAGGCTACGGCCTCTGCAAATTATGTAATATCGAGGGGAGGGGGAGGGAGGCTACTTTGTACAGGCTCATTATAGAATGAACTAAACCAAGCGCTCATGGCTGCCTTGAGGGAGAGGGGCTGCCTCCTGCGGATCGGTGGAGGGGGAGCGAGCTGTCAACGCTGGAGTCGCTGGACCATATACAGGGATAAAGGGACAGTCTCGATAGAACTCCCCCCGTGGCGGAACTGCAGGGAGGTTTCCTTGCCCATTCGTACGTGGACCAAACATGAATGTGTCTCTCATGTAAGCAATAGAGCGAAGCTGCCTTTTCTTGGAAGCGCTCGAAGTGGGCTGGGGGAGGGGGGGGGCGAGGTCAGCAAGGAGAAGGTTGCTATATGATATCAAAGGTCTGTGTGTGCGCGTGAATGTGTGTGCGTGCGTATGGCGGAGCGTCTCTCCATCCGGCTTCTCCTCCCGGGCGAAGCTACTGCTGCCACCTCCATCCGTATCATGCTCTCCGTCATCTTCAGTGCTGTCGTTCTTTGGAAACTGTGACCATATCAGCTTCAAAGTGCTCAAGCCGGTTGCACAGCCCCTAAAGCTCTACCGCCTCTTTATTTATTTGAACACTTGCTGCCCTTCTTTCCCCAGAGGAGCTCTTTTTTTTATTTAATGAAACTAAATTAATAGGGGTTTAACTTTGACAGTGACTGGTTTACATCTACAGTTCATGCGGAAACCAGTAGCTTCATCTGAAGAGGACCCACTCTCCGTCTTGCCAGCCTTAGCATGGGCTGGCGGGATCAATTTTTTTTAAACAAAAATTGTGCTGAATGTTTACTGGGACATCCTGTGATCCATGGCTAACACTCCAATCTGCGTTCCGAGCTGGAGGGGCTGCCTCCTCCGTGGTTAAAACCCTCCTCGAATCTGGTTCTGCAAACATGGACTTCGGTGGGGGAGGTGTGAGCTTTTTTGTGAAGCTGTAAAATCTCTAAAATCTCTTATCAAGAACTGAAGTTTTGAGCACTGGTGTGTATGTGGGGGGGATATGAAAGTTAGCTTCCCCTTCTGTTCTCTGGTTTTAAGAGTTATTTTCTCCCTTCACTTCCCCCTCCCCCTTTCCCCAATTTACTCGTTTCAAAATGTTCATACAGGTTGCACAAGAGTTTGGAGGTGGCTTTGCAAACTTTCTGCCCCCCCCCCCCCAGCTAGCAGCCTGCTCTTCCGGAAGGCTGCAAATGGCAGGCCTGAGCACAGTAGAGCCCCTGCTGCACGAGGGATGAGTGGCATTCAGACAGGCTGGCCCTTTCCAAGGGTTTTGCAAATGTGCAATAAGATAGGTATGAAGAAGACGCCCACATTGTATCCGTCTGCTAGGATCTCCCTCCAAAGGAGGCTGGCAATTAGCTGGTTCCACTGGGTCTCAGAATAAAAGGGGGTGGGATGCCTTGAGAATTGCCACTTGCGCTGTGGCTTGGATCCAAAGTAAGGTTTCCGTGGGCTTAAGGATCCAGACTAAGGTTTCTGCAGGCCTTGTAGAACGTGATTCTTCCTCCTCTCCCATATCTTTCTCCTGGGTCCCCAGGAATAGGGTATTTGGAAAGTAATTTGGGCTGCTGCAGGATGAGAAAAAAAATCATGCTTCCTAAGTGGGTCCCTGAGCCTGCAGAAATGTTTCTTTGGCTCCAACCCTGTATGTCTTGCTGACCTGTCCACTCACGCAGGAAAACAGAAGCACTTTCTCCTCCGGCTTCTTGGGCATCCTTCTCTCATTTCTTTTCGTAGTGAACAGACTGTTATTGCTTCTTTCTACAATCCCTGTTCTGGCCCAGCTCAAGCTGGAACTGTCACAGTGAATTATCTGTGGTGTTACCTCTAAATAGACCAGGGCCTACTAAGATGTTGGCATTGGATTTTCCCTATTGAGGACTTTCGGCCTATTCAAGATGTACCTGATGCGTAAACTCTTCTGAGCATTCAATTCCCTTCCAGTCCACATTCCTTAAGAGTTTCTTATGCAGTTAGAGGCTGCTGCACTTATATTTATTTATTTGGGGGGGGGGGGGTGGGGTGGCAGGGGAGAGAATCTAAGCAGCCTGTGGTGGAAAACATTCTTCCATTATGACTTGCCTCTCATTGGGAATCTGGGGGATGTAACACATGCATAACATTCTATGGAATGTATTTTCTCTGCTCTGAAAGCAATTTCCAAGCTAGCAGAGTTGCTTAGCTGACCTTGAACTGCGCTGCTGTTTATCCAGGGGCTTTAGATGCTCTTTGGCTTAACAGAGAGCTCCGTGTCCATTACCCGTAAAGGTATTTTGGGGGTGCACATTGGGAGCCATTGAGTTGCCTGTTCCATTGTCTAATTTGAGTGTTGGCCACCTTCTTGCCGCTAACCTCAGGCATAACAATAAGCACCTTTACCAGCTTGCCCAGAAAAGCCCAATCTTCCTCAGTGGCACTAGATTAAGTGTTCAGAAGGGGAATAAAAGCCACGTCATCTTGGCAGTGGCGATGGAGGTGAGGCTGGCGCGTTTCTTGTGACGCAGCCTCTTGGCTGTTACACCCTGGCTGGCTACGGAATGCTTTCATTGCTGTATGGATGGGACTTCAGAAGAGGTAGGTGGTTCTTTAACTCTAAAAAGCATCAGTTCATGTTAATGCTTCCCCTTGTTTTACATTCCCCAGTTTTCTTCTGCTGTGTATTTGCAAATGATGTCTGGGATGTACAGTCCACCTGCCCCTCCTGTACTTTTTGTTTCATTAGTAAGTACATAATTGCCGTCCTGCCACCTGCTGTGCAACCAGATATCTGGAAACGGTCCCCATGTATTGGGAAGGAGGCAAGCTTCTCCTTTTTGCGGGAGAGGGAGACAGGACCTCAAGCATCTGAATCAGCGTAGCCTTAAAACATCTATTGTAGTCCCATTTGCTGCCTTGTGCAGTGAAGGGTGATGCACGCAGAGGTTCCTGTGTGACCACTCTGGCCTTGTGGGGCTGGGGAGGTTCTCGCTGCTAGTATTTGAGCTCCCCATGCTTCTACCCACCTCCCCGGGGTATCGTTGGCCTTGAGAGGGCCACTCACCACACTACAAAATGACATGTCCACGTTGCATACTGGCCGTTTACAAAATGAAAAGGTGCTATTAAAAAAAGCTGGCTTTATTCTCAAAGGCAGCTGTTTCCAGATGTGGTCTGATCAGATTGATGATGGATATGTTGGCATTCTGGAGACGTGCCCCCCCCAGGTGGCCTCAGGCCAAGTTCGTGGCTCCTAAAAAGCAATGAAGTGTCTTTCTCTCTCCATTCAGCTTGAGCTGATGTGAGAACATGGTGCATGAGTTGGAGGGGCGAGCTGATGCAGCATTTCCAGTCTCCAGCATCCTCCCTGCCTCTCCAAGCAACTGGTGGCAGATGACAGCTGCAAAGCCAGCATTGTATCTACTCCCCCCCCCCCGCCCCCCAAGTAGGATACTTCTGTGCTCCCAGCTGGCTGTTGTAGCACAGAACCAGTCACCATGGGCAGCTGTAGTTTAGGAGAAGTAGCCAGAGAGACTTTTATGTTTATTGCGTTTAATTCCCATGGCATGACTTTTCTGTTCTGGGATTGGCTGTAGAACCCCCCCCCTCCCCCAACAAAAGCGGAAGAGATGATGGGGTTCACCTTCCTTCTGAGGAGTGGTTTTTGGGATGACTGTAAAACACTCCCCTCTGGCCCATTTCCCCATGCTGACTCATACAGCCCTGCCATAGTATGTCTTCTGCAAACAGAAGAAACATCACCCTTCAAGGATCAGAGTTCCTTTTTGGAGTAGAAGGAGTTCTTCTGATTTACATTCCAGGATGCAAAGATGGTTTTGGAGTAGGTTGACAGAAACCTAACAGAAGAAAGTTTGTAGTCTTAACTTGCGTAGTACGTGTCCTTCCCAGCGGCAGACGACTCTGGTAGCATTTGAACTGCTATCCCTGGCCCTTTGCCATAAACTGCCTCCCTGAGCCAGCAAGTCCTCTCTGCTGATCTTTTGTGCCTGTGACCTTGGCAAAATAAAGCTGTTTCATGCATTGCTTGGAAAGACAAAGTAAATGGCTTTTTGCTAGGTAGTCCAGCATGGGGGAAGGGGGAGTGCGGTTCAGTGTTCCCTTGAACAGTATGGAAGAGTAACTTGAGAATGCAAGTTATTTTTTAAAGTCAAACTACAGAATCTGAGCTCTCGAGTCTTAGAAAGAAGCTGAGGTCTGGTTTTTATCAAACTTTCTTTTTTAAAAGAATGCTCTTTAATGGAATGAAGTGTATTCCCCTTGCTGCCTGGTCTCTCTCTCTTTTTGGGGGGGTGGGGGGAGGGTTTAACACTAATGTGGGCATCTTTGTACTCCTACCAAAACAATTTTTTTTTCTTGATTAGCGAGAGAGTAAAACAATCACCCACCTTTCCCTCCTTTTTGGTGCTATTGAACTGTTTACAGGAGAGCAAGCCTCCTATTACCTGCTTGGAAGACAAGTCTCTATTGACTAGGCCCTGGTCTGAGATGCCAGGCACAACAAGCCGTGCCCTGTTCTCTACATCAGTTGTGACTCTGGTAATTTTATAACTTATTCTCCACTCTCCCGTATTACATGGTATACAGGTGGCATTTTCAATGTGAATCCAAAGCTTGTCAGGTCCTCAACATTTGTTCTGCCTTTTATGTTCTTTTCATTGTGATAATGCTGTATTTAAAGAGGATATTTAAGTGTAAAAATAAAGAAATGCTCGAACTTGCACCAAACAGCTTACGTTCTTTCTCTCTTTTTAAATGACAGTTGAAACTCCTGTGTTGTCACTGTTCCTACTTACAAGCTGTGAGGAGATATGGTTTTTCCACGATATTTCCACTGCATTTACAAGTCATGTAATTTATTTTGTAATGGCCAGCCAAAATGACCTAAGTGTGCAAGAGTTTAATTATTCAGAACTCTTCATTAGGCTGTTCTTATTCTTAAGGAGGGGGAGTTGCCTTGGACCATGATTTTGAAGGCCTTCCCTTGTAAATCATCCTGCATAAAATGCTGAGCAGGTAAAAATGGTGCTGGTGTCACCATATAGAACTGCAGAAAGCTGGCACAGTTGTGGCTCTTCAGTTGGTCCTAATAAGGATTGTTTAAAAAGGTTCTGCTTTGGACCAATGCGGTTGTCTGCAGTTTGTTGCTACAATTAGGCTAACATGAGCATGCTGCTGGTTTTCTGATCTTCCCCTCCGTAGTAGGCTTTTAACTTTGGTTGTTGTATTATGATTTATCAGTGCCAACCACTGATTTCTTGCTAAAGAGGTCTTTAATGGTTTCATTGTATGTTTAAGAGGGGAAGTCTGCTTAGTGAAATGTGAAATTACAAGATAATGCATGGGATGGAGAAAGTAGAGAAAGAAGTACTTTTCTCCCTTTCTCACAATACAAGAACTCGTGGGCATTCGATGAAATTGCTGAGCAGACAGGTTAAAACGGACAAAAGGAAGTACTTCTTCACCCAAAGGGTGTTTAACATGTGGAATTCACTGCCACAGGAGGTGGTGGCGGCCACAAGTATAGCCACCTTCAAGAGGGGTTTAGATAAAAATATGGAGCACAGGTCCATCAGTGGCTAGTAGCCACAGTGTGTGTGTATATATAAAATTTTTTGCCACTGTGTGACACAGAGTGTTGGACTGGATGGGCCGTTGGCCTGATCCAACATGGCTTCTCTTATGTTCTTATGTTAAATGTAATGCTACATCAGTTAAAACAAGCTGTGGGTTGGAAGGGGGAATTTTGTGCATGATGCCTGTTTCATGCTCCCACTGTGCCCAAGAAAGATCAGAAATGTTGCACTGCAAATGCCACCATCTTTCAGAGTGCTTGGTGAATGTTGCAACTTGGAAGATACTTGCTCTATACTGGTCACTGGTTCCCTTGAACGAATGGTTTACCTCTTAAATGGTAAAACACTGCAACGAGCCTTTCCCAAGGGATACTGCTTAGTCCTCTGCTGAGTCTGTGTAAGGTACAGAAATGAAAATTGTTTGGCCACTGTAGCTTAAAACTGGTATGATCCCCTGGCAAGCAGGCTAGTTTGCCTTTCTTTCAGGGGAGACTCTAAGGCCTTATTTAAAAAGAGAATTTGAGGTGTGGTTTACTCTGTGCCAATGCAGACTGTGGGCCAAAACAGTTGCGCTGGGTTGGGGGGAGAGAGCAGGATCCCGGGTTTTGTTGCTGCAAGATCCTAAAGCCCAGTCCTGTTTTGATGGTGTGTGAGCACAGTGATTTGAAAGTAAAACAGAAAACAAGCAAAATAGGATGGTTCCAGAGATTGTGTTTATTGGCCATCATTAATGAAATATTCACAGATAACAATATAATCAATTCAATACATGTTTCCTGCATTTGTGTTCAATTACTAAAAAAAGTGGGGCAGAACTATCCATATTCAAGCAGCCTTGGCCAGAATTCCAGATTCTAAAGGGTTTTTTTTTTGTTGTTTTAAAAAGTTTTATTTAACCAAGGGGTTTTTGCTTCGGGCTGGATAAACAACACCTTCCCTTTAAGTTTTATGGTTGCATTTAAGACCTAGAAATGCAGAAATGGGATGAAGTGCTTTTGGGAAACTGTATTATACATAACCTGTTCTGCAAGAGGTAGCAGCCACAGGCTGGAATCCTGAGTCCCTCTATAACTCCAAAATGCATTTTATAATGCCCTCTGAAAGCCAACTCATCTGTCCAGCAGAAGCACCACAGTTTAAGCACTTATTATGATTTTAAATAGAACAGTATAGTGTTTTGAAGGAAACTACTAATGACCAAGCTTTGCTGATGCTCTTGCAGCGTACTGTGACAACTCAGGAATGGATCACTGAGTTATCACCCATGTCACTTTAACTTTTCCTTAATTTATGGGGATTGGGTGGGGGGCAGCACAAAAGCTCTTCCCCAGAGAATCAGGTTGTGCCAATTTTTGAGGAAATCAGTCCTTTTGGTTGCATTCAAGAGCTCCTTCTCACTGCAGATAAGCAATGAAAACAAACATGGAATTTGAGCTTAGCCTGTCACTGCTGAGCCAGACCAGAAAGTCCTGTGGAATCTGCATTTCTTGTGGAGACATCTCCATGATGCCTGCAGTTGTTTCTTCTCCCTGAAGGTCAGAGCGAAAGACTTCACTCATCCTCAGTGCAGTGCTCTGAACAGACTTATTAGCCTCTACAGGAGGAATGACCTCTCCTGCTGGACTACTGCCATCCTCTTTGGTGCAAACAAAACCTCCATTCCTTTTTTCTCCCTTTGCTGTAGCCCAAGAGTCACTGTCACAGCATTTCTTCATAAGTGGTCCAGGAGGGAACTGCACATTCGTCAGCCCTTGGAGGAAGAGAGGTAATTGGTGGAAAGTAAGACCATGCCATGGGCCAAAAGGGATGCTTCAGTGTCTGAAAGACAAGACAGTATTGTGGTTGCTGTAGTTCTATATTGTACTTGCAGAGAGAGAGAGAGAGAGAGATGGCTGTAACAGACTGCTCTTTGGGGTAAAGACCAGAGAACCACTGAAACTGAGGCTTCAGCCATGATCCTGTGCCTTTGGTTTCTAACACTGTTCTGATTACAACCTAAGGGCACATTCATCCTGTTCACATCACCCAGTTGCTTCCTTGTCTCTTCTGCTCTCTCCTTGTCTTCCCCCTCTTGGGATTAAAATTCTTTGGAGCAGAGATCTTAACGTAGGAAGCTGTCCTTTACAGAGAACTACTGCACTATCCAGCCCAGTGTTGTCAACTGACAGTAGCATGCCCATGCAACTTCCCCAGCAGCATGCCCATGTTCATTGCCACAGATGCTGGCTTACAGACTATCATCATACTACCTCTTTAGGTTTCAACTGATGACAGGTTGCTTTGTTGAACAAGGGACTGTGAAGAACCAGTAGCCATTGCACATTGATAGGAAAATGCCCTCTATCTTGCTACTGGAGAGAAGGTGTGAGCAGAAGTTGACAGGAACAACAGAGGTCAGTGATTGGGTAGTGAATACCACCAGAGCAGAATCCAACTTTTCCCAGTTCGGCTGTGTGAGAGCCAAGAACGCTAGTAGCAGAAGCTCCTTTGGCCCAACTACATTCAGTTTTTCTTACCTTTCAGTGAGCAAGACAGTTCCAGCCACTGATCAAGCCACAGCCTGCACTGTAATGGGCTGAAATGGACAGAATTCAAGCCCCGGGTATAACAAGCCTGCAAAAGATTTAAAAAGCATACTGTTGCGTACAGAAAGATGCCTTAATTTTGAAGTCAGGTGCCATGTTCTGCTAACTGCACAAGAACTGGTTTAAGGGATCTGATGTTGCCCTGGTCCAGCAATGTTTAACCTTTCTTAAATAGGGTAGTGTGACAATGAGAGAGCAGGTAACTGATTGTTCATAACAGGATACGCACAGGCTGAAGAGTACTTGCTGTTCAGAGTCGCAGATGTTCAGGATCTGAGGGCATCAAGATACAAATTTTGATCCACCAATGTTCTTAAAGAGTTGCCACTGAAATCCAGAAGCTCAGACAAAAAAATGAAGTGTGCTACTGCATATATGGATGCTTCCATGCAGATCAGGACCCTTAATGTTTTTCAAAAGGGGAAAGTATAGCAGCATTCCAAAGTGTGTTAGCTATTCTTCATTTGATTGTATGAGCCTGTTTGTTGGCATCTGCATGCTATGCCTAGTATTAGGTGGTGATAATTATATTATTTAAATGCCCTGACCTGGATAGCCCAGGCTAGCCTATTCTCATAGATCGGTCCTGGTTAGTACTTGGATGACAGCACACCAAGGAATACCAGGGCCGCTACACAAAGGCAGGAGATGGCAAACTGCTTCTGAATGTCCTTTGCCTTGGAAAGCCCTATGGGGTCATTGTAAGATGGCTGCAAGCTGACAGGCAAAAAGTTTATTTAAATTAAATATTTTCATTACTCTGCTTCTCTCTCACCTCCATCTTCTAATGGCAACGATTTATAGTTATGCACGGGATGGGGCCCCCAAGATAAGAGAAAATTGACACGAGTTATGACTACTTCCTGGCCACCAGGGGGCACTACTGTAGCTCTGTTACCAGGCCATAAAATTCTGTCTCACCACTTGTACTTCCTCATCCGACAGCTCTCTCACTCCCAGTTTCAGCATGGCTCGGTCCAGGTGGGAGAGTTCTAACAGGTGAGTCCGCAGGCGGTATCTTAAGATGAAAGGCGGCAAGCGAGGCGTCAGGAACAGAACACGACTTAAAACTTTCTGAAGAGAAATAAGGAAATAGCAAGCAATCCACAGAGACTTCAAAACCATCCTGTTTCCCACTGCAAAGTGTCATGTAAAGTAACTCTCTTATTCATCCTTCCTCTCTCCCCCCACCTCCAATAAACCCAGGCAGCATAAACCAAGAGCGGTAAGGTCTAGCAGTCTCCAAGATGTCATAGGCTCACATCTATAGCTCCTTGAGACTGTCCGTTGAGGACCAGGTGGAAATACAGTAAGGCATGGATGATATATTCATAAAATGGGTTGTCTTTATTTTTTAATGGCACTTGCCGTTTGTTGAACATTGAGAGTTTGGATGCTAAAGGGATGCCCTTCAAATAATGTCCTCACAGCTTTAAGTTCTGTTACATCTGGGTGGGATCCTTCTTGCACCTTGAAGAAGATAAGAGGTTAGTGTGGACAGGCTTTCAAGAGTTTTCCAAGAGCAGGCAGAGGCAAAAGACATCATCTGCTGAGGACCACAAGACTCTGCACAAAGTGTATCCTGTTAATTTGTGTCTAACCGTGTATACAGTTTTCATGCCAGGAGCAAGAGAGAAATCCCTCATTTTGATCGCTGTGTGCAGAAATAGTCTCTCAACCTGCTCTGCTTCACACCTTTACTGTGGGGGAGGGGGGAGGTTGCTAGGTAAGGAAGATAAGAGCATCTCCCAGTACTTGGGTTGGATCCAAAGGTGGTTGAACAGATGAGGCTGCCTTTTACTGAATCAGATCTTTGGCCCATGAAGATCAGTATCCTCTATGCCAGGGGTGGCCAAAGTGCAGTTTGGGAGCCACATGTAGCTCTTTCACACATATTGTGCAGCTCTTGAAGTCCCCACTACCCCGTCAGCCAGCTTGGAGAAGGCATTTGTCTGTTTAAATCACTTCCCCAAGCCAAGCAGAAGAATGCATTTAAAGTTAAAGTTGTTTTCTTTCCATCTCTTCCTTCCCTGTGTGTTGCAGCTCTCAAACATCCGATGTTCATTGTATGTGGCTCTTGTGTTAAGCAAGTTTGGCCACCCTGCTCTATGCAAGTTGGCAGCAACTGTGCATGATCTCAGGTAGTGTTAGCAGGCAGACCCCTCCTCTCGCAGAGGGCCAGTTTATAGCTAAAAAACCATAAACACCCCTATGTACTTAAACAGGTCACACATGCAATGCACTGCCTGGCCCAAAATGACACAAAATGAATGTCAGCCAGGACGAGTCTGGACATACAGTTTAGAACTGAACTGACAACCTCCTTCCCACCCTAAAGAGATGTGTACTTGAGGACAAAGGGTCTCCCAGGACAGATACCCTCACCTTGGATTAACCTCATCCACACCCAGCCTCCCTTGCCCATCTCCCTAATTAAGCAACACTTAACACCATTCACCAAACCTGGTAGCTTCTCCTGTCCAATACCTAGAGGGTCATCAAGCACCATTAGCACCTATAGTTCACCTCAGGTAAACTCTTCAAGGTTTTCCCAAATTGTCATTCATCTCCAAAAAACCCATCAAGTTGTTTTTTGGGCCAATACATCACCTTGCCCCAAGGAATGTTTTGCCCTATAAAGTATGGCATCCTGTTCCTTAGCAGTGTTTGTGTTCCTGGTACCAATAGCATGCACTCCATTTGAGTTGCTTCTCTTCTCCCTGTGAAACACTGGCTGTTTTGCTGCTGCTTTTGTGGATCTCTACAAAATCTGGTAATTATAGCCTCTTTTCCCTCATCTGTCCCCTGATTTCCTACTAGCTAGCCTTGCATGTGTTTAAGTGTGTTTGTTTTGTCTTCTTATTTCTCTTCTGCCTGGTTTGAGAGTTCTTTCAAAAGGGAAAAATCCTGGTATACGTTGGTGGAGATCCCAGTTACCTGCTTCTTGCTCTGTCTCCTTAAGCTAATTCTCCCAATTAAATAGGTCCTCCACATCAACTACTATATTAACCTTTATACTGGAGATGCTAGGGGTTGAACTTGTGGTCTTCTGGCATGCCAAGCAGATACTCTACCACTGTACTACAGCTTTCCACTGACAGGCGGCCTTTCTGCAAGCAGAATGGAATGCTCCTCTGCCAGCCCACTGAACTCTCCAAAACACTGTTCCTGGGGGAAAGGGGCACCAAGAAGCTGTGCAAAGAGTGAAATGGGAGACTGCAGAGGAAGGGGGAATTGGTTATAATGCCCCCCACTGACAGAAAAGATCTTTGGATTCAGTCTCTTGTCATAAAAAAGGAACTATGGGTTGGATCCTTGCATCCTGAGAATACAGCATTGACAGTCACTGCCATTTCTGACCCTTGGATATCACTTATGATATCACTGACTACAATATCGCTTTTCTCCTCCCTCTTGCGTGACTGGAGCTCTGCTGATAGAAAACGAAGAAAGGAGCAATTTCACTCCCTTTCCCACTGCAGCCTCCCAACCCATGTGGCTATTACTCCATGTGGGTTTTGTGCCTGGAAAAGTTGCTAAAAGGTGGGAAAGCCATAAAGATCAGGGATCTCTGTGTGGACCTTGTACGGTCTGTGTGCAGTTCAGGTCTTAATTAACAATAGGTTTTTAAATAATCTCACTGAATTTTCACAAGGTTACAATAGTAAGATGATGACTGTGCAAAAAGAATAAGCCATCTTACAGTATGAGTCCAAAGAGCAAGCTGGATACTTAAAGACCTACACAACTGTCTCCCCTGCCTGTCGGGTGGTTTTATTTTAGGATTATATACCTTTCTGCAGAGATGCAACATCCGTTTTCGAAGCTGTGGATCGGCTAGGAAACGAGACAGGTGCATCAGGTCTTCAACCACTTCAGCATATGCCTCCTTCCTTGTATTGTGATATGCATCAAGAAACTCAACTTGTTGTTTGGAAGTCCAAAAGTGACGGATCAAGAGTTGTCTTGGGAACAGATACCTTGGGAAGGAGAAACCTTTCAGAAGAAGTGGCACACTTCCCAGCAAAGATGCAGTAAGTGTTCATACCTGCCCAGTGCTTTATATACTGTACGCTGATGAACATCCCAAGTCAAAAATGTTTAGGTGTCAAGGTAAGTTAAATTTTGCACCAAAAAGAAGTGGATCTTGCAGCTTTTAACTACTCAAGTGTGTCTGTTCTTTAAAATGTACTCTGCTCCATCTAGTCAAGGAAGGGACAAACAGCTTTGCAGAAACTGAAGCCTTGGTCTGTGGAAATGCTACTGAGCCCCTCCCCCTTCCCCTTAGAAAATTAGGCCCTCACATTCTCAAGCCCCATGCTAAAACATGGCTTTAAAGAAAGCAGACATCAAGCTGTAGTCTGTAGGATGCTGAATTCTTTGACCAATATTGACTGCTTTTTTGTTTTGCACAAAATACAGCTTTCTCTGTACTGCGCTGCACAAATTCAGCTGTCTTTGTGCTGCAGTCACAGGCCAGAAAAGTGGATGCTCCAATTTAATTCCTGTTCAGCCTCATTTGACTGACTGGACAACTCATCTTCAGGTTCTCTACAAAATAGGAATTACATCTTATGTGTGGCAGTTATATGATTTAACTGTAATTGATGATAAAATTAAGATGTTTTGGTGATACAAAAGAAGGTGCTCTTTCAAAATACTGTTTGCTAGCAAATGGTATTGTAGCTAGACTAAAATTTAACAAAAAAACAGCAGGAAAAATTCAGAGTTGCCACTATGTCAAAATTTTAGCTGTAAAGATAGTTCAGGTTATTAGAAGTGAAAAATTATATTTAAATAACTAGAAAGGGAGCAGTTCTACCTTTCCTTATGGAGTCAAGGGATGATTCTGCCTTGAATTTGGGTTGAGACTTACACATCAAATTATCTCCCATGCAATACTGTATTTCAGAGCCAGATGTGCTTAATATCAATTACGTATAAAATCTGTCTTTTAAAACTGTATTAAAAAGCTGTAAAGGGACAACTTTTGAAATGAAAGAATCAAATAGAATTTAAGCTTCCCCCTCCCTTCTCTTTAGACACACACCCAGACTCATTTTCTTTTAATCATCTGTTTTGTTTTTTAAATTCCAGGGATTTAGAGAAGCAGTTTAAATGTTCTGCTGAAAACAGTACCAAAAGTTTCCCAAAAAAGTGGGTGGCTGACAGCTGCAAACACATATTCTCCAGAAACTAACAAAAAATCCTTTTTATGCCACAGGCAGCAGGGCATGAAGCAAAAACACAGAATTCTCACTCACAGCTCACAAGCAGAGAAGGTGCCAGTTTCTGATTAATAAGGCATGTTCTTTTTTGAGCTACGTTTGTTGCAGCTAAAACACACAGCTGTACTGTAACAGCCCCCTCATCGAAGAGCTAGGCCAGGGGTGGGGAACAGTGGCTCTCCAGATGTTTTTTGCCTACAACTCCCATCAGCCCCAGCCATTGGCCTTGCTGGCTGGGGCTGATGGGAGTTGTAGGCAAAAAAATGTCTGCAAAGCCACTGTTCCCCACTCCTGATAGGCAGAGCACTTGGCAGCTGATGAGCAAAGAAACCACAAACCACTTAAGTCAAATGCCATTCCTGCTGAGTGACAGGGTCAAGTTAAGCTCCTACAATTTCACCAAAAACCCTGAGGACTCTCCATGTAAACAGAGAAAAATATACTTACATGAGCAAAAGTACCAGGTAGTTAGCAAAGGGTGGAAGTGAGAGAATCCCAATAGGAATGGCCTTGATCAGATCTCTGCGAAACTACACACACAAAACATGATTAGTATGGCTGCAAGGTGCAATCCATGTAGCTATAGCAACCAGGAGAGATGAGCAGGCGAAGGGACTGATGGGGCAGGGGTGTAGAAGGCAGCTGCTGCCTAGCCTGCCATTGGCTGTCACTTTGAAGTGCCTGGAGGCAACGTGTCACTCTTTGCCCCTAGCATGCTAGCAGTTACAATTTCAGTAGCATTCCAGTTGGAAATTGCTTCTTAAAAACAGCAGGGCTGGGCTTTCATATCCCCACAAAAAATGGGGAAGGACTCTTAACTGGGAGAACCGGGTTTGATCCCCCACTCCTCCACTTGCAGCTGCTGGAATGGCCTTGGGTCAGCCATAGCTCTCGCAGAGTTGTCCTTGAAAGGGCAGCTTCTGTAAGAGCTCTCTCAGCCCCACCCACCTCACGGGGTGTCTGTGAGAGAAGAAGATAAAGAAGACTGTAAGTCGCTCTGAGAGAAGGGTGGAGTGTAAATCTATGGTGGTCTTCTAAAACCATGACAAATGTCACCTCCTTCTGCACAAGGTAAAATTTGCAGAGTTGTACCAAAGTGGCCCCAATGAGAAATGTTGTAGGTAGTGTTTCTAAGGTCTTTGGTTTGGGTAGACGTGCCTAGTTGTTTATATATGTGATGGAAAGTGTATTCCTAATCCCCAGCATCCTACTGCCCTCTACTCAATGGGGGCTCCTAGGAAAGTGGTTGTTGGATAGTAAAGGGACTCAATGCCCATGACCCTGAGAGATTATGCAAACATGTTAGGCAAGGTACTGAAATAGCACAGAGTGAGCTCATCCATGCAATTCTTTATCAACACCAATACAGCTCTAATGAGAAGGAATAAATGCAGAAAAGCTGAAGGAAAGTGAAATGGTATTATTTTCCACAAGAAGCTTGGTCAGTTTGTTGTTGAAGCAGACAAAACTCAGTGAAGCCTGTCTAGGAGCCAGAAGATGGGCACAATTATCCCTGCCTACGTGACTGGTGATCCCCAGCCCAACAGATGTCAGGTTGTCCTCAACTAGGGCTGGGGCCCTTTTGGCCCTGGCCCCAGCCTGCTGGAACTCTCAACTTAATAACATCCATAACCTGCAGGACCTTGCTCAGTTCTGCAGGGTGTGTAAAATGGATACGTTCCACCAGACCTACAGTTGAGGCAGCAACAGTTTTTGTCATGGCTTCCATCTGGCCTTGCCAATCCCAGCATGCAATCCACCCTCTATGGATGGAGCAAAATGATGTTTATGTCATTTTTTTATCTGAAGAAACTATACTTAACCGTTTTAACCATTTGTTATTTTCTATTCATAGTGTTAAATGGTTTGTGTTTAATTTATGATGTACACTCCCCTGAGCCTTTCAAGGGAGGGCAGTTTATAAATTTAATAACTATAATACCGGATGACAGTCTAACTGGGTCATCTCAAAATAGTACTAACTGCAGAAAACTTATCTGTACCAAACAGAAGCCAGCTTGCATCCAGTACAGCCCTGATTCTCTTGTAGAACTCCTTTACAATATAAATGGGAGTGGTTAAACAGGACTTCTCATGCAGGAAAACAGAGGCCTTTGCCCAAAAGTGGGAGCTACAGAGCACATGGAAATCACAAGCAAGAGTGCAGGTCAAACATTAGTCTCTGAAATTCTGCCAGGAACATCAGGCCTTGTGTTAAAGCCTACCTGTCTTAGTCTCTCCATCTCCCTGTATGGAAGCTGGTGAAACTGGATATTTTTATGTGCCATGTTGACCTTTATTCTTCTTATTTCTTTTACCTCTGCATAGAATACCCGAACCCCTGTATGGAAGAAACAGACTTTCAGATCTATAGAAATGTTCTTCTTTCTGTGATGTCCATGCCAAAGCCGTTCCTGAGCCTTTCACCTTTCTTTTTGTTTAAAAACAGAGCCTACTGCACATGAAGCAACGACAAAAGATCTTGTCTTCCTCATTCTCTCAAGTTGATTTTTGTGGCCTACTTTAGTTCTCATACTTTCCTGTCTGTAAAACCTTAGTTAACTTAATAATTTTTCACATGTTTCAGTTTCCAAAATTTCAGTGGAAAGGTAGGAATGGAAGTGGAGAGCCCCAACTTTCACACTTTCAAGGTTCTTCGGAATGTGGCCCTAGTCTGTCTGCATCCTTGTCTACTAAGATTTTTTAATGTCATCACCCTTATGGTGATAGTCTTAGCTACAGTGGTGGTTCTCCATGTGACCTCTAGCCATGACTGTAAGTGAAACCATAAGATATACATGCTAGCTGCTGCAGATTCATCCTATAAAAATCAGTGGAGAAAACTGGTGCCTTATGGCAAGCAGTGGAGAAATCATGGATTAATTTCACTGTTTTCAAACTGTTCACGAGAATCTAAAGCCAAGAAGTTTTCTAATGGTAGAAAAGCGTGTCTACAGCTTGTCTACAGCTCCTGGCAGGGCTTTTTTTGTAGCAGGAACTCCTTTGCATATTAGGCCACACCTCCCTGATGTAGCCAATCCTCCAAGAGCTTACAGGACTCCTAGTACAGGGTCTACTGTAAGCTCTAGGAGGATTGGCTGCATTAGAAGAGCTTGGCCTAATATGCCAAAGAGTTCCTGCTACAAAAAAACCCCGTCTCCAGGTATAGTAGCATCCACTGCTGTTTCCTTGTAGTTCACAGTAATTGAAAAGTGTTGGATACGTTCAACTTGCCCCACAATCTTCTACAACAACGCAGAGATTCTGGGCTCAGGGATTCCACAATAAACACTTCCATAGGGAAAATGCTCCCTAAAGGTAAGCCAATGGGCTACAGCATTTAATTTCCAAGTAGAAAACTTGAGATCAACACTTATGGAATTCACTGGTAGCTGTGGGCATGCCACTCAGTCTAACCAATCTCACTGGACTGTAGCTAGAATAAAATGGCATTATCCTATTTGTATCCTAGATTTCTCTCAAGAATCCCAGCTTTCACACTTGGAATGGGGTGATGGAATCTTCTTTATTTCCCGCTGGTTTCCTATTTGTAGGGAGCTAACAACAAAAAGAAAGCATTCTAAAAACAATCTATGATTCTCCATCTGCAGTCTGATGCAATCCATTCTGTCACCACCCCCAGTCTCTGCCAAATAATTGCTCTGCATGTATGAATCAGTTTCCTCGCTTTTCTCCGTTTCTCATTTCTCTCCCCTCCACCTTCACTCTCCAATTAGACTGTGTACACAGGAATTACACTATATACATCATTAGGAGAGAACTTCTAGCACCTGAACAAGGAGCTGTGGGATCTGCTCTCCATATATGATACTGCTCTGATTCAGCCTAAATGATTGGTTCAAATACTGTCCCGATGCTGAAATCATGAAGCCTGTGCAAGGGTTTGGGCTAGATACCCTTGTTTCTTAGTGTTAATACCTACCTTTGAGAAAGGTTGAATAGAGCATGTAGAAACGTGGGAATGTCCTTTCCAGATATCTTTCATATTTCTCATTTATGTATTTGGCTTTTGAGGCCAGGGCAGAAATTATAGTTTTGGAATTTGCCTTTGCAGAGAATTGGCGCACTGGTGGTCTGCAACAAAAGAAAGCTCATGCAAGTATGTGCATTGTTACTGAATAAATCTTTCATGCCCTTTAGATTTCACACACACAAAAGACACAGCTACAAGAACCAAAAATAAACTACCGGGGAGGGAGCAGCTGCATCTGACAAATGTGTCATAGTTTTACACATTATAAAGCAAATCTAATGCTCATAATCCAGAAAGATGGAGCAAATGTCCACAGGAATTAGGGACAAGATGTGATAAGATACACCATTTGTTCATTCTCGTTGCTACTAAAGTATACTTGGACTTTTAAGATTTTGGGGGGGGGGGGGATTTTTTATATAAGATCCCAGATTCTATCTTTTCCATCTGCAGCATAAAGGAGATGCTGAACACCAAGAAAGATAGTTTTTTGCCTAAAACCCTGGAGAGCCATTGCCTATCAAAGTAGGCAATATTGAATCAAATAGACTGCCTGATTCCTATATAAAAACAACTTCACTTGTCCACATCAGCAATAAGGGGCCATGACTCAGTGCTACAGCTAATGTTCTGCATGCACAAAGACCCACATTTAACGTTTACCATCTCCCAGTACATGACCTCAAATTGCAAGTGTTTGAAAAGATGCTTCTATGCTTGAGCCTCTGGAGAACTGATACTAGTCACAGGAGGCATTATGGAGCTGCACTAATAATTTTATTTATTAGGTAGTTTCATAAATTCAGACAAGGGTGTGTTCTCTAACCCCCACCCCCACCCCGTGTTCATGCACAAATGCATCTCCCTTACCTGCATCCTGCAATACTGGAGTCCATTCTGTCCCCTGCTCTGCTACAAGTAACCAGTTCTTATCTGAGTCAAACACCAATGCAGAATAAATAACGGGTGCCTTGATAGAGCAAACCAGTCCATCTATTTCAATATCCTGTTTCACACAGTTACCCTGAAGGCCAGCAAACAGGGAATAGAAACAAAAACCTTCCCCAAAAATTGCCTCCTGAAACTTACTACCCCTGGATGGGGAGATTTTTTAGTCATCACAGCTAGCCATTCATGGATCTCTCCAATCCTTTTTGGATGCTGTCTATTCTAGTAATCATCACTACCATTCACCAGTAGTGAATTCCGTAAATTAATCACCCCACTGAATGACGCACTTTTGTTCATCTTTAATCTACTGCCATCAACTTCATTGCATGCCCCCAAATTCTAGTTTCATAGACCTCATCAATAACTTTATGAACTTATATAGTGCTCCCCTTCTCTTTTTTTTAAACAGACACCCCCACCTTCCAAAAAAGTGTTATAACCTCTTGATCATTTTGACTACCTTCCTCTGTGCTTTTTCCAGCACTGTGATATTTTAGTAAGATGCAATTTTTAAAATAACCCAAAAAGGAGTCTTAGAGCACCTAAAAAAAATTAAAATTGTAGTTCATAGGTATGGTGTGTTCACACTACACTAAATAACGTGTTTTACATCCGGATTTTTGTTATTCTTACACAGTAAAAATCTGGATGTAAAACGCATTATTTAGTGTAGTGTGAATGCACTCAAGAGAATCCAGGTTCAATTCCAGGTTTAATTCCAGGCGTAGCCTGGGCCTGAAGAGGTCTTCTGCACCACCTGCTACCAGATCCTTCTATTCAACCCCACCCTGAAGAGCTGCTGCTTGTCAGACTATGGCTGCGATCACACACACTGAATAATGCACCTTCAATCCACTTTCAATGCACTTTCCAACTGGATTTTGCCAGTTCGAAAGAAAAAAATTAGTTGGAAAGTATGTTAAAAGTGGGTTGAAGGTGCATTATCTAGTGTGTGAATGCAGCCAATATTCCTAAAATGGGGTCTAACTCAGCAAAAGGTAGCATCTTGTATTCACTGTGAAGTAAGGTGGTGGAGGGACACAAAGGGCTAAATGGCGACTGTAGGATTATGGTCTAATACCAAATTATGACTGGTGACTGTGCTTTAGAAACACTGTACACAAATCCTGCCTAACAGCCCCTTGGCAATGCAGAGCCTATTTGCAAGCTAGGTTCAATGTGCTACCATCTGCGATACTTCTTGAAAGATTCCATAAAACCCCCTATGCTAACAGACTATGCACTTGTGCATGTCCAAAGAGAAACTTTAGAACGTGTTCTTAAACTGTACTTTTTACTCTGACCTGCGCGCCATACTCATGGACCCGTTTGAGTGAGCAAACAGCAAAGCACAACAAATATAAAATTGTCTTCTTCTTGTCAACTCGGAACCAATTGGTAATTGAAACTGTTGCAATTTTTTTATATCTATCATCTAGGAGGCGTTTAATGTATTTGCAAATTGACATTTGATGGGTGGATTGGTTCCCTGTTATGTTCAATAGCATGCCAATAAAGGTTATTGTATTGTTCCCAAATTTTTCCCTTTCTGGGTGTATTTTGAATGGATGGATTGAAGTTTATGGCCCTGAAGAGGGTAGTGCTTCAGAAAAGCCGGCGCCCCCACCAGACTCCCTTTTTGTTTTCCCAGCCAAGCGTGCCAGGAGGGGCTTGGCGGGACCCGACGGCAGGTGCCCCATGGGAGCTGGTGCGCTTAAAGCCAGACGGTTTTCACTCACTCACCTCAGCGCCGGCCAAGGCGGAGGGTCGGGCGGCCGCAGGGTCCGATACAGGGAAGCGGCCGGCACGGGAAGGCTGGCGAGGCCGAAACGCAAAACGAAGCGACAGCTCAGCCCCGCCATCCCGGCAACGCCCGGTAAAAATACGGGGTCGTCGCTCAGGAGAAAGGGGGAAAAGGTCGCGCCGGCGCAAAAGAAGGCAGCGGCGGCGGCAGAAAAGGCGGAAGCGGGAATAGTACCAGTCACGTGACGTCAGGCGGAAGGGAAGCGGAGGGCACCGCAGGGAGCGGCTCTTGCAGAGATGTAGACGCCCCCCCCCCCGTCCTCTCTTAAATGAGTTAGTGTGAGCTAGCAAACAGATTTTCGTCTTAGCTCAGGAAGGATGGCCCCAGAGCATACTGATTTACGCAGTAGCCCACAAAGTAGAATTTTTGCTCGCAAGACTGCAGCTTAGAGGAACATTGCCCTTCCCCCCCCACACACACACACCCGTACCTATGATCAAGTGAATCGTCTTTCTTGCCATATAGAGATAGGCTCTAGAGAGGCAGCCCTATTTGTCTATTGCGGCTAGCCCCCCCTGAAGAGTCGGGGAGGGGGCTTAAAGGGCCTGATTCGCCCACACCAGAAGGGGGAATGAGCAGTAGAAAGAAAGGGTCTGGTCACCTGTCTTTGCTTGCAGGGCAACCAGTGGTAAAAACCACTGAGTAAAAGTAACAACTTTATTGGTATTGATAGGGCTTTTTGGTAGAAATAGCCTAGCTGGAACTCATTTGCATGTTAGGCCATACCCCCTGATGTCACCATTGATTCACACGGGGCTTGTTTTTGGTAGAAAAAGCCTAACAAGAATTGATTTGCATATTAGACTACAGACCCTGATGCCAAACCAGCTGGAATTGTGTTCCTGTGCGTTCCTGCTCAAAAAAAAAAGCCCTGGGTACTGACTGAGAGGGGGAAGGCATGAAGCAGGAGAGGGGTGATACCACATCAGCCACTTTGTAAACTGGTACTCTGTTGCCAGCATGTACTCCTTTGCTGTGCTGGTTTTCTAGATTCAGGATGGTAGTTTTTAACGTAGGGATTTTTCTAAAATTGGATCTTCTGGGTAGGGCTGCCTTGAGATGGGACCTGAAGACCTCATGGAATTATAACTCCTCTCCAGAAAAATAAAAGTTCCCCTGAAGGAAACGATTCCTTTGGAGGGTGGACACTATTTGAGATCCCTCCCTAGTTCCCACTCTTCCCAGGCTCCAGCCCCAAAATCTGCAGGACTTTCCCTACCCAGATTTGGCAACCCAGCTTCTCATCTATGCAGTCTGAAATGGTGCAGTTTTTTTCTGCCACATCTTTGCAGAATTGTTCTCTCCCTTGCCAACTCTACAAAGACCAACAGTAGTTGATGAGTGTTTACTCCTGAGAAGGCTCATCACAAAAAGCACTGGCTTTTTTGGTGGCAGCTGGCTGCCCTCTAGAGCTGCATATCTCAGGAGAGGTGTAAATTGCTGCTCTGGTTATATTCCATAGGATGTATAAAGTGACTTTTCTTGCAGCAGGCATTTGCTGCCTCCATTTTTGATGGTGATCATTCCCAGAGGGTGTCCTGTAAGTTGTTCATTGTTGCATGCCTTGAGCTAACTGATTTATACATTTCCTGCCTAGTTGAAGTTATTACATTGGTTCTACTGTTACAGCTGTTTCTGCATGTTTTTGATAGTGTATTTTATCAGTTATTTGCAACTGTTCAAAGTACAGTTAGAAGCCTGGTAGAAGTTGTTAAAGCAGGTCCGATAAATGTCTGAATTGACTCATACGTTGTGATGTATATCTTTCTGGACTGGACCCCCATTTTCTCAGTGACATTTGGGCTTGGTGGTTTCACAAAGAGGTTTCTGTAGCATGCAAGAGAAAGGGGCAGTTAGGGAAGGAGGACGGCTTGCCAGTAGGAACTTGAGGAATTATTGTGGCTGAGGAATAGGTGTTGGTCCAAGATGGGCTAAATGTCTCCCTAGCAGAGGGTTGGCTGCTGACCAACAACGGGAGATAAGTATTTTATGGTAGCTACTAGCTACTTCCATATGAACCAACATGACCACACTGATACTCTTCATGGGCCCTGCTTCAGATGCACCCTCCATCTGAGTCTAGACAAGTGGCAAGACAGGGCCTTCTGGGTTGTGACACCCAAACTTTGAGTTCCAGCAGAGATCATTACAAAGTCTTCAGTTTAATAGGTTAATTTGGACAACTTTGCTGTAAGTTATTGGAAGGAGAAAAATAACTATTAACAAATTTAAATTGTTTTATTTATTTAAAACAATAACATTGTTTAGCATATGTATTCTTGTACTTGCTTAAACATCCATGAGGTTGCACTCACAACGATCTCAAATTCTCTGGATTATGCTGCTCAGAAAGTCACTTTCATTTGTACTGTTTGCCCATCCCTCCTCATACTTAGCTCTTCGCAGACCTATTCCATCCCCCCATCTTTTGTTCATTGAACGTTTTTAAATGTAGAACTTAAGAGGTAAGGGATTGATTCTGCTTGCATAGCTTTGCAGAGGAACAATAGGATTGAGCTGTCTTTCTCAACTCTTTATGTTTATTTTTAAACATTTTTCCTAATAAGAAGAGGCATGTTATCTCTGCAGGCACAAATTCAGAATTCTGAGAACTGCAAGCATCTGTAATGGTATAGGAAAAGTACCCAAAATAATCTAACAGAAACCTCAGGGAGAGCATGTGATGGGAGCCCTTATGAATGAATTAATGTACGTAATTCATTTGCCAAAAATTTTAAACATTGTGTAGTGTATCGTGCTTCAGTTAAGCACTGCGCGACACGCAATAGAGGTGACCAAGGGAAATCCCCTGGTCACTAGACACAGCGCGCGAAAGCGACCCGCCAATCAGGACCAGTGGCGGGAAGTTTGACGGGACAGGATAGGTCTGGGCCAGCTAAGGAGCCGTTACGGGTAGAGTGTATATAAAGCGGGTCCCGGCCCGCGTTGCCCCGTCTTGTTGTGATGTACCAGTAAATAAAGCATGTTGCCTTCAACACGTCTCGTCTCCGAGTACATTACACATTGCATGAATAATAGTCTCAGACTGCATAATTCAACATCAGTCTTTATGAAGAAAAACACTAGCACATAATGCATCTTAAAGGGAAATCTATCTTTTCCCTCAATAATAATAATAATAATAATAATAATAATAAACAACTTTTATTTATACCCCGCCCTCCCCGCCTAGGCTGGCTCAGGGCGGCTAACAAGACATGGTAAAACCATGATACAATAAAACAGTATATAATATAATTAATAATTTAAACAGTAAAACCAATAAAACAGTATGACATTATGGTACAATCAAATTATGTATAAAATGGCTCGGTGTTATTGATATTATCAGGAGTTCCGTCTTAAAAAGCTAGCTGGAAGAGGGCAGTTTTGCAGGCCCTACGGAACTGGTTAAGATCCCGTAGGGCCCACACCTCTTCCGGCAGTTGATTCCACCATTGGGGGGCCTTTGTAGAGAACGCCTGTTCTTTGGTAGTTTTTAATTTGGTTTCTTTTGGCACAGGGATTTCGAGAAGATTTTTTGAGCTTGATCGCAGTGCTCTCTGGGGATCATATGGAGAGAGGCGGTCCCTAAGGTAGGCAGGTCCTCGACCATATAGGGCTTTAAAGGTAATGACCAGCACCTTGTAACGAACCCGCTAAACAATTGGCAGCCAGTGCAACTCCCGCAGCCCAGACTGCACATGTTCCCACCGAGGCAGTCCCAATAGCAGCCTGGCTGCTGCATTTTGCACTAGCTGCAGTTTCCGGGTTCGGTACAGGGGCAGCCCCATGTAGAGGGCATTACAGTAGTCTAACCTCGAGGTGACCATTGCGTGGATCACTGTTGCCAGGTCGCTGCGCTCCAGGAAGGGGGCCAACTGCCTCACCTGTCTAAGGTAAAAAAAGGTGGACTTGGCAGTAGCTGCTATCTGAGCCTCCATTGTCAAGGAAGGCTCCAGTAGCACTGCACTCCCAAGCTCTTAACTCTGCGCACTGCTACCAGTTGCGCCCCGTCAAAAACAGGGAGAGAGACTCCATTCCCTAAACCGCTGCGACCCAGGCAAAGGACCTCTGTCTTCGCTGGATTCAGTTTCAACCCACTCAGCTTAATCCAGTCTGCCACGGCTTGCAGCACCCGGTTCAGATATTCCGGGGCATTGCCAGTCTGGTCACCCATCAATAGATAGAGCTGGGTGTCATCAGCGTACTGATGACAACCCAGCCCATATCTCTGGGCAATCTGGGCAAGGGGGCGCATAAAGATGTTAAATAGTATTGGAGAGAGAACTTCTCCCTGTAGCACCCCACAATTAAGTGAGTGTCTCTGGGACAGCTCTCCCCCAATCGCCACCCTTTGTCCCCGACCCTCAAGGAAAGAGGAAAGCCACTGTAAAGCTGACCCCTGAATCCCTGCGTCGGCAAGGCGGCGGGCCAGCAGGCGGTGATTGACCATATCGAACGCAGCCGATAGGTCTAACAGCAGCAAAACCGCCATGCCGCCTCGATCCAGATGTCTCCGGAGATCATCCATGAGAGCGACTAAGACTGTCTCCGTCCCATGTCCCAGGCGGAAGCCGGACTGGAATGGATCTAAGGTGGAAGCGTCCTCCAGAAAACTCTGCAGCTGCAACGCAAAAGCATTTAATCAAGCAAAATCCAATTTAAATTTTAAAAATCTAATTTTTAATTTAAAAAAAATCATTGATTTTTATCCACCTTGCTCCTTCCCCAGGGATATTCTTCTGTCTCCCTGTATAATTGTCTTCCCCCAGCAGGTGAAGACTTTTTTGTTTGGTGTTCCCTGACAAAGTCTTATTAGTCCTTCTCCCTGTTCATGTGTTTATATGTGTCTCAGTGTTTAAAATACAAAGAAATATATATTTGTGTTTTAAATACTCTACAAACATTTGGAATGTTTCAATGTTTGTAACCTTGGGGACCCTGCACTGGGTAGAAAAGCTGTATCTATTATTTAAAATGTTATAGATAAATTAAATAAATAATAAATAGCAAGTGTCCTGAGTGCTGATGGTATGTATGTGTGTAGAGGTGGCTTTTGCCAGAGCTCAAGAATCCGGAAGGGCTATGAAGAATGCATATACTGAGATGGGCCTTAGTAGGGGAGTTCAGATATGGCGCTAATGGTTCCATGGGGTGGGCAGGAAACAGGAATCAAAGCTTGTGTGGGAGAACTTTGGTGGGGTAGCCCACGTAAACAAACACTAAAGGAAGCAGAATAACATATGTAGGAAGAACAAACAGGGAAAGTGAAAGTACGTTATATGCTTAGAGGCTAAAAGAATCTTGGAATGGAATGGGGGAAGACTGCATTATATGAAACTGTTAAATGGGGAAAGGAGTAATAAAGGAAAGACCTTGCAAAGGAGAAGGGGAGAAAGAATTGTAATAATCAGTCATGTCGGATATAGGAGACTCTGTCCTGGTAGCTTGTTGGGTTACATTGGGCCAGCTATATCAGCCTAACCTCCCTGACAAAGGTAGCTTTGGTTCTCAGAAGTTTAAGATTTAGAACTTTCTCTGTCCACAGGGTGGGTAAAAAGTCCAAACAGTGTTGCTGTTCTTTTTGGTGAGACTTCGTTGATCCAATTGTTTTGCTTTTTAAAAAAATTACACCTAGGAGAGAGAGAGAGCTATAACAAAACAGGTGTTATAGGAGCCATCTAGCTTGAGATCTTTGTTTCAGGCACCAGCCATTAGAGGGCACAGTGAAGTAACTCTTGCTTCTCCTCCTGGCTGTTTATCTGCTGTTCTTTCCCCTTCTTGCCTTGAAGTCTGCTGAATAAAGCTCAAAGAGCTCAAAGTACTCAAAGAGCTACCCAAGAAGGAAAGTCCATGCACTTGCAGTTGCCCCATAGCAGCTCCCTAAGAGGCTGATTAGACCTTGAGTCAGCCTAGTCCAGCATTCTGTTTCCACAGGGCTTTTTTTGAGCAGATATGCACAGGAACGTCGTTCTGGCTGGCTTGGCAGCAGGGGGTGTGGCCTGATATGCAAATTAGTTCCTGCTGGGATTTTTCTATGGAAAAGCCCTTTGTGAAGCAATGGTGGCATCAGGGGGTGTGGCCTAATATGCAAATTGGTTCCTGCTGGGCTTTTTCTACAAAAAAAGCCCTGTGTTTCCAACAAAAGACAATGCTTGGAAGTCTGCAGATAGGCAAAACCTTTCCCGCATTCCTTCCCTTCAAGTGGCTTTCTGAGAGTCACTGCATGGAGAAACATGCCATTTAGTTTGGTCCTTACGTGGTTTTGAAAAAGGACTCAACAAACTCACGCAGGATAGACCCATTCTGAAGTGCACTAGGGCTTGATTTTTGTCAGGACTGTGGCATGAGGAAGGAAGGGCTGTCTTACCCATGTCATTTTCCTGACCTGAAATTGCCTCTGGAGGGCATTACTCGCCCCATTTGGGTGAAGCCATTTATGTGGTGGGCACATGAGAGAGGGCCTTTTTAGTGGCAGTCCCACACAATTATGAAACACCCTCCCCAAGGAAGTGTGCCTGACTCCCTCACTTTTGATCTTTAGGAGGCAGCTGAATACTGTTTTATTTAGGACTGCATTTGATTACAGCAGTGCTAAAGTGTGATTTTAATGTAATAATCAATACAGACTGGGTGTTTGGGGGGAGGTTAGGAGAGAAACAGAAGCAGCACTAATTTATTTAAAACAACAGCCACCTTTCTTCCTTATGAAGCTCAAGGCAAGCGTTCAATATTAATAAAATACATAAAACATTACATAAAAACAGTGGATTTCTTCATTTTTAAAAAACCAACAATTGACATATTGTTACAGTATTATAACAGGGTATCTGACCTTCCACCCTTCATGTTTTTGGAACATATTGTTACAGTATTATAACAGGGTATCTGACCTTCTACCCTTCATGTTTTTGGAACCTTTTGGAGCCTGTGGGCACCTTTGGAATTCTGACACAGGATGGTGGGTGCAACCACAATATGGCTGCCACAGGAAGTGAAGTTGTGACAAAGTTGCCACAGGAAGTGAAGTCAACAACTGACTGACAATAGCTGTCGCAGCTTCAGTTAAACAGTGAAGATCCTTGTGCTGTGGTGGTAACTGCTGACAAAGTAATATTTTTACAAATCTGTGCAGCCCATCAAATATCCAATGGTGAATCAGAAGCCTTGTTGGACAAAAGCCCCCTAAAAACACTTTGTGGGTGCCAGGATGGGCACCATGTTTGGGACCTTTATGCTAGCCCCTTCCACTATGTAAGGGCAAAGGCATATCTCCATAACAAAAGGGGTAAGCGGCTTTTTTTTTTAATGAAAGTTGGGAATTCAGAGAACATCCTAGATAGGTCTTAAGGCACTGATACTATAAGAAATGCACATGACACTGCCTTATACTGCATCAGACCCTTAGCCCATCAAAGTCAGTACTGTCATCTAAGACTGGCAACAGCTCTCCAGGGTCTCAGGTAGAGGTCTTCCTCTCACCATGTATTGTCTGACCCTTAACTGGAGATTCCAGGCATTGACCTTCTGCATGTCAAGTTGATGCTCTACCACTGAGCCATGGCCCATCCCTAGTATTATGTCAGTTGTCATTTTTTAAAAAGTCCAGCCTGGTTGAAGAGGGTGGAATGACCACCACAGGGAGCTGAGGAAGGGAAAGTGGCATCGATGTGGGAGAAGATCTGCATTTTCCTGTCTACATGGGTGCTATCCTAATCTTTGCTGCATGAAGCATTACAGCAAAGCAGGTTTGGGAAAGATCACCGGAAAGATAGTGGAAACCTGTGAGATGCACAGAAGCACCAAGATGCTGGGGGAAAGTGGGCTTCTTCCCAATAGCATCCAAGTTGGGGCAAACAACGTTTAAGTGACTCTGCATCAGGTTTCCCCTTCAGTAGAGTTCCCAACCTTGAGGTAAGGGTCCCTGCCCTGAGGGCCATCCAAAGTTAAGCAGGGCTTTCTTGGAAGTGGTGCTCATTTTACTAGAAGTCCCTATGTGAGGAAGCTTGTCAAGCCAGCTCCCTCTTGACCAAACTCATTGTAATTGCTGTGAGATTTGAGTCCAGGAGTAAAAAGGTAAAGGTAGTCCCCTGTGCAAGCACTGGGTCATTACCGACCCATGGGGTGATGTCACATCAGGACATATTCTTGGCAGATTTTTTACAGGTTGGGTTGCCATTGTCTTCTCCAGTCATCTACACTTTATCCCAGCTTTCTGAGGGTAAAGCATAGATGAAAGGAGTGCTGTAGAGACCAGCAATTGTGACTGCTGTGTTCCAAAGGGCTTCTGAGGGTGTTGGCTAAACACTACTTCTGTATCACTGTTTGTTTTATCTGGACTTTTATTGTTGCCCCTGTTGATTGATCGGTTTTAATGCTGTTGTTTCAGAGCATTAATTTCCTGCATTCAGGAGAAACTTTCCTGGAGCTTTTGTCTGCTGAGAACCCCAGATATTTGTAACAGAAGCCTACAGCATTGCAGGCAGATCCAAGGTAGATTTCTAATAATTCAGTTCATCAAGATTGTAGGCAGGCTTCACCAGCATCCTAGACAGTATGCCCTAGGACTCACCTGGCTGATAGAGCTGGATCAACTACTTGGCAGACCTAGGAAATGGCCTAGGCTAGGGCACCAGATTTTGAGGGGCACCAAACAGGTGAGAGGAGCCTCATTTTTCCCTTGTGCCTTTCTCCTGGATGCCAAAAGGAAGCTGCTACTCTGACACCATCTTTCTTTCCCTTCCTCTTATTAGCCCCCCCGCCATGTGCCAGCTGCCTCTACCACCACTGCTCTGTCACCACCATCCAGTAGCCTAGCTGGGAGACTGGCACTGAGTGGACCTGCCTATCCTGTTCCTGCCAGCCCAGTAGCCACAACACAGTGCAGGGGCAGATTTGTAGTGATAGATGAGCTGCTCTTCAGAGAAGCCTGTCTGTTGTTATGGATCCTTATTCATTTACTTACTTTATTTGTCTCCACTAATATTCACAGTGAAATCCTAACTGGCAGCATTTCACATTTTCCACGACAGGCACATGCAGCACTGGTAAAGTCTATTGGGAAGATAATTTAATAGAATGCGTATTGCCAGTTGCTGGCGATTCAGATGCTTCTCACTGAGTAACCCTAATAAATGTCTGAGGAAGTTCTGGGCTCCCCAGAACACAGTCTGGAAACAGCCGTTTTGGAAGATTTTTAAAAAATGGTATTACTGTTGTGCCCTGATTTGGATAGCCCAAGCTAGCCCAGTCTCATCAGAACTCAGAAGCTAAGCAAGGTCAGCCCTGGCTTGTACTTGGATAGGAGACCACCAAGGAAGTCCGGGATTCCTATGCAGAGGCAGGCAATGGCAAACTGCTTCTGAACATTTCTTGCCTTGAAAACTCAATGGGGTCACCATAAGTCGGCTGCAACTTGATGGACTAAATGGTTGCATCTCTCTCCCACGCACAGTCAGGTCCCACCACACTCTTGTATGACCAAGCAGCATAGCAAAGATGAGGTCATGCAGGTAGAACGTTTGTATTTCTAACAGCTGAGGTCATCAGAAGTAGGAAGATGATACATCTTCTGTTTCAGGAGAACCCATGAGAATGCTCCTTTTCTCTCTTTCAGAGCAGTGACTGGCTGCTAGTCACTCTTCTGACTGAAGAAAAGTAAAATGCTGAATGATCTCACGGTGACAGCAAAACCTAACCCCAGTGTTGAAGGGTTAGGAGTCTCAAGGAGAGTGCAATGTGCGTCCTTACACCAAAGAGCTCTTTACAAATACAAGTCCTTCCTTTATGCTTGTATATATGCAGCACTCCATAATTACAGCCATTTTGCTCGTAACAAGCACCCTGCTGTAATTAGCAAGTAAGGTACATGGTCTACCAGTGTTCTATAGATTGCCATAGATACCTTGGCTAGACAGGTTTGCTTTGGTAGATGTTCTGTTCCTGAGATCTTGTGTATTCAGCCTTTTCTTATCAGAAGCGAAGCATGGGAGTCAGGAGAAACTCCTGAAAGTCTTCAGGTCACTTGGCTGATAAAATCCGTCTTCAGAGTGCTTTTGAATCACCAGTCATAGTTGGTACCCTTTGAATTAATCTTCCTGATGGGGATTTATCAGGGCTGCACGTACCTGTAGTGGAAAATGTGAAAGTGTGCCAGTTCTGATGCTTATGTGGAGGAAGGAACCAGTGCAGAGTTCAGAATACATTCTACATTAATCTTCAGAATGTTACCATAATCGATTTTCACCAAGCAGCTTTCAAAATCCCCTCCCTCCAATCAGTTAACGCTTGTCCAGAATAACCCTGCAGTGTCCAAGTCCAGAGCAGTCATTGGCCCCAACAGAAAGAAAATCTAGGATCAAAGTTTCTTGAGCCCAATTAATCCTTCATTAATTATTGGAGAGTCAGTTACATAGTTGTTCTTAGGACAGTCATAACTTCAGGAGGCAGGACTGTGTATATGCCTTTAAAAACAAGCAAAGGTGCAGTTGGTTTAGCCAAGATATTTTGAGCAACACGCCCATTGCCTGGCTGAGAAAGGCCATTTGGATGAGTTCTTATCAGTCAGAGACACTTGCTATATAGCAAGGGAGGAGAGGGAGTTTTCATCCATTAAGGCGTCTGGGATGTAACAGTGCTTCTGGAGGATGGCAAAGAAATATCTCCCAAAGCAAAACTGTGAACTGGGTAAGTATTATTATTTGGGTTGCAAAGACTTAAAAAGTACCCAAACTGAAATGAGACTTCTATTGGGCAGCCCATACAATTTTTGGTTGCTTTCCCCTGTAGCATCTATCCATTATGTGGAGAGATCCTATGCATGTCTAAGCAGATATAAGGCCCAGTGCATTTAATAGTATTTGTTCCCAGGTAAGCATGCATAGGAATGACAGCCTTAGGAACCCGTCCTGAACAGGTCTATCCAGGATCCCAATCAGGTCTATTCAATAGGGCTTACTTTCCAGGAAAGTGTTCTTGAGAGCACACTGTAAATTGACTGGGATTATTTGTTCTGTAGCTCAGTTTTCCTTGTTCTTTGCTCTAGTTTCTTTGGTGCTTTCTGGCTTGCAGGTGCTTGTCTGGATGGTGCAACCTTACTGTGAGGACTTTTTTTGGGCTATGCAGGAAAAAGGAGAACTAGACCCCTCTAACTAACATTGATATAAAAAAGGATGTTTCAGCAGGTGATTTTCTCATGCCTGCATGACAAGCTGCACCCACTGAAATGTCCTTATACGTGACAATTAACAATAATAGCTTCTCTGTACTTCTCTGCATTTACTGCCCCCTGTGTATGAGCCCTTCCTTCTGGCTCTATTCAAAGAAACAATCTAAAAAAGACACAATAAACATCTACATAAAAGGCTGTTGTTCCCATAGTACATCTCATTCTTTGAATAGGAGAAATTGCAAATTAAATTGGAACTCTTTAAACATTTCAACTTTAAAATGTGAAAAACCCCTGAATTGTTTTTCTGTATTTATTTATTGACCACTTTTCTTGCTCAGGTTCAAGGCAAATTACATAATATAAAACAGTGGAATCAGACAGTTTAAGACAACCAAGAAACAATGCATTGTGGACACAGAGAACAATTTGAACAAACTGTCTAAAGCAGGGTGTACAATGCAGAAAGTGGGACTACAAAGGTATAAAACAAAGCAGTGAAAGCAAGACCAATACCTACAATAATAACTGCAGCAGGCTACATTCGCAGTGAAAAAGGCAGTCTATAAAAGTAAATAAATTCTAGTGGGATTTCTTAATAATATGGTTGCATCAAGAGGCTGAGGAATCTGCTTGGATCCTGGAAGACTACAAGGTAAGATCCTGGCAAGTTTCACCCTAAATTAATTTACAATGCCATCCTAAGCAGAGTTCTACCATTTTAAATCAACTAAAGTCAATGCATTTAGAAGGGCACTACTCTGTTTAGGATTGCACTGTTAGTGCCACTCTTAATGCCATGAGCCCATACTGCTTTTTGTTGTTGATTATGTACATGCACAGGTGCAGATCTTGGAAAGACTCTACTATTTCAGTCTGTTATGAGAACTGTCCATTTCTGCTTCCTGTTTGTTCTTCAATCAATCATCAGCCCTGAGCCCATGAAAGGATTTATCTTCCCTAGACTTCTGTGTTAACTCAGGAGCCTTTTGTAAAGGTGTTTGCCAGAAGCCCACATATGTAATGTCTGCAGGATCCTTTCTATCACCATGTTTGACACTCTCAAAGTATTCTGAAAGATTGCTTAAGGCAGGCCTTCACTTTGCAAGATGTCATACACTATATCCCTAACTGTTACAGAAGTGAACAGAATCAATCTTTTATAGTTTTCATATGCTGAAATTGGAATGCTAATGCACTCTACATTTTCAAACTGTGTTCTAGAGAAATCTGGGGTTCCTCCTTGTAGACTTAAGATCAGTATCCTCTGTAAGATATCTTCTCTGCAGACTACCTTCCCTGTAAGGCAGCCTGCCCACCACTGTTAATCTTCCTCTGCAATGCTTACCTACACAGAAAGCGTTGTTGTACAGTATATTGTCTGTGCCCACATCCGGATGGCCCAGGTCAGCCCAGTCTCATCAGATCTTGAAAGCTAAGCAGGCTTGACCTTGGTTAGTGCTTGGATGGAAGGCATTCAAGGAAATCCCAGGTCGTTATGGTGAGGCACGCAATGACAAACCACCTCTGTTAATCTCTTGCTCTGAAAACCTTATGGGGTTGCCATACATTGGCTGTGACTTGACACCACTTTCCACCTCCCTACTGCCTACAGGATGATAGCAAGTCTCTCAACAGTCCTTGTATACTGACTGTGTGCCAAGAACATTCTTCATAATTTGCTGCAGTATGTTGGTAGTTCATAGCAAATGCTTTGGGAGTCTTGGTGGATGACTCCAAGAGCTGGATTCCAATAGCTTTTCTGTTTAACCTTGCCTAATTCCCCACTTCTTTGCAGCCTCCTCTCCAAGTGTATTTTGTCTTCCTGGCTCTCATTATCCCCACCTGAGCCTGTTCAGTGTTCCTAAGAGGTCCCTCCTAACTCTTTTTCCAGTGGAAAAACTGGTAGTAACCATCCCAAAGACTTCCTTGAATCAGTTGCCAACTCTGGCTGCCATTCCAGGAGATTTGAGGAGGCTGGGGAGGGGAAGGAGAAATGTGGTGCCATCTAGTTCCCCCTCCAAGTTCCAGAGCTTCCATTTTCTCCAGGGGAATTCCTCGCTAGTCTGGAGATCAATTGTGCTTCAAGGAAAAATTCAGGACCCACCTTGAGATTGGTGACCTTGTGGGAGGTGAAAATTTGAAAGCCAGGAATCTACCCCACTTGGAATTCTGCATACTGAACGTTCTTACATAAGCGAGAGTTAATTCCCAAACCAGGTTCAACCAGCATGTTACAAAGCACTGCTCTACAGAATATGCTTTAGGGTTCCCACCCCACACAGCAGCCTCAGACAGCTGATTTGCCACTAATGCAGAGTTATTTGTCTTCGTTATTTGTTTGAAAAGCCAAATGCTGTTGGTGAGGATATGTCCTAGTTTCAGCTTTTGGAATCCTGTGCTGAATTCTGGAGTGGTGTCCTCACTTTAAAGTGAAAGGGGGGAGGGAAAGAAAGATGCAAAGAGCTGAAAAAATAATACTATGCTACTGATCTTGTTTTTCTTAAATGCTCAGAACTGTTGCATGCAGTATCTCAGCAATCCATACAACAGCCATATAAGGTAAGTTGGTACTATCCTCTTGTATAGATGGTGGATCCTGAATAGGATCAAGTCACTTCCTGGCTCACAGCTCATGCTTTTTAGCAGGACATCATACCCAGCCTCATTAATCAGTTGAGGAATACATGGATTAATGGTTCCAAGAGGGCAGCCGTGTTGGTCTGAAGCAGTTGAACAAAGCAGAAGTCAAGTTGCACCTTTAAGAGCAAACAAGTTTTATTGAGAACATAAACTTATTGAGAACGTAAGGATTAATCGTGATAATGGTATCCACCAGAAAGGAACACTTGCTCCTTTTCCTGGGTATTCAGTGCAACATGTTTATAAATCTTTGACCTTACCATGGAATTTTACCTGATGTTGAATTTACAGGAGTAAATTTCCACCTATTTGCACACCACAGTACTCATACCTGTCCTTAATACCTAGGGTTCAGCCTTGGATGATTAAGACCTTCTCTATAAGGCAATCCCACACTTTTGTGTGATCAAGAACCCTGTTAGTCTGCTGCTGCAAATACGCACAGGAGTCTCCAAGCACTTGACTAAGAACGTTTTTATTCTAGCAAAACTTCCGTTGACTACTCTTTTCTGTCTTCACAGTGCCCCCCCCCCACTCCAATTCCTATGCAATGTAATGAAAGGCTTATGCACCTAGAGGGAAAAACTCTGGTATGTTGTGTTCCGGAACGGGGGGGGGGGGGGGTTGTCTTACTTCTTAGTCCAAGAAGTGGAACCACCTCTGCTTCCGCGGAACTAGGTAGACCACTGGTCTAAGTCTTAGCACGGCTGCTCTTGTGCAGTGCTCCTTACCCCTACGATGTCCCTAACGCACTGTACACCTTTCTGCTTTTCCGTGATTTAAGTGAATGATGGAATTCATCCCGCTGGAGGAAAGAGTTCTAAAAATAATAATTATAAGAGTTCTAAAAAATAATTATTTGTTTATTTGTAATGATAAAGGACTACATTTAGGGAGCCCAAAGTATCCACCGCTGACAGGGGCCGCGTGCAAAGAAACAAGGCTTCTCATTCCGAACAGGCGGACTTCTGACGCCAGCAGCCTCGCTCGGGCTCTACAGATCCTGGGCCCGCCCCTTGTCCTTTCGGCGCAGTTACACCCGGGGGCGCGCCGCTCTCTATGCAGAGCCGCTCTGTTGCCTATCTATGGTCTCTTAGCGGACCAATGAGGGAAGGGTAGCGAGGTGGGGCGGGGCCGAAGGGGGTGGGCTTCGCCGTCCTGGAGGGGAGCCGGAGAATGGAATGGAGCCGGACGGGCTCCGGCGGAGGTGGAGCGACGCTGCTGGCTGAAGTGAGGGAGGGGAGCTGGCCGGCTGGTGGGCTGGCGGGCGGGCGGGCCGCACGGGGCGGTGTCAGTCTGTGCGGGTATAGTCGGAATGTGGTTGGGTGTGCATCAGACATAAAAAATACGTGTGTGTTGGAAAGAGGCTAATTAACTCATGGCGAAGAGAGGCGTCCTGGTGCGTAAGGATGTAGTGAGTCTTCTTTGGGAGGTGTAGCTTCGGCGTATAAAAAGTGTGCGCGCGTATACACGTTCCTGTATCTGCATAAACAATGTATTATCTGTATATATACACACAATACATATGTTCTGTGTATCTTAATAGATACATATATTTCTGTTTGTTGTGCATGCATGTGCAGTGTGTTCATGAGTGTGTGTGTGCCCTTTGATAGTGCAAGACTTTCTGCAACAGCAGAAAAGAGCAAGAGTCCAGTAGCACATTAAAGACTAACGAAATGTGTGGCAGCCTGGGCAAGAGCTTTCGTGACTCACGGCTCACTTCTCGGAGCCAAGGTGTCCCAGAGAGAAGGAGTCAGAACGAGAAGGATAGATCAGAGAAGCGTGGTTTATTACTGTAATAAACAGTTCAGAGCTAACAAAGTACCCACTGGAACATTAATTTAAAACAACAACAGTCAAACAATAGCGCCTGGGGAGAGAGGGAGACTCATTCTGCCAGTGGGTGTATTTTCTAAAAGGGTGAGCAAGGATGTATGCAGTATCACAGACTGCCCAGCTTGCCTTCAAGCCAGGCCGACCATGTGTTTAAAGGAAAGGGTTCTGCAACTCTGCATTTACTTACATATGTTCTAATTTATCTCACTATGCATTCTCTGCTATAAAGTCAGTTGGTTATCGCGGGTGCCTCTAAAGGTCATTGGAGGGCATTTTACACTGCAATCAAAAGGATAATTGTTATGTCTGTCTGTCTATAAAGTTTGTGTTTTTAAGTAGTCTGGAAATACCACCGCCCCTGGTTGTGTATTCCTTGGCTGTTGCTAAAGTTTGTGGATATTCCCATTTTGCACATAAAGCTTGCATTAAAAAGATGGAAGGGAAGGAGTAGTCTGTCTCGCTTTCCTGCAATTTTGTAGATTTTGGAAGAGTTCTGAAATTCAGCTAGTATTTACATTGAAGTAGGAGACATCATACACTGTTTGTGGAAGCGCTTGTAAAACACCCTTCAAATATTTTTTTTCCTGAACTAGTCAAGGTTGAGAGTCAGCCTGACCCGAGGTGAACATTCTTTCTCAGTTTTAAATAAGGTGATCATTAACCTTTGCCTTTCTTATCTCCCTCTTCCCCCTGGATCCATTCCATTATCCTAGCTTGTATTCCTGGACTTGGTAGTGTTTTCAAGATAGTCCAATCCAGGTTTTCTAGTGGATGTGAAAGACTGGGGGCTCTCTGGGAAAAGGAACTAGGCAGTGGTGACTCTGCCTGCATGTGACTTGAGACATTTACAAGCATGTTATCTTGGGCACAAGGCCAGTTGATTTCAGGGGCATTAATTCCCAGGTAAGCATACCTTATGAATGAAGCCTAGATTTCTCATCTTTAAAAGCTTCAAACTTTTGTATCTTACTTCTAAGGATCTGGCTATATAGAAGCACAATGACTCAAACCTTATGGAAGTATTATGTCTTTGAATTTAATGTGTTGGGGACAACTAAAAAGCAATGGCCGTTATATTTATTTCTAACATGAGCTTCCACAGACACTTGTTTGACTCCCTGTGGGAAAGGAAAGCTGGGCTGAAGTAACCTCGGGCGAGCTATACATGTTGTCTTGTTATAGCTAATAATACCTTTGTGTGGATCTGGTGTAAGAAGTTGGTGCCATTTATGTGTTATCTGCTTTGTGGCAGTTTTCTACAGAGAGTGATACTCTCTTATCTGAAAGCCCCAATTTCTCCTCGCATAGCTCTGTTGCACTCTTTCTGTCAGTGGAACAGAGTGCTCTTTAGGTAGCATTTCTGCAAAGGAATTGCTGTATTTGGATAGTCTGTGTTAGAAGGTTAAAATACTTTTGAAGGGTTTTTTTTCTTGCATAGGTTGTCATTTTGCGGAGAAGTCATGTGAAAAGCATGACTGATGTTCGAGAGAATGTCATCCTTGCAGTTTTCCTAACTTAGCAGAAGGGGAGGTTGAGTGGGAGCAGATACTGTGCTGGAGGAAAGGATGAGATTGGTTGTCAACTGGGTTATCACAGCTGTTCTTAGTCTTTCTCATGTTACTAGCAGCACAAATGGAGCTACAGCCAATGTGGAGTAGTGGTTAGAGTGCTACACCAAGATCTGAGAGATGCAGGTTCGATTCTCCAGTCTGCTGTAAAAGCTAACTGGGTTTTCTTGGGCCAGTCATAGTTAAACCAACTTCACAGTGGTGTTGTAATGAGGATAAAATGGAAGAGGAGAGAACAGTTGTCATAAGCTTCTCAGTATAAATATCTAAACAAAGTCTCTCTCTCTCTCTCAAACAAATTGCATGCTTCTGTGTGGGGCTGCTGCTTCAGCATGACCCCCACATGTCTGAATGTTTCTTTGTTAGCTAATCAAACAACAAGCACAATAGCAAGAAAAGTCCAAGGACTCTGCTTAGCAGAGTTCCACAACAGCAGTATGCAGCCCTGAAGTGGATCTCAAATACGTCGCTGACTACAAAATTTCCAGCAAAGCTGACAGCATCACTGGCATCTGAGTACAGAGGAGGTAGTGTTAGCTAAAGAATGACACACTGTCTGTCTGAAAACCAGGACCGGATCTACATGTTTTTTGAGGGGGAGCAAAATTTAAAAATGGTGCCCCTTTATGGGCCATTCTAACATGGTCCCATAGAATACAATGGACTCCATATCAAATTTGGTGCCCCCCCCCTTGTGCCCAGGGCAGGCACCCCTCTCTGCCCCCTCCCTCCCATCCAGCCCTGCTGAAAACATCTGCAGTCTTAAATGCAGACGGTCAGACATGATGGTGGTGATCATTCCATCAGGATTGCTGCTGCTGGGGCCAGGGGAGGAGGCATGATTCAGAGAGCTTAGTCTTAGTTATATTCAGGATGACAGTGCACAAACAAAACCAGACATGCACATACAAAGCCCTAGTATATTTAAAGAGCATTTATTATGAGTTCTTTTTAAAAATCTCATAATAATGCCTCTGTTATCACCTCAGGTTGCACAAATTCCAGGGAGGTTGCTGTGTTAGTCTGATGCAGCCAAAAAGAAAAAGAACTAATATTTTTAAGTTATCTGGAAGAATTGGTTGCAGAAAATGATTGAGAAATAATTTTATGTCTGCTGTTTGGAAAATGTGAATTCTGCCTATCCAGGGAACCTGCTTGAGCTTACAAAATAATTTGGGCTTACAAAATAATAAAGACATAAAACGTTAAAAGTTATTAATTAAAATGCAGACTTTTAAAACACAGCTGGAACATGAAAACAGATAATTAAGCAGTTTATAATAATGGTTTTTCAGGCTATAAAATGGTGCTTAAAGAACACCCCCAGAATTAAGGGGCTGAGTTAACAGAAATATTTTGTCTACTTAATGGGTAGTCAAGCATTATATGGCCCTTAGCTAGAAAAATTCAAAAATCCCTTCACTCACAGTTTGTTTTGATGATGAAACTAACTTATTGTGCAAGATCCAGAGCTATATTTAGTACTGAAGCTAATGAGTTTGTAAAGAAGAGGTCTTCTAACTTTATAAAACAGAAAGGAATCTTTTGATGCTTTAAAGGCTAGTAAGTTTATAGTGGCATCTGCTTTCATGAGCTACAACAACTTTGTCAGATGTATGATGTTTGTCATCCTTTGGCAGTTATAAATTTCATAGGTACCCAGGGGGAAAACTAGTGAAATCAGAAGGCAAGGAAGTGAAATTCCTGTACTTTTTGCAGTTCATTGCCTTTTGAGCCCACTGCTTGTATTTTTCTGTATTTAAATTTGATAGCTCTGAGGCATTAAAACCTATGCAACAAATCTCTCTCTCTCTCTCTCTCTCTCTCTCTCTCTCTTTTTTTTACCACTGTGTGACACAGAGTGTTGGACTGGATGGGCTATTGGCCTGATCCAACATGGCTTTTCTTATGTTCTTAAGCTAAAAGATTGTTGTTGCATAGGTTTTAATGACTCAGAGCTGTGTATGTGTGTATACATACACTTTGTGGCTAATAGCTACTGATGGACCTCTGCTCCATATTTTTATATAACCCCCTCTTAAAGCTGGCTATGCTTGTAGCTGCTACCACCTCCTGTGGCAGTGAATTCCACGTGTTAATCACCCTTTGGGTGAAGAAGTACCTCCTTTTATCCATTCTAACCCGACTGCTTAGCATTTTCATCGAATGCCCACAAGTTCTTGTATTGTGAGAAAGAGAGAAAAGTACTTCTTTCTCTACCTTCTTCATCCCATGCATAATCTTGTAAACCTCTATCATGTCACCCTGCAGTCGACATTTCTCCAAGCTAAAGAGCCCCAAGTGTTTTAACCTTTCTTCATACGGAAAGTGTTCCAAACCTTTAATCATTCTAGTTGCCCTTTTCTGCACTTTTTCCAATGCTATAATATCCTTTTTGAGGTGCGGTGACCAGAATTGCACACAGTATTCCAAATGAGACCATACCACCCTGTATTGATTTATACAGGGGCATTATGATACTGGCTGATTTGTTTTCAATTCCCTTCCTAATAATTCCCAGCATGGCATTGGCCTTTTTTATTGCAGTCGCACACTGTCTTGACATTTTCAGTGAGTTATCTACCATGACCCCAAGATCTCTCTCTTGGTCAGTCTCTGCCAGTTCACACCCCATCAACTTGTATTTGTAGCTGGGATTCTTGGCCCCAATGTGCATTACTTTGCACTTGGTTACATTGAACTTCATCTGCCACGTTGACGCTCACCCAGCCTCAACAGATCCCTTTGGAGTGCCTCACAATCCTCTCTGGTTCTCACCACCCTGAACAATTTAGTGTCATCTGCAAACTTGGCCACTTCACTGTCAACCGGAGTCTGGACATTCAACATCATGACTCCTGATCTGTGAAATGGGCTCCTAGAAGAGGTGGGGTGACCCTCCCTCCTTAGAGATCTTCATGAGGCACTGCAAGGCCTACCTGTTTTTCTGACCAGTTGAGGGGGTTTGAATGTCAGGCAGCTTTTAAGGGGGGAATTGGGAGCTTGCTATTTTATCTTTGGTTTTAGCTGGGGATGTTTTAATGTACTTTAGTGTATGTGTGTGTTTAAGGGTGTAGAGTATTGTGTAATTTGGGAAGTTCATTTTTTTAGTCAGGTTGCAAACTTTACATACACTTCTTGCCAAAAGTTGTTTTCAGACATGCTAGTCCAAAATAAAAACCTCAAAACAAAGCATAATCCATGTAATACCTTTCATGACAAATGTAAGTGCTGTCGAGTCACCAGCGAGGAGCTTTCAAGTGAGGAACAGAAGTGGTTTGCCATTACCTTCCTCCGCAGATTGTTCTTTGGTAGTCTCCTATCCAAGTATCAACCCAGCTTAGCTTCTGAGATTTGATGACATTAGCCTGTATCATGCTACTTTCCCTCCAATACCTTTTATTAGAACCAACCAAAATTACACAAAATCGTCTGCAAGCTTTTGAGTCTGTTAGCACTTTTTATCAGGCTGAATGTGACAAACTAAGCAAGGGATGGAGGAAGAAAAGGTAAGATGTTTCAGGCACTGATTTTTTAAGGCCTGTTCTTGCCAGCCTTCTTGGGCTTAATGTTAATAGGCAGGTAGATATAAAGATATATAAACTGTTGCTGTTGGCATCAGGTTGCAGCCTAGCTTCTGTGAGCAACAAAAAACAAATGGCATGTTTACACCGAAATGACAAAAAGACCATCAATTTTCCTTGTATCTCTCTGACAGTGAGCAAGAATCACAGATCTCTTGTAAGGTGAGAGAGTAATTACTTGGTGGTCATTGTATCGGTAATTCTGGAGATAAATTTAAGGTGACACATGAGATGTTAACTTAGTTGAAGCCAAATTGGGTAGTTTTATCTCATGCCAAGCAACTTGAAATGTACTATGTGCTGTGCTATAGAATAGCAGCGTGGAAAGCATGTAAAATGGGAAACTTATTCCATCCTTCCTTCTGTAAATATACAGCAGTAAACAATGGCCTATTAAGCACAAGTGTTTTTTCTTGTTTTCACTGTCCGTGTCCATCGGGTTTTCTTTTTCATTCTGCATTGATTTTTTTCCCTTCAGCTGTCTGTTTGCTTTCTGGTTGCTGTTTCTCTGGGTTTTCTGAGCACTTTTGTGCCATGTTTTTCCTTGTTTTGATTCCAAGCCAAAGGTAATTCAAAAGCATGCAGATTCCCTCTGATCTCTCCTGCCCTTTTGCCATCGCTCAAAGGTCAGTCCCCCGCTCACATTGAGGTTGTCCTGCCCACTCTTCACCTTCTGCCATCTTCCCCCTTCATCAGTATACAAGTTCCATTTATAAATTCTCCCCTCCTTGTTGTAATGTGTTTTTTTGCGGGGGGGAAGTGGTATGAGTTTAGCTATATGAGATTATCACTAGTCTCGTATTGCTGAATTAAAAAAAATAAAATGACAAGGGAGAAATCAAAAAGTTGTGTGAGAGGATGCAGTCTGTCTTGAGCTTCTCTTCACAGTGCTAGAGATAGTTAGCTGGGCAGGGCTGACTAGTCTCAGATCACCAGATTTTTTAAAAACTTAAAATGGGAAGGGGGGAGTTTAAAAGATGCTATGTGAGGTTTAGTTCCCTGATGGTATTGACTTGAAATGGGGATCAGAGAGGAGACAAATGGTAGCATCCCTGATTGCGGGGGGGGGGGGGGGGGGAGAAATGATTTCAGTGCTGCGTGCAAGCATGCCAGAGATCTGCAACCCATGGCTCCAGCACCAAATGTGGCTCAGTGTGCAACCACATATGACTCTTTAAAAAGAAAAGAAAAGAAAGCCTGGACTATCCAGGTCAGGGCACTTAATGGGTTAAAGCTGAGCTTTTGTTGTTGTACCAGAATTGGTCAATATTATGCAGAAGATATAATCAGTTGCCAAACTTCTTGTAAACTCTTATCTAAGGCAAACATGCTTGCTAATTCTCATACATAGACTAGTAAACTCACATTCTTTCAAACTGGCATAAGTTATCTCCATCAGAAACTGTTAAACATTGATTGTGTGTTCTTCATTAATCTTTCTCCAGAAAAAAGCAATTTACCACTATCTTGAAGAGGTCATTCTTTTTAATGCACACACAGAGATGTAGGGAGGACCTGCAAAGGTGTGTGCTGTCCCATCCACCTTGCGTTCTGTGGATGCAATATTTCCAAATGCAATATTGGATGCAATATTTCCAAATATTTTAAGTACTTCCAAAAATATATCAAATGAGGTTTGGAAGAGTCATAGCAAAGCGGCAGAAAACACAGAAGCAGGATAAATTCAGTGTCACGTAGATCCCCCTGAAATTGCTGCTGTGAATCATGATGGTTTTCCTTGAAAATTTGAACTAGAATATTTTTCAATTCCAGTTTAAATAAATAATTGAAATAATGTTAGCAAAACTGAAATAATATTAGGAAAAGACGACAAATACGCCACATACAAACCTGGGCCATATGCAAGCACTGGGGTTTTGACCATACTTCATGTCCCATCTTTAGACCGTCTGACAAGATTGATTTGGAGCAGCTGTCTGGCAACTACAGATACACAGACTGTATTTACATATGAGGGGCAAAAAAAATTTTCATGGGAAAAGATAGCACTGGAAACTTTTCTGGAAGATTTTCAGTTTTGGACAGTTTTCTGCCCCACATCACTGGCTGTCAGCAAGCCAAGATGGAGCAAAACATATGAGGAAACAGTCTAAGTCTGCCGGCCTTCACTTCAGCTGTTAGAAGACCATCGGATTTAGAATTACCTGACAATGGTTAAGTTCATAGCCCTGACATCTTTGGTCAATATTATTCATCATTCCACTTGACTTTTGCATATGGAAATTGTCTTAGCAGCAGGTGAAACTACAGATAAATGTATGCTGGGATATATTTGGGGTGATCAAGGTTTGACGTGCATTGAAATGTGTATCCCATTCAAAATATGACATCTGCCTTTGATGGGAGTTGAAGTCATTGTTTGCAGCCACAGTATATCTGAAAACAGTCTTGTGTTTTGTTTCTGTAAATTGGGTCTGTGGCGGCACATTAGACAGGGTGATCATGCACAAGCTCTGAAAAACTGTCTCAAATTAACCAACTGCTTTCTTTTTCTAAATAACATTTTCTTTCCAGGCGCACATTAGCATGAAGCAAAGATATGCTTCTGTGGAGTCTGGTCTTGGTAGGACCAAACTGGATGTCTAATAAGGAAATATGCTGTTAAATATTAATACCCCTGGATTGCAGCCAGCGCCCCACTCAGTGTTCAGTGGTGGGATTTTGTGTGCCCTTGATGACTAACCACTTGTCAGAAGAATTTTGCTTCCTGCAGCATTAAAGCTAAAATAGTGTAAGACTGCTAACATAAAAGAAGGATGACCAGGGACATAGCATCAGGAGACATCGGCAGTGCCCTTGCAGTACCAAATTAACCAGGTGGCCAGTTCCTGTCATCATACTATGGCAATTTTTTCCCATGCTACTGGGAGTAGGGCTGGCTAAGGCAGACATCAGTGGATTTCCCACATCAAAAACCCAAGAGAAATGTGTACTCAGTATCTCCTCTTACTGGGGGTAGTCAAGTCAATATGGGTGGACAACCTTTGCCTAAGGAACTACACACAAAACAAAAAAGTCAGTGTTCCACCAAATGAAGCAGTCACCATAAGGATGGCCAGTTTGCATGCTTGGTGGTCATTCTGTAGAGTAATCCAGGTCACAAAACAGCATAATCCCTTTCACAATATCTGGACTGTCTAAAAAAAAATCTGTCATCACAAAGCTCTAATATAGAGTGTGTTTGATTGGTATGCAGTTATCAGTTGGGGGGCGGTGGGCAAACATGTGAGCCAAGAAGTCATATGGCAACAGTCCTTTCCTCTTCCACAATGCATGCAACACATCAATACATTAACACTGATGTGAAAGTTTTGAAAATGTGCTTTATTGGTCCCAACCAATGTTCTCTCTGAGCTGTGGAGTCTTGTGAGCAGAGATTCTACTTTGTGAGCTACTGGCATTAAAATTGTGAGCTACTTCATAGATTAGTTTGCTCTGAGGCCATTTTTTGTGAGCTAAGACAAAAATGTGTGAACCAGAAGCTAAAAATCGGTGAGCTAGCTCACACTAACTCAGAGGGAACACTGGAGGAATTGAATCCCCCCATCCATCTTCTTCTCCCTCTCCCAGCTACTCTTGATGCTGAATAGCGCTAATGTTCCATGTATGCCAAGTATTAAAAAAAATAGTTTGAGGCACACTTTTCTTCATGCCAGAGAAAACTGAGCAAATATTCAGGAATGAAGAACTCCTTTTCTTAAAGGGTTAACACTGTTGTGTACCTCTTGTGTACCTTTTCCCTGGTTTGGCCCATGCTGGAGTTGAGGGGCACTTTGTATGTTACATGCATGTTCCTTAGTGGAGATTCTCACCTCTTCTCCCCCCTCCCTGTGTAAGTTCCTACAGTGAGCAACTGTTGCATGTATTGGCTGATTAATTTATATACCTGATCATGTTCCTATAAAGTAGATTCAAGAACCTGCTCTTTGGTTCCTAATACAATGTTGGCAAAGTACAGATTGGAAATGGCAGCCTTGAATGCAGTTTGCTAAGTGGACTGAATGAATCAAGTAACTAAGCAAAGGCAAAAATTGTTACCTTCCCTGTGAACCTCCTGTTGCTGGATGCCGCCTTAATTCTTGCTTGTGATGTATGGTAGGATGCATAATGGGGATGAGCCTGACAAGTGAATGGATTTGCCATAGGATGGGCGGTTATTCTATCTTTTACGGTTCTGATTCCATAAGCTAAATCAGGGGTGGCCAAACTGTAGCTCAGGAACCACATGTGGCTTTTTCACACATTTTGTGTGGCTTGGAGATGGCATTTCTCTCTTTAAATCACTTTTCCAATCCAACCCAGCTGGCGGCTTAGAGAATACATTTAAAGTTGCTTACTTTCCACCTCTCCCCATCTATTTGCCTTCCTTCCTTCCTGTCTTGTGGCTCTCAAACATCTGATGTTCATGTCTTGTAGCTCTTCTGACATTTATTCTATGTGACGTTAAGCAAGTTTGACCACTCCTGGGCTAGATGTTGGGCCTAATGGCAGATCCATAGGCTTACCTGGCAGAGGAGTGGTGGCTTCTAGCCTCACCTCTGCGTCAGTATCTTGGTCAAGATATCATATATACTCCAGCATCCTTTTCTGTTAAGACTGATATCAACCATCTCTTCAGCACTCTCTAGTTTTAGAAATGGAACATACACTCTTAACTCTCTGATCAATTTCTCTTTCCATCCCACCACATTTCCTTTATACTTAATGACAGATTATGTGCATTTCCTTCAGTCCCAACATTTCTAGGAAAAGGAAAGAGAGAAGAACAATTCAGAGGATGGGGCTGATGGAAGGGTCTGTAAAAGAGCTACTGTGTCTTGTGCAGTCTGGCCCTGATTTTATTCCTTTGCTGTCTTGCAGTTTGCGTGACCTTTTCTAAAGATTCCGGTTCCAGGCAGAGAGCGCCCACCATGACACCTGGAAAGGAACGGGAAGCATTATATGGTAATGTTGCTATTTTCACTGGTATTTGTTCAGCATATTTTGTGGGCAAATTGAGAAGAAATGCCTATAATCATCCAATCCTGGTCTGAATGTTTGCTGCTTGAACTTTCTTTTGACTTATGCTAGAATGAAACATTAATTTACTGTTACTGATTTGAAGGCAAGTAGGGAAGTATTCAAATGATCTCTGTTGACACCCTGACCCTTATTTATCAAGTACTTCAGAATGGGAGTATACAGCATACTTACTAGCATATGGTAACAGCATATAGGGTATCTACACAGACAGTGTGGCTAAACTGTTTGTTATGGCATAAACTGATCTGAGACAAGCCCCTTTCCCCTAAAATAAGGAGCCATCACATAGTCTTGTCTCTTTCTTGATAGTGAGTCCAACCCAGATCTTTTCAACAACCAAAGACAAGCTGTCCAGTACCTAGCACAAATCAATAACAACTTTCCTTTTCCCAAACCTGCTGACTCATCTACTGTAACATTTAAACTGGCCCATTCATCTATTTTATCTGATAGAAAGCAAGAATATTTATTTATTTACTTACTTACTTGTGACATTTTTAATCTACCTTTCTCTTAATGGACTCAAAGGTGAGTTTCAGTGATGCCTTTTTATACAAATGGAATGAAAAAAATAATATTAATAAATACATTTAAACTACTTCAGTGACTCACCAGGCAATATACCATCCTTAGCGATCAAAAGTACTCTTTTTAAAAGCCTCTTCTGAATAACTCTGCTTGACTTGTGAGGGCCTTTCTGACATTTTGAGGAAGGCTGTTCAGAAATACAGGAGTCACTGCAAAGAAGACACTGGTTTAGATTTACAGTGCCTCCCATTTTTCAACAAGCAAAGGATGCATAGAAGTGAATAGCACCACTAAAGCCATTTGAGATTATCCGAAAACAATCCCTGGTAACAACCCCCCCACCCCGTTTTTCATAACTAGGAAAACTGTGGGAATATAATGAAACAAATCTCAACTTCAGTCTGTTTTCCCCTCCCTTTCTTCTGGAGTCCCTATTCTTCCATGAAATTCACTAGGTAGCCTTGAGTTAGCTGTACACTTAGCTGGACCCTACCCCTTGGGGTTGTTGTACGGGGAAGGAAGAATCCATGAATGGAGCCCTGCACTCCTTGGAGGTACAGCAAGGTAGAGGTTACATAACTAACTTAGCTAACTTATCTAGCTTTATGGTTTCTAAATTGATAATTCTTAAAACTTTTTGGTAGTGTAGAAAAGTTTATGCAAATTGAACTGAAGGCCTTTGGTTGGGCTAATGAATAGCTTGGAACAAGGGAAGAGAGACAAAATTTAAGACCCCATTCAACATACTGTTAGTCCATGTCTTCTTCAAGAGGGAAAAAAAGTTGAGTTAGAATGGAGTGTTGAACTCTTGCCACTGAACCGCCTTATCCCAAGTTTCTCTTTGGCAAAGAGACTTCAAGTCTTTTATCAGCCAACCTCTGCAACCCCCCTGCAGTGTTCCACAAGATATATTGGCGAGCTTGTACTGTAAAACTTAGAGAGACTGTGTCTGTACAGATGGCAGTCAGTTTCCTCTAGTCTTTACCATATTTCATAAGAGAAACAGAGCTCCTAGAGCAGCCTCCCTCTGTAGCCACTCTAGGACTTCTCCAGGACTATGTAGTCTGCTCTTCAAAGTTGCCATTTCTTTCAGGGGAATTGATGTCTGTAGTCTGGAAACTGGTTGTAATTCTAGGAGAACTTCAGGAGTTGTCTTGAGCTTGGTTACCTTAGTAGGTATACCACTGTTGGGGCTGATTTGCTATATCAAGGACTGATCAATTCATATAGAGTAGTTGTGAGTGTAGAATATGCAAGAAGACGAATGCAGGATGAAATAAAAACAGGGAAGAAATTAGCATCTGCATGGGCAGGATATATGAGATTACTACTTACAGTAAGTTAGGAATCAAGGTCAAATGGGGTGGGGGCAGGCAGGTAGGGTACGTTACCTTGAATTTGTGAACAAACCCTAATTCCTTTGAAGGACAGGAGTAACAGAAGCAAGTGTCCTAAAAGCGCTGTTAAGATGTGGAGGGAAAAAGAGAATAGGTGAGGTCTCTTTCAGGAGGAAGAAAGGGGGCTTTTTCTTTACAGAAAACACATTTCTCTGTTACCAGGGTACAATCTGTGCAACTTTGTAAACTGCAGTGGGCTTTGTCATATCTGGGGGGCGGGGAACTCACCACTGTCCCCTTTTTAGCCTGATAAATGTTTTAAGATCCATTTTTAAGCTGTTCCATGTTTTATGGTTTTGCTGTCTTTGAAACCTTGGGTTTTGGTAACATTTATGACTTAAGAAGTTTTAATTTGTAAGCTGCCTTGGGCAGGTGCCCTGGAGAGCTGACAGAGAAAATAATGCTTATCATCTCTTCCTAGAGGAACCTCTTAACCTTTCTTCTCTCTCCCGAGCAAGGAGTTGTGGGATCTCTGTTATCCCGTTGCTAAGACTTAAGCAAAGCCAGTAAGCATTCTAAGGCTGTGTTCACACACGCTGAATAATGTACTTTCAGTCCACTTCAGTGTACTTTCTGATTGGATTTTACTGTATGAGCTGGCAAAATCCAGTTGGAAAGTGCGTTGAAAGTGGATTTATGTTTATGCCAATGTTTTTTTTCCTTCTTTTTTGGACTACAGTGTAGAAGAAAGAAAGTTTTCTTTTTCGTTAGTTCTAGACTTAGCTGAGGTAGATACCCTGATGGAGATACTAAGAGAAGAAATTAACAATTAGATAGAAGGAAAATGGAACTTATTGTATTAAAGTGTATTCCAAACTTGCTGGGGGTTTTTTGTTGTTGTTGTTGCAGGGAATTAAATTGATACTGTGTAATTTATAAATAAAGTAAGATGACTTGAAATGCCAAATGTTCTTTTGGATCACAGTGTAGAAGAAAGAAAGTATTTTTGGTTGGTTCTAGACTGAGCTGAGGTAGATACTCTGATGGAGATATTAAGAGAAGAAATTAACAAATAGACAAACAGAAGGGAAATGGAACTTATTGTATGAATGGTTATGGGGGAAAGATAATAAGAATATAGTTTAAAAAGGGGTTAACTGTAGTATGTATGATTTGGTTTAGGTTAGAACAAAGGATTTGTATTCTAATGATATAAGTATATAATGCATCCCGCTGTCTACATCCCTAAGTTTATGTTTTGTGTGTATATATATATATATATATATATTGTTATTGTTGTTAAATGTAATAAAAAGTTAAAAACTCCAAAAAAAAAAAGTGGATTGTTTCATGTGTGCAATCAAAGTTTAAGCGAGGTATGTGATGAAGTTCTTTTGATGGGGAAGAAGCAGACGTTGAATAGTGGGTGTTATATGCTGAAACATTTGGGGATGTCTGCTCTGTTCTAGAAAAAGAACCAGAAGGATTCCATTGTTTTTAATAGACACAATTGTATTGGAGGCTTGCTAGACTCACCACCTTAAATGGGCCAAAGAGAGGTATAAACTAGGCCAGTATGGAACTTGCCTGTGATTGCAGCTAATTTGTCTTATGGCTTCTACAGCATATTATTACAAAGGTAAGGTTGGCAGAATCCCCAGCATCTAGTTAACTCCAAAAGTGCCAGGTTGAAATCTTCCCCCGTGCTGACTTGGTACAAGACCTTAGTCAGATTAGGACTGTGTAAAGAATCAACTCGATATTCTCTGTCCTCCCTCCCCCCGGAACAGATCTTTAATGACTTGCATTTGCAGTACAACCTACATACCTTTGAGGACATTCTAGACTCTCACTGCTTGCCGAAGTCTTTCAGCACCTTAAGGCTTTTGTCATGTAGCCAGTTTTCAGAATGCAACTTCTGGGAAGTTGTCAGGATCAGGTTGAGTCTGTGGGTTCCACACAGTTCCTTAGATTTCTCCAGCTTTGTTTAACGTGGCCAGGTAAGGTGACTTTATTTGTTTTTGTTTTGCTTATGGCAGGTAGAATTCTTCCTGTGGCAGTTTGTGGGGTTTCCCCCAAATTGTACAACCCGGCTGTTGCTTTAAATCCCCTGTGTAAACAGATCTACTGAGTGGCATCTCTTCTTATTGGGGAGGCGGGGAAGGTGGAGGAGGAGAAACCAACTTCAGTGTTGCAACAGGAAACTCTTTGTGTGTCTCTCTCTCTCTTTCAAAAAAAGATTGAGTTAATTTATGTTTTACTGCTCCTGGTTGGAACTATAAATGGGACACTTATACGCACCTCAAGAGGCAGGTTTAAGTTGAGCTCTTTTGGGTTTTTTGTTCCCTGGAAGCAACAGCACCATGCCAGGGAGAGAGCTCAGGAGTGAGTACAAGAGTAAGTACAAGCAGTGCAGTGGTATCTGCTCCTTTGAAAAGGGCTGGGGTTGCCGGGCGGTAGATTATAGAATGAAGTTTCAAGACACTCTTGCTTCTTTCATAGCTGTTTTAAAATAATTTTAAGGAAGACTATTCTGAGTTCCACCTGTGGAGTTGTGTCTGTGCAGTGCTTTCCCTTGCTAGGTGGAGGGAGAGGTGATTAGCTGGACTTGGCTGAAAACAGGTTTTGCTTTGTACGGAGCTCTTGAGGTTGAATTCAGTGCACTGTGAACTAGTGTACTTGGTTAGAGTGTCGCACTTGTAGTGGGGAGGTTCCTACACAGTGGTGAACCTCTCTGGGTGATCTTTTTAAACAAAATTATTTACTTCAGTAGTACCCCACCTTTCCCTCCAGTGGGGACTCAAAGTGGCTGGCGTTGTTTTCGTCTCCTCCGGTTTATCCTCACAATTACTATGTGCAGTAGGTTAGGCTGAGAGTCTGATTGGCTCAAGGCTACCCAACAAGCTTCTGTGGCAGAAGTGGGATTTGAACCTGGGTCTGCCCAGATTCTAGTTTGACACTCTAGCCACTACACCACAAAATGAGATCAAAATGAGATCAAAAGATCAAAATGAGGGAGACCTGTGTATGCTGTTCTGAGGTTTTTTGATGAAGTGCAGGATATGAATGTACCGGATGTGCCACATCATCTTCAATATCGTTGTGGGTAGACTAGAAAGCTGCAGGATTCAGTTACCAAACATAAAAGAATTGTACCAATGAACAGAGGAAGAGCCCTGCTGAATCAGATCAGAGATCTGTGTTCCGTTTCCAGCATTGTCCACTTATGTGCCAAGGAGACACTCACAAGCAGGGCAGGAAGAGAACACCCTTTGCATTGACACTTGCATTCAAATAATGGCGTCAGCCCAAATCTCTGTAATACAAGCAGTGGGCAATGTATAAAATTTATAAGAGAGCTATGAAAAAAAGGAAATGCTTGAAGTCCAGAGCAAAAGAAAAAAGAGTACCAATAAGATTTCGGGTGTGTAGAGGGAACAGGACAGAGCAATGGTTTTCCATAACTACTTGGTCAGGAAAAGGAAGCTCTAATTCCAGAAAGATGTTATGTTAGAAAGGAGAAGCTGGGCTCTTCTGCGACTATATTATAGAATACTGCTGCCCGTCAAGTAGGATATGTTGTGTTAAAGCTTTGCATCCAGATGGAGGTCTCTTAGGATCTAGGTAGGGCAGGTGATTTAGTATGCATCTAGGAGTCCAGAAAGCTTCTTAAAGGACCTCCCCACCTCAGTTCAACCCTGGGGTCACTGCAGTCATTTGTAGAGTGCTAAGCTGGCCATGGTCCCTCTCAGCCATGACGACTGATGGGGCTGAAGAACTCCACAGGTTTCATCCCAGATAATTAGTCTATGCTTCCAGGTAGCAATGTCTACATGCACTGGTGGAGCCATCGAATGGGGGGGAAAGTACCAGGACTATTTTTGGGCAGGAATGAAGTTCTGGCTGGCTTGGCATCAAGGGAGGGGCCTAATATGCAAATGAGCTCCTGCTGGGCTTTTTCTACAAAAAAAAAACCTCTGGAAAGGACCACCTTCTGAGAAGGAATTCTCACTTTAATTTTATGCTTATATACAGGCTTGTGGAAGCTGCTACTAATTCTGCCTCTTTCCCTCCACTTCTGATTTACAGATTGTTGGATTTATTTTATTTATTTATTTTATTTTATTTATATCTCGCCTTCCCTGCTGAGCTATAAAATAATCCATTCAATAAAATTATACATTCAGAATTAAAATCAGCATTACATATCATTTGGTGCTAAGATCTAAATATTATTCCATTTTTCAGTGTGACAGCATTCCATCTGCACTGTAGGCACTACGTTCGTTAAAGGCCAGGTTGAAGAGGATGGTTTTGCAGGCCCTGTGGAATTGACCAAGATCCCGTAAAACTTGTATTTCTTCTGGTAGCTGGTTCCACCAGTGGGGGGCAGCAATTGAAAAGGCCCTTTCCCTGGTGACTTTCAGGTCGGCCTCCTTTGGCCCGGGGATTACCAGTAAGTTTTGAGAGCCAGATCCAAGTACCCTCTGGGGAATGTATGGGGAGAGATGGTCCCTAAGGTAGACAGGTCCTTGACCATATAGGGCTTTATAGGTAATAACCAGCACCTTGTAACGAATCCGGTACACTATTGGCAGCCAGTGCAGTTCCCGCAGCCCCAGCTCTATGTGCTCCCACTTAGGGTGCCCCAATAACAGCCTGGCCACCGTGTTCTGCACTAGCTGTAGTTTCCAGGTTTGGCACAGGGGCAGCCCCATGTAGAGGGCATTACAGTAGTCCAGCCTCGAGGTGACCATTGCATGGATCACTGTAGCCAGGTCGTTGCAATCCAGGAAGGGGACCAACTGCCTCACCTGCCTAAGATGAAAGCATATTTAGCAGCGGCTGCTATCTGAGCCTCCATTGTTTAGGGCAGGCTCCAGTAGTACCCCCAAGCTTCTTGACCTTGTGTGCTGCTTTCAGTGGCTCACTGTCAAGCGCTGGTAGGGGAATTTCCCTTCCTGGACCGCCCTGACCCAGGCAAAGGACCTCTGTCTTCGCTGGATTCAACTTCAACCTACTCAGCCTGAGCCACCGTGCCACAGCCTGCAGCGCCAGATCTAGATTTTCTGGGACACAGTCAGGCCGGGCGTCCATCAGTAAATAGAGCTGGGTGTCATCAGTATATTGGTGACAGCCCACCCATACCTCCGGGCAATCTGGCCAAGGGGGCGCATGTAGATGTTGAACAACATCGGGGAGAGAACCGCCCCCTGTGGCACCCTGCAATTAAGTGGGTGCCTTTGGGACAGTTCTAACCCAATCGCCACCCTTTGTCCCCGACCATCAAGGAAAGAGGAAAGCCATTTCAAGGCCAACCCCTGAATCACCGCGTCGGCGAGGCGGCGGGTCAGTAACTGATGGTCAACCGTATCAAACGCAGCCAAAAGGTCTAACAGCATCAGCACTGCCGAGCCACCTCGATCCAGATGCTGTTGGAGGTCATCCATCAAAGCGACCAGCACTGTCCCCGTCCCATGACCTGGGCAGAAGTTGGATTGGTGGGTGTCTTAAGATGGAAGCATCATCCAAAAAACTCTGTAACTGTAACGCAACTGCCCTCTCAATTTTACCCAAAAAGGGTAAATTCGAGACCGGTCGGTAATTTGCCAATTTGGCCAGATCTGAAGTAGCTTTTTTCAAGAGAGGGTGGACCACAGCCTCTTTAAGAGGAATTGGAAAAAGCCCCTCCGAGAGGGATCTATTTATGATGTCCCGTATAGGACATCTAAGCTCCCTCTGGCAAGCTTTAATTAGCCAGGAAGGGCAAGGGTCCAGATCACACGTTGTTGGGCGTACAGTGGAGAGGATTCTGTCAACTTCCTCCATATTGAGCACGTTGAAGCTATCTAGAGCTGGTCCAGAAGACAGGCATGGGACCTCGAGTTCACATACTGTTTCCAATGTGGCGGGGAAGTCGTAGTGGAGAGACGAGATTTTATCTGCAAAAAATTCCGCAAAAGCCTCACAGCCTATCTCCAATTCCCTAGCATTTGGCCTGCCTTGCGGCATTGTTGTAAGAGTCCGAATTGTTCTAAACGATTGTGCCAGGCGCAAATTTGCAGATGCATTCTTGGCTGCAAAGTAAGTTTTCTTTGTGGCTTTGACAGCCATCTCATAGGATCTCATAAACTCTCTATAAGATGTTCTGGTCTCTTTGTTTTGAGTACGCTGCCATTGCCTCTCTAGCAGTCTGAGCCCTTGTTTCAGCTGCCACAATTCCGGGGTGTACCACGGTGCCAGCTTAACACGAGGGCACAGAGGGCGCCGAGGTGCAATCTCATTGATGGCTCTAGAGAGCCAGACATGTCAGGACTCAACCAGGTCATCGAGAGAATCGCCAGGGGGCCAGGGATCCCGTAGAGCCTTCTGGAACTGCTCAGGTTCCATCAGGCATCGCGGGCGAGCCAAAATGTTTGCCGCCTAAACGGGCTTGGGGTGGGACATCCATATGAGCCTTAAGGGCAAGGTGGTCCGACCATGGCACTCCTTCCGCAGTAATATCGTCCACCAAAAACCCTGCCACAAAGATCAAGTCTAACATGTGCCCCGCCTGGTGGGTGGGTGATGTCACTAATTGGGAGAGTCCCAGTGTCGCCATGGATGACACTAGGTCCATCGCCTGGCTGGAGGCTGCGTCGTCAGCATGGACATTGAAGTTGCCCAGGATCACTAGCCTTGGATACTCCAATGCCCAGCCTGCTACAGCCTCCATCAGGGATGGTAAGGCGCTGGCCAGTGCGTTAGGCAGGTGGTACACCAGCCATATCGCCAACCCCTCTCCCACATCCCACGCCAGACCGACACATTCAATGCCATTGACCTCTGGGGTTGGGAGCGCCCGAAAGGAGTAAGCCTCTCATATGAATAGAGCCACCCCTCCTCCCCCCCGCCCGCTAGTCTGTGATTGGTGAAAGACTGAGTATTCCGGGGGAGCCGTTTGGGAGAGAGCTACAATCTCTCCATCTCGCACCCAGGTCTCAGTCACGCAAGCCAGGTCCATGTCCTGCTTGAGTAGAAACTTTCGGAGGACTGAGGTCTTATTATTTATGGACCTGGCATTGCATAACAGCAATGATGGAAGCGAGTAATTCAACCTGACCCCACTACCTGCCATCGTCGGGATGGGACACAGACTGGAAGGGGGCCGAGCACCTCCATGTCTCCGTCTCCTTCCCTTATAACAATGGCTGTTCCCACCATTATACCTTCCGCTCCCCAGAAGTACTGGAATCCTCAGGCCGGTCATCCCCCCACTGGTCTCCACAGCAGCCTCAGACCAATATATAAATAGGATACCCTGCTTACAATCCTGTATTATTCTAGTTTCTAATTTCTTCTCTCCCTTCCTTTGCTAAAATTCACCCACTCCAATCAGCCTACCATTCCTGCTAATTAACTTCTCCTAAATAGTTACCGTATTTTTCGCACCATAAGGCGCTTCGGAGGATAGGACGCACCTTCCTCCTGGGGGGCGATCCGCTGCCTCTGCCTCCGATCCGGCGCTTCCCCCACGCCTGCTTGCCTGGCTCCATCTTCTTCAGGCAAGCACTGCGATCGCTCCACGTGGCCCCAGCGCTTCGCAAGCGCCGGCTGCGGAGGGGGCAGCGTGCTTCCTACTTCCCTGTGTGCCTGCCTTCAGCTGTGATGTTTAAAGCAAGCGCTGGGATCGGAGGGGGGAGGGAGCGATCCCAGTGCTTGCTTTAAACATCTCAGCTGAAGGCAGGCACACAGGGAAGTAGGAAGCACCCGCCCCCTCCGCAAACACAGCGCTTTGCGAGCGCCGGCTGTGGTGAGGGCAGCGTGCTTCCTACTTGCCTGTGTGCCTGCCTTCAGCTGTGATGTTTAAAGCAAGTGCTGGGATCGCTCCCTCCCCCCTCCGATCCCTGCCCCCTGTGCTTGCAAAGCACTGAGGCCATGTGGAGCGATTCCAGCGCTTGCCTGAAGAAGATGGAGCCAGGCAGGCAGGCGCGGGGAAGCGCCGGATCAGAGGAAGAGGCAGCAGATCCCCCCCCCCCCCCGAAGGTACGTACCTTCGGACTATAAGAGGCACACACTTTCCCCCCAACTTTTTGGGGGGGCAAAGTGCGTCTTATAGTCCAAAAAATACGGTAATTAATTCTAAAACCCCTCTCAACCTCAGCCCAATTAATTAGCTAAATCAATTTATCCCTGATGGCCAATTAAATTCTAAGCCCCAACCATCCACTAATTTATACTCTCCCCCAACTCAACCAGTTAATCAAATTTCTCAGTAGCTAATTAATTCAAATAACCAAATTCCAACCCAGTTTAATTCCTCTTCCCAATTAATCAACCACTAATGCAATAGGTTCAATTAATTTAGCAGCTAATAATCACAAAAACATAAATTTAAATCCCATAGCTAGCAATGAATGACAAGTTGAATTAAGTGAATAATCAATAAAGTGCAGATTGTAGTAAGTGCTGAGATGAAAGTGCTGAGAATTAAAGTGCTAAGATGGTAAAGCAGAGATGTTTAAAGTGTGGTTTGTGTGCAGGAACCTCTTCTATCCTATAAGCCTCCGCTAATCAGCAGGCACAGAGGAGGTTAGGGACCCTCCCTTTGTCTCCCGGCTGTCAAAAACTCTTCAGCGGAGAACTAAATGCAGCAGTACCGAGCTGAGCACGGTATGCATGGTAGACAGACTCCCATCCTTCTGTTCTCTCATGCCTGTGACTTGCCTTGTTCTTGCTGCACTGCTGGTTACTATTGTTGTTTTTTATGCCCCAAATCAGAAGAGTGATATATAAAGCATCCCAGTCTCAGGCTTTTCTAACAATTACACATGTGGAGTCTACATGTGTACCAGGCTCCTCTTTTCTATTGTGGAAGTATTCCCCTGTGGAGCAGTCAGTGAATGGGGAGCAAGCTTCTTTGATATGAATGCTATTACCATAACACTTGTACAGACTTCTTAAAATTTTAAGCAGAATCCTGGATCATCATTGAGGAATGGACTGGATGACCACTTGTAGTAATATGCATCCCTAGAATCCTTGTGATGTCTTAAAGCAGAGGTCCCCAACATAGAAGAGAAGAAGAGATTGGATTTATACCCCATGCTTCACTTGGAGTCTCAGAACAGTTTACAGTCTCTTTTCCCTTCCCCTCCCCACAACAGACACCCTGTGAGGTAGGTGGGGCTGAAAGAGCTCTGATAGAAACTGCTCTTGAGCAGAACAGCTCTGAAAGAACTTATGACCAGCCCAAGGTCATAGCAGCAGGTATATGTGGAGGAGTGGGGAATCAAACCTGGTTCTTCCAGCTTAGAGTCCGTTCACTTAACCACTACACCAAACTGGCACCTTGGCGTCTGCTGACACCGCTTTTGTCACCCACCAAGTGTTTTTAAGAAGTGGGTGTGGCCAAGTAGGGCTTTTACCCAGCAAGACTTCTGATTAAGTATTGGATATTTGATTGTGCAGATTATTCTAAATGTTGTTTTGGCAGCAGCTGTTTTACTGAAGTTAAGCTGTCGTTAGCTTAGCCTCCTGTGGCAGCCATTTTGTTCCTGCACTCTCATGCTGTGTCAGAATTCCAGGTGTGCCTGCACACTCAAAAAGCCTGGAGAGCCCTGCCTTGAAGACTATTAAAACTTTATTCCAGGATAATCTTTTGCATACTGGTGGCCACTTCTTCAGTTACAGCAGAGGGTTTCTCACTAGGAAGCCCTTTTAGGTAGAGGTGTAGATAGAACAAGCAGAAGGACAAGAGGATCAAGAGTCTGGGAAGTGCCATCAGTACAAAGTGAGAGGTAATAATGTAACTATATAAAATTCACATCTAACCAAGAAAAATAGAGACCACTTGTTGGTTTTGCTAACTTTAGTTATTGTCATAGGTGGAGAGTCCCAAGTTCTGCTAAGATGGTTAACATTTGTGATGACTAAGAGATCCCAAGTCCTTTTATGTAACTTGACTTACCTTTCCAGAAAGAACCTTGGATAATGAAGGCGGTGTTGTCCTGATGAACCATATTAATGGCATTCTTATTATGCAGAGCACTTCAGCATATTTATCTCATCTGTCTTGATACCAGCCTGTACTCTGGGTCACTTTGGTGGCATTTAGTTGCAGATCATTGAGACCAAGAAGCCTGGTCTGCAGTTTGATTCTGCATCTTTTCAGGTCCACATGTTATATACTCTGTCAACTAAGTGTTTGCTAAGTGCTGTGATGTCATTTGTCCTGAATCTAGAAGTGTTAACCATTTGGATTTCATGTTAGGCTTGTTACAGCATGATACAACACCATTCACTGTATCTTTCGCCTTACCTTCCACACTGTTTCTCAAAACCTCTGTTGCTGATCACTTGCAGAAGATGCTTCTGGGGAGGCTGTTACCACAGTTTACAGCAATGCAGCATCACCGCAGGTTTCAGACTCTCCAGATGAATTCACTACCTACTTTGATCAGAAAATCCCTATCCCTGAAGATGAAAAGGTGAGTATGATAACCCCAATAACCACCTGTGGTCCATGACTCTTAATCTTTGTGGGGTAGAAACCATATGTATATCTAAATAGGATAGTAGTTACCAAATTAGGGGGAGGGATGAGCACCGTGTTGTGATCTGATATGCAGCAAGAACTAAAAGGTTCCTTGAATTCCATAGTTTCCACCCACACAGGATTCTACTGTACCTGCATAATCCTACTGTGTTTACTGAATCCCTGCATGAGTTCTGGCCTGGCTACCTTGTGATCATCTTCCACTTTGGGTGGGTCCTTCAGTTACATCTTTGCATCTGGTATGGAAGGATCATTCCATATTCCAGCAAAATTAAGCCACCTTCAGAGGAGGTTACTTATTGTGCTTCTGCATGAGTCATGCTCTGGGGTTATTTTCAGCTAGTGTTAATCCAAGGCCAAACCAGTGACTTATGCAGAAGAACAGCGAGTGGGTTATTCGGAGGGCAGATATTTCTAGCTCTCTCAGACTGCGAAATCTTTTCACATGTGAAAGCAAAAAAAAAAAGTTTCTAATTCTAGTTCTGAAACACAGTGTGTTCTCAGCTATTTGAAACATCTGCTAAAGTGGTTTTCAGTAGGCTTCCTTCTAATCTGGAACTGGTAATATCTAAATTCAAACTTCTGGCCCTTTCTTGTATGCAATGCATGTGTTTGTCCAGCAACCTTCCTTTGACCTGCAGGACTACTTGTAGGTGATTTGAGCCTCTTCCTTCTTGTTTTCTTGCCAGGGGCAAAACGGTAAGCAGTAATTTTCCTTAGTAAACTAGTCAGTGCAGTGATTGGTTGGTGGGAAACAACGGCGCTGTGTAGAAGCAGAAGCCTTTAATCTTCAGGAAAACAGTTGATGAGCCGATGCTTACTTATGGTCCTTTCTTTTAAAATAAAGTTAGCTATTTAGTGGGACACCTCTCTGACTGTTGCTGAAATGACTACAAAGACCTCCCGTCAGGGCCAGATCTGGGGGGGGGGGGGGCAGAGGGGGGTGCTTGCCCCGAGCGCCACCGGAGGGGGGGGGGCGCCAAATTTGAAATGGAGTCCATTCTATTCTATGCGTCCATAAGGTAGAATGGGCCCATAAGGGGGCACCATTTTTTAATTTTGCTCAAAAAAATGTAGATCCGGTCCTGCCTCTCCTTCAAAGGTCTGCAGTGTGGAATTTGAACTAAAGTAGCCTGTGTTAAGCAGAATCTTTATCCTAAGCTGACCGTTATTTTAAAAGTCTTGAGTTTTTTTATTCTAAACAAATAGACTTTGTTTCATACAAATGAATGTATGCACTGGGAAGCCATAGATGCTTCCCTCTCCCTTTCTTCCAATTATGGCAGTTTTATATAGGGAGACCTTAAACGTGGTGTATTCTTTCAACTGTCATGTATCTGACTACTAGAGTGCTCTCTCTCTCTCCCCCCCCCCCCCGGCAGTAAATTTCAAGCATTCTACTTTCTGTGGTCATTCTTGCTGGATGAAGGAGGAGGGGTATCTTGTCCAGTTCCTCCCCATATTGTAGCCTTCTCCCCAGCTCATGACCTTTTTTTCCTATAAGGATCCCCAGTTCCCAGCAATGCATTTTCACAAGGTGTTGCTGGGGCAAGGGAAAAATTTGTTTTATTTCCTTCATCTGTAGTCCACCTTCCTCACTGAAACTCACAATGTAAAACAATGCAGTCATATACCACAAAACATCTGAGAAGCAATGCAACCAGATTAGGTTTTCAAAAGTTAGAAACAATATGTCAAACAGTGCAAAAATGGTATTACAAAAGTTGAAAAACAGTGTGGTGAGAGAAAGATAATACATATGGTAAACGGAGAACGCACCAACTTCTGCTAGCAGAATATCCACTACCTACAACCCTCTGTTCTAAAGAAGTGAGCAGTGACTCATGAAAGCTCATACCCTTCCACAAATTTTGTTGGTCTTTAAGGTGCTACTGGACTCTTGCTCTTTTCTACTGCTACAGGCAGACTAACATGGCTACCCATCTTGATTTAGAACCCCCTGTGTTCCACATGGAAGCCAGAACTGATTACCAGGTGGTCACTCAAATTGTGCAGTGCTCAAGGCAGACTTTAGGCACCTGGTGGACTCTGCACATCAACAAAGACAACAAAGCCACTAATGTAGGTTATTGTTGTGAGAGAGTTCTTCCTCTATTATCTCAGCCTGGTGGAGCATTGTCTTGAGTGAGATCAGGGCCCAGCAGGATCTGCTTCAATTCCACAGGGCCTATAAAACAGAGATATTCCCCCAAGCCTTTGGTTTAGGTAATGGGTGTCTCATCATTTTGGCCACCTCTGCTCCACCTCCCCCCCAACTTAGCTGACTCAATAATTGGGGGGGGGGGGTTGCCCACACACCACTGTTTTTAATCTTGAGCATTTTATAGACCCATGAGCTGTCTTGGTTAAATTCTGTTGAGCTATTGTATTACAGAATTTTTAAAATTGTTTTGTTTGTAATTTTAATCTGTTGTGAGCCTCCCTGAGCCCTGCGTGCAGGGAGGGGTGGGATAAAAATCTAAACAATAAATAAATAAATATCCCACATACATTATGTGATGCTACATTGTGGAATTCTTCAATTTATAGCATGACAAGTTTCCCTGGATCTAAACTGGCAATATATCTTCTTTTGTGTATGAACTGCTAATGTTGTGGGTTCATGCCTTGCTTCAAGATACTCTCCTTTGTGGGGAAGAAGCCTACAGAATTTAAATGCCGCATTTTTGTCTCTTCATTCCTGTTTTTAAAGCATCCCTGGTTCAGTTTTCGAAAACTCTGGGCCTTCACTGGGCCAGGCTTTCTCATGAGTATCGCCTACCTGGATCCAGGCAACATTGAATCAGATCTGCAGTCCGGTGCTATTGCAGGGTTTAAGGTAAGACGTTAAAAGTCTCTCTGTGAAATCTGGATCCTGAGCATCCAAAGTCTTCCGTGGAATTTCAGATCCAAAAAGGTACCTTAATTGTAGTCTATGCTCTGATACACTGTTAGTTTGATCCAGCCATTCATAGGCACTTAAATAGCTTGTTTAAATTACTGGTTTATTCTGTCTGCATGTGCCATGTACTGTACCTGAATAGCATTGAAACCAAGCAATTGTTAAAGTGAGTTGTTAAGGTCTGGTTAATTGGACACTCTGTTCTCTGTCCTCACCTGCAGCTCAGCCCTGGGTGTGAATTGATACTGATACTGTACACAGGACAAGAGTTAGAGGAAATAGAATATCTGTTGGTACTTTAATCTGGGGTTCCCTCCTTTATTTCATAATCGGGAGCAGCTGTGGCTCACTGGTAGAGCATCTGCTTGGCATACAGAAGGTCCCAGTTTCAATCTCCAGTATTTGCAGTTGAAAGGACCTGGCAGTAGGTGGTGTGAAAGACCTCTGTCTGAGACCCTGGACAAGTCTTGCCTATCAGAGTAGACAATACTGACCTGGATGGTCTAATGTTCTAATTTAATAAAAGGCAGCTTTATGTATTCTGCTGATGGCTTACAGTGGAAGAAGGCCAGCTATTTTGGAAAAAGCCCAGAACTTTTAAATGGGAATATTTTAGCTAAAAGGAAGAACATATGGACAGCTGAAGCAGATAGCAAAAAGGATTTTAAAAACAGAACTGTAGTTAATTAACTTCTTATCCTTCGGCCTGTCCCAAGTGAGCAGTGTTTACACTTGATTAATTACTTTATCTGAGATGGTGTCTTTTTTTCTTTTTTTCCAAAAAGGATACAGGGTAGAACACAAAGTTTTATACCCATCTCAAAAAAAAAAATGCCAGTGCTAGAAGCATCAGGTAATTCAAAGCTTCCTTTTTACTGCCAGCCCCTCCTGGAGACCTAGGAACTGTGGTCAAGATCTCTCTCTCTCTGAGGAGTGCCGGGACACAAATACAGAAGCACATTAGCACATGTTGATGTGTCCTTTTGCAACATTGTGTTTCTTTGAGCTTATGGGCTCACATTCTAGCTGTATTTGAAGAAGTGAGCACGAAACCTCATACCCCAGCACAAATGTTGGTAAAGTGCCACTGGGCTCTTTCTCTTTTCTACTGCTACAGACAGACTACCACAGCCACCCATCTTGATTTCTCCCCTCCCTTTTGGCAGTAATGCTCAGCTTCAGCAGTAGATTGCAAAAAACCCAAAAAAACAAAAGCACATACATTGGAAAACCATATCTAACTCCTGGTTGTGAATAATGCTTTAACCCCTGGAATTGGATTGAATTTCCCTGGAATAGGAGATGTACTTTAGTTAGTAGACACTCTGGTCTGTTGAGCTGCTTCCACAAGCCTCATTGTTCAGCCATTTTTGATCTTTTCCCACACTTTGTTTTTCAGCTGCTGTGGGTTCTCCTGCTGGCCACTGTCATTGGTTTGCTCTTACAGCGTTTGGCAGCAAGACTAGGGGTGGTAACGGGACTTCATCTGGCAGAAGTATGCAACCGGCAGTACCCAAAGGTGGGTAAAAACTAGCTGTGCTCCTTGTTCTTTTGGAGACCAGAGTATTGCCCTGTCATTGAGCTGCCCTGTTGTTGGCCTCCCACTGTATGATAATCCCAGGCAGGATTGTGATATAGACAATCATAATAATTTGGGTGGGGTCCACAACCTTGATGAGTCTGTGGGCAGTCTGGAATCTTGAGAACAGGTCGTAGGCACTCCCACAAAATGGCTGCTGTGAGGGAGGTGATGCAGTTAATCAAAAAATGGGTGCCATGGAGGCTGGGGCCAATCACAATAGTTGTTCGTTTTTATTTACAAAATTTATACCCCACCTTTCTGCCCTCCACAGAGCCATCACGATGGCTAACAGATTAAAAACATATCTAATAAAAACACAGGCCAAAAAAAAAGCACATCATTAAAACAAGTAAACCACACTTAAGGACACATATTTTTTTAAAAAAATTAAAATATAGCACATGAAGCAGGGGTCACTGACAGAATGACAAATTAAAGAAAGAAGTCACCACCCACTGGCCAAGTGTCCTCTTATGAAGAAATTGGCTGTTTTCCAATGGATGCTCCCTGGGGACACAAAGAAGACTACAAAGAGCTTGGATTTATACCTCATGCTTCACTAGCTGAAGGAGTCTCAGAGCGGTTTACAATCTCCTTTCCCTTCCCCTCCTCACAGCAGACACCCTGTAAGGTAGGTGGAGCTGAGAGAGCTCTGACAGAAACTGCTCTTGAAAGGAACAGCTCTGTGAGAATTTGTGACCATCTTAAGGTCACATCAGCAGGTGCATGTGGAGGAGCGGAGAATCAAACCCGGTTCTCCCAAATAGGAGTCTAAGCTCTTAACCACGACACCAAACTGGCTGATTAATGCCTCCTGGGCTCTTTTGAAGAACCTTCTCCATTGAGGTGAAGGAAGGCTAGGATTGATCCTTTTCTTGAGGAAGTGATGCTTTGGAGATGAAGGAAGTGGGCACCATGTTGGTGATCGCTGAACAGGAGCATGGTGGAGCAGGAGGGCTGGGATCAGGAAGCCAAAGGAGACTTGCTAAATATCCACTGAGTACACACACATTCTTCAAGAATTTTGGATCAGGGCTTGAGATTTCCAGACAAAGTTTTTTATTTCTTTCTGAGAGAGGTGACCTTTCTCACTGAGGTTCAGGGCAGATTACAGACTATAAAACAATGCAGTCAGACACCATAAAGCATTTCATGAACAATATAATAGGATCATGGAAATAGAAAACACTGAGAACAAACTAAGGCTAAGCAAAGTATACACAGTGCAGAAAATGGAATGCTGTAAAAGCAAGATGGTATCTCAGGTATCACTGCAGTACAGTTCTTTTCCACTATAAAGGCACCCTGCTGAATTTCTTCCTCCTCTTTACAACTCAGCCCACCCACTTCCTTCTGTTCTGATATGCCTATACAGTGTTTGCTTAAGTGTGGCCTCTTAATTACTTTACTGATCTTGGAGAATACTTCACATCTTGCATCAGAGGAGCCAGTCTTCAAAAGCCTGGATTTAAACAAGCATATAGAAGAATTGTTCATTATGAAGTTCTTGGAGGGAGGGGCCTAGGGATGAGGAGCTCTTTTGAAAACAGTCTGCCTGATTCCTCCCCCCTCCAGTGGTGCTAATCCCCCTTCTTTCTCCATTCCTGCATTACACTGGGTGGCAGGCCTTTAGAATAATACTTTGGGTGGTCTCATATAACTGACTTGGGAATTAATTATCCCCTTTGGAGTATTTCAGATTCCACCTGGAAGGAACCCAAATCCTAAAGCAGTTAGCAGCAGCTCTTTCATTTCTCCATATATGTGCTAATTAAATATTATCTTGATCTTGGTAGCTGGGGGATATTTCAGTTCAAGTTGAATCACAGGTCAAGCTGGACAAATACAAGTAATAATTTTTACTGGAGTGAGGAGAAGAGGGGGTGATTTCCAAGGTATATTGAATTAAAGGACCCACACTTCCCTTTCACGTTACCTTTGTGGTGTGGAAATTGCTTTCCATGCCGACAAGGCTTCATGAGAAACCCTGAGTTATGTGGCAGGAGTTTCTGGGAGGGAAAGTACTGGCATGAAACGGACTCTGGGCTCCTCCCCTGCAGCCTGATGTTTCTGACCCACTTTTTGTTGTACAGGGAAGCAGTGTGAGATAGAGCTGTAACCACTCAGTCATTTATGCAGCAAATTAAGACACCAGGAATGCATTTCCTTAACACTGTACAATGGGAGTTCTTGGCTTCAGGAGGCTGAATAGCATCTCCTGTTAGGAACCCTCCAAAAATTTTCCAGAGAGTCTCTGATTTGGCTGCATTGCTGGTTTAAAAGGGTGACTCTTGCTTAATGGTGTGTGTGGGGGGGAATTACTTAGCAATCTTGTTATTGTGTGTTGGTTTGTGTCTTGCCAAATCCCATGCATGTAGGTGGTTCCTGATCTCTGCAGACAGTGAATCCTTCTTTCACAGGGCATTTGATTTCTAAAAATAGAATGCTATGGTAGCTTTTAAAAAAAAACAAAAAAAACCTTTTGCACAAAGCATGTGGTAACTGGGTGGTGGTTTTAATAGGCTTCTACAGCTGCAGGGCTTTTATTGAGCAGGAATGCAGTTCTAGCTGGCTTGGTGTCGGAGGTGTGGCCTAATATGCAAATGTGTTCCTGCTGAGCTTTTTCTGCATTAAAAAAGCCCTGTGTAGCTGTAGCCTATGCCAGGGTTTGTTAACTAGAGTTAGTGCCCAGTATTAGACCAGAAGGAAAAATTAGCATAGCAGGCTTTCAGTATCCACCATTTTGTTTCCAGTTCCTTCTGCTGAATGTATGTAAATGCATATTGCTGCTTTTGTGGGGTTTGTAACTGTACACTTACACAGTTGCTGATTTTTCTGCTCACTTTGAATATAAGGCATTGCTGTCCCTGGTGTGGAAAAAGGGAGCAGAGGTTCAGATTAGGGCTTTCTCTCTTCTCTTCACCAACCTATCTTGTGCCTCAGTTTCCCAAGCTGATTAGATTTGGAAAAATAAAATGTCTCTCTTTCCTGGTTATAGATACTGTTTCTCCATCAGTCTTAGAAGTTGAGTGAAATAAAACAGGAGTCCCATGACACTTCAAAGACTATTGAAATTATCCCTGCATAAGCTTTTGTGAATCAGAGCTTGCTTCATTGAATGCCTTGGAGTATGTCTCTATCAGGCCATTCTGTATACAAAACAGAATGGTGGTGGTGAGGGGGTTGCAAAGGGAGGCCAGGTCAAAACAAGATCTGGTCCAAAGACTAATCGACTCACTGATCGGTAATCAGTGGGTATGACACACGCCCGGCTGTTGTTAAATAGGCAAAACCTGTTACATGTTGAAATGAGATGAGCAGATTCAATAGGAAGTTACAAAGATACAGATGAAATCATGAACATCTATAAAGGGTAGGATATGTGAGATATTAGCAAGCTACAGTGAGTTAGGAAGCAGTCTGAATCGCCCCGACTAGCCTGAGCTTGTGAGAGCTTGGAAGCTAAGCCGGCTTTGCCCTGGATGGTACTTTGATGGGGGAACACCAAGAAAGATGAGTTGCTACGCAGAGGCAGCTACAAACTACCTCTACTCATTTCTTGCTTTCAGAACCCCATGAAGGGTCACTATACGTTGGTTGTGATTTGACAGGTCTTAATTTAGTTAGGAATTCTAGTTCCCTATTTAGCTCCAGCTGGTGTATTTGTCATGAATTTGTTCATTCTAATTCAGCAATTTTGTGTCGGTTCTCCCTTTGAAGTTCCCTTATCCAGTGTGTGTAGCTTTGGGTGCCGTTAGAACAGGCTTCAATGGGATAGTGTTTCTGGCAGTATTTGTTTATTTTATTGCATTTATATCCCACCCTCCCTTGCCGGGCTCAGGGCAGCTAGCAACAGTTAACAATTTGATAACAGATTTAAATTATCACAATAAAACATTATTAAAATATTAAAAGCAGTTTTAAATACAGTTTCAGTTTCAGATGGCATTCTGTCTGGTTCAAAATAATTTATGTTAATGCTGTGGGATGGTGGATACTGCGCACCCCTGTAGATGTTTGGAGCACCTCCCGTTAGTTATTAAAAGCCTGCCTAAACAGGTATGTCTTACAGGCTCTGCGGAATTGTGGCAAATCCCACAGGGCCCTGGTCTTTTCAGGGAGGGCATTCCAGAGGGCAGGCACAGCCACGGAGAAGGCTCTTGCCCTCGTAGTAGTCAGACAGGCATCCTTTAGCCCAGGGATCTTTAACAGATTTAACAAACGTAGTGTTAACTTGGAATGAAAGCTACGTTTCAAGTCCAAAATATTCTGAATTTATTTTCTGTATCCTTGAACAATTTCATTTATTTCATAACCTTCAGCTCAGAGCCCTTCAACAGATGAATAAACTGCCTGACTCTTTCCCCCCTCCCCTTGACAACTTCTATACAGTGGAGGAGAGGGAGAAAAATTGTGGTTTGATTGAACACGTATTCTCCTTAAATTGAACACACATTCTCCTTTTTCTCACAATGTTTGTGCCTAGGTCCCACGAATTATCTTATGGCTGATGGTGGAACTGGCTATCATTGGGTCCGATATGCAAGAAGTTATTGGTTCAGCCATTGCTATTCACCTCCTGTCTGCTGGGAAGTAAGTCAGCTGTTTTATTGTCTTGAGTACTGGGGCTGAGGTGTAAGTATCTTCCTACAAATTCTGGTAGAGTCACCAAGAAAAATAATTCCTCAGTATTGTCTTCTCTTACTGGCAGCAGCTCTTCAGGGCCTCAGGTAGAGATTTTTCCCCATCAAATGTTACCTGATCCTTTCAACTGGAGATGCTAGGCATTGAACCTGGAATTTTCTTCAAGCAGAGCAGATTGCCCCATCATGGAGTTAATGCCTTTCCTTTACAAAGATGAGTAATTCAGGTGGGTTGCCACATTGGTTTGAAGCACCAGAACAAAGATGGAGTCCAGTGGCAATTTTAAGACCTACAAAGTTTAATTCTGGGTATAAGGTTTTGTGTGCATGCACACTTTTTCAGATACTCAGATATTCAAAGGTGAGGAATGGCCTATCCCTTTGTATAAGCTGGCATTTCTGAATATTGAACTGCACAGGCTGTGCTATTTCAGAATATAGAGGGGAAGACTCAATTTTTGAATTAACCGCCATGACAGCTTATGTCTGCATGTAGAAGCCTAATGTGTCAAGAAGAAGCTACAACAATTTTCTTTAGCTTGCAGCCTTCCATGTTCTGGGAGGGGGCATTTTTGGAGTGTGTGGGTGTGTGTCTTTCTTGCTTAAATGTTCCTGCATAGGACTTCCCATTCTGCAGTCTGAAATACTACTATCTTAGGGGAGCTGTACCATGTGGAATGTCTGAATGTATATAGTTCAGTTCTCTGTCTACTACAGAAGCAAGGCCCTGTTGACACAGACATTAGATGTGTTGAAGGACTGAGAAGTCTCAAATTAGTTTTAAGTTCTGAATTTTTCTGAGTCTTGACCTCCCTAGTCTGTGTTTCATGTTACAGTCCTGTTTCTTTCTGTTACTTCTGTGAGTGCGTTTTGTAAAATTTTGGTGCAATACTTATCCTTTTGGATTCCTTAACCCAGTCACCTCTGTATCTTCCTTCGTGATCTTCTGTTTTGCTGCTCTTTGTGTCTGAAACTGCTTTCCTTTCTCTCTTTATGACACTGCTTTTTAAAATTCCCCATCAGAGTCCTTCTTGAAGAGTCACTTCCTCAGCAATGCCCTTTCCTGATCTGTATTAATCTTGGTCTAGGGCAGGGGTGGCCAAACTTGCTTAACGTAAGAGCCATATAGAATAAATGTCAGATGTTTGAGAGCCACAAGAAGGCAGGCAGGCAGGAAAATAGATGGGGGACGGGTGTGAGAGGTAGAAAGAAAGTAACTTTAACTTTAAATGCATTCTCCAAGCTACCAGCTGACTTGACTTGAAGTGATTTAGAGACAAATGCCTTCTCCAAGTCAGCTGACGGGGCAGTGGGGGCTTTGAGAGCCACACAATATGTGTGAAAGAGCCACAGTTTGGCCATCCCTGGTCTAGGGGAAACTTGTGTCTTGGTCATGTGACAAACTGCTACAGCCAAACTATTCTTTCTCTGGCAAGGCTGTTCCACCCTAGTGATGATTTCATTTTAGGAACATAAGAGAAGCCTTGTTGGATCAGGCCAATGGCCCATGCAGTCCAACACTCTGTGTCACACAGTGGCCAAAAAACCCATCAATATGATAGTGCCATCAAGAGGTCCAACAGTGGGGCTAGAAGCCCTTCCACTGTGCTCCCCCCTCTAAGCACAAGAATACAGAGCATTTTGAACCTTCTCTGCATATTTCCATACATTATGGAAGTGTTTGCCCGCTCCAGAATTACTAATTTTGGAAGGGGTGTTGAAAGACCTGAGTCAAATTGAGGTGACAAGAGAGGAGATCCTACAACTGATTGACGAATTAAAAACTAATGAGTCACCAGGTCCATATGGCATACATCCAAGAGTTCTGAAAGAACTCAAAGTTGAACTTGTGGATCTCCTGACAAAAATATGTAATCTTTCATTGAAATCTGCCTCCATTCCTGAGGACTGGAAGGTAGCAAATGTCACCCGCATCTTTAAAAAGGGTTCCAGAGAAGATCCGGGAAATTACAGGCCAGTCAGTCTGACTTCAATACCGGGAAAGTTGGTAGAAAGCATTATCAAGGACAGAATGCGTAGGCACATTGATGAACACAGGTTATTGAGGAAGACTCAGCATGGGTTCTGTAAGGGAAGCTGTTGCCTCACTAACCTGTTACAGTTCTTTGAGGGGGCGAACAAACATGTGGACAAAGGGGACCCAATAGATGTTGTTTACCTTGACTTCCAGAAAGCTATTGATAAAGTTCCTCATCAAAGGCTCCTTAGTAAGCTCGAGAGTCATGGAGTAAAAGGACAGGTCCTCTTGTGGATCAAAAACTGGCTAATTAATAGGAAGCAGAGAGTGAGTATAAATGGGCAGTCTTCACAGTGGAGGACGGTAAGCAGTGGGGTGCTGCAGGGCTCAGTACTGGGTCCCATGCTCTTTATGTTCATTAATGATCTGGAGTTGGGAGTAAGCAGTGAAGTGGCCAAGTTTGCAGATGACACTAAATTGTTGAGGGTGGTGAAAACCAGAGAGGATTGTGAGTGCAGAAAAGGGCAACTAGAATGATTAAAGGTTTGGAACACTTTCCCTATGAAGAAAGGTTAAAACTCTTGAGGCTCTTTAGCTTGGAGAAATGTCGACTGCAAGGTGACATGATACAGGTTTACAAGATTATGCATAGGATGGAGAAAGTAGAGAAATAAGTACTTTTCTCCCTTTCTCACAATACAAGAACTCACGGACATTCAATGAAATTGCTGAGCAGTCAAGTTAAAACGGATAAAAGGAAGTACTTCTTCACCCAAAGGGTGATTAACATGTGGAATTCACTGCTACAGGAGGTGGAGGCGGCTACTAGCATAGCCAGCTTTAAGAGGGGATTGGATAAAAATATGGAGCAGAGGTCTATCAGTGGCTATTAGCCACAGTATGTGTGTGTGCATATATATATGTGTGTGTGTGTATATATATATACACACACACACATATTGGCCACTGTGTGACACACAGTGTTGGATTGGATGGGCCATTGGGCTGATCCAACGTGGCTTCTCTTATGTTCTTATGTTTAGAGATGGCTGGGTCAGAACCTGTACATAATGTTTGAAATGTAGCAGCATCATTGAAAATGGGAGGGTTCGGGCTTCAGCCAGGCATATACAGCAGTAGCAGGGAGGTTGTCAGTGAATGGCTTTTCTCCTGTTCTTCTGAAGCTGGAAACATGTACCATTTCACTCAGAAAACAAAACTGCTCAATGGTCCGTGATTAAAGTGTTTTTCTCTTATCTGGGTCATTTATTGAACATTGTATGAGGTTTTTTGTTTTGCCATCAAGTCACAGCTGACTTAGGGCTACTCCCACAGGATTTTCAAGACAAGAGACATTCATAGGTAGCTTGCCTTTGCCTGCCTCTATGTTGTGACCCTGGACTCCTTTGGTGAATAATCTCCTTTCTGAATACTAATCAGAGCTGACCCTGCTTAGCTTCTGAGATATGATGAGATTGGGCTGCATGGTTTATATTGTATTCTAAATTGATCATATCTTGCAAACAGATTTGGGGTTCATTGTGACAAAAAAAAAGTTGGGTTGAAATATTTTACTAGTACTGAATTAGGAGTCCCCCAATCTCTTGCCTCTAAACTTAGCAACCTCCCCAAACAAAACCTCAAGGTACGTTTACACTCTTCTGTGTCACTCTGATTTCTCCCAAAATGGTGATAAAGGCATCCCTTATAATGAGGACAAAGGAAAGAAGAGTAACATGGTCATGGTGGGGAGAGAAACCTGGCAGAGAGGGGGGAGGCATTGTCTGTATGTGATGAACAATGCCTTGTTTTAATTGTCACAAAGTACTCAAATTATTGGGGTGAGAAGCAGGAACTTTTAATGAATGTTGCAACCGTCGCTATCCCCCAATAGGTTTCTGAGAACAATAACTGCAAGGGGATCACACAGAACAGACTTCCTGTAATTCAAGCACTTTTCTGTTTTATAACTCACAGTCATTAAAATAGTGATTTCTGTATATGTGCACAAGCCCAGAGATGAAGGGGCGAGAATTCTCAGTGACTGCTCTGTATGTGAGGAATGCTTGTCTGAACTGTGATAGAAACAGATGTATTTGGAGCAGTAAGAAATCAACAGATCCCCTTTTGTCTTCCTGCAGGGTCCCTCTGTGGGGTGGGGTTCTCATAACCATTGCTGACACGTTCATGTTTCTCTTCCTGGACAAATATGGTAAGTGGCTTTAATTTAAATAAGTTCTTGTTCAGGAACTCCTTTGCGCATATTAGGCCACAAACCCCTGATGTAGCCAATCCTCCTGGAGCATACAGTAGGCCGTGTACTAAGAGCCCTGTGAACTGCTGGGGGATTGGCTACATCAGGGGTGTGTGGCCTAATATGCAAAGGAGTTCCTGCTACAAAAAAAGCATTGGTGGCAGCTGCCATAAAAGGAAGATTTTTAAGAACTTGCACAGCTAATCAAATCTCCAGTGACCAGTCAGAAGTCTGGCTCGGCAAAAGCCCCATCTGGCCCTGCTAATAATTAATGGCACTTCTCAGTGACAATGCTGAGAATGCCATTGTTAGAGTCGCCAGTTCTGGCTCAGGAAATACCTGGAGCTTTGAGGGGAGTGTCTGGGGAGTGGAGGGAGTTCAGCAGCCATGTGACCCCATATGGTTTTCAAGGCAAGGGACATTCAGAGGTGGTTTCCTGCCTCCACATCACAGCCCTGGTTTTCCTTGGAGGTCTCCCATCAGAATACTTGTTTAGCTTCCCTACTTAGCTTCCAAGATCTGACCAGATAGGGCTAGTCTAGGCTGTGCAGGTCAGCCTAGGACTTCTTGCGTTCCTCCTAGATTAATGGTGTACTGTAGAGTCTACCCTCTGAAACTGCCATGTCCTCCAGGGGAACTGGAGATGAGTTATAACTCCAGGAGAACTCCAGGCCCAATCTTGAATTTGGCAACCCTAGCCATTTTTAGTTATCATCCAGACATCTCCTTTATGTCCATTGAAGCAGTGCAATTTTGCAGGACTTTGGGGTGCTCACCTGACTTTGAAGAGTATGGTGCAGGAAGTTGCTTCTGTTTTTTAAAAGGCACATAGCAAAATCTTTACTGGCAATGTGGAATGAGTTGCCTAATTCTCTGAAGCTTCCCAACATGTTTTGCAAAGCTTGTGAATACCATTAGCATGATGTGTTGAGTGGCAAGCAAAACCCCCCAAACATGCAGCTTTTCCTGTTGCTGCAACAATTGGTTATCAGGTGCTACTTATTTCATAATAGAGAACCAGCCTTTGGTGCTTGACCTCTAATGCCCCTTGGAATTGGGTGGAATTTTATCTCTCTCAGGCTATAGTCCCATCCACCTTTACCTTGGGAGCCAGTCTGATTGAACTCTGTGGTCTTTGTTTTTGTATGCATACGGGTAAGGTGGGAAGAACTTCCAGATTGTGTCTCAGATCCACCAGAGCAGTACCACAAACAGAACAATTTCCATTTGTAGAGCATGACTTTCTGACCTCCCATTTCCACTGCCATTCCAAATGTCCTTCCCCTGCGGAAGTGGAGGGGACAAGAAAGTAGCATTCCACAGCTAGAAATCATTCCATCCACAGAACTGCTGTGATAGAACCAAGGCTGTGTTTTGCATAATAAATAAGATGCTCAGTATTGTTGGGTGTTGCAGAGAACTGTTGGAGATTTTTTGTTTCACCCCATCTCTCAAATAGCAATATTGCACTTTCTGGAGAAAATATTCTGCTGTTCCTGCCAACCCACTCAGGTTTATTGGTTCTATTGTGCATAAAGCATTATGTGACTTAGGCCTCTGACCTTGCTAATGAGGAAAGGCACAATACTGCCTCCCTGTTTATTCTCCCCTCTGTGCCATTTCATAACTTTTCTCCTTTTTTTTTTTGGATTTGTCTTGATTCCTGTAAAACCTGTTTCCTTCTGCTATATTACTTAAAGGCCAAGAGTGCGGGTGTGGCCTTTAAAAATCCAATACCAGTAGAGAAAGTGTGCCATAACAGTGAACTGTTGTTTCCCTTCCTTTCCATTCTGGTTTCTCTTCCTTTCCATTCTGCACTATTGGTGCAGGTTATTTTTTTTCTTGTTTATTTAGGTACATATTAAGATGACAGCAGGGATGAATGTGTGTGGATGACATACAACAGGAGTCCCCAGTTTTTGAGCCTGCAGGCACCTTTAGAATTCTAGCACACATGGTTTACTCAGGCACAAAATGGCTGCCCCAAGAGGTGGAGCCAACCACAAAATGGCTGCTGTGTCTTATCTTCAATTACGCAGTGAAGATCCTGGTGCATTGGTGGCAGCTGCCATCAAAGCAACAGTTTCAAGAACTTGCACAGCCAATCAAATCCCCAGTGGCTAGTCAGAAGTCTGGCTCGGCCAAAGCCCTATCCAGCCCTGCCTGCTTTCTAAAAGGCAAGTGCCAAGAAAGGGATTTCTGGGTGCCAGGAAAGGGATCTGTGGGTACCATGGTACCCACAAGCACCACGTTAGGGATCCTTGCTTTACAGGATATGATGATATTAATTACAGTTATGTAAAATGTTATCCTAAGATTGTGTAAGCAAATGCCCATTGCAGCGTTATTATTTTATTATGCCTGTCTTGGGAGGGCACAGTAAATCTTCTGACTGCTAACTGGTGCACATGTGTCTGTCATTTTCAGGCTTGAGAAAACTGGAGGCATTTTTCGGCTTCCTGATTACTGTTATGGCCATTATGTTTGGATACGAGGTAACCCTGATTTTGAATATTGAGATTGGCAATTAACTTCTTTGAACATTCTGCTGAGCTTTCCTAGTCTGTTGGCACAACAGAAACTCTTGCAATACAGGAAGTGTTTCTACCCTAGAACAGGTGTTATTAAAGTGGCCTTGATGTGTGATGTTAGCAAGCACTACTTACATTTTTGTGACCACATATGAATTTCTGGTGGCCACTGTAGATCTTCCTCTTTCGGAGGAGTGTTTCTGACACCCACAGCCCAACTTCATATCAATAAAGGGCTGTTGTTTGTGTTCAGTGTTCCGCTAAGCATTTTAGACTCTTCTAGTAATTGGGTGTCTTTGACAAATGAGAGTTCCAGGTTGCAACTTTCTTGAGGAGGTTTCTCAGCTATTTAGATACCATTTTCAGAGAGTAAACCAGGGGACACCAACCTTTTTGAGTCTGTGAGCATGAGCACCTTTAGAATTCTGACAGAGTGTGGTGGGCATGACCTCAAAATGGCTGCCACAGGAGGTGGAGTGAACCACAGAATGGCTGCCACAGCTTGCTTTCAGTCACACAGTGAAGATCCTTGTGGTTGCAGTAGCAGCTACTGCCAAAGCAACATTTTTAAAACTACACAGTCATTTGAAACTCCAGTGGCCAATGAGAAGCCTTGCTGAGCAAAAGCCCCCCTTGGCTCCACCTACTTTCTATAAACACTTGATGGACATCGGGAAAAGTGTCAGCAGCTGCCATGATGCCCACTGGCACCACATTGGGGATGCCTGGAGTAAGAGAACCTCAGGTGTCTTTCTTATTCTTATATGTATCAAAGGACAGAGTTCCTTAGAGAACAAAAATCAACTTTAAAATCTTAATACTATACTTGTTCCAGGGAAACCCCCTCCCCCAATCTTTCCTCAGGCTGTTTGAAGCAGTCCCCTCTCCCTCAAGAGCAGCATTTTAGCAAGCATTTTGGGTTGCATGGGGGTAGGGGGAGTGAGGAAGGCCTGCTCTGCTGATGGAAATCCCTTCATTTAGCAGACATTTTCTATTGGATTCAAGCTAGGGTCTGAGCCGGGAAATACCTGAAGAGTTGAGAGGTAGAATCTCGAGAAGGCTGTGTTTGAAGAAGAGAGAGACCTCAACAGCATCTACCCTCTAATACAACCATTCCCCCCCCCCCCCCCAGGAAACTGATTTTGGTCACCTGGAGATCAACTGTAATAGCAGGAGATCTCCAGGTGCCACCTAAAAGTTGACAACCTAATTCAAGATGATAATTTTAAACTAAATAAAGTCTAGAGGGAGGGCAGTAATGCATTCCTAAGCATAAACATGTATAATTTCCCAAGTTAATTCATAGGCATTTAAGGTTTAAAAAATGGTTGTGAAAGTGCTGTAGTAAAACAGTATGGGCTTAGATGAATCCAATGGCCTTGCCCCAAGCAGCTCCTTATATTATCACCACATTACAAGCTATTAAACTGGATGGAACTCTTCCTTGAAGCGGATATTTAAAGTCTGACCTTTTACCTTGCTTTCCAAGTTGAGTGATTTCTTAACTGCCTTATGGTGGCTCTCCCACCAGAACCAGACCTCTGCATTGGCCTAGGCCAGTGTGAATGGCTATTGTTACCTCAGCAAGACTAATTCATGTTCTGTGTGTGTTCCACAGTATGGTACAGTAAAACCAAACCAGGCTGAGCTGCTAAAAGGGATGTTTGTGCCGTACTGCGATAAATGTGGCCCTCCTCAGCTGGAACAAGCTGTGGGGATCGTGGGTGCTGTCATCATGCCCCACAACATGTACCTGCATTCTGCTTTGGTTAAGGTAAGGTGTATTCTCCCCACCACCACCGCTACCAAGAGCATTCTTGAGCATTGCACAAGTCTCACAGATGCCATGTGAAGTATGCCTAACTTCACGTGGTTGTCATGAGAATAAAATGGGGCTAGAGACTATATGTGCCACTCCAGGGTAATATAAAGAAGCAGGAGTACCAACTTCTCTTTGAAGAGTCACAATACTTCAGTTCTTGCACTTTCTGTAAAGATTATAAAGCACCCCTCAGCCTCCTCCCCATATAGTCTCTGTTCATTTTCTGCTATTGGAAGCAGAACAAAGAACAGGCCTGCACTGTCCTCACAGGGATTCCCTTGGATTTATTTTTCATTGTAAGGGAAAGCAGCATAAAAATAAGGCATATTTTTACATTGAGACTGGACTACTGTCATACATTTCACATTGCAGCTCTCCACAACATCTGGAAACTGCCATTTGTGTGCTGTTTCAGTGCTGTTGTGGTATAAGGGTTAGAGTATTGGCCTAGGACTGAAGAGACCTGAGGGCAAATCAGCTGCTAGGTGCCTTTTGAGGGCAAAAGACTGCTAGGTGCCTTTTGGCCAGTCACATTCTCTCAGCCTAACCTACCTCACATGGTTGCTGGTAACAAATATTATGTTCTGAAAATGACTAGGTAGGCTTCGTTCTTTAAATACTGTGTTATCTCCTGGACTTGTGGTGACCATGATTAATGAGGGAAGATAACAGAGGAGTATTGCACAAATCACTGTTAAGAACTGGCCTCATGGAGTTTTGGATTGATGTTGGTTTGTTGGTGATGCGTGTTGCAAGATCTAAGAGCTATAAGGGTCAAGCTATAGCAAATAAAATTATACCACAATAAATATTTGTTATAAGATCTACACAAAAATGTAATTTAAAATTACTTAGATTTTTGTGTGTGACACAGAATGTTGGACTGGATGGGCCATTGGCCTGATCTAACATGGCTTCTCTTATGTTCTTAATTTTATTTGCTGTAGCTTCACCCTTGTAGCATTCTCAGTAAATTTCGAGTTGAGTTTGTTTCCCCCTTATCCTTTGTTTGCAAAATCTAAGCACCATTTAACCCATCCTGTGCTTAACTTTTGATGGAGGTTTAGAATTTTCAGAAGTGCCTTCTGGTACCTAAATACCAAGTCATGACATGGAACTCTTTTAACAGCTTTTCTTCCAACCTAGATGACCCTGTTGCTTTTCTCTCTAGTCTCGGCAGATTGATCGGTCCAACAAGAAAGAAGTTAGCGAGGCGAACAAATATTTCTTCATAGAGTCCTGTGTTGCCCTCTTTGTCTCCTTTATCATCAATGTCTTTGTTGTCTCGGTCTTTGCAGAAGCTTTCTTTGGTCAAACCAATGCGGAAGTGGTGAGTCTTCCTCTTTCTCTTCCTGCTGTGGCCCTTTTTTTCCCTGGGGCAACTTTCAATTGATTACTAGAAGGCAAAGAATTTTTATTGCAGTAACCACAAGATCTTAGAACAAGTGCACCTTTAAGCCCAACTAAGTTTTATTCATAATGTAAGCTTTTGTATGCTCTTAAGCAGACTTCATCAGACAATAGAACAAAGCAGTAGACAAGTGCACCTATAAGACCAACTAAGTTTTATTCATAATGTAAGCTTTTGTATGCTCTTAAGCATTCAGAATGTAAGCTTTCATATGTTCTTAAGCAGACTTGATCAGACAAAGTCTGATGAAGTCTGCTTAAAGAGCATACGAAAGCTTACATTCTGAATAAAACTTAGTTGGTCTTAAAGGTGCACTTGTCTATTGCTTTGTTCTGTTGCTTCAGACCAACACGGCTGCCTACTGGGATCTATCTACAAGATCTTAGATTGAGCTACAACTCTCAGTGACACTAAAGCAAACAAACAAACCTAATTGTTGCTTGCCCCTTTATCCCAGCCCAGAAGAGCTAATAAGACTCTTCTGTCTGCATCTCACAGCCCTCTGAAGCCAGACCAGGCAGCTCCATAGTATTTTTTGCAGCCCACTCTGCAGGATTAGTTCTGCATGGTGCTGTTTGCTAGTGTAGCTCATCAGCATCTGTGGCAATGCTTCTCCTGCTGTTTATGACTTTCAGGACCATTCTTGTCCTTTCCATGCTTAATAGCTGTACTTTCATAACATGGATATTCTTGTGAAAGTGAATTGCTTTTCTGTTTAGGTTGCTCTGTTCTTAATGTGATCCCCTTCCCCTCCCCGAACAGTGCTTCTCCTTTCTGGTACTAAACTAAAATCTCAATTCACTCTAAATCTGTTTGCAGCACAACGTGTGTGCAAATACCAGTATTGAGCATGCTGGACTGTTTCCGTTGAACAATGATTCCCTGGATGTAGATATCTATAAAGGGGTGAGTAGTTTTTTTTTAAGGGCATTCTGCATGGAGGGAAGGAGCTCTCGCCTCTGTACTTTGGGGGTTTTTAGCACCTGCTGCCTTTGACATAAATGGAAGCCATTGCCAGACAAGTGCTTACAAAGCAAACCACTCTCAGTCAAAGCAAGCATTTGTTTCATGTCATACATTTTCATTTAGGACTTCTTTTATGCATCGTAGCCCCCATGGATGGTGAAATCTCTTTCCTGGTACTTAACAAATTGGCAACATTTCATTAATTGCCCAGCGTGGCATAGTGGTTAGGAGTGGTGGACTCTAATCTGGAGACCCAAGCTTGATTCCCCACCCCTCCTCCACATGAAACCTGCTGGGTGACCTTGGGCCAGTCACAGTTCTCTCAGAACTCTCTCAGCCTCACCTACATAAAGTACCTATGGGAACAGGAGGGGAAGGAGACTGTAATCTGCTTTGAGACTCCTTAGGCTAGAGAAAAGCAAAGTATAAAAACCAACTCTTCTTCTACAAAGCACCCATGAAGCAGTGGCAAATCATGATTAGGGATGGGTAGAAACTGGGGAAATTCTGTTCAGTTCATGGCATGCCTGGTTTGTGAACCATGAACCTTCATGAATTTTTAGCCACCGGTTCACTTCATGAGGTTCACAACATGGTAGAAGCAACCCCTCCCCACAGCATGCTAGAGGCACCAAACTTGCAGGGGATCTCTGGCTGACTCTTCTTTACCTTCCTTTAAAATATGGTGAGGATGGGATATATGGGATCAAAGTTATAGCCTCCTCCAAGAAGGTGCCCCCAGGAAAATGCTTTCTGGGGGAATGACAGTCGGCAGGTGGTCATTTTGACAGGCACAGGTTCAGGAGTGCATAGAATGGATCCTGTGCAAATAAGAGAGGTCAAAGTCTCAGGGGACTGCCCCCAGATGCTCCTCTACGTGCCCTCCAAGGTCCACCCCCCTGTTGCTTTGAAGTTTGTTAAACATTTTGATTGAGAAGAGAGAGTCTGTCTGGAAATGTATCCATTCATGAACCAGCATAAATCACCACTAACAGCTTGAAAGTTCATGCTAGTTGACCTGTCACAAACTTCACTATGTGAACCATGAACTGGCCAGAATTCACCACAAACTTCAGCTCATGAGCCGGTTCATACCCATTCCTAATTGTGATCCACTGCTTGGGTGAGTACTGCTGTGACAGATGAACTGAGGGCTGCATAAAATTTAGCTGCATGTTTGTAAAAAATTTCTGTGTACTCTATGGGCTCAAGGTCCCCTAGTCCTCATGGATGTAGAACCCCAAGAGGTGATGGCTAAAAAGTTATATCCAGTGACATCCAATGATGTAACATTTGGCTTGAAGAGCACTTAGATCCTTTACATGTTTCTCAAAACATTTGTTCCATAAGGGCTAAAAGTAAATGTTACTAAAGAAAATAATGTAGTAGAATAACAGTGCAGATAAACATCTTACATTTATTCTTTTTAAAACCCTTCTGTGTATCAGGGTGTCGTTCTCGGGTGTTATTTTGGTCCTGCTGCTCTCTACATCTGGGCTATTGGGATCCTTGCAGCAGGACAGAGCTCAACAATGACTGGGACCTATTCTGGACAGTTTGTCATGGAGGTATTTTGTCTCTCTTCAGCCACGTTCATTTATATCTATCAACTGGGGGGAGGTTCTTTTTCCCTGTTGGGTTTATACAGACGCAGAAAGCTTAGTTGTTGGTGCCTGGAGAATGGGTTTTAAGTGTCCTCACAGAATCTCTTTGTTCCAGAGCAAGCATCACAGCGATATTGTTTTCTGGCATATAGGGCACCGTGTCAGCTCCTAGACAGTCCTCAATAAGCAGGCCTCTCTCTGGTGTTCAGAGTATTTTATTGATAGACTTATGACAGCGGTATGTCTCTGTGTCAGATCTGGCTTTGAGCCTTGGGGCCAGATCTGTATACCCTCTCCCAGGCTGTTACAAGTTCGCCAGACTTCAGAACAAAAAACCCACACAAAGCAAAGGTAGCAGTTGCTCACCCAGCTCCCCTTGCATGCTAACAGGTGCCAAGACAGTCTCTGAGGAGAAGACAGCATTTCCTTGAATTCCAGACACAAATATCTCTGCCAGGGTAGAATAATTACTTTGTACGTTACAGACAAAAGCAAGGCAAGTAAGGCATAGCAGAGCAAAACTCCTCCAGCATTCCCAATACAGTTACAGCAAGTTCAAGAACCAACAATACTAATGGCAAGGCCCCCTGACATTATGCTGAATAAGCACTGTCTTTAAAATTGCATGCAAGAAAGAGACCCGTGACTACTTCCAAGCAGCCGTGGATTCTCATCTTGTAACAGTGTGTTCATGCAGTCCTCAAAAACTATTAATTTGATTCTTCTGCTTCCTGCATGATCCTGGTCATGCTGCAGGTCATGAAGTCTCAATTAGCAGTATGTGAAATGGGCCACCTACAGGACTCCTGAAAGAATTCTAGCTACCTTTGCCAACCTTCTCTGTTTGTGGCCGCCCCCTTAACAATCCCAAGTCCTATGCACAATAATCTGGACTCTACATAAATTTCACAAGGGGGAGAGAAGAATAAATCATGCACTTGGAAATGTTCATTAACCTAGATGCAGAAGGTAGATATTTTGCTTGGCAAAGTCCCAATTTGTAGGGTCTTGAAAGCCTCAGCCTTCATTTTAAAAAAGCAAGGCAGATTTCTAGCCCTCATTGTTGTGAAAAGAAATCAGAAGTAGAAATGGGTTGTCTTTTAAGAGATATTGGGATGAATTGCCCTTGGACAAGGGCATACTTCTAACAGTCTGGAGTCTCTTTCCGTGTACTGGAGCTTCATTTTTGCTAGCCAGGTTATATAACTTAGTGTGTATAGTATTGTCCAGCTTCTGTCCATACTCTAATAAATTTGACTTGCGGTTTTTGCTCGAGGTGAGATTTGGTAGCTCTTTGTTGTGTCTGCACAGATGGGATTTGTCAAGCTTGCCTTGTATCAGCTTCCTATTTGTTTAACTTTTTCTCCCTCTTCCTTGTTTCAGGGGTTCCTGAATCTGAAGTGGTCACGTTTTGCTCGGGTGGTTCTGACCCGGTCTATTGCCATCACCCCAACCCTCCTGGTTGCCATTTTCCAAGATGTGGAACATCTGACTGGCATGAACGATTTCCTAAATGTCCTGATGAGTTTACAGGTGAGGGACCTGGTGAGGTAAAAGCATACCCTAAAAATGAACCGTGTTGCCCTGTTCCTTGACCACAGTAAAATTTTAAGTTTGGAGAGACATCACAATCCAAGTTTTGAAAGGGAATCATCATGCAAAGTGACAAAAAAGGTTCAGCTGCACACCCACACAGAAGAAACTTAGCAATTTGGGCTCTGTTATTTTGTTCTGAGAGGCAGGAATAACCACATAGCAAAGGACACAAACATACAAGTTCATCTTTGTATGGGCATCAAGTGAATTTGGACCAAGGAGTCCAAGTCTATGAGCCACTGAACAAGGAATCCCCTTCATTATTTCCTATGGAGGGGAAAAATGTAAACCCCAAGAATCTCCCTGATAGGAATGTGATTGATAAGCCTGGCATATGTAAAATGTGAGAATCTGAACCTATGTAAAATATGAGAATCTGAATATTTACGGTATGGCTGCAATCACACACAATAAATAATGCACTTTCAGTGTACTTTCCAACTGAATTTTACTGTGTAACTAGCAAAATCCAGTTGGAAAGTTCATTGAAAGGGCATTATTTAGTGTGTGTGATCATAACCTAAGAATCTCAACTTATGTAATATGCAAGAATGTAATATGATAAAACTTGAGAATCTTAATCTACAGCAAACAGGAGATGCTTAACTAACTAAAACATGAGAATCTCAATGTAAAATGCAAGGATTGACAAAAACCTGACACAAACCAACTTGCTTAAAGAACAAACTTTTAAAAAACATCAAAAACACTTGAAACTCACAGGATCTTACATAAAGCTGTCTGGCAAACCAATATGAAGCCCTAGCAGACACAGAAACGTGGGGCATGGAGCATGAGAAAAAAATCTGGGAGCATGCATATGTCAGCTCCCAATAGTCCTGGGGCCTTTCAGGACCCGTTTTTCAGTTTTCCAATAAACCAGATATATTTGAGAGATCTGAATATATCCAGAAAATACTGATAAGTATTTTTTTAAAAAATATATTTTCAGCTCAGGAATGTCCAAATGCATGTTCGTAGTGTAGTCACTCACAGGTAGACCAGATGGGAGAACTTGATTGGGGAATGGTCATGAAACAGGGTGCAAGTTTAAGTTGGATGGGTTCCCAGGTTACAGAAGACGGCTAATGCTCACCCACGGAGGGGCAAAATGGTGGTGTTTCTTGAGCCCCTTGGTTATCTGGAGGGAACTGAGCATTTATGCCCCTTGTTTTCTGAGTACCAAACTTCTGAGAACTATCCTTCCTTTCCCTCTGCCTTGACTGAGGAGTCTTCCGCTTGACACACAGAAGGATTCACTTGTTGAGTGAATATGGGTTCTGCTTTTACAAGAAGGAACAGCCTTCACATGGTTGATGGTATCAGAGTTGCTAATAGGGAATAGCAACCAGGGGTCTGCTCTTGAGTTGTTGCAAATAGACACATTGTGGATAAACTAGCTTTAGCAGTCTGTTTATGTGTTATTTGGACTTCTAGGGTGTCTTTCTCTGCCTGCAGAGCTCAATCAAGATTAAACACTCTAAAACAATATACAATCTAAATCAATTATATTAAATAACATTAAAAATACAAAATTCTAATTTACAATAATTATGATGGCGAATAAGTTAGAGGTTGCCACTCCCTAGCTTCTGAGGATAGGTAATGGGAGGCTGGGGAACCTGTTGTGACTCAGACTTCTATAGGAGGCTTCTTCAGTTCATTCTTTTTAGATAAAGAAGCTATCATGTATTATAAGCAGGGGTGGAATTCTAGCAGGAGCTCCTTTGCATATTAGGCCACACACCCCTATTGTAGCCAATCCAAGAGCTTAAAAAAAGAGCCTTGTAAGCTCTTGGAGGATTGGCTGCATCAGGGTTGTGTGGCCTAATATGCAAAGAGGCTCCTCCTGGAATTCCACCCCTGATTATAAGCAAGGTTACATTGAGACTAAACAGCAAAGGGGTGCAATACCTTTGACTTGAATCTGTTTCTCTGCGTTTTGCCTTCCAGCTTCCCTTTGCTTTAATTCCAGTCCTCACCTTTACCAGTCTGCGTCCTGTGATGAATGACTTTGCCAATGGGCTGTAAGTATGAAAAATTGCATGAGCATCCCACCCTTGAGCAACTGCACAACAGCCAAATTTTGGAACTTATTATAAATATCATTTCCAAGCAAGGAAGGGCAGGCACAGCAAAGAATCACCAAAAAGCATATCACTTGCCAAAGCTGCTTTTAAACTCCTTAACATGAATGGCTGGCTGACTTCTCCACAATGGTTGCAGTCTTGAGGAGGGGTGTGCTTGGAGAGGAATTATTTCTTTGCACATAAGGTTGGGTGTATCCAGTACATTTTGTGCTCACAGAAAGGGACAGGAAGGATTTGATTTGTGGAATATGTTTGTAGTTAGCAAGAGGCCTAGAGTCTGTGAATTTGTAGCTATTCCAGCAGGGTAGCCATATTAGTCTGTTGCAGCAGAAGAAAACAGAAGTTCAGTGGCACCTTAAAGATGAGAAGCACATATTCCATGTAAGCATTACTGACTAAGACTCAAAAAAAAGCACAGAGCCTATGCTGGAATAAATATTGTTAGTATTTAACATACCTGTGGATTTATTGTGATGTCAGAGAGAGTGACTCCAGAAAGCTTGGCTCACTCTCTTGCCTTCTTCAGTATGGTGGATCCCATGACTATGTCTGCTTTCAGCCCTTGACTAGTCCATCACATACATCTGCTCTTGCTGGAGGCAGGACCTGAATTTTGGCCCAAATGCTTGAAAAGCAACATTTTTTGCAGTGAATTTCCAAGTGCTGCACATGTCAATAGATGCCTTCACTGGCCTGGGAGTCAGTGTGTGCAGGGCTATTCAGTTGCATGAATAATTCTGTTGAAATCCAGGGGACTTGAAGCTGCATTAGGGAGAAGATTGCTGGAAACTGGCTTCATTAGCCAGTTGTGTGAGTTCTGCTTAAATTAAAAGAGGGAGCTTCAGCCTGTGGTAATGATCTCTTTATCTGGAAACTTTGATCTCTTTTTGTTGTTGTTGTTGATCTCCTGTCTCATTTGGTTGAATCCAGGATTCATTTAGGAAACGCCGGCTTTAATGGAAAAAACAAACTGGGCCCATGCATTAAATGTAGTCTGGAAGCCTCAGTGCATATGAGATGTCCTGCTGGATCAGACCTGTGGTCCACATAGGCCAGCATACTGCTTCACACTGTGGCCAACTAGTTGCCCTGGCAGGTCAACAAACAGGGCATATAAGCCAAGGCCTGCCCCTTTTAGCATTGGCATTCAGAGGCTTACTGCCTCTGAGTTGGAAGTCACTGTGGCTCATAACTCTTCATAGATTTATGCTCTTCAAAATTATGACAGAGCATGGCATGCACAGCCACATAATGGCTGCTGGAAGAGGTGGAGCCAGCTACATCATGGCTGCCACAGTTTACCTTCAGTCACACAATGAAAATGCTGCTTGTGCTGTGGTGGCAGCTGCCAAAACAATGTTTTTTAAAAATTTAAACAGCCAATCAGAAGCCCTGCTGGGCAAAAGCCTCACCTGGTCCTGCCCACTTTTTGAAAACACTTGGAAGGCATCAAGAAAGGTGTTGGCTAAGATTGTCAAGTGGAAGAACCTTCTCCGCAGGCTGCAGGGAGCCTTTAAAATGAGTGTTCGGTCTTGTGAGCACCAGTTTGTAGTGCTGCAGCCTAGGAAGTACATTTCAGTAGATTGGAGAGGAGGAGGGACTATGTTGTCGGGCCACCTGTGTGGCTTTTGCCATTTTTCCAATCACAGGCTTGAAGGTTGGCCTGTTCCATGCCCCCTCCCCAATTTGACTGGGATTGTAATGCTAATTGGTTGATTGTACCTGTTCATCCCTTTTCAAAGCTTGCTATCCTCTATGTTTTGTGTAATAGGGAAACAAACAGTGCTGCGATTTTTCTGTATGCATGAACACAGTCTCTGGCTTGCTCTTCTGTATTGTATTTGTTTCCACACCAGTTATAGCTCTCCATCCTGTCACGTTTTAGAATGGTTAGCTTGTACCTATAAATGTGTGACTAGACATTAACACCAATTTATATTCTCAGCTTTGCAAATGTAGCCAATCATTCCTAGTCTGTCCCTTCATGTTGTAATACATTTTTCTCTATATGTTTTTCCTTTCCAGGGGCTGGAAGATTGCCGGGGGGATTCTCATCATTATAATAATTTCCATTAACATGTACTTTGTGGTGATCTACGTCACCGCTCTGGGGCAGATGGTATTGTATGTCGTTGCCTCAATTATCAGCATTGTGTATCTAGCCTTTGTGGCATACTTGGTAAGTTGATGGTCTCTGTGTGTGAGTGTTTTGTAAATCTTGTACCTTATTAGAATTTGAATATGCATAGCCTACTGTGCCTTTTACCCCACTTTTTTCAGAGAATGTACAGATTCTTGATTATTGTTGCCTTTGATCATGGGCAGCAGTCATCATCCATTCACTAGCTGTTACCTATTCCTGCTTTAATACAAATCCCCACCCCTGTAGATCAACATATAGCTGCCTCAGTGCATGTCTAATCTTCCATTCTGAAATAACTACTAGAGGAAAAAGTGGGGTGCGAGGCACAGTAGGCTATGCATATTTGTCAAGCTGCTGGCACTAGCTGGCCTAGCCCTTACACCCAACATTTGCAGGGGCACGGCCTACACAGATGGAATCTATTTCATAGCCAAAATAGCAGGCATTTTCCCAGTTACTGTAATGAACTGGTCAGAAAGTTGCTTTGCTAAAGGGATAGGGAGGGACTGCAACCCGCTCCACTGTATCACTATCTTACACTGTAAGTATGTTCTAGACTTGGTAGTTTCTGCAGCACTTACATTGCAAGCTCATGCTTTGTTTCAGCTGTGTGTAAAGTTTCTGTTTATTTTCAGACTTCTGTAGTCCAAAAAGCCTATTGCAGGGGTGGCCAAACTCACATAATGTAAGAGCCACTTAGAATAAATGTCAGATGTTTGAGAGCCATAGGACAGGAAGGAAGGAAGGCAAATAAATGCGGAAGTGGGGGAGGTGGAATGAAAGCAACTTTTAACTTTAAATGTATTCTCAAAGCCACCAGCTGGCTTGGCTTGGAGAAGCGATTTAAAGAGAAATGCCTTCTCCAAGTCGGCTGACAGGGTGGTGGGGGCTTCAAGAGCCACTCAGTATGTGTGAAAGAGCAACATGTGACTCCCAAGCCACAGTTTGGCCACCCCTGGCCTATTTTATCACTCTTTGGATGCCCTGGTAATTGTACTTGATTTACACTATATAAACTACCTTGAGTCTGAGTGAGAAAGTTGGACTATAAATAACCAAGTAAAATAAAAAGAAAAGAAAACTTCTATAGCCCAGATCAGCTTGGGCTCTCTCAGCTTAGCTTCACTGAAGAAAAGGCAGTTTCATCACCACTGAGCTGCCACTCATTAACACAGGAAGCCCTACTCAGCGGCAGTCTGGAGGCCTGCAGGGTCTCACACTGCCCATTTTAAGATTACAGCAGTTTTATTCTGCTCACGATGTGAACTGCTCCACCCGGGGGCGGGATTAGAAAGAACATTGTTTGTCACCTTCCCATCTGCAGACTCCTAACCCCAGGGTCCCCCACCTTTTTGAACTGGAGGGCACCTTCTGACACAGGTGGCTGCACACAGCCACAAAATGGCTACCTGCTACAGGAGGCAGAGCCCTACACACATGGAGGAAGCCAAGGTGCAGGCGAAAAGGAGAGTGTTTTTTTTAAAAAATACACTGGGAAAGAGGAGTGAGAGAGAAAATTAAACTGGCACTGTGGTGTCAGCTGCTGCAGAAACAGTGTTGTGGGGGTAAAAGAGAAGCTAACAGTTCCTTTGGAAGTCTGGCCTCTATCTCATGAGCCCTGAATGTTCACATTTTTAATCTCTCACATTTTAAATATTGTTAACTTCCCACATGATTGATTTAAAATTCTGGGTAAATAAACTGAGTTGATTGGTTAGTAGTTAATTAGGAAAAAACACTTTTGAAGAGTTAAAAATTGCTTCCTCATAATTGGCTGAGCCTTTTTTTTTTTAGTGGGCTGTTTACCTGACTGTCTCATCAGGTATTCCATAAGATGAGCAAAAACTAATTAGCTTTTAGAAGACAACTCTTATGTTCTTGGTCACTTATCTTGGCTGTGGGTTTTTATAACTTAAATAGTACGTGTGTGTGATTTTTATAATATTGTCTAATTTTTGTAGTTTGCTTAAGTATTGCATTGTATATTGCTTTGAAAGACTTTTTAAAAAATGCTGTATAAATCTGCTACATAAATAGGACTGGTAAGGGCCCTGTTTGGAGAAGCACTCTTCTCTAAGATAATGGCTGTTGCATTGAGAAAGCATGCACCGTTTGTTTGTTTATTTATTCATTCATTTATTTAACATTTCTGTCCTGCCTTTCCACAATGCCCAAGACATCTTACAGAATATAGACACAATTAAAAACATAGTTAAACACACACAATAAAAGGCAATTAAGGTAAAATTGCCATATTGTCTGCCAGCTGCCAGAGAAATTCTTTAGTTACTTCCATTAAAAGCACCTCCAAATAATTCCTCTTTGCACCTTTTACAGAAGTAAGAAAGTGTCAGCGCTTTCTGCACTGGATCTGGTTGGCTGTTCCAAAGTGTGGGTGCAGTCGGTCTAAAAAACCCCCATCTAAAACCAATGTATTAATGTGTATCGAATGGATTGATTATATGAGTTTTAATCAACAAGCTCAGATTTCTTCAGTTGAGAAACTAGATATAGCTTCTCATTTAAAATAACTAAGCAACCATTTGCCAGTTTGTTGTAGTGGCTAAGAGTGACAGACTCTAATCTGGAAAATCGGGTTTGATTCTCCATTCCTCCACCACATGAAGCCTGCTGGGTGATCTTGAGCCAGTCACAGTTCTCTCAGCGCTCTCAGCCCCACTTACCTCACAGGGTGTCTGGAGAGGAAGGGAGGGCAATGGTAAACTGCTCCTTCAGGTAGCAAAGGGCAGGTATAAAACCGGCTCTTCTTCTCTCTCGGAAGGTAGAATCAGTCTCTTGCCCTGAAGACCCTACTGGGTTTGCCATAAGTTGGCTATGACTTGACAGGGAGCTTCCACCACCACCAAAATCAGATCCACACCCCACCCAAATCCTGATTGGTGCTTGTCCTCCACAGGAGAAGGCATGATTTGGAAGGGAAGGCACCCAGGAGAAATGGTCACTAGCAGTTTGGAGGGAAGTGCCTTGAACACACAGGGAGAGTGCTCAATAAATTAGTATTGTAGGCTGCCAAAAATATGTTGCAGCAGCCAGGCTTCTGTATCTCTTTTAAAAACAAAACAACATACATACATACATAAACCCAGGGCTTTTTTTCAGCAGGAACACACAGGAATGCAGTTCTGGCTGGTTTTGTGTTGGAGATGTGGCTTAATATGCAAATGAGTTCCTGCTGGACTTTCTCTACAAAAAAAGCCCTGCATAAATCCACAACTAATTTGAGATTTTTTTCTTTCTCTCTCTCTCCCTCCAGAGTTGGCAGTGTTTAATTGCTCTTGGGGTCTCCTTCCTAGCCTGTGGGCACACGGTAAGAGTCACGAGATCCTTGCTTACTGAAGAGCCATCTCCAGTGCGAGTTAATTAAAATACTGGGTCTGTCTGTGTCCACAGCAGCTAGCCATCAGGGCCAGTGCGTTTCTATGGTTTACTGTGTGAACAAATACCAATGTATGTGCAGTTTGGCACAGAGCATTAAGGTTGTAGTGTAATAGTGTTAATGGATGTACACAATGAGAACTATTTAGGCTGTTCTTTTTTTTTTGTTGATCATCTCTGCATTTGCATTATGGAAATATGTAATTGCTGCTTTTGTAGTACCAGATTTTCAGGGAGAGTGCTACATGCGAACTGGAAACACTAAAAAAAATGCTGTCAGGTTACACCAAGGGACAAACTTATTCCAACTAAATTTGTCCCATTAATGGATGATTTTTTAAAAAAGTTCTAAAGAGGGCATGAAATTCATAGGTGGAATTCCAGTCTAACAGAAGGGGACCAATAGATCTGCAATTCGAATATGTACACTTACCAGTAAAAGGGCAAAAATTCTTTGGTGCCAAGAAAAGTTTCTACATTTAAGCAAAACCTTTAAAAGCTTTATATGGGATGTACACTTTAAACATCAGGTAGGGAGGTATGAGGAGATGGGGGTAGAGAAAACCTCTGCATTCAGAAATGTAGCATAGCTAGGAAAACGTTTGGCAGAACCTTTGTTGCTGCGAAACTAGATGTCTGCATGCAGAGAGCTGATTCTCCATAGGACTTGCAATGCACCCCTCCCAACCTACAGCTGAAATGGTACAGCTCTCAGAAAGCTTTACCTGCTTGATTATTCTGAATGTAGAAATGGAGGCTAAGTCTGAAAGCAAATCCCACAGCTTTCTGTCTGAGCTGGATTGGCTCACCCTTCCTTCTACCACAAATTCAAGGAAGGTGTGAAATTAGTGACCCTAAAGCAGTCTTCTGAAACCAAATGACTTCTTTACCAAATAGAACAGCACAGTAGTTCTGGTATTTCCCTCAGTTAACAAAGCCGGCACTGCAAGATGAGCACAGAATTTCATTTCCAATGGTAAACTTGCTCTAATTCTGATCAAGTTGCCATACTTTTGTTTGTCTGTATCCTTCTGTAAGATTTCTGCCCAAAATACCCTCAAAACTGAGTCATGTGTCCATTATAGGGGCCCAGGAAGGGGGAGAGAATGTGTGGCCCAGCTACAAAACATCTGTTTCTTGGAAGAAAATGCACTTGCTTTTCAATAAAGGCTTGCTCTAGAGTTGTGGTGTGCCCTTGTAGCCACCACACTGTAATTTTCCTGGAAGTTTTCCTCTGAGTTATCTGCCCCCAAGGAATCCTTTAACTGCCTTTTCAATTTCAAGTTCCCCAAGGCAGTTTGTGGAGAGATGACAGTATAAATGTCTTCCCTCCATATTGTGTGAACGCAGCTTGAATGCTTTTATCCCCCACAAATCATGGTTGATACAAAGTTTTGAGAAGGTGTATCTCTTCTAAAAAGAATTTTGAAACAGAAATACAGAGAATATTTGTTGGCGTCACACAATTTAGCCTTTCTTGACCAAAAGAAATTTGCCCCAGAAAAAAACACCCCTCAATCTGGCCTTATACATATAACAGATAAGCTTTTTCATGTTGCTTGGTGTGCAATTCTGGCAGCTGGCAAAAGGGAAAGAATTCTGTGTTCAGTGTTTACAAGTCCTACTGTCTCTTTTTGTGATTAATCCTTGTATACCATAGTGATATAATGTCTCTATTTCCCACAATTGCTTGTGTCTTGACTTTATGGAGTGTTAAAAACTTATATAATTAGGAAGTTTGACTCCACTGAAGTAACTTGAGTATGAAAAACTGAGAAGAGACTTTCAGCCAAGAGTCTCCAGTGTCATGTAATACAACCACCAATTTGAAAACCACACGCTCAGTTAATCTGGCATGTGTTTAAATTTGCTCAGACCTTCTTTTTGTTGAATAGTTTTGAATGTGTTTTCTCACTTTTTGTTCTAGTGGTTGCAAAATCATGGCACAGTTCACTTATAAATCAGAGCAATGATAACATTAAGAATTTGTGAAAGGTGTGTCTCAGAGTATGAGCTGGAAAATATGTTTATAATGTATAATGAGAAGTGATTTCTTAGAAATGAGTACAGATTTTCCTCTAGGGATTTCCAGGGTACTTTCATTAGAGTAGTTTGAATAGGCTCAATAAGGAATACGGAGTCCCTGGGCGTGTGTGTAGGGAATATAGTGATTATGTTTGGTACATACTGAAGTATGTCCCACAGAAATAGGGTGGCCCACCACCTAACTTTCCTTTTGTGTTTCGACTTGGAATTTGACCTGGAGGTAGCCTCATGTTGAGTCAGTCCAAAACAAGTTCTACATTGTATGCCTTTTAGAAGTGAAAATAACTTTTCAGTCTCTTCAAGAAACAAGCTTACTGAGAGGCCTTGAGAGTTTGGTCCAGCAGTACTTGCAAGTATTGTCATAAATCTTAAACATTTGTTTTTGCTGTATTAGAATGTGAGGAGGCGTGGTAGGTTTTTTTCTTACCTGTTTGCATTAACTTTGTTTCAAATTCTGGCCCAGGCCCCCAACGAAGCTGGCTTCTGAGGGATTCTAACATAATCATGTTTTTCCTTTGCTCTTAAAACATGTATCATGATACTAACTGTCCCAAGTTGTTTAAAGCCCCAAGATGGTTTGTGGGGTTGCACTCATAACTAAAATGCACAGGCTGAATCCTTAACTTGGCCACGGTTTCAGTTCACCACTACATTTGGCTTTCACTTACTCATAGGTGTGTGTTTCTCTCTTTTAAAACACTGATAACAAATCATTTCTTAGAATGGCCTCTTCATTGGTGGAAGCCTTTGTGTTTGTCCTTTTCTAACCAGATTTCTCCGTTCTGTATTGGCTCATATTCCTTCACTCCCCATCTTGTTTACATAGTTTTGAAAGAGTCAATACCTTTCTATATCTCTCATACTTGTGGGGGTTTGAAAAGACCCCACAGCCTTTTTAATCCAGATTATTTTTATATTTATTTGTGCAAATGTCAAAGGCTGTGTTTCTGCACGTAGTTTTGCCTTCTGCATTCCTATTGACAGAGATGGAAATGGAGAACACTATTGTGTACAGAGCTAAACCAGTCATCTAAGGCCATGTAATATATTCTACTAGCCCATATGGGAAATACCACACCACAAACCAAGAATTTTCCTTTAACACCTCTGAACAATGGGAGGATACATCTAGTTTAGAAAAATAAATTTAAATAGTATTCTGCTTTGTACATTGGGGGTTTATATTGAAGGGAGCTGGGGGTAGGAAACATTTCAGCAGAGTTCCAAAAAAGGTGGCTTGAATGGTTTCATCTTTTGAATTTTTGATATCTTTGAAAGATAGATGGACATTAAAGAGAGTTGAAATTTTGTCAGACACTTGCATGCTGGGTTTGTCTTGTTATTCCAACAATTGGATGTAGTGGCATAAATCTACCAAATGTAGATAAAGTAAAAAAAAAAAATCTACCTCAGGCAGCTAGATTAAACATTATGTGAACAGTTTCCACCATCATTAAAGAATGTCTGCCTCCCCTTGGTGTTTAGCATATGTGTAGCTTTTCTGAACATGAAATGCTCAGGTCCACAGTAGAGGAGTTACGAAATGCAAAATGTGGAGTTGACTTAATACACTTGGGACAATCTCCATTTAGCAATTCTGCTCTTCACACCTCCATTTGTTTCAGTGGGACCTGCATAAGATTCCTGCTTCTGTGCAAAGTCTTGTGATTCCCATTGTAATCAAAAGAGAGACTTTGCTGAAATAAAGTGGCTAAATTGTAATTGGTATTAATCTGCATGATCATCTTTGCACTGTATTTGTTTTGACATATATTGAGATGCCCTTTTCCAGAAGAAATCATTTAACTCCTCCATTCACCATCTACTGAACATTATTTTACAATTCTCTTTCGCAACCCTGAGCCTCCAGTCTTGCATTTGTTCTATAGATTTTTTGCAATGTAGCTAAAATGGTTTGAGTATGGTGTGTGGCTGGATGTCTTCCATTTCTGAGTAGCAGAACAGTTTACACTAAAGCTTGTTGGTGACTGATGCCAGCAGCCTTCAGAAGCCCTAATTTTTTCCTTCTTCTATGCACTTTAACCTGGCAAAGTTCTCAGACAAACCTTCTACTTGGGATGTTAATTTATATTCAACACTGCTTGAACATGATGAAAGAGTCTGGAAAAAAATCACAACTCTGTAGCAATCATGTACTAACACATCAGAGCTACAAATGCTTGGCTTGGATAATCTGTGAAACAAATGTCGATTTTTATCTACTATTAACCCGTCTGTATAAATGATGGTTTCAATTAAAAGAATGGAACATTTTTCAACTTGGGTCTCTTTTTGCATCATTATTTTATGAGGCCAATGATGTTTTATGTTTATCGCAAACACTAGCAAATGTATATGAAAAATACCCTAAGTTTGTAGTGCTGGCATGTCCTCACTCCCTAACCCACTGGAACCTGAAAGAATATTGTGCAAACACACATTTGCAAAGCACTGTTTGACACTGAGGGCACTAAGGGAAAGGCCTGTACTCTCATTTGGAGGCCATGTGCATGTATCAGAACCTGTGCAGAGATTGGGATTGCGGTCATAGTCTGTGACTGGCAAATCCGTACTCAGGGCAAAGTTCAGTTTCCTACTTTGGAAAGTCAAGATACAAAATGATGGACCATTGACGAACAGGTGACACTAAGAATAAACCTCCTGGCTGGCCATAGGAAATATAATGGCCAGGAACACAAACATAAGTCAGCCTCCTGGATATGAAAGTTGCTTTGTTGGATCAGTTTAAGATTATGACAGAGGCTAACTAAATGTCACTGGAATGTCACAAGCAGGTTACAAAGCCTCTTCCTCAATTGGCTGACCTTGGCATCTGTAATTTGGAAGTATAGTGCTTCTGTAAAAGGAAGTTCTGCTTCCCTGTCATAGCAGATAGAGATGTTCCATACACGTCCATAGTTTTCTTTGGTCTTTTCTGAACCTACCACAAATTAACATTGTGGGTGTCCCCAAGTTCTGTCGGTGCCCAATAACGGGAGCTTTACCTGCCTTTGTCAAGACCTGCTTCTAGGTCTCCAGCTAAGACATCTTTGCAAATGACCCTGAGTTGCTTCTAAGCAATCCCATAGGGAATATAGGCATGCTGTCTATTTTAGGTCTCTAGCCAGCAAACGAAGAGTCATGTTTTGGATTGAAGAAATATCAAAGTCCTGTAACATGTCTTTCACTCATTGGTTTGTTCCTGAGTCAACTGAGACCACCAGCAAGGAGAACTCTGACTCCCACCTGTGAGTGAAACAGCAGCAGATTTCAGCTGAGCTCTTCCCTTGAGGAGCAGCTTAGTTGTTGACTCTGAGACTGAAGCAACTGAGAATCTGCAGCTGATGTCCATAAGAGAAGAACTCTGCCAGCCACTGCTTCTGCTTATTTTGGAGAGAGAGAAATAATCCAGGGTAGGGGTGATTCATGTTGGGGATTAAAGTGAACTACAAACTGATCCAGAACCACAAAACTGACCCTTCAGTTTACCTGCTGTCCCTCCTTATTGATTGGACTTATTGTTGCTTTCTTGTTTGAGTATCTTATTGTTCCATACTTTGCAATCCAGAGAATTAACTTTTATTTTAAAAAAACCCTGGAAGTAGCAATTTCCTACTAACACAACAAATTAATTGCTGACAGTGGAATACTTGCAAAGAGTCCTCTTGCAAGTCAGCAAAATCATTTTTAATATCACTCCTTTGATTTTGCCCCACTTACCCTTCTGTGGCAAATAACTGGTTGCTTCAAGTGATTATGTGTTATGGGAGTCTTTCCTCTTTCCTCCCCACCCCTCTTTCATTACAAGCTTTCCTTGCCAGCCCTAAGGGAACTGGACGGTGTAAGTAATTTTTAATGTGAAAACTTCCTGTGATATTTAAAAAATATAGAAACCATTTTATGGTCCTGAAAATGTTTAGTAAGTGTTAGCCTATTAAAAGCACTTGGTCTGTCTTTTTTTTTTTAAAAAAATTAACACCCTTATTTAATTTAAATCATTTAATTTAAAACTTCCAAGCTTACTAGGATTGACCAATTTTGCATGTTAGATGGTTGCCAATTTTCTTCTATGCAAATTAACATGAAATAGTTATTTTAAAAAATCAGCAGCCGATGGACTTCAAACAATGTGTGTGTGTGTGTTTTACAAACCTTAAATGACTAGATCCAGGACTTTTTTGGTAGAAAAAGCCCAGCAGGAATTCATTTACATATTAGGCCACACCTCCTGACACCAAGCCAGCCAGAACTGTGTTCCTGTGCATTCCTGCTCAAAAAAAGCCCTGACTGGATCAATCCAGTGCATGTTGGGCAGCTTAGATACCAAACCAGAAGAACTGCTTTTGGCTCCCAGAAGACATGGGTTGTTTTTCAGGTGTTTTCCACACCAGGACGAGCTGGAGTAGTTTCCCAATTGCTGCTGTGGATGCTGACACAGTGCAATGACAGTGAAGTCTCCTTATGGCAGAAATCCCTGCCCCAGGTCCCCTCCATTACCAATTTCTTCCTACCACCAATGCCACAAGGGCCTTTACTTTCTAAAACATTGTTATATCCCTTGCCTTTCTTTTTAAATGTAGGTACCAAAAGGGACTAGAGATTTTTTAAAAAGGGAAGTGAGGCATTTAGAAAAATCTAACATTCAGATTCATATAATGTTATGACAATATACAATTGCTGATTTTAAAAAGTCCCCTCCTCCCATGTGGTGGGGTGAGGAAATGGCTTCTGAGGAACAGGGCAAGGAAGATGGCTGACGCGTGGATGGGAATTCAAACTTTCCCATCTATGTGGCAGCTGTTCATGCCAAAGCAGGTTTTGGGGAGACTGGAGAAAAACCAAGGAAACCCTGTGAGGTACACAAATACACCACAATGTTGTGGAGAACTCGAGGTGGAGGGAAGTAGAATCAAACTCAGGACAAATAACCTATGAGAAAATACCCTAGTCTCTCTTGTAACAGATGCAGAGTTGGATCCAGTAGAACTGTCCACTGACAGAAGAAATTATCTCAATGGAGTGAGGCATTCTTGCCTTTTTCTCCTGCTGTAGTCTGAAAAGCTGCTTCTGGGGGACAGCCAGGGAATCTATGAAACAGCAGGAGGGATGAAATGCAGGACTAGAGGGAAGAATTGGTGAAAAGTCACTTTCAAACAAAGGGTAATTTGTTTCTGTTCCCAAGAAGGCATGGCCCACATCTCTCCAAAGCAGGGTTCTCTTTTGAAATTCACACATCTTAAAAGCACAGCGTAAGGCTTCCATAAACCCAGCCGCCTCTCTAGGATTAATCTAGGAAGTGATGTTGGCAGTCTCAGTTCCTGTTGCTGTTACTCTGGCTGTGAGTCACAAGAACCCTCAGTCTTCGGTTGTAGTATCTTTAACACCACTTGAGACAGGGTGAGTTTTTCACAGAACAGGACAACAGTGTAATGCAAACAATGAAGAGTCTTGTAGTACCTTTAAAGATTAACAAATGTATTGCAACAGAAACTTTCATGAGGCAGAGGCACGATCTCATCACAGGCCCAACGGGGTCATCTATGCAACTGAATAAAAAGGAAAGGAGGTACAAACCAATCCCCGAATAGTGCAAAAGATTGTAGTGTTACACTAGTCGCTTGTGCTCTACTTGGTAGTGTATCAGCTCAGCTGAATTAAAGATCCTGCAAATGAATGCATAGCAACCAAATGGGTGTGTGTGAGATCTTTTCCTAGAGAGCAGCTCTTGGTAATACCGTAGGCAGAGCAAGATTGGGGGTATAAACAGACTACATGCCTATCTTCTTTACGGCTGAGAACTATGCTTTCTCTGAGTTTCTCACTTTCTTACACACAAAGACTCCATCACCAAGGATACATCGATGACATTTTCAACGTCAGTAGCCAAGGAAAGAATGCTCTTGAGAAATCCCACCATGTTCTTAATGATCTCTGCTTTTCCATAAAGCTACACCTAGACCGTTATGTAAAAAAAGATCACTACAGTATAGAAGAAGACTGCAGATTTATACCCCACCCTTCTCTTTGAATCAGAGACTCAGCGGCTTACAATCTCTTACCCCCACAACAGACACCCTGTGAGGTTGGTGGGACTAAGAGGGCTCTCACAGCAGCTCCCCTTTCAAGGATGACAACTGTGATAGCTATGGTTAACCCAAGGCCATTCCAGCAGCTGTAAGTGGAGGAGTGGGGAATTAAACCCGGTTCTCCCTGATAAGAGTCCACACACTTAACCACTACACCAAACTGGCTCTCTAAGCAAAGGGCCATTTGAACACCATCATTTAGGATAGGCTTTGCAGAAAAAAGAACAGAACGCTACTTGCCCACTACAGAACCTTCCTAGTGCACCATCAAGTATCCATAATTGAAAATAATCCTTCAATCTCAAAGGACTTTGGAAACCTGTGCTTGCTTACAAACAATCCCCCAGACTAAAGAGCAACTTCCCAGCACCCGTGGGCCACCAAAGGGAATCACAGACACACATTAAAATAATAGTACCTAAAACTAGTGAGGGAGCCATGAACTGTCAACATGACATTGTAGAGCAGAGCTGAATGTTCCAACAAAAATTCCAAAGACATTTCAAAGGGAAACTCCAGTATACACTTGCTGAGATATAATTTATTAACAAATACAATGTGAAACTTGAATTCAGCGGAGCTTGGGAGAGTGGGTGGTTCAGACCAGGAATTAATTGATTGGACCAAAAAAGAGGGGGGAAACCAACCCAGTACAGGAAAGGTAACAAAAAAAAAAGGTTGAAACAACTGAATGCAGCTGAACATACAGTCCTGTTATATAAATATACAGTATATTTTAGTTATGCTTAAGAAATATTAAAATCAAACTAAAAACTACTTATCTGTGGTTCAGTATATAAGTTCCTTATACCAATATCAGGACAAATGTCAAAATATATGCACCCAGGTTAAAAGGTACACAGTGCCAAAATACAAGAACAAAATGTGTTTTGGCTACAAAGCCTTCTTCAGTGGTAAAGTACAAGCTGAACATTCCATCAGATAAACCTCAAACGCATTCAAAACAAATCATATACAGAATGGACGTAAAAACCAACAATTATCAAATGCATTATGGGCCTTACACAGAGATGTTCTCCCATGGAGTAACTGGAAATAAATATTCGTAAGATACAACATGGGCCACTGATTTCAGGATGATTTCTCTTACGTTTGTAGCTGAGCACTCCATTTGGATTGCGAATCTTGTAGGTTCGGCCCATAAAGATCCATGGGCACATGAAATACGACACACTTGGATGAGTGGTCCATGTTGTATCTCATGAATATTTATTTCCCAATCTGCAGTATTACACAAGCCATATGCAAAGGTTACACTGTTCTGTTTGCACGGGGTAGAAGCCTATGAGCCATGCATTCTGTGAGCAAAGTTTGCACAAGCAATGTATTGTCTGAAGAGAACAACATGGGGATTTTTTATGCCAGTACAACTTCTGTTCATGCAAGGTTCATGTAAATAGGAGCTGGGCCCACAGAGAAAATTCATGTGTTGCCCTTGGCACATGATATGGCTGTTGTGCTCCCAAAACGATGAGACGTTCTTGTTGTGCATTAACAGAACATTGACATAATGTCTGTACAGGGCTAAAGCATTCAAGGAAGGAACTCAGGAGGTTCAAAAGCCATTAAAAAGTTACACTGCCAGATTGACTACCAATGTCCCGTAGCTTGGGTCTGAGGAACCAGAATTGCATTGAATATATTAAGTGAACCCGCCTTCTGTATCAGTCAAGAGTCGGGGAAGGAACTAGCATGTGTTTCAAGCCTGTTGTCTAGATTTGATTATCTCCGATTTCCGTTTCCTCTTGGTTCCAGCTTCCCAAAGAGTGTTCCTAATCACTGCCTCTCTTTGCCTTCTCTAGTATCATCTGGGACTCACTGCTCACCCTGAACTCTTCCTTCTCAACAATATCGATGCTGACCCAGTCATCAGTAGATGAATCCCTCTGAATTGCAGTAGTAAGAACATAGTGTTTTGTTTTTCAAAGAAGTCCTTCAATGCTGCACAGAACCAAGTTTTAATTGGTTCAGAAGGGAACATGTATTTTCAAGGACTATGAAGGGACTTGGAACTTTTCTTTGATGAGAGGAATAGAAAATGTACAAAGGGGATTGCAAAGTTTCTGGATAGTGTACTGGATAGTGTACTTTCTTAGAGTTGCACCCAAGTTTAATTGGGAAGACTGTTAATGGATTTCTGATGTTGTATACACAAAGTATATGATGCATCACAAGAGGGTAGGATGACACATGATGCCAGCAGACCCATGTCTTTAAATGTAGCCTGGAAAGGGTGAGGGAGGGGGGGGACAGATGGAAGCAGAAAAATGATAGGCTGGAGGAAAGTGTTGAACCCTTCCTCTATTCTATCTTCCCTACCCCCACCCAGTTGTTTTCTTCCCACTGGGCTTATTTCCAATCTCAGACCCTGTCTGTAACCAGTAGAGGTTGAAAGGGGAGAGAGGTGAACCCAAAGAAGGTTCTGCATTCTCTTTCTGCTTTTCCATTTAAAGTTCCCACTTGCTCTACAAGTGTTTAGAGGCATTCCTACATTTGAAGACACGGCTTGGCTACCATCTCATGTTCTTCCAGCCTAAGACTATACCTTGGTTTTAGATACAAGGTTTTGAATTTTTATCTTTTTTTAATGTAACTTATTTGGGGTACTTAAATGTTTCTCTTTGAAGCTGCTGATAACTGGGCTTCTGCTTAATACAGACTGTTACCTGTATGTCTAAGGTAGAAATGGTTGGACAATTCATTCCACCCCCAGATTTCTGGAACTCATCCAGAAATGGAGACTGTTCTATTGATATTTGATTATTATTTTATAAAAAGTATCCTATGGAAGGAAATCTGTTTGTACAAAAGAAAATTCAGATACATAAAGTCATCTTGGGGAGAGACCCTAATGTACACAATCCATCAGGAACAATTTCTACACGAGACCCATTGAGATGACCACAAGTTGCACAAGAGCACAAGTGCAGGTCTTTAAGACTGCTTCCACGTTGCAGCAATTTGCTGTGTAGCTGTTGTCACTGCTGTGAATGCAGAGGCATTTGCTGCAGCAACCGTGTCCACAGAGAAAGTATGGTGAACTTACCTGGCTTTGGCCAACCATGGTTGCCATTCTGTCCCCTCTCATGTCACCGGAAGGCTATTAGGGGTTTTTGTTTAAAAGTCAGTAATTGCTACATTGGTATAGCATTATAAGTATATTTTGCTTTGGTTTTCTAGTTTCTCCAGTCAATTTTGTTACAGAGACCTTTCCCCTTATACTTTTGCAATGAAAAAAACTAGATACTGATCCCAAAGGATTAAAGAAAAAACCCTAGGAATTCAGATGAACCAGTAACTGTGGCAATAAATTGTTAGACCATAACACTCTAGCAATTACTGATTCTTTTTTAAAAAGCCCATGGCTTGCATCAAATGTTTCTTCATTTATTTTCAATGCAAGTTGAAGTTTGCTACAAATCTAACCCCGTACTAATGCGTTGTCTTGTGTGCTGTTCATCAACAGTTTTCTTTCAAAATTAACTGTACCATCCTTAGCCATTGACTTAACTCTGCTCGAGATGGCACTTTCTATCATTCTAGTTTTTTCCTTCCTAACTGAGCTGCGTGTGTTCCAGGTTCCCACAAAACTGCATGAGAAAGTACACAACAATAGGACCAAAGAGAAGGCTTAGCCAGATATTTGTATTTTAAGAACATACCTACACGACACATTTCAGATAGTTTAAGGCCAGATTAACATCCATAGCCTGCCCCAAATAACAATGAGACAGTGTCGCTTTGAGACGATGCTGATGTTTTTTTGGTTTTGTTTATTGGAGATCTCTAAATACATCCAGAGAACTACCATATCTGGCAACTTCTGAAATATGAATAGGGTTTTTCTTAAAACAACTGCCATTTAATGCAACAACCAGTGAATTTAAAAAATCCACAAGTCCTGATACCTGAATCCAAAATACAGGTACTTGGAAATCATTGATTGCAGAGGTGTTCATTCCCAATAGTAACAATAATTTAGGATACCAGCATTTTCTGTTCATTCTGAATATTCAATATTTCAATGTTTGAACTTGGAACTGATTGCCAAATAGACATAGGGTGAAAACAGATTAATCCCAAATGAATCTTCTAAAAGCTGTCTTTGAAAAGTGCTGCTTGAATGTTAATATGCTTAGCCACTGATCGATCACCTTACCTTCTTTTTTAATAGAAACAACTTCAAAATTGCAAAACTGCTCTGGGAATAGGTGGTGGGAGCTTTCTTGGTGGCATCGGGGGGGGGGGGAGGTGGCAAACAGCACCAAACACAGCGGGCTTCTGCTTCCGTCTTGCAGAGCCTTGTCTTTTTCAGCACTTCAACCTGGAGAGGAATTGTTACATTTGAACTGACCTAAATGTGGCAAAGGTGCTTCCAGAGGAGCTCCACAGTTATAAAAGCTTTACTTTTGTCTTCACCCCAATGTGAACTAAGCATGTGAAATTCTGCTGCCAATATATACGGCACAATTGCCCTTTGGTGGTCAGATGGGTTTAAAATAATATATTTGTAATCTGTGTTCTGTTACAAATACAATTCTCCCTTATATTTTTGTGATTTTTTTTGTAAAAAATGGCACTAATTTATTTTAAATGTACTATTTGATTTTGTTTCAATAAAGGTTCAGGTTTTCAAATAAACATTTCAGCTTTCTAACCTCTAATCTCCTTGGTTGATTGTGATTATCTGGGACTTCTAACCTAAAGATTTAAAAAAAAAACCTTTGATTTTTAAAATGGTTTCTCTGCTAGAAGTGTTTGAAATGCACTAACAAACAGCACACATAGGCTTGTTATTGCTCAGTCCTACCTTGCTTCAGGAACTGAACTGGAAAGGGGGTTAGATAGGTGCATTTTTACATTTATACATGTACACACACACCCTCCCTAGAAGTGTATGGTGGGGTTCATTCTATTGTTTTTCTAAGATGAAGGGGATTTTAAGAAAGGATGATAATTCAGTGGTAGAGCCAGGTGTATTACGGGCAGCAGGTCCTAGGTCCAATTCCTGGTATTCTGTTTAATTTAAAAAAGTAACTTAGGTAGCAGAGAAACATCTGCCTCATATCCTGTAGAGCTGTTGCTCACAATAACAGATTGATAGACTAGGTATAACAATGGTCTGACTCAGTATAAGGTAGCTATATTGCTTCATATCAGGGTTAATATATCGATAACAGGCTTCTCAAATGACTGAAATAACTCTGAATACTATCATCTGGATTAAAGAGTTTCAAGGCTGGGTAGCCCACTCAAGTATAAGTCTAGTACTTGTTCTGAGCTTATAGCATCTGTTTTTATTAAACAAGGTTTCTTCAAAGTCGTAGTAGTATGCTTGGAATACTTGCTCTCCTTCTTTGCCTCTATGATGCTAATCATTTTTCCGGCTTACTGCTGGTCTGGCTGACGTAATCAGTAAACATAGAGTATAAAACGCCTAACAAGAGAAAGAAGGTACCTTTGTTAGCAATGGTTGCTTCAGTACTGCTCAGCAATTATTGTTCTTAATGTATGTAGCATCACATTTTATACTTTAGCAGGGGCAAATGATGTGATCATGGGATTTAATAGATTTTATATAAGCCACCGTCCCCCAAATTCTTTTCAGCGATAAACTTTGCCAACTTTTCCTTCTGCTCTTGATAAAAATGACATATATTCCAAATGTGAATTTTATATGCTATGAACTGTTTCCCCCACACAAAGAAGCCACAGTGGGTTGGGAAAGAGATGTTACTTACTACCAGTTTCTGGAAAATGTGATCATGGCGACTCTTTATCTTACCTAGTGTGATTGCCCCTACGACAAAGCTTTGTGCTGCAACTCTCGTGTGGATGAGATGGATTGACATTTTTTTGTTTCCTCTGTGTTTTAGCTTATAAAGACCATAACCCACTACAGTAAGGCAGCCTGCTAGTCCTGTAAGTTAAAGAGAAGGGTAAAGTTATTCAATCACTGTGGGGTAGCCTCTGCCTCTCTATAATCTTAGGTCAGAAGTTGTGGTAAAATGCAATAATCCTCCCTATAGTCCCCTGATCAGTAAACGACATATAGCCCAGGCAAGCCCAATCTTGCAACCCTGGCAAGTACTTGGATGGGAGACTTCCAAGGAATACCAGGGCTGGGATGCCAAGACAAGCAAGCAAGCAAGTCACCTCTCTGAAACATCCAAGCCCCACTAGGGAATGGCAGAAGTCAGCTATGACTTCTAGGAATGCATGCGCACGCACAAATGCAACATATATATATGGCTTTTTCTAGCAGGAGCTCCTCTGAATATTAGGCCACGCCCCCTGATATAGCCAATCCTCCTGGAGTTTACAGTAGGCCCTGTACTAAGAGCCCTCAAAGCTCTAGGAGAATTGGCTACATCGGGGGCATGGCCTAATATGCAGAGGAGCTCTTTTTATATAAAATGATATGTACAGGACTGTCTGCATCCTTTTCTTATAGCTTACCTGGCTCCCATATTGGATCCATTCTGGTAAATATTTCTGTGAGACACTGCATACATGAATGGATGAAGCTGTCCTAATGTCAACATTGTCTGCTCCATCCGGCACTAGCTTTTTAGGGTGACAGGTATGGTTCTTACACATCACCTACTACCCAATCCTTTTGGGGGGTTTTTAACTGAAGAGATGCTGGGGATTGAACTTGGGACCTTCTTCATGAAGAGCAGATGCTCCTACTGAGCCACAGTAAAGTCATTCTCAAGGATCAGGAAGGAATGCTTCCCACAGAACACACTGTCTAGTGACTTCCTTTGCAGCTCCTTTCCACTTCCTTAGTAGTCCATGGCTCAGTTCACTTGCTACTGTCGCCTAGAACTATCTGTTCCTGAGGCATCTAGAAGAAATGTTGTCTGTTTCCAGCACACAGTGGACTGAATTACATGATTCTTGCATGGCAGTGAGGATTGAGTTAAGTTTTTTTTCCAGTTCTGATACATGGGATGAATGAGAGTTCTAACAACGTCCCAGTTTTAGTTTGTCTTCACTAAAGTTGGAGATGTTCAAACAGGGAGACTGAGTTCACTTCTGAGGTTCTAAATGCATGAGAATATATCTGAAATGTGGAGTTTTAAAAACAGGGGCACAATACCAGTTATCTAAAGACTCCTGTGGCAGTCTGTGCCCACCTTTTTCATGGAATTAAGTTTTGGCAATTTCAGTTAAGTTAAGCTGATTTAATACATTGGACAAATTTAGAATGTTTCTTAAAATATGTTACATGATGCAGAAGAAGCCACAGTTTGTCAGCTTCATTAAATGCAGAAGCTGCCTTGATAATATGAGTGTTTAGCTAATAGGAACTGTAATATGCCAAATTTTCTGTTTACACTGGATCCATTATTAATTGTGCAGGTTTTTTAATTGGACCTGTTTAAAATCAAATTTTAAGACAGTAGTAAACATTAGTTTCAAAAGGATGTTTCATTTCCTGAGATAAAAGGTAGTATTTTGTTTTGGGATAAGCAAATTTCTGTTCTTTCATTGCTCTAGAACCTCTCCCCTGTGCTGCATTTCACTCTTTGTTTAACCATGAGAATTTCTCAAATTAATTCGAGAATTTGGTTCAGTTTTGACACAGCATTCCATTTTTTCAGTGCATCTTTTCCCTGTGTTACATTATCAATGTCCATGAGTGCCTTGATAAAACACTACAAAAGAGCAAGCTGCATGCGACCATACATATAACTTCATCAGGATTTTTGTTCTGTGCAGTCATCTCCTGACGTTCCCAATTGATTCTGTACACTTGGTAAAACACCAAACAAAAAGAATCTGGATACAGCTGTACTTCAAGAATGCTTTTTGTAGGGTTAGAGTTTGTTTGGTTTTTTGGTACATAGTATTTGAAAGAGGAAAAGGAAATAAACTGATGGAAATAAATGTTGTGCCAAACTGTACATACACAGCAATTTTTACAAAATTCAGAAAACATGGGAAAGAATGATGGAGAAATTCTAGTGCACCAGTTACACTTTGGAAACAAGGTAATTTATTTCAGAACTAATTCAGATTAGATAGATTCTGCTTTAAACCATGTTGGTTTAAAGCAGCAGAACCAAGTCCAACTCAAGAAATATCTGGGGACTTTGGGGGTGCAGCCAGGAACAAGGTTGTGACAAGCATGACTGAACTCCAAAGGGAGTTCTGGCCATCACATTTAAAGGGACTGCACCCCTTTTAAATTTCTTCCCTTCATTGGAAATACTGGAGGGTGGGGCACCTTCTTTTGAGGCTCAAAGAATTAGACCCCCTGGTCCAATATTTTTGAAAGTTGGGTGGTTTTTTCAGGAGAGGCACCAGATGCTGTGCTGAAAATATGGTGCCCCTACCTAAAAAAATAGGACCCCCTCCAAGCTCCAGATACCCATTCTCCATTATACTCCATAATGGTCCAGTCTCCATAGGGTTTGATGGGAAGTCCAGCAGATACTCAAACCCCCACCCAGCTTTTTGATAACCCTGAAGTGGGAGGAGGGACTCCAAACCAGGGGATCCCCACCCCAACTGGGGATTGGCAACCCTAAGCAGAACAAAGTTTGTGTGTCACTTAAAGGTCCTGCAGGACTTGAACTGAAAAATTCAAGTGAGCAGAACATCAGAAGCATCCTTAACTTCATTATAACTTTATTATAACTTTAATGACACACTGAATACAGATTTGTTTATTTTGTTATGAAGTGACATCCAGATGTGCAGAGCTCTTTCTTGGCAACTGGCTGGCTCTCAAAATATTAGTTAGGTGATGTAAATTGCATTTTTTTGTTTCTTCTGTTTTTGAGACGTAAATTCAACACAATGACGTTTCCTTTTTATCTTTGGACTACAAATGTGGTCAGAGAAGGCGAATGCTTTCATTGCAGCCAGCTTAATTGGCAACAGTGCATACAAATTAGCCTTTGTTCATGGGCATTGCATGTACAAATCACTTTAAATTCAGGGAAGGGCTCTGTTCCGATACACTTCTGGCTGAGCTGATAAATGGGTAGGAAGACTAATGAAGGCTGATTGGTGACAGCTTTCAAGGCTTCTGCTTTCTTCCCTCCATGTTGGCAATTTTTTAAAAAGGAAACCTTAATAGTCAACATGTGGTTTATGTGCCTTTTGAACTGTACTGATTTTTAAAAAGATCGTGCAAATCTGAGAGAGAGATGGAAACCAGACCTATCACATTTTGTGCCTGTTGGTGGTTAGGGCTGGGACAACCAACTTCTGTATCATCAGGGCCACCCTGATCTCCAAATATATTTTGAGATCTGGAACATTCTGACCCCCTCCCTGCCTAGTGAATGATCAAGCTGTATAGTAAATCTAGAGACTAACAGCATTGAAGGGTCACAGTTCACATGGTGCTCAGCTAATATTGGATCATCCATTGTGGGGGAGTTATTGACAGTTAAGAGAAAAATTAGGATTGGCCCTTTGACTTCTGAATTCATATGAAATATTTATTTTCTAAAATCCTCAGATGAAATAAACACATCATTTACTTAAAAGTGAAGCTGTAATGCTGCAAATTTGATGGGGCCAGTGTGGGGCAGATACAGCCACTACTCAGAGGTTAAGACAAATTTGTGGCAGATCAATCCATCAATGGCTATTAGCTATAATAGCTAGATATGTATCAGTTGCTGGGGAGCAATTGTGGAGGAAGGCAACTGCTTTCTTGCCCTGCTTGTGGGCCTTCTGGGGGCTAGTGGGCTGCTGGACTAGATTGACTTTAAGTATGATCCAGTCCAGCTCTTGGTTCAAAGGCTGCATCTGCCCACAGTCCAGAATATAAACCAGTGAGGATCATCTAACTGTGGGAAATTTGGTGGTAGAAAAGTGGCATCAAGTCACAGCCCACATATGGCGATCTCATAGGGTTTTCAAGGCAAGAGAAGAACAGAAATAGTTTGCCAGTGCCTGGTTCTGTATAGCCACCCTTGGACTTCCTTGGTGGTCTCCCATCCAAGGCCAACCTTGCTTATATTTCAAGATCTGACAAGATCAGGCTAGCCTGAGCTATCCCAGGCAGGTCTGGAATATAAACCAATGAAGCACATCTATCTTAAGGATCTGTATTTATTTACTTATTTAGTGCATTTGTATGTGTAGACCCAAATATGATTGCACTTTTACCAACAAAGGACCCAACAAAGATCTGAGAGCTGAGAAGAAGATACAATCATTAACTCTGATTGATTTAAAAGAAGACGCCCGTGGGTGAAAATATCACTGTCACTATGGAGCCATCTGGTTACAGCTGCTTCATAGTTTATATAAATGGCAGGATTTTAATTGGATGTCTAGTGTTCTTGGGGGGGGGGGGCGGATGAAAGATAAGGCTGAGACTTTGCAATGTTTTGCTAAAATCAAACAACTGATCAAAAGCTCTCTTTAGAAGAAAAATAATCTGTTGTGACTCTAAAAGCAGGCTATATCTAAGAAAGGGAATAAAGGAAAATGTTACTAAATATTGGCCCTGATCAAGAAGACTGTGCTTATGAATATGCATGCCTGATGCATACATGTGAGAGTTCATTGCAGAACACAGTTTCTCTCCTCCCCCAGAAAAACAGACTGTTGAGGACACAGCAGAATTAGAACTACTGCCCCTATGTCACTCTTGGGCATAATATGGCAGCAGGTGCTGCCAACAGCCCAAAGCCCAGGTAAGAAGAAATGCAGTTTTCCCTGGGAGGTATGAGATGAGCAAAACTTCCCCCTCTGGGCAGAAAACAGGTGTGGGGGAGTCAATTTAATTGTTTTCCAAACATGCCTCAGCTCACCTTCAGGAGGAGCCTCCTTAACTTGACATGACCTGTTCAGTGGGAGGATAAACAGAAATGATAAACACTTCTTGCCGCAGGAAAAGGCCCTCTCATGATGGATCTATCAGAGGAAGCAGATTTTTTAGCTGAGGTCTGGGGGGAAGCAGCCATTTTGAGCATGTGATCGTCTAAAGAGCTGGAACAAGTTTCAAAGTAATAGCAACTGTATAGAACTCCTAAGCTAAAGAGTCTGTCCTATTTTCTAACATCTGTTAGAGCACATACAGAGAGAAGGACAGAGGATTTACATTTTATCAAGAACTTTTGGAATCCCCTGCTTAATCTGGTGCTGTGCTAAAAGTATGCTTGTAAACATTTTCTTTTTGATAAGCACTCTATCACTTTGGATGCTGGAAGTGGTTCTCTGTACCACATAGACCTCCACTGTCTTGGACATGCCATTTTAAAAGGTGCTTTGGGGGAAGGCAGGCAGTTGGCAAGTGGCTATTCCTCCAGGGGCACGCAAGGCAGTAAATTGTCCCTGTGATGACCAGGCGTTGGGCAGCAGGTGACACAGAAGTAAAGCCTCTGAACTTGGAAGGGAAGCTGAGAGTCCTGACCTTCCAGTGGGCAATTCCATACAAAGGTCAGGTGGTAGGGTTACCAATCCCCAGTTGGGGGCAGGTGATCCCCCAGTTTGGGGACCCTACCCCCACTTCAAGGTTCTCTTCTCTGCTGGGCACTCTTTTATACCCTATGGAGACTGATTCCCATAGGGTATACTGGAGAATTGATCTGTGGGTATCTGGAGCTGTGGAGGGGGCTATTTTTTGAGCATTTTTTTTCAGCATAGCATCTGGTGCCTCTCCTCAAAACACTACCCCAAAAGACTTGGCCAGGGGATCCAATTATTTGAGCCACAAAGGAAGGTGCTCCTGTCCTTCATTATTTCCAAATGGAGGGAAGACATTTAAAAGGTGTGCGGTCCCTTTAAATGTGATTGCCAGAACTCCCTTCGAAATAAATTCAATCATGCTTGTCACATTCTTGGTCCTAGCTCCACTACCAAAGTCTCCTGGCTTCACCCCTAAAGTCCCCAGGTATTTCTTGAGCTGGACCTGGCAACCCTAGCAGGTGGCGGCAGATGACTACCCAAGAGTGGAAGAAAAGCCTTTCCAGGTGTTGAGAAAAATCTAGGAGGGCAGGGCAGAATTGGACCTGCAGGCCAGAGCAAGCATGTTCCATTACGCCAGCTATCACTTGAACCTGGCGGTCACTTCTTAATTGCGTAAGGATTCAACTTACCAATGGGAACAAAGGGGGTATCCTTGGCTTTTCTAGCTAGTTTAGATGCTTGACTGTCATCTTCACCTGAAGACCACTCCTCATCAGAAGACATTTCTTACACCTGAAAAGAAAAAGGGAAAAAAATAGTTGACTATTTAAGCCCTGGGGGTGCAAATGAGGAGCCACATCTTTGGAAAAGCAGGAACAATTATTGATGGTAAGTTTGGTAACCTTTTAGTTACTGCATCTCTGAAGAAGGAAATGTTGCTGGATTGGCTGGGCTGCATTTTTTCAGGGTTTTTCCCCGAGCATCCTCTATATTAATAGCTACATTGGAGCTGCTTATTGCATACAGTGACTCATTATCCCTGCTCCCTTCTAATAATAATAATAATAATAATAATATTTTATTTTTATATCCCGCCCTCCCCGCCAGGCGGGCTCAGGGCGGCTAACAGACATGGGGATCCCATGATTCACATAAAACAGCATAAACAGTTTTAAATATATCAGTCACAAATAAATTATTTAAAACAGTTAAAATATATAAAATGGTGCTAAAATACTGTATCATAATGTACGCAAGATGGCTAGATGTCCATTCGTTGGATTAATCAAGTTCTATCTCAAAAGCCAGCTGGAAAAGAAATGTTTTGCAAGCCCTGCGGAACTGGTTCAGGTCCCGCAGGGCTCGCACCATCTCAGGAAGGTCGTTCCACCAACGAGGGGCTATCACCGAGAAGGCCTGCTCCCTGGTAGCCTTCAACCTAGCTTCTCTTGGCCCAGGGGTTGTTAGTAAGTTCTGAGAACCGGATCTCAGCGCTCTCTGGGGCACATATGGGGAGAGGCGGTCCTTTAGGTAGGCAGGTCCTCGGCCATATAGGGCTTTAAAGGTGATGACCAGCACCTTATAGCGAACACGGTAGACAACCGGCAGCCAATGCAGATCCCGCAGCCCAGGCCGCGCAGGTTCCCACCGTGGTAGTCCCTCCAGTAGCCTGGCCGCCGCGTTCTGGACTACCTGAAGTCTCCGTGTTCGGTATAGGGGCAGCCCCATGTAGAGGGCATTGCAGTAGTCCAATCTCGAAGTGACCGTTGCGTGGATCACAGTTGCTAGGTCGGTGCGCTCCAAGAAGGGAGCCAACTGCCTCGCCCTCTTAAGGTGAAAGAAGGCGGATCTAGCAGTGGCGGCTACCTGGGCCTCCATTGATAAAGAGGATTCCAGTAGCACTCCCAGGCTCTTGACTTTGCGCACTGGTACCAGTGGCGCACCGTCAAAGGCCGGTAAAGTGATCTCCCCTCCTGGTCCGCCGCGGCCCACGCAAAGGACCTCAGTCTTCGCCGGATTCAACTTCAGCCCGCTCAGCCTGAGCCAGTCAGCCACGGCTTGTAATGCCCGGTCCAAATTTGTAGGGACATCGCCAGCCCGGCCGTCCATCAATAGATAGAGCTGGGTGTCATCTGCGTATTGATGACAACCCAGCCCATACCTCCGTGCAATCTGGGCAAGGGGGCGCATAAAGATGTTAAACAACATCGGGGAGAGAACTGCCCCCTGAGGCACACCACAATGAAGTGGGTATCTCTGAGACAGCTCCCCCCCAATTGCCACCCTTTGTCCCCGACCATCAAGAAAGGAGGAGAGCCACTGTAAGGCTAGCCCCCGAATTCCTGCGTCGGCGAGGCGGCGGGTCAGCAGCTGATGGTCGACCATATCGAACGCAGCCGATAGGTCTAGCAACAGCAATACCGCCGAGCCGCCTCGATCCAGTTGTCGTCGGAGGTCATCCATGAGGGCGACCAGGACTGTTTCCGTGCCATGGCCCGGGCGGAAGCCGGACTGGCATGGGTCTAGGACGGAAGCGTCCTCCAGAAATTCCTGTAACTGCACCGCCACAGCCCTCTCGATAATTTTGCCCAAAAAGGGCAAGTTTGAGACCGGCCGGTAGTGTGCCAATTCGGCCGGGTCTGATGACGGTTTTTTCAGGAGAGGGCGGACCAATGCCTCTTTCAGGGGTGTTGGAAAAACGCCTTCTGAAAGGGATCGATTTATAATATCCCGTATAGGATATCTTAATTCCTCCTGGCAGGCCTTAATTAGCCAGGAGGGGCATGGGTCCAGATCACAAGTTGTGGATCGTGCCGTGCCAAGAATTCTGTCGACTTCCTCCAAGCTGAGCGGGTCGAAGCAATCCAGAGTTAACTCAGAAGACACGCATTGGGTTTCGAGTCCACTTACTGCCTCAAAATTGGCGGGGCAGTCCTGGCGGAGCGATTGGACCTTATCCGCAAAGAATTTTGCAAAAGCCTCACAGCCAATCTCCAATTCCTTAGCTTTTGAATTGCCTTGAGGCAATGTAGTCAGATTCCGAATTATTCTAAATAATTGGGCTGGGCGCGAATTTGCGGATGCAATCTTAGCCGCAAAGTATGTTTTCTTTGCGGCCTTGATTGCCATCTCATAGGACTTCATAAACTTCCTGTAAGATGTTCTAATCGCCTCGTCACGAGTACGTCGCCATTGCCTCTCTAGCCGTCTAAGGCCTTGTTTCAGCTGGCGTAATTCCGGGGTATACCACGGAGCCAGCTTAGTCCGAGGTCGCAGAGGGCGCCGAGGCGCGATTTCCTCGATGGCCCCAGAGAGCCGGCTATTCCAGGTCTCAATCAGGCCATCGAGGGAATCGCCAGAGGGCCAGGGGTCCCGTAGAGCCATCTGGAACCGTTCCGGGTCCATTTGGCTCCGCGGGCGAGCCATAATCGGCTCCTCGCCTAAACAGGTTTGGGGGGGCATATTTACACGGGCCTTGAGAGCGAAGTGATCCGACCATGGCACTACCTCTGCGGTTATGTCGCTCACTACAATCCCGGCCGCGAAGATCAGGTCTAACATGTGTCCGGCCTGGTGAGTGGGGGTTACAACAAATTGAGAGAGTCCCAGTGTCGCCATGGAAGACACTAGGTCCGTCGCCTGACTGGAGGACGGGTCATCAGCATGGACGTTGAAGTCACCCAGGATTATCAGCCTTGGGTGCTCCAGCGCCCAGCCTGTCGCCGCCTCGAGCAGGGACGGTAAGGCGTTGGCCGGTGCGTTAGGCGTACGGTACACCAGCCAAATCGCCAACCCCTCTTCATCCCCCCACGCCAGACCGGCACATTCAATGCCCTCAATCTTTGGGGCCGGGAGCGCCCTGAAGGAGTAAGCCTCCCGTGCAAATATTGCCACTCCTCCCCCCCGCCCACTAGTCCGCGATTGGTGGAAGACTGAGTAACCTGGGGGAGCTGTTTGCGAGAGGGCTACTGTATCACCCTCCCGGATCCAGGTCTCAGTCACGCAAGCCAGGTCCATATTCTGCTCGAGCATAAACTCTCGGAGAATTGAGGTCTTATTGTTAATGGACCTGGCGTTGCATAACACCAATGACGGAGGCGGGTTACTCCTGGCCCTACTACCTGTCACCCTTGGGATGGGCCGCAGATTGGAGGGGGGCCGAGCACCGACTTGTCTCTGTCTTCCTCCCTTATAATATCTGCTCCCACCGCCATACCTCCCCCTCCCCAGGAGCACTGGAATCCCTGAGCCGGCCATTCCTCGTTGGCAGCAGCTGCAATAAGACCACTATCAAGGTTGGCAGCAGCTGCAATAAGACCACTATTCTATGCACCCAAATGATGCTGGGACAGACCAATGATATTCCTGTGAGCAGGAGAAAAGGTTGTTTTGGATGCAAAACAGAAAAGGACTGAAGTCATAAGTAATATGAAGTTAACAATAAATGAATGACCACATGCCCCTTTATGTATACAAGAAATAGAAAACCATTTTATTTACCTTCAAAATTGTTTCTCCAGCAGTTTTATCAAATCCACAGTCTGGGTAAACATTTACACCCAAATCCGTCCGTAGTTTTGTTTCATGAAAACCTGCTGATTGACACAAACAAGCAAAACAGACAAAATAACATAAAAAGACTTTATATTTTCTAATGTTTGTTTCACTCACTCTTGGTTCAACTGTTTTATTGCTGTTCTTGTTTTAGAATTTATTGTATATACATATTATAGTATTTATGAGAATGTGTTTATAACTTGTTAAACAGTCCTGAAACCCCAACTGGGGGGAGGCAGTTTATAAATCAAATTCTTCATCATCATCATCATCATCAATCATCATCATCCTGCCAACAAATTCTGAATACTGTTTCTGTGTACTTTTGGTGAGTGTTAAAGCTGCAGTACTGCAGTCCTAAGCTCTGCTCACGACCTGAGATCGATCCCCGGTGAAAGCTGGGTTTGCAGGTAGCTGGCTCGAGGTTGACTCAGCCTTCCATCCTTCCGAGGTTGGTAAAATGAGTACCCAGCTTGCTGGGGGGAAAGTGTAGATGACTGGGGAAGGCAATGGCAAACCACTCTGTAAAAAAGTCTGCTGTGAAAATGTTGTGAAAGCAACGTCACCCCAGAGTCGGAAACGACTGGTGCTTGCACAGGGGACCTTTCCTTTCCTTTTCCATAGAAAGTATTCCATGGCTTTTATTTTCACAGTGTTTTATATATGCTTTGTAGCTTATATCCAACAAAATCTGCCTGCAGAACAGACTTTACAAAGTGAGATTTTCCTGCTTTCCCATCCTGCTGCAACCCACTGAACCCCATGAAATTTTGTTCAGTCAGGGGAAAGTGGGAGTCTGCAGTGGGAGGAGCAATCAATGTAAATCATCCCCTCTCCTATTCAAAACACAGAAATCCCCCTAAGTGTTCAGAACCAAAGAGTTGCATACAAGCCAATACAACAGTCAAAAGTATGGCATGCATCTGTGGATTAAAGTAAAAATTTAATCTCTATATACTCCAACCTAATGGCTCTACTGTTAGATAGCTCAGTTTACATGTCCCTTATACTTGCTTTTAAGTCTGAATTCATCTGAACATATATGAACATATGAGGCTGCCTTATACTGAATCAGACCCTGGGTCCATCAAAGTCAGTATTGTCTACTCAGACTGGCAGCGGCTCTCCAGGGTCTCAAGCTGAGGTTTTTCATGCCTACTTGCCTGGACCCTTTTTAGTTGGAGATGCTGGGGATGAACCTCGGACCTTTTGCTTACCAACCAAATGCTCTACCACTGAGTCACCATCCCTCTGGATTTGGTTCCCTGTCAGTTGTTTATACATTCTCTGGAAGATTTAAAGCCATGTTACTCTTGGAAGCTTTTATATCCAAGTGGAAGATTTCTGCAACCTAAATACAGCAGTTCCTAAGGATTTGCTCTTAAGATCAATTCTTCTGACTTGTTTCGGTCTTCCTATATAATCCAGGAGCAGAGAAATAGTAGTAAACACATGGTGAAATCTAATACACTTGTCTATATAACCATATAACACTTCTATAGCCTTCTTTGTAATTAAACAAAATAATTGCATTTGGTATATCTATGTCAGTTCCAAACAAGATCTGGTCCAACTGGGTGCTTTGCCTTCCTTATTTTTAATTAATGCAATAATGTCAATCTTTTTACCTGAGAAACAACCTTCATTCTTGGGATATACAATTAACAGAAGGTAAAATTGTTACATTACCTTTGCTGCTGAAGCATTAGTCACCCATCAACTCTGTGGTCTGATCTCGAGGAGAGATGATCTTGTTTTGCAAGCTGAAACTGCTGCCTGTAATGAGAGACAAATATAATTATAGATCCTTTGAAGATGATCTATGACAAAAGTCTATTATGTTTCTTCCCACAGATTCTGCAAGTTTTGTTAATTATTTTTAAAAGCAGCCAGAAGGGCAGAAAATATCTAATATAACAGATTTAAGAGAAGTGATCTTTACGTAGCACAGGGGTGGCCAAACTGCGGCTCAGGAGCCACATGTGGCTCTTTCACACATATTGTGTGGCTCTTGAAGTCCCCACTACCCCATCAGCCAGCTTGGAGAAGGCATTGTTTAAAACACTTCTCCAAACCAGCTAGCAGTTTGGAGAATGCATTTAAAGTTAAAGTTGCTTTCTCTCTACCTCTGCCTCCCTCCCCATCTTCCTTCCTTCCTTGTCTTGTGGCTCTCAAACACCTGAGGTTCATGTCTTGTGGCTCTCAAACATCTGACATTTATTCTATGTGGCTCTAAGTTTTATTCTAAGTTTGTCCACCTATATTGTAGCAGATAAAATTTAGCAATGCCTCAAGTGATTTCTGGCCGAAAGAGGGAAAAAATTAGTTTTTTAAAAATTCCCAAGGTACTAGATTTTATTTGACCAGCTCAGAACTGAAACAACATACAAGCTTCTAATATTAAATAAAAAATGTCCACTGTTTTCCATCACTGAATCCTCTATCAATAGGTACATCTGGAATTTGGGTAATCTTTTTAAAATTTACAGTACATGCTAAAGCAGTGGTTCCTATAGCAATTTCACATGATTGCACAAGTTTATTAATAACATCTGTGCTCATAATGCCACTCAGTTGAAAAAAAAATCTCCATTTTTTTTTCTGTGGGTGCAATGTTGTATCCTTACTTCAGTGAAAAAGGTGGCCTCTTACAGATCCCACAATCTAAATGGAGAAAGTGATTCTATGTGCAGTTGCTGTTTTAATGCAAAGAAACTTCAAGAATAGAGAGAGAAATTGCTGAATTACAAATTGTTATGCAACTTGGAACAAACACCTCCGCAGGACTGAACAGGGATATTGGGGTTTTTTTTATCTCATTACATATGCTAAACCCACTTTCATCAAGTACAGTGTAAGCCAAATTGCCCTCAAAAGAGGATGGGGAATTAATAGGTGGGCAACTATGGCTCAAAGGGATCTAGAATTTATGTATACAGGATTCTACTTCCAGAAAGTCTTACTAAATTGTCCAAGGACACTAATTAAGTAAAATAATTAAGATTTTATTACAGAAAAATTAGAACACACATACAGGGTTATGGATACATACAACACACAAACAGACCTAATAAAAATAGAGAGAAATATACAGAGATAACACAAGGATGGACAAACAGGGTGATAATTACCTATCGTAGTTTCGAGGAAGGCTCCAGTGGCGACGAATGAGGGAGATGGGGGGGAAAGGACCCTCAACTGATCAGGTATTGGGGGCATATCTAAACAGCAGGATAGGGGTACTGTCAGGTGCACACATGTGGGATGTTGGGTCAGAGGTTATAAGGACCACCTTGAACCCATAGGGGGAGGAGGTCCAGGGGTTTATGACAAGTGGTCAGAATGGTACATGATGCTGTACCACATGAAAAGGAGAGGGTCCAAAGTGGCAGTTGGGGCAGGGCTGAGGTGGGGGCAAGGGTTGAAGGGATTAACGCAACTTATTCAAACTTATCTAAAAGTGACAATAGAGAGTCAAATTGATACCTAAGGTGACACCCGATCTACACAATAGCTCTAGCTCTGGCTGAAGCTGTTCTTCCTCTTCTGCTGGCACCATTCTTTGTCTAGAGTTCCGTTTGACAAAAGCTTGGGCAGTCTGGCAGGGTCCACGCCTAAAATAAGCTTGATTACCTTATGCAGATGTTTGAGACATCTGTTGAGTATGTGAGCCTCTCGCTTTACTGTAATGGAGTCCAGAAAACAAGATGGATCCTGGTGGTGTTAGCCTTTGATTCACGGAAGCATATTGGAAGGCGCTTTACCGGATAGCTCATGGTGGCGCAGCTTCTTCCACTGCAACAACCGAGGCTGTGCATGCATGGAGCGGCTAGAAGCTCATCTGTACTTGTGGCTAGCACACATCCAGAGATATAGATTGCTGCTGTAAAGCTGAGGCTTTTAATATCCATATAAGTCTCTCAGAAACTAGTGGGCAAAGTCCATTTCTTAAAGCAGATGTGTGTGAGTTGGAACCCCAGGCACTCCGGCAACCAAACTGGTGATCACAATGTCCATATACATATATGAAAATAGGGGGGCTCTTGCTCACAATTGCTATATATCCACAGTATTCCAATGTGTTTCTCTTTTAGAACAGTCTATCAGAATAACGTTTTTTGTATTGACATACTCTGATAAGGGATATTGGCTTTTTATCTCATTTCAAATACTAAACCCATCTTCCACTATATTTTAATGTTTTTTTTTTCTAATGGCAAACTAGAATGATGTTTATATGTATGTTACATGTTAAAAGGTAAATTAGTTGGACAGGAAAAACCTCTGAGAAAGAAATGTCTTCATTTTGGCCCAGGTTTGCTAGCAATAGAATAATTAACAGGCATTCTCACATTCTGACATGTTACTGTTTTATTGGTTTCTCATGCAAATGCTATCCAAACCAAATGTTCTCTCAATTTGTTAATTTCATTATTCTGCCATTGGATTTTAACTTTGTACCACTTTGCATTTTAAACCACTACCCACCAGCTATATGTAGCTCTGCTTTCTGTACCTCATTCCTTGTCTGAAGAAGTGTGCATGCATACAAAAGCTTACGTTCCGAATAGAACTTTGTTGGTCTTAAAGGTGCTACTGGACTCCTACTTTGTTCTATTGCTTCAGACCAACATGGCTGCCCACTTGGATCTACCTATAAAGTAGGTTAGACTGATGGCACTTTCCCACATGCTGAATAAGGCCTATCAATCCATTTTCAAGTGCATTTTAGAGACCAGCTGCAAGTGGATTTTGCAATTTCATAGTTAAAAACTAGCTGCAAACTTGCATTACTCAGCATGTGGGAAGGTGCCGTGAGAGTGTGCAACTGGCCCAAGGTCACTCAAGGAGCTTACCTGGCAAAGTAGGAATTCAAACCTGAATCTCCCAGATCCTAGTTCAATCCTCCAACCACTAAACCACACTGGGAACTAATGTTAATTCCCAAGTTTCTGTTGCACCCTTGTGTTGCACTAGTGCAACAGGGATACTAGTGCACAGCTTTCCTTTCCCCCTTATAAATTAATGATTGCCATTAACTTCTAGGGAACCCAATGTCATCAGAACTTGGAAGCTAAGCAGGGCTGGCCCTAGTTAGTACTTGAGAGGGAGACCACCAAGGATGTCCAGAGACAGGCAATGGCAAACCACCTCCAATTGTATCTTGCCTTGAAAACCCTATGGGGTTGCTATAAATTGGCTGTAACTTGATGGCCCTTTTCATCAACCTCCAACTTTTATGGGAAAGAATCATGGGAAGTTAATCCTTTGATACCGAGTGGCCTAGCCACAGGCGAGAAACAGTGTGTCTCTGTTGAATCCCTGCAATATCCAGTCCTTTCCTTCAAATAACATGACATTATCATAATGAAATAAATCTCAGTATGAACAGCTAGGCATACTAAAATTTTGAGCATCTGCACAGTTATAACTATAACTGTTGTGTCTGGCGTTCGTTCCGGAAATACAGCACAGCGCGCCTGTGGGTGGTGCCTGGAAGGGATGAATGCAGCCCACCTATGGCGATCAGTGGCAGGAAGTTTAATAATAATAATAATAATAATAGATTTTATTTATATCCCGCCCTCCCCGCCTAGGCGGCTCAGGGCGGCTAACAACATTTCACACAATTAACATAAATAGATAAAACTTTAAATTTAACAATTAAAAGGAAATTAAACATAAAAACCAGTTAATTAAGTTAAAATACATAATTCAAATTACATTAAATATATCTGGCAGCAATAAAATTGTTTGGTGCTGGTTCTGCCAGTTTAGATAGTTCCGTGATCGTATTATAGATGGCGGTTCTTTATTCTTAGCAACTCAGCAGTCGATATCAGCATAGGCTTGTCTGAAAAGGGCGGTCTTGCAGGCCCTGCGGAACTGGTCAAGGTTCCGCAGGGCCCGCACTTCCTCCGGAAGTTGGTTCCACTGGCCAGGATTGGACCTGACCAGAAAGAAGGTTGTTCCAGGAAATGTATATGGCCCCGCCATGTTGTCTTTGTGATGTACTTGCTAATAAAGCATGTTGCCATCTGAATATCTCCGACCTCAGTACATTACACTGGCGACGAAGGTGGGATACCGGTGAGCACAGAGCAGCCTCCAGCCGCTCGCAAGTCCTGCGATCCGAGCTCTAGTGCTTCCGCAGCCAAGGCCATGGCTACTGCTCCTGGACAAACCATACCAGCGTTCGACATCACCCGGCCCGACTTATGGGAATCATGGGTGGACCAGATCAACTACTACATAGAGCTGCACAGAATGGAGGCAGCGGCAGAGAAGAAGGCGTTTCTCCTGAGTTCGTGCAGGGTGGAGACCATCCAGCTGAAGAAGCGACTCATCGCGCCGACCACCCTCGCAAGGGCCACCTATAACCAGCTGGTCAAGGTGATGACAAACCACATGGCGCACCAGCCGTCCCGTCTTACACGCAGGCACGTGTTCTACACGAGACAGCAGGGACAAGCTGAGTCCATTGCCGAGTATCTTGCAGAGCTCCGTGGATTAGCCCTGAGATGCGATTTCACAGGGGACCTGGAAGAGATCCTGCTGGACCGCTTTGTGGTTGGCGTCAGCAAGGAGAAAATGCACCAAAAGTTGCTAGCATACGAGGACAAAGACAACAACCTCGCGAAAGCGCTTCAACAGGCAACTGCCTTTGAACAGATTCACACCAGCCCATCTCGTATGGCCCTGACAAGGAAGGGGCACACCAGCTTTGCCACCAATCACGCAGCGGGCTGAAAACACTGCAGACCACAAGCCACTGCTCGGCCTACTTGCCCCAGACCGCCAGATGCCGCAGATCCTGTCGCAGCGGGCTGAAAACACCGCAGACCACAAGCCACTGCTCGGCCTACTTGCCCCAGACCGCCAGATGTCGCAGATCCTGTCGCAGCGGGTCCTGCAGTGGAACGAGTTCAACTCATACACCTAAAAGCTTGTCTACCGCTCTGACAAGGCAATGAGCCCCGCAGACACCCTCAGCCGCCTTCCGCTGCTGGAGATGGACCCCGATCTGACCCTGGCCCACCACGTGATGCTTCTGGAGTCTCTACCGGAGCAGCCCCTCCACACAGCTGAGGTGGCCAGGTCCACAGGTAGAGACCGCATACTTGCACGCGTTTCAGACTGGGTGGGGAGGGGTTGGCCCAGGGGCAAATTGGACGCTGAATTCCGACCGTTTGTTTCCCACCGGGAGGAACTCTCCTTACACAAAGGGTGTATTCTTTGGAACAGCAGAGTGGTGCTCCCTCCCCCACTCCGGAAGCAAGTGCTTGAAGCCTTGCACGAGACACACCCGGGGATAGTGCTTATGAAAGCTCTGGCATGGAGCTATGTATAGTGGTCGGGGATGGATGAAGAGATAGAGGGATGGGTTAGGAGGTGCCCGCCCTGCCAAGAGTCTCGGCCAAATCCGCTTGGAGCCCCCATTCACCACTGGGAATCCAATCGGGTGCCGTGGTCCCGGCTACACTTAGACTTTACGGGGCCATACCAGGACCAAATATTCTTTATCTTGGTGGATGCTTACACGAAGTGGCTGGAGGTCATCCCAGTTGCTTCCACCTCCACTGTGGCTGCAATCAGAGCCTTACGGAGGGTGTTTTGCACCCACGGAATCCCTGACACCATAGTGATGGACAACGGCACCGCTTTTACCTCCTGGGAGTTTTAGGAATTCCTGAATAGGTACCTCATCCACCACATTTGGTCCGCTCCCTTTCACCCTGCCACTAACAGCCAAGCGGAGCGCATGGTTCTCACAACCAAGGAGGCCCTGGGTCATATAATCCAAGGGGATTGGGACCACCGACTGTCCACCTTCCTATTTGGGAACAGGATCAACCCTAATCTGGCTACGGGCGTAAGCCCTGTCGAGTTACTCATGGGCAGAAGGTTAACCACCCAGCTCGATAGGCTACACCCCAACCGGGCCCTGGAGCTCAGCAGTTCCTCCGAGACCAGGGAGGCCACTAGGGGGTTCTTTCTGGTCTATGCGAAGAACTTTGCAAGTGGGCCAGTGTGGATACCAGCTCGGGTGCTGCGGCTCACCCGCTCTTATGCGGTCTCGTCGAAAGGGGGGCAGCTTCTCCGCAGACACATAGACCAACTTCGCTGCCGCACCCTGCCGGAAGAACCGGCAGGGCCAGGGGGAGTGGGGAATGGAGAGAGCATGGGGCTGCCGCAAGAAGCAACACTGCCAGGTTCGCTAGTGGAGGAGACTTTCAGGGCAGGGGAGATACCTCCACAGGCTCGAGACAACGCTCTGCCAACTGTGTCCCAAAGCGAGGAACCAGCGGTTACAGAACCCCTGGCAGCAGCCCCAACTCCCCAGATCGAACCTTGGCGGTCGCACAGAGAACAGCGGCTGCCCGCCCATTTGAAAGACTATGTATCTTGAACTGGGGGGGGGGGGGGAGAGGAGTGTTGTGTCTGGCGTTCGTCCCAGAAAGTACAGCACAGCGTGCCTGTGAGCGATGCCTGGAAGGGACGAACACAGCTTGCCTATGGTGATCAGTGGCGGGAAGTTGAACTGGCCAGGATTGGACCTGACCAGGAAGAAGGTTGTTCTGGGAAATGTATATAACGGGGGACCTGGCCTTGCCATGTTGTCTTTGTGATGTACTCGCTAATAAAGCATGTTGCTATCTGAATGTCTCCGACCTCAGTACATTACAATAACAAATGTCTGTGTTTTGGGGACAACTGCAAATACAAAGGCAGGACTTCCAAAACTTCCAAGCTGTGTGATCCTAAGCAAATTTATTCAAAAGCAAGTTTCACTGAGTTCAGTTGAATGTATTCTGTAGCGTGTTTGGGACTGTCGCCTTTACAGTGCTCTTCTAATCACAAAGAGAGTTACTGGAACTTACTTTTGAGTAAACAGGCTTAGGAACAGTCTACCAGACTTCCGGTGCAATTCTAGACCAAGTTACACCCTTATAAATTTATTGAAAGCAGTGGGCTTAGAACACTGTAACGCTGTTCTGGATTGCATCATTAGGAAAACAGCCTGTAGCTATGCAACACCTTTGGCAAATGCCCACTCAAGATTGTTCCAGAGGACAACCAATTCAGCCCAGTTTGAGCACTGTCTCTAGGGTTCATATTCTCCAGACGTGGTACTAGGAAAAACAATTTATCCTAACAGCTCCTTGTCTGTAACAAGCTTCTGCACAGTCTAGCAACATCTCCTTGGGCTCTTCTCAGTACATTCAAAGCATCTCGACATGGGAACTTCCAGACAGCTCCTGGAAAATGCTATGCAATGTAGCATGAGCATTGCCAGTAACAGGGCATCATCTCTCCTATAGGAGCACCACAGATGACAGGGCTCCTACAGATTTTAGCGGAGGCAGCTCAGGTCACAGCACTGCTGGTAGAAGTTTCAGCTGCTGAAATTTCCTCTTCCTACTCAACTATTAAGAAGCACAGAGCCCTGGCCTTCTATTGCATCTTGTCAGTGGATGAACTGGCACAAATACACAAACTGTTTCTCAAAGTGCCCAAGGAACAAACGGGGGGGAGGGGGGAGGAATACATATGATTTGTACAGGCAATGAATGGCTTTTGCAATTTTTTAAAGATCCTGTGGAACAGGATGTAAGTGTATAAAATGTGAGAAGGCTAGGTTACACGTTAAAGGTGCTTCTTATCGCCTGTCTCAGATTTGTGGGGCTAGCAAGGTTGTGGTCAGTGGTGAGAGAGGGGCCGTGTCTCAGTGGCAAAGCATCTGCTTGGCACGTGGAAGGTCCCAGGTTCTATCCCCAGCATTTCCAAGTAAAAAGATCAAGTTGTAGGTGATGCAAAAGACCTCCCTGGACAGCCATTGCTAGACTGAGCAGACAGTATTGAAGGAGACAATATTCAGTAACAGGCAGCTTTATGTGAAGAGACACTTTGTATATCCAAATTGGTAGCAGAGTACTTCTGAACATGTCTGTAAACAGGCTCTGGGGCTAAATCCTGGGGAGTCTCTTGGTTCTCTTTAAGCACTGTTCCCTCCCCTTAGACTTGCCACGCCCCTCAGATCAATACTCCTCTCGAATTTCTTCTCTCTCTTTCCTCTGTCTAGCACCATCTTCCCTTCCATCCCTGAGCCCTCTTGCCTCTCTTGTTAGCCCTGACCCTAATTATCTGGTATATTTTTATCCCGCCCTTCTTCCAAGAAGCTTGGGGGAACACACACGACTCTCCCGTTATCCTGGTAACAACCCTGCGTGGTGTGACTGGCCCAAGGTCACCCAGTAAGCTTTATGGCAGAATGAGGATCGGAACTAGTCTGATGCTCTCCCCCAACATTTCCCCCACAAAGAGCAAAACCCACAACCCTAGAGGCAATTCCACCCCGCCCTCTATTTTCCCATCATTTCCCACTTCTCTCTCCAACCTGTCAGTAGAAGCTACGTAAATCACAAGAATAGAATCGCTAAGGCACTCTCCCATCCTTCCTCCTCCCCCTTCTAAAACGTCGCGCTCGAGTGACCAATGGGGAAGAAAATACTTGGAAGTTGGATGGTGCGGGCGGCAGATTGAGGAAGCGAAGACCCGGATGTTGCAAGGCGGTTTCTACTCAGCTCACTTGAGCGCCCCCTCCCCCCTCCCCCCGGCGCCATATTCCTGACAGTTGGCCAAGGAAAACGCGGGAAGCGTTTTAAGGCGATTTCCCCGCCTTTGGTTTATGACGACGCTCATGCTGTCGGCTTCTAGTATGGGAAGAATTAGTTTTCCTCCGGTGCAGGGTTGAGGTATTCACTGAGCCACCTCCATGTTATGGAGGGAAATATTTTCCTCTTATAACAGAATCTCTGTGAGGTAGAGAATCACAGGAGCTGTTGCCACGCTCCCCCTGCCCTGCAGAGTTTCTGGCTCTCTGAACAGCTGCTCTGACATGTTGAGACTTTTGGCAGCTGCAACGAGGGGTGGGGAATGAGAGACGGGTCACCTGTTAAACTTGTTCCCGACAGGTTGCTGTTAAAAAGAAAAGGGGGGATGCGGCAATACTAAAGAGGCTTTAGAATGGAAGGGGAAGTATTGACCTTGATTTTTTTTTAAAATGTAAAAAAGAATTATCGGAGCAGGGGTGTGCTCACTTTCCATGGTGATGAATAGCCTTCATTTCCTGCTTTACTGAGATGAAATACAGGCATACATTTTTGTGCCTATAACTCCAGACCTACTCTTTAATCCCTGGTGGGGGAGAAAAGGACAATAAAAATGAAAAAAATAAAATAAAATACTGTGCAGCTCAAAAATGCATGCTACTATCACAACTTCTTGTCTGAATTGACCTGTATAGTCAAAAATAGCTAATGCAATCTACTTTCAAGTTCACACACCTCTGAATGATGAAATATGCCTGACAAAATATACTTTTTTTTAAAGCCCAGAGATTTTAAATATAGTTTAATACTTCCATTTGTCCAAAAGAACTGACGCATCATTGGTAAGAAAATAAGAATGGCATTGCTAGATCAGACCTAGAACTAGTTCCTCTGGAATTCCTTTCCCACCTGCGCTGTACATGCAAGTTCCATTATTTATTATGACATTGATCATAGGCCTAACCTTCATGAATTTGCCTACTTTTAAGTAAAAACCCCACATACTAACTGCTATTCAGACCACTATAAAGATTCACATAATGATAATAAAGTATATAAAACCCAATAATTCGTTTATCTCATCTACAAGTTCATATATGGTTTGTAGTCCAAAACCAACATAAAAGTGTGTAGAATAAACATATGCCTAATACAAAAGAATTTACAAATCATATTGTCCAAAGTATGTCCCAATGTATACTAGTCTTGTTCAGTCGCACAGTTAAGTCCGACTCTTTGTGACCCCATGGACCAAATCCTGCCAGGCCCTCTTGTCTTCCACCATCCTCCGAAGTCCGCTCAAATTCATCTTTTGCCGTCCCCTTCTTTTGCCTTTCCCATCATTCCCCGCTCCTCTCTCCCACCTGTCAGGATCTTATTCAGTGAGTGCTCCCTTCTCATTTGGTAGCCAAAGTATTTGAGCTTCAGCATCTGACCTTCCAGGGAACAGTCAGGGTTGATTTCCCCTTAGGACTGACTGAGAGTCCAAGGGACTCTCAAGATTCTTCTCCAGCACCACAGCTCCAGAGCATCTATTCAAAAATACTAGTCTTATGCCTGCTGAAATTATTTCCTCTTCAGTCTGCGAGTATATTCCATAGTTCCTTCAGGAGTGGACCGATGTTCATATGAATTGAATTCCAAAAGCCAAAGGATGACGCTTTTCCAGGAACAATATAATGTTCTGAATGGTTCCTTGTCCAAACTATATTGGCTTCTAACTTGTGGGACTCAATCTCAACAACATTTCAAGCAGACTAAACCTCATGCCATAAAGTGGGCTCAATCCACTGCCCATCATCATGATGCTTAGTTGCCTCCAGATTCTAGCAGTTAGAACAAGTAGAAAAATTTTCTCTAGCTACCGTGCACATTTCAAAAATTACAGCTTTTTTACCCTTTATGTGAATCTCAGGCAGGGTCAGCACTTTTTTTGAAGAAAAAGCCAAGCTGGAGCTCATTTGCATATTAGGCCACACCGCGTGGCCTGGGAGCATGTGGTTGCCACATGGCAGGTCGGGCCAGCTGGAGCCCTGGCCAGCCCACACGGAGCTTTGTTTCTGTGGGCTCCAGCATAAAAAAAGCCCTGGCAGGGTTAATATATCTGCAGCATGGAGACCCAAAACCACAGCACCTTGGGGGAAAAAAGCCAACTGCCTTGTCTGGATCAGTACCAGCTACAGTACACATATCTCTGTTCAGGAAGCACAACAATATCTTTTTGAAGGTAGGTGCCCATTTTATTGTGCAACTTGGTGAAGACTGTGACTGGAAATGGACATTTAGGTGGGTCATCCTTGAAATCTGAAGAAAGCTTTCATGAGAGTCATTCAAATCTGTGTAAATCTCATCCACAGCCAGGAGTTATTCAATGCTATAGCTCTATGAAATATAGGGTTGCCAAGTCCAACCCCAGAAATATCTGGGGACTTTGGGGGTGGAGCCAGGAGTCACTGGGGTGGAGCTAGGGGGGAGGGGGAAACGGCGCCGGGGACCGTGGCGAGCCGCCCCGCCACTGCTGCCTCTTCTCTGCTCGCCGTGGCTGCTCCTCTGAGATGGGCTCAGCCTGAGCCCATCTCGGAGGAGCAGTCACAGCGAGCGGAGAAGAGGCGGCAGCGGCGCGGCGGCCTCTTCTCCGCTTGCCGTGGCTGCTCCTCTGAGATGGGCTCAGCCTGAGCCCATCTCGGAGGAGCAGCCACGGTGAACAGAGAAAAGGCGGCAGCGGCGCGGCGGCCTCGCCCGCTCCGCCTCTGGGGTGGAAGCGGAGGGGGGTGGAGGCGGGCTGGGGGCATGGCGAGCCGCAAGTCCGGGTTCTAGAAGGGCCCGGATTCACGGCTCACCATGCTCCTGGCCTGCCTCGCCCTCCCCTGCGCTGCTGCCGCCTCTTGGCTGCTCCTCCAAGATGGGCTCAGCCTGGGCCCATCTCGGAGGAGCAACTGCGGTGGGCGGGGAGGGGGCGGCAGTGGCGGCCTTGCCGGCTCCAGGATCGGGCGGCTCGGCGCTGTTTCCCCCCTCTCCCCCCGCTTACATTTTTTGGGGGAGTGGGGGAAGAGGGTGGAAATCCTGGGGTCCCCCGCCAGGGCGGGAGGGTTGGGAAGCCTAATGAAATATAGTCAAAGGGCATCCATTTGCTCAAAGATACACCAGTCAATCTAGCTGAACTAAAGCCAGCAAGTGGAAATTTGCGCATCTTCAAATTCAAAAATATTTGAAAACAGGAAAACTAGCAAAGCCTTTGGAAACTCTGGTTAACACATTGCTGGCCTTTGGGGAAAATATTTATGGGCTTCATGCACAGGTGAAATCTTCCCCTGTGTCTCTTCCAAACTTTAAACTGCTATTTACCTGCCTCCTTGCTTCAGCTAGGGTGAATGCTCTGATTGATAAATAGTTTAAACACAAGATTTCATAAAGCAGGAAACAGTCTCCTTTGGCTTCAGCAGACTTAACATGGCTTCCACAGTAGGATTTTTTAACTATTAGAATTCATTGATTAAACATCAGCTGACCTTGCAAAGCTATTAGAATAAAATAAATGGCCATCCAGCAACCATATTCTTGTTTTATAAAATAGTATATATTCTTTGTTTTGATCTCTCTTGATCGCTAGCTTTTAAGTGTAGGGAACCAGCCCTTGCTCCTAGCTTCTCCAGGTCAGGGGAAGGTAGAATTTACATTTCTGGCAGCTACTTAATTATTTTAAAGGGACTTGGGAACCTCCAGTCATGAAATACCAGCCTGCTGGGTGGAGCTAGTCACAAAAATTGTACAAAGATTATAGACATGGAGAGCAGGTCTAGAGAGTTTGGGTGCAGAAACCTTTACCCTTCTGTTTCCCAAAGCAAACCAGCACCGTGCAGAGGGAAAATACAGTTACCTCAGCATTTTCCCTAGAAGAGAGAAATATGAGTATGATGCAGGGGTAAAGAGTCAATAGAATTCATCTTTCCCATCCAGAATGGGTGTACACAGTGATGGAGGAGGATGAGAGGCAAGCAGGAAAGAGTGCTGTTACTGCCATTTCCCCATCCAGAGCAAAGGTGCACGTACCATCTCATGAAAGAAAAGGAGAGAAGCTGCTGCAGTGGCTCTAAAGGGAAGGATAGAAAAGTGATTATAGAAGCACTAAAGGAAGGCAGAGTGCTACTTTCAATTGCTTGAAGAATGACTGGTCGCTCCCACACTTGCTGTAGGATACAGCAAGGGAAATATGTGCTCGCACTTTAGCGATCATAGTAATTCCATCAATGTTTAAGAATGGGTTTGTTGCCAGAGCTGCAACAACCATTTCTAATATTTCGTTTTAATGAATAATATAGGTAGAATTGACAGTCTGATTTTGAATTCAGATGAAGCTGATATTGAATTTAGATTAAACCATTTCTAATAATTCCAGTTTTAATGAGTAATGTAGGTAGAACTGACAGTCTGGTGTTGAAATCAGATGAAATTGATATTTCTCAGTGAACAATTATAGGTGCAGCCTCCAGGCACTTGCTGGTTAGTGTATTTGGTTTTCCCACTTGCTTGAGTTTGGCACTTCTAGCTTAAAGGCAGAAAGAAGTTTTGTAGTTAGCTCATTATATCTGTCCTGGGAAATGATCCATCTCTTTTTCAGCTGAAGTTTTGAAGCCTTATTTCTTAAAGCAGGTGGTAGTTCCAGTGCCTATTACTCTCTTGAAATAAAACAGCATATCCAGTACTCTTGTTCTTCCTCTTGGTTTCCAACAACTTTTATTAGCAATTCGAGCACATGTAGCCTCATTAGACAGTAAAATGAAAAAGGAATTTGTTGGTTTTCCAGTGACCATCAGCTTTCACATGACTGTGCTATGGAGCAGATGGTCTGTGAACCTACCAGGGGTGGGGCGATCCTGGATAGCTCTGCTATGCAATTGAGAGAGTCTGGCAAAGCAAACTATTCCTCCTCCTTCAGCTAATGGAGAAAATAGAGACTTGCTCTATAGCTCCTGTGTGATTGAGCAAGCCTGGCAAAGCAAGCTGTGATGCAGAAGGAAGCAAGAGAGAGGGAGAAGGTAACAAATGATAGCCAGTTGCTGAAGGGCCTGACAGGAGCACTCCAGTGGCCTGATTCAGCTCTTGGGCTGCATGTTTGGCACCCCTGCTTTAGGCAGTTCATGGGCATGGTCACAAGTGAGAACAAGTAGTGCTAAATGATTGTGGCTAAAGAAGATGGGTTAGGATTATAAGACTTTTTAAAAGTATCTACAAGAGGTTTTTCTCACTCCCTACATTATTGATGCTGGTACTGTAGAACTTGCAGGTTTTTCTCCAGCTCAGTGAAGGGCTGGCATCTAAATATATGTTGCCTAGGAATTTAGTAATACTTTTTTATTCCTGCAGAGATGCATTTGTTCTCATGAGAGACTGGAACAGCAAACACTGCCACATTTTTTTAAAAAATAAAAGATTTTCTAGCTATTTATTTTTCTTAAATAACCTATTAAAATTTCCATTAATAATCTAATAAGTAAAATCATAATCAGTGATTTTTAAAAGTAATTAAATGAACTACGCTGAAGACAAAGAATACAACACCAATGGTTGCCCTCATAAATAAGTATTCCTGTAAGCCATATCCAAATACCACAGCTGAATGAACATTTATTATTAACTAAAATTAGCCATCTTAGTTTACTGTCAGAAATAAAGATGACCAGAAGAGGGAGTAGTTGGAAAATAGTAGTGGAACAGAATGTTAGATGAGGATAGTCTAGTATCTATGAATCATATCTTCTCAGTGCTATGTCAATGGAAAGCAAAGGAATTTGTTGTAATACACAGAAAAGTTGCTCATTTTATGATTGGTGAGCTCTGCAGCTTTTCCCCAGCACATCTTGAAATTGTAGCATACTAAAGGTGAGACATCACGCTGGGACAATATTATGGGTTATGAGCACCTCCAGGGCTTTCTTTGCAGCAGGAACTCCTTTGCATGTTAAGCCACACACTTGTGATGTAGCCAATCCTCCAAGAGCTTACAGGGCGCTCAGTACAGGGCCTGCTGTAAGTTCCAGGAGGACTGGCTACATCGAGGGTGTGGCCTAATATGCAAAGAAGTTCCTGCTAGAAAAAAAGCCCTGAGTGCCTCAATTCTTAGCTCTCATTGCTGGCACAACACCATGGTGCTTACATAGCTGGTCGATGGCCTATGTTTATTCACCATTTAAAATATATATTTTAAAAGACCCAACTCCAAGCTGTTGAAGGAGTATAGGAAATGCACTAGAGACCGCACCCACCAATCTTGGAGGGGCGATGTGTGGATGATGGCTCCATACATGGAAGCCATGTGTGCAAACAGCAAAGGAAGACTGGCACACCATCCTAACCCCCCCCCCCTCCCTACCCACAAATCACACAGCAAGGAGCACAGGAAACACAGCATATAGTACTGTAGGAAGAGCTGTAGCATGCCCAATAAAACCCCCTGTTATTAACACTGATCTGAAAACTATACATTTAACAAGTGGACATGGAGGAAAGTAAATATGGCCATTCCAATCGTATCACCAAGAGCTCAGAAAGTAAATATGGCCATTCCAATTGTATCACCAATTGTATCACCACAGCTCAGTTGGCAGAGGAAACCCCACAGCAAAGCCTTTTCCTCTTCCAAGCAAGGGTCCAGGTCCCAGGTGGTAAAGAATGCACTATGAAGCAGTTTTTGGGACACTGAAATTAGGACAGAAAACTCACAGAAGGCATTTCCATTATTTCCCCCAGATACCTAATAGCTCACTATTGAAAAGCATTCATATGAGAAACAGGGAAGGTCATGAATTTCAACGATGAGGGTGAAAATAAGGCAGTATTCATCTTTTGATGAGCTACAAGCCAGTTGGCAGCAAACTAGAAGGAAGAATAAAGGTTGGAGCCTCACCAAAAACATTGCACACCTAACTGGGCACACAGGAGAAAGAGACAGCATGGGGCATTTGTAATCTTCCATTCCCTAAACCAGCCACATATAGTAGGTCAGGAAAGACTATTAAGGATGACATGCATGTGGTCCATAGCCAGAAGACAAACCTGAAAGGAATTTGAGGAGCAGCTGAAATGTACCACTGGAACCAATCAGTGGATATGGATCATGCATGCTGGTTGTCCCAAACTTCAATCATTTTAAATAGCACCTTCCTATGTAGCCATCACTCCACTGCATTCATGAAAATCATATGAATGGAGTTGCCAGTTCTCTTGGTCTAGCAAAGCTCCTATGCCATTGAAAGCTGCATTGATAGATCACAGTTGGAACTATCCCTGTTTTTGATTACCTACTTTTGAGGGTTTGGAATGGGCACTGTGGAAGATTTTTGACTATTGGATATATATGTTATATTGACTGCAGGACTACCAATGCGTTGTTTCTATTACATTCTGGTGCAGGGGTGTCGAACTCCTTTGTTATGAGGGCCGGATCTAACACAAATGAGACCTTGTCAGGCCAGGCCATATGTGTACCTATTTAAAATTAGGCAGCAGTGATATAAACTTTTTAAAGGACACAGACAAACATGACTAAAGATTTTTTTTAAGAAAAAAAGCTTAAAACATACTTAAAACATTAGCATTTGTTGGTCTTAAAGGTGCTTTTTTTGTATTTCTCCCGTGGGATCCAGGGAACTGGGCAAAGGAAGCGCTGGCTCTTTCCCTCCCTCCCCAGGGGACCAGGAGAGGGAGGAGCCTCAACCAATGAAAATCAAGGTTTTGCTCTGTAGTTCCTGTGCGATTGAGAAAGCCTTGTAAAGCAAGCTGAGATGCAGAAGGAAGCAAGAGATAGAAGGAAGCAGACAAGAGCCAGTTGCTCAGAGGCCTGATAGAAGCCCTCCGGGGGCCTGATTTGGCCTCCGGGGTGCATGTTTGACGCCCCTGTTCTAGTGTGATATTGTTGTAAATTTTGTACTGACTTTTGTTAATAGCCTTAATTACATTTATTATGATTAGTTTGTCTCCCACGATCCCTCTTGTTTTGCTACTACAATTTTAAAGACCATAGTTTCCCTTTAGTGTTTATCTCTTGCTCATAATAACAGCCGGAGAAGGAAGAGGAAGAAGATGATGATATTGGATTTATATCCCACCCTATACTCTTGAATTTCAGAGTCTCAGAGTGGTCACAATCTCCTTTACCTTCCCCCCCCCCCACACAACAGATACCCTGTGAAGTAGGTGGGGCTGAGAGAGCTCTTATAGCAGCTGTCCTTTCAAAGACAACTCCTACAAGAGCTGTGGCTGACCCAAGGCCATTCCAGCAGGTGCAAGTGGAAGAGTGGGGAATCTGGGAATTCTCCCAGAAAAGAGTCTGTGCACTTAACCACTACACCAAACTGGCTCTCTGGATGTATGCCCCCAAATCTCTTAAGTTATGCCACCATGAGGCTTAATTGTTATCTTAAGCAGTTTACAAACTGACTTTAGAATTGCTTCCTAGGGTTGCCAACTCTGAAAATTCCTGGAGATTTTGGGGCAGTGCCTGGGTAAGATGGACTTGAAGGAGGAGCTCAGCAGGGATTTGACATATAGGGTGATAACAAATGGGCAGTTTGGGCTGACTCAGAGACGTCTTGGAAATTGACCCCCAAAATCCTTACAGTTGCTAACATCTGCCACCCGTCCCCACCCCATACTCACCACATCCTCCAGCATCCTCAGAGTTGTTGAAGTGGTAGCAAATATTTGAGCCACATTCCAGTCACCTCCTTGGCATCTGGACACAGAAGCATGCAAGCTAGGTGCCTTGGTGGTGCAAACCCACCAAGCCGCCCCAAGCTGCTTCCAGGTGTTTTTTCCCTTAAAAAGTGACTGGAGCACTTGAGCACTTAACTTGTGTGTGTGTGAGGGGTGGGGAGAATGGTCCAGCGTCTGGGGAGCCCCCCCCCCCGGTCTGATCACACCAAGCCGCCTTGGAGACGGGATAGGGCTGCCTCACCAGGGAGCATGTGGAGGCTTCAGGACGGCTCTTTTGAGCTGGCCCAATGTGGGACGCCTCCAATCTGCCCCTAAATGCCCATCTGTTAACAACGATAGGGTCACCTATCAAAGCTGTCATTTCCCCCAGGTGAAACAATGTCCATAGTCCAGAGATCAGTTGCAATTCTGGAAGAACTCCAAGCCCATCTGGAGGCTGGTAGCCCTAATTCTTTAAACATTTTAAAAAACAATGGGATCAGGCCTTGTTCACTGTTCAGTGTATAAAGAAAGGTGCTGAAAGTGAAGGCTGCCTGGAAATCATATCCTCTAGATAAGCTGTTCATACATTACATAAACTACACTCAAGCAGAAGAACTAGACTTGTGTCTAGTGGCACCTTAGAGATCTGTGTATCTGATGAAGGGAGCTTTGACTCTCAAAAGCTTATATCTCCCACATCCTGTTGATCTCTGAGGTGGTACTGGATTCAAATCTACCTCTTCTAATGCAGACCAGCATGGCTACCCTCTGAAAAAACCTAGCAGAAAAGTTTGCTGTGTAGCCCATTTAAGTTGTCGTACCCATGTCTCTTTTTAATTTGAGGCAATGTACTTTTAGGTGACTTTGTCCTGGCGTAACTTTGTCCATGGGGTCGCAAAGAGTCGGACTCGACTGTGTGACTGAACAACAACAACTTTTAGGTGAACATGCCTAAAAATAGCTAAGCACACACTTTAAAAAATTAAGTTGTGTGTGTTAAGTGCCATTGAGTTGCTTCCGATTTATGACCCTATGAATTAAAGTATTCCAAAATGTCCCATTGTTAACAGCCTTGCTCAAGTCTTGCAAACTGGAAAAACAACAAAACATTTGTATTGCCATTAGCTTTAATAAAAAGCAAATATATTTTAAAACATTGTCCATCACATTCCAATGTTTTATGGTGTATACCAGTCACTTGATAATTCCAATCTTCTTCTTCTTTGTCTGTCTGTATCTTTTTAAGGTGAAACCCACCAGTTGGGTTAAGTGGCAGATTACTTGTTTACTGTTATACAACAGAAATAATTCACAACGACATGTATTCATAGTTTGTCCAGCAGATGTCGCCAACTGCTCAAACACATTTTTTTAAAAAGATGGAGCTCATTCTATTTACACAAATGCATTACTCTGTCACAGACACTTTATGTAATTTTCTTCTTGACCTAATTAGTTGTGTACTCAAAATATGGAAGGTTATGGATCTTTAGGCACCCACTGGAAGGTTAAAGTTAAAATCTAGTGCACAGGGCTGGCTCTACAAGGAGTTAAACCTAGGCAGTCTCCTCAGGCTTGCCAATGTGCTCTGCACCAGAGCAGCTGATCTTCCTTGCACCTCTGTTCCCCAGACCTCTTTAAAAACAGTGCAGCAAGCCATGTATGCCCTGTATTGCTTCCCAAGTCCTTACAAGATTCTTGCTTCTTGAAAGAGTCCCCATTTTGATTGCTCTGGGATTCTGTTGGACATAGCAAAAGGCTTAGCAACAAAATGGGAGCAGGATAGGAAATGTATTTACAGTAAAAAGTAGTCCTTGTCACCCACGGAGAGCCATTCTATGACTGTCATACCCATGGATTCACCAAAATACAGCCAAGTATTCATTCGGCAGGGTTTATTTGCATTATCTGTCTCTTTAAATGCAGGTGGCTTCTGTTCATCATTGGTTTTGCTTAGCCCACAGAGCAGGGGTTTATCTCCAACCTTTGTCCCTATGTTCCCTGGGATTCTGCATCAACCCCTGAGCTATCCTTCTGCCAGGCAGGCTTCCCCCAGTGGAGAGGTTTCCTCTGCCCTCTTACAGTCTCTTCTCCTCCTCCATTTGCTTCAGTGTCTTGAGGCCATAGGAGGGTCTGTGGCTCAGTGGTAGAGTATCTGTTGGCATGCAGAAGATCCTAGGTTCTATCCCCAGCAACTCCAGTTTCAAAGTAGGTGATGTGAAAGACCCTTTACCTGAGACCCTGGAGAGCCACTACTGGTCTGAGTAGACAGTACTGACCTTGATGGGCCAATGATCTACAGGGTTGCCAACTCTAGCTTGGGAAGTTCCTGGAGATATGGGGACAGAGCCTGGAGACAGTGATGTATAAGGAGGGGACAAAGCTCTGCTGGGATGTGATGTGATTATAGGACTTCTGGTTCTCCTAGACTCTTTAGCATACCACAGAGTCTGCTCTCCAAAGCTGTTATTTCTTTGGAGAAACTGATCTTTGTAGTCTTGAGGGAACTCTAGGCCCCCCAGGCTTGCAACTCTAATAGTCTGATTCAGTATAGGGTAGCTTCATGAATCAATGGCAATGCCTGAGCTTCCAGAAGCCCTATTCAATTTCTTAATATGAAACAGAGGGAGGAGAAATTGCATAAGCAGAATTTACTGGGGAATCACACTGGTTCATATAGGGTGCTTCTCCTGTACAAATGCAGCAACAGTGCCACTCCCTTTGCAAGATGTTTATATGTATGAGGCACATGATCCTGATACAGTGGTGCATGTTGGACAAGCAAGAGCCTGTTAAATTCTGTAAATACCGCTGAAAGAGTAGTTTAGTCCGCTTGTACCCCAGGTGGAGTGTTCAGAGTTGATTGTTTTCACTTGCAGTTTAGCCTACCTCTTATTGTTTCTCTGCTGTGTGTTAGTATGTATTAGTGATTGTGCTCTGAAGGCCTTTCTGTTGTATAGTGACCCAGTCAGTTACTTGCTTTTTGCAAAGATCCTGTTGCAGTAAATTAATTGAAAACAAACTCCAAAGCATGGACTCAATTATTTCCTGAACTCTGCCAACAGGTTATGGGCCCAGGCCCCAGCATAAATTGCAAAAAAGCTATAACTATGAATCAGTAAGAGAAAGAAGGGGCATGCCCAGTCTAGATGAACATGGCAGATAGTGTAGATATTAAGTTTGCAGTGACCAAATTGAATAAAAGCAGTTATCAGTTGTGAAAGTTCAAACTGGAAATGCTGCTGTGCAAAGATGACCTCTGAGATGTTTTAAGCACTCACAGACTAATTAATGATCCTGCAAAATAGCACAAGAACAGCAGGCAAGCAAAGGCAACTATAAGCCTGTTAGTGGAAGATAGTCAGCTGATCCACATAAGGAAACAAGGTACAGCTAAAGATATATGGAATGCACTCCAGAAAGTACATGAGTGTTCAAACCTAAATAGCAAGCTATACCTGCTGAGTAAACTGTATAAAATGACACTTGGCAGGGACCAACTTGAACATGTAAATACCATGCTAGAAAGAGCAGTACTTAACAGAACAGGGTATAGAGCACCAGACAATTATGCCATCTACACCTGAACAAAATAGAACAGCAGGCAGGAAGAAACACACCTTGTTGAAATGGTCATATGCATGCTTCTGGATGCTAGATTGCCAAATAAGTATTGGGGCAAAGCAACTATAATGTCAACATATCTACAAAAGAGATTACCCTCAATTGATAGTACTCTATACAAATAATGATATGAATCAAAGCCGAGCATCAAGCACCACAAAGTGTTCAAATGCAAAGCCTATGTCTTCATTCCCAGTGAAAAATGCTTGAAACTGGACAATGGAGCCACAAAAGGAACACTAGTGGGTTATAGTGATTGCTGTAAAAGGGTACAGAATTCTATTCCCAAAGACAGACAAGGTTGCAATAAGTGGTACAGTATACTTCGATGAAACTCCAGGTGTAAATCTGATACAACCTGCAGCAGTTAAAATTCATTAACAGGTGAGCAAGAGACAACAAAACCAAGTGAAGTAGAGGTGGAATTCAGTCTAAACTTGTCAGGGTTTCAAGGGGAAACTGGACTAAATGAAGTTACAACCCTCAAACACTCAGCCACAGCAAATAAAGGTATACCACCTATCTTATACACCCAAAACTGAAAAAAAAATACCTGAGTCCTCGTCTTGGGAAGGTATCTCCAAGTTGCCTGAAAATGAAGCCACAAAATGGAAAGAGGCAGTGACAGAAGAGATACAATTACTTCACAAGAATAAGACTTGGGTGCTTACCAAATTGCTGCCTGGATAGAAAACTAGGATGCAAATAAACATTCAAAATTAAATATAACACAAAAAGGGAGATTTAAAGGTATAAGACAAGACTTGTTGCAAAATATTAGTTCCAAAAATACTGTGAGGATTATGATAACAGTTGCTCCAATAGTAAAGCATCTTACTGTAAGAACCTTCCTGAGCATGACAGCTGGAAAGGGAATGCATGCCACGAATTTAGACATAAAAACCATCTTTTTGTATGGTGATACTACAAAAGATATTTACATGAAGAATTAGAAAACCAGACCCTTGCATGTAAACTTCAAAAGAGTATTTATGGCCGAAAGCAAGCAGCCAGAGTGTGGAATGAGAAATTAAATAAAGTAGTCATGGGTGCGGTCACACGTACCATTAGTGGCGACACAGCTCCGCCTCGCTGACGGATTAAATATATTCGTCCAGACATCCACATCTGGCAATCGAGCGTCATCCAGGGTCATTCCAACTTGCTGCGGATCAGTGCCGCATTAATTTGACAGCGCGGAAAGTCCGGCCCTTTTTCAAAAAAGCAGCACAAGATCGGCTTTTTCCTGTTTGGACAGCTCACGTGCGATACTGCCCCTTGGAATGTTTACCACTCCTTCCACCTTTTTTTTTTTAAAAAAAAAGCCCCAGCAGACATGTGCATTGCCAGATCATCTAGGAATCTGAGGTGACGCTTCTGCTTCTCCAATCAACACAGGATCGGGGGGGGGGGGGGACGTTATCCCACTATTCAGAACAGGAAAAAAACCTTTTTTTTTCCAATGTGGAGGATTTCCAGATATCATTGTCACTGCCAATTTCTAGGAAAGTAATTCCTGGCAGTTCCTTGGTTTGAATCGGCAACGTTAATTCTGGAAACTTTCAATCAATCAATCATTTTATTTATATCCCGCCCTCCCCGCCGAAGCAGGCTCAGGGCGGCTAACAACATTAAATCAATACATTAAGTTATACAATAATGTTTAAAACAATAACTAGTTTAACAAATTTAATTAAAATTCTAAAATTAATAAAATTAACATCCTGGTGCTAGAGAATGTTAGAGAATTGGAAATAGGCTGTGAGGCATTTGCGAGATATTTTGCAGATAAAATCTCGTTGCTCCGCCAAGACCTGCCTACCACCTTGGATACAGTGAGTGAAATTGAGGCTCCGTGCCTGTCTTCAGGTTTAGTGCTGGACCACTTCGACCCGCTCAGCCTGGAGGAAGTCGACAGAATCCTCTCCGCTGCTCGCCCGACAACATGCGATCTGGACCCCTGCCCCTCTTGGCTGATTAAATCCTGCCAGGGGGAGCTTAGATGTCCTTTACGGGACATCATAAATAGGTCCCTCTTAGAGGGGCAATTTCCAACACCCCTAAAAGAGGCCTTGGTCCGCCCTCTCTTGAAAAAAGCTACAGCAGACCCGGCCGAATTGGCGAACTATCGACCGGTGTCTAATTTACCGTTTTTAGGTAAAATTATTGAGAGGGCTGTGGCGCAGCAGCTTCAGAGGTTTCTGGATGACGCTTCTGTCCTGGACCCATGTCAGTCAGGCTTCCGGCCGGGCCATGGGACGGAGACGGTGCTGGTCGCCTTAGTGGATGACCTCCAACGGCAACTGGATCGAGGCGGCGTTGCAGTGCTGATGCTGTTAGATCTGTCGGCTGCATTTGATACAGTCGACCATCGGCTACTGACGCGCCGCCTCGCCGACATTGGGGTTGAGGGGTCGGCCCTGCAATGGCTTTCCTCCTTTCTCCTAGGTCGGGGACAGAGGGTGGCTATTGGGGGAGAACGATCCCGGAGGCGCACACTGGATTGTGGGGTGCCTCAGGGAGCAGTTCTCTCCCCGATGTTGTTCAACATCTATATGCGCCCCCTCGCCCAGATTGCCCGGCGGTTTGGGCTGGGTTGCCATCAATATGCAGACGACACCCAGCTCTATCTGCTAATGGACGGCTGGCCCAACTCCGCACCAGGGAATCTCGACCGGGCTTTACAGGCTGTCGCGACATGGCTCAGGCTGAGCGGGCTGAAACTGAACCCAGCGAAGACAGAGGTCCTGTGCGTGGGCCGCGGCGCCCTGGGAAGGGAAATAGCTCTCCCGGCCTTCGACGGTGCGCTATTGAAAGCAGCGCGCCAGGTAAAGAGCCTAGGTGTTTTACTGGAGCCTTCACTATCAATGGAGGCCCAGATAGCAGCCACTGCCAAGTCAGCATTCTTCCATCTGAAGCGGGCAAGGCAGTTGGCCCCTTTCCTCGAGCGCCGGGACCTCGCAACGGTGATCCACGCAACGGTCACCTCAAGACTAGACTACTGTAATGCCCTCTACTTGGGGCTACCTCTGTGCCGGACTCGGAAGCTGCAGCTAGTGCAGAACGCGGCGGCCAGGCTGTTGTTGGGACTTCCAAAACGGGAGCATATACAGCCGGGGCTACGTGAACTGCACTGGCTGCCGATTATATACCGAGTCCAGTACAAAGTGTTGGTCGTTACCTTTAAAGCCTTATATGGCCGAGGACCCACCTACCTGAGGGACCGTCTTTCCCCATACGAACCCCAGAGAGCACTGAGGTCAGTCGGGAAAAATCTGATGACCATCCCCGGGCCGAAGGAGATTAAACATCAGAGCACCAGAGTACGGGCATTCTCGAGTGCGGCTCCTACTCTATGGAACCGACTCCCCGAGGAGGTGCGGGCCCTGCGGAACCTTGAGCAGTTCCGCAGGGCCTGCAAGACCGTCCTTTTTAAACTGGCACATCCGGACTGTTAGGAAGATCAAGAATTAAGGAGCCGCCAATGCGGTCGGAAGATTCACACCGCAGAATAATTATATCATTGAACTGGTTTTTAATGTTAGTAGTTTCATTGTTGATGTTTTATATTGTTGGATTTAAATGTTTTTATAATATCACTGTATGTTTTGTAATATGCTGTTAGCCGCCCTGAGCCCGCTAAGGTGGGGAGGGCGGGATAGAAATAAAATTTATTATTATTATTATTTCAGCAGATGGTAAATTTACTTAGCAGTTTCTCTCTTTAATTGGTGAAGGCCATCCCAAAGAGGATGGTCTTGCAGGCCCTGCGGAACTGTTCAAAGTCTTGCAGGGCCCGCATTTCTTCCGGGAGCTGATTCCATAGGTGTGGAGCCATAACAGAGAAGGCCCGCGTGCGGGTACTCTGTAGTTTTACCTCTTTCGGCCCGGGGATGATCAGCAGGTTTTTCCCTGCTGACCTCAGTGCTCTCTGGGGTTCATATGGGGAAAGACGGTCCCTCAGGTAGGCAGGTCCTCGGCCATATAGGGCTTTAAAGGTAATAACCAGCACTTTGTAACGAATCCGGTATATAACTGGCAGCCAGTGCAGCTCGCGCAGCCCTGGCTGTATGTGCTCCCACTTTGGGAGCCCCAATAGCAGCCTAGCAGCCGCGTTCTGCATCAGCTGCAGCTTCCGGGTTTGGCACAGAGGCAGCCCCATGTAGAGGGCGTTACAGTAATCCAGTCTCGAGGTGACTGTTGCATGAATCACTGTTGCCAGGTCCTGACGCTCTAGGAAGGGGGCCAACTGCCTTGCCCGCCTCAGATGAAAAAAGGCTGACTTAGCAGTGGCTGCTATCTGGGCCTCCATTGATAATGAAGGCTCCAGTAGAACTCCCAAGCTCCTGACCCGGCATCAAAAACTGGGAGAGGAATTTCCCTCCCCAGAGCGCCCCGACCCAGGCAAAGGACTTCTGTCTTCCCCCTTCCCCCCTGCCTCTGAATCAACGTTTGATTTCCCACCTCCAAACAGTTGGGTGCATGCTCAGTGGACCCCCCCTCCCAGAAATCACTATCTGATCACGCATGCTCCAAGAAAAGAGTGTGATAGTATTGGATGTCTGATTGCTCAACAACAGAATGAGTCGCATTCTTGGATGCTCGTCTGAACAACCCTGCATCGAATCAATATTCAGCGGTTCAAATTTGAGCGCTACACACCCGCTTTTAATATTACATGTGACCGCACCCCAATGAGAGGCAAAGCCAATCCATGTTTGTACACCAGAAAGCAAGATAACTGCTGGGCATACATCCTGATTTATGTGGATGACATAATACTTTGTTTTGAACAAGAAGGGAGCTATGATAAAGTAATACACCAGTTGAATCAGAATTCTGAAATGAAACAACTGGGAGACATCACATATTATCAAAGAATTCAGGTAGAAAGAGAAGCTGGTGGAATCTCATCAATCACAAACAAAAAAAAATCTCCTGAGATGCCAGAGCATTTTGGGCTAAAAGATGCAAAAGAGATGGAAGTACCAGTGGAAATTGGATACCTGAAAATGACAACAGTCAAGAACCACTGTCGTATAATAATCAATATTGTGAGGCAATCTGAAAGCTACTGTATCTAGTCACAGTATCTAGACTGGATATAAGCGCTGCTGTGGGATTTCTGCGTAGAAAAGTTTCTGCACCTAACCAGGTAGACTGGAACAAAGTTAAAAGAGTGATGTGTATCTGAAGGGAACAAGCCAGTTGAAGCTGCGACTACTAGCAACTGCAAATCCAAAATTAAAAGCATATGTAGATGGGGATTGGGCTGAGGACACCATTGATCAGAAGTCCACCAGTTTCAGTATGGAGAAGAGACCATTAGTTGGGAGAGCTGAAAACAGATAATTTTAGCACTTTCTTAAACAGAAGCAGAACATATTGCAGCTGCACAAGCATGCTAAGAGGTTATCTGGATTTTCCAATTAATTTTAGACAGTACTGGATAGACCTGAACCAATAACAATATTTGAGGATAATCAAGGATTTATAAAAGAAGACTGAAGAAGAAGAATGCAGATTTATACCCTGCCCTTCTCTCTGAATCAGTGTCTCCGAGCGGCTTACAATCTCCTTTATCTTCTTTCCCCACAACAGACACCCTGTAGGATAGGTGGGGCTCGCAGCAGCTGCCCTTTCAAGGTCATTCCAGCAGCTGCAAGTGGAGGAGTGAGGAATCAAACCAGATTCTTCCAGATAAAAGCCCGCACACTTAACCACTACACCAAAAGGTCAACCCACAGTCCAAACACACTGATGTTAATTATCATCTTCTGAAAAATATGCAGAATTCTCTCCCCATTTCTTTTTAACATCTATATGTGCCCCCTTGCCCAACTGATCTGGGGGGGGGGGGTTGAGCCATGGGGCCATCAATATGCAGATTGCACCCAGCTCTATCTGTTAATGTATGGCCAGCCAGCCAGGCTCGGCCCCAGATATGTTGGACTGGGCCTTGGGGACTGTGGCTGGTTGGTTGTGGCAGAGTCTGAAGTTAAATCCATCCAACGAAGACGGCAGTCCTGTACTTGAGCCACAGGGGTTTGGTGGGGAAAATACAGCTCCCAGCCAATGTTCCCTCTAAGCTACAGTGTCTTGTGAGCAAAAATTCTACTTGGTGAGCTGCTGGCATTAAAGCTGTGAGCTACTGCATAAATTAGTGTGGTCTGGGGTCGTCCTTCCTGAGCTAAGACGAAAATGTGTGAGCTGGAGGCTAAAAACCTGTGAGCTAGCTCACACTAATTCAACTTAGAGGGAACACTGCTCCCAGCTCTGGGCAGTCCAGGGCGGGGTGCCATTAGTGCCAGTGCCAAGCGTAAGGATCCCTCAAGAGCTGGAGATAATCTATTGGGACAGTTTATGACTTATTGGATCACCTGGAACATAATGAATTAGTTGGGAACAGCATTGTTTTTATTATTGAATAGCAGTTTTAATTGTGAAAATTTTAAATATATTTAAGTGTAAATTTTATTGTTTGCAGGGCTTTTTTTGAGCAGGAATGCACAGGAACACAGTTCCAGCTGGCTTGGTGTCAGGGGATGTGGCGTAATATGCAAATAAGTTCTTTTTTCTACAAAAAGCCCTTCTTTATGACTATGTTGTAACCTGCTGGGGAGGGGGGGGAGGGCTAAAGATCAAATCAGATCTTTTTTGTAGCAGGAACTCCTTTGCCTATTAGGCCACACACCCCTGATGTAGCCAATCCTCCAAGAGCTTACAGCTCTTAGTACAGGGCCTACTGTAAGCTCCGGGAGGATTGGCTACATCAGAGGTGCAGCCTAATAGGCAAAGGAGTTCCTGCTACCAAAAAAGCCCTGAATCAAATCATATCAAGGCCATTAACATGAAAAATTAAACATGATGGAGTACTACAAATGCTGTTGCGGAAGGGTATTGGAGAACGACAGTGTGCTAAAAGACTAGTTAATAGAAATACAGCTGAAAGAGTAGTTTAGTCCACTTGTACCCTAGGGGGAGCTGTAGTGCATTCTCTAATGTTCAGAGTTTATTGAATGTTTTGACTTGCAGTTTAGCATACCTCTTGTTCCTCTCTCTGCTATATGCTAGCAGTCCTTTAGGCCTCTGAAGGCCTTTCTGTTGTGTTAGTGGCCTGCAGTCAGTTATTGGGTTGTGTGTTGTTGTCTTGAAAAAATACTTTTGCAGTAAATTAATTGAAAGCAAACTCCAAAGCATGGGCTGATTAATTTCTGACTCTTCCAACACTGTAAACATCTGGAATATACAATATTATAAACCCAAAATGGTGGCCCAGGCCCCTTCTGCGCTTTCTTTTTTTTTTCTGCTGGAAGAACACAAACAAATTAATTTGGTGGAACTGACAGCTGCTACAGGCTGGAGAAATCCAGTTTAGGAAAAACAAAGTTGTCACAAAGAAGGAGACAGAAGCAACGCTTCCTAAATTACAATGCTCTGTGCCTGTTCACAATCCCATGACAAGCCCATTGTTCCCTGATCTAGGATTTTTTTTTTAAATTAAAGTAGACTAAATGGAGCTAGAAAGGTATGAGAAAAGGTTGTAAACTCTGCTGTCATATTTAATTACATACCACTGTTTTATTATGAAAGGAGGAACATAGCATGGTTGGAATAAAATGTAAGACTTGGAACATATTAAAATGTGAGTGAAAAAATACCTACAGGTATATAATGCTTACTATTAATATTACAGCAGATCCAGAAATCTTTCCCAGGCCTATGAAAAGAAATATATAAAATATATATCATATGTATATATAAGTGCGCAAAAAATATGAAAAGGGTAGAAACATAAAAAGAAATATAAAAAGAGTAGGTGGGACAAATCACATAGATATGAGACACAATTGAATTCCAGTTTTGGAGCTGAGGCTTATAGCAGTAAGGCAGTTTATGGTGATGTTGGTGTCAGCCCAAGACATTTTGGTGCTGGAGGCAGAAATTTCGAGTGGCATTTCAAGTAACAAAAATATAATAATAAATAAATAGTAATGGTAAAGTCTGCAAAGTTTTCCTTGGTGGGCTTCCTTCAAAGTACCAACCCTTCCTAGCTTCCAGGATCTGACAAGATCAGTCTATACCATGCCACCATTCCTTCATTGATCCACTGACCCATAGAAGAACTACAGTTTGGGGGGTGGGCATGGAAGATTGTAGCACGAGATGGGAAAACTGCCATTTACATGCCTTATCTACACTTGTGTTGCACGGAATCCAAGCCAAACTGTTTAGAAAACAGTTCAAAAGCATTTGATTGACTGGTTCGGTTTTTGTGCATAATTTGATTGTTTTAATGTTGGTATAGGAGTTCACAGTGTTTTATCATTAAAGAGTCTAACTACATCAAAATTCAAAGCAAGAGATCTCCCTGACCTGGACAGATCTACAAACAGTCAGTATAAAAAAGCCAATTTACGTGACTGAAAACATACATCTTAACATTGCAGATCACTGACATGTTGATTGATGATCCATAAAGTTTCTGCACTTCCATAAGGAATCTGCAGCCCAAAAACTGATTGTTCCCATAATTTTATTAAGTAAGGAGCACACACAATACATCAACGTAAGTTAAAAATATACACAGGAGCACTTGCACAACTTTTTGCCCTTAGCATACTGGTTATTCTAGCATCCTACCCATCCCTCAAATATATTTTATATTACATACTGCATTTTCTTTTCAAATAGCCATATTTTGTTTGATACAAACTGCCATTTGGCTGCAGAGCGATAGGCTGTAAAACCTTCTACAGAAAATCATATATCCATGTAACAGTAAAGCAATTTGGAAGATCAAATCCCCCCCCCCCCCTTTTTAGAAGGAACGATTTGGAAAAATAATTACTTTATTTTGTGAATTTATATGTTGTGTTTCTGTCCAAATAAGCATCCAAGACTACTCACAGAATAAAAATTAAAAATACTGTAAAATGAAAATAAAAATGTTAAGAGAAAGCACAACATTAAAATCTCAAACATAACTGTGGAAAAAACCCCTCCACCCAACAATTCACCTCATAACTATTACCATATATACAAAATTTTTAAAAATATAGACCCAAATAGTAGCTTCAAATCAGAATAAAATCATACAATTATCTCAAACTTAGCCCATTTGTGACCCTGACCAAACACATTTCAGCCAATTGGCCTTCTTCAGTGGTCAAACATTGTTATACAATGGTTCCAGACATTATTTCATACAATTGCTCCAGACTGCATCTAAAAACATTTTTTTGGGGGGGGGGACCTGGAGAGGAAGGTAATTATATTTATGGATTTATATTATGATTTGATTTTAATTTTCCATATTGCTTAAGTTCTTCTCAGTAATTTTTTTATTGTGTTAATCAGGAAAGCCTTGAATTTTTTTAGGTACACAACGGAATTACCATTCAAGACACATATACCTGGCCAGGGCAGCTGGATGACCTTGAGTCAATCACAGTTCTTTCAGAGCTCTCCCAGCCCCACCTACCTGTCTGTTGTGGGGAGAGGAAGGGAAGATGATTGTAAGGCTCTCTGAGACTCCTTTAGGTAGTGAAGTGTGGAGTATAAAACCAACTCTTCTTCTCTAATTTGTAACAAATACATACATTTTTGTATATATGGAAATATTTATGTTTTAAGTTTTGATATAGAACTATTGGGCCCAAACATTTTGACTTCCTTAAGTTTTTGGCTCTTAATTCAATTATTTGCAGGTTAAGTTTTCCCCTCCCCTTTCTTGTGTATTTTGTTGTAGTCCTAGATGGGTACATTAGAACATGCATCCAGTGCATCCAATCAGTTTAATGGGATGCAGATGAACCTATTTCCATTGCGGATTGGATTGTAGGGTGCTTAAAAATGTTGATGAAGTACCAACTTGTGTCTTGATAAACAGATCAGATTAATTAAGTTTTATGTGAACATATCACCAATTCAGGCCACAATATCTTAGTCTGTAGTTAATCAAGCCATCCTCTTACTACCATTTACACGTCTGTGATACGTTTATGATATTCAGGACTAGGATTCAGAAATAGGCAAAGTAAGTTTGGTTGTATGTATTTTAAGTAAGAGTTGAGTCAGAACTTACAAAAATGAGATACAAGTAAGACGCTTGTACTACTGGTTGGTAATGTGTGAATGTATTCATGACATGCCCCTTTCACTAACAATAAACAATCTTCAATCACTTAGCAAAGAGAGTCACAGCTCCTCCAATCTTAAGGATGCAAACAAACCTTCAATGAGCAGGGTGTAATCAAAGCACCATCTTTTTCAGCAGGCTGCAAATAAGAATTTTTCATCCTATGCCCCAAATGGAAATACAACATAGGCATGGAGGGCTTAGGAAAGGGGGGGGAGGGATTAAAACAGCAACTGCAAACACATTTCACACTAATTGATTTCAATGAAATAATTAAGTCCATCATTTTCTCCCACTCAAATACATGGGACAGAAAGAAGTACCTCAACAAGGCCTTTAGTATTTTCACAAGCAATCTGATTGCAACTTGCATGAGTTTTCAACCTCTGTTTAGGAGCCTTCTGTACTAGCCTCAGTGGAAACATAATCCCCCATGTCTTCAAACTATGTTTAGGAGATTGTGAACATTATGATTGTGTCAGGCCACAGACATTATTATTTTCCCACATTCCCGAATGCTCATCTTACTCATTGTATGTCCTCATCACTCTAAGTGCAGATGCACAAAGGCATTCAGATCTAAGAGAGAAATGAGTGGCATAGGTTGCAACCATAATTTATAGCCTGCCATCCCCCACAGGCTCAAAAATAAGTAACAACAAGCTGTGTTATTTTTTAATATGAACCCTATACTTTTCAATGCATAAACAAAAAAACACAGGCAGACAGCTGGTTCAAATGCAACTAGAGGAGAAAACATTAGGTCAAAACTTGATACATTTTATTGTTGCCAAGATAAATTCTAGGGAATTCAGTGATTGCGGTGAATCTAATGTGACAAGAATACTGAGGATTCCTTTCATGCATGCAGTTTTGCTTAACCGTTAGCACTGTGTATTGTAATGACTTATTGTAGTGGCCAACATTTTTTAAATGCTCCCTATATCCCAGAAGTCTCAGAATGGATGAAAGGAAAAAAAAATGGGCATGATCCAACCCTTTGAGGCCAAATTGATTTCAGTGGGAGAGATTTAACTCTCCCTTTTAAAATCAATAGCACTTAAAGTGCTTTAGATGGGTTGGATTGTGTCCAGCAAGTAATAAGAGCACTTTATTAAAATCCATCTGACATTTAAAGCTCCTGCTCCTCTCCAACTTAAATGTATTCCCAAATAGAAATGTCTTATAGTAGTTCTGGAACATACTCAGGTGTGGGATTTATTGGTCTTTTGGATTAAAAGAAAGGTATTCCAGAGTTGTAGAGTGGCCTATCTCTCACTTAACGATAGATTATAAACAGTGTCTCGGAGAAAGCAGTCTTAGAGCTGTTCAGTTGTCTGCTCAATCTTAAGCGTGTTTCCTTAGCGATAAGCCCCTCTGACTTCTGGGCAGTCTTACTCCCCAGAAAGCAAGTTGAGAGACAGAATTTAAGTCAGCATCTTAAATTGCGCTCAGCAGCATCCTCAGTTTTGAAAAATAGCAGCAGAACTGTCCCCCCCTGGTATATATGAGTTTCCACTACAAAATTATTTACCATTTTCCTTACTTTCCTAGACCAATTTATATTTCTCTGAATTTCTCTGTCTTCCCCGAAAGTGGCAACCCTGTATATGTGTATGCAGGTAGACAAGCACTGCCCTGACACTTCAGAAAACTTCATTTCCTTGCTGGATGTGCCTTGTGGTGCAAAGTCATTACCTGAGTATTCAATAATGGCAAGATATTTGCATTGTGGAGAGAAATTGCTAAGCTGCCTTTTTGAGGAAGAGTTGCCAACTCTTTATTATCAAAAATATTGATGTCTGAGCAAAGCCTAGAGATGAAGCCAAAGAATTAAGCCCTTTTGTTTGAGGGTGGATCTGGAAGCAGTTTCTGTGTGCACTGCAGAGGGCTAGTTTGAGAATTGCACCAAGAGTATTAAAAAACTAGAAATGTATCAATTGCGCAGAAAGTGATGGCGGAGCAATTAACATATAGTTATGGTGCACAACCTCATTGAGGAGTAGATAAAGGCTTATTTAGGAACTAATATACTTGATAGAAAAGGAGATACAGAGATAGGTTCCTAACATCTCTGAGAAAGAGAGAGACTGAGTGTTGCACTTCCAAGAAGAAGGGGGAAATTGCCGTAAGAGTAGCAATTTGAAGACAGACAAAGAATGACACTTAACAGGAGAGAAGGTACTGTCCTCGCTATCCTATCTGTCTAATTGTCTTCCTGCTGCCTTCTTTAGGGCCTTCTTCTTTGTACACCAGACATTGCCTTTACCAGCAGAAAAAATCCAAAGAGAGAATCACAGGATCCAACAGAAAGGCTGTCAAAGGTATAAGAAATGCTTTGCTGAGTCAGACCAAGTTCAGTCTAGACCTCCATATTGTTCTGGCATCTATCCAGGTGTTTCTTAGCTCTCACAACAAAGATTTGAAAGTAATGGTTTTCCCATGTTTGTTCTCAGCATCTGGTAAGAACTGAGTTCCCCATCAGCAGTATAAACCATGAGAAATGCTTTGATCTTCAGTGACCAGTTCTTAAGTAATTCCCTTTACAGGTCTTGTGAGCTTAGACAATGCTTCAGTGGTGATGGTGCGGAATCTTTTTAAGGACTGCTGGAAGTTTTCCTGAGAGGGCAACAGGCAGAAACATATCTGCGTAATCAGTACTTCAAATAATTCTTCCTCATCCTTCTTCTTCCTACAGTTATCTCAGTGATAAATCACAGGAAACTATTGTGTAGTTGTGCCGCAAATGTTTGGAGTGTGTGTGTGTGTGTATGCAAAAACCAAGCATTAGCCTGCCTCCTTATGCAGTTACTTAACAGCCCCAGTTATGATCCCTCAATCTTTTTATATAATGGTTTCATGATTCACCAGCTTATCTTCTGATCTGTTTATTTCTAGTTTAATTAGTCCCAGCCCTGCTCACAGAACTATAGAATGACCACAAGAGCCATTTCTATCTGACCTCTCTAGATGGTCAAGCCGAGTAGAACTGTGCAAGTGGGAAGAATGGGGTTATTAGGATTGCAGGTATTGAGCCTGCCCCTCAATCTTCATATGCTCCGATCATCACATCTGCTGGTTTTAATGCTGCATTATACTAAGTTTGTGTCCTGGGCCTTGTTTTGGAAGGCTTGCTCCATGTCTGTATTCTCATCTCATTGACTCTGCAAAGTTATGCCTTGCTGCTCTATAAGGTTTTCAGAGTATCAGCTTTCAAGAGTTCCAACTCAGAGTTCCTCTAAAGTGCTACTGGACTCGTATCTAACTGTTCTACTGCAAACTGACATGGCTACTCTCTGAAACTGCTTTAGAAGGGGAGATGATTGACAAGAATAGAGCCTCAATTAGCCCTGACCTGGATAGCCCAGGCAATCATGATCTCATCAGGTCTCGGAAGCTAAGCAGGACCCTGGCAAGTACGTGGAAGGGAGACCTCCTTGGAACACCAGGACTGGGAGGCGGAGGCAGGCTGTATCAAGCCTGAACATCCTCATCTTTCATGCCCCAGTAGGGATTGCCAGAAATCACCATGACTTCCAGGCATGCACGCACACAAAAGAAAGAAAAGCGAGAATATAGCCTTGATTTATTGACAAAGCCATGTCCTTTTCTGCTCATATTATATTTATGTATTTATCTATTTTTATTTATTTTATTTACATTCTTTATAGTCTGCTTTTCTCACTGAGAATCAACAATCAACAGTATGGGACAGCTAATAAACAATGCAACAGGGTTTGGATTGCAGATATCTGAAAAATCAGCAGAAAGAAGGCAAAAGCATTTGTACGCAACTCATTAAACAATGTGGAAATTACATAGTAGGAGGATCTCCACAAAATGGATGAGTGGGTGACAATGTGGACATATGAAGTTCATTGTTGGTAATGTAAAGTGATGCACATTGGGACAAAATATCCCAACTTCAAGTATAGGCTAATCATGGGTCTGAACTTGCTGAAGCTGAGGGAGACTGCCTCTCCCCACATGTTCCCCAGAGGGCACAGCATTCAGAAGCTCAAAATCTCCTCTCCATCCCTGGGCCAAAGGAGGCTAAGCTGAGTTCTACCAGGGCCAGGGCCTTCTCTGTGGCAGCACCAGTTTTATGGAACACCCTCCCGGAGGCTATCAGGGCCCTGTGAGACCTCTCCCAATTCTGCAGGGCCTGCAAAACTGAACTGTTTTGGCTTGCATACAACATCTAAGATGGGAGAGGGATGCCGCTTCGCTTGGACTGGTTGCTGTTACTCGTGACAGTAGTAACATCTCCGAGGACTACCAATGGTTATTGTGAAATGCTGAAAGAACTTATTGAAAACTCACCTGTTTTATACAGAAGTATAGCACTACAGAGTTTTACATTCAATATTTTTGTAATGTTTGTGTCTGTAATGTTGTACTTGTTTTTTAGATGCCATTCGGCCTGTTAGCCACTCTGAGTCTGTTTGCAAAGAGGGTGGGATATAAATATGATGTAATAAATAATAAATGAATAATAAATAAAAAGATCTTGGGGTCATAGTGGACAACTCACTGAAAGTGTCAACCCATTGTGCTTCACCAGTGAAAAAAAAGGCAAACTCTGTGTTGGGGATTATTGGGAAAGGAACTGAAAATAAATGGCTGATATTATAGTGCTCCTGTATAGATCTATGGTGCAGCCGCATTTGCACAGTTTTGGTCTCCATATCTCAAAAAGGACATTGCAGGATCGGAAAAAGTACAGAGGAGGGCAATCAAGATAATTGGTTGGAGCACCCTTCCTATGAGGAAAGACTGAAGAATCTGGGACAAGGGGGGATTTGATAGAGGTGTATAAAATTATGCATGGCATGGAGAGAACTGACACAGAACTTTCCCCTCCCCTCCCCTCCCCTCCCAGAATACCAGAACTCAAGGGCATTCAATGATTCAGGTTGGACAAAATGAAATACTTCTTTACACAGAGAATGATTAAAATATGGGATTTGTTGCCAGAGGATATAGGGACAGCCACAGGCTGTACCTGAAGAAGTGAGCAGTAACTCACGAAAGCTCATATCCTATCACAAATTTTGTTAGTCTTTAAGGCACTACAGGACTCTTACTGTTTTCTACTGCTACAGACAGACTAACAGACTACTCATCTTGATCAAGCCACAAGCGCATAGATAGCTTTAAAAATGGATTAGATAGATTCATCAAGGTTAGATTGTCAGCAGCTACAAGCCATGGTGACTAAAGGGAGCCTCCACATTCAGAGGCAGTCAAGGGAGCCTCCACATTCAGAGGTCAGGAGGCAACATCAAGGGAAGGCTTCAGGATTTAGGGAGGGGCACAAACTAGCTGACAAACTAAGTTCATCATGAATTTTGGCTGGTTCAAGGTTTGTAAAGCAATTTTTGTGAACTGAAGAACCATGAACTTATTTTTATTTTATTTTATCAAATTTATATCCCACCCTCCCCTGACTTTCATGGATTTTAATGCAGTTTGTGGCGGTTTACAAAAAACAGCTGAGCAGCAGGTTTAAATGTTCCCAGCGAAAAGCCACATGGATCAGAAAACAGGTTTCAACTTTAAATGGCTCACAAACCAGGTCTCAGGACCATAGCCAGGATTTCAAATTTGGTGGGGCCACAGGCAGGATTTTTTGTTTAAGGGTGCCAAGGATGGAAGACAGGGAGGCTAGAATTCCCAAAGGGTGAATTCTCAAGCACAACTTGGTTCCCAGGGATTTCACCTCCTTCAAGTTTGCAGAACTTCTAAGGGCCCTGCTGTCACTCCGGAGCACTCCCCTCTTCATCCCATCAGTCAGCTCTGGGCCACAGCTCCCTCAGGCCGACTTGACTGACACCTCCCAGGGCTCTCCCCTACCACAAATCAGGACAGGCCACAAACCTCCCTCCCTCTGTCATTGTGCGCCTTTTCATATGGTCCCCCATGCACTGCTCTCCGTGCTCAGCCTCAACCTACCTACTTAGCTTTCTCTTGGCTGTTTCTCCTTGAGGAAATGGGCCCCAGCCAAGAGGCTGCCCATGCCCTGGCCTGGGAGGAAGCCACTCCCTCCCTCCCAGTTGCCTGGCTGGTGGGCGCAACTGCCCCTCCACCAACAGCTCTGCACTGGCCCTCTGCCTGAGTGTGAGCAGCTCATCCATCACCTCAGGTGGCACACCCCACTCCTCCACAGCCTCCGCTGCCACAGTCCACCAACTGGAGCAGAGAAGGGCACCCATTAGGCAGAGAATTAGACTCTGGGCCAAAGCAGTCGCTGCACCACCCACCTAAGAAAGCAGTGGCAGCAGAAAGTGTGGGAAAGCAGCAGCAGCTGTAAATGATGGGGCCAGGTAGTTTCCAGGAGGATAAGGGTGGAGGGTCCAGGACCCCATGGGCCCCACCATAGCTCTGGGCCTGCTGGGTCAGTTCACGAACCAACTTCTCAGTTCTTATGGGTTCGTGGTTCAGTTCATGGTTCATCCCCAAACCACAAACCGAACCGCACAAATGTGGTTCGTGCCCATCCCTACTCAGCATCTATGCCCTGTTGTTGGCCCTCCACAGGAACTGGTTGGCCACTGTGTGAGGCAGGATGTTGCACTAAATCAGGGGTGGGGAACCCTTTTTCTGCCAAGGGCCATATGAATATTTATAACATCATTTGTGGGCCATAAAAAAAATTATCAACTTAAAAGACAGTGCTCCGCCAAGGGAGAATGATTCAGGCCAGCAAAATTAATGCAAATAATTGTTTTTCTATTTGAAGTCATGGGGGGAGAGCCTAATCTGGCACACACACACACACAGCCCACCACCATAGGCAAATGCATAGGTCCAGAGCTTTTTTGTAGAAACAGCCCAGCAGGAACTCAGTGGCATATTAGACCACATCCCCTAATATTAGCATATTAGGCCACACCATCTGGGATAAACAAGTGCAAACTGAACTGTGACAGTAACTTTTCCAGGCCCTGCATCAATTCTGGCCGGCCAACCAGGCCCCAGGAAGGCTGCTGCACAGTACATCTGGGCCCTGTGATCCCTGCCTGGCCCTGGGGAGGCTGCTGCACAGTGCGGCTGGGCCCCACGATCCTCGCTGGCCAGCCAGGCCCCAGAGAGGCTGCCACATGGCTTGGTTCGATCCAGCAATCCCCGAGGGCTACACCAAGTGACCTTGAAAGCCGTATACAGCCCTCAGGACAGAGGTTTCCCACCCCTGCACTAAATGGACCACTGGTCTGATCCAGCAGGGCTCTTCTTATGTACTCAAAGCGCAGGCAGTACACTGTAGTCCCCAGTTCCTATCCCTTTACAAAGCATCTTTCTCAGCCATTTAATTACAGTACAGACCTATTACCTGTGTTAAAAAGCCCTCCTGAATAATTCAGCTTTGCATAGTTTGCAGAAAGCCAGGAGAGCAGGAGCCTTCCTAATCTCATCAGGCAGGCCATTCCATAAGGTGGGGGCATTTACTAAGCACACACATACCTGTTGAGCACACTGTTGATCAGTTCAGGTTACATAGTTAAGTAAATACATGTGCTTGTCATGTGACTATATCTGCATTCAGTTCTCCTGTAGGAGACATCAAAGTGGGCCTTAGATAGCAGAGCAAATGTGTTGTATATATGCTCAAACTATGTATTTTTTAACCAGGTACAGTTCCAATTTTCTGATTCTGCTTCCAGATAAATCAGAGGCTTTAATTCCCCCCCCCCTATTTTTCTCCATGACTTATTAAGACTTTGTTAGTGTGAGCTGCTAAATTTGTCATTTCTTAGGTACTCGATCCCTTCTCCAAAGTAGTTAAATCTCAAGAGAAGACATCTTCTCTCTTGCATGTGAACGCAAGAACATAAATGCTAAGACACATACTCTACCCCAGTGCACACACTTGTACATTTTGAGCTGTTGTTGTATAACATATTGTTGGACATTTTTTCCTAATGTATTTTAAGTAGTATAACAAATGTGCCCTTTGTTTTTAAATTAGTGCTGGGTAGGCTAGAGTATGACAGAATAAATAAACATGCTGGGCAGATCAGAACCTTCAACAGGGTGAAAAGCTTGCATACTGATTCTTGGTGTGTTATATGAATGTCCCTACTTTCATCTATGCCCTGACCTGGATGGCCCAGGCTAGCCTCATCTTGTCATATCTTAAAAACTATGTAAGGTAGGCCTTGGTCAATATTTGGATGGGAGACCATCAAGGAATACCAAGATTGCTATGCAGAGGCAGGCAATGGCAAATCACCTCTGAATGTCTCTTACCTTGAAAATCTTACAGGGTCACCATAAGTAAGCTGAGACTTATTTGTAGACTTTTGCAGAAGGCTGTGACTTTTGTAGAATTCCATCTACAAAGTGTTGAAGGATAGTGATGTTGGAGAAGAGTTTTACAGACACTGTGGACTGCCAAAAAGACAAAGAAATGGGTTCTAGATCAAATCAAGTCTGAACTCTCCCTAGAAGCTAACATGACTAAACTGAGGTTATTGTACTTTGGTCACATTCTGAGAAGACAAGTCTCACTGGAAAAGGCAATAATGCTAGGAAATGTTGAAGGCACCAGGAAAGGAGGAAGACAACAAGAGATGGATTGACTCTGTAAAGGAAGCCACTGCCCTCAATATGCAAGGTGTGAGCAAGGATGTTTTAGAGGACATTAATTCATAGGGTCACCATAAGTCGGAAGCAACTTGACAGAACTTAATATGTACATAGACGCACGTAGTCAAGGCTTTTTTATAGCAGGAACTCATTTGCATATTAGCCCCCCCCGATGTAGCCAATTCTCCAAGAGCATGCAGTAGGCTGTGTAATGAGAGCCCTGTAAGCTCCAAGAGGATTGGCTACATCAGGGGTGTGTGGCCTAATATGCAAAGCAGTTCCTGCTACAAAAAAGCCTTGCAAATAGTGATTAGAATCCTGACAGTAATCCACATTTTTAAATGGGAAGAAAAAAACCCTTGGTATATGCACTATGACAATGAGGAGAGGACTAGTGTATATTTCTGGTGATGTCCTATCACAGTGTGTTTCCACTTAAGCTGCTTTTGTGATATATGTGATTTACAAAGCAATCCTAAACTGTTGTGCTCACCATTCTAAGTCCATGGAAGTCAAGGGGTTTAGTAAGGTATAACAGTGTTTAGGACTAGAGAGTTAATACCCTTCATATATTTGCTATATAGTTTCACATATTTAAGCTTGTGCTTTGAAAACACTTCTCCCAAAACTACATTTGGAGTTGGATTTCTAGCATGCTTTCATTTTCCCCCAAGTTCCGGTATAAAAACTGGGTAGTAAGTTCCCAAGTAAATGGTTTTAAGGATATGAACCTCATAATCAATATTTCTCGGCTTGCCTACATTATGAATTTTCTGAAAGTTAGTGCTGAATTTAATTGATTTTGCAAGCAGTGTCTCTGCTGAAAGCATAGGCACCACTGGATGTTTTTATTCTATGTGTCAAGATGCATCATTTAAGATATATTGTTGCAGACAGGAACCCCAATATACCTAACACCAGCTGGTATCTGTTGACAAAGTTGGATTGTCTTTGTGCCCATTCTCATATTTCCCCCAATTCTGGTCACTGAAGAAGATGACTATCTGTGCAGGTGTCGCACAAACAAAACCTCTGTCAGCAGCACCAGAAAAGAAAAGTTTGGAAACCATACCAACAAAGTCTGCCATTGTGGCACAGAGTTAGGCTATTTCTGTGTAAACATAGAGTCTCTTTGTAATCTGGAAGCTATTTAGAGGTAGATAGTCAAATGTAAAGATGATACAAGAGCCACAAAGTAAGCAGGTCGAAGTACAGACAAACTCTTGGTTCTAGTTCACCCGTGGACAAACATCAACAATTTCATTGTATCATAAGAACATAAGAGAAGCCCAATGGATCAGGCCAATGGCCCATACAGTCCAACACTCTGTGTCACACAGTGGCCAAAAATATATATACACACACACACATATACACACTGTGGCTAATAGCCACTGATGGACTTCTGCTCCATATTTTTATCTAACCCCCTCTTGAAGCTGTCTATGCTTGTAGCCGCCACCACCTCCTGTGGCAGTGAATTTCACATGTTAATCACTCTTTAGGTGAAGAAGTACTTCCTTTAATCCATTTTAACGTGACTGCTCAGCAATTTCATCGAATGCCGACAAGTTCTTGTATTGTGAGAAAGGGAGAAAAGTACTTCTTTCTCTACTTTCTCCATCCCATGCATTATCTTGTAAACCTGTATCATGTCCATCCCATGCATTATCTTGTAAACCTGTATCATGTCACCCGACGTTTCTCCAAGCTAAAGAGCCCCAAGCGTTTTAACCTTTCTTCATAGGGAAAGTGTTCCAAACCTTTAATCATTCTAGTTGCTCTTTTCTGCACTTTTTCTAATGCTATAATATCCTTTTTGAGGTGCGGTGACCAGAATTGCACACAGTATTCCAAATGAGACCGCACCATCGATTTATACAGGGGTATTATGATACTGGCTGATTTGTTTTCACTTCCCTTCCTAATTGTGACGGAACCGGCCCGATTCTGCCTTCAGACCCGGTCCCGTCAACTCCCTGCTGAGTCTCCAACTCCTGGAGGGAGCTATTTCTCCTCCGGCCACTTGGGCTCGCTGCCACCACCTGCTCAGTCTAGGGGTTCAGATTGAGAGGAACAGGACTCCCAATCCCCCTCTCCAGCTATGAGGCCAGGCCTCAAGGTCCTCTGCCACCCTGTACTTGGGTATCACAGAGTCCACAGCACTTCTTTGGGGAACCCCTGGAGGATTGGCACCTTATCCAACTGCATGCCTTCCCCCTTCCCCGGGGCCCCCTTCATAAAGCAGCGTGGTCTAAGCGGTCGGGATCTATGTGGTACAGAGTTTGACTGCCAGCATTCAAAACAGTAAAAATATTTAATTAAAAGAGAAAAAGAAAAGAAAAGAAAAGCACAATGAAAACAGTTGCCTGTAAAAGGTTAGCACAGCACAGCACCCGCACAGCAAACAGCATGACAAAGAAAAGGTGGTTATAAACGCATCCTACTGTCCCTGGTCTAAACTTGCCCTGTCTTGTGGACGACTTACTTGGTCTGACTACCTGGGGGCCTTTTCCTCTTGAATAGGCCTCTTCCACAGGCAGGAGCCCCCACCCTGGCAACCTCTTCCTTTGAGCGCCAGCTGAGAACTGCCTTTCTTCCTGGTTAACTCAAATGCAAAGGACAAAAGAACTTCCTGCCGCTATAGGAGGCTTTCCCCCTAGAGTTGCTGGTTTGGCTCTGGAAGGGAGGGGGGGGGGGTTGGAGGGAGGCTAGGCCAAAGCCTGCTTAGCAGTTTCATGTTCCCTCCCAACTAAGATGGCGTTTCTCCACACTAATAATTCCCCGCATGGCGTTGGCCTTTTTAATAGCAATCGCACACTGTCTTGACATTTTCAGTGAGTTATCTACCACGACCCCAAGATCTCTCTCTTGGTCAGTCTCTGCCAGTTCACACCCCATCAACTTGTATTTGTAGCTGGGATTCTTGGCCCCAATGTGCATTACTTTGCACTTGGTTACATTGAACCTCATCTGCCACGTTGATGCCCACTCACCCAGCCTCAACAGATCCCTTTGGAGTGCCTCACAATCCTCTCTGGTTCTCACCACCCTGAACAATTTAGTGTCATCTGCAAACTTGGCCACTTCACTGCTCACTCCCAACTCCAAATCATTTATGAACAAGTTAAAGAGCCTGGGACCCAGTACTGAGCCCTGCGGCACCCCACTGCTTACCATCCTCCACTGCAAAGACTGCCCATTTATACTCACTCTCTGCTTCCTATTAATTAGCCAGGTTTTGATCCACAAGAGGACCTGTCCTTTTACTCCATGACTCGAGCTTTCTAAGGAGCCTTTGATGAAGAACTTTATCAAAAGCTTTCTGGAAGTCAAGGTAAACAACATCTATTGGGTCTCTTTTGTCCACGTTTGTTCACCCCCTCAAAGAAATGTAACAGGTTAGTGAGGCAAGATCTTCCCTTACAGAACCCATGCTGAGTCTTCCTCAATAACCCGTGTTCATCAGTGTGCCTACGCATTCTGTCCTTGATAATGGTTTCTGCCAGCTTTCCCGGTATTGAAGTCAGACTGACTGGCCTGTAATTTCCCGGATCTCCTCTGGAACCCTTTTTAAAGATGGGGGTGACATTTGCTACCTTCCAGTCCTCAGGAACGGAGGCAGCTATCAATGAAAGATTACATATTTTTGTCAGAAGATCCACAAGTTCAACTTTGAGTTCTTTCAGAACTCTTGGATGTATGCCATCCGGACCTGGTGACTTATTAGTTTTTTTAATTTGTCTATCAGTTGTAGGACCTCCTCTCTTGTCACCTCAATCTGACTCAGGTCTTTCAACACCCCTTCCAAATTTAGTGGTTCTGGAGCGGGCTAACACTTCTCGTCTTCCACAGTGAAGACGGAAGAAAAAAAATGCATTCAGCTTCTCAGCCATTTCCCTATCCAGTAATCCTTTTACCCCTTGGTCTTCCAAGGGCCCCACTGCCTCCCTGGCTGGTTTCCTGCTTCTAATATATTTGAAGAAATTTTTATTGTTGGTCTTTATGTTTTTTGCAATATGCTCCTCATAGTACCTTTTTGCCTGCCTGATCACAATCTTGCATTTGATTTGCCACAGCCTATGTTCCCTTTTATTAATCTAACTCGGACTAGCTTTCCACCGCTTAAAGGAGTCCTTCTTACCTTTTACAGCTTCCATTACTTTGTTTGTTAACCATGCAGGCCTTTTCTTATACTTGTTTGTGCCTTTCCTAAATTGTGGTATATATTTTATCTGAGTTTCTAGGATTGTAGTTTTAAATAGCCTCCAAGCTTCCCCAAGGGTTTTGACTGTATTTACCTTTCCTTTCAATTTCCTCTTCACATGCCTCGTCATCTCAGAGAATTTACCCCTTTTAAAGTTAAACGTGGTTGTGCTGGTCTTTTGGGGCAACTCTCTATTTATACAAATGGTGAACTCAATAACGTTATGGTCACTGCTCCCAAGCGGTGCGATCACTTTTACATCTCTCACCAAGTCTTGGGCATTCTTTAGGACCAAATCCAGGATCGCCCACCACTGGTAGGTTCTGAGACCATCTGCTCCATAGCACAGTCACTGAGAGCATCAAGAAACTCAATCTCTTTCTCTCGACCAGTACACATATTGACCCAATCAATCTGCGGGTAGTTAAAATCACCTATTACAACACAGTTTTTACGTTTAGCCACTATCTTTACTCCCATCATATTATAATCGTCCTCTATCTTTTGATTTGGCAGGCGATAACAAACTCCCATAGTTAAATTTCCTTTTGGGCCCTCTATTTCAACCCAAAGCATTTCTAGAAGGGAATCTAATTCTCTGACCTCAATCTTACTGGACCGTATACCCTGGTATCTGAAGAAGTGTGTATGCACTCGAAGCTTATACCTTGAATAAAACTTTGTTGGTCTTAAAAGTGCCAATGGGGTACAAACTTTGTTCTGCTGCTTCAGACCAACATGGCTACCCATCTGAATCTATCAACAATTTCTGTGGACATTGACTTGATGGCTATTGGCCAAAAGTTTGAACTGACTCAGTCTGGAAAGCCTTCTGTTTGAAGAGTTAGATTTGAGTTCAGTAGCACCTTAAAGACCAATGAAATTTCCAGGGTTTAAGAGTTTGAGAGGCAAAGCTCCCTTTACCAGAGTGTTTGAAGTTATTGGAGAGTTCTAAGTGGTAGTCTTCAAGCAGCAGTTGGACAAACCCTTGTCAGAGATGCTTTAGCTGGATCCTGCCTAGAGCAGGGGGTTGGACTCGATAGACTGTATGGCACCTTCCAGTTCTGTGATTCTAGTACGTTATTTATGTATGAGTCGGAAACGACTGGTGCTTGCACAGAGGACTACCTTTACCTTTTTTTTTTTTTACAAATGTGTATCCCATTTTTCAACTCATCTCCCCAAGCAGCTGCTTTCTGTATTTACACATTATTATTATTATTTGTTTATTTATATTCCGCCCATTCTTCATAGGGGCTCAGAGTGGAGCACAACATGAATAATAAAATCACAATAAAACAGCATAACAGTAAAAACCAATTACAATGTTCAGTCCAACAGAATAGTTCAGCAGGACCAAGATGGTGTAACAATACAATGCATCAAAACAGTGCAGTAGGATAGTACAGTAGGGGAGGCCAACCAATCTAGTGAATAGATGCCCACCACCTCACTCAATAAACTGGCAGAACAGCTCCGGTTTACAGGCCCTACGAAAGGCTAAGAAGCCAGGTAGGGACCGGATCTCCATTGGGAGCTGATTCCACCAGGTTGGGGCCAGGACCGAGAAAGACCTGGCCCTGGTAGAGGCCAGATGGGCATCTCTTGGGCCGGGGACAGTCAGAAGATCTTGGGAGGCTGAACGAAGCGACCTCCGGGGCGTATATGGGAAGAGACAGTCCCGCAGGTACGTTGGTCCTAGGCCGCATAAGGCTTTAAAAGTCAGAACTAACACCTTGAAGCCAATCCAATACTCTATAGGCAGCCAGTGCAGGCCGCAGAGCACCGGCCGCATGCTCACCCATACAGGTGATGCAGTCAGCAGGCGAGCAGCTGAATTCTGCACATGCTGCAGTTTCCGCATCAGCTTCAAGGGCAAGCCAGGGTAGAGCGAGTTACAGTAATTTAGTCTGGAAGTGACCATTGCATGGGTCACCGTAGCCAGGTCTTGGAGGAAAAGATATAGCGCAAGCTGCCTGATCTGCCATAGCTGGAAGAAGGCAGACCGATTAAAGGTCATTGTGCAAGGAATTAGTTTCTGAACATGCAGACAAATAAGATGGATATTCATTAACATACCATCAAGTCTGATGGTTTCCAACTGAGTTCCGAATCCAGAGAAAATGTATTTTGTTATTGACTACCATGGCTTGTATGTATTATTCCATGTTACATACTGAATCTTTTTTTGTAGATTTCTCAGAATACATATGTTTTCAGGAAGATAGCCATGTTGGTCTGCAGTACAAGATGAAAGGAGTTTTGATTCTCAAACGGTTATTACCTCCCCCCCAATCTTGTTGGTCTCTAAGGTGTTACTGGACTCTAATTTACCTCACATATCATATTTGTTATCACTGGTTTAGGATCTTCTTTTTGTTGGTTATGTTACTCAGGCTTCCCAGAAGGCTTAATTCCTTTTCTTTAATGAAATGTGTAACATACAGTGAAATAGCGAAGTTAAAAATGCTGTCGACAGCCAAGAAGTAGTCTATAGATCAGTGGAATCCAAAATCAATGACAAAGAATCTTCTGAAGATTGGGAGGGACCCAAGCATGCTTTCTGAGGAAAAGAATTCCAAAGTATGGGTTGCTACCCAGAAGGCCCTGTTACATATGAACACCTGCTGAACCTCTCTGATAGCAATGGAACAGAGAGCAGAGTTTTTCTTACACTGCAGTCCCAAACAGAGGTCTCTCTCGGCTTGACTTCGCGAACAAAGATTTAAGAAGGGTGCAGTAGTCCACGTCTGCTGCAGGCTCGCTGGTGGCTGACAAGACCAATGCGGGACAGGCAGATCCGGCCACAGTGGCTGCAGGGAAAAGTCTGATTTGGGGTTGGTGCTGTAGCAGTGCGATTCTTCCTCAATCTCCTTTTGTCCTCAGACCAGCTGTGCGTGCGTTCTCAAAGGAAGAGACAGCCTGGTGGATGGTGTGCCTCCATGCTTTGCGATGTGAGGCTAGGTCAGACCACTGGTGATGGTTGATGCGACAGGTGCCAAGGGATTTCTTCAAGGAGTCCTTGTACCTTTCTAAATCCACAGAGGTACACCTTTCTAAATCCACTGGCTGCAGTGGATTTACTTGTTTAAAACAATTTTATTTAGTAAGATATGGTAACAATATCAATTTCCTGCATCATTAATAACTTCTTTTTATCTATCCCATATATTACTTTCTAACCACTTCTCCCCCCATTACTTGACCCCCGCTGTTATTTACTTATAATACTTATATTTACTTATAATACTAATATTTAAAGGTACCCTTAACCAATAAAAAAATTAATATTCTTCTTCCTTCTAAAACTTATTATCATTATCAAAAATTGTCCAATGTCCTTTTATTTTCCACTCTTTCTACATATCTTCTAAACTTTTTCCACTCCATCTTTTTTTTTTTAATTAAAATTTTTATTAAGGAAATTTAAATAACTTTAAATAACATTTCAATAACCAACAACACGCCCCAACATGGGGTCTACGACATTACCTTGAATGTACCGTCACATTCGATATTGTCAGCAAATTTTAACAAAGAAACAAGGGTCTCTCAGGAAATACATATAGATCAGAATTTCAGGAAGCTATAAATTACATCCGATCAAAATTAATAAATCATAAAATTCACATATTTCGCTGGCAGTTTCCCAAATATCGTATCAGAACTATTTATGTAATCAAGGAAGCCAAACCATTTTTGTAAAAACCAATCTCCTGCTTTGATATCATCAAGCATAGATATAGCCGTAGTTAGCTTGTCCTGGATCAGGACGTCCCATACTTTTGTGCACCATTTCTGAAGTGGGGGGGTATCTGGGTGTTTCCAGTATGAGGCCAAAGTGATTTTAGCAGCAAGCAAAAGTAAAGCAACCAATTCCTGTTTTGATGTTGAAAGCGATCGATCAGGCCATAAATTTAACAGAACCACTGCAGGAGTGCAAGGGACATTAACCCCTATTATTTTTGATATTATTTCTAAAATAGACTTCCAGAAATCAGTTACCTTGGGACAGTCCCACCAACAGTTCCACTCCATCTTAAAAACTTCTAAGTCATAGTCTCTTAAAATTCTTGTTAATTTGTCCATTTCACTCCATGTCATAACTTTTACAATCCAATCCCATTTCTCTGGCATTTTTTCTTGCTTCCACAACTGCGCATACAATGTCCTAGCAGCTGAAAGCAAGTACCAAATTATAGTTCTATCTTCTTTTGGAAATTTTTCCATTTGTAATCCCAACAGAAAAGTCTCTGCAACTTTCTTAAATTCATATCTCAAGATCCTAGAAATTTCTTGTTGAATCATCTGCCAATACTTTTTTGCTCTTTCACAAGTCCACCACATATGTTAGAAAGAACCTTCATGTTTTTTACATTTCCAACATCTATCTGGCATCTTATTGTTCATTTTTGCCAACTTTTTAGGAGTCATATACCATCTATACATCATTTTAAAACAGTTAGCTTTAATATTATGATAAATCGAAAGCTTTATAGAATTCTTCCACAAATATTCCCAAGTTTCCATCTGTATTTTTTTATTTACATTAATTGCCCACTTAATCATTTGAGATTTCACTACTTCATCTTCCGTAGACCATTTTAAGAGTAATTTATATAATTTTGAAATTAATTTTTCATTGTCTCCAAGTGGAACTTTTTCCATTTCTGTTTGCTCTTTTCTTATTCCTTCAGTTTTAATATAATTTTCCATCAAGCTCTTTATTTGTTGCATTTGGAACCAATCATATTTATTATTCAGTTCTTCAGCAGTTTTTAATTCTATTTTGCCACTTTGTATTTTTAATAGTTGATTATATGACAACCACTTTCTTCACCCGTCTCAGCTGTTATTTTTATTACTTCTGCTGGCACTAGCCATAACGGTTTTCTCTCATCTCCATATCTCTTATATTTCATCCATGTATTTAGCAAATTGTTTCTTATATAATGGTGAGAGAAAAAAACATCCATCTTCCCCCCCCCCATAATACATATAAGCATGCCAGCCAAATTTATTTCCATTACCTTCCAACGCTAAGAGTTTTTTGTTTAACAGCGTCACCCATTCTTTTATCCACACTAAACAAACTGCTTCATGATATAGTTTTAAATCTGGTAATTGGAATCCTCCTCTCTCTTTAGCATCTGTTAAAATTTTCATTTTAATCCTTGGTTTCTTCCCAGCCCACACAAACTCTGAATTTTTCCTTTGCCATTTATTAAATTGTTTACTGTCTTTCACAATCGGAATAATTTGAAACAAATAGATTATTCTTGGCAGAATATTCATCTTAATTGCAGCTATTCTGCCAAGCAATGACAAATTAAGTTTATTCCATTTTATCATATCTTCATCCATTTTACGCCATAGCTTCTCATAATTGTTTTTAAACAAATCAATAATTTTCATTGTTATCTCCACACCCAAATATTTTACCTTAGAGTTAACTTCACAACCCGTTAGCTTCTGCAGTTTCTTTTGTTTACTTACTTGCATATTTTTACAAAGAAGTTTTGATTTTTCTTTATTAATATAAAGTCCCGCCAGTTCTCCATATTCTTGTATTTTAACTAACAACAAAGGTGTTACTTCTATGGGATTTTCATTTATAAACATTATATAATCTGCAAATGCTCTATATTTATAAGTAAATCCTTTTACTTTTAATCCTTCTATTTCTTTGTCTTTTTGCATTTGCATCAGTAAAATTTTAAGAGTCATTATAAACAACAGTGGGGAAAGGGGACAGCCTTGTCTTGTACCTTTGCTAATTATCATATCTTCTCTAAGATCTGCATTTATACATAGCCTTGCACATTGTTCAGTATATATTGTTTTTATCATCCTTATAAAGTTTTCCCCCAATTCCATTTTCTCCATTACTGCAAACATAAAGTCCCAGTTTAAATTATCAAATGCTTTCTCTGCATCCGCAAAGAATAATGCAACTTCCTTTTCTGGATGCCTTTCATAATATTCCACAATATTTACAACAGTTCTAATATTGTCTCTTATTTGCCTTTTGGGAAGAAACCCCGCTTGATCCTCCTTTATAAAATTTATCATATGATGTTTAAACCGTTCTGCCAATATTCTTGTATATATTTTATAATCATTATTTAATAGTGAAATCGGTCTATAATTTTTTACATTTGTGACATCTCTATCTTCTTTTGGAATCAATGAAATAACAGCTTCCTTCCATGTATTTGGTATTTTCCCTTTTATTCTTATAATGTTCATCAATTTCTAAAGTTTTGGTATTAATTCCTCTTTGAAGGTTTTAAAAAATTTAGCTGTATATCCATCTGGCCCAGGTGCCTTTCCATTTTTCACTGCATTAATCACTGCTTCAATTTCTATTTTTTCAATTGGATCATTCAAAACTTTTTTCATATTTTCTGTTAAGGGTGCTATTTTAATATTTTGTAAGTACGCTTCCATCTTTTCTTTCTTTATTTTAACACCCTTAAATAATTTGGCATAGTACTTAAAGAATTCTCTTTTTATTCCTTCCTGATCTACCAACTCTCTTCCATCAGCCACAATTTTATTAATAATTTTACTTTCTCTCTTTTTTTCAGTTGGCTGCAGTGGATTTAGAAGAGTGTAACTGCTTCAGATTATGCTGTTGATCACCTCAGAGTCAGGGCCAGCTCTGCCACTAGGCAAAGTAGGCAACTGCCTAGGGTGCTGGCCTTCTGGGTACACCAAATCAGGCACCCCCATGCGGCGCCAGAAGTTAGCTTTGCCTAGGGTGACAGAGAGTCTAGGACTGGCCCTGCTAAGAGTACATGGAGGTTCATGTAGGACAAGGCAGTCCATAAGATATCCGGGTCCCAAACTGTTTAGGGCTTTAAATGCATACACCAGCTCTTTTCATTGGCTGAGGAACAAACTGGGAGCCAGTGAGGCTGAACTGAAACTAGAGTAATATGATCAAAATAGTGTAAGTGGGGTAGCATTATTTAGTGCTGCTAAAAGTCAAGAAATTAGAAATGTAAACTGACAACCTTCAATGCTAACAATGCTCATGTCCCCATATATAAGATGGGAGGTTGAAGCTGTTCACCCTGAGAATGTTATTAGGGTAAAGCAGTGGTTCTCAGACTGTGGGTTGGAACCCAGAAGTAGGTCATGGCTCTCTTGTTGGTGGGTCACAAGACTCAGAGTGCCCAGAGTGAGGAGGAGGAATGGGGTGAGTTGTGAAAGGGCATTCTGGAAATCTTGGGTGTAAATTTGAGTTCTGAATCTACATAATGTGTATGTGTATAACTGATGTAACATTGTTGCATTTTATTTATTTTTTTATGAATTTTTGGTATATTTATTTATTTTGCAGGGTTGAGGGAAAGTAGGGTTTCCCTATATGTAGGGCTGAGGGAAAGTAGAATGGAGATACATTTTAAGAGGGTCCCCAAAAATTAGGCTAAGCTTAGAAGTGAGTTCCATTTCAAAAAGCACCACTAAGGCAGAGAATGCCAGTACCAGTTAGGATATGGCAAAGGGGACAGATATGGAGAACATGTGCTGTAAAAATGGAAAATGTATCCAGATGTCTGTGTTATGTTTCTGGCTGTTTGAATCTGTGAGGAACAAACTTCCCCTTCCTAAAATGCATTTTTTTAAAAAATGGGAGTTTTCCTCCTCTCATTTCATGGAGATATTTTTGCTTGTCATGCCTGCGTCAAATGGGCCTGTTAACACCAAGGGCCTTTTAACACCAAAAATACTATGTGGGACCATCCCTGACAGTCAGATTTGCATGACAATGTGAGCAGACTCCTAAGCTATCTAGAATCTCTCTTATGAATGTAAGTACTGCTGTCAAGCTGCAATGATTTATGGCAACCCCAGCAAAGTGCTTTCAAGGCAAGTGGGAAGCAGGTGGTTTGCCCTTGTCTTCCTCTGCAGAGCCTTCCTTGGTGGTTTCCCATCCATGATGTACCAACTTTGCTTAGCTTCCAAGATCTGATGAGGTTGGGCTATACTACCATACCTCCTTCCTTCTGAAAGTATCTCTTACACAGAACCCCCCCCCCAAAAAAAAACGGGGGGGGGGGACCAACCCTATTTGGTACAGCAAAAAGGGCCTTATGGTATTTTAAAGACAAAACACATTTTGCCACTGGAAAAAGTTTGAGCCCAGTGACACCTTTAAGACCAACGAAGATTTGTTCTAGATATGTTTTTTTCCCTGTACAAGTGTGCATGCACTTTTAACGGTGCCACTGGAGTCAAACTTTGTTCTGCTTCTTCAGACCAACAGGGCTACCCACTGGAATCAAAATATGATCTTAAAGCAGCAAAGTGCTATTTATGCACATTCAGAAGCAAGGTCTTACTGTGTTAAATGGGGCTTACTCTCAAGCAAATGTGGTTAGGAATTGCATGCTTTTCAGGTGCTAGAAAAATAATTTTTTCATGCACGCAAAAGCCTTTGGAAACGCCGCAGCCCGAACGTACCACTGAAAGGACTGCAGAATGGTTGACGCTGTATCTCTACCGGGGGAGGGGGGACTGCACATCTATTGATTTTGTTAAGAATTGGCACCCACACGCTACGTTAAATCGAGTGTGCCGGTTGAAAAGTCCCAAAACCATATTTCCATTTCCCTCCTCTCCAAAATTGAACTCTGCGCCTTTAAAACTCCGGCAAATCGAGAAAAACAAACTGAGATTTATATAAGCTGGGTAATCATGTGATTTTCAGGAAAGCGCCCTCCACCCCCTCCCAGCTTCTCATCCCCACGCTGGCCTCCAACTGGCTCGCAAGCGGAGTTTGAAGAAAGAGGCACCAGCTCTGGGGCCTGATCAGGGGGCGGAAAGGGAGGGATTCATTCAGAAAGAGAGAAAACAAAACAAACAGCGGCAAGGCGGGAAAGGCGCGATGGGAAGGAGGGCGGGAGGAAGAACGAGGCCTCTGCATTGTTCACATTTCTGCAATTCTTTTTCCTCCGTGGAACCAAGGTCTGTCAGAAAAGCCAGTTTTCTGCTTTTCAGGCACCAAACCATCATCCCAAACCTAATTCAAAAGCTGATCCCTTGGAAAGAGGTGGGGGGAGAAGTAGAGGAGGCATCTTTTTCTGTTCATAATATTTCATTCACATCTGATCCCTCCTTTACAATGCAAAAGCGTTCCTTCCCCCCTTCCAAGCTGCCAAGCTTGAAAGGAATAAACACATTTTAATCTCTCACATATATGCTGGCCAGTATGGCTGTATATACATATATGCCTTGTAATTCAATCTTTTTTAAAAAAAAAAAAAACCCAAAGCTATGGAAGAGGGGGGGGGGGAGATTTATTCCTGATAAGAAAATCAAATTACTGTGAGGGAAAGAGAATAAAGTTGGAGGAGGTGAAACAAGTAGCTTAGGTGTTTTGTGCTAGAAAGAAATCTGACTGGGAAAATTGCCTCTTTTTAAAGCAAAATGATACCTTCATAAGCATTTTAAACATTTTGTTTCGGGGAAAAATAAATGAGCATTTACAGCAAGTAGAGAATTTTGATGTGACTGCAAAAGCAAGAAAGCCTGGAATATTTTCATTTGATATGGAAAGGAAATAATGCATGGCAGCCAGACTCTCCTTTTTTGTTGTTCATTCTTACCAGACATTCCTTTCCACAGAGAGTAAAGAGCAAATATTCAACGTATCTTGGTATCTTATTACACCCAGCTTTTTTGTAGTCACGTCTGACTTTTTGAGGTATTGAAAGTGAAGTATATGACTGTAACCTAAAGGAAGCTGAAGTCTGAAACTGGGCAATGCAAAAAACAAAAACAGGAGACAATTGTAGCCTCTAGGACAGTCTTGCAATCATGAGTCCCTTAACCACACTGAGATGTGCTTTGGTGTACACTGAGATGTGCTTTGGTGTGTTAACAATGCATCTTTGAAATCCAAAGGCTTTTGTACATTAGTGATTCTCTAAAGAAATGTTGCTACTTGGAAGCATGATGAAGTCTGTAAAGGACTCCTCACTGGCTGGCATTTGGGAGCTGAGTTGCATATCAAATACTAAGGAGCTCCAATTAGCTGCTTTGATTGTAGAAACTGAAGAATATCTTGGTTTGGGGCACTGAAGGAAAACTTCTGAAAACAGGTTTCGTTTATATATTGTCTTTCAACTAAAAGTCCCTATGGTAGTTTACAACTGAGTACAATACAATCAATTGAAAATAAGGAACAATAAAAATTAAGTTAAAAACTATGAAAGTCAATAACATACAAAATTCCAGTGATACTGCTCTGCCTGCATCCGATATCTTACTGCATTAACAGCTGTCCAGAAAAGACAGGTCTTCAAATCTTCTAGGAAAGGTGTTTAGGAAAGTATGTATTCTCAGCTTCTGTGGGAGGGAGTTTCAGAAGGAGGGCAACAGCCAAAAAAGCCCTCCCTCTAGTTTCCACCATCTGTACCTCTGCTATAGTTGGCTTCTGTGAGAAGTTCTCCTGGGACAATCTGAAGTCTCAGAGATTTGTTTTTAATACATTTTTAAAGATGGAAGCCAGCAGCATGTAGCAAGAACAGAAAGACAGGGAGCCAATTTAGATTGTCTAACACTGGCTTAATATTCTAGTGGGTGCCCATAAGGACCCTAACTGCAGCATTTTAGACCAGTTGGCTTTTCTGAACCTTCCAAGGACAGCCCCACAGAACAATGTGGTACAGTAGTCAAAGCTCTGATGTTTCTAAGCAATGTGTGACTGTGACCAGGACAGCTGATAAATCCAGTTCATTTGGTGAAAGGCATTCCAGACAACTTCTGACACTTGTCCATCTAAAGGCATTGAATCTCAAGAAGTAGCCATGACTTGTAAAACGGATTTTTAGGGGTGATGTAACCCAATCCAACATAAGGAAGAACCTCTATTTACAGATCAGCAGTAATCCCTACCTATAACACTTTCATCTTGTCTGGATTGAGCTATATTTCTGTAACTGTCGCTAATGCAGTTCTGGATGATTTTGTCCACAATAATTGATTACAGCAAGCTGTTGAGAGGCCTGCTATTTCCTCCAAGAGTCCAACTTGTAAAAGGCCTTTTACTATCCTAAATGGCATCCTTGGATGGCTCTGTGCTGGGATGGGAGAGAAGTATAATTTCTTTAGTGACATTATCGCTGCAGATAATGCTTTCAAATGTGTTCAGAGTTGTATTGGGACAAACAAACAGTCCAAAGCTTCCTCCACTATCATTTTTGTTGTTGTTTATATACCTTCCTTGCTGAGATTTAGAGTCACCCAATGTCTACTATTTAATCATCTTCCCTTGTGCTTCAGATCCCTTAGATTCACTGTGAACCAGAAGGTCAATCAAGTTCCCACGAAACAGAGAGAATGCTCAGAGGCGATCATGTATATTGCCAGCCTTCAGATGGGACCTGGGGATCCCCTGGAATTACAGCACATCTCCAGATGACAGAGATCAGTTCCCAGGAAGTAAATGGCTGCTTTAGAGGGTGAATTCTCTGGCACTGTATTCCACTGAGGTCCTTGTCCTCCCCATGCTCCATCCTCAAATCTCCAGGAGTTTTCCAACCTGGATCTGGCAACCCTACCAGCTGGCTGCTTTGGAGGGCAGACTTTATGGCACTGTATTCCACTGAGCTCCTTGTCCTCCCATGCTCCATCCTCAAATCTCCAGGAGTTTTCAGCCTGGGCCTGGCAAACCTACCCTTCCCATCCCCTGCCAGTGACCAAGGGGGACCCCAGTATCTTTTTATAGTTAATCTGTTTTCATTAGGAAAACACTCTCTGTCCCTTTTTATGTTGTCTTTTTCTGTACCTTTGGTGGTTCTAGAATACCTTTTTTGAGATGAGGCAACTAGAACTACACACCATATTTCAAAAGTGGCTGTGAGAAACAGTCAGTCAGTGGGTAAAAAGAGAACCTCTTTGAATTTTGTCACCTTTACCCAGTAACTCAGGAGAACCCAAAATTAACCTTGTCAGAAATAATGAAGGCACTGATAGCATTTTAAGGTTCAAACCAAATAATAGATTTATTACAGAAAGGCTAGGAAGGGAGGAAATAATATCTGATGGATGTTTATAAAAATCAGTTGGCAGGCAGAAAATCAAGTACTAACAAACTCAAGAACACTACTGATGTTGGCAGGCTGATATTATAATATAAAAACAGACAGTTTCCCTCATTCTGGATAACATTCACTACAAAAAGACTTTCAAAGATAGATTTGGCTTCTCAAATATATCTCCACACACTAACTTATTCAGAGGACTGACTGAATATGTGACAGATCTTCCTTTCGCAGACCCTTTCCCCTAACAAAGATTAGGTATCTTCTAGACTGTAGAGCTATACCTTGGACCCTAATACCCTTGAGGACTCTTCACACGTGTTAAGTCCCCTTTCACAGCTAGGATCTCTGTCTGACTTCTGGGATCTCCACAAAGCCACAAGAAGCTTTTGTCCCTCTCTCAGTATATGTTTTGGTGTTCTATCTTAGAACCAGGAGTTTGCCCTTTGGTCTGACAGAACTCCTCAGCAGAGTCTTTAAGCCTCACTCTGCCTTGTGACACTCTGTGCCGCAGCCTTGAGAGTTTTCCCCAGAAAGAGCTTTTGTTAACCCCTTCTCACAATCAACTCTCACACAGACAAGAGCTCTAAAACATAACCAGTTCTATCTCAGGAACTGAACTGAACACTCCCGCTTAGTATGCTCTCAGCTCCAATCTCCAACTGTGAACTGAACACTTTCCTTTCCCTGGCTGCCTCCCTCAGCTTGATACATTTGCTACCATGGGAGCGGCAAGCCAATCAGAGTGAGCTTCTCAACTCTCACTCAGGCAGACTGCTTTCAGTCCATCACAGTTGCTCGTACCATAGTTTATATAATGGAATTGGTGTTTGCCTTTTCATTTTCACTTACAGGAGGGCGTAGTTCAGTGCTAGAGCATTTGCCCTCCATACAGAAGGCCCCTGGTTTAATCACCAGCATCTCCAATTAAAAGTTTTAGTTCAGAGGTGTCCAACTCATGTGTTACGAGGGCCGGATCTGACACAAATGTCATTTTGTTGGGCCAGGCCATGTGTACCAGAAGAAGAAGAAAACTGCAGATTTATACCCTTCTCTTCTCTCTGAATCAGAGACTCAGAGCGGCTTGGGTGTGGGGCTAAGAGGGCTCTCACAGCAACTGCCCTTTCAAGGGCAACTGCAATAGCTATGGCTGACCCAAGGCCATGCCAGCAGCTGCAAGTGGAGGAGTGGTGAATCAAACCCAGTTCTTCCAGATAAGAGTCCACACACTTACCCACTACACCAAACTGGCTCTCTGTTTGACATTACATAAAATGTAATGTCAGGTATGGAAAATATAAAGGACACAGGCAAACCCAATTAACGATACTATTTTTTGTTCAGAATAACAAAACATGCTTAAAACATTAACACACAGTATTTCCTTACAGTATCTCCCTGATGCCCACCCTTCCACTTCCACTACCCATTACTTATTAGCACTGGGACAGTATACAGCAGGGGTGGCCAACAGTAGCTCTCTAGATGTTTTTTTGCCTACAACTCCCATCAGCCCCAGCCAGCATGGCCAATGGCTGGGGCCGATGGGAGTTGTAGGCAAAAAACATCTGGAGAGCTACCATTGGCCACCCCTGGTATACAGGGACATAATTGACAGCCTCTGTCATCTGGCAATAAAGATAATTACCAGTTGCTTGCGGGATGGATAAAAGCCCTGGATGAGCCAGTTCTGGCCTGCAGGCTGTATGTTTGACACCCCAGGATTAGTAGATAATGTGAACCACCTCTACCAGAGACCCTGGAGAACTACTTGCAGTCAGAGTAGATTGGGGTACCCAACATGGTGCCCACTGATACCTTTTCTGGTGCTTGCCTAGTGGTTTTAGGTTGTGGACAGAGGCAGGGAGGGCTTTTGCCTTGCAAGGGATTTCACTGCCTATCGGAGATTTGATTGGTTGTGCAGACTTATTACAATATTGCTTTGGCAACAGCTGCCACCGCAGCACAAGGATCTTCACTGTGTGACTGAAGTTAAACTGGGGCAATCATTTTATGGCTGGATCTCCCACCTGCGGCAGCCATTTTGTGGCTGCATCCAACCATGCCGTGTCAGAATTCCAAACGGGCTGCAGGCTCAAAAAAGGTGGAGAATGGGGACCCCTGAAGTAGACAATCCTGACCTTGATCAACCAACATGACTCAGTGTGGGACAACTTCATGTGTATAGAAATAGTAAGCACTGGATTTGTTCCTTGGTGCTAGTTTATTATTAGGAAAAACAGTGTGGGTGTGTGTATCGGGGGTGGCCAAATGTGCTTAACGTAAGAGCCACAAAGAATAAACATTGGATGTTTAAGAGCTGCAAAACATGAACATTAGATGTTTGAGAGCTGCAAGATAGGAAGGAAGGAAAGCAAATGGATGCGGGAAGAAAAGAGGGAGGGAGAGGTGAAAAGAAAGCAACTCTAAATGTATTCTCCAAGCCATCACCTGACTTGGCTTGGAGAAGTGATTTAAAGAGAAAAATGCCTTCTCCAAGGCAACCAATGGGGTAATGTAGGCTTGGAGAGCCACAATATGTGTGAAAGAGCCACATGTGGCTCCCAAGCCACAGTTTGGACACTGATATAAGAAATGGCCCCATTTGCCCTTTTCATTGCTGTTACACTGAGTTGACATTTGTTTTTCATCACAGTCCGAAGATCCCCTTCCTGGATCATTCCAGCATTCATGACTATTTCTTTCACTTTAAGGTCTTTTATTTTCCTTTGCAGCATGATTGAGCACCAAGGAAAAGCTACCCTGTGAACATTTCATCCACCACCCTGTTCTATTCCAGGGGCTTCCCTTCATTTGTCCTGGTGCTTGCTGCGGCACATGTTTACTGTGTTCTGCCAAAAGCTGTCCTGCCAGTTTGCTTTGTTCTGCCAGAAGTTCCAGTCTTCAAAACTGCTGTGTGTGTGTTTGTGCACGCGCAGAGAAGCAACATGACTGTGGGGCTGGCAGGATAATTTAGAAACCGGAGGAGGGAGGAAAACAGTTATAAGAAACCAACAGCATGGATCCACAAAAAGAAGCATTAGCACAGAATAGCTCCCGCCTGCCCTTTTTGTTTTTGTGTTTTTGCACTGGTGAGTGCGTGTAAGTGTATCAGAGCTATCCTCCATCAACCCCAGTACAAACAGTACTTGAAGGGCATGGTAACATATGTAAATGAACTGTTTTTCTTCTATCCAACCTTCACTGAACTAAAAACACACAATTCACTGAACTAAAACTGAAGATATCGTACTTTGGTCACATTATGAGAAGGCAAGAGTCACTGGAAAAGACAGTAATGCTGGGGGGAAAAGAAGACACAACATGAGATGGATTGTCTCTATTAAAGAAGCTATGGCTCTCAGTTTGCAAAACCTGAGAAAGGCAGTTAACAATAGGATGTTTTGGAGGACATTAATTCTTAACACACACAAAATCCAAAGAGATAGCTGCTTGATCCAATGATATCCACAGTACTCACTGAGTCAGTCATTGGTGCAAATATTTCTAATTTGCATTGTGATTCTTATCTGGATGCACCTGATCCGAATGGACGTGTATATCCCCATCTGAGGTCCACCAGTTATTGTAAGTGGCTAGTTCCCCACTATTCCAGTTGGATCAAGGTAAGCATGTGGCAGTCTTCCTGGAATTCAGTGGAAATGTTTTGTTGCTCTCTCTCTCCTCCCCACAGACACACACACACACATATATTTATGAATCTTCCCTCCCTGTTTCAGACTTCTAATAAATAGCAGAATTGTCACTGCTTTGTTTTTTTAATCAAGTTTTAAACAACATCATTTGTGGCAAGAAAAGCAAAAAGGCTTTCTGTAAACTAGAAGAGAATGAGGACTCCTTTATAAAATCTGAGTGTAAAAAATGATAGAAGTTCAGAATATATTATACTTTTTTTGTTCCAAGAGAAAATGACAGTTCACCACAAATAAAAAAAGCATTTTGTGGCAACTTAAAAGACTAGCAGATTACATTTTCATGGGCTAGAGCCCAGATAGATAAAGTGAAACAGTCAGCTGATGTAGACATTAAATAAACAGGGTAAAATAAATGTATTATGTACATCGTATTAACCAGGGCTTCAACAGAGAAAACTCATTCATTATAGATGTTAATATAGCTCACAATAACTAGGGAAGCTAGCCTTATTACCAATTTCAGTTTTGTGAATTGTCACCGCCTTTGTATATTTTTGCCATTTGCAATGAAATGTCATAGGAAGGCTATCTATTGTGTTTCATGATCTTTTAGTCCAACTACTTACATTTTTTCTTCTAGATATCTGACTGAGGTTTACTTTCCCACATCTCATAATGTGGGAAATGATACAGCCCACAACAGATTTTCTCAGGGGGAAAGGTGCAGAATTATATGATTACTTGGTACTATTAAACATCATGGGACTTACTTCTGAGTATACACAAATAGGCTAGAGTTAGTCATTAATATATGTTAGTCATTATTATATTTCGGATGTTTTCAAGCCACTTGTGGAGGGTCTCAAAGTAGCTGATAAGATTTCTTTCAGTTTTTGCTATAAAAGACTAATACAGATACAACTTTAAAATGTACAGCCCCCCCACAATGTAAAGCGATGGATTTGTCTGTCACAGAAATGAACAAATAAGATGCAGTTTTTGCATTCTTTTCAATTACTTCAAGATACCTGAGTTTTTTAGCAGGAATTCACACCCTTATTTTGATTTGCTTCTGAGGGAGAGGTACTTAATTCTTTTGCTAGTCAAACTAGGATGCTACTGAGCAGTTTCAACATGGGGTTACTCAATCCACACTACACTTTCCTTCACTGGGGGGGGAGACTTTTTTCTGCTATGGGCCCCTGCTGTTTTCTCACCAGCATGGGATGAATTGTCGATGCTGATTTCCAAGGGAGCCGTAATTTATCACCACAACAAACAATTTGAGCTAATTAATTGGAGGAATGTTATCTTTGTTAAATGCTTTCAAAAATATCCACACAGATTACTATGGCATTCATTTTTTAATGGTGTGTATTAACTAAATGGTTCAAAGCAAGACAATGAATCCGGTTATGCAAACAAAAATCCACAAAACTGACTTGCCCACAAATATTTTTTCCTGGCCTGGCTGCACACACATATCATGTTAGTCAATTGTGGCACTGCATAACAGCAAAAAAAATGTGTATGAGAGATAGATTCAAAAACTGACAAAATCTTTGTATTTTTATGATAAGGTAATGATATGGGAAGTTGGCAACACTGGTCAGCTATGGTTCCTACCACAAGATGGTTTTTCTTTTCCTTGACTTCCAAACTGGAGCATTCATATGGTGTTGCACTATAACCATCCTTTCCCCATCTTTCCCCTACCCTCGGTATGTTATTTCTTCCCGAACCTGCTTTTCTCTTATCTTTTTTGAAAGAATGTAGTTCCAGTTCATTGATACACTGTCAGAAAGGAATGTTTTGCATTTTCCCACCACCAGTCCCTTGTGGGCCCCTTTTTCCCAGCATTTTTCCTTACTGTACCACTTCTGCAATAATAATCTATTACCAATTACATGTTTTAAATTTTAATAGAATTGTTATAGCGCTATAGCTCATGTGAAGAAAAGAGCACCAAAAGGGGATTGCGAGTCACCACAGCAGCCATGATGATCTTTCGGGCAGTGTGAAACTGCCATGGAACACACATGGAAGGTAAAAGCTGGGGGGAGGAATTTAGAAGAACATGTGCAGAAAATTCCATGTGTGGAAGCTGTGCCACCAACATGCATGTCTCTGCATTCACTGTGGCAATGAAAGCCACATGGAAAATATTTGCTGTGTGGAAGCAGCTCATGTTATTCAGAGAGACAGACAGATCAAATCACAGATAAATTGAGTAAAAACTAAGATTTTAATCGTTCATTACACAGCAGCCATAACTCAGTCCACTTAAATGATATAGAATCATGAGGTGCTTCCTATTGTGGCTTTGTGGGAATTACAGGGGCCTACCACGTTGACAGACTTCAGCTAGTGGTGTCCATCCAATATGAAGGGGGAAAAATTGAGAAAAAAGAAATAATGAAGGAAGACAGGAGTTACATCATTTGCAGTTGGGCTGCTTTTTTCACCTCAGAGGTTGCTTCCTGGCTTCTCTTTCATGGTTTTGGAGTTGGCTTATTGTAAGCCAAAATGCCCTCAAAACCAAGGTTGGGGGAATTGACAGGTGGCACTTAACTTTAAAAGGAACAAGAGTCTATATATACAGGTTCCACGTTCAGAAACTATTGCTCAAATATACCAGGGACACTAATTAAGTAAAAACAATTAAAATTTATTCCAGAAAAATTTAGATCACACACACGAGATCAAAATACTCATAAAATCATACATACAGTCCTAAGAAAATTAGATAGAGATATAGAGAAACACATGGGTAGACAAACAGGGTGATATTTACCGATCGTAGTCTTCAAGGAAGGCTCCAATGGCAACGAGCGAGGAAGTGGGAGAGGGGACCCGAAACTTGGCCTTAGAATTGGGGATGGATCTAGACAGCGGAATTGGGATACTGCTAGAAGCACCCATGAGTGGAGTTGGGTCACAGGTTATAAGGACTACCTTGGACCCTCGGGATGGGAGGTACGAGGGAGGAAAAAGGGGAGGCTCTACAGTGACCATAAGAGCTGGACTGCTGTAGTAGCCAATAGCAAGTTAATTGGTGGCACCTAATTGGGTGCCCATAACTGACCAATAAACAAGCTTGGGCCCTGGTTACCTGATTGGCTGTACAGGTAACCATGGGCCAAGGGGGAGGCTCCAGGATGACAGTTGGGGAGAAGAATGGGGAAAATTCCTGGGTGGAGGTGTGCTTAAGACTATCAAACTTATCTAAAAGGGTGACAATAGATGGCCAAATTACTACCTAAGGTAACACCCTGTTTATACAAAGAACTTGGCTCTGGTTGAAGATGGTCTTCCTCTTCTTCAGTGTTCTTCTTGCCACCAGTCTTTGTCCTGGGTTCCATTGGACAAAGGCTTGGGTGGTCCGGCAGGGTCCACACCTGGATAAGCTTGATTGCCTCATGGATGGGTGACATCTGTTGCATACATGTGCCTTTTGCTTCGCTGAAATGGAGTCTTGGTATTGCTGGAAGACAGCTGGTGTTAGCCTCCCAAAGTGGATTCTATAGTCAAGGCTGAAAACCGCATGGCCTGGATAGCTCCTAGCGGCGCACTTTCTTCCGCTCCAAGATAGAGATGGCGTTCGCCCGAAGCGACTGGAAACCATTCGTTCTCCTTGTTAGTGCTACTCCAGGGACCCGGAGCACTGCTTTAGCGTTGTGGCTGTTAATATTCATAAGTCCTTTCCAGTCTGGTAGACAAACCCACGTCCTCCTGGCAGATGTGTGAGAGCTCTGTCTCCAGGCACTCTAGCAACCAGACGGGTGACTACGATGTTCTGGAAATTAGGGGCATTTCCTTACATTATATTCAATATGCTCTTTTTTCACTTGTTGCTTCTACTATCTGGAAGAAGACCCAGCATTGTCTAGCATTTAGACTGTCAAACACGAATCTCCAAGATCTCAGTTCAGATCCTCTGCCATGATGTTTGCTTGTTGACCTTGGGTCAGTCACGACTCACTCCACCTAATTTACCTCATAGGGTTTGTTGTGAGGACAACATGGAGGAGGGGAGAACAATGTATGCCACCCTAAACTCCTTGGAGGAAGGATGAGATTAAATGTACTAAATAAAATATAAATAAATGAATGCTGGAACTCCACTTCCACCATGACTTAATCCGATAGCCTAGAATTCCAGATGGATACCTGTGTTTGTCTGCAGCAGCAAAATAAAACAGGAGTCCATTGACTACTTAAAGATTAACACATTTTATTCCAGCATAAACTTGCATGAGTCAGAACTCACATATGCCTCTGATGAAACCTCAGACTTATGCATGCTGGAATTAATTTTGTTAGTCTTTGAGGTGCCACAGGTCTGCTGTTTTATTTTATCTGGCAACATATCTCCCTGTTCAGCAACAGAACAGATACATTTACTTTTGCTGAAGATGGGATTCCCTTCCCTTCCTCGCTTTGGGACCCACCTTCTTCTTGCCTCCCTGACCTCTGTTGGCTCTGACTGTTTAGCAAAATAGGATATGGATCAGTAAAGACAAATCCTGCCAACATTTCTCCATGCAGTCTGACAGGTATGGAGATATTGAGCCAGGTTGTATGGGTCATGGTAACATATTCACTGTTCTCAGACTGGGTTTCCTAGAGCAGGGATTTTATGAATTTCTACTTTCTGGGAATTTCTCTGCCTCCTATCTGCCAAGAAAAAATGCAGATTGTGAAAAATTCCAGAGCATATTTTAAGGCAGGAGCCTCCAACAGGTAGCTCTTGAGTTACCTGTAATTTGCTGGCTTCTGCAGAAACCCTTATGCAATCCCAAGAAGCCCTAAGAAAAGATTGCAAAGATCTAGATCACCATTAGGCTTGTTATAAAAGCTTTTATTTCATAGGATTTTTTTTTATGCTGCTTGGCTTCATTTCCAGGGTTGCCAACAACAATGGAGAAAAAGAGTATTGGTGGGATGTTATTTACCAGGTGATGTTAATTACCTGCATGCCGTGAAAAGTTTCAGCTGCCCATTTCCTCACATTTAAGCCTCTAGGGACAGGGCAATTTTTTTCTCCAGATTTTTGGCAACTCTATATAATTTCTGGTGCACTTTCTAGTCCAAACTGTTTCTAGGACAGAACAAATCTAGGCACAGCTTTTTTTGTAGAGAAAGCCCAGCAGGAACTAATTTACATATTGGGCCACAACCCCTGACTTCACCATTGTTTTGCACAGGGCTTTTGTGTAGAAAAACCAGCAGGGACTCATTTGCATATTAGACCATACTCCCTGACACCAAGTCAGCTGGAACTGCATTCCTGCTCAAAAAAAGCCCTGAATATAGGTAAGTTGCTGAGTGTGTGTGTTTGTGTGTGTGGAGGAAGTAGCTTAGGATACCTTTAGTTACTCTCTGTAGATAAAATGGTGGCAACAACTGTTCCTAAGGTCACAGTCAATAGACATAATGTGCTGGTCTCCTGAACAAATGGAGTTACTGCATGCTCTAGAACACCATGACGTTAGAATTTTCAAAAATCCTTGTGGTTTTACTGTAGAGATTTTGAAAATCCTGGAGTGTCAATGATATCACTTCCTGTTCAAAACAGGAAATTGACTTCCCTCCCGAATGCTCCTGGAAATTGCCAACTAAAGGCAGGTTTCCCTGCATGTAGAAGCAGGAACTGCTCTATCACCAGTTTGGTGTAGTGGTTAAGTGTGCAGACTCTTATCTGGGAGAACCGGGTTTGATTCCCCACTCCTCCACTTGCACCTGCTGGCATGGCCTTGGGTCAACCATAGCTCTGGCAGAGGTTGTCCTTGAAAGGGCAGCTGCTGTGAGAGCCCTCTCCAGCCCCAGGTGTCTGTTGTGGGGGAGGAAGGTAAAGGAGATTGTGAGCCGCTCTGAGACTCTTTGGAGTGGAGGGCGGGTATAAATCCAATATCATCATCATCATCATCATCATCATCATCTTCTTCTTCTTCTTCTTCTTCTTCTTCTTCTTCTTCTTCTTCTTCTTCTTCTTCTTCTTTTTCTTCTTCTTCCTCTAATTTCAAGGAGGCTGCCACAGAACCAGCACCAGGGCCAACAGTGCAGTCCTAAACAGTTTCCTGAGAGTGATATACCTGAATAAAATTCTGAGTAGACCTGCTTAAGATGGCACTGGAAATTTGCCACTCTAAGAACAGCAGACATTCTTGGGATAATTAACTCCCAGTGGGTGATCTCACAAGCTTATGTGGATGAAGGATAATAAATCCTTTTCCTATCCTGACAGCAAAAGTTAGTCTAAGGTACTTTTTCCCAAATGGCATCTGTGTCTTCTGCTATCATGTGACACCACCCACATGGAAGGAGCAGCAAGACCTGTCAAAGAGAAAAAGGCTACCGTAGTCATTCAGCTGTGCAATTATATCTTGCATACATCTTGCACTGAGAAGGACACACAGATAATTCTCTACAAAGCCATTAGCACTAAGCACTTTCCAAAGGCACATTTAAAAGTAAAATCCAATATGCACATTTTGATCTGCAATTAATGCTCTATTGTTTAATTCAATTAATTTCTTTTCCTGCCCTGATAAATAGTAACTTTCAGAATCCAAAAGTGTAACAGCTTTTGTCTGCCGCATAACAATGGGAGATTGGCAATGGAAAGGATAGATCAGAGGAAAGCTTGTTGGAATTCCTCTTCCACATGGATTATCTGTTCTGGGTTCAGTACCGTTGGAAAGCAGTTTTTTTTTCTCTGCTTCCCCACAGCATCATAGTGCATTTGTGTGCTTCCTGGGTTTTCCCCTGGGGCTTCTCAAATCTGCTTTTGCTGCAAATTTTTGGGAAAGACTGCAGCAAGGTCTGGATGGCAGTCATCCTCGCCTTTGCCACAGGTGGTGGTGGTATGTTTTAATCAGCAATTGAATAGCATTATACTGCTGATTTCTTTGAATTCCCAGCTTCCTTTAAAAAAAAAAAAGTCTCTAGCTCCTTTTGTTGTGGAGATACACCTTTCCTCTTATATCTCCATAACAAAAAGATTTTCTTTTTCTTTAAATGAAAGCTGGAAATTCAAAGCCTATAATATTAAAAAAAATATTTAATTTTTAATTTTTTAAAAAACCGGGAAAAGCCTTGGTGATGTAGGGTTGACTATTACCAGAAGCATGGGACAGAGAAACTGCAGGGAAATCTGCCACATGGAAGCCCTGTTGCTGCTGAGCTGCAGCAGCAATGAGGCAAACACATAAGCCTTTTCCTATGTGGAAAACACCACATTGGTCTTTCTGCATAAACTGCATGATCAGGTTTTCACAGTGTTTGTAATAAAGTTGTCTTGGCTGGTAGCAGTTAAGAGATGGGGGTGGGGCATAGATTTGAAATGATATCTGACTCTGCTGGAACATCATGCCCCTCCAGCTGCTGAACTGAAAGTGATCTCATGACATCATAAGATGCTCTAAGGTTTCCCTGAAATCTACAGTGCCCTGCAACAGGAGCATCACCTCCTGTTTCACAGCTGGAAGTGAAGTCATGGCATCACCACACGCTCTTTCAGACTACCCACACACACACTTTTGTCCTGTTGCAGAGAGAGGCTGAAGCTAGGAGCTTGCCTGCTAGTTTAGAATGTACAGCAGCACTAAGCTAATTTATTCAGAATCTATTCAGTGGGGCTTATTTCCAAGAAAATGTATTTAGGATTGCACGGTTAATTTAATGGCAAGTCCTTCTTCTCTCATGAAATCCTAGAATTCAGTTGGTGTTGGAGAAGTCTCAGCACTTAACAAAACAATACCTCATTATTCTTTTAGGGAAGCCATGATGGTTAAAGTGATGTCATGTCAATCTGGTATAGGGTTGCCAGTTCTAAGCTGGGAAATACTTGGAAATTTTTGGGGTGGAGCATAGGGAGGGTAGGGTTTGAGGACAGGAACCTCATTGGTATATAATGCCATAGAGCCCACCTTCCAAAACAGCCATTTTCTCCAGGGGAACTGATCTGTGTCAACTCATCTGGACATCACCTGTAAAATTGGGAGCTCTGGACATTGGCAACCCTAGTCTGGTACAAATATACAATGGACTGTTACTTTTGATGTAGCAGTTAAGTGCGTGGACTCTTATCTGGGAAAATCAGGTTTGATTCCCCACTCCTCCACATGCACCTGCTGGAATGGCCTTGAGTCAGCCATAGCTCTCACAAGAGTTGTCGTTGAAAAGGCAGCTTCTGTGAAAGCTCTCTCAGCTCCACCCACCTCACAGGTGTTGTGGGGGAAGAAGATAAAAGAGATTGTAAGCTGCTCTGAGTCTCTGTTTCAGAGAGAAGGGCGGGGTATAAATCTGTAATTGTTCTAATAATAATAATAATTTCTTCTGATATTTAGATGGAAGGTGTTTTAATGCTATTTCCCATTCTTCAAAGCATTTCTGAAAGCCCACAGAGTCATTGTTTTTGCCATTTTATTATGCAAAAACTGCATTTAATCACCCTTCCTCCAAGGGGCTCAAGTTCCTCCTTCTCCTGTATTTTATCCTCACACACACAAACAATCAAGTTTTCCTCAATGATAGGCTTGAGGTCATATCTTCACATCAGCCCTGTGAGGGAGAGTGATAGGTCTACTGAGCATCATGGCCAAGCAGGGATTTCATCCTGGGCTTTCCTGTTCCTCATCTAACTACTAAATAGTCCTACATCATTTGCTACAATATAATTTTGGTAGTTGTGCATCTACCCATAGCAATTTGAGTGTTTAATGGTATGGTTCAGTGACTAGAGAAGTTCTGCGATATGTATGCATTATGTGAAATTAGTTTTTGAAGCAAACAGGGTTGGAAATCTCTAGAGTTTTGTTGTGTTAGAGTCACTTCCTTTTTCTTCTCACCCTTTCACCTTGTCAAAAGGGAGGAGGCCATTTATCTATGTTGAAAAAAAGGTTAGTTCCAGTCAGTGGTTATAATTTTCTGGCTGCTGGAGAGTTATTTGAATAAAAACAATTCAGCAACTATAATTTCTGGCTCACGCCCCTGCCCACATATAACTGTAAAGTATTAGGGGTTGTGTTAATCACTTAGAGAAAAGAGGCCCTTAAGATATAGAGATACTCCTAGAGAAATGCCAAAGGAAAAGACTCATATTTCACAGAACTCCTCTCCATCACCTCACTAAATTTCTTAAGGAAAATTTGCTCATTATAAGAAAATCTCACAATAAATTGGTATCTGATTGCTTGTAGATACTGCCATCAAACTCCTCTTGTTTTATTCATGGGACAGAAAGTCAAGTCATTTTTGCTGAACCCTGAATGATGTGGCCTAAATTTTGGAACTTAGCTACCTGTAACCTTTTGTGCTTCGGTTAACCTGATCCTACCATAATTGCTCCAGGCAAGGTAATAAAACTTGAGTAATTAATAAGCTCTACTCTCTTTCGCCAAGTCCAATACAACACTTTGTCCAGCTTCCTTGCTAAATTGTAAATAAGCCTACCTACCCAGTTCAGGGTCTTCTAGAGCTAGGATGGGGCCATAAGATGCTGTACCTAGAGCTGCCGGGTCTATGTTGGGAAACTCCTGGAGATTTGGAGGGTGGAGCCTGGGGAGGACAGGAACCTCAGTAAGGTAAAATGCCACAAGAGCCCACAAATCATCTATTTTCTCCAGGGGAACTGATCTCTGTTGTCTGGAGATGAGCTAAAATTCCAGGGGGTCCCCAGGTACCATCTGGAGGCTGGCATCCCTAGCTGTACCTGAATCCCAGCTTGGGATGTATGCTGCCAGTCCAGAAGCCAGTGGGAGAGGGAGAGGCAGAGAATATATGAACATATAAAGCTGCCTTATACTGAATCAGACCCTGGGTCTGTCAAAGTCAGTATTGTCTACTCAGACTGGCAGTGGCTCTCCAAGGGTCTCAAGCTGAGGTGTTTCATGCCTACTTGCCTGGACCCTTTTTAGTTGGATATGCCAGGGAATGAACCGGGGACCTTCTACTTACCAAGCAGATGCTCTACCACTGAGCCACTGTCCCTCCCCCAACCTACATGGGAAAGAGAAGTGGCTACCAACCTACAGGTGGGGGTTGCAGATCCCAGAATTACAACTGATATCCAGAGAACAAAGATCAGTTCCCCTGGAGAAAATGGCTGCTTTGGAAGGTGGACTCTATGGCATTATTTTATTTATTTATTACTTTAAATTTCTATTCCGCCCTCTCCACAAGCGAACTCATTATGCCTCAAAACTACCCTTCCTCGACTCCACTCCCAAAATCTCCAGGGATGGGAGAAATGGTAGCATGCCAATAGCATAATGTCACTTCTGGCAAATGCTGAGAAATGATGTCAAGGCACTGACATGATTCTCTGGGATTCACCAGAACTATAGCAAAACTAGAGATTGGCTGAATCATAGAGCCTTATATTGGCATCGCATCGACAATGTGATGTCGCTTCCAGATGCTTGTTGGAAGTAATAGGGTTGACAACTCTAAGTATAGAAATTCCTAGAGATTTGGAGTACAGCCTGGGGGGAAGGGAGGGACAACAGTGGCACATAATGCCATCAATTCCATCATCCAAAGCAGCTGTTTTCTCTGCAAGAAATGATTTCTGAAGCATAGAGCTCAATTGCCATCCTGGGAAAACTCGAGGCCCCACCTGGAGGTTGGCAACCATATGTTGCAGCATGGGCACAGCTCTCCTTTCCTGCTAAGAGAGAGGCCGGGTTGTCTCCCGGATCTCGTCTCCTCATCCTGAAATCCAGCATGCAGCAGATACTGCTTAATTGACCAAACCAGAGCAGCAGGCCTTGTTTCTAGTATTCATACAAGGACTGGCCTATACTGAGCTGCCAGTCTCAGTGGGACCTTTGCTGCCTACTGCTTTTCCCCCTTCTGTACCTGAAGATGACTCTTATTATCTACAGCCGGACTGGCTATTGCAGCCAAATGGATAGATAGTTCTACACCAAATTTAGAATTATGGCATGAAAACATTTGGGAACACTTTATTATGTGTAAAATGGCAATCTTTCCAATGCACCACCTGACTAATATCATAATAAAGTTATAGCAATATGGTATCCTTTGTTAAATTACCGTAAATGGCAGAACAGGATATGATTCCTGAAAATCATTACTATAGTAGCTTAATATATTTTTAGCGATGCAGTGATTTTTTTATATTGTATACAAAAGTACCAAATTGTGTTTGTTTTTCTGTATATTATTTTATTTGCTTATGGGATTGCCATAAATCAGCTGTGATGGCACCTTCCACCAACAACAATACGTATTCATGTCTCATGAAGATTACCTACCTCTGATGCTTTGGAGAACTATTAGAACGTTGGAACTGTCCTGACAGTATGTACTCATCCCCTCCACCATGGAGTAGCAGAGGTTTTGTCAATATCATGTTTCCTGCTGGAATGGCCTTGGGTCAGCCATAGCTCTCACAGAGGTTATCCTTGAAAGGGCAGCTTCTGGGAGAGCTCTCTCAGCCCCACCCACCTCACAGGGTGTCTGTTGTGGAGGAAGAAGATAACGGAGATAGTAAGCCGCTCTGAGACTCTGATTCAGAGAGAAGGGCGGGGTATAAATCTGCAGTCTTTTTCTTCTTTTATGCTTTAAATGCCAAGTCATTCTGACTTCCTAATTAATAAATGTACATTTATTCACTGTGTAACTTGCTTGTGCATTCACAACCTCTATGCTCTGCCATGCTTTACCACAGATATTTTCTTTTACATCAGAAGTTTGGGCATCTCTTGTTTGCTTGGTGTTTTATGGAAAAGCTTATCCTTTTAGTCTTTCATCATTCTTCAACCAAAAGCAGAAAAACTTAAGACTATACTTTGCTCAGTACTTCAAGGATTAATGTGCCTACTAATTAGAAGAGCAGCAGAACTGCTAGTATTTATGACCACCTAATGAAATTAAGGCAAAGCCCTGAAATGTTGCAGTGAGCTAACTATGTTTGAATTATAGGGGGATGTAGGGGTCCCAACCCTCCCGCTCTAGCGGGGGACCCCAGGTTTCCGAGCCTCTTCCCCCGCTCCCCCCAAAAACGGAAGCGGGGGGAGAAGCAGCGTCCTCCTGCTGCTGCTGCTGCTGCTGGCGGCGTCGGGGGCTGCCGGGGAGGATGCTGGGGGTGAACAGCATCACCAGCGGGGGTTGAGGGGGCCGCCTGCGCTCACGCTCCATGTGCTCCTCATCGGCTGCTGTGCTGCTGGAGGCGGCTGACCATGCGGTCGGTGTAAAGGACGGGCTTGAGGGTGCGCAAGCGCTGCGGCCAGCCATAGCAGAAGGTCTCCACGCCCCGCCCGCTGCGCCCGTAGCGCTCGCGCACCCTCAAGCCCATCCTTTACACCAACCGCGTGGTCAGCTGCCTCTAGCAGCACAGCCGCCGCCGCCCCCCCAAGTCCCAGTAACCCCAGGTGAGTAAGCGCCCTGCCCTGCCCCGCCCCGGCACGGGAGGGAGGGAGGCCGGGGGGATGGAGCTGCCGAGGCCCGGTGGGTTGTCCTTGCCGCCCTCCCTTCTCTGCTGCCTTCGCGGCTTCCCCGAGACGGGGCAGGCGGCTTCTGCGGCCCCACACTCTCCTCGGAGGCCCAGTTGCCCAGCGGTGTTTCCTGCAGAAACTGCCGGAAGAGCAGGGCCGCCTCTTCTCGGCTTCATTTTAGCTGCTCCTCCGAGATGGGCTCAGCCTGAGCCCATCTCGGAGGAGCAGCTACGGTGAGCGGAGAACAGGCGGCGGCGGCAGCCATCCCCCCCTCCCCCTAGCTCCACCCCAGTGTCTCCTGGCTCCACCCCCAAAGTCTCCTGGCTCCACCCCCAAAGTCCCCAGATATTTCCGAAATTGGACTTGGCAACCCTAGGGGGATGTCATAGAATGGATATATTTACAGGAAAATGCACTCTGTTTATTAGAGGAAGAAAAACCATTACAATAACTCTCATCCATTTCCATTATTCACCTCGTTATGATCATGTATGTAATGTCAGACTTTTACTATATGTATGATATTTATTTTGTTTAGATCTTAATCACAAAAGGATTAAAAAGTATCATGTGCTAGTACATGGGGATGTAGTGGCCTACTGGGTCACTAAACTACATCCTAGTGACCACATCCTTGGATCCGTAAGCTGAGTCCTTTCAAACAAAGGATCCCCAATTCAATGCTTGTGGGCACCATGGTACCTCCAACACCTTTCAGGAAGTGGGAAGGGCTAGTTGGGTCTTTTCCCCCACAGGGCTTCTGATTGACTGTGCAAATTAAAAAGTGTCATGTTAAACAGGGCTTCTGCTTAAAATATTGAACAGTATATAACCTTAATCCCTGACATTTGTGGTTGGCTGCACTTCCTGCTGCAGCAGCCATTTTCTGATTGTGCCCTAGGGATGCCAAGCTCCCGCCAGGGGTGGGGGATCCTCCAGTTTGGGGGGCCCAACCCGGCAGCATGGAGCAAGCAGCCAGGAGGATCCCTGCCCCCAGAGTGCCCCGTTCTCATGTGACATGCTTCGTGTGATGATGTATCAAGGAGTTTTTGCTGTGAATCCTAGAGCGTCCTTGGCATGACGTGCCTGGTACGATGACATCACTTCCAGTTGATGTCATTGCACCAAGAAGAGTCCCCCGCCGAGGAGCAGAGGGACTTGGCGATCCTATTGTGCCCACCACCCTTTGTTAGAATTCCAAACGTGCCAGAAGCTCAAAAAATTGGGGGGCCCTGTTCTAAGCATATTCATGCCTCCTAAAAGGGCTCACAGGACCTCACTGCTTAGAGGATTGGGCCCTGTGTCACACTTCTGCTTTTCCCTGCATCGCAACCCTTTTTCCCAGCAAGCTGCAACAGATAATGAAGTCTGAACACGTATAAAATGCTTTAAATGAGGATCTTGCCTTTGATTTCTTGTACGTTGGCAAGCTGCCTTTTCCTCCCAATTACCATGTACTATATTTTAGTGATTACTCTTTGTACTGAAGGGAAAAAAGTGCAGGACTGGGGGTAGAGCTGTGAGGGAAATGATCACACATTTTCTCGGGTGGGGGTGTTATGGATTAAGTTGCAAAGTATTTTAAGTGCATCAGGGTTTCTTCCCCCCCACCCCCACCCCTTTGTGAAGATTCTATCGCTCCACTGGAGAAAAACACAGATGCTCGCCTCATTCACCACAAAGATGGTCCAAGTATGTGTCGGATGTAACTGGGCTGAATAAACTGCCCTGTTCTTCCTCCTCCGCCAAGCTATTCTCAGCCTTCAGCATCTTTCTCCCCCCCCCCCCGCCTCATAAATTCATGGAGCACAACTTAATCTGATTTACTATTTCTGAATCATCAGAGAAAATGCTGAATGCACTCCAAATTATTTGAGAGAACGTACACACAGTGAGGCCTGTTTAATTCACTAGGGCCTGATTCTCAGAAATGAGAGAGCTACAATAATGTAGTCATGACTGTTGGCTAAAGAGACAGAGCTGTGACCCAGAAGCCCCTGAGTAAAAACTCCACAGGGCCATGAATTCATTAGGCAACTCAGGCCACATCCTGCTTTCTCAGTCTCAAATTGAAATTGGAGAGTAATGGTCTGCCTAAAAGGCTTGTTGTGAGCTTTGCTGAGAAAACAAGTATGAAAGAATGCTTAAAACAACATATAATTTCTCAGTATTGTTGAATGTTACAAAAATCAGGGTTCTAGAGTTCCATGATGCTTGCTTTCAGTTTGGTGTAGTGGTTCAGAATGATGGAATCTAATCTGGAGAACCAGGTCTGATTCCCTACACCTACAACATGCAGACAGCTGGGTGACTTGGCTCTGTCACAGTTCTCAAAGTTCTCTTTGAGGGAGGACTTTTCAGGGCCAGACTTGGCATCAACCACGACAACTTGATACTACTTGATCTGCCTGACTCAGCCAAGACCAGCTGCTTGCTACTGTTCAATAGCAGCCACCCCATGGAAGCCAGTATAGCGGTTACAGTTTCAAGTCTATGACTTGGGAGACCCAGTTCAAATTCCCACTCTGTTGGGGAAGCTCACTGGATGACTTTGGGCCACTCCCATACTCTCTGCTAACCTAACTCAGAGGGTTGTTAGGAGGATAAAATGGAGGAGAGTAGAGTGATGTTAAGCTGCTTTGGGTCTCCATTATAGAGAAAAACAAGATAATAAATGAATAGGGTTGCCAGGTCCCTCTGAGTCCCCAGTGGGGGACTTTGGGGGGCAGTCCAGGGGGTGGGGACAGCCCAAACGTGATGACATCACGCAGAAGTGGTGTCATGTCAGGGACCGGAGATCGCAGTATTTGCACTCCAAACCATGATTTCACGGCTTGGATTACAGGCAGGTGCCCTACCCCCCAGCTTTCCTAAAGCATTTAAAGGATACCTTTTAAATGCTTTGGGGGAGAAGTGAGGGGATCCCCAGCATACGTGCATGCAAGCTGCAAAGCTGTGGCTTGGAGTTGCAAACATACATGCCCCCACCTTCTTCCCAAAGCATTTAAAATCCTTTGAGGGAGAAGAGGGGTTGCATGCATTTGCACTCTAAACCACGATTTCATAGTTTGGATTGCATGCGCATGCCATTCCCCCAGTTCTCCCCCAAAGTATTTAAAGGTATCTTTTAATGCTTGGGATGAAGTAGAGCATGCAAATGTTTGTTTGCACTCCAAGCTGTGATTTTGCAGGTTGGATGAAGGTGTGTGTCAGCCCCCCCCCCCTCACTTCCTCCCCAAAGCATTTAAGGTAGGATCATACTTACAGCAACAGATAGTATGTACTAGATACTGTAGCCCAGTCCACAGCACCTATTCCTTTACCAAAATGTAATTCTGAAAAACATTTCATTAAACTATTGTCCTATTATCCGCGTAAAAAGCTCTGCTGAATAATTCATTTTTGCATAGTTTAGCCAGGTGGGTGAGACCTCTCCAGACAGGCCATTCTATAAGGTGTGTTGTGTGTGGGGGGGTCACAACAGAGAATATACGTGTTCAGGCAGTTATCGATTTTGCCTATTGAAGGGGAGCATCTGCAGAATGCCCTGCTCATGGTGGAGCACAGGGGGAGATGCAGACTCATGAATTGTGGGATCCAGGCCATGAAGGGCTCTTTATGTGATGGCCACTTCCTTGAATTGACCCTGGTAGCTGATGGGCAGCCAGTACAGTTAGAGGAGTGACTGTGAAATGATATCCATAGGAATACCTTGGAACCATTTCTTCTTCTTCTTCTTTTGCATGTGTTTGCACCTGGAAGTCATGTCTACCTCTGGTGACTGACCCCTACTGGGGGCCTGGAGGATATTCAGAGAGGTGGCTGAATAAGCCTGTCTCCACCTCCCAACTGGGTATTTTAAGGGGAGTCTCCAATCCAAGTACTGACCACTGCCTGCTTAGCCTCTGAGATCTGACAAGATTGGGCTTGGCTGGGCTATCCAGGTCAGGACATCTTGGGGCCATTTCAGATCAGGAAAATGGCAAGAGACAGATACCTACTCCTTTCATGTTATGGTTAATTCAAGTTCAGGCCCCACATGTCTTTTTTTTTTTTTGGAGAGGGAGACAACACTAGGAGTTTCATTTCCAATATTTCCACATCTTGTCCAGTTTGGCCCATAATTTCATTGAATTGTGTTGCTATTATGACACATTTAGAAGCTCAAGGCTTGTTATCTTGGTAACCCCTACAACCCTCTTATAAAGTAGGCCTCTTTATTATACATTTTTACACATAGGAGCTGGGAGAAATGTCTTGCCTAAGGCTACCCAGTGCAGTTGCTGTGACTTTGCAGGGTTGCCAGCCTCCACGTGGGGCCTGGAGCTCTCCCACTTTTACAACTGATGTCCAGCTGCAGAGATCAGCTCCCCTGGAGAAAATGGCTGCTTTGAAGGGTGGACTCTATGGCATTGGACCATGCTGAGGCCCCTTCCTTCCCCAAACCCCACCCTCTCCCAGATCCACCCTCAAAGTCTCCAGGTATTTTCCAAAACAGACCTGGCACACCTAAAGCTAGATATGAATGAAGAACTTCTGGCTCACAGTTTTAGCCGCTCTATCTCACCAGGTTTTTTGAAGGGGTAAAGAGATCTGCTTTGATAGCTTTACTGAACTGCCAAAGTGCTTTCCACTCTGTCAAAAACTTTCTTTGTGCCAGTTTTTTGTTTGGCCAGTCTTTTAACCTGGGGACATTTGCAAAGGGATAGCTAAATAAATCCACATGTCTTAATTGTTCAGGAAAGGAGGGGTAGAACTCTCCAAAACAGGTTGGTGGTTTTCCCATCGTTATCACTGCAAAGACATTCATTTTGGAAAGAAAGATCTATCTTTTATCACTTGGCTTACAACAGAGTTTGTTATGTCTTCCCATGAGTCACTCTTGCCAGGAAATGTATGAATTCAGAACACCTTTTAATAGCTCCACAAATACAAAATGATTCTAGATAAAGACTAGTTCCATTTCCACTTGATCATTCCAGATAAGGTGTGTGGTCCAAAAGAAATGAAGAGACTGGTTAGACAGAAAGTGCTGAGTTGTAGCTAAGACCAACCTAGAGCTGCCAACATCCTGGAGAAAAAAGATGCTAGAAATGCCCTGTCCCTCTAACAGAGGCTTAATAGGATGTGGTTTACCTGCATGTCATAACAAACTTTCCCTGCCCATTTCCACAAATTAAGCCTCTTTGAAAAGGACAGGACATTTTCCTCCAGGTCTGTTGGTAACCCTACCACCCTGTCTCTTTCAGTATGAAGCAAAAGTTTCTTTTAAGGTGTTCTCTTTAACTCCGTGGTACTCATTCAGTGGTTCATGGAGAGCAACATCTACGATTGCCATCAACCAAAAGAGCCATATTTATTTCCATCCCTGGCAGGAGGACTGCATTTTAAGGAGGATTGCAGCTTACCTGTTCCACTGGTGGCTATTTCAAAGCGAGAACCAGCTATCAACTACAAGCCCCATTAGGCAAAGTCTTTGGTCTACTTTCCTGAAACATGGGCCAGGTCCTACGCTGGGGGGGAACAGTACTCAGAAGAGCATGCCAAAGAGCCACATGTGGCTTCCAATCTACTGAGTGAAAAACACTGATCCAACTGTAACGATATACAACTGGAATCTTTGTGGCAGGGTGCGGCTCTTAAAGAGCTCTTCTACACAATCCTTCAGAGCGCTCCCTAACCTGCAGTGCTGTACAGTTTAGTGGCTCAGCCACAAACCACAAAGCTCCAGGTTCATATCTCACCTATAAATGAATTTAGTGGGTGGTCTTATGGAGGCAACACTCCCAGGTTGATTCTATGTGGTTACACCCTTCTAAGCCTGTTGTCTTCAATGGATTCAGAAAGGTGTAACACTGTTTTGGGTTGCACTGTTCGTCTAACATGTAGGTGGATAATGACCTTCCAGGGCTGCTGTAAATTTCACTGAGATTGTAGCTTATGACATTTAGCATTCTGCAGTTCTTGTGAGCTCTTCACAGACGTCGTACTGTTTATACTAGTGCAATTTTTAATATTAACATTTATTTGAGCCCACATTTTCTTGCAAGGAAAGGTAACCTAAAAGTTTTTAGATAAGTACTTTTAAAAAAAAATCCTGCCTGCCTTTCTATCTAAAGGTCTTTGGAGTAGCTCCAAAGGGTCCAAACATCACAAACGTTGTGGAGGAAAGTGCCATCAAAGTAGAGTTGCCAAGTCCAATTCAAGAAATATCTGGGGACTTTGGGGGTGGAGCCAGGAGCAAGGGTGTGACAAGCATGAGTGAACTCCAAAAGGAGTTCTTGCAATCACATTTAAAGGGACCACATTCCTTTTAAATGCCTTCCTTCCACAGGAAATAATGGAGGACAGGGACACCTTCTTTGGGAGTTCATAGAATTGAACCCCCTAATTAAATCTTTCTGAAACTTGGGGAGTGTTTTGAGGAGAGGCATTGGATGTTATACTGAAAATTTGGTGCCTCTACCTCAAGAAACAGGGCTCCCCCCCACCCCAAATATCCACAGATCAATTCTCCATTATACCTTATGGGAATTGATCTCCATGGGTATAGTGGAGTTCCCAGCAGACATTTCCCTCCCCCCACCCCCTTTTTATAACCCTGAAGTGGGGGGAGGACCTCCAAACCAGGGGATCCCCTGCCCCCCAACTGGGGATTGGCACCCCTACAACAAAGTTGCAGGCAAGAGATGTTCAGAAGTGGTTTGCTATTGCCTGACTCTGCATGGCAACCCTGGACTTCCTCAGTGGTCTCCCAGTCAAGTACTAACTGAGGCCAACCCTGGTGAGGTTCTGAGATCTGATGAGATTGGGCCTGCCTCGACCATCCAGGTCAGAGGAGCAACAAGTGTTGTAAATGGAGTTATTCCCCTTTGAGGGAACAGGCCCATAGCCAGGATTTTTCAAGTCAGGGGGCATTTTAATTTCTTGGGGGGGGGCACTAATTAAACACTGCTAAACAACTGCAATGTGTTCAGAATCAGGGTATCAGTACGGGCCTTCAGGATTGGCATTGGTATTATAAAGCTTCTGTGCTCTTGTGGGTAAGAGAGTGGATAGTATTGAATGATAAGAGACAATTGCTATTAGAGGGACATGATCTTAATTTGGGCTGGGATGCATACTTATGGTATCAAAGACTTGAAGGACATTCTTATTTTAAGAATAATTGGTTTTGGAAATCTTTGTATCACACATGGTTATGGCTAAAAACAAGAATTTACCAGAAAATTCCAAGATGGGTATCTCCAGTGGAAGCATTCGCTCATCCATATCTTTTAAAATCTAACCAGAGTTATAGATATAATGACCTGTTGGGAAAAGATAACCAACTGAAAACCATAGAAGAGTTAGAAAGCATGGACATTAAAATGAGTCGGTGGTTGAAAATGCCAGTTGAATCTAGGTATGCCAAAGATACGACAATAGACTTTAACACAGAGCAATAATCCTTCTAGGTCCTCAAGAAAAGCTAATCTCCAAATTATATGCATATCTACTACAGATGAAGATGCAAGATGAAGTTGTAAAAGATTGTATGGTCCAATGGGTGAAAAACTTGGGTCATAATATTATGTTAGAATAATGGGAGAGATTATGGAAATTTAATATTAAATTAACCAGGTCAGTAACCTTTAAAGAAAATTTGTATAAGATGTTTTACAGATGGTACATGACTCCACAGAAGTTGTGTAAGATGTATACTAATATGTCTAACAAATGTTGGAAATGTGCTAAACAGGTGGGTTCTTTTTATCATATGTGGTGGACATGTGAGATGGTGAAGGACTATTGGAAAATGGTTCACGAATTACGGCAGAAGATTATGAAGACACAGATTCAATTCAAACCAGAACTATTTTTATTGACTATGTTTCCTGAGGACTACTCTAAAGAGATGAGACATTTGTTGGCGCATATTAACACAGCACCCAGGATTCTTCTGGCACAGAGATGGAAACTTCAGGAAATTCCCACGAGAATGGACTTGGTGGGGAAAATTCTGGAAACAGCAGAGTTGGACTACTTATCTCAGCTGTTGGCTGGGAAATCTAAGGAAGAAGCAAGAAAACATTGGTTGAAATTCTATGCTTGGTTAGATACTCAAGACTCTTAAGATTCTCTGGTGTGAACTTATATCTCCTTTTTCCTGTACTTTGTATTATAAGATTGCTTTTACTGGAAATGTCAAATTAAACAGGTATTTTAACAAGAAGATTTACAATACAACATATCAAAATGCTGATGATATAAAGCTAAGAGATAATAACGTGACAATTTATGTATTTTAAGAAAGTATAGTAGATGCAGACCGGTATTTTATGAAAGTAGTTTCTATGCAGATATAGATTGATGTGTAACTTTAATTTCTTATCCCTTCTTTACCCCCTATCCCCAATTTCTAGAAACTAATAAAAACCTTTAAAAACAGAATCAGGGTATTAGTCCATTCCCTTTGGAAACTTTCCGGTGGGAAAAGTCACAGTGGTTGTGGCAACATCGAGTGAGCGAGCCCTTGCCAGCTTGACGTGAGGCTGGGCAGGTGCATGTGCACATACTTAGCCAACTCCTTACCCCAGCTAGAACATGCACCTTGAACATCCCATAGAAGCAGCATGACGGGGGTAGTCCAAGAAAGCCATCTGCTGCCAAGCAATACTCGGCAGCTGCAGCACCCCAGTGTGGTTTTTTCTGTCTCCCTACCTGGGGTTCCACCTCCTCCATTGGACAGCTCTCAACAGCCACTTGGCTGGAGAGGCAAAAAGCCAGCTCTGAGAGCATAAGGACCCACTGCAGCCACTTCTCACTCTCCCTTCCTGCTCTTCTGGGTCATAGGGTCTTGAGGTGGGGGGCCTCATTAGGAAGTTGGGGGCAGGGCCGAGGCATTTGAGAGTTAGTTTACCTTATAGCCAGATGATAAGGGCTGAGTGCAATTCTACTGCGCAACAGGACTTTGAAAAGGAACGAGACAATATCTGCCAACAATTTAGATCCCGAGGGGATCCTAATAATATTTTTCAGGAGGTGGTTACCAGAATTAACTGGGTTCAGAGAATGACTTTACTTACAAAACCTCAACAGAAACAGAGTGACAGTGGATGTAAGAGGATTACTTGCGCTATGCAGTATTCTCCATTAACACAGTCCATTTACAATATAATTTAAAATTTTTGGTTTGTTGTAAAGGATTTGCCAGGAAATTCCTAGGATGGGGTTTAAAGGTCTAGAAATATTAGTGAACTTCTAATTAAATCGGACTTTGCAGTACAACAGGAAATGCCAAAAAATACGGGTGGGCACTTTAAATGCGGTGCCTGTTCCACTTGTGGTCTGTGTATACAAACAAAGGAATTCATTCATCCAACTTCTGGGTTTATAGTATCCTTAAGAGAAACAACAACATGCACAACGAAAAATGTATTTACATAATTCTCTGTCCATGCAATAAAATTTATTTGGGTTCTACAACATGAGCAGTGCGCACAAGCGTGTTGGAGCATAAATCACGGGTGAAGAATCATGTGATAGATGCTCCACTCGTAGAACATTTTACAACCATGAATCACCAACCAGAATTGATGCGCTTTTGTGTTATTCTCAAGTTTCCTTCCAGATGGCAGGATAAGGTGGATTGCCACAGATGGCTCTTGCAACAGGAAATGCGCACGATTTTTAAATTAAACACTCTAACTCCTCATGGACTAAACAATGAATGGGACTTACTTGTTTTTTATAACTTTATAACGGAGTACTGGATTTTGTATGGGATTTATGTAAAAAGTGTCCTTGCTGTATATATATATATATAGAAGAGGATTGTTACTGGGGACGTTTCTGTACCATGGAAGTTGTATCTTTAAGAAACGCTAAGAGGTTGCACCTGTGTGTATATATTGGCTTTAATTGATATGTATGGGAAATGCCTTCAGGGTTATTCACTGACGAAAGTATTTGGCATTCTTCCCCAGTGTATAAAATTATTTATTGGAAGGTATGTATTTGGAGAATTTGCTGATGTGTACACATATGATAATTTTTAAATAATTTTTATGAAATTGTAACAATATTCTTCCTCATGCAGCTTGAAAAAGCTATATGTGAAACAGGGGCACTAATACAGACCTGTAGCCTTTGGATTGCTTGCTGCACCTTTCATGAATATGGATTGATTGAACATTGATCAATTTCATCAGAACTTTCCTGAAGAAGTCTGGGCATTAATTTGCTGAAGAATAATGGGACTGGTGTTCTGATGCTTGAGTTCCTTGGACTATATATATATATATATATATATATATATAACTGTATTTATTACAATTGATGCTACTTGAATATATTATATATTTGTATTTATTTTGTTTTTCAGTTTGAAATTTTTTGGAGGCTGGGGTTCACGAGAGCATTGCTTCTATTCCTCTGCCAAGCAATACTCGGCAGCTGCAGCACCCCAGTGTGGTTTTTTCTGTCTCCCTGCCTGAGGTTCCACCTCCTCTGCTGGAGAGGCAAAAAGCAAGCTGTGAGAGCACAAGGACCCACTGTGGCTGCCTCTCACCCTCCCTTCCTGCTCTTCTAGGTCATAGGGCCTTGAGGTGGGGGGTCTCACTAGGAAGTTGGGGGCAGGCCCCCCCAAAGGGCCCTCCCAATAGCTATGGGCTTCCAAGGAGGGAAATACTCTTGTGAAAATTGGCCATTTAAGCAAGGGTGGCCAAACTGCAGCTCAGGAGCCACATGTGGCTCTTTCACATATTGTGTGGCTCTCAAAGCCTCTACCACCCCATCGGCCAGCTTGGAAAAGGCATTTGTCTCTTTAAAACACTTATCCAAGCCAAGCCAGCCAGCGGTTTGGAGAATGCATTTAAAGTTGCTTTATCTCTACCCCTCCCTCCTTCCTTCCTTTCTTGTCTTCTGGCTCTCAAACATCTGAGGTTCATATCTTATGGCTCTCAAACATTTGACATTTATTCTATGTGGTTCTGAAGTTAAGCAAGTTTGGCCACCTGGGCCATATGATATCCTCTCAATCCCCCCCCCCCCCAGTTTTATAAGTTTATTGATCTTCATAAACTTATATACAATAGAAACAAAATATAGCATTTGGTTTAGTTACATTGCATTTTCATATAAAATAAAATACACCCATGAAGTCAAAAGTTACTTTGCCTTTTCCATGCAATATAGCAATAACTTAAAGATATAAAGAAAAAGTTAATCATCATGTCCTCTCAAATTGATTTGAAACTGCATACTCATTCCTTAGACAGGATTTCCAATCTCAATAGGCTGAAGATCTCCCGAAATTACAACTGATCTCCAGAGTACAGAGATCAGTTCCCCTGGGGGTGGGGGGGGGACTGCTTTGGAGGGTGGAATTCATGGCATCACATCCCCACTGAGCTTCTTCCTGGTCTCAGGCTCCAGCCTTAAATCTCCAGGAGTGTCCCAACCTGGAGCTGACAATCCTGTCCTCTGATAGTGAGGTCATTACAAACACTTCCAAATGGAGATGGACACTGGGGTGCTCAAGATCACAAAATTCATATCAAATATTGAGATTCTACTTGGAGGATTGCTTGAAGGATCAGAGAAGTCTGCAAACTTGTTTTTTAGAAAATACTTCGCACAGTCCTGTGGCATGTTTGAGCAGGTGCGTTCAGCAACTAATGGAATGTGGTTGAGCAGAAGAAAGGAGTTTTGCTGGTCTCCATCCCAAACCATGTTCATAAAGTACCGGTAACAAGCTTTGAGACTAGATTTTTCCCCTCCAGTACAAAAATGCATTGCATTGATTGCTCAGTAATTACAATCAAAGAAAGATGGACTGTGTTCCGTAAACAGGATACCAATAAGAACCAACTTCTCAGGAAAAAGCATGTTTATGTAGAGAGGACATTTAATTGTACAAATTTTGGCCGAGTTGCATTGTGTTATAAATGTGGATGGAATTTGTGGTGTGGAAACAAATGAAATAGAATGTAGTGTCTAGTTCTTTTTAATGCACCATCTCAAGGTTAGCCTCCTCTCTTGACAAGAATGCAGTATTAGAATGGGGAGGTTTTGCATTTCACTAGTAATGTAAGTACATGCAAATAATAAAGTTTTCCATATATACACCAGCTTACTTGGAACTATCAAGCAAAAGTTGGCAACAGGGCAAAAATCCACTTCCCTAACTTGTTAATATAATTTTCATGGAGCTGAACTTGAGGTATAACAGTTCTTAACTGAGAATTGTAACATCTTGGGGTGAAGATATATAATATTTTGAAAAAAATTGTGGTGGGGAGGTTTTGAAATATTTAATAGTATTCCATTCTGTTCATTTGTACCATATTCTATACAAGGTGAGCTCTGCAAAAGACGTCCTCAACATGGCTCAGTTTCTACCAGGGAAAAGCCATTGCTAGAAGGTGTCTACTGGCTAATAGTGCTTTTGACATTGTCATCAATACACTCTTTCTCACTCACCCCCCCCCCCCCAAAAAAAAAGATGAGGTGGCAGCTCAGTTGTAGATTATCTGTTTTGCATGCAAATTGTCCTAGGTTCGGTTCTCAAGATCTCTTGTTAAAATGATCAAGCAGTAAGTTGAAAAAGCTTTTTCCTGAGACCCTGGAGATAGTGAGAGCAGACAATACTGTAGGCCTCTTTGCATTCTATTTCCACTTCAGAAGTTTTAGTTTATTATTTACTTCATTTATACCACACTAGTTTTTCACCCAGGAGCCCTGGGGTGCAAAGTGGTAAGCTGTAGTACTGCAGTCCAAGCTCTGCTCATGATCGGAGATTGATCCTGGCGGAAGCCGGCTCAAGGTTGATGAGTCAGCCTTCCACCCTTCCAAGGTCAGTAAAAAGAGTACCCAGCTTGCTGGGGGTAATGTGTAGATGACTGGGGAAGGCAATGGCAAACCACCCGTAAAAAGTGTACCATGATGTGACGCCACGCCATGGGTCAGTAATGACTTGGAGCTTGCACAGGGAACTTTGAAGTTGTTGTTCAGTCACACAGTTGAGTCCAAGTCTTTGTGACCCCATGGACCAAGTCACGCCAGGCCCTCCTGTCTTCCACCATCCTCCAAAGTCCACTCAAATTCATGTTAGTTACGTTAGTAACGCTGCCCAGCCATCTCATCTTTTGCTGTCCCCTTCTTCTTTTGCCTTTATCTTTTTTTACCTTTCGTCTTTACACCCAGGCAGACAAAGCTTGAAGCCACCTTTGCTTTGTATGTCTTTAACCCCACTTCTCTAATGTGTAGCATAGCTCGTCACACAATGACCAGTATCCTAGCTAAGACTGGAGGAACTTCTTCCAGCCTAGGAACTCTCCTTTAACTTAAGTGGCTCTTTTGCCTGTAGGAGTGGTAGGATGAACCCCAGAGTTCCCTCATTATGTGCAGAATTTTCACATCAGAGAGAATGGTCATGGAATCATGACAGTTCAGATGCTCCGCAAACAGGAAATTATGGGTTCAGTATCTGGTATCTCCTATTAAAAGGACTTTAGGTAGCAGAGCATACTGGATGAGAACTAGGCTCCCAGCCAGCAGCTCTTGACCCCAAGTAGATGCTGTGAAAATCACCATCACTCCAACAGCATGATGTCATTTCTGGCATGACTCTGGAAGTGATGTCATGTCAGGGTGATGTTCTAGGATACCACCATAGAGTTTCAGTGGAATCCTAGAGTATTGCCCTGCCACAATGACTTCACTTCTGGATTTTGTTACATGATGTCACACTATAGGAGCACCAGAATTTTAAATGCCCCCACCCATCAGAGCATCTCACTGGCTACCGGCACTTGGCTGGCAGCCATAAATAGACTAATGGTCTGATTTGGTATAAGGTATCTCATATACTTTTATTTCCATCTCCCCCATTCAGGCTTGACTATGCTTTTCTGATACTGTCAGGCCTGATTGACACATGCATGAAGATGAAGTAGGAATCAAAGGGCAGTATGCTGGAGTGGCAGAGTAGGCTGTACCACTTCAGGCTGCAGGTGATGGATCATGAAGAACCACATTTTGGGAAGCTCCCTGCCAACAGAAAACCTGGCATAGAAAATAATGAGAAGGGATAGACCAGGAGTGGCCAAACTGCAGCTCAGGAACCACATGTGGCTCTTTCTCGAAGCCCCCACTGCCACATCGGCTGACTTGGAAGAGGCATTTCTCTCTTTAGATCACTTTGCCGAGCCAGCCAGCGGCTTGGAGAATGCATTTAAAGTTGCTTTCTTTCCACTTCTCCTTCCTTCCCTCCCTCCCTCCTTCCTGTCTTACAGCTCTCAAATATCTGATGTTTATTCCAAGGCTTTTTTTTGTAGAAAAAGCCCAGCAGGAACTCATTTGCATATTAGGCCACACACGCCTGACACCAAGCCAGCCAGAACTGTGTTCCTGTTTTAAAAAAAAAAAAGCCTGGTTTATTCTATATGGCTCTTACATTAAGCAAGTTTGGCCACCCCTAGGCTAGATGCTGGCCCTTTGCTGTGCTCCTTATGCTATTTGCTTATGTAATGGAGCATTCAGAATGGTCATCAGCAACCACCTGAAGTCCATCCTATGGCCTCATTGTCTGGTTTGTGTAAACCAGGCCTCAAGGGAACAGTCCATTTTTGAGGAAAATGGGATGTCACACCCATTACAGGTTATGGAGAAAGCACTATGTGAATTCTGTTTCAAATGGCATATGATAAAGGGCAACTTGCCCCTTTCTGACTGTCAGGATTAAGTTGTTTCAAAAATAATGTCTCCTCACCTAAAAACTGAAGAGAGATCTATAGGGACTGTACCACATAATTTAACTTGTTTGAATCAATGGTTGGCCTGGTCACCAATTGCCCCCAGACATGATTTATTAACCAAGTCCTGGCAGGATGGCAGCATAAATGTAACTAATTAGATGAGGAGAAAATGGTATTTCCTTGCTGTCTTCCATACCTGAAGCTCACATTCCCAACAGGGGTTCCTGTGTTTAGAAAAGGGGACCCCTTCCCACAAAAGTAATTGAGGGTGCCTTTTGTCATTATTAGATTTCTTAAAAAAAACCAAGATGGGTGATGATCATTCTCTGTATCTGGCAGATTCTGCAAAGTACACCCTGCTACAGTTTAGTGCTTGTATTTTTTCCCTCCATTGGAGTTGGGTGGTGATTGAGAAACAAATACAGGATTAAATATCATCTTCTCCCCCAGTATGTCAGCTCTGGTATAGATCATGGCCTCCGTTGCAGCTATTCTAAACAACAAACAAAAATATCCAGAAATCTCACTAGAAGCATCACAGATTTAGGGCCCTTGATTCCACAGTTATTTCCCCGCACTTATTCTGCTGATGAATGCTGAAATAGATATGAAAATAGAACCAGCATCAGCAGGAAGTATTTGTTTCTTCCTCCATCTGATGCTTTCCAGCCAAGGAAGGCACATAACAGGGTGGCAAATGGGGGCGGTTTTGATGACAGAAATCCATAAATTGGCTGCAAGCTTTGTGATTGCATACTCAGCCCCTCCCCCTTACTTCTCTTGAAAAATTTCCATCCCCCATCTTCAGGGCCAGCCCTGTCACTAGGCAAACTAGGTGATTGCCTAGGGTGCCAGCCTTCAGGGGTGATGAATTGGGTACCCCCCATGTGACTCGGTGACATGGAGGAGAGTCACACAAGGCAAGGCTAGCTTTGCAGGGGGGCATCAGAAGTTAGTCTTGCCTAGGGTGCCAAACAGTCTAGGGCTGGCCCTGTCCATCTTAACCAAAATTAAGGAAACGTCAGCTGTAGTTTACACTAACCAGTATCCAGGGCTTTTTTTTGGTAGAAAAAGCCCAGCATGAACTCATTTGCATATTAGGCCACACCCTGACATCACCATTGTTTCACACAGGGCTTTTTTTTTGTAGAAAAAGCCCAGCAGGAATTCATTTGCATATTTGGCCACACTCCATGACGCCAGCCAGCCAGAACTGCGTTCCAGTGCGTTCCTACTCTATGGACTATTTATGGACTATCTATTTATGGACTATTTATGAAGTACTGGCATAGAACCTACCCCTTATGAATTCTATTGTTCACAGGGTATCTTTGTATTTTGTTTGAAGAAATTGTTTATATTAATTTGTGTACAGTTGTTTGTTTATTGTGCTCTTGTACTGTGCAGCCACTTTGTTACTTCTTTGGTATCCCTCTTCAGCAGGTTTGAAGTGGGTCAGCAAATCAAGCTTAAAAGACTTGGTTAACATTTGCTCTTGTGATTAAAGCCTTCTGAAATTGCCACCATGCAAAGGTGAAAGATCATCCACTGCCCATTCTAGGGTTGCCAGGTCTGTGTTGGAAAATAACTGGAGACTTTGGGGGTGGATCCAGGAGAGGGACCTCAGCAAGGTATAATACCACAGAGTCCACCCTCCAAAGCAGGCATTTTCTCCAGGGAAGCTGATCTCTGCCAGCTGGAAATCAGCTGTAAAAGCAGATCTCCAGGTCCCACCTGGTGGCTTGCAACCCTAGGCCATTCACACAAATTCTCCATGGTGGCTTCTCACATTTGGAACAGCCTGCCTGTGCATGTCAGGAAGCCTCCCACAGCTCCATTGACCTGCAGAATTTACAAAACAGACATTTTTGTATAGGGATCAGCATTTGCAGTAATATGGGAGGGCAATTTTATAAGAGGATTAGGATAGTAGTCCACAGCAATATTAATTACAGGTACTCTTACTTTTACTACACTACCTTTGTAATCCCACTTTCTGCATTGTTTATATTTGCCATATACAGTTTGTCGTTCACATTGCTTTGTAGTTCTGTAAACTGAGTTGTATTTTGTTTTTCATTTGATGTTTTATACTGCCTGACTGTATTGCTTTTATAACTTGCAGTCCACCTTGCGTGTTAGCAAGAATGGTGGCCTATAAATAAATAACATTAAGATCCAGTGAACCACAACAGCTCTGAGACAGCAAAGAGGCAGCCCAGTGCTGAGGTGGTAGAATAGACTGTTCTGTTTTACACTACAAGTGGAAGAATACGGGACATCTCATTTTGGAATGCTAGCCTGGATTAAAACTCCTTGCAAATAGAAAGCCTGCAACCAGAGGAACAAGAGCCTTTCTCCCTACTGTGGTAATTTTTTTTTTTTTGGGGGGGGGCGGTAATGCGAGGGAATGTTCAAAACTGGAACCTGGCATCTCCATCCCTTTCTCCCACCACAGCATCCTACCGCTTCATTCTCCTATATGCAGGGCCAGCCCTGCCACTAGGCAATTGCCTAGGGCACCAGCCTTCCGGGGCTGCTGAATTGGATGCGTCCATGTGACTCAGTGACGTTATCAGTGCGGGTGTGTGTGTGTGTGTTTGCCAGCCTTGCCTAGGGAAGCAGACCATCTAGGGCCAGCCCTGCCTATATGTGTAAACCAATTCTCAGTTATGGAGGGGAATTCTTTCTGGAGAAGGGCAGGAGAGGAAGGGAAAACATGATTACAAGCACAGGTTCATAGTTCTTTGCATTATGTCTGCATTGAATCAAAGAGAGAAGAGACCAACCAAAAGTGGAGCAAATGTGGGATCTGTATACTTAGTTCTCCATGGTCTAATGCTGATCTTCCCTTTCAGATTCCATGGCACATGGTTGCTTTGCCCGGGCTGGTTGGCACACATCTGCTGCCATCTGCATTTCACCCTCCTCCTTGGCTATTTGCTTCCATGCCATCTAGTTTATTGACCTGATTCATGTTGTCATTAAACTCAGCTAATATCTCTCATGTTTCCCGGGGACATTCCAACTTGTTGGTGCTTGTTCCCTTCAGCTTCCCTTGTCTGGAGTGAATCACAAGAGGTTCTCTGCTTTTTACACCAGAACATCTTGACCACAGTTGAGTGAGAAGTGGATCTTATGTTTACACATCCATCAATGGCTATCACTTGCTACAGATGAACCCCCCAAGATGTGGGGATTTCTTCCTCTGTTGTCAGTTTTCCCTTGCCTACCATCTAGAGTACTGGAGTACTTACAGTACTCTTTTCACAGTATAGTTCTTTAAAATATACAAGCTGGAAATGAGATAGCAGTTAAGATAGCAGTGTTGATACTAGCCAGCATTAGCTCCTTCTCACAAACAGCATGCCCTTTAACACTGTCTCTCTCACACACAATAGTTGCAAAACCTCCAATTTCCATCTCATTTGCTAATTGTTCCAACTTCAGATCTCTTTTGCAACCATGTATGTATCGGTAAAGTCAGCACACTGGCTGGAAGAGCTGCCAATGCTGGCCAGTGTGGTGTAGTGGTTAAGAGCATCAGACTAATATCTGGAAGACCTCTGTTTGAATCCCCACTTGTGCCATGGAAGCTCAAAGGGTGACCTTGGGCCAGTCTCACTCTCTCCTACTAGCCTAGCCTACTTCACAGAGTTGCTGTGAGGATAAAATGGAGGACAGGAGAATGATGTGTAAGCATGTGTAAGCTGCTTTGGTTCCCCAGTGGGGAGAACAGTGGGGTATAAATGAATTAAATAAATAGTATCCAGCAACAATTATTGGCCATTTGAAAGTATCTTCTAAATATTAGCACCCCATAAGGAAACTTCTTTGGCTGGTAGCAACACTCAGGATCAGAGAACTTTATGGGACACAACAGCATTCCCCATTGCATCAGATATAAGATGAGCATAGGGTCTACAATCTGTCTACCGCAACAATGTCCTTGATACTCTTATTTGTCTTTTCACTTCCAATTTTTGTCACACCCACACATGAAGTATTACCTCTAGAATTTTAATGCTGTGACTTTGGATCTTGTTCTATTAGCATAAATATTCCTGTTTACAGATGTGTGGCTAGATTCAAATGAGCAAAGATAATTTAGGCAGCATATAAATGTACACCTTGTCATCTATATGCTGCCTGGGCAAATATACTTCACTACAATTCTGAAACAAACACTTATCTTCTCTCCCCACTTGGGTTTGGGGAGGGATGCTTTCCTGCTTTCGGAAATGCTGGCTTTGCACAGTATTGACAGGTTTCCCCTTGAACCAATCAGGAAGCTACCTTTCCTTTGTCAAAGCATGGCTGTGAGCGGTGCTGATTGGCTAGCCCTGGTGTCATTGTCATTCATGAATGCACTTCCACCACCTTTGTTGGAATGGATTTCAAAGCGCAAAAAACAGGTGGGAAGTCTTTTTAAAAATAAAATTCTGAACAATACTTTATTCAGAAGACCATGCAAGCACAATAAAAACTAAACCAAGAGCTCACCTTAAATGTTGTAGAGGGAGCAACTATCAACTTCCTTTCCAGAGCCAGGAACAGATGAAGGAAGGGGAAAGCAGAGGCTGCTTCACAAGCAGAAAACTTTGCATTCATTTTGGGATCCTCTCAATGCCCCATACCCTTTTACATGTATAAGTCAGTATACGACATTAACCACACAAATTGTTCTAATAACAATGTCTATTGACTTCTCTGTCTAACCTGTTATTTTTAGGGATTAACCTGAGCAACAACTTTTATAAGCCAGGTGTTCTGTACCATTATGTCCTTCCCAGCTTTGCTGTAAAAGATAATCCAGAGAGAAGTGAATAGGGAGTATCCCCACAATTGTTGATGTTTGATCAAATGCCTGCCATCACACAGGAGAAACAAGTTTGGTGTGAAATAATACGTAACTGCTAGAAAAAACCTTAAAAGATTTGACTGATGGGATGAGGAAAGGAGGGGATAGGCCTTCTCTACCACTCCTTGGTCCTTTCCCGGTCTACTGACTTTTTATTGCTTATATTAAGTACATTTTATCCCATTTTTTCTCAAAGAAGCTCAGGTGGTGTACAAGGTTCTCTCTTCCTTCATATATTTTTTTAAATAAAAGTTTTATTAAGTTTTCAAGAAAGAAAATAGGGTAGAGTGGAGAATAGGGGGAATAAGGGAAAGAGCTTAATATACATACAATAAGTAAATATTTCTACTAATATGATATATATATATATATATATATATATATATATATATATATATATATATATATATATATATATATATATATATATATATATATAATATAATATAATATAATTATATAGCCGCCCTGAGCCTGCCTTGGTGGGGAGGGCGGGGTATAAATAAAAACATTATTATTATTATTATTATTATTATTATTATTATTATTATTATTATATATCTATTACATTCTATGATCTAAACTACCATTAGATATAGTGATTTGGCATGCAACTCTAGTATCACCTACTGACTTTATATCCTACTACATAGTATATCCTCACTATGGCTTTCTATACACCAATAACGCTCTTCATGTCCAAAAGTTCACTTCATAGTTGAAGAAGATGATACTGTATGATTTATATCCCACCCTCCACTCCAAATTTCAGAGTCTCAGAGCGGCTCACAATCTCCTTTATCTTCCTCCCCCACAACAGACACCTTATGAGGTGGGTGGGACTGAGAGGGCTCTCACAACAGCTGCCCTTTCAAGGACAACTTCTGCCAGAGCTATGGCTGACCCAAGGCCATTCCAGCAGGTGCTAGTGGAGGAGTGGGGAATCAAACCTGGTTCTTCCAGATAAAAGTCCACACACTCAACCACTACACCAAACTGGTTATTTATATCTTCTCACAATATTATCATATTCAAGCCTGGTAATGATAAAGGTTAATCAATTGTGCCTTACATTTTCCCTGTCCTGTAACAGTTAGCAGTGACTGCTAACAGAAATAAAACCACCCCGTCTATCCTTTATGTTCCTCATCCCTCATATTGTTTCTTTCTGGCATTACAGCAGAGCTCATTCTTAAGGTTCTGTCTTCATATTATCTTCATGTTATGATTGATTCAGGGTCATTCAGGGAGCTTCATCATAGACTGTAGATTTGAACCTGAGCCTTCCCAGTCTTAGTCTGGATTTTAACCTCCAAACCCACGTCTGTTCTTCCGTTTGTGTTTCCGCCACAATGACCCCTCCCATGCCCTTTTGTTTGCTCCTTCTCTTACTCGCCCATCTCAAAACTCCAGTTTCCAACATTTATTTCTTAGTCAAGCTTAGTGTGACACAAATAGAATGCAGGGAAGTGGCTTTTATACAGAAACATTGTGTCATTTAGACGCTAAGCATAAAGATCAGAAGCCCACCTGTGATGAAGATAAACGTAGAATTGGCACCTGTCGACCTGGTAAATTACAGCCAATGCAGCTAGAATTGCCAGCAAAATTTGTCCCTTGTAGAATTATTATTGTTATTTTTTTGTTAAATAGCACCGATAAAACCCAGATCACTAATAGCAAATGTCTGTTCTAGGCTGCACAGCATTTTTCAAACTAACAATCCTATACATTATATTTGAACAAAACAACTTATGTGTGTGTGGGGGGGAGGTGTTCAGCACGTTTGTTGTTTCATCTGTCTTTTTACAAAAGACTTTCTAAAAATCTTAAGTGCTTATTTTTGAACAAACAAAATGGACGAACTTAATTCACCATTCTCTAATTATTAGAAAACTTCCAGAATACAAACTGTCCACAAAAATTATGAACAGGTAGCAACCCTATACTTAAGTGGAGAGTCGAGTCTCCTTGAAAGCTGAGTAAAGAAGATATGAATCTGGTGCGTGGGTGTTTTGTTCAGTTTAAATTGCTTGATACAAATAAGACGGAAGGTGGGCTGGAGAGTAGAAAACTAGCTCCGTTTGCGAGTATCCTCATTTTTTTATTGTTATATTTTGTTGCCTGGATACCATATGTCTAAGAAACTACCAGTGTCATTCTAAGAAGAGCTACACCCATCTGTCCATTGAGGTCAATGGATTTGGAAGGGTATAACTACTTAGGATGGGACTGTACATCCCCTCATTTGGTACGTCATGACCTTTGGGACAGTACTGTGTGTCCTCCCATTGGTATCTCATGACCTTTGAGAGCTTGCGCTATATGTCCACCTATCTGGTACCGCATGACCTTTGAGAAGGCACTGTACATTCTTCCATTGGTACCTCATGACCTTTGAGAAGGTGCTGTACATCCTTCCATTGGTACCTCATGACCTTTGAAATGGCACTGTACATCCTTCCATTGGTACCTCATGACCTTTGAGAGCTTGCACTGTACAGGCTCCCATTTGGTACCTCATCACCTTTGAGATAGCCCTGTATGTCCTCCCATTTGGTATCTCATAGCCTTTGAGATTAACCAGGAATCTTAACTTAAGCCCTGACCTGGATAGCCCAGGCAAGCCCAATCTCATCAGATCTCTGAAACTAAGCAGGGCCAACTGTGGTTGGTACTTGGATGGGAGACTTCCTTGAAATACCCATTTGGGAAGACAGGGGCAGGCTCTATTCAGCCACCTCTCTGAATATTCTCCACACCTTCAATAGGGGGCAGGCACCAGAGGTCAACATGACTTTCAGGTGCACACTGCACCACTGTCCTGTGGTAACAGCTGCTGTTGCTTTTACAAAATCTGTATAACTAGTCAGAAGCCCTGCTGGGCAACAGCCCCATCTGGCCCTGCCTACTTTCTAAAAGCAGTTGGTGGGCATCATAAAAAGTGTTGGTGGATTCCATGGGTGTTCATGGATGCCACATTGCAGACCTCTGATTTAAGGCTTTAAAGGTCTTGAACTGGCTGCAGAAGCAGACTATAAGTCAACATAGCTGTTAACAGAACAGGTTTTATACGTTCATTGGAGCAAGTTCTAGTAAGGACTCCAATAAAAGTCTTGTGTTCTAAACTAGTGAAACCTTCCATACCATATTCAAGGGCAATCCCATTAACAGAGGATGGCAGTAATCTAATTTGGGTGATATTAAAAGATGCATAACTACAGATTATCTTTTTTGCACCACTGTTGGTGAACCACTCTAAACTGGAAAAAAACCTACTTCCACCAAAATTGCATCCTTGCTCCTTCACAGTGAGTGTAACCCTGTCCAGAATACACCTGTTCCAGATTTCTGACCTCATCTTCTCAGGGCTGTAACTAGGCAGGGGCTATGGGGGCAACACCTCCTCCCAAATCTGCCAGACACACCTTCTCCTGGTCCCCCGACCCCCCTCTCCTATTGTTTATGCTTCACTAATTAAATTCCCCCAGTAGCCCCTCCAGAAAAAAAAAATCCTAGATACAGGCCTGTGTCTTCTTTCCCCATGTTCTCTCATGTTCTTCTGTCAATCATGTTTTGTTCTCATTTTCTCAGTCAGGATATCTCTGTGTTATTCATGGTAAGGTTTTGCTAGTAGAAAGGCAGAAGTATCAAAAATTTGAGAGTTGAGCCTCTTCCTCTTTCGTGTTACTGCTTCTACTTTCACATCCAGTTCCAATCTGACAACAGGGGGCAACATCAACAAAACACTCTTATCTTTATGACCTTTTTTTTTTAGGGGGGGGGGGGGTGTTTGCCAGTGGGACTAAAATCTAATGCCCAAATTGAAATCACAGTAAGATGAGGACCAAATGATAATATACAACATGGATCCAGTACATCCTACACATCTGATGCCAGGGAGGTTTCTTTGAGGAAGGGGTAAAGATAGGTTCATATCTAAAAAAACAAAAAAAACCATGTGGGGAAATGTTTATACAAATGTCCTTGCCACAGGAAAATGAGACCCACAGAATACAGTGAGTGTAGAAAGTGACAATTAAAAAAAAACCCCAACCCTGAAAACCATTATAGTCCACCAGGTGCTTGCTTGTTAAGAACTGGTCTGAGGTGTGTTATTAGATTAGATTGCTGACTCCGGTGTTCTTAATGGTTTTATAAAATGTTATTGTATTTTATAGTGGTTTTATGTTGCTTTATGATGTTAAAAACAACATTATGAATGCTCCTGAAGGTCAAAAAAGCAGACTGCTGGTTTTAAATAAATAAAATAAAGAAATGGAATGATAGGTAGGTGTAGAATATGACTGACTGAGGGGGAAGAGAAGAATGACAGCCAGGCAAACCTAAGATTTTACTCTGTGAAGAAAATCTATCATACGCAGTCAATCAGCTAGGCACCTTGGGTCTCTCCTTTCTAGCAATTAATTTTTTAAAAAACAAAACAGGAGTGCTGCTTCAATCTCTGCATCTCAAACCAGAAATCCATTAGGCTGTATGAACCACTTTGAACCACATAGTCATAGTGGGGACACTCCCCATAAAGACACCTTGAAATAAAGGCTGTGACTGAATCAATGTCTTTGGGGCTGTTGGCAAATCTCAGACAAAATGTAGTTTCTCATAGAAGTGTTCTATTAGTGTCAACCACTCCTGAGGATAAATACAGCTTTTCCTTAGTGTCTGCTGAGAGGGAACCAAGAGACAAGTGACAAAACATGACTTTTAAACATTCCCCCCCCCTCTGAACAGCTATAAATGTAATAATGAGTCATTAGTAAAATAACAGTTTGGAACTGGAAGAAAGGATTTGCTTGTGATATTTTTGGGCTAAGTTGCTCAGAGGTTCTGTGCCAGGGTACATGCTATGTGGGATTCTGTGGAGATTCTAGCTCCAGTCATCAATTAAAACAGCACAGCCTTGCTTCTCACAAACACCTCCCTCGCCTGCTTTTTAACTGTCAAAATTCAGTTACATATGAACAACCCTCCTTCGCTTCACTTCACTGTGGACATGTTAAGCTGACAGAAGATTTTGTCTTTTACTACAAATGAGGGTAGTGAGATTTCATTCCTCAGTAAAGGTTTACAAGATTATGCATGGGATAGAGAAGGTAGAGAAAGAAGTACTTTTCTGACTTTCTCACAATACGAGAACTTGTGGGCAATCAATGAAGTTACTGAGCAGTCGGGTTAGAATGGATAAAAGGAAGTGCTTCTTCACCCAAAGAGTGATTAACACTTAGAATTCACTGCCACAGGAGGTGGTGGCAGCTACAAGCATAGATGACTTCAAGAGGGGATTGGATAAACATATGGAGCAAAGGTCCATAAATGGCTATTAGCCACAAGGCATAGATGAACTCTCTGTCTGGGGCAAATGATGCTGTGTATTCTTGGTGCTTGGGGGGCAACAGTGAGAGGGCTTCTAGTGTCCTGGCCCCACTAGTGGACCTCTTGATGGCACCTGGGTTTTGGCCACTGTGTGACAGAGTGTTGGACTGGATGGGCCATTGGCCTAATTCAATACAGCTTTTCTTATGTTCTTATTTACATCAGGTAATAGATAAAAAGCAATAGACTATGCCTTAGTGACTGGATTAGGACCAAGGACACCCAAGTTTGAATCCCCCATTCAGCCATAAAACTCAGTGAGTGACCTTGGGCCAATCAGTATCCCACACTCACAGAGTGACTATGTGGATAAAGTGTAGTGGGCCATGGATACCATGGTTCTTGGAGGAAGGGTAAGATTAATTTAAAAAAACAACAACAGGGGTACTGTAAAGGTCAGTAGCTGGTGTCTCCTGGGAGGCTGGATTAGAGTCATATTCTATCAACCTTCACCTCCTTGTCAAAATGGCCTTCCTGCAAAACTAGTTGCTGATTATGGTTGCATTCAATCTAAGATCAAAATCAGAGCTCAAAATAGTGTGAATGTTGAGCATGCCTGGATTGAGAAAACAAAATGAAATTAGGCAGAAACCAAAATTTGAAAATTTTAGATGTAAGTTTGATGAAAGCCAATGGTGTACAAGACTATGATAGGGTTGCCAACCTCCAGGTGGCACCTGGAGATCTCCAGCTATCACAACTGATCTCCAAACAACCAAGACCAGTTCCCCTGGAGAAGATGGCTGCTTTGGAGGGTGGACTCTATGGCATTACACCCTGTTGAAATCCTTCCTCTTCCTCAAATCCTGGCTTCTGCAGGCTCCACTCACCAAATATTCAGGTATTTCCCAACCCAGAGCCAGCAACTCTATTCCTTAGATCTCAAGATTAATCCTGCTTTGTGGCTTATCAACATTTTGAATTTTTGACAGCTTCCTATTCAGAGTTGCCATTGCAGTAGAGAGAGCAAGAGACTGGGCCGGGAGGAAGAGATAGAAATGTTAGCAAGATCCAAAAGAAGTCTTCAATGAGTACTTGGATACACTCAATGATAAACTGCAAAAGGTAGAAACAATGTAATTAACAGTTTTTATTCTACTGTTATACTTCATAAGAATTATAATATTGATCTCAGCATGTACAGACTTAGTTATTGAAGAACACATGCAAGGACTTGTGTCTGCACGCAGGTAAGTTTTAATTCTGAAGAATCCTCAGCTTGTGTTAAGACTAGTTAGTTGGCCACAAATGCTGGTGCTCTTGACAAATAATCATGTCTGGTCTTAGGGGATGGGTAAGAGAGGCCCTGCCACTGTCCCTAACAGGCATTCACCTTCCTTTTGGTCTCTAACAGAAAACAATACTTTTAATTTTCTAATTAATTCCCACTTGTATAGCAATTCTTTCCTCTTCCATACTGCACTGTACCATTATTTATAACCTGCCTTTCTTGCTGAGAATCAAGGCAGATTATAGAATAATAATAAAAACCCAAAATGCAAGCATACAGCATAAGACATCCAATGAACAATGCAATTTGACTATGAGTACAGAAATAGCAGGCAGTATGAACCACAAATGCTTAAGCAAGATATAACGAATGCAGAAGGAAGGAAGGAAATGCAGTAGAAGGAAGATGATACCTAGAATTATCACTGCAGCGGACTACAATCCTATTCCATTGTAAATGCACCTTCCTGAACTGCTCTGTTAGCATCAAGACTGATGTTCTGCTTCCAGCTGCAGCTGGTACTTTATGTTCCAGGAGGAAAGTAAAACACCCAAAATGCACTTGGGTCAAAGGTCTCTTTGAATTTCTGTTTCCCATATGGTGTCGCTTTCAGTGCAGTTCATAGTTGCTGTAATGTTAGAGGATTTTTTAAAAAACATCTTTGCTAGGAATCTCATAGTAACTGGTCAAAAACTGATAATCACTCATCCTTAAATGAGATTCCAGCCCCAGGTTTTTACACATGTAAGAACCAGGGTGACCACAGCCTTTGTATTTCACCCTACAGACATAATCTGCAGGGTCACCATAAGTCAGCTGCGACTTGACAGCAAAAACAACACCAAAAATTGCGCTCAGAATGAAAACATTAAATCTTAGTGACTCCATGAATAGTCGGCTAGAGCTGGGGGTTGTGGAAGCGTGTACCATTCAAAGATATTCCAGACCACGTCCCTGAATGTTCAGATTCCATTTTATTTAAGTTTCTAACAGTACAATCATATGCCCCTCTAAGTCCCACTGAAATCAATGGTCTTAGAAGGGTGTAACTATATTCAGGATTTCACTGTAATAACCCTTTTGCTGATGAAAAAAATGTGCTGGCAGTATTTGCTCAGTAAGAATTAGCTGCTCCCCACCGCCCAATGTTTTGGCAAGGAAGTGGGAAAGACTCCATAATAACTGACAGGCAATTGATTTTTTTTTAATTTTTTTTAAAAAAAATTCAAATTACTATTTTAAATTAAATAAGCCGATTAGATCGCCTGTATTTAGGTTTCTCCTATTTTCAATTGATTTATGAAGTCGCCCCCCCCCCCCTGTAATTTTAGGCACTCACACACACACATCCTCCAACCACAAAATTTCTGGCAACAGACCTGCATGCATGCCTAAAAGTACTTGGTATGCTCTGTGCTGGATGCTGCTTATCCCTTCTCCGGCACAGCTTCTGAAATTCCAAATGAAAAACCGGAATGATGAATGCATTAGCAGGATAAATGGCTGCAGCGATTGGAGCTAAAAGGCTAGAAGACCTATTCACATCTTTTGGGGGGTGGGGGAGTGGGAAGGGGGGGAGGAAATCTGGGATGGTTCCTCATAGCAGCTGCAGCAATACCGCCCAGCGCATTTAATTTCTGAGAGTGCCAGAAATAGGGCTGTCAGACCTGAAATATCACTGAATTTCATTAATCTTAAATGCGCATTACCGCCAAGGTGCTGATACAGGCTGTGTTCATTACTCCGAAAACACTGGAAATATTATTTGGCTCCCTGAAGGGGGAGGCGGTAGGGAAGGCGATGGGGGAAGGTGGTGGGGGGGGAAGGTTAAACTTGAATGTGAACCAGCCTTCTACGGGGGCTCATCTGCAAAGAAGAGGTTTGCATTGTATTATTGGAGCAGAGAGGAGAGAGGATTAGGGGACCGAAGGTCAGGGGCACAGCGATCAGACCGAGGTGATTTTTTCCCCCAAGGTCAGGAAGAGGTCAGGGAGAGTTGGAGGCTTTTCAGGCGGCCGCCAGCAGATGCCCTATTACAGAGACAATGGGATCAGGCCAGTGAATTCAAGGTGCTAGACACTGAAAATAATACCCAATATGACTCGGGATGGATCGAGTTGCCAAACGGCAGGCTGCCTGGTGGAGTGGGGGTGGAGAACACTGGTCGATTTTACCATAAGAGCTGGAAGACAGGCAGGAAATGCAAATACAATGGAAGGCAGGGGAAAAATCTGGAGGAGAGGATTCGCCTATCGATCGATCGCTTGTTGCTAGTAATGAACGTGAGACCTGGTAATCTGCGTTTCTAATAAAACCTGAAACTCGACGCCTTCCTGAATTATTCAGCAGGAGCCGCGATCTCGATTGCAGGGCATGTCCCATAGGTGCAAAGAGAGAGAGGCAGGGAGAGGGAGAAAGATTCCGGACGGCTCCAAACTCTTCGCTGCTTGGTCTTTGAAAGGGCCCTGGCAGATGGGAGAGTTGCGTCACGCACGTATTGAAGCCGCCTGTGCTTCACAAGAAGACGAGCCAGTGTGGGTGAAGCGCATGCAGCGCACGGCTTCCCTCCTGCCATGCCAACCGGGCTTGGGTGGCTGCGGAACGTGCCGCACTTTGGTGCCACGGAGGAACCAGAACGAGGGGTGTGTGGGGACAGAAAGAGGCCGGGAACTCCCTCCTTCCGTATGCAGTTCCAGCCTATTCTCTCCCCCACAGGACTGAATTGAAAGGATGGGGAGGGAGGGGGGCGCAGAGAAATACAGCGCCTTAATTGGATTGGTTCACCAAGGGATCACTCACTGTTATAGTTTCTTCTGTGTTCGTTTTTAAACAACATCCCCCCCCCCCCCACACGCACGTGATTTCATCTCGACCTGGGTAGCCCAAGCTTGCCTGATTTTGATAGATCTCGGAAGCTAAGCACTGGGTGAGCCCTTGCTAATATTTGAGTGGGAGACCTCCAAGGGTCCTGAGATCACCCTTTTTGCAAATGCAGTCTCCGGGATTGCTTTTCCAAGGAAGAAGAAGGGAGAGGAAGTTTAAACCTTTCCTCCTCTGCTGTTTTCTTGCAGGGCAAAGTGACCCCCAAGCTGTTTTAATCCACACCCAGAAGGAACCAAAACAGGGACCCATAACTTTTCTCCCGTTATTAATAACAGCAATTTAGGCACGTGTGTGCTGTCAAGTTACTTGCAGCTGGCATACGGTGGTGACCTCAGGGCGGGGGGGGGGGGGGGGGCTTTCAAGGCAAGTGAGAAGCTGAGGTGTTTGGACATTGCCTTCCTCTGCAGAGTCTTCCTTGGTGGGTCTCCCATCCAAGTACTGAGCCTGCTTAGCTTCCGAGATCTATCGAGATTAGGAGATCCCATACTGCCTTCCCTCTCAAAAGTGATTTTAGGAGTGTCTATTTTCAGCACAATTTTAAAAAGCAGAGAGGGAAGGATTGTCTCCCCCCCCCCCACACACACACTGTGCTCCTTGCTAAAGCAATCCCAGAGGCTGCATTTGCAAAAGAGAAAAACTAGTGAGGCCAGAGTGACAGCAGGACTTCATTCCTCAGTCCCATCCTACTTTATGACCTCATGCCATTTGTTCAGCATAATTCAGCTCAGTCAAAACCCATTTTGCTAACAGTTTAGAAGCCCTGACTTGGATGGCCCAGCCTGGCCTGATCTCATCAGATCTCATAAACTGGGCTAGCCCCAGTTAGTATGTGGATGGGAGACCACCACACTGAAGCTCAGGGATACTACATAGAGGCAGGCTGTAGCAAACCACGACCGATTCCCCACTAGCCTTATGCCGCTCCCACTCTCCTCTTCTCCATGGGGCTTCTGTCAGATTTCACATTAGTGAGGCCAGTGTGAGGCAACTAGCTTTGCCTCTTTCATGCAGCAAACAAGATCCTCTAAAACTGGTTTCTGTTTGCCTTGTGAAAAAGGCAAAGCGAGTTGCAGCCCAGGGCAGATAGTATAAAATCTGGCAGAAGCCCTGCAGAGAAGAGGACCATGAGAGCGGCATAAGGCTAGTGGGGAACTGGTCCACCTCTGTTCATCTCTTCCTTTGGAAACCCTAAAGGGTTGCTATAAGTCGACTGGAACTTGGCACCACTTTCCACCACAACAGTTTAGGTTGCTAAGGTTGCATGCTTAAGAAAGCTCATATGAGGGGAAGCCAAGTAACCAGACATAGAATTGCACTGTAACCCCCACACTAGCCTGTCCTGAAGATATTCTAGCATAAGAGTTAGAAACAGAAACTTTGTTTCACTTATTGTGAAGCTTCTTTCTCGGTGGTCCTGGAGCGGGTCAGTCCTACCCAGTAGTGAGGACTGACCCACTACAAGGACCACTGGAGAATGTTATATTTTGCTAAGGAAGGGGGGTGTTGGCAAAAGGATAAAGCTCACCTTTTGGCCAGCAGCAACAAGCTAAATAGAATGAAGAGACTAGACTAGAACTCAGACCTCACATACTCTGGAGCAAGGGTAGCCAAACTTGCTTAACCTAAGAGCCACACATTTGAGAGTCATTTGAGAGCCACAAGACTTGAACAAATATTGCACACACGTCTTTATGAAAACTCTTAATACTTGCTTTGCACAGACAGATAAAATACATATGTATGCACTATATAACATAACCATGTTAGAAGGAGACTTTTTAAAGAACAAAAACTGGGAATAACAATCCCCATAAAACCAGCATAGGGAAGATTTGAGATTAAGTTTGCACTAAATTCCTCCTTAACCTCCAGGAGCTGCATAATATGTTTGAAAGAGCCACATGTGGCTCCCGAGCCACAGTTTGGCCACCCCTGCTCTGGAGCAATTCTCTGATCACTCTTCTAGCTTACACACACAGTGCCCACAATGAGATCACCAGTGTCTTGTTCCAGCATGGCTCTAGTGCCTTTGGAAGCTGCACTCCTAGACTGCAAGATCACAGTGCAGCTGTCCCTACTGCTGCATTCCTGTGAGAGGGACAACTGTGCTGGTCACACTTAAGCAACTTGCAAGAAGCTAGGCTTGAACAAGAGAGCTGGCAATCCCACCCGAGCTAAAGGCACATAGGTCACTGCAGCTGTTTGGTTGCGTTGTAGGCTCAACAGGTGGTTGGCTCTCAATTGTGAATGGACTGCACCCAGACTGCTACCCCTGTTGGAGGGTTGCCTGTAAGAAGTCAAATGAGGTCCACTGACAGTAATGTTCTACAGTTGCAACAAACAGCAAGTGCATTCCAGTCCTCTGCACATGCTGTTTCTTGCAGTTCCCCATTCCACTTTAAGGATACCCGTATGTCGAGCTTTATGTCAGTGGTGTCAAACTCATTTGCTATGAGGGCCAGATCTGACATAAATGGGCCATGTTGGGTTGGGCCATGTATGTACCTATTTAAGGTTGGTAGGTATCAGATATATAAACTTTATAAAGGACACAAATACAATTAAATATATATATTTAACAAACTTAAAGCATGCTTAGAATGTTAGCACTTGTTGGTCTTAAAGATGCTTTCTTTGCATTTCTCCCATGGGATCCAGGGAACTGGGCAAAAGAAGCTCTGGCTTTTTTCTTCTGCAGAGGATCAGAGGGGGAGGAGCATCAGCCAATAGAAGGAAGAGAGGCTTGGCTCAGTAGCTGTGCTGTGCAATTGAGAGAGCCTGACAAAGCAAGGTCTCCATCCTCCCCTTCCACCCCAAGGGAGGAGCCTCAGCCAAAGGAGAAAATAGAGCTTTTGTTCTGTAGCTCCTGTGCAATTGAGCAAGCCTTGCAAAGCAAGCTGTTATGCAGAAGGATGCAAGATATAGGGAGAAGGAAGCAGATAACAGCCAATTGCTTGGGAGGCTGATAGGAGCCCTCTGGGGGCCTGATTCAGCCCCCGGACTGCATGTTTAATACCCCTGCTTTAAGTCATTCATATATGTGGGCTAGGGTTGCCAACTGGTCTGGAGAAAAATTGTCCTTTTCCTTGAAGAAAGGCTCCATGATATTTATCAGGTGAAGTTATGTACTTCAGTGCCATGAAACCCTTCAGCCGCCCTTTTCCACACATTATAAAGCCCCTATTAAAGGGACAGCACATTTTTTCTCTGGCCTAATTGACACTCTGGTGATTGCAGTTCTAAACTGCTGCTGTGTTTTAGAACATTTTATTATTTTTTGCTGTGCTTTTAAATTTGTTTTTAAAAGATCACTAGCCTTCATATTTTAATGATGCTGATTGTTTTAGCTAGTAATGTTAAGTGCTTTATTGCTGCTGCTCTAAATTCCTTAATTTTATCTATTTCATATATAATATTGCTGCCTTGTAGATACTAGTATGATGAGATGGCTTATAAATATAGTAAATAAATATGGACCTGTCTGGCTGTCTCCCATTACAAACTGGGAGCCTGCAAGGAATCATGGAGGGGGGGCAGAAAAGGATAATTTGGATATCTCATCCTAATCCCAAAAACTGTCCTTTCTTCACTGTCTGTGTCTTAAGTAGGATAATTTCTCTCCCTCTCCTTCCCCCTTTAACTGACATTGAACAACTCTCAACATTCCATTCCTTCCAAAGAATGTTTAGTTCTAATCAGAATCAATTTTTGTAGGGCTTTTCTTCTTTTGTTTGCTTGATTTAAAAAGTCAAAAGCCTCTGCATACCTGGAAGGTCACCTTTACATTGCCTGGGATTGTCCCGTAATATAAGCAGTGTGACATGTTTATATGAGCTGATGCCTCATTGTTTAGAGTGTGTGGGAAATACGTAGTATACCAAAATTTTGGGTTTGGGTTTTTTAACTATAGAAATAACATGCTTCTCCAAAATGGACTGCCTGTATGGCTATGGATAAAGATGCCAGAGAGAATGGAAGCTGATGTTGAACAGAGAGAGATTTTCCAGAATACTGCATCTGGAGAAAACATTGATACATTGCAGGGGTTTAGCCAGAGGAGAGTTGTAAGATAAAGAAAAATAATTCAAATATTTCTGGTTACAATTCTTGCATCACAGTGCCGCTGTGGGAACTCAGGAATGAAGAAATGATACCACTTTACATTCAAATGGACAAGAAAAGCCCAGCACCCTGTCTCCACAGTGGAGCCACTCTGTTTTCTGCACTGACCAGCTAGATTCCCTTGGGAATCACAGGCAGAGATCCAGCTATCTATTACAACAAAACGCCACAGTCGCTTAATTTGTATTTGGTGCAAATTAAGCCCTAAACAGTTACACCCTTCTGTGTAGTCCTAAACAGAATTACACCCTCTAAATCCATTGACTTCAGGGGACTTAGAAGGGTGAAATGCTGTTTAGGATGGCATGGTTAGCGAGTAAAAGGCTGAGAAGAAAGTGGCACCACACATCTTAGAATTATATGCTGTAATGACAATGACTTGCCTTGTTTTTTTTCCACCTTTACTGTTTTTAAACTGCTCCTTCAGTGTGAGTCAGGTATAATGTGACCTTTCTGCACCACCACTTGCAAATCTTATGTATCTACCATCAAACATAGCATCCCATAAACTGTAGGTTAAGAAGCTTTTAATGGGTGTTAATCAACAGGTTACTATCAGCGGTGCTAATTTTTTTTCTGCAGTTTGCAGAATTTGTCATGAAATTTTATGTATGGATTTTAAATTTTAGAGATTTCTACTGTTGGCAATAGGACAGACCAATTTTATTTTTAAAATTACTTTTCTTTATAGCTCTTGCTTTTGACTTGTACTGATCATCAGCCAAATAAAGACATTGATTGATTGATTGATTGATTGATTGATTGATTGAAACTATATGTTGCTGTAAGCAGAGGGCTCTGGAAAACATAAATTAATGTGACTCTTCTGTGGATTTATTGGGCCGAAGAAGTTTCTAGCTCATCTCTTCATGGTGCACTCTGGATAACCCTACAGAGCTAGAACTTCTGGCTGCCAGACAATTGTAGGCTGTCTACACTGCACATGGAAACAATCAACCAATCAAAAAGTCCTTCTCAGGACTACTTGACAAGGAGTATAGGAGACTGAATCCAAACCTGCCAAATAAATATTGAGGGAATAAGCAAGACTAAATGCCAATACTTGTTGAGAATCTTACTGGCCAATAAAACAGATTTAGCTCTTATTCAAGAAATTCATTTAGTGACGAAAATCAAGCCCACCACTGAGCAAAAATTGCAGGACCTGATATTATTATTGTCATCACAATGTTGCCTGAAGCAACATTGAAAATGTGAATGGTATTGACCAACATCTACACAATTGTAATAAAAGTTGGGGAAATACATGCTGTCAATGTTTATAAACCTCCTTCAGTTTCTAGCCAGCACATGTCTAATTGACCTACCTTCATCCTTCTGTATGCACTGTGACTTTAAGAGCCTCCATGGAAATTGGAGATACACGGTGTCTCACTTGTTGACTGGAATGAAGAACATGGTTTGCATTCATTTTCAATGCTAAAGCCAAAGGTACCTTCAGATCAGTGGCATGGAATAGAGAGCCCAACCCAGATTTAACATTTGTTTCATCTGAACCCTTGCCTATATCCAGCCCTTGCCTATATCCAGACATATTCTTGGGGCTTTTCCACACAGTCAGCATTAATCTATAATTCTCGAGCTAGGAATCCAAGTACCAGTTTTCAGGTCTTTTCCAAGACAACAATGGAACAAGGGTGAATTGGAAAGGTTTCAGTAAAGATCTAGATAACTATCTTTAATGGTTCCCTCCAACACATAATAACTACTGCAGATTCATTGGAGCTGTTACATCTATGACCAAAAGATATATTCCTTGAGGACATTGGAAAGAATATATTCCAGGCTGGAGTGATCAGAGCGAGAGGCTGTATCAAAATTTCCTCAACAACGAAGACCCAGAAGTAGCAGATGAACTACTCTATGAACTTGATGCTGCACATAGACAAAAATGGACCAAAGTATGAATTTGAATTTCAGGCATTCCAGCAGGAAAGTCTGGAGCCTGTTGAAAAAACTAGGTGCAAGCTCACTTGTGCTCCAAGGAAATCCAGAAAAACTAGGTAGCTGCCCAACTGCTATCCCTATCCAGGGCTCTGAAGGATTGAGATTTTACAATCAGGATAAAAACAGGCCTCCTGATTTTGAAATACACCTGCCCTGAAGACTGTGAGTTGTCAAGGGATTTCAGTGCGAATGAGATTTCCAAGCCATTGAAGAACATCAAGAGTGGAAAGGCACCAGGCTTTGACTGCACCCAGGGTTGGCTCTAGACTACCTGGCATTCTAGGCAAGGCTAACTTCTGGTACCCCCCGCCCCCGCACTGATAATGTCACTAGGTCACATGGGGGGCACCAAGTTCAGCACCCCTATAAAGCCAGTGCCCTAGGCAATCACCCTGACTGCACCCATAACAAGTTCCTGATCAATGGCTGTACATTGATCTTACTGACATGAGAAAAGGAAGACTCCCAGAGGAATCCAAGAAAGCAAAGATAGTTGCTATTCTGAAACCTGGAAAACCAAAACAACTGCTGGGAAGTACCAGACCCTTTTCCTTCTGAGCTCCTATTATAAACTCCTCAATAAGCTAATCCTGAACAGAATCAGTGACAGAATTAGTGAATGTGTCCCTATAGAGCAAATTGGATTTAGATCCCATCATAATTGTGAAGACCAGGTTCTCAGCTTAACAACTTTCTTTAAGGCAAGGTACCAGAAGTGTCATAAGACTTTAGCAGTTTTCATCCATTTGACTGCCACTTATGACACAGTCTGGAAGGATGGTCTGCTGTACAATTTTTTACAAGTTTTCCCCTGATAGGGTTGCCAGTCTCCCGGTGGGGCCTGAAGATCTCTCACTTTTACATCTGATCTCCAGCTGGCAGAGATCAGCTCCCCTGGAGAAAGTGGCTGGTTTGAAGGGTGGACTCTGTGGCATTGTACCATGCAGAGGCCCCTCCCTTCCCAAACCCCACCCTCTCCCAGCTTCACCCCCATAGTCTCCAGGTATTTTCCAACACACACCTGGCAACCCTACCCCAGTAGAACATTATTTCAACTCTTGAATAACATGCACTGCAATATAACACCCAAGTAATTATGGATCATTCAATCAGCAAACAGAATAATGTAATTGTGAATAACATAATAACAGCCTACCCCAAGGCTTGGTCCTCACTCCAGTTCTTTTCAATCTATATACATCTCTGATGTTCCCAAGATGATATCCAGGAAGTTTGCTTATGATAACAACATGGTGATTGCAGTAAGGTACAAATCATTTGAAAGGACTGAGGAAATACTGACTAGGGACCTCAAAATTTTGGCTGGCTATTACCACAAATGGTGGCTTATTCCAAGTCCAGGAAAAACAGAATGCTCCTGTTTTCATCTCAATAACGATCTTTCCAACCATGAACTGAATGCCTACCTTAATGGCTTCCAACTTGCACACAATCAGGGGGTGGAATTCTAGTAGGAGCTCCTTTGCATATTAGGCCATACATCCCTGATGTAGCCAATCCTCCAAGAGCTTACAAGGCTCTTTTTTGTAAGCTCTTGGAGAATTGGCTATATCAGGTATGTGGCCTAATATGCAAAGGAGCTCCTGCTAGAATTCCACTCCTGCACACAACCATGCACCTAAGTACCTTGGCATTACCCTGGACATGATCTTGAGCTATAAGCACCATCTCACCTATGTAGCAGCGAAAATATGCATGCAAAACAACATTCTCCAAAAATTATGTGGTACAACTTGGGGTGCATCTGCTACAACACTTAGATGCTCACCTTTGGGATAGTTCTTCAAAATATGGTGCTTCAGTGTGGCTCAGCAGCCCCCATGTCTGCAAACTTGAAGTCTAACTCAGTACAACCATGAGAACCATCAGTGAATATATTAAACCCACAACGACCTTTTGGCTACCCATGTTATGTTATATTGCTCCCCTGCATCTCTGAAGACAAGATGTTCTTCTTTGTGAATCTACAAACATTACTGAAAACAGAGTTGCCCATCCACAAAGACATGGCTGAAACAGGCCTATCCAGACTAAAATCCTGACACCCAGTAATAAGATCTGCACAAAATTCTGCAATCACAAAATTTTGATCTAGGGAATGAATGGTTGCAATCATGGATGCAGTCTGTTCCACCTGATATCCATAACCTGATAAATACCAATGAGGGGCCTGCAGGGTTTGACTTGTCACATAAAGTATGGAAGACAGCTAATGGAATATGAACAGGCTTTGATAGTTGTGCAGACCTGCTGTTTAAATGCGGCAAAATAGCAGGAACCGAATAAAATTGTGGTGCAGCCCACCAAACCGTTTCCATCCGTCACAGGAAGGTGAGCATCATGTTTTACAGGGTGATACGACGGAGCTATCTGAATTCTCCACAGCTGCATTTGAGTGGATTGAAAATTTAGATATTAGTATTTGGGGGAACTGCCCAATTGATCTGAATACCCAGGCTGGAAGCAATGTCACATTGGTTTTTACCATAGCTTCCAATGATTCCTAGAGCACTGTGATATGGGTTTTTCCCAGAAGTGACATTACACCACTGAGGCCTCGGCCCATGCCATACACAGATACCTAACATCAGTATACTCATATTGAACCCTTTCAACACATGGTTAGATAAAAAGGCTGAAACTATTATACTGCCTTACTGCTAATACCAATGCCAGGTACCAGCCATCTCGAACACCTCTTTGGAATTTTGCAAGGCAGAGTGTGAGCCTTTTGGACTTTCTCCACTGGGCTGCAATTTATCATCACATTCAGTTTGCAGTTCTCATCAGATATTGCAGGCTGGTGGACATAATCGGGGGGGGGGGGGTTGGCAGAAAAAGCTCAGCAGGAACTAATTTGCATATTAGGTCACACACCCCTAACACCAAACCAGCTGGAGCTGCGTTCTTGTGCATTCCTGCTAAAAAAAAAATGCCCTGGACATAATGATCATCCTACTGGTAAGTGGCAAAAGCATCTTAGTGCCATTTTGCACATCCCTGAAAATCTCCATGTTAACTTGCAAAATGGCATGTTCTGCTCAGAAGAAATGATTCCAATAACCCGTCCCCCACAAGTAGGGAGCCGGCCATCTCTGGGTGCAGCTGCTGACTTTATAAACAAATAAAAGTAGCTCCACAAAGAAAGATTGCCTGGAATGTGCGATGTCACATGTCTCTTTATACATTACACACATATACACCTACAGCAAACCTTGCGGTTTACAATCCATCTCATTTCATATGCTCAGCCAGTCGTAACAGCAGGACATTTGTTAGTTAATGTATGGTTAAGGGAGGTGGGGATAGGCACTCAGAACAGGGTGGTTGTATGAACTGCCTGTTTGAAAGGGATGGGTGAGGAGAACAAGGGCCTAGGAATCCGCTGGTCACTAGTGTCCTCGTATCCAAAATACGGGTGGTCTTAGTGATTCTGGGGCATTGGGCAAAATTATTTGTTTGTTTAATTTCTATCCCAGCCTCCCCACGAACAGGCTCAGGGTGGGTCACAACATTAAAACTATAACAAGGATCACATCAAAACTGTAAAAACATCCAGTCCAATCTAAAGTAATAAAGATGGCAGGCTACAAAACGTGATGTCCCAGGTCTGTGCCAGAGTTGTAGATATTCAGATAGAATCAGATCCAGGGGGCTCTGGGTAAAGTAATTCCCTGTCCGTAACAATTGAATAAAGCAATTTAGGCAGGGGGGTTGAGCAGGAGGGGCTGAATAGTATCAGATATCCAGGATGGAGCTGCCTGAGTCCCAGAGTTGCTGCAGGATCCTGATCACCTTGTTCTGGAGATCTCCCATTTGTACAACTGATCTGCAGCTGGCAGAGACAAGCTGCCCTGGAGAAAAATGGCTGTTATGGAAGGTGGACTCTATGGCATCGTACCCGGCTGAGGCCCCTCCCCTCCCCCAAAAGCATGTGAATTTTGTATTTTCCATGTTTAATGTTGTTAATTTTGATACAGCTAGTTAAAGCTCTTATCAAAACAGGGGAAGATGAAAGTACTACCTCGTTACTGTGTTTTGCTGTGCCTTGAGAAAATTATACATAAGAAGATTTGAACACTATGGACAGAATATCATCACTTGGTTTCCTCAGGAGTCGGATCGGGGATTCCGTTGGAGTGGAAGTGGAAGGACTTTTTGAGACATTCTGGGATCTGATTTCCTTTTCATTTTGTTATGTCCTTCTAATGCACTAAGATTGTGGTGCTTGTTTGCCAGGGTGTGTAAATTGTCATTTTGTATGAGAGTGTGTAAGAAATAATTTGTAATAATTTTAAGTTTTGGCTATTCGTTTTCTTGCTGAGACTGGTTAGCACGGAACCTTTTCTGGTTTTTTCCCTGCTTCTCTGTTTCATGTGCACAAACTCCAGGTGGGGCCTGGAGTTCACAGCTGAGTTCAAATTAAAGGGATCCGTTTCTGTATAGGAAATGGCAGCTTTGGAGGGCAGACTGTAAATGGCACTATATTCCTACCAAGCTCCTTCGCCTCCATGCTCCCCAGCACCACCACCAAATCCCCAGAAATTTCCCAAGCTGGAGCTGGCATCCCTAGCACTGTGAAACTCTTTAGGACTGCACTGCAAGTATGTCTTTCTATTATGATAGTACAGAGATGTCAATGTAGAAAGCATGCATCCGCGACAGAAAGTGCATAGCTGTCCTTTTGAATTGATATCAGACCCAGACCTTGAATTATATGCATGCAGTTTCTGTTTCTCCCCCCACCCCCATGCCTTCGGTAGTAATTGAGATGTCTCTGTATATTTCACATGGCTTACTTTGTGGCTGAACTGCACATGCCATTTGTGTGGCCTGTACAGCTGTCCTGTGCAGCTGTGAGCCTCTTGTAATAGTGTGTGTGTGTCCAATACACTTGCAAATCAGGAAGAGGAAAGGGGGGGGGGAAGAGTTCAATAAGGGGGAAATGAAGGTGGGGAAAGAAGAGTGCCATTTCTTTAAAGGATAATTCACTGGTAGTTTGCAAACTTCTACACACAGGGAACACTTTCTTCATATAATTTATGGCTGAGAACCCAGTAGATTAAGATTCCGTGGTATATTTTAGGGAATGCACCCAAAGCATCTCACCCTCACCTGCTGAGCTGTATCTTGCTCAGTGTAAACTGCAAACCCTGAACTCCACATGATAAAGTTGTGCCATTTTTATACCTGTCATTGTGGCTCACCTCAAACTAGGTTGGGAATAATAGTTTACGATGGGGAACCCACAAGGACTTGCATGGTGCTCCTCACTGTCCTCTTTACCCTCTTCCCACATTCTTTTCTGTCTCCCTCTTCTTGGCAGTTGCCACATCCTCAGTTTATCCTGCTTCCTTCTCACCCCCATACAAACATAGCTCTTATCTTGCCACCCTCCCTTCAGCTATATTTATTATTTTATTCATTTGTATCCTGCCTTTCTCCTTGGGTTGCCAAATCCAATTCAAGAAATATCTGGAGAATTTGGAGACATTGGGGGTTTAGCCAGGAGACATTGGGGGTAGAGCCAGGAGCAAGGTTGTGACAAGCATAATTGAACTCCACAGGGAGTTCTGGCCATCACATGTAAAGTAATTCTGCTTCTTTTAAATGCCTTCCCTCCATTTGGAAATAATGAAGGATAGGGGCACCTTCTTTCGGGGCTCATAGAATTTCACCCCCTGGTCCAAACTTTTTGAAACTTGGGAGGTGTTTTGAAGAAAGGCACTGGATGCTATGCTGAAAATTTGGTGTTTCTAACTTAAAAAAAATAGGACCCTCCAGAGCCCCAGATACCCGCAGATCAAGTCTCCGTTATACCCTATGGGAATTGATCTGACATGTGGTGTCAGGTCAGCAGACATTCCCCCCCCTCCGCTTTCTGATGACCCTGAAGTGGGGGGAGGGCCTTCAGACTGGGAGATTCCCTGCCTCCACCTGGGGATGGCAACCCTACTTTCTCCATGATGGATACCCAAAGCAGCACACATCATTCTCTTCTGCTTCATTTTATCCTGACAACAGCTCTGTGAAGTAGTTTACCCTGAAGGTGTGTGATTGGCCCAGGGTCACTCAGTGAACTTTCTAGGGTGGCCAGACCGTCCCGGGCACCCGGGAAAGTCCCGGTTCTGGCCCCCAATTCCCGGCTCCCGGGCTGGCTATACCGGGACCATTAGAGGTCCCGGTTTAGCCAGCCAGAGAGCCGGTGGGCCGCGCGCGCAGGCGGGGAAGGCGGCGAGTGAGGGAGGGAGCATCTCTGCGCGTGCGCAGGGCGATTGTGGCGGGCTCTGCGCATGCGCGGGGACGCTCCCTCCCTCACTCGCCGCCTTCCCCGCCCGCGCGCGGGGCCCGGCAGCTGTGGCGGAGGCCGGGGAGGCGGCGGAGAGGCCGGCGCTGGTCGCTGGAGGCGACCAGCGCGCGGGCCTCCACTGCAGGCGGAGGCCGGGGAGGCGGCGGAGAGGCTGGTGCTGGTCGCTGGAGGGCCTCCAGCGACCAGCGCCGGCTTCTCCGCCGCCTCCCCGGCCTCCGCCACCGCCGCCGGGCCCCGCGCCTTAGACAGTTTTTCAATTGCATTGTTTTCTGTAATCCCCCTCAAGATGTCCCTGGCTGGCCTGCAGAAATTATGGCCACCCTTACAACAGAATGGGGATTCAAACCTAAATCTCTCCAACCTTAATCTGAAATTCTAACTGCTATGCCACACTGTCTCTCATGGAGTGGCTGCTGTTGAACAGTAACAAGGAGCTGGGCTGGGTGAGTCATGAAAGTTGGGGGGTAGCAAATTGCCTGGGGTTGCTACTGAGCCTGGCTCCAATGGGTCTTCCCTCAAAGGCCAAAACAACCCTGGAAAGGGCCCAACCCTCTGCCCTGTTTTTTACTGTCAAAGACCAAGGCTTGAAGTTTTGTGGTTGCCTAGCAACATCCACTGCAGGCTTCCATTTCTTAAAGCTGCAGGTGTTTCTTTCATAATTTGAAGGAATTTAATTCCCCAGGGTGGTTTTTTTTTAAGATTTCAGATTTTTTTGGAAACCTGGAGTTTTCTCAGGTTTGAAGATCTGTCTTGTCTGTTTATGGCCCCAATCTCAAGGTTTGTATCCGCAGATAGGACCACATTGAGAATTAACTATATATATTGATAAAAGTGCTAAGAATTCTGGCTGGAACTCACAGGGATGTGCATTATTAGTGTGTGTCTGAAATGTAATGAATGTAAGCATCTCCATGTACATGCATGAAACTTCCTTATACTGAGTCAGACCACTGGTTTATGAAGGTCAGTATTGTCTGCTATGATGGGCAGCAGCTCTACAGAGTCTCATGCAGGGGTTTTTTTAGCAGGAATGCACAGGAACCCAGTTCTGACTGGTTTGGCATCAGGGGGTGTGGCCTAATACGCAAATGAGTTCCTGCTGGGTTTTCCAGGAAAGTCCTGTGTAAAACAATGGTGGCACCAGGGGGTGTGGCCTAATATGCAAATGAGTTCCTGCTGGGCTCTTTCTGGAAAAAGGTCCTGTGTGGAACAATGGTGCCATCAGGGGGTGTGGCCTGATATGCAAATGAGTTCCTGCTGTTTTTTTCCTACCAAAAAAGCCCTGGTTATCTCCTTTAATGCCTCTCTTTGTCTTAACCTGGGAACTGCCCCCTGTCCTCTCCTCAATCTGTTCTTTCAAAGGAGCTGATATCGCGCTGATAGAATGGCACCTTAGGATCCTCACCATCACTACCAAACAATGCTCTTCAAGGTCCCTTCAAGTGAGGGAAAGGATACCAAACGAGTTTGTGATACATCTGCAGATATGTGCCCCACATACCCCTATGGCTCTGCATCTCCATGGAAGATCAATAATGGTGGACAAGCTAGCGATTAATAATATTTGCCCCCCCCCATTGCTTCTAAAGCAGGAACTTCAGGGTTCCTTTGTATGCAGTTTGAAAACCACTTGCTTAAATTATAGGTTATATGAAAATAGTGGAGCAAATACACTCCATTAAACAATCCACTGACAGGATTATGGTGGTAGTTTACACTGCAATGGCAAGAATTTTTTTTTTATATATCATGCTATGAAAATAAATTATTGTACTAAGATGCCTCAGACAATAAAATCTTTTGTACACTCTAGGGGAGATTTTTACAAGGTCAGTTTTTTGAAGTTTTTTTTTTAATACCAGAGCACTGGAGAATTGTAGTCCATTTTGTAAATGCACTGTTTATTTACAAATGAACAGGTCGAGTGGGTAGTAAGCAAGCACACATACAGGCATTGCTTACGCTGTCCCCAGACAATGTCCTACCAGTAGTACAAGATGCTAAAAAAGCTGGAAGGGAAGGGTAGAAAGGGTCTTACAGGCTACCTAGCCCAAATCTCTGTTCAGTACAGAAATGTCTTGGTGATTTCAGGGGGGGGGGGGTTGGTAGAAAAAGCTCAGCTGGAACTCATTTGCATATTAGGCTGCATCCCTGATATCACCATTGTTTTGCACAGGGCTTTTTTGTAGAAAAAGCTCAGCAGGAACTCATTTGCATATTAGGCCACACCCCTGGCACCAAGCCAGCCAGAACTGCATTACTGTTTGTTCCTGCTAAAAAAAAGCCCAGTGATCTCTGCCAGTCACCATCAGAACTGTAAGCCCTGACCTGGATAGCCCAGGCAAGCTCGATCCTGCCATATCTTGCAAGCTAATCACGGCCGATGCTGGCAAGTACTTGGATGGGAAACTTCCTTGGAATACCAGGAGTGGGAAGCAGAGGCAGGCTGTATCAAGCTACTTCTCTGAATGTCCTTCATGCCCCAATAGGGGTCACCAGAAGTTGCCATGACTTCCAGGCATGCACATACACACACAAAAAAAGATTTTTTTTTAATTAATATGTTCATATGGGAGGTGCATGTGTATGTGTGTGTGCACCTGGAAGTCATGGTGACCTCTGGTGACTGGGGAGCCTGGAAGATATTCAGGAAGGTGGCTGAATAAAGCCTGCCCCTGACTTCCAGTGTGCAAAAAAGAAAAAGTCCCCCGCCAGCAGCCACGGGGGACTTGGCAACCCTATACCTTGTGGGTAATAGCCACTGATGGACCTCTGCTCCATATGTTTATCCAGTACCAGATTAAACCCTGTGGAGGCTAGGCTTCCCAACCCTCCCGCCCTGGTGGGGGACCCCAGGATTTCTAGCCTCTTCCCCCGCTCCCCCAAAAAACGGAAGCGGGGGAGGGAAACAGCACCAAGGAGCATGGCGAGCCGCTGCGCTGCCGCCGCCTCTTCTTTATGATATTTTCTTCACAGTTAATTTATTTTGTACACCAGGAGATAGACAAGGAGGAACGAGCAGACAGGCAGGCACTGGTACAAGCTTCCAGAGCTAGCACGCATGCGCATACATCATTCTGTGCAGGACGTAACAGTGCTTCTGGACTTGCGTGCCCTGCCCTTTGTGACTCCTTCTCAGTCTGCGCTCGTGGCTAAGAAACCGGAAGGAGCTGTGGCGGCGTGGTCTATAGGCTTAGTGTGTGGAAGCAGCCCAAGGACCTGAGCGTTGCCTTGAGGGGATGAGTCTGAAAGCGCGTGAACAACAGGTAGAACTCACGTCTGGCTATGGCCCCTGGTTCTTCGCATGTTCCTTTCCGAGGCGCCGCCCCTACCTCTGGCTGGTCCATGTGCCCTTTGCTGTTTCTGGATTCTCTGAGGGGGGAAAGATTAGTGGGAAAAGTTGGGATTGTGGCGTTCAATTGTGCTTGTCACACCCTTGCTCCTAGCTCCACCCCAGTGTCTCCTGGCTCCACCCCCAAAGTCCCCAGATATTTCTGGAATTGGACTTGGCAACCCTAGTGGAGGCCCCTATGCAATCAAAATCTCAGGACCCCCTTTCAAATTGTCTCTTAATATGCTTTTAATTTTATCAACCAACAATTTTAATAAACCAATTATATTACACAAAACAAACATTAACAACCGGGGCCCCTAAAGGCATGGGAGCCCATAGGCCAGTGCCTACTTGGCCTATTTGTTAATCTGGCCTTGTGTTTATCCAATCCCCTCTTGAAGCTGTCTATGCTTGTAGCTGCCACCACCTTCTGTGGCAGTGAATTCTATGTGCTAATCACTCTTTGGATGAAGAAGTACTTCCTTTTATCTAGTTTAACCCGACTGCTCAGCAATTTCATTGAGTGTCCACAAGTTCTTGTATTGTGAGAAAGGGAGAAAAGTACTTCTTTCTTTGCCTTCTCTATCCCCCATGCATGATCTTGTAAACCTCTATCATGTCACTCCTCAGTTGTTGTTTCTTCAACCTAAAGAGCCTGCTTTAATTTTACTTTATAGGGAAAGTGTTCCAACCCTATGATCATTCTAGTTGCCCTTTTCTGCCCTTTTTCTAATTCTATAATATCTTTTTGAGGTATGGTGACCAGAATTTTATACAGTATGCCAAATGAGGCCTCACCATTCTGAATTCAATCCCGGCAGAAGTTGGGTTCAGGTAACCGGCTCAAGGTTGACTCAGCCTTCTATCCTTCCGAGGTCGGTAAAACGAGTACCCAGCTTGCTGGGGTGAAAGTGTAGATGACTGGGGAAGGCAATGGCAAACCACCCCATAAAAAAGTCTGCCATGAAAACGTCATGATGCAACATCACCCCAGAGTCGGAAATGACTGGTGCTTGCACAGGGGACTGCCTTTATTATGATACTGACTGATTTGTTTTCCATTCCCTTCCTAATAATCCCCAGCACAGCATTGGTCTTTTTTATTGCAGTCACACACTGTCTCAGCATTTTCAGTGAGTTATCTACCATGACTCCAAGATCTCTCTCCTGGTCAGTCTCCGCCAGTTTGGACCCCATCAACGTGTATTTATAGTTAGAATTTTTGGCCCCAATGTGCATTTCTTTGCAATTGGCCATGTTAAATCTCATTTGCCATGTTGACATCCACTCTACCCAATCTTGACAGATCCCTTTGAAATGCCTCACAATCCTCCTTGGTTCTCACCACTGAATAATTTAGTGTCATCCGCAAACACTTCACTGCTTACTCCCAACTCCAAATCATTAATGAACAAGTTAAAAAGCATTAGATCCGGTACTGAGCTCTGCAGTACCCCACTGTTTACCACCCTCCATTCCAAATACTGCCCATTTATACTGTTTCCTATCAATTAGCCAGTCTTTGATCCACGAGAGGCCTTATTCTTTTACCTCATGACTATTAAGCTTACTTAGGAGCCTTTGATGAGGAACTTTATCAAAAGCTTTCCGAAAGTCAAGGTAAACAACATCTTTTGGGTCCCCCTTGTCCACATGTTTTGTTCACCCCCTCAAAGAACCCTAACAGGTTAATGAGACAAGATCTTCTCTTTCAGAACCCATGTTGAGTCTTTCTCAATAGCTTTTGTTCATCAACGTGCCTACTAATTCTCTCTTTAATAACGATTTCCACCAATTTACCCGGTATTGACGTCAGACTGACTGGCCTGTAATTTCCCAGATCTCCTCTGGAACCATTTTTAAAGATGGGGGTGACATTAGTTACCTTCCAGTCCTCGGAAATGGAGGCAGATTTTAATGAAAGATTACATATTATTGTCAGGAGTTCTACAAGTTCACCTTTGAGTTCTTTCAGAACTCTTGGATATATGCCATCCGGGCCTGGTGACTTATCAGTTTTTAAATTGTCTATTGGTCATAGGACCTCCTCTCTCGTCACCTCAATCTGACTCAAGTCTTTCAACACCCCTCCTGAAATCAGCAGTTCTGGAATTGGGCTTCTCATCTTCCACAGTGAAGATGGAGGCAAAAATACATTCAGCTTCTCAGCTATTTCCCTATTGTCCTTCAGTAATCCTTCTACCCCTTGGTCATCCAAGGGCCCTACTGCCTCCCTGGCTGGTTTCCTGCTTCTAATGTATTTGAAGAATTTTTTTTTTATTGTTGGTCTTCATGGTTTTTGCAATATGCTCCTCAGTCCCTTTTTGCCTGCCTGATCACAGACTTACATTTTATTTGGCACAGCCTGTGTTCTCTTTTATTAACCTCACTGAGACTAGCTTTCCACTGCTTAAAGGAATCCTTCCTACCTTTTACAGCTTCCATTGCTCTTTGTTAACCATGCAGGCCTTTTCCTATACCTATTTGTGCCTTTCCTAACCTGTGATACATATTTTATCTGAGCTTCTAGGACTGTAGTTTTAAATAGTCTCCAAGCTTTTGCAACTTTAGTGATATGGACTTGATACAAACATCTCTGCCAACCACCATCCAAACTACATCTAAGCCTGGAACTCAAAAGCCAAGCAGGGCCAACACTGGCAAGTACTTGGATGGGAGACCTTCTTGGAATACCAGGACCAGAAGGCAGAGGCAGGTTGTATCAAGCTACTTCTCTGAACATCCTCCATGTCACCAAAAGTTACCGTAACTTCCAGGCATGCATGCGCATGCACACAAACACATAATGAAAAAAAAAAAACCCTTTATGTAACAACCTCCATAGGCATATTACTGCTAATGTGTGTGTGTCTGCATTGGTATGTCACAGAGTCCTAGGTGTGGAATAGATCTTACAGGGTGCCTAGTCCAGCAACCTGCAGATGGTGACCCCACAGGGTTTTCAAGGCAAGAGATGAGCAGAAGTGGTTTGCCATTGCCTGCCTCTCAGTATGCACAGCAGCCCCAAAGTTCCTTGGAACTCTCCCATCCAAGTACTAGCTAGGGCCGACCCTGCTAGGGCTGCCAATCCCCAGTTGGGATCAAGGGATCCCCCAGTTTGGAGGCCCTCCCTCCACTTTAGGGTTATCAGAAAGTGGGGGGAAATGTCTGCTGAGCACTACATTATACCCTATGAAGACTGATTCCCATAGGGCAGGGGTGGCCAATGGTAGCTCACCAGATGTTTTTTGCCTACAACTCCCATCAGCCCCAGCCAGCCTGGCCAATGGCTGGGGCTGATGGGAGTTGTAGGCAAAAAAACATCTTGAGAGCTACCGTTGGCCACCCCTGCCATAGGGTATAATGGAGAATTGATCTGTGGATATCTGGAGCTTGGGGCACCTGTTTTTTGAGGTAGAGGCACCACATTTTTAGCATAGCATCCAATGCCTCTCCTCAAAACACCCTCCAAGTTTCAAAGAGATTGGACTAGGGGGTCCAATTCTATGAGCCCCAAAAGAAGGTGCCCCTATCCTTCATTATTTCCAAATAGAGGGAAGGCATTTAAAAAGTATTGATCCCTTTAAATGTGACTGCACTGCCAGAACTCCCTTTGGAATTCAATTGTACTTATCACACCACTGCTCCTGGCTCCACCCCCCCCCCAGTCTCCTGGCCCCACCCTCAAAGCCCCCACTGATATTTCTTGAGCTGGACCTAGCAACCCTAGACTCTTTAGTTTCCGAGATCTTACCAGAGCAGCCTACCTTGGGTCATCCAGGACAGGAATGCATAGGTAAGGTGCACAGGCCTGACCAGTACTTCTCCAGTAGTCAGTGCTCAGTGATCGTGGGAATTGGCCTTGTGTCAGATTTTTGCTGGACTCTTGCTTGTCTAGAGAGTGGGCTACATCCTAAACTCTATTTTGTTACATATATCTGTAAGTCTGTATTGCCAGAATATCGAAGGGGAATTGACCTTTTAGAAGACCTCTGGGAATACCTTCCACTTATGAAAATGAGGAATGCATTGGCTGATAGTTGAGACACCCTTTTTCGGAATCAAAATGGAAAGCATATCACCTACATTCTTTTTTTAAAAAAAAGACTTACTTTACAGTAAGAGTTATCTGCCCATAAAAGAGACTACAGTTTCCACATGAGTCACTGATCAGGGTGGGCCATTCAGTGAAAGGAAGGACACTTACAGCACGGACTGAGTGAGTAGTCTTCTCTTAAGGTGGGTAAAGAGATGCAATAGAATTATCGTAATTCTATCACATCTCTGAAAGATCTGACTAGAAGGCATCATGCAGAGATGCAGTGGGACACCTCTTTTGTGGTTTTGGGTTTAAAAGTTCTTTTAATTGTTTAATTTATTTATTGCAAAAGTTCTCTTACAGGCCTTGCACGCTATCTGTGAATTATTGGCTATTACCTGAAACGAGTACGTTGTTTTTCTTATAAACCTGCTGCATAGCTGTGCTCTTCCTATATGCTAGTTTAACGGCTTTTGATCTGTTTTCCTTTTTTGCAGTGCACAAAGCATTATTTGTTTGGTTTCTAAATCCCTGTTAGCAGGACAACAGCAGGAGGGGGAAAAAAACAAGGAGTGATTTTGGAGTAGGCAATTTAGAATAATCAATGAAACTCTTTCAGGCTCAAGGTACAATCTTAAACGTAATGGTATTTTTCCACCCTGAATTAAGAAATGAGCTTTGGGCCTGCGCACTTAGAAGCCTGCTGCGGCTCCATAACATCTGCCTATGGGGGAAAGGTATTGCTCAACGCTCAGGAATGCATAGCCAATGTGACAGCAATAGGAAATAACCTCAGAGATTATAGTGGGGCCACGAAGGGGCAGCGAATTCAAAACACAGACTGAATGTAAACAACATCTTTAGACTGCAGAACTTCTTCCTGGAGACATTTGAGAGCAGCAAGGCTAAGGAGTTTACAAAATAAATAGGCGCTGCTTGCAACATTTCGTGGGTTCATGGAGTAGATCGACAGATTAAAAAACATTGGGATCCCCTGAAATGGTGCCCATGATTAATTAGCCAATTTCCCCCCCTTTTTAAAAAAGTGCTAATTGTTTTTGTTACCAGGACTCAAAAAAATTGGAGATCATGGCAGACACCAACTTAGAAGAGGCATTCCCCCTTCCTTTGCACCAGGAAGGAATGCTTCTTTTCTAAACTGGGGCTGCCTCCTATGGCATAGCCCCATGAAAGTCATCTAAAAACTGCACAAAGGATTCTTTTGTTAGTTTCCTTATATGCAAATCAATGTCAATTTAATACAGGGATGCCAGCCTCGAGGTGGGACCTAGGATCCCAGCCTAGGTGGGACCCCAGGATGCTAGCCTAGGTGGGACCCCAGAAATACAACTCATCTCCAGGCTACAGAGACCAGTTCCCAGGTGAAAATGGAGGCTTTAGAGGGTGGACTCTGTGGCATTCTACCCCATTGAGGTCCCTGTCCTCCCCAGGCTTCTCCCCCAACTTAGTCTCCAGGAGTTTCCCAAACCAGAACTGGCAACTCTCCTCCTCATCCCCCGCCAGTAGCCAGGGAGACCTTGCAGCCCTAGTTCTGTAGGGTTGCCAACTCCAGCTCAGAAAATGACTGGAGATTTAGGATTGGTGCCTGGACAAGCTGGAGTTTGGGGAGGGGAGGGAGTTCTAGGGCCAGTTTCCCCTAGACTTTATATGATATACTGTAGACCTACCATTTTCTGCAGGAGAACTGATCTCTATAGTGTAGCGCAGGGGTGGCCAAACTGCAGCTTGGGAGCCACATGTGGCTCTTTCACACATATTGTATGGCTCTCAAAGCCCCGTTGGCCAACTTGGTAAAGGCATTTCTCTCTTTAAATCACTTCTCCAAGCCAAGCCAGCCAGTATCTTGGAGAATGTGTTTAAAGTTAAAATTGCTTCCTTTCTCCCGCCTCCTCCCCTATCTATTTCCCTCCCTCCCTCCCTCCCTCCCTCCCTTCCTTCCTTCCTTCCTTCCTTCCTTCCTTCCTTCCTTCCTTCCTTCCTTCCTTCCTTCCTTCCTTCCTTCCTTCCTTCCTTCCTTCCTTCCTTCCTTCCTTCCTTCCTTCCTTCCTTCCTTCCTTCCTGTCTTGTGGCTCTCAAACATCTGGCATTTATTCTATGTGGCTCTTATGTTAAGCAAGTTTGGCCACCCCTGGTCTAGAGATTAATTGTAATTCCAGGGGAATTCCAGGCCCCCACCTGGAGACCAGTGGTGGAGGAAAATGCTGGCCAGTTGCACCTGGCCTGGAAATAGTGTACTCTGAGGTGGGGCGGCTGCCCGGCCTAAGGCTTCTAGGAGAACCCAACACTGCTGACACCTCCTCCTATTCTCTTGCTAGCGCTCTACCATCTGTGCTCCTAGCTAAGGGCTTCTGCCACATCCCTCCAGGCTTATCGGGAGCAGGGAATCTCACCCAATGTTTCAGCAATGTCTCCAATGTGACTTCCAACATGACCCGGAAGTGCGGTAGGCACATTGGGGTGACCCTTAGGGTTGCCAGATCCTTGCTTGGGGTGGGGTTTCTCCTAATGTTGGGGGCTCCAATCTGTCTTCAGCCAGCTGGCCAGCAGGGGAACCCTACCCCCCAAAAGCCCCCTCCAACGTCGTCCCACAGTGATATTACTCTGAAGTGACAGCATCACACCAGGCGCATTGTGTTGTGACACTCCAGCATTTTGGCCCTTCCCACTCCCAGAAGGCTCCCTCTCACCCCCTGCTGGCCAAGTAAGTCAACTTGGCAACCCTATGGAGTCTGGCATCCCTATCCCAGCTGCACATACTTCCCTGAGTCATCCAGGAAAGGGTTGTGGTTGATCCAGGTGGCTGAGGGCAGGGGCAGTGATGGAAGGTCTCACAAACAGGTAGGGGAAGGATACATAGGGAAGTGGGGGGCATGAAGATGGGAGGGAGGGAGTGTATGAGCAGAGCTTGGTGGTGGACAGAGGGGGGCCCTGGAGCTCTATGGTAACCATAGAGTTTTGACCAAAATGTTAGAGCAGGGGTGGCCAACAGTATCTCTCCAGATGTTTTTTGCCTACAACTTCCATCAGCTCAGCCAGCATGGCCAATGGTTGGGACTAATGGGAGTTGTAGGGGAAAAAACATCTGGAGAGCTACCGTTGGCCACCCCTGTGCTAGAGCATTGCTGTGTAATATGCCTAGTGCGAAGATGTCACTTATGCATGATGACATCATTGCGCTGACATCACTCAAAGTGGTGGTGAGCAGAGGAAGGGAGGGGGGGCCCTGGGAACTCACTGTATTGGACCTCCCTGGAACTGGCCCTGAGTTAAAGCCAACTTATGGGTTTTCAAAGCAAAGGATGAATAGAGGTGGTTTGCCATTACCTGCCTCTATGTAGCAACCCTGGACTTCCTTGGTGGCCTTCCACTGGAGAATGGACTCCATGGCATTATATCCGACTGAGGCCCCTCTTCTCTCCAAATTGCTCCCTCCCCAAATTCCAACCTCGTTTCCAGGAATTTCCTAACCCAGAATTCGCAACCCCAGACCTGTTCCTTCAAGGGGGGTGCTACACCATCCAAAATGGGTGACACATCTTACATTCTGGCTCAGACCTTCCACTTACCAATAGTGCTTCTGTCTTGTCACTATGATACCCTGTTGTGGATGAAGGACGGGGGGAGGGGGGTCTGGAGCTCAGAAAAAGTCACTTTCTAGGACCACCTTGTAGGTTCGTGACCATGGGAGAAGCAGACTAGGGGCCTACTGATCTGTAACTGAGTCTCTTAACCACTATGTTATATTAGAACTGGCAACCCTCTCGGCAATGAACGAGGGAAACTTAAACTCTGAGTGTACAGGCTTGTGGTTCTGTCCCATTTATTTTAACTATAACACATTTTACTCATGATTGCTCAAAAACATAAAAACCTAGAGAATAAATACCATTTAAATTCTCAATAAAATTTTATTATTTGAATTCCAGGATGCTAAAATGCTTTGGGGGCAATTTTTTAAAAGTTATGTTCTAACCTTCTCAGATCTGCTCCTGTATAAGAACCAGGGCTTTTTTTAGTAGCAGGAACTCCTTTGCATATTAGGCCACACACCCCTGATGTAGCCCATCCTCCAAGAGAGCCAGTTTGGTGTAGTGGTTAAGTGGGAGAACCGGGTTTGATTCCCCACTCCTCCACTTGCACCTGCTGGAATGGCCTTGGGTCAGCCATAGTTATCACAGAGGTTGTCCTTGAAAGGGTAGCTGCTGTGAGAGCCCTCTCCAGCCCCACCCACCTCACAGGGTGTTTGTTGTGGGGGAGGAAGGTAAAGGAGATTGTGAGCCGCTCTGAGACTCTTCGGAGTGGAGGGCGGGATATAAATCCAATATCTTCTTCTTCTTCTTCTTCTTCTTCTTCTTCTTCTTCTTCTTCTTCTTCTTCTTCTTCTTCTTCTTCTTCTGTAAGCTCTTGGAGGATTGGCTACATCAGGGGTGTGTGGCCTAATATGCAAAGGAGTTCCTGCTACAAAAAAAAAGCCCTGATGAGAACCAGTGTATATATTCAAGGACCTTAGGTGGTACAGCCTCCTCACCATTTCATTCAGAATGCAAAATTTTGAATGCTCTTTGCTCACTGTACATTGAAAAACAGCCTCAGAATTAAATGTTCAAACTCTATTGTCCCTGACAAAAAATGTTTGATGTGGAACAGCGTTGAATCACAGATGCTGCCCTCCCTGACCTGGGCTGGCAGTGATTTCTGAATTCAAAGAAGGCTGTAGTAGATGCTTTTTAGGGTTTGGGGCATAATGCCATAGAGTCCAGCTTCCAAAGTGGCCATTTTCTCCAGGTGAATTGATCACTGTCACCTGGAGATCAACTGTAATAGTGGGAGATCTCCAGCCGCCACCTCAAAGTTGGCAACCCTACCCCAAGCTCAGCCCACATCTGGCTGTACCCTCAAAATCTCCACCTTATGGTTGCCAACCTCCAGGAGCTGATCTCCAGGTGACAGAGATCTGTTCACCTGGAGAAAATGGCTGCTTCGGAAAGCGGACTCGATGTCATTATACTCAGTTGAAGTCTCTGCAAACCCCAACCTCCCCAGGTTCCTCCCTCAAAATCTCCAGGTATTTCTTGAGCTGGCAACCCTACTCCAAGTGTTTTTGAACTCAGAGGCGGCAACCTTATCTCAGGGGCCTGTGGTTCTGGGGAAGTCATGTTGTTTGTTTTTGTATGGAGTTGCATCAGAGTGAAGGGGGTCTAGAGGGGATCTTTGCTTGGGGGCCTCTGATGACTCTTGGCAGCTCTGCAGAGCAGACCTATTTGGGGGATCCACACGCTGGACATGGATATGTTAGGGTTGTCAACTCCAAGTTGGGAAATTCCTGGAGATCTGAGGATGGAACCTGGGAGGGATGGCATTTGGGGAGCAGAAGATCCTCAGTGGGTTATAAGGCCATAGAGTCTCTCCTCTGAGATGGCCATTTTCTCTAGGGGAATTGATCTTACTAGTCTGGAGATCAGACCAAGAGATCCCACCTGGAGGTTGGCAACCCTAATTGCATTCAGGAACCTGGGCAGCCCAGACTGAGTGATTGCCCTGGGTCATGAAAACATTCCCTGAGCCAGTTCTGGGCTCTGCCTGATGTGCTTTCTTAGCACCGGCAGTTCATGTATGACACCAGGGAGTTGCAAGTTTGTTGTGTGAGTCCCTTCCAAAGCATCAATAGCAGAAGTAGTCATAGAAGCAAGTAGTATGCAAATGAAATTACTATTCTGCACCTTCCCTATTTAGCACCATGTCTGGGATTGCTGGCATTTGCTAGCACCCAGCTTAATTTCTTGCATATTATCCTTGACCCCCTTCTCCAATGACCAACACTTACCTAGCTTGGTTCTCTTGGAAGAAAAGAGCCCTGGTGAGGACTTACATGGTCAGGTCAAGCACAGGCAGAGGTGTAGCTATGGGGCAGCAGATCTCCCTCCTCCCCCCATATCAGATCCCTAGGAAGAGAAAGAGAGATCCTCCTCATGAACACAAAAGCACACACAACACTGGTCCACCAGAGTCAGTACTGTCTACTCAGACTGTCAAATGGCTCTCTGGTGTTTTATGCAGAGGTCTTTCATATCACCTGGTCCCTGCCTGGTCCCTTTAACTGCCTGGTCCCTTTAACTGAAGACGCTGGGAATTGAACCTGGAGTTTTCTGTGTGCCAGGCAGATGCTCTACCACTGAGCCACAGCCCTTCCCCAAAGGGTATTCTTAGGGCTTTTTTTGTACGAAAAAACCCAGCAGGAACTGATTTGCATATTAGGCTACACCCAGTGACACAAAGCCAGCAGGAACTGAGTTCCTGCTCAATAAAAGCCCTGCTTACTTCTCACCAAGGGCTGCCTGCCTGCTGCTGCTCTCTCTCTCTCTCTTTTACCATTCTCTCTCACACAGGATGGCTTCTCTCGCACATCTTCTCTTCCTCCTCCCCTCCGGGGCGGGGTCATGTCTTCCAATCCAAATGGCCGAGAGGCAAAGAACCAACACATTGAAGGGGGATATCCACAGCCATCAAGAAGCATGAAGGAGCATTACCACTTTTTTATCATGTGAGATAGACCAGGGGTAAATAGGACAGAACCATCCTAGAGGAAGCATATAGGACAGATCCATCCAGACATTCCAAACAAACTCCAAGTTTCTTATACAACACTGGAAGCATCTGGGCAGGTGTCTTCCTTTTATTTATTTATATATTATCTTAATATAATATATAAATAAATAAATTTATCTATTTATTTATATTCTGCCTTTCTCACTGAGACTCAAGGTGGATTCCAAAATATGAAAGCAATGCAATCAAACCGCATAAGACATCCAATAACCATGGCAACAGCATGAGGATTGTGTGTATTATTGCTTTCATGTAGTTTCTGACTTATGCCAACCCTATGAATTAATGACCTCCAAAACGTCCTATCATTAACAGCCTTGCTCAGGTGGGAACCGTGGCTTCCTTGACGGAGTCAATCCAGCTCATGTTGGGTCTTCCTCTTTTCCTGCCACCTTCAATTTTTCCTAGCATTATCATTTTTTTCCAGTGAGTCTTGACTACTTATAATGTCACCAAGCTACAATAGCCTCAGCTTAATCGTTTTCGCTTCTAAGGCAGGGGTGGCCAAACTGCGGCTTGGGAGCCACATGTGGCTCTTTCATACATATCGTGTGGCTCTCAAAGACCCCACTATCCTGTTGGTCAACTTGGAAAAGGCATTTCTCTCTTTAAATCACTTTGCCAAGCCAGCCAGCAGCTTGGAGAATGCATTTAAAGTTAAAGTTGCTTTCTTTCCACCTCTCCTTCCTCCCCCCCCCATCGATTTTCCTTCCTTCCTTCTCTCAAATATCTGACGTTTATTTGATGTGGCTCTTACATTAAGCTATTTTGGCCACCCTTGTTCTAAGGAGTGTTCAGGCTTGCTTTGATCTATTCTAGAACTTTTGGGTGGACAAGAATTACAACATTAGAAGACAGTGCAACAGAAAAAAAGTATAAAACACGACACACCATAAGCAACAGTTGAAAATGGAATTAACAAAAGTTGCAAACAGTACAGTAAGAGCAATGTGATGCATACAACAAACGCTGAGAGTTGCTGCAGACTGGGATGTTAAGGATAACTGGCATTTCTAAACAGGTATGCACAAATCAGAGTAGCTTTCAGAGATGCCCACACACTGCTTCTTGTATTTTGTTTCCCTTCGGCTTTTCCTTGTGTGTCTCATCTGTTCATATTTGTTCCTTTGCTATTAGTTAAGTAAAGTGTTATAACAGAGTATCAGAGTAGGATCTGGGAGTTGCCCAGATCTACCCTCTTGCCATGGAAATTCACTGGGACAGGGCTCCCTCTGATTTCTGGCCAAGCACACTGCAGGAAAGGTAGTGATTTTTTAAATGTGGTACATTTTTTTCCAGGGGCATACCCCCAAAGCATGGCCCAGTGAGGGAGACTGGCCAGAAGCGAGTGTACAGCGCGCCAGATGTTCTTTGTCTATCTTAAGATATGTCTTGCAAAAAACAGCCAGGGCAGATACAGCCATAGCCAGGAAGATCAAATTCTCTCTAACCACAGGATTTCAGTTCAAGCAACAGTGGTGAGTAGATTGAATCTAGGAAAGGTAACCATAAAAAAGTGCCAGCAACTATAGAGAACCAGGAAACCAGGGAGCCAGTCTGTATATGGAAGCAGCCAGGGCTTTTTTTGTAGCAGGAACTCCTTTGCATATTAGGCTACACCTACCTGATGTAAGCCAATCCTCCAAGAGCTTACAGGGCTCTTCTTATAAGGGAGTGTAGCTTAATATGCAAAGGAGTTCCTCCTACAAAAAAAGCCCTGGAAGCAACTAACACAAAAAAGGAGCAATAGGAACACAACACCCTCTGCTGTATGCAGGAGTACCATGGCATGGCAGTGTAGTGTAGTGGTTAGAGCACTGGCCTAAGATCTAGGATACCCAGGTTTGAATCCCTGTTCTACCCTGGAAGCTCTCTTGGTGAGCTTGGGTTAGTCATTCCCTCTCAGCCTATCCTGCCTCATAGGGTTCTTGTGTGAGGATAAAATGGAGGAGAGGAGAACAATATAAGCTGGTTTGGGTTCCCTCTGGGGAGAAAGAAATGAAGCAAATGAATAAATAAATAGGAATCCTGCAAGGGGAGGGGAGGGGAGGGGAGAGGGCCATTGGTCTTCCTCCAGCACATTATTCCACTTTCCAGTGATAGGAAGCCTGATGAACACTGGCTCAATATAGATACAAGCCTTCCTCAAAAGGTTTTGACGGCCAACACTTCTGAATTCTGTGCTCAGTCATGTGTAATTCACAAAGGCCAGCTGATTACACATCTTGATGCGCGAGCCAGAATGACTGAATGGCTTTGGGTTGACAGCCCTTGTCAGGCAACTCCCGGAAGACTTGGTGGAGGCAGGACTTATCTGAAAGGTGATTTTCCAACACTGCAGTATCACTTCCGGCTGCGTAAGTGGAAGTGACATTACCACACCATGGACCTCTGTAGGATTAATCTGAAACTCTATGGTAAAAATCACAGAGTTCCAAGTGAATCCTGGAGCAGCCTGCATTCTGGTGATTGCACTTCTGGTTGCATAACTAGAAGTGTTGACACAGCATTGGAAGATTGTCATTTTGCCCCCCATTTTTCTCTTGTCATCCCATTGAGCACTGGGAGATGAAGGAGTGGGCATGCATTAACGTGTGAGAATGAGAATGGCTGGCCAGTATTCCATGCCATTCAAATGGTTTTCACCCACAAGTGGCAACAGTTTATGCGCAGGAGATATGGCGCTCAGTCAAGTCACCCTGGGAGAAGCACACTGCAAAAGGCTCTACCTACAGCTCTGTAAATACTTTATCTAATGGTTCAGACTGTGTATTAATCCAAATGTGTGATTCAGATAAAGCAAACAATAGGCAGAGGGAAGTTGTTAATCGCTGCTGAGTGCCTTTACACATTTTTTTTTTAAAAAAAGGTTTAGTCTTTAAGGTGACAAAGTACTACTGTTTATTTTTGCTGCAACGTTGCTCTCCCTCTGGCCTTTACACAGAAACAAAAAGCATCTACAGCCATAGTCTTATGAGCACTTGCTTGGGAATAAACCCCATTGACTCACTGGAATTCTAAGTAACCCTGCTGAAGATAGCGCTGCATATGTGCAGAGAAGGTTTATGACCTTTACAATTCAAGGAAATGTGGCACTTTTCTGAGCCTGGAATGCAGCTCACCTCTTCCCTGCGTTCTCAACCTGACAGTCATGTGATCTAGCGCAATAGCTGCATTTTTCTTCTGGGTCTTTGGTGCCACATTGCAAATGATCAATTTTTATGCTTCATTAGAATTGGTCTGCATTTCCATTTTCTTCTGCTCCAATTCAGAAGCATAAGGAATGCTAGCAAGACGTTTTTATATCTTTCTTTTAAAAAAATACAAAAGGGGGAAGGGGATAGACATGCAAATCAGAGAAATATAACCCCACATGTGAAGTATAACCCATTTTGATTGCCAGTTCAGTTTTAACACTGAAGGCCGGTTCACGTGTGCATGCATATTACTGATGGCAGATGCACATGGGCCTATGTTTTGCTGTGAAGTATTGGGGCTGAGATTGCACAAGATGATACAAACCATCTCTGATGACCCATTCGTATGGGCAAGTCACTACTTGATGTTGCAGTTATCCACTGATGTAAAAACTCTTCTTCATTATTTAGCCTTGAGCAACTCACAATGTTCTTTCGTTGCTTCCCCATGCATTATACAAACTGGTGAAACTACCCTCTCCACTTTCGAGGAAAATTCCTCCTTCTAACGTTGGCATTCTGCAGAAAGTATGGTGGTTCTCTTGTATTTATAAATGGGAATATGTTGGACATATACAAACTGGGTCTTACCATGAATGGGTGGAGTTTCCTTGGCATAACAAAGCAGCTGTCTCCATAGAGCAGTGATGATCATGGTGTCCTCTGATATGTCTTGGCACCTGAAGCAAAGAGCCATTTCTGGGTTTGTTCCACCTCACTGGAGAAAGGAGGCACATCAGAAAACCTCAGGAAGCCTTTTGGCCTGCAGACCTCCTAACATGTTGAAATTCTCCCCCTTCACCAACTTCAGCCATTTTGCGATCATTCCCACCTCCTGTGGCAGCCATTTTGTGGTAGTAACCTTCTTTTTGCCGCCAAGTCACACCTGACTTATGGCAACCCCAAAGGGTTTTCAGGGCAAGAGATGTAGTGACCTTGGTATTCCCTGGTGGACTCTCATCCAAATACTAACCAAGACCAACCCTGCTTAGCTTCAGAGATCTGATGAGACTAGGCTGGCCTGGGCTATCCACTACCCTTTCTCAAAATTCCCAAGTTATTTACAGGCTCATTGTTAAGTAGGGTTTCCAAGTCCAATTCAAGAAATATCTGGGGACTTTGGGGGCGGAGCCAGGAGACTTTGGGGGTGGAGCCAGGAGACATTGGGGTGGAGCCAGGAGCAAGGGTGTGACAAGCATAATTGAACTCCAAAGGGAGTTTTGGCCATCACATTTCAAGGGACTGCACATCTTTTAAATGCCTTCCTTCCATAGGAAATAATGAAGGATAGGGGCACCTTATTTGGGGGCTCATAGAATTGGACCCCCTAGTCCAATCTTTTTGAAACTTAGGGATTATTTTGGGGAGAGCCACTGGATACTATACTGAAAATTTGGTGCCTCTACCTCAAAAAAAAGGGCTCCCAGAGCCCCAGATACCCGTGGATAAATTCTCCATTATTTTCTATGGGAATGTCTCCATAGGGAATCATGAGTACCCAGCAGACATTTCCCTCCCCTCCCCCCGCTTTCTGATGACCCTGAAGCGGGGGGAGGGTCTCCAAACCAGGGGATCCCCTGCCCCCACCTGGGGATGGCAACCCTATCGTTGAGACCCCCCCAAGCCATACAGCAATGCAAGTTTCTCAACTACTGGAAGACTAAGGCTACCCTTCACAAGAGCAGTTTTGCAAACAGAACCATTCAGAGTTGATTGCACAGCTCATGCGCTGATGTGCTGAAACCCCAATGCTTTCATCCTCTATTCTTCAAGACTCACCATATGCTCGTCTGAAGCATCACTTGTCATGAGATAGAATGCATGGGCCAGCTACTGTCATGAAACGGATTTGCAGGGAGGTTGTTTCCCTCCCAGTCCCACCCCAAGCACATTTGGGCCGATTCCTCACTGGCATTTGCTCCACCCCCGCTCTTCTCCCTGCACTGGCTTAAGCAATGGATTCCCCACTAGTTGCTCCGCAGGCGCATCTTACATCACGGCTACTTCCTATTACCGTTGCAGCAACAGGATGCTGTTTTTTTGGAGTTCCAGTTGCCGCAACGGGAATAGGAAGCAGCCCTGAAGCATGAGGCGCTGTGGATCAACTGGTGGGGAATTGATGGCTTGTGCGGATGCAAGGAGAAGTGCGGGGGCGGAGCAAATGCCAGTGAGGAATTGGCCTTGATTACACCATTTATACCCCACTTTTTCTCCCCAATGGGGCCCCAAAGTGGCTTACAACATTCTCCTCTCCTCTGTTTCATCCATTTCTGCACAAAATTCCATGCAAAGCTGCTGTGTTCGAAGTCAGCCTATCAAGGATAGTATGACCTACTCTGTCCAGTAGCGGATCTCCAGGATCAGAGGTCGAGGTCTTTCACATTGCCTGCTATCAGACCCTTTTGAGAGGAGATGCCAGTTAAGCAGTGGGAGTTAAACTGTGGGGAGTTCAGTACCATGTCAATGTGGCAACACCAGTTCTGGCATAAAACTGAAAGTGATGTCACAACAGAGAGGATAATACCATAGAGTTTTGAGTGCATCTGAAAGTGCTGACATTTTATTTATTTATTGGATTTATATCCCGCCCTCCCCGCTGAAGCAGGCTCAGGCATAATGCAGTGATGTCACTTCTGGTTTCCTGCCAGGAAGTGGCATTGTGGTGTCAGCGTGACATTGATTGTCAAGACTCTGCCCCCTCAAGTCTCTTGGGGGATTGCCAGCCCTGGCAACCCTAACCTGGGACCCACTGTATGCTAAGTAGCTGCTTTACTGTTGAGTCACAGCCTCTCCCCAAAGGTTCTAAGTTTACCCATGAAACTGCTATGACATATATGACTCTATGTAAGGTTGGCAACTCCAGGTTGGGAAATTCATGGAGACTTGGTGATGAAGTCTGGGAAGGGCAAGAATTGGGGAGGGGTTGCCAGCCTCCAGACGGGGCCTGGAATTCTCCCGTTTTTACATCTGATTTTCAGCTGGTAGAAATTAGCTCCCCTGGAGAAAATGGCTGCTTTGAAGGGTGAACTCTATGGCATTGCACCATGCTGAGGCCCCTCCCCTCCCCAAACCCCTCCTCCTGGCTTCGCCCCCAAAGTCTCCAAATATTTTCCAAGACAGACCTGGCAATCTTAGAGTGGAAGGACCTCAACAAAGCATTATGCCATAGAGTCCATGTAGCCTGGAGATCAGTTGTAATTCTGGCTCCACCTGGAGGCTGGCAACCTTGTCTTGCACTGAGTAGACCATTTAACCCAGTCCCATCTGCTTGGACAGGTAGTGTCTTGTCAAGGAGTTTTCAGGTTTCTTTCCCAGCTGAGCTCCTGAGATGGTTTTAAAACGAAGATGGTAAGAATTGAACCTTGGGCCTGTAAAAGCACCATTGCTTTATCACTGAGCTGCAAACCCCACCCTTACACTTCTGCAAATTGCTGCATTTTTGCTAACAGCAAAGTCATTGTAGCTGTGGTCACTAAAATGGAAAAAAAACAGATAGGGTTGCCAAGTCCAATTCAAGAAATATCTGGGGACTTTGGGGGTGGTGACAGGAGACATTGGGGATGGAGCCAGGAGCAAGAGTGTGACAAACATAACTGAACTCCAAACAGAGTTCTGGCCATCACATTTAAAGGGACCGCACAGCTTTTAAATGCCTTCCCTCCACTGGAAATAATGAAGGATAGGGGCACCTTTTTGGGGAAGCTCATAGAATTGAACCCCTTAGTCCAATCTTTTTGAAGTTTGGAGGGTATTTTGGGAAGAGGCACTGGATGCTATGCTAAAAATTTGGTGCCTCTATCTCAAAAAACAGGGGCCCTCCCCAGAGCCCTAGATACCCGTGGATCAATTCTCCATTGTACCCTATGGGAACTGGTCTCCATAGGGAATAATGCAGATCCCCCAGCAGAAGCAGGGGAGAGCCTCCAAATGGGGGGGGGGAATCCCCTGCCCCCACCTGGGGATTGGCAACCCTAACGGATAGGCAGAGTGCTTCTTAATTAAGTACCTTGCCTTTTAAAAAAATAACATATTGCTATACTTACTTATATGGTATTTTGTATTGCCTGGGACATTGATGCCTTAAAAAAACACCCTTCTCTGTTGAGAAATCTTAATTTCAAACAAATTGTAGGACCACCAAAGTTCAGGTATTGCTTCCCTTATCTTGTGTATAGGAATTCATAGTCAAATGAAGGAGCCCGGCATGTTTTTCCCCTCAGTGACACTAAACTATGCATGCCTTGGAGTCTTTCAATGCAGATCTGCCCTAAGCAGATGTAAAAGCATTCTTTGAAATTTGCAATTTAAAATACCGAAGATAAGAGGCCCATGGGTGGGTGCAGACCCCCCTCCCACCAGCCACACATACACAAACCAGTTCAGTATGCCTAGTTGTTTATTTTTGAAAGAGTTCTACTTCACCCTTTCTATCAAATTGACCTCAAGGTAATTTAAACAATAGATGTAATACAATCAATTTTTAAGTCTCCCTTCCCCCCCGGATATTTTTCCTCAGCTAGATTTCAATATTGGAAGTGAAACCAGCTGTGAGAAAAGCAGTTTTGAAGAAGAGAGGTAATGAGAAAACTCAGTGGGAAGGACTCATTCCTTCCCTTTTGCCTTTAAGTTGGTTTACATGTGATTGGAGCAGATGACCCCACATAGGTTTAAAAATATGAATTGTTGCCATTGTGTAGGTAGTCCTTAAAAGCGCTTAGGGTTGCCAGGTATGTGTTGGAAAATATCTGGGGACTAGGGTTGCCAAGTCCAACCCCAGAAATATCTGGGGACTTTGGGGGTGGAGCCTGGAGACTTTGGGGGTGGAGCCAGGAGACACTGGGGTGGAGCTAGGGGGAGGGGGAAGAAACGGCGTCTCGGAGCGGGCGACGCCGCTGCGGCCTCTTCTCCGCTCGCCGTGGCTGCTCCTCCGAGATGGGCTCAGGCTGAGCCCATCTCGGAGGAGCAGCCACGGCGAGCAGAGAAGAGGCCGCAGCGGCGTGGAGGCCTCGCCCGCTCCGCCTCTGGGGTGGAATCGGAGGGGGGGTGGAGGCGGGCTGGGGGCACGGCGAGCCACGAGTCTGGGTCCTAGAAGGGCCCGGATTCGCGGCTCGCCATGCTCCTGGCCTGCCTCGCCCTCCCCTTCTCTGGTTTTGCCTGCGCTGCTCTTGGCTGCTCCTCCGAGATGGGCTCAGCCTGGGCCCATCTCGGAGGAGCAACTGCGGTGGGCAGGGAGGGGGCGGCAGCGGCGCAGCGGCCTTGCCAGCTCCAGGATCGGGCGGCTCGCCATGCTCCCCGGCGCCGTTTCCCCCCTCCCCCCCTCTTCCGTTTTTTTGGGGAGCGGGGGAAGAGGGTGGAAATTCTGTGCTCCCCCGCCAGGGCGGGAGGGTTGGGAAGCCTACTGGGGACTTTGGGGATGGATCCTGGGGAGAGTGGGATTTGGGGAGGGGAGGGGCTTCAGCATGGTACAATGCCATGGAGTCCACCCTTCAAAGCAGCCATTTTCTCCATGGGAGCTGATCTCTGTCAGCTGGAGATTAGTCATAAAAGCGGAAGATCTGGCAACCCTACTTAGGGTTCCTATTTGCTTCTTTTATGGCAGGAGACTAGCACTGGCAGTACTTGCCAGTCAATGCTCAGCTAACTGCAGGCTTGATCATCTTACCACAGAGTTTCTGGCAATTGTTAGAGTTACCCTTGTCACTTCCAGGTGGGTCTAGGAAATGGTGGAAACTCTATGGTCAGAGCTTTCTGTAAGCAGCTGAGGCTTTATTTGTCATTATAATTCCCCCCCAGGATGCACCCCATAACCTTCCTGCCAGTTGCTAGACACTAACTGGCAGCACTAGCCTTGTAGGAATACCAGTAGCTTCAGAGGGTGGCCTTTATGGTATACCAATAGGGTTGCCAGCCTCCAAGTCTGGGGGAAGAGTTCTCAAGTTTATTAAATTATAATATAAATGTATTATCATTAATGTCACTTGGGAACATACACATCAAGTCTTCCCTTCATCTACAAATGCTTCAAAATAGCTTGAATGTAATGGAAGGATTTATTTATATTAAACAGTTTTATTTAGTAATATATGGTAACAGTATTCAATACTCATAGTCATCAATAAGCACTTATTACCCATCCCATGCATTACTTTTCAACTACCCCTCCCCCCTATCTTGACCCCCGCCGGTGTTATTTACTTAATAATATTTTATTATTTACTTAAAATACTATTATTTAAAGGTAAACTTAACTAATAACAACAAAGATAAATCATTTTTTCTACTAATTGTTATCAAAAATCGCCCAATGTCCTTTTATTCTCCATTCTTTTTCTATATATCTTCTAAACATCTTCCAATCTCTGTTGAAACCTTCTAAATCATAGTCCTTTAATATTCTTGTTAATTTGTCCATTTCACTCTATGTCATAACTTTTACAATCCAGTCCCAATTTTGTGGTATTTTATCCTGCTTCCACAACTGCGCATACAATGTCCTAGCAGCTGAAAGCAAGTACCGAATCATACTTCTATCCTCTTTTGAAAAATTTTCCATTTGTAATCCCAATAGGAAAGTCTCTGCAACTTTCTTTACTTCATATCCCAAGATCCTAGAAAGTTCTTGTTGAATCATTTGCCAATACTGTTTTGCTCTTTCACAAGTCCACCACATATGGTAGAAAGAACCTTCATGTTTTTTACATTTCCAACATCTATCTGGCATCTTATTATTCATTTTTGCCAGCTTTTGAGGAGTCATATACCATCTATACATCATTTTATAACAATTTTCTATAATACTCTGACATGTCGAGAGTTTCATAGAGTTCTTCCACAAATATTCCCATGTGTCCATCTGTATTTCTTTATTTACGTTTATTGCCCACTTTATCATTTGAGATTTTACTATATCTTCAGTAGACCATTTTAACAGTAGTTTATATAATTTTGAAATTATCTTCTAGCAGAACTTTTTCTAATTCTGTTTGCTCTTTTCTTATTCCTTCAGTTTTAACATCATTTTTCACGAAGCTCTTTATTTGTTGCATTTGAAACCAATCAAACTTATTGTTCAATTCTTCAACAGTTTTCAGCTCTATTTTACCCCCTTGTATTTTTAATAGTTGATTATATGACAACCACTTTTCTTCACCCGTCTTAGTTGATATTTTTATTACTTCTGTTGGCACTATCCACAACGGTTTTCTCTCATCTCCATTTTTCTTATATTTCATCCACGTATTTAACAAATTATTTCTTATATAATGGTGAGAAAAAAAAAAATCCATCTTTTTCCCCCCATAATACACATAAGCGTGCCAACCAAATTTATTTCCCTGACCTTCCAACACTTAAAGTTTTTTATTTAACAATGTTATCCACTCTTTTATCCGTACTAAGCATACTGCTTCATGGTATAACTTTAAATCTGGTAGTTGAAATCCTCCTCTTTCTTTTACATCTGTTAAAATTTTCATCTTAATCCTTGGTTTCTTCCCAGCCCATATGAACTCTGAAATTTTACTTTGCCATCTGCTAAATTGTTTACTGTCTTTCACTATTGGAATGGTTTGAAAGAAATACATTATTCTTGGTAAAATGTTCATTTTTATTGCAGCTATTCTACCAAGCAATGACAGGTTAAGTTTATTCCATTTTATCATGTCTTCATCCATTTTATGCCATAGATTTTCATAATTATTTTTATATATATTTTATATTTTTCATTGTTATCTCCACACCCAGATATTTAACTTTCAAGGTGATTTCAAATCCCGTTAACTTCTGCAATTCTTTTTGTTTACTTACTTGCATATTTTTACATAGTAGTTTTGATTTTTCTTTATTAATATAAAATCCCGCCATTTCTCCATATTCTTGTCTCTTCGCTAGTAACACTGGTGTTACTTGTATCGGATTTTCATTTATAAACATTACATCATCTGCAAACGCTCTATATTTATAAGTAAGTTCTTTTATTTTCAGTCCTTCTATTTCTTTATCTTCTTGAATTTGCATCAATAAAATTTCAAGAGTCATTATAAACAACAATGGGGAGAGCGGACAACCTTGTCTTGTACCTTTACTAATTGTCATATCTTCTGTGAGATCTGCATTTATACATAACTTTGCACGCTGCTCAGTGTATATTGCTTTTACCATCCTTATGAAACTTTCTCCCAATTTCAATTTTTCCATTACCACAAACATAAAGTCCCAGTTTAAATTATCAAAAGCCTTCTCTGCATCCGCAAAGAATAATGCAACTTCTTTTTCTGGGTGTCTTTCATAATATTCTACAATATTTACAACTGTTCTAATATTGTCTCTTATTTGTCTCTTGGGAAGAAATCCCGCTTGTTCCTCCTCAATAAAATTCATCAAATATTGTTTAAGTCATTCTGCTAAGATTCTTGTGTAAATTTTATAGTCACTATTTAACAATTAAATTGGTCTATAATTTTTTACATTCATGACATCTCTCTTCTTTTGGAATCAATGAAATAAAAGCTTCCTTCCACGTATTTGGTATTTTCCCCTTCATTCTTATAATGTTCATCAATTTTTGAAGTTTTGGTATTAATTCCTCTTTGAAGGTTTTAAAATTTTTTGCTGTAAATCCATCTGGTCCAGGTGCCTTTCCCATTTTCATTGCATTAATTGCTGCTTTAATTTCAAGACTTTTTGCATACTTTCTGTTAAGGGAGCCATTTTAATACTTTGTAGGCATGTTTCCATTTTTTCTTTGTTTTAACACCCTTAAACAGCTTGGCATAATACTTTAAAAATTCTCTTTTGATTCCTTGCTGATCTACAATTTCTCTTCCATCAACAAATATTTTATTAATAATTTTACTTTCTCTCTTTTTTTTTCATTTGCCAAGCCAAATATTTTCCAGGTTTATTTGCTCCCTCAAAAGATTTCTGTTGTAGTCTTTTCAAGTTCCATTCCAATTCTTTATTTAACAGGTGTCTCAACTGTGTTTGTAATATTGTAATCTCCCTCATAATTTTCTTTTTCCGTGGTCTCTTTCTCAGTTCTCCTTCTTTTTTCTTTATTTCATTTTGAATGTCCAGCATTTGTTTTTCTTTTGCTCTTTTATCTTTATTATTTAATGCAATCAATATACCTTTCATTACTGCTTTATAAGTATCCCAAACTGTTTGGAATTCAACATCCTCATTATCATTTATTTGGAAGAAACCTTTAGTTTCATTTTCTAGAGATGTCACTGTTTCTTTATTTTGTAGAAGATCTTCATTTAGTCTCCATCTTTTTGACTTTTTAAACAGTTTTGTAGTCCACATTAATGGGTTATGGTCTGCACCTATTTTAGGTAAAATCTCTATTTTCTTTGTAATAAGACCTAAATCCTTTGAACCCCACAACATGTCAATTCTAGAAAAGGTATTATGTCTTGCTGAGAAAAAAGTATAGTCCCGCACTTCAGGGTTGAATTTCCTCCATATATCTTCCAAATTTTCTTAATTAGTTCAAAGAAAGACTTTGGCAATTTCCCTTTTTTGTTATTCCCCTCCCCACCCTGGATCTGTCCAATACATTCTTAATTGTTCCATTAAAATCTCCCATTATAATAATTTGTTCATAAGTCACATTGTCCAATTGTTGTATAAAGTCTTTTTAAAAAAAATCTTTTGCTCCATTTGGTGCATACAGTCGCAGTAGCAACGCTTTTTTAGCATTTAATGTTATTTCCACAGCTATATATCTCCCATCATTATCTTTAAAAATCAATTTTGGGTTCAATTCCTGTTTAATATAAAAAAATCACTCCCCTTTTCTTCTGCTCAGCCAGTGAATAAAATTCTAGTCCCAATTGTTTGTTCCATAAAAATTTATAATCCTTTTGTTTAATATGTACTTCTTGCAAACAAATTATATTACAGTTTTGCTTTTTAATCCAATGAAACATTGCCTTTCTTTTTTATGGTGAATTTAGTCCATTTACATTCCAAGAGAATAATTTGTAATCCATCATGGTGCAAATTCTTTATGTTCTTCCCAAAATCTACGTAGTTCTTGTGTGTTTGTAATTGTAATCCTTCTCCCTTGAAGTTCAAAACTCAAGCCTTCAGGTATTATCCATCTGTACCTCATTTCATTTTCCCGAAGTTTCTCTGTCAGTTTCTTATATGACCTTCTGTCAGTTATTGCTTGCCTTGGCAACTCCTTCATAATTCTTACTCTGCTGCCTCCCACTATCAGTGTTTTTTCAAAGTTTATATTCATGACCTTTCCCACCATTTCTCTTGTCATATATCTTATAACCACATCTCTTGATAATTTTTTTTTGCATAAAGTAAATTCACTCTATACACATAGTCATACATATTTCTAGTACCTTCTAGATCTTCTTCCAAAAATTCTGCAATAATTTTAATTATATTTTCCTTCAAGTCATTTTCTTCCTCTTTAGGCACTCCTCTCAGACGTATCTGAGTCTCCGTCAACTTGCATTCATGTATTGCCACTTTTTCCTGTATTTTTATCAAGGTGGAATCTTGCACTTTCACTCTCCCCTCCACCTCTTGCATTTTCTTTGATGTTACTATAGTCTCATTTCTGAGATCCTCTATGTCTTTTTTCAGTTCTTCAGTGTCTTTTTTACTTTCCTTTTTGGAGGCAGCTATCATCTCCTTCATCCCTTTCATCATCCTTGCTTCCATTGCATCCAATTGTTCCTGCATTTTTTTCCAATGAAGCAGCCCTTGCACATGTTTGCTTATGGTCTGACATGTAAAAGCACTCAAAATTTTGACCTCACCAAATTGAATTTCAACTATCAGGTTTAAAAGAATAGGACTTGCTTTTTTCAATAAGCCCAAAATCGCCATTCCTAGAGCTTCCTAAGCTCATATAATAATTTTTAAAGTTTATAATTTTTCAAAATGGCAGCTGCAACTTTGTGCCTTTCTTTAAAACTTTTTCCCCAAGTTCCTCTAGAGGCTCTTAAAGTAGGTTTTGACCATAATATCCATAAGTAATTACCTTATATTCTTCATTTCTGCTGGCTCCACCAATTTTCAATGTCCCAAACACTTTAAAATAATTTTTAAACTTTGACCTCCTAAGAATGGCCACCAATGTTTTTCTATGGTTTTTCAGTCCTAGAGTAGGCTGGCTGCTTCAAAGATTTCCCTTTTACTTCCTGCTTTACTTGCCACCAAATCCCGTTCTCACTAGTAGAGAGATCTCGCGATACTTTGTGACGTGCTTCCTGTTTCGTCTACAGAGGCTGCAGTCCTGTGACGATGGGGCTTTTTCTCCAAAACCACAAGTAGACTAAACAATAAATTCCTTTCGCTTTTTAACGCTGTCCTTTAATATAATACAGTCCAATTTTCGCCCCTTCTCCCCTTCTTCTTCTAAACTTTCTGTAATCCACTTTTCTACCTTCTTATTTTATTTTATTCAGTTTTTATTAGTCACGGAATGAAAGATAATAATCTGTACCTTTTCAGTAGTTATCCAGATCAACACCAGTCTTGCATAGCTTTAGATGTTTAGTAGAATCAAAGAAGATTAGGATCCTGTCGAGCTTAAGTCAAATAAATGACTCTGGAAACCTCTGCAGATGAGGAAATGCAACTTGTCTCCGGAGACTCTTCAAAGCCTCAAAGGACCCCCCGGGACTCCCTTTCAGCCAAAGTAAAGCTCCTCAGAGTTTTCTGTGCATGTCTTGGACTAATCTCTGACTGAGAGAAGTAGGCAGTAGGCATTGGATTGCCTTTAACTACCCTGAACAGAAGTTCCAGTCTGCTCCCCTTAAGAGAAGCAGTACAACTCGCCATTTTCCAACCCCGAAAGTCCCCCCTAATGTAGTGGAAGGATTTCAATGAACTAGGGTTGCCAGGTCTGACTCAGAAAATATCTGGGGACTTTGGTGGTGAAGCCAGGAGTCTTTCCCATTCTCTAAAAGAAATAAAAATACAACAGTGCAGTTCCCCTGAACACAGTCTTAATTTCCTTATCCCCAAGCAACTAAACTTCCACTAAATGAATGTGAACACACACACTCTCACAAAGCAGCCAAAATAAATACAGTTAACAAGCACACGCTTTTGTGATCTCACTGGGGCAATTTGCTCACTTTACTGAATATAACCATCTGCTGTATTTCAATCTACTTCTTCAGACTAATAGAAAAATGAAAGAACAGCCTAGATGGTGGAGTTTTCCTCCAAACAAACTAAGGGACTGAGAACCACTTGGCTCTGTTTGTTTGCCCCGCCCCCCTGCAGTTTTCTGGCAGAGATTTAAAGGCACACATACATTCAGAAACACAAACAGTTGCAAGCCTCTTCTAAATCTGCCCAGGTTTGAAGGCACATGGTGGCTGTTGGGGAGGGGCTTCCCCCTGCTGACCAGTTGGCAGGTGGCGGGGAGGAGCCTGAAAAACCAGGGGATCCCACAGTCTGACCTGGAGACAGGCAAGCCTACAATGAACAGAAGGGGGAGGCAACCTCAGCCCATTCCACCTTCCTGGGGCAGGCCTCTAACTCCCCCCCCCCCCCACAGGTATCTTTTCCCTAGGAGCAATGAGGGAGAGGGCAGAAAGGTGAAGAGCACCAACTGCAGTAAGAGGGAAGAGATAGAGAATTGTTGCTCCATGGATTGAATCTAGGGTTACCAATCCCCAGTTGGGAGAAGGAACAAAACAGGGGGAGGAACGGCTTTGGTTAAACGAAACACAGACAACACCATGCTAAGGAACTCAGTCAGCGCTGCTTTGAATGATAATGTTTGATGTATTCACAAACCAATACATGGAATTATCTGAGCGCCTTGATATGACAATTGACACAGTCTCTCTTACTACAACAGTCCAACAGTCTTAAAGCTGTAACATCCACTGGAGTTTGTTAATAGTTATTCACAATTACTTTGCTCCAAGGGACGTGTTGAATCAATGATGAATACAGTACAAGCTTTTGTGACTGTGGCAGTAATGTGGCAGTGAAGCTTTTGTGACTGTGGCAGTAATGTGGCAACATGCTTCCTTTGTTAATTCATCTGCATGTTTCAAGGGAACAACTCTTCTTCTGGCCACCTTGTTTCTACTGGAACTGCAAAATAAAAAACCTGACTTAATGCTTGCTCAACATTACATGTATGACCCCTCTGTAAAACAAAACACTCACCCACTGCTCAATGACTGCTGCAAGCACTAGTCTTCTCCGTTTTCCCAGCAGTATGTATTCTCAAGGAATACAACCATAGGTTATAATGGAGAATCAATCCATGACTATCTGGAGCTCTAGAGAGGCTGTTTTTTGAGGTAGAGCAACCAAATTTTCCGCATAGCATTCAGTGCTTTTCCTAAAAAAACTCCCCAACAAGTTTCAAAAAGATTGCACCAGGAGGACAAATTCTATGAGCCCCAAAAGAAGGTGTCCCTATCCTCCATTATTTCCAATGGAAGGAAGGCATTTAAAAGGTGCACAGTCCCTTTAAATCTGATGGCCAGAACTCCCTTCGGAGTTCAATCATGCTTGCCACAACCTTGCTCCTGGCTCCACCCCCGAAGTCCCCAGATATTTCCTGAGTTGGACCCAGCAACCCTAATCAAATCCCTTCTGCTTACAGAAATCTCTGGTGAACCCAAGCCTACGCCTTAACATTTGAAGACTAATGATGGTATTATTGCATATTGAAAGTGATTGATGGGCACTGAAAATAACCAGACTGATTTCACACTAGGCTGGTTCCAGCCTCGGAGCCCCCCCCCCCGCACTTCTGTCCTATTTTATGCAAGTTGCCGCAGGGCTGCAACTTGCCCCGCCTCTTTCCCCACCGCAAACAGAAACCGGTTTTCAGAGGATTTTGCATGGTGCGGGAAAGAGGCAAAGCAAATTGCAGTCACGTGGCAGCTTGTGTGAAATCTGACAGAAGCGCCAGGGGAAAAAGGGCTCCGAGACCTAGAAATCGGTCCCAGTGTTGTGTAATGGCAGGGCCTCTCACAGTGGGGGCTAGAAAGGCCATTTGGCCTGGGCCTCACGTTGAAGGAGGGCCTCAGATTTAGACTTTTGACATAATCTCCCAATGAAGTTATATATACAGTCACAGAGAAACACTTACAGGGTTGACAGAAGATGACGTTCAAAATAGTTCACAGTTTTTGTAACTCTGTTTTTGGCATATCTTCATTTTTCATACTGGAAGCCTCAAAAAATGGAAGTGGCCTGGGTCTCTCTCAAGTTCTGTGAGGCCCTGTGGAGTGGGTAGCATTGGGCTAAGACCTGGGAGATGAATTCAAATCCTTACTCTGCCATGAAGCTCACTTGGTAGCCTTGGGCCTATCACTTTCTCTCAGCCTTATGCGTCACTGTGGGAGGAAACAGAAGAGTGAGGACCATGCCTTGTTGCCCTGAACTCCTTGGAGGAAGGGCAGGATTTTAAAAAATGCAATAGGCAAGATGGAGAGTAATTGACATTTTAAAAATTACATCTTTAAACCAGCATCTTTGGCAAGAAGAGGGACCAGATCATGTCAAGCAACACCAAATAATATGACAACTCTTTTCAGTAGCAGTGACATGGGGGTAGGCAGAGAGGGGCAGAACTTCTGTATTTGTTTATCTGTCCACATATAAAACACATCTAAAGCAGAAAGTAGGCAACATGAATAAGGAAAGCTAAATACCCAGTTTTTCGAGGCTGGAAGGAGAAAAATGCATGAAACAACAGAGAGTCCAGCAAGGTACCGCAAGGGTATTCAGCTTTCCTTATTCATGTTGCCCACTTTCTGCTTTAGATGTGTTTTATATGTGGACAGATAAACAAATACAGAAGTTCTGCCCCTCTCTGCCTACCCCCATGTCACTGCTACTGAAAAGAGTTGTCATATTATTTGGTGTTGCTTGACATGATCTGGTCCCTCTTCAGTCATCCGACACCCTCCCTGCTTCTTCAAAACCAGGAACAGGCTCATTGGTATAAAGACCAGGAAAAGTAGGTTTGTAAAATTACAAGGTTTAAGGGCATCAGACCCAAGGAGAGAACAGAGGGGGTGCAGAACTGAAAGCTGCCATTCCAGTCAGGCCCTCTCCATAAGAATCCATTCTCCTGACGGACTCCTTGCATAACAATGATGTCGAACTGGAAACCCATACAAACAAGTCCTTTGGTGAAACCACCTCACAGAGAGGGGAAAAAAATTAACAACAGCTGCTTCACTCAGGCCTTCCCCCCCCCCCACTAGACACACAAATGCTCCACCACCAAAAAATCCTTATTTTGTCACAGATTCAAAACAAAAGGTCAAATCCAAGATGCTGCCTGACATCTCAGAATACAGACGCACATCTTTGGCACTGCAAACACTGGGGGCGGGGGGGGGGGGAGGAGGGAAGAGGCAAGGAGAGGCTGCTGTGCTTTCTGACCCTGTGTATTACCTCCAGGGACAAATAGAAAAGATGCCGGCCTTAAACGACCCTTTGAATTCCAGACTGGTAGCAAAATAACTATTTTGCAGAGCAGCTCCAAAGGGTTTAAGGATCCTGGTTGGAGTAGACATGTGCCAGTTTGGCAATTGTTCTGAAACCTGCATTGTATGCACAAACACACACACACACACAGAGGAATGTTTTCTCTGTTTCTACTGTGGCCTTGGTCACAAGAACCAGTGGAAGTGAAGGAACCCAGTACAGATGAGTAGTCACTCCAGAATAAAGAGCTCTTCAATCACAGAGGAATTTAACCACACTCCGGAGCAAATTCCACTGGAAGGGAACGGCCTGAGTGAACCGGCTTCTCTGGAACAGGTGCCTATGTCTCATCTACATGCAGCCTTGACACCTTGCTCAGGAACTCAAACACTAATTTGGATTATTTGTTTGGGGAAAAACTGACAGCTGCTCTTGGGTCGAGAGATTGTGAACTGGAAAGCCCAGGTTCAGATCTAGAGTTGCCAATTTCCAGGGAGTAGCTAGAGATCTCCCAAATTTACAACGGATCTTCAGGTGACATAGATCAGTTTTCCTGGAGAAAATGACTGCCTTGGTTAGGTGGATTCTATGGCATTATACCCCGCTAAACTCCCTCCCCTCCTCAAACCCCACCCTCGCCAGTCTTCAGTCCCAAAATCTCTAGGAGTTTCCCAATCCAGAGCTGGCAACCCAAGACGTCACCTCTGCTACGACCTTGCAGGGTGACCTTAGACAAGCCACTTCTCCCAGCCTTAGGGCCTTGTCACATGGTTAAAAAATTCCTCTTGTTCCCCATGTGTCCTCCACAGTCCTGCCAGCAGATGTTGTTTGTGAGTTCTCAGCTTAGAACTTTATTCTCAGAGGTGCATGGAACTCATTTGGGTTGGGACTAGGGTTGCCAATCTCTAGGTGGGGCCAGGGGACCCCCTGGTTTGGAGGCCCTCCCCCCGCTTCAGTGGCATAAAAAAGCAGGGGGTGGGGAGGAAAATGTCTGCTGGGCACTCCATTATTCCCTATGGAGACTGAATCCTATAGGGTATAATGGAGAATTTATTTGTAAGTATCTGGGGCTCCAGAGGGGCTGTTGTTTTGAGGTAAAGGCACCACATTTGCAGTATAGCATCCAGTGCCTCTCTTCAAAACACCCTACAAATTTCAAAAAGATTGGGCCAGGGGGTCCAATTCTGAGTCCCAAAAGAAGGTGCCCCTATCCTTATTTCCAATGGAGGGAAGGCATTTAAAAGGTATGCAGTCCCTTTTTGTGATGGCCAGAACTTCCTTTGGAATTAAATTATGCTTGTCACAGCCTTGCTCCTGGCTCCACCCCAATGTCTCCTGGCTCAACTCCCAAAGTCCCGAGATATTTCTTTAATTAGACTTGGCAACCCTAGTTGGGGCTGCAGCAAGTGGGGAGTGGTGGTGGGTGGGTTAAGCCTTCCCCCAACTCGAAAGAGCGCTGAGATAATATTTGCTCCATTGGGGGAAACTTACATGATGTACTGATGAGCTGCATGTAAGTTTTGCCAGTGGGGCAAAAAATAGCTCTCCAGGACCCATTTAGATAGACAAAAATGGTGCAGGGATAGAAGGCTTAAGCCCCCTCCTTCTCCCTGTGTACCATGGGAGGGGGTGTGGCTCACTGGTAGAGTATCAGCTTGACAAACAGAAGGTCCAGGGGGGTTCAATCTGTGGCATCCCCAGTTAAAAGGATCAAGTAGTAAGAGATGTGAAAAATCTGTTTGAGCTGCTGCCAGTTGAAGTAGACAGTACTGACCTTAAGCAATGGTCTGATTCAGTATAAGCCAGTTTTATGGCCCTGCTATGAACCAGTTGATGCTAATTCAGGAGCATTGCCTTCAATCCCTCTCGCTGAATGGGCGGAGACAAGGGTTGCTGCCTTTGGCTTGAGAAATTCCTGGAGATTTGGGGAATGATTCAAGGAGAGGATGGAGTTGGGGGGAAGATTGTTGTGGATGTGATGTCACGTTAGATGCTTGTTTTTTGCTAGACTCTATGGTATACTATAGACCCCCACTCTCTAGAGCTGCCCTTTCCCCCAAGGGAACTAATCTCTGTAGCAGGGTGGCCAAACTGTAGCTCGGGAGCCACATATGGCTCTATCACACATATTGTGTGGCTCTTGAAGCCCCCACTACCCTGTCAGCCAGCTTGGAGAAGGTATTTAAAGTTAAAGTTGCTTTCTTTCCATCTCTCTCTCCTCCATCACCCATATATTTTCCTTCCAGGAGAATTACAGACCTCACCTGGAGGTTGGTAACCCATATGCCTTGTTTTGCAGCCCTGCCTGCCAATGCAAGAGGAATAAATATAAATAAATGCAAATGTGCATGTTCAGAATGTGGACAAAAAGATACCCTGGTGAAATCTTTGACAAAGAGAAGAGTTGTTTTTTATATCCTGCTTTTCTTTACCTTAAGGAGTCTCAAAGCAGCTTACAGTACTTTCCTTTCCTCTCCCCACAAGAGCCACCTTGTGAGAGAGTTCTGAAAGAACTGTGACTGGCCCAAGGTCACTCACCATGCTTCATGTGCAGGAGGAGTGGGGAATTTCTGGATTAGAGTCTGCTGTTCTTAACCACTACACCATGCTGGCTCCCCTTGAAACACCAGCCCTCATGCCCTGACCTGGATAGCCCAGGCAAGCCCAATCTCATCAGATTTTAGAAGCTAAGCAGGGCCGACTCTGGCAAGTACTTGGATGGGAGACTGCCTTGGAATACCAGCAGTTGGGAGGACAGGGGCAGGCTTTATTCAGTCACCTCTCTAAATATCCTCCAGGCCCCCAGTAGGGAACATTCAGCAGAAGTTGCCATGGCTTCCAGGTGCAGGAAAGGAAATGTCCCCTGTGCAAGCACCAGTCGTTTCCAACTCTGGGGTAATGTTGCTTTCACAACGTTTTCACGGCAGACTTTTTTACAGGGTGGTTTGCCATTGCCTTCCCCAGTCTTTTACACTCCCCCCCCAGCAAGCTGGGTATTCATTTTACCAACCTTGAAAGGATGGAAGGCTGAGTCAACCTTGGGCCGGCTACCTGAATCCAGCTTCCGCCGGAATCGAACTCAGGTTGTGAGCAGAAAGTTCAGACCACAGTACTGCTGCTTTACCACTCTGCACCACAGGGCCGTTACCAGGTGCAGACACATACATAAAAATAGAAGAGAGAGAGAGAGAGAGAGAGAGAGAGAGGAAGGAAGGAAGGAAGGAAGGAAGGAAGGAAGGAAGGAAGGAAGAAAGAAAGAAAGAAAGAAAGAAAGAAAGAAAGAAAGAAAGAAAGAAAGAAAGAAAGAAAGAAAGAAAGAAAGAAAGAAAGAAAGAAAGAAAGAAAGAAAGAAAGAGAAAGAAAGACCCTCACAAGAGGAATTCATGTGCAATTCACCACCACCATGCACAAAAACAATATGGCTAAATTATGGGATTTGTTGCTGTGTGACACTGTAGAGACCTAAGTGGGCTTGAAAAAGAGACATATTTCTAAGAGACAGAAAAAAATCTGTGGCCATTAATCAAGATTTCATAGGGACTTTATGCACAGGAGAAGATGGGGCTGGACCAGAAATAGATACAACAAGGAATCAAACAACCCACAATCTTTCTGCTTCCTATTCACTTCCTTCATAAGCATCTGACAAAGGAAGGATACTTTTAGGTTTCATTCAGTTGGGAAATATGCTTTATTCTGGAAGTTTCCGAGTCAAAGGTTAATGTTCCAAGGGCTAGATAACCTTTCTTCCTTTAGGACCTTGACTACTGAGGGTTTTAAGGCCACCCTGTCTGAGAACAGTTGCACCATGCTCAGCTTGGCTAGTAACTGATTAAACTGTTTGTTCAACTCTAAAGTGCTGCTGGTGGAATGGCATTGCTGGACTGTAGTGGTCAGATTGACACCATGCCTTTAAATTTCCCTGTGAAACACCTGCAGTTTTACCTGTCCTTCCTTCCTTTTACCCACTCCTCCTGTTTTGTGTCTGCTTGCTGCAGAAGATGGAGAGGAGAAGGGTGAAAAGGGGGCAGGCAAATAGGTTGCAAGAAGTTCCTGTTGTCTCCCACTTGACTGGTAGATTTAAAGGAACAGAACAAATCTTCTGGTTGTCACCTGGCAACCCTGCAAGAATCAGATGTGCCTCTAGAGTTGTCACCATTTATCCCACAAATGCAGCTTTAAAATCCACAGCAGTGAGAGTGAAGGCAGCTGCAGCTCCTCCCATAATTTTGCTCCACCTCCTATTGACGGAAGAATAAGAGGAATGCTTAAACATCTATGTTTAAATCTCTCAATGCAGCAGGATACAGAGAGAGAGAGCACTGATGCAGCCCTCTCACCCTTTGGTTTCTACTCTGAAGAAGTTATTGGATTTATACCCCACTCTTCATTCTGAAAGAAGCCCTGTGGTGCAGAGCGGTAAAGCTGCAGTACTGTGGTCTGAACTCTTTGCTCACAACCTGAGTTTGATTCCGGTGGAAGCTGGGTTCTGGTAGCCGGCTCAAGGTTGACTCAGCCTTCCATCCTTCCGAGGTTGGTAAAATGAATACCCAGCTTGCTGGGGGGAAAGTGTAGATGACTGGGGAAGGCAATGGCAAACCACCCTGTAAAAAAGTCTGCTGTGAAAACGTGATGCGACATCACCCCAGAGTTGGAAACAACTGATGCTTGCACAGGGGACCTTTCCTTTTCCCCTTCACTCTGAATCTGGGGTTTGGGGATGGGAGGGGCCAGCATGGTACAATGCCATAGAGTCCACCCTTCAAAGCAGCCATTTTCTCCAGGGAGCATTATCTCCAGGCCCTTGATCCATCAAAGTTAATACTGTCTACTCAGACTAGCAATGGCTCTCCAGGTTCTCAGGTGGAGGTTTTTCACATCTACGTCGTGTTTTCATCTGGAGATGCCAGAGACTGAACTTGGGATCTTCTGCATGCTAAGCAGATGCGCTACCATTGAGCCTTCCCTATCCAGTCCTCCAGGAAGGAAGCACAACACCGAACAGATCTAGAGGCAGAACTACGTGGGTTTCTGGCAGGTCTGGGAAGAGTTCATTATTTGGAGCCAGTCTAGGGTAGAAGAACAAAGCATTAAAAAGAATCTGTTTCCCTGAGATTTGGGGGTGAGGCCTGCAGAGGGCAAGTTCTAGAGCAGGAAGGGATCCCAGTAGGGATGTGATGCCACAGAGTCCACCCCAAAGCAGCCCTTTTCTCCATGGGAATTAATCCAGGCAGCCTGGAGATCAGCTGCAATTCTGTGAGCTCTTTAAGCCCCACCTGGAGGTTGGCAACCCTATTTCTGCTCTTCATCTGCTGTGTGGCACACTTGGAATTTTGCTACAGCAGCTGTGGAGAACATTGGGGTGGACAGAAGGGCCTGTGGGAAAAACAGGTGGAAGAAGTCATATCTGCAGCATTGCCTGTTGAATTACCAGTTGTAAAAGAGAAGCCCAGATCACTGGGTTGCCGCTTGACAATCCTATTGGCTGGTTACTTTCCTTAAACCATGCAGAATCTCAGTTCCCCAAACATCTCAGCTGAGCAGCTCTCAGTTTCTCCAGTAAAAGGGAGGGTTTTGTGAGACAGACTTGCGCATAAAGCCACAGAAGGAAATCAAGTCTTGGAGAGATGAATAGAATTTAGAAGCATGCAGCTTTCCTAGTCCACAGCTCACTGTGGCTCTCCAGGTGGTAATGGGGAAATTGAAAAGTCCAACGTTCCTCCTCTTCTCTTTCATTATTCTGCTTCTTAACTGACCTTAGCTGCTGATGTGATCTTGAGTCAGTCACAAGTTCTCACGGAACTGTTCCTCTCGAGAGAAGTTTCTGAGAGTTCTCTCAGCTCTACCTACCTCACAGGGTGTCTGTTATGGGGAGGAGAAGGGAAAGATTGTAAGCCGCTCTGAGACTCCAAGTGATGAGTGGGGTATAAATCCAATCCTCCTTCTTTCTTCTTTCTTTTTCCTTCTTCTTCCCCCCCCCCCTTGCATAGAAAACAGGAAGAGCCTATAGAAAAATGAAAGTGAACATGACTTGTGGTGTTCCCTTAACTGTATTTGAAAATAAACTTGTTTTAATTTGGTTCAAAGGAGAATCTGTGGACTGGGTGCAGGGGAGTATCCATGTGGACATTCCCTCTTTTGCCACTATGAAGAGGGGGGTGGGTAGAGCTAAGTCTGCTTTCAGAACTCCTACTTTTAAAACTCTTGGTGCATGGCTCCAAGGGAAAGAGAGCCGGGGGCTTCAGAGCTGGGGAGGCAGAATGATGGGGAGGAGTAGGGTTGCCATCTCCAGGTTTGGAAAGACCTGGAGATTTGAAACCTGGAGCTTGGGGTTTAGGGAGGAGAGGGACCTTTGTAGGACATAATGACATGCAGTCCACCTTCCAAAGCAGCCATTTTCTCCAGGAGAAGCGGAATGTATGGTAACTGTAGAGGGGAGGAGAAGGGGCTAGTAGCAGCAGAAGATGAAGAAGATGATATTGGATTTATATCCCGCCCTCCACTCCAAAGAGTCTCAGAGCGGCTTACAATCTCCTTTACCTTCCTCCCCCACAACAGACACCCTGTGAGGTGGGTGGGGCTAGAGAGGGCTCTCACAGCAGCTGCCCTTTCAAGGACAACCTCTGTCAGAGCTATGGCTGACCCAAGGCCATTCCAGCAGGTGCAAGTGGAGGAGTGGGGAATCAAACCTGGTTCTCCCAGATAAGAGTCCGCACACTTAACCACTACACCAAACTGGCTCTGAGTAGCAAAGGAATGAGTGTGTGGATACTGTACCTGCCTGCTTCCGCTTTGCATGCTGCTGCTGCTGCTATGGCAGGGTCACATTTTTGTGTGCCTGAGCAGTCACAGCCCTGGGATCTCATTTTCCCAGGAGAATGCAGTTCTGAAACAAAAATGAATGAACAAAAACCATTCAAATTAGTGTGGTGCTTATAGAATGCAACTCCAAAGTGGCAATTTTAGAAGCAGTGCTTCAGACAGGGATACCCGCCTCCAAATAGGACCTGGGGATCCCCCCTCCCCCAGCATAGAAGGATCTGGACCATCAAAACCAGTACCCTCCCAACAAGAATAACAGCTTGTCTCCAAACTACAGAGATCAGTCCTGGAGAAAATGAGTGCTTTGGTGGGTGGACTCTACAGCATTGCACCTCACTGAGGTCCCTGTCCTCCCCAGGCTCCACCTCCAAATCTCTAAGGTGTTTTCCAACCTGGATCTGATAACAACCCAACCCCCAACCCCACCACTGGTGGCCAGGGGAACTTGCCAACTCTAGCTACAGAACCCTGGTTCAGCTCTAAAGTGAATAGCAGATACAATGAGCTACAGTGATGTTTTCTTTCAAACTGTGTGCCAGGGAGTTTCGAACTAGGGATATTGCTTACAGAAAATCAGCAATGGCAAACCAGCTTATCTGAGACACAGATTGCCCATCTTCTACCCAGTCTGCCCTGAAGTGGTCAAGGCTCCACCCATCTAGTGGGAACTCTCAGTTCCTGATGAACAATAGTGAGGCAGACTTAACAGGCCCAGGGCCCCACATGAACTAGACTTGAGTCGCAGATTGTTCTGCAGTTAAGGTTACCAGATCCCCCAGCAGAAGCAGGGGTCCCCTGCTGCAAAGCTTTACCTCCCCATCACCAGCTGGCTGGTGGTGGAGGAAGTTACACCTCAAAAGAGGAAGAGCTACCTGACATGCAGTAACATCTCTATGTCACTGCCCATCTGACCAAGAAGTGACACATTGGGCAACAGTCTGGTATTTGGACAAAAACTCTATGATAGAAGCTAAATTTACCATATATCGCACCCCCACCCAAAAAAATACCAGAGCATCACCCCCACATCCCAGACATGATGATGTCACTTCAGGGTCACATCGGACGTGATGTAGACATGTCATTGTATGTTGGATGGTCCTCCCTGCTGCTCTTGGTAAGTTCCATCCCCTGCCAGTTGCTAGGAGGGACCTGGCAAGTGGCAACCCTATCTGCAGTGCATCAGCATTCAACAGCAGAGAAGTTGATCTGGAAAGAATTCCACGATGAAGGAAAGTCTGGAAACCATGGGCAGTAGAAGATCTGTCTGTCACTCCAAGGAAGGGGATCTCCTCCATTTTCTCCTCTCACTTTGGGATGGTTCTAATGACCAGCTGATCACAATAAAATCAATGCTCCTAGATGTATCAATGACAGGGTCAGCTCCTGTCTCATGGAAAGAAGCAGACAAGAGAGGCAGGGCCAAGGTCTTTGACTGACACGTACATGTGAGTTTTGGGAAGTCACTTCAAACTCAGGGTTGTGTCCACTTCCAACTCACCTTTAAGGGCTGGCATCACACTGCCGCACTGCTAGTGCCAAGATAGGATGGCAAGGAGTCAGAATTCCTAGCCAATTGGCTTTAGGCCCATAGCCAATTGCCTGATTACTGCTGTGGTGCCAAAGTCTAACTTGTAGCAAAGATGTGGGACAAAATTTGTCCTGCAATTTGGCAAGACAAGAGCTGGTTTACCAAGTGGTGACATGCATTTGGCAATTTTTTTTTAAAAAAAAACATCCCTCCCCACTTAGTCTATTCTGGTTCACCTCACTACTGCCCCCTGCCACTCTGCTGGATGGTGGGAGGAAAACAGCGGCTGAACTGGGGCAGTGTGATCAGTGTTCCAGTGAGCTGATTCAACTTCCAGTGCAATCCAGAAGTGATTTAATCACATTGGGTGATGTTCTAGCATTCACTGCAAACTCTATGGTTAAACCTAGATATGCTCCCCCATGATGACATCACGTCTGGGTCATGCTGGAAGTTGTGTCAACATGCTGGGGATTCCCACCAACCCCCCCCCCCCACCATGTCAGTCTTTGCCACCCTCATCTGCTGCCAGTTGCCAGACTGTGCCTAGAAACCCTAAAAAACATACAGTAAACAGCATAAGTGCCCCAGACAAAAGAACATAAGAGAAGCCATGTTGGATCAGGCCAACGGCCCATCCAGTCCAACACTCTGTGTCACACAGTGACCAAAACCCAGGTGCCATCAGGAGGTCCACCAGTAGGGTTGCCAGGTCCAATTCAAGATATATCTGGGAACTTTGGGGGTGGAACCAGGAGCAAAGTGGTGGCAAGCATAATTGAACTCCAAAGGGAGTTCTGGCCATCACATTTAAAGGGACTGCACACCTTTTGAATGCCTTCCCTCCATTGGAAATAATGAAGGACAGGGGCACCTTATTTTGGGGCTCATAGAATTATATCCCTTGGTCCAATCCTTTTGAAACTTGGAGGGTCTTTTGAGAAGATGCATTGGATGCTATGCTGGAAACTTGGTCCCTCTACCTCAAAAAACAGCCCCCCGAGAGCCCTAGATACCCATGGATTAATCCTCCATTATTCCAGTCTCCATAGGGAACAATGAGTGCCCAGAAGACATTTCCTCCCCCCCCCCCTGTTTTCTGTTGACGCCTGAAGTGGGGGAAGGGCCTCCAACATGGGGGATCCCCTCCCCCCACCTGGGGATTGGCAACCCTATCCACCAGTAGGGTGGGACTCCAAAAGCCCTCCCACTGTTGCCCCCCAAGCACCAAGAATTCAGAGCATCACTTGCCCCAGACTACCTCACAGCTAGTAGCCACTGATGGACCTCTGCTCCTATTTGTATCTAATGAAGAGAACTTTGATACATGAAAACTTATATCCCCAAAAACGTGTTGGTCTCTTAAAGTGCGACTGGACTCAAATCTGGTGGTGGAAAGTGCCATCAAGTCACAGCTGATTTACAGAGACCCCGTAAGGTTTTCAAGGCAAGAGATGTTCATAGTTGGTTTGCCAGCCTAGCTCTGCAGAAAGGGAGAATCCTTGTAAACTGGTTGACGGAGCACACGGACCTATATTGGGGGCACCTCTGCTCAAGAGAAGCTACAGGAGCTGTGGGTGTGTTCTGAATAGCTGGATTCATGTCTCTTCTCTCTCCCCTTCGCCTTGCCTTGCCCCACCCTGGGTTCTGCTGTATCAATTATTCCTCTGAAAAGCCTGTTCATCGAGCTGACTTGGCGAAGGTAAAGCCACTTCACGGGAGGAGTCAAACAGGAGGCATGTACTTAATGCTTTGCCAAAGTGTCCTATAAACACAGCCCAGAATGAAACACAATCTTTCCCCGCTGCTTCCCTATTTAGGAGAACATGCTGGCGCTTGCGGCTAAATTAACTCTTGACTCCTGGGGTATGATGTCACATGACCTTTGTAGGATAAGGTTACCATTCATTCCAGAAATGCGTCCAATGGGAAGGCGGCGGCCTGATCTCATGCCTGCCTACCCTTCCTATTTATTGCTGGGTTTCTGCTTATCTCTAAATAACAGTCGCCCTATAATTTCCCACATGGCATTCTATTGTAAGGCAGGGAAGTCCCAAAAAGCAGCCCTGCACACACTTTGCTTGCCTCGGCCACTTTGTTTATGAGGTGTCTTTATGCCAATCACTTGAAAAGCAATATAGGCACACCGGATGAGTCAGAATCCCATTGTGCTGGGTAGTGTACACTTATCGTATACTAAGTTTTCAAACTGTGTTTGGAACAACCCTGGAGTTCCTTGGATGCTTGTCTAGAGTTCTTCAGCGAGAAGATTATTAATGGCAAATGAGCTTGGGTCCTACCAATCTCTCCCTGCATTCTACAGATATTGGGAAGGATTGGGAAGGTGTGTTCTAAGGGGCAGAATTACAATTTACATGTAATTCCATACTTCTTTTTTGATGATGAATTGCCTCTGATGGCAGTTCAGAAGACTTCACTTGGTTCACAATGCAGCAGCTACACTAAACTACCAGAAATCTCTCTCTCTGGTATTAGATCCAGGTGGGCAGCCATGTTGGTCTGAAGCAGTAGAACAAAGTTTGAGTTAAGTGATATCTTCAGGGCTTTTTTTGTAGCAGGAACTCCTTTGCATATTAGGACACACCCCTCTTATGTAGCCAATCCTCCAAGTGCTTACAGGGCTCTAATATGCAAAGGAGTTCCTGCTACAAAAAAAGCCCTGAGCATCTTTAAGACCAACAACATTTTGTTCATTGTATGAGCTTTCATGTGCATGCACACTTCCTCAGATACAATGAAATGTAATTTACCAGTCCATACCTATAGGCAGAGGGTGGGCAGTAAATTAGCATGCAACATAATGAAGATATTTATCATATTCAGGAACAACAAGCTTATTTTATATGGTTACCATTTAATACAATGAAGATGTTTTAACAGATGCAAAGACCAAACAAGAATAACAAGCTAAGTCTACATGGTCACCATTCGTTTGGATTCAGTTCCTGGAAGTAAAACGCAGAGAAGCAAATAAATATGTCAAAATTGGGGAATAATGTATCCTTCTTAATTATGATGTGCTAAGAGTAATTACCTGAGACCCTGTTGTTACACTCCATTCATCTCCTCTCAAGCATGGAAGTAACTAACAGCATCCTTTTCTTTGAGGTGGGGTCGCTCTGTGCAGGACCGCCCTTGAACTTGCACCAGACTGCAGCTGCATAGGTCCTTATGTGAACCCCCTTGAGAGCACACATACAACCTGTGCTCTATCAGTTGCACTGGCTCCAGATTGCATACCGAGTCAAGTTCAAGGTTTTGGTACTTACCTTCAAAGCCCTAAATGGTTTGGGACTGGGACCATCATATCTGCCACCTCTCCTACATGTCTCTTAGAGAGCATTATGCTGAACTGGTACCAACTAGTAGTGGTACCAGCTGGTAGTCCTTAGTCTCAAAACATTCCAGTTGTCCTTGACCAGGTCCAAGGCCCAGCCTGGTGGAACTGTCTTCCTAGTGAGATCCAGGCCCTGTGGGATTTAGCTCCGTTCTGCAGGACCTGTAAGACTGAGATGTTGGATAGATCAGTGGCCTCCCAGGTTTCTTCCTCCCTCCTTTATTTTCCATTCTCTTCTAGTTAAGATCCTCCCCATGAGTAGAACATGGATTATATGACAACCACTCAACTATTTGTGGGATAGATGTAAAATGCCATCTAATTGTAGATCCTATTGGGTATTTAAATACAGCAGAGCAAAAGAAAAACGCAGAGCATGGGTGTATTAGCTTTAAAGAGTAAAGTTGGCTAATTAGGGAGAAAAAAAAGGGAAGTGGGAGTTCAAAACAATAAACATCCTGTCTAGCTCTCTCTAATCTACATCTTGTCTCAGTGATGGCTAAAATGCATGTCAGTGCCCCAGGCAAGAGTTAGAACAAAGGCAGTAAAAGTTTCCCAAGCCTCCACCACTGGGACATCCTCAAAGCTATTGAATAGCCAATAGACAATTCCAATACCAACTCATTATGCATATTGTCACCTACTCTCTGGCAGGAGATACGTGCAGACTTCTCTATTGCCCCTAAGCAAACTAACTAGGAAATTAGCATGCATAAGCAAACATGTTAATTCTTTCATGACATCGGGAAAGGAACTTGCTCACATATCCCAACAAGATCTAATTGAACAGTACTGGAGTTTAATTGTATTGCATTTTATTATGTATTGTTGTATATTCATTTTATGTATTTTATGTTCTGATGTGTGTATATATATATATATATGTTGTATGCCACCCTGAGTCCTACTTATGGGAAATTGAGTGGGATAGAAATTAAATTTTGTTGTTGTTGCTATCGTCGTCGTCATCATCATCATCAATGTTAAGTTTGCTGCCAGGGTATTTGAAGGCTTGCATACTTACTTCCTTACTTGCCTGCCTGACAACTTGAATGATCTGCCAAGACCCTTTCTCTCTGTGCCCCCATTTTTGGAGGGGACATGGGCGACTGCCAGAGAGCAACTCCAAAGAGCTTGGTCCCTGCCCTCCAAATTTCCCTATTGGGGTGCCAGCTACAGTCAGCATCCCTAAACCACAGGGACTTCCCCCTGCCTATGCACTGAAGGGTTATCAGGTTCCTCCTGTAGGATTACCAAGAATGGGGGAGTGGGCTTTCGGGGAGCAGAGAACTTTATCTGACATTTCAGCAACATGCCCACCTAACTTCCAATGTTACCTGGAAGTGACATAGAAATGTCAGGGACATCAGGCTGACACTCTCGTTTTGGGACAAAATCTCTATAGTAGAATGCGCTTCTACTGTAGAGTTTTTGTCCAAAAGCCAAAGTATCATCACAACATTGCTGATGTGCCTATGTCATTTCTGGGTAATGTTGGTCACATAGGCACATTACTAAAGTGTTGAGTGTTCCTCCTTTTTTTTTACAGTGAGTTCCCCCTGCCACCAGCCAGCTGATCAGCCGCAGAGAGGTGGGACCTAAGAAAGGGGGACCTCCCACCCCCAGCAGGGGGTCTGGCATCCATAATGCTCTGGTGTTTAAGCTTAGGAGCAAGTGCCAGGCGAAATTAAATTATTTTGTTTACCCTTTTGAGATTTGCTTGATTTAATTGGTTGTTGTTTCTTTTGTTCCCATTGGGTAACTGAATTTTGTTACTTTTGTGTTTTTAACCAGGGCTCTTTTTTGGTAGAAAAAGCCCAGCAGGAACTTATTTGCATATTAGACCCACCTCCTGACCCCAAGCCAGTCAGAATTGCGTTCCTGTGTGTTCCTGCTCAAAAAAACACCTGGTTTTCACAATGCTAAACTGAATTTGGTGCTAATCTCACTGTACTGTTTATGTTGTTCAGTCGAAGGCACAGCTTAAGTCTATCATTTGAAAAATTAATACTTAAAACAAAAGCAAAAACTTAGCTGTTTAGGCTGCAGTTTGAAGGGGAAGAGTGATATGACAGGAAGATGCTTCTGAACCCTTTTCCACTGGATTGTTTTCCTACCTGAAATTCCCCCAATGAGAGAAAAAAATATGGATAAGTTGTCGCTCTCCCTCTTCCATGGGGAGCCTAGGAAAGGGAGCATCTGGGTGATCCAAGAAGTGACATCACAGTGTCCATGACATCCTTTTGCTCCCCTCCCCCCCCTGCATTTTTCTGCCACTGCTCAGTTGATTGAGTGTAGGCAATTGAGAGTGGGGAAAAGTCATAAGGTTGCCAACTCTGGGTTGGGAAATTCCTGGAGATTTTGGGGGTAGAGCAGGGTTTGGGGAGGGGACAAGCCTCAGTTGGGTATAATGCCATAGAGTTCACCTTCTAAAGCAGCCATTTTCTTCAGGGAAACTGATCACAGGAGGCAGAGTCAACTCCAAAAAGTCAGGGAAGCTGCCACAGAAGGCAGAGTCACTTACAAAATGTCAGGGCGCGAGATTATTTTAAAATAAATTTTTATTTTCTAAATAAATTTTTATTTTTTAAATAAAACATATATCATTCTAAAAGCACTTGGCGAGCACCAAGAAAAGTGTTGGTGGACACCCTAGTGCCCAGGGGTTCCATACTGGGGGTGCCACCTTTAGGTTTTTTCCCTGAATGTATATACCATGGAACTCATTTGAAACTGTTATAGTTTGCTTACTTCAAACCTAAAAAGAAGAGATTGACAAGGCACGCTAAAAAGATTAAGAAGGATTTTTAAATACCATATCTCATGATTCGAGAGGTTGATTCATGACTTTTTAAATGTAAATTTGGCAGCTGCAGTATAGAAATGTCATAACTCCATCTGTCTAAAGCTACACACTTCATATCTATTATCTCTCTTTTTGGCCTTTTCTCTCTGTATCCAGTTGGAAGTCTTTTATCTGGCTCTGAATGCCTCTTTAGCCCCTTTGATGGCATCTGTTGGCATCTTTGCTCCTTGTAGAGTACACAGCGTCCCAAGCAACAAGTGGGTGCTGTGAAGAAATGAGAGCACAAGTTGCTGGGAAAAAGTGGCTTATGGCACAATGAAACAGTTACCTTCTTGCTAGGGTTACCATTCCACAGTTGAGGGTGGGGAATCTTCCACTTTTGTGGTCTTGCCCACTGCCACCCAGCTAGCAGGTGGGAGGAAATCCCCCCCCCCCCCCAACAGCAGCATTGCCAGAAATAAATACAACGTGCCCATGTCACCTGGAAATGAAATAGTTATATTGGTAATGTTGGGTGGCTGCTGTTTTGGGGGCAAAACTCTGTGTTTTGAGGTTGATTTTGCCATGGAGTTTTGCCCCAATACCAGAGTGTCACCACTGATGCCACCAACATGCCTATGTCATTTCTGGGTGATGTGAGCATGTCATGCAATGTCAGTTCCAGTGACATGGAGACATCGCGCTAGGATGTTTCTGGCTCCTGGAATGACTTCTGCACCCCCCTGCTGTCCTCTTCGAGGGACCTGGCAACCCTACTTCTTGCAGAGAATCAGTCAAGTGTATGTGCCCCATATATTGTTCTCTTGTGCAACAAGAACAGCTGGGGATTCAATGATATGCAGAGGCAACATGCCTCTGAATTCCCAATCCCAATAGCAAACAACAAGGGAAAGCCACTGCATTAAAAAAAAGTACAAATCATGATGGGTTCACATAGACCAGCTCATTGATTGGTTTCTCTACCCTTGAGGACTAGCCACTGAATATGCCAATTGGCTCTAGTGTATTGCTTCAGAGAGGATGTGAAAATTCTGCCTTCTCAGGCCCAGTGCACACAGTACTCTGTCCCTGAGTCCATCCCCTGGGTCTTGTTGACAAACGTGCTGTGGGAGAAGTTTGAAATCATTGAGTGGCAGATTTGGATTGGAACTGTAGTGTGCAGGGAGAGGCGTCTTAGGCAGGGTGTCCTCCCTCTGGTGTGGTTTTCCATCCCTGAAGTGGGGCTGTTTCCTATCAGGAAAATGGTATAAGGGGGGAGGGCTTGTGCCATGGTCCTAGTACAATTTGAGCTCCCCACATACCTGGGAATTACAGCACTAGCGTGGCCCCTCTGCAGGTGGGGCCTAGAGATCTTCTAGTATTACAACTGATCTCCAGATGGCAGAGATCAGTTTCCCCGGAGAAAATGGCTGCTTCCTATGGCGTTTTGCCCTGCTGAGGTCCCTCCCCTCCCCAAACTTTGTCCTTCCCAGGTTCTAGCCCCCCAAATTTCCAGGAATTTACCAAGCTGCTGTTGGCGACCCTGAGGTAGATCTGTGACGGTACATTCACTTTTGTAAGTTGTCACTGGATGGTGGAGTTATGAAGGAATGAGTTCCTTGCTGGCACTGCCTGGTTGTTTCTTATAGCTTTTGCCTGAAGCAGCCATGGCTCTGAATCTCTCTCTCACTCTCTCCCCTCCCGTGCATTTGCACAGCCTTCTTTATTCCCTGTAATGCAGGTATTGCTTAAATATCTGCCGTTTCCTCTTTCAGATGACTTGCCAAAAGATTATTGAGAAGGTTATTTTGGAGGCTTAAAAATGGATTATTGATGGAGCCCACCAGCGCTGAAGAGAGAAGGAGAGAGACAATTTCATACCCACATGAATGAGCTGCAGCTGTCTCCCTCAGGACTGTTGAGTGCTGGCAGGGAAATGCTTTAATGGAAAGGAGAAAATGGAGAGATTTTGTAGTGGAGGAATCTTGCAAAAATCTTGTTTGTCAAAGAGTTTTCTTAAAAAGTGCACAACATTTAGACTGTAAAGCCTTTTCAGACATTTATAGTACATACAAAGGACACATTTTTAATGGTAGGGAAGTGGAAATATTTATTAGGGTTTCTGATCATGCAGAGAGAGGCCTACAAGTATACACTTGTACACCTGGAGGTGTTCTTTTCCAGTGTACACTTATAAAGTTCTCTCATGCATAGAGATGTAGGATCATAGGCCATATGAATGCATTTTCATGAATACACATGGCAACTCAGCAGGAGATGGGGAAGATGGGGGCTTACAGCTGGAAGGTGATCAGTGTTCTCAGTACAATGACCTGACTTCCAGCATGACCTGGACGTGGCATCACTGGATTGGGGTGATGCTCTAGTTTCCACTCAAAACTCTATGGATTCAGCATAGAGTTTGGCGCGAAGGCTAGTGCATCACCTGAAATGACGACATCACTTCTCAGTCATGCCAGAAGCAATGCTGTCACATTGGGGATGCCAATCCCCCTCTCCATTTTGCCAGATAATTCCTTCCTGCTGAACGGCAGCAGGGAAAGGCAGCAGGGGACAGAGATGATAACACTCCGAAGACATGTGCTTGTTTGTGAAAGCTTCATATTGATTATGGAAGCTGTAAAGGTATTCACATAAGACTGTCTGGACCCCTCTTTGACAAAGTACTGGAAATGGCGTGTCCATGCAAGCTCCAGAGGTGGCAACCAAAAGTCTGACTTGCTTAAACTTGAGAATTACTACACAAGCACTTTTTCCTATTTGTAGCTTTCATGCACTTTACGCATCAAGGAACTTTTGCATCCTCTGTGATAAACTTTTGCTTTCTGAGATGGACTTATACTTTATAAAGATTGATGAGTATTCTATGTATGAATTATGAGTGTATACGTTGTTCTATATATATAGTGTGTGAAACCCTCAAAATAGGTTCATAATTTTGCACATATTGACAATTAGGTTTATTGAATATTGTAAGAACAGACTATGTAAGACTGGTGTTTAGTGAAACATTCATGGTTATTTTTGTACCTGAACTTCCATGTGGGGTCTGGAGATTTGGAATTTCAACTGCTCTCTAGACTAGAGATCTGTTTGTCCAGAGACAATGGCTGCTTTGGAAGGTGGACTGTATGGCTTTATACCCTGCTGACATCCCTCCCCTCCCCAAACACTGCTTTCCTTAGGCTCTTCTCCCCAAATCTCTAGGAATTTCCCAACCCAGAGGTGTCCAGCTACGTGCCGTATCAGGGCCAGCATCAGCATACCCTGAGGTTGGGCAGCTACCAGGGCCTAGGGCTTGTGGTAGGACCCTCTGCTAGTGACTCCCCATCCCTGCGTCTCCTCTGATGCCTGCACTCACTCTTCTCTTACCTGCTTGCAAGTGCTTTGTTGACCATGCTCCTAACAGCATGTATTGCCCAAGCTGCTGAAGAAGGGCATGGATGTGAGTGGTGCATAGCAGTGGTGCTCCTGGTGGCTGTGGCAGTGACATCCCAAGCTGCATCCACTTCCCAGCACCATCAGGTAAAGGGCATATCGATTGCATAGGCAGCTGTGACTGCAGGCAGTGGGAGAACTGCTGAATGGGCAGGGGAAGGAGACATAAGTAAGACAGGGGGCATATGGATAGGTGGGCAAGAATGGGGTCTGGCACCTGGCATATGTCCTTGGGCACTATCTGCCTGCCCCCCCCCGCCCAATCTGAAACTGGCCCTGTGCCTGATGGTGGACCTCATTGTGGAAAGACAGCAACAGGTCTCCTCTCAGTGCAGAAAACACCAGGGCACATTGTCCTCCCTCCCATTTATTGATAAAAGAAGACATAGAGCAATGGAGTGATTTAGACTGAGACAGGAGCATGGTTTCAAGACTCGCTGTCCCGGGGGAACAGATCTCTGTAGTCTGGAGATCAGCTATTCTTCCAAGAGAACTCCACAGCTCACCTGAAGGTTGGCAATCCTGTGTGTTAGGTACTTCTTTCACAATATATGCCATCATAACTCTTTTTGTAGAAAAAGCCCAGCAAGAACTCATTTGCATATCAACATTGTTCCACACAGGGCTTTTTCTGTTGAGAAAGTCAAGTGAGAACTCATTTGCATATTAAGCCACACCCCCTGACATCACCATTGTTCCACACAGGGCTTCTTCTGTAGAAAAAGTCCAGTGCGAACTCATTTGCATATTAGGCCACACACCCTGACACCAAACCAGCCAGAACTGCGCTCCTGAGCGTTCCTACTTTTAAAAAGCACTGAATACCATTCAACAGATTTTCTGGGCCTGGTCTACAGCTTCACATCCAGGTTTATTCCTGTTTCTGCTTACTAGTCTGGCAAGCATGCTGAGTGTCAGGCTCTGTAACTCTATCATGCTGAAATTATAAAATACTAACCAAATGGACTCTCCATACTAACCCACAGCCTTTTGTTATACTGTAGCTAGCATGCATATCAAAGAGGGGACGTTTGAAGTGTTAACTTTGTTTAGGTTGTAAAAAGAGCAAAGGAACGCGACCATTAGTAGATACCGCGGTCGGCCAGCATCTTCCCAGAGGCAAAGAGATAAGCGGAAGCTCTCGTGTGAAAGTTTGCACCTTCACTCCCTGTTGTTTTGAGAATAGTGGTTTTGTTTAGATATCGCTTTGATGTAGAATTCCATAAGACTAAGAGGCACCCATTCCCAGGTATTAGTCTCAACTTTTGTATCCAGCTATGAGTTTCCAATAAAGTATACATTATCAAAGATTTCAGGTTTTCACGGCTGGTAACATCATTAGGGTTTGTAGAGTCTTTCGGGATCATTGAGTAAATGCACAGTAAATGCACAGCACTTAAATGCACAGCAGCCAAGAAGGTCTGAGCGCCTGCTCCGGCTGCAACGCCACTGAGGATGTTCTCCGCAGCTGAGAACGAAACGTCTGGAAGGAAAACTTTCTCCAGTAGAACACGGCACTTGATCCCGAAAGACTCTACAAACCCTAAAGTATACATTGTTTCAATGAATACTGCCTTGAGTCTCCATCGCCTGACACTGAGGAATGCAACAATGGCAATAGGGAGAGCATGGTTAAGCACCTCTGAGCACATGCATGAACACACACCCCTATTTGTTTAATCTCAGAACTAGAAGGGACCACCAGGGTCCAGGGCTGGTGTGTCCATTAGGCAGCCTGAGGCGGCTGCCTGGAGCATGGCCCAGGGGGGAGGGTGCCAGTTTTGGTCCTTCTGCCCATCCTCACCTCCGATGTGAGGGAAATAGTGAGCTTGGCGGTGGCTGCCACGGGGCTTCTGGCCTCAGCACACACACATGCCACTCGCTCGCCATCACTCCGCCACTCACATCTGTGCTTCCAACTGCAGACAGAAGGGGTGGAGCAATGGTGTTTGTGCTTGCATGTGTGCTGAGGCCAGAAGCCCCGCAGTGGTTGCTGTCAAGCTCACCTTTGCCAAGGAGGCAAGGGGCAGAGGGAGCACCTGGCCTGGGGTGCCGGCCTTGCACCAGCTCCCTAGCATCACCACTGCCAGGGTCATCTAATCAGACGCTTGGTCAGTCAAGGTCAGTTTGGTCTACTCATTTTAGCAGCAGCTCTCTTTTTGCTGCAGATGGTGGGGACTGAACCTGAGACCTTCTGCACGCCAAGCAGATGCTCTACTACTGAGTCACTGCCCCTCCCTGCATGGTCTTCTCCCTTCCCCCCAGTTGGTGTGGCTGCAATGCCCTCTTGGTTGTCACCAGTACAGCCAGCTTTCTCACAAAAGGCTACAAAAGGCAATGATTGTGTAGAGCAGGGCCAAACTTGCTTGACGTAAGAGCCACATAGAATAAATGTCAGTTGTCTGAGAGCTGCTAGACATGGGAGGGAGGTAGGGAGGGAGGAAGGAGGGAGGAAGGAGGGGAGGGAGGTAGAAAGAAAGCAACTTTAAATGCATTTTCCAAGCTGTCAGCTGGCTTGGCCTGGAGAAGTGATTTAAAGAGACAAATTCCTTCTCCATTCCCTCTGATGGGATGGTGGAGGCTTCGAGAGCCACACAACATGGGTGAAAGAGCCACATGTGGTTCCTGAGCCACAGTTTGGCACCCCTGGTGTAGAGTGAGGAAGGAGCAGCACCTTCTCAGTGTTCAATGGTTGATTTTTGCATCCTGGAAGAATGTCAGAAGAGGTCTCTTGAGAGAGAAAAAATCTGAATATCTGCCAAAAATTTAACATGAGCTGCACATTGATCCCCTCCCCCCCAATCATCTGGCAAGGCCAGTTTTTCATCAAACACCCCACTGACTGAAAGGAACATCTGCAACCTTCCCGCTATACCCCAGGCCTCCCCAGTGCTCCGTACAGACAAGCTCACTCCAGACCACAGCTGTCAAGTAGGACAAAGGGCACGAGACTTAAAGCAATACAGATTGGAGAGAAACAAGCTGTGCTGATTTTCTTTTCCCATTCCTTGGAGAGAGAAGGCTTCTCTGTTCCAGGCAATCTGCGTGGAAGCCAGGATTGTCCTTGCTGTGTTGCTTCATCTGCCCTCACTTCCTGCAATTAGAGCTGGAGGAGTCTCAAGATTTAGGAACTGTCAGCTCAAGTATTAAGGCACCTGAGCTGGCCTCTCCCTCTCCCTCCCTCTCTTTGGTAGCAGGGCCTCAATTCCCTCTGAATCTTCAGGGCATTCTGGCTTATTTGGATTCCGGAATCTAAATTGTGCAAGAGCGCTTAGGGAGCAGGAAAGTTCACAGAGATAAAAACGTTGCTCAGACAGGGGAGGAGGGTAGAACCACTGTGCACAAGGGACAAAATCTGAGGAGACTAGAACAATCTGAGCAATGCTAAAATGGTTTAAGAGGGCAAATAAATGCCGAAAACAAGAATTGATGAAATGCTTGTGGCACCATGAAGATGAACAAGTTCTTATTCTAACATAAACCTTTTGTGGTTGCAGTGTTCCCCAACCGTTTTCGCACCAGGGACTGGTTTTGTGGAAAACAATTTTTCCACGGACCAGGTTTTTGGTGGGGGGGCATGGTTTCAGGATGATACAATTGTGAACGTTATTTTGGTGTGGTGATTAAGTGTATAGACTCTTATCTGGGAGAACTGAGTTTGATTTCTCACTCCTCCACTTGCAGCTGCTGGAATGGCCTTTGGTCAGCCTAGCTATCTCAGGAGTTGTCCTTGAAAGGGCAGCTGCTATGAGAGCCCTCTCAGCCCCACCCACCTTACAGGGTGTCTATTGTGGGGGAGGAAGATATAGGAGATTGTGAGCCACTCTGAGATTTGGAGTGGAGGGCAGGATATAAAAATTATTATTATTACTACATTGTAATATATAATGAAATAATTATACAACTCATGGCCCGGTTGCTAACAGGCCATGGCCCGGTACTGGTCCACGGCCTGGGGGTTGGGACCCCTGGTCTAGAGCCCACACCTTTGGATCCATTGAGCTATGTGAATCCTAGCCCACAAAGGTTGGCCCTAAAACTGGCTTGTCTTAACGGAATCAAAGACCCTTGTTTATCTTAGGGGAAGAAGAAGATGAAGATATTGGATTTATACCCACCTCTACTAGGAATCTCAGAGACTCAGAGCAGCTCACAATCTCCTTTACCTTCCTCCTCCACAACAAACACCCTGTGAGGTGGGTGGGGCTAAGAGAGCTCTCACAGAAGCTCCCCTTTCAAGGACAACTCTGGAGAGCAATGATTGACCCAAGGCCATTCCAGCTGCTGCAAGTGGAGGAATCAGGAATCAAACCCGGTTATCCCAGATAAGAGTCCACACACTTAACCACTGCACCAAACAGTGAAACAGCCACATTTGAATGTGTCTGGTTCGGTGATATTAGGTGTGACCTTTGATTTAACTCTGCCTTGGTTCTTGGTTCTGTGGTTGCCTACTGCTGAAGTTATTTTGCAAAAGAATATGTTCCTGGAATTTTAAAAAAGAATATTCTGGGTAGGCTGAGTCTATTCTGTGTGCCTTAGCATTGACAGCTTCCAGATTCATCTATGGTCCACAGATCGTAGATATTGAAATCCAAACATTGGGGCTATGAACAGACATAGCTTTCTACAAAGCTTTCTACTGAGCTTTCTACAAAGCTGAGAAAAGCCTCCAGGTTTGCAGAAAAATTTGAATTACAACAACTGATAGATGGCTCTGAAGGTCACTTCCAACTCTATGATCTCCAGTCTCCAGAGATCAGTTCTGCTGGAAAAAATGGCTGCTTCAGGGGTGGCCAGGGCCTCTATGTCATATTCAGGCCTCATTTTGGGCAGGAGCTCTTTCTTTCTTACTCCCCACCCTACAAAAAATACTTGCTTTTGAGCTCCATTGTTCAAACCCCCTGAGAAAATTTTGCTGAACTCTAAGATTTAACAAACTTTCTAATATTTTTCCCCACAAAAACCGGGAAAATAACTAAAATATTGAAAGCAGACAGATGGAAATCTTCATTATGCCCCTGTGGCCACATAGGAGAAAGCAATTTTAAAAGTATGATGGGAGTAAGGTTTGATTATGACAATTATAATTCCAGAAGCATTTTCAGGTAGATGCTGAGCTGATATCATTTAGTACACCTTCTGGTGATGTCAGGCGTGTGTGGTATGTGCAAATAAGTTATGCAAATAAGTTGTGCTGCTGAGCTCTGGCACCTCTTTTTCTATGAAATGACCCCTGGGTGTGTCCATTGAGGTCCCTCTCCTCTCCACACTCCTCCCTCCTAAGTCTCTAGTCCCAAACCTCCAAGAATTTCCCAACCTGGAATTGTCGTCCCTAGACTGTATTTCACTGATGGCTGATGGTTAAAAATACATATTGATAGAGACATGGAGTAGCCTTGCCAGTCTCCAGGTCCAGACAGGGGATCCCCTGGTTGTGCAGGCTCCTTCCCACCACCAGCCAGCTGGTGAGTGGGGGAAGCCCCACCCCAACAGCCATGATGTACCTTTAAATCTCAGCAGATTTAGAAGAAGCTTGCAAACTGTGTTTTGGAATATGCGTGTGCCTTTAAATCTCAGTAGGAGGAAAGCTGCATGGGGCCAGGGCAAGCAGGCCAAGCTACGTGGCTCTTTCCAGTAAGTGTGTGAAGTTGTGGGAAAGGAAGACAGCAGAGTCCCTCTGTTTGTTTTACATTGGTTTCAGAAGTCCTTTGCATAGTAAAATGGATAGTAAAGAGTAAACTAGAACCTGATTATAGGACAGAGGAAAACTCCATCCCCTAGACTGCTTTGTTCTGTACTTTCATTTTCTTGTGATAGTCTGAAGAAGTTGGTTGAAATACAGCAGATAGTTATATTTAGCAACTCCTGTGAGTAAATTGCCACAATGAGTTCACAAAAGTGTGGGCTTGCAAATTGTTTGTGTTTATTCTGTTTTGTGAGTGAGTGAGTGTGTGTATGTTCCTTAATAAAGCCACGCTTGGAAGTACTACCAAAGCCTTGCAAGGGACATGTGGGGGTATGACAAATGTCACTTTCATGAGTGGAAGTGCAGCTGCTGGGAAATCCTTGGAAGGTAAAAAAGAGGATGAGGAAATGAAGACTGCATTCAGGGGAACTGCACTGCTGTGTTTTTATGTATTTGTTTTTGTAAGGAATGGGAAAGTCTCAACACTCCATCCCCAAAGTCCCCAGGTATTTTCTGGCAACCCTACCATGGAGCCAAAGGAAGAGGCTAATAAGCCCCCGTGGCTGGCAGCAGGCAAGAGCCCACAAAAGCAGGGAATCCCTCACCCTCAATTGGGGAAGGGTAACCCTAGTCCCGGTCCTCCCCAAGTTTCCTCCCCAGATCTCCAGGAGTTTCCCAACCTGGCTCTGGCAACCCTACACCCCATCCTTTGCCAGTGGCTGGGGGGGACGTGGCAACCATAATGGACACTCATGACTCAACTTGTGTCACAGGCAACATGTATCTTGGCCCTGCCCCATATGAACATAAGAGAAGCCACGTTGGATCTATACACACACACACACACACTGTGGCTAATAGCCACTGATGGACCTCTGCCCCATATTTTTATCTAACCCCCTCTTGAAGCTGGCTATGCTTGTAGCCGCCACCACCTCCTGTGGCAGTGAATTCCACATGTTAATCACCCTTTGGGTGAAGAAGTACTTCCTTTTATCCATTTTAACCTGACTGCTCAGTAATTTCATTGAATTCCCACGAGTTCTTGTATTGTGAGAAAGGGAGAAAAGTACTTATTTCTCTACTTTCTCTATCCCATGCATTATCTTGTAAACCTCTATCATGTCACCCTGCAGTCGATGTTTCTCCAAGCTAAAGAGCCCCAAGCGTTTTAACCTTTCTTCATAGGGAAAGTGTTCCAAACCTTTAATCATTCTAGTTGCCCTTTTCTGCTCTTTTTCCAGTGCTATAATATCCTTTTTGAGGTGTAGTGACCAGAATTGTACCCAGTATTCCAAATGAGACCGCACCATCGATTTATACAGGGGCATTATGATACTGGCTGATTTGTTTTCAATTCCCTTCCTAATAATTCCCCGCATGGTGTTGGCCTTTTTTATTGCAATTGCACACTGTCTTGACATTTTCAGTGAATTATCTACCACGACCCCAAGATCTCTCTTGGTCAGTCTCTGCCAGTTCACAACCCATCAACTTGTATTTGTAGCTGGGATTCTTGGCCCCAATGTGCATTATTTTGCACTTGGCCACATTGAACCCCATCTGCCACATTGACGCCCACTCACCCAGCCTCAACAGATCACTTTGGAGTGCCTCACAATCCTCTCTGGTTCTCACCACCCTGAACAATTTAGTGTCATCTGCAAACTTGGCCACTTCACTTCTTACTCCCAACTCCAGATCATTAATGAACAAGTTAAAGAGCATGGGACCCAGTACTGAGCCCTGCGGCACCCCACTGCTTACCATCCTCCACTGCGAAGACTGCCCATTTATACTCACTCTCTGCTTCCTATTAATTAGCCAGTTTTTGATCAACAAGAGGACCTGTCCTTTTACTCCATGACTCTCGAGCTTACTAAGGAGCCTTTGATGAGGAACTTTATCAAAAGCTTTCTGGAAGTCAAGGTAAACAACATCTATTGGGTCTCCTTTGTCCACATGTTTGTTCACCCCCTCAAAGAAATGTAACAGGTTAGTGAGGCAAGATCTTCCCTTTCAGAACCCATGCTGAGTCTTCCTCCATAACTCGTGTTCATCAATGTGCCTATTCATTTTGTCCTTGATAATGGTTTCTACCAACTTTCCCGGTATTGAAGTCAGACTGACTGGCCTGTAGTTTCCCGGATCTCCTCTGGAACCCTTTTTAAAGATGGGGGTGACATTTGCTACCTTCCAGTCCTCAGGAACGGAGGCAGATTTCAATAAAAGATTACATATATTTGTCAGAAGATCCACAAGTTCAACTTTGAGTTCTTTCAGAACACTTGGATGTATGCCATCCGGACCTGGTAACTTATTAGATTTTAATTCGTCTAACAGTTGTAGGACCTCCTCTCTTGTCACCTCAATCTGACAATCCAACAAAGCTCATAGCAAATGGGTTGTCTGAGTGCAGAAGTTGAGTTTTTGCAGAGTGTCAGTCAAACACTTGAGGCTGAAAGTTTTTATGCATTCCCTCATTTGCTGTTTAGATGGCTAATTCTAGGTGAGGAACAAAGTACATCAAGCCACCTACACGGCTATTGTGTGACTAAGGGAATGTCCATCTTTAGCAGGAAATCTTGTGCAAGAGCACTGATATCCCATTAACGGTTTTCCAGAGCAAAGACTGAGTAAAGAAAACAGCCTCTTGGGCTGAGCTCTGCTTAGTTTAATTAGATGTTCAAGCACTTCTCGCCCCTTTTCATTGTTCTAAAGCCATCTATTTCTCGGAGGAAATCTCCTGTCTGTCAGCACTGCTTGGCAACCTTCACAGGATATGAGCTTCCTGATTCCTCCACCCAATCTTTGCCACCACTGTTTAAAAACCACCCATTGACTGCCATCCTGCCCCAGAGGCACAAATAAACTTTCCTGGAATAGCTGCTGATTAGCCTCCCTGGAAGTGCTTGAAGACTTTTCTGGCCCACCCAAGCTGGTCTGTGGAAGTCCTTCGTCACATTCTGATGCCAGCCTGGGAGAAACAAACCTTCATGCATTGCTGATCTCAGGATATGTCAAATGAGTCAGTATTCAGTAAGGTAGTAGATGTATGATTAGCGTGGCAGCCAATCTTTCCCCCTCTTTCCAATGTACTGTTTCTTTATTTCTTTAGATCTTTGTACCTCACTTTTGTTCCCAGTGGGGACCCCAAAAAGCTCACAGCATTCTTCTTCATTTTTCCACACAACACCTATCCTATGTGGTAGGTTAGGCCCAAGAGAGTGACAGGCCCAAGATCGCCCAGTGAATTTCCATGTCAGGCTGGGAATTCAAACTGGTATCTTCCAGTTGATGGCTACATCACACTATCAGTGTATCCTAACTGGGGACTGGTGGGATGATATTGCAGTGGGAATCATTCTTACTATAGTTGCCAGATCTGGATTGGGAAATACCTGGAGATTTGGGGGAGGGGGCCCTGGAAGGGCAGGGGTTTGGGGAGGGAGTGCAGTAGGATATAATGCCATAGAATTCACCCTTCCAAAGCATCCATTTTCTCCAGGGGAACTGACCTGTCTCATCTGGAGATTAGTTGTAAAAGTGGGAGATCTCCAGGCCTCACCTGGAGATCAGCAACTGCCCTGCTGCATATATCTTATTGGTTCTGTTTCTTTATCTCCCTGGACTAGAGAATTATAACATTTGGACCAAAACAAAATTTGAATCCAGCAGCACCTTTAACACCAACAAAGTTTTATTTAAGGCATATGCATTTGTGTGCAAGCATGTGCTTGCTTATGAAAGTGTATGCCTTGAATAAAACTTTGTTGGTCCTAAAGGTGCCACTGGACAAATTTTGTTCTGCTACTTCAGACCAATTGGCTACCCCACCTGAATCTATTATTGGAGAAGAAAGTTAAGAGTTAGATTCTGGGATGGTTCTTAATGGCTTTTGGTTAGCTTTATGAAAAAACTAATGGGCTACAGTATAGGACACAATGGAGAAATGGCCAGTCCCTGCTTCTCAAAGGTTTAGTTCCCATCTAAGTGGTTTTCTTAAGCATGCTTTATTTTCTCCCATACAGAGAAAGATAACAGTGCTGAACATGGATCAGCTAATCCGACTACAATCTCTCACTAAAAGGATTGCCAGCTACCTGGAGAGGAAAAAAGGTCCTGTCCCTTTAATCGAGGCTTAATGGGATGTTATTTACCAGGTGATGTTATTTACCCCCATGCTGTAAAAAGCTTTGCTGCCCATTCCGACACATTAAGCCTCGATTAAAGGGACAGGACTGTTTTTCCAGGCATATGAGTTACCCTACTAACTAGCAATGGTGCCAAATTTTGGATTCAGTGCTGCCCATTGAATTTCACTGGTCTGTTCCTTCTGAGCCCATTCTAAATCGGGCATGGACCTCTCATGTTGTACACAATTTAGAAAGGGCTGTTCCCCTGCTCCCGGATCTGTTGGGTGGAGACCAGGACTCTTTTTCTAGCAGGAGCTCCTCTGCATATTAGGCCATGCCCCCCTGATGTAGCCAATGGGAAATGTGAATGGTCACTTCCATCTATGTTGTGTTTTTTTTCCACCCAGTAGAGATGTGTGCATATGTACATCATAGCCATCCCCCCCACACACACACACACCAGACACCCCACTCCATGATGGAGGCTTTGGTAATGTGGCTTTTCAGTGTGAGACCAGCACACGGAGGAACTGCTTCAGGATGTGCAGTCTGGTCACCCCTTCCCTCGCCTATTTAATTCACCATAAATACAGGCATGGCCAGGCCGCACCAAGCCTCCAGTGTGACCGCAGCCAGGAAGGTTATGTTTTTTCCCTAGTCAGATGCAACATGCGGCGGCGGACAGGGTCAAGAGCCTGGGGGTGCTATTGGAGCCGTCCCTAAAGATGGAGGCTCAGATAGCAACCACTGCCAAGTCCGCGTTTTTTCATCTTAGACGGGCAAGGCAGTTGGCCCCCTTCCTGGACCGCGACGACCTAGCAACAGTGATCCATGCTATGGTCACCTCGAGGTTGGATTACTGCAATGCCCTCTACATGGGGCTGCCCCTGTGCCGGACCCGGAAATTGCAGCTGGTGCAGAATGCCGCGGCCGGGCTGTTATTGGGCCTCCCAAGGTGGGGGCACATTCGGCCGGGTCTTCGGGCTCTGCACTGGCTTCCAATAACATACCGAGTCCGGTACAAGGTGCTGGTCATTACCTTTAAAGCCCTATATGGCCTGGGACCTGCCTACCTGAAGGACCGTCTCTCCCCACACGTTCCCCAGAGAGTACTGAGGTCTGGGACTCAAAACCTTCTCACCATCCCCGGGCCCAAGGAAGTCCGTCTCAAGACAACCAGAAACAGGGCCTTTTCTACAATGGCCCCCACATGGTGGAACCAGCTGCCGGAAGAGGTGAGGGCCCTGCGGGATCTTACTCAGTTCCGCAGGGCCTGTAAGACAACCCTCTTCCGGTTAGCCTACGCCGACTAGATAAATGTAGCTTATCAGATTTTAGTGAAATATACTGTATAGTTTTAATGTTAAGATTTTAAGGTTTTTTAAATGTTTTGACTTTTAAATGTATTAACTTTGTACCTTGTTTATTGTTTTGTCGTTTGCTGTGAGCTGCCCTGAGCCACTTTGTGGGAAGGGCGGGATATAAGTTATAGAATAAATAAAATAAATAAAAAATGCTCCATTGTACATTCAGCCTATGGTGAATCACTAATCCCAGGGGGACTTCAATTATATTTGAGTTTAAATGCTGTGTTTTTAGTACTGTTCAAGATTATACGACTCACCAAAGGGTAATTAATTCAGCCTAATTTATCATCTGCAATTACAAGTTCATTATTTACCCTTCATTTCTCAATTGCCATTTATTGTGTGTTGTTTGCATTAGAATTCTCCCCCATTAGTTTAATTGCTGTAATATTGATGTATATTCCTGAGATGCACAAATGTAATTCAACAATCACATAAAACTGTAGATCAGGAAAAGGGGTATTGTCTTATGTTTCCCCAAGAGTCTTCATTTTAAATGGCACATGATGGAAATGTTGATCACTTTTTTATAAGAGCAAACTATATCTACAAGCAAGTTAAAAATATTTCTTGCTAATTTTTAATTTGGCCAAAGACTTGGGTGTGTTCAACAGAATTTGATTTAAAAAAAAATTAAACAGCAATCTTTTTATGCTTACATGGCAGCAGGGCTTTTTTTGTAACAGGAACTCCTTTGCATATTAGGCCACCCCCACCCCCGATGTAGCCAATCCTCTTGGAGCTTACAGTAGGCCCTGTAAGAAAAGCCCCATAAGCTCTTGGAGGATTGACTACATAAGAGGGATGTGGCCCAATATGCAAATAAGTTCCTGCTACAAAAAATAATCCTGCATGGAAGTCTGCTTTTGAAATTATATTTATATTTTATTTATTTTTCCCCGACCTTTCTCTGCAGTGGAGACCCAAAGTGGCTTCCATCATTCTCTTCTCTGTTTTAACCTCACAACAACTCTGTGAGGTCGGTTAGGCTGAGATCATGTGACTGGCCCAAGGTCATCCTGCAAGCTTGCATGGCACAAGCAGGGATTCGAACCTGGATTTCCCAGATCCTAGTTTGACACTTTAACCACTACACCATGCTGGCCATATGTGGACACATATCAGTTAAACACTGAGCCTGATGGGAAGGTGCGCTCGCCATGATTTATTGTTACAGGTAGAGGAGAGGAGGGCAATGTAATAAACCACTTGGGAGAAAAGCAAGATATATATTTTTTTAAATTCCACTTTGAAACTGGCTCTTTCTGTTATCCAGCAGCAGCCATCCATACAAAATGCAGAAGGAGGAGGAGGAGAAGACGATGACTGCGGATTTATACCTCACCCTTCTCTCTGAATCAGAGACTCAGAGCAGCTTACATTCTCCTATATCTTCTGCCTCCACAACAGACACCCTGTGAGGTGGGTGGGCCTGAGAAGGCTCTCACAGCAGCTGCCCTTTCAAGGACAACTTCTGCGATCGCTGTGGCTAACCCAAGGCCATTCCAGCAGCTGTAAGTGGAGAAGTGGGGAATCAAACCTGGTTCTCCCAGATAAGAGTGAACACTTAACCACTACACAAATTGGCCTCCTGATCAGCCCTGACCTGGATAGCGCAGGCAAGCCTGATCATGTCAGATTTTGGAAGCTACGCAGGGCCGACCCTGGCAAGTACTTGGATGGGAGACCTCCTTGGAATACCAGGGCTGGGACTGAGAGGCAAGTGTACCAAGTCACCTCTCTGAAAAATGTCCAGGCCCAGTAGAGGTCACTGGAGACCATGACTCTCAGGCATGCAAGCAAACATGCACACACACAAAATACTAAACTGCCCCCCAAAAACCACTGAAAAAAATAAATCCCTATACAACCTGCCTGTAGGAACATACACCTGTTTGTACGAAACAGCCAACATGTTTACCTTAAAAATGAAAGCAGGGGCTGTAACTGGATGAATATGGGGTTGAAATCACACATTCCACTGTATGCCCTTTGAATGTAATATGAGAATTACACAACACGTATATAAAGGAAAATCAAGTGTACACTGTGTACATAGGTTTTATGTGCAGTCCAGGGAACCAGGCTGGTTCCCTGTGGTGTCAGAAAATTCACATCCCTCCTTTCCCTTTCCAGGGACTTTTTAAAAAGTTCTTAAAACAATAATAATAAAAAAAGAGCTAAATACTGAGGGTAGCAGCTCTTCCAAGACATCTGCTGTTCTTGGGTTTCCATTCTAAATCCCTGGATCTCAGAAGGGTTATTTTTTTTTTAGTGGGAGGAGTGGTTTGGTTAAGACAGCCAACTTGCAGTTGGGGAGGGGATGCAAGACTGAGTCAGCATCTGATTCTTGCACCAGTCTTTCTGTCTGATAGGCTGCCAAGGTGTGGTGGGCTTGACACATGTGAGAGATGTCTCTATGCAGGATAGATTCCAGAAACACTTGCTATGTTAGTGCTGTAGGAAAAAGCAGCAGTCAAAAGTAATGCACAAAAGCATTTCTTGGCATTATATTACAAAACGTTTGGGCTACAGGATTTAACACATGAGCCAACACAAGTAGACAAAGTTGCCTTCTACTAAGTCAGACCACAGCTCTATCAAGGTCAGTGTTGTCTTCTCAGGGGTCCCCAACCTTTTTGAGTTTGGAAGCACCTTTGGAATTCTGACAAAGAGCAATGGCTGCAAGTACAAAATGGCTGCCACAGGAGATGGAACCAACCACAAAAATGGCTGCCACAGGAGGCAGAGACAGCCACAAAATGTCAGGGAGTGAGGCCACACATAACTCTAATAGTAACTCTTCAGCATTTCAGGCAGAAGCTCTGTTTCACAGTATGCCTTTTAAAATGAACACACTGTTTAAAAATATTTGCATGAGCATATCTTACCTTCAGTCACACAGTAAAGATCTTTGTGCTGTGGTGGCGGCAAATGCTGCTGAAGCAACCTTGCACAGAGGTAGTTTTGCTCATGAAGAAAGGGGGGTGGTCTAGGATTTCTGCAGATTTTCTTTTGTAGCCCTCTTCCACAGCGCATCCTACAATTTTCTCAATGGCTCCCATCAAACCTTGGAAGCAGCATTTCAGAAGGCATTGCGAAAAGCAGGAGGAGATGGCAAAGATAAGTTCTCTGAACGAAGCAGAGCTTGCCATGCTCCAGATCCAACTTATGAAAAGCAGTTCAGGGAAATAGTAGTGCAAAAACAGGAACCTAACAGGCTACAGCCACAGTGAAGAAATTCATGTTCTTTGCATCCTAGTATCTGGATGCAACATTTTGTTTGCTTGGTTTGTTCCAAACATTGCCCCCTCCTCCTTTTTTTGGACATATGCAAAATGATGCTTTGTGATTTAGACAATCCCTAGTTCCATACTTATCACTGCCATGAACACAGAGCCAAACCAGATGTGTGCCAGGAATTCTACATGTAAAGCTCCCAGTGATTCTTTGAACTGAATATTCAAACATGCAAGGATCCAATTTCAATCATGACTGGTGTGCCAGTTGGGGTGTCAAACACTGTCCCCAGTGATTCTAGGGAACTGCTATTCATCCCATTTATGGATAAACTTGTGGGTACATGTACTTGGTCTTAGGCAAGTCTTGATTCTCTCAGAACTAGATTCTATCCTGTGTTTGCTGGGAGAAAGCAATTGCAGGAGTTGCTTGCAGGGGAACATTAGCAGACAAGAGAGGATACTCTGTCCCACTCTTGCCTGCTGATTCTCCCATACAAGTGCCCCATCAGTGGCCCTTCCCCCCCCCCCCCCCCCCCCCCAGCTAGGCTTCTAATTACAAAGCATATGTACGTAAGTCATCCATCTTATGGTGAATCTGCAGGTTTTCAAGGAAAATGAAAAGCAGAGGTGGTTTGCAATTACCTTCCTCTGCAGACTCTTTCTTGGTAGCCCCCATCCAAGTACCAGCCCTGTTTAGTATCCAAGATCTGATAAGACTGGTCTATACCATGATGCCCTTCCTCCTGTTTCAAAGCATAGTTTGAGGGGAAATGATTAGAAGCTTCTTGAGCAGGGCTTTTTTTGTAGAAAAAGCCTAGCAGGAACTCATTTGCATATTAGGTCACACCCCCTGATATCACCATTATTTCACACAGCTTTTTTGTAGAAAAAGCCCAGCAGGAAGTCATTTGAATATTAAAAAGAAGAAGAAGATATTGGATTTATATCCCGCCCTTCACTCCGAAGAGTCTCAGAGCGGCTCACAATCTCCTTTACCTTCCTCCCCCACAATAGACACCCTGTGAGGTGGGTGGGGCTGGAGAGGGCTCTCACAGCAGGTGCCCTTTCAAGGACAACCCCTGCCAGAGCTATGGCTGACCCAAGGCCATGCTAGCAGGTGCAAGTAGAGGAGTGGGGAATCAAACCCGGTTCTCCCAGATAAGAGTCCACACACTTAACCACTGCACCAAACTGGCTCTCCAGTTTGGCCACACCCCAGACCCCAAGCATTCCTGTGTGTTCCTGCACAAAAAAAGCCCTGTCCTTGAGGAAGCATTTGCAGAGAACTGCTGGGAGGGTGAAGGGCTAAGTATTCCCTCTGCCTCTCTGTTTGTGTTTTTAAGTATTGGAAATCCCACTTATAACATCTACTTCCACTTGCACAGGGCTGTTTTAATGATTACTGAAACAATGTAGGTTAAGTGCTTTGAGCATTCCAAATAGCTCTATTAAAAATAACAATTTATACCCCATCTTTCTACTTCATAATGTACCTGATAATTAGGGATGGGCACAAACTGGCTGACAGATTAAAGTTCATTTCAAATTTTGTGTGGTTTGTGCAGCAATGTTTGTGGACTAAAGAACCACCACAAACTTTCATGAATTTTGATGCAGTTTGTAACACTCCATGACAAAAAACCGGCGGAGCTCCCAGCCATTTCACCCCGTTTTCTGCTCCCTTCAGCTTTTTGTGGGAAGCAGAAAGCAGCAGTGTGAACTTTAAATGGTTTGTGCACTGATATGAACCAGTTTGGTTTCTGAATCAACCTCCCAGTTTGTATGAGTTTGTGGTTCAGCCACACAAACCCCAAACCCAATCAGAAAAATGTGGTTTGTGCCCAGCCATCTCTACTCATAATTGTCATGTATTCAATCATACATTTCCTTCAATAGAATGGACAGACTGAGGCAGTGTGGTGTAGTGGTTGCAGTGTCTGAGTGGGATCTGGGAAATCTAGGTTCGGATCCCTACTCTGCCATGGAGGCTTGCAGGGTGACCTTGGGCCAGCCCACACATTCTCAGCCTAACCTACCTCACAGGATTGTTGTGAAGATAAAATGGAGAGGAAAATTATGTAAGCTGCTTTGGGTCTCCACTTGGGAGAAAAGTGGGATATATAAATGAATTAATTTTCTTTGGTGGATGATTGGGGTGATGATTTCTGCCAATTACTCCCTCCCCCTGCAGACATTCATTTTGCCCTTATGTTATTTCTGAGTGACCCCCTTCTTCCTTGGAGCAAAATTTGGAAGGGCTCAGTGGACTGCAGAAGTGACAAAGTTCCATTCTGCAAAATCCATGAATGTCTAAATGCACACCACTTATAATTAAAAAAAAATTCTTAAGGACTAGCAGTTCTATTGAAGAATATGCTTTCCTGAGCCCAAGCCTATCTGATCACAGAATCACAGAGTAATTCCCCAATCCTCTGCACAATGCAGGAAACTCACAAATAGCTTTTCTTACATACCCCCAGTGACACCTGCTCCACACCCAGAAGATGGCAAAAAAACCCCCCAATTCTCAGTGGGCAGAAATAGGGGTGCAAACAGAAGAAGCGGAGGCAGGTGGAAAAGATTTGATAATGAAAAGCTTTAGAGTCCAAGAGATAAGTATGTTACTACGTGGAATTGCCAACCTCCACATGGTGACTGGAGATCTCCTGGGATAACAACTGGTCTCCAGGCAATAGAGATCAATTCACCTGGAGAACATGGAACTTTGGAAGGTGGATTCTATGTAGGGCTGCCAAGCCCCTGGTCCGGATGGGGAATTCCCCGCCCCATAGGTTCCCAACCTGCCAGCCCACATTGGGTTGCCGGTGCCATGTCACCCGGAAGTGACATCATCAAAATGGCGGTGTGCATGCGGGGCTGCCATTTTGATGACGTCACTTCCTGGTGACACCATTTTGTTGCACATGCGAATGTCCCCCGCCAGGGCTTGAAGAGGACTTGACAACCCTAATTCTATGGCATTATGCTCCATTGAATTCCCTCCCCTCCCCAAACCCTGCCTCCCTCACTCAGAGGAAAGGAAAGGAAAAATCCCCTGTGCAAGCACCAGTCGTTTCTGACTCTGGGGTGACGTTGCTTTCACAACGTTTTCATGGCAGACTTTTTACGGGGTGGTTTGCCATTGCCTTCCCCAGTCTTTTACACTTCCCCCTCAGCCAGCTGGGCACTCATTTTACCAACCTTGGAAGGATGGAAGGCTGAGTCAACCTTGGGCCGGCTACTTGAATCTAGCTTCTGCTGGAACTGAACTCAGGTCGTGAGCAGAGAGATCAGATCACAGTACTGCAGTACTGCTGCTTTACCACTCTGTGGCACGGGGCCTCACTCAGAGTCCAGTCCCAAAATCTCCAGGTATTTCCCAGCTTGAAGATGGCAACCCTATTACATCAGTATTGGCTCCTGGCTGCCTCAGGTTTTTCTGATTGGCCAAGAAAGGTACACAGCTGCACCATTATTAGCGGAAAGTGTAACGACCATGGCAGCAAACTATAAAGAATGAGGCCTCTGATTAATATCTTTGCCTTTGGTCACAGACAATAATCATTTAAAAATTTCATCTAGGACAATTTATAAGAAATGATTGTTGTGTTGTAATGTCAGGAGCCATCCTATGATATAATTTCTTTGAGCACTGAAGAAGGCCAATGGGCCGAAATGCATACGGTCAGGGTCAAGAATAGTAATTTTTGGTTGTCACTGTACAATTTTATTCTTAATTGAAGAGGAGGATGATGATATTGGATTTATATCCTGCCCTTAAGTCTGTATCACAATACCTTCCTCCCCGACAACAGACATCCTGTGAGGTAGGTGGGGCTGAGAGAGCTCTCACATAAACTGCACTTTTAAGGATAGCTCTATGAGAGCGATGGCTGACCCAAGCCCATTCCAGCAGCTGCAAGTGGAGGAGTGGGGAATCAAACCCAATTTCCCCAGATAAGAGTCTGCAAACTTAACCACTGCACCAAACTGGCTATCACCAGGGCCAAGATCTGTTTTTTAATCTACTTTGTGATAAATACATGTATATTTTTGTATATATCAATACTTAATGTTTTTAATTTGACTAAGAATTATTGGGATTATAAACTCAGATCTTCTTAACTTTTAGGTTCTTAATTCAGCCCTACATGGAGCACATATGAAGCAAGGACTAGTCAAGAAGACAGTAAACAGTCTCCTCAGAGCGGGTGGAATTCAAATGCAGATATGACACTATTTTAGACTTGGGTTTATCAGAGACTGGGAGTTGTTAGCTCACTGCAGGAAGTAATTGTCCCTCAGAGCCTTGTATATGGTACTTCACTTGAATGGCCAATTCTGCACTATTAGGGTACACATTTTGATTGCATTTTTGGCTCTTCTGAATTCATTGTTTTAATTTACTATCTGTACAATAATGCAGGAAACTCACTTGGGTGTTTTGGCGTGATGTTGTAATAACTTTCATCCCATCCCACCTCAGTCTCTTTTTCTAGCAGTGAACATGCTTATACCCTACCTGTTGACGGGGGTGGGGTGGGAATGTTTCATGCATCTCAAAAAGTAGGGCTTGACATAAGCATGTGCCACAGCAGGGCTTTTCTTGTAGCAGGAACTCCTTTGCATATTAGGCCACACACCCCTGATGTAGCCAATCCTCTTGGAGCTTACAGTAGGCCCTGTAAGCTCTTGGAGGATTGGCTACATCAGGGGTGTGTGGCCTAATAGGCAAAGGAGTTCTTGCTACAAAAAAAGCCCTGTGCCACAGTATCTGCTGCTAAGGTGCCACATGACTATTTGTTGTTTTCACTGCAATAGACAAGCATGACTACTCATCTGGGATGACAATGACAAGGATTCTCATCATCATCTCTGTAAACTAAAAGTGAAGGGGTTCAACTCTGTGTGGCGAATGAAAGCCGTGCAACAGGGCCACACACCAATATTTATTTATTTAAAATATTTATATTCTGCTTTACCTCCCAATCTACAGGACTTAATAGCAGCTAAAATCTCATTTTGCAAAAATGCAAGATGAATAAAAAGAACAAGACTTTATTCCACCATAATAATTCACCTCTGTTCACAAGCCACCTAAAGCACTGTGGGAAAACTCTATACCTTACAGAGCCCATGCCATAGAACAGGAGCAGCCATTGAGAAAGTCCAAACCAGAATAGGACAGTTCTCACTACCCTGGGTGGTGGAGCTGTTAATAATCTCTTGTCTGACAAGATCAGAGTTGCTTTGTGAGCTGTTTGGAGTATACCTTGTATAAACTGAAAAAAACAACAACACTGTAAATTAACTAAAGAAAGAAAAAAACCCTTGCGAGGACTGAAAATGATCTGGAAGTGAGAGACTATTGAGAGCTTTTAAGAGTCAGCTGAAGAAGAAGGGGAGGAATTAGCCTTCTCAAAAGCCCCTGGAGATAATTGCTGAAAGTAGCTGTGTTGGTTTGCTGAGCTAGATTCAAGTCCAGTAGCACCTTTGAGACCAAAAAGATTTTGGGTGGTATAAGCTCTCAAGAGTCAAAGCTCCTTTCACCAGGTAGCCTGGAGGAGGAAGTTTTAGAGAGGTGGGGTTTTTAAATTATCCCCCACCTCCAGTTTCGAATGGGTGGCTGTTTTCTTGCATCTGGGTATAAAATAGAGGAGGTGGGGAGTGCTACCGAGTCACATCTGACTTATGGGAAACCGATAGGATTTTCAAGGCAAAAAGATATTCAGAGATGACTTGCCATTGTCTGCTTCTGCATAGTGACCCTGGACATTATTGGTGGTCTCCCATCCAAGCAGGGCAACCTAGGCAAGGCTAACTTCTGGTGCCCTGCCCCCCGCACTGATAACGTTACCGAGTCACAGGGGGTGGCGCCCAATTTGGCACCCCAGAAGGCTGGCAACCTAGGCAACTGCCTAGTTTGCCTACTGTCAGGGCTGGCCCTGCATCCAAGTACTAACCAGGGCCAACCCTGCTTAACTTCCAAAATCTAATGAGATTTGTCCAGTGTCCAGCCAACCAGGCTCAACAGAGGCCAGTGGTCACAGGGAAGCACCAGAGAAAGCATTGGGGAAAACAGCATCCCTCCCCCATGACCAACAAGCCAAGGATCTGCCAGCTGCAGAGTGGATCAGTGATACTGGGAGCAGATCCAAGAAGTCTCCCAAGGAGCCAGCCCAGAAGAGAGGATCTACTAAGGGCTGGAAATGGCCTCGAAGGGAGGAAAAGCTGGCCTGCGACTCACCCTGCTGAGCTGGATGAGGGAGGCTGGGAACACCTAGCCTACCCCCTCATCAACCGTGGCACAGTTAGGTGGGAGACACCTGGATTCAGGGGTGGGACCACATGGGGGGAGCAGGGTAGGGATGAAGAATATAAAGGGATGAGAGAAATCCCAGGCCGGGGAGGGAAAATGTAGAACTCTTGTCAAGTGAAGGAGGATGGCACCACAAAGAGAGTGAAATAGGCTTCCCGAGCTCCCACTGGGGATGGGGTTTCTCCCAGTTTCTGGAGCCCCAACCTGCCAACATGGAGTGGGATACCAGGGGGATCCCCACTCCCAAAGAGCTCTGTCATGCTTGGTGAGTATGGGGTGATGACATAACCTGGAAGTGACATCGCACCAGGCACGTCGTGTGGGGACGCTCTAGCAATTCAGGGAAAACTCTATGGTTTCGCGCAGGGACACTTTAGCAATTTTGGGGAAAACTCTATGATGCCATAGAGCTCCCCACAAAAAAAAATTGCTAGAGCATCCCCACATGAACCATAGAATTCTCCCCAAATTGCTAGAGCATCCCCATGCGACGTACCCGGTGCAATGGTGTCACTTCCGAGTGATGTCATTTTGCTCCATGTGCTGCACACAAGTGAAAAATGTCCGGTGGGGACTTGGCAACCCTAGAGTGAAAGGCGTCCCCAAACAGAGACTGTCTGGCAGGAGCCTTCCCAAATTCTGAGGCCAATGGGCAACACTCTTAACTGTGGTATCTCCGTGTCCTGGAGAACCCTCTGCCTGAGGAAGCCGGCCCCGAGGGCCCAGGATGGGGCAGAGATCAGCCTAGCCTGTGCCACCCTGGTCAGGGTGAGATTAGAATACAGGCCTCATAATCCCCAAAGCATGGGGGAGCATTTCCATTCATCATGATCCAAGTCCAACTGTATGCCCTCTCCATTACTAAAGCAAATAAATAAATATTCTTCCTCAAAAAGGAAACAAAAAATGTGGTTTAGATTTCTTCTCTTTACAAGGGAGGGAATAGGAGCAGATGTTTATTGTAGTGGTGCTGAAGGTTTTTCAACTGCCAGAAATGAAAGAGCCCTTGTAATAAAACCCAGTTCTAAATAAGGAGTTGTCTTCTTCACATCTCGGATCTTCCTCCCTGCTTCTCCGGATGACACCCTAGGCCAGCGATTGCTCCTGAGACTGGAGACATCCCTGCTTATCATTCATCTCCTTCCAGCAGCCTGTTTGCATTCCGCAAGTAGGAACAAACCCTCTCCTCCTCTGGCTATGTACCTTCCAGCATGGGGTGTGGAGCTTCCCTGTATAAATCCTGAGAGAGACATCCAGAAAGATGAGTCACATTACCTGGAGGCATTGTGCAGGTTTCAAGTCGTTTCTGAGCCTGTCCTAAAGTAGCAGGACAAGCGGGCCAGGGAAGACTCTTGAGAGTACAGTCCCAAGCAGAGTTACACCCTACCAAGCCCAGTGATTTGAATGCATTTAAAAGGGTGTAACTCTGGTTTGGATTACACTGTGAAGACACAGAAGGACAACAGCTTGGCCAGGTTGGGGTGGGGTGGCTAGTTTAGTTCTGAAGCCTGCACATTTTCATAAGGTAGAATCACAGAATCACCCAGTTGGAGGGGTCCATACAGCCCATCTAGTCTAACCCCCTGCTCGATACAGGATCAGCCTAGAATCATCCCTGGCAAGGTAGCGTCTTGGACCATGACAGTCTGGTGGTGGAAAATGTCATCAAGCTGCAGCTGGTTTATGGTGACCTCATAGGGTTTTCAAGGCAAGAGAAGTTCAGAGGTGGTTTGCCATTGCCTGCCTCTAAAAAGCAACCCTGGACTTCCTTGGTGGTGCCCAATCCAAGTACTAATCAGGGGAAACCCTGCTTAGCTTCCGAGATCTAAAAAGGCCAGGTTAGCCTGGACTATTCAGGTTAGGGCAGGGGTGGCCAAACTTGCTTAATGTAAGAGCCACATGAGATAAACATCATGTTTGAGAGCCACAAAACACGAACATCAAGTGTTTGAGAGCTGCAAGACAGGATGAGAAAGAGGGGTGGGAAGAAAGCAATTTTAATTTTAAATGCATTCTCCAAGCCACCAGTTGGCTTGGAGAAATTATTTAAAGAGAGAAATGCCTCCTCCAAGCCTCCTAACAGAGCAGTGGGGGCTTCAAGAGCCACACAATATGTGTGAAAGAGCCACGGTTTGGCCACCCCTGGGTTAGGGCAACAGTAAGGCAGGATAATATGTTATGCACAATCTGCACAAAAATAAAACTGCCAAGGCAAAAAATGGGATTCCAACCAATGTGCTGTTACGTGCTTGTTCTTCACCATTGTTGTATTTCTGCTAATCAACTATAAAGGGAGGAAAGCTGCATTCCCCGCACACCCAGCTAGCTTCTAAAATGTCACTGGTCATCAGCATTTAAGATGTAAAAGCTAAACTCTGCTTTTTTCCCCTGCAAATGAAAGCTGCAGGAGGGGGGGCACTGAATTCTGCTCTGTCAACTTGCATATTTGTATGTTGCAGTGGGGGACTCACAGAACACAAAGAATCCTGGCCCTAGGCCTCCAGTGACCTTCTTATGAGTAAGTGTTCATTTTGTTAAATGTTTGGATGGGGGACTGAAGTAAGGACCTTTGGAACAGATGCTGGAAGAAGGCCTCAAATCCATTCTGAAACCTCCTCTGGCTGAAATCTCATCTCAACCACAAACTGCCTGCTGTTTTTCTGTATATAATCATTTAGTGCTGCTGGTTTTTATTGACTGCTGGTTTTTACTGTTATAGTAGTTTGTTAGCAGCCTCAGGCTGTTTCTGGAGAGATGGGAGTAGAAATAATAAATGAATGCTTTGGATACTGTGCTATACCAATAGGCTTCCCAACCCCACCCCCCAACCCCTGCATTTGCAGCCTCCCCTCCCCCCCTGCTCTCCAAAAATCCGGAAGCGGGGGGGGGGCAGAAAAACGGCGCCAATTTTGGTGCCACTTGCTCTTGGGGCATTTGGACGGCAGGGCGGCCGCATGTATGGAGGTCGAGCGTGGTGAGTCCGAGTCCTTCTCCCAGCCCATCTCGGCGAGCAGCTACAGTGTGAAGCAGACAAGAGGTGGCAGTGCAGCGGCGTCGCCCGCTCCACCTCTGAGGTAAAACGAGAGAAGGGGAGGGTGGAGGCAGGGGAAAAAGTGAGCCACAGAACGGGACGAGCGCGCATGCACGAGCAGCTGTCCGCTCAACCGACGACCCGGTGACTGACTATGGAATTAACCCACAGTCCTCCCAATCTAGCCATGCGCGGCTGCACAGCCACGATTTTGTCGACACCCCCTCATTTCTCTCTGCCACTTCTTGTGCCGTCCCTTTAAATGTGATGGCCAGAACTCCCTTGGGAGTTCAATTATGCTTGTCACAGCCTTGATCTTGGCTCCACCCCTAATGTCTCCTGGCTCCACCCCCAAAGTCCCCAGATATTTCTTGAATTGGACTTGGCAACCCTATATACCAATGTTAAAGCTTATTTTGTTGGATGATGTAGGGCTGCCAATTCCAGGCTGGGAAATACCTGGAGATTTGGGGAGTGGAGTCTGGGGAGGGCAGGGTTTGGAGAGGGGAGGGGAGAGACCTCAGTAGAGTACTGTGCCATGGAGTCCAACTCCCAAAGGATCCATTTTCTCCATGTGAACTGGAGATCATTTGTAATAGTGTGAGTTCTCCAGCCACCATCTGGAGGTTACAACGAATTTGGATATTCAGTGTTAAAGGAACAAGGCAAGAAATTACGCTAAACAAGGCAAGAAATTACGCTGACCATCGACCAAAAATGATGATGATATTGGATTTATATCCCGCCCTCCACTCTGAATCTCAGTCTCAGAGCAGCTCACAATCTCATTTATCTTTCTCCACAACAAACACCTTGTGAGGTAGGTGGGGCTGAGAGAGATCTCACAGTAGCTGCCTTTTCAAGGACAACTCTGCAAGAGCTATGGCTGACCCAAGGCCATTCCAGCAGCTGCAAGTGGAGGAGTGGGGAATCAAACTCAGTTCTCCCAGATAAGAGTCCACACACTTAACCAGTACAAACTGGCTCTCTACATACTCTACACTAAAATGGCTCTCCATGGCACAGAGTGGTAAAGCTGCAGTACTGCAGTCCTAAGCTCTGCTCATGACCTGAGTTTGATCCCAGTGGAAGCTGGGTTCAGGTAGCCGGCTTCAGGTTGACTCAGCCTTCCATTCTTCCGAGGTCGGTAAAATGAGTACCCAGTTTGCTGGGGGGAAAGTGTAGATGACTGGGGAAGGCAATGGCAAACCACACTGTAAAAAAGTCTCCCGTGAAAACATTGTGATGTGATGGCGCCCCAGAGTCGGAAACGACTGATGCTTGCTGAGGGGACTACCTTTACCTTTACATACTCATAACAAAGGTCTCTGTACTGCCCAATAAAGTGCAAATGTAATCTGTATTGCTATTTTACATTTTATAATATTATAAGAAACCACTTATAATATTATAAAATACCAATACAGATTATATTTGTACTTTATTGGGCAGTACAGAGAAGCTTGTTATGAGCACATGGTTGATGGTAATTAGTGTAATTTCTTGCCTTGTACCACCTGGAGTTTGGCAACCCTAGGATGATGGCTATTGGTGGATTCCTCATAATGGGAACTTGGGTTGCCAGCTCTGGGTTGGGAAATACTTGGAGATTTTTGAGGTGGAGCCCTAGGATGGTGGGTTTTGGAAACAGGGATTTCAAATAGATTGGGAAACAGGGATTTCGAAATATAGAGCCAAACAGCCATTTTCTCCAGGTGAACTATAATAATAATAATAAAATTTTATTTGTATCCCACCCTCCCCGCCTAGGCAGGCTCAGGGCGGCTAACAGCATTTCATAAAACATACAATCTCTGATCTCTGTTGCCTGGAGATCGGTTGTAATAGCAGGTGATTTCCAGCCACTGGAGGTTGGCAACCCTAAGAACAAATGAAGGGGGTTAGAATGAAGCCACATCAAGTGTCAGTTCCCCAACATCAGGTTGGTGTGACATACACATCTCCCCAGAACATACAGTTTTATTACATGTTTTAAAGTTTGCATTACTCACTTTTCTTTTCTTTTTTGACACAATGAGTTGCTGGCTGCTGACTGATGGGAGACAGTTCAATCCTCTTCTCCCAGGAGTGTAGAAGCATTACAGCCTCCACCCTCCTGCTCCAGGAAGGAAAATGCTTTTCCCCTCAAACAGAATCCTAATATAGTCCAGTTTTAAGTTGTTTGGCTTTTGCCCTTGGCTTGTGATTCCTAAATGGAACTTTCTGTAACCAGTGGGAATTCAGAGAAGAAGAGAAAGGCTTCGTCTGAACCCTCTGCTTGGCCTTCCACGAGTCTAAGGAGCCTTCCTCCATGCACCTTCCCCCTTGAATACAAGCCAGGGGCAGGGCGCTTTTTTTGAGCAGGAATGCACAGGAACGCAGTTCCCACTGCCTTGGCGCCAGGGGGTGTGGACTAATATGCAAATGAGCTCCTGCTGGGCTTTTTCTACAAAAAACCAATGGTGATGTCAGGGGGTGTGGCCTAATATGAAAATTAGATCCTGCTGGGCTCTTTCTACAAAAAAAGGCCCTGGCCAAGGGAATCTTTTGTCTGTGAAAAAGAGTATCAAGGCCATGAGGTGGAGATGTCTTCTCCCTTCTCATAACAGTGTCCGTTGCTAAAGCCAGGAAATGAGCAAGTGGGAACCCAAAATGGGTTCTCCTTTGCTCCCATTGCTTCCTCTACCCATACCATTGCTCTATATTTATTCCCAGGGCTTTTTTTGAGCAGGAACGCAGTTCTTTCTGGCTTGGCAGCAGGGCCTGTGGCCTAATATGCAGAGTTCCTGCTGGACTTTTCTACAAAAAAGTCCTGTTTATTCCCGTTGTGGAAGAGGGATATCCAGTGTAAGAACTTATTACAGTTTAAATTTGAGACAGAGGAAGAGTGGGTGACGGAATGTCTGATAAAATGGACTAAAATTTTTGGGTATACTATACAAATGGAACAAGGGGAAAATATATGGTTAAGGGTCTTAAATTTACATTAAGCACTAGTCTCAAGGAAAATTTTATAAAATGATGTATCATTGGTACGTGTCACTGGAGAAATTAGCAAAAATGTATAAAATATTTCAAATAAGTACTGGAAATGTGAAAACCATGGACATTTTATCATTTATGGGGCACTTATGACAAAGCTGAAAAAAAAATGCGGTCGCAAATACATTAATCCAGATTTTAAAGAACAACATACAAATGAAACCAGAGGCTTTTCTTTTGAGTTTGATGGATACACAGTTGGAAAACAGCCATGGAACTTTGTTCTTATACATGACAATGGCTGTGCGATTATTATACGCTCAAAAATGGAAAAGTTTAACAATACCTACTATAAAGGAATGGTTGATGAAGTTGTTAGAGCTTGCTGAGATGTTAAACTTACTGTTTTGGTTAGAGAAAAGACAATTGCTCCTTTTATTGATAACTGGAAACCTTTTACAGACTTTTTGCATGACAAGGAAAAGAATGATTGGATGATTTGTGGATTTAATGATTAAGGAGGGATATTAGATAACAGATAACGAGGAAAAAAGAGTACACACACACTATGGAGTAAGTGTGAACTTAGTAATACTGCTATTATCTGTTTTAGAGAAAACCAGAAGCCTCTTTTCTATTTCTATTTATTTTCTTCTATCTTTACTTTTGATGCTTCTTTTCTTTTTCGTTTTATTTTCTTCTATCTTTACTTTTGATGCTTCTTTTCTATTTCTATTTATTTTCTTCTATCTTTACTTTTTTCCTGTTGTTTTCATATTGTTGTTTGTGTACTCCTTAATGGTTTTTGTTAGTTTTTTTTCATTTTAAAAAATCTTAATAAAACTCATTTAAAAAAAAGAACTTCCTAAAACCATCTTTTAGGTTTATGACAGAGGCAAGATTTGATCCATGGCTGTCCAGACCATTTTGGCTTTAGGGGATCTCTCGCCTAACACTCCTTTTGATCTCCCTGGACTCTGGCCTTGTTTTACCAGCTGTTTATTTGATTGCAGATCTGCCCTATGGAGCTGTGCCTGCAAGTTAGTGTGGTACAGTAGTTAGAACATCAGACCAGGCATGGCTCTTTTTTTTAGCAGGAACACACAGGAATGCAGTTCCGGGTGGCTTGATGTCAAGGGGTGTGGCCCAATATGCAAATAAGTTCCTCCTGGGCTTTTTCTTAAAAAAAAGAAGCTCTGAGACCAGGACCTCGGAGTCCAAAGTTTAAATCCCTTCTCTGCTGTAAAGCTCACTGGGAGACTTGTGGTTGGTTGCTCTGTCTCAGAGGAACCAACCTCACAGAGTTGTTATAAGGACAAAACTGGCCTGGCCTGTAAGATCATGCTTTCTAAACTGGGCATTCTCAGTCCTTTGCATTCAAGAAGAAAAGGAAGGGTGAAATTTTTTTCAAAGGCAGTATGTGTAGTGGTTGGAGTATTAGACTTAGGACTGGGAGCCCCTGATTTGAATTGAACACTGCCATGGAAGCTTGTTGGAAGACCTTGGGACAGTCACATATTCTCAGCTCAGCCTAACCTATTTTACAAGCTTAATAATAATAAAATAATAAAATTTTATTTATATCCCGCCCTCCCCCCGAGGCAGGCTCAGGGCGGCTAACAGCATGTCCCTACAGTAATTGGAACTGTAGCTGCTGGGGGGATGAGGAAATGAAGACTATATTCAGGGGAACTGCACTGCTGTATTTTTATGTATTTTAGGGAATGGGAAAGTCTCCTGGCCCTAGGGTTGCCAGGTCCAATTCAAGAAATATCTGGGGACTTTGGGGGTGGAGCCAGGAGCAGGGTTGTGACAAGCATAATTGAATTCCAAAGAGAGTTATGAGTATCTTATTTAAAGGGATTGCACACCTTTGAAATGCCTTCCCTCCATTGGAAATAATGAAGGAAAGGGGCACCTTCTTTTGTGGCTCACAAACTTGGACCCCCTGGTCCAATCTTTTTGAAACTTTGGGGGGGGGGTTGTTTGAGGAGAGATGCTATGCTGAAAATTTGGTGCCTCTACCTAAAAACAGCCCTCCCAGAGTTCCAGATAGTTAGAAAATTTGGTGCCTCTACCTAAAAAACTGCCCTCCCAGAGCCCCAGATAGTTAGAACAATGTATCAGTTCTCTATTATACCCTATGGGAATCGGTTTCCATAGGGAATAATGCAGTGTTCAGCAGACATTTTCCTCTCCCCCGCCCACTTTGACCCTGAAGTGGGAGAGGGCCTCCAAACTGGGGGATCCCCTGCCCCCACCTGGGGATTGGCAACCCTACCTGGCTTCACCCCCAAAGTCCCCAGATATTTTCTGAGTTGAACCTGGCAACCCTAGAATACTTACCTTCGCAAGTGATGTCCAGACTGCAGGACCTGGCTCAGATGAGCTGCAGCCTGCTGTATTCAGGGTCTAGCCAGTGTGATGCAGAATTCTGGGAAGCCACAAATAAGGAACCCTCTGCTGGTCTCCTTAATCTGGAAGAGACAGGGTACATGAGCCCAAAATTTTTGAAACTGTTCTTAGACACCGTGTGCAAAATAAGAAGGGTGGTGATTTAGGGGCATTGGGTCCTTTGCCAGCCTTGGAGGCTCAGTCAACATGGGATTTAATTCCACGGGTCCATTGTGCTAGCAGAGGCATTTTACCCTAGTGAAAGGAAACTTCCTTGATGCAAGTTGCTACTTCTCTAGGAAAATACCTCCATTGGCAGAACAGATGCACACGATCCAGCTCAAGGAAGGACACTGTTAACATGTTTGACAACAAACAAAACAAAACAAAAACAACACACGTAAATATTTAGATTAACCATTTTATGAAATTACTTAACAGTCGTAATAGATTGCATTATGCAAAATGCAGAGAAACAAATACAAATGACAGCCCAGATACTCTCTAAACCCTTGCTAGCATTACCAATCACACAGAACAAATAAGAATCCATAGAACAAATAAGAATTCCTAACAAGCAACATGGTTTTTTTATTTGTCACGGCATGCTTCATACTGGAGCAGAAATATTTACAAAGTCTCAAAGAAATCAATCTATGCTATTTTCCATCACACCAATGTCTCTTTCATATTGTAAATATTATCCACTTTAAAACCTCAAATGACCAGAAATCATGCAGAGAAGCTGTAACTTATAGTCCTGTACAATAAATCATCTCATCCTCTGAGGGAAGATTAGTCTCAGCTAGAATTGAAAGATTACTGCACTCAGCTGGAAGTAGAATCATTGCTCAGCTGAAAAGGAATCACGGTACTCAGCTGGAAGGAGACTTGGATTGCTGACCAGCCTGGTCTCTTCCTTTTAATTAATGACACTGTTTTCACATCAGGTATTCTCCAGCAATATTTTAAAAGTGAACATATATTCTCTACAAATCTGGTATTATAAACTGGGTGCAGTGTTCCCTGTAAACTTAGTGTGAGCTAATTCATAATTTTTTAGCCTCTGGCTCACACATTTTTGTCTTAACTCAGGAAGGATGGCCCCAGAGCAAACTAATTTATGCCATAGCTCACAACTTTAATGCCGGTAGCTCACAAAGTAGAATTTTTGTACGCAAGTCCACAGTTTAGAGGGTGTATTGATTGGGTGTCCAATTTTTTTTAAACTGTTGTTTCATTTATTTATTTATTTTTAAAAAGCAAGTTTTCATTTCATTATTTGTTACTAATTTGTTCTTTCTTGGGCTGCTTTCTCCCCAGTAGCAATATCTCCAGTAAGTAATCACTGCCTTCAAATACTAGACCATTGCCTGGACATTGTCATTTCCTGTGTGATGCTGGTGACAAGGGCCTTTCTCTTTCTCCAGGTAAGTCTCTTTCCGTTCCCCACTGGTTGTCAGGAAGGACTTGACAATCCTATACATAGAGAGCATTTGGCACCCCATGAAAGGCAAGAGGCGTGGCATAGTGAGCTCAATGAGTCTGAGTAGAAAACAAACTCCAGAATATTACTACTTTGTGGGAAACCACTTCAAAGGTATGCACAGAGCTGTAACAAGTTGTGAAAAGTATAGTTAGGCCCTCGTGCTAGAACTAAACTGAAGTGATGGGGGGAAACGCCAAGCAACAACAGCAACAAAACCCCTCATAAGCTAGCTAAATAACACATTCTCTCAGACTTTAGCAAAAATAATACATGAATAACAGTCTCTCTGTCATTCTGACACAGGTCAGTTCCACAGTAACTGCTACAGCTGGTGTTGCCAGCTCTGGATTGAGAAATATCTGGAGGTTTGGGGGATGGAGCTGAAGACAGTGGGGTTTGGAGAGGGGAGGGATATCAGCAAGGTACAATGCCAGAGTCCACTCTCCAAAGCAGCCATTTTCTGCAGGGGAACCTGGTCACTGCCCTCCCCTGGTTTCCTCCTCTTCATCTCTTGGAGAGGTCTTCAAGAGCTGACTTGCTGGCTGTCCACAATGCTCCCCACCAAAATTCCACAGCCCCTTGAAGTAGGGTTGCCAAGTCTGACTCAAGAAATATCTGGGGACTTTGGGGTTGGAGCTGGGAGCAAAGATGTGACAAGCAGGACTGAACTTTGAAGGGAGTTCTTGCAATCACATTTAAAGGGACCACACATTCTTTAAATGCCTTCTCACCATTTGAAATAATGAAAAATAGGGGCATCTTCTTTTGGGGCTCATAGAATTGGATGCCCTGGTCCAATCTTTTTAAAAACTTGGGGAGTGTTTTTAGGAGAGGCACCAACTGCTATGCTGAAAATTTTGTGTCTCTACCTCAAAAAATAGCCTCCCTAGAGCCCCAGAAACCCACAGATCTCTTCTGCATTATCTCTCTCTCGGCTTGGCTTCGCGAACGAAGATTTAAGAAGGGTGCAATAGTCCACGTTTGCTGCAGGCTCGCTGGTGGCTGACAAGACCAATGTGGGACAGGCAGGTCCGGCCACAGCGGCTGCAGGGAAAAGTCTGATTTAGGGTTGGTCCTGTAGCAGTGCGATTCTTCCTCAATCTCCTTTTGTCCTCAAGACCAGCTATGCGTGTGTTCTCAAAGGAAGAGACAGCCTGGTGGATGGTGTGCCTCCATGCTTTGCGATCTGAGGCTAGGTCAGACCACTGGTGATGGTTGATGTGACAGGTGCTAAGGGATTTCTTCAAGGAGTCCTTGTACCTCTTCTTTGGTGCCCCTCTATTTCGATGGCCGGTGGAGAGTTCGCCATACAGGGCAATCTTGGGAAGGCGGTGGTTTTCCATCCTAGAAATATGCCCTGCCCAGCGCAGCTGCGTCTTCAACAGCAGTGCCTCGATGCTGGTAACCTCTGCCCACTTGAGGACTTCAGTGTTGGTCACAAAGTCACTCCAGTGGATGTTGAGGATGGTGCGAAGGCAGCGCTGATGAAAGAGCTCAAGGAGTCGCAGGTGATGACGGTATAAAACCCACGATTCGGAGCCATAGATGAGGGTTGTCATCACAACCGCTTTGTAAACATTGATCTTTGTGCCTTTTTTCAGATGCTTGTTGCTCCACACTCTTTTGTGCAGTCGGCCAAATGCACGGTTTGCCTTTGCCAGCCTGTTGTCAATCTCCTTGTCGATCTTGGCATCTGAGGAGATGATGCACCCCAGGTAGCTGAACTGCTGGACTGTCTTCAGAACTGATTCACCCACAGTGATGCAGGGAGGGTGATAATCTTCCTGGGGTGCAGGCTGGTGGAGAACTTCTGTCTTCTTCAGACTAACTTCTAGGCCGAATAGCTTGGCAGCCTCTGCAAAGCAGGACGTCATATGCTGCAGAGCTGATACCGAGTGGGAGACGAGTGCAGCATCATCAGCAAACAGTAGCTCTCGGATGAGTTTTTCCATTGTCTTGGAGTGTGCCTTTAGTCGCCTCAGGTTGAACAGGCTGCCATCGGTGCGATAGCGGATGTAGACACCATCGTCCTCATCTAGATCTACTGCGGCTCTTTGAAGCATCATGCTAAAGAAGATCGTAAAGAGAGTTGGCGCGAGAACGCAGCCTTGCTTTACACCTGTGCCTATTGGGAAGGGCTCCGAGAGGTCGTTGCAGTGTCTGACTTGGCCTCGCTGGTCTTCGTGTAGCTGGATGATCATGCTGAGGAACCTTGGGGGACATCCTAAACGTTCCAAGATTTGCCACAGGCCTTTCCTGCTAACGGTATCGAAAGCTTTGGTAAGGTCGACAAAAGTCACATACAGACCCTTGTTCTGTTCCCTGCATTTCTCTTGGAGCTGCCTGAGAACAAATACCATGTCGGTGGTGCTCCTGTTAGCTCTGAAGCCGCACTGGCTCTCTGGGAGGAGTTCTTCTGCAATGGTGGGCACCAGTCTGTTCAGGAGTATTCTGGCAAGGATTTTGCCTGCGATGGAGAGCAGGGTTATCCCCCGGTAGTTGGAGCAGTCTGACTTTTCCCCTTTGTTCTTGTATAGGGTGATGATGATTGCATCGCGAAAGTCCTGTGGTAATTTGCCTTGTTCCCAGCAGGTGACAAGTACTTTGTGAAGTGAGCTATGTAGTACTGTGCCCCCATGCTTCCAGATCTCTGGTGGAATTCCATCAACTCCTGCTGCCTTGCCACTTTTCAGTTGCTTGATGGCTTTAACAGTCTCTTCTAGGGTGGGGATCTCATCCAACTCTGTTTTCACCGGTTGAAGTGGGGTGAGGTGGATTGCTGAATCTTGAACTACGCGGTTGGCACTGAAGAGAACCTGAAAATACTCTGACCACCGGTTCAGTATGGATGCCTTGTCTGTGAGGAGCACTTGGCCGTCTGCACTATGCAAGGGACTCTGAGCCTGATATGATGGACCATATACTGCCTTCAGGGCTTCGTAGAACCCTCTTAAATCACCAGTGTCTGCACACAGCTGGGTTCTCTCTGCAAGCTTGGTCCACCACTCGTTCTGAATGTCTCGAAGCTTGCGCTGGAGGTTGCTACATGCAGCGCGAAAGGTTGCTTTTTTCCCAGGACAGGAGGGCTGAGCAAGATGTGCTTGGTAGGCAGATCTCTTTTTTGCCAGTAATTCTTGGATCTCTTGATTGTTCTCATCAAACCAGTCCTTGTTCTTCCTTGTGGAGAACCCGAGGACTTCTTCAGAGATCTGCAGGACGGTAGTTTTTAGGTGTTCCCAGAGTGCTTCTGGAGAAGGGTCTGTGGGGCAACTGAGGTCCTCAATTCTTGACTGGAGTTTTGCCTGGAAGGCAGCTTTAACTTCGGCTGACTGGAGGCTGCCAACCTGAAACTTCCTCCGAGGGATACCTCCTCTCCTGGGTGTGGGTTTAAAGTGAAGACGGAGATTGCAGCGTACAAGACGATGATCCGTATGACATTCTGCGCTGGGCATTACTCGGGTGTGTAAGACATCTCGAAGGTCTCTCTGGCGCACCAGAATGTAGTCGATAAGGTGCCAATGCTTGGACCGTGGGTGCATCCAGGTTGTCTTCAGACTGTTCTTCTGCTGGAAGATAGTGTTGGTGATGGTGAGCTGGTGCTCCATGCAGAATTCTAGCAGGAGGCGCCCGTTGTCATTGCAGTTGCCAATGCCGTGTTTGCCAAGTACTCCTTTCCAGGCTTCCGAGTCTTTACCTACTCTGGCATTGAAGTCGCCAAGGATGATCACCTTGTCCTCTGTAGGGGTTTTCCGTACGAGGTTGCGTAGATCAGCATAGAACTTGTTCTTTTCTGCAGGATCTGCTTGAAGGGTTGGGGCATACACACTGAAGAGTGTTGCATGCTGCTTGTTTTGAAGTGGGAGGCGCATGGACATGATGCGATCTGAGTGACCTGTTGGCAGGTTTTCGAGTTTGGAGGCAATGGAGTTCCTGACCATGAAGCCAACGCCAGAAAGGCGGCTCTCAGCCTTTGACTTACCCGACCAGTAGAGGGTATAGCCAGCACCGTGTTCTTGAAGACTACCTTCCTCAGGGAAACGGACCTCACTGAGAGCTGCTATGTCGATATTCAACCTGAGAAGTTCGTGGGCAACTAGAGCAGAGCGTCGTTCAGGGCGACCACTGCCTACTGTGTCAAGCATGGTTCTGATGTTCCAACACGCAAGCTTTAGTCTTTGCACACTTTGTGAGGCAGGTGCATGCCTTTTCTTTGTTGTTATTTTTCGACCGCAAGTAAGGATGCCCGTTGACCGCGGCTAGCCAACTGGGGTGGGGGAGACGAGCTTTGTTTAGGCCACCTTTTCTAGGCCCCTCTCCGTGTGGAGCAAGCAGTGCTGTCCCTAGATAAGGCTGCTTGGTCGTTCAGGGTGCTGCCGAAAGATGCTTTCGTCTCCGGGTTAGCATCAGGCGACCAATATCCTGAACCGCCTACATGCAGGATCGGGACTGCGGCTTCCAGTGGCACCTTCCACCTGCCGTTTCGCCCCTTGCCTATCGCTGCAGGACTTGATGCGTTGTGAGTTGTGTGTGTGGATATGCCCTTCAGGCCTGCGCAGAGGAATTTTTTAGGTGAAGCGCAGTGTGCGCGGTACTGGCTCCACCCTTTCACCTGGGGGTCATCTGCCATGGCCCAGTAAGCCAGGACGCCGGCAGTGAGTCCTCCAGGTGGTAGGTGTTACATTAACGAGCTCTATCTGCCCGGGTTTGATGTTAGAGTTTTCCTTCTCTTAGGCTGACGAGGTTGGTGGGCCCAGCCTGCCCATCCGGTTATACCGCCGGACACTTCAGTCGCACCATGACGTAGCAAACTCTGTGAAAACGGGGGGGACCAGCGAGAAGGTATTGCTACGGATGCAGTAATGCAGGAGAGGCCATTGCAGTGACCATCTGCCAGGCATAGCCAGACAGTGACCACGCGGCGTTCACTACACCGGGAGAGGAGAGGCTATGTATTGCGCATGCACTTTCCCTGGGGGGGTAGGATTCCCAGAGGGAGCCCACCCCCCCCCACCCCTGCATTATACTCTATGGGAATACTCTCTGCATTATACTCTCTGCATTATACTCTATGGGAATCGGTCTCCATAGGAAATAATGGAGTGCTAGCAGACATTTCCCCCCTCCCCCCCGCTTTCTGATGACTCTGAAGTGGGGGGAGGGCCTCCAAACCAGGGGATCCCCTGCCTCCAACTGAGAATTGGCAACCCTACCCTGAAGCTACATTTTCTGGCTATGGGTCATCTGGAGTTCACCTGTAATAGAGGGGGATCTCCAGGTGCCACCTGGAGGTTGGCAACCCTAGCTAAAGAGTGACTGACCACCACCCCCCATTGTAAAATAAGTAGATAGACCTTCCTTTTTTCTGCTTGCCTTGGACCCAGAGCACAGGAAGATTAGTTTGTGCTTTTAAATGACACTAAAGAAATCACATTTCCAGCTGCGGAAGGTTAAGCAGTTATCTTTTGGTGAAGGGCCTGGTTAAAAACTGAAAGCTGCTTTCAGGCTGATTTGGTGTTTGTGTGTTTTTCTTACAGCCAGTATACTAGAAATCTGTTCTGCTGGAACAGGAAGTTTCCTGCGATTTTGGCACTACTAAAACAACAATGGTAACATTGGTCTTTCCTGCCTCTGCTGCCCAGAAGCTGGAGAGCTGAAAGCATTTGTGTGTGTGTGTGTACTTCCCCCCACAAAAAACCCTCAATGTTTTTCTCTAGGAAACACAACTAACTAGATTCAGATGTCTTCTGCAGTTGATTTCCCCTTTTTTAAAAAATAAAAGAAACTGCTTATATTTATTCATGATGAGCAGAATGCCTCTTGTAATGTGGAGGAAATATGTGAATTTCCAAGGCAGGGGTGGGGGGAGGAGGAGGAGATTAGATTTATGTTCCACCCTTCACTCAGAGTCTCAGAGCAGCTTAGTTTCCTTCCCTTCCTCTCCTCATTCTGTGAAATAGGCGGGGTTGAGAGAGCTCTGAGAGAACCGTGGCCTGCCTAAGGTCACCCACCAACTGCATGTGGAGGAGTGGGGGATCTCCTAGATTAGAGTCCGCACTCTTAACCACTACACGAAGTTGCAGTGTTTAGGCACTAAGACTTGTTGTGTGCACATTCCAGTTCCCTACGGGTGTCGAACTCATGAGGGCCAGATCTGACATAAATAAGACCTTGTTGGGCCATGCCATGTCGGGCCGGGCCATGTATGTGCCTATTTAAGATTAGGTAGCAGAGATATAAACTTTATACACAGACAAAAACAATTAAATATATATTTTATAAAACTTAAAGCATGCTTAAAATGTTAGCACTCATTGGTCTTAAAGGTGCTTTCTTTGTATCTCTCCCATGGGATCCAGGGAACTGGGCAAAGGAAGCGCTGGCTCTTTCCTTCCTTCCCCAGGGGACTGGGGGAGGGGGGAGGAGCCTCAGCCAATAAAAGGAAGAGAGGCTTCGCTCAGTAGCTCTGCTGTGTGGTTGAGAGAGCCTGGAAAAACTAGCTCTGCCTCCCCTGCCTTCCTCCCCAAGTAGGGTTGCCAATCCCCTGGTGGGGGAAGGGGATCCCCCGGTTTGGAGACCCTCCCCCCGCTTCAGGGTCATCAGAAAGCGGGGGGAGGGGAGGGAAATGTCTGCTGGGAACTCTTGTTATTCCCCATGGAGATTTATTCCCATAGAAAATCATGGAGAATTGATCTGTGAGTATCTGGGGCTCTGGGGGAGCTGTTTTAGTGCCTCTCCCCAAAATATCCACCAAGTTTCAAAAAGATTGGACCAGGGGGTCCAATTCTATGTGCCCCAAAAGAAGGTGCCCCTATCCTTCATTATTTCCTGTGGAAGGAAGGAATTGAAAAGGTGCGCCGTCCCTGTAAATGTGATGGCCAGAACTCCCTTTGGAGTTCAATTACGCTTGTCACAGCCTTGATCGTGGCTCCACCCCAATGTCTTCTGGCTCCACCCCAAAGCCTCCTGGCTCCACCCCCAAAGTCCCCAGATATTTCTTGAATTGGACTTGGCAACCCTATCCCCAAGGGAGGAGCCTCAGCCAATGGAGAAAATAGAGGTTTTGCTCTGTAGCTCCTGTGCAATTGAGCAAGCCTTGCAAAGCAAGCTGCTATTCAGAAGGAAGCAAGAAAGAGGGAAAAGGAAGTAAATGACAGCCAGTTGCTTGGGGGCCTGATAGGAGCCCTCCAGGGGCCTGATTCAGCCTGCAGACCACATGTTTGACACCTCTGCCCTAGCTTCTCCCTGTAAGAGGTGGCTAGATGCTTAGTATCAGGGCTGGCAGGGTGCAGGTTTCATCCTTATCACTGCAGTGTTCCCCAAGCGCCATGCTTTACCTCTTCCCCATAAGAATGAATGGCTGTCATTTGTTTATAGCAGAGGAGCGTAATGGATAGAGCACCAGAGCAGGATCTCTCCTGTGAAGAAAGGTTGAAGGAGCTGGGCCTGTGTAGCCTGGAGAGGTGACTGAGAGGTGATATTATCATCATCTTCAAGTACTTGATGGGCTGTCATAGGTGTGGCATTGTTTTCTCTGGCCCCAGAAGGTAGGACCAGAACCAATGGGTTGAAATTAAATCAAGAGTTTCCGGCTGAACATTAGGAAGAACTTCCAGACTGTTAAGAGTGGTTCCTCAGTGCAGTGGAACAGGCTTCCTCAGGAGGTAACGGGCTCTTCTTCCTTGGAGGTTTTTGAACAGAGGCTAGATGGCCATCTGACAGCAAAGATCCTGTGAATTTAAGGGGAGGTATTTGTCAATTTTCTGAATTGTGCAGGGGGTGGACTAGATGACCCTGGAGGTCCTTTCCAACTCTATGATTCTATGATCTGGAAGACCCAGGCTCAGCTTCCCCAGCCATGGCTGCCAGCCTCCAGATGGCATCTGGAGATCTCCTGGAATTACAGCTAAGCTCCAGACTACAGAGATCAGTTCCCCTGGAGGGTGAAGCTGGGGGTATTCTATGGCATTATATTCTGAGGAGGTACCTCCCCTCCCAAATTCTGTCCTTCCTAGGCTTCACCCCCAAATATCCAGGAATTTCACATATGTATGTGAATAAGAGAGATATAACCCAAAATCTGAAGATGCTGTGAACATTGTCAGTTTGAGTTGTGTAATTGGGACCTCACAACAAATGGGAAAATAACCCAAGCATATAAAGCAGACAGATGGAAATCTTCATCATGCCACTGTAGCCACATAGGAGAAAGTAATTTTAAAAGTATGATGGGAATACGGTTTTATTATGACAGTTATAGTTCAAAAAGCATTTTAAGGTAAATACTGAGCTGATATAATTTAGCACACCTTCCAGTGATGTCAGGTGTGTGTGGCATATGCAAATGAGTTGTGCTAATGAACTCCAGCACCTCTTTTTTCTACAAAATGGCCCCTTTCGATAATCTAAGTCTTTTCCATGGAGAGCTGAGTGTGTGCATGTGTGTTCCTTACATCATTGTTTGTTGCACTTTAAATGGTATAAATGGGTTACGCTTTGCTTATTTTGTAGAATTTATTTCCTGAAGAATGGCTTGATCCTGAAACGTTGGACTTCATCCAGAAACCTAGCTGTACACATATATTTTCCTTTCTTCTTGGAACGGACCCTCCACTTCATGAGCTACTTCACAGCTTTGCTTGGACTTTCACTTTTCCAACTTTGGTTGTTTGAGAATAGGTTACTTTATGTGCAATTGACCAATATCTTTTGTATTGTTATAATGTTGTATAACTGTGATAATGACCATATAATATAATCATATTTTATATATTTGAAATGTTATAGAACAGTTTTTTCTGATTTATTTGACCTCCCATTATAGGTGCCTGCTCTGCTTGGGAAGAGAGATTTCACAGGAGCTGATTGGCATAGAGCAGACCGATTCCCACATTCCTGGAAGCCCACCTACCTCTGGCCCCACCCATACAGTCTCCCCTCAAGGCCTGTAGCTCAAGTGACATTGGGTAGCCAACTCTGGGCTAAAAAATATCCTGGAGATCAGGGGTTGGAGCCAATTGGGGAGGAGAGTCCTCAGCAGGGTGTAATGTCTTAAAGTCCATCCTCCAAAGCAGCTGCTTTCTCCAGGGGGGCTGATGTCTGTCATATGGAGATCAGCTGTAATTCTCTGAGGTCTCTAGGCTCCACCTAGAAAATAAAAGATCAGCCCAGTGGCCCATCTATTCCAGCATCCTGTCTCACACCATGGCCAACCAGTTCCTCTGGACAGCCAACAACAGGGCAAAGAGGCTGAGGCCTTCCTCTGAGGCTGCCTCCTGGCTCTGGGATTCAGAAGCTGGCAAACAGACAGGTGAGTGAGAAGGTCAAGGCCGTTCTGGAAACACTCAGAAGTTCTCTGGTACTTAAATTATTACACATTTGCAATAACATGTTTTATAATGATAGTCATATTTCTAATATTTAGATATGGTAGGGCAGCATATAGTGGGGTGGGGCAAGGGTCATAAAGTAACTATGGGGCCCTTTTGGTTGATTGATATTACCAGTGTGACTCTATAAGGCACAGAGAGAGAAGACCACTGTATTAGCCTGTGGATTATTCACCGTTCTAAAGTACATAACTGCTGTGTAAGCTATTTGCTAACGGACTTGGATTAAGCAGTCACACTTTGAAATAATTGTGATCAGGCTGCACCTGGGTTATTGTGTGCAGTTCTGGAGGCCTCACTTCAAAAAAGATGTGGATAGAATGGGGAGACAGAGAGAGAAAGAGAGACAGAGAGAGAGAAAGAGAGAGAAAGAAAGAAAGAGACAGAGAGAGAGAGAGAGAAAGAAAGAGAGAGAGAAAGAGAGACAGAGAGAGAGAAAGAAAGAGAGAGAGACAGAGAAAGAGCGAGAGAAAGAGAGAGAAAAAAAGAGAGAAAGAGAAAGAGCGAGAGAGAGAAAGAAAGAAAGAAAGAAAGAAAGAAAGAAAGAAAGAAAGAAAGAAAGAAAGAAAGAAAGAAAGAAAGAAAGAAAGAAAGAAAGAAAGAAAGAACCAGGGACTTGAGCATCTTCATGAATGATTTTTTTAAAATTACAGTTATATGATTACAAACTCCTGCAATAGCTAGGAAGCTTTCACTGTTCCTCGGATGGTTTATCAAACATGTTGGCAAACAAGTAAATTCTTTCAACATTTCCCCATAGAATTCACCTCTGTGAATACACCACTTTGCTGTAATGGTTAAGTGCATGGACTCTTATCTGGGAGAACCGGGTTTGATTCCCCACTCCTCCACTTGCACCTGCTGGAGTGATGGCCTTGGGTTAGCCATAGTTCTTGCAAGAGTTGTCCTTGAAAGGGCAGCTTCTGTGAAAGCTCTCTCAGCCCCACGCACCTCACAGGGTGTCTGTTGTGGGGGAAGAAGATAAAGGAGATTGCAAACCGATCTGAGTCTTTGATTCAGAGAGAAGGGTGGGGTATAAATCTGCAATTCTTCTTTTTCTTCATCATCATTTTCTTCCCCCCACATCACAGAGAAATATGTTTTCTCATGTCATTCCACTAGATTTTCTTGACCGGGGGGGGGGGGAGATGAGTGAGGTTTAGTACAATAAATGTAGAGGTGTGTTTGGGGGAGATTTTGCTTAAAGCAATGCTTCTCTTGCTGTAGAGGCAACTGGGTCTTGCAGTTAAAAGTCTTTGGAGCAGAGGTATTCTTTCCCCCAACTCGTATTTCTCTTGTAAAACTGAATGCTGTGTAGAATGCCCCTATTGGACACTGTCAGTGACATCTCAGAGGAGGAGCAATACAATGGTTCTTCTTCATGAACATTCCATTAAGTGCCTGAAATGAGGTGAGATACCATAATGTCCCATATTCAGCTTCTTTCTTACCATGCAAGACAGTAATCTCAATGCCTCAAAACATTTTGGAATTTCACAGATAAGATGGAAAGGGATGGAGGTTACAGGATGATATACTGATCTATAAACATCACAGTTACACTTCAAATTCAGTGGGGGAAAGACATATTTTAGAAGGGGTAAAAATACATTCACAAAGCCATTGTTTTCTCCCATGATAATAAACCCCAATTGACTTATCACCTCTGATTTTCTGCAGGTACTAATACACGTTAGGTTCAAGTCCCACTAGCACCTTAGAAACAAACAGGATATTCAGGGTATAAGCTTTGGAGTTTTGACTCTCAAAGGCTTATGCCTTGAAAACTAGGGTTGCCAGGTTCTCCCCGGACACTGGTGTGGGAATGGGGGTAGCATTGCCAGCTCTAGATCAGAAACTTTCAGAGATTTGGGGGCGGAGTCTGGAAAAGACAGAAGATTGTATTAGATTTATACCCTTCCCTTCACTTAAGAGTCTCAGAGCTGCTTACAATCTCCTTTACCTTCTTCCCCCACAACAGACACCCTGTGAGGTAGGTGGGGCTGAGAGAGCTCTCACAGAAGCTGCCCTTTCAAGGACAACTCTGCGAGAGCTATGACTGACCCAAGGCCATTCCAGCAGCTGCAAGTGGAGGAGAGGGGAATCAGACCTGGTTCTCCCAGTTAAGAGTCTGTGCACTTAACTACTATACCAAATTTGCTGTCAGGGACCTCAGTGGGGTACAGTGCCACAAAGTCCACCCTCCATATGTCCATGTTCTCCAGGGGAACTGACCTCTGTAGTCTGGAGATTAACTGTAACTCCAGGGGATCCCCAGGTCCCCCCTGGAGGCTGGTATCCCTATTTTTTTGTCTCTAAGGTGGTATTGGATTTGAATCTAACTGTGCTACTGCAGACTAACATGGTAGCCTTCCGATGTACATTAGAATCGCCTGTTTGTGCCAAAACATGCAGTCCCTGTGGCTACAAAGCCATGGCTAAAAATGAAACCAAAGTTCGAATCCAGCAGCAGCTGCCACTGGACCCAGACTTTATTCTGAAGCTTCGGGCCAACTGGCTACCCACCTGAATCTGGTTAAAATGTATTCAAACGGGGTAGCTTGAGCAATACAGCGCACTGGAAATCTTTATATGGTCTTGGGGGAGGTGGAAGCTGACATTTGTTCACTGGACAATTTATGCGATATAACCCTCACTCTTTGGAGACAGAAGGGTTGAGGCAGAAAGAGGAGCACGAACACTTCAGGGGTCAAGGAGGCAGAGGAGAGAAGGGGCAGGAATGATCCGTTTGGCTGCATACTGCGCCGTCTTTCTTCTCCAGATGGCAGCAACAAGCCCATCTGTGTCTCTGGGGTCATGCAGGGCAGTTCCTTTGCTCTAGCTATGTAACTGCTATTGACAATGAGGTCAAGGGGCAGAGGGAAATGGGGGTTGTCGCCAAACTGGAATGGCCCATTGTTCCTTTCAGCCCAATGGCCCATCCTTGACAAAGGCAGCGGCAGATGCTAAAAGTGAAAGCAAAAGGTTCAGAAATGACAGGTGAAGATGACTGTCTTATTCCTTCCATAAAATCCCTTTCCATGAACAATCAGAGATTGGATTTGGCTCCAGAGCAATATTTGGCGCTTATAATCATGTAGTTGTAATTTTAAAAAATCATTCATAAAGATCCTCAAGCTCCTTGGTAGATCTTTCTTTCTTTTCGTTCCTCCGTATTAGTTTCGATTGACAGGCACATGTGCCTGATACATTTGATTTAAACACTGGTTTGAATTGTTTTGAGTTCTATGGGTGCTCTACATTTGGGCCTCCTGGGGCAACCTCTGTCTCCTAAGAACAAGATCTCTGGGTTGTTTCAGGCAACCACGGAGCAGGGGAAAGGTGAGAAAGCTGCATTCCACAAAACCTTACACCTGCAGAAAGTGGAAAAACTCCTGGGGGATCTAAGCCACTGTTGTGTCTCAAGAATACAGTACTCTACAATGTTTCCTTTGTCAAATCTGTACTTTGCTGTTCTGGCTGTAAACCATTAAAATCCAGTGACTCACACAGAATTTTTAGAATGACAAAATACTGGAAAAGCATCAAGCAGTAGTAATATTAAGCACAGGTTAAAAATAACAATGCTAGTCATTTTTTTTTAAATCCAGAAAGATTAACACCTAAAACAGAGGTGTCAAATCTGGCCCATGGACTGAAAGGGCCTGCTCAGAGCTTTAATCAAACCCATGGCTCTTTTCTCCGCTCCTGTCTTTTGAAGCTTCTTTGCTTGCTTCAGCAGGAAGCTCTTCTGAGCTTGCAAAGCTGCAAAGAAACTGCAAAATGGATTACCATTTAGGTCTCTGCTACCAGATAGATATCCCCTGGCAGTAACAGCAGCGTTCTGAGAATGAAATTCCATGATGGGGGCCATCATTCCAATCCCAGAATTCTTTTACTACTCCCAGGGGCTGTCATTTCACTCTGTGGGCTGTCACTCCAGTCCCAAAGTAGTCTGTCTGTACCCCGAGGTCTTAGTGTAAAATCATGTTTTCCTTCCAACTCTGTGCTGCAATGCATTTCAATGGAGTGGAATTCACTTTCCAGCAATTTGATGGCCAGCTGAAGCTGTTGCTTTCAGGATGTCTCTGCAAATAAAGGGTTGATGCTTTGAGCCAGCTTGTTTCTGCTGAATGGACCTGAGAACTAGTGTCTAGTGAGTACTCTAACATGGGAACCCACAGCCAAAGAGGGATATTAAACTGGAGAGCCATTGCCACTCTGAGTAGACCCAGGGGTGGGGAAGAGGTTTGCAATGCAATTCATGTTTTCCTAGGTTCAGAGCATTTTTTAAAGTTTGTATTTTCAGTTTCTGCTGTGATCCTTGTGCTTTTTCTTGATGTTTTATTTAAAAATTGCATTGCCAAATCCCATTATTCCCTCACTTTTCCATCTTAAACAAAATATTGCAAGAATTTTAAGCATGTTTGTATTTTAAGTGTGTTTTAATTGTGTTTATCTGTGCCCTTTGTAAAGTTTATATATCCACTACCTGGCATTACATTTTATGGCATTCATAGCCTGGCCCCACAAAATCCCATTTATGCCAGATCTGGCCCTCCTAACAAATGAGTTCAGCACCCCTGGCCTAAGAGGTCTTCCTGTGCCTTCATTTGCACTTGCTGGTCCCAAATCCAAAAGAAGGAACCTTGGGTACTCTGGCCACTCTATATGGCTCCACCACTGCCTAGCGGCAGGGTCATACTGCACTATACCCATGACCCTGTATAGGTTATTATAAAAGATCATACATATAATAAAAGAGTAATAATCCATGATGAAAGAAAGAGAGAAAGAGAGAGAGAAAGAGAGAGAGAAAGAGAGAAAGAAAGAAAGAAAGAAAGAAAGAAAGAAAGAAAGAAAGAAAGAAAGAAAGAAAGAAAGAAAGAAAGAAAGAAAGAAAGAAAGAAAGAAAGAAAGAAAGAAAGAAAGAAAGACCTGAACACTGCCACCTGGGAAGATGGAATAGGGATCCTTCTTCCTGCATTCCCAATTCTGGAGTCCTCAAAAAATAACATTAGTGCATAAGTATCCAATGGCCCAGGAACCAGGGCCTCGTAATGAAGAAAAGTAACCTGCTGCTTTAATAAAGTAAGCTAAGGATTCGTCTCACTGAATGCCTATCAAATGACTTGAGTGTAAGAAAATTTGATGGATGTTAAAAAGACAGGGATGCTTCAGCAAAGAATACTTAATGATTAGGCAAATAAAACAGGGACACTACACTGGGAGAGATAAGTATTACAAACAAGTGAAATGGCTGTCACTATGACAAGCAAAGAGCATGAAGGGAAGCTGTGTACACTGTCAACACCTCAAGAAGGTGTATTGTGAAAGCTGGTTTAATGTGGTGGTTAAAGTCTTGGACTAAGATCAGGGAGACACAAGCTGAAATCCCCAGTCTGACACACAAACTCAGTGGGCCAGTCATTCTCTCGCAGCCTATCCTACCTCATAGGGTTGTTGTGAGGATACACTGGAGAAGGAAGAGGAGGAGGAGGAGGAAGCCTGGATATAAATGAAGCAAATAATTCAGTTTTCAAGGGGCATTATACATATGTTCTCTCATTGTCTGTACAACAGCCCTGTAAGGTGGTTGCTAGGATAGGCCATTTTAGGTTTCCATTCAGAAGAAGAGTGGGGTACAAATGAAGTACGTAATTAAAAACAAATAAATGCAATGTGGTGTTGTCTATGTGTGGTTTTGTCACAAAGAGCTATATGATAGCCCTTCCCTCCTGGGAGCATCCTGTGGCAGAGGGGAAAGGTCCCCTCACAACAGTATCCCCATGTGTTTAGTTCTGCTTTTCTCTGTGGAGGTAAACAGCAGTCAGGGTATAATGAAAACATATAACAAAATGAAAAGGAGTGTACTGTTCCATTTCTCTGGTGACTCTAGCAGTTAAGAAATAAACCTTCTTTTGTATCCATAGCCCCCCGCCCCTCCAGGAGGTTCTGTTTCTTGGTCACACTATAGTGTGATGGAATCTTAAGAACTGGCAGACAGATGGGTAAATGTTGCATTATCTGCATCCCACATCCTGTTGCTTCTGGAGTCTGGCAGGCCTTCCTTATTTATTTTGGGATGGACCCACAGCTTGGCATCAGACGCCAGCAGAACTCCCCTTACACATTGTTCCATCTTCTGTGCCACACTTTGCCCAGCCGGCTCTCTCTCATCTCAGGGAGACTTATGCCAAAATAGTTATAATTTATGGGCCCTGAGGAAATAGTCACCCACCAGTCTGTGATCCAGCCCCATTCCCTATAAATGCCTCCACAGAGAGATGCCAAGCAGCATCCAGGAGGAGGGCAATTTCCTAGACTTGATGAGAAAAGAATGCTCCAGGGTTAGAGAACTTCCAGCATGGTATAGTGCAGGGGTGGCCAAACCGTGGCTTAGGAGCCACATGTGACTCTTTCATACATACTGTCTGGCCCTCAAAGCCACCACCACCCTGTCAGCCTACTTGGAGATGGCATTTGTCTCTTTAAATCACTTCTCCAAGGCAAGCCAGCCAGCAGCTTGGAGAATGCATTTAAAGTTAAAGCTGCTATTTCCTCCCTCCCCTATCTACTTTCCTTCCTTCCTTCTTCTTGTCTTGCAGCTCTCAAACATCTTAAATGTATTCTGTGGCACTTAGGTTAAGCAAGTTTGGCCACCCCTAGTATAGTGGCTAGACTAGCATCTGGGAGTCCCAAGTCTGAATCCTAACTCTTCTTTGGAAGCTTGCTGGGTGATGTTGAGTCTCTCTGTGTCTCAGCCTGACCTACCTTGTTGTTGTTGTTCAGTTGCACAGTTGAGTCCGACTCTTTGCAACCCCATGGACAACGTCATGCCAGTCCCTCCTGTCTTCCACCATCCTCTGAAGTCTGCTCAAATTCGTGTTTGTTACATCAGTAATGCTGTCCAGCCATCTCATCTTTTGCTGTCCCCTTCTTCTTTTGCCTTCTGTCTTTCACAGCATCAGGATCTTCTCCAGTGAGTGCTCCCTTCTCATTTGGTGGCCAAAGTATTTGAGCTTCAGCATCTGACGTTCCAGAGAACAGTCTCGGTTGATTTCCCTTAGGACTGACTGATTTGATCTTCTTGCAGTCCAAGGGACTGTCAAGATTCTTCTCCAGCACCTACCTTACAGGGTTGACCTACCTTATAGGGTTTTCATTTTGAAGATAAAATAGAGGAAAGGAGAAATGATGTTGGAAGCTGTTTTGGGTCTCCATTGGGGAGAAAAGTGGAGTGCAAGTCTAAATAAATCAATATAGAAATTGATAAATGTCACAATAAATGAAAGCAGCATCCTGAGGCAGCCAGTGGATGGTGGTGCACATGAGAGGCCTGCCAGGTTACCACCCAGAGATTGTTCCTTTATTTTGATCAATGCACAAGGAGCAGGTGAGGTTCAAGTGGCTATTCCCCAGGTCCTGTTCTTCAGGCTCCATCTACAAATGACAAAGTCCTCCTGTTTGTTGGGGGACAACACAAGGACTTTGTAAGTCAGAGGTCCCCAACCCCTGGTCCACGGACCAGTACCGGTCCGTTGCCTGTCTGGAACCGGTCCGCGAAGCCTGGCCACCACCACCCCACGGTGCTGTGCAACCTCGCCGCCCCCGTCTCTCCTCGCGTGCCTCCACCACCACTCTCCATTTTAAGGCAGAAGAAAGGGCAGTGAAGCACTGCCTTCCCTGGCTCCTTAAGGGCTGACCCCCCCCTCCATGCACCGATCTTGGTGGGAAAAACCTTTGTAGCAGTGGAACGCACCCCCTGAAGAACCGGCCCTGCCCTTACCTCCTCTCCACTTCCTTCCTGGGCGTGGGAAGAAAGTGCAATGGAGACAAGGGCACCACCGCTTCTTCAGTGGGTTGCCATCCGCTGTTACAAAGATTTTTCCTACTGAGATCGGCGCGGGGGGGGGGGGGCCCTCAGCCCTTAAAGGGCCGGGGAAGGCAGCGCTTCACTGCCCTTCTGCCTTAAAATGGTAGAAATGGAAGGTAGTGGAGGAGGCGCCACAACGAGAGACGGGGCAGGAAGGCTACATGGCCATGGAGGGGGTGGCGGAGAGGCTGCACGGCTGTGTGGGGGGGCAGAATTTGGTGCCCCCACCCTGCCAGCCCTGGGGCCGTGGTGGGTGGGCTGGCCCTGGTGCCAGTCCCCGGGACCACAAAGGTTGGGGACCACTGTTGTAAGTATTCCCTCTAAGCTGAGTTAAGTATGAGTTAGCTCACAGTTTTTTGGCCTCTGGCTTGCACATTTTTGTACTGCAGTCCTAGCTCTGCTCTCAACTTGAGTTTGATCCTGGCAGAAGCTAGGTTCAGGTAGCTGGCTCCAGGTTGACTCAGCCTTCCAAGGTTGGTAAAATGAGTACCCAGCTTGCTGAGAGGAAAAGTGTAGATGACTGGGGAAGGCAATGGCAAACCACCCCGTAAAAAGTCTGCTGCGAAAACGTTTTGAAAGCAACGTCACCCCAGAGTCGGAAACGACTGGTGCTCGCACAGGGGACTACCTTAACCTTTTTTAGCTCACAGTTTTTTAGCCTCTGGCACACACATGTCTCTGCTCAGGAAGGATGACCCCAGAGCAAACTAATTTACGCAGTAGCCAAATCCCTCACTCACAACTTTAATGTCAGTAGCTCACAAAGTAGAATTTTTCATCACAAGACTCCACAGCTTAGAGGAAATATTGCTTTGTACCAAGTGCGCAATGCAATTTATCTCTTTTCTCTTTGCAAGCACAGCACACAAGGAGAAGGGGACTGAGTCTCCCCATCCCATGCTGTTTTTGCTCCCGCAAACTGCCCCACAGAGACCCTATTGGCTCCAAGTAAAAAAAACACACATCACTTTGATGGCTACACCTGAGTTTCAAAGTCAACCCTCTTCCCCTATTTACTGAAGCAAGCAGAGTTTCTGTTTTTCCTCTTTGACACAAGTGAAAGGAGAATGAAGACGAGCTAGCAGGGGATGGGTTGGCACCTTCTCCTATTGCCTATTGCTGTGCTGAAAATTGGCAGCTTTTGTCTTTAGTGATTCTTTCAGTGTCCCTGTATGTTTGCAAGAAAATAATTACATTGCAATAACCTATAATTGACCCTGTGCCTGTAGCTGATGAACAACTTAACACAGTGTGATCAAAAAATCAACCATGGACAGTTCAACAAAACTAACACTTTTCTTCTCAGTGGATTTCTGGAATAAGTAAGTTTTCAGTTGATACTGAAAGGCCTTTAAATGAGGAAACAAAATGAAGACCTTGCAGAAAGGAGTTTCACAATTTAGTTAGACTAAATTTGCAGATGATACTAAATTGGGAGGGGTCGCAAATCCAGTAGAAGACAGAGACAGGATACAGGATGATCTTAACAGGCTGGAAAACTGGGCTAAAACCAATAAAATGAATTTTAACAGGGATAAATGTTAAAGTCTGCTTTTAGGTAGGGAAAATCCAATGCATAGTTATAGGATGGGGGAGACTTGTCTTAGCAGTAGTATGTGGGAAAAGGATCTAGGGGTCTTAGTGGATCATATGCTGAACATGAGTCAACAGTGTGATGCGGTGGCTAAACAGGCAAATGCAGTTTAGGGCTGTATTAACAGAAGTATAGTGTCCAGATCACGTGAAGTGATGGTATCACTTTATTCTGCTCTGGTAAGACCTCACCTGGAGTATTGTGTTCAGTTTCGGGCACCACATTTTAAGAAGGATATGGACAAGTTGGAACAGGTCCAGAAGAGGAGGATGAAGATGGTGAGGGGTCTGGAGAACAAGTCCTATGAAGAAAGACTGAGGGAACTGGGGAGTTTAGTCTGGAGAGGAAGCAGCTAATAGGTGATATGTTCACCATCTTCAAGTACTTGAAGGGCTGCCATAGAGGATGATATGGAATTGTTTTCTATAGCCCCAGAAGGTAGGACCAGAACCAATGGGTTTAAATTAAATCAGAAGAATTTTTGACTCAACATTAGGAAGAACTTCCTGACAGACAGTTCCTCAGTGGAACAGGCTTCCTTGGGAGGTGGTGGGCTCTCTTTCCTTGGAGGTTTTTAAACAGAGGCTAGATGAGGGCCATCTGACAGCAATGCTGATCCTGTGAATTTAGAGGAAGGTATTTGTGAATTTCCTGCACTTTACAGGGGGTTGGACTAGATGACCGTGGTGGATTCCTTCCACCTCTGATTCTATGACTCAACTTGTCAAATGAAATTCAGTTCTGTGGAATTTCTCAATGTACACATGAATGTAGATGGTTGGTTGGGAATCAGAATGTTAAATTCTGAGCCATGTTTACTGAACTCTGTTAATATTTGAGCCCTGTGTATTGCTATATGTTTTTTTTTAAGTGATGGTAGAGTAATAGTAATGAAAATAGGTGTAAAAGGAGTAGGGAGATTGGTCTGCTGGATGCTAATGTCCCAGAGCTGTGTTCTAGTGTGCATTTCACAGAACAACTTTATTGTTGTTGTTTTCTCCTTGGAGGGTGCCAAAGGGCAGCTTTCTTCCAGGTGAGAAATCAGACAATCCCCAGACACAGCCTTTTACCTCCCATCTCCCTCAGCATTTCAATGGTATCTTCCCTCACACCCTGGGAAAACAGTTCCAGAGGAGAAAACAGAAAAGAGAGCCATGTATACACGAAATGTTCAGGCCTATAGCTACAGTACCCAGCTTGCTGGGGGGAAAGTGTAGATGACTGGGGAAAGCAATGGCAAGCCACCCCATAAAAAGTCTGCTGCGAAAACATTGTGAAAGCAATGTCACCCCAGAGTCAGAAATGACTGGTGCTTGCACAGGGGACTACCCTTTTTTATAGCTACAGTGGGGCTCCCAGAGGCCCAGCCCCACTATTTGCTTCCCCCAACTTCCAATTCATTGCTGAAGCTGAGAGAGAGGGAGGGAGAAGGACGGGGGGGGGGGCACACTTTGCTTGATGCCGACAGGCCCAGAGGAAAGGGTCTGCCACTGCCACTGTTCCTCCCTCTGTCCACTAAGCTGCTGCTGCTGTTCCGCTGCCCAGCTTCCCTCTCTCCCTGCCTCCAGTCACGGAAGAGGACATGGACTGGGTACCATTGGGGCTGCAGGTGGGTGCCACCCTGCTGCTGCTCCTCTACCTGCAAGGGGGGGGGGCGGTGAGCAACTGGTGCAGCAGGGACTGCCAGCGCCAAGAGCCTGGCTGGGGCTGCCAAACTGGGTGGCCTCCTGCAGCTGGCCAGGCTGAGAATTTGGGGCAGGCCTAGGACATGAATCCAGCCTCCGTGAAAGATGCGGGTCTTCAATGCACTGGGCTGCCCTGCCCCGCCAAATGAAAAATCCTGGCTACAGTCCTGGAAATGTTGTCAATACACCTTAAAGAAGAAACACGGGGAGACAGAAGCACCACAAGATTGGAGTAAAAAAATGGAAAAAAAATCAGATAACCACTGAAAATAGTTGTTACCTTATCATTGAAGAGACACAAATATTTGCTAGAAGAGGAATTTACTTCATCTCCAAATCCAGACTCCTTTCCCAAGGTTTTCCAGGCTGTTAGATTTAGACTTGATGTAATGGGGGGGGGGAGCATATGGATTTCCCATGTCTTTAATAGACTATTTAGTAATTTATTTACACATCGAATACACTTTTAACCCTCCCATTTCTCCAAAAATCTCAGAGGATCATACATCCCTCTCTCCATTTTATTCTCTGAAATAAATTAGGCTGACAAGAGGGTTCGATGGGCCCAAGGCAGCGCAGTAGAGGCCTAAAAATGGGTCTCGTGGTGGGACCTCATAGGTGTCTTTACCAGGAAGCCCTGCTGGTTCTCACACATCTCTGGTATGCATGGCATCCATAGAAGAAGGTAGGGCAGCCATCCTGGAGCCTGCCCTAGCGAAGCAACCAACTTAGGCATCAGATGTCCACTTCTGTTGTAAGCAGATCTGCTGAAGCTAGGCCTTGTGGACTGATTCTGGTAGCTCCAGGCAGCACAGGCTGGCCAGACCTTATATCCAGGCTAGGACATCAAGACCTAGGCTACAGAAGGGAAGAGGATGGGCTTTGGCCTAGTGGTTAAACATTTGTTTTGCCTGTGGAACGCCCCAGGTTCAATCCCCGCCATCTCCAGCAGAAAAAGATCCAGTAAGAGGGGATGTTAAATATGCGATTTGGTGTCTTCCCCTAAGACCCAGGAGAGCTGCTACCCACGAACGCTGACCTTGATAGACCAATGGGCTGGGCTCAGTTTAAGGCAGCGTTCTTGTGTAAATCTGTAATGGCAGGCGCTGGGCAAGTCCCAAGAAACAGCAGCAATATGCACCTCGGTGTAAATGTGGAGATGTTACATTAAAATGTATTAAAATCTAAAAACAACAAGAAGAGGGAAGGCAGGGACGATTGGGCAGGATCTGTTTCTGAATTAATGCGGCGCATTTGCTATTTATGCCGACGTGGAAGGGTCAACCGGGGTGTCAATATCCTTAGCTACAATATTGCAAGCCTCTCTGTTAAGAGAGGCGCGCGCAGCCACGCTCCCCCCCCCCCATTTTGGTGGACTGCGATTGAGAATCGTTTGGAGGAAAGCTGTAGCTATTTACTTCGAATGTGGTCATGTTCTGTTGTTGCTTTTGAAGGATCGCAAAGAATTCGCTCATCCTTCCGGGCTACGATTAAAAACGTGCCTTTGATTCGAACGCCGTCTCGTTTTGCCCTGTTGCGCCGGGTCTTCATTTCCCCTCGTCTTTGGTACGGCGCTCCGAGCGGCAGCCGCCGGGGAGCCTGGAGCGCGGGCTCTCTCTCCAGCTGCTGCCCTGCTCGGCCGCCCAGCCAAGTCCGCCCCCTCCAAAGAGGCGTGGCCGCCCCTGCCCTTCTCTTTCCTCCGCCGGCTGGAATGTTTGTTAGGTAAACACCGCATAGTAGAGTTTCTGGCCACGCCCACTCCTCCTCGCGCCAGGCCAATGGGAGGGCCGGAGCGGTTTCAAGGCTACTCTCCGTGCAGCGCGCCCCTGGACTGCTGGCAACAAAATAACAAAAGCGTCGAACGTTGCAACAGTAACGGGGCTCCCCCGCCTCCGCTTCCCTCCCCGGGGCTCCTCTAGGCGCGCGGGAGCGCCCGCTTTCTCCGGACGCCGGGAGCTGTCAGCCTGTCGCCAGGTGCAGAGAAGAGAGCCGCGGCTGGTTGTTTATTCGGAGAAGGAAGGAGGAGGAGGAGGCGGGGAGTCTGGAAACCGCCTGTGTCCCATTTCCTTTCCCTCTGTGTGTGTGTGTGTGTGTGTGAGATTCTCCCCCCCACCCTTTGCTCCAGCCCTGGATTCTCCATGTTGGACCCGATCTGAGGAGCATCTACGTTGCTGCCTTTGCATGCCGCTTACTCCGGGGCTTTGCAATTGAGAGGAGGAGTAGACTACACCCTCCCTCCCCACCCCTACTCCCCCCCCCCATTGCGCTTCTTCTCTCCCCCCCCCCCCATTCCTCCTCCTCCCTGGACATTTCCCTCTTCCCCCCTCCTCCTCCCAGCCAAAGGATCCCCAGGGTCTGTGGGATTGTTAGATGGAAAGCCGGTCTATCATCACCCAAGTGCAGAGGGACGAAGCCTTGGTGCTTTCAAAACAAGGTAAGTGGAGGGGGGGGGGGTGAGGAGACAGTGCAAGTTGGAAAAGTTTGGTTGGCTTGTTGTTGTTTTGCAAGAAGAGAAGACGGGGCGAAGTGCGGGTGCGTTTGTGTTTGCGCGCGTGTGGATGCGCGGCGGCGTGCGAGCCCTTCCCCGCGTTACTCTCCTGGATCTGGGGAATCAACACCCAAGAGGGGGCCCCCGATCCTTTGAATACTGGCGCGAAAGCCTGCATGTGCCTTAAACGCTCTCCATCTCGCCCCGTTTTGCTTCCGTCCTCCGAAGCTGCCCCTAGCTCTGGCGAGCCGATCGACGGGGCTTCCTCACCTGCCTGACATCTCTGTTTAATATAAGGTTGATGTGGGGTGGCAGGCAGCGAGATCAGTTCTCTACATTGGATTTCTCCCCCCCCCCGGTAGATTTCCAATAAACAGGATGGGGGGGGGGGTTTAAGCCTGGCTCCTTCGGCGCCTCCCTCCCCCCCCCGGGTGGGCTTGTTTTTGTAGCTCTCGATCGCCCCTTGTGCTTCTCCTCCCCCCCCCCTCGCCTCGAGAGGCTGGGATTTGGGGGAATTTTCATAAACATGTCAGTGAGGTGGCCAGGCAAGAAGAGCCCGCCAGCCAGCCAGCGGTTGTTTTTCACGCGACCTCCTCTGGTTCTCTTCGCTTTTTTTTTTTTGCGCGTGCGTAACGCAACACAACACTCACACATCTCGCTGCCCAGCGCATCCGAATGTGAAAGGGTGTCCCCCCCCCCCCCTTCTCCCCGTCCTTTTCGAAATCTGAAATGTCGGCGTGAAATAATGTTTCGCTGGGATCCCCGCCCTTCGCTCGGCAAATGAAAGTGAAGCTTCTTTTTTCGTTTGTTTTTAAAGCAGGTTCTTAGATGTGGAGGGTGAATGTGGCGCTCTCCTCTTTAGCGCCTTCTCTCCCCCTCCCTCGCTGCTTCCCAGACTGAAGCTGTCGAATCTCCGGATCTCATGGTGGGAGTTGGTGGCTGACGGTCCGGGGATGGGGGGGTCAAGGGAATGAGTCCCCCCCCCCAAAAAAAGAGTAACTTAATTCCACCCCATGGAATCAGAATGATGTTTGTCCTCAGTGATGACCAAACCCGTGCAACCCGGGTTGGGCTTGTGCTTAAAAACCAAACCCAACAACCTTCCTTCCTCCTAGAAGGAAGCTGGCGCCTTCCCTTCCCTCCCCCCACCCTGTCCCTTATTTATGCCCGTGTTGATTCAGCTGATGTTTGCTAACCAGACTTTTCCTCCTTGCTATTGGCCGGCAGCTCCCCTCCCCTTTGGGTGCTTGGGGAAAGGGGTCTCTGGACCCCGGTCGCCTGGCAAATTGCTGAGCAGAGCACCTAGCCTGTTGGGGGGGGGGGGTGAGGCAACATCTGGGCTCCCTTCCCTTCGATGCTAGGCAGCCAGATCCAAAGTGTGTTTACTTGGAAGCAAATCCGCTTGACTCCAGTGGCATTTGAGAGCTGCTGCCCTCAAGTCCTAGCTGACGTACCTCGACCCTGTAGTGTTTTCAAAGCAAGAGATGTTCAGAGGTGGTTTGCCACTGCTGCCTCTGCATCACAGCCCTGGTATTCCTTGGTGGTCTCCCATCCACATGCTGACCAAGGCTGACCCTGCTCAGCTTCCAAAATCTAACCAGATTGAGCTATCCTGGGCCACCCTGGTCAGGTCTTGGTGGTATTTATTTCCAAGCAATTCCAAAAGAATGAGCTGCATTACTCACTTGTAGCAAAACTGAGCAGGAACCTGGTAGTACCTTTAAAAAGGATGACCAGGTTTGTCCCAGCATAAATTGAGTTGCGTCTGCTGAGATGAGTTCTGACTCACCAGTGTTTATGATGGAATAAATTCTGCTCATCTACAAAGTGCTGCTGGCCTCATATTTTACTTCCGAGTAGGTATGGTAAAATTGGATTGCAGCTGGATCCTATGCAAAATGAGCTATGCCTAGATCCATTTGCACCAAAGATTGGGATGTACCTTTCATTTGCAGCATCCTAGTGAAAACTATAATAGATCCACTTGCAAGTTAACTAGGAACTTCTCTTTTTTCATAATGGAGTTTTGAAAATGAAGTATCTCACATAAACAGCTGCTGCCAGGCCAAACCTGCCAGCCGGCCCCTCTGGACTTGGTAATGAGACGCATGCATGCATGTGTGCACATACACATTTTTCTGAAAAGAGATTGTGAAATCCAATCACCTCTATCCATGTCAGGATTTTTCAAGAAGTTGAGGTTTTTTTAACAGGTTATAATGTAATCAGCACAAGACACTGTCTGTATAAATGCATCCAGGTCCTCTGAATTGAGGGGCGCCCCTAACAGTTCCAGGGCCTTGGTATGCTCTGTTGGTTTTAATGCTCTTTTCCCGGCCACTTGAGAGATTAACATTCCTCTTGAGTGAGTGATTCCACCCACCACCTGTTCAGAGAAGTGAAAGTAGGGCTATGTTGGAGGATTTACAATCTTGGGTGCGTTTCCTCCGGAGTTCGTCCCATGAGGACAAAGCATGTGTTAGATCTGTCTGCAGTGAAGGCAGAAGGAACCTGTTGTTGCAGATTGACTTCTTCATGCAACGTTTGAACCTCTTAAGCTTGAAAATTATGTTAGGCGTCACACGATTCTTTCTTGGCATTTCTTGTTTTATGTGTTTTCCTTTCCCTTTTCTGTCAGATTGTTGTTTCTTAGTGTATTCTAGAAGGGTTTTTGGCTGCTCTGTCAGTATTTCTAGGCAGCATGTTACTGTGTCCCTTTTTCAGAAAATGGCGGGTCTTTTTTTTTTTTAATGGCATTTATCCGGAAGAGAACTAGCTTTGATATGGATTCCTCTTGCAGAGGGAAAAAGCAAAACAGGAGGCTAAACAGTGTTGTGTTTGGTTTAATTTTTATTCCACTTTCTATCCAAGTATTTCAGGGACAGCAAATCATTCCTCCCTCTTCCATGGTACCCTTATAACAACCCTGTGAGGTGGGTTAGGCTAAGAGAGTGTGTGGGGACCTGGCCCAAGTTCTTCTGTGACAGAGCAGAGATTTGAACCTGGGTCTCCCAGATCCTAGTCTGACAGTCCATCGAACCATGTCAGACAAAGCGTATGCTTGCAGTCAACCAACTTGCAAAGATTCTAGTCTGTTCTCTGCTCTGAAGGTTACCTAATAGAACTAATAAGCACAATGAAGAGGCATTCACTAGCAACGTTTCCTGCTCTCTCTTAAGGTCAAGGCATTTAAAGGAAGGCTGTTGTGAGATCCTTGTGGGACGCTGAGGTTCCTAGACATTTGTCTCAGTGTGTGTTCAGTCTCTGTGGGTGGCGAAGCAGAGAAAAATGTGAGTAACTTTCACCAGCTTGATCAGGCAACAGAAGAGAGGATTCTTAGTGGTTCTTTGTAATCTCTTGTTTTGGGTTTTGGCTCCTCACCAGCACCACACAGACTACGCTACAGGCTTCTCCTTCCACTTCACCCTTCCCACAGTGTTTTCCTTTTTAAAGCTATGCTTGTAAAAATTTGGGCTGGGCATCTAATATGTCAAGAAATGCTATAGCTGAGAACATTAAGGTGTTGCGTTTAATAGTTAACAGCAATCAAAAAAGCTGGAGAGTTTAATTGTCAACAGGTCTGATACTTATGCTAATTGCAAAAGCAGACTAGGTAATGGCTATTGTGAAATGATGCAATTTACCCTCAAACAAAAAATTTACATTTCTTTTGCATTTGGAGTTTATTTCTATTCTAAACTAAATTCCCCCATGTAGCTAGGGGGTAAGTCTGTTTATTTGTAGTTGTCAGGCTGTGTCTCTTTAGAGGACTTTAAAAAGGGTTTCCTGAACGACTGTTTTCTTCATGGGGTAGGGAAAAATACCTCAACAGGTGTTGTAGTACTCCACAGTGCTTAAAGCACCCCTTTAGCAAAAATGCATAAAGGTTTACTTTCTACCCAGGTGCTTTAAATATGCTTTAAAAAGTATAAAAAGTAATTTCTAAGTGGTAAGTGGCAGGGATTTTTTTGTAGCAGGAACTCCTTTGCATATTAGGCCACAGACCCTTGATGTAGCCAGTCCTCCAAGAGCTTACAGGGCCTACTGTAAGCTCCAGGAGGATTGGCTACATTGGGGGTGTGTGGCCTAATATGCAAAAGAGTTCCTGCTACAAAAAAAGCCCTGCAAGTGGCTATACTTTGGGGACACTGTTTATTATTCTTCAGATGACAGTGTCTGAAGAGGAAAAGATGCTACAGCCACTTTTCTTTGCATTCTACCTCCCTCCCAAAATGACAATTGGGGTAGCTAATTTATCCCAAAGATAATTTCAGGGTCAAAGGAAATTGTAACAAGTTCACTATTTGAATGAATTTAAATAACTTGCTTCCTAGGGGGTCTGTTTTGCTGCTGGTGACTGCTTTTGTTTATAGCCTGCAGCCTGTAGGAAAAAGTCTTGTGATACTATTAGGTTGACCCCTAACTGCTTCAGGGCTAAGGGGCAAGCAGAGCTCATATCTGCCTCGGCTCACATATGACACTGTAAAGAAATCTAAAAGGGCATGCTGCTCACTACATGGTGGCATTCTTGGGCTTTGTGGAATATTTGTCCATATTTTGCAGTGCTTAGATAATAGGTAGTCAGCTGGCAATGTTTAACCCATCAGTTGCCTTCTCTGGTGTTGCCGTATTGGAAAGGATTCAGAGGAGATCTACAAGGATGCTAAATTGATGTAGGAAGGCACAGTTAAAAGAGAGCTACTGTGGAGTGCTGACTCAGCCCAAGCTACCTCGCAGGGTTGTTGTGAGGGTAAAAGTGGAGGAGGGGTGAATGATGTATGCTGATTTGGGTCCCTGTTGTGAAGAAAGGCAGAGAATAAATAAAATCAAGTTGATGTTCAGGGCTTAGTTTTGGAACTCCTTTGCATATTAGGCCATACACCCTTCATGTAGCCAATCCTCTTGGAACTTACAGTAGGCCCTGTACTAAGAGCCCTGTAAGCTCATGGAGGATTGGCTACATCAGAGGTGTGTGGCCTAATAGGCAAAGGAGTTCCTGTTACAAAAAAAGCCCTGTTTATCCTAAAGGGGGAAATGGTAAAGGAAGGGTTGTTATTAACAAATATGTGAAAGCGAAGTTCAAGAAACAAAGGACAACGATTGTTCATGGCTCTTCTCCAGAGCTTTGGAACTCCCTTCCTTTAGAGTCCGAGCAAAATCTGGGATACTTTCTGGAAACACTGCAAAACCTTCTTGGGGTGTTTATATCACACTGATTCTCTGTTGTACATTCATAGCTACTGTGAGTGTAAAGGCATTGGGGTATTTGTAGTGGCAGTGGAGCTTGTACATGGGACTTATATAAGAGAAGCCATGTTGGATCAGGCCAATGGCCCATCCAGTTCAACACTCTGTCACTCAGTGGCCAAAAAAACAATATTCTGCCCTTTGCTTGGAGTCTCAGAGCGACGTACAATCTCCTTCCGCTTCCCACAACAGACACCCTGTGAGGTAGGTGGCACTGAGAGTTCTAACAGAAATGGTAACTTTCCACCCAACTTTTCCTCAGCCATTCCTTCTTCCTCGTGCTGTCAGCACTTTTGGCCCCTTCCAAAAAAGAAAAATTGCTCTATTGCTATAGTGTTATGCTAGTGATATAGTAGTGCCCTTTGTTAAAAATAAGAACCAGCAAGAGTCCTCTGGTAGGATAAATGTAACCACCTATTGATTTATTTATTTTACTTCATTTATATTTCATATTTTTCCCCAGTGGAGGTCCAGAGTGGCATACAAGGTGGGTGGGATGGGATCCACAAGGGGGCCATTGGAGTAAGATGGGGCTGGAATAGGTGGAGGAAATAGGTTTGGAAATCTGCACCTTCCCATCCATACAGTAGGGCAACCCACTTTAACTGTAAGCTTTTCAGTATGATCATAACAGAATGAGAAAAGCTGGGGAGTACATGAATGGGCTACAGTGTTATATAGAATTCTCCCCCTTCTGCTATACAGAATTGTTCCCCTCCCCTCCCCAAAAAAGGCAGAGCAAAATGATCATGTGGAAGCGGCCTGAAGTGAATTGTAATAACAGGGATCAAACAGGTTTGTGGTTCTTTTTTTAAAAAACTGTGTTGTGTATACCATTTTTATTGTCTTTCTTCTTAAAGTGCGTAACTGTCTTGAGTTTTGGGAAAAGGCTGGAGAGAATCAGAAATAAAATTAATAAGTAATGCTACAGACAAGACGAGTTCCTGGAAGGCAGCTTTAGCCTATACAGTTAAGAAAGACCTAGTCAGATTCAATAATGTACAAGCCTGAGATCATGGAATCTCAGACATAAATAAATACAGTTTCTTGAGTGGTAGCCTCATCTGCAGAAGCAAAACCAGCAAGGAGTCTGGTGATTCTCTAAAGACTGACAGCTGTAAGATGATGCCTCAGTAAATTAGTCTTTAAGGAGTCACCAGATTTTTTTTTTAAAAAAAAGATGACTTGAGTGAGTACATTCACTGAATTGTAGCTGTGAAATAAATTTGGTTCTGATTGTTGTTGTGGCTTAGGCTAATGCCACAACCGGATCGTGGAATTCCGGAGACCCTTGTCATTTAAAAGATATTTTGTCTAAAGTAGATGGGGACCAGTGTTCCCTCTAAGCTGAGTTCGTGTGAGCTAGCTCACAGATTTTTAGCCTCCAGCTCACACATTTTTGTCTTAGCTCAGGAAGGATGACCCCAGAGCACACTAATCTATGTAGTAGCTCACAACTTTAATGCCAGTAGCTCACGAAGTAGAATTTTTGCTCACGAGACTATGCAGCTTAGTGGGAACATTGATGGGAACTTAATTGGATCTCCAATAAGAGGCAGCCATTAAGGATTGTACTGAGACCAGGGTGGTCCTGGCTAGCCCAATCTCATCAGATCTTAGAAGCTAAGCAGGGTCAGCCCTGGTTAGTATTTGGATGGGAGCCCACCAGGGAATACCAGGGTTGCTATGCAGAGGCAGGCAATGGCAATCCACCTCTGAAATGTCTCTTGCCTTGAAAACTGGTGGTGGTGGTGTGGTTTCATAAATCAGTGGCAACTAGATGGCACTTTATGCACACACATTCAGTAGTGTTACTTATAGGGAAAACTGTTAGAAGTATCCACTCCAGGTTCAATCTGGAAGGGGTACAAAAAGAGAAAGATATCAGTTGAAATAATTTGAAGCTGTGCAACATTTCCCTTTCTGTTTAGAAGCATGAAGGCAGCAATCTGAAATGGACTTGACTAGGGAGTGAAATCCTATGAAATTTATTTATTTAAATTTATTTATATAGAGCAGAGGTCCATCAGTGGCTATTAGCCACAGTGTATTGTTGGGACTCTCTGCCTGGGGCAGTGATGCTCTGTATTCTTGGTGCTTGGGCGGGGGGACAGTGGGAGGGCTTCTAGTATCCTGGCCCCACTGATTGACCCCCTGATGGCACCTGGGTTTTTTGGCCACTGTGTGACACAGAGTGTTGGACTGGATGGGCCGTTGGCCTGATCCAGCATGGCTTCTCTTATGTTCTTATTTCCAAATTAGAGTTTGCAATGGATATTTTGTTCTCAAAATGACATCAAAAAAGACAGATTTCTGTGAGATCAGAGGCTTAGTGGGAGCAGCAGGCTAGCAGGGTGGGATGGGATCACTGCATGTCCTTTGGTCTCCACAGCCTAACACAGCACAGTATGTTCAGGCTGCACACCTATGCACTGTTACTTGAGAGTAAGTCCAGCTGAATTCTGTGGGACTTCTAAATAGATGCCACAATACTACCAGCAAAAGAGGAGAGAGCTTAAAATGTTAGCGCCAATACCTTTAAGGGTCACAGTTTAGAGAATTGCCCAGTTGCTTCCTTTTCATGAGCACCTCCTGGATCACACTTCTTAATTTCTGTACACATTTCATCCCAGTTTATATTTTTAATCTGTGTAAAGACAAGGTCTGAACTAAAGTGCGCAAACCAGGCACAGACGCAAGACCTGCCCTGAGTTTAGGAGGGTTTTTTTGCACCAAACTATTTCGTTTGGGTAGACATAATAGAATCTCAGGCACTGGAGTTCCACAGTGTTCTATGGAGACTGTGGAACTGTAGCTTCTGGGAAGATATTGCTGCCTTTATGTATACAGAGGGGGTTTGGTCCAGTATATTGGAAGATCCATACCAGCTCTTTGAGTTGCTCCTGACTGGGCCCTTCCTTTTCTCTACCAAGCTGCCATCTGCTCCTCCTCTGACCCAAAACAGCCACTTTGGAGAAGAGTCTCTCCAAATCCACCCCCAACAACTTCTAAATGACCAGCATCATTGGACTAAAGCAAACAGTAAGTTGTGCCACCAACTTTAAGAGGTGGACGTGTCCCTCTTTGCATTCTTGTGTTCCTTGAAATGGTAAATCTTTATTGTGCGTGTTATTAGGGTAAAAGTTTGCTGATTAGACCTGTTGTAGAGCAGCCTGCAATTGAGATCCTATATTTATCTGAATATTCTCTGCTCTTTCTTGTGAGTCTAATTCAGTGGGTCTCCACCAGTGAGGTGGTATCTATATTGTCCAGGTTGTAGGCAACCCAATGGCTGAATTCAGACTATTTGAGAAATACCACTTTAATTCTTACAGGAATGTTTGGAATGATTTCCCCCCCCCTCCCCTGTTTGTTTAATATATGCCCCATAGACCTTTAAAAAGACAGCTGTGTATCTTGAAGTGTGCCTCGTAGATAAAAAGGGACAGCAATGTTGCATGAAGTTATGTCCCATGTGAATTCTCTAGTCAGCAGTGTTTGCACATGCATTGTTGGCTGAGTTCTGGCCACCTTTATTTTTAAGGAAGAAACACCCTCCTCCCTTCATTTTCTTAATGTTGCATGAATAGTTATGGTTAGTGTTCTGAATCTGAATACATGAGTGCTATGGACACTTTAAGCCAGGTGATTAAAGGGGTAAAGCCACCATACTTTCCCCTCCCCGCTTACCATTAACATCAACTTGGTTTACAGAAACAAACCAGCTAAAGCTTTTCCATTGCTTCCAAAGTGACAGAAAAAAAACATTTGCTTGTTACATTTTGTGTGGGTCTTTGAGGCTTCTTGTCAAAAAGCATAGGGGTAAAAATGTAGTATGGTTGTTCTCACCTCAAGCTAGGTGCGGTTCCCTGACGATCCATATCTACATTTTGAAAATACAGAATTCTGTGGGCTTTTAAAAAGACCAGATAGTGTGGGATATTCTTGTTGATGATGTTGCTGCCATTGTATGCACAGTGTTATGCTCACAAATACTTGTTTCTGCACCACTAGTGTTTTTAACAATATAAACAGAAGGGGGAAGGGGTTTTCTGCAAAATGAAGGTTGGTTTTTCTCAACCTTTCAAAGAAAAACAAGAACTATGCTGTCAGGTAGGTGTGAAATCACTTAAGACGTTAATGGGGTGTTCCTCAGAGAGGAAGTAGCCTCCTGATCTTTTTAAAAGGGACATATGGACACTACTAAGTAATACACTGAATATGTACAAAAGAAAGACAATCAAAAGCTTTTTTTTATTTTAAAAAACAAAAGCAATGCTGGGGTAAGATGTGGGAAATGATATTTCAGCTCAGCGGTGATCACGGGTATTATCCAGTAAGTGGCAGTGGCAGTTAGTTGCATAGGAAGATTACAGATGTCTTTCTCTCTTGCTAGTAGTGGGGGGCGGGGAATGGCATTTTGCTATGCAATGCACCAATATTATTTGAGCGTGTGCGTGTGAAAGAATTCCCCACCCGAGAAGCACACCCTGGAGAGAAGATGTTGTCTCCTTGAGATCAAAAGGTTAATTGGTCTGTTGAAAGACTGATTTTCTGTATAAACTGTTAAGGCTGGAGGGGGGGGGGGGGAGATGTTCAGAGTTTAGGCTCCTACCCCTGCAGGCCTGAGAAAATACTCCAGTTATGCATGTCGGTATTAGGTTGTTTGGAGCTTAATTAATAGGTGCCTAAAATTTATCAAGTCCCAAGTTTAATATTTGTGTGCGAAAGGTGTGTGCTTGTGTAAAATTGTCTCCTATTTTCCTCCTTTAGAATTTCTCTCCAGGGCTTTTACCCATTGGAGGTATTTGCTGCTGGCCGTTTATGCAAATTTATACCTCGTTTTGAGACCCTTGCTGCCAATGTAATGAAATAGCTGAGTGCCTTGGCTGATGGTAAAAGTCATTTAATACTTTTTTCTATTAGGTTTTGGTTTTGGAGTTTGTACTGGACTCATATGGCTAGTTTTGATCTTAGAGACTGTTAAGTCAGTAGATGAGATGGGTGAGGGCTGCAGAGTTGGGCATCTGGGTTTTAGGATGAGATTTACAGAGCAGCCCTAATCAGAGTTACACTGTTTGAAACCATTTACTTTAGTGGACTTAAAGCACTGTTAACTCTGCATAAGATTGCACTGTTACTCTGGTGCTGAGCCAATATATTTAAAAATGGAGGTACAGGGATTGAAAACTGCACCTTCCGGCCTGGTATACTCCATACAGGTAGAAAGGACAGATAGTTGTTTACTGGAAATGATGGAAAGGTACTCTACATTTGTTTAAACACACCCGGATGGTTTGTGTTCCAGGACTGGCAGAACAGGTTATGGCTTGGTCTTAAAGCAAAGCTGAAAACTTCCGATTCCAGCACTGAACTTTTAGGCATATAAGCAATTAGATCTGTATGTCAAAGAGTTAGGGTCTCTTCACAGACTTCCTAAGTGGCCAAAGGATTAGATAAGAGCAGGGTCCCCAACATTTTTGAGCCTATAGGCACCTTTGGAATTTTGACAGACCATGGTGGGCCCAACCACAAAATGGTGCATTCAGCCTAAAAATGAATGCCATTGCTTACCTTCAATCACAGTGAAGATCCTTGTGCTGCGGTGGAAGGTGTTGCCAAAGCAACATTTTTTAAAAATCTACCCAGCAAATCAGAAGCCTTGATGGGCAAAAGCCCCACTTGGCTCCACCCACTTCCTAAAAGTACTTGGTAGGTGCCAGGAGAGATGTTGGTAGGCACCATGTTGGGAACCTCTGGATGAGAGGAACAACAACAAGGAGGGGGAGCACTGTTGCGCCTCCAGAATGTTGATATATTCTGGGATGGAGACATGCACAAGCGCTCTTACTGCAGTGGTTAGGAATGGACAGGACAGCCTTGTACGTTCTGATCTCTTTGCAGTATCTACAAGGAAGAAATCTGGGCCATAAAGTTGGAATCAAAGAGGATCTTGGCACATGCCCCCTCTTTCCCCAAACTGCTTTTGATCTTTGCTAGCAGTGGCTCAACTGTAGGACAATTAGGAAGCCGCCAGATTTCCAAGGACAGAAGGATTTCTGCCAACAGAACAAGGCTTTCTACCTACTCCCCCCCTCCTGTTACAGTCCAAATGCTCCTTCCCTTTTCGGTATGCAGAAATGCTCATGTAGATTGAAACTATTTTGTCTTCCTCTCTTCTGTATAAAAGTCTTGGTAGTTTTGAAGATAAAGCACTGTACAGTCCCTTAGTCAGAAGCTCTGGGATGCTGTGTGGTTCCCTGCCCTCATCTATCCAAATATCTTTTGTTGGTGCCATTGTCACTGCTGACATTTGCCCAGTGCCACTCCTCCTCGTCCTTCCTTTGGAGAAGGCCCATCTGACATATCAGGACACAGACGTGAACATGGATATGAGCAACAGTTAACTTCAGATAATACTCCCCCTCCTCTTTCTGCACCAGCCCCCAGGAGCTACTTTGGATGCCAGAACAGAACCAGACTTTCCTGTTGAGAGGGGAGATTCGTGAAGATGTCTGTTAACAGAGCCATGATCAGTTTCACTGGGTGCGGTAAAGGCAACACATGATTAGGATGGTAGAGTTAAGTTGCCAAGGATCAGAGCTGATCTTATGGTTTAGACCACCTGCTTTAGCACCCCATTTCTTATAGAATCATAGAATTGGAAGGGACCTCCAGGGTCACCTAGTCCAACCCCTTGCACAACGCAGGAAACTCACAAACACCTCCCCCTAAATTTACAGGATTTTCATTGCTGTCAGATGGCCATCTAGCCTCTGTTTAAAAACCTCCAAGGAAGGAGAGCCCACCCACCTCCCAAGGAAGCCTGTTCCACAGAGGAATCGCTAACAGTCAGGAAGTTCTTCCTAATGAGTCGGAAACTCTTTTGATTTAATTCCAACCCATTGGTTCTGGTCCTACCTTCTGGAGCCACAGAAAACAATTCCACACCATCCTCTATATGACAGCCCTTCAAGTACTTGAAGATGGTGATCATATCACCTCTCAGCCGCCTCCTCTCCAGGCTAAACATCCCCAGCTCCTTCAACCTTTCCTCATAGGACTTGGTCTCCAGACCCTTCAACATCTTTGTCACCCTCCTCTGGACCTGTTCCAGCTTGTCTATATCCTTCTTAAAATGTGGTGCCTAAAACTGAACACAATACTCCAGGTGAGGTCTTACCAGAGCAGAGTAAAGCAATACCATCACAGCAGCCTCCTGTGGAACAGTGGCAGAGAGCACATGCAGAAGGTCCCAGGTTCAATCCATGGCATCTCCAATTAATTGGGTTGCCAATCTCCAGATGGCACTTGGAGATCTCCCACTATTACAGTTGATCTCCGCATTACCAAGATTAGTTCCCCTGGAGAATATGGCTGCTTTGGAGGGTGGACTTTAGGGCATTATATCCTGATGAGGTCCCTCCCCTCTCCAAATCCCACTCTGTCTAAGCTCCATTCCCTAAGTCTCCCAACCTAGAGCTGGCAGCACTACCAGTTAAAGGGATCAGGTAGATAGTGATGTGAAAGACCTCTGCCTGAGTCCCTGGAGAGCTGCTGCCAGTCAGAGCAGGCAATACTGACCTTGATGGTCCAGAGGTCTGACTCTGTATAAGACAGCTTCCTGTGTCTGATGCCCCCAGGAGACCTTAAAAACAGCTGATGTGATATAGGGGCAAGGGTGTTGTTGGGCTAGGATTATCTGTACTTAGACAAGCAGCCCACTGGTTGACCCTGAGGCCTGACACTGTCTCTCAGCCTAAACTATCTCAAAGGGTTGTTGTAAAACTGGGGGGGGGGGGGGGATATATATCACATAGGCCAATATGGGTGGAGGGAGGGTGGAATAAAAATCTAATAAACGTGCTACTGTTATTCAGAGGCCATCTGTGTCTGGACATGCTATCATGTATCTTTACTTATAGGCATTGATGGAACAATTAATCCATTAATCTATCTCATTTTTTTAAACAATAGCCCTGAATTTATTTAATGATCAACATTTTTAAAAGGCAAGAAAAAAAAATATCCTAAACACCTAAAAATGTGATTCTGAAGCAAAACAACAACATGCATTTGAAAGTTGTTGCACTGGACTCATGCCTAAATATTTGACATAATAGCCCAGAAATCTGAATTATTTTCTCCCATCCATACATATTAATTTATATGGTAATCTGATGTGTTGAGTTTCTCTCAGCCCTCCCCCCAGTCTGTTTATAAAGATCCTTTTCCCTTTGCTTCCCTTGAAAGGAGAAATAGTGAGAACCTGTTTATCGTGAATTTGTGGCAGCAAAACAGGTCTCTCTGTAATTATGACAGAAGTCTGTAGTCTCTTTGTGCACGTCAGTTGCATTGCCTCGGATGACAGGCAAACTAGGGTGGGAGAAGAAATGTAGGCTTGCAAATTGCTGCTGTTTCTACAGGCTCTGTACTTGCTACTCTAGTTGTCCTCTTCCTTCCATTCAGAAGAGGGTCCCCAGCAATATGGAGTCTTGTGAGCTACTGGCATTAAAGTTGTGAGCTGCTGCATAAATTAATTTACTCTGGGGTGATTTTTCCTGAGCTAAAACAAAATGTGTGAGCTAGCTCACACTAGCTCAGCTTAAAGGGAACACTGGTTCCCAGCATAACCTAGCAAATTTCTGGCTAAAGGATCAGTCCAAGGTGCACCTTGCCTAAGGTTACTGGGGGGGGGGGCAAGGATGCTGAGAAATAGCAGTCTCATACAAGCAGAACAAAGTATGAGTCCTTTAAGACCAACAAAGTTTTATTCTGGACATAAGCTCTTATTCGCATGCACTCTTGTTCAGATACGTTGAAACAGAAGTCACCAGCCATGTATCTGAAGAAGTGTGTGTGCATACAAAAGCTTATACCTAGAATAAAACTTTGTTGGTTTTAAAGGTGCCACTAGACTCAAACTTTGTTCTGCTGCTTCAGACCAACATGGCTGCTCCACCTGAATCAAATACAGTTTGTTTATTTCAACATATGTTCCATGTCTTTCCTTTTGTTTAGTGGAAATTTATTTAGTGTTACTTAACAAATCAATTACTGATCTCGTCCAATCTCAGAAACTAAGCAGGATTAGCCCTGGTTGATATTTGGAAGGGAGATCCCCAATGAACACCATTGCTGATGTAGAGGCAGGCAATGGAAAGCCACCTCTGAACTTTTCTTGCCTTGAAAACCCAAGGGGTCACCATAGGTCAGCTGTGACTTGACTGCAAAAAAAGGGGAAACAAAATAAAACAAAATTGGGTAATTTAAAGCAAAATGTGCTGAGTACTTCTCAATCACCTTAGATAATTCTAGATGCTAGAAAGTTTCCTGCATATTGGTTTCGTTTCCCTCTATATACTTCTTAGATTAAAACAAAAGGCCTGAAATGTCCCTTTAGGGGGTCAAGACTGGGCATTCCATCTCTCTGACTAAAACCCTAATCAGTACTCTGGTTGAACTGTGTCTTGCACAGTAGCACATTTGTCGTGGAATGTCTCTTCTGGTAAATGGACTCCTAATACCAAGAAGTCCATACCATCGTTTTGATGCAACCATTTTTTTTAAAAGTTACAGTTCATTCATTGGAGAAATTATAATTTGATGTCTCTGCCAAAAGGACAGTTCCCCCCCCCCCCCATGTGTCTGCCAGATGATGCTGTTGCAGCCCTTTAATGTGCATGTAGGTTCCCCCCGCCCCCTTTCTTGTAAAGCTTGCACAGCATTAATGGACAAAAGCTGTTTGTGGTCTGGAAGAAGCTCTAGTTGTATGGGTTTCTCTGATTGCCTAAGAAGTTGTTGTCAATGTCTAAGAATTTGAATTCCATCAGGGCACACAATGTTAGTCTATTACAGGGGAAAACAAACTAGATTTTGGGGACATCTTACCATTTTTATTCCATTTTAAGCTTTTGTGGACTTGACTCCATTCTCCCAAGATGCCTCCAAGAATTTGAAATGTACTCTTGGGTACATCTGCATCATGGTTCTTTGAATTTCATAAAACTTTTCAGCGTGTATTGGGGTTACCAAAGCCATAGCTGATCACTTTTAATTGTCCTTACACTCATCCCTGTTCTTGAACCAGTACAGGATTGAGTGCAGAATGTTTGCAGGCATGTAAGATATTGTTGTCGAAATTTCTATTGCCCAGATAGATGATATTGTGCAAAAAGATCTGCCTGCTGTTGATGGGTCAGAATCTTCTGTGTCTCTCCTCCCCGCTCTACCCAGGGAATATTTACTGATACAATCTAGAAAACTGACTTAGTTATTCCATATGGAAAGAAAACGTCAAATTATGTAATGTTATTTTGGTAACTCTTAAGATGGTCTTTAATGTTCACTTCTGAGCCACTGTCCTTACAGTCAAGGATGTTGTTTATTGCACATTTAATTTCAAGTTCTCTTTTCCCACCTTCTCTCTTTACATTCATGGCTGAGAACAGACATTTTAAAAGACAAGAAAAATGCATTAAAAACACTGTACAGAAATATCTCCCTAGATTCGTTGCCAGTCACTAAAAGCATGCTTGACTATTTTTTTAATGTCTTGCATTGCTTCTGGAATATACCCAGGCTCTGGCTTTGGCAGACCTCCAAGTTCTCTTCCTAGGAAGCAAGTAATTGGTGTTAGGCTGAGATGGCTGAAGGAAAGGGATTGACCATTTGCCAGAGCTGGGAGGAGGTTGCAGGTGGTCCGAGCAGAACTGATCACACCTTTTCTTTAAAAATGGAGACTAGGGCCCACCAGATGTTGCAGGATGCAGATACTTGCTGCTGAGTTCAACTATTGGTCATGCTAACTGGCATAAAATCTTTAGTATAGCATCAGAAAAATGGGTAACAATTCTAGTCTGAAAGGCTGTTTGTTCAACATGCAGCTGTCTGTTATTTAATGAGGTACAGCTGGGTTCTTGTAAGACCCAGGAGCATCACTCCTTCCTGCAAGGATAGAACATTGGGACTGTAAAGAGTCTGCAGAAGAAGACAACTGCAGATTTATACCCTGCCTTTCTCTCTGAATCAGAGTCTCAAAGTGGTTTACAATCTCCTTTATCATCTTCCCCCACAACAAACACCCTGTGAGGTGGGTGGGGCTGAGAGAGATCTCATAGCAGCTGCCCTTTCAAGGACAACCTCTGCAAGAGCTATAGCTGACCCAAGGCCATTTCAGCAGCTGCAAGTGGAGGAGTGGGGAATCAAAACCGGTTCTCTCGGATAAGAGTCCGCACAGTTAACCACTACACCAAACTGGCTCTCTCCTCTTTAATTGCCCAACTCTTCTTTAAAATCAGCTTTATTTGTGTCTCCTCCTGGCTGTTAATGCCCAGGTAGTAAAAGTGGAAGGGACAGAGGATATTAAACACACTACTGAATGTTGTCCATCTTGGCATATTGCTCTTGGATTTGAAAGCTTCTGTCACAACTGTAATGAAACTTTATCTTGATGAAATTGTCTAGGGCTGGACAACTGAGAGGAATTTTGCTTCTCATTTACTCAATTCAGCTTGAGCTGGTGTACTCCTCATCTGTAAGCAACTTGGGCCCGCCAAACAATACATTCTTACAGTGCAATGCCAACCACGGTTACACTTATACAAATCAATAAGTTTGGAGGAGTATAATTTTGCTTAGGATGCCCCTGTTGACCTCTTGTAGAGATGTGAAGGTCCGGAAAAATTCAGAAAAAAAAGTTTTTTTCCTGAAGCCTTTTTTGTTTTTTTCTGAAAAATTGAAGAAAAGAAAAGGAATTGATTATGGAACATTTTATTTTAACATGATGAATAAAATATTTTAAGACAAGGTGTTCAAATATTTTCCAAATCATTTCTAAAAAATATGTATGGTATTAGATTATTCTAATTTCTGTGCACCAAGGACAAGCAAGTCCTAGGTCATGCCCATTCATTGAAACTTAGTCCTCCACGCCCTTCTAGACACCTCCCCCCTCATCAATTCTTTTTATGAGAATGAGTTTTTTATTTTTATTTAATACTGTGCAGAAGAAATATGAATAATTGTTACCTGGATTTTTAAAAATTGTTTTGCGGAGGGTTTTTTTGTCTGTTCCATATAAACTAGTAAAACAGTTCAGGAGATTGTTGCTCCATTTGTTACAATTACAAATAAATATTATTTAAAAAAGTAAGTTCTGTTTGTAATAATTGTTTGGATACACTATATTTTTAATATTCTAGTTGTGATAATTTCATGCCAATTAAAATTGTCCATAGTCATATTTTATGTTTCTAAAGTGACAGAATGACTTTCAATCTGGAAAAGAAAAAAGAAGTGCTAATGTAGCATTTTTTTTTCAATTTTTCCAAAAAATTTCAGTTTTTTCCCTAAAAAAACCTGGGATTTTTTCTTGCGCTTCAAAATTTCCAGAAATTTTACATCTCTAACCTCTTGGTATACAGCCTTAGCATTCAGACTGGACACTGAAGGGACAGCACGGGTGATTTCTCTCCAGAGGCCCTCCTTGGTTTTTAAAACCCCAAGTTTTGTTTGTGCTATACTGTACTGACAACAGCCTGGGCCCAAGCTACCTACATTCATGCCACTCCCCATATTTCTTTATTACACAAATGTGCATCTTGCTGTTCAGCATGAGCTAATGTGTGTGCCAGCTCAGACTTTGGGATCTTCTGGAAGGTGCTTCTGTGGGTCCCTCAGCTACCCACGGCAAACCAGGTTATAGTAAGAAGCAGGGCCTACTTTGTGAAGGCACCATTCCCTGTGTGAAATTCCCTTCTGAGGGAGGCTTGTCTTACTAGACCTACTGGGAAATATTCAAGTGGACAATGCCAACTTTTAGAACAAAGATTGAGTCCAGTCAGTGGTGCCTTTAAGACCAACAAAGTTTTAAAGCTTTTGTGTGCAAGCATACTTCCTCAGCACACAAAAGCTTTAAAACGTTATAGATGCCACTGGACTCAAACTTTGTTCTGCTGCTTCAGATCAACACAGCTACCCACCTGACTCAGTGCCAACTTTTGTTTTTCCAGGATGGCTTATAACTTGGCAAATGATTGCTATTTTTTTAAATATAATTTGAGGGCTGCTTGGATTGGTATGAGCAGCCCCGTAGCGCAGAGTAGTAAAGCAGCAGTACTGCAGTACTGTGGTCTGAACTCTCTGCTCACGACCTGAGTTCAATTCCGGCAGAAGCTGGATTCAGGTAGCCGGCCCAAGGTTGACTCAGCCTTCCATCCTTCCGAGGTCGGTAAAATGAGTGCCCAGCTTGCTGGGGGGAAAGTGTAAAAGACTGCGGAAGGCAATGGCAAACCACCCCGTAAACGACTGGTGCTTGCACAGGGGACCTTTCCTGGGGACCTTTCCTTTCCTTTTCCTGGATTGGTTTGACTCATCACTGCGTGGCAGGGCTCATACCTCAGTGGTAGAGCATATACTTAGCATGCTTCATCTCTCCGTGGCATCTCCATTGAAAGGATCTCACGTAGCAGGGGAGATGTTTCTCAGTGTGAGATTCCGAAGACCCAGTGTTCGTCAGGATAGATAGTGCTTGGGCTAAGTGAGCTCCTGAATCTTGATTTTGTATAAGGCATTTTCATAAATCTATCTACAAATGAAATACTTGTACTATCGCTGTCCAATCCAGCAGAAATAATTTGGTATCCCATCCTCATGTAATGATACAGCTGCCATCTTGCAGGTTGAAACTCCTCTGTTGCTTTATTTTAAAATGGTGGGCAGTCTTTGGCAAGGGAGAGCTTAGTTTGTAAGCTAGTTACAAACTGAGGATTGGAAAACGGTGGGGATGTGGGTTTGTTGTATGCGGTCAGTTCTGGTATACAGGATTAGCCTCTATTTTATTCTCTTGGAAGTTACAAGCCAGAAAATCTAAAAATGAACTGATGCTTTTCTCTTAAAAAAAAAAAAATCAAATCAGCCCCTCCTCCCCTGCAATCTTGGCATGAACTGATGTGTAGGAGATGAATCTGGTTCACATATGCCTATTCTCATAACTTGATCTACAACATCAAATGCTGTTTTGCTTGTGTGAATGGGCCATCACAGAGAAACCAGTCATCTCATGTCATAAACACAGTGACTTTCAGTGGGAGTCCCATTTCTTCCTCTAGTGCGCATGGATCCAGTGCACAATCACGAAGTGAAAACAAGGAAGATGTACGTACTCACATGTATGGACCAGTCCATGTAGCCTTAAGAACTTGGAGTGTTTAAAAGAAATGAATATTCATTGAATTGTGGTTTAAGATGACATCAAGTCAGAAAATCTGGACTGACATACGATTTCAGAACAAAAGACAATTTGCCCGAGTGCTTGCTCCATAACTTTTCCAGTCTCTGATCCTATCAGCTGTCTCTAGATAAATAGAGACAATCTTACCTATTCGTTGCAAAATTCTTTACAAAAGAGTTTTGTGCTGTAACTAACCACAATGGGAGTGTCCACGTATATAAGAGCATCTGGCCTGCTGAACTAGGCTGAATCCACTTCCTGCTGTGCTGACAGACACTTCAACTAGGTGGTTGTTGTTTTTTGCATTCCCCACATCTGATTGATGACATCCCAGCGGTTTAGATTATGTATATTCAAATAACAACCATTGTTGTCAAAGGGTTTCCATTACAATGCACTTTGATTGGCACTTCACATTTCCAACTGAATGCAGCCATTTGTCTTTCAATACCAGGCAAACAGGGCTAGTCCATAGAGAGGCTGGCATAGAGAGTCTTGTTTGCATTTGGCACTCAGATGGCAAAGGGGAACAGGAAGTGAGCACAGTGTACCATTCTAGCCTTTTCTTAGCTCTTTGATTCCCCCCCCCCCCACTCCCTCTTAAAGATACTGCATCCATCTGGGTACTGTATTTTCCAGTGTGTGCCCTATAGGATGTGCCAAAAAAAGAACTCATATGCTAGATTTCCCACCAGCCCCATCTCCACTGGCATTTTTAAGGCTGCATGCTTCTGTTCAGAGGTATAATATGGGAAATGCATATTCATCAGGCTGTATAAATTTAATAGCCATGTTTTAAAGAGAACATTTTAATTAAATGTTTTCCTTCATGTTGTCTGCCACATTTGTAGCCCGTCTTTGGGTGGGTGGGGGGAGTAGTGTATGCAAAATGAGAAATGTCCTTGCCCCGCTACCAGCTGTCCTTTTGCTTCCTGTCCTCACAGGTGTGCAAAAATGTACCATTTTAAGAGAAGCAGAAGCAATATCACTTCTCTGTCAGCACATGAACTTCTTCAGCTCTAATGGGAACTCACTATAAACAAAAAGAGAAACAAAGCTTGTTGTGTAAGTCTGCGCAGCAATATGGGAGATTCTTTCCATGGATTGCAGTTACTGATGTGCAGCGTTCTTGTCCAGATTTTCGGGGTGTTTCTCTTAAGGGATTTTGCAGTTTGGGGGCCATAATGGGAACTTCATTTATACACCATTTTTCTTCCCAGTGGGGACTCAGAGTCATTTGCCACATTGTCTACTTTCCCACTTCATCCTCACAGCAACCCTGTGAGGTAGGCTGTGCTGAGAAGATGCGACTAGCCCAAGGTCACCCAGTGAGGTGACATGGCAGAGCAGTAGGGCTGCCAACCTCCAGTTAGTAGCAGGAAAAATAAAGCCAAAGGCTTCCGTAATTAAAGGTATATGTAGTTCCCCTGTGCAAGCACCAGTTGTTTTCGACTCTGGGGTGATGTTGCTTTCACAACGTTTTCATGGCAGACTTTTTACGAGGTGGTTTGCCATTGCCTTCCCCAGTCATCTACACTTTCCCCCCAGCAAGCTGGGTACTCCTTTTACTGACCTCGGAAGGATGGAAGGCTGAGTCAACCTAAAGCCATCTACCTGAACCAGCTTCCACTGGGATCGAACTCAGGTTGTGAGCAGAGGGCTCCGATTGCAGTGCTGCAGCTTTACCACTCTGCACCACAGGGCTCTTTCCGTGATTACCAGCTTCAAATAATAACAAACAGTACAAAAACTTAACAAAAGCTTGTATAATATGAGGTGATGATTAAAGTAGAATCAATGCAATCTCTTATATACATGGAACATCTCAAACACCACCAGAAATCAAGTCCATATTTTAAGCAATCCAATGCTGTCTCTTGCCAGGAAATCTGATGAAGTGAAGGATGATGTCACTATAATCCAAGTCTTATAACCCAGCCAGCAGTCCCAATTGTAGCGACAAGGTTATACTAATGCCCTTGTTTCACATTTGTTTCTTCAAGCTTCACAAAGTCAATTTCAGATACAGGGTATGAACGCCAAGCACTTCAAATCACTTGTAACTAGTCAGTGCCAAGTGATTAGCAGTGTTTGGTGTTCATACCCTGTAACCCCAAATGGCTTTCTCCCTACAGAAGCCCAAGGGATACATTCCTCTGAGGGCAGGTGATTCATACTCTTTTCAGACACGAGGGAGTGGCCTTCCAGTATTAACCTGGAAGAAAGGTACACTTTGGCTATCAAAGTATTGGGAATTCTTGAGGGAGCCCATCATTTGTTATGCCTAAGTAAGGTGCTCTGTGTGTTTGAGAAGCTTCTCTTAAGATGTCCACCAGGCCTCATCACCAACTGTGAATAGAGTAGTATTAGCCGGCCTTCCTCTCATTTCAGTACTCCATTTAGAATTGCCTTTCCTTGTTTAGGGAGCTCTGGAATCTGTTTCCTGTCTGGCATCAGGAGCCACATTGTATTTGTCCTTTACCCTTATTAAAAATAGGTTGCAAAGGAAACAGTCAGCTGGGATTGCCAAAAGGGAAATCTATGAGATATTTGCAGCTGGGGTGCGTGTGTTGCGTTTTTGAGGGGCTGGGTCAACTTGTCTAATGATGGCATCCAGAAACAATCTTTTCAGAAAGTAGAATTCCTCCAGTTGGTTCAAGTAAGCCACCCCCCAACATAACAAAATGCTACAGTTGGTGCACTTAAAAAAAATCCATACATATACAAATGAGCTACCATTTCAAGGAAACTACTCTTAACAATCCTGTATTTTGTTACCTTTTAAGGCTGTAAATTTAGTCTTATGCATGGGCATGAGCTTGGTGAAATTTCAGAAACTGCATGTGAGTTGTGTAGATTTGTCTGGTAAAGGTAGTCCCCTGTGCAAGCACCTGTCGTTTTCAACTCTGGGGTAAAGTCACATCACAATGTTTTCACTGCAGACTTTTTACGGGGTGGTTTGCTGTTGCCTTCCTTGGTCATCTGCATTTTCCCCCCAGCAAGCTGCGTACTCATTTTACTGACCTCAGAAGGATGGAAGACTGAGTCAACCTCGAGCCGACTACTTGAACCCAGCTTCTGCCGGGATCGAACTCAGGTCATGAGCAAAGCTTGGACTGAAGTACTGCAGTTTTAACACTCTGCACCACGAGGCTCCTATTTGTCTGGTAAAAAGGTAAAGGTAGTCCCTTGTGCAAGCACCAGTTGTTTTCGACTCTGGGGTGACGTTGCTTTCACAGCGTTTTCACAGCAGACATTTTACGGGGTGGTTTGCCATTGCCTTCCCCAGTCATCTACACTTCCCCCCAGCAAGCTGGGTACTCATTTTATTGACCTCAGAAGAATGGAAGGCTGAGTCAACCTGGAGCCGGCTACATGAATCAGCTTCTGCTGGAATCGAACTTAGGTCGTGAGCGGAGGACTCCGACTGCAGTACTGCAGCTTTACCACTCTACACCACGGGGTAGGTGCTTGCAAATCATCCTGTTCTTGCAGTCCCAGAAGGAAGGCAACACTCCACTCCCCAGAGATATAGCAAATGTAGGGGCTCATGACTTATCTGCCAGTTGGGGTTTCACAAAATCATGTGTGGCTGATGCTATGTACCATTGACATTACTGCAGCTGGTGGCTCAGTTAATACTTGCTTCATGACTTTGATATCTGGTGTGATAGCTGCCATGTACATGTGCCCACTTGAATGTTGCGATAAAAGCCTATAGTAATTTGGCTTTCTGCAGAATATGTGGATCGTCAATAGCTTTGCCTGACACCCTTCAGAAAATCCAGTAATGTCATTTCTGTAAGAGGGCTCTCATTAAAATGTTGGAAGCACTAATTGGGGGAAGAAGCAGGAATTTGCAGATGCTTGCTTCTCTTGCAAAACCAAATGGCAGCCTTCCAATCATCCCAGTTCGAAAGCAAACAAGGTTGTTGAGATTGGTTCAAGTGGTTTATGTGGCATTCTCATTTTGCTTCTTTCTGTACTTTCAAAGACTGGGGAACTGTCAAATGTTGGAGGCTAATAACACAAATGTACTCTGAAGAAGGCTTGCATTGTCTTCCACCGGTCTCAGTGTGCAGAAAAGTTATTTGCTTTCTTTCTTTCCAATCCATTAGTGCTGCAGGGATCTAGAAATTAGTAAATTTCAGAGTCAGATCCAGAGTTCTGCACTGGAATTTGCCAAAGCTTTCAGTGACCCTGTGGATTACTAGAACATCTAGTTGTAGTAAAAGGTAAAGGTAGTCCCCTATGCGAGTAACAAGTTGTTACCAACCCATAGGGTGATTCCACATCATCACATTTTCTTGGCAGGCTTTTTATGGTTTGCCATTACCTTCCCCAGTCAGCTACATTTTACCCTCAGCGAGGGTGGAAGACTGAGTCAACCTTGAGCCAGCTACCTGAACCCAGCTTCTGTTGGGATCAAACTCGGGTAATGAGCAGAGCTTGGACTGCAGTACTGCAGCTTACCACTCTGCTCCACAGGGCTCCTCTGGTCGCAAAATGCTTGATTTAAATACAACAGTGGCCAGGGGCAAAACACTTACCACTTGAATGCTCATATGGGTGCTATTGAATGGACATGCTTCTTTCCACAGCCCATACATATTCTGGGTTATCAGTCACAAGGGATCTTGGGCCAGCCCAAATGATATAAAATAGAGTGCAAGCTTTTGAGTTCTATAGAACCCTTCCTCAGGCTGATGTCAACCAAAATCTTAAAAACGGTGGTGCAAAGGTACAGATCTTAAGACCCTGGCATGCCAGGCTCTGATGTTGGATCCTGGCAGGCTCGCAGGCTGATTGCTTTAGATTGCAGCACTTGACCTTTCAGTCTTTGAACAAGAAAGGCTGTGGATTCAATAGAGTCAACTGATCCGGATTGTAATATGGAATGTCTAGTGTTCTCCGCCATGTTCAGCCTCCTCCATGATTTTCAGTGCTTCTTAGTTGAGAGTAGGCCTGCCAAGTCAATGGTGGGGATTTGGGGGTGAAGCCTGGGGAATGGTGGAACTTGGGGAGGACAGGGTATAATGCCATACTATCCATCCTCCAAAGCAGCTATTTTCTCCAAGGGAGCTGATCTTTGTAATATGGAGATCAGCTGTAATTCTGGGAGAGCTTCAGGCCCCACCTGGAGATTGACAACTTTAGTTGAGAAGATCACATTCAGGGGGTATCTGCAAGATGTGATTCCTGCTTGCACCATGCAACTAGAATGTCTCATCCACAATTTATACCTATGTGAGGAGGCTAGAAGCATGTTTCTAGTCCTCATGGTTGATGAGAAAAATGTGAGTGACATAAGCAGTATGCTGAAATGCTCAGACACCAGAATCTGTCATGTGAACACCTGGGTGTATGGTGGCACCTGAAACTTCTACATGACTAGGCTTATAGCTGTGATTACCTGGCTGCGTAAAGAAGCTGCCATGCACATGAATGTGCATTTAGTGCATGACCCCTCTGCTTACCTACTTGCAACATTTCAGGTACTCTCCTGTTCTTGCTGCTTCCTGCACATGAATATCCCTATGGGGAGAGAAAATCAATGGGCATGGCAGCTCCAAATGGCCTAATAACCACCAGATGCTCCGTGACCATGTGAGCAGCTTTCCTCCTTGAGCTGCACAGTTGCTCTCTGGATGAGCTTGCAGTTTAAACAGAACAAACTGTGCCATATATGTGCTTCCCAAACTTTACAGCTGCTCAAAGACTGATCACTTTGAGATTTCAAGGCTGCGTCTTATATACAGCTGAACCAGCTGCAGTGTAAAAAAGAGGGTACAAAGAGATGGATCTTTGGAATCCACCATAACTGCTGCTAAAACTTTTCAGAGACAAAGAACTGTGAGTGTCAGATGGTGCCATCAAGCCTGGTTGAGAGCAAAGGAGAAGAAACGGTGGAAGCTGCTGAAGGGCAAAGGAGTGTTTAGTGTTGGGTTGGGAAGAGAAAATGGGTGTTGCTGTCCAAAGGACAAAGTTGTTGTTTATGGACACGTCTGTGTATCAGACTTTGAAATTAGGATCTTCAACTACCTGGCTAATGTAGTGGTTCCTCAGAACCTTACAAAATTGGGGCAAGACTTGGACTCTGTGTGCATGAGCATACACACAAGTTCCACTTCATTACAGCATTCCACTTTTTATGTCTCTCTTACCTACAGTCCTTACATGGATCCCTCCTTGTTATCTTGCTGAATTGTGATAGCAGTTTGAGCTCAAGCGACAACCTTTGATAGAAAGAAACCACAGACATAAACAAAGTTTGGCCTTCTGTAACTAATGAGGGCCAGTCTGTGGGGGCATGCACAATTATTTGAAGCAGGGAATTTCCTATCCACCCATCTGAGTTTGCCCTCCCTGCACCCCATAGAAGGATCCAAAACATCTAAATGTTTTTTAAATATGAGGCTAAGGACAATGCTGGGAATAAAGTGTAGATGACATGTTTGTAACAAAAAGTCTGCCAAGAAAACGTGATGTGATCGGTAAAGAACTTGGGGTCGGTAAAAACTCAGGGCTTGCAGAAGTCAACTCAATAGCACCTCTAAAGACTGTCAAAGACACCTTTTAATATTTTTATAAAGTTGAAAGAGCTGGTGTTAAGAGAGAAATGTGCTAGGCATCACCAAAGCGTGGTGTAGGTAGGCAGAGGGTAAAGGCACAGTATAATGGGGAGAGGGAGAACCCCTTTTAAAGATCATTGTAAAAGCTAACTCAGACATTTATGGAGGATTTTAAAAAGTACGGGGGGGGGGAATATAATGCTTTTAAACACATTTCTGTACTACCTAGTGCCAGATATATCTCCAGACAGGTTTCAAAACTTTTTTGTATTCCAATCTTGGCCTAAAACCTGGGGGATTTCCTACTTGAGGAAGAAGCAAAAACCTTGCTGCCTGTCTTCCTAAAGATCTCCAAGCCTATTCAATGTAACAAGAAGAACAGCACTCTAAAAGCCAATTCTGCTCACTTGAACTCTTAAGGGAGCCAAATTATATGTTCATTTATGTGTTTCTTGTATTTTCTTGGCTGGTAACAGTGCCTTTGTACTCAGTGACAGAAAATAGTAAGATAGTTGGTCACAAGGCATAACCCTAAACCAAGTACCTGTTAATGGGAGCCTCATCCCTTTGATGGTGTAAGGTGTTGGCCCATCAAGGGACAACAAAGACTGACAGGTCAACAATTAGCAAAACTCTTCACTAGGAGGAAGTGTTAAGCCTGCTACAGAGACTGTCAGACCATGAAGGAAAGGAAAGGTCTCCTATGCAAGCACCAGTCGTTTCCGACTCTGGGGTGACGTTGCTTTCACAACGTTTTCACGACAGACTTTTTATGGGGTGGTTAGCCATTGCCTTCCCCAGTCATCTGCGCTTTCACCCCAACAAACTGGGTATTCATTTTACCGACCTCGGAAAGATGGAAGGCTGAGTCAACCTCGAGCCGGCTACTTGAAAACCCAGCTTCCACCGGGGATTGAACTTGGGTTGTGAGCAGAGTTTAGGACTGCAGTACTGCAGCTTTAACACTCTGCACCACAGGGCTCTTGCACAGACTATGAAAGGGAGCTCTAATTTCTTATACCGAGTTTCTGACAAATGAGAGCATGACTGAAAGAGCTTCAGTTTTCAGAACACTTTTTGAGCCTTGAATCAGCCACTGTGTGGGACTGCATTGAACTAGAATGGTGCCGTCTTGCAAGTGGGTCAGATTACTAGCTGATCATTTGCCTTCTCTGTGGTGGCCCCCCACCTTGTGGAATGACTGGCATGAGGAGGTTAGGAAGGCTCCCAGTCATTCCTCAGAATGCACAAAATGGAAGTGTACAGGTGGGCTTTTTGAAAAAGGGATTAGAGCTGTAGTGACCTGGAACAGTTCAGTAGGGCACCTTCCTTATGGAATAGGTTTGTAGTCTTGTACTTATAGGTATCATCTTGCTTTTTTATTTTAGTTATCAGATTTATATCCCGCCCTTCCCCAACAGGCTCAGGGCAGCTAACAACAGTTTAAAACCATTTGCAATTTACAAACATATTACAATTAAATATATAAAAACGTTCCCGTACATATTAAAAATCCAAGATGGCAAGCTTCTGATTTCCATTATATTAGTTCAGTGAGATAGTCAGTGCTGAAGGTAATAGCCACCTCCCCTTCCCCATTAAAGGCAAGTTTGAATAGTTCAGTCTTACAGGCCTTGCGGAACTGTGGCAAGTCCCGCAGGGCTCTGATGTTTTCGGGGAGGGCATTCCTCAAGGTGGGGGCTATTACCGAGTGGCTCTAGTGCTGGTCAATCGAGCTTCTTTTGGTCCAGGGTTCTTAAGGAGATTTTGAGACCCTGAACGTAGTGCTCTCCGGGGTCCGTATGGGAAAAGGCGGTCCTGAAGGTAGACAGGTCTCAGACCATATAGGGCTTTAAAGGTTATAACCAGCACCTTGAAGCGAATCCGGAACGCCACAGGCAACCAGTGCAACGCTTTCAGCACAGGATGAATATGCTCCCGTACAGGTAGCTCCAATAACAACTTGGCTGGTGTGTTTTGCACCAGTTGCAGCCTCCGAAGTTGAGTCAAGGGCAGCCCTATGTAGAGGGCGTTACAGTAGTCTATTCTCGAGGTGACCACTGCATGGGTCACTGTTGTCAAGTTGTCGCGCTCCAGGTATGGAACCAACTGCCTTATCTGCCTAAGATGGTAGAATGTGGATTTGGCAGTGGCTGCTACCTGGGCCTCCATTGTCAAGTGAAGGCTCCAGGAGCACCGCCAAGCACTTGACCCTTGATGCTGGCGCTAATAGCGTCCCATCAAAGACCGACAAGGGGATTTCCCTACCCAAGCCGCTGTGACTCAGGCACAGGACCTCTGTCTTTGCTGGATTCAATTTCAATCGACTCTGCCTGAGCCATTTCACTACGGCTTGCAGTGCCAGGTCCAGATCTCCAGGGCGCAGCTGGACTGGCCTCCCAACAATAAATAGAGGGTAGCATGATACTGGTGATATTTGGATTTCTAGATATAATGACACTTTTCTCTCTACTAGTGGCATAGAACCTTCCTCCTAGATAAGGATTCCTACCCTTTTTTGAGCCTTTGGGCACCTCTGGAAGAGGGTTCCATCTAAGCTGAGTTAGTGTGAACTAGCTCACCATTTTTTAGCCTTCATCTCACATATTTTGTCTTAGCTCAGGAAAAATGGCCCCAGAGCAAACTAATTTATGCAGTAGCTCACACCTTTAATGCCAGTAGCTCACAAAGTAGATTTTTTTCTCACAAGGCTCCACAGCTTAGAAGGAATATTGCAATTCTGACAGAGGGTAGTGGCGTGGCCACAAAATGGCCGTCCCAAGTGGTGGGGCCAACTACAAAGTATCAGGAAGTGAGGTTGTGAATAACACTTCAGTATCGTTCTGCTACTGTGGGTGCCAGCTGCTGCCAAAGCAATTTTCTAAAAAGCTGCAGAGCTAATCTGATCTCCAGCAGCCAATCAGAAGCTCCTGCTGGCCTTGCCCACTTTCTAAAAACACTTGGTACACACAGGTAGCACATTAATGAAAACTCGTGAGATTCTTGACTGGTCATTCAGTTCTAGCAGAAGTTAACACTGTATAGGGCTACATATTCTGGAACTGCTACCAAGGAAGCGCAGCATTTGATACTCGGGGGTGGGGAAACACAGCATTCTGAAAAATAGCTTTAATTTTAAACAGAATACAAGTTTCTGTTCCTCAGGGCTGAAAAGATACAGGTTTGAAGGGGTGTGGCTAATGGTCTGGGATACAATCAGAAACTGGGCCATGACTAATCTGGGTTTCTACTGCTCAGGGATAGAAAGAGTCTTGCAGTAGCTTTAGCAGAAGCAGAAGAAATTTCTGGACTATCTGAAACAGGATCAATTATGCAAAACAAGTAAATAGGTGCTAATTTGTATAATATGTGTGAGTCATAGATAAGATTGCTAATGTTGAGTTGGGAAATTCCTGGGCATTTGGTGGTGGGGCATGGGAGGGGCATGTGATGTGATGCCATAGAGTCTGCCCTCCAAAGCAACCATTTTCTCCAGGGAACTGATCTCTGTAATTGAAAGATCCATTGAAATTCCAGGAAAATTCTGGGCCTCACCTGGAAGTTGGCAGCCTTAGTCACAGAAATAAGTGTTTTGTGGAACAGAGTGTGAATTATCATGGTGCAGAATTTTGGGTTTCTTTTCCTCTAGCCCAGAGTATACATAGGCCTAACTATTAGTGAGAGGTTGGGGGAGATGTTTCTACACACAAGGGTTTGAGCAGGAGATAGATGTATGGTGGCCATCAAGTGCACAGGCTAAATCCCTGAGCCCAGTGCAGCCAGAAGCTCAAAGGGGGCAGCGATATTTGGCAGAGCACCAGGGACAGTAAAAATGTAATCTAACATTGTAGATGTACTTAGACAAACCTTGACCTTTCCCTGCAGCAAGTTGATAATTTGCCATTTTTTCTGCTGATCCAGCTCCAACGTTTGTCTTTCCTGCTGCTACTTCTATGGGAGTAGCCATATTAGTCACCCGGTCTTAGCAAAATTAAGCAGGAGTGCAGTGGCACCTTAACAATGGATGGAGCGTATTCCAACATAAGCTTTCAGGAGTCTGCTTCTGTTCTGCTGCAGTCTGTACGGTGCCATTAAGCTGGGGTGGCAGCAACAGGGCCAACAGCTGGTCTTGACTTTGGGCAAGGGTTTAGACTAATGTAACAGACTGCTGCTCATGTTTTAGTATGTGAGCACATTAACCATGCAATCCCAAACGGAGCTGCTGATGCTGGAAAGTACCATCAAATAGCTGGTGACTTTTGGTGACTCCATAGATTTTCAAGGCAAGACATATTCAGAGGTGGTTTTTCATTGCCTGCCTCTGCATAGAGCCTCTAGACTTTCTTGAGCTACACCAGGGATGGCCAAACTGCAGTTCAGGAGCCACACGTGGCACATTTGCACATATTGTGTGGCTATTGAAGTCCCACCCCCACCCCCCACACACACCAAGTTGGCTGGCTACGAGAAGGCATTTCACTTCTTCGAGCCAAGCCAGACAGGAGCTTGGAGAAGGCATTTAAAGTTAAAGTTGTTTTCTTTCCACATCTTCCCTCCTTTCATCTATTTGCCTTCCTTCTTGCCTGCCTGCCTGCCGCTGTTTGTCTGCTCAAACACCATGCTTTTCAGTGGAGTTGGTTTATACTTTTGGCTGCCAGAAAACTGAGCAATATGCTTATATGAGAAAAGCAATCTTCTGTAAAGCAGGATTCTAGTTCTCAGGGTTCTCCAGTTCCATTTGATATTATGCAAGCCTACAAACCTATTCTTCTGATTAGGGTGACTGAGCTTCTTTATCCTGCATGTTCTGCTCTCCTTCAGTCGTGTCCACCTTGCTTGTTTCCCATATGCCCCTACCTGTGTAGTACCTTCCTTCCTGCTAGGGTTGCCAGCTTCAAGTTGGGAAATTCCTGGAGGTTTTGGGGGTGGCATCAGGGGAAGGCGGGATGAGGACAGTGGGGAGGCTTAGGAGGACATAATACCATGGAGTCCACCTTCTAAAGTAGCCATTTTCTTTAGGGGAACTATCTCTGTAGCCTGGAGAACAGTTATAATTCCAGGAGATCTTTAGCTACCACTTGGAGGTTGACAAGCTCACTTCCTGCCGTGACTCCACCGAAGAAATTTCATTTCTATAAGTATTAAACTCTGGGTTTTGAATAAAATATCAAAATTGAACAAGCTGATATAAAAAGAAGCAAATTGTGGTTGCATTAATTTTCCCGTGTGCTGTTTTGAGCATCAAACCTGAATTGGTTTAGGGCAAAAGACCTTGTGCCCTTCCACAGTTAGTTCCTTGGTACCCCTTTCTCAGTTTGAAAACAGCTGCTATGACGGAAATGTGGACATTTTTCTGAGCTTTCCCATCTATTCCCTTCTCTCTGTGTTCTGGTAGCTATGGAGCTTCTTAAATAAGCCACAACACTTTGTTTTAATGTGCTTTGAGCAGCTCTCAAATACTTCAGATTGTTTATTCCCTCTGTAGTGAAAAGGCCTTTCTAGGATAAGGAACCATTTTGTAATTAATTCCCAGGCTGCCTCTGGGTCTGCTGAGTGTGTGAGATGCAGGATGGCGGTTGTGTGAGGGGAGAAATCCAGACTCTGTACCCTGAGGGGAGAAAAAGCAAACAGAAATAAAACTTCCCTTATTTTTCCTCACAGTTTCTGTTGCAAGCATGTGATGGAATCCTGGGCTGGGTTTTGTTGGTACTGAAAATAACCCTCGCTTTAAAATAGAGCTGACACTGAGATATCTCGTATTTTAAAATATGCAGATGTATATTCTTGTAGACAATCTTGTTGAGTGAATGAAGGCCTGTGGCATTTGATATCCAAGCTGTGCAGTTAAGTCATTGGAGAAACTGGTATGAGGTAGGAGATTTGAGACAGAGGCATCCACTCCATATACGTAACTGGACATCAGGATGTAGGTTTGGGATGATGGAAAACACTAAGGACAATCAGCCAGGGTACAGCCAAATACCCCACGAAGGATTCTTGAAGAATCATGGTATAGTAAGCCCAGCTACATCCTATTTCCTTTTACTGGGGGCTTTCGGGAGGCTGCAGCTGAAGGGTCTTACAGACATATGCTATGATGATCCTGCTTTAGGGTTGCCAAGTGCCCCGTGGCCTCTGGCAGGGGACTTTTTTTGTGTGCACAACTATATCACCCGGAAGTTACATTATCACGCCAGTGACACTGTGCGCTGGCTGCTCTAGGCGTTTCTGGGAAAACTATGGGTTTCCCGGCTGCTCTAGCAATTTGAGAGGGAAAACTCTATGGTACCTATTGTACCATAGAGTTTTCCTTCCCAAATTGCTAGATCATCTGGGAAAACCATAGAGTTTCCCCAGAAACACCTAGAGCGGCCGGTGCACAGCATCACTGGCACAATGACGTCACTTCCAGGAGATGTCATTGTGGCAGCAACATTTGGGGAGGTTCCCTTGCCCAGTCCAGGGGCTTGGCAACCCTATCCTGCTTGAAGCTTTGATCAGGTCAGTCTTCAGGTGGGAGACCATTTGAGAACCCTTGGTGTGCTTCCTTGAGTTCTGTGGAAGAAAGACCGGATTTCAATCTGATAAAGAAAGAGCTTGCATTCCAAAGCTGGGCAGGGTTTTTTCTTTACACTGGCTTATTGTTTGTATGTTTTAATGTCTTGCAACAGAATATGTCAGATGATTCCATTGAAAAGAATAGTGTTTATGGGGTCAATTGAGAGTTCTGTCTTCAATGGTCCATTCACACATGCAAGCCATCTTGATATTCCACTCATCAAATGATGAAATGCACATGGGAACCAGTGTTTGGGATAGTAATTCCACCTGTGGGACCCAGTGTGAGGCCAGGATTCTGTCCTGGTAATGTGTGTGCTTGTTTTAGCTCATTGCAGGTGGCAGCTACTTCAGACATCTCAAAGCTTCCTTACCAGAATAACACGAAGATCCTTAAGCACTCTTGCCATTTCACAGAGAACCAGTGTCATTATATGTAAAATAATAAGGTGTAGAGATGTGGTGTTATGTTAATGTCTTTCAGTGGACATAGATCAAGATGGGTAGCTGCGTTAGTCTGTCTGTAGCAGCAGAAAAGAGCCAAAGTCCAGTAGCACCTTAAAGACTAACAAAATCTGTGGTGTGGTATGAGCTTTCGTGAGTTACTGAAGTGAGCAACGATTTATGAAAGCTCATACCCTGCCTCAAATATTTTTAGTCTCTAAATTGCTACTGGACTCTTGCTTTTTCCAGTGGGCAGATCACATGACTAATATTGGTCATGTTTTTTGCCTTCTGGGGGTTCATTGCCAAGATCATCTTATCCATGAGATGGAAGTGTCTTGGAGGAGAGGGGAGAAATCTGTCTAAAATGCTTATGGATCAGTGTCCAGAATCATAATCCCAGAATTTAGTTTTTGTTAAACAAATAGGCTTCTAGTTCTCATGGCTCCAAGAATGTTCACTAGTATGATGTTAAAAATTCTAAACTTTTGGGAGGTGGTTAACTTGGTTCGTTGGAAGTATATGTAAATTATACATAATTTAATTAATGGAGCTGGTACTTCAGCCTGTTAGTATGTTTCCAAAGTGGCCACTGGCAGTGAACTAATTGCACACCTCTAAATCAAAATTGAAAGAACATAATTTATAATCCATCTGTGTGTTGATTCATGGCTGACTTTCCTTTAGTGAATGACTAGCAAAGCTCCAATTGAGCTATTCTCTCCCCTCCCAGTGGCTTACTCATGAGTTTGCCCTGCTCAGCTTCTCAGATGCATATTAAAAAGTGCAGAGAATGTAGCAGATTGTAGGTGTCTTTCAGCATTTTCCTGGGCTCAGTTGTGTGAAGAACTCTGGAAAAATAGAAACTGGATACATTGCTAATGCACACTTCTTTTTTCAAAAAATGTAAATTTTGTCTGCTTGTTTCTGATAATTTATGGTACTTTGAGACACCTGACTTCAGCTCCTCTCTTGTTTTGATTGCACTTTTCTTTTTTTATGATTTATTATTATATTGTAAGCTGGTCTAAAAAGCTCTATGGAGTCATGCCACAAGGCAAAAATTCCAAACAAATAAAGTAGTACTACTAAATTTTATTTATATCCTGCCTTTTGGATCCAAAGATGCTTCAAAGCAGCTTGCAGCTCCCTAAAGCAATTTCAGACCAAGAGCCAAAATTCAGAAATGATAATGTCCTTGTATATTTTTTAAAAAAATCTTCTAAAGACCACCAAGAAGAGGAGCCTTGGTGGTTTCACTGGAGAGAGTTTCACAGTGAAGGTGCAACCACTGAAAAGGCCCTTCTTTTTGTAGTACTTTTCCTAAAAGGCATTTGCATCAGGGCCTCACTTGAACATACCTGCATGGTTCAAATGGGAGAATGTGGTCCTGTAAGCACCCTTGAACTCAGACATGGCTCTCAGTACAATACAGCTGCAGAAATGTTTTTTGGGAAAAGCAGGTTTCTTCTCCTTTCCTAGCTGTGCCCCTTCCTGGGTTCTTGGACCCCATAATGCACTCTGTTCACAGTTTTCTGATTTGTAGGGCAAACAAGACTAGCTCAGGCTGAGAGTTTTGGTGCCGATGACTAAGGGTCCCTGATGTGCATTGTTGGCACTGTTGAGATGTTCAGGCACATGTGCAGTAAGGCAGACTTGCAAGTATTTTGATATCAGCCAGCCACCTGCCCTTTCTTCCCCATCCTGTTCACCCAACAGCCCTTCCTTTTCCCTGGTTGCTCTGCTAATCAGCTCTCAACTGCAGCTCTCTTTGACCTGGCTTAAAAGAAGCAGAAATCACTGGTTTGGCCAAGGCGAGGGGTTCCAGGGCAGTTTGATGGGCACTTCCTGTTGGCAATTGGCCATGTAATGTCATGGAATAGGACTTGCCCAGTAGAGCTTCTTATACTAGCGGTGCAGTGGTTCTGCCACCCAAATTGTGGCTTTCAAATGGAACCCAAAGTGTGGGATGTGTGTCACTCTGTAGCCTTTCTGTAGCTTTATGAAATGAGGCATCCAGGACAGCTTTATACTGTTCTTTCCTTAAAGGGCCAGTGTGGATGTTGTCTGCACCATAGGTTCCATAACAATTATATGGCATTGTGTGTAGAATAGCCAGGAAACCCTAAGATTGTCTGGCAGTGAGTTCTAGGTCTTTTAGCATTATGTACCATTAGGTGGCAAGCTAGACTTGGTTTTTGGGGTTTTTTTAAACTTAAATGTTATTATTTCTTCCACATAAAAGAAGGATAATACAGGTAATGCAGGCACTCAGTATAAAGCCAACATTAAAGAAAAGTGAGTGTAGAGGCAAGAGACGTTTCAGAGGTGGTTTGCCATTGCTTGCCTTTGTATCACGCACGTCATATTCCTTGGATGTCACCCTTCCTGATACCAACCAGGGCCACCTCTGCTTAGGTTCTGAGATCTGATGAGATCAGGCTAGCCTGGGCTATCCAGGTCAGAGCTGGTGTTTTCCCCCCAAAAGGAAATAATCGGTGTGTGCTGCAAAACGGCATGCAGGAGAGAACACATGCAGCTGCGGTATATGCCATCAGTCTATCAATATCAATTCTGTCTACTCAGACTGGCAGCAGCCTTCCATGGTCTCAGATGAAGGCCTTTCACTTCACTTACTGCCTGATCTTTTTAACTGGAGATGCTAGAGATTAAACCTTGTACTTTCTGCATGTGAAGCAGTTTCATGCCCCTTCTCTGAGGCAGCAGGGTAGGTGCACTCCTCCCAGCTTGCCCAGATGCTTCAGTGAATGGCAAATTGATCTTCTGTTTGAATTTTCTGAGTTCCTCTTAGTACAGGTAGAGGCGGTCCATTGACAACAAGCCAGGTCCAAGCTGAAGATTGTGAACCAACACAGTAAATAATGAGGCATATTTATTCATCTTCCCTTGGTTTGTAGAGCTATATGTTTGGGAGGGAGGGAGTCTTTTTCTCGCTGCTTCCTTTTAAGATATGCTGAAATTGTTGTGCAGATTTTTGTTTGGGATAACAGCCTTCCCTGCCCACCTTGAGCAAAATTCCCAAGAGTCTTTCCAGATGATCAGTTTTTATTATGCAGTCAATGCCCATTCTGTTTGTGCTCGTTGAGTGGGGAGAATACAAACATCTTTTCTCAGCTGCTGCATCGGAGTATGCGTTTGGAGGCAGAGGAGCACTGCAGTTTCCTTGAAACAAGCGATGGAATTTTGTTGCTGGTGCGGGGAGGATGTGATTCTCCTTTCTTTCCCCAGCTAGTGTACTTTTTGCTATACAGCAAGTGGTGGGCTAGAAAGTGGTTGTATGACTATCCGTAAGACTTAGTGGATAGCAGTTACGGCATCGCTAGCGTTGACAGACAGTCCTTGTGGCTGTGGAAGGGTATAAAAATGGATACTTGCTGTGAAACATCAGAAACCAAGCGGGGTTGCCAGTGGAGAGGCTTCAGTTCCAAATGAGCACATCTATGCAAATGTTCAGAGCTTGGCTTTTCTTTGGACAGAGCTCTGATTGCCTTGATGCTGAATCTTCATCCTCCACCCCAGGTTTTTTTTTTGGTAGGAGGAATTCCTTTGCATATTAGGCTACACCCCTCTTATGTAACCAATCCTCCATGAGCTTGCAGGGCTCTTATTACAGGACCTATTGTAAGCCCTTGGGGGATTGGCTACATCAGGGGTGTGTGGCCTAATATGCAAAGGAATTCCTCCTACCAAAAAAAGCCCTTCCCTTCCCCAAGTGCACATTTATGGTTGTGTTGGTGCTATCTCCTGGGAAATGGGAAACCTCTTCTGTTTCTCACCTCCCCCCACCCAAGAGACAAGTGCCCTGATGTGGATGGCTCAGGCTAGCCTGATCTCATCAGATCTCAGACGCTAAGCAGGGTTGGCCCTGGTTAGTATTTGGATGGGTGACCACCAAGGAAGTTTAGGGCTGTTGCACAGATGCAGGCAGTGGAAACCCACCTCATGGGTAATGTTCCCTCTAAGCTGTAGAGTCTTGTGAGCAAAAATTCTACTTTGTGAGCTACTGGCATTAAAGTTGTATAAATTAGTGTGCTCTAGGGTCATTCTTCCTGAGCTAAGTCAAAAATGTGTGAGTTGGAGGCTAAAAATCTGTCGGCTAGCTCACGCTAACTCAGCTTAAAGGAAACACTTCTCATGGGTCACCATAGGTCAGCTGTGACTTGATGGCACTTCCAACACCATGAAAGAGGCTCAGCTGCAATAAAATATCCCCCCCCCCCCGAAGACTATTATGGAGTCCCATATTTAGTGGTTTGGAAATCATCTTGGGAAAAGGAGTAGGGAGATTTTTTTTGGGGGGGGAGGGGGGCTAGAACATGGTACAGTTTGGGTGGGAAGCAAAAAAGAAAGCTGCCTGTCCAATCAGGACTGCCCTGGTGAACAGAGTCCCAGTACTCGGATTAAGGTCAAGGGAGAGAAGCACACAGCAGGATGGGAGATGGCACTGCTGGCTTCCTGTGTCAGCTGAGGCAGGAAACTAAGAGCAGCCAAAAGTGATTGTGTCTCCCTTGGCAACTATCTGCTCCTTCCTAGACAGCTTTTGTCCCTCTCCCTTTTGAGAATCGGTGTTGCCAGAAGCATTGGGAAGGAATTCCTGTGCTTTGGATAATCCTGGAGCAACCACTCCTCTCCTCTCCCCTCCCCCATCAAAGTACTTAAGTGCAAGAGTGGTTTGGCTCCTTGACATATAGGATGTGGTGTGTTGCACAGGGATTCCAGCTTCCCGGATCTGCCTGATTTCAAGTTTCTAGCCCTTATGAAGACTGTCAGAAGCCACAGGCGTAGCTGGGCTGAATAACACTGCCAGAACTGTCTGTGCTTGCATTAACTCATTGCCCCTCCCAGTGATTAACAGAAGCACAAAAAAAAGTATGCAAAATAGCAAATCTATTCTCCATTTATGCAAAGGTATAGCCTTGATTGCCTTGCCAAAGAGGGTGGGGCTCTTGATTTGGGGAAGGCTCCCAAGCAGATCTTTGCTGATGACAAAGCATCGTTTTGCTGTAAACCCTGCTGTGGGATTTTATTTTTTTATGATTATTTCCTGTCTTGCCTTAATGATACGATGAGACCAATGGCTTCTGGGTTTCCCCCCCTTTGCCCTGCTCTGAGTTGCAGCAGGGCACATCTTGAACTGAACTGTTAAGGCTCTGAACGGGGCCAGGGAGTCTGGCTCGATAGCCTCCGGTTTGAATTTGGCTCCGAGGCCCCTGCTTGCCGCTAGCTGTTATATCTGCAGCAGATGTACCTCAGCTGTGCCTGACAGCTGACAGGGAGACGCAAGGGCATGGGGGGTGGGGGGGGGGAAGGAGAAGGGAAGCTTTGGCATTCCTTTCCTACTTCCTTCCAGCTCTATTTCAGCTCCAGCTGTTGCGAAAGAGACTGACGTAGCCTTTCTGTTTAGACTCGGGTTCAGGAGGGGAATGCCTGGAGGCAAAATATTAAACTGCAAGGCCGTGTGTGTGGGAAACAGGATTTAACATATCCGGATATAGTTCTGCAAGGGACTTTCCCCGCTTCCAGATCAGCCCCCCAAAGAGTTCTCACTTTCTTGAATGCCTGGAGCACCCTACCAGAATCTGCATTGCACCACTGCTGTCCCTTCAAAGACCTCCTCTAAACAGTAACTCTTTCTGTCTCCTCTTCAAACACAATGAAGCTTTGATATATGTTGAAAGCCATTGTTGTGTAGTGGTTAGAGCAGAGGGTTGCTGCAGTTATTCTGAGCTTGAAGACACTTTTGAAATTCTGAGAACAGGTAGTGTTCACTCACCACAAAATGGCTGCCATGGGGAAAGTGCAGCTAACTACAAAATGGCTGCCATGGGAACTAGGACCAGCCACAAAATGGTGGAAGGCTCCAATGTGGAAACAGCTGTTTCCGAGTAAATGCTCTCTCCAAACACAGAGGTGAGGCCTTCTGGGCTCTTCTGAAGTACCTTCTGTGAGATGGAGGAAAGCCAGGATGGGTGTTTTGCTTTGGGAAGGAGGATATAAGTACCAGGAAACACATTGGTGGATGCCATGTTGGAATCTCTGAGTTAGTGTGTCAGAGTAGGATCTGGAAACCCAGGTTCTAGTTTGCACTGTGCCATAGAAGCTTGCTGGCTGACCTTGGGCTATAGTTGCCAACCTCCAGGTGAGGTCTTCAGTTCTTCTGGAGTTGCTCCTGATCAGTTCCACTGGAGAAAATGGCGGCATATTTTATGGTATAATATACCTTCTGAGCTCCCTTCCTTCCCCAAATTTCACCCTTCCCTGGTTTTGCCACCAAATCTCCAGGAATTTCCCAACCTTGAGTTGGGAACTCTACTGCAGAGTCTGCATATAATATTACTGAGCAGTCCCTAATGAGGGACAAGTAGGTTTTTTGTTGTTGTAATGAACTTACCAGGTCCCTTTTCTATTGAGTCTAATGATATATCTGGTTATGAATTCCCAACTTTGCATCTTCTTGGAGTGCCTTGGAAACGTTTCTCCTGAAGTTCTTGAAAGGACTGAGCAATAAAGGAACAAGGTGCTTTACCAAATCTCTACTTTGGGAGGGAGAGAGGAATGCCGTCTGCTCTGTTGTGTGGTCTACTCCCCCCGCCCAAGAATCCCTGTGGTTTACCAACATGTGTTACATTTACAAAGCCAGGGTACATAGACAGAATACCTTGCCAGTTACAACTTACTTGTTGTAAGCCGCCCTGAGCCTGGTTGCGGAATAGGGCACGATATAAATCCAAAAATTTAATTAAATTAAATTACTCAGTCTATTCAATGCTCTTGGATGTAAGATTGTGCTTAGGTGGCTCAACTTGATGTAATCTAGCAAAGCACTTCTGAGTGTTCTGCACATGAATCCTAGCGGGAAGTAGGTGACCCAGCAGAAATTGACAATATACCATGGTTGGGCTATAGGATATTCAGCTCACCCCTTCAGTATAGCATACTCTGGGCACTTGCCTTCTGCCATTGACTGTAGTTAATTGTATCTCCCCTGCCCTCCCCTCCTCCCCAAAAGGCAATGTACTTTGGATTCCTGGCAAAGCAAACTAAAAGTTTGTCATTAACAAGAACTTGTTCTGTGGAGGGGTAATAGTATTTCTCCTACAGTTGCCAATGTTAGGTCCAGTTGCTATAGAGCTGTGGTCTTCAAGCTTTTCAAAACTTGGATTCCAATTCTAAGTCCCCCGGGGGGGGGGGGGGCAGCATGAAACTTTCTGAACAGAAGAGGATCCAGGAGTCCCAGGTTTGAATCCACACTCTGGATGACCTTGTATTTTTCATGACCATAGGACGATTGCACATTCTCCACCTCACCAACCTCACAGGACAGATTTTTTTTAGTTCAATGGCACTCTTGAGACCAACAAAGTTTATTTCTGGGTATAAGCTTTCGTGTGCACGCACACTGCTTCAGCACAACCTCACAGGGCTGTTGTGAGGATAAAATGCAGACACAAAGAATATTGTAAGCCACTTTGGAGTTCCCATTGGGAAGAAAAAGTGGAATGCAAATAAAGTCTCAATAAATAAGGAAGAAAGGGAGCCAGAGTTATGACTTTGCCCATGCTTGAGTGCACAGCAGATCAAGAAAGTGGGAGGCAGGAAACACAAGCCTGGACACCAGGAGGTATACCAAAGTAAAGAGCAATCCTAGAGGGTCACCGTCATGGAAGGGAAACGGTCATGGAAGGGAAACGGTCATGGAAGATGACCCTCCATTGCTGAGTGACCTTCTCTTGCCATCCTACTGCTCCTGTTGACAAGTGTGCAAAAAGAGCAAGAAGCTTGGGGCCCTTGCTCTTGACATGTTCCCACAACTGGTAGGTACCTTCCAAAAAACAACAATACAAAATGGCTGCCCCCAAGGAGGCTTGCAGTGCCCTGGGAACAAGAGGGTTCTGAGTAAGGTTGCAGACTCCAACTTGGGAGAGACTCCTAGAGATCTGAGGGCAGTTCCTGCGGGAGTTTGAAGAGGCAATATGTAATGCCAAAGAGCCTACCCCCCCCCCCCCAAAAAAAAACCCCCTGCCATTTCCTCCAGGGAGACTGATCTCGGTTGTAATTCTTGGAGAACTCCAGTCCCCTCCAGCCCCTAGTCCTGATCTGTGGGGTAATGACCACTGCTGAACCGCATGTGCCTGTAGGTACATTAGGCAATGACCTTGAGAAGCTGGGGAGTGAACCTGTGGACAAGGGTTCACAGTGATGGTGCACAGTAGTAGAGACAGAACAGTGCAATGATACTTGGGAAGGAGATGGATGAGGAGTTTTTAAAAATAGGCACATATAAGCACAGAAGCCCATCTTTTGTCATTTGAAGTTAAGGAATTTGAAATGTAGTGCAAACTTGTTGCTGGATATCGGTTGCCAATCAGGACTTGTAGTTATTTGGCTTTGTTGGATTATTGGCTTGAGGGAGCTTCCTAGAAGTTTAGGGGTACAGCTAAAGAATATTCTCTTGTTCTGGGGGGACTGTTCAACCACAGAAATTGACTAATCTCTCTCTCCCCCCACCTCAGTCTGTCAGTCTGTCTCTTTCCCTCTCTCCCAGTGAGAGCTAGCTGACATAAGGATCTAGTTACCTGTTTGCAAAAGATCATTCTACTTTTTTTTTTTTGCAAATAACTGTCATCAATGCCAGAGTTTTGTTGTGCCAACCATCGAGCAAATACAAGTTTCTAGCCATCACAGTACTAGAGAAGCAGCAGAGAACAGCAACTTGTAGGGATGCCAGCTCTGGGTTGGGAAATACATGGAGATTTTGGGAGGGGAGTCTGGGGAGTGCGGGGTTTGGGGAAAGGAGAGACTGCAACCGTGCAATTCCATAGAGTCCATCCTTCAAAGCAGCTGTTTCCTCCAGGGGAACTGATCCTGGATGTCTGGAGACCACTTATCATGGGGGGAAGATCTCCAGGTACTACCTGGAGGCTGGCTATGTAGCAAGTTTTTTGCAAAGGTGAGCTCTAAGCTGATGCACTGCAACTGCCTGCCAGAGGTTTAAGGCCACCTCCAAACACAGCATGTTGCTTCCCTGGGGAGTTGGGAAACCTTTGATGAAGGCAGAGGGAAATGTTTCCTTGGAACAGCTCATCCTCAAGACTTGCTCGAAAAGACAATTCACCCCCTTCCCACCCCTCTACTGTGAGCTGCAGCTGCATTCCCGGATAGATCCGGTTTTACAGAATTTTCTTCCATCACCTTTGCACAGATGATCTGTTCTGACACAAAGCGTCTACAGGTGCACATCTAAGGGAACAAATCCGAGGCTTATCACGTGCAGGCAAAGATGATACACAGGGACTGGAAATCCAGAATGATTGCAGACTGTACCCTGCGACTGGGGCCACAGGGGCATCTCTGCATCGCTGCCTCTTGTTTCTGGACCCCCAAATCCCACTTCTTGAAGCGATGGGTGGTAATGGAATGAGTTCTGTAGATCTACACCGTGGGTAGGGGAAATGTAGCCAGAATCCTGTATTTTTTAATGCAGAATTGCTGCATTTGTTAATTGCAGAATCCATTATTTCTGGTGCAGAATGTTAGACATCTTTCATAGAAATCGTGCCCCTCACAGCACCCACGAAAAGGAGGGCTGCCCTTAACGTTATAACAGAGGAGTCAGTGCCTCTGAAGGTGTGCAGAGTGTATTTGCCCTTACAACAGAGTACTGTTGGACAACCCTTGCTTGAGAGTAGAGGGAAAGAGGCATATGAGGCAACTGCCTTCCTCATATAGGTTTGGGCCCAGCATCTCTTCCAAAAAACAAATTCAGAGCAGGGGGAAAGGAGGCAGCAAGATAAACCCGCCTCTCTCACACACAAGTCACTGTCCTAGCAGGGGAGGAGATTGATGTGAGCAGTAGAAAGTGGGAACATTTGTTCCATGACCCTCTTTATATGACTCTCACAAAAAGAATCTATGGCAGAGCAGGGAATTGATCTCTCCTCTATTCAGATGACAAGTATCCTGGTGAGCAGCTAGCTGCTTATTGCTCCTAATAGTTCTTTAGAACGGTGCTTTCAAGCACCAGATCCCCCTGTGTTCCCTTGTTCTTGCATGTCAAATCCGTACCTCTCTTTCCTGGGCTCTGTCCCCTTGCCTCCACCCCATCTGATTTGATTTCGCCTGCGTTCACCTAGGCAAGAAATCCAGTTTTTGGCATACATTTGGTATACATTTTTGAGCCTGCGTTGCCCCCTGCTGGTCACTCCACATAATCATGGCTTGTAGTGACAAATTTACCTCACTGTGGGGGCTACTAAAATATTTCTGCAGGTTGGTTACTTTCTCCACAAGGGAGGGAGGTGGGCCTGCAGAATGTGTTGTCATGGTAAAGCAAAATGGCTGTAAAAAGATAGGACAATCCATTAGTGGGTGGGTGTTGCTGCTTCATTGTTAGGATGCTATAATCCCAGGGGTATTCCAGGCATTCTTGTGCAAAGTGGGGCTGTGAGGCTGCCTTTCTAGAAATTACACATGGCCACAGGGTGTACGTTTAATCTGCCTGAAGTTTCAGAAAGCAAAAGAAGCCTTGAGCAGGCCTCCCAGTAGGTAGGGCACAGTGAGGTGGCTATCTCTGCCCCATTCTTGATTCCTTCCCATGATTCCTAGTGATCCCCACTCTTCATGTGAGGGTCAGGCCTTATGGTCTAGAAGCAGAGATGAGCAGCTCAGTTTTGAACCTGAGCAGCCTCACGTCTGTGGGTCACGTGGGGTCCTACAGACCACATGTGCCAACTCATGTTTTCCAAGTTGATACTGACATCTGGCCAACTGTACTGGTGCTGCTGAAGTGGACCACAGAGCTTAGGATCACTGGCTCTGGGTTGGGAAATACCAGGAGATTTGGGGGGGGGGCAGAGCCTGGGAGGACAGGGTTTGGGGAGGGCGGGAGGGACCTCAGTGTGGCCTGGTGCCATAGAGTTCACCCTCCAAAGCAGTCTTTTTCTCCATTGGTTATCTGGAGATCAATTGGAGTAGAGAGACATATCCAGGTGCCACCTGGAGGCTGGCAACCCTAACAGCTGACCAGTAGCCTCTGACAGGAGGCCACAGTGACTTGACAGTGGGGAGCTAGACAGGACGTCCTAAGCACAGTGGACCCCCTTTGGAGTCATTGCGTCCAAGTCCATTGGAGCCTATGTACTTGAAAGGGTGTAACTCTCTAGCTCTGCACTGTGATGGCTGTTCCAACTTATTCTGATATGAAGCCTCTAGTGCCAGGGCTGGTGATGGCATACCTTGAGATGAGGCAGCTTCCAGGGAGCATGGCTTCTGGCCATACCCGCTGCCCCTACCCTCCCATGCACACCTTCCCCCCTACCAAATTGCTCACAAGCCTTCCTGCCCCCAATGCTATTGACCATGCACACTGAACAGTGCCTCCAGGGGGAAGGGGGCATATGTGGGGATAGCAGCATTGGTGACAGCAGGGCCCGCAAGTAAGGTGTCAGGGAAGGAGACACAGGCAGAGTTTGGGGTGCAAGCAGGCAGGAGAGGTGGACCCAGGTATTGTCTGCTCAGGGCCCCCAGAGATCTCAGCCCAGGGAATACCAAAACCTGGAACTGGCCCCGCCTTTTGCCTTACCAAAAACAAGCAACCCAAAATGGGTCATCGTACACGTTTGGCAGCTTTCTAGAACCAGTTTGATCTTGGTTGCTGTGCTTGTGTTTTTCAGTCTTGGTGTCCAAATCTTCCCCAAAGAAGCCCCGTGGCCGGAATATCTTCAAGGCGCTTTTCTGTTGCCTTCGCGCACAGAATGTTGGGCAGACAGCCTTTGGCGGAGAGCATGGTCCACACAAGGAGGAGACCAGCACCATTGCCAAGGTAAGCTAAGGCTGAGCTGATCCCCTGGCTGTACTTAGGCAAAGCTAGCAGAATCGGAACTCTTTTTCAGCTGACCTTCTTATTTTCTGGCATCTCACATCTTAGAAGCTGCCCCTTAGGAGACAATCTTTGTCCTAGGCCTCCAACCCCAGAATACTGAAAATCTCTGTCTGTACACAAGGGTCTTTCTGTAGAAATTATTTTTTCTTGTCTATGTCCGCTGTCCTCAGGACCTGACATCCAAATCTGTCATTAGTCCTTTTCCTAATCAGGGTTCTCAGTAATCTTAGTTAGCCTCTGTTTACATCTAACTGTTTTCCTTCGTAACGATCAATTAAGAAATGCCATCTTGAGGCAAATGCAGCTTTGAACACAGCTTCTTCCAAGGCTCTTTAGTATACTGTAGGCCACCCCAGAATGCACTGCTTTGTAAGACGTAGCACAGAACCTGGACATTGAACCAATCTGACTGTATTTATTTCCCTGCATGCACTTATGCTGAGAAGCCATTGCCAATCTAGGCTTCTCGATGCAGCTACAGGCAATAAAATCCAAGGATATAAGTGAGGCAGAAATACATAAGGTTCTTGTAAGTAACTATTCATCTTATAGTCCCATCCTTCTAAGCATAGGCTTAACACCATGGACTTGTTTCTGTGGTTGTGCTTTCCTCCCTTGCATTTTCAAAAAAGAAGCAAAGTTACATAATAAAAATGCCTCTGGTCATGCACAGAGTGTCTTTTCAATGAACCCTGCAGCCACACACTACACTCTTAGAATGAAGGGTTTCTTTCCAAAATGTATGACCAAGTCAAGTCCCGTTTCCCTTGACAATACCTATATTTGAAGCTGTCAGTGTTTGTTATTCCTCCTGCATCACCATTTCAGTCTTGTGCTCGCTCGCTTGCTTTTACCACCGCTGCTACATGCAAGAGCTTTCTAAGGAGGAAATGTGCGACTTCTCTTTAGAGCTTTTAGTGGGTTAGTCAAGAGGCTCTCTGAGCTCTCTGTTGGTAGCATTACCGTCTCTCCTTTTTCATGATACCTACATCTCCGCTCTCCTCTTTTTTCCCCCTTTTAGTCTGATCTGTTGCAGTGTCTTCAATACCAGTTTTACCAGGTATGTTTCTGTTCACAAGCTGGGAGGGGAAATAAAAAATAAATCTGAGTCTTTCCCTATGTTTACTCTGTTCACAATTACACATACCAGCTTTCCACCAAGTTAGGGCCAATTTCAGGTTTTTTTATCAGCTCAAATGTAAAAATCTGGCCCCATTATGCCTTCTGTTGCTGTTTATTTCCTTCATTTATGTCCTGCTCGTCTCCCCAACAGGGACCTAAGGGGACCTACATTGTTTTCCTTTCCTCCATTTTATCCTCAAAATCAGCCTGTGAAGTGGGTTAGGCTGTGTGTGTGTGTGACTGGCCCAAAATCGCCCTTTCATGACAGAGTGGCTTGAGTCCAGCACTCTTAATCACTACAGCACTCTGGAATTTGCTGGCCATGTGAAGGCGACAAGGAGCTTAAACAGAGCATCAGAGCTTTTTTGCCTCTTGATCCGTAAAAGTTCTGACCTTTTCACAATACCCCCATCCTTCGGTTTTGGCTTTTAAAAGTGATGGAATAATTTACTCACAACTAGTCCCATTGTTTTGAATGGGACGCAGTTGTAACTAGTGTATGTTTGGAGCTAATCTAGATAGTAATGTCTTGGAAATGTGGTTTCATTGGAAAAAGAAAACTGAGATTCTTGCAGTCTCAAAATCTACATGCCCATCTACATGGGACTCCTCAGGTGGAGGAGTGGGGAATCAAGCCCTGTTCTCATTGGATAAGAGTCTCTGCACTTAACCACTACACCAAACTGGTTATACTGTACTGTAAGTGGTTCCCTGGAGTGGCTGTCTCCTAGGCTTGCCAGTCCCCAGGTCCCAGCAGGGGTTCTTCCACTTTCCCAGGCTCCTTCCCGTCCCCAGTCAGCTGGCCGGTGGGGGGAAGCCCCACCCCCAGAGGACCATGTGCCTTTCCACCTCCGGAGGTTTCAGCCTCCAATTGAAAGGCTTCCTCTTGGGATGGTGTGTCTGTGTTACTTTGAAGAAGTTGGCAGCAACTCATGAGTAGAGAGGTCAATCCCTTGCTTCAGAGTTGCCAGAAACCGGGGGGGGGGGAGGGAAACGTCTGCTGAGCACTTCATTATTCCCTATGTGGAGATTGATTCTCATAGGGTATAATGGGGAAATGATCTGGAGGTTTCGGGGGCTCTGGGGGAGCTGTGTTTTGAAGTAGAGGCACCAAATTTTCAATATAGTATCTAGTGTCTCTCCCCAAAGTAGCCTCCAAGTTTCAAAACGATTGGACCAGGGGGTCCAATTCTATGAGCTCCAAAAGAAGGTGCCCCTATTCTTCATTATTTCCGATGGAAGGAAGACATTTTAAAAGGTGTGCTGTCCCTTTAAATGTGATGGCCAGAACTCCCTTTGAGTTCAATTATGCTTGTCAAACCCTTGTTCCTGGCTCTGCCCCCAATGTCTCCTGGCTCCACCCCCAAAGTCCCCAGATATTTCTTGAATTGGACTTGGCAACCCTACTGTCTCCACATCGAAAGCCATCTATGCAGTAACTGGCCATGCACTTAGGACAATTTTCTCATGCTACCAGTCACCCCAAGGGGGAAACTGTGGAGAATATTGCTCTGTCTTCTTGTCCCTGAATGGAATTCCTTGCCGCACAGAGGCAGTCTCTTCACAGAGCATGTTAAAGTAGACTCAGCATTGGGAGGGGGTGTGTGGTCAGAGTAGAAATGGTGGGATTTTGTCCGAGGCAAGTCAGAGTAGACATGGTGGGGTTTTGTCCTTCTTCCAAAAATCTTCATAAGATCAGCTTTTCTATTTGCATTCTTGAGGTGATGTACATGTATGGCCTTTTAGCATTGCACCACATCAGAAAATAGCAACCCTACCATTTTCCTATGGGAGGGATTCCAGACAGACACACCCTTGTGGGAAGTGGAATGGAAAAGACTTCACCCTTTCAGTGAGAGGCCTTCATTTAGCCTTTGAGTGAAGAGTAAGTGCAAAGCAATTCACATTGGGAAAACCTCACCACCACCTTCCTATGTAATTTGATAGGATGAGAGTTGGGTTGTGACTGTTCTGAAAAGAGAGCTTAAAGTCATAGTAGAAAGTGCACTGGAAATATCAATGTGCTTGAAGGAGTTGCCAAGGCAAATTCAGTTATCTGGAATGGGGTTGGTAATAAAATGGGATAATATTGTTGTGTATGAGGCTGGGCTACAGTCATATTTAGTATATTGTGTGTCATTCTGGTCACCTTACATGAAGAAAAACTACAGATTGTGCTGGGAAAAGTATAGAAAATGGCAATTAAAATGGCAGGTCTTTATTATGAAGAAAGATTTAAGTAGTTGAGACTTTTAACTTTTACAAAAAGGTTAGCTTAATCTGGGGTTGGATGGCGTTTAGAAAATTATGCAAATGGGGAGAATGAAATGAATTTTCTTTTGTCAGAACAATGGATTTCAGGGTTACTCCATAAAGCCAATAGACTGCTGATTTAAAATAAAACCCTTGGAATGGGTTTCCACAAGTGATAGCCACTACTGTAAATGACTGTCGTCTCCTCTTGGGCTGTAGCAGATTCTGCCTCTTGGGCAAAATCTGTATGTTTACTCATTGTGTATGTGAGGGAATCTTCTGGAATCCCATCTTCCACACAACAGATGAAACCAGAGGAGCCCAGCCCTTTCCTTCTGTCTTGTTACCATCCAAAGAGTGTACAAAAAATAGATGCTTCCCTCTCCCTCAACCTGTGCCACTTAATATTTTCCTGCACAATTGATGGTTTGGTCTTGTTTCAAAGCATTATTTTTTCTTTTAAATTTGACCCAAAGCTTAGATTCTGAAATGAAATGAAAAATAATATTTTAAAAGGAAAAACATGATGATTATCTGGGGGGATGGGAGTCCTAAAAGCAGCTCAGTTGCATGCCATCCTATTTAAAATGATTTTATGATAATAGCATGTTATCAAGGGCAGAAAGATTTCCAACTGTGGAGCATGACTTTCTTGCCTCCCCCTCTGTACCCCAAATCCCCCTGAAGAGAACAGCAGAATATGCTGGGGGTGGGGGGGAGGAGCTGCAGTTGGAGTGGACAGGAGAGAAAGTCGTGCTCTGCTTATGGAAATCCTTCCATCCGAAGAAACACTCCACTGTGTTAGATCCAACCCAAGGAGCTCACCTGTCAGTCTGCATTTACATTGTTCACACCTCCAGGATTATTGAGCTGGGAGGGAGTAATGCAAACAGAAAGGTGTCTGTAGTCTGTCGCTTTTGACAGTAGATTCATTACAAACCTCAGGCACCATTGCTGTATAGCTGTCATCCTGTATTATAAAGAAAACTGTTTAGAAGTTGATATTTTACATTAAGAGGGAGTGATTTATCAAATAAATCTTTTTTTTTAAATCATGACTTAAAAGTTGGATCAGTCAAAGGGTAGTTTTGCGCATGGCACCAGTACAACTTGTGTGCCTTCTGTAAAAGTGCATGAACCCTCTGAAACAACCCTGGCTTGGAGGGAAAAAGACATGAGGATTGGAACCTTAGACCAGGAGTAGGCAATTGCTGGCATGTGGGCCAAACAGCAGCCATTTTGCTCAGTCTGCGCAGCCAATTCTCTGGCCAGGCAGTCAAAGGAGGAGCCCCTAGTGCTTCTGGGATCACTTCTGGGGTCAGCAATATGACAAAGGTTATGGGCATGATTTATGCCTTGTCATAGTTTTCTGGACTTATGCCCACTAGCCAAGTCTCAGGTGAATCTCTGAGGAGCTGGCAGTGCCAGTGAGGTTTGCTTCCAGTGCATCTGGTAAGGCCAGATCCTATTTCTTCTTCCCCTTCTTCAGGCACAAAATCTTCACAGGTAGATGTTGTGTGTTTTTCTGGCACTCAAGCCAAAAAGGTTGTCTAGTCCTGCCTTAGATCATAAGAAACCACATATATCACTCACATAGTTATAGAAATTTCATATGAGCCATACAAAAGGCTTATACTTTAGCCCATTTATTAGGGCCACATACTTTATTGTCCACTGGGCTTGAGGCACATTAATTTTACTACAGTGACATTCCTACAATGACATGGCTTAAGGTCTTCCTGGTGGTAAAATGTGTGTCTCTTCTTCTAGATTCCTGGAACGTGTCTTCTCCCTGAGGTGACTCAGCAGGACAAGGGCAGAATCTGTGTAGTGATCGACTTGGATGAGACCCTTGTTCACAGTTCCTTCAAGGTGAACCCCATGAGATGTTTTCTCCTTTCTGCAGTGGCGGGTAGAAGACCAAAAAGAAAGTGGCAAGGCACCAGTTACAAAAAAAAGCTCAGGACAGGCTTTTGATAATTATCAAATTGTGTAAAGGGGTAATGATTCACTGAGGAAGAACTCTGCAAAGAGGCGAAGTTGGGTTCTTAGAATGAAAGAGGACAACCTCAACCACCTTGAGTCCCTCACAAAGCTTTCTTTACAGAGGAACCAGGTGATTATAATTTTTTTTAAGTTAGATAATGTCTGTGGAAGCTAGAATGATGGGGTTTAAATATTTTCTCATTTGAATAAATTATCTCGGAAACAGCCTTCTGTTACTATAAAATAAAAAGATGAGATGTACACCATTCTTCCTGGGACTGGAGAAGAAGCTCAGGATGGCTTCCATTTTGGTTCTTAAATATGACTTCCATACTTTAAAAATGCCCTCAGACCATCAGACTCCCAGCCCTGCCTTGTTCATGTTGTGAACACTTTATGTACCTTCTGAATCTGGGGAACCACTATGAACACAGTTGAGTTGTAGAATAAGTAAGAGTCTAGTAGCACCTTTAAGACCAACAAAGATTTATTCATGGTATAAGCTTTTGTGTGTTACATACAGCACCTGTAAGAACAATATATTGGTAACAACATGTAATGATTGTCACCTTCATGCTTGAGGGGAGGCGAACAGGTATCTTAAAGTTAACTTTCCCACAATTAGAAAAGATTCTCTTACACACTTATCTCCTATTTTGACATTTTTATTGCGTCGAATATTGTTTCCCCTTAATTGGATCCATACAGCTGCTGACCCTGTGCACTTGGCCTGTTGTCCCTGCTTTGTCTCAGGATGTCTACATCATGTTATATGCTAATTCCTTTTTTTTTCAATCCTGTCTATTGATTTGAATGTTTTTCTCCCATTTCATTGTATCTGAAGAGAAGTGTGCATGTAACACACAAAAGCTTACACCATGAATAAAACTTTGTTGGTCTTAAAGGTGCTACTGGACTATTACTATATCCTGTTGCTTCAGACCAACACAGCTGCCCACCTGGATCTATTTTCATGGAATGCAGTTGAGTTTTGTCATTGATTCCGATCAACAGACCTGAAGAAGATATAAGAAGATGTCAGCTCTGGGACTGAATAGGAAGCAGGACAGTGGTAGTTTAAAAACAGGACAGCAGAAGCTTAAAATATGGGGTCAAACTGACCTGGAGAAGTTGAGGGAAATGGATAAAACCTTGTTTTCAATTTTCCACAATTCAATACACCTCACAGTTCTCAGTCTTCCAAAATCAATAGCACTGTGGTGTGTTTGCCCCTTACTTGTAATTTCTTTTGTAAATTGCAGTGAGTGTTGGGGTCATAAGTTAAAACTGACAAATTTTATCTCCGTGGTGTCTTTGCTACTGTTCTGTACCTTCTGCGCCAAAGCAAAATAGAGGGTTGGCTTTTTTCTTAGCTGTTGCCATATTCAATGCAACCCTAAAAGGTTTTGTTGTTAGTGTTTCTCTGACTTTGGGGTCTATTTGACTCCCACATCAGACGAGTAAAGAACATTTTTGGTTTGGACAGGGAGCAGGAATAACCCAACTAATCAGTGAATCAGATGTAGAATGCACTGCTTAAATAGATGTAAGTGTCATTTAAAATGTGGATCACAAGAGCAGAAACCATTAAATAGCAAGAATATTGTGGAAAGACATTGGTGAGGTGCAGAAATCAGAGTTTCCAAAAGTAACACAAGTTTTCAAAAAATTTCCACAGCCAATCAACAATGCCGACTTCATAGTGCCTGTTGAAATAGAGGGGACAACCCATCAGGTAAGCCTGTTCTTACTTGTGTGGGGGGGTTGTGCCTGTAGGGCTTTCAGCTTGATTCGTTCTAGAATCAGATGGCCAGTTCCATGTTGTGAACCATGAAGAAGGAGCACTCCATTCAAGTGCTGAATAAAGAAGAGGCAGAAAATCCATTTGGAAGGTGCCTGCATGCAGAGCTAACAGGAGGTCCAAGAATGTCAGCTATTCACCGGAAAATCCATTCCATGCAGGCTCCAGCCTGGTTCAAGTAATCCAGGATAGGCTGTTACCAGGCAGCACGGCCTATTCTTGATTACTTGTTTCAGGAGGTGGCCCATAGACCCCTGGAGATGAAGTCAGCTATGAAGCAGCTGGGAAGAGAGAAATGCAGCCAGATGAAGAATGGTGGGGAATGAATCTGGAAGTGTCTCTGGAATGCCAGCTTCCATTAGAGGATATGGAAATTGCATCCTTTCTTCACTACAGTGTTGGTGGCAGCCATTAACGCACAACCCTGCAGTCACATTTATTGAAAATGCACTAATTGAACCAAACCGTAATGGGCACCGTGCAGTTATTTCCTTATTTGTCAGCCAGGAGAGGTCTTATTTCGCTTAAAAGATCTGGCAGCTGTGCTGGAGCACTCTATAATTACAAAGGCAGAGAAATATGGAGGCCGCGGTTTTGCTCTGGGTAAATCCATAGCTAGAGTGTTACCTGGTAGGCTATTCGCTACGTCTTTGGAGCTGGCAAGCTGCTATGAACATTGTCCATATAGCTGATCCTCAAAGCAGACAGTTAAAAACAAGGAAGAATGGGAAACAAAGCTATAGTTTGCAGTTCAGTAGATGCCAGAATCAGGAATCCCAGTGTCTCATCTCTCATGGTGCCTACCACACTCTAGTGAGGTGACCTGTGGATCTTCCATTCCTTCCCTTTACCCAATTGCTGAAGAGAAAGCTGGGTAGAGTGGCTTTGCGCTTGCCTCTGTCAAAGGCCAGATTCTGCAAGTGTAAAGTTATTGGCTTCCTCTTAACTCTTCTTTGTTGCACCAGTAGAAATGAGATTGTACTGATCCCTTCTCTCATTGGTGCACCAGATATGCCAGCCATTGACTGTATCGATGCACAGGGCATAGTTGGAAGGAAGGAAATTGACACAGGTTAGCATGTGGCACTCCTCACCTGACAGGAATGCCATTTCTGTTGTTTTTCCATAACTGCTCTCACTCGGCAATGAGCTCCTTGAAAATCAGGTCCGAGATAACAGTTCCCACAATTCATAAAGGCTAACTCCAGCCATCTGTGGGGGATTACGGGGTTGGATAGAATTGGGGAGTAGATTCAAGGAAATAATATTATTACTAAGGAGCAAGCAGAAGGGCCATGAGGAGTTAGTATCAATTGGTATCAATACCTTCAAGTTTGGAACTTGGTCCACTCTCTTCAGAGGAAAGAAACTATTAGATATGAACTTATGCCATTTGAGGTCCTTCTTAAAGAAGAGGGCAAAGGTGAGAAAGGTTTGCTTTCTAAAATATATCATTTAATTGACTCCCTTCACTCGAATCCACCCTCTTATATTAAACGTTGGGATTTAATGCTATCTCAAAGGCTAGATGAAAGCGATTGGGAAATGATCTGGAACTCCCCTTCCATCAAGGTTAAATGCATTGGTATTCAACTCCAATTTTTTAAAAAATGTATTCACTTTGGTATTTAAACCCTGTCATGATAAGTAAAATCTCTAGGGTCTCAAGTCCAGATTGTTGGAGGAATAGTAAAATTAAAGGCTGCCCGTATCATATGTGGTGAGAATGTACAACAGGGGAGGGACGGTGGCTCAGTGGTAGAGCATCTGCTTGGTAAGCAGAAGGTTCCAGGTTCAATCCCTGGCATCTCCAAAAAAAAAAAAAAAGGGTCCAGGCAAATAGGTGTGAAAAACCTCAGCTTGAGATCCTGTAGAGCCACTGCCAGTCTGAGTAGACAATACTGACTTTGATGGACCAAGGGTCTGATTCAGTATAAGGCAGCTTCATATGTCCATAGTGTCAAATTTTTGGAACAAAGTGATAGAGCAAATAAAATTGATATTCGACCTATTCATTCTGGTAGACTTTAGACTTTTTTATTTGATATCTGGCCAGGTAAGTTGGTGAGTAAAGATCAGAAATCTTTAATCTTGACAATGTTGGCGATAGCTTGTATGACAATCGCTAAAAATTGGAAACCTCCACCCCCACCCACTATTGAAATGTGGTATAAGTTATGGGACCAGTATGTAATGAGAAAGACAATGAATAATGCTTTTTTTTATAATGATACTGATTTGGCTATAGATTTTGATCTACTTTGGACCTCAGTTCTTGAATTCTTTGGGAAAATTTCTTTTTTGCTTAATAGAATGGATTATAGGCTATTTTTGAATTCTTAATACCTAGCATACTATGTACTGTTTTTGTAAATTGTTTGTTATTGGCATCCAGTGGTTTAAATTACAGTAGGTTTTTGTATGTTTGATTTATATTTATTTATTTTCCCTATGCTCCCTTTTGTATTGGATTAGAACTTGTATCCATCTCATTTTTTCATTGTGTCCTTGAACCCCTCTCATTTCTTTGTTTTTTTTCTGTAAAATCCTTTATGAATTGAATAAACTATTTTCCTATTTTTTAAAAAGGGGGCTGAGATAAAGGTCTGAGTTTGACCCTGTGAAATGGGGCCTCCAGTCCTCTGTTAGTCTTTGCATGGACTTCAGTGAGCTTTTTATCTGCCCGCATTATGGGGAAGGCGGCCAACTGGATTACTGCAGGATGGTTGTGAGGAAGAACAGAAGAATAAAATGCAACTGGCCTTGAGCCTTTGGTTACTTCTGCATGGCGATCACTCCCGCTCCCAGGCTCACATTGAGCAGAAAACACGGGCTCTCAGACTATGCACATTTGCCCAATAATGCAAGCATGAGTAATGGTGGAAGGGGAATATTTTGCAGCTAGAAGAAAGAGGTGTGTTTATCTGTATCTTTGCCTGCTGCTTGCCCCTTGCAACCACCCTCCCAAGCAGCCATTCCTGGTCCCCCCCCCCTTCAAAACAAAAATCCTGGGAAATGTCTGGAAAACTGCCTGCAGGGAGAATTGGTGGGGAGAAATGAGTGAGGGGAAAGTTAAGCATCCTTCCTGTCTGCAACACTCTTTCTTTCCCATCCCTGTTATTCAGCAAATGTGAGGCTGGGACTTCCTGTTTTGTTGGCATAGCATGTAGTAAGTTCACCCGTAAGGTGGGTTATGACTTGTGTGAGTATGAAAAAGTGCTTTTTCTGTGTTGTCTGCTGACCTCTGCTGCTGCTTTCCCAGGTGTATGTTCTGAAGAGGCCATTTGTAGACGAGTTCTTGAGGCGGATGGGGGAGCTGTTTGAGTGTGTGCTCTTCACGGCCAGTCTAGCTAAGGTGAGCAGAATGAGGAGGGCCTTCTTTGGGTTTGGGGGACTGAGTTAGTGCTTCAAGGCAAGAAATTTAAGATAATAATAAATATATATATTTTTAAAAAGCAAATTCTGCACCAAGGAATGCTAAATACTTTAAACCTGAATAAATGATTCAATTTTGACATGTTTGCATATGTTTATTTTTATTTTATTTTCATTGTCTTATTTGGTGCTCCTATCCCTAGTGAGGAGCAGGAACCTGTGCAGACTTCTGAAATAAATCCTCAACAACTGACCACTACAAAGTCCTGCTGAGCCCTTCTCTGGCTTTTGGAATGGTGTTGGACATCATTAATGTGCTTAAACTTTATCTCCAAAGCCTTGAAGGCTAGATATCTTTTTTAAAAATGCTGGATTCTGCACTTGTATGATCTGCACTTAAAAGTGGGTTCCATTCACAGGGGATTCACCTGCCCTTTATTTGGGATTTTTTGCTTGTGTGCTGAACCCTAGTGTGATCTGCTCTGTTCTCACTCTCTCTGACCAGTATGCTGACCCAGTAACTGACCTGCTGGACAAATGTGGAGTCTTCCGAGCCCGCCTCTTCCGGGAGTCATGCGTGTTCCACCAGGGCTGTTACGTTAAGGATCTCAGCCGGCTGGGTCGTGATTTACGCAAGACCTTAATCCTGGACAATTCTCCTGCCTCCTATATCTTCCACCCGGAGAATGCTGTGAGTCTCCCAGCATTAGAGGTCTTTAACCTATGGGTCAGGTGCATTATGATTCCCTGGTTTTGCTGCTTTTTGGAAGGCCCTGCCACTGGGGTGCATGTTTTGAGAGCACGGGCCCCATGCCTCCTTCCTCCCTTTGCAGGTATTAAAACAAATTCCCCCTTCCCTCTCCAGAGTCATATCACCTCAGAGGCATGTCTCAACCAATGAAGGGAAGGCAAATTGTCTTCCCTTCACTCCTGGAAGCGTGCCGCCACTGTGGCACAACTAGGGGAGAGAAGGGGAAGCATTTAAAAATGCTCCCCTTCATATACCCGAACCAGTTTGGGAAATGGAGAAGTTCATGTAGGTTTGCAAACCATGGTTCATGAAACCCCACGAACCTGGAACCTCCATTTTCCTTGTTTGTGTCTAGCCCTACATTCAGGTCCTCTTGGACTCGAATCTAGTTCTTCTACCACAGACCAGCTCAGTTACCCACAACTATTTTCTTTTCTGTCAAGAAAAAGGGGGCTGTCTTATAACTTTGACTCAAATACGAGTATGTACTGTGATTTTCTTTTTAAAAAATTAACCCTTATATATAGTATTTAAGGGGCAATCATTGTACATTTGCATACAGTGTACAAATATGTCCAATAATAAACTTGTGTGTAAGATTTCATCTTCCTTTCAGAACAATAACAGTGTCTTCTTGTTGTCACCTGACAGGGCCTCAGGCACTGCTGGCTGACTTGTCCTCTTCCTCCAACTCCCTTGCAGGTGCCAGTGCAGTCTTGGTTCGACGACATGGCGGACACGGAGCTGCTGAACCTGATCCCGATTTTTGAGGAGCTGAGTGCAGCAGAAGATGTGTATACCAGCCTTGGCCAGCTGAGGGCGCCCTAAGGCCCTCCGAGTCCTATACCTACAGGGGAACTTTTCTTTCACTCAGTGCCTTCAGTAGTGGCCTGGATGGGTTGGGGAAAACCAAGCTGGTGTTTTTCCCCTTGACCCTATCAAAAGGCAGATGCAAGGACTTTGGAGACAATAACCTGCCTGGCCACCCAATGGGGCAGGGCTAGTGCTTTTTGCAACCAGGGTATTGCTTAGACCGGTGAACCTCTGGCCTCTTCCATTCAACAGTAGGGGGGCCATACAGGACAGATTTCCCATCCCCCAATAGCTCTCATTATCTATGCACTGTGAGGAGACAGGGAGCCATGGAGAGGATGCGCCATTTCCCTGTGGGCTATGATTCTTTCCATCACCCTTTCACATGCTGCAGGATTTTTAGTTCAGGTGTGGCTCAGCCTTCCCTCCAAGCAAGGCCAAACAATTTGGCTGAAGATTTTAAAAGCTCTCTGCCTCCTGCTTCCCTTGAGAGGACGGCCTAACCCAGGCCTTGAGCTGCAGCCATGTGAGGCCTAGCGTTTCTACCTTTTCCTCGCCTCACGGTCAGGGCAAAGCGCCTATCTAAACTCTCCAGTACTTCTGTCCCAGCCAGGTGACCTCATGCGGTATCCTCAAGCAGGCAGTCTCTCGAAGGAATAGGAGGGAGGCGCTTACCTTGTCTTTGATGCCTGCCTACAGATTAAAAAAACTTTCTCAAGCTCCAGCCATTTTTATGAGGTCTACTGTTTCACCGTTCCCCCTTCAGAATAGCTAAGCTCACCCTTTAGGGGCCATGGCCTTTAGTTATGCCACGGACCTTGGGGAAACCCAGTAAGTTTCAGTACACTCCCCTGTGCTTCAGCTGTGCCTCCAGGTGAAGAAGAGCAATGTCCTTGTCCATCCCCCTGAAACCCTTCCTACATCAAAACAGTGTTGCCGCGTAAAGTCACAGACTTAGTCTAAGCTGCTGACTTGCCAGCTAGCACCCCACTCCTCCAACGACACTCCATCTTAGGTTCAGAGCTGCATTACAGATATTCCCAGGTTCCTGCTCTGGCGTTGCTTCTGGGGGAGACTAAGCAATATCTCTGCCTTAAACTGCACCCGATTTGCAAGCCACCACACGAATGGACTGTCACAGTGCTGTCAGTTCTTCCACTCTTGTTTGGTGTGGGCTCTAGCCTACAACATAGAGTGGGAATTTTGCCCACAGCCAGATGAGACTTTTTGCCCACAGTCGGCTTCCCTGCCACTCACTTACCTCCTCCGATGGGGCCCGAGCACACTGGACGTGGCAATCTGCTTTCCTCTCAGGACTCATTCCAGGCTCCATCACTGTCACTTGAAAGCCCAGCCCTCCGGGTGGCCTCAGGGAATAATTGACTTGTGGCTTAGAAGCTGGGGGAGGGGTGCGTCATTTCCAATGTACACATACTATAGTCTGCTCCACACTGATCGCCTTGAGTCTCTGGGGGAGCAAGGGAAGATGCTGCGTCTCACTTGGTGTTTCTGTGCCCTAAAGCTGCTGACAGCAAGTGAACATGCCTCATGATCTTTTGGGGAGTGGAGTCATGCCTCAGTTGAGGCCTGGGCCTCAGAGATCTGACTAGGCCAGCCTGCATGCATCATTCATCTTCTGCTGCATTTTCTTGAGAAACCAAATGCAGACCGGGGAGTGGGGGTAGTTGCGTTTGTTGTTAATGTTTATATGCCAGAGGGACTTTCCTCATCCACTTTTTCTCCTCCCTTCCAGTTGTGCTGGAGAATGGTACAGTCTGCCTTCCCTGGTCTCACCTGCTGTGTTGTGAATGAATGCTTTCAAAGTGCCATGGTGGTGGGGGGAAACGAGACAATGAAATATGACACTAAACCAGCTTGCTTTTCTTTTCCCCTTTCCCTCCCATAAGCAATACATTGCAAGTGAACTCCGCGTTTAGCAATTGGGGCTGGGGGAGTCAGATACCACGTTAAAGTGCTGTTCCCTCCCCACCTTCTCTATGGTGCTGCTGACTCACTGGCACTCCAGTGAGGAGGGAAGCTGTAAGTCAGTTCATCACCTGGATTCAGGATACTCTCAAGGACCAAACATTTAAGGCTTGCTATTGGTCAAGTAAACAGGATAGCTCTTAGCCTGGCCAAAGTGCTGCTTGAAGTTTCATCATAGTTTTAAAGTGTGCTGATTGGCTACTGGTCGACTTCTGACTCTTGGGTGTGCCTGTGCACATGTGTGTATGTATGGGGCTAGGCCTCAACCAATGTTTGAGAGGAATCTGCTACCAACACCAACTCCTTCTTCCAGTACCCCACATCTGCCCCTCTCTTTTGCCTCAGCTGCTGTTGGGGGAACTGGAGAGGAGGTGTCTCCAGCTTTTCAAAGCAGAGTTTCTTTTTCTGGTTCAATAAGCTGCTGTTTCTCTCCAAGGCAGAAACACACCTTTGAACCTGTTGCAAAGTTAATGAGTGTAAGGAAGAACAAAAGCCTTTTGTCTCCTTCCTGGTTGAGTCCATGGTCACAGTTATGGCCTGTCAGATGAGGAGAAATTGCCTCTTTTCTGCCCCTCCCATCTGCTGGCAGCTGTCTGCATCTCTTGACCAAAGTGGTGCTGGCTGACAGGCCCCTCAGAGTGCTAAGCGACAAGGCTTCCATCTGAGGGGAAACGTTACACGAGCAAATGACACTCCAACAGTGTTGTTCACTCCTAGACAGCCAGAAAACCCCGTACCCTTGCCAGACCCACCCCAGCACCAAATATTGGGTTAATGTTTGACTGAGGTAACCAGGGTATCCCCCTCCCCCTTCTCCCAATAACATAGTGAATCCATGCCACTGATGTGTGGTGGGACCTTCATGAAACTGTTTAAAAAAAAAAAACCCTGAAGGAGTCCAACGCAAGATGAACTTGGATACCACCACTGTTTTGTGTAAACTTGCTTTGTCAGAAAGATGTTGAGGGAATAGTTTGTCAGGTGATGGATCTCTTCAGATGATCCCACTGTGGGAGGGGGGAGACTTGGGTGAACTCACTCTTAAGAGGCCACCTGTCTCCTTAAGCCTAACACACACCAAACCTCCCCCCGCCTGCCCTGGAAACATACACACACGAACATACTTTAATAGCCATAAATGATGAACCTGGGTCCGATTGCCAATGTTGGGATTGTGCCTTGATCAAACCCAGCTGGTGGGTTTAGGGTGAAATGACCAGCCAAGAGGCGGCTCTAGCACTTAACAAGGGAGGTGCCTTTTGCAGGGGGGGTAAGCATCCCCCCCACCAAAGCTGCTCCATTTGCTGACTTGTTCCTCTTGCTTCCTGGGGAGATTCAGTGCCCTGTTTTATACTGAGAGTTGTGGCTGGTGGTGTTTTAAAAAACCAAGTCCCGGGCTTCCTCTTCTCTCCCCCTTTGTGTAAAGACATCAGTTGCCTTTGTTACATGTTCTCACTTGCTGGGTTTTTTGTTGTTGTTTTTTTTTAAAAAAACTATTTTAATTGAAAAAAAAAATCTCAAAACTTGAAGCTGGTGCTGCCACCATTTCGGTCTCTTTCTATTTTTGGAATCTTTGTATTAACTGCAATTTAAAAAAAATAAAAAAGAGTAAATGTATGTCCAGTTTTTTTCTCTTAAGCCTTGGAGAAGGCCGGGATCTGTTCTGTGTTGTTGGGAGGCACCACAGAACAGCTTTAGTTATTGAGCAAGTAACCTGTGAAGCACTTTAGTTTTGCCTCGCTGCCATGGGTCAATAAACCCTCCCCTCAAACCTTGTGTGTCACACAGGACCACTGTGACTTCAGGTGAAGGATTCTGTGTGAAATGAATCAGCCACTGCAAATCTAACACCACAAAAGGAACGATGCCCAGTGTTGCCTCCCACAAACATGTCACAGGACTCAGTTCGTACATTCAGCTGCCTGTTACCAAGCAGTGAAAAATCAAGGTATATTTGCCCATGAGAATCAGCTACGAGTAGGCTGGCTAGCAGTGGCCTGCTATCATCCTGGAGGCGTGGGGCCATTGGTTGGGGAGGGGAGGGAACTTCAGGGAGCATGTGATACTACACAGCTGGTGTCCAAAGAAGCCATTTTCTCCAGGGCAAGCTGATATCTGAAGTCTGGAGATGCTGTTCTGGGAAATCTCCAGGCTTTGTGTGGGTACTGTTAATCCTATCTCTAACAATAGCATCCGGAGAAAATTATTTGTACCTTCATTTCATTAATTTCATCGAACCTGAGCCCATGATAAAAGTGGCTGGGTTCTGCCCCAGAATTAGGGCACATTACTTTCTCTGGATGCAAGGGCATATGCTGCTGCTGTGGTGGGTGGGAACAATATTACCTCAGACTTGGGAAAGAAGGATGCCAAGATCAGTGGCATTTGATCTTTGACAATTTACACATGAAAACGGAGTGGTAATACTGTGGCTTTGTTCCTGAAATCACATTCTGATTTTTATAAGGGGTATTGGTAACACTGTTTCTAATGTGTCCATAGTATTACCATTTCTGATGAATGAATAATAGGTGAAGTGACAACTGCCAGTTGGTTGCCTCTTAGGCTCCTGTGCTAGGACATCTCCAGGCTGGTTGTCTTCTGCACTGAGGCCTCCGTCAGCCCTGAAGCTCCTACTTTCAGATATATTCAACACAGCTGGAAGGTGGACATCACAACCACAGCGTTGTGAAACTCCATGACTTTTGGCCCATGTTATTGTCCACTTGTCCACTTCCACTTGTGCAAGAGAACCACTGTCTACTTTCCTCACTCACATTTTATTAAGAATACCTAGGTCAAACAGCGTGATAGTGAAACAGTATTACAGGAAGTTTTACTGTACAGCATTCATTAAATGAGAAACAGGTATGCTCCTGAAAATATAGCAGCTACATGTGGCAGCTGTGTGTGATGCATTTAAAAAAACAGCAGATCAGCAGAAGTTCATGAGGCAAATGCTGGCACCAGGATTCCAGGGGGGCCCTCAGTCAAGGCTAGGGATGCCAACTTTGGGTTGGGAAATTCCTGGAGCTTTGGATTTGGAACCTGGGGAGGGTGGGGTTTGGGGGGGAGGTAGAATTCCACAGCAAGGTAGAATTCCACAGAGTCCATCCTCCAAAGCAGCCAATTTTCTCCAGGAGAACTGATCTTGATCGTGTGGAGATGAACTGCAGTAGCAGGAGATCTCCAGGTGCCACCTGGAGGTTAGTAGCCCTAGCCAAGGCACCCTTCAGGGAGTCTCCTGCACCAGAACAAGAGGCATGTCTGGGGCTTTTTTGGTAGAATAAGCCCAGCAGGAATATTTGCATATTAGGCTACACTCCCTGATGGCACTATTGTTTCACACAGGGGTTTTTGGGCAGAAAAACCCCAGCATGAACTCATTTGCATATTAGGCCACACCGCCTGATGGCACCATTGTTTCACATGGCTTTTTTGTAGAAAAAGCCCAGCATGAAATTTGCATACTAGGCCACACCCCCTGACACCAAGCCAGCCAGAATTGCGTTCCTGCTTTAAAAAAAAAACCCTGGGCATGCCTACTGAACTCATACAATTTGAAGGGAGAATTGTGGTGAGCCTTACATCCATCTTGGGGCTGCAGTAAATGCTGGTCTTTAGGGGCACCCTGTGGACCAGGCCCAACACGCATCTGACAGCCACAAGGCCAGGCTTGATGGATAAGGAAACTATGGAATCCTATGACATGTTGCCAAAAGTATGAACAGGCTTCCTCAGGAGGTGGTGGCCTCTCCTTCCTTGGAGGTTTTTAAACAGGCTAGCTGGCCATCTGACAGCAATACGGATCCTGTGAATTTAGGGGGAGGTGTTTGTGAGTTTTCTGCATTGTGCAGGGGGTTGGACTGGATGACCCTGGAGGTCCCTTCCAACTCTATGATTCTATGAAATATACCAAAATAAGACAGAAGTCCAGTGGCACCTGTAACAACATTTATTTCATTTGTATCCTGCCTTTCCCCCTATCAAGTACCCAAAGTGACTCACATTGCTCTCTTCACCTCCATTTTTATCCTCACAATCCAGTGACGCAGGTTAGACTGTGAATGTGTGACTGGCCCAAAGTCACCAAGCAAGTTTCCATAGCAGAGTGTAGAATCGAACATGGGTCTCCCAGCTCCTAGTCTGAGGCTGAGGCTGAGGCTGCAAGTTTCCATAGCAGAGTGTAGAATCGAACATGGGTCTCCCAGCTCCTAGTCTGAGGCTGCGATTAGACACATTAAATAATGCACTTTCAATGCACTTTCCAACTGGATTTTCCTGTGTGAACTGGCAAAATCCAGTAGGAAATTGCATTTAAAATGCATTATTTTGCGTATGTGATCGCAGCCAGAACACAAACCCTACACATTATGCTAGGTATCTATACAGCATTTACTCCGTAAGGTGCCTCTGGACTTCCATTTTGCTACAGCAGATGTAACCCAGCTTCCCCTCTGATAGAAACCAAGCCTGTCTCTGACTTCTGACCTTATTCTTGAAAGGACAGGAGTGGAGGCGCCTTGGAATAGAGCCATTGCCTCGATCTAACGTTTTTGCCTCTTGGTTCCGAGCAAACCACTCTAATGTGGTTACATTCCCATCTCTTCCTGCGCCCCCTCGCCCCATGGCACTGAATTATTGATGGACTGCTGCACTTTAGAAAAATTGATGGGAAATGGGTGTGGTGGTGGTGGACAGTGAGAGAAGACGGCCTTGGCAATCTCTCTGTGGCTCTTCACATTGCAGGGCTCTTTCCCCCACCCCTTAACAGAAACAAATAGATGCTTTCCCTAAACTAATCTAAGCTATCAGGCCAGGCCAGCCCTGATTGGCCCAGGCAGCAGATATGTAGACAAGATGCAAACGCAGGCAAATAATAAAACGGAGGGGGTTTGGAAGAAGGCCTGGGCTGTGTGCCTCAGAACTGGGGGGGATCAGTTTGCTTTTTACAGGACTGATTGCATTCCTCAACCCGGAGCTGGTGGGCAGGAAGCAGCAGCAAATCCAGGTAAGCACGTCCCTCATGGGATGGGGAATTAAAGAAAGGGTACGTGGGGGACCTATCCAGACAACTCTGTTGATTGAACGGATGGATGAGAAATGAGCATTGTTTTCTTCTGTGTTCTAGAGTAACCCTGATTTCTTCAACAGAAAGGGAAACAGAAGGGAAGGTCTCTTTAAAATTCAGCTACTGCTTTTCCAAAATGAGTTTGCCAGGACTCAGATTGGCTCGGAATGGGAATAGTAAAGTACCTGCTTTGTACTCCACCTTTCATCCTTGGCACTCAAGGAGGCATACATGTGGCACTGTCTCATTGTATTTTAACAACAATCTCTCGGGGGTGGAGGGTAGGCTTAGATAGAGTGGCGTAACAAAAGCAACCCACAACTTGCTTACCTTGCTGAACTGTAATTTTATGTTTCAAGACAGGTTTCCCGGAGATGTGGGGGTGGGGGCTACCCAGTGGCAAGTCAAAAATTCTGTGTGTGTGTGTGCTCACTCCTTCCTTCACCTGATTCAGGGCTGAACATTGACTATCAAGGCAAATTTGTGGTCTGAACCATGACTCAGTTTGAGCCCTGTTTGTGTCAATGGTGGGTACCCGGCAGGGTCGTCCAGCTTGAACATTTTGATGGGAGTTTCAGCAACGGCATCTGAGTTAAGTTTGCCAGAAGCTTTCTGAGAGGCATGTAGTGATGGCCACCAAGTCCAGATCTGAATCTGAGGTTTTAAAAAGGGGTGGGGCTAGGGTTGCCAACCCCCAGGGGGTCCCTGGAAATCTCCTGTGCTTGCAGTTGATAACCAGATGATCAACATCAGCTCCCTTGGAGAAAATGGCTGTTTTGGAGGGTGGCTCCTCTGGCATTGTACCTTATTGAGGTCCCTCCCCCCCCCCCCCCAAAAAAAAACACCTCTGGGTATTCCCCAACCCAGAGCTGGCAATCCTAGGTGGGACTGGTGTGCTCTGGAGTCTGGCCCAAACAAATCAAATGTGGTGGTTTATTTCAAAAGGTCTCAAATTCTCTGTTCACTTATTCCAATTGCAGTATTACTATTTTTGCAGGCTTTTAAATATGTTTGACCAAGAATTTAGCTGACAGAAAGGAAGGAAGGAGAGGCACAGAGCAGAGAAAGGTTAGGAGCCCTGTTTTTTTACAACCCCTGATGGCACTTCTGGGAATTTCGAATGGTGGATTAGGAGCAAGGAAACTTGGGTTCAAGTCCTCCCTTGCCATGAAGTTTACTGGGCTGCTTTGGGCCAGTCCTTTTCTCTCAGTCTAAACCTACCTCACAGGGAGCCAGAGAAGATTTTTTGGATTTATATCCCACCCTATACTCTGAATCTCAGAGTCTCAGAGCGGTCACAATCTCCTCTACCTTCCCCCCACCACAACAAATAACCTGTGAGGTAGGTGGGGCTGAGAGTGCTTTTACAGCAGCTGCCCTTTCAAGGACAGCTTCTATGAAAGCTATGGCTGACCCAAGGTCATCTCAGCAGGTGCAAGTGGAGGAGTGGGGAATCAAACCCAGTTCTCCCGGATAAGAGTCGGCACTTATCCACTACACCATGCCACCCAAGAGCTCCTTAGAAGAAGGTGGGATAACAGCACTGAATAAGCAGGGCTGCCAACCTCCAGGTGGTGTCTGGCAATTTCCTGCTATTACAACTGATCTCCAGGTGACAGAGGTCAGTTGTCCTGGGGAAAATGCCACTTTGGAAGGTGGCCTCTGTGGAATGATATCCCCTCACCAAACCATGCCCTCCTCAGACTCCACCCTCCCAAATCTACAGTTATTTCTCAACTCAAAGCTGGCAACCCTATGAATAGCCCTATAAATAAGACTTGTTTTGAAAGAGGAAGCGGATGGCGTCATTCTAAGCAGATTTATACAATTCTCAAGCTTACTGGTTTCAGTGGACTGAGAAGAGGGTAACTCTGTTTAGTTAGGCTGCTACTCTTCCAAAAAGTCTTAAATTAGTACCGTGCTGAGATGGAGAACAGCACCAAGGAGGTTTGTGGGTTTTGCCCCTCATTGTTTCAGCCCTGAAAGACTCAACATTATAGGCCTTCCCCACACCCACTTTTACTGCAGTTCCCAATGCTCTTTCCAGGACTTTACATTTGAATGGGAGGGGGGGGGGGACTGCCAGCTCCAGGTGCCACCTGGAGATATCCCACTTTTACAATTGATCTCCAGGTGACCAAGTAGGGTTACCAAGTCCAATTAAAGAAATATCTGGGGACTTTGGGGATGGAGCCAAGAGACTTTGGGGGGTGGAGACAGGAGCGAGGTTGTGACAAGCACAACTGAACTCCAAAGGGAGTTCTGGCCATCACATTTAAGGGACCACACACCTTTTAAATGCCTTCCCTCCATTAGAAATAATGAAGGATAGGGGCACCTTCTTTGGGGGCTCATAGAATTGGACCCCTTGGTCCGAACCTTTTGAAACTTGGAGGGTGTTTTGAGGAGGGGCATTGGATGCTATGCTACAAATGTGGTGCCTCTACCTCAAAAAACAGCCTCCCCAGAGCTCCAGATACCTGGGGATCAATTCTCCATTATTCCCTATGGGAATCGGTCTTCATAGGGAATAATGAAGTGTCCAGCGGACATGTCCCTCCCCTTCCCACTTTCTGTCGACCCTGAAGTGCAGAGAGGGCCTCCAAACCAGGATCCCCTGCCCCCACCTGCTTGAGAACCTATCGTGCAAAGTAGAGGAATGAATTTTTGTGAGTTAGCTGTTGCCTTAGCATGGGTTCCGGATAAAAATTCAGGCGGCCAGTGGAAGTGGCAAATGAAACCCAAATCAAACCGCCGCACCTGTTGGACAGAGGACTGTTACCTCTACGCCATTCAAGCATTATGGTATTCCTGCGTCCATCAGAAAACGGGATTCAAGGACAGTAGGAAACATATCTAGTCGTTACAGGACTGTATATGGACTATATTGGAACCAACAAAATGCTTATAGACATGGAACTCGGTTAGAGCCATATGAATTGTGTTTAGTAGTATACTTTGAGTTCTAATGAAATGTGTATTTGAAAAGAGATCCAGCCAGCCCAAGCAGGCCTCCCTCACCTGGGGCTCTCCTTGGCCGCCGTGCCCCCCACCCCCAGTCAGAAGGCCAGCAAGCCACCCACTGCCCAAAATCACATAAGAAGTGGGAAAAGGGTAGTGCTGGCTTCTCCAGCGGTGAGGGCTGCTGGGGGTGTGGCAAAGCCCCTGGTGGCTGCCTGCCTGCTCTCCTAATCCAGGGATTGTTACGCAGCTGCACCTATTATTCTACGGACAAGGTAGGTGGGGAGGAGGAGGGGGAACCCTGTGTGCTCCTGCTGAATTCAAGGCCTGATCATTAATAACAGCAGCAACCACTTTAGTAAATGAAAAAAGAAATCAAGTAACAATCATGTTTCCAGCAGCCTCATCAATCATGTTTTTAGCAGTCTCAGAAATATTATTTAAAAATTTCAGAGATCAATACCCACAAAAATTGATTATATATGGACAACTTTCCTATGTTTGAATCTGGTCTATCCACGTATTCTACAAACTGGAACCAACCCCCCCAAAATGTCTCAGGTTTTCACATGTCTGAGCTCATGGATTTTTGATGGATTTGTTTTTCCATAGACTATATATTGCAAACTTTAGTTAACCACAGGATCTCAGGGACTAACTAAACTTTCCCCAGGTATGGCTGAGAAGCATGGTCTGGAATTTCTGTGCTTTCTATATGTATGAGCCCTGTTTAGACTGGGATCATGGTGAGGTGGGACGTCTAACCTTTCACCCCGGCACTGTTTTCCTGATCTCAAATGATCACTGTAGAGCTACTATTTGCCACATCATGGCTGCAGTCACACACACTAAATAATGCATTTCCAGCCCACTTTCAGTGCACTTTCCAACTGAATTTTGCCAGTTCACACAGTAAATTCCAGTTGGACAGTGCATTAAAGAAGATGATATTGGATTTATATCCCACCCTCCACTCCGAGACTCAGTCTCAGAGCGGCTCACAATCTCCTTTACCTTCCTTCCCCACAACAGACACCCTGTGAGGTGGGTGGGGCTGAGAGGACTTCACAGCAGCTGCCCTTTTAAGGACAACTCTGCCAGAGCTATGGCTGACCCAAGGCCATTCCAGCAGCTGCAAGTGGAGAAGTGGGGAATCAAACCCGGCTCTCCCAGATAAGAGTCTGCAGGCTTAACTACTACACCAAATTGGCTTTCAAGTGCATTGAAAGTGCATTATTTAGTCTGTGTGATCGCAGCCCATGTGTTGACAGGTAAGGTGATGGGAGAAAATCCTTCAGGGAGAGCATACCCCCTCCCTCCTCTCTATGATCCAAATCAGAATTGAGCCTGCATGCACATGGGAGGCACAGAACACCTACTGACCTGGGGAGGCAGCTGGGGAAAATGCAAGGTGTAATTAGGCCCAGAAGGGATGTGATGAACCCCTCAGTTAAGCCAGGACTGCCTTTGCTGCAGTTAATTAATAAATAGCAAGATCTTTCATGCTTGCAAGCAAGCACAAATAAAACACTTTCAAAGATGAGATCCAGCAGCTCAGCACTGTAATGCAATGACCTTGGTCATGACACTGGAGGTATACGTTGAGATACTGGGTCATTCTGGCCCTGAAGCATGAATTGATGACAGTATCCCAACAGGAGGAAGGTATCATACAAACTGGTCATTTTGTAAAAAAAGAGGTTCTGGAGTTCATTAGCATAACTGATTTGCATAACTTATTTGCATATGCCACACACCCCTGACATCACCAGAAGGTGTACTAAATTATATCGCAGAGTGGTAAAGCTGCAGTACTGCAGTCGGAGCCCTCTGCTCATGGCCTGAGTTAGATTTCAACGGAAGCTGAGTTCAGGTAGCCGGCTCCATGTTGACTCAGCCTTCCAACCTTCCGAGGTCGGTAAAATGAGTACCCAGCTTGCTGGGTGGGGGGGAAGTGTAGATGACTGGGGAAGGCAATGGCAAACCACCCCATAAAAAGTCTGCTGCGAAAACATTGTGAAAGCAACGTCACCCCAGAGTCGAAAACAACTGGTGCTTTCACAGGGGACTATCTTTACCTTTAAATGCTTCTTGAATTATGGTGATAATAAAACATTACTCCCATTATACTTTTAAAATTATTTTCTCCTAAGTAGCCACAGTGGCTTAATGAAGATTTCCCTCTGTCTACTTTATATGTTATTTTCCCATTTTTTGTGGGGGGAAATATTAGAAGTTTGTCAAATCTTAGAGTTCTGCAAAATTCTCACAGGGGGTTTGAACAATGGAGCCCAGAAGCAAGTTTTTGGGGATGGGGGTAAGAAAGATAGAGCACAATAAAATGTAGAGGTTCCAGAGCTCAACTCCTGTGAGCTCCTGCTCAAATGAGGCCTGCATACAAAGCTACTGTGGGGTTCAAAAGTGGAGAAAGGTAGGCTGCAAATGGAACTGAAGGATGACCTAGTTTTAGGCAAGAGCTGTGATACAGGGGTACAGCTTCTCATGCTAAAAGTCCTAAAGCTGTGGTTCAGAGGTAGAGCTTTCATCCCCCAAAGCCCAGGGGTCCAATTCTTGGTAACTCCGGTTAAAGGCTCTTGGATACTTAGGTGTTGAGAAAATTACCTGTGGCCATGGAGAGATAGTGACCGACAGAATAGGTGAAGCTGAGACTAGATGGAGTCTTGGTAATAGGCAGCTTCATAATGGTCCCCACCAATGCTCCCTCTAAGCTGCGGAGTATGGTGAGCAAAAATTCTACTTTGTGAGCTACTGGCATTAAAGTTGTGAGAAAGCAATTTGGCTGCTGCATAAATTAGTTTGCTCTAGGGCCATCCTTCCTGAGCTAAGACAAAAATGTGTGAGCCAGAGGCTAAAAATGGTGAGCTAGCTCACACTAATTCAGCTTAGAGGGAACACTGGTCCCTACTTGGGAAAGGAAAGGAAAGGTCCCCTGTGCAAGCACCAGTCATTTCCAACTCTGGGGTGACATTGCTTTCACGTTTTCACGGCAGACTTTTTATGGGGTGGTTTGCCATTGCCTTCCCCAGTCATCTACACTTTCCCCCCAACAAACTGGTTACTCATTTTACTGACCTTGGAAGGATGGAAGGCTGAGCCAACCTCGAGCTGGCTACCTGAAAACCCAGCTTCCACCGGGGATCGAACTCAGGTCGTGAGCAGAGCTGAGGACTGCAGTACTGCAGCTTTAACACTCTGCGCCACAGGGCTCTTATACTAAAACAGGAAAAAAACCCTGTTTTACCTGCATAAATCTTTATTGCAATAGGAAGCCCTAAATGTGGACACACCGTCCTGTTAGCAGATGCATGCGTCAAGTTCAGTGGGGCTGCAATGAAGATCTTGATGCCGAAGAGCATCTGCACCAGCTGTATATCCAGACATCTCTCTCGGTGTATGGGAAGGAAAGTGCAAAGGCTGTTTCTTGCATAACAACAGTGTGTCTCTGCGAGTACAGTGTGATGCTTCCTGTGGGACATCCATTTTTTTTTTTTAAAAAAAAGAGTTGCATAAGAATGAAACTCTGCACCAAATTGGCAAGACTCAGCAGCCAACAAGACTTTCATATCCTACTTGCATCTTTCCTGCAAAATCCACATGGATCCCATCCCATTCTTGTGTAACATTTTCCATGGGAGTGTGTGTGTGTCTGCCTCTGCAGAAACGATTCTAGTCCTCTGCTGCTGGCAAAAAGCATTTACGCTGGAGCCACCCCTCATCGGTAAGGGATCGCCCGGGATTTTTGCAGAAGGCAACATTAAACTCCCGGCATATCTAGAAGGAACACGCAGCTTGGCTCAAGGGCAGTTGTAGATGGGCCCCTCCCTTGCCAAAGGAAGAAGGGGATGGACAATTCTTTCAGAAGCAGGTCCAAGCAGCTGAATCCCAAGCACTTAAGCAAGCTCGATCCGCATGTTTCTGGCTAATCAATCCCAGCCTTTGGGCTTCCTCCCAGCCCAGCAACAGTCTACAGCCTCTACTACTCCCCGCATCAAATTCTGCCATCTGGTTTCAATGACTGAACAATTGGGGGGTATGGAGGGGGGAAGGGTGCAGGATGCTTTTATGGTTTTGGCTGCTCTGAGTCCGCCTGGTCTCCCAGCATCCTCCACTTTTCTTGGAGCGTGCCACTCCCTGTCGTGTAAAGAAGAAACTAGCCGTGAGCCCTTCACAGGGACTGGTGAGTATCTGCATGTTCCCCCTCCCATGCTTCAGGGGTGTGTCTGAGGTCCACATTGTCCGAATGATCTGGAGGCCCCATCTCACTGTCAGGTATATTTGGCCCCCCGAGAACCATGATGCACCCACTGGCTGACTATTAAAAATGAATGGGACAGGGCCTGTTTGAAAGTAGAACCCTGCAGACCTGTCTGTGCTGGCTGTGATTACTTAGTAGCAGGAACTCCTTTGCATATTAGGCTACACCCCCCTGATGTAGCCAGTCCTCCAAGAGCTTACAGTAGGCCCTGTAAGAAAAGCCCTGTAAGCTCTTAGAGGATTGGCTACATTGGGGGGCGTGGCCTAATATGCAAAGGAGTTCCTGCTACAAAAAAAGTCCTGCTTCGTAGAGAAAGAAAAACAATCTGGACATGCTTGGAAACACTTTCTTATAGCTCCATGTGTTCCAAGGCAAAGGCTAGGCAGATTCTCATACTGAATCTGGCTGCAGTAAAAAATAGATGTGAGGAAAAATATAAATGCTAAAGGTGTAGTAGTACCCATGGTGGCTTGGTGTGACTGTGAATCTCATTCCTGTGGCAAGGAACCCGGATTCCCATAGACATGTGAAGCTGCATTCTACAGTCAGCCCATTGGTCTACGGAGCTCAGTCTTCTCTAGTCTGCCTGGCAGTGGCTCCCTGGGGACTCAGTCAGAGGTTTTCCCCATTATCTGCTACCTGATCCTTTCTAATGTCAACTTTTTATAACTTTATAGTGATTTGTAGATTCAGATTACTGGATTTCCAGAAGAGCTACCAACCCAACATGCTTTGTGGTTCCTGTAGCTCAGTTGCACAATTCACTAATTTCAATTCATGTGAGACTGACTATCCGACTTGTGCTGGTCAGCTGCAGTGGTTATAGCTATGCCGTATGTGGTTGTCCCATAAAATATGAATCAGCTTTTGAAAGTTAGAGACTTGCCGGGAAATGTTTTATAGTGGTAGCTCAAAAGAGGGAGGCCCATGACCTCTCTCAGTGTGTGAGCCAGCATCCTCCAAAAGGGGTGCCAGGGGTGGGGTGGGGTGGGGGGAAGCAATACATCTCTTCTCTCTTCTGAAGGCAAGCTCCAGGGTTATGTGAAAGGGGCATCTGTTACTACCACCTTCACCAACCCATGTTTTTTTTTACTGAATTTTATTTACATTATTTATAGCCCACCTTTCTCATTGGGTCTCAAGGCTGCTTACACAGAGTGAGTCCTACAATCAACAAGATGGGACATTCCCAGTGCTTTTTTTTTAAATAGAAAAAGCCCAGCAGGTGCTCATTTGCATATTAGGCCTGGCCTGTGAGTATGTGGCTGCCGCATGATGGGTTGGGCCAGCCAGAGCCCTGGACAGCCCAGGTAAAGCTCTGCTCCTGTAGGCTCCAGCAGAAAATAAGCCCTGAACATTCCATAAAAGTAGAATAGAATTTGGGTTGTAGAACCAACCAGAATCTAAAAAACAGAGCCAAAACAAAGCATGAATGTTAACATGACACAACAGAATCCAACCCACAACAAACTATATACACAGTAGTATAAGCCAAATTCTCCAGTAATTTATCAAAGTAACTAAGTGAAGTCTTTTGGACAGTGTTACCTTCTTGCTTACATAAAAAAGCCCTCTTGGATAATTCAGTTTTGCAGAGTTTGTGGCAGAGCTTTTTTTAAAAAATAGAAAAAGCCTAGCAGGAACTCATTTGCATATTAGGCCACACACCCTGATGTCACTATTGTTTTACAGGGGGCTTTTTGGGTAGAAGAAGCCCGGCAGGAACTCATTTGCCTACTTGGCCACATCCCTGATGCTAAGCCAGCTGGAATTGCATTCCTGTGTGTTCCTGCTCAAAAAAGCAGTGGCTTGTGGTAATCCAAGAGAGGGGAACCTTCCTGACCTCCTCAGGCTAGCCATTTCACAATGTGGGGACCTCAAGAGAGAAGGCTCATGTAAGAGCAGTTGTTGATTTTGCCCATATGCAAGCTGGCACCTGCAAAAGACCTTGGATGAGCACAGCTGTCATGGTGGAGCATAGGGGGGTGGGATATGAGGATCCAAGACATGAGGGTCCAAGGCCAAGACAGGCTTTATATAGGATCACCAACACTTTAAAGTGGGCCCAGTAACTGATGGGCAGCTGGTGGAGTGACTGTAGAATGGGAGTAACATGCATGCTCCATCTAGTTTCTAATACTAGTACTAATACTGCAGCATTTTGCACTAACTGGAGTTTCCAGATCAACCAATGTACAATGCATTACAATAATCGGGCCCAGGGGTGGACAAACTTGCTTAACCTAAGAGCCACATAGAATAAACATAAGATGTTTGAGACCTACAAAACATGAATGTCTTATGTTTGTTAACAGGAAGGAAGGAAGGAAGGAAGGAAGGAAGGAAGGAAGGAAGGAAGGAAGGAAGGAAGGAAGGAAGGAAGGAAGGAAGGAAGGAAGGAAGGAAGGCAGGCAGATAGATGGGGGAGGGAGGGAGAAGTGGAGAGAAAGCAACTTTACCTTTAAATGCATTTTCCAAGTTGCTGACTGGCTTGGCTTGGAGAAGTGATTTAAAGAGAGAATGTCTTCTGCAAGCCAGCCGACAGGGCAGTGGGGGCTTCGAGAGCCACACAATACGTATGAAAGGGCCACATGTGGCTCCTGGGCTGCAGTTTGGCCACCCTGATCTAGCCTTGATGTCACCATGACATGGATCCAGATGGCCAGATCAGCCTTTTCAAGGCAAGGGGCCATTTTTTCCAGTGAGGCTGAGTTGAAAGGAAGCCTTTTTTTCTCTCTTCCTTTTGATGTTGAGTTAGAAAGAAGCCTTTTCCACAACTGCATTAACTTGACTCTTCAGCAATAATGTTGGTTCCAGCACAACCTCAGGGTTCTTAACTGAGTCAGCTTAACCCCACCGGAAATGGGGAACACAATTTCCTTCAAGACCTCCACCTTCCAAACCACCATTACTTTTGTCTTTCCAGGGTTTTAGTTTCAGTTTGTTCATTCTTAGCCATTTAACCACCACAGCCACGCAGCAGGTTAGGACCTCTACTGGATCACCAGGAGATCTGGACAAGGAGATATATATGTCATTGTGTATTAAAAAGCCCCATGGCACAGAGCGGTAAAGCTGCAGTACTGCAGTCCTAAGCTCTGCTCACAACCTGAGTTCAATCCCGGCAGAAGCTGGGTTCAGGTGGCCAGCTCAAGGTTGACTCAGCCTTCCATCCTTCCGAGGTCAGTAAAAAGATGCTTGCTGAGGGGAAAGTGTAGATGATTGGGGGAGGCAATGGCAAACCATCTCATTAAAAAGTCTGCTGTGAAAACATCATGATGCGATGTCACCCCAGAGTTGAAAACGACTGGTGCTTGCACAGGGACTACCTTTACCTTTATCTGTGTATCATCAGCATATTGATGACAGCCAACCCCAATCTATGAATGATTTGGCCTAAGCAATTTACATAAAGATGGAAGAGCATAGGCAATAGGATTACACCCTTTGTGACCTAACAGAATAGGTTCCCCACAAGCAATACTACCTCTTGTTACAGTGAATAATGAGTAATGACTATTGAATGTATAATGACTTGCACATTAGGCATTGAGAAGGGGTGTTGGAAATATGTATCAGTTTTGTATGTCAAATGCCTCTCAATGATTATTTGATTCAGGTGCATAAGCTACATTTTTCAGTCTTACTGGCATCAGTGGTAAGCAATTTCATTTTTATCTCACCCAACACCACAAACTTGTAAGGGTTTCTGGTTGACACCTATCATTTCAGGTCTCTGACTTTCATCCAACTCTGAAAATATGCCTTTATATTGACAAATATGCATAGAAGATCCACTATCCAAAAATCTTCCTCTTTCGCCAATAAAATTCACATTATTAACACGCATGGTACTTTCTCTGTTCCTTTCTTTGTTCCCACCTGGGCCACGTGGCTTGGAAAATTTCTGGCTTAAAAATTTCTGGCTGCTATTATTTCTATGGCCACGAGATGGCGCCCGTGTTCCCTTATTTGAAACATGTGCTTTAACATTGCTATTCCTTTGTTCAGTAGCAGCATCACAATTATTACAATATCTTGCGATATGGCCTTTTTGCCTACATCAATGGCATATTATATCTCTTCTTGACTTATTCCTATACTATGGTTTCAGGTTTAAAGCAGACATAGAATCAGACAGTTCAGTGTCCTTGTCCCCAGATCTGGAGGCTGCTTCCTCCTTGATAGCATTTAGCAGGCCTTCCAGACTCAAATCCTTTTGCAGTCTCAAAATCATCTTAATTGGCTTGTAAATACTGGGTAGAGCTTTCAATATAGTTGAGATTAAGTCTCTTTTTGCAATAGCCTCACCATGCTCCTGTAGTCTGGATTGCATTCACATAAATTCTTTCAGACGTTTAGTCACATTCTCCCCTTCTTGCACTTGAAAACCAAATATTTTTCCCTTTAAATCATAAATAGTGCTTATGGGAGTTTTGTTATATTTACCTTTAAGGCATTCAAGCATTTCTTTTGCAGTTTTAGGAGTGTGCAATTCAGGAATTTCATATGCCTCAAGAGATTCTAAAATGAGAGTTTTTGCAAAACCATCTAGCCTTTTAAAATTTGATTTTTCTTGCTCATTCTCAGGGGGATTTTCAGACAAAACTCTTTCAGCTCCATAAATCTCAAGTCTTTGCATTAGGAGCAAGAGCCAGAATGAGAAATTATTCTTAGTTAACTTCAGGGTACTAAATCCTATCACTGGTAGGTTACTCACAGTACCAAAACCAAGATTTGCAGTGGCTGTTCCTGAAGATGTGGAAACAGAAGATCTAGTGGCTCCTCTCTCTGGGTTCGACATTTTTCACAGCAATCAGGCAGGGCAGAGTTAAAGATTCTTCCTTCCTCACTGGAGAGAAAAGGCAGCTGAATGTGTGCGCGTGGTTGCAGCAAAGCTCTTCCAAGGTCTCTGACGTAATCCACAGAAAAAAGGTTAAAAGGCTCCAAAAATTCTCTTTCTAGCACATCTGAGGCTGTTAGACAAAAGCAGCAGCATTTCCAGATCGAGACAATCTGAATTCAAAGCTCATTTAAGTCAGAACGCTCTCAGTAATGGCAAGAGAAAAAAAGGCGTCGTTTTAAAATTAAGGCTTGTCTGCACAGCATAGCAGCTTTTTTGCCTATTGCTTTCTACATGCTCTCAACACGATCCACATTTAAAGAAATAATTTAGAGTTCAAAAAACAGTCCATGCTATAATCAGTTTTGTAGCGAGAACAACTGTCGACTGCTACCAACTTTGTTAGGGATTTCTGTTTGAAATTCTATTTCTTTATCTCGAACAGTAAGGTGGATCACTGGATCAAATAATCATTTAACATGAAAAAGCAAAAACATATTTATTTCTACAGGGAAAGGCTACTTCCTCCTTCTTGACCTCTCTGCTTGAACAAAGGAAGTCACCTGACTAACTGACCAAAGAAAGAGATCAAGGTGAAGGAGGAAGTAGCCTCCATTAAGCACATGACCTTCTAGTGTAAGCATGTAGTTCTATAGTGTTTGTTGTTTTATCTCCCAGTACCCTTTACCTGTAGAAATAAAAGCTGTGGAGTCCTGTGAGTAAAAATTCTACTTTGTGAGCTACTGGCATTAAAGTTGTAAGCAAGCGATTTGGCTACTGCATAAATTAGTTTGCTCTGGGGCCATCCTTCCTTCCTGAGTGAAGACAGAAATATGTGAGCTAGAGGCTAAAAAACTCTGAGCTAGCTCACACTAACTCAGCTTGGAGGGAACACTGTGATGTACATATGAAGCTGTCTTGTAATAAAGAAGGCCACTAATCTTTCTGGCTTAATGTTGTCTGCTTTGACTGTCGTGGCTACCAAGATGTCACGGGCTTGAACCTGGGACTTTCTATATACAGAACTTGAACCTGGGACTTTCTGTGTACAGAGCTCTACCACTGAGTTACAGCCCCTCTCTGACTTGGCAGTCCTTTAGTAAGTAAATGAACTCAATTACAACTGGCTTCCCTTTCTAAAGGTAAAGGTAGTCCCCCGTGCAAGCACCATCACGTTTTCACGGCAGACTTTTTACAGGGTGGTTTGCCATTGCCTTCCCCAGTCATCTACACTTTCCCCCCAGCAAGTTGGGTACTCATTTGATTGACCTCGGAAGGATGGAAGGCTGAGTCAACCTTGAGCCAGCTACCTGAACCCAGCTTCCGCCGGGATCGAACTCAGGTCGTGAGCAGAGTTTAGGTCTGCAGTACTGCAGCTTTACCACTCTGCGCCACGGGGCCCTTTCTAGTACATCCTGATTCTTCTACTAGGGATGGGCTGCCTCACCTTGCTTAATGGTTAGGTAGCCTTTGGCTGAACATGATTTCCAGAGACGTTCTACAATGCAGGAACATTTCTGGAAGAACAAAGAGGCTTCAAAGGCTTCTTCTTAGTACAGAGAACTGCCTGCTTAGCTTTGATGTCTGTTAGAAACAAAGCGGTTCAACCATGCTGGATGGAGAAGACAAGACAAGAAGCCATGGCTGCCCTGGACGGTGAAGAGGCATGAGTTCACATTACTTTCCATTGCTAGCACCATCCAAGAGCTAAAAGGAACAAGAAACAAAAATCAATGAAACAGCATCAATAAAATGCATTAAACCCCATTTGAAGATCTGTAATGCAGTTCAGTGACTGAGCTTTTGTAGCCTGTATGGATAAAGGCACTCCTGAAGAAACTTCTTCAGTCTTAAATTGTAGGGCAGATCCTTCTTGGGGGCCGCAAAGCAGGGGGTAAATGTGAAATTCCAGAGAGGCTGGACATCACATGTAGATTCAGAGACACTTACAATAAGCATTTCTTTAAATATCTCCAGTGATTCAGTGACCTTATCAGTGCGGGTGTGTGTGTGTGCAGAAGTTAGCCTTGCCTAGGGTGCCAGACAGTCTAGGGCCAGCCCTAAGCATAGGCAAATTAGTAGAAACTTTAATCAAAGATAGATGTATAGAGGAACAAAGCCCACTGAGGGGGGAAATTGCATGGCTTCTGCAGAGGGAAGTCCTGCTTCACCAACCTTTTGGACTTATTTGAGAAAGTGAACAGACATGGAGATAATGGTGATCCAGTACGGGGCTTTTTTTGTAGCAGGAGCTCCTTTGCATATTAGGCTACACCCCCGTGATGTAGCCAAACCTCCAAGAGCTTACAGTAGACTCTGTTATAAGAGCCCTGTAAGCTCTTGGAGGATTGGCTATATCAGGGGGGTGTAGCCTATTATGCAAACGAGTTCCTGCCACAAAAAAAGCCCTGAGTACACATGTATTTGGACTTTCAAAAGGCTTTTGGTAAGGTACCTCACCAAAGACTCTTGAGCAGGCTTACTAGTTGTAGGATAAGAAGATGGGTCCTCTTACAAATTAAAAATCGGTTAGACAACTGGAAGCAAAGAGTAGGAATAAATGCAGTTCTTGCAGTGGAGGGAAGTAAGCAATGGAGTCCCACACGGATCATAATTGGGATCTGTGCTATTTAATTTGTTCACAAATGTTCTGGAACTAGGGGTGAGCAGTGTACTGACCAAGTCTGCAGATGACACAGAACTATTCAGGATGGAGAAGAAGAAGACTGCAGATTTATACCCCGCCTTTCTCTCTGAATCAGAGTCTCAGTGCGGCTTACAATCTCCTTTATCTCCTTCCCCCACAACAGACACCCTGTGATGTAGGCGAGGCTGAGAGCTCTCCTAGAAGCTGCCCTTTCAAGGACAGCTCTGCAAGAGCTGTGACTAACCCAAGGCCATTCCAGCAGCTGCAAGTGGGGAATCAAACCCGGTTCTCCCAGATAAGAGTCCATGCACTTAACCACTGCACCAAACTGGCTCTTTAAGGGTGAAAAACCAAGTGTGACTGTCAAGAGCTCCAGGAGGATCTCCACAAATTGTGTGAGTAGGCAACAATGTGGCAAATGAATTTCAGTGTAGGTAAAAATAAGGTGACCAAAAAAAAATCTCAACTGAACTTGCTGAGACAGAGGAAAAGAGACTTTGGGGTCAAAGTGAATAGCTCAATGAAAATGTCACCCCATTTTGATGCAGTGGTGAAAAAGGCAAATTCTGTGTTGGGAATTATCACAAAAGGGATTGAAAATAAGATATGATATTATGATCTCCAGTATAGATCTATGATGCAACATCATTTTGAAGACTGTGTACAATTTTGGTCACTGTATCTCAAAAAGGACATTACAGAACTGGGAAAAGTACAGACGAAGGCAACCAAGATGATCAAGGGGCTGGAGTGCTTTTCCTATGAGGAAAGACTGAAGTGTCTGGAACTTTTGGTTTAGAAAAGAGATAAGGAGGGATATGATGGAGATTTATAAAACTATGCATGGGTTAGAGAGAATGGACAGTGTGAGCTTTCTCCCCCTTTCCCAAAATACTGGAACTCAAGGGCATCCAATGAAGCTGATGGTTGTAGATTTAAGACAAACAAAATGAAATACTTCTTTACACAATAAATTATTGAAATGTGGAACGCACTGCCAGAGGATGTAGCAAATACCATAGGCAGAGACAGCTTTGAAAGGAAATTAGATTCAGGGGGGTGAGGTCATAAGAACATAAGAGAAGCTATGTTAGATCAGGCCAATGGCCCATCCAGTCCAACACTCTGTGTCACACAGTGGCAAAATTTAGATAGATAGATAGATAGATAGATAGATAGATAGATTGATAGATTGATAGATTGATAGATTGATAGATTGATAGATAGATAGATAGATAGATAGATGATAGATAGATAGATAGATAGATAGATAGATAGATAGATAGATAGATAGATAGATAGATAGATAGATATAGATACACACACACACACACTGTGGCTAATAGCCACTGATGGACCTCTGCTCCCTATTTTTATCTAAACCCCTCTTGAAGGTGACTATGCTTGTGGCTGCCACCACCTCCTGTAGCAGTGAATTCCACATGTTAATCACCCTTTGGGTGAAGAAGTACTTCCTTTTATCCATTTTAACTTGACTGCTCAGCAATTTCATCGAATGCCCACGAGTTCTTGTATTGTGAGAAAGGGAGAAAAGGACTTCTTTCTCTACTTTCTCCATCCCATGTATTATCTTGTAAACCTCTATCATGTCACCCCACAGGCTACGTTTCTCCAAGCTAAAGAGCCCAAGCGTTTCAACCTTTCTTCATAGGGAAAGTGTTCCAACCCTTTAATCATTCTAGTTGCCCTTTTCTGGACTTTCTCCAATGCTATAATATCCTTTTTGAGGTGTGGCGACCAGAACTGCACACAGTACTCCAAATGAGACTGCACCATCGATTTATACAGGGGCATTATGATACTGGCTGATTTGTTTTCAGTTCCCTTCCTAATAATTCCCAGCATGGCGTTGGCCTTTTTTATTGCAAACGCACACTGTCTTGACATTTTCAGTGAGTTATCTACCATGACCCCAAGATCTCTCTCTTGGTCAGTCTCTGCCAGTTCACACCCCATCAACTTGTATTTGTAGCTGGGATTCTTGGCCCCAATGTGCATTAGGTCAATCAGCAACTACTAGCCATGGCGGTTAAAGAGAGCCTCCACATTCAGAGGCAGTCAACCTCTGAATCTGAGTGCCAGGAAGCAAACGTCAGGGGATGGCCTTGGCTTCTATGGCCTATTGTTGGTCCTCTAGGTTGGCTACTGTCTGAAATAGGATCCTTGAGAAACATGACCACTGGCCTGGTCCATCAGCACTCTTCATATGCTATCTTCACTTTCTTCCAAGCAACAGAAATGTAATGTTACAGGCATTCAGTGATAACCAAGGAAACTTTAGAGAGGCAGGGACTCTATGGGACCTTCTGACCTCTGCAGGTCGTCCCCACCACCAGCTTCCTTTTTCTTTGACTACCTGGTTTCAGAAAGTACCCTGAGATGCCTCATTCAAGCCAGTGCAGGTGTGATGCTCCAAACCTAAAACTCTTCAACACATCCATCAGTGAGCTGCATGCATGCAGTTTAGTGTGAGGGTTCTGTGTGCTTAGCTGCTGAAGAGAGGGCTGCAGGTGGGCTTGGAGAAGGATCCAAGAGATACTCTAAGTTTAGAGGGAAGCCTAAGTTTAAAGTGCTGAAGTTAACCTGTAACCTCCACCAGAATAAGTCTGCCTTTGTTTTAAGTTATCATCTGGTGTTCTGCTCTGCCATGCCTACATTAGTTGAAATAAAATGGGCAGGTAATGCAAAACATGGCTTTTCCAGACTTTGCTTATGGGAATGAATTACAGTCATACAAACACAATTGGAATGATGGATGAGCCAAATCTGCTTCTTTCCTGACTCTGGGATACAACCTATGCAAAAAGCTCAATCTTATTTGCATAGCTCCACCTCTTTATCTACATAGACCCTCCCTTAGTTCTTTTTCTTGATCATGTTACAGTGTGACGGAATGTGTGCCTACGATGAAGGTTCATGAGCAAAAGACGGGTTTTAAAGAACGATCAATAAAGTAAGCACTGTGGAAAATGTACATGAATGTGCATGCCTAATACCATCTTGAATCCACTAATTGTCATGGACTGACATGGGAGAGATCACCAGGGCATGGTTTGAACAAAGTGAATCCAAATTTCATTGCCCCCTGAGTGGCATTCCATATTCTCATCTCGATAATAAAACTTTTTGTTCTTGTTTGGCAGGTATAACAGAATATTCTGAAAACTGGAAGCCACCATGGCTCTGACAGGTGCTTTCAAGGCTGTTACCAACAAGCCAGGATTGGTCATCTGGAGAATCGAGGTGAGGCAAGGCTGTTTTCTCAATGCCAAGTAGGAATTTGCCATCCATCATGTGAGAGAGCCATTCTTCCATTTGCAGATAACCATGCTTGGAACATATTGCTTACTAGTTAGTTTCAGGTGGGTAGCTGTGTTAGTCTGTAGTAGCAAAATACAGTAGAACAGGGGTGTCAAACATGCGGCCCAGGGGATGGATTAGGTCCCCAGAGGGGTCCTATCAGGCCTGTGAGTAAATAAAAAGTAGGTTTGTAACTTACAGATACGCACCTGAACAGCATACTCAAAACTGCTACAGCACAGACATTATCTCCAGTTTTTGATGCAATAATTCAGAACAAGAGATGTCAGTTATCAGAGACTGTTAAATAAACAAAATATTGCAAGAATGCTGATGTTTTAAGCATGTTTATTTTAAGGGGGGGGGGGTTGTTTAAATTAATTGTGTCTGTCTGTGTCTGCTACATTTCATGACACACATAACCCGGCCCGACAAGGTCTCATTTATATCAGATCCAGCCCTCATAACAAATGAATTTGACACCCCTGCAGTAGAACCTTAAAAGATGAACAAGATTACCAGAGTATAAGCTTTCATGAGTCAAAGAGCACTTGTCAGCTATCCATAGTTGACAAAGTGAGCTTAGACTCACAAAAGCATATACCTTGGGAAATTTTGTTTGGTTCTTAAGGTGCTACTGGACCAATTTTGTTCTCTTGTTAGTTAGACAGGGTTGCCTCCTTTATTCCCAGCAAGATTCTTGTGCCTTTAAAGAGCTATGTGGTATGCCAGTGTCCAACAGGTAGAAATGTCCCCATCCTTGCATCTTCAGGCTGCAAAGGCATTTACTTCTTCACCCAAAGAGTAATTAACAAGTGGAAGTAATTAACAGGAAGTGGTGGCAGCTAGAAGAAGATATTGGATTTATATCCCGCCTTCCACTCCGGAGAGTCTCAGAGCGGCTCACAATCTCCTTTACCTTCCTCCCCCACAACAAACACCCTGTGAGGTGGGTGGGGCTGGAGAGGGCTCTCACAACAGCTGCCCTTTCAAGGACAACCTCTGCAAGAGCTATGGCTGACCCAAGGCCATGCTAGCAGGTGCAAGTGGAGGAGTGGGGAATCAAACCCGGTTATCCCAGATAAGAGTCCATGCACTTAACCACTACACCAAACTGGCTCTCCTACACCAAATTGGCTCTCCTACACCAAGCTGGCATCGACAGCTTCAAGATGGGATTGGATAAAAATATGGAACAGAGGTCCATCAGTGGCTATTAGCCACAAGAACACTATGTGTGGTGCATTGATGCTCTGTATTCCCGGTGCTTGGGGGTTAACAGTAGCAGGGCTTCTGGAATTCTGACCCCACTGGTGAACCTCCTGATGGTACCTGGGTTTTGGCCACTGTGTGACCATTTTCAGCACCTCGTAGCTTGGCTGTTGACTTCTACAAGGTAGATAATGTTTAGAGGGCAAGTTAACGCAACCACATAATCCATCTTCCATGCATATTATCCCGAGTATATTGTCTTCCTGTCTACTTTACTGATAGACACTTCAGAGGATGATGAAATTACTCAAACCATCGAGTATACTTTGTCTTCTGACCTTAGTAACATGTTTGTTTCTTCTTCCCAGAAAATGGATCTAGTGCCATTGCCTCCGAATGCCTACGGCAGCTTCTATGAGGGTGACTGTTACGTTCTCCTCTCGGTAAGGGCACTGAGGGTTGGGCCAAAGTTGGCATCAGAGATCTCATCTTCTTCTATTCATTGTGCTTATGAAGCATTACCCAGGTTCATGCTGGGAATAATTTTAGAAAAGGGAATTAAATCAATTCCTGGAAGAGAGGTCTATCAATGGCAATTAACCATGATGACTAAAACTGAACATTTTTAGAGACAGTAAAGCTCCAAATACCAGTTGCTGGAAGGGCCTTGGCCTCTGTGCCTTGCTTGTAGACCCCTATAGCGCATTTAATCGGCTTATAGACTTTAGACTGGAGACATTCCAGGTGTGCTAAGCAAGGAATAAAGCATGGGTTAGGGATCAATCAAAAAGCAGCTTTTGGGACTGAACTTTTGAAGGGGATATGAAAGGCAGGGCTATCTGTCCTAAACCACTGCACAGCATCTAGGATTCTTGGGCTCTGGGCAACTTGCCTGTCCATTCACCTCACATGTTCATCCCACAATAAACACACAGAGATTATTTCGAAATAATGCCCAATCATGTCCATAATTTAAGTGCACCTCTGTTCTTCCTCCGTTCAGCCTAGGGTTGCCAGCTGTGGACTGGGAAACACCCGGAGATTTGGGGAGCAGAGTTTGGGGAGGGAAGGGACCTCAGTGGGATATAATGCCATACAGCTCACCTTCCAGAGCACCCATTTTCTCCAGGGGAACTGATCAAAATAACCTGGAGACAAGTTGTAATTCCAGATCTCCAGCCACCACTTGGAGACTGGCAAACCTACCTCTACCCCTATAAGATTTCAGACCAATACACTGGTTTGTATCCAGCCGTACAGTTCTGAAGACTTAAGTCAAGAGCACTTCCATGTAATTTTCATGGATTTCCTCTCTCATGGTGTAGACTCCCCTTTGCTCCCCTATTCTGTTCCTGAGAGTTTGCTGACCACCCAAGGACAAAACTGGTGGAGGGGAATGAGTGGGCATTGGTTGGAGAGGGCTGTAGTTGGAGGGGAAAGTTAGTAAGCCCCACTCTCAAGGTCTATTTCACAAGCAGATCTCTTTGGCTTCAAGCCACTGTTTTCTATGATATCAAAGTATGAGTTCGGCTAAACATGAGGAAGAACTTCCTGACAGAGCAGTTTCTCAGTGAAACAGGCTTCCTCAGGAAGTAGTGAGCTCTCTTTCTTTGGGGGGTTTTAAACAGAGGCTAGATGGCCATCTGACAGCAATGCTGGTCCTGTGAACTTAGGGGGAGGTATTTGTGAATTTCCTATATTGTGCAGGGGTTGGACTAGATGACCCTGGAGATCCCTTCCAACTCTATCATTCTATGATTCTATGAGTGTAAATAAAGGTAAAATACATTATTTCAAAGCCTCTTGTGCAACAACATCAACAAAAAGACATAGAGAAATGGCATTGTGTCTCAGTGACCTGGAATTGATTCAGGGGTGTAGCCAGGATTTTAAAAGTTGGGGGGCCTTTTAAAAAGTAGGGGACACCCTTTCCCATTCACTACAGGGCTTGCCACTTCTCAGAAGCTTTCTGGGGTAGGGGCAAAAGCTGGAGGCTCTGAAAGTGGCCAAGTCGAGGCAGCCAACACTAAAACTTTGGAATCAAGGAGGGACGGCACCTTGTGTGCAGCCAGGGGGAGGGGGTTCCTTCCACCTCCCTCTCCCCAACCCTGGCACTTTGCACCCAGCTGCTCCATCCATCCCCCCTTCCCCAGCTCATTCCCCACAGTTTCCTCCACCTCCTACTCCTCTGCCTCCCTCCTCTCCTCCTGCTGCTTTTGCTGCTGCAGTGCACTGTGCCCTGTGCACTGCTCAGCTCTCCCACCCCCAGCTGCCACTGATAAGGCTTCATCAGCTCAGCAATGCAAAAACAAAAAAGGCAGGCTGCACCCAAGAGGGCACCCTGGAAGTCAGGGGAAGTTGGGGGCAGTGCCCACACAGCCCCTCTGTGGGTATGGGCCTGAACTGATTCTGGGTCTGATTCCAGTCCGAGGTGCTGTGGCTCAAAGTCCCATCTCTGCTCTTTGTAGTACCTTTGCCACCTCTAGTGGTGGGGAAGAGGCACTGCAGGGCCTGCTACCAGACTGCTGCTCCAGCAAGAGAAAGGGTTGTGCCCATGAACTTACTATATCAGAGTGGAAGACAGCAGAAACTTGTGATAGCTGCCCCATTGGGGTGAACCTACAGACCTTGGGGCAGCTACCCTATCTTTGACCTTGCCCTGCAGCAGCTTGATCTACGTATACCCTTATTGCTCTCTGCAACCTTTGCCCATCCATCATGCAGACTCGCAGATCAGGCAACAGTGCACTGTCCTACGATATCCACTACTGGATTGGGAAAAGTTCCTCACAAGATGAGCAGGGCTGTGCGGCCATCTACACCACTCAACTGGATGACTACCTCGGTGGGGTCCCCGTGCAGCACCGTGAAGTGCAGAGCCATGAGTCTGAGCTTTTCAAAGGCTACTTCAAACAAGGCGTCATGTAAGTGGATTAGTGTTGCCAAGTCCAATTCAAGAAATATCTGGGAACTTTGGGGGTGGAGCCAGGAGCAAGCATAATTCCAAAGGGAGTTCTGGCCATCACATTTAAAGGGACTACACACCTTTTAAATGCATTCCCTCCACTGGAAATAATGACGGATAGGGGCACCTTCTTTGGGGGTTCATAGAATTGGATCCCCTGGTCCAATCTTTTTGAAACCTGGAGGGTGTTTTGAGGAGAGGTCCTGGATGCTATGTTGTAAATTTGGTGCCTCTACCTCAAAAAACAACCCCCCAGAGCCCCAGATACCCACGGACCAATTCTCCATTATACCCTATGGAAATTGGTCTCCATAGGGAATAATGGAATGTCCAGCAGATGTTTCCCCTCCCCCCTGCTTTTTGATGATCCTGAAATGCGGGGAGGGCTTCCAAACCGAGGGATCCCCTGCCCCCACCTGACGATTGGCAACCCTAAAGTAGATTGACTTGTAGAGTTTTCTTGGGGAGCAGGCCAGATTTGCTGGATTCAAGTTGGGAAACTCTGTGTAATACCTTTTATTAAGACCAAGCAAACTGAGACAAAATGTTGCTCAAGCTTTTGAGTTCACTAGGATTTCTTATTAGGCTGGTGGTTACAAGATTTAGATCCTTGGCGTCTGTTGTAAACAATACATTTCTTCAAGGAATGCCATTGTGCTGCTAAAAGGTGTCATGGGTGGAGGTGGCTGAGGGCATTAGTTGGGCATTGCCTGGTACCACCACTAGACTGGAACAGAGAGTCATGGCTTGGAGGCCACTGCTCTGCACAAAAGCTCCATGGATGGACCTGCACTATGAGATCTGGGGACAGAGTTGGAGGAGCATGTCAGAACCTGCCCAGCTCAGGATCTTCGGGTGGGGTGGGCTACACAGCATGTGGCCTTTGAGTTATGCACCTCTGCACTGACTCCTCCCGAGGAGGAATCAAAACGCTGCAACTATCCCTATGCAAGAGCATCATAGTCCACAGCTGAAGAATATGCCAGATGATATATTCCATATATATGTTGTACTAAGAACTGTCCCAGTGGGTCATTTGCTTTAAATAAATCAGGGGTGTTGATATGGGGATGGGGTTATAATGCTCAAGCATCATTATAACTGATCTTTAGGCTGCAATTTTAAGTACATTTATAAGGAATTATGTCCCACTGGATTTAGTGAGACTTGTATGTTTAGGACTGCACAGTCACATTACCACAAGCCATTCGTTTCGCTATCAGCAAAACGTAGTTCATTCGGCCAGTGTGGCAGATTGTTGCTCTCATGCTCCTTTTCCATATACTCTTCCCCAACCAGCTACAAGAAGGGGGGTGTTGCATCTGGAATGAACCATGTGGAGACCAATGTCTACAATGTCAAGCGTCTGCTGCACGTTAAAGGCAAGAGGAATGTCACAGCCACTGAGGTGAGCTTCAGCTAAGGTGTGTTCCCTGCCCTGAATCTAAAGGTTTATCAGTTCCTCTATTGTCCTGAATTGATTCTTTATATCTCACCTTGGCTTAGATCCAGATTAACGTTTCCACAGGCCTTCTGCCCATAGAGAGTGACTTTTCTGCCTCCTCTCTCCCACAAGATCCCCAAATGCCTCCTAAATCCTGTTTTGGGGACTTTTAAAGGGCATTCCAGGATGTTGCTGTAGAGGGGAGATCAGAAAATCACACTTTGTGAACAGTCTCTCCACCCATGGAAAAGTTAGCCTGGACCCAGTCTTGCTTCACTTTCTGCCCTTCTGTGCTCACACCCTCTCCCTTAATTCTGTAGGTGGAAGTGAGCTGGGACAGCTTTAATGTCGGCGATGTGTTCCTGTTGGATCTTGGCAGAGTCATCGTACAGTGGAATGGACCAGAGAGCAATAAGCAGGAACGCATGAAGGTGGGAAATCTGCCACTTTTGAAAGGTTTCTGAGCTTCTTGAGGTTCCTATTAATTTATTTAATTGAAGGAAAAGTAAAAGGGAGAGCAAAGACTGAAAAATTCCTTTCTTGGAGATGACTTAACCTGAAGCATCTTTATTCTGCTCTTCCTATTTATACTCCAAAAGATTACTGCAATGTATGTAGCTGTTTCCTTCTCCTCTGATCCTTACAACAACCCTGTGATAGGCTGAAAAGCCTGTTATTTCCCTCATGTGTTTTGGAAGAGAAGGCTTTGACACTGTCACTTAGCTTCAGCCTCCTGAGGGGGGTTAGGAAAGAGTCAGATAGGTTGACTGGCAAACTATAGGTTTCCTCCCTGTACTCTTCTGCCTCTGTTCCTTTGATACTGATAAATCTCAGGGAAATTGCCTTATTTCCATTCACTTTTCTCTTGCACACACACAGAAGGTGGCATGCTGCTCTCCATCTTTGGCATCATGAGTGCAGGGATGCTCTGTGCATCTGCACCCATTCTATGTAGTTAGAATAGCTAGATGCTTGTCTCTGTTTCTCATCTTTAGTATCTAGAATGGAGTTCCCTAAATAAAGAACTCTTATTAGTTTGAAACTGACAAGTGACTCTGTGTAACTTTGTAACTGACCAGCACACTCAAAACAAAGAGAAGCTCTGCTTCGTTTAGCCATAAATGCACTCTGCTATGGTCAGGGTGGGGTTTTTTTTGTAGAAATGGCCCAACAGGAACTCATTTGCATATGAGGCCACCCTCCCCACCCCACCCCGACACCAAGCCATCCAGAACTGCGTTCCTGTGCATTCCTGTGCACTCAAAAAAAGCCCTGGTCATCACAACTTGGTGACAATCACTCCCTCTCCCCGCTCCCCCGGCAATAAGTAACTGTCTTCCCCATCTCCCAACAGTTGCCAGGCCATGCCTGCCAACCCTATATAGATTGTATCATCCAGAGTCACTGGGGAGCACACCTTGCGGTGATCAGTATATAGGAAGCAATCTAAAGGGCTGTCTCCTTTCTTACCCCTCAGTGCACAAACTATGGTCCTTAGGCTGCCATCTGGTGGTTGTTCCCCAATTTAAGGTAGCTGTCCTGTCATCAACCAGAGCTTATGCTTTTTCTCAGTGTAGCTTCCTCAGAAGCTGAGGAAATTTCTAAATTTTCAGAAGGTGTTACAAGGCCTTTTTGCTTGCTAGGCCTTTTAGTGGGGTATAAACGGCAGGCATCTTTTGTGAAGGGGCATTATCTGAGGGTTTTATTTTGTTGTTTTTAAACAGTAATGTCGTAATTGTAACATAAGCTGCTTTCAGGTATGGCACGATATAAATAACTAGGTTGAGAGTACAATCGAGTTGGTTGAGGAGCTAAGGAGGGAACTTGGCATTTGTAGCAACTATGCATCCCTCCAAATGGAGGTCCGGGAAGGTAAAAAAAGAAAATTCTGAACCAGCCATAGATTTTTTTGTGTGCTAACCCATAGGCAATGTCTTCCCTAGGCTATGCTCCTTGCTAAAGACATCCGTGATCGAGAACGCGGCGGCCGGACGGAGATCAGGGTGGTGGAAGGTGATGAGGAAGAAGCCAGCCCAGACTTGATGAAGGTTTTGGAGAGTGAACTTGGAGAGAGACCACAGGACCTGAAACCTGCCATTTCAGATGAAGCAGTAGAACAGCAGCAGAGAACCAGCATCACTCTCTATCGGTCTGTGGATAAGATTTTACTGGGTGCAGAAGACTGGGTTTCCAGCGTTGAGTTGGGAAATTGTAGGAGATTTGGTGGGTGAAGGGTTTGGGGAGGAAAGCATCATTAGTGGGGTATAATGCCATAGAATCCACCCTCATAAGCAGCCATTTTCTTCAGGGGAACTGATCTTTGTAGTCTGGGAAATTAGAAGAAGAAGAGAAAAGAAGAGATTGGATTTATACCCTGTCCTTCACTCAGAGTCTTGGAGCGGTTTACAATCTCCTTTCCTTTCCCTCCCCACAACAGACACCCTGTGAGGTAGGTGGGGCTGAGAGCTCTTTCCAGAACTACTCTTGAGAGAACAGCTCAGAGAACTGTGACTGACCCAAGGTCACACCAGCAGTGCATGTGAAGGAGTGGGGAATCAAACCCAGTTCTCCAGTTTAGAGTCCACCACTCTTAATCACTGCACCACACTGGCTCTCAGTTTGAATTAGTGTGAGTTCAAGTTGAATTCCGGGAGATCTCAAGGCCCCACATGGAGATTAGCAAGGCTAGAACTAGACTTCATTATAGTGATTCAGTAGTGATACAGAGAGTATACAGAAGGAGTGTGAGGTGGTATTTGCTAACAGAATCTTTTCTGCTGGGATTGACCGAAGGTGAGGTTGCCAAGTTTGTCTTTGAAAAATGTTTTTGCACTTTCCCTATCCTGCTCATCTCCCACATCCTGGCAGAGAGATGTGTTGGGACCAAGATGCAGAAGTTCTCACACAGAATTTGATAGGCCAGGAGCAGAACTAGGGAGAATTTTGTTGGTTAAGGGTAGAGCCAGAGTGAAGCCACAAAGCTCAAAACTCTCGTCATTTAATGCTTTTAGCTCACAAAGTAGAATTTTTGCTCATAACACTCCACAGCTTAGAGAGAACATTGTTGCAGTTTAACACAGTCTTGCAGTTTAACACAGAGGAGAGTTGGTGGGTCTGTGGATGGGATTTTTCTTTCTTTCTTTGTTGCTGTCAAGTCACTGCTGACTTGTGGCAACTCAATTGTATTTCCAAGGCAAGAGACATTCAGTGGTGATTTGAAGAAGAAGAAGATATTGAATTTATACCCCACCCTTCACTCTGAATCTCAAAGTGGTTTACAGTCTCCTTTACCTTCCTCCCCCACAACAGACACCCTGTGAGGTGGGTGGGGCTGAGAGAACTCTCACAGAAGCTGGCATTTCAGGCACAGCTCTGTGAGAACTATGGCTGATCCAAGACCATTCCAGCAGCTGCAAGTGGAGGAGTGGAAAATCGAACCCAATTCTCCTGGATAAGAATCTGTGCACTTAATCACTACACCAAATTTACAATTGCTTGCCTTCTACATATTGATCCTGGAATTCTTTGGTGGTCACTCATCCAAGAGCACTGACCAGGGACAACCCTGTTTAGCTTGTGAGGAGATTGGGCTAGTCTGAGCTATCCAAGTCAGAATGTGAACAGGATTGGTAGGAAGCAATGTTTCTTGAGTCAGCTCTGATATTTATTAGTTTTTCAGCCACCAGGTTCCAATTTAACCTATCAGGCTGCATTTCCATTGGCCCCACCAATAATATAACAGCCAGTTGGCCACCTCAGTCCAAATATGTTCCCTTTTCTTGATAAAAGACAGGACAATACACTCACCAAGCCCCTTCGCGGAGAGCCAGTTTGATGTAGGGGTTGAGTGTATGGACTCTTATCTGAGATAATCGGGTTTGATTCTCCACTCCTCCACTTGCACCTGCTTGAATGGCCTTGGGTCAGCCATAGGTATCACAGGCGTTGTCTTTGAAAGGGCAGCTGCTGTGAGAGACATCTCAGCCCCACCCACCTCACAGGGTGTCTGTTGAGGGGGAAGAAGATATAGGAGATTGTAAGCCACTCTGAGTCTCTGATTCAGAGAGAAGGGCGGGGTATAAATCTGCAATTCTTCTTATTATTATTCTTCAAGCCACCTAATCCAGATTATACTATACTGCCCATCAGGGATTACTGTATAATTTTATCAGGAGAGAAAATAGCTTTATAAATACCTGAGGACTCCTTCAGTGCTTCAGTGCCTTCCCATGGAATTCTAAATTAGTTCTGTGAAATCTGACTTGAATTTCATTGTAACAAGGATCAGCAAACCTGATATGAGGAGATCAGGATTGTAACCTGCCACTAACAGTAAACCCACTGAAATGACTGTTGTGAAAATGCTATCTGGAAACAGTGAATGGATCTACTGCTATAGTTTGGCGTGAAGGCCCTGGAACCTCGGTTTGTGATGGAAGAGTGTTGGTAAAGACTTTTAATGGCTGTAGATGTTTCCTTAATGTGGTCTCCTGATAGTTCTGTTCTTAAATGAGAACTGGGAGAGGCAGCTCCTTCCTGCTGAAGGGGGGAAAGCAAAAGTGTAAGGGTATGTGTGTGACTAGGAAATACAAGTAACTGAAGGATGTCTCCCTGGGTAGCAAGTCTTGGAGGGCTGATTTAGACATGCATGTCCATTATTCAGTGGATTTACTGCTTCATGACTCATAGCTGAATGTGTAACCGCACTGTGAATTACACAGAGTGAAGTGCTAATGAAAATGTTGCATGTGGTGTTTCCATTCATGATGTCTGTTTCGCACATACAAGTGGTTACTTCTTGTTACTGTCACTGAGTGATGAACATACGTGTGTGAACTCATTTTTTGCCTTGAGGAAAAACTGGAATTTGAACAATAATGAGGTGTTGTTTTTATATAGAAACCTCAGGGGATTTCTCCTGTTCAATCACCCATGGCTCAATTAAAAAAGAAACTCTGAAAAAGCTGAAAATAATGGAAAGACTACATAGAAACTGAAGTTGAGGGATCATGGAGCATGTAAAAAATATCTTTGTGGGCAGGGGTGGTTACAAGGCTCTTTTTTGTAAGCTCTTGGAGAATTGGCTACATCAGAGGTGTGTGACCTAATATGCAAAGGAGCTCCTGTTAGAATTCCACCCCTGTTTGTGGAATCCTGAAGAGCAAAATACACACACATACACAATACTATTACTAGCTGCTTCTGGAGAGCATTCTTACCATTCTGGTCGATGCTAAAAAGCCTCTTCAAAAATCAACGCTCTTCAAATACCAAAAGGGACAGTAGTACAAAATGAACCCACTTCTCTCTCCTTTTTGTTTAGTGTCTCAGACTCTGAAGGGAAAATGCAGATCACAGAAGAAGCCAGACGGCCTCTCATTCAGGAGATGTTGAATCATGATGTAAGCTCAAAATGGGGATGTGGCTATTTTTAGGGGTCTCCTTGATGCTGGTGCTTAGAAGATCTTCTGCAATGGCAATCTACACATTATTTACACTGAAAGAATTTTAATGGTATTAACGGTGAGATTACCCAGAATGACTGCCTTGAGAATTACAGCCTTGAGCTCTGATTTTGAGGTGTATTTTCTTAGAAATATCTATTGAAATCTGTAGATAATGGGAATTTTGGACAGACCACTTTTGGAAATATCTATGTTACAGATTTAGACTCCTCAGGAAAACTGGGGAACCATAGTTTTGTGAGGGGACTGAGAATCTCTCACAGAGCTTTACCAAATCACAAGTCTCAGATTTTGGGATTGATGAGCTGTGGTAGTTAACGTAATATAAAAACAGGTACAAAGCTGCATTGCAGAGAGATCCTATTTGTTTCTTCTAGTTTCTCTGGTTCGAAGCAGCACCAGAATAGGCTATCAAAGAGAAAAAAAGGGGGTGGGCCCTGCAGCAGCTATGGGTTGGATATTTTCACTTTTGTCCATTGATCAGACTATACTTGGAACTGTGGGACTCATGTGGACTAAAACTACACATGGTGGGGACTACTATGATATGGTTGACAAGCAGATGCTGGAAATCTGTGGGAGATTTACATCAGGCAGGAGACCCTGCTTCTGGTGTGAGCAGGAAGTGACATCTTCACATGGGGCAACACTTCAGCGTTCATCCAGTAGTCTGGTTTAGCCATAGAGTTTTGACCGAATACTAGAGCATCGACTGATTTGATGACATCACTTCTGGGTCATGTCAGAAGTGACATCATGCAGTGATCTACTGACCCCAATTTCCCCAGAATTCCCTTCCCCTACAGGCCAGCTGACAGTGGCAGGCAAAGCCAGCAAAGGGTAGAAGGTCTCCCACTGAAGCAGGAGATCTGACCTCCCTATTCAGTGAGGAGGGGAACTGGGCAAGATGAACCAGAAAAGCTGATGGGAGCTCATCTTATGTTTAGTAGGCAGAAACTGGTTGATAGGTTCCTCTAGGGGTTCGGGATTGTCCATCCCCAGCAAGCCCTTCCCACCACTGCTAAGATGGGCAGGAGGAGAAAAATGAGAGGGAAGTGGGCAACAGCCAGTGTCCCAAACAAATAAAGGATTACCTCATTTTCATCTATTCCCCAAGGAAACATGCTGTGAAGCTAATTAAGGACCGTGGGAGACTGCTCATTCCATTCTTTTTTTTCCCCCTCAGGACTGCTACATTCTGGATCATGGTGGCATGAAAATCTATGTATGGAAGGGGAAAGGTGCCACTAAGGTGGAGAAGCAAACAGCCATGTCTAAGGCCTTGGTATGGCAAGAAAATCTGACTAAATCATATCTTCCTATTTTACTCTTTTAAAGTTGGTTTTGAATTGGTTTTGAATATCTTTGTGTGTAAAATGCTCAGGATGCCAGTGGATGGACATACTTTATAAATATTATTCATAAGACTTACTGTTAATTTGATATGAGCCAATTTTATACAGTTCCATTATTCCAAATCTCTGGGGGTAGCATTTGTCTCCAGGTAGCTGTTTCTGCTGGGAATCAAATATCATTTGACTGGGATTCAGTACAACCTTGGAACACGTCCCACAACTGCTGATCCTATTCTGCACATTCAGTGTCATAAACGGATTGTCAGCTCTGGTTGGGAAATTCCTGAAGATTTGGAAATGGGACTGGGGGGAGGGGGCAGAGTTTGGGATGTGATGCCGTAGTGTCCACCTTCTGAGGCTGTCATTTCCTGCAGGAGAACTGATCTCTGTGGCCTGGACCAGGAGAATTCCAGGCTTACCAGGCGGCTGGAAACCATAGTCATAAAAGGAAAATGGCTATGTTTTCCCCTTGAGGTGACATAAATGAGCCACATTTTAGAAAATGATTTGTGGTTTGGATTGATATCACTCTGGAACCTCAGGCCATGGTGAAGTTTACCTCTCTCTTCTGCTTAGCGCTGCTATCTGATGAACGGTGAGGCTTGTCTTGTCTATTGCTGGCCTTCTGAGGAAGTTTTGGGAATGACCCCAGAATGCAGCTAGCTTGAGAATTGTAGCAGTTTTTTAATCTAATTAGCTAGCACACATGAATGAGTAGGCCAGCCACCATTGTACTTTCTAATTTGAGAAGGCATCTGAACACACTGAACATGAAATTGTAGGGGGAGGAAAAGAGCATTGCTGATATGTTCGAGGAAATGCATATATTCAAACTCAAACTGGATACATGGACTGAGTAGATGTCAACAGTTCTTGAGAATAGGTTGGTCTATTAAATACCAAAGTTCTCATTGACTAGATCAAAATTGATTTAACTCAGAGAATTTTTATTTTGGAGGTATTCTTGTATTTGTGTATGTGTGTGTGCACCTGGAAGTCATGGCAATCTCTGGTAACTGACCCCCTGGAGTATTCAGAGGATATTCAGAGAGGTGGCTGAATAGAGCCTGCCCCTGCCTCCAGGCTCTGATATTCTTTGGAGGTCTCCCATCCAAGTACTTGCCAGAGTTGACCCTGCTTAGCTTCTGAGATCTGATGAGATCGGGCTTGCCTGGGCTACCTAGGTCAGGGCTGACCGAGAATTTATACTTAAGAGGCTCAGGATGGAATTCTCATCCAGTTCTCTCTCTCATCCCCTCCCGCCTTGTAATTTTATCTTTAAATATATTCCCCAGTGTGATTTCCTCTACATACATCTGAAGAAATGAGCTGTGACTCACAAAAACTCATTGTCAGTATTTTAGGTGCCACTGGATTTTTGTTTCATTGTAGCATACTAACACGGTCGCCCCTTCGTGATCTGTGTTGATTGAGCAATAACTAACAGACTATACTTCGCCATTGCCATCAATAAAAAAAAATCACGTGGACAGCCCAACATGGATTTCTGATCATGAAGCCTACTATTGAAAAAACTTGGAAGTTTCTGTGACATTCAGTTGCTGTGCATTATTATTTCAGCAGACCATACAGTAGTTGCTTGTTCCCTACAGGAATTCATGAAGATGCAAGGGTACCCTTACAGCACCAACATAGAGACTGTGCATGATGGAGTGGAGTCAGCCATGTTCAAGCAGCTGTTCCAGAAGTGGACTGTCCTGGACCAGACAGTGGGACTAGGAAAAACATATACCGTTGGCCAGATTGGTAAGGAAGATCCTATTGCCAGAGAATCAGATGAGATCTAAGAACACCTACACTTTGTTTTTATTTACCAAATGTCTACTCTGCCCTTCTGCCCTCATCAGGGCCACCAAGGCTTGGATGGTATTGGGAAGTAGGTTTATTTTCCTTGCTTCTTCACAACTTCTGCTCACCTCCTGAGTTCCTCCATTTTAATTCAATCTTTCCCAAAATTGCTTTGTTGTGATTTTTGGGGGGTGGGGTGGGGGGTGGGGGGTCATAGCAAAGCTGGGGTGGCACCTATGAGGACAGGAAAGTCTGGATCTTCCTGGTCTTGCCCCCATTGGTGCCATTTTCTCTGTGTCAGTCTTCCATGGTGACTGTTGCCCCCACTCCACAGGGGGGCTTTTTAGTCCTTTTTTAAACCAACAATTGAGACATTATCATAGTGTTATCATAGCAATCTATTTGTCCTCCAAACTTCCAACTTTCATTTTGTTTAAAAAGTAAGGCTGTAGCTCCTTTCATTATAAGGACATGCCTTTCCCCTTATATCTCTGCAATGAAAGGGGCCGATACTTACTTCTGAAACAATGAATGCTGGGGATTCCCAAGCAATGAAAAGTCCAGAGAAAACACCATAGGGTTTAACTTCCTCTGGATGGTTGTATGTTCTCTTTCTTAATGATGTTTTATTGACAAGTAAAGAAGATATAGTAGAAACAAATACTCCTTCTTACATCTGGCAGAACTGCTAATCCTGCATCAGATCCCTAGAGACAGCCACTGCTCCTCAAGCTACCCACCTCTCTCTCCACCCCCACCCCCAAATTCAAACTGCTTAGCATGGTTTCTCTGATCCTCCCACAAACTGGATAGTGTCACCTGCCCAAACTCATATTGGTATTACATTCCAAAAACTGGATAATGATTCTTGGCTAACAAGAGATGGTCTCTTGCTATTAGCTTCCATTAATGAAATATTCAGAAGGATCATCAGGTATAACATTACTTAATTTGGGGATGTCCAAACTTCTTCCCCCCTAAGGCTTCCGTAGAGGTTCCTTCCAGCTCTCTGAGTCTCCTTAGATTCATATTGCTGATGACCTAAGGAAACTTCATATTGCTGATGAGCTAAGGCCACCTGATCAGCCTACCATCATTATGTTGTCAATATCTGAAGCATCTGTTTGCTTCCAGCCAATACTGAGAAGGTGCAGAAGGGCCAGAAGGCTGTAGGTTACTCCAGTCTTCCTCTTGTGGCTCTTTTATTCGTTGCCTCCCCAAAGTGTTCATGACTGCACATCTTTCATCCAATTGATGCTCTTTGCTCATCCTTTGACTCATGTTTCCTTTCCAGCTAAAGTCAGCCAGGAGAAATTTGATACCAGTGTCTTGCACGCCAGGCCAGAGCTGGCAGCCCAGGAGAGGATGGTGGACAATGGGGAAGGGAAAGTCGAGGTAAGAACTACAAAATGCTGGTTCCAACACAGAATCTGGATCCCTGTTGACTTGTCTGGTGAATGCAGCAGCCTTCTTTTTCACTGTTGTGCTTCCAGAATATCTTCACTCTACAAGAGTGATGAGTGTCATCCAGGCTTGATTGGTTACAGCACTCTGATGTCACAGTGAGCACAGCAGGTGTAGGAGTCATCATGGCTCCTCTGGCTACTATTGGTTTAGCTGCTGTGATGTCACAGAAAGGGTTGAGCAGTCTACAGCTCAACAACTAAGGGGGTATTAATGAGACCGTAGAAAACATTCATAACAGACAGGCAGAGGGTATTTAGCATTTAATAATAATTAATAATTACCATATGACATTGTATGTAGAATAGCCAGGAGATCCTGTCTAGCAGCCAGTAGTTCTAGTTCCTTTGGTGTTATGCACCAGTAGGTGGTAAGTTAGACTTGTTTTTAAGGCAAGAGGTGGTTTACCATTGCCTGTCTCTGCATCATGACCCTGGTATTCCTCGGAGGTCACCCTTCCAAATACTAGTCAAGGCCAACCCTGCTTAGCTTTTGAAATCCAATGTGACTGGGCTAAGCCTGGGTTGTCCAGGTCAGTGCATTTCTGAAATTGATTGGCATTTTCTAATAATGCTTGTTGGAAAATCCAAAGTTCAGGGCAGGGAAAGACCATTGATGCAGCCAGAAATATGCAGATTAAGAAAATATGCTTAATTTTTTTAAACTGGTATAATACAGTCTAAGTAAAGAACCTGTGCATTTGGAATCTGGCCTTTCTTGGAACTTACACTATTGTGTGTATGTGTGTGTGTGAGAGAGAGTTGTGGAGGGAGGGGTCTGTGCCTTTGCCAGGATAAGATCTATTCCCATCCCGTTTGCTATCTCTAGGTCTGGAGAATTGAGAACCTGGAGCTGGTGCCAGTGGAACGTCAATGCCATGGATTCTTCTATGGTGGAGATTGTTATTTAGTCCTGTATACCTATGAGGTCAACGGGAAGCCTCACTATATCTTGTACATCTGGCAGGTAGGTAGAGAGTGTTTTGTGGGGTGGTGCCAGCCAGCTACAGTTTCTGTAGATTCCTTCAAAATGTGCCATCCAGCTGTTCTTAATAGCCCACCATGGTTGGTTGTCAACTGTAAAGTCCGTTCCAATAGACCTCACTCCCATCTTTTGCATCAACATCATTGTAAGTACAATAGGTCTTGTTTGCTTAAAACACTTATTTTGGAATGCCAGAATATACCGCAGTTCTGTTTCAAGTTTTACATATTGCTGAATTAGAGCAATTGCTGGGAGATTCTTCTCAGTGCTATTTAAATAACAGCCATGCTGGGCCCCAATTTGGATCAGGGTCCCAGTATTGGAGAAGAAGGGACTTAACCCTCCCCTTCCATAAGTTTTGACTATCAAAACCAGCTTCCTTCCTAAGGTGTTATTCGCCCTGGAAAAGAAAGAAAGATTTGCTTGTCTCCTCCTGCCCTTGTCCAGCTAATTTTTTTTTTACTAATTTGGCAATCCAGTCTTATTCCACTGTTTATTGTAAGTCTTATAGTATTCCTACTGCATTGACTGAATTTTTTGGAATTTGCCTTGAGTCTCACTGAGAAAAGCAGGCTCTAAATAAAATAAATCAGTTTTGCTAGTGAGAGGGTGATGCCTTTTCCTCTCAGTTCATGGCCCCTCTCTAAACTAGTGCCCTATTTGGCTTCTGTTTGCCTTTAGAAAAGGCTGGGAAGATCTCAGTCACAGATCGCATTCGCTCAGAGTCTCTCTATAGGCACTGGCCAGGGTGTCAGTTTGCCCGATGGCAAGTGGGCCCCTGATGAAGTGAGCCCCCTTAAACATAGACGATATGTTAAAAATGTTAATGTCCTTTAAGTAGCTTGAAAATATAACAGAAGTTCCAATATCATTACTGTAATGCAACTAAAATTTACATTGTTTAGGTTTGCTAGCCTCCGGTTGGGGCCTGGGGATATCCCACTTTTACAACTGATCTCCAGCTGGCAGAGATCAACTCCCCTGGAGAAAATGCAATCTGTATTTACATCTAATATCTACTGCTTACTGCCAGTAAAATGTACAATATATATAAACTGTAATTACTATATATGTAAGAGCCCCATGGCACAGAGTGGTAAAGCTGCAGTACTGCAGTCCTAAGCTCTGCTCATGACCTGAGTTTGATCCCAGGGAAAGCTGGGTTCAGGTAGCCAACTCAAGTTGACTCAGCCTTCCATCCTTCCGAGGTCGATAAAATGAGTACCCAGCTTGCTGGGGGGGATGTGTAGATGACTGGGGAAGGCAATGGCAAACCACCCCGTAAAAAGTCTGCCATGAAAACGTTGTGAAAGCAATGGAATCGGAAACGACTGGTGCTTGCACAGGGGACTACCTTTATCATATATACACACACACACACACACAGAGACACACACATTTATTTTGCAAAAGTTTTAATTGTACCTTTTCCCAATTACGTATTTTTTGAAAATTTTATTGATTTCTTATAAAAATTAAATGATAGCCTTATAGTTGTGGGTGGGCCCCTTTTGTCTCCTGGCAACCAAGATTTTAGACCCAGTCTGCCACTGTCTATAGGCTAGGCATGGCTGCACAGCATTGAAAGATTTCACAAGAGAAGATGCTACATCCTGGATTTTTGTTGATGTGTTATGGGATGAACAGACCTTGTTTGCCTTGAAACACCTCCTTGCCTTTTCCTGGGTCCATAAAGAATACTACAGTGTGAATCTAAGCAGGGCTTTTTTAAATAGAAAAAGCCCAGCAGGAACTTATTTGCATATTAGGCCACGTCCCTTTTTTTTAGCTGGAGCCCTGGCCAAGCCAGCTGGAACTGTGTTCCTGTGTGTTCCCTGAAACTAAGGCTGTTTTTTTGTTTTGTCTTCAAGTAAACCTGACTTATGGCGACCCTCTGGGGTTTTCCAGTCAAGAGATGTTCAGAGGTGGTTTGCTGTTGCCTGCCTCTTTCCAACCCTGGACTTTCTTAGTGGTCTCCCATCCAAATTCTGACCAGGGCTGACCTACTTAGCTTCCAAGATCTCATGAGATTGAGCTAACCTTCAAGGCAGGGGTGAAGCTATATCTACACCAGTGCTTGATTGTGCTGCAGGGATTTTAAAAAACTGTGCAAAAATGTGCAACTAGACACAAAACTGTGCAGTTCCATATTTGCACAGTTGAAAAATTCAAGTCATGCAAAAGTTATAGCAAGTTAGCTCAACTGTAATGCTCTTTTGCCTGAGTGCTGTCAGATTCTCAGCTCTGAGAATTTCCTCCCACTCTATGACAGCTACCAATTGTCATAGAACATGACTCCGAACAGCAAAGCACATGTGCGAGCACAAGGAAAATGTGCAGGCCCATTTAGGGGCACACAAGACCCACTCCAGTTGCCACTGCACAGTGCCAAGTTTTTGTTTTTCAAACAGCCAACTGCCGTGTTTCTCTTTGTACATGTGCAGCCCAAATGTGCAAAAAAGCAACATAGGAAGGACTTGTGAGTAAGCCTCTTAGGCAGCTGTGTAGCGAACTGATGAGGGAAAGGCCATGTCACATGGCAGTCTGCAGTTCTTCACCAAGGGGTGTATCGCCCTTCTGTTCCACACAGCAAGCTGGAGCCTTCTTCTGTGGTCTCAGGAGATGATTTAAGTAGCAGGATGACCTGTAATCAGTAACAGCAGCTCAAATGAGTCAGGGATTAAGACTGAGACTAGATCTACAGTTGGGATTTATGCAAAATGTTGATCATTATTTTTGGTTAGAATGTTGGGACTAGGATTGGGGCGATCTGACTTCCGGTCCCCTCTCTACCATCCAGTGGAATCTTGAATCGGTCACTCTCTCTTTAGCAACCTAAACTACCACACAAAGGTGTTAGGGTAATGCAGATGACTCTATTCTGAGCTACTTGAATGATGGATCAAATTCAAATTCTGCAAATATATCCACTTCACTTCTCTGCCTAGGAACTCAGATGAGCTTGCATGGCTTTTATCCGCATGTGCCTCACAACAACCTTGTGAGGTAGGTTAGGCCAAGAGAGGGACTGGCCCAAGGTCACCCAGGGAGCTTCGTGACAACCTGGGGGGGTTCAAACGTGAGTCTTTCCAGTCTAAATCCATCAACCAACTTGATCTTCTGATGCTTTTTTGTGTGTCTCAGGGCCGTCATGCTACTGTGGATGAACTTGCAGCATCTGCATACCAGGCAGTGGAGGTGGATCAGCAGCTCCAGGGGGAGCCTGTGCAGGTGCGAGTGAGCATGGGCAAGGAACCGCGCCACTTCTTGGCCATCTTCAAAGGCAAGCTTGTCATCTTTGAGGTACGAAGCAGGAATCGGTGACGTAATGAAGAATCTCAGATGGTTGCTTTTGAATGGTTGCTATGAAGAAAGGTTAAAATGCTTGGGGCTCTTTAGCTTGGAGAAACGTTGACTGAGGTTTACAAGATTATGCTTGGGATAGAGAAGGTAGAGAATGAAGTACTTTTCTCCCTTTCTCACAGTACAAGAACTTTTGGGCACTCAATGAAATTGCTGAGCAGTCAGGTTAAAATGTATAAAAGGAAGTGCTTCTTTATCCAAAGGGTGATTAACACATGGAATTCACTGCCACAGGAAATGGTGGCAGCTACAAGCATAGACAGCTTCAAGAAGGGATTGGATAAATATATGGAGCAGAGGTCCATCAGTGGCTATTAGTCGCAGGGTATAGATAGACTCTCTGTCTGGGGCAGTGATGCTCTGTATTCTTGGTGTTTGGGGGGGCAACAGTGGGATGACTTCTAGTGTCCTGGCCCCACTGATGGACCTCCTGATGGCACCTGGGGGTTTTTTTTGGGGGGGGCACTGTGTGACAGAGTGTTGGACTGGATGGGCCATTGGCCTGATCCAACATGACTTCTCTTATGTTCTTATGCTTGACATGGGAATGTGCATTAGTTTACCCACTCAGAGTACTGTGCTGTATCTGGGTTGTGTCTGCCATCTCAAATAGGCAAGCATCTTGGAGAGACTGATTTTTCTGAGCTCACAGAAAGTCAGTAGCTGAACCCCAGACTGGAAACCCGGAGTGCAGCATAACCAGAAGCTCCAAGCTAGTAGGAAGCTGTTACTAATGTCACAGTTTAAAAAAATGAGAACATAAGAAGCGCTCTGCTGGATCAGACCAATGGTCTAGCTAGTCCAGCAGACTGTTTCAAAGAGCGGCCAGTTATTTCCCCTGGAGGGCCAAATAAACAGGACATAGAGGCCAAGACGTTCCCCTGCTGCCTCCCAGCACTGGTATTCAAAGGTTTGCAGACTCAGTCGATGGAAGCTCTCTTCAGTCACCATGGCTAGCAACCACTGATGGATGTCTCCTTCTTGAATCTCTTATGGAGAGCCAGTTTGGTGTAGTGGTTAAGTGTGCGGACTCTTATCTGGGAGAACCGGGTTTGATTCCCCACTCCTGCACTTGCACCTGCTAGCATGGCCTTGGGTCAGCCATAGCTCTGGCAGAGGTTGTCCTTGAAAGGGCAGCTGCTGTGAGAGCCCTCTCCAGCCTCACCCACCTCACAGGGTGTCTGTTGTGGGGGAGGAAGGTAAAGGAGATTGTGAGCCGCTCTGAGACTCTTCGGAGTGGAGGGCGGGATACAAATCCAATATCATCATCATCTTATGAGCTGGCATTCAGAAAGTCCCTGGTTCAAATGTTACTTCTACTACAAGCTGAATAGGTTTCTTTAGGTGAGCCAGCCTTATTGCCCCTCCCCATCATATAATATTGGTCTACCATGCAGCACTATTGTAAAGATTGGAAGAGAATGGCTTGGATCCTGCCCCAAACCTCTGTTGATGGAAGGATTTCCATCAATGCAGGGCAACTTCTCTGCCTCTTCCTCCTGAAAAAGCCCAAAATGCACCCTGAAATGCTGCTCCAGGAACAATGGGAGAAGGAAGTCAGAAGTCTGCCTTTTGGAGGATCAGCAGGATCCAACCACAGGCATGTGAAATGCTGAGAAGCACTAACAGCTAAGTATTATTTGAAAATATTTGCTTGAGAGTCCAGAGAGAGAGAGAGAGAGTTTTCCAGTCTTCACACAATTTTTTCCTCTTGATTCTTTTCTTGCACAGATGCATTGTGTGAAACTTCACCCGCCATTCGGACTATTTCTCTAGCCGCGCCGGATTGTTCCACTCTCCTGTGATTTCCTTTGCAGGGTGGGACATCCAGGAAAGGTAGCAGTGAACAAGAAGCACCGGTGAGGCTCTTCCAGAGCCATGGAACCGACAGCTCCAACATGAGAGCAGTGGAAGTTCCAGCTTCTGCCGCATCCCTCAATTCCAATGATGTCTTCTTGCTGAAGACGCAGACAGAGCACTACCTGTGGTATGGCAAGGTGAGCCCAGGAAATGTGGCCCAGAGGTAAGGTGAAACCCAGGCACTGGGAGGAGACTGTAAAACACCTCCTTCCACTGGATTTTAATAGGAATTCTATGAACTCTATCGTCATATTTATTTACTTCATTTCTTCCAAGCCTTTCTTCCTAATTGGGACCCAAAGAGGTTTACATCATTCTCCCCTTATCCATTTTATCCCCACAACAACCCTGTGAGGCACATTAGGCTGTGTGTTGTGTGACTGGCCCAAGGTCACCCAGCAGGCTTCCATGGCAGAACGGGGATTCAAACCTGGGTCTCCCAGATCCTAGTTTGACACTCTAACCACTACGCAGCACACAGGCTCTTGCCACTTTTCTTTGCTATTTTGAAATGAGGACTGACACTTCTCCCCTCAGGAAGCCCAAATTGTACCCTGAAGTCTTTAATGTTCACAGATGTGGAAGATGCCCTGACTACACATGATGCTGCCTGATACTGAATTGTATTTTCCAGGGCTGTTTTTGTAGGAAAAGCCCAACAGGAACTCATTTGCATATTAGGCCACACCCCCTGATGCCAAGCCAGCCGGAACTGCGTTCTTGTGCATTCCTGCAGAGGTTTTTCACATCACCCACTTACCTGATCATTTTAACTGGCCACAGATCAAACTTGGGACCTTTTCTGAGCCAAGCAGAGCTGAACCACAGCGCCTACTCTGGAAATGTCAAACCAGAGAGGAGAGGAACAGATTTCTATTGTGAAATCCTATATTTGGTCACTTTTTGCCACTTAAAACATTGTAGCTTTAATTTAAAGGGGGGGGGTAACTGTACTTTCCGCTATTTATGGGATGGTGGTGGGTCCTGTCAAGCAGATCTGTGCTGGGAATTCTCCTTTGAAACTCAGGAACATCAGGGCCCAGTGTGGCCAGGCCTGCAGAGGGTATGGAGAGGGGAGATGGTGATTAGGGAAGCCTCCTCCCCACACCATTGCCTTGCTCTGAAATGGCCTCAGGGAGTCACTGTTTGCCCTGATGGGGGAACTTATGTGTACAAGTGACCAACCCTGTACAGAATGATGCCAGGAATAACCCCCCAAACAGAACTTGTTTGACCATGCAGTTAGGTTACCAAAAACGTGGAGCGGGGGGAATCTTCTTCCCTGTGTTTTATTTTTGCTGTCAAGTCACCGCTGACATATGGCAACCCTGTAGACTGGGTTTTCAAAGCAAGAAACATTCAGTGGTGGTTTGCCATTGCCTACCTCTGCATAACTCCCCTAGTATTCCTCAGTGGTCTCCCATCCAAATACTAACCAGGGTTAACCTTGCTTGGATTCCAAGATCAGGTGAAATTAGGCTAGCCTGAGTTATCCAGGTCAGGGCCTGCCCCTTTAACAGACTTGTAATATTGCAAAACAGGCAAGAGAAGCTTCTCACTGCATGCAGCTAAATAATGCCTTATTATGTCTCTATGTAAGGGGGCAGGACATTTTTTTTATCTGCTTGGAATACCGTTAAGGAGTTACCTGAACAGAGAGAGGACACTGTGTTCCAGACACCACCTTCACTGTCTGTGTCCCTTTTTGGAAACAGTGAGCCAGGGGAAGAAATAATATTTTTGTACTTCTGACTTCAGCTCTAAATATGTGTAGTAGCCCCATGGTGCAGAGTGGTAAGCTGCAGTACTGCAGTCCAAGCTCTACTCATGACCTGAGTTCGATCCCGGCAGAAGCTGGGTTCAGGTAGCCGGTTCAAGGTTGACTCAGCCTTCCATCCTTCTGAGGTTGGTAAAATGAGGATCCACCTTGCTGGGGGTAAAGCGTAGGATGTTTTTACACTGGCAGTTTGCGACTCTCTATCACCGCATTAGAAACTCACCTTTTACATTACCTAACGTTCTCACAACTGTTTTGCATCACTGCTGCCCGAAGCATCTACATTTGTTTCAGTGAGATGAGTTTCTGAGCTGCTCCTGCAACGTTTTTCTCCACACTAGTTTTGATCTGGTCATTTCTCCACAGGCATTTCAAACTTATATTGTAGAAGTTTTCATGTGTTTTAACAGACTTCTCCAAAAGCCACCACAAGGTGCAGTAATTTGCATGAGAACTGACAGCACTTGAAATTTTTACATATCATTGCTTGCCTCATCTAGTAATTTAAATTTGTATTGTTTTTGCAGTGTTGACACAATTTCCAAGCAATTGTATACATTTAACTAAGCACTGTTATTCCAGCTGCCCTGATCAGAGACACCCCCCCCCAATTGAACCGCTTAAATGTAAAAGGAAAATAATTAAAGCAGAACAGAGGCAGGTAGGGTGGCCAGACCGTCCCGGGCACCCGAGAATGTCCCGGTTCTAGCCCCCTATTCCCGCCTCCCGGGCTGGCTATACCGGGACCATTAGAGGTCCCAGTTTAGCCAGCCCCGGAGGCGGTGGGCCGCGGGCGCCGGCGGGGAAGGCGGTGAGTGAGGGAGGGAGCACCCCTGCGCACGCGCAGGGACGCTCCCTCCCTCACTCGCCGCCTTCCCCGCCCGCGCGCGGGGCCCGGCGGCGGTGGCGGAGGCCTCTGGAGGGCCTCCAGCAACCAGCGGAGGCCGCGGAGGCGCCGGCGCTGGTCCCGGGAGGCCCTCCAGAGACTCTGGAGGGCCTCCGGCGACCAGCGCCGACCAGCGAAGGCCTCTCCGCGGCCTCCGCTGGTCGCTAGAGGCCCTCCAGAGACTCTGGAGGGCCTCCAGCGACCAGCGGAGGCCGCGGAGAGGCTGCGGAGGCGCCAGCGCTGGTCCCGGGAGGCCCTCCAGAGACTCTGGAGGGCCTCCGGCGACCAGCGCCGACCAGCGGAGGCCGCGGAGAGGCCGGCGCTGGTCCCTGGAGGCCCTCCAGAGACCAGCGCCGGCCTCTCCGCCGCCTCCCCGGCCTCCGCAGCCGCCGCCAGCCCCGCCAGCAGCACCAGCAGGCCGGAGGAGAGGCCGCCACCCGCCCTGGAACAAGGTAAGTAAGCAGGGAGGGGGGGGCTGCTGGCGGGAGGGGGCAGCCGGCCTTCCTTCCCTCCCTCCCTCCTTTCTTCCCTTCCTCCCTCCTCCCTCCCTTCCTTTCTTCCTTCCCTCCCTCCCTCCTTTCTTCCTTCCCTCCCTCTCTCCTCCTTTCCTTCCTTTCTTCCTTCCCTCCCTTCCTTCCTTCCCTCCTTCCTTCCCTCCTTCCTTCCCTCCTCCCTTCCTTCCCTCCTTCCTCCCTCCGTCCTTCCTTTCTTCCTTCCCTCCTTCCCTTCCTCCCTTCCTTCCTTCCTTCCCTCCTCCCTTCCTTCCCTCCCTCCTTCCTTCCTCCCTCCCTCCTTCCTTTCTTCCTTCCCTCCTTCCCTTCCTCCCTTCCTTTCCTCCTTCCCTCCCTCCCTCCTCCCTTCCTTCCTTCCTTCCCTCCCTCCTTCCTTCCTTCCTTCCCTCCCTCCTCCCTTCCTTTCTTCCTTCCCTCCCTTCCTCCCTTCCTTCCCTCCCTCCCTCCTTCCTTCCTTCCCTCCCTCCCTCCTCCCTTCCTTCCCTCCCTCCTTCCTTCCTCCCTCCCTTCCTTCCCTCCCTCCCTCTGGCCACCCCTGGAGTAGACAATACTGACTTTGGTGGACCCAAGCACTGATTCAGTGTAAGGGAGCTTTGTGTTTGTGACTGGACTAGACAATACTGACTTTCGTGGACCCAAGCACTGATTCAGTGTAAGGGAGCTTTGTGTTTGTGACTGGACTAGACAATACTGACTTTGGTGGACCCAAGCACTGATTCAGTGTAAGGGAGCTTTGTGTTTGTGACTGGACTAGACAATACTGACTTTCGTGGACCCAAGCACTGATTCAGTGTAAGGGAGCTTTGTGTTTGTGTGTTTGTGCAATTTTGTTCTCAGATCCTGTATTTACTTCATCAGTATATGGGATAAGGCACTTTCTCAACGTTGCTGCATAATGCAGCCTATTTATTTTGTCCTGTTTGCTCTGTTGGCTCTATCTGCGCCACCTTCATCACTTTCGGGGTGTGGATCCCCCAGTGGGGTGGTCTCCCGACTCCCTCCGCCAGCTGTTTCTGATAGCCCTGCACCCCCTCTTTCATTTGATATGTGTCCCGTGCGGGTGCCACCCTCCCGCCGGGAGATGCCGCAAAATGAGCCCCCTTGAGGCTTATGGCAGCAGGGCTCGGGGGAAGCGAGCTAGACTGCTGTTCTTTTGAGGGATTATAGAGTGTTTCGAGCCCGTCCCTGTGGCATCGGTCCCATCGTTGTGGGGCCCAGGGGGCCGGCGCAGCGGCACGCTGAAGCAGCCTGTCGGTCACTTCCGGGTTCCTGTCCTGCATCTCGACCTGTGTTATTAGTGACAGGCTGCTTCGGCGTGCCTGTCATTTGGGGGAAATGATGTCACAGGAAGTGATGTCACTTCCTGCTTCCGGCAGGTGGCGCAGGGGAAATGATGTCACAGGAAGTGATGTCACTTCCTGTTTCCGGCAGGTGGTGTGCGTGGGGGGGAATGATGTCATAGGAAGTGATGTCACTTCCTGTCCCCGGCGGTGGCGTGCCGTCACCGGAAGTGACGTCGCCGGAAGTGACGTCACTTCCTGTTTCCGGCGGTGGCGTGACGTCGCCGGAAGTGACGTCACTTCCTGTTTCCGGCGGCGCGCGCACCCCTACCTTCCCCCCCCCCCCAAAAGGTGTCCCTGGCTGGCCTTCAGACATTATGGCCACCCTAGAGGCAGGCAATTTGAAGACTCTAAAACTCTGGATCAAACTGAATGTAAAAACACCCGTAGATGACTGGCAAGGCAATGGCAAGCCATCCCGTTACAAAAAATTAGCAGTGCGTCCCCCACAGGGGGTGGATCTCAATTGGTTAAAAAAAAAAACACCTATTTTTTTACCACTGCGTTTCTCCTGCTAGGGCTCCAGTGGTGATGAACGGGAAATGGCCAAGCAGCTTTCTGCAACATTCTGTGATGGGATTCAAGAAACTGTAGCAGAAGGACAAGAGCCCGCAGAGTTTTGGGAGCTGCTTGGGGGTAAAGCCCCATATGCGAGTAGCAAAAGGTACACCCCATTGGCCTTGGCTAGGAAAGTGCTGGGTTCCACTCAGCAGGTCCATCCTCACATCCTTGTGTGCCTGTGCTTGTGTGGAGGGGAAGACCTCAAATGACTGTCTCCAAAAGCTGTCACTCTTTTGCAGGCTGCATCAGGTAATCCCCGATCACCCCCCTCGGCTCTTCGAATGCTCCAACAAAACAGGACGTTTTATTGTCACCGAGATCACTGGCTTTACCCAAGATGATCTCAGTGAAAGCGATGTTATGTTGCTGGATACATGGGACCAGGTGAGCTGAGCAAGATGTGTGTGCACGTGAAGACTCTGAAATGCTCCTGAATTTTTAAATTTCACTAGTTGTGATGTGAATGAGACCCATCTTTCTGGCTATTTCGCTAGTATTTCACTCCCCACTGGTTCTTAGACATTCAAGCCAGCCTTTAAAATGTCTATATTGTTTGGGGAAAGGAGCATTAGAAGCTTGAAATATCCTTTTTAAAACAGAAACAGGGCTTTTATCAGTTGATTCACAGGTGGAGAAGCCAGGGGTGTGGGAGGATTCCAAAGAGAAAGTAATCTGAGCACTACCAGAGTCCCCAACCCTCAGATTGTGGTTCCAGCTTCTGTTAAGCATTTAGGACTAGTACAAATTGGCCAGTAGAAAGTATTGGCACCGGGGAAAAAATCATTAGATCATTTTGTGGGGGATCTAGTGTCTGGACACAACTTGCTGGTTTTTTTGTCATCAAGACACAGCTGTTTTTATGGCAATCTCCTGGGGTTTTCAAGGCAAGAGCATTCAGAGGTGGTTTTCCATTGCCCACCTCTGCATCATGACCCTTGATAGTCTCCCATGTAAATACTAGCCAAGGTCAACCCTGCTTAGCTGCCAAGATCTGACAAGATGAGTGTAGTGTGGACTCAGCTAGATGGCTTTTTATATGGATGGGCAAAAAGAGATTTAGAAGACTCCTCACATGGACAATATAAAGAGCTGCATTTTCCTTATTAACCACTGGATGTCACCCTCCTTCAAGGGAAAAGCAGCACCAGTCTGTGAGCTATGACAACTCAGCGGTTCTCAGGTTGCCACCTCTGGGTTGAGAAATTCCTGGAGATTTGGGGGTGGAACCTGGGGAGGGTGGGACTTGGGGAGGGTCCTCAGCAGTGATGTGATGCCATAGAGTCTATCCTCCAAAGCAGCCTTTGTCTCTAGGGGAACTAATCTTTGTTTGGAGATTGATTGCAATTCCAGGAGCTCACTAGGTGTCTCCTGTGGGTTGGCAACCCTTGACTGTGAACAGAAAATCAGCATGTCAGTGAATGAATCTTCTTTTAACAAGAGGTCATTCCATCCATTGAGTTTGAACTGATATAGCTCAGAGACAGGCAGGGCCTTTTTTTGTAGAAAAAGCCCAGCAGGAGCTCATTTGCATATTAGGCCACACCCCTGATGGCGCCATTGTTTTGCACAGAACTTTTTGTGGGGAAAGCTGAGCAGGAACTTGCATATAGGGCCACACCCCCTGACACCAAGCCAGCTGGAACTGTGTTCCTGTGCGTTTCTGCTCAAAAAAAGCCCTGGAGACAGGTATACCCTCTCAATGACAACTCGGCTTTCCAATACCTGACTCGTTACCATGTTTCTCCATAGGAGGGGATGAGCCCTGTGCCACTGCTTAAATGGGGAACTCATTGTTTGTTCTTCTCTTTTCAGATCTTCTTATGGATTGGTAAAGAATCCAATCAGGTTGAGAGGAAGGAGGCCTTGCCAACAGCTCAGGAATATCTGAAGACCCACCCCAGTGGCAGGGACATTGATACCCCCATCTTGATAGTGAAGCAAGGTTTCGAGCCCCCCAACTTCACAGGCTGGTTCTTGGCTTGGGACCCATATCGATGGAGCGTAAGTGGAAGACGTGTTCATCTGTGTCGCAAGAATCAGGCTATAAACGGCATGGCAGGATCAAGAGAGATTTCAGCGAGCACAATATGTGTGATTTAACTGGAGGCAGAATACTGCCATGCTCAAATCAAATCAGAAACCTTTGTTAGGCATTTGTTACAAATTGCATATCACACAACATCAAGAAATAATGCAAATGATAATAAAAGTTAACACTACCATATTATTCTTACATTCATCACTCCCCTCCCCGCAGCACTTAGCCGCAGGATTCAGGTACTTAAGAATTTCTACTCCATTTTTCTACCCAGGTGGGAACCAAAGAAGCTGACAGCATCTTTCTCCCATGCTCCATTTAATCCTCACAACAACACCCCTGTGAGATAGGTTAGTTTGAGGGCCTGGCCAAAGGTCATCTGATGAATTTCCATGGGAATTTAAACCTGGGTCTCCTAGTCCAGCATTTTAGCCACTACCCCATTGCAGGGTCTCATGTTCCAGGCGAAAACTTGTGAGCTCAAAATAAAACTCTGTCTTCAGTTCTCTAGTGTTCAATTAGCATAATAATCTCATTGACCACTGAATTGTCATTACCTCCACAGGAAGGAAAGACATATGAACAGCTGAAGAAGGAACTGGGAGATGCTGCCAATGTTGTGCAAATCACAGCGGTGAGTTGGAGGTTTGCCTCCCTGGCTGGAAATGTTTCCATGGCTGAGAAAACAGAAGCTGCCCTTCACCCTGCCAAGCCTAGGTGAAAAGAAGTCACTTCAGAGCCTCCACTCCAAGGGAATCAGAAACCCTGGAATTTTGTCTGCCTTGGTAGCTGGGCACAGAAGACAGGTCTCTGCTGGGCATTCTCCCATAGTAGATGTAGGCAGCTGTACCTCTGGCTTGAGTAGATGTAACTACAATAGTATCCAGTGTGAGGCAAGCAAAGCCGTCCTGCAATGTCCCTTACTCCACTGTTTCTGGAATACTCTTTGCTGCTTGATGGTTGGCTGATTCCCAAATGATGTGCTGTCAAGCACCCACTGCCAAAGTATCACTGCATGATTGACTGCTCTAGCTTTCTGTCCATAAAAATTCCCCTCAATTGTTGGATATCGTGCTCTCTGATATCTTGGAATTCAGCTGGAGTTGCTCATAAAGTTCTTAGTCTTCTGTCCATAGAGACAAGGACTGGTGCTGGAAAGTGCCATCAAGTTGCAGCTGACTTATAGCAACCCTTTAAGGTTTTCAAGGCAAGAGACAAACAAAGGTGGTTCCCCATTGTCTGCCTTTGCTTCCTTCCCACAAAAACAAACTAGGACTCCAGGATCTGATGTGGTCGGTCTAGCCTGGGCTATCCAGGTCACGGCAGTCATAAGGACTAGCAATCTGCTTAATTCTTAAAGTGAAAGCTTACATATTGAAAGGTGTCAAAATTCTGCATCAAAATGAAATCTCCCCAGCTCTCGCTGCAGGCTATTAAAACAAACTTTCCCCGAGTGCCACGTCTGACAGACCCATCTGAGCTCCAGTGTGTGAAGGCTGACATGTTCAGGTTGTCACCCAAGGAAGCTGCTGTGGCTTGATCAGCTGTGTGACAAGCAAAAGCTCAGTCAGTGCAATGTTCATTCATTGCTGTCTCTCTGTTTTGAGGGAAGTTGCTCCTAGGAAAGTTGTGGAAACAAAGGGCAATCTGTGTAATCCTTTTTAGTAGATGACCTGCAACGGCATCTGGATCGGGGCGGCTCGGCGGTACTGATGTTGTTGGACCTATCGGCAGCGTTCGATACGGTCGACCATCGGTTGCTGGCCCGCCGCCTCGCCGACGTGGGGATTCAGGGGCTAGCCTTGCAATGGCTTTCCTCTTTCCTTGAAGGTCAGGGACAGAGGGTCGCTATTGGGGATGAGCTGTCCCGTAGGCACACGCTCGATTGCGGGGTGCCTCAGGGTGCGGTTCTTTCCCCGATGTTATTTAACATCTATATGCGTCCCCTCGCCCAGATTGCCCGAAGGTATGGGCTGGGTTGTCACCAGTATGCTGATGACACCCAGCTTTATCTGCTTATGGACGACCGGCCGGTCTGCGCCTCACAAAATCTGGACCGGGCACTACAGGCTGTGGCTGGGTGGCTCAAGCAGAGCGGGCTGAGGCTAAATCCGGCGAAGATAGAGGTCCTTTGCTTGGGTCGTCGGGGTCTGGGAAGGGAAATACCCCTTCCGGTTTTTGACGGTGCGCCGCTGATTGCGACGCATAGATTCAGGAGCCTGGGGGTACTTCTGGAGCCTTCCTTAACAATGGAGGCCCAGATAGCAGCCACTGCCAAGTCCGCATTTTTCTATCTTAGGCGGGCAAGGCAGTTGGCTCCCTTCCTGGAGCGCGACGATATAGCAACGGTGATCCATGCTACGGTCACCTCGAGGTTGGACTACTGCAATGCCCTCTACATGGGGCTGCCCCTGTGCCGAACCCGGAAATTGCAGCTGGTGCAGAACGCCGCTGCCCGGTTGTTATTAGGGCTCCCAAGGTGGGAGCACATTCAGCCGGGACTTCGGGCTCTGCACTGGCTGCCAATATGTTACCGAGTTCGGTACAAGGTGCTGGTTATTACCTTTAAAGCCCTATATGGCCTTGGACCTGCCTACTTGAGGGACTGTCTCTTCCCACACGTTCCCCAGCGAGCACTAAGATCAGGAACCCAAAACCTCCTCGTTGTTCCCGGGCCAAAGGAAGCCCGTTTGAAAGTTACAAGGGATAGGGCCTTCTCCGTAATGGCTCCATCTTGGTGGAACCAGCTGCCGGAAGAGGTAAGGGCCCTGTGGGACCTTACCCAATTCCGCAGGGCCTGTAAGACATCCCTCTTCCGGCTGGCCCACAACTAATCGGCACTGAGCATTGAACACCGAATACTGAACATGGAACACTGAACTTGAAACTGATGAGTGTAGCTTTAGGACCGCTGTATGATTTAATGTTCATGTATATTACAAATGTTTAGATTCTTAACTATAAATTATGAAATGTCAATTTTAATGTTTAATTTTATATTTTATGTTAGTTTTATATGTTGTAAGCCGCCCTGAGCCACCTAGTGGGAAGGGCGGGATATAAATCTTAAAATAAATAAATAAATAAATAAAATATTAGGGCCAACCAAAGTTACAGAAGAAAGTGTGCAAGCTTTCAAGTTTGTCAGAACTCATCAGCCTGGATGTTACAAAATAAAAAAAGAGATGGAGAGGAGGAAGGAATAAAAGATTTTACAGGTCATGATGTTCAAGGCCTGTGTTCCTTTCCTTAATGCTGCTAGGCATAGATATAAAGTGGTGTCATTGGTATCAGATTGTGGCCTGATTTTTGTGAGGAACATAAAATGGCACATCTCCACTGAAATAACAGGCCAACAATTTTCCTTGTAGCTCTCTGACACCAAGTGAGATTCATAGAAGTCTTATAAGGCAAGAGTGAATGAATTACTTGGTTGTCATTATATTAACAATCTGGAGGTAAATCTGAGGTGAAGCATGAGACATAAAGTAAATTGAAAGAAACTGGTGTAGTTTTACCTCAGGTTGTGGGTAAATTCCATATGCATAGTCTCTTGCTAATTGACTAAATTGCTATAATTCTGTCAGGCAAAAAAAATTTAAAAAATAAAAATTGGCAGCCCAAGAGAGACCATTACAAGTAATCAAGTTTTAAAGTTATGGAGGTAAAAATAATAGTTGCAAAGACCATTGGATGTATTCTTTAAGTTAATTGAGCATCTCTCTCATTTTATTTGGTATTTCCCTCCTGTTCTTTCTGTTTAGGATGTACACAATACATCCCTTGGTCCCCAACATTCAAGCAATAGCACCCTCCCAATTTACCCTCTAGAGGTCCTTCTGAACTGCTACGACGAACTACCTGAAGATGTGGACCCTGCAAAGAAAGAGGTGAGCGTCATGATGCATTGCTTGGAAGTGCAACATATCATATTACCAGAGCTGTATTAGACTGTAATGTCACACAGACATGCAGTTCAAAACTGGGCACAGAGTTCAGTAGCTAAGGGCTTCAACAAGTTTCTTGTCCTTAGTGCTACAAGAATGAGCTCCAAAGCATGTGGACAGTACCAAATGACATCTAAACAGGCATAATTCTATATGATAATCCAGCTAAAATCAGGCCTTGGATCTAGGGTGAACTTCCTCCTTTCCCCAAACTCCACTTTCTCCAGGCATAAAACTGCTGCTTCTAAAGTGCTTTTATCAACCTCTAGGAAAAATGGAAGAGTGCTTGTGTTTCCTTCCCCAAAGGGGAAGGCTCAAGGGTGCCTATTTGGAGTGCAAAGAGAAACAGTTAACTCCTCTCTTCCCTATATCTGATGAATACTGAATTCTGAAACTCTGAACTGCATCACTTCATTAGCTTCAAATTATCAAGTTTACCTTCACAAAACAACAATTCTCTGCACATAGAAAACAAGATGTCAGGGTGCTTAAGCCTAGCCTTTTTCCTGGCATGCTAGGTTTCTATGTGCAGGGATTTTATGGCAGGGAGGTATGGAACAGCAATCAGCCATGTGAGCCTTTACACAGTTCAGACTCATCTACTGTTTCTGAGAGTTATTTATTTCGGATATTTCTCTTCTGAATCTTCAGTTTTGCTTGAAGTGGCTGACAATTAAAATAAGTTTTCAATATAAAAACAACAAGCCCAGGGGCATAAGACTACCCAATACAGTCTAGAAGCAGATCATGAAAGTGCTGGAAAGATAAAACTCCTGATTAAAAGCCTGGGTAAAAAGATGGCCTAAAACAGTAAAGTAGGCACCAAATGAATTTCAAGAGGAAGGGCATTCCAAAGGTGAGGTGCCATCACATAGAATGCTCTGTCTCTTGTGCCTAAAAGGCAAGGGCACAGAAAACAGGGCTTGAGAGGCAGATTTTAACTGGTGGCTGAATAGAGTTGCCAGGCCAGCACTGGCATCTGGCAGGAGACTGGGTGGGGGGCATCAGAAAACAGCATTGCACCAATGTGGCAATGCCACTTCCAGTGTAAACCTGAAAGCAAAGTCACCATGTCATCACAATGCTCTAGGATTTTACCATAGGGCTGACAACTGGAGAGACTGGGGAAGGCAGGACTTACCTGAATGGCATCTGTTGCCACTGCAATGTCACTTCTGGCTGTGGTGACGGATGCCATTTCACTCCTCCCATTTTTCTTCTGCCACTCTACGGAGTGGCAAGCAAGGACTGCATGTGATTGGCCAGAGGTTGCTTGCCTATTCTATTGGGTTTATAAATAACGTCTGTTGCAGGGGTGGCCAACGGTAGCTCTCCAGATGTTTTTTGCCTACAACTCCCATCAGCCCCAGCCAGCATGATCTGGAGAGCTACCTGGTCTGTTGGATTGGAGCCCCACATTCTGTTCTCTGCTCTGGGCCCATCTTTCCCTTACTCATCTGTGCCTTTCTCTACTACCAGAATTTTCTCTCGGAAGAAGACTTTGTGAGAGTCTTTGGAATGAACAGGGACGATTTTGCTGCTCTCCCAACCTGGAAACAGCTCCACCTGAAGAAAGAAAGAGGGCTTTTCTGAGAGTGAAAAGTGATGGGTTCTGAAGATGGAGCCAGGCTTAGATCCATTCAGCTTGGAACAGACGCTCGTGTCCAGAAGCAGCTTAACCTAAGATGGGAGCTACATTTTTGCTTTCAACAATATATCACAGTTGTGCCTAATTATGCTTTGAACGTCGCCCAGTCCTCTGCTTTGAGGCTGCTGTTGTCCCAAATAAAGGGGGAAGGAGGAATATGTTACCTTCCAAGGTTGGTATTGCTGGGAAAACCAGCCAGGAAGGAATAGACTGAAGCTCAGAAATAGGGTTGCCAACTTCCAAGTAGGACTTGGAGTTCTCCTGGAATTATATCCGATCTCTAAACTACAGAGATCAGTTCCCCTGGAGAAAATGGCTGAGAGTGGCTCTATGGTATTATACCCCATTGAGGTCTCTCCTCAGGATCTGCCTCCCCAGATCTTCAGAATTTCCCAACCTGGAGTTGGCAAACCTATTTAGAAGATCTATTGGCAACACTTCGTTCTGAGCAAAGGCCTCTTCCCTACAAACAAGTGACCACTCAAAGACTGCTAGAAATCAAAAGCACACGAAGGCCACATGTGGCTGTTTGTTTTCCGTAAACTGGGCCTAAGTTTATGTATTACAAACCATAAAACTGGCATCAATGTCAGCAATAGCTTACTGCTTCCTATCTGTGGCCAAGCCCCAAGAGACATTGAAGGGCTTACTGTATATGTTCCAGCGTCTGATTTCCAGTGTAAACAAGGATAACTGGAAGAATGGTTTATTATGTTGGCTATTTTTTTTTTTAAATGAAGAGAGGGTGCCTTATACATTTTCTAAAGAGAAAAATTACTGCTGCTCCTTTGGATCCACAGGAGGGTAATCATTTGGATATCTCTAAACAGAATAAAAAGTAAGAATCACAGCCAGTTTTTCTGTGTTCGACTCTTGTGGTCAGCTGTGTGTTCGGAAATACCTGGAGATCTGGAGGTGGAGTGTGAGGAGGGCGGGGTTTGGGGAAGAGACTTACTTCAGTGAGGTATAATGCCATAGGGTACACCTTCCAAAGCAGCCATTTTCTCCAGGTGAGTTGATCTGTGCCACCTGGAGATCAGTAGTAATAGCATATCTCCAGCCAGTACCTGGAGGTTAGTAACAACTGAAATAAACCACTGCGTTACTTATATATTGCAAATAATTGCTCCACAAATATTTCTTATATCCTATTCATGTAGTCTTCACCAAAATTCTTACAAATGTCCATGAATACAGCACAACTCAAAATACAAATTAATTTCCAATTGCTGTAAACTGAAGAGACATAACATGTCATGTGAGCTTTTGCCTTAAGCACGGGTTCCAGAACATAAGAAAAGCAGCCAGTAGAAGGGTGAATGAAACACGGACTGAACCTAAGATCCGTGTCACCGCACCTGTTGGATTTAGGATTGCTACCCAAGCAAGCAGTAGCACATTTATTGGTACTGCACACATCTATCAACGAAAGGATGCAGACAGTGGACTTTGGTACCAATTGGAAATTAATTTGTATTTTGAGTTGTGCTGTATTCATGGACATTTGTAAGAATTTGTGAAGAATACATGAATAGGATATAAGAAATATCTGTGGAGCAATTATTTGCAATATATAAGTAACACAGTGGTTTATTTCAGTTGTTGCTAATCAGTACACTGTGGTTTCCGGTTTTGCCAAGTACCTGGAGGTTGGCAATCCAACTTCTTGTTGAAAGTGGGTGACACCTTTTTAACAAAAGAGCTTCCTGCGGGGTTCTAAGTGGGGTGAAAGCATCTCTTAATGCTTCTTAAAAGAACTCCTTCCCCTCTTCCCATAGTAGAAAAAAGCCAGGCACTAGCTACCCCTAGTACACAGGGAATCCGAATTTTTTTTCCCCGTGTACTTCCGAATCCGTGTAATTCCGAATTTTTTTTTTTGCACATCCCTACTCTGCACTACAAATCTCAAACTAGATCAGATTCCAATAGACCCATAATCATTTGCAATGCTATAAATGGATGAAGGAAGCTAATTCACATCAGGATATTGCACATGGAAGTAGGAAAGGGATGTGGAGCCAGAAAAAAGCGCAAAATGCCTGACCCCCTGCTCCTGCTCGCAAAAGTGACGTAGGAGGGAAACTGGAAGCTTCTCCCACGCAGTGCCAAGTGGTTGAGTGCTGCTTAAGATGAGTTCCCCCGATGCATCTCTGACTGCATCTGTGACCCAGCCCAAGTTGAATGCACTGTGTATTTTGGCCATAACACAACAGCAACCAAGTGTTCCCTCTTGCTGTTTAAACAATTAATCCAGCTTCAAAGAAAAGAGGAATGAACCAAGAACATGCAGGAAAAGTGCCAGTCATCTTATCTGGGGCAGTCTCTTGCTCCATATCTCAAAGGGCTGTGGTTTATGACACACCAAATTCTGAATTATCCAGAAGAGCCATTACCTCATTGCTGGAGCATTTCCAGGGAAAGCATTGCTTCTGCCATACCTAATTAACCAAGAATATCCTCCACAAGCCTTTTCACCAGAAGCAACCCGAGAACAGCTCCCTTGAGGCTTGCTAAATTGTTGTAATGTATGGCAAACCTTTAAAAAACACCCACAAACAAAGAAGGCAGTGGGCACGCCTGGATTCTGTAGAACTTGTTCAAATATAACATTATGCAGAGCCTCCACATTATTTTTTTTTAAAAAAAACTTTTAAAGGGCTTTAAGTACAAACTCAAAAGCATGCAAGTTTTCACAGTTTATAAAGATCATGGAATTTAGATTATCCCAGAACATGGACATTGCAAGCCCTAGCAATTCTTTAGCTGTTGCTGCAGCCGGCGGGGCATTGGCTAGCAGCTGTAGAGTGCAGACTGATGAGTACAGGATGCTCAAATACAGAAGACACAGCCTGGGATGCAAGGAAGCAATAGGAATGCCATTGGAGAAAGAGACATGTAATGTGATAGCAGGAAGCTAAATGTACTCTGCAACTACGGCTTCAGGAATCAGCTTTTAAGACATGCTGCAAAAGAGATTAACTCCTGTTCAGTTTCCAGCAGCATAGAGGCAGGAACTTTGCTCCTTCTCCAAGACAGAATCAAGTACTTCACACAAGACCAGAGAATAGGACACAATATTCTGCTTAGCATGGGAGAGGGGACATGGTTTGTGTCTAGCTCATGAGCCACAAAATTTAGCCTTGGGCATAATTGGAGAGATGCAAGTAGCTTAATTTCTGCAAAGGAGAAACAAAAAATGTTTGTAGTTCTCACGGTTAAAAGTTTTAGAAGGCATGCAGTGATTACTCAAATTGTGGGGTGGATTCTAACCAGAAAATGGGAAGGGAGACTACTCACTTGAAAAGAAAGTAGGAAAAACTTAAGGTAATAGAAAACAAGAGATGGATTGACTCAAGACCCTGAACAAGGCTGCTAATGATGGGAAGGGACATTTAGGAAGTCATTAATTCATAAATTGGAAAAAACTTGATGGCACATTAAATACACAAAAGCCATACACACAAACCTCTCCTAGCTCGATATAGCATCGGTGGGGCAGTTAACCGACAACCCGAAGTACAACCATGGGGTAAAATAGGTTGCAGCAGGCAGGAGCATGGGGGAAACAGAATTCCCACTCGTACAACCCAAAGAGGATCCACCCTGCAGATCAGAGGTTTGCCAGGAGGATCCTGTAGCCACCAGTGTTCCCTCTAAGCTGAATTAGTGTGAGCTAGCTCACAGATTTTTAGCTTCCAGCTCACACATTTTTGTCTTAGCTCAGGAAAAATGACCCCAGAGCAAACTAGTTTATGCAGTAGCTCACAACTTAATGCCCACCACTCACAAAGAATTTTTGCTCACAAGACTCTGCAGCTTAGAAGGAACGCTGGTAGCCATCAAGGACTTTCTCCATCCAGTTACCACATTGTTTACATTTACTTTGTTCATATCCTACTTCTCTTCCTAAGGGGGACCAAAAATTCTCCACTTATCCAATGTATGCTCACAACAGCCCTGTGCAATAGGTTGCCCTGAGAGTGTTTTAGGGCTGAGTGGGGAGTTGAGACCCTAGTCCGAGCCGGCCTGACGCCCTGGGGCACCCTAGGCAAACTTACTGCCTGGCGCCCCCCCACCAAAGTGCGGCTCTGTGCCTCCCCCCTCCCTGCTGCGCCTCCCCCCCCTCCCTCCCTTCCCCACGTGTCAATTGCAAGCCAGAATAGGCTCTAATGCTACGTTCCGGTGATCTAAAGCCCCCCTCCCCCCCCCGCCAGCGATGACTTACTTGTCGGGTAAAACCACGCTGTGGGGCCTCGCTTACACTCTGTCCAGACCGGCGTCCTGAAAGGGCAGCCTCGCTGTCTCCTTTCCTCCTCACTTCTAGATGGGAGGAGTCAGTGACAGCAAGGCCGCCCTTTCAGGATGCTGTCCGGACAGAGTGCAAGCGAGGCCCCCTGGCGTGGTTTCACCCGCCGAGCGAGTCATTGCCGGGGGGGGGGCGGGGGCTTTAGATCACCAGAACGTGGCATTAGAGCCGGTTCCGTCATTGCAATTGACACGTGGGGAAGGGAAGGAGAAGGTGCGGCGGGGAAGGGGGGAGGCATGGCAGGGAGGCGAAGGGAAGGGAGGGGCGACGGGGGCAGGTGAGGAGGCAGGCAAACTAGGTGCTTGCCTGGGGCACTGGGAGGGGGTGGGGAGCCGAATTTTCCACCCCCAACCTCCTGGTGCCCTAGGCAACCCCCTAGTTTGCTTAGGGGGAGAGCCAGCCCTGCCTAGTCCAACACTGTAACCACCCCAGCTCCAAGGCCGATCTCTGGAAGCACACCACGCCTCTTTGATCTTGACAGCTGAAGTGCTGCAATGAAGAGAGGGCAGCAGAGAAGCTCTCCAGCCCTGGAACACAATAGCTTGAAAATACAGAATTGCATTAGATTCTCTCCCTATTGTTTGCTTGTGCTGTCTGGGGAGCAGCTGCAGCAACGAAGGAGCCCTTTTAAATGGCAACACAGGAACAGAATGCTAGACTGGCAGGGCAGTACTCTCCATTGCTGGTGGCAGCAGTTACTTAGTTTGTTTCTGGCCCCCCTGAGGAGTAAGGGGAAGAAGTGGCCTCGCCAAGCAGAGACTTGGGATGGTTATGGAGTTTTGTCAGCATCCAGGGGGCAATTCTTATCTGGGAGAATTGGGTTGGATTCCCCACTCCTTCACATGCAGCTGCTGGAATGGCCTTGGGTTAGCCATAGCTCTCGCAGAGGTTGTCCTTGAAAGGGCAACTTCTGTGAGAACTCTTTCAGCCCCACCTACCGCACAGGGTATCTGTTGTGGGGGAGGAAGATCAAGGAGATTGTGAGCTGCTCTGAGACTCAGAGTGGAGGGCGGGATATAATCCAATATCTTCTTCGTCAGTTTTCATACTCCATGTAGCAAGATCCATGCACATTTTATCGCACTTATTATTTCCCATTCTGCTTATAAGGATACAAAACTTAACTAGAAGAGATTGGCTTTATAACCTGCCCTTCACTCAGATTGGGCTCTCCTTTCCCTTCCCCTCCCCACAACAGACACCATGTGCAGGGCTGAGAGAGCTCTTTCAAGAACTGCTTTTGAGAGAACAGCTCTAAGAGAACTTGTGACTGATCCAAGATCACACCAGGAGCTGCATGTGAAGGAGTGGGGAACCAAGCCCAGTTCTCCCAGATTAGAGTCTGCACAATTAACTGCTACAGCAAACTGGCTCTTTAGCAGAGGTAGCATCGACTAAAAAATGTACTACTGCTGCTAGAAAGAGCTTCAGGTTAATTAATGTGAAAGTTATGAACAAGCTTTATGGTGGACGGTAGGTTTGCAACTGTGGTCAATTGTTTTGGTAATGTAATTTACACATGCATTCCTACTCATAGAGCATTTGCCAGTTTGCAGGGGTAGAATTGTTTTATTTAATTGCAATAGTCAGGGTATCATTTTAAAAAGACAATACGGTAATCGAGTCAAGCTTGTTGGAATCACCAGTTCCAGGTCTCACTGTCACCAGCAACATAATTCCAAGATGACTCCAGGTACCTTTTCAGCTTTCATCAATATCCACTTGCTGCATTTTGTCAATTACATACCGAAGAACCATTTCCAGGCTTTGAAAAAAGGATTCCATGGAGAACAATTGGCTTCTTTGGCCCTCAAGCACAGGATTCATTCTGTAACCCCACCAGGGCCCATATGTAGCTCCCAGAACAGTTCATTTTCTACACGCACACACAAACTGTTTACTCTGCTTCCACCATCTCAGTATACTCCCCGCATTCAAATCGCACAAAATCCAGCACGGACACCCCCGTGGGCTGAACGTACTGTCCCAGAGAGATGGCAGGATCCAAGAGGAAGGGCTGAGCGAGCATCTTTGTCTCAGACTCGTCGCCAGGTTCATCTTCTGGTGAGCCTACGGAGAGGGGAGCCATGCCCACCACGTGCTGGCCCAGCCTCCAGCCGAGTTCAGCAAAGTCTGAATTGTCACATGGCTCAGGGGGGCTGCAGATCACCATGGCACCGTACTTGCCAAACAACATATTAGAAAGTAGCGGGTTCCCTGACGGGGGTGCTCCGTGCACATAAGAGCCAATGAAGAAATTCTCCGGTACAGACACCCACACTGCCCTTTTCATAACCATGTTCTCCCCTAGTTTGCCTACAGGGGAAAAAAACACAGTTGCATGAAAGGGAGGAGAAAAAAAGAATTAGCTAGTAAGAGGTACAAGCTGGGTTTCAAGACTGAGCTATGATGTTCTGCTCAAAAAGCAAGCCAGTCCACTATGCTTCTAATAGAGACCACGAAAGCTACTGCCACCAATGGCTGCATCCTCGGAATCATTTCCTGTGAGTAAGCAAAGAAGGAGGAGGATTTATACCCTCGGAGTCTCAGAGTGGCTTACAATCTCCTTCCCTTCTTCTCCCCACTTCTCCTATGAAGCAGGTGAGACTGACAGAGCTCGGAGAGAACAGTGACCTAAGGTCACCCACCTGGCTGCATGTGGAGGACTGGGGAATCACACCAAATTACAGTCCACCCCTCTTAACCACTACAGCAAACTCTTAACCACTATACCAAACTTCTGCTTGAGAGTAATCCTCCAGTGGCTATCAGAACATCTGTGTGGCAGGGTGGAGACAAATTCCCAGACATTGAAGCAACTGCAGGTTTGAGATACCAAAAGCCCCACCAAGCCTCACTGAAACCACACAAGTGAAAAAAGGGGGGGGGGATTTTGACTGAGCCCTGGGTAAGCAGAAGGCTCTGCCAGGAGAGCTGCAGAGTTTCCTCACAGGGGTGGGGTGGGCAGACCACATTTGGCCCATATCACTTTGCAGGGGGAGAGAGAACAGGGCTTCCCCCACAATGTGAAAATTCTTTCCTCCAGTAGTCACAAAGTAAAAATTTACCAGGTTCCTTTAAAAAAAAAAAAAAAGCACCCGTAACTAGTCAAGTTTGTTACTAGAATCACTCTGCAAAGCATACAATTTAGCTTCCAGCACAATATCTAATTCACTTCTAAAGCAACTTTCCTAGTTCTCAAGGTTACAGCAGTAGTTTGGAAACACAAGCAAATGTATGTCACTGCAAAAAGCCAACTGCAAACATAGCTTAACAGCAGGGGCTCTTTTAAGTGGCATGCACCATGGTGGACTAAGATTGTGTGTGGGGGGCTGAATTTAGAATGAAAAACAAAAGAGAAACGCTAGCCAGTAGCTCTCTTGAAATGTGCAGCATTCCCAGTGCTAATCATTATGCCCTTCTCTGCCACACAAACAGGAAAAATTGGGACACATCACAGTTTAAGAGCAGTTTCTTACATTAAAAGTAATACCAGAACACTAAAGAGGCCAGTAGCACCTTTCAGACTAACAAATTTTATTGTAGCACAAGCTTTTGAGAAACACAGCTCTCTTTGACAGATGCATGGAGGGTATGTAGGAAATGGCCAGAGATATATAGGTAGTAAGGGGATGAGAGAGTGGATGCAGGAAGTGAGTGCCATGCAAATGCAAAGCAGTTGCAAAAGTCATAAATAAGAAAAGTCATTATAAAAAGAAAAACCCTTTCAGGTATTCCATTCAGATTCATCAATACAAGGAAGTGGTCACACTCTGCCAAGATTGCACATTATACCTTTGCTGATTTATGACTTTTGCAAATGCTTTGCACTCACATGGCACTCACTTCCTGCATTCACTCTCCCCTCCCCTTACCACCTATATATCTCTGCTCAGTGTCCACATGCCCTCCATGCATCTGATGAAGACAACTGTGTTTCTTGAAAGCTTATGCTGCCATAATATTTGTTAGTCTTAAAGGTGCTACTGGGCTCCTTACTATTTTGCAACAACAGACTACCATGGCTAACTCCTCTGGATCTAACACCAGAACAGACCACTAAAGCATCCTATCCAGAGTGATTAGCAGTGCCATCCTAAGCAGAGTTACACTCTTCCAAGTCCACAGATTTCAAGGGGCTTAGAGGGGTGCAACTCTGTTTAGGAACAGAATGTAAGTTTCCCTTTATGCTGCTGGATGGCAAGCTGAAAGGGGCAATGCCAAGGCAATCCCATGGTGCTAAGGCTTAGTTATCATCAGGGCTTTTTTTGTATCAGGAACTCCTTTGCATTCTAGGCCACACAACCCTGATGTAGCCAATCCTCCTGGAACTTAAAGCCCTGTACTATCAGCCCTGAAGCTCTTGGAAGATTGACTATATCAGGGGATGTGGCCTAACATGCAAAGGAGCTCATGCTACAAAAAAAGCCCTGGTTATCATCAAGTTGATTTCAAATGTCCCCTCAGTACATTTCAAATATATTTATTCTTTCACATGGGAAACTGAAAATTATGAACAAATACCAAAATGAGGGGCTTAGTAAGGACAGCAGGATGGGGAAAGTAGTAACTTTGCATTTCACCCCATTAAGCTGGCAGTTTAACACAGGAAAGTGGATTCAGCCACTGAAGATGAAGAGGTGAGGAAAGAAGGAAACCTGAGAAGTAATGCACTAGGAAGGTTCATAACTGCTCTTAACCAACCCACAATGCTCCTTGGTTGGGTAGAGCAGTGTGTAGGGAAAGAACAGAAAACCTGCAACAGTGTAGAAGTGTCTAGCTATTGTACTGAGTGCTTTGCCTTCTTTGGCAGACCCTCAGGAAGTGGACAAATGAACAAGACTTAGGAGTACCTAGGTTACAAGTTGAATCAATCCAATATTTTACTGCTAAGGCACCTGGGCACAGGTAAAAGCCTTCCCTGAAAGACCTGTCTCCTCACATTCTGTAGAGGATTAATACCAAACAAAATGGCCGCTACTTGCCACTCCCCACTTTCCTGGCCATAATCTGGCACCACAACACTCACCAATAGTCAAAGCCAGCTGGTCACTAAGCAAGGATCCACTGGGTCCCAATTTGAGCTGAGAAAGCTCATTGGTTTTCAGGAAACACTACAAAGGGAGTCAAAGTCACAAGATGTAAATTGGTTTAAATATTCATAAAATAGCCTTATAGTTACCACATCCTCTTATAGACACAGCAGGACTTCACACTTTTGCAATTTTTGAGAAAGCTACCGAAGTTGTGAGGCCTGGTCCTCATATATTCAAGAAATTAGAAAAAAAAAGTTAGTAGTACAATCTTCGGGTTAGTAGAATGGGCTGCAAGCACAAATAGGGGAATCACATTTTTGAACACTCCACAGCACACACACAAAACTCCCAGCAGGCAGAAAGTTAGCAGAGCAGGGTACAACTTCTTTCCCCCCAAGGTCCTAGATTTGTGGTTCTAAAAATTAATTTGCAAGAAGTTTTCTTATATAAGGAGTATTAAAAACTGAATCTTCCCTGTAGAACTAAGGGGTACAGTCCACTCTGCCACATCAAGAGGTCTCCAATCCCACTTTTTGCAGAATATGTGTGTGTGTGTGAAAGACCAAGACTGAGGTGCAAACCTAAACTCTACCTGGTTTCAGTAAAACAGAAAGCTATTCAACTGCATGGCCAAGGAACCGTCGCTAGCCAACAGCTCTGCAGACAAGTGTGCTGTCTGCACGTGCACAGACAACACTATCTTATTTTGGAGTGGGGGATTTAAAACTTCCACTGTGGTTTTTTTTTTAAGTTTTCAGATTTTTCTGCAAACCTGGACAGTCCTCCAGGTTTGCAGAACTTTCTGTTTTGGGTAAATGCGGTCCCAGTCAGTAGATTTAGATATCCGCAGATGGGGGCCACTCTTGAGAAATAGATATATTGATGATACCTTCCCAAATAGATGAAGCAGTGGAGCATGCAGCTGACAGTCAGGGCCTTTTCACACATTACTCAGCAGCAAATCCACATTTGCCACTGAATGGGCTGTCAACACAGAGCTTTAGCCCATCCAGGCTTCCTGTGTGTGTATGTGATGTGCATGTTTACTAATGAAAGTTTGTTCCTACTTGTTCAAACTGTGAAATTTCCCTTTAAAAAAGGTCTATGACATGTTTATACCACTCAGGGTGCCATACATAGTTCTCCTATCCTCTGGTTTTCTTCACAACCATCCGTTGTGGTAGGTTGCATTGAGAGAGAGTAGTTCGGCTGCATATTGTAGCGAGCGCAACATAATGCAGAGGTTAACATCCAGATCCAGCTTGTAGGCCATCAGGGGGCCAACATGAAGATGACCATGCAGTCCCTTCAACTCTATGATTTTATAACATTCAACTTGGATCCAACAGCATGTTTCCGCGGATGGAAATGATTCTCCCTAAGGAATATGGTTCTCTTGCTTCCCCTCAAAAGGTGGGCACTGGGGGCTGCAGTAGGAAGGGGAGGGAGGCAAAAAATTCACACTCCAAAAGAAAAAATAATAAAAATTGTGAAAATATTGCATGGGATTCAAGCCAATGCCTCTTAAGACCTATTCCACACAATACTTCAACCCCTTTCCTTCACCATATTAAAGATAGTGAAAATGTCCCACAATAACAGGTGTTATTACACTGGGACTTCCCCCCCCCCCACTCTTACCTTGGCATATGTACTTAGCTGCTCCACAGTCCCATGATAATGCTGCATCATCCCAATTGCAACCTGTTGAACCAGATGTTGGAATTTGGCATTTCGGGCCACAAAGTCAGTCTCACAGTTCACCTGGCAGGGAAGAAATCACTAACTTTGAGGAGCCCAGTCAACTGATGTTATGAAGACAAATGAAGCTGCTTTCTACTGAGTCAGACCACGGACCAACTCTTACCGGCAGCAACCCATTGGGGTCTCAGGCAGAGATCCTTCCCCTCACCCAGTTTCAGCTGATAGCCAGCTTCCCTGGGAATGACTTGAAAGAGAAAATGAAGACGGTTCTGGAGCACAGCATGATAAGATCTGACTCCTAAGACTAGGGGTGGCCACATGTGTCTCTTTCACACATATTGTGTGGCTCTCAAAGCCCTTACTGCCCCATCAGTCTGTTTAAAGAAGGCACGTGTCTTTTTAAATCACTTCTCCAAACTGAGCCAGCAGCTTGGAGAATGCATTTAAAGTTGCTTTCTTTCCACCTCTCCCTCCACCCATCTATTTGCCTGCCTACCTTCATTATGGCTCTCAAACAACTGACAATGTCTTGTGGCTCTCAAACATCTGTCATTTATTATGCGTGGCTCCTATGTTAAGCAAGTTTGACCACCCCTGACCTAGACTACCAAACAGTAGACTGGACACCATCCTTCTGCTGAGCTAAATAATGAGTCTTCTGCCAGTATAAGGGGCTTTCCACCAGCAGAAGTCTTCATACTTAGATGAATGGAGTGATATAATGCAACCCAATCTGTGATAGTTGTCAAGAGGCTGTATTCTCTGTCTTTCCCAATTCAATGCAAAGTAGGTAATGATAGCCAATACTTTTTTTTTCAGCATGGGGGCAAAATTAAGAGGGCAAACCCTCTTCTGAGAAGCATGACCAACATTCTCCCTTGCAGTCTTGAGGTAGTCTATTAATGCCTTGTTTTCCCACCAAACTTTCCCATGCTGTTACCCCAACTACTAAATTGTTTCCCTGTGGTTTTATTCTATGTTTTTATGGTACACCATAAACAGTATTTTTAAACATTTTCTGTTTTTATTCCATACTTGCTGTATATTGCAGTAAGATGCCCTGGGGGCACTATATACCAGGAAGCAGGGTAGAAATCTTTTACTAAATACATATCCATAAACCAGAATTGAATGTGTTTGGAAAAGTCAGGCAGACCACTTCCGTTCTGCTACTCCCAGGGAATTCCAAAACAAAAACTATGTAATACTTTTATTATAACAACACAACAGACTGTGCAAATGTTGAAATCTTCAACAGGCTGGATCAGAGGTGGCCAAACTGTGGCTCGGGAGCCACATGTGGCTCTTTCACACATATTACGTGGCTCTCAAAGTCCTCATCGGCCCCATTAGCCTGCTTGGAAAAGGCATTTGTCTTTTTAAAGCCTTCTCCAAGCCAGTCAGAGAAAGCATTTAAAGTTAAAGTTGCTTCCTTTCCACCTCTCCACCCTCCCTTCCAGCTCTCAAAGATCTTATGTTCATTCTATGTGGTGCTTACATTAAGCAGGTTTGGCCACCGCTGGGCTGGATGAAGGGGCAGGGGGACTTATTTCAGGCCATGGTGCTTGTCTGAAAGATGTGCCCTTCTGTTGCCTTCCCTCCTCATTTTTAACAATCAGCCTGATTAAGAGCTCTGGAGAGCAAAAGCTTGAGCACTGTGTTGTGTTATTCTAAGAGGTCTTAACAAAAAAGGCATCCACATGGATTTGAATGTTGCTATGGCGTAACATGGCCCAACTTTGATAGCCCTGGCAAGTCCAATCTTGTTAGATCTCAGAAGCTAAGCGGGGCCAGCCATGATTAGGACTTGGATGGGAGCCCACAAAGGAAGGCTGAGGTCTCTAGGCAGAGCCAGACAACAGCAAATCACCTCTGTTAGTCTCTTGAAAACCCTATGGGATTGCTGTAAGCCAATTACCAACATGACTATCTACAGTTTCCTCCCTTCTAAGGAGCTGCATCACTTTAAAAAGACCTGAAATACCTTCTTCACCAAGCAGCAAAGGAGGCCCAGTATCTACATTGTCCCTCAAGAACAGATGCTTAAAGGACAAGCGCACAGAGTCAGCTCCAGAACTGGCATAGCTGGACTGAAGAAATCTATGCACCTGTCTTAGAACCTGAATATTAGAGGTATGACTACTAATGCATGACTTACAGCACAAGCCTATACAGAGTCACGCCAGTCTAAGCCTATTGACTGCACACGTGTTTCTTATGCTAAGTCAGAAATAGAACAAAATTTCAATAGAAGGAATTCTTTTGTAAGAAGGAAGGTGCTCACCTCTACCATCACAGCTGAGTTGCCTTCCTTCAGTAGCCCAATCAGCCCTTCTTTTGTCTTCCGCCCCTCCAGTTTGGAAGCTTTGCTCCATCCTTGCTTCTGAGCTTGCTCGTGAAGCCAGACTTCAGCCTTGGAAATGAAAACAAACCCCCGGAAGTGAGTTTTGAGATAGCACAAAGAACCAGGTCAGGCATTCAACAAAGCAGTACACTTCTTTATATTCCTGCAGAAGACCGCATTCTTAACATGAGATTTTTAAAAAAATCTGATGAAAAGCTCCACTTCCTCCCTTGCATCCAAAGTTTTTTTTAAAACACCCAAACAGCATCCCTGTGTCTCACCGGGCATCAACACCGACACTCACCTCCTTGAGGTTTCCATTGAACTTCTCCAAGGCTTTCTTGCAATTAATAAATGAGTAGCCGGTTTTCTTCCTCAGCTTCAACAGAAGTTCTTTTGCTGCCAGAACTGGAAGGCCGGTGTGAAGAAAACGAGACAGCTGGCAGCCAAAGAACTACCAGGGGAAAAACACAAGAAACACAAAGTGTAAAATTCTAAAGAACAAAGTTCGAGTCCAATGACACCTTTAAGGTCAACAAAGGTATGAGCTTTTGTGTGCATGCACACTTCCTCAGAGAAAATTTGAAGACAGACACAGCTTCTTATAGCCAAAAGAAGCCAATTTGCAGAGTGATCTTGGGAATTAAGCTTTCTTCTTTTTTTTCCCCTTTAATTCGATTTATATCCCGCCCTCCACACCGAGGCGGGCTCAGGGTGGCTTACAACATAAAATTCAAAACAATAAGGTTAATAAATATTAAAATGCATTGAATAATTTACAGCAGTTAAAACAAGAAAACGATCTAACAGTGCGGTGCTATTCTACAACCTTCCTTCGCAGTTTTTAGGTACCAGTCAGTTATATGCCACCCGGAAGAGGACTGTCTTACAGGTCTTGCGGAACTGCCCAAGGTTCCACAAGGCCCTCACCTCTTCCGGTAGCTGGTTCCACCAGCAGGGGGCTGTAATTGAAAAGGCCCTATCCCTGGTTGACTTCAGATGGGCCTCCTTCAACCCGGGGATTACTAGAAGATTTTGGGAACCAGATCAATGGGGAACATGTGGGGAGAGACGGTCCCTAAGGTAGGTAGGTCCTAGGCCATGTAGGGCTTTAAAGGTGATTACCAGCACCTTGTACCGAACCCGGTATATTATTGGCAGCCAGTGCAGTCCCTGGAGCCCTGGCTGAATGTGCTCCCACCTGGGGAGCCCTAATAACAGCCAGGCAGCAGCATTCTGCACTAGCTGCAACTTCCAGGTTCGGCATAGGGGCAGCCCCATGTAGAGGGCATTACAGTAGTCCAACCTCGAGGTGACTGTTGCATGCATCACTGTTGCCAGATCGCCATGCTCCAAGAAAGGAGCCAACTGCCTCGCCCACCTAAGATGAAAGAATGCAGACTTAGCAGTGGCTGCTATCTGGGCTTCCATTGTCAGGGCAGGCTCCAGTAGAACCCCCAAGCTCTTGACCCTGTGTGCCATTGTCAGTGGCACACCGTCAAAGGTTGGTAGGGGAATTTCCCTTCCCGGACCACGTCGACCCAAGCAAAGGACCTCTGTCTTCACTGGATTTAGTTTCAATCTACTCAGCCTAAGCCATCTAGCCACGGCTTGTAACGCCAGGTCCAGATTTTCTGGGACACAGTCAGGCCGGCCGTCCATTAGTAGATAGAGCTGGGTGTCATCAGCATACTGGTGACAACCCAACCCATACCTCTGGGCAATCTGGGCAAGGCGGTGCATGTAGATGTTGAACAACATCGGGGAAAGTACCGCCCCCTGAGGCACCTCGCAATCAAGTGTGTGTCTCCGGGACAGTTCACCCCCAATCGCCACCCTTTGTCCCCGACCATCAAGGAAAGAGGAAAGCCACTGTAAGGCCAACCCCTAAATCCCCGCGTCAGCGAGACGGCAAGTCAGCAACCGATGGTCGACCGTATTGAACGCTGCCGATAGGTCTAACAACATCAATACTGCCGAGCCGCCTCGGTCCAGATGCCGCTGAAGGTCATCCACCAGAGCAACCAGCACTGTCTCCGTCCCATGGTCCGGGCGAAAGCCAGACTGATGGGGATCGAGAAGCTCAGCTATGTCATCCTGCATGAGATCAGCACCATTTTCAAACCGCATATCTGCATGACATTTCACACAGGATGCTCATGAGGAAAGGAAAGGTCCCCTGTGCAAGCACCAGTCGTTTCCGACTCTGGGGTGACGTTGCTTTCACAACGTTTTCACGGCAGACTTTTTTACGGGGTGGTTTGCCACTGCCTTCCCGTCATCTATACTTTCCCCGCAGCAAGCTGGGTACTTATTTTACCAACCTCGGAAGGATGGAAGGCTGAGTCAACCTCGAGCCAGCTACCTGAAAACCCAGCTTCCACTGGGGATCAAACTCAGGTCGTGAGTAGAGCTTAGGACTGCAGTACTGCAGCTTTAACACTCCGTGCCACAGGGCTCTCTATGCTCATGAGACAAGGCTTCAAAACCATGGCCTGTGATGTCTCCCCTCCATCACTTTTAAAAAACATCCAGCCTGACAAAAAGTCAGTGAAGAGAGAACTCAAAAGCTTGGGCATTGATCTGTGTTATTTTGGTTAATCCTAATAAAAACTATTATGCAGCACTTGTTTTTGGAGTTTGCTTTGGACCAATGTGATTACCCATGACTTCATACATAGGATCAGAAGGATCAGACCATCAATTTGACTCCAAATGCTTTCTGACAGATATCTGTGGGAGGAAGTGACACAGCAATCCTGCTTTATATTATGGCCCCCAGCTACAAGGAACAAGACTAGAATGTACCACAAGTTCAATCGCATACATATACCCAAAGAGAGGTATGTGTTTGTCAATTTTTAAGACTTTTCAATAACTCCAAAGAGTAGCCATGTGGTCTGCAGTACAACAGCCAGATCTGACAAAGGAAGCTTAGACTTTCAAAAACTTCTATCTCAAAAATCTTATTGGTCTCTTAAGGTGCTACTGGACTCTAATCTAGTATCAAATAGAAGAGATTCCAGACCACAGGAAAAGTCTAATGCAGACCACAGGGAAATAAATAATGGAGTTGGAAATAAATGGGTCAGTCAAAATTCCAACAGAAAACAAGAGATTAAAACAAAAATCCAACTGACTAGTATGACATTTTATAGGAAATGAGTAAGAATAAAACTGAAATACAAGGGAAATGTACCACTGCTTTTCCTAGGAGACCCAGAAAAACTACAAAGGCAGAGTATAAAGGTGTTCAATCTTGCTTCAATTGGGAAATCAAACGAACTCATCTCAGAGGAATCCCTAGCCATGTACAAAGGAGCACTAATGTTCTCCATCAGACATTTGGTTCACCTGGAGTACTGGCTAGACCCCACTGCTAGCCTTGAAGAACTTCCAAAAGACACCAGGGAGCCACAGAATACAGCTTGCAAACCACCTGTGTTGCAGGTTGCATGTGAAAGACCCAGGTTAAAGTTCCTGCTCACAGGGTTCACAAGCTTGCTCACTCTCAGCCTAGCCTACCTAACCAGTGTGGTGTAGTGTTAAGAGCAACGGACTTTAATTGGAGGAGAACTGGGTTTCATTCCCCACTCCTGCACATGAAGCCTGCAGGGTGACCTTGGCCCAGCCATGTTTCTCTCAGAACTCTCCCAGCCCCACCTACCTCGCAAGGTGTCTGTTGTGGGGAGAAGAAGGGAAAGGTGATTGCAAACTGCTTTGAGACTCCTAAAGGTAGAGAAAGTCAACCCTCCTTACAGGTTTTGTTGTGAGGATAAAATTAGGACAGTGAAGGGGGGTGAACTCTGTACCTCACCTTTAACTACTAAGGCAAGGTGAGATACATGCATGATAGTTCAAATATTTACAAGATATTGCACAAAAAGCTTCTTGTTCTAATGGATAGTGTCCAGTATAAACTTGCTGGTTTTTACTGGACACCACCAGCTCTACAATGCCAGCAGGGGGGTGGGGGCTTTCCAGTGATTTGCATTGAGTGTCACATGCCCACAGGACAGAAGTCTTGGGTGTGTGCTCAATACAAGGAGCTCCTGGTCCTCAGGGAACGAGTTTGTACCCTTGAGGCTGAGTGACTGACCTGGAGAAGCAGAGACAGTCAGTTAGGCACTCGGAGAAGACTCTCGGGGACGTGTTAGATGAGCCCTGCTCTGAACGTGGCAGCCCCGTTGCTGCCAGGGAGCATGAGGATTAAGAGGGAACAGAGCACCGGGCTGAGGGTAAGGGGAATGCGCCCTCAGAAGGGACCTCTTCTTCAGTTGGTGAGCGGGAATCCTTCCGTGCAAAGGAACCATCCCTGGGCAGGGAGAGAGAGGGGGTCTTGGTAGTTGGTGATTCGATCCTTAGGCAAGTAGACAGCTGGGTGGCAAAACCGCGTACTGACCGTATGATGACTTGCCTGCCTGGTGCGAAGGTAGCGGACATTACGCGTGTAGTAGATAGGCTGATAGACAGTGCTGGGGAGGAGCCAGTGGTCGTGGTGCATGTTGGCACCAACGATGTGGGGAAATGCAGTCGTGAGGTCTTGGAGGAAAAAATTAGGCTGCTAGGCAGGAGACTTAAGGCCAGGACCTCCAAGGTAGCCTTCTCAGAAGTGCTACCTGTTCCACATGCAGGGCTGGAGAGAGAGGCACAAATTAGAAATCTCAATGTGTGGATGAGAGGATGGTGTAAGGAGGAAGGGTTTAAGTTTGTTAGGCACTGGGATGCTTTCTGGAACAAGCGGGAGCTGTACGGTCTCCACTTGTCCCCAGATGGAACCAGTCTGCTGGCGCTTAAAATCAAAAAGGTGGCAGAGCAGTTTTTAAACTAAATCTTGGGGGAAAGCCAACAGGAGATGAAATGTCTCTGGTTCGGGAGGACTCATCTCAAAGAGATGAAGGGTTAGCTTTTACTTTTCTACCGGGTAATGGATCGGAGTTGTCCACTGAGATGGTGACAAACAGAATGGACTGCCTGCCAGAGTCTCGAGGCGGCAGGTGGAAGGTGGCGGGCCTAGCTTGCCTGGGAAATTATAGATGTTTGTACACAAATGCTAGAAGTGTTCAAAGTAAAATTGGTGAGTTAGAATGTTTAATGTTGGGTGAAAACATAGACATTGTGGGAATTTCAGAAACTTGGTGGAATGAGGAGAATCAGTGGGACACGGTGATTCCTGGATATAAGTTATATTGGAAGGATAGGGAGGGAAGGGTTGGAGGTGGGGTGGCTCTGTATGTCAGAGAGGGCATATGGTCCAGTAAGACTGAGGTCAGAGAATTAAATTCCCTTCTAGAAATACTTTTGGTTGAAATAGAAGGCCCAAAAGGAAATTTAACTATGGGAGTTTGTTATCGCCCACCAAATCAAAAGATAGAGGACGACTATAATATGATGGAAGGCTTAAAGATAGTGGCTAGACGTAAAAACTGTGTCGTCATAGGTGATTTTAACTACACACAGATTGATTGGGTCAATATGTGTTTTGGTCGAGAGAAAGAGACTGAGTTTCTAGATGCTCTCAATGACTGTGCTATGGAGCAGATGGTCTGTGAGCCTACCAGGGGTGGGGCGATCCTGGATTTGGTCCTAAGTAATGCCCAAGACTTGGTGAGAGATGTAAAAGAGATCGCACCGCTTGGGAGCAGTGACCATAACGTTATTGATTTCACCATTTGTATAAATAGAGAGTTGCCCCAAAAGACCAGCACAACCACGTTTAACTTTAAAAGGGGTAAATTCTCTGAGATGAGGAGGCATGTGAAGAGGAAACTGAAAGGAAAGGTAAATACAGTCAAAACCCTTAAGGAAGCTTGGAGGCTATATAAAACTACAATCCTAGAAGCTCAGATAAAATATATACCACAAGTTAGGAAAGGCACAAACAGTGGCAAATCAAATGCAAGACTGTGATCAGGCAGGCAAAAAGGGACTATGAGGAGCATATTGCAAAAAATATAAAGACCAACAATAAAAATTTCTTCAAATATATTAGAAACAGGAAACCAGCCAGGGAGGCAGTGGGGCCCTTGGATGACCAAGGGGTAAAAGGATAACTGAAGGAGGATAGGAAAATGGCTGAGAAGCTGAATGCATTTTTTGCCTCCGTCTTCACTGTGGAAGATGAGAAGTGTTTGCCTGCTCCAGAACCACTTATTTTGGAAGGGGTGTTGAAAGACCTGAGTCAGATTGAGGTGACAAGAGAGGAGGTCCTACAACTGATAGACGAATCAAAAACTAATAAGTCACCAGGTCCGGATGGCATACATCCAAGAGTTCTGAAAGAACTCCAAGTTGAACTTGTGGATCTTCTGACAAAAATATGTAATCTTTCATTGAAATCTGCCTCCGTTCCTAAGGACTGGAAGGTAGCAAATGTCAACCCCATTTTTAAAAAGGGTTCCAGAGGAGATCTGGGAAACTACAGGCCAGTCAGTCTGACTTCAATACCGGGAAAGTTGGTAGAAATCATTATCAAGGACAGGATGAGTAGGCACATCGATGAACACGAATTATTGAGGAAGACTCAGCATGGGTTCTGTAAGGGAAGATCTTGCCTCACTAACCTGTTACATTTCTTTGAGGGGGTGAACAAACGTGGACAAAGGAGACCCGATAGATATTGTTTACCTTGACTTCCAAAAAGCTTTTGATAAAGTTCCTCATCAAAGGCTCCTTAGTAAGCTCAAGAGTCATGGAGTAAAAGGACAGGTCCTCTTGTGGATCAAAAACTTGCTAATTAATAAGAAGCAGAGAGTATAAATGGGCAGTCTTCGCAGTGGAGGACGGTAAGCAGTGGAGTGCCACAGGGCTCAGTACTGGGTCCCATGCTCTTTAACTTGTTCATAAATGATTTGGAGTTGAGAGTAAGCAGTGAAGTGGCCAAGTTTGCAGATGACACTAAATTGTTCAGGGTGGTGAGAGCCAGAGAGGATTGTGAGGAACTCCAAAGGGATCTGTTGAGGCTGGGTGAGTGGGCATCAACGTGGCAGATGAGGTTCAATGTGGCCAAGTGCAAAGTAATGTACGTTGGGGCCAAGAATCCCAGCTACAAATACAAGTTGATTGGGTGTGAACTGCCAGAGACTGACCAAGAGAGAGATCTTGGGGTCGTGGTAGATAACTCACTGAAAATGTCAAGACAGTGTGCGATTGCAATAAAAAAGGCCAACGCCATGCTGGGAATTATTAGGAAAGGAATTGAAAACAAATCAGCCAGTATCATAATGCCCCTGTATAAATCGATGGTGCGGTCTGATTTGGAATACTGTGTGCAATTATGGTCACCACACCTCAAAAAGCATATTATAGCATTGGGAAAAGTGCAGAAAAGGGCAACTAGAATGACTAAAGGGTTGGAACACTTTCGCTATGAAGAAAGGTTAAAACACTTGGGGCTCTTTAGCTTGGAGAAACGTCGACTGTGGGGTGACATGATAGAGGTTTACAAGATTATGTATGCAATGGAGAAGGTAGAGAAAGAAGTACTTTTCTCCCTTTCTCACAATACAAGAACTCGTGGGCATTCAATGAAATTGCTGAGCAGTCGGGTTAGAATGGATAAAAGGAGGTACTTCTTCACCCAAAGGGTGATTAACATGTGGAATTCACTGCCACAGGAGGTGGTGGCAGCTACAAGCATAGCCAGCTTCAAGAGGGGGTTAGATAAAAATATGGAGCAGAGGTCCATCAATAGCTATTAGCCACAGTGTGTATATATATATAAATTTTTCAGCCACTGTGTGACACAGAGTGTTGGACTGGATGGGCGATTGGCCTGATCCAACATGGCTTCTCTTATGTTCTTATGTTTTTACACTCTTCATAGCTGACTCACAGCCAGAAGCCAAACCGGTAAAGTTTTCCCCACCACAGGCAGAAAAACCTCACCTATTTGGCTTCCACTTTGCAATCCAACTGCTAAAGGCACTGACTATAAAACTCAAATAAGGTTATAAAAAAGGAAGCCAAGGGCACACGCAGGTCACACGTGAGGGTTTCAAGGGGAAAGAAAGCATCCACCGCGCACGGGATTTCCCTGAATTTGGGTAGCCCCAGAAAGGCCGCATAACAAAGGGATTTTGAGTCCCGAGGCACCTTCAAGACCAACAGAAGTCTATTCAAAATATGAGCACGAATAAACTTTTGTTGGTCTTAAAAGGTGCACTGGAAGCAAAATTCGGTCTACTGCTTCAGGCCAGCACGGCTGCCCCCTGGATCTACCCGCATAACAAAGGGTCTGTCTGTCTGTTGCCCGCCCCTCACCTGCGCGACTGAAACACCCTCCTCAGAAGGGCGAAGCAAAGCCCTGCCCAGCCCGGCCATCCGCTGCATCTTCCACGCGCTCGCATTTGGCGTCAGCGGCTCTTCTGGCCAGCAACTCCGACGGCCTTTGGCTGAATCGCTACACGTGGCGAGGCACACCCATGCGAGTCATACACGCGCCTCGCTGCCTATTGGGTTCCCGTTTTTATATTACGCGAAAGGGCGGCAGAAGCATAAAGTGTTGGTTGTGGACTGGCTGCAGGGCTGAAGGCGGCGAAGATGCTAGTTGTATTAGGTTGCTGCAATCTAGGGTTGCCAATCCCCAGGAGGGAGCAGGGGATCCCCAGGTTTAGAAGCCCTCCCCCGCTTCAGGGTCATCAGAAAGCGGGGGGGGAGGGGCAATGTCTGCTCAGCACTACATTATTCCCTATGGTGACCGATTCCCATAATATATAATGGAGAATTGATCAGGGGAGGGGGGGCTGTTTTATGAGGTAGAGGCACCAAATTTTCAGCATACCATCCGGTGCCTTTCCTCAAAACACCCTCCAGGTTTCAAAAGCCCCCAAAGAAGGCGCCCCTATCCTTCATTATTTCCAATGGAGAGAAGGCATTTAAAAAATGTGTGGTCCCTTTAAATGTGATGGCCAGAACTCCCTTTGGAGTTTAGTCATGCTTGTCACAACCTTGCTCCTGGCTCCACTCCCAAAGTCCCCAGATATTTCTTGAATTGGACTTGGCAACCCTACTGCAAACCAAGGTGGATTTCACTGGGGACGAGGGTCACATTTCTCTTGCGGGACATCTCAAACAGACACTGCAGGATTTTAAAAATGCCTTTTAGCACTCCTAATTGTTATTAATCAAAAGTGTACTGGAAGTTGGTTCTTTTGAAATGTGGTGTTGTAGGGAAGTTTCACAGATACTGTGAATCACCAAAAAGACTAATGAATGAGTCCTAGTTCGAATTAAGCCTGAGCTCTCCCTAAAAGTTTTGTTGTTTTTCAGTTGCACAATCGAGTCTGACTCTTTGCAACCCCATGGACCAAGTTATGCCAGGCCCTCGTCTTCCACCATCCTTCGAAGTCCACTCAAATTCATGTTAGTTACATCAGTAATGCTGTCCAGCCATTTCATCTTTTGCCGTTCCCTTCTTCTTTTGCCTTGTCTTTCCCAGCATCAGGGTCTTCTCCAGAGAGTGCTCCCTTCTCGTGTGGTGGCCAAAGTATTTCAGCTTCAGCATCTGACCTTCCAGGGAACAGTCTGGGTTGATTTCCCTTAGGACTGACTAATTTGATCTTGAAGTCCAAGAGACTCTCAAGATTCTTCTCCAGCACCACAGCTCCAAAGCATCTATTCTTCTGCGCTTGGCTTTCCTTATGGTCCAACTCTCACAGCCATACATTACTACTGGGAATATATATATTATAGGGTTGCCAATCCCCAGTTAGGGGCAGGGGATCCCCCGGTTTAGAGGCCTTCCACCACTTCAAGGTCATCAGAAAGCAAGGGGAGGAGGGAAATGTCTGCTGGGCCCTCCATTATTCCCTATGGAGACTGATTCCCATAGGGTATAATGGAGAACCGATCCACAGGTATCTGGGGGAGCCTGTTTTTTGAGGTAGAGGCACCAAATTTTCAGCATCGCATCCGATTCCACTCCTCAAAACACCTTCCAAGTTTCAAAAAGATTGAACCAGGAGTTCCAATTCTATGAGCCCCCAGAGAAGGTGCTCCTATCCATTATTTCCAATGGAGGGAAGGCATTTAAAAGGTGTGTGGTCCCTTTAAATGTGATGTCCAGAGCTCCCTTTGGAGTTCAGTTGTGCTTGTCAGAACCTTACTTATCCTGGCTCCACCAAAGTCCCCAGATATTTCTTGAATTGGACTTGGCAACCCTAATGCATTACTCCTGGGAATACCATTTCTGTCCCAGCAAGCAGCTACTCTACCCTTGGCAACCGACCCTCTTCGATGGACTACATTGCTGCAGCCTTGTAGTTAGCTGCACTCGCTCTCAATCTCCCCTTCATTACTAGAGGCTCATAGCAATATCCTACATTGCACAGTTGTCGCACCCTCCTCCATGAAGCCTCGGTCCCATCTCCAACATGATCTATGAAAAGTGGACTACGCTCCAGGATTGTCATAAAACAACATCTTGCTGCACGTGCCTCGCCTCCCCCACCATGGGACTAACCCTCTTAAATAATATGGGGCTGAAGTTAGTGTTCAAAGCCTGCTTTAAAGCCCCCTCCCCTTTCTCTTAGCAAAATTTAAAAGTGTATCAACTTTTGCTTTTGGCTTGAATAAGTGATGGAACTTGTTGAGGCCAGATGCAGCTGCGGTTAAAATCCTCTGATGTCCTATTATTTCCTAGAAGTAGCTGTCATTTACCCTGCAAATGCAGAGAAAGAAAATACACACACCACCCTGTACTAGGCATGTTGGAAGCCCACCTTTTTCCGGCTCATTTTGCTGCCAGTTTATGAATCGAACCCCCTCTGGAATATTTGAAGTGCCGCCCACTTTTTTCACTGGTTGTTGGGACAGCAAAGGGCGTGGCCCCACGTTTTAGAAAGAGTAGCTGAACTCCTTCCATACTGTTAGATAAGAAATCCCAGTTGACGACATACCTTTCCTTAAGGCCAGCCAATAAACAAAATAGCCCTGTTCAAGTTGACCATCAAACTCCTTCAGGCTGCAGGTTCAGTGCCTCAAGATATTATGTAAAATCCTGTTAAAGCCTCCATTGTGGATCGTGTTGATGCTCTCCCTCCCCTATTACACCAGGAAAAGCTCCCTCCGCTAAAAAAAATTTTAGTTTTAAAACATTTATTGCAAATATTTTCAAAACATAAACAATCTACAACAATTTAACAATATATCAACTGAGCAATTAAGATAAAACACAACATAACTCGTAACATATAAATGTAGTCGGGGGGGCGGTTTTGTAGAAAAAGCCCAGCAGGGGTTCATTTGCATATCAGGCCACACCCCCTGACATCAAGCCAGCCGGAACTGTGTTCCTGCTCAAAAAAAGCCCTAAATGTAGTGCTTATGACTTTTAACATGCAGTAAATACTAACAAAAAAGTCTTGTAAATCTTATCTTCTGCTAAAATACAAGAATATATATTCTGATAGTGACAGTTTCCTAGTTATTTTCTTGATGTTTATATATGCAGGAAATTTAGAGGTTTAAGGTTATTTGGAATGATTTTTTTTTTACAAATAATCTAATGCAATAAATAAACCATTTTTCAGTAAATTAAAGGATGGGGAGTGTGGATCATATTGCTGTAGTTGGTCTGTAATTTTTTCTATAATTTCTGTAAGTAGGCAGCTAGTAAAAGCCTTGGTCAATGCATGTAAATGGTGTTCCAAGATCTTACTATACCAAGTTTTTTTCATTGCTAATCAGCCTTGCACTCATGTGCATACGTTCCACAGATCTAAAAACTACAGTGTTCTCAAAACTTGTAGGATTGCAGCCTTCATCTATTTGGGAGGCTACCTTAGACTTCCCAGTGCTGACTGGGCTCTTGGGTTTCCAAGAGCCAATAGCTCCTTGTGATGTGAACACCTGCAATTTTGCCAGTTTGTGTTTCTTTGTTGGCTTTTCCCCTTCTCCAAACAGAATATTTTGCTGACAAGTGTTAGTCCAGTGGCTGCTTGAAGACTGCCAGTGAGGGAAGCTCACCACCTCCCTAGGCAGCCAATTCCACTGCTAAACCACCCTTCCCTTTCTGCTCATAATTTAAACCCATTATCATGAGTCCGATTCTCAGAGCTCCTCTGCATATTAGGCCACACCTCCCTGATGTAGCCAATCCTCCTGGAGCTTACAGTAGACCCTGTACGAAGAGCCCTGTAAACTCTTGGAGGATTGGCTACATCAGGGGGGGCGTGGTCCAATATGCAGATGAGCTCCTGCTAGAAAAAGAGCCCTGCCGATTCTCTATTGCCAATAGGTATGTATACAGAAATATCCATAGGTTAAAGTTTAGGAGGGCCCCAATTAAGAAAGCGAAAGAAGAAAAATGCACAAGGTTTAGATCCCACAGGCTGCTACCACCAACAGTTAGTCATCATAGATGTAGCCAACAGACCAGTTTCTTCTTAAGGCAGAGTACAAAGCAATTTGCAGTACATTAAAGTGCATTATTAAGAATGCTTTTTAAAGGATGAGAATGTTAAAGGTGGTTCTCGTTCCACAACTGTCCTGATCCACGTGCATTCACCTTCTGCAATCCCTGAAGGGCAGTATGACCAGAGCAAAGGAAAGAGTACAAGGCTATACACCCTCCGGTTTTATTATTCCAGCACAGCTAAGGCATTTAAGTGCTAGCATTCAGCTTTTCTTGAAAATGGGAACATCATTTGAACTAATGTAAAGTAAGCGAGAAAGGCTCTTATTCAATTGTAAGCTTAACCAGGAATTGACTTGGAAGTCTTAGGCAAGCCATACTTTTGCAGCTGCATTCCCTTGTACAGATGACAACTTATGTACCAAGATCTGGAGGGGGGGGGAAGCATTCTTTTCTCTACTATGTGGCCTTATGACAGTATAAGTGGTATCAGGTTACCATTTTTTTAAAAAGTTTTAGTTCCCATTAACAAGCTGTAAAAAACAAAGACCTTCCCTCAGCTGACAGTGATTTTTAAGTTCTCAGAATTCCTTGGATATTATCTGGAGTTGCAATACAGCAACTAGAGAGATGAAACTAGAACACATTTCCACAGAAATGTAGAAAAATTATATAATTAACAAACCAAATGAAACGTCAACCACTGGTAATACGGTACTCATTAAACTGAAGCCTGGCTCTTTAGAAGTTAAGATAGGCCAGTATGCATTTGTGAAAATTAAGAGACATAATTCAGAGGCATTTTAATGAAAATACAAAATCCTTATTTAAATAGTATCTCTCCAATGGCAACTAAGGCATCATTGGTATCTTAATGCACTTGGGCATTGCTTCAGTTTAGTTGCTTCTCTCTCAAATGATTTTTTAAAAAAATAAAGATGGTCCAGTATAGGAGAACTTTGGTTTTTTCATCTGTATACAAATGGAACTAGGGAACAAGCACTACAGCCTGCTCTTCTGGGTAAGCATGATGCATGCTTCCAAACATTGGAAGACTAGATAGAAATCCTCCTCCTTTACAAGACCATTAGTCTGTCAAGCCAGTTTGGTGTAGTGGTTAAGAGCGGCAGACCCTAATCTGGAGCACTGGGTTTGATTCCCTACTCCTCCACATAAAGCCGAGTGACACTGGGCCAGTCACAGTTCTCTCAGAGCTCTATCAGATGCACCTACCTCTCAGGATGTCTGTTGTGGAAAGAGGAAGGATTGTAAGCCACTCCAAGACTCCTTCAGGTAGTGAAGGGCGGGGTATAAAACAAACTCTTCTTCTTACAAGAATTCTAAGGACCTACTTTCTATTGCTCCCACTGCCTGGCTTCCACACACAGGGTTTTTTTTACCATGACTTCCACACAGAACTGCTGTTTCGGGGAGCATCTATAGCAGGAGTGGCCAACGGTAGCTCTCCAGATGTTTTTTGCCTACAACTCCCATCAGCCCCAGCCAGCATGGCCAATGGTTGGTGCTGATAGGAGTTGTAGGAAAAAAATCTGGAGAGCTACCGTTGGCCACCCCTGATCTATAGAATGTCATCTCATTTCTCCCCACTTTGCAATCTTCCCAAACCTGGTTTGGTGTGATCTTTTATGTAAAAAAATCATAGTCAATCCACTTTTGGACATAATTTGATCTCACATGTGTGCTTTTTGGAAAATCTGCAATCCAGTTTGGCACTATTTTCCCAACCCCATCCTCTGCAGCCACTGTCCCCCACAATACACACAAAAAGGTTGTTAAATTGATATAACAATAAATTGGAACAACGTACTAATTGCCCAACTTTCATTTCTGAAAGAAGTTATTCAGCCCTTTTCACTATGGATTTATAAGGAGAAAGGTACAGGCTGCAACTGTTATCTTTTAACTACATAATAAGTACTGCAGACTAGAGATGAGCACGAATTGAAGCAAGAATTGTGATTCGTGCTTAAAACAGCTGAATCGTGGGTCGTTCCAAATTGGTTCGGGTACATACACTATGCACAACTCACAAAACAAAGTGGCTTATTTTGGGGGTGGTTCATCTGTGTCATTATGGGTGGGGGATCACCCTTGTGCACTGCAATACACCTAGTGTGATGACATCATCTGGAAGTGATGTTATCATGCTGGGCACACTGTCAGGGGAGCATACTCTATCACTTGGGGAAAGACATCATCACACTGGGCCCGTCATGGCACACCTGCTCATTCTAGCCCTCTCAGGGGGCATTCCACGCCTTCCTGAACCAAACAAGCCACAATTTGTTCAGAAAATCAAAAAACCATGAACTGAACCACCGAATCAGACAAATCAACTAACCATGAAACGAACCACTATTTTCATGTTCCATCCTTACTGCAGACTTTTTTAAAAATGAAAGCTGGGAACTCATACATAGCTGCAATGGATTGTGGAGGAAATGGTGTCTAAGGGAAGTGTAGGAACAACTGCTGTGTGGATGTCCCATTGCCACTGCAAATGGTTCTGTATCTGCAGCAGTATCAACAGCTATACAGAGAATCATCTCTATGCAGCAGCTCTGGAGTTTTCTGCCTTCCTCTTACAGATCATTTCCACAAAAGAAAAATGAGCAATTTTTGGCAGCTAGATCCCACATTAGAAAATTACTCCCTAGTAGGCTGAGCTGTACGGTTGCAGAGTTCCTCAGTCTTGACCAGAAAACTGAAAGCATGGTCAGGGAATGTTTGAGGACTGGAGACTCAAGATGGCGGGAATGGAAATTACCTGATGAATCCAGGGAACAGTAAAAATGCAGATCTGTGAGCCTTTCTAGCACCTCATGTCTCTCAAGGAACCTGGAGATTCGTAGCATTATAATATTCAAATGAAGCTATCAGATATGTTTTCACCCAATGGTCGAGAAAGTGGAGGAATGAAGAGTTCAGCCCCGTACAGTTTTGTGGAATGACAGCCCTAAATTAAAAGGTGGTTAACATTGTTCATCCAGTGACACAGTGGTTGTCAGATGTCACTCTTCTGGGTCACCTTGTAAATGTTAATATTCTCGTTTTCATCTCTAAAGGCCAGCTTTGAGGTGAAGTGTATAGGGAGCAGTGTCTCAAAGAACAACAATGTACTATGTTCCCGTCGCATTTTGGAAGACAGGTAGATAGTAGACTGAGGACCACACAGGTGCTGGAGAGTCCTGATCAGTGAGGGGTAACTGTCCTTGAGATAGACAATATCCGCACCCAAGATGAAGTCATAGTCACAGGGAAACTCCATGTGGTCCAGACCCCATGAGAGTGCACAAACTTTGGTTCGAGCCAGGCACTCTGCAGCCAAATTTCGGTGGACGTTCTCCTCTATCTGCTTCAAGGCCACAGGAAGATCTGTGATGGTCACATCTCCTCCTAGAGGAGAAGAGACAACAGAAACTCAGTTTCTGAACTCTGTTTGCATATGAATTACCCACAAGCAAGCAAATTTTATTAGGCACTTAGAGATCTGACTTTATTAAATATCCTTTTGTCCAGCTACAGTTTTCTCATCTGGAGAGCCAGAAACAGAAAGAGCAATTAACATGTGCTGATCCAAGTTGTTAAATGTGGTACTGAGGCTCAAGGATAAAATATTGAGAGTAAAAGGCTGACGAAGGACAGAAACCATAAGGAACCCCGGGCTGGTGGTCTCTTACTCTCTCGGAGACAAGCTGGAAATCTGAACTCCACCCAGGTTGCTGAATACAAGCTGGAACAGCAGGAAGGTTTCTGTCTCTAAGGAACTGTATTTTTTTTATCTTTTTACAGGCAATGTGGGGGAGTGAATGGAACTTTTTTTTCAACTGCTTTGGTTTAATTATGTATTATGAGCATTTGTTGAATGTTGTGATGTGACATCACCCCAGAGTCGGAAACGAATGGTGCTTGCACAGGGGACTACCTTTACCTTTAAAAAAAAAAAATGATGATTATTGCTACACATGTATTTTGATAAATGTAGGTTGCATATACACTCATTGTGTAAAGTGTTATTGCTATTCCGGTGATCATTGGCTTTAATTATTCACTTACATCAGAACCTGCTGATATCTACCACAGTTTTCTCATCAGCTGCTTAAAGCTCTGCAGACTATAAGAAGAAGCCCAAAACAGCAGCTCCTCAAAAGCCCACTGGAGTCTTATTGTCTGTCTTTTTTTAACATCTTATTTCTAGAGTATTTTCAATTGCAATGCACCTCAAATACAATGGCAGAAAGTAAAGTAAAGTAAATTTATTTTTGTATCCCGCCCTCCCCCTCCAAGGCGGGCTCAGGGCGGCTCACAGACATGGAACAACCATGATTTGGATAAAATACAATCAAGACAAAACAAGTTAAAATACAATTAGGTTACATAGGTTAGTTAAATAAATAAAATAGCTATTATAAATTAAAATTAAGTTAAGGTGCTACAGTTCACAATCATATATAAGATGGCTAGATGGCTACAGGTCAGTTTAGCCGGGTTCTGTCTTAAAAGCAAGCTGAAAGAGGATGGTTTTGCAAGCCCTGCGGAACTGATTCAGGTCCCGCAGGGCTCGCACCACCTCTGGAAGTTGATTCCACCATCGGGGGGCCATTGCTGAAAAGGCTTGCTCCCTCGTTGTCTTCAATCTAGCCTCTCTTGGCCCAGGGATTTTTAAGAGGTTTTGAGAACTAGATCTCAGTGCTCTCTGGGGAACATATGGGGAGAGGCGGTCCCTAAGGTAGGCAATGTATAACTGCAACAAAATTGCATTAAAATTTATGCCTTCACACTCATTCAATACCATAAAAACAGCAATGTGTTATATATAAGTATGTGCATTTTAAAATGCTCTGCTTTGTTTTGAAGCAAATATACAGTTATCAAAGATTTCAGGTTTTCACGGCTGGTAACATCATTAGGGTTTGCAGAATCTTTCGGTCTCAAGTGCCGTGTTCTACTGGAGAAAGTTTTTCTTTCAGACGTTTCGTTCTCCGCAGCTGAGAATGAAACGTCTGGAAGAAAAACTTTCTCCAGTAGAACATGGCACTTGAGCCCGAAAGATTCTACAAACCCTAAAAATATACAGTTCTTGCAGAGCTGGTAATATCTTTAAAACTAGCAATATGAGGGCAGGAAGATCAATACAAGAGTATCTCTGACATGTGCTTGGAGGCCATGGGAAAAATATTTGTGGGGCATATAGGCAGTCCAGCCTTCAAACACAATAAGGCTGAGTCCAGACCACTGGCTCAGGGGGGCAGCGTGCTGACCCAGAAGTGAGCTGGTGGAAACTGGAGTACCCCAAAGCATCCAGACACCCTGCAGAACAGGGACAGGCCACAGGCACCCCAAGAGAGTGTCCAAAGCACTCGTGTGCCCCATCTGCTGCTCCCTACGTGCTTTCTGGGTGCTTCCTGGCCATCCAGACAGCCAGGGAGACGCTTTGGAGGGGCCCCATTGATCCGGCTCCAGGTGAGTCAGGGACAGTTTGAGGGCGGGAGTGGGACGGCAGGCAGATGTGCACATTTGGATGCGCTTTTTTGTCTGCCATCCCTGGGGTGGCTTAAACCACCCATCTGAACCCAGCCTAGCTGTTGCAAACAGCCAGGCATTGCAGACAGTGCTTAACAACAGGTAACAGCCAAATCTGGTAAAGATCCCAAATGCACAGTTAAATATTATGCTAGCTTGCCCAGGCCTGCACAAAGAGAAAACCTATTTCCATGGTCTGCAAATATGCAAAACATATTATTGCTAATTAAATTCTTGCTAATTAAATGACAAACCACCCCATAACAAGTCTGCTGTGAAAACGTTGTGAAAACAATGTCACCCCAGAGTTGGAAACGACTGGTGCTTGCAGAGGGGACTACCTTTACCTTTAGAATAAATGTCAGATGTTTGAGAGCCACAACACATGAATGTCTGATGTTTGAGCCCCCCTCCCCTATCCACTTTTTAAAAAACACTTGGCAGCCACCAGAAAAGCTATCAGTGGGCACTACATTCGGGATCCCTGTCTTAAACATTAGACTATGGCAGGTCATGTGTCACTGCACAGTATCAACCACCTACACATCATATAAGCCCTCTGCACCACTTTAATATATATTTGTAGTTCTGAAACTGCAAGATCTCAAAGCTATTGAAACAATACTGTTTTTATAAGGAAAGCAAGGCATGATTGGTAGATGCTATGGGGTAACTGTATCATCAGAAATTTTCAAATGCTATTGCATTTGGTTAAGCAATTCTACATACCAAGGAGGGCAACAAGGATGCCCACAATGCCAGTCCCAGCACCCAGTTCTAAAACCTTCTTGCCCCAGAAGTTCAGCTTATGCTCTTCAAAATAGTCACAGAGCGCTAAAGCCTTGGCCAGACATAAGAGAGAAAGGCATATTAGAATGAATGAGACAATTCAGACAATATATTCAGGGTCAGCAGATGTACAAGGATGACAGAATCTTTCACATTTCAGAGTATAACAGGATCACCTTCACCAATCTGGCTGATTTTTAATGATCTGTGATGAAGGATTGTGCAAATTCCTTGGAAGTAAATTATGTCACCTGAATTCACTATGAGGAAATTTGGACTAAATCAATAGTGCTGTAGCAAGGGGGCGGAATCTCTATAAAGAAAGAGTAATCTGTCTCATATTAACATCAACAGATATTACCTTTCTAAGCATCAACTCAAATAAAGATGCTACTTTTAGCAAAGTTTCCTCAACATGCCTGATTTATTCCATTACTTACTTCTCACTCTCTTTCCCAAACACAATCTTCTTTCAAGTAACTCAAAGCAATATTTATGTTTCCTCTTCCCAGTTTTATCCTAACAACTTATCTGCAAGAATGACTGGTCCAAAGTCACCAAGCAGGCTTCATGGTGATTTGTGTGTGCAGGGGTTGGATCCAGGTCTACCCAAATATGGCACAGTAACTACACTGCCACACTACCTCTCTTTACCCCAAATTCTGTCTTCCCTATCCCATTTATACCGCCCTTGCCTTAATTATTCCCATTTCTAGCACTACCACCTATCACTATCCAAGTGATCTTGTTCACCTCTACTCCAGAGTGTGGGTTTTACTTTGCATCCAATAGCATACACTCACACCACTTTTATTTCCTGTTTTACACCAAGACTTTAAGTAGTGCTACAGTTTACAGCATTTTCCAATACACCTTATCTTGAGAACAGAATTTTAAGAATACCCATATAATGTATCAGATCAAAGATTTGCTTTTAATGCAATAAATGATGTTGTTTTTATCTGTGAGCTACCTCCAGCAACCCTCTAAGAAGAAGGATATAAACAAACAATTGTCTCCCCATCCTACCTGTGACAACAGCTTAATCATACCAATAAGAACCAATGTGATGTAGCTGTTGAGCTAGGAGAGCCTGGCTTAAGCCAAGCCTACCTCAAAGGGCTGTTGTGAAGATAGAATGGGACAAGGTGATCTTCTGCACTGGCCTGAGCTCCTTGGAGAATGAACAGAATAAAATGTAAAACAGATACATAAGCATCTGATGAGCCCAATTCAGACAAACTATAGCCTCTTCAAACGCCAACACTTGTTAAATTGCAATTTCTCTGCTACTCCAGCAAATGTGAAAAAGTTGCCACTGAGTTGCCAGTCTCCAGCTGGGGCCTGGAGATCTCCCGCTTTGACAACTGATCTCCAGCTGGCAGAGAAAGGCTTTGAAGGGTGGAGTCTATGGCACTGTACCATGCTAAGGCCCCTCTCCTTCCCAAACCCACCCTCTCCTGGATCCACCCCCAAAGTCTCCAGGTATCTTCCAACCCAGACCTGGCAACCCTGAGCCACCCCAGGCTCACCGCCTCCCAGACCGGGGCAGCCACCCCCAGACGGCTTCCATGGTGCTGAACAATACTCAGCTCGTGGCCACAGAGCCGGTAAGGGGTCTCAGCTGTGAAAGCATCCGCGAACAACCCGAGCTCCTGGGGGAATACCGACTCCAGCTCAACTTCTACGTCGCTGGCCACTCTGGGGGCCGCCATCTTACCGGAAAAACAACATCACCGGGGATTCCTGCAGGGGCGGGCACAGTTAGTCGTTTTCCCACTGCAATTGGTTATCAAGGCCGCAGCCTCTTAGCGGCTATTGGCTGTCTCGGATTCCTTTGGAACGACGGCGGAGCTTTTTGCTGACCTTTTCTGCACGTGCTGGAAGATTCCCTTGTCCTTTTCATTGGCCCAGAAAGCCGCAACTGTCATTGGATAGCTGGGGTTAAAAAAACAGCTTTGCCTTGTTCACCTGCGCGGCGCGTGGGAGGAGCTTTATCAGTTGACGTTCTTTCTTTTCTCAGGGAATTATGTAGATGCAGAAGAGAATGTTATCCGTTACTCAGATTTACAAGATTAATTTCTGCTCATTTAAAATCATGGTAAACCCGCCTTTTTTCTTTTTTTGACACCTCTTTACTGGAGGCAGGTAGCAGAATACAATACCAAAACAGACACAGTCAGAAGGTGTTTGTTTTTTTGCCAAGACACAAAATTGCTGCACATGGTCTGATTTATGCAATAATTCCATTTCACACCCTCCAAAAAGCCAGGAAGATAGAAGCCCCTCTGACCTGTTACGGAAGGCAGCTCCATAGGTAGTAGGCAACCAGGTAGTTGCAGGCATGATTGCCAGTTGGTTAGGAGAAAAATAGCCTGATCCTTTAACATTGGCTTAGTGTTTGGAACTGGGAAGTTGAAACTTTTCAAGCATAGAAGTAAATTATGTTTAAAAAGGACATTAAAAGGACATCCCCATGACTCTACATACCAACTCACTGTCTACTTTCTCTATATTTAAAGATGGCTTGCCATTCCAGTTGTCTGATGAAGTCTGCTTAAAGCATACGAAAGCTTACATTCTGAATAAAACTTAGTTGGTCTTAAAGGTGCAGCTTGTCTAGTGCTTTGTTCTGTTGCTTCAGAACAACACGGCTGCCCACTTGGATCTATTAAAAGGATCAGTTTAAGAGCTGGCAATACCAGTTGCACAGGTTATTTATACAGAATAGTGTAAAATCATGCACATAATTTTAGTAATCCAATCATGCACATAATCTTAGTAATCTTTATAACAATCCTGCAAGGTAGAGCTTGTCTAAGGTTACTTCGTATGTACTTTTGGCTATGATTCAAAACTGCTGTGCAATTTTATGCAGGTTTGCTTCAAGGTGATCACACTCATGAAACTGTTTTTATGAGTATTCAATTGCCACCATAGCAAAAGATTGCAGGCAGAGCTCCACCCTCCCACCCCTTCTCTTCTGCCATGCTGTCATCACATCCACCACCAATAGAAGGTGGCAAAGTCCAACACAGTTTGATCAATGCAAAAGATCAGGCCAGGCCAGGTGAATCCAAGGGGCACAGAAGATCAGCAAGCTTTTTTGACAAGGAACTTGTAGGTGACATGAGGGGAACACTTTGTCTCTGTGGAAGGAAAGTTCTGTCCTGAAATCTTGTGCCAACTTGTGGTCTCTCCCCCTTGTGTTGATGTGCATTGCGCTAGCAAAACAGTAACCAGCTTGGCGTGCTGATTCCTGGCCCATTTCCCTAAAGCCTCTGATGGGCTCTCACTGCTCCTTGACCCATTTTCATTTATTGGGGATGGGAATGGGGGTTAAGGGCAGAGCATGGGAGTTATCTGTTCATTCAACAAGGGAGCAAGAAGTCACCTGCTGAGCGCTGAGGCCATCTCTTGACGCACATCACAGTTAAATGCTCGCTTGGCACTACTTCCAAGCAGAGCGGGTACTGCTGGTTTGAGTGGCATCGTTGGGCAATTAAATGGAAACCAGCATAGAGTTAAAGATTGAAAGGCCTCGGCTCCCTGTAAATCTCACTGTCATTCATTATTCTTTTCTGTTCCACTTCTTAGCTGTTTCTGGGCACTTTTTTATTTACTGTGAATTTCAATTTCAATTGTTTGGCAAAAGGAATCAGGTTTGAATTTATTTAGACGGGGCTGTTCTTTTGATTCTGTATTTGATTGCTCAGCTATGAGAAGCAGGATTCTTGTAACCCCCCTTCTTCTTAAGAAAGAAGTCTCTTTGTTTTTTGTTTTAGTTTTTACAATAATAGAAAAATGGAATTAACTTTTTTTAAAGAATACAACTATTATTATTAGAACATATAGAACATTAGAACACCATCTTGTCCGTCTCAATGGTGTCATTGGACACAAATATAGCTATCAGAACAGTTTCCCCCAAAATTATTATCCATGCTTCTCAATTGTCTGTGTTTTTCTTTCAGAATTAAGTCCAGTGGTCTTATTTCCAAGTAAGTGAACACAGAATTGCAATCTTCATCATCAGCATCATATTTAGGAAAATTTGCTGTTGTTCAAAATATTTCTGCTCAGCAATTTGTGATTTTCCTACATGCTTTTGTGTGGCTGATCTGAAGATTCTCTAACATTAACAAACATAAGGACAAAAGAGCCCTGCTGGATCAGACCAGTGGTCCATCTAGTCCAGCGTCCTGTTTCACACAGTGGCCAATCAGTTACTCTGAAGAGCCAACAAACAGGCAAAGTGTCCAAGGCTTCACCCTGATGTTGTCTCCTAGCACCACACATAGGTTATTCCTGCATTAAATGAAGTGACACTATATCCTTGCCACTGCCAGGCCCTATACAGCAATTGAGCAGTTGGAGAAAAGACAGCCAGGCAAATATTTTTTACTAGTGTGAGGAAATCATCAAGTCGAAATAGTGTCAATGGAAGTCAGATGCCTGAGGTTCACTCATGCTCATCTTGCCAGAGTGCGAGAGACAGTCAATGTCCAAAGACCGGGTACTCTTGAACCAGTGCCCTTTCAGCTTCCTGTTGGAGAAGCCAAGGCTTTCATCCATCTTTGTCAATGTGCGTCAAAGCCACTGGAGTGTCCCAAAGCAGAGCTTTGGCAGTTAACCCTCTGAAGATGATTTCCCAAGGCCAAGAAATATGCTGGGGAGAGAGCTTGAGCTATGGAACAGAATCAACTGACAGTTAGACTTTTTGTGGAAGGTAGTACAGATCTTGGCATTTATTATCTCTGCAGACAGCTCATGGGAATTTATCAAAACAATGTCCCTGAAAACAACATGCAATGAAAGCATGGCCTCAAGATGTTAAAGTTGCTGATCACCCATTTCCTTCTCATTGTCCTTTCTCCCCATGCCTCTGGCAGGCTTTTGCAGTTTTTTTTAAAGTTATCAGTAGTTGAATATTGCTATAGTGTTTTAGCCCTACAGCAAAATATCTACTACCAATAATTTTTTTAAAAAGCAAAAATCCCATTGGAACTGAGGAGGGGAATGGTAGCAGACATGGTGAGGGATGTGGGTAGAGTGGTGCAGAAATCTGCACCTTCCTACAGCTTCTCCCAAACGTGCTTGTGTTCCTTCTCTCAGGAAGGTTGTACTAAGCCAGGTTTGCGAAAACCTGCAGCAGAGTCAGGAAAAAAACCTGGACATTTGGCGCAAGCATAGTAATGTCATTTGGGAACCAAAATCACAGTTGCTGCTGTTTTGGGGGACCAAGAATGGTCTAACTCTGAACCTGGCTGCTGAGTGCATCAAAATCCCCCGGAAAATGGGGTCAGGTACGGTTAATATTATTTCTTTACAGTCCACCACCACCCAGGGCTGCAGAAAAATACTGAGATCTTGCAATCCTCTGTCATGAGATCTCCGCCACCAGTTTTGAAAAGGGAGGAGCAGCTGCTCACTGCCAAGTGGGCAAGACAGATAGATGGGGAAGATAAGCCAGAACCACCTCCACATGCACGGGCTGGGTGGGCAGGCAGGTGAGATTAAGCGGGAGCTGGTGCTGCCCCCTACAACCACTCCCACTGCATTTTTTTAAGCCAGGAAGGTGGACTGGTTGACAACTGGCTGGCCAAAGGAGTGAGGGGGGATCCGCCACTCTCCCCATGAGCATTGTGCATCCCCCATTTGTAGCCACCATTCTGTTCCCATAGGGTGCCAGGAAAACCCAGACACTGCTGATCCACTTTTCCCCACCAGTATCTGGACAGTGGGGAAGAGCCCTGTGGTGCAGAGTGTAAAGCTGCAGTACTGCAGTCTGAGCTCTCTCCTCACGACCTGAGTTCGATCCTGGCAGAAGCTGGGTTTAGGTAGCCGGCTCAAGGTTGACTCAGCCTTCCATCCTTCTGAGGTTGGTAAAATGAGTACCCAGCTTGCTGGGGGGGGGGGGGAAGTGTAGATGACTGGGGAAGGCAATGGCAAACCACCCCATAAAAAAGTCTGCCATGAAAACGTCATGATGCAACGTCACCCCAGAGTTGGGAATGACTGGTGCTTGCACAGGGGACCAGTGTTCCCTCTAAGCTGTGAAGTCTTGTGAGCAAAAATTCTACTTTGTGAGCTACTGGTATTAAAGTTGTGAGCTACTGGTAGTAAAACGGTGAGCTATTGCATAAATTAGTTTGCTCTAGGTCCATTTTTCCTGAGCTGAGACAAAAATGTGTGAGCTGGAGGCTAAAAAATTGTGAGGTAGCTCACACTAACTCAGCTTAGAGGGAACACTGCAGGGGTCTAGCTTTTTTATATATGGGCAGTGACAACACATACAGACAAAAGAAGGATCATTAGGGTTTGTAGAATCTTTCGGGCTCAAGTGCCGTGTTCTACTGGAGAAAGTTTTTCTTCCAGACGTTTCGTTCTCGGCTGCGGAGAACATCCTCAGTGGCGTTGCAGCCGGAGCAGGCACTCTGACCTTCTTGGCTGCTGTGCATTGAGTGAGGCCGGGGCTGCTGGAGAGCTGCTATTTCTAGGCTGGAGGGGGTGTGGTGAAAGGGCAATAGGTTTGTGGATGTGCCCATTGTTTGGTGGGGCTTCCTGGAAGGGTAGTGATAAGGAAACTGGCTGTTGAATGTGACCATTGTTCTGTGTTAATTGCTGGGAGGGTTGGAAGGGGTGTGAAGATAAGGAAGATGGTTGTTGACTGTGCTGATTGTTCTGTGGAATGTACTGGTTGTTCTGTGAATTTTTGCAATGTATAGTCTATAGGGTGTTTTGCAGAGCTGGGTACCAAGATTGGTGGATGGATCCCCTGAGAGAGCCTGTGCTAGAACAGAGAACAGCAGGGAAACACTAAAAGCATCAATTTTGCCCTCTCCCCATAAAACAAATCACTCTCCTTTAGTTCTTACTGGCTGAGTAAAGGGGAGGCAAAATTAATTGGACTAACCCCACATTCATTATGACCAATGGGTTTGCCCTTGTCAAATGGGAAAGTTTGAGACAGTCAATCACATATTATTACACTGTCCCTGCTATAGTGATAAACATTCTCAACATATTACGCTGTTTTTGATAAATTCCCCAGAAAGATCAAAGCAATTCTCTTTTCAGACTCCTCTAGGGAAATCACCCCTAATGTAACACCATTTTTGTACAATGGCATGCGCAGCACATGCAAAAGCAGTTTTCAGATAACTGACCTCTTCTATTGTGAAATGTGTGCAAGAATTTTGAAATGTTGCATTATAATGGCACATATAAATCTTTTGTGTAGGTCTTGGGATTGTATGTGGTAGTTTTTATTTTTAGTCATACTTTTCGAGCTGATCATGTATTGAAATAAGCTGGACTGGACTAACCCACACTTGGAAGGAGGATGCATTGCTTACCCATTGTTTGGGGGAGGGGGGAGAATCTTGTTTGTAAGTCCACATGGTAGTGCTTTCCTGTCTTCTGCAGCTACTGATGCAGTGATCTTTACATCTAGTGGGTTTCCCCAAATTTCCCTCCTTCCCTCCCCAGCTGTGTTCAGAGGGTTTTTTGCTATTTTTAAAAAACCAGTAACTGACATACTGATATACCATTATGTCAATATATTGCTATGGCAATGATTGTTTTTAAACACCCTCCAAAAAGCCCCAGGTGGTGAGGTATGGTGGTAGGAATGGTTATTGTGGGGGCTGGGGAAATGGGGTTTGTGTGGGCAGAACTGGGAAAATCCACACCACAGCCTTTGATGGAATCTTTCCCAACACTTTGCAGCAGAGTGGGCTTGGGAAAGATTAGAGAAAAGCCAGGAAAAACCCAGGAGGTACAAAAATGGGCAAGGATGTTGTGGGGAAGCAGCAAAGCAACCCACTTCCCAATAGCATTGAAACTGAGGCCAAGAACTTGTATCCAAATGGCCACCATTTTTACCCAAGTATGCATTGCTTGTAAGCACTGAACAGTGGCTGGGATACTGGTGGGTAAAGCATATGCGATAAGACCCAGTTTTGGTATATAGCCATCTGGCAGGGTAGCGAGCTAAATGTGGGGAAAATGTATTATCTGTTCTCATCAGGCACGGGCTACGCTGCTTCCACTTTTGGAAAGTTGTACACATCTTGCTTTTTCATCAGTGTTTAAGAATGCAATTCTCAGAAACTGAGGATTGCCCTGAAAAATTGCTAGGCTGTATTGTTCCAAAGAAACAATGTAAAATATACACAGAAACTCTAGTATGAATATGTGCAAAATGGATTGATATTTAATTAACCCATCACTATTTCTTGAAAACCTGACTTTTTTCCCAAAGAAATTTGCATCACGCAAGAAGCATTTCCTTTTGATTCTCCTCTGTGATGTCATTGCTGTTATCTAGAATGGTGCCTGTGGCTTGTAGTATGCCGGAATCGACATTAATTGATACAAGCTGCCCTTGCTCCCTACTCCAGCCCAGAGTATATGAATCATCTCAATTGTCAGAAATTAAAGGAGGATGGGCTTCAAACCACAAAGCTGTTTTGTAACTTCAGAGTGGTGGCTACTTATTGCTAGTAAAGTGGCAAGCATGCAGAAGAATGCGGAAGATGCCTTCCAAGAAAAACCCATGGTCTGTAGCAATAAGCATTTTTTTTTTCAGAATGAAGTTCCTTAAGCAGAAGGTGTAATATTCAAAAGTGAAAGGGAGCAAATTGCCCCTTACAGATGGGAACATCCAGAAACCAGCCATGAAGGGATATCTCTGAGCCCCTCTTGCTCACCATGTGCCACACACAGTCTCTGAATGGTCTGACCTGGAAGGGTCAGGGATGCGATGGAAGGGAGTATTGTATGGTCATCAAGTCTCAGATTGATCCCGGAATTCCCCTGGAATTATATCTGCTCTCCAGATTACAAGGATCAGTCCCCCTGAAGGAAGTGACACAAGAGGTGGTGCGAGGCACAAAATGGCTGCCACATCTTACCTGATGTTGTGTATATGAAATGTATATGTTCCTTACTAGTGTTCCTGCCTGGCTCATTGGAGCCCTGAGGACTGAGCTTGGGGACTTTAGAACAATGGGCAGTAGGATTTAAATCTCCTGGCCCAACCAGAAGCCCCCTCCTGGTTCAAACAATCTAATGGCGTTCGAGCGTGGGAACCTAGGACTGTGTATAGTTGGCCCCATTAGTCAGTCTTCTTTAGCTATTAGTTACCATGCTGTAACTCAATAAAGAGCTATGATCACTGCAACTGCATTTCCTCTATGCATTGAACCCACTATATTATACCTTCAGTCATTCAGTGAAGGTCTTTGTGCTGATGTGGCAGTTGTTGCTAAAGCAATTTTTAAAAGAATCATTACAGTCAATGCAACAGCCAATCAGAAGACCCACTGAGCAAGAGCCCCACCTGACCCTGCCCACATTCTATAAACACTTGGGGATGCTGGGAAAGGTGTCCACAGGCATCATGGAGCACATGGGTACCATGCTGGAGTCCCCTGCTCTAGTATCACATCCCTGCTAAGCTTCTTCCCCATACTCCACCTTCCCTAGGTTTCACCCTAAATTTCCAGGAATTTTCCAAGCAAGCTCAGCTTGAGAACCCTAGGTATTGTTTGGCATTAGAGTTGTGAACTCCGGTTGTTCAGCATGAAAGACTGACAGATTCATTGTGGCATAAACTGCTGTCATTTAGAATCTGCTTCATCTCATTCATGAATCTTAGATGAAACAAATTGTGATCAATGATCACAGTTGGAGTCAGGAAACAATTTTTCTCCAGGCTAGTTTGGCCAGGGATTCTGGAGAGTTTTTTTTTTCTTTTGCCATCTCTTAAGCATGGAGCAGGGTCACTGTGTGTGTGGAGGGGGAGGTATTTGTGAATTTCTTGCAATGTGCAGAGGGTTGATGACCCTGGAGGTCCCTTCTAAGATTCTCTAAGATTCTAATGAAAGTTTATGCTCCAATATTTCTGTTTGGAGCAGCACAAGATTGTTCTATGTGTTTGCTGTAACACATACCTCTCACTTTCTTGGTTGTATACAGAGCAAAGCATGCAAGATGTCTGACCACAACCAGTGGGGGGGAGGGGCACACAACTGCTAGGAATTTGAGGACCGCTGTGCGTGCAAAGGATTTTAGTGTACTGTTCATAGTTTAAATGCTTCATTATACATTTAAAAAAATGCTTCTGGGAAGGTGTTTAAAGGCTAAATTTTGCATCTCAAACAATTTCAAAGAATCCTCACCTACCCTTAGATTTAAAAAAATTGCAAAGAGCAAGGATGCTTTTATTAAAGGGAAGATGGTAATAACTGTGAGATGTAGATTTTTTGGAGAAATACGATATTTCATGTTGGAAATTTCATGTTGGAAAACCCAATAGGGTTGCCAAGTCCCGTTCAGAAAATATCTGGGGACTTTGGGGGTGGAGCCAGGAGACATTGGGGTGGAGCCAGGAGCAAGGGTGTGACAAACATAACTGAATTCCAAAGGGAATTCTGGCCATCACATTTAAAGGGACTGCACACCTTTTAAACGCCTTCCCTTCACTGGAAATAATGAAGGATAGGGGCAGCTTCTTTGGAGGCTCATAGAACTGGGGAAAGGTACTGGATGCTATGCTGCAAATTTGGTGCCTCTATCGCAAAAAATAGTTTCCCCCCCCCATCAATTCTCCATTATACCCTATGGGAATCGGTCTCCCAAGGGAATAGAAGACATCCCCTCCCCCGCTTCTGATTACCCTGAAGCGGGGGGAGGGCCTCCAAACCGGAGGATCCCCTGCCCCACCCTACAACCCACACCCCCTATTTAAAAATTGCTAATTAGCTCTGAAGATCACCAGGCACAGCGCTACGTTTTCCATTTTCCAGCTTAGCTTCTACGTTTTTAACAGTAGCAGCATAGGTAAGAGATCTAGCAAATGGCCAATTACATATTTACTCAGAAGTAAATAACCCCTTGTTCAATCGGGTTTATTCCCAAATTAAGTGTGCACCGGATGGCGGTTGGCGTTTTTCCCAACATAGGGTGGGAAAAGATTCGCCCTACATTTTTGACTGTCCTCCTGTTGTTTTTAAAAATTAAACAATCGGGCCAAAGAACCCCAAACCCGATAAGACAAAAGCCGTCACGGAGCGAAGATGGACCGCTGCCCGTCTGGGTTATCTGCCAGAGAGGCTTTGAAAATTCCAGACGCCGCTGCTGGCCCTTTAAGGACGCCTCAGCCACCCTGCGTCAACTCGGGGTTGTGACGTTTATTTCTCGCGACTGGAGCCTATTGGGGGCTTCACGTGGTTTGCGCTTTGCAGGTTTTGTGGCTTGTCTGACCATGGCGGAGGTGCTGGCAGCGCCGCTGCCCCAGAAGCGCTACTACCGGCAGCGCGCGCACTCTAATCCGTTGGCGGATCACACTTTGCGCTAGTGAGTGCGGAAAGGATACGAAGCCACGAGGAATCCCCTCCTTCTCAACCCTCACGCTGACACTGTGCGCTCCCATGAGTTTCCTTTGATTGCAGGCTGCCGGGTAGAGGGTGTCTGAGTGACTTCAATCCAGACATGCTCGAAGTTTTCAATTGCTGATTGATTCTTTATAGAGGCAGTTCTATGCACGCTTACGCCCCTGGAAAGAACACTGTGAGGTTTAATGCCCTAGTAATTATAGGATCGTGCTGTGTGCAAGAGAGGTGTAACCGGGGAATATAATGAAGTCGCCCAATACCGAGCCTATTCGTGTCTTTATCCCAGTATTGCCGCCTCTGACAGGGAGCAGGGGTCCCATTCCCTGAACCCTGAGATCCTTTAAGCGGAGATACCGGAACTAATCTTGGTACTTTCTGCATGCAAAGAATGCACTTGATCGTTGACTCTTCTGCCCTGTCCCATGCCTTTGGCTTCGTATTTGCTCTTTACTATCTATCAGTTCTTGGTGGCAGACTCAGTCTGCCTGCACATTCTTCAGGGTGCACTATGAGACACAGGCAGTGCAGGGCCTATTCTCTAAGTATGCTTAAAGATTGCAACCTGAGAAATGCAGCTGTTTCTGGCTTCTCTGAATCCTGTGGTGAATCCTTGGTCAGGTGTCTTCTCACTTCCTGTTACCATTGTCTAGATACTAACGTTTATGGAAATAGTACAGGAAATATAAAAGCTGGTTTAAGCATCATGCATAAAAAAACATTCAAGTACTTGAGAACTGGGGAATTCCAGATTCAGAATTACAGTGCTACATGTAACTTGATTGATGTGCCCTTACAAGTGCGGTCCTAACAGTGCAGAGCTACTCTTCCAAATCCATTTACTTTAAGTAAACTTAGCAGAATTGTGCTAAGGAATGCACTGTGAGTGTGCTATTACTGTTAACTGTAATTTCCCTTGAGTTCAGTGGAATTTTGTTGCAAATAGATGTGGTTAAGAACAGAACAGTAGTCCGACTATATTTTTTTCTGTGGGTCTTTTGTTAAGGCCAGATCCACGCATTATTATTTAATTGTTTGCATGAGACACAAGCAATTGGAATGTCTCTTGAGACATGACTCACTGGGATATTTCTGTCTCTTGAAATCACAGGATGAGTAGCAGACCCTCACTCCTTCAGTTATGAAATGCTCCCTAATAAAGGTGTCATAAGTACATCCTGCAGAAATAGTTACACTGGATAGTTCATAGCTTCCACTTGCCAAATTCCAGTGCGATCTCTGTGTTGATCTCTTGCAGCAAAAACAGCAAAGTGGGTCTTTTAAGCCAGATTTGCTGTGGTCTGTGAATTGGAAGCCACTTGGAAGTGGCATTGCTGGGAAACTGGGAAGTGTGTTGGTATGACTCTGGGTGTTATATAAGGCTCTTTGCTTTCTTTCCTGTTAGTCCTGCCAAGCCTGAGGAAATGGACTGGTCTGAGCTCTACCCAGAGTTCTTCATGCCTTTAACCAAAGATGATCAGCACGATGACCCAAAGGACGTGGAAGAGAGAGCCAAGCCTTCCTTTCAAGTAGAATTTGCTGATATTGGCTGTGGTTATGGGGGATTACTGGGTAATTTCACACACACACACTCCGATTATTTGGTTTTTTATGTCTGGCATTTATGCTTTGTCCCTCAACCAGAAAACTCAGAGCTGGTCAGGAGGGACAGCAAAGCTTGCCTGTTTGCTGGGCCAATTGAAGGGGAATGAATGGGAGGGAGAGATTTGGGGGATCTGTTATTTGATTCTGGTTTTAACTGGAATTGTGTTTTTACTGTAAGCTACCTTGAACCACAAGGAAACACATGGTATAAATGTTTTAATAAATAAAATAGCAGTTAAACAGCATAAACACAGTAATGCAAAGGTGAAAGGGAAACCAATTTGAACCATCTCATTAATTAGGCTCAGAGTGCAGCTAGATCACTCTGGAAGTTTGTTCCAAGGGTTATGAAGGTGATTCCAAGGAAGAAAGCTTGTGAAATACTAATGCAGAAGTCCTTTTAGAGAACTTCCTCTTTCCATTTTAGAACAAGTTTTATGCACATTTTTATGTGGCACACCAGACGGACAGTTGAAATCAGGTTCCTTTGATCAATGGTTTTCAAAGTTTTTAGCATATTTTAAAAGTGGCAAAAACAAACATGATGAAGATCTGTTCAGTCTGTCAACAGCGAATTGTGAGTGCAGCCACAGACATATGATGTTGCTTTATACGTAATCAGTACATTGTTCTATTAAGGTCAGTATTGTCTTCTGTGACTGGCAGCATCTCTCCAGAATCTCAGGCAGAGGTGTTTCATGTTGCCAGCTACCAAAATTATTCTATTGTAGGTGCTAGGGATAGAAGATGAAACCTTTTCCATGCAAAGCGGAGGCTCTACGGCTGAGCTGCTATCCCTCCTCTATGGCTGTGATTACGATTTGGGGCATACAGGAAGGGGAGAGGAGAGTTAACTTTTGAAATCCTGCTCAGTTTCTTTGATTGACACCAGACACTTTTGTCAAGGCTGATAATTGTGTGGGAAGCACCATTTTTAGCAAACTGAGCAAGGGTTGAAAGGTTAAACTCCGCTCCCTGTTTGGTGCCAATCCAAAGGGTCACTTTGGGTTGCACTGTAAGCCATCCATGCATGCAGCTTAGTTTTTATGGGTGGACAGAGACTGTTCACGTTGGTTTTGGCCCTCAAACAATAATGTTACAAATAACATTATTGATGGCAAGAACAGGCTGTATAAAGAGCTTCACTCTTACAAAGGAAAGCAGAACATAAAGCCGCCCTACAGGTTACTGTGTGGGGGCTTGTTTGTGCTGCCAATGGAAACTGGATTTTAAACTAAGTGTTGAACCAGAGTTGGCCACGGTCAATATTTTGATGGGAGACCTCCATGAAAGATTGGAGTTGTTATGCAGAGAAAAGCAATGTCAAACCACCTCTGCTCATCTCTTGCCTTGAACACCCCGTGGTTGGGGTTGCCATGAGTCAGTTGTGGCTTTGGTGGAACCTTCTTCACTGAAGTTTTCAAATGAGTGACCCTAGGAACCATAGATCTATATGAGGAGTAGTGATTTCTAGCAAAGATCACATAAAACTAGTTCTTAGAAATTCCTGCGTATTTGTTGAGAAAGAATGCAATGGAAGTTAGTAATGGATGCAGTGGACAGATGGGGTTTCCAGTGAGTTGGAGAAAAGGAAGAGGTAGGTGTTGGTGGAATTCCATGCATCTCATTACATTATATTTTATGCAGGATACAGAATTCCAGCAGCTTGTTGGATCTGGTTTGGAAAAGCAGGTTCTCATGGTTTGTGTGTGTGTGCGGGGGTGGGGGGGGGGGGGGGAGATAAGCTTCACCGTGTCTGGGCAGTGCTTCATGAAATCACAGAAGATAGAGGGAGATTGAGCAGGGGCTCCAGCAATCCAGTGGTATGAGGCTTCATTGTTCTGTCTAGCTCTCTGCCCTAGAAGGAGGGAACAAAAATACACTGCTCTGGGCACAACAAAAGACAGTTTAGTAATAGCCAGTCATTTGTTTAGAAATATGCAATGTACAAATCTCAAATATAAAGTATGGACTATGGTGAGTCGATCCAGTACACCGTTTCAAATCTTCCTCAGCACCAAGGATGAATAGGTTGAATAAAAAAATAATAAAGTCCTATTTGTTGCTATCACTTTGAAGTGGGACTAAACCGGACTCCAAAGAGCTTACCATCTTAATAATTGTTATCACTTTTGGAATTTGGCCAAACCAGATTCCAAGGAACTTACAGTCTTATTTGCAAGAACTTGTGTTTATGTGGGAATCACTGCAAACGTTCACCAGTAACCGAAGCCTACAATAATTATACAGGGAGAAATTCAAATTCGACCCACCGTAGTCCATACTTTATATTTGGGACTTGTATGTTGTATATTTGTAAATGAATGACTGGCTGTTACTAAATTGTCTTTTGTTGTGCCTGGAGCAGTGTGTTTTTGATTTGTATTCGCCAAGCTGCAGTCCTTTGTTTTGACTAGAAGGAGGGAAAGCAGAACAACTGACACAGATATAGGCAATCAGGATAAAGCACAGTATGAAAGTTGCAACTGGAACAACATCACCACGAAGCTTAGGGAATTCTATTACACATTATGATTTTTCAAATTAATAAAAGCAATATATTTAAATATCACTGTGTGTAATAATTATTCTAAGCACTATATAAGAAATGCAGTGCACTTTCTATCCAGTTACAAAATTTCAAAAGTATATGACAGATATCCAGCAGTGAGTGATTAGCCACTGAAATATATACAGTCTAAAAATATTGACTTGATAAGTTGTAAACAGGAGCCTGGTACCCTTCCTGTTTCAAAACTAATCTGTTCTCATAGCAAGTCAGTGTATGATCAGAGCCTGTGTCACTACAGACTACAATCAGCCATAACATTAAGAGGATACCTGCAAAATTTCAAGGTCTATCAATCCAAATTTCAGAATAGAGAATCACCACTCTACAGTATAAGAGAGGAACAAAGCCTTCATTTACAGAGTTGGAAAAGATTCTCAAGTTTCCTTTAAGCGTCATGGTGATGCTGTTCTGGTTGTTACAAATATAGACAAGTCTGCTTCATGGCCTGTATCCTGCCTTAAACTTCAGACTAGAAAGGCTATTAATTTTGTTCAGTGGATTAATAGGGTATGAGCTATTCATGTAGATATAGATGACTTAGACCCTACTACTCCACTCTATCTGTATCTGCCTTCACACAGATTTCATAGGCTGTCATAACTATTGTAAAAAAGACCATCACTGCATGTTTTTACAGTGAGAGCTCTCTGATCTGGTGTGAACAGAAGACTACTGTGGAATCCCACAGTAGTGTTTAAAATGGCATGAGTGTGTTATCTGAAAACCTAGTTCCTAGATTCAGAGGGCAGGGATGTGCTATCTGTCACACACACAGGAACACCCTTTCATGGGGGAAGAAAGTTTGCCTATGAAAAACTTATCACATGGTAAATCTGTCGGAGCGGGAGTAGCAGAGTGAGGGAGATGACTTGCCCGACACAGGGCTTCAGGAAAGAAAATCAGGCAGACACGTGCAACTAGTGCCAAAAGGTGTATTAACATATATACACAACAAGTGCTCTCTTGTGCAGTCTATACAATATCACCTCCACGGACAAAGTGCTTCGCCTAACCACCATCTCACAGGGAGAGACCTGTGTGATGCACACACAGATCATATATAGTCCAAGCAGCCAATCCTGGCCGTGCTGACTCAGCAGATTGCATCACTTGGCTTCTGCCGGCTCAAGCCGGTCTGCTGATCAGGTCACTGTGACCTAGCCTGGCAGCTAGATCACCAGCTGTCATACTGTAGCTGTCAGACTGGGTTTATGTAGATTCTTGCTCCAACACACCTCCTAATCTATTTAAACCCAGTGCACCAAAACACTTTACACAGTTTACATACATGTCCACCAGCAACATTACAGTTCATATTTACGTAGCTCGGAACCCTTTCCGGAATTCGTTCAGGAACTCATCATGATTGTAAAACACATCATCGTGTTCCTGTTCAGCCAGCTCTTTCAGACGCTTGGCTTCAGCCTCCTTCTCCCTTGCCTCGCACTCTGCCACCCAGGCTTTCCATTTCTTAGCCTTTTCTTTTAACATTTCCTCAAATCCGGGTGGGTCTGGATTGACAGTCAGAGTGACATAGGGACACTTGTACCTAGCGGGACGTTGGCCTTTGGTGGACCTGGCAGACACCCGTGGCCCTGTGCTTGGACCAGCTTTGTCTTCTTCGGGTTGCTCTGTTCCCACCTCCTGGGCTGGTTGCTCTGCCCCTGTAATTGGGTGTTGAACCTCCTGACTCTCACACTTTACCTCCAGTTCCTGCATTTGAGGCTCTGCCTCCTGACTCTGCTCGTCAGGCTCTGTGCCAGCGTTCGGCTCACCTTCTCCAGCCCCACTGGGTGCCACCTCCTGGGCTGGAGTTCTGGGCTGCGCTCCAACATCGTTATCGCTACTTGGCAGCAGGACAAATTGTTTCTGCAAGGAGTGCAACCTTGGCCAGCTGCTTTCTTCATTGAACTGGGCACTCTTACTAAGTGTTATCTTGCATTTGCTATTGCAGAAACGATAACACCTGGCCCTTGGCTTGTAGCCCAGAAAAATTAGGCTCTCTGCCCGGACATCCCCCTCCCCGCTACTCGTGGAGTGGATGCCAACCCGAGCCCGTGACCCAAAGACTTTTAAAGAACTCAAATCTGGGGTCTTGTTCAACAGTAACCTGTAAGGCACATTTTTCACAGTATTACACCAAACCCTATTTTGCAAAAAAACAGCTGCATGTATGGTTTCTGCCCAATAGGTCATTGGCAGTTGTGCATCCTCTAACATGCAATACATCACATTCTGCAATACAGCCCCATGCCCATTTTCTCGGGGCGTTGCCGGGTTCGTCAGACGGTGGGCGATGCCCTTGTTCTCCAGCCAACGTTTCATCTGGTTAGATAAGAATTCCCCCCCTCTGTCGGTTTGTACAGCCAGGAGATTAACCCCTAATTGTCTCTCCACTGCTTTGACCCACTTGGTGAATGTCTTATACACCTCAGACTTATGCACCATGGTGAAAACCCACGCGTACCTCGTGTGGTCGTCGGTGGCCACCAAGCAGTATCTCCTCCCCGACAGACTCTTTGGCAATGGGCCAATAACGTCTAAATGGACTAGTTCCAGGGCTCGTGTGCTTTCCCTTGAGCTTTCTTTAGCAACAGCACACGCCTTGCTTTTGGTCTTCTTGCAGACCTGGCAATCCAAGTAACATTTGCAAGGATTTACTTTCAAACTAGGCACAAGCTCCAGGGTTTTCTTTAACGCCCTAAATCCGCAGTGCCCAAGTCTCCTATGGAGCAAATGTATACAATTATTGTGCACAGGCTCATTCGACACCTGAGCCACCTGGGCACAATCACTCTGGACCACATACAGTTTACCTTCCCTCTTTCCTGTCACAAGCAACTTTCCCCCACCTCCCAGGATTTTGCAGCAGGTTTTCTCAAATCTCACCTGGTATCCCTGGTCAAACAGTGTGCTAACACTCAACAGGTTAGACTGCAGTGAGGGTACATACAACACATTTTGCAACATACATTTCAGTGCAGGAAATTCCACATTGCCTGAGCAAACAGAATTGGCAGTGGTCCCATCAGCCAATCTCACATACTTATGCTCAGGACTGTCAATGTTTTTCAACAACTCCTTCTCGCAGCAGAGATGGCTCGTTGCCCCGGAGTCTAAAATCCAAGCAGACCCTGTGCTCTCTACTGCAGACGTGACCAGCCGGGTTGCTTCCTCACACGGGCTGGCGGTCCTCCGCTCTCGCCGCACACGCCCCCGCCTCTTCTCCCTCTCAGGGCAAGCTCGGAGCAGGTGCTGCGACGACCCGCATCCATAGCAGCGACGGACTGCAAACGCAGTCGGCTCCACTTCCTCCACCTTCGGACGCCTGCCAGAAGCAAAAGCTGGCTCGTTCTTGGCTGTCTTCCCGGACACACCGATAACAGCACGCTGCCTGGCCGACACCCCCGGACAGCTCACGGCCGCAATTCTCTCTTGGAAGTCAAGCAGGTGGGCACAGACGTATTCCATGGTCAGGGTCGCTACGTCCACCGTCTCCAGAGAAGTTATCAGGGGAGTGTACTCAGGTGGCAACGACGACAGCAAAATGTACACTCTGTCGTCTGGAGCTACAGTCTTGCCTCTTGCCTCCAGCTCAACGAAACAGTCCGTTAGCCGTTTGATGTGATCTTTCACACACCCTCCAGCCGGCATAACGGTGCGGAACATCCTCCTTGTCAAGGCCATGAGGGAACCAGCAGTGGTGCTAACATGCACCGCACTCAACGCGTCCCAGGCAGCCTTGGGAGTGTCCTTCCCTCGCACATAAACCAGCTGGTCATCTCCTATAGATAGCACTATGTTGGCCAGTGCCTTATCCGATAACACAGTCTCGGCAGGAGATAAGTCAGCAGGGGGGTTACTCACGAACAGCCATTGCCCTTCACGCTTGAGGTAGTGTTGCATTCTCAGGCTCCACACCGCGTAGTTGGCTGAGGTGAGCTTCTCAACGGCTACTCCAAGCTGTTGCTGAGCCATCGTGCCGACTCCTCCTCACAGCTGGCTGCCGACGTCCCTCTGGCTCTCAAACAGAGAACGGTGGTGCTTCTGTGTCCTTCACCGGCGTTCCTCGCCTCCGGCTCTTTCCAAACTCACAGTCAGCTCAACTCTCAACTCTCTCCTCCGCGCAGCGGAACCGCCCTGGGCCCATAACCCTGTCGGAGCGGGAGTAGCAGAGTGAGGGAGATGACTTGCCCGACACAGGGCTTCAGGAAAGAAAATCAGGCAGACACGTGCAACTAGTGCCAAAAGGTGTATTAACATATATACACAACAAGTGCTCTCTTGTGCAGTCTATACAATATCACCTCCACGGACAAAGTGCTTCGCCTAACCACCATCTCACAGGGAGAGACCTGTGTGATGCACACACAGATCATATATAGTCCAAGCAGCCAATCCTGGCCGTGCTGACTCAGCAGATTGCATCACTTGGCTTCTGCCGGCTCAAGCCGGTCTGCTGATCAGGTCACTGTGACCTAGCCTGGCAGCTAGATCACCAGCTGTCATACTGTAGCTGTCAGACTGGGTTTATGTAGATTCTTGCTCCAACAAAATCATCACTCCTTAAGCTGATCAGGTGAATCCACAATTATAATACAGTTATGACACAAGAGTGGAGAGTTGGGCGGAGAAGAAACATCAAGCCACCATCAAAGTTTCTGATGTTTCAAGCAGTTCCTCCTCAGAGCATCCAAGGCTCAGGCTCCTTACATTGTGATCCCTGTCATGTTTACTCAGAAGGAAATTCCAGTGAGATCAGTGGGACTTGAAGCCCCATCCTACAAAATTCAGGAAGTGGAATTTAGCTCTGTCTTGCAGAACATATGTGCTTCTGCTTAGGCAGGTTAGTGTTTGCACAGAGTGGAGACAGCCAGGAGGGGAATTTGGGGAGATGATGATACTATGTATAGCCCAACAAAACTGAAAGCGCTTCTTCCCTCATTTATTCAAACAAGATAGAGGTTTTCAAGATTATGCATGGGATGGAGAAGGTAGAGAAAAAGTACTTTTCTCCCTTTCTCACAATACGAGAACTGCCCTACAAAACTGAAAGTGCTCTCATTTATTCGAACATAATAGAGGTTTACAAGATTATGCATGGGATAGAGAAGGTAGAGAAAGAAATACTTTTCTCCTTTTCTCACAATATGAGAACTCGTGGGCATTCAATGAAATTGCTGAGCGGTTGGGTTAAAATAAAGGAAGTACTTCTTCACCCAAAGGGTGATTAACATGTGGAATTCTTCCACAGGAGGTGGTGGCGGCTACAAGCATAGACGGCTTCAAGAGGGGAATGGATAAGCATATGGAGCAGAGGTCCATCAGTGGCTATTAGCCACAGCTTATTGTTGGAACTCTCTGTCTGGGGCAGTGATGCTCTGTATTCTTGTGCTTGGGAGGTGCACAGTGGAAGGGCTTCTAGCTCCACTGGTGGACCGCTTGATGGCATTTGGGTTTTTTGGCCATTGTGTGAGACAGAGTGTTGGACTGGGTGGGCCATTGGCCTTATCCAGCATGGCTTCTCTTATGTTCTTAAGAGAATCTTAAGCATGTGTTGACCATTCATATTGAAATCTGAAAGATAAAAGGGTTTGATTTTCACAGGATCATCTGTATTGTCAGAAACAGAAGCAGACAGCCTTGTTTCAAGAATTTTATTTGATTTTACAACTTAGAAAAGAAATAAAGAAAAAAGAAAAGAGACTAAAACAGAAGCTAGTAGATAAGAAATAGCAAAATATGACACTCTTAAAGCTTAAGACCTGGATAATGTGGGGAGCCAATGTGGATACTGACAACTTGGTCATAGTCACATTTAGTCACTTGGAAGTTCAGTGTATTTTAATGCATATATAGGTATGTGCAATAGTGCTGCATTAAGGAGAGGGGAGAGTCAGCCATGGTATGAGAAGAGGATAAGCCTAGCAGAGGTGTTCAGAATGCTTCTGCAGTGTAAACTGCAAGAGAAAGAAATGCCCCCCCCCCATTATCTACTTATTTCCCATAGATGTTTTTTTCTCCTTGCCTGATTGCTACTTTCCTGATGCTGATTCTGGTTTTCTTCCATAGTTGCACTGTCTCCTCTGTTCCCGAACACCTTAATGCTGGGCCTGGAGATCCGTGTGAAGGTCTCAGATTATGTGCGAGATAGGATCCAGTCCCTGCGAGTGTCCCACCCTGGGCTGTATCAGAACATTGCCTGCATCCGCAGCAATGCCATGAAACACCTGCCCAATTTCTTCCGCAAGGGACAGGTGAGTTTCCAGGGGATTTATTCAAGGAAGGTAAAGCCATCTCTTCCCATTTACTAGTCCTAAAAAGGATTTATCAGCATTTTATGATCAAAGATCAGCCAAGAAATTTACCAGTGCAGTTTATATACAAATATAAAATTAATATACCAGGATTAAAATCCATAGTCTTTATAAGTATAATTGATTATACATTAAAATTATTGAACTAATTGGAATATCTACATTCTTATGGTCAAGGCCTCAGCACAGATGCCTGTGTGATCCTTCTTGGCTTCAGGATCCTCTAGAGTTTCCTCAAGAAAGACATTCCTGTTGTAACTTTGATATTGCTTATGGATTCTTTAAAGGGACTTCCACAAGTGCAAAAGTATGGTTAAAGCTGGCAGTGGTCCTGGACCCACCTATCTGCTCATCTCAGCTAATCTGTTGTTCCAAAATCCCATTTTGCTGTCAGACTGGCCTTTTGTTACCTAGAAAGAGCTTTTTCTCTGCTGCCCTCACCTGGTGGAGAAGCCTACTTGGTGCTGTCAGGAAGGTTCCCACCTTGTTGATTTGTTTCCGAGACAAAGTAAGGCTGAACTGTTTTGGCGTGCTTATTTTGCTGATGGGCTGTTTAGGCAGCTGAATCCAGATGGCTAAGAACAGTTCCTGTACCTGGTCTGTTGTAGGCTTAGTTATGGCTTTTTTATGTTGTTTCCTGTTGGTAGTTTTTCTTGAATGTTTATATCACATTGTAACCTGTCTTGAGATTTGTTGTTGTTAAAAAAAGTTTTAAAAAAATAATCTCCTAATCAGGGCTTTTTTGATAGCAGGAACTCATTTGTATATTAGGCCACACACCCCTGATGTAGCCAATCCTCCAAGAGCTCACATGGTTCTTCTTCCAGGGGGTGTGGCCTAATATGCAAAGGAGTTCCTGCTGCAAAAAAGCCCTACTCCTAGATAAATAAATAGTAAGGCCATGGAAGCCCTATAGCCTCGTACCATCTGCTCTTGTTGCCTAAATTCTCACTGGTGATAAAAGATACAAAGTCTCAGAGGCCATACAAAAGAGAAAAAAGATGGATTTACTTAACTGAACAAACCAAATGTTAATATAGTCTGTGCAAACAGCCCTTATATACAGAATAGTCCAGTGGTACCTTTAAGACCAAAAAAGTTTTATTTAAGGAATGAACTTTCGTATGCATGCACACTTCTTTTGATACAGTGCATGCTACAATGAAGTGTGACAATTAAGGTTAAACAGTTCACTGTGTAATACAGCAAAGTATAACAGTTGACAGTCTGCTGGCTAATTAAGACACCATTTCAAAATCTTCTTCATAATTGTTTCTGCTACAGTCTCTTTGCGGAACGGCCTTGTACAGTTGTTGTAGACTGTGTATAAAAGACAAGAGTCTTAAAGCATCTTAATCTTAATGATATGATACAGCATCTAAGTGGACTTATTTACATTGGAAAAAAATAATACTGTTTGTATCAGTCAATCGTGGAAGAAAAAAGAGAGGCATTGAAATAATACATGTGTAACACATAAAATATAAACCAGTTAGTGGAAATAAAAGTATAAAGAAAAAAGGAAGGATGCAACAAAAAGAAGTTAAGTAGTTCAAACTTAGAATTCTAAAAATCTGTCATCTCATATATGGTTCTGGTAATCTTTCATGTACAGCTCTGATAACAAGGAGGCCAAGGTAAATGGAGATTGCATCAATTCCACATATATGAGCTGAGAAGCCAAATTTTTAGGCTATTCCTAAGGTACTGTCCCTTTCCTAGCTCCTGGCTGGAAGGAACAGTATGCAGCAGCTTGGCTGAAGCGGAGCAGGTCTGGTCAGAGCCTGGAAGGGAGACATCCTGAAGATAAAGGCAATAATAACAACTGTCCCTTTTGGAGGAGAAATGAAGATCCACTCAGTTGGCTTGACAGTAAAGTCAGAAAGACTGCAGAACAGTTTCTTGGGGGGAAAGTTCCATAGAATAAACTGGGGCTTACTACTGAGTAGACCTGCTTAGGTTTGCTCCCTAAGACTCAGGGTGCTGTTTAAACTGCAAAGCTCTTGAGACTTAACCTTTTCCTGCGGTGATGGTGGTGGCATTTTTCCATGTTTCCGCAGTTGTGCAAAATGTTCTTCCTCTTCCCCGACCCTCACTTCAAGAAGACAAAGCACAAGTGGAGAATTATCAGCACCACCTTGCTGGCAGAGTATGCCTATGTCCTGCGTGAGCAGGTAAGTCTGTGAAATGTGCTTCGGATATTCCTAGCCTCCCCAACAGGAAGGGACTTGCATATTTATTTGTTTAAATATTTATACCTCACTTTTCTCCTTACTGGGGACATAAAGTGACTTACAACATTCCTCTCTTCTCTGTTTTATCCTCACAACAACCCTGTGGGGTGAAACTGAGAGTGTGACTATCCAAGGCTATCCAGCAAGCTTCCATATGACAGAGCAGGGATTCACACCTGGGTCTCCCAGATTCTAGTCTAGAAGTATAACCACTACACCACAGTGATTATCTTGGTGCATCTTTGGAGGGAACCGGAGGCTGATGGGAAATGGTGTGCTCCTAACTACCTAAAACAACAGTAATATGAAACTCTTTTTGTTAGGATCAACCAAAATATAATGAGATGAGATACAAGCTTTTGGATCTGCCAGAACTTGTCATCAGGCTGGTTATTTAGTGCAAAAAACAGAAGGGGAGAGGGGAAAAGTGAGTTCTTAAAATGAATGAAGCATCATTTAAAAGAAGATGGTATTGGATTTATAAAAGGTAAAAGTAGTCCCCTGTACAAGCACCAGTCGTTTCCAATTCTGGGGTGATGTCGCATCATGACATTTTCACGGCAGACTTTTTATGGGGTGGTTTGCCATTGCCTTCCTCAGTCATCTACACTTTCCCCCCAGCAAGCTGGGTACTCATTTTCCCAACCTCGGAAGGATGGAAGGCTGAGTCAACCTTGAGCCAGCTATCTGAACCCAGCTTCCGCTGAGATCGAACTCAGGTCGTGAGCAGAGAGCTTGGACTGCAGTACTGCAGCGTTACCACTCTGCTCACACCCTTACTCTGAGTCTTGGAGCAGCTTAAGAACATAAGAGAAGCCATGTTGGATCAGGCCAATGGCCCATCCAGTCCAACACTCTGTCACACAGTGACCAAAAATTTATACACACACACACACTGTGGCTAATAGCCACTGATGGACCTATCTAACCCCCTCTTGAAGCTGGCTATGCTTGCAGCTGCTACCAACTCCTGTGGCAGTGAATTCCACATGTTAATCACCCTTTAGGTGAAGAAGTACCTCCTTTTATCCGTTGTAACCCGACTGCTCAGCAATTTCATTGAATGCCCACGAGTTCTTGTATTGTGAGAAAGGGAGAAAAGTACTTCTTTCTCTACCTTCTCCATCGCATACATAATCTTGTAAACCTCTATCATGTCACCCCACAGTTGACGTTTCTCCAAGCTAAAGAGCCCCAAGCGTTTTAACCTTTCTTCATAGGGAAAGTGTTCCAAACCTTTAATCATTCTAGTTGCCCTTTTCCGCACTTTTTCCAATGCTATAATATCCTTTTTGAGGTGTGGTGACGAGAATTGCACAGTATTCCAAATGAGACTGCACCATTGATTTATACAGGGGCATTATGATACTGGCTGATTTGTTTTCAATTCCCTTCCTAATAATTCCCAGCATGGCGTTGGCCTTTTTTATTGCGATCGCACACTGTCTTGACATTTTCAGTGAGTTATCTACCACGACCCCAAGATCTCTCTCTTGGTCAGTCTCTGCCAGTTCACACCCCATCAACTTGTATTTGTAGCTGGGATTCTTGGCCCCAATGTTAATTACTTTGCACCTGGCCACATTGAACCTCATCTGCCACGTTGACGCCCACACACCCAGCCTCAACAGATCCCTTTGGAGTTCCTCACAATCCTCTCTGGTTCTCAGCACTCTGAATAATTTAGTGTCATCTGCAAACTTGACCACTTCACTGCTTACTCTCAACTCCAAATCATTTATGAACAAGTTAAAGAGCATGGGACCCAGTACTGAGCCCTGCGGCACTCCACTGCTTACCGTCCTCCACTGCGAAGACTGCCCATTTATACTCACTCTCTGCTTCCTATTAATTAGCCAGTTTTTGATCCACAAGAGGACTTGTCTTTTTACTCCATGACACTCAAGCTTACTAAGGAGCCTTTGATGAGGAACTTTATCAAAAGCTTTCTGGAAGTCAAGGTAAACAATATCTATCGGGTCTCCTTTGTCCACATGTTTGTTCACCCCCTCAAAGAAATGTAACAGGTTAGTGAGACAAGATCTTCCCTTACAGAACCCATGCTGAGTCTTCCTCAATAACTCGGGTTCATCAATGTGCCTACTCATTCTGTCCTTGATAATGGTTTCTACCAACTTTCCCGGTATTGAAGTCAGACTGACTGGCCTATAGTTTCCCGGATCTCCTCTGGAACCCTTTTTAAAGATGGGGGTGACATTTGCTACCTTCCAGTCCTCAGAAACGGAGGCAGATTTCAATGAAAGATTACATATCTTTGTCAGAAGATCCACAAGTTCAACTTGGAGTTCTTTCAGAACTTTTGGATGTATGCTATCCGGACCTGGCGACTTATTAGTTTTTAATTCGTCTATCAGTTGTAGGACCTCCTCTGTTGTCACTTCAATCTGACTCAGGTCTTTCAACACCCCTTCCAATATAAGTGGTTCTGGAGCAGGCAAACACTTCTCATCTTCCACAGTGAAGACGGAGGCAAAAAATGCATTCAGCTTCTCAGCCATTTCCCTATCCTCCTTCAGTAATCCTTTTACCCCTTGGTCACCCAAGGGCTCCACTGCCTCCCTGGCTGGTTTCCTGCTTCTAATATATTTGAAGAAATTTTTATTGTTGGTCTTTGTTTTTTGCTATATGCTCCTCATAGTCCCTTTTTGCCTGCCTGATCACAGTCTTGCATTTGATTTGCCACTGCCTGTGTTCCCTTTTATTAATCCCACTTGGACTAGCTTTCCACCACTTAAAGGAGTCCTCCTTACCTTTTACAGCTTCCATTACTTTGTTTGTTAATCACTTGGACTAGCTTTCCACTGCTTAAAGGAGTCCTTCTTACCTTTTACAGCTTCCATTACTTTGTTTGTTAACCATGCAGGCCTTCTCTTATACCTGTTTGTGCCTTTCCTAGCTTACAATCTCCTTCCTCCCCCACAACAGACACCCTGTGAGGTAGGTGAGGCTGAGAGCGCTCTGACAGAAGCTGCCCTTTCATACTATGGCTGACCCACGGCCATTCCAGCAGCTACAAGTGGAGGAGTGGGGAACCAAACCCAGTTCTCCCAGATAAGAGTCTGCACATTTAACCACTACACCAACCTGGCTCCATTTAAAACCCTGTGAACTCTAGAAGTTTTCCCATTATGCCCTGAAATATATCCTTTTGTCTTTCTCCCCACTCCCTTTTGGGTTCGTATTCTTAAAAACATGCCCCCCCCCAAAACCTCCAATTCTGATAATCCAACCTGATGAAGAGTTCTGCAGCATTTGCAAGCTTGCTTATTCTTTTTATGACATTTTGGTGGGTCCTGATGAAAAGATTTTATTTATTTATAGGACCCCAAGGCAGCTTACAAGAAAGAGGAAAAGTTCCAAATGACAAAAACAAATGAACAAAGAAAAAACAGGTGAATCTGAGCTGTCCTCAGTCTGTAAAGTGGAGTCTCGTGGGTTCCAGGCTAAGAGCCAGTAGGCTGTTGTCCTCCAGCTTGCACCTCTGAGCCTACCCAGGTAATATATCTGCAGGAAGAGGAGGAAAAGCGTCAGCCTATATGGACCTCCACTGCAGCTGGCTTATCATCATTTCTCCCCTTTACCATATTACACTACTGCTGCATCAGGAATTTTTCTACAGGCCATCGCTGCCACCAGTTCTCTTTGTCACTTCTTTAAGAGGATGCTCTTCATTTCTGGCTGTTCTGCAACAGAAAGGTCAGGCCACCCGATGACCCCCTCAGCGCATGTTTACACAGGCACCATCCCCATTCTCAGTCAAGCTCTTCAAATCTTCAGCTGCTGAGCCAATGTGGAAAAAAGGTTCCCTGAAAAATGTGGCACCTTTGGCTAGAGGCTCAGTCCAGGAGACAGTGTTGGCAGATAGGCTTCTGTTGTGGATTTCTGGAAGGAAGGCTGTCTGGGGAGTCTTTGGGAAGTTTGACAGATGAAGATGCTTCAGTGAGGGGTGTCTGGCTTAAACCTCCCACCATGCCAACGTGTCTATACCTATTCGTTTCCTGCCAATAGCCTGTAACCAATTCCATATGTTGCTGTCAAACCATATAGGTAAATAATCTCTTTTCAAAGCCTGTGTATCAACACTTCTCAGAGTCTGGAGAAAAAAAGCACCTTTTCATCCCTTGGGAATCTTAGATCCCAAGAACAAGGGCAGGGTGCTAATTAGTGCCTGAGGGCAAAAGATTAATGCTTCCCTGCATCCAACTGAGCGAGCCAGGGGTTGGCAGGAGTCCTGGTAGGCAAAACGTTGCATCATTCCCAAACTTTCAGCAGCCTCCTTTAGGGCTCTCTGGCTGCCTGAGTGTTCCGCTGCTAAAGAAAAGAGAGAGCCCTTTTCTTTTCTTGTGTCGTCACTTCTGGGCTCAGAACCTGCAGATCTAATCTTGGCGATGAATCAGCATGGGGCCTCACCCAGCACTAGGGTGAATCACAGACAGCGCTGTCAACATCTCCCCAAAGGCACTACCTTTGGAGGAAGAGGCTGGGTGCAGCTTCTGCTGCCACTTTGAGGTGCTTCCTGTAAGTGACGGTAACGGTGGCGGCGGCGGCAACCTGCAGCAGCAGCCATACAAACCACCATGGAGGTTGTAATAGCTGAGCCTTGGGCCATGAGGAAATTAGGGCCTTGTTAAGTTAGGAACAACTCATTTTTGACCAAGTCACCATGGTGTAGTGGTTAACAGCAGTAGACTCTAATCTAGAGAACCGGGTTGATCCCCCACTCCTCTTCCACATGAAGCTAGCTGAGTGACCTTGGGCCAGTGACAGTTCCCTCAGAACTCTCTCAGCCCCACATACCTCACAAAGTGCCAGCTGTGGGGAGAGGAAGGGAAGGCAATTGTAAACCACTTTGAGACCCCTTAAGGTAGAGAAAAGTGGGATATAAAAACCTCCTCTTCTTCAAATGGGAGGTTTCTGTTAGATCATTAAGTGCATAAGAAGAGCTTGCTGGATCAGACCAGGGGTCCATCCAGTCCAGAATACTGTTTCACACAGCAGCCATCAAGACACCTGAGAAAACCAAAGAAACAGGCCAAGGCCACCCCTGCTGCTTCCCAGCACTGAGATTCAGATGTTTTTCTGCCTCTGTAGATGAAGGCTTCCTTCAGTCACCATGGCTGGTAGCTGCTGGCATTCTTCTCTATTCTTTCCCTTTAGCGTGCATTGCTTTTTGTTCTAGGCATATCCCCCCCTCCCCAGTTACTGCCTCAGTGTCAACCTGATGTCTGACCCCTCAGAGACCCTTGTATGTTTGGCACTCTTCCCCTTATGATCTCTTTGTTGCTTACGCAGGGACTGGTGTACACCATCACAGATGTGGAAGAAGTGCACAAATGGATGGTAAAGCATTTCCAAGAGCATCCACTCTTTGAGCAAATACCGTTAGAAGAACTGGTAAGCAAGAGGGGAGAGAGACTCTGGAATGTACATCACATTTGACAGTTCTGTGCATGGCTCATAGAGTACAGTGTCTGTGAAAATGCATCCTATTGATGCCACTTGTTCTCTGGGGTTCCAGATTCCTGTTACAGCTTGTGGGGCCATTTGTGAGCAACCTACAGCCGTGACCTCTTGGCATAAAACTTTTTAAAAGTACCCCCAAAAGTGATTACTCTAAAGATATATACAGATGCAAAACCTTGAAGCTTTGGGGAAAAGCAGGGTATAAATGTTTTAATACAGTGTTAGGCATTTTGTAAATAATTGCAATAACCTTGCAAGGGAATAATAAAAATAACCGTTATATATCACATTTAGTTAGAAGTCAGCAGAGGTAATCCTGTTTATTTCTCCTGACACAATCAGGACCCATAGCAGTTAAATCACTATAGGTTTAAAAAACCCTTTTTATTACAGTAATTAAAATACACCATTCAAACAAGTAAACAGATTAATATACTTATTGGGTTTTTTAATATAAATATATATATATATATATATATATATATATATATATATATATATATATATATATATATATATATATATATATATATATATATATATATATATATATATATAGTTCAGTTAGTAAACATCAGCAAAATCAGATGGGTCTCCATGATGACTTTTGCCTCACTTTCTTCTTTGCATTTTTGTATTTTGTGTGTGAGTATATGTCTGTGTGTGTGCACGCACATGGTGATTGACCCCTTCTAGGGGCCTGGAGGACATTCAGAGAGGTGGCTGAATAAATCCTGCCCCTGTCCTTCCAACTGCTGGTATTCCAAGGAGGTCTCCCATCCAAGTACTTGCCAGAGTCAGCCCTGCTTAGCTTCCGAGATTGGACTTCCTGGGCTATCCAGGTCAGGGCACCTTTGCCTCACTTCCTTGACATACTTGGTTATCTCCATCTGTTTCAGAGAGCAACAGATTCCTAAAGGAGCCTTGTTAATTTATTAGTTCAGGCCATTTTTTTCACAGTGGGGAATTTGCTCCCTTCCTCTCAGGATGTTTCCCCTGAGCTTGGTGTAGGCCTCAGGATGGCAGTGGTAGAGCCTTCAGTTTGGGGTCTGATTGAGGACCCCCCCCTTAGGCTTACAGTTCTTGTCCCTTCCCATTGGGAGGAACCTAATTTTATTGGCAAGCTATTGGATGGTGAGAGTCTGTTTCTTGACCCTTGAGAGTACTCAGAGGGGTGATGACTGGGCTCCATCCATTTGTATTGTATCTGAATAACATTTGCCTCTCTTTCTCCAACAGGCAAGTGATCCTGTTGTTGCTCTCTTGGGAACCTCAACTGAGGAAGGGAAGAAGGTTCAGAGGAATGGAGGCAAGACTTTTCCTGCTGTTTTCCGGCGTGTCGCAGACAAAACCCTGAAGGAGCCACTGGATAAAACACAGGAAGTGGCCAGGACATGACCGGGGGATTTCCTGAGCCCTGACAAGATTCACGTTGGCCGTGCCTTCCTCTCAGTGATGGGGAGAGGCATTACAGCAACAGTGGAAAGGACTAAATATTTATCTCCATAGTGGAGTCAACCTTCTATAAATATAGAAGGGAAATCCCTTCAGAGAAGTACTGCACAGTTGTGTAATAGATTGCCTGGATCTCATTGGTGTTCATGTTGCCCATAGCAGGGCCACGATGCATAATAATGACCATAGTAGCTGAACTGCAAGTGCCACAAGCATGGAACAAGATCAGTGATTATATGGGGTTCCCCACTCCATAGCACTTATTGTCATTTTATTTTTGAATAAATAATACTGGAAGACTGACTCTGAGTTACTTAATCTAGTCTGCTCTCCAATACAGCATTTCAATGAGAATGTACCTTGGTGGTTTCGTAGACTGTAAGCTCACCCATATGTGTTAGCAAACAGAGCCTCTCCCTGTTTCCCTGCTCATCTGGTGACTGGCAATTGGCACAGGGTAGGGGTGAGCCACAACATCTACACCTGCTGCCAGATCAGTGCCAATTCTAAACCCCCTGGGACTTGGAGAGAGAGTTCTGCCACAATTAGAATGGGTGCCCTTTTTGCATTTCCTCCTGCAGCTGGAGATAAAATTTGAGCTCACGGAATCCAGAGTGTGGATGTCTTGAGATGGTGTTTGAGGGTTGAGATTTCTGAAATGGATGAAATGGAGATTTCTGAACTGGATCAAGTCTCTTTGAGAAATTCCTTGCAAGAGTCGCACCTTGTAGAAGCTTCCAATACAGGAGGATCTGCCTAGTAGATTTGCGTAAGGCAAAGCTGCTTCTCCTCTTTAATTAACAATAGCTAATAATCAGTTTCACGAAAAACTTTTAACCCTATGACGGTCCACGTTGGGTAGGAACAGACCTCAGTATTTGATTTTTTTGCAAGCTGAGCATAAAATTTGTTGCAGAATGGTAGAGTGCATGGCATGATTATTCAGTTATTAATGGGTTGGATCAAGGTAGTTTTTTTTCAAATGGCAGAATGGAACTGTCCTGCCTCCCCTTCCGTGATCACCACAAAATGCTGCTTTTGGGGAACAGGGGTCCTTGAAGAATGACATGAAGGGGGGTTTGCAGCAGGAAGAGAGAATTGGTAAGAAATGCCAATTTAGGCTGGATCTATCTAGTACTTGGAGAAATAGCCATTTGCCTCCTAATGGAGTCTGAAAGGAAGAACTGGAAGTAGATATTTCAAGATGGTCTATTTCCCCCAATTTAAATCTTCCCAATGAAGCTACTCTTTGCCCAGGAGAGCAAAAGGTAGCTGAGGGTGCAGGGATTTCCATTAGGAAAAATCCCTCCCATCAGTGCTGCAGTCCCAATCCTTTCTCTTAGCCCTCCCACCCCATTTTAGGAGCTGCTTTTAATTTTTAAATGTGAAAGATGCACTGGTAAATGCACTAAAGAGGGGTACATGATTGCTCTCTTTCGACGATGAAGAAGAGATTGGATTTATACCCCACCCTTTCCTACCCAAAGGAGTCTCAGAGCAGCTTGCTATCTCCTTTCCATTTCTCTCCCCACAAAAGACACCATGTGAGGAAGGTGGAGCTGAGAGAGCTCTCACAGAAACTGCTCTTGAGAGGAACAGCTCTGCAAGAACTTATAACTGACTCAAGGTCACACCAGCAGGTGCATGCGAAGGAGTGAGGAAATCAAACTCAGTTCTCCTAGATAAAGAGTTTGCACACTTAACCACTATACCAAACTGGCTCCCTCAGGAGGGCAGGGAGCTGTTCCTGTTGGCAGCAGAGGATAGAACTGGTAATGGGTTTAAATTAAGGTCAGGAAGGAACCGGCTGGATATTGGGGGTGGGGGGGATACAGAAAGAGTTTAACGGTGGGATCAGCTACCTAGGGAGGTGGTGAGCTCCCCCTCACTGCAGTCTTTAAGCAGCAGCTGCACAAACACTTGTCAGGGATGCTCTAGGCTGATCCTGCATTGAGCAGGATACGGCCCCTTCCAACTCTTTGATTATGTTCTATATTTTCCCTTCTCTTTGGCCCTCACTCAAAGTGATTCATCTTGGAACAGTAAGGCAAGGTAACAGGCTAAATGTGTGCGTCTTGGTGATGGCTCCCCTAGTTCTTACTCCTAAGGCTAAACAGTTGTATGAGCTAAACCTGAGTCATCCTTTTACTTATTCCTCAACCTCAGCTGAGCAGGAATAGCCTGTTATTGTGCCCAAAGGGTGGCCCACTCACTTGCAGGCTGGGGTGTGTGAATCTCTTCATTGCTACTGCTACTGAAGGCAGCAGAGCCCTTGCTACAGGCAAGTTGCAATTTTTTAAAATGGCAGGGTTTGGCAGACTGCTGAAGACATCTGCTGAGAACGAAACGTCTGGAAGGAAAACTTTCTCCAGTAGAACACGGCACTTGATCCCGAAAGATTCTACAAACCCTAACATCTGTTTCTCTTCCACACACCCCAGTCCAGATGTAAGGATTTGTATCTGTCAGGCTGATTAATACCGAAACAGTGATGATGCTCCCTGGCTATGGGCTTTTTTTGAAGGAAAATCCCCTTGTTCTTCCCACAACTTGACCATACTGCGTTTGTGGAATCTGGCTCTCCTACACGTATTGTCTCAGAGTCATCCTGCTCAACATGCATCACCATACAACAATGGTACTGCAGGATGAGACCAAATCCCCTGTAGTCTGGAGTTCTTGTCTTTGATAAAAGGGCATGATGGGACATAGGCTGGCCTAGCTGGAAATGGCTGTTCTAGAAGCATACTGGCTCGTTGCCTAGATCAACATGGGTCATCGGATGCTCACTGCAATGGAAGTGGTACCTAAGGAGAACTTTGAGCCAGCCCCACCAGCCAGCATGTGATATTATCTCTGAACCTAGTGGTATCAGTGGGAGCAAAGTCCTCCAGTCTATTTAAGATGTCAAAAGGCACTGATTGGCCTACCCTTGAATTTCTATAATCCTTTTAACGGTAATTCAAGTTGGTGTCTGTTACAACACCTTGTGGTAATGAAGTTCATAAATCTATGGCAAAAAGAAGTGCTAATTTTTTTTTCTTTTAAACTTAATATGGAATGATAAATGCATTACTGTGCTGGTCTATGACTATAATTAAAGCTCATTCAGAATGATAAAGAACAATGTTATATCCTTATATCCTCTAAAATAATTTTTGTAGTCTGTATAACTAGTCCCCCTTCATATGTAACATTATAACAAGTAAACAAACTCAAAGGGTTGAGCATTATCCTGTAATCTTATATTCTAATAATTAATAAAATTGATATTTTTTTTTACAAACTTGTCATTTTTGACTGATCTTTTAAAGTATGGCAATTTAAACCTAAAAGTAGTTGACCAAAATAATATATTTTCCCCCAAGAGAAGGCAATACATGCTTTAGCAGTACTAACTTCCTCTCTCTCTCTTTTTTCTATAGAGACTTAGGTCAGTAGCATTCCCTGTCTCCTGGTGATTTTCACTGAGCCTCCCATTCTGTGGTCAAAATGAAATAGGCCTCTTTATGAAGATCAGATTTCTCGCTGGTCTTCCCCAGCCCAGTTTTCCTTTCAATATGTTGAAGACAGCATGATCAGTGGGACCAGTTATAGGAACTCAGCTTTCATAAGACCGTAACCTCCCTTAACTTACCATCCCTCAGGCCTTCAAGTGTAACTCAATGTAAATTAAACCCTTGTCCTCCAATTGATATTTAATCCTTTTGGGGGACATTTATGTGAAGAATCGTCCCTTGAGAAGCCCTGTATAAAAGAAATGATATTTTCTATATTAGTACTGATATGTTGCTTTTTCTCAGAGATCAAAACATGTTGTGTACATTGTCTCAGTATACTTTAAAATGGGACAAGCAATAACCCTTAGGCCAAATCTGGACAGTGACATAAAGCTGCCACCTCGACTACTGATTCCAGAGCCAATGTGGGGTTCAAATGTCACATAAGAAGGGCCCTGATGAATCAGACTGATGGTGCATCTAGTCCAGCATCCTGTCTCACGCAGCGGCCAACTAATTTCTCTGGATGGCCAATGATGGGGCATAGAGGCTGAGACCTTCCCCTAACGTTGGCTCCTGGCTCTGGGATTCAGATGTTGTGGAGGTTCCCCTCAGTCACCATTGCTAGTAGCCTTTGACAGACTTATTATACTCCATGATTCTAACTAATCCCCTTTTAAAGCTGTTTATTCCTGTGGCCTTCCCAACATGACAAGGGTGTAGGAAAACATTTTTTCTCTGATGCCCCATACTGTTGTGATGCTTCAGTGTACCACCTGGGCTTTCCTCAACTTTTTTGTAATCTTTACCAAACCTGGTGCATGGCAGGGTTTTGAACAATATCAAAGGAAAGTTGGGCTGGCTGACATCTGGGCAGGAAAGCCTGGACTTTCCCAGCCTTGTCCACATAGCTGCCATTTTCCCTGCCCCAGTCTTCATGGAGGCCATTCCCCCCTCCCCGGCATGCCAAGTGGTTTTTTAAAGGCTTTTAAAAATGGGTAATTGGCATATCCATATAATAGTACACTGGTGTGTCTATTGTTGTTTTTAGATGGGAGAAAACTCTCAGAAAATCCACTCTGTTGCTATGGAGGAAAGTGGCCACCATGGGAACTGGGATAAGGAAAATGCAGGGAAATCTGCCCTCTAGAAGGCCTGCTGCTGCTGCACTGTGTTGGCAGTTACAGCAATATTGGAGATCCTGTAAGGCAGCAATGTTATGCAGAAAAGGCTGCAGTCACAGAGCGTCTGACATGAATCTTGTGTGAAGACCTGTAATTCCTTCCACTTCAAAAGTACCTCGTACAAGACTCAAGTGAAAATGTCGGACACAAGACTCATAGCGACAGGATGCATAAAAGATGACAGAGCTAGGAATATTAAAAACAAAACAGCTTTACTTCTGCCATGGATGTATTTGTTATGAAATCTAGTTACTGTGTAATTCCTAGGCTGCTTCCCTATTTCGCTCTGTTAAACCAAAACAGACTGATTAATGATATCATGACGTTATGCTGCAACCACCATGGTTAAAAAGTAAAGCATTCATAACGCCAGTGCATTGTAGTTGGGCTGTGGTTCTTAAAAACTTATGTCACAACACATCTTCCATAAGTGAATCAGTAAGAAACCTATTTAAATTTACCCTTGTACCTTTACCGTGCTCTGCCTTCCCTGCGCTCCTAGTGGCTGAAGTGTAGAACTGAATTACAAATTAAATAAATCTGCATTCTGAATGCAGCATGTAGCTTGCTTCAGGGGGCCTCCAGCTGACATGGGTCACAGGAATTTTGTGCCCCCCCCCCCGCTATCCCCCTCTTGATGGCCCTGAGTACCTGTCACTGGGGAAGGTGCTTATATACTGGCAGGCAACTCACCTATGGCATCTTCCAAAGGCATTGCTAGCACCTGTCTCATTCACCTTTGTTGTTCATTGAATGTCCACACATTATTACTATTATTTGTTTTCAATTTATAACCTGCCCTTCTTTCAGTGGGCTCAGAGCAGGGAACAACAATTAATAAATATACAGTGTTAAAATTAATTCATACAATCAAACAATATGACAATCTTTAAAAAATATTTAAAGGAGAACTATCGAATGCCTATGACAGCCAGTTTGTTGTAGCAGGTATGACTGGGCAGACCCAGGTTCAAATCGTTATTCTACATGAACCTTGCTAAGTGACATTGGACCAATCACTATCTCTCAGCCTAGCCTACCTCGCAGGGTTTCCAGGAATACAAAGTGGGGGAGAGCCATATATATGCTGCCACAAGCTCCTTGAAGGAAGGGTAGAATAAAAACATGCTAGGTAGGATAAAAACTTTAAGAAAGGGTAGAGTAAAAACTGCTACAGCCAGTGTGGTAGAATAGTCAGCAAACAGAGACTGGTTAGACCCAGGTTCAATCTTCTACAAAAGTCTGTCACAAAATTCAGTTGGGCCAAACATTATAAATGGGCTTAATATACCCAGCAAAGATGGTGTGAGGATAAAGGGGGAGGGGCTAATATAGCCGCTCTCACCTGGATAGCCTAGGCTAGCCCAATCTTGTCAGATCTTGGAAGCTAAGCAGATCTTGGTCAGTATTTGGATAGAAGGCTACCAAGGAAGTCCAGGATTGCTACACAAAGGCAGGCAAAGGCAAACCACTTCTGAATGCCTTTTGCTTTGAAAACCCTATGGGGTTGCCATCAGTTGGCTGTAACTTGACAGTGTGGGTGGGGGGAAAGTAACCTACATTTCTCTTGGTAAAAGAGCAGGATAATTATTATTATTTATCTAAAACATTTAAATATTTTAATAGTCTAATGCACTCCTTTTCACTAAGCTGTAGCTTCCATCAGAGAGTGTTCTGGAAGCATATGGCAACTTTAGCTTGTTCTGAGTCCTGTGATTTCCAGGAATCACTAATGCCTGGTTTTCTTGTACAATCCACCAGCATCTATTCTACATTTCTTTGATGTGCTCATAGTTCTAATATGGCTGCAGAAGCATTCACATTCACTTCCTGGATCAATCTGGCAAGCAAACTACAGGGTACCTATATTACTTTGGGTGATTTCTACAAAGTGGAGTTCCCCAGTTAAGTTGTGTGGGGAAGAATTCCCTTCTTTAGGAGGAGGAACTTTAAAAAATCGCAGTTGTGTGACTCTCATGGTCTCTTCCATGATACAGGCATGCAGTGATGACTTGCAGGTGCAACCGAGCCCTCAAAACTCCAGTGCTTTAGGACTTCCATGTTGCCTCTCGCACACACAGTTCTTCAAGGGAGGCCAACTGCATGTTCTGCCGTGCACCATCAAGTGATAAGAAACCAAATATATGTGTGAACCCATGTTAAGTACCAAAGTGGTAATGGATTTATCCCATATGGATTTTGCAGAAATGGGAGACGGAGCATTCGTACCATCAACCATGATCCAAGAACCCTACGAACTGGAAAAGGTTCCGTTTCTGAGAGAGACAGAGTAACAGATTGTTACAAGTTTAACCAGAGAAAACTACAAGGTCTACTGTCTATGTCAGGAAAACAATCAACCATCCAGGAGGCTAACAGAAGCTCTCTGGAAACAGAACTCATCTGATGAAGTGAGCTCTTAACTTATGACAGCTGATGATGGAATAATCTTGGGTCCTTATGATGCTGCTGGATTCTTGTGCAATTTTGTTACAACAGAGTAAGCTCTCAGAAATCTTTTCTGCCTATGAAAAGTAAGGAAGCAATGTACGCTAGAAAAATGTGGCTTCTATTGACTCTTTACCCAGTGCACCTTCCAAAATTCTAGATGGCCAGTAATGTCAAAATGTAACAGCAAAATAAAAACAGAAGTCCGGTGACACTCAATGCATTTGACAAAGGGAGCTTTGACTATTAAAAGCTTGTACCCTTAGTATTTTCATCATAATGTATCTGAGCACTGGTGGTGAGATGAAGCTCACTTAAATTAAATTCCAGGTTGCCATCTAAAAGACTACTGTAGTTTGATTCTTCTCTCTGCCTTGCAAAGGGACCTGTGTGATCTACTTTATTTATTTCTCAAATTTATATCCCGCCCTCCCTGCCGAAGCAGGCTCAGGGCGGCTAACTGCAGACTACTGTAATGCCCTCTACATGGGGCTGCCCTTGTCTTGTATCCGGAAACTGCAGTTGGTGCAGAATGCAGCAGCCAGGCTGTTATTGGGTCTCTCTATACAGGAGCACATACAGCCAAGGCTGCGGGAACTGCACTGGCTGCCAATAGTATTCCCGATTCACTACAAGGTGCTGGTTATCACCTTTAAAGCCCTATCTGACCGAGGATCTGTCTACCTTATGGACCGTCTTTCCCCACATGTTCCCCAGAAGGTACTTAGATCTGGATCACAGAACTTATTGTCAATCCCCGGGCCGACGGAGGCGAAACTGAAGGCTACCAGAGAAAGAGCCTTCTCAATTGCGGCCCCCCACTGGTGGAACCAACTTCCAGAAGAAGTAAGGGCCTTGCAGGACCTTGCTCAGTTCCACAAGGCCTGTAAAACAGCTCTATTTCGACTTGCCTTTAGTTGAATTACAGTATAATGCCCAAATTTAAAACAATTTTGGTGCTAGCGTTGATTCCATTAAATTCAGCAATGTTGGGCATCATAATGTAATTCAACTAAAGGCAAGTCGAAATAGAGCTGTTACTTCTTCTGGAAGTTGGTTCCACCAGTGGGGGGCCGCAATTCAGAAGGCTCTTTCTCTGGTAGCCTTCAGTTTCGCCTCCGTTGGCCCAGGGATTGACAATAAGTTCTGTGATCCAGATCTAAGTACCCTCTGGGGAACATGTGTTTTAAAATTGTTTTAAAATTATTTAATAGGTATTGGTTATTGTTAAAATTTTACCTGCATTACTGTTACTGTTACTGTGGGTTTAAGGAAAAGCCACTGACCCTAAACCTGAAATATGTTTACATCTAGCAAGCTTCGCCCAATTAAATCTGAATTAAATCCTTTTGTATTCCATTTAAAAACTGTTACACACTGCAGACTGCAAAGCTTTCCCATATGTCTTTTTCTCTCCTTCTCTGCCTGCCCCCCTCCCACAACTGAACATGTATCTTGAAGAAGAATTCTGGAGAACTTGAAAAATTGCTCACTGCTTCGTGCCAAGACACCTTCCCAAGAATGAGGTGACGGTTGCCTTCATTTTTAACTTGGATTATTTTAACATATACGCAGACAGACTCAACTGTGTGTGTGATTAAACTGATTTCACAGAGGTGTATTCCCAAGTGTCCAGTTCCTGGAATCTGCAACATTACAAACGCCATTTTTTGCACTGGCAAAAAAAAGAGGAAAAAAACACCGTTAAAAAAAGCTGGAACTCTCATTTGTGTGGGGCAAGTTTACAGGTGACGTTTGTGTTATGTGGATGCACAGAAGGTAGTGATCTTTCCAGATCAAATGAACCCCAAACAAAACGGTGTGATCACATGCATCCAAGTACAATACCAAACAAATGCTTGCAAAAAAGCAGCAATAACTCTTATTTAAGGCACTTCGCAGCTAATGACACAGACATCAATCTGCTATTCTGATTTATATTACCCCCTTGTTGATACAGCCCAGTTAACATAAACTAACGATCACCAGACCCCAAAATGTGTTTCTTTTAATCTGCTAACAAACATCTCCATGATTTTGCATACTAATTCATCACTGCCCACTTTCTCTATACTTGGGAGGACTGTTTGCTATTCCATCCTACTGTCTGATGAAGTGTGCTTCTTTCTAGCACACGAAAGCTTACATTATGAATAAAACTGGTCTTGAAGGTGTTACTTGACTCCTACTTTGTTCTATTAACTTGAACACAGAACACGAGTTCAATGTACCTGTTCGAATCAAGACCGCCTCAGCGCCGGATGAATTAAGCGGTCCGCGATGGGAAATGGCTCATCCTTCCTTCGGTGACCAGTTTAGACGCCCCCGCCAGTTATTTTCGCGCTTGTTGCTCCAGTCTTTCCAAACGCATCGGAGACCGCACGAGATGCAACCTCCCCCTGCTCCCCTCCCCTCCTTGCCCCACACCTTCAGCGGCCTCTTCTGATTGGACAGTTCGGAGAGTTGTGTTTGCATAACAAAATCTTGACGCATCCGGAGTGGGCGGGGATTCTTAATGAGCCATGCCAGGGGGCGTGGCCTGCCCTTCTACACGTGCGTCCCAGATCAATAAAAGGCTGTCAAAAATGATGCTCCCTATGAAAAAGACCTCTTTCTTTTCGCCCAGTTCTTCCAAGGATATAAAGCCGAGATGTCTCAGACGATCAAGCTGGCCAACAAGGCTTCTTTGCTGGCTAGATGTTTTCCCGAGAGCTGGGCAGAGCCGCTCTTTAAATCTCAGCCCAAAGTTGTCAAAACTTACAAGACCCTGGCGGAGATGCCCGGACCCAGCACTCTTAGCTTCCTGACCGACCTTTTTTGCAAAAAGGGGCTGTCCAGATTGCATGAACTCCAGGTAAGACTTTTCTCCTAAGTGGGATCCTGGGTTTGGAATATCCTCTTCCTTTCTGATTTTTATATGAATAATAGAATATTTATTTGCTTCATTTGTAAATAAATTCCTCCCTAATGATAAATTCAGGTGGATAGCCATGTTGGTCTGAAGCAACAGAATAAAGTTTGAGTCCAGTGGCACTTTTAAGACCAACGAAGTTTAATTCTGAGTGTAAGGTTTTGTGTATATTGTTCTTCACTCCATTTTACACTCACAATGATCCAGTGAGGATGGTTAGGTGACAGCAGGGCTTTTTTTTTTTTCCTGGAGGAACGCAGCGGAATGGAGTTCCGGAACCTCTTTATGGAAACAAAATTCTCAAAAAACATTTAAAAGTTCATGAGGGGCACTGGTATGTTTCTCCTTTATTTCCCTCTTGAGAGTTCCAGCACTGCTTTTTCCAGGAGGGAAAAAAAGGCCCTGGGTGACAGTGTATAAGTGACCAACAAGCTTCCCTAGCAGGGTAGGGATTTGAACCTGGTTCTCCAGGTTCTTTTTGTTGCTAACCATTCAGTCGTGTCCAAACTGTTGGCGATTCTGTTTAGTCTGACACTAACCACTATACCGTCTGGCCCTCTAATAGAATGTTTATGGAAGAGGACTTTCTCTCAAGTGTTTTACAGTTAGAAAACACTTCTCATCCTGCATTAATTAATTAATGTACATAATTTAATCAATGGGAGTTGCACTTGGAATGATTTTTCCAAGAGCCAGGAACTACTCATATGTGCAAACACACAGTTTCCTAATGCCATAAAGCTGGTTAATGTGTCTGATCACTTGTCTCAGCAGTTTAAACATGTGCCCTGCAAAAGATATAAAAAGAGGTACAAGAAGCTTCCTTTGAGTTTGCTTAAGCCTTGCAATGCCTACCACCCGTCTTCAAATGTGCTTGTTAAAAAAGCTATTTAAATAATATCGACTAAGCATCGTGTCCCTTGGATGGCTTGTTAATACAGTCCTGTGTAAGCTTGGCAAGTGCACAGGTAGACATGGTTTTAGTTGCTAGGTTGAGCCAAGCGAGTTGGTCCTTGCAGTGTGGATCACCTGCCTCTGTAAATATGGCTTTTTAAAATCTGCATGCCCTTTGGAGGGGCTGGTGTCAATGGGAACATTATAATGTTTGCTCCCACTGCAGATGTTAAACAGGCAAAACAAACAAGGTTGTTTTAAATGTGCAAGCAGTATGTTCTTAATAAGAATACCTATTTTTTTTAAATGAAAAATGGCAGTGATACCAGGGAGGAGTCAAAAATGTACAAACCTAAAAGTTTTGCAAAATGCCATCCCTTGTTCAGATGCTTCTGAATGCCATTCAACTCCTTCCTTGGAGGTTTTTAAACAGAGGCTGGATGGCCATCTGACAGCAATGAAGATCCTGTGAATGTAGAGGGAGGTGTTTGTGAGTTTCCTGCATTGTGCAGGGGGTTGGACTAGATGACCCTGGAGGTCCCTTCCAGCTCTGTGATTCTGATTGGTTATGGAATCAATGAAATCAAGGGTGCATCTCACTGTCCTCTTAATTAATGTAGGGAAAGCATTTCATTGTGTTATGGTACTGCCCAAGCCTGCCTACTATCCAGCAAAAGGTTGTATTCTTTCTGTTTTCACTGATCACTTCATAGTCAATGGACCTAAAAGTTCTCTGCTTGAGACTGCAGAGTAAAACTCTTCCACAGCATGTGAAAGAACATGGATGTGAAGGGAGGATGATAGTCAGTGGAGGACAGAGAGAGATATCTTCTATGACTGTTTAATAGCCAACATCCCACAGAGTATAATCTAGCCATAGTTATGTAACTGTCTACAATTCACAACTGATATATGGTGAACCCAGTAAGGAGCTTTCAAGGCAAGTGAGAAGCAGAGGCCATGGCCTTCCTCTGCAGAGTCTTCCTTGGTGGCCCGCCATCCAAGTAACAAACCTACATAGCTTTCAAGATCTCTTCTCCCCTGCCAAAGTAAGTTCTTTTGATTTGTGTTAGACGTAAGCACATAGTGGTGTTGTTAGGTCATTTTTAATTCTGGTTTTAATGGTCTCATGAGCGATTGGGTAATGTACTCTTCAAATGTGAAGCTACATAGCCTGCTTTCCCCCCCAGTTTGCTGAGCCCATAAGCCAAAATTCAGCTCTCACAGCATCCCTGCAAGTGTGGGGTCTTTTAAGGGCTGTTATCAGAGAGCTTTCTGCATGCAGCACTTGCTAGTTCACCAGTGTGCTAGGGATATCTGTTCCTTGAGCAGACACCATTTCTCCATTCCCCTTGGGGCGGTCACTTCACGCAAGCTTTGTTAGGTTTGTGCCTATCCTGCAATGACCTAGGAGCATGTGATTGCAAATGCCCGTGTCACAGTGCTGGCAGCTCTCTGGCTTTCTGATGGGGCTTCTCTGCCCTGCATGAGAGACACCAATTTTATTTTATTGACTGATGGACTTCATTTATACCTCTTACCTCTCTGCCCAATGGGAAGACAAGGCAGATCTCATCATTCTCCTCTCTTCCATTTTATTCTTACAACAACCCTGTAAGGTAGGTTAGAGTGTGTGACTGGCCCAAGGTCAACTGGAGAGCTTTCATAAGAACATAAGAGAAGCCCTGTTGGATCAGGCCAATGGCCCATCCAGTCCAACACTCTGCGTCACACAGTGGCCAATATATGTGTGAGTGTGTATACACACACACACACACACACACACACACACACACATATATATATATATATATATATATATATATATATACTGTGGCTAATAGCCACTGATGGACCTCTGCTCCATATTTTTATCCAATCCCCTCTTAAAGCTGGCTATGCTTGTAGCCGCCACCACCTCCTGTGGCAGTGAATTCCACATATTAATCACTCTTTGGGTGAAGAAGTACTTCCTTTTATCCATTTTAACTTGACTCCTCGGCAATTTCATCGAATGCCCATGAGTTTTTGTATTGTGAGAAAGGGAGAAAAGTTCTTCTTTCTCTACTTTCTCCATCCTGTGCATAATCTTGTAAACCTCTATCATGTCACCCCGCAGTCGACATTTCTCCAAGCTGAAGAGCCCCAAGCGTTTTAACCTTTCTTCATAGGGAAAGTGTTCCAAACCTTTAATCATTCTAGTTGCCCTGTAGGGGATGTAGTTCATCTAGTTCATGTAGGGGATTCGAACCTGGGTCTCCCAGATCCTAGTTTGATATTCTAACCACCACACCATACTGGTAGTTTTCTCCAGCACAGAGATGCAATGAGTTCATCTGTTGAACTCATACCTTGCATACAGCTGTTTTCTCTTAATATGATTTTTAAAATTCAGCTAACTAACTTACAGGCATAAAATATAGACTACCATGCAGCTGCTGAAGGCAGAGTGTGGCAAAGTTTGATTACTCTTTCTGGCATCTTTTTAAGAAAAGCCTTTGGTTACTCTACAGAAGTGGAATTCAAAGGGAAGGGGGAGAAAAATTGGGAAGCTTCAGTGGCCGTTCTGTGGTGCCCAATAAACAATCGCCTTCCACTTCTTTCCTAGATTGAAAGCAAAGCCAAATATGGCCCCATATGGAAAGCCAGCTTCGGGCCCATCCTCACTGTCAACGTTGCCGACCCTAGCCTGATTGAGCAGGTCTTGAGACAGGAAGGCAAGCACCCCATCCGCTCAGACCTCTCTTCCTGGAAGGATTATAGAGTGGCCCGAGGCCATTCCTATGGGCTGCTGACTGCGTAAGTATTTGCTGCTTTTTCCGCACAAACAACCTGACTGGGGTCAGAGTAGGGAAGTGTCTGTCTAAAGCATCCAATCGGCATGGGATCGCTCTGTTGTCCCCCCTTCCCGTTCTGAGCGCAACAACCCACTGCCCAGATTCACGAATACAATAAAAATCGCAATGCAGTGTTAGTCAATCATGCAAAACTCATCCACACAAATACCTACAATCCACTGACCAAATCAGTCCTAAAATTTGACCATTCCTCACATCCTTGAAGGCATTTCTGAATAAAAACTCTGTAGAAGTGGCATCTTAAAACTCATGAGTTTGGCCACTGATGACCGTCCCTTACTAGCATTTCTCAGAAATCACTCCGAAGTTTTGTGGACTGCCTCCACCAGCTTCCTCTTGCAACTTCTAGGGAAAGATTTCAAAGATGACCCCTTGTCTGAAACATGACAGCCATGCAGGGAGGAGACCCTGCTGTAGCTTCTGCAAAAGTGGTGGGCATATGAGAACATCACGTGTGGTAGAAGCAAAGCAAGGGTTGCCAACCACCAAGTGTGGCCTGGAGATCTCCTGGAGTTACAACAGATCTCCAGATGACAAGAGATCAGTTTCCCTGGAGAAAATGGCTGCGTTAGAAGAGGGACACTATGGCATTATATGCTGCTAAGGTCCTTGTCCAGCACAAACCCTGCCCTCCCTCAGCTCCACCCCCAAATCTCCAGGAATTTCCCAACCCAGAGTTGGCTGGGCTTGACCTGTCACACACTTTGGGGGCAGGAATTACTCTTATTGGTTTAAGAGCTCAAACCAAGGAGTCTGATAAAGGGATGAATGTGGAGCCATACAACAGAGTTTGTGGTGCTTCTCTGTCCTTATTAAGCCATGACTGGCAAAGATCAGGAAAGATTCCAGTGAACGATCCCCAAAACCATGTCTCCCAAGGAAAGAAGGATGCAGGCTGTCTTTGAGTAGTCATTCCCATTAATAGCTTTATAGACGCTCTCTCCAAATAGGCTTTACTTTAAAGCAGGGGTGCTCAACGTTTTCAAGCCTATGAGCCTCTTTGGAATTCCAAGAGTGGTGGGCACAGCCACAAAATGGCTGCTATGCTGCAAGAGGCAGAGCTAGCTACAGTAGCATACCTTCATTCACAAAGCAAAGAGGATGCTGCGATGGTAGCTGATGCCAAAGCAATGTTTTTAGAAGTCTGCACAGTCAATGAAATCTCGAATGGCCATTCAGAGGCCTTGCTGGGGAAAAGCCCCCCCCCCGGCCCCATCCATTTCCTAAGAACACTTGACAGGCACCAGGAAAGGTGCCCACAGTCACAATGTTGGGGATCCCTTTAGCAATTATATCTCACTCAGGGCTTTTTTTGTAGCAGGGACTCCTTTGCATATTAGGCCACACTCCCTTGATGTAGCCAATCCTCCAAGAACTTACAGCAGGCCCTGTAATAAAAGCCCTATAAGCTCTTGGAGGACTGGCTACATCATGGGGGTGTGGCCTAATATGCAAAGGAGTTCCTGCTACCAAAAAAACCCTGGTCTCACTCAAAAGAGCAGCGAACCCCAAATTCTGAGCACTCTGCAAATGGAGAGGAAGACCCCCTCCCAGTTTCATAAATCAAGCCCAATGCTGCTTCCGGGCTGTTTGCTCTCACGCTCGTCTTCCTGGAAATGCATCACGCAGGAACTGGGCTCCTGCCTGGGCTTGTGTAACGTACGGGCTGTGAGTGAGAAATCATTTCAAGGCTTTCAGGAGCTGTGACTCAGGGCTTCCTTGGTGTTTTATTATTATTTTTTTTAAAAAAAAACAGCTGGGCTGGAGCTTCTGCAATCTAGACACAGGATGTGAGTAAGGATTTGAAAGGAAGTGAAATGCAACAGGCAGACTAGCTAGGGGCCACACTTTCAAAGCACAGCCCAAGTAATCCTGGGTGGCCTGTAAAATTTGCTGCGTTATGGGCAGTCTGCATCCTTCCCTGTACAGGGGAAAGGCTTGGATCCCAGCGCTTGGAATGATGTGTGCCTGTGTTCTCCAATGGCACAATGCTCTCTCTTGCTCATTGTGGGGCTTCTCCAGCCCAGCAACCTAACCAAAGCCTCCTCCCTCTTCCCAGGGAAGGCGAAGAGTGGCAGAAAATCCGCAGCATCCTCGGCAAGCACATGTTGAAGCCTAAGGAGGTGGAGGCCTACACAGGCACTCTGAACGAGGTGGTCAGTGATCTCATTGGCCGGCTGGAGCACCAGCGGAATCTTCACGAGCAGCACATGGTCAAAGACGTGGCGGGCGAGTTCTACAAGTTTGGGTTAGAAGGTATGTGCAAAGCTGGGGTGCCTCTGGATGAACTGTGAGGTGGGTCTAAGCTGAGACTGCCTGGAATTTTGTAACATGGTTGATCATTCCAGACTGTCATGTGAGAGGCTTTCTCTCTGCCTTTCACCCAGTTCTGTCCCAGCAACACCAGTGTTGTTTTCCCATAATCATCAGATTCCCGTGTTGCTAATGTTTTTGCATTCTGTGAGTTCTTGGAACTGGCAGTGGATGGAATTCAGCACCCCTTTCAGTTTCATTTTTTTAAATGTTCATTTTTAAAGAGGCATGTTCCCTCTCCTAGAAAGCATGTGAGGAAATGCCTGAAATCTCAGAAAGTGAATCGAATACTTTAATTAGCAGAGCTTTTTTAAACTTCCAAATTGCACAGATGTTGGGGCTGTATGTCCTTGTATAGCTCTTCATTTGCTTGACAAGCAGACTCAGTGTTCCAATTAGGGGTGCCAACCAGTATTCCCTGTAAGCTGAGTTAGCATGAGCTAGGTCACAGATTTTTAGCCTCCAGCTCACACATTTTTGTCTTAGCTCAGGAAAAATGGCCCCAGAGCATAATTTATGCAGTAGCTCACAACTTTAATGCCAGTGGCTCACAAAGTAGATTTTTTGCTCACAAGACTCTGCACCTTAGAGGGAACATTGGTGCCAACCTCCAGGTAGGACTTGAGGTTCCCACAGAATTACAGCTCCTCTCCAGACTACAGAGATCAGTTTCCCTGGAGAAAATAGATGTTTTGAAGAGTGGACTGTATGGCACTGTACCCCACTGAGGTCTCTGTCCTCCCCAGACTTCACCCCCAAATCTTCAGGGCTTTCCCAACCTGGATCTGGCAACCCTTCCCCTCGCCCCCCCACTGGTGGCCAGGGAGGACCTGGCCACCCTATGTAGCCTGCAGAACCTGGCGTTGCTAGGCATAAAACTTTGGTGGTAGCTCCTGTTGTTTAATTGGGGAATTGCTTCACTTGGAAGCTCACAGGCTATAGACATTTTCATCCTGATGAATTCTGCTTTTTTCTACATGCCACTTGATTTCTGGAAGGCAAATGCCAGCAAAGCCAACTCATACACCCTCCTCGCACCATAAAGCACCCATAGTCTTATGAATGTGTCATGTACAGGTTCTGCCCATATTGCTGCAGATTTTTCAGGATATGGCAACACTGTCATCTGGACATGTGCCAAATAATTCACAAGCAGGGTTAGTCATGCACCAGTCCATTTAAAAAAAATGCTTGTTGGTTTCCCTTTGCTGAATTTGTGAAATGAGTAAGTTTTAAGTAATCACCTTCTCAACAGCAGGAGAAGGACAGATTGATTTCCCCATTTCCAGTTTCTCCACCACCCCCAAGTTACATCTTCAGGGTTGGGCAAAAAATGAGTCAAGATGGGCTTTCAGATTGTAATCTGCTCTGGTGATTCCATTGATCCTGACTCGTCCTCTTTCTGGACTTCCCTTCCCTCTTAGGCATCTCTTCGGTCCTCTTTGAATCCCGCATCGGTTGCTTGGAGCCCAAAGTGCCCAAGGAGACAGAGACTTTCATTAGTTCTATCAACACCATGTTTGTCATGACCCTTCTCACCATGGCAATGCCCAAGATCTTGCATCGCATCTTTCCTAAGCCATGGCAGAAATTCTGCGAGTCCTGGGACTACATGTTTGCATTTGGTGAGTATCCATGCTGGGAAAGAAGAGCTGTCTGACTTATTTCAAAGTTGATATAGCACAATGATCTCCAACACAGTGCCCATGGGCATCGTAGTACCAACCAGTGTGTTTCCAGGTGCTTGTGCTTTTCTGTACCTTTGCTGCTGACTAAGCACATTTGCATACATCTACGCAATTGCTGCAAGTCTATAGCTGCAATGAAAAGGTGTGGGGTTTTCCCCAGAAGCTGGAAAACCTTTTTCTTCAGTAATTATTATATTCTTCCAGCTATTAACTGAACTTCTACGGCTCTTGATTCCACATGTCCCAGAGCAATTTACAAATAATCCAATAAACAGAATTAAAACCAACAAAACAATTTGTCACGTTTACCAGTTTTTATACGCTACGGAAAGCCTGCATAAGAAGAATAGTTTTAATAGCATTTCCTAGATTTCAGTAGTCCCTGGCTTCACTAACTTTTGGCAGAGAATTCCACAATTCTGAGGCCACTAACAATTTTGGTGGTTGGGAAGGATAATCATTGCCCACTGGATACTTCTGTTCCAGATATCATTTTGTGTTAAGCCACTAAGAAACACTTGCCATCTAGGATTTGTAAAAAGCTGTTCTCAATGAGGACTAGAAACTTGGTAGTTTCCCAACAGCTGAGCTACTAAGTATTCTTCCTAATGTAATTGTTGTATTTCATAGTGTGCTCCCTGTCTAGCCTCTTTGCTACTGGGATGCAATTATGTCATGTAGTTGCTCCTCAAAGAAGTACCCTCCAGTCTGGAGAACAATATTTGCCATCATAATTGTCCTAACCTATACTTTCCTCTGATCTATACTTTCCTTTAATACCTTTCTCCTTCTTGTGCTGAATTGTACAGTACTAGCTTGGCGTTACTTTGTCCATGGGGTCGCAAAGAGTCGGACTCGACTGTGCGACTGACACACCAGCCTGTCAAAGGTGACATGTTTTTAACAGTGATAGGATGTGTCGCTTGATGGTTATCCCAGGGAAACAAGTGTTCATTTCTTGCCAATTTCTTTTCAGCCAAGGGACACATTGACAAGCGGATGGCGGAGATTTCAGAGAGGATCTCACACGGGGAGAAGGTGGAAGGGAAATATTTGACTTACTACCTGGCTCAGGAGAAATTGTCCATGAAATCCATCTATGGGAATGTGACTGAACTTTTGTTGGCTGGCGTGGACACGGTGAGCATTTTGGGGAACTATTTCCTAAAATGCACCAGGAGGATTTTGGTCTCCTGCTTGTTGAAACCTTGTTGAAGTGCTCAGCTGCTATGTTGAAATAGGTCTGTAGGATGGACAAATGCAGGAAGATTAATGGTGATGGGTTTCTGAGGCTGACGTGCATATGCTGTGGTCTCAGATAATCCTTTCTGGATTATCTATACGATTTTTCCCACCCAAGCATCCCAGAGGCCTGTGTTCTGGGACTCCTCTCTGGCCAACATTTTCCTTTTTGATGTTTAGCCCACCCTTTCCTCCAAAAAATTCAGGGTAGTGTATATGGTTTGCCCTCTCCCCCCTCCCTATTTTATCACAACAACCATGTGAGGTAATTAAAAACAAGAATGTCTGGCTCAGGGACCCCCACAGCGGGCTTAGACTGGAATAACACTATGTAGGATCACACCTCCAGTAAACTTCCTGAGAGCGAGGATTTGAACCCTGTTCTCCAAGTCCTTGTCCAGTGCCCTAACCACCGTACCACATGCCTCACTCCCTCCTTTGTCTGCCTTACCGGGGGGGGGGGGGGGCGGTAAGCAATCAAGTATATAATTTCCAGTGTTGTCACTCAGCAAAGTTGCTGTGTTTTGAAAAGGGTACTTCTGTGCACGTGCAGTGTACCTGACGGGACCTGAGACTTAGAATTTAGCTACAAGGGCAAACACAGTCCCTAGTTATTAATCTTTTACTTCAGGATAGCATGAATGGCTGTTCCACTGTACACCATGCATATTCTGCCAGATGGCTGAATTTTTGCACAAGCATAGCCTCTGCTATCCTGATATGCTCTGCCCAGTGCTTCAACGAAGCCTTTCATATGGTCTCTTCTAGCCTGCTCTGCCTATTGATTAATCTAGCCTTGTCTGGATCTCTGCAGATCTCAAGCACTTTGTCCTGGAGCCTGTATGAACTCTCCCGACACCCTCAGGTGCAGGCAAACCTCTACAAGGAAATTATGGCAACAATGAAAGACAACCCTGTCCCGACAGCTGCTGATGTAGCCAAAATGCCCCTGCTGAAGGCGGTGATGAAGGAAACACTGAGGTGAGTTCTCATGCAGGAGCAGATGGAGAGGCACTAGCAACCAACATCTGATCAGACTGTTAAAAGCATCAGCCCGGTTTCAGCAGCATAGACAGAACAGCCCCAGACTTTTCAAAACATCAGCAACAAATCACAGAGCATCAGATTGGTAGCAATTCAGATAGATGACAGCCAGGGCTGGCCCTGCCACTAGGCAAACTAGGCAATTGCCTAGGGTGCCACCCTTCAGGGGGCAGAAAATTGGGTGCCCCCCATGCGACTTGGTGCAGGGGGAGAGGTGCCAGAGATTAGCCTTGCCTAGAGTGCCAGATAGTCTAGGGCTGGCACTGATGACAGCCACACAAATCCAGATGAACCAGAGGAAGGGGAGACTGCCAACCAAAAGCGAAGCAAAACTTGGAGCCAATATTAAGACATGAGGTCTTTTAAGGTCTGTGTCAAGGAAGGATCCTTTCTCCATTTTGCAGGAACTTGAAGAACATTTCCCATGATCATGCCCTTGCAGGGTCTTTGAGAACTTTGCAACTGAGAAGACTCAAACTCCCATCTTTATCTCCTTTAGCAAGACAGCTGCGTTTCAGCAAGAAATGCAGGCTATAGATAAGCTGGGTTATTATAAATGCTCTCCTTTGGATCTTGACAGCTGTATGAACGTGGTCACTTAGCCAGATGGTTAGCCTGTACCCATGTGCCTTGCAACATGTGAGAAATGGTTGCTTTAGACTCACTTCACTTCTGCATTTCTCCCTGCAGGCTGTACCCCGTGATTCCTGGCAATGCACGTGTCATCTCGGACAAGGATATCCAAGTGGGAAACTACATCATCCCTAAAAAAGTGAGTCATGGCCACAAATCTAATATTCTAAGGCGGGCCCATGGAAGGGTTTGAAAAATGACGTTGAAACTCCAGGGGCAGCAGATGTACAGGAAAAATGGGGATAGTCAGTTGAAAAAAGGCCATACTCCAGAAGGGCGTCCAGATGAAACACCTAAAGAAGGAGAATGGGTTGGATACAACAAAGCTAAGAGGCCTCCTTAGTGGTTGGGCTTGTAGTACAAATAGATTGTGCATGTGTGCTCTCAGACATGGATTTCTGGACTGCTTTTCTTATGATACCCTTTTCCTTTCTCAGACTCTGATCAGCCTCTGCCAGTATGCCACCTCTCGTGATGAGAAGTACTTCTCCAATCCCAACTCCTTCCAGCCGGAGCGATGGCTGCAAAAGGAAGACTCACATCACCCCTACGCCTCCATCCCTTTTGGCTTTGGCAAGCGCAGCTGTGTAGGCCGGCGCATCGCAGAGCTGGAAGTGTATCTGGCTCTGGCCAGGGTGAGTCTCTGTGCTGTTAGGGCTAGGAGGAAATGTAGCTTTCCCCCAAGAAGGTCAATTTATACTATAAAGCTGATATGATTGAATGTGTCAGCCTTCAGAACAGCTGGACAGCGCCAGCCTAAGAGGCATCCAGTCCAGCATTCAGTTCCAACAGTGGCCAGCTGGAGATTTCTGGGGATGGCCATGAGACATAGTGTTTGTGGGATGTTCCACCATGTTTCTAGCATGGAAAGTGAACAACTTTTCATGCATCCCAACAACCTGCTTCTGGAGTCCCTGAACCCTGGCACAATATATTTGGGATACAGCTTGTGGTGTAGAGAAGCAGTTGCAGAGCTCTTTCAGCACAGTGGCAGCCTTTTAAACCAGGTGGGCCCTAAAGTTCTCCTAGAACTATCTCAGCACTGATTTCCGACTAGCCTTACCTCGCTCTCACTCTCCTCTTCTCAGCGGGGCTTCTGTTGGATTTCGCTTAAACTGCCCTGAGGCTGCAACTCATTCCGCCTCTTTTGTGCAGCAAACAAGATCCTCTGAAGACTGAAAACCAGTTTCTGTTTGCCGAGTGAAAAAGGCTAAGCTAGTTGCAGCCCCGGGGCAGATAGTGTGAAATCCGACGGAAACCCCACAGAGAAGAGGAGCGTGAGAGCGGCATAAGGCTAGTGGAAAATTGGTCTCATTCTCTTGGAGGGAAATGGAGGCTTCAGAGGGCGGATTCTATGGCCTCGTATCCCCACTGAGCTTCTTCCCCAAACTCCATTCTCCAAGGCAGCATTTGCAAATGTCCAGGAATGTCTACAGCTGGTGTTGGAAACCTGAACTGCAGCAAGGATTCACTCAACTGTCCTTTTCTTTGTTCAGATTTTGTGAATTGGGTCAGATTTCCCAAGGATGACATTGTTCATCTGTTTTGCTGCTTTTCTTGCATAGCTGCTGTAATCTACTGTGGGGAAACCAGGTTCACTGTAATTTAAAATCCGGTCAGCACAAGCAACAGATTAGAGGCATGGAGTGGACTCAGATTAGAGGAGTGGAGTGTGGAGGAGATGGGGCTTCAGCCTTCCCCCTTCACATGGCTTTCCTGAGCTAAAATGACCTTGGATGGCACTATAATTACTCTTTCTAAAATACATAAATGAAGCTTTGGCTCAAAGGGTGCTAAAATGTATCCTTTTTTTCTTTCTTCATTGAAGATCTTGATGCATTTTGAAGTAAAGCCAGCACAAGAAGGACATGCTGTGAAACCCATGACGCGCACTCTCTTGGTACCCGAGACAGAAATCAGCCTCCAGTTTCTGAGCCGCTAATGCAGGCTTGAAGCAGAACCACCGACCTGAGCTTCCCCAACGAGGCACAAAAGAGCACGAGGCCAAGAGGGGAAATTGCCTAGTAGGCTGGAGTGAAGCTGATCTTCTGAATGTCTTGCTGGACACTCAAGAGACTAACAGCCAGGAGCATAATCTGTGACGAAGAAAGAGTTCAACATTGTTCCACTGACTAGGGTGTGCTCAAGGAGTAACCAAGGTTGTCTGTAATGTCTTACACTTTGATAGGTTTCAAAGGGGAGGTTCGTGACCTGCTTTGCTAAGGAGGAGTCCTCCTGTGCCAGAGCTTTTCCACTGTAGAGTGTTCACACACACCTGAAGAGCAATGCCAGGAAGAGCAGGATGTTCTGAGCGTGTGTGCTGCCTTTATTGCTTCCCAGGACTTTCTAAAATCAGGTTCAAGAGTGAGAAACAGACAATTAGAATTCTGTGCATTTGCATACTGTACTGAAGCTGTAAATGTGATAGCAAGTGTGCATTCAGATATGCATTTCCAACAGTCCATTGAGTCACGATTCGCAAAATCCACTTCAAGTTGAAGTGGTCCTCTCTCTTAAATGTGAGTTAGTGGATGGCATTTTGCAGTGATCTTCAGTGCGGTGCCCAGCAATGTGTTTCTGGTTCCCACCTGATTCAGCCCTCCACATACCTCTTTTCTAAAGCAAAGAGCTAATCCTGGTTTTCTTCCACCTCACTGGAAGACCATACGCAGCATCAGCTTTGGGTCCACCAGAAGTGCCCATATGGAAATAACTGTCCCCATCACAGGAGGATGCTTAGTTTGAAACTTCCCACCATTTTGTAATTCCCTCCTATGTCAGCCATTTTGTGATTGGCTCTGCTTTTATGGCAGCCATTTTGTCAAAGTGCCTATTACCCTTTCCCAAAACTTCCAAAAGAGCCAATAGATTCAATTAGGTTGAATAGTCCTACGGATGCCAACTTTTAAAACCGGTCCCTCAAGCTGTCCCTTTAATAACAATTTGATCTGGAAGCAATTTTCAGCTTTTGTAATTTGCCTCCATGCCATGAAAAGCTCCAATGCCCATTTTTGCACATTAAATGTGTGTTAAAGGGACAGGGCATCCCTTCCCAGCCAGTTGGCAACCGTGTTGAGGACCCCTGCCACATTGAATGCAAAACCAAGTAAGGTTACCCAATGTCGTCTTTTTAAAGGACATACTGTCTTTTTTTGGGTGGCCATCCTTTTTGGGGCTCTTTTTAAAACACTGATGAAAATGTCCTCTTTTGGGGTTGGGAGGCTGAGCCTGTTTTGCCCTATAGTCCCCCAGTGGAGGCAAGCTTCAGTGTATGTTCAAAATTAGATTTGTCATAGTGATCAGTTGAAGTAGTCAGTCGGGAAATGTGTCCTCTTTTTCGCTTTTCAAAATATGGTAACCCTAACATCAGGTGAATGTCAACATGCAATCTTCTGTGACTATTATTATTATTTTGTAGATACAGCCTGCTTCACTTGCTATGTACAGGGGAAAAAACCAAACATTTCTGGAAGTCTTACATGTCCTCACTCAGGTTTAGAAAGCCTGGTGAAATGCCAAACTTCCTCTCCTATCTTGTGCTTGAAACTAGAACTGGGTCATCTCCAGCAAAAGATTATTTAGTAACAGAAATCTTTCTGTACTTGACTACAGCCTCTGCCAGTCAAAGCAGAGACAAAACGGAGACAGTGGACTTGGTATAAGGGGACTTCATATATTGGGAAAAAAGCAAACACAAAGGATTCAAAGTTGGGTTCAATATACCCTGTCAGAATGTGCAATTACTCTTTTTCATATATATTCACCAAGTTTTTATTATTAATGTTATGCTAAAAATCATTCATATTTAATACATATTTATATTTTAGCCTATAATTTATAAAAGTTCTTCCTGCAAGGTGGCAGAAGCTGTTAACATGATTAATTGTTTTTTTCAAAGTACATTCCGCTTTTCTGTATTTGAAACATCTGCTGCACAGCCTGCACTCAAACATTCACTTACCGCTTTTTATTTGGTGCTATATTTAAATAATATTTATTGTCTTTGAATAATAAATATGAACTATTTTTTACAAAAAAAGAAGAAACCTGGTTTATTTGTCTGTTTGGTGTAGTGGTTAAGTGAACGGACTCTTATCTGGGAAAACTGGGTTTGATTCCCCACTCCTCCACTTGCAGCTGCTGAAATGACCTTGGGTCAGCCACAGCTCTGGTAGGCATTGTCCTTGAAAGGGCAGCTGCTATAAGAGCTCTCTCAGCCCCACATACCTCACAGGGTGTCTGTTGTGGGGGGGGGAGGTAAAAGGAGATTGTGACCGTTCTGAGATTCAGAGTATAAGGTGGGATATAAATCCAATATCTTCTTCTTCGATATTGAGACTGAAACTGGAGAAGGAACGGTGGGTGGGTGGTGAACTTTCTGCACTACAAACAACTGATTTAAAAATCTTCCCAAGGGAACTCTCAAATTACAGTTCAGCGAGGGAAAGCGAGTAGAATTGCAGCACAGTCCTAAACAGAGTCACACCCTTCTAATCTTAATTGAATTAGAAGAGCGTAACTCCATTTAGATTGCTCTGTTGGGGACCTAAGAGAATTCCACCACTCTAACCAGGCAACTCTTAGACTTCTTTGGGAGAAGCCATTATAGTTGAACTAACAGGGCTGGCTCTACTGTCTGGCACCCTAGGCAAGGCTAACTTCTGGTGCCTCCCTGCACTGAAAACATCACTGAGTCAAATGAGGGGGGCATCCAATTTGGTGCCTCCAGAAGGCTGGCACCCTAGGCAATTGTCTAGTTTGCACAGGGGCAGGGCCGGCCCTGCGATCTAATATGAAACAGAACAAAATCTGAATCTAGTGGCACCTTTGAGACCAACAAAGTTTTATTCAGGGCATAAGCTTTCATGTGCATGCACACATCTTCAGTGTGCATGCACATGAAAGCTTACACCCAGAATAAAAGGTGCCAGTAGACTCAAACTTTGTTCTGCTGATTCAGATGAACACGGCTACTCACCTGAAGCTATCTTCATTATACGAAACAGAGACATTTTGTAATAGCTCCCACTTGAGCATACTCTACTGTTACAATTAATCCTTGGGCCAGTGTGTTAAAGTGTTTTCCTCATTTTTAAAAAATTATTATATTCTACCCAATCATTCCTCCAAGGAATTAATGATGGCATACATAGTTCCACCCCATTTTATCCTCACAACAGCCTTGTAAAATAGGCAAGGCTATGACTGACCAACAGCTATTCTGCAAATTTCATGGAAGCTTGAGGATCTGAATCTGTGTTATTTCCATGGGTAATTTTGTAGAAAAATAGGTGGTAGAGCTCATTAGTATAACTAGAGTTGCCAAGTCCAATTCAAGAAATATCTGGGGACTTTGGGAGTGGAGCCAGGAGACTTTGAGGGTGGAGCCAGGAGACATTAGGGGTGGAGCCAAGATCAAGGCTGTGACAAGCATAATTGAACTCCAAGGGTGTTCTGGCCATCACATGTAAAGGGACAGCACACCTTTTCAATTCCTTCCTTCCATAGGAAATCATGAAGGATACTTCTTTTGGGGCTCATAGAATTGGACCCCCTGGTCCAATCTTTTTGAAACTTGGTGGGTATTTTGGGGAGAGGCACTAGATGCTATACTGAAAATTTGGTGCCTCTACCCCAAAAAACAGCCCCCCCCAAAGCCCCAGATACCCACAGATCAATTCTCCATGATTTTCTATGGGAATAAATCTCCATAGGGAATAACAGAGTTCCCAGCAGACATTTCCCTCCCCTCCCCCCTGCTTTCTGACAACCCTGAAGCGGGGGGAGGGCCTCCAAACCAGGGGATCCCCTGCCCCACCTGGGGATTGGCAACCCTAAGTATAACTCATTAACATATGCCACCACCACCCCCAACCAAAAGCAACTCGATGCAAGAAAGGAGAGCCCCCTGGCGAGCGAGGCATGCTTGTGCTGGCTAGAAATCCAGCCAGCCCAAGCAGACATTGCTCACCTTGGGTTCTGGGCTGCCCCCTCCCCAGTCAAAAGGCCAGCAAGCCACGCACCACTCAAAATCACATAAGAAGTGGAGAAATGGTGGTGTGGACTTCTCCAGGGGTTCGTGAGGGCTTCTGGGGGTGTGGCAAAGCCCCCTGGTGGCTGGCTAGCTGCCCGCTCTCCTAATCCAGGGATTGTTATGCAGCTGCATCTATTCAATGGACAAGTTAGATGGGGAGGGTGGAACCCTCAGAAAGGTTCAGGAGCTGTGCTCCTGTGAGCTCCTGCTGAATCTGAGGCCTGGTTCTTTCAGTCCTGGTTCTATAACTGCTGCTCTATACTGCTTGCCACGGAAGGACCCATGTGCAACACTGGAATTAGGGTTACCAGCTTCCAGGTGGGGCCTGGAGATCTCCTGCTTTTACAACTGAGCTCCAGCTGGCAGAGATCAGATCCCCTGGAGAAAATGGCTGCTTTGAAGGGTGGAGTCTATGGCATTGTACCATGCTGAGGACCCTCCCCTCTTCAAACCCCATCCTCTCTAGGCTCCACCTCCAAAAGTCTCCAGGTATTTTCCAAAACAAGCATGGCAACCCTAACTGAAATGGAAAATCTATCTTTAAACATTGCACTGCTGTTATTCCTAGGGTTGCCAGATATTAAGTGAGAAAGTATCAATAAGAACAATTAAAAACATTATTCTACCTACTTTGAGGAAAATTTACCAAGGCCGTTTATAATAAAATCTTAAACACAATTTATCTAAACCTAACTCAAAGATGAATAAAACATCTGGAGATAAAAGTAGCAACAGATGAAACAAGTCACAAAGCAGCAACTGATTTTTTAAAAGTCACAAATAAAGCAACTACATTATACCCCAATCTTTAAAGCACAGATTTAAGCATTCAAATAAAACCCAGAACATCAAAGGCATCAAGCTGATCCAAAAGCCCACCCAAAAAAGGGCTTGATGTGACTCCAAAAGGGAAAGGTAAAAAGCACACCATGGGATGAGAGTTCCAAAGTCTTTGTTCTACCTAGGGTTGCCAGGTCCCCTCTGGCCACTGGCAGGTGATGGAAGGTGTAGGATTTCCAGATCCAGGTTGGGAAACTCCTGAAGATTTGAGAATGGAGGCTGAGGAGCACAGGGACCTCAGTGGGGTACAATGCCATAGACTCCACCCTCCAAACCAGCCATTTTCTCCAAGGGAACTGATCTCTGTAGTCTGGAGATGAACTAGGGTTGCCAAATCCCCTTCCAAATCGGTAAGAGTGTCCAGGAAAACCATAGAGTTTTCCTAGAAACGCTTAGAGTGGCTGGTGAGCGATGTCGCTGGCGCGATGATATCATACTAGCAATGTTGGGGGAGGTTCCCCCCGCCGGCCCAATGTGGGCCAGTGGGTTGGGAACCTCCAGGCGGGAGAACCCCCGCGCGGCCCAAGGGCTTGGCGGCCCTAAGGTGAGCTGTAATTCCAAGGGATTTCCAGGCTTCACCTGGAGGCTGGCATCCCTACCACCTATGATAAAACCTTATCTAAAGCCTCTGCTATCCAGACCTCTGAAGCAAGAAGGTCAGGGACCAGGACCTCCCCAGTTGACCTAACTGTGTGGGCAGCTTCATGTTAGAGGAGTCTGTCCTTGAGATACATAATGGTAAGAATCAAAGCCCACACTTTTGACAGGGCCCATAAATGAAGTGGAAGCCAAAACAGTCGATATAAGATCGGTATATCACAGTCCAAATCAGTGGCCTCAGGCATTTGCCTTTTGAACTTGAAGAAATTTCCCAGAATTTTCTACAGGCAGCACTGTGTCCACAATCTATTCTGGGAAAGAAGAACAAAGGACGTTTTTATTACTGAGCTACCCTCCAGCTCTCTGGAGCAGACAACGTAGAGCAGAAAAAGGAATCACATCCTGTAGAAGAACTGAGTTGTCATGGAGTATTTGTTTAAGGCAAGATTTGGGCTCCCCTTAGAGGCTTTGGAGCATTTTGATTCTTTCCATTTTTAGAAAAACCTGGAGGCAACAGTGCTTGAGAGGTTCTTTGGTTAAGGGTGGCCAGGGCCAATTTTGTGATATCCCTTGATGATATACAATAAGAGTATAGGCCAGTGGGAAGCCATGCTAATTTTATATACTCATATACAAAAGTCAAAGAAGGAGTCACGATGTAATGAACAACAGACCAATAGAACCATTCCTATGCTATCCTCCACTAACCAACCTATTGCTATATCACAATTAAATATATCAATTGTCATTAATAACATCAAAAACAATGTAGAAAAATACTCTTATTGTTACTTGAAAATATCATACATCCCACATATTCAATGCAATACATGGAATAATACATATTCCATGTAAAGTCCAAATTATGTAGATATGCAAAAGTCCACTAGGTCCAGTCCAAGACAAAGACAATGGCCATTTATCCTTTGCTTTGAAAATCTCTTCCACTGATGGACTGTATTACAAATAAACATCACCATAATAATTCTTTAATAGTAAACATTGTTATAATTTTTCCAAACAACTCAGTAAAGAAAACTGACCTGCACTCTACTAGTGACAGCAGTACTTATTCCATTAGATGGCAAATGATGAATATTACTCTGTACAACGATCATTTCCTCTGTTCCTTAAAGTCTCATTCTGTAAATAAAGATTTTACACTTTTCTTGTCAGTGTCTTTTTACCCTGTAACAACTTCTTAATTATTGGTGGAAACCTACTTACCAAGTTTGCAAATTCCTAACCTCTTGTCAGTACGTCAGAATCAATAATTTAGCTTTTTTATTTTCTCTGTTGCTAAACTGTAGAGACTGCATTTTGTAGTGAAGCCTTTTAAACCGTTCAATCCCGCTGGGTTCAGGTAGTCAGCTCATGGTTGACTCAGCCTTCCATGCTTCCGAGGTCGGTAAAATGAGTACCCAGCTTGCTGGGGGGGAAGTGTAGATGACTGCGGAAGGCAAAGCCAAACCACCTCGTTTAAAAAAAAAAAGTCTACCAAGAAAATGCCATGATGTAGCATCACCCCATGGTTCGGTAACGACTTGGTGCTTGCACAGGGGACTACCTTTACCTTTTTATATATTTCAAAGGTCTGTTTTATGGGTGTGCATTTAACCTGAAGGATCCACAGGACTGGGTATTGTTCAAGGGACAAGGAGCAGTCAGCCAGGGGACCCAGACTTGGATCTCTGACATATGGATCACTGTATTTTAATGTGTTTTAGCTCAATGTGACTGTTGTTTTTGTAAGCTTCTGTGGGTCCCTCTGAGAAGAGAGAAAGGCATGTTAGAAAAAATTAAAACAAACAAATACAAGATGGATATGCACCTTCCATGTTTTGTTCTCCTTTCTCTGTGCTGCCCACTCCGTGCCTGCCATCCCCTGCTTCCCATCATTGGTGACCTTTTAAAAATTATTGAAAGTGGATATGCAGGCCTATAGCCCTGATTTGAATGGCCCAGGCTAACCTGATCTTCTCAGATCTCACAAGCAAAGCAACCCCCCCCACACACACACACACAGTTAGTATGGCCGAGGACCTGTCTACCTAAGGGACCGTCTCTCCCCATATGAACCCCAGAGAGCATTGAGGTCAGCGGGGAAGAACCAGCTGACTATCCCCAGGCCAAAGGAGGCAAGACTCCTAAATACCTGCACACGGGCCTTCTCTATTGCGGCGCCACACTTTTGGAACCAGCTCCCGGAAGAAGTGCGGGCCCTGCGGAGCCTTGAACAGTTCCGCAGGGCCTGCAAGACCATCCTTTTTAAGACGTCCTTTGCTGATTGAATGATCGAAGGACTTGCTTAAAGTGACTTGCCATCATATTTGCTGATAGAAAAGCACCAGAAATGTTGATTTTAACTTATAATTAGAATGTTTTTAAGATTAATGTTGTTTTAATATCCATTGTATAATTTATTGTATGAAATGCTGTTAGCTGCCCTGAGCCTGCTTCGGCGGGGAGGGCGGAATATAAATAAAATATTAGTAGTAGTAGTATTTGAATGGGAGACTGCCAAGGAATACCAGAGTCATGACACAGGGGCAGGCAATGGCAAATCACATCTAAACATCTCTTGCCTTGAAACCCCTATGGGGTCACCATACGTTTACTGTCAACTTGGCAGCACTTTCCACCACCACCATATTGTTATGTAGCAGGGGTGGCCAACTTGCTTAACGTAAGAGCCACACAGAATAAACATCTGATGTTTGAGACCCACAAAACATGAATATTGATGCCATCTTGGATTTTTAGGGACTGTAACTTGTATGAAGTTACATCATTTTATGGACTATAACTTGTACGAAGCAGCCCCGTGGCGCAGAGTGGTAAAGCTGCAGTACTGCAGTCCTAAACTCTGCTCACGACCAGAGTTCGATCCCAGCGGAAGCTGGGTTCAGGTAGCCGGCTTGTGGTTGATTCAGCCTTCCATCCTTCCGAGGCTGATAAAATGAGTACCCAGCTTGCGGGGAGGGGGGAAAGTGTACATGACTGGGGAAGGCAGTGGCAAACCACCCCGTAAAAAATTTGCCATGAAAACATCGTGATGAGACGTCACCCCAGAGTCAAAAATGACTGGTACTTGCACAGTCATTTACCTTTAACTTGTATGAAATGGTTTTTTATTGTATATGTTGTTTTTATTGTATATGTTGTTTTTAACTTCTATGTTGTTTTTAACGGTTATTAGCCACTCTGAGCCTGTCAGGAGAGGGCGGGATATAAATATAAATACATAAATAAATAAATGTCAGATGTTTGAGAGCCACAAGACAGGCAGGAAGGAAAGCAAATAGAAGGGGAGGGGGAGGTAGAAAGAAAGCAACTTTAACATTAAATGCATTCTCCAAGCTACCAGCTGGCTTGGCTTCAAGAAGAAATTTAAAGAGACAAATGCAGGCTGATGGGATGCTGGGAGTTTTGAGAGCCACACAATATGTGAGGAAGAGCCCCGTGCGGCTTCCGAGCCACAGTTTGGCCACCCCGTTATGTAGCAATAGATCATAGGACTTTTTTGTAGCAGGAACTCCTTTGCATATTAGGTCACACACCCCTGATGTAGCCAATCCTCCAAAAGTTTACAAGGCTCTTAGTACAGGGTCTACTGTAAACTCCAGGAGGATTGGCTACATCAGGGGGGGTGTGGCCTAATATTCAAAGGAATTCCTGCTACAAAAAATCCCTGAAGATGTACTACCAATAATTTTTAAAAACCAGCAAAAAGCGTACCAGTGGTAGTGGAGGGAAATGGTGAACATAAGGTGGGGAAATGACATGATGATCAGGAGGTATGGAAATCTGCACCTTTTTGTCCACAAGTTTCTAATTCAGTTTGGATACAATCTTCCTATGTAGATCATTCCCATGCAGATTTGAGAAACCACACAGTGAACCCACAGAAAATCCATAAGGTGAGCATAGTCCAAATTAAAACCACTGCAATTTGTGAGGAGAGCCATTGTCATTAATTCAACTAATCTGGGAATTAACTGGTGCATGCATGCTCTTGGCTGAGCCATGGATGGGATACTGTTTACCTGCTTTTGACTGGTATAGAAAATCAGTATTGTTCTCGTGCCTGCCGGCTTTCCACCACACCTTCATGCTGGCTGCTCACTCACACCGTCTGTCTGTGAACACCACCTGCATACACAAAACATGCCCATAGCAGGATCTTGGGTTACTGTAACAAACCACCCACTCTCCCCTTTACCCCACAAGGCAAGAGCTACACACAGTTACTGCTCTAACCATTCCCCTTCTTCTCTGATATTTCAACGGGGAAGTAAATCTTTCTGGAAAGAACTCCTTTGCATATTAAACCACACACACCCTGATGTAGTGCTTACAGGGCTCCTGGTGCTTACAGGGCTCTTATTCCAGGGCTACTGTAAGCTCTTGGAGGATTGGCAACATCAGAGATGTGTGGCCCAGGGCTTTTCTTTTAGCAGAAATGCACAGGAATACAGTTCTGGCTGACTTGGCGTCAGGGTGTGTGTGGCCTAATATGCAAATGAGTTCCAGCAGGGCTTTCCCCACAAAAAAGCCCTGCATTAAACAATGGTGATATCAGGGGGTGTGGCCTGATATGCAAATGATTCCTGCTGGACTTTTTTTCCTTTTAAAAAAGCCCTGGGGTAGCCTAATGTGCAAAGGAGTTCCTGCTACATTCCTGCTATAAGAAAGCCGTGTGTATGAGACGAGAGAGAGAACATCATGGCAGCTCATATACAGTAAAGAACACACTCACAGCCAGGCTGAGCTATTGGTTTCTTTTACAACCTTTGCTGAGCTTTCTCTCAGCAGAGCTCTTCCAATGTTAGAAACTGTATACTTCCCTGATGCATATTTTCCCTGTTCATTGGAAAGAACCTAATTTCAGCCAGGACCTTATCTGGCTATCCAATACCTGCAGAATTAAGGTTGCCACTATCCAGGTTCCACTCCCCAAATCTCCAGGTATTTCCAGTCCAGAGCTGGTGACCCTATTGCAGATGCAAAATAAAAAGAAGAGATGAGGGACCAGAAGGCAGATAAATCAAACCAGGGCCAGAGTGCTAAAGAAATACATGACATTATTTTTCCACCATTCTTGCCTTCACATATCCAAAATCCACATATTGGTGTACCAGATGGTGTACCATATTCTTATATTTATGATGAGTGTGCAAGAGAGAGATGAGTTGCCTTTGATCCCTTTGCTGCAGCCAAGAGGGAATTTCTCCTGGGCTTGTACACTATTAAGGGTGTTATCAAGCCTGAATTCCTATCCCATATTATCTGAATTATATTCAGATATAATGAAATGGCAATGAAACGACATTATCTGAATTATATTGATAATGTTGTTTCATTGCCATACATTGTGATGAATCTGACTGGGCTTCCTGCTGGTGAAAAAAGGAGGGGATCCTCTCTGACAACACAAAAGAGCTATGCTGGGGCTTGTGGAACCCACATGGACAAAAGCACATGTGGGAAGGGGTATGTAGTAAGGAGGAAGTGCGTAGTATACTGAGGCTGACAATGAAGCAATTGAAATTGTTAAAGCTTTTTTATTCCTAGGCTCCATCACCAGCCAAAGTGGAGAATTCAGCCAAGAAATCAGGAGATTGAGCCTAGGAAGGGCAGCCATGAAGAAGCTAGAACAAAATTTTAAAGTATGTATCTCTGGTGACCAGGATTAAGATCATCCATCCCATAGTAGTCTCCATTACTATGTATGGGTATGAACAAAGCAGAAATCAAGTTTCACCTTTAAGACCAACCAATTTTTATTTAGAATAAGCGTTCGTGTGCTCTTAAGCACACTTCATCAGACGAGGAATCCAGCACAGTGAGCAAAGCCATACATAGCTGAGCAGAGCCATACATAGCTGGTAGGCAGTGACCCAGAATGCAACATGGTACAGATTTAAGAACCAATGACAATGAAGCAAAATTATCTAGTAGGCAGTGGTTTAGAATGTAAAATGGTACAATGACAGAATAGTAAAATTAACAAATTAGCAAACTTTGATTTGAGTAGCATGAGCATGCAAAAGCAATAAAACAGCAGTATGCAGTAAAATTAACAAATTGAGCAAACCTTTAATCTGAGTAGCATGAGCATGTGAAAGCAACAAAACAGTAGTATGTAAAAATGTGAGATTGTCTGTCAATGACAATGGGAGATGGATCCAAGCGGGCATAAATGGGTTCAATATATGTAATGGGATAAGCAACCAAAGTCCCTGTTTGAGTGTGTCAATACAGCTAAAAGAGAAATACATTGGATAGTGATATGTATGGGTATGAAAATTAGGCAATGAAGAAAGTGGGCAGGAAGAAAGTTGATTCATTTGGAGGAGAGTTTTATGGATCCCACAGACTGCCAAAAAGACAAATAAGTGGATACTAGATCAAATCAAGTCTGAAATCTCCCTGGAAGCTAAAAGAGCCAAACTATACTTTGGTCATTTTATGAGAAGACGCTAGGACGAACTGAAGACAATGGGAAAAGAGGAAGACCCAGCATGAGGTGGATTGACTCAATCAAGGAAGCCACGACCCTTAGTCTGCAAAACCTGAGCAAGACTGTAAATTATAGGTTGCTTTGGAGGTGGTTAATTTATAGGGTCACCATAAGCTGGAAGAGACTTGACAGCACATACAAACACACGCACATTCTTTTTCTATGTCTAACTCACCAGCCTCTCTACTTGTGTTTGAAGATGAGACAGATGTGTACATTTGACTGCCATCTCCAGTAGCCCTGTTCACAAATGAGTTGATTGCACATACAACCCATGTACTGTGTACACCTAATTTTTCTTTATTATGGGCACTGAGTAATTCACATTACATTCAACACATGTACAGCTGGACGTGTCATTTAAATGCCACATTTATCCAGGTACTGGTTCCTGGTTTCATTTGTAAAGTGAACGTGCATTAGCTCTTTCTTACAAACAGGTGCATACAGGCATGTGCAAGCTGCTCATGTGCTTTGCCATGTTATTTGCAATGTTAATGCAGGCCTCTTGGCCTACCCTGAATGCTTGCAGACACTTTGCTAGTTTCTTATCTGTCCATTGTAACAGCTCACAAATAATCGTTCTGCCTCAAATGGATATTTCTGGGAAAGATGGTCACCGGTTATCTACTGTCTGAAGAAAACTTTCACTTTGGAAAAGAATATATGTACTGGAGAGGGGGAGGGAGGATGGGTCATGTGTCTGTCTTTGAATTACTGCCTACCGTGATTTGTGCACCTTTTGCACTGCGTAATTAACAGCTTTCTGCCCAAGTATAAAGGTGTGACTTGACAAGTGTTAACCAGTTTTGGCAAAGCCCATCTTTGCTGTGATTATGTCTATCATGTCCAATAAAAGCCTAATTTGATTGGCACCAAAGAGGTGGACTGGATCATCTGCACAGAATTTGACAGTGCAAGCTGCACATGTCTTCACTGTGATGCATGCAGAGGCTGCTATCAACCTTGTGCAACATGTTGATATAAAATGTCTATAGTATTATACAGTGTGTGTTTATCCCACTTGAAGGGGTAGTCATGTTAAGTTGTTGTTTTTCAGTCGCACAGTTGAGTCCGACTCTTTGCGACCCCATGGACAAAGTCACGCCAGGCCCTCCTGTCTTCCACCATCCTCCAAAGTCTGCTCAAATTCGTGTTTGTTATATCAGTAATGCTGTCCAGCCATCTCATCTTTTTCTGTCCCCTTCTTCCAGTGAGTGCTCCCTTCTCATTTGGTGGCCAAAGTATTTGAGCTTCAGCTTCAGCATCTGACCTTCCAGGGAGCAGTCAGGGTTGATTTCCCTTAGGACTGACTGATTTGATCTTCGTGCAGTCCAAGGGACTCTCAAGATTCTTCTCTAGAATGTTAAGGAGTTGCAGCAAAAAGAAAAAAGACTCGTGTGCTACCCGAAAGAGTAATATGCTTTTCTTCCAGTATGATCCTTCAAGGACTAGGATCCGCTTCCTCAAAAGCATGTAGGTGGCCCTCACTAGCAAGACACATTTATTTATTTATTAAACCATTTACACCCTTCTCTTTCTCTGAAGACTGAAGTGCAAGCCCAGACTGTACTAGAACAGTACAATACCACAAACATTTAGCATAAAATAGCCTAAAATACAAAATAGCACACCTCCCCTAATGCTTCCCAGCCTTGTTTTCATCCTACTTCATCAACCTCCCAGAAAATCTCTCTGAAACAAATACTCATACAAACAGCTTGAAAAGTAAGGAATGAAGTCATTCTCTGCAGTTCCTCAGGTAAACAGTTCCATACTATTGATCCAATTGCTAGAAATGCTCTTTCACAGGCTGAGAAGAAGCAGACTAATTTGTGTGATCTCACTGTAATGTTAGCTGGAATCTCACAGTAATGTTGGTTGGAAGGTCATAACTGACCCATGGGAATATAACAAGGTTATCAAGGAAAAAGGTGGAAACAGCAGGGTCCAAAGTCAATGAAATGCAGGAAATATGAGATGGGAATTTTATTTTGGGTAACCATGGCAGCAGTGTGTGTGTATGCATATGTGTGTGTGCATCATGTGTGTGTGTGAGAGAGAGACAGAGAAAGAGAGACAGACAGACAGACAGACAGAAAGAGAAAGACTAGGGTTGCCGGTCTCCAGGCGGGGTCTGGAGATCTCCCACTTTTACAACTGATCTCCAGCTTAGGCCCCTCCTCTCCCCAAACTTTGCCCTCTCCCAGATGAGGTTTGCCAGGTCTGTGTTGGAAAACACCTGGAGACATTGTGGGGTGGATCCAGGAGAGGGCAGGGTTTGGGGAGGGGAGGGGCCTCAGCAGGGTACAATGCCATAGAGTCCACCCTTCAAAGCAGCCATTTTCTCCAGGGGAACTGATCTCTGCCAGCTGGAAATCAGTTGTAAAAGTGGGAGATTTCCAGGCCCCACCTGGAGGATGGAAATCCTACTTTCAGGCCTCCAAGGCTCCTGCTTGGAGTCTCTCAAAACTGGTCATAGCTGTCAAAAGCAATATGTTGTGTGGTTAAGGTGGTGACAATTTCTTTCTTGCGGAAATGTCTGCTGATTATTCACTTGTTGAGGGAAATATCAGTTGTCTCTCTGTTTCCTCAGCTGGAGCTGGTATGGTGGAAGGTTAAAGTGTTGGTCTAGGATCTGGGAGATCCAGGTTTGATCCCCCATTTTGCCATGGGAGCTCTCTGGGTGGCCTTGGGGCCTTCACCCCTCTCTCTGTCTCAGCCTATATCAAAGGATGGGCCTCTTGAGGACAAAATGGAGAAGGGAGAACGAAGTGGCAAGCTGCTTTGGGTTCCCATTGGGGAGAAAAGCAAGGTACAAATGTCTAAATAATTATAAAAATTAATTAATTATAACTGATCCAGTCTATTTAGAATATTGTACTTCTCGTGGCACAGAGTGGTAAAGCTGCAGTACTGCAGTCTGAGCTCTCTGCTCACAACCTGAGTTTGATCCCAGTGGAAGCTGGTTCAGGTTGACTCAGCCTCCCAACCTTCCGAGGTCGGTAAAATGAGTACCCAGCTTGCTGGGGGGGAAGTGTAGATGACTGGGGAAGGCGATGGCAAACCACCTCGTAAAAAAAGTCTGCCATGAAAATGTCGCGATGCGACGTCACTCCAGAGTCAGAAACGACTGGTGCTTGCACAGGGGACTACCTTTACCTTTAGTAACACTTTGCTCCTCATTCTGTTGATGTTTTGCAAGTTTCTCTCTTCCATTAATGTTTGCATACAGGGCTTTTTTTGTAGAAAAAGCCAAGCAGGAACTCATTTGCATATTAGGCGACACTTCCCAACACCAAGCCAGCCAGAACTGTGTTCCTGCTCAACACCCCACCCCTCCCTCGTCTGCATATAATCAGAACTGCAGATTCCAAGATGAGAAGTTCCTGGACATTTGCAGGTGGAACCTGGAGAGGGAAGGGTATGAAGAAGGTGGAGACCTTAACAGGGTATAATACCCTCTGAAGCTGCCATTTTCTCCAGGAGAACTAATCTTTATTGTCTGGAGAATTCTGGGAGTCTTCATGCTTCACCAAGAGGTTGGCAACCCAATGATAGATCACGACCTCAGCATTGCTCAGAGCATTAGTTGCTGGGAATTGTAGCAGGTAAGGAGAGGAATCAGGAAACAGAAGGGAAAGAGAGCAGCTTGGGCCTAGCCTTTACGGAGAACAAGATGGGATTTGTCAATTAGCTTCCTGGCATTTAAACAATGAAGAAACCAATTAAAGTTAAAAACCCATTTGCGACATGCAAAACCTCAGCAAAGGGCAATTTCTCTCCATGTGATGCAGCTTGCACTTCTAGTAAACTTTTTGGATGGAGACCAGAGGAAGCTGCCTTTGAACTTCTTCAGCATCTGATTTGGCGCAACAAGGAAGGAGCCATTTGGGATGACAGGGATGAAGATATGGCGTTGAAGAATTCTAATGCTTTTTTACTTATTGTGAATCTGGGGGAAGATGAGGAGGGATAGCAGCAAATTTTAGATTTCTGTGAACACCCAGAGTGCTGTTTAAATCAAGCACGATTTAGTATTTTCACAGGGGGGAACTGAAACAAGCTCCTCTCACTGAAATTGGTGGCATTTAAAAATGCTTCGTTGTTTGTTGTTGGATTGCACTTGTTGTCATTAGTATGATTTCACCACTGATACATGACATCGATTAATTTGCTTTAAACTTGCCGTTCTATGGTACAGGCTACCAGTTTGGTGTAGTGGTTAAGTGTGTGGACTCTTATCTGGGAGAACTGGGTTTGATTCCCCACTCCTCCACATGCAGCTGCTAGAATGGCCTTGGGTCAATCATAGCTCTCACAGAGCTGTCACAGAGCTTCTGGGAGAGCTCTCTCAGCCCCATCCACCTCACAAGGTGTCTGTTGTGGGGGGAGAAGATATAGGAGATTGTAAACTGCTCTGTCTTTGATTCAGAGAGAAGAAAAGGAAAAGGAAAGGTCCCCTGTGCAAGCACCAGTCGTTTCCGACTCTGGGGTGACGTTGCTTTCAAAATGTTTTCACAGCAGACTTTTTATGGGATGGTTTGCCATTGCCTTCCCCAGTCATCTACACCAGGGGTGTCAAACATGCAGTTTGGGGGCCGAATCAGGCCCCGGGAGAGCTCCTATCAGGCCCCTGAGCTACTGGCTGTCATCTGCTTCCTTCTCCCTAGATTTTGCTTCCTTCTACATAGTTTGCTTTGCATGGCCTGCTCAACTGCACAGGAGCTACAGAGCAAAACCTCTATTTTCTCCATTGGCTGAGGCTCCTCCCTTGGGGAGGAAGGGAGGAATAGTTTGCTTTGCCAGGCTCTCTCACTTGCACAGCAGAGCTACTGAGCCAAGCCTCCCTTCCTTCTATTGGCTGAGGCTCCTCCCCCTCCTGGGCCCCTGGGGAAGGAAGGAAAGAGCCAGAGCTTCCTTTGCCCAGTTCCCTGGATCCCGTGGGAGAAATACAAAGAAAGCACCTCTAAGACTCATGAGTACTAACATTTTAAGTATGTTTTAATTGTGTTTGTCTGTGTCCTTTATAAAGTTTATGTCTCTACTACCTAATCTTAAATAGGTACACATATGGCCTGGCCTGACACAGCCCAGCCCAACCCGACATGGCCTGGCCCAAGAAGGTCTCATTTATGTCAGATCTGGCCCTCATAACAAATGAGTTTGATGCCCCTGATCTACACTTTCCCCCCAGCAAGCTGGGTCCTCATTTTACGGACCTCAGAAGGATGGAAGGCTGAGTCAACCTCAAGCCAGCTACCTGAAAACCCAACTTCCACCGGGGATCGAACTCAGATTGTGAGCAGAGGTTAGGACTGCAGTACTGCAGCGTTACCACTCTGCGCCACAGGGCTCTTATCAGAGAGAAGGGTGGGGTATAAATCTGCAGACTACTTCTTCTTCTTCTTTCAACAAAAGAACTCCCTGAAATGCTCTATCAGTGGGAGAACAAGATCAGAGATGTGGGACTCTCCCAGACCTTCCTTCTGAGTGGGTGCTGTTGTATTTCCATGGGTGCTTTGAAACCAGTGATCTCCTCATTACTAACAGAAGCATCTAGTATCCACTTGCCAGGCCCAAGTTCTAGGGCTGCCAATCTCCAGGGGAGCTCTGAAGATCTCCTGAAATTACTACTGAGAGATCAGTTCCCCTGGAGAAAATGCAAATGAGTTCCTGCTGGGCTTTTTCTACAACCTCTTTGCCCCCCCCCCTCCCACTGTTTTCCTACCGTTAAATGGCCTCAGAGAACTACTTTTTACCTTTTGGGAAAATGTAATGTGTAATGATAGGATTACATGTGTAGCGTTTCCAGGGATGAATCTGGGAATCTCTTGTGGGCCTGAAGAGACTGCCCTTGTTGCCTAGATGCTAGACTCACCCATTCATCACTGAGTAAGCCTTCAGTCCCTAAAAATATAGCCACTATTGGGTAAGGTCATCATGTGGCTTCCAAACAAGGCTGTAATCCAGGGCATTTTTTTTTGTAGAAAAAGCCCCGCAGGGATTTATTTGCATATTAGGCCACACCCCCTGATGCCAAAACCCCCTGAAGTCAGTCGGAACTGTGTTCCTGTGTGTACCCACTCAAAAAAAGCCCTGCTGTAACCCCAGTATCTATGTCATTTAACAAACCAGGTCCCCCATAACCCATACAAAGGCAGTTCACATTTCTTGACCTTAGAAGACCTTTTCCATTGTGGCACTTTTGTGCTGATTAAACACGTGGGATCTTCAGCATTGGAAGTACAAGGCTCAGTTCATGATGACTGTTGGGGAAGGGATGAGAGTACAGAGGGTCATGGAGCAGCTGGCAATATGCTGACTGGCACAGACTGCCTTCAGACAGAAGCCCTTGCCTGCATATGCATGGCTGGGGAGGTGGGTGGGTTATGAGTCATCCTCTAAGCCTTCTCCAGACATTCCTGTGGCACAACTACAGATGGCAGAAATGATGAAGGATGGACAATTACGACTTTTCTTGCCATGAGGGTTTCTGGTAATGATCCACCTGTTGGGAAAGGGATAGGTAGGCATGCCAGTGCCTACCTAGAATACGAAGGAAAGCAAACACGGCTTGCATCTGCATTTTCGACAGTGGAAGAGAAGGGGCTGTAAACAGAGAAAGGTTTCAGAGCCAGATTTAGCCACAGAAGAACATCATGGGGGAAAGCCAGCGCTGACTTTAATTGTGGTAGGCACATTAACCAACATAAAATAACATGCTTCTCAGTTCTCCAAAACTGATTCTTGGTCCTCCCATGCGCATATGTGTTTATGGGCACTAACACAGGTATGCAGGAAACCACGCAAGGCCACATAAGTTGCATTTGTGCAATGTAGATAAGCACTGCCGATGGTGCTTGGCAGAACCTTGCTGCAGCACCTTGGGCAACCGTTGCCTTTATGAGCGCCGCACCTCTCAGGATGTGGTTGTATAAGAGTGATTGTTATACACACCCCTGGGGAAGAACAACGGGCTTCTACAGGGAATAGATGGGAATATGCAATTAAATGCAAATTCCATACCCTGGTGTGACCGATATCATTTGATTAATGCTTACTGGAGAGACACCTTGATGTAGTGAAGAGCAGCAGACTCTAATCTGGAGAACTGGCTTTGATTTCCCACTCCTCCATATGCAGCCAACTGGGAGACCCTGAGCAAGCCACAGTTCTCTTAGGGCTGTTTCTCTCAAGAGCAGTTCTCTCAGAGCTCTTGAAGCCCTACTTACCTCACAGGAAGGGAAGGAAATTGTAAGCTACTTTGAGACTACAAGTGAAGGGCAGGATATAAATCCAATCTCCTCCTCCTCTTTTTCTTCTTCTTCTTTCCCTCACCCCTTCCCCTGAATGGCAAGCCATCATTCTTGATGTTCCATCAAGAGACATCTAACATATGATGAGCCATCCTGGATCAGACCTAGTGTTGCCAATTCCAGAATATTGGGGGGAGGGGGGGCTGGAGCCTACAGAAGGCAGGGTTTCAGGAGGGGAGGGTCACCACCCTCCAAAATAGCTATTCTCCCCAGGAGAACAGACCTACCTTCTAGAGATCTGTTGTAATTCCTGGAAATCTCCAGCTCACCTGGAGGCTGGGAACCAAACCAGTAGTTCATTTAGTCCATCATTCCATCTCACACAGTAACTAGCCAGTTTCCCTGGAGTGATAGAGGCCAAAGTTTTCCCCTGATGTTGTCCACTAGCATTGGTTTTCAGAGTGACTCTGAATGTGGAGCTTCAAAACATACATGTAGAAATCCCCCTCCTGTAATGTCAATACAAATTAGTAGTATGCCTGTGCAAAATTAAGATTTGAGGCAAATTCTGAAGGCACTTCTGTAGCAACTATTTGGGGACAGGCACAGCTCACCATACAGTTTTGGGTGAATCCTAGAGTGTCGCGCCTTGATGCATTGCCATCCGGGGCTTTTTTTGGGGGGGGAGCAGAAACACACAGGAACACAGTTCCGTCTGACTTGGCGTCAGGGTTGTGGCCTAATATGCAAATAAGTTCCTGCTGGACTTTTCCTACAAAAAGCCTTGTGCAAAACAATGGTGACATTGGGGGTGTGGCCCAATATGCAAATGAGTTCCTGCTGGGCTTTTTATACAAAAAGCCCTGCGTGAAACAGTGGTGATGTCGGGGGTGTGGCCTAATATGCAAATAAGTTCCTGCTGGGCTTTCCTACAAAAAGAGCCCTGTTGCCATCACTTCCAGTCTGGCATTGGAAGTGATGTCACACATCAGAGTGATGCCAGTGAGCCCCCTTCCTTTCTCCCCACTGGCTTGTGAAGCGGTGGCAGGGAATGGGAGGGGGGGCAACATGGGGAGTGGGAGACCCGCCTTCCAGTCCCAACCCTGGTGGGTTCCAGCAACTCCAGTAATGCATGATTAAAGGCAATGAGAACTTAAATGAGGTAAGTAAACAGGGAAGGGGTAGGAAAGAGTAAGAAGGGGTAGGAAAGAGTAACTGGATTCCAAGGGTGAGTCTTTAACTTGGCCTTTTGTGCTTGCCAGTTAATTCTAAGGGTGGGATCACACAAGACATTTGGTGTGGCAGTATCCCAGCAGTTCTCTTTGATCTGTGCCACAGCAATCACACAGCCCCCGCCCTGCTGCCAGGAGAGGTGCAGAACTCATACACATAAGAGGAGCATTCAGATCGCTCATCATGAGCATGCCAGCCAGCTGCAGTGCACATCCAGCCATTCAGACAGCTGGGAAACATGCCCTACATATGTTTTAGAGCAGGGGTGGCCAAATGTGTTTAACTTAAGAGCCACACAGAATAAGTGTCAGATCTTCGAGAGCTGCAAGACATGAACATCAGATGTTTGACAGAAGGAAGGAAGGAAGGCAAATGGATGGGGGAGGTGGAAAGAAAGCAACTTTGACTTTAAATGCATTCTCCAAGCTGCTGACTGACTTGGCTTGAGAAGTCATTTAAAGAGACAACCACTAGGGCAGTGGGGGCTTCAAGAACAAAAAGAGCCACATGTAGCTCCTAAACTGCAGTTTGGCCACCCCTGTTTTAGAGGTTTCTGGTAACTATCTGGTCCCAGCTCATCCTAAAATGGGTGGGACTCAGGGGGCAGATGTGCGTGTGTGATTGCACACCTTAATGGATGGGAGGTATGACTAGGTCGGGCCAAATCTGTCAAGGGATCGCACCCTATGTATGCTGTTCCAGATTCTAGTATCTTCCCAGTGTTCTCCTGACACAATGTATATTAGGTTGCTCCCTGGAGCTTCCACCTGGACCTCTGAAATATTCACAAATTAGAAGCAGCCTCAGAAAGCCAGTAAACTTCAGTTCCAAATAAATATTCTTCTTCAAAGCCATGCCCATGATTATTCTTTCTTATGTGGTACCAAGTTCTCACTGGAACCTTGTCTCATTGGAAAACAAGGTGTCTTGCCTATTGTGAATCTTTCTGAGATTGTTATTGCAGGCACTTGGTTCCTTCCAGATAATTTGTGTTCTAATTTGTACCGTCTGGTTTTGGGCTGGTGGCTGGTTGAATATTTGTACACCCAGCAAAGCCTAAATAAGTCTGTTTTCACTGAATGTCATCTCATCTGAAAGTTTTTCAAGAGCAATTGCTGCCAATAAAGGCTTGCATTTCGACAACCAGCTCTGAAGCCAGCTTGAGCTTCCATCAACTGTGTTCATTCCCTTGTACTCATTAACACTGTTCAACATTCATTTAAAAGACTTTTGAATGTCTTTAGGACTTTATTAAGATGTTGTCAGTCTTCTATGTTAATATAACTAGTGTTTAAATTGTTAGAGAATTGTAAAATATAATTTAGTATTGTTGTTTGTAATCTGTCTCTTTAATCCTGCTTTGAATTTGCATACATTTTAAATGAATTAGCCTATACAAGTGAGCACCAAAAGACTTCAGATGTGGCCTTGCTTCTTCTATCTCTTGATTTGTACAATGACACATTTAAGCTCTACTAAGTTCATTTGAGTTTACTCCCAAGTAAATACGAGTAGAACTGCACCCTTAAATTGCCATTTTCTGAGCCCTTTTTTAAGCTCAGTAATCTTTATAAAAATCTTTCACCGGCTCCTTATCATGGACCAACTCCCTGGATCTTTGATGAGATTTCCATATATGGTCCAAAGTTGGGTGCTACAATAAGACAATAAATCTTCTGTAAGATTTCTCCCCCCACCCAGCTCCACCACACCCTGTTTGCAGTGACACATGCTGTTTCTTGCTGTTTGCTGACACAGCACAGATCAGGGAAAGGCAACACCTGGGGTACCCAAAAGGTGAAGGGAAGGCCACTGTAGGGGAACCTGCAGATGGATGATGGATGGTTACTGTGCTGGAGGGTCTGATGTCAGGATTCTGTGCTCAGCAATAACAAGGGTAAAGAGGGGGTGGAAGATGGTAAAGAGGAAGAAAAAGGTATGGTTAAAAAGGGAGCAGTAAAAATGTTGGCTCCTTGTCCACAAACAGTGTTGGAAGTAAACCAGTAAACATAGGCTCGCTATTCTAACGCTTGCATTCATTCATGCAAATCATGCCTCAGGGCTTGATTCAGCATTACAAGGAGTTGTCTATCAAGGCTTAACAAACAGGCCTTGGGAATGCTCCAACACCTCCTAATTCATGAGACACAGAGGGTTGCCAGCTGACTCTAGAAACGACCTCCCTGTGCAGTTTTGCATCATTAACAACAGGGCTTTTTTTAAAGGAAAAGCCCAGCGGGACTCGTTTGTATATTAGGTCATACCCCCTGATGCCACCAGTGTTCTGCACAGGGCTTTTTTGTAGAAAAAAAACACAGCAGGGATTGATTTGCATATTGGGCCACACCTCCGGACACCAAGTCACTGGCCGTTTTCGCACTTAGCGTTTGCTCCCCTTTTTCCGCGGCGCAATTATGTCCAGAGCATTTTTCTCGTTTTCCCACTAGTGACTCTTTGCGGAGTCGCCTTCCCTGAAGCCCCGGCTCAAATCGTTTTCCCACTGGCATCGGCTTGAGTCCGATGCCCTGTCAATCATTTTTTTTTTAAGCGCAAGTCTGGTTGCATAATGACGTACTAACGTACTAACGTAACATCGAGCTGCTGCCTCCCCTTCATTTCTTGGACAAACCGCATCACGTGTGCTGCTGCTGCTTATGGATTGGCTGCAGCTGTAGAATCCTCCACAGCCCTTTATGTATTAACGGAAGCATTCACAGTGGAGAATCCTAGCACTAGATTCCCCCCCCCCCCCCAAATTCTGAAGCACTAGATCCCCCCCCCCCAAATTTCCTCCGCTCTCTTTCCCCTCCCCGGCTGGCGCTTGCAACGGGGACCTGACTGATTCCTGCTGCCAGAGCTCCCCCCCCCCACTCCATTCTCTCCTTCCCCTTCTGTGGCGCGTGTGAGGAGCTCGGTCGCGTCTACTTTCTAACCGAGCGGAATGTAGCCAGGGAGAAGAATGCAGGACTCCAACTTCCCATTTTATACATAGCGATTTTGTGCAGGTCCAGAAATCCTGGTGGCACAGCTGAGGGAGGCATTCCCTTCTTAAAACACACACACATGGACGCTTTGGCCCGCACCGGCACTACATTCCCCCCCCCCCCCAGCAATGGTCGTTTTCGCATTATCGAGATAACGCAACAGCGGAATAACGCAACTAAAGTCAATAATAATAAAAAAAAATTCTAACGAAACCAATTGAAGTGCCAATTGAGGCTATTCCAGGAGGGGTTTTTTTTTCTATTTGTTAATTTCAAAATATCGCTATTACGCAAAACTGTGAAGTTTAAAAAAAAAAAATGGCCGTGCCGGCACTTTGGGGAAGCGCCGCGAAATGCTGATGATTGGCCAAGCGGGTGGATGGGGTGGGAGGACGGAAAGGGAGAGGGTGACGCCCCCAAAGCAGTCGATCCGGCGTGGATGGATTTCGCACAGGAAACTCCGCTGAGTGGATCCGGAGTGGATCCGGAGGTTTTCGGAAACTCCGGCAACTTGCTGAAAAACATACTCCGGCGTAAAATCCCTGAAGCGCCGGAGCAAAGCGCAGCGCCGGAGCAACATGTGCGAAATCCAAGAGAAGATCCGGAGGTAAATGGGGCGCTACGCCGGAGCAAACGCTAGTGGGAAAACGGCCACTGTGTTCCTGTGTGTTCCTGCTCAAAAAAAGGCCCTGGTTAACAGCAACTTGCTCTGAAGAAATTAGCAGCTGGTGCTTTTGATAGGGTTGCCAATTCTGGGTTGGGAAATTCCCGGAGATTTGTGGGGGTAGAGGCTGGAGATGGTGGGGTTTGGGGAGGGGAGAGGCCTCTGCCATTGAGTCCACCCTCCAAAGCTGCCATTTTCTCCAGGTAGGTTTGAGTCCAGTAGCAGTAGCAACTTAGCTAGACCAATAAGATTTAGGGGATATAAGCTTCTGAGAGTTAAAACCATCAGATATGTATCTGACAAAGGAGCTTTGACTCTTTTTAAAAAACATTTTTATTAGAGAAATTAGAAAACAATACAAAGCGGAAAACTGCACAGAAGGTAAGTATTCAGTTATCATTTACATCATATCGAAGTCACATCTAGCTATAAAGTAGTAGTTTAAAAGTATAACATTTTTTATATAACAGATTTCTAGGTATTATGACTAAAATTGCCAAATATTCTACAATAGGAAACCAGACCAATATAAAATGTTTTTCATATTTGTCTAAAGAAGAACAAGCCATTGAATTAGATATTTTTGCCATTATAAAATGTTCCCACAGTCTTTGTTGCCATTCAACAATAGTTTGTTTGTAATGTGAAATCCATTTAGTAGCGGTAGTGGTACGTGCCACAGATAATAAGATGTGAATCCTTATGTTGTCAGGCAAGTTATTATCTGGGGGAGGGAGCTTTGACTCTTCAAAGCTTGTACCCCAAAAATGTTTTTGGTCTCTAAGGTGCTATTGGACTTGAATCTGGTGGTTCTACTGGAGACCAACACTACTACTCTTTGAAACTATTTTCTCCAGGGGAACTGGACTGGAGATCAGTTCTAATGTCAGGCAATCTCAAGACCCCAGCAGCAGGGGTGGAATTCTAGCAGGAGTTCCTTTGCATATTAGGCCACACCACCCTGATGTAGCCAATCCTCCAAGAGCTTACAAGGCTCTTTTTCGTAAGCTTTTGGAGGATTGGCTACATCAGGGGTGTGTGACCTAATATGCAAAGGAGCTCCTGCTAGAATTCCTCCCCTGGGTGTGTCCCTCTTTTCTTCTGTGAAATATCTGAGAGATCCTTGCATTGGGCTGCAGAGGAGGAAAAAGCTTCTGAGCTGAGATTTTCTTGTCTGTACTACAACTCAAATGACTTCTCAGGGCATCTGGCCACCTGGCAATGTGATCTGCCCATTCAGAAAAGGAAATGGACTTTACTCACAAGGAATGCTGAGTGAAGGCGATGGCATTTTAAGCATATCTTCAGGGGGAAGGTAGAGGAGATCCTTCCACACATGGCCAGCTTCAGCATCATAGAAGCTCTTGACATGCCTTACCCTTAATCCCATCTAGAGTCCAGAGTCCCAGACCATTGACGTCAGCTAGTCAGTGATTGTTCTCTTGTCTGCTCTCTGTCCCTCCACAACATACGTCCACAGGCTGTAGTATGGTATTAACAGGCTCAGTAGGGCAGCTGGGGGAACATCAGTGGATAACTCTTAGACAAGCTTGACTGGCAAAGTATCATTGTGACTGGGCTGCCAAAAAGACCAACGATGGACTATTTCTTAAGTAGCAACAAAAGAGCTGCTGTGGAAGGATCTATAGCTCAGTGGTAGAGTAGATGTTCTGTGTGCAGAAGGTCACAAATCCAATCTTTGCCATTCCCAGTTATAGTCTCAGGTGCTGGGATTATAGGGTTGCCAATCCCCAGGTGGGGCAGGAACAAAGCCAAAGGCATCCACAAACAACCCACCTTACTATGGAAAACTTTATATAAATAAATACTTGTTAAAGAGACAATAGTTGTAATACGTAATTGCAAAACCATAAACAAGACAAGAAAATATCCCACAAAGACAAAGTCTTATCTCTCAAGCAAAGGTTCCTTTCTTGTTGATAGAAGTCCGGGGAAAGCCTTGAAAAGCCGTGAAGTACGATTCCAAGAAGGTAACAATCCTTTCAGCCAGGAAGATGTGTATAAACAAATTCACAGCGTAATTCTGCTGAGGCGACACAGTGCAACTTTGCAGTTCTAAAAGCCGGGAAGAGTACAAGCGAAAAGCGGTACACCGCTGTTTCGCATAAGCAGCAGAGCGCAATTGAGCAACAGGGAAGCGCATATAGCCCTGTTTCACCTGAGGCTTTAACAAGCTTCACTAATCCTGAAACATTAATACAAAGCAACTGCTGAAAGCAATAATCTGCAGAAAAGAAGTTCAGCTATTGCTTTGTATGAACCTGGGATCTTCTTCTGCAGGCCAAGCAGCTGCTCTACCACTGAGCCATGGCCCCTCCCTTTGACTCAGGACCGGCACCAGGGTTTCTGGCATCCTAGGGCTCTGGCCTGCCCCCGCACCTACAATTGTGAGGGCAAGTTAGGTGATGGTAGTGTGACACCAAGTGCCTCCAAGTGCACCCACTGTCCCACTGCCCCCAGTGCCCCTTCCCCCACTGCCCCACCTGCCTGCAAGTAAGTAATGAGGCAGAGGAGGGCAGCAGAGAGGTGGGTGGCAAGGGTGAGCACCACAGTGGCAGGGAAGTTGTGGCGGGGCGGCAGGGTGCACACAAGGAGGGGGAGGGGGTGCCCGGTAGCTGACCCTGAGGCCAAGTAGCACCCTTGGTGGCCACCTATCTGGCCAGTTTGGTGTAGTGGTTAAGTGCGTGGACTCTTATCTGGGAGGACCGGGTTTGATTCCCCACTCCTCCACTTGCACTTGCTGGAATGGCCTTGGGTCAGCCATAGCTCTGGCAGAGGTTGTCCTTGAAAGGGCAGCTGCTGTGAGAGCCCTCTCCGGCCCCACCCACCTCACAGGGTGTCTGTTGTGGGAGGAGAAGATATAGGAGATTGTAAGCCGCTCTGAGTCTCTGCAATTCTAAATCTGCAATTCTTCTTTTTCTTCTTCTACTGGGACACATTGGCCCTGTTATGACTTCTGGTCAAGGTAGACAATCTTCAGCTAAATGTGCTTACATAAAGAAACTTCATGTAAATGACTGTGGAGATTTCTGAATTTAATCAGAACTTCTGGTTATTCTGAAACCATCATTTCCTGCCAAAAGCAAAGCCAACATAGTTTCAAAAAGATTTCCTTCAGTCTCCCAGACCTTTCCTAATGCCACACCAACATTGAAGACCCAGCAGATACAGCAAGTTCACAGCAGCAGTCATGATCACCAGGCAGCAGTGGCAGGGCATTAGGCAATGACAGCAATCAGAACATACATGTTATGTATTTGCTTGTGTGAGTTACTGTTTGTAGGCATGCTTCCATTACTCACCAGGATCCTGATGCTTCCTTCAATTGGCTGTTCTCTTCGAACTGGCCAATCAGGGCTCAAGGCATTTCTCAAGGAAATGCAAATGAAGGATCCTGGAGAGACTAATAGGAAGAATTGCCGCCAACTAAAGGGGGTGTGTTTAACTCAGCCACAGTGTATATATTCAGTTGAGTTTCCTATGTTGTTTGTGAATGTTTCTTGTTATGCCAATAAAGGTTTTTGGATTTGAATTTGGACTGTTTCTTCTTGAGTAAACTGTTGCTGCTTGCTTAGGAGCTGACTGAACTCACTTTACAATAATACAGAACCCTGAACAAACCTCATTCTTGTGCCTAATTTACTTTCCAAACAGGCCTAAATTAAATATAACATTTTATTGCTACCTGGTTGTGGAAATGCCATCAAGTCACAGCTCCCTTAGTGCACCCCATAGGGTTTTCAAGGCAAGAGAAGTTCAGAGGTGGTTTGCCTTTGTCTAGCCTTCCTCGTACTTAGTCTCCCATCCACGTTCTGACCAGGGCCAATCCTGCCTAGCTTCCAAGGTCTTATAAAACCAAGCTAGCCTAGACTATCCCGGTCAGGGCACTGTTAATGTAGGTGCTGTTAATTTACAGTTAAATTAACCTATGCATCTATTTGTGCTTAATCTTATTGCTAAATAGGGCATTTTTGTTGTTGTTCAGTCGCACAGGCGAGTCCAACTCTTTGCAACCTCATGGACCAAGTCACGCCAGGCCCTCCTGTCTTGCACCATCCTCCAAAGTCTGCTCAAATTCATGTTAGTTACATCAGTAATGCTGTCCAGCCATCTCCTCTTTTGCTGTTTCCTTCTTCTTTTGCCTTCTGTCTTTCCCAGCATGAGGATCTTCTCCAGTGAACACTCCCTTCTCATTTGGTGGCCACAGTATTTGAGCTTCAGCTTCAGCATCTGACCTTCCAGGGAACAGTCTGGGTTGATTTCCCTTAGGACTGATTGATTTGATCTTCTTGCAGTCCAAGGGACTCTCAAGAGTCTTCTCCAGCACCACAACTTGAAAGCATCTATTCTTCTGCACTTGGCCTTCCTTATGGTCCAACTCTCGCAGCCATAGGGCATTAATCAAGAACAAATTAAAATGGAACAGCAGAGAGAATCATAAAGCATCCAGTATTTTTTATTATGCTTGTTTTAATGGCTACCCACCTTAGTGGTCCTGATGGGGCAGAAAGGCAGGATAGAAATGTTGTGTGTGTGTCTCTCTCTGTCTCTGTCTCTGTCTCTGCTGAATTCCTGATATTTCCATATTTGAATTTCCTATCCTCAGAATCATGCTAGAAAGCAGAAGCTGCTTTAAAACAATACAAAACAAAACTATACTAAGAACAATACAACCAAAAAATTGAAAGAAGTACAAACCCAGGGAAGTCTCAACAACACTTTAGCTAGTGCACACATGGAAGGCTGGTGTTGCAGCAGCAAAACAGATACATATCAGGGTTAAAAGAAAAAAGATGGAAAAACAACACGGAAAATGTTGGAATGCATCAGGATCACAGTGAAGTGGTCTGGATTCTTTGCAAAAATGGAGTGAATGAGTGATGTCTATTTGAGACTATAGAGTGGAAGGAACTGAGGAGTTCTCCTTGAGATAAGAAGGATGCATCCTTTCTGAATGAATCACGGCAACTTAAAGTAGTTGCAATCAGGGCTGTTTTTTGCAGAAAAAGCCCAGCAAGAACTCATTTGTATATTAGGCCACACCTCTTGATCTTACCATTGTTTCACACATCTGGAGCTTATTTAAATATTAGGCCACACTCCCGATGCCAAGCCAGCTGGAACTGCATTCCTGCTCAAAAAAAGCCCTGGTTGTAATACATTTAACAGCTGTCACAGGATTCTTTACCAGCATAAATATGGATTTACAGCTCTCTCACTCTCCATTTATACTTTGCCTTTCTTCCAGGTGTGGCTTCAATCATTCTCCTCTCCTCCTTTTTATCCTCACAACAACCCTATGAGGTAGGTTAGGTTGAGAGCATGTGACTGGTCCAAGGTCACCCAGTGAGCTTCCATGGCAGAGTTGGGATTGAAACCTGGGTCTCCCAGATCTTACTCTGACGCTCTAAAAAGGCTCTGGAGTAGCTCTCAATCTTGACCTTTCCTTGGTGCTCCAGGCAGGCTGCCTTCTTAAAAAAAAATTAAGATGACACATAGGCACACATTCATCATTTGCCTTATCAAAAATATAGAAAAACGCTTGGGGAGAGAACTGCTTGGGTGCTAGCCAGACAATATCCAGTAGAGCTGGGTTTTCCTCAATTAATTTGAAAGTTGCAAGTGACATGCATATATAGCTCACATACACACACTCATCTATTATCTTATCAAAAACAAATCCACAAATGTTTAAAAGACAGTTGCAAAACTTCCTTGGGAATTGGGGAGGAGGAAGGTGGGTGAAGACTTGGGTGATAGCCAATCAGTATTCATCAGAGCTGATATTTCTCCAACACATTAGGCTGCACAGAACTATTACATTAAACTATATATGTATGTTTTCAAACCATTCCTGCTTTTCTTAAAATACGTCTGTCTTCTTTCTTTGGTTCCCTGTACCTTTTTTCCTGTGATGTTCCTTGCTACCCGCTAGGGACAGCTCTTCTGTCATGTCTTGGTTTTTTTCATTCTAAGTAATCCTATGAACCTCTTTTAGTTAGCTACTCTGGTGAAACTGACACCTTATATGGTGAAAGAAAGTTTGAGTCCAGTGGCCAACAGGGCTATCACCACCACCCTGGAATCTACACTATGTGGAGAAATTAACATCCTGGAAAGGAGATAAAGGCAATCCCCTCTATCTTTGGTCTCATTTGCCCTAAACTCCTTTCACTGAAAAAGAAGCCAGGCCTATGCTAGCATGATGTAAACTGCCAATGGCATGTTCTGAAAAGTAATTGGTTCTGGTTTTACCTTGGCTAGGAACTCATAAGATAGCCTTAGACAAGCCAAGATTTCTCAGCTTGACCAACTGCAAAATGGAAGTAATAAAGACCAGTCCCAGAGTAGGATCTGGGACACCCAAATTCAAGTCCCCAGTCTGCCATGGAAGCTTGCTGGCTAACCTTGGCCCAGTCACTTTCTGTCAGCTTTACTGATCTCCCAGGGCTTTTGTTGTGGGGATAAAATGCAAAACAATTCTATAAGCTGCTTTGGGTCCCCAGTTGGGAGGAAAACAGGAGAAATAAGTAAAAATTAGTGATACAGGAAGGGTAAAATGCAACAAATCCCCGTAAGTTCTTAGAATGCTTTATTGGAAAAGCTTACAAATCCCGCTTTTTCTTCCCTGCAAGCCTAACTCCACATGTAAGTTTGTAAATACACATGACAGAGAGTTATAGTGCCATTCTAAGCAAAGTTATACCCTCCTAAGCCTGTTGACTTCGATGTACTTAACAGGGTGTACCTCTGCTTACGGTGGCGCTGAAAAGCCAGTTTCGAGTCTCTGAACAAATCCTATAATGGTTGTCAGATCTCCTGTTGCCAGTAGGAGTAGAAAAGAAACAATATTATTAAAAAGGGATTAGACAAATTCATGGAGGGTTGGTCCACCAATGGTTATTAGCCATGATGCCATAGTGGGACATCCACTGAGGGGCAGTCTACCTGTGAATACCAGTTGCTCAAAGGACAGTGGTACTTTGGGACAGAGGCCATTGTGGGATACAGGATGCTGCTCCCCTTTTCTGATGGAGCTGGTTTCTTCTTACTTTGAAAATCCAGCCAGACGGGATTCTATGATTCATCAAATGGCTCTTCTTCCCAAGGGTTCCTTCAAGCACTCTTCTTCATTCTTCAAGTGCCATCTCCAGATTTCTGTGCAACACAAGTTGTCAGTCTGTTAGAGTCTCTCAAAAGAGAGAACGATGCCTGGGGAGGCAACAACTGGTAGAACGCATTCTCTCTCTCCCCCTCTCTCCTCCTCCCCAGAGAACTATAATTTAGCTCAAAAACAGTATAGCCCCAGACAGAAACAGATGTAGAGCTGCAAAAAGAGCAGAAAGCCTCTCTCAAGCTCGAATCTGGTGTTTCCCAGTTGAACAATGATTTTTGGTTCTGGGATATTCATATAACCTGGTCCCGTTCATAAGGATGGCTACATTTTTATTTTATTTACTTCATTTATTTCTTCCCAGTGGGGACCCAAAGGGGCTTTCATTTTTCTCCTCTATTACATTTTATCCTCACAAAAACCCTGTGAGGTAGATCAGTTTTATTGTCTGTGACAGGCCCAGCAACCTTCCCTCAGAGGAAGGATTCCAGCTTGGGTCTCCCAATCTGATGGTCTAACCCACTGCCCTGCCTCCTAGTTCTGCTGCAGGTATCTGAACAGGGCTTAGCAGCAGAGAAAGATTAACAAAAAGTCAGCATAAGAGAGACCATTTACATCACTGAGCCCATTTACATCATTGCCGCCCTGAGCCTGTCAGGGGAGGGCAGGATATAAATCTGATAGATAAATAAATAAATGAATCACTGAATCTTATGGCTTAACATTACTGGCATCTGACATGTTGATATCCATAAAGTTTTAGCAGCCCAAACACTGGTTTCTGTGAGCCCACAACGGGTGCAGTCACACACACTAAACCAGGGGTGTCAAACATGCGGCCCAGGGGCCAAATCAGGCCCTCGGAGGGCTCCTATCAGGCCCCCGAACAATTGGCTGTCTGCTTCCCTCTCCTGCTCTCTTGCTTCTTTCTGCTTAATAGCTTGTTTTGCAAGGCTTGCTCAGTCACACAGGAACTACAGAGCAAAGTCTCTGTTTTCTCCATTGGCTGAGGCTCCTTCCTTGTTCTCTCAATTGCACAGCAGAGCTACTGAGCCAAGCCTCTCTTCCTTCTATTGCCTGAGGCTCCCCCACCTAGTCCCTGGGGAAGGAAGGAAAGAGCCAGAGTTTCCTTTGTCCAATTCCCTGGATCCCATCAGAGAGATACAAAGAAAGCACCTTTTAGACCAAAGAATGTTAATGTTTTGAGCATGTTTTAAAGTTTTTTAAATCTTTGTATTTGTCTGTTTCCTTTATAAAGTTTATATATCTGCTACCTAATAGGTACACTTATGGCCCAGCCCGACATGGCTTGGCCCAACAAGGTCTCATTTATGTCAGATCCAGTCCTCATAACAAATGAGTTTGACACCCCTGCAAAATAATGTGCTTTGTTACTGGATTTTTATTGTGTAAGAATAGCAAAATACATTTGCAAATACACTCGCTGTGTGAAAGTATCCCAGGGCCAGCCCTAGACTGTCTGGCACCCTAGGCAAAGCTAACTTCTGGTGCCCTTCCCCTGCATTGATAACGTCACTGAGTCACATGCGGGGTGCACAATTCAGCACTCCCAGAAGACCAGTGCCCTAGCCAATCACCTAGTTTGCCTAGTGGCAGAGCCAGCCCTGAAGTAGCTGATGTCTCATGGTAAGTAGGTGGGGCCTGGAGATCTTCCACTTTTGCAACTGATCTCCACCTGGCAGAGATCAGCTCCCCTGGAGAAAATGGCTGCTTTGAAGGGTGGACCCTATGGCATTTTACCATGCTGAGGCCCCTCCCCTCCCCAAACCCCACCCTCTTCCAGTGCCACCCCCAAAGTCTCCAGGTATTTTCCAACACAAACCTGGCAACCCTAAAATATACAGAGAAGCACCAGAAAACTGCCCTTTTTGTACAGCATCCCCAAGAAGCCTTTTAGTCCTATCCTTGCCTGCCATTCCTTTCTCTGGTTATTGCAGGACCCCACATACCTGTCCAATATGGTGGTCATGGAAAGTCCCAGCAAGTCACAGTTGTCGCATGGTGACCCTGTAGGGTTTTCAAGGCAAGAGATGTTTAGAGATGGTTTGGTATGATTTTTTTGGGGGGGTGGGGGGTGGGAATCACTGTCAAAGCACCTTTGGACATCATTCAGATTCAGATGTGTGCTTTTGGGGGAAATTGTAACCCAAATCAGTCCTATTTTCCCAACCTCATCCCCTGCAGTCCCATTTTCCCCTCAAACACAAAGAATCAGAAGTTTTAAAATAACCAGGGGTCATTTTGTAGAAAAATAGGTGGTGGAGCTCAACCAGGGATTGTTATGCAGCTGCACCTACTATTCAATGAAGAAGGTAGGAAGGAGGAGGTGGAACTCTCAGAAAGGTTCAGGAGCTGTGCTCCTGTGAGCTCCCGCTGAATCCGAGGCCTGAAAATAACTATAACAATCTATTGGAATGATGTACTAATGCTCAGCTTTCAATTTAAAAAAAATCTTGCTCTTTTCATTACAGAGTTATGAGAAAGACATGGGCTGCAATTTTAATTTAATAACTCTGCAACAATAAAGTCTACAGACCTTTTGGAAAATGGAAGGTGGAGACTAGTACATTGCTCTAATGGACAATTGTAATGTTAAAGTGACCTAACAACTTCTGAGCCATCAGGTTGCAACCAACATATGGCGACTCTGTAGAATTTTCAAGACAAGAGATATTCAAAAGTGGTTTGGCATTGCCTGTCTCTGTGCAGCAATCCTGGTCTTCCTTGGTGGTCTCCCATCCAAGTACTAGTTAGGGCCTACCCTGCTGAGCATCCAAGATCTGATTAGGCTATCCTGGGCTATCCAGGTCAGAGCCCCATCCAATATATCTTAACTTAAAGATCTGATTTTCTTTTTCTTAAAGAGAGACATTTGGGTCTAGAGCCAGTGGCTGCAGACTCAGGCATTAGTAGGCACCAATGTTCACTTCCATGCTGTGAAAAGCTTTGTCTGCTGATTGTCACAGATCAAGCTGCACTTTTTTCATTGCTTTTGCTCTGGACACCTGTGCTTAAAGACGACTACCACGGAGCTCGACAATTTCATTTCTGTATTTGGAAACTATCAACACGCTTCCTTTTCTGTTCTGTTCTGTTCAGTGCATGTGCCAGCTGGTTTCAACTTCCCCTCACCCCCCAAAAACCTGTAAAGTACCATATTATGATAAACATCAGTTATAGTAATAGACGTATACGTACTCCCTGCATAACAAGACAAAGTGATCTTGCTGTTGGTAAGGGCTTGTTCAAGATTTCCTGTTTCTTGGCTGCATCATCAGCTGAAAAGGAGACCCCCACCAAGAAATCAGGAGATCAAGACTGGAAGAGCAGCCATGAAGGAGCTAGGAAAGATTCTTAAATGCAGGGCTTTTTCTGTAGCAGGAACTCCTTGCATATTAGGCCACACCCCTGATGTAGCCAATCATCCAAGAGCTTACAGGACTCTTAGTACAGGGCCTACTGTAAGCTCTAGGAGGATTGACTACATCAGGAGATGTGGCCTAAGATGCAAAGGAGTTCCTGCTACAAAAAAAGAGCCCTGCTTAAATGTAAGGAGGATATGCCACTGCTAACCACGCTCCAGATAGTTCGTACTATAGTATTCCTCATTATTATGTATGGGTGTGAAACATGGACAATGAAGAAAGCCAAGAGGAAGAAAGCGAATTCATTTGAAATGTGCTGTTGGAGGAGATTTTTATGGATACTGGGGACAGCCAAAAAGACAAATCAGATGGGCTCTAGTTCAAAGCAAGCCTGAACACTCCTTAGAAGCTAAAACGATTCAACTGAGACTATTGTGGTTTGGTGACATCATAAGAAGTCAAGACTCACTGGAAAAGACAGCAATGCTAGGAAAAGCTGAAAGCGGCAGGAAAAGAGGAAGAGCCAACATGAGATGGATGGGCTCAATCAAGGAAGCCATGGCTCCCAGTTTGCAAAACCTGAGCAAGGCTGTTAACACTAGGATGTTATGGAGGTCATTAATTCTTAGGGTTGCCCATAAGTTAGAAGCAACTTGACAGCAATTAATACACAGCCCTTTCCATCCCCTTCAAAACCATTTTTAATGGGAAAGACCATGGTGGAGGGTGAATAAGATAGCCTTGCTGGGAAGTGTTGGGTAACATGTATGTAGGGCAGAGGTCCCCAGCCCCCAGGCCATGGACCAGTACCAGTCCGTGGCCTGTTAGCAATTGGGCCGTGAGATGTATAATTATTTAATTATATATTACAATGTAGTAATAATAATAATAAGAAGAAGAAGACGACATTGGATTTATATCCTGCCTTCCACTCAGAGCAGCTCACAATCTCCTTTGCTTTCCTCCCTCACAACAGACACCTTGTGAGGTGGGTAGGGCTGAGAAATCTCACAGAGAAGCTGCCCTTTCAGGGCCAGCTCTGCCAGAGCTATGGCTGACCCAAGGTCATTCCAGCAGCTGCAAGTAGAGGAGTGGGGAATCAAACCCACTTCTCCCAGATAAGAGTCTTATCTTATCCACTTAAACCACCACACCAAACTAATAGAAATAACTTGCACAATTGTATCATCCTGAAACCATCGCTCCCCCCACTCCTGGTCCATAGAAAAATTGTCTTTCACAAAACCGGTCCCTGGTGCCAAAAGGTTTGGGGACCACTGATGTAGGGAGAGAAATAATACCATTTCACCATCATTCAAAACCCAGAATGAGTAGGGCCAGTTTTGCGATGGCCCCATTATTCAGGATGATGAAAATTCAGATTGCCTACTTCTACCAATTTGATCCACAAGCAGATGATTTAACATCACACGATGCAAAGCTTCAGGATTTCTGCTCATTAAACCTCTGTTAAAGTGAAATCACTTTGTGACTCCTTGTTCATTTGGAAGCCTTAGTGAAAATCCTGTGGTGTAGCCTCTGGAGCAGCAGACGAGGATCTTGAGAGACTCAGATTCAAACCCACTTCTGCTGTGAAAGCTTGCTGGGCGATCTTGGCCCAGATATGCACTCTCTGCATAGCCTAGTCTCCTTGAAGAGCCAGTTTGGTGTAGTGGTTAAGTGTGTGGACTCTTATCTGGGAGAACTGGGTTTGATTCCCCACTCCTCCACTTGCAACTGCTGAAATGGCCCTGAGTTAGCCATAGCTCGGGCAGAGGTTGTCCTTGAAAGGGCAGCTGCTGTGAGAGCCCTCTCAGCCCCACCCACCTCACAGAGTGTCTGTTGTGGGGGAGGAAGATAAAGGAGATAGTGAGCCGCTCTGAGACTCTGAGATTCAGGGTGGAGGGCAGGATATAAATCCAATGTCTTTGTCTTCTTCTAGTCTGAACTATGGATTCCAGCCTCCAGGTGGGGCCTGGGGATCTGCTGGAAATACAGTTCACCTCCAGACTACAGAGATCAGTTCCCCTGGAGAAGATGGATGCTTTAGCGAATGGACTTTATGGCATTGTGCCCCACTGAGGCTCTTGTCCTCCCCAGACTCCACCCCCCCAAATCTCCTGGAGTTTCGCAGCCTGGAGCTGGCAACCCTGCTCCTCCACCCCCTACTGGCAGTCAGGGGTAACTCGGTAACCCTCATCTGAACTGCTGGGGACAAACCAGAAAAACAGTTCCAGAGGGGGAACTTCGATCCTCTCTTGCAGTCAAAAGTAAATGAGAGTCTGCTGGCACTAAGATTTGATTCCCAAGAACTAAAACTGGGAAAGAAATCTTGGCATTGTGTGGACAACTCAATGTGAAAAAGGCAAACTTCATGCTAAGGGTTGTTAGGAAAGGAAGGGAGAATAAAACTGCTGCCAGAATCTTGATGACTTTGTATAAATTGAGGGTGTAGGTGACTTTTGGAGCTCTGTGTGCAATTCTGGTCACTCCACCTAATAAAGCTGGGAAAGGGTCAAGAAAAGGACAGCCAAACCAATCAAGAGGTTTGGAGCGCTTTCTCTGTGAGGAAAGGCTGAAGTATTTTAAGTTGATGAAAAAGATGTGTAGAGCAGGGGTGGCCAATGGTAGCTCTCCAGATGTTTTTTTGCCTACAACTCCCATCAGCCCCAGCCATTGGCCATGCTGGCTGGGGCTGATGGAAGTTGTAGGCAAAAAAACATCAGGAGAGCTACCGTTGGCCACCCCTGGTGTAGAGGATGGTGTGAAAGAGGTGCTAAAATTATACAGAAAGTGGACTGAGAAGGCATTTCCTTCCTTCCCCATATTAGACTTCAGGGGCCACCCTGAAAAAGCAGAAAGTTCAGGGACTTAGAGTTGCCAACAAGCCTGGAGGAAACAATGTCCTGGCCTTTTAACAGAGACTTAACTGGCAACATTATTATTTACCAGGCAATGTTATTAACCTCCATGCCATAAAAAGCTTCCACTGCCCATTTCCACACATTACGCCTCTATTTACAGGACAGAACATTTTCCTCCAGGCCTGCTGGCAACCCCCTGCTGGATAGGCTAAAGGAAGCAGTTCCCACAGTGGCCACTGGCTTGGATGGTTTTAAAAGGCAGATTTGCAGAGGAAAGATGGCTATCAGGGGCCATTGTTCTGTGATTTTGTAATCCACTTTTATTACATAGATTTATTGTACACAATACAGCGTTTCATTGCATGGTTCTCCAAGCTTGCAATTCCTGCTTTACCGTGTTGTTAGAGTTATGTCAAATTTTGTTGGTTGTATGCATTATATTGTTCTTAGTGCATCGTTTTTAGTTGTTATGTACTATGAGTCTCAGCAAGAAATTTGCACTGCAATTTAGTTTAACAAGCAACCATGATTGTTAAAGGGATCCTCCATGTTCAGAGGCATTAACTCATTCAGTTGGAAGCAACAGCAGATGTGGATGTTTCCTTTTTCCTTTATTTAGTGCATTTTTATCCCACTTTCTCCAAGGAGCCCAGGGCAGTATACATACAACACTACCCTCCTTCACTATTTCATACTCACAACAGCCCTGTGAGGTAGGTTAGGCTGAGGAAGAAGGATTGGTCACAGGTCAGCTTGTCAGCTGCAGGCTGGGAAGAATCTGGAGGTTTGAGGGGGGTGGATCCTGTGAAAGGCAGGGTTGAGGGAGGCGAGGGAACTCAGTAAGGTACAATGCCACAGAGTCCACCTTCCAAAGCAGCCACTTCCTCCAGGTAAACCAAACTCTGTCACCTGGAGAGCAGTTGTAATGACGGGAGATCTCCAGCCACCACCTGGAGGTTGGTAACCCTAGCACAGGTCCCCCAGAAGGCTTCCATAGCAGAGCAGGGATTTGAATCTTGGCTGCCCCAGTTCTAGTTGAATGTTCTAACCACAACACTATACTGTCTTTTGACCTGCTTGTGGGTTTCCTCAGGGCAGGGTTGCTGTGTTCTTTCAAAATACGAAATTACAGTTTGACATGGCTGAGAGACTATGATAGCCTGCCCCTCAATTAAAAACCAACAAAACCTTAAGGCAAAGTAAGATATCTCAATTCTCTGCAAGACTGGAAAAAGATCTATGCTTTATTGCGGTATAAGCTTAATATTCAGGAACTTAACAGTCTTGCTTATATTTGAACCTTCAACTATGGAGATATTACCCTCTGCTGCCACCTTTAGGTCACTGTGCTCCCTTATAGCTACAATCCAGCTACCATATTCAGCAGCACACTGTTTATACCCTACCTTCCCTAAGGACTTCAGCCTGCCTGCAGGACGGTCCAAACAACCAGAGCAGTTGAAATATAGTGTTTCCCTAGATAACAGCTTCTAGCTGTTGTAAGAAACCAGATTGACAAGCATGGGACAAGGACAGGAAAGCTCAACCTCTGGTAATTTGTAAGGAAATGACATTTCAGCTACATTTGTATGTGAAATGTACAAGAAACCTATTTATCACAGCCCAGGGCTTTGGAGTCTCTGGACAACCTCAGAGGAAGGTTAGGTGCATAATAGCTAAGAACTATGCTGAAGCATGAATTGTTCAGAATTCCACACACACACCCCTTTTAGTAAGCCTTGAGCCCTTTTCCTTATGGAGATATGCCTTTCCCATTATATCTCCACAAGGAAAAGGGCCAAAGACTTTCCCTTTTTAAAAAAAAAATCAGATAACATATTATAACATTATAATGATATATCGATTGCCAAATTTTTAAATTAAAAAAATCCCCTGGTGGAATGGCTGCCATGGGAGCCTGGGGTGGGAAAACTGCAGACAAACTTGCCTTATAGAAGCCCCATTGCTGCTTCCTTGTATCAGCAATGACAACAGCCATGGGGCAATCACACAAGCCTATACCTGCGTGGAAAACACATCTGAAATGTTCAAAGGAGCAGAAGCTCCTGTTCTGTTAGGAGTAAGCAACCTCGTCCCTTTCATGCTGGGCTGTGCAAATCTGCACCTCCATAAGCAGGCTAAGGCATGTATGGGAGAAGAGGGTTACAAGTTTTCCATTAGCTTCTTTGCAAATAGTAGAATTCTCCAAGACTTGCAGGGAAAAACTGTTTTAAAAGCATGGAATCATAGAGTTGGAAGGGGCCTCCAGGGACATCTAGTCCAACACCCTGTACAACGCAGGAAATGCACAACTACTTCCCCCACCATACCAGCACTGCTTTCTGCTCCATGCCCAGAAGATGGCAGAAAAACCCTCCATGATCCTAGCCAAACTGGTCTGAAGAAACATGGCTTCCTGACCCCCCGAAGTGGCAATTTTTTTGAGGGGGTGAACAAACATGTGGACAAAGGAGACCCTAGATGTTGTTTACCTTGACTTCCAGAAAGCTTTTGATAAAGTTCCTCATCAAAGGCTCCTTAGTAAGCTCGAGAGTCATGGAGTAAAAGGACAGGTCCTCTTGTGGATCAAAAACTGGCTAATTAATAGGAAGCAGAGAGTGAGTATAAATGGGCAGTCTTTGCTGTGGAGGACAGTAAGCAGTGGGGTGCTTCAGGGCTCAGTACTGGGTCCTATGCTCTTTAACTTATTCATAAATGATTTGGAGTTGGGAATAAGTAGTGAAGTGGCCAAGTTTGCAGATGACACTAAATTGTTCAAGATGGTGAGAAGCAGAGAGGATTGTGAGGCACTCCAAAGGGATCTGTTGAGGCTGGGTGAGTGGGCGTCAATGTGGCAGATGAGGTTCAATGTGGCCAAGTGCAAAGTAATGCACATTGGGGCCAAAAAATCCCAGCTACAAATACAAGTTGATGGGGTGTGAACTGGCAGAGACTGACCAAGAGAGAGATCTTGGGGTCGTGGTAGATAATTCACTGAAAATGTCAAGACAGTGTGCGATTGCAATAAAAAAGGCCAACGCCATGCTGGGAATTATTAGGAAGGGAATTGAAAACAAATCAGCCAGTATCATAATGCCCCTGTATAAATCAATGGTACGGTCTCATTTGGAATACTGTGTACAATTCTGGTCAGCGCACCTCAAAAAGGATATTATAGCATTGGAAAAAAGTCCAAAAAAGGGCAACTAGAATGATCAAAGGGTTGGAACACTTTCCCTACGAAGAAAGGTTAAAACGCTTGGGGCTCTTTAGCTTGGAGAAACGTCGACTGCGGGGTGACATGATAGAAGTTTAAAAGATTATGCATGGGATTTAGAAAGTAGAGAAAGAAGTACTTTTCTCCCTTTCTCACAATGCAAGAACTCATGGGCATTCGATGAAATTGTTGAGCAGTCGGGTTAAAACGGATAAAAGGAAGTACTTCTTCACCCAAAGGGTGATTAACATGTGGAATTCACTGCCACAGGAGGTGGTGGCGGCTACAAGCATAGCCAGCTTCAAGAGGGGGTTAGATAAAAATATGGAGCAGAGGTCCATCAGTGGCTATTAGCCACAGTGTGTGTATATATATATATATATATATTTTTTTTAGCCACTGTGTGACACAGAGTATTGGACTGGATGGGACATTGGCCTGATCCAACATGGCTTCTCTTATGTTCTTAATCAGCATTTCCTTGGGTGTGTAAAAAAGGGCTCTGAGAACTAAGTGTTGATGCAGCCCTTGCTGTCCTCTCTTTCATTATCTGCCTAAGGTCACAGAATCAGCATTGCTGATTTTGAAAAGCCTTTTCTAATTTTGAGCAGTGGATTTGTCTTGCCAGCCCTTCATTGCATTCCACTGATGGTGTCCTATGTATGTATTTCTTTCACATTTGCGCTGCATCATGGATGCTGTGAGCCTGTGTGAGCATCAGGATCTAGTAAAGGATAGTGGCTATGAGAATAAGCTGCAACACAAGAAGTTTGTCAGTTCATATAGAATCTCAGCTGTAAACCCACTTGGGGGGCTCAGACAAGCCATTCTCTTTCAGCCAGAGCTCCTTATTGGCAATATAGGGTTGAGAATAATGACATACCTTTTTGGATTTATATCCCGCCCTATACTCTGAATCTCAGAGCGGTCACAATCTCCTTTACCTTCCTTTACCTTTACCTTGCAGGACTGTTGTATCCATTTCTGTGATGATCTATGATAAATCTTTGGTGCTTTCACACTCGCTAAATAATGCACTTTCAATCCACTTCCAATGCCCTTCACAACTGGATTTTACTGTGTGAAATTGTAAAATCCATGGTTGTTGAAGTGGATTGAAACTTCTGTATTTAGCATGTGTAAAAGCTCCCATCCATTGAACATGAGAAGTGTTATATCAGTGCTAAGCAAGGTGTTTTTTTTGTAGCAGGAACTCCTTTGCATATTAGGCCACACACCCCCTGATGTAGCCAGTCCTGGAGCTTACAGTAGGCCTTGTACTAAGAACCCTGTAAGCTTTTGGAGGATTGGCTACATCAGGAGTGTGTGGCTTAATATGCAAAGGAGTTTCTGCTACAAAAAAAGCCCTGGTGCTAAGCATTGATGGTGCAGCATATGATGAAGCTGTCTTCTGCCAAGTTGAGGCCATTTGTCTGTTGTTTGATATGCCACACAGCCTCCCCTGAGGAAGCGATCTTTTCAGCCCTCCTACCTGAGACCTTTGGGAGATGCTACGTTTCCATCTGCACGTGCTTTACAGTGAATGGTGGCCTCTCCCCTTTGGCCCTGAGCAGTGATAAACAGGCTCTTGGTATGTGTTATAATGTTAAAGCATTGCAAGCACAAAATGTGGTGTAGTGCTTAGAGTGGCAGAGCTAGACAACCTAGGTTTAAATCCCCACTCCACCGTAAAACTTGCTGGGTAACCTTAGCCCAGTCATCTGCTCTCCGCCTAGCCTGCCTTGCAGGGTTGTTGTAAGGATAAAATGGAAGAAGGGAAGTGGTGCATGCCACTTGGAGCTCCCTGGAGGAAGAGCAGGATGAAAATATACTAAATACACATAAAACACCGGAATCCTTCCAGGGTTTTTTTTAAAGTAATGGATTAGATGGAAAGCTAGATGCATTAGAATTGCAATTTGACTGAAAGAGTTTACAAAGAAATAAGCAAGCCAAATGGGCCTGCCCATTCCTGTAGCAAAGTAATATTTCATGGTTTGCTTTTAATTCCTTAACAGATGAGATGCATGCAAAGTATCAGGAGGGGGGGGGGGGGACAACTGATTAGCTCACCTGGAATTGCTGTTCTGCGGCAGGAACCTGCAAAAGTAGAAAAGTAACACAATCCATTCCAGGCACCTCTGATGAGGCCTTGTGTGGCCCTGCCAAGAGGCTGTGTATGGTTGTCAGCTTTGGGTTGGGAAATACCTGGAGAATTTGGGGGTAGAACCTGGAGAGGGTGGGCTTCTGAGAGGGGAGTGATCTCAGCAGGATATAATTCCATAGAATCCACCTTCCAAAGGAGTCATTTTCTCCAGGGGAACTGATCTCTGTCACCTGAGAATGAGTTGTAATCAATGTTCTCTCTAAGCTGAAGTCTTGTGAGCAAAAATTCTACTTTGTGAGCTACTGGTATTAAAGTTGTGAGCTACTGCATAATTTTTTGTGCTCTGCGGCCATCCTTCCTGAGCTAAGAAAAAATGTGTGAGCTGGAGGCTAAAAATTTGTGAGCTAGCTCACGCTAACTCAGTTTAGAGGGAACACTGGTTGTAATGCCAGGAGATCTCCAGCCATCACCTGTAAATTGGCAGTCCTAGCTACTGGGAAACCTATACTATTTGCTTTCAGGCTGTTGAGAAGCTGCTGGCTGGACACAGGAACATGATGGGAGTCGTATTTGAACAATACAGTTGTTATTATTCACTAGATCTGCCCTTGAATGAATGGAGAGTCAAAACATGCCCCAGTATCTCCGTTTCTTCTTTTCCAAGATCAGTTCTAAGCACATAAGAAGAGGTTTGCTAGATCAAGCCAAAGGTCTGTCTTAGCCAGCATTCTGTTTTCCTCAGTGGCCAACCAGATGCCCCCAGAAAGCCTTTAAGGAGAGACACAGAGGCCAAGGCCTATTCCTGTTGACGCCCTCCACAACTGGTTTACCGCCTCTGTTTAGCCATCATGGGCAATAGGCACGTGTGAGCCAGCATGGTGTGGTGGTTAGAGTGCGATCCAGATTCATATCCCTGCTCTGCCATGGAAGCTTGCAGGGTGACCTTTAGCCAGTCACATATGCTCAGCCTAGCCTACCTCACAGGGTTATAGTGAGGATAAAATGGAAGAGAGAGAACAATGTAATCTGCTTTGGTGAGGTAGGTGGGGAATAAGTGGGGTATAAAATAAATATAAGGTAGGTGGGGTATAAAATAAATATGTCTAATCCACTTCTAAAGCCAGCTGAACCAGAGGCCATCACTGCATCTTGTGGCAGAGAGTTCCATCCTTCATTATAATTTGTGTAAAGAGGCACTGGGGGAAGTGCAATAATGTGGTATAGCCCAATCTTGTCAGATCTCAGGAGCTCAGCAGGATCAGTACTTGGATGGGAAACCACCAAGGAAGACTTTGCAGAGATGGACAATGGCAAGCCATCTCTGCTTAATCACTTTCCTCAAAAACCTTATGGGGTTGCCATAAAACAGCTGCAGCTTGATGGGCCTTTGCACACACACAAAGAAGCACTTTCTTTTGCCTGTCCTCAGTCTCCCGCCATTAGCTTTGTTGCCATCCCCTGCTGTCATGGAAGAGAGAGAAAAAGGGCACCCCAAAGCAATTTTATAAACATTCTAACATTTTTCTGATGCCAGATCTTGAATGATGTTAGTCTCAGTGAAGACACATCTTTCTCATCCTTTCATGCTGATTTTTGGGAGGCTGGAGCAAAAGCTTCTTATTTCAGCTTCACTGGCTGGAAATAGCCTTGGGCCTGTGTTATGTTCTTTCCAAGACAACGGAAGGTCCATGGACGGGGAAAAGAATATAATTCCACTGGATTGCACTAGATGGAGCCACCTTCTTAGTTTAAAGAATAAGGCATCAACCCCTGGCAAGATAACAATTGCTCTCTGTGGTCCTACATTAGTTCTACGCAAGGCGTTTGCAGATTTACTTGGGAAGCCATGCAAGTTGCCTGCATCAGGCACAATAAGACCAAACAGACACACCAGAGTTGTGGAATAGAAATGCCATTAGCAAAGAAATGTAAAATCATTAAATGAAGTGCCATCAGAAAGCAGAAGATAACAACACCTTAAACTGACCAGAGTCAGCCTATAACCAGAGATGGGTACACTCACAGTAGGGTTACCAACTCTGGGCTTGAAAATTCCTGGATATTTGGGGGTGGTGTCTGGTAAGGGTGGAGTTTGGGGAGGGGAGTGAGCTCAGCAAGGATGTGATGTCATAGAGTTTATATTCTGGCGTTATCACAGTCCTCATGGGAACTAGGGATGCCAGCCTCCAGGTGGGACCCGGGGATCCCCAGAATTACAACTCATCTCCAGACTACAGAGATCAGTTCCCCTAGAGGCTGCTTTGGAGGGTGGACTCTATAGCTTTGTACCCTTCTGAGGTCCCTGTCTTTCCTAGGCTCAACCCCCAAATCTCCAGGACTTTCCCAATTTGGCTCTGTCAACCCAGCCCCCATCCAGTGGCCAGGAGGAACCCTAATGACCCTAAAGGGAACTGGTCTGTCTGGTCTGGAGACAACTTGTAATTCCAGGAGCTCTCCAGGCCTAGACTGAAGGCTGGCAACCCTAGGTGACAGGGTTTACATTCACATCTTCAGGCCTATGCAACATAGCCTATGGAGGTTTTTAAACAGAGACTAGATGGCCATCTGACAGCAATGAAGATCCTGTGAATTTAGGGGGAGGTATTTGTGAGCCCCGTGGCGCAGAGTGGTAAAGCTGCTCATGACCTGAGTTCGATCCCAGCAAAAGCTGGTTCAGGTAGCCGGCTCCAGGTTGACTCAGCCTTCCATCTTTCCAAGGTCGGTAAAATGAGTACTCAGCTTGCTGCGGGGGGCGGGGAGTGTAGATGACTGGGGAAGGCAATGGCAATTCACCCCGTAAAAAGTCTGCCATGAAAACATGAAAGCAACGTCACCCCAGAGTTGAAAACAACTGGTGCTTGCACAGGGGACTACCTTTACCTTTTATTTGTGAGTTTCCTGCATTGTGCAGGAGATTGGACTAGATGACCCTGAAGGTCCCTTCCAACTCTATGATTCTATGAAAAGTCAACTGCATCCCATTTATTATGGCAGCATTAGTAGAATTTGTGATGATCAAATAGCTTGGTTTGATTACGAGCAGAAGAGAACCTTTCTCATAAAATGTTTTACATCAATGATATCACTAAGGCAAATGAACAACTCTGAAAATTTGGTAATAACCTCAAAAGCAGTGTCTCTCAAAACTGTAGTTTGATAATGAATTTTGCACCGGTAGAATCATCTGACTTTACTCATAAGAGGGATCAGGTGTGTTGGGATATGACCAGCAGAAGACGTTTGGAAGTTCACTCTGTTTCATCATTTTCTGGATGTCTGAATTTCAAATAAAATATTTATAAAATGATCCATCAGTTGCACCTTACATCAAAATGGATAATATATCTATCTATCTATCTCTATAACTCTTGCTCAGATAACCGTTGATACTGTTATACTACTTCAGTAGATTTTTATAGACATGTGGCGGCTCTGCTGAGTCCTGGAGCAAAGCTGTAAGCCAGCTAAATTACAGTTATATGAATATTCCAAGGACACCTGGAACCTTGTTGCTTAATTATGTTTGCTTAATTCCCAGTAAATTGCAATTTATTCTGTTCAATTCAAATACAGCAGCTAGATTCATCTATGCGCGTTGGTAGCAGTCAAAAGAGGCCCTGAATATCCAGGCTTTGATAGATAAACTGAATGAAACTTATTTTTGGTGAAAACTTTACAGTGTTATGGTCCGAATGGTTGCAAATAATTAATCTTATTCCGTCAAAATGTGTTGATGTGTCATGAGTTTGCTTGTTGGTGTACAAAATTAGAAAATTCATTTTTAAAAAAACCAAATGTAGCCGAATAGCCTCAAACTGTGTTGTGCCAAATTCTTGTTCTTTGCTACCCAAGCAAGTGGTAGAAGCTGGGTGTTCATGGAGCACCTTGTCTTGGTAGATGACAAACAGTGTGTTATTAGCATTACTAACAGGCCAAGAAAGGGGAGCGGGGAGTCCTCCTGTTCCTTTAGTACCAACAACAAAAAAATGGCAAGCCCTACAAGGAAGGCAAATACAACAATCCTGTATTATTCACAAGCTCTTGGATCTCATGGGGAAGGCCTCAGGGACTGGAGTCTTCTGGGCTTTGGTTTGTTTGTGTCTGGCATGCAGGGTTTTAATAATCTCTCTCCCTTCAATAGTGGTGAGATCCTAGTCTTTCTCTGGGCATTACTGGGACAACTCTAAGAGGGGGAGGAGGCTCAGTATGCCAAGTCCTATGGCAAAACTGCCAGGCTTTGAGCAAACCAGTCCACAATGGGTCAGAAGTCAATTTGTAGGGCCTTAAAGAGAGGGAAGAGATCTTCTGTAAAAACAAGTCACTCAAGCCTTAAACCACAGTGGCTGATCAGAGGACAGAAATATACACGCATCTTGATGGCAGCTGTCTTCTTAGTAAACTTTACTTGGATCACTGAAATCAAAGGGTTTTGCTTCCAAGTAAGGGCTGGGATAAAGACAGTGGTGGTTACATTAATAAAAGATATCTGTTCTCAGGCTTCTGCTGTCTCCCATTGTATGTGCTTTCCTCAAGTAGTTTTGTGCATAAATTGCCAGCTTACCATTCCCCCACACACTATGTCTCCGTCACTGTGTTTTCAACAAGAACTTGATGTGAAGATAATTATGTTATTGTGAAGATGTTTATCTCCAGGCTGTGTAAAATCTTACCTGCTGCTAACTTCTCCATGCCACCCTGCTTTCAAAGGCACAAGAACATGCTGGGCTGGGTTTTTTCTTGGTCAGTTGGCAACTTTGCACACACAAGTCAATACTGAATTAAAGCCCTACTCTGCAGCTATTGCATTGATTTATGCTGTATAATCTGCCTTTGCTCTCAGTGAGAAAGGCCGGGGCAGACTATAAATAATGTCAATTAAACAGAAACTGGACATTCCCCACCACCACCACCACCACCACCAAGACTGTCAGTGACTCTGACAGTAACTGGAATGCACTCTGCACATTCTCGAAAAGCCTCCTTTTTTTCTTAGGACTTTACATATTCCAGGCTTGAACCATAAAACTGAAAACAGGTGTTGAGGTTAAGAGGCAGTGCCCTCAGGGTAACATAAATCACCTCCAGTATATCCTCAGAACGCTCCTGCAAGGGAGATTAGGCTGAAAATTTAGAAAAAGAGATGACTGGAGGGGACATGCTGGTGGTTTATAGAAGTATAGGTGGCATGGAGAAAGTGTCTATAGAAAATGTTCTCCATCTCTCAGAGTATGAAAATTTAGGGGCATCCTGTGAAGTTGATGGGCAATTGGTTGAAGATGGACAAAAGAAAGCTATTTCTTCACTCAGCAAATGATTAACAGTGCAATCTGAAAGATAGTTACTCCATTCTAAACCCATTGAAATGAATGGGCTTAGACTGAAGTAACGAACCTCCACATTTGGAGACAGTAATCTTCTGAATCTCAAAGTCAGGAGGCAACATCAAGGGAAGGAGTCAGACTCTGTTCCCTGTTAGTGTACCTCATGGCACAGGTGGCCAAATTACATTGCTTAACGTAAGAGCCATATAGAATAAGCATCAGATGTTTGAAAGCCGCAAGACATGAACATCAGATGTTTGAGAGAAGGAAGGAAGGAAGGAAGGAAGGAAGGAAGGAAGGAAGGAAGGAAGGAAGGAAGGAAGGAAGGAAGGAAAGAGAGAGGCATGGAAAGAAAGCAACTTTAACTTTATATGCCTTCTCCAAGCCTGCCAATAGGGCAGTGGAGGCTTTAAGAACCACACAAGATGTGTGAAAGAGCCACATGTGGTTCCTGAGCTGCAGTTTGGCCACTCCAGCTCTGGAGTAACTGGTTGGTCACTGTTTGTGACAGGATGCTGGACTTGGGGAGGGATGGTAGCTCAGTGGCAGAGCATCTGCTTGAGAAGCAGAAGGTCCCAGGTTCAATCCCTGGCATCTCCACTAAAAAAGGGTCCAGGCAAATAGGCGTGAAAAACCTCAGCTTGAGACCCTGGAGAGCCGCTGCCAGTCTGAGTAGATAATACTGACTTTGATGGACTGAGGGTCTGATTCAGTATAAGGCAGCTTCATATGTTCAAATGGACCACTGGTCTGATCCAGCAGGGTATCTCTCATTTTCAGAGGAAGTGCCAGACCCTGAGGGATGGATGGAGATCTGAACTCTGGCCTCCCCAGTCCAGTGCTCTAACTACCACACACAGTGGTACTTAGCGGCAGACCCCATTCATCAACTTCCTTGTGCTACCTTCAGAAGATAGCCTCTCAGTTTGAAAAACACAGCTTTAGACATAATAGTGTGTGTACTCACCAACAAGAGACCAGTGATAGAAAATGGTTCCTGGAATTCATCCAGCGGGTAGGCCATAATAATCATACCCCGAAGGCTAGAAGAAGACACCCTGTGCTCTGGCAACCATTCTGCCCCCTAAACTTTCTCAGGTCAGCCTAGGGATCAAGGGATCTCTCATGCCGTCTCGTCATCTGGAAGATAATTGGATTTTCGCAAAAGCAAAAAGCATTGTAGACGCATCAGGGAGACATTGCCCCTGGTGCTGAACCAGCTTGCACTGCCCAAGCGGGCGGCAAATTATCCACCGCTCAGAGGATCCCCTGCTCTATTCTATCTTCTCTCCCCTGAACCAGAGAGTCCATTAAGTTGAGTCCGTTTCTGTCTCTTCAATTTCCAGGCAGGGAGGTTAGCGCAGCTTGATGAGGGGGAGATAATAGCATAGTAATTGAATTGTCTCTCTGACCGCCCCCCACTCCATCCCTAGGCTTGTAACAGCAGGAAATTAGGAACTAAAAGCAGCACAGGAGAAAGGGAGGGAGGCACTCAGACCCACAATCAGAAGGCATTGCCTTTAACCTTTCTCATATAAGGCTACGCCATCCCACTTTGAAAGGTAGTGAGGGTCATGAGGGGGTGGTGTCTGGCAGAACCCAAGAGGTATCTGGGAGCTGATGCACACATGTGTCTCATCACTTGACCCACAGTTTTATGTTCGAATCACTTGACAAGCCCTTGTATTTGGGCAGCTATCAGTGACTGCTTCTGTATGGTAATGGTTCTCCATGTTGCTTTCATTGCCATGAAAGGGCTACTAGCCATTATGAGTGACAGAGGCACTGAAGCATCCACATGGTACTTTCCTTGCCACAGGCTGCTGTGACTGCTCCCTCACCACCACCTGTGGCCTTTTAAAAAGACAGCATCTGACATACTATACTGTACTATACAGGGCTTTTTTTATGCAGGAACTCCTTTGCATGTTAGCCATGATGCAGCCAATCATCCAAGAGCTTGCAGGGCTCTTAGTACAGGGTCTACTGTAAGCTCCAGGAGGATTGGCTTCATCAGGGGGTATGGCCTAATATGCAAAGGAGTTCCTGCTACAAAAAAAGCCCTGGATAAGGTTAGAGCTTTTTTCTGGAGTGGTGCTGGGACTTTCAAGAGGGAAAATAAGGAGAAACAGAAGGGATTCTTAGAAACAATATTATTTCCATGCACTACAGGCTTACCTCTACTTTAAAGCAGTTTCCAAACATTAGATATGTTACCACTTTCTCAGTTCTTTTTCAGGTCTTACTTTTGGTGCCTAACACTTAATGATAACCTTGAAGCAACCATGTTTTAACTTACTTAGTTGGATCAAAGAGTGTTAAGGGATGGCCAACAATTTTTATAAACAATAAAGATGTTATGGTCTTGACTGACAAGGAGGACCTTTCTGGAATGACAATCAGGTTAATCTGGGAAAATCCCCTTTAACACTCACATGCTCCCCTGATGCCCCTCATGAACTTTTAAACATTTTTTGAGAATTTTGCTTCCACAAAGAGGTTCTGGAACTCCGCTGCATTCCCTCAGGGAAAAAAAGCCCTGATTATAACCCTCTGAATTCTAGTTCCATTCCTCCCCCACAAAGTAAATTTATAGCCTTTTTGTTGTGGAGATATAAGGGGAAAGGCATATCTCTGCCACAAAAATCGCTAGAGACTTTTTTTTTTTAAATGAAATCTGGGGAATCAGAGAAGTTAGTAGACAGACTGCTGTAATATTACAACACCGCCATAGTTGCTTTTTTGCATAGCACAAAAAGACTTTCTAGGGTTGTGGGGGGATAGAAGCAGCAGGGTGGGCCTGAGGTAAGGAAAATGGTGCTGATGTGGGTGGTACCTACAAAAATGGACATTTTGTCCACATTGCATACAAATGTGCTTTGACTGCAAGCTTTCCAAAAAGATCATACCAAACCAAGTTTGGAAATGATCACAGCGAAACAGTGGGAAACACACACTGAACCACAGCTAAAGATCTGGGTAGAAAGCACCTGTCTTGTAGGTTTTCCTCCTGCTCACCAGGAGCTCAGGACAGTGCACATGGTTTTCCCTTTGCTGTTTGCACATGGTTTCCCCATTGGTGTTTCTTGCTCCCAACCACCATGTGAAATAGAACTGGATCTGAATCCAGGAGCACCTTAGAAACCAACAAATTTTTTGGCATACAAGCTTCTGAGAGTCAAACCTCCCTTTGTCAAATAACTTTGACTTTCAAAAGTTTATATTCCCAAAATCTTCCTGGTCTCTAAGGTGCTACTGGATTCGAATTTAGATTTTCTACTGCAGATCCACAGGGCTGCCTTTTGAAACCACATGAAATAGGCTAGACTGAGAGAGGATGAGTGTTCCAAGGTCACCCAGCAAGCTTCCACAACAGCATAGAGATTTGAACCCAGATGTCTCAGATTACTGTCCAACAAAAAGGGTTGCCAATCCCAAATTGGAGACAGAAGATCCCCTGCTTTGGAGGCCCTCACCCTGCTTCAGGGTTATCAGAATGTCCACTGGGCACTCCATTACACCCTACAGAGACCAGTCCCCATAGGGTATAATGGAGAATTGATCCGTGGGTACTTTAGGAGAGGGTTGTTTTTTGAGGTAGAGGCACCAAAGTTTCAGCATAGCATCTGGAGCCCCTCCTCAAAAAACTTCCCAAGTTTCAAAAATATTGGACTAGGCAGTCCAGTTCTATAAGCCCCCAAAGAAGGTGCCCCCATCCAGAATTATTTTCAGTGAAGGGAAGGCATTTAAAAGCAGTGCAGTCCCTTTAACTGTGATTGCCAGAACTCCCTTCGGAGTTCAATTGTGCTTGTCACAACCTTGCTCCTGGCTCCACCCCCAAAGTCTCCTGTCTCTGACCCCAAAGTCCCCAGATGTTTCCTGAGTTGGACCTGGCAACCCTATCTGACCACTACTGGCATTTGGTCTTTGATGGCCCATTCAAGGGATGGAAATGTATGATGTATACAAACTCAGATTCCTGTGTGTTCTGCTTTTTAAAATATCAACACTTAGTGCTTAGGTAATGGAACATTTTTGCAAAGCCAAATGGAATCCAGCAATCTGTCATAGATTATCCATGTAAATTAGAAAACATAAACATTCACATTTTTTTTGCTTACTTCTCTTAACTGAGTCAGCTTACCTTAGACTGCCAGTGAGGGGGAGCTCACCACCTCCCTAGGTAGCTGATTCCACTGTTGAACAAGTGTAAAAATGTTTTCCCTAATATCCAGCTGGTACCTTCCTGCCCTTAATTTAAACCCATGATTGTGAGTCCTATCCTCTGTTGCCAGCAGGAACAGCTCCCTGCCCTCCTGTAAGTGGCAGCCCTTAAAGAGAGCAATCATGTCCCCCTTCCCCAACCTCTTCTGACTGAACATTCCCAGGTCCCTCAGCCTTTCCTCATAGTGTGTGTACACTCTGCCACATGCGCAGACACAACTCTGCAGTAATAATGGTGGATGGTGGACTAATCATGCCCTTCAAGGAGAGTTCTGTTCACACATGGCCCCAACTACACATGAAGGCTAAGCTGGGATTCCAAACACATCTTTTAACATAACCTTCCATTGACTGAAAGCCTACATGTTCAAAACTGGGAGAAGTAATTCTTACAAGACTTCAAGGCAACCAGGTGGCCTCTGGAGACATGCTGGCACTAAGATTCAGGGGCACCTTACTCTGCACCCCCATGTCAGCTTGCAGGAGAAGAAAGCTGATAGGCTGCAACAGCCAATTCAGCAGGGATCAGATGACACAAGGATCCAAAGCATTCCACCCAGCCCTATAACCCTGCAGGTTTTAACTTGACTTCTCGGTCTAAGTAACTTCTTACTTGGGCACAGTGACTCTTGGGCTCCCTAATGCAGGGCCTAAGGTTGCCAATCCCCAGTTGAGGGCAGGGGATCACACCCCCTGACACTGACGCAGCTGGAACTGCATTCCTGTGCATTCCTGCTCAAAAAAAGCCCTGGAAATGCAGTCTTTTAAATGACATTTCCATTTAATCTATCTAAACTTCTGTGCAGCTACACCTTTCAGGGTCTTTTTTGTTGTTGTTGTTAAACAGTTTTATCTTACTGTTAAATTGTACAGATGACTATTGCTTTGTGTGACTCACTGGGCTGTATCCTGCAGTCTGACTGTGCTGAGAGCTGCAGGGCTTCCCAGCTTTCCTCTCCTTCTGAGCAGGCATTTCCAGTCCTGAGTCTCAGGATCTGTATGGAGCAATAGCTCTGCAGGTGGGAAGGGGGGGCAAAATCACTGTTTTGACAGAAGAAGGGGTGCTAGCCTCCAGGTGGGGCCTGGAGATCTCCCTGAATGACAACTGATCTCCAAACGACAGAGATTAGTCCCCCTGGAGAAAATGACAACTAATTACATCCTCTCTGAATTCCCCAAACATCACCCCCAAACCTCTAGGAATTTCCTGAGCTGGAGAGGCTATAGAAAAAGAAGAATTGCAGATTTATACCCCGCCCTTCTCTCTGAATCAGAGACTCAGAGCGGCTTACAATCTCCTATATCTTCTCGCCCCACAACAGACACCCTGTGAGGAGGGTGGGGCTGAGAGGGCTCTCACAGCAGCTGCCCTTTCAAGGACAACCTCTGCCAGAGCTATGGCTAACCCAAGGCCATTCCAGAAGGTGCATGTGGAGGAGTGGGGAATCAAACCCGGTTCTCCCAGATAAGAGTCCGTGCATTTAACCACTACACCAAACAGGCTCTGGAAGAGGCAGAAGGGACTGATTTGGGCTCCTTCACCCTCCCCACTGCAGTCTCCAGACACATGTGGCTTTTGTTCCACACTGTGACCCCAGAAATGGCTGCTAGGTGGAGGGAAGAGCCACCAAGAATGGGGAGCCTTGCATGGATCTCGCAAGGTTGTTGCCACTGAATCCAGCCTAGAGCTGGAAACCTCCAGGCAATTCTCCCTCTAGGCTGTAGAGTCTTGTGAGCAAAAGTTCTACTTTGTGAGCTACTGGCATTAAAGTTGTGAGCTACTGTATAAATGAGTTTGCTCAGGGGGCATTTTTCCTGAGCATGTGTGAGCCATAGGCTAAAACACTGTGAGCTACCTCATACCAACTCATCTTAGAGGGAACACTGACTCCAGGTGGCATCTAGCAAGCTCCCAGAATTAGAACTGCTCTACAGGCAATGGAGATCAATACCACTGGTTCAAATGGTTTCTTTAAAGCAAGGGTGTCAAACTCATTTGTTATGAAGACTGTATCTGACATAAATGAGATCCTGTCGGGCTGGGCCATGTGTGTCCTAAAATGCAATGCCAGGTAGCAAAGATATAAACTTCATAAAGGACACAAACACAATTAAGGGTTTGTTTTTTTCCTAAAATAAAACATGCTTAAAGTATTAGCACTCTTACAATATTGTGGTCAGTATCAAAGAAAGCTCTCCCTTCCTCCAACTTCCTCCCCAAGAGAGGAGCTTCAGTCAATGGGGAAAACAGAGACTTTTCTCTGTAGCTTCTGTGCAATTGAAAAATCCTAGCAAAGCAAGAGGAAGAAGCAAGAGAGAAGAAGAAAGCAGACTTGCTCATGGGCCTGATAGGAGCCCTCTGGGGGCCTGATTCGGCCCATGGGCTGCACATTTAACACCCCTGCTTTAGAGGCTGAACTCTATGGCATTATACTCCAGTGAGGCCCCTCCCCTCTCTAAACCCCACCCTCTCTGGGCTCCACCCCCCCAAATCCCCAGGTATTTCCCAACCCAGAGCTGGCATTGGCAACTCTAATCAACCCCATGTAAGCCTGTAGAATGTGTAATTGAGACAGAAAAGTGGCACAGATATGTTTTACATCAGCAGCTCTCAAACTTTAGCACACCCCTTCAATTTAAAAAGTTTACAGATCCTCAGGCTTGCCGCTCGTCCCTTGATAGCACCTGCCACATGGCTGACATCCCCATTAGGGTTGTCCGGTCCTCCCTAGCTACCAGCAGGGGTGGATTGCCAGGTTGGGAAACTCGTGGTGATTTGGGGGTGGAGCCTGAGGAGAAAAAGGACCTCATTCGGGTACAATGCCTTAGAACCCACCCTCCAAGGCAGCCATGTTATCCCAGGGAACTGATCTCTGTAGTCTGGAGATGAGCTGTAATTCCAAGGAATCCCCAGACTCTACCTGGAGGCTGACATCCCTATCACCTTTCAAAGTGCATGGTAAGCCACAGATGCCCCATGGAGATCTCTGTCCTTGCCTGGTCTCAAAACATTCAATTAAAAGGTTTAACCCAACAGGCCAAAAAGAGTGGTTCTTCCAGGGCTTGTCCAGTTTGGGAAAGGGTCAGGAGGAAGGCTTTCCCTATATCCCAGTTCAAACTGGGCTCCCTTGTGTTGTAAAATGAAGACAATTAATTAGGTGCTCCCAAAAGAGAACTCCCAGGTAATGTGAAGGCTTTCCAGCTAGCAGGAACCATTCCACTGAATGACCATATATTTCTTTTCTACTTTACCAAATTAAGCCTTTTTCCTATTCTGTAAAGGAAGACTGTGGATTGTTCAGTTTTAGAGAAGCAGAGGCAGCAAATTTGAGTATTTATGTTTAAATGGGCAAAAGAGATTTAAATTCCACTTCAGCCAGGAAGCTTACTAGCTGGCCTTGGGCAAGTCATTATTTCTCAGACTAATTTACCTCAGAGGACTGCTGTACGAAGGATATACTGCAAGTGTTTCCAAGTTTTTATCAAATTGAAGGCATGATGGACAGTTTCTGGATGTTTTTAAAGACCAGAATCTAGTCAGAAAGTCCCTCTTTCTTTGATTTTGAGACACCCCCTTGCACTACCTTGTGAGCAGTTCACCTTCATCTTTATTTGTGTCCTGAACTGTGATTTGGATCAATGGGACTCCAGCCTGTCTATTAGCAAATGGATATCGCCACCTGCCCCAGCAGGAATGTGAGGTATGAGTAAGATGAATGGCCACCCCCTCAGAGGCGAGGGCTGCCTGGAGAAAGGGCAGACGCTAAATGACCGCACAGATCATTCTGACCAGCTGCACCTCCTGGTTGTAGAAAGTAGGCATCCAGCAAAGAAAGCAGAACTTCAAAAATTATCTGTGGGATTTTAAAAAAGGAAGCAGGGCCTTAAAAATATGAGCTCAATGGGTGAATTAGGGAAGGATTTGAAGAGCAAAAGGAAGAAACCAGGTGAATTTTGACAGGGAGCGAAGCTCTTAAGGGGGTAGCAAAAAACAATGAAGGGGGTTGTGAAGGCCCTGAAAGGCCAGGAGCCGCATATTCCCAGGGATGTCCCATGTTTTATCAATGTTGTCATAGACAAGTCAATACCTTAAAAAGGCAAAAACTGCCCTTTTATTGCTTAGCTCACTGTGCAAGGTTAACAGCCATCCTACAGGCTGGCTGGCTGATTCCTTATAATCTCCACCTGATTTCACCCAGGTCTCAGGTCTGCTTTCCCAGCTGTCCAGTAAGGTTGCCAGGTCCAGGAAAATACACCAACCAACAGAGATAATTTCCCATGGAGAAAATGGCAGATTTGGAGGGTACACTCTACAGCAGAAGTCGCCATTATTTTGGAGCTTGATTTGGAATTCTGACATAGCTTGATGCAGCAACAAAATGGGTGCCACACAGACTCATGTCAGCTGCCATAAAATAGCTGCCACAGCTTAACTTCTGTAAGATCCTTGTGCTGTGGTGGCAGCTGCTGCCACAGCAACATTTTTTAAAAATCTGCACAGCCAATCATATTTCCAGTAGTCAATCAGAAGCCTTGCTTGGCTGCACCCACTTCCTAAAAACACTTGGTAGGCAACATGCTGGGGATCCCTGCTCTATGGAATCCTATCCTTGTTGATTTTCCTCCCCACCCCAAATACTGCCTTCCTCATGGTCTGCCTCCAAATTCCCAAGGATATCCTAAGCCAGAGCTGGTAAACCCAACAGTCAATAGGAAAACTTTACTCCCTCCCCCAAGTTTCATCCTGACTTAACAGAATCATGCCTGCTGCTAGCTGAATCTGAGGCAGAAATACCCAGTGAAGTAAAATATCTGAAAACCAGCCAGCCAAGCGCAGCTCTAGAGTGCTGAGAAGGGAACCCTCCCAATGCCATTCTAGGTCATCTTTGGGATCTAATTCACAGGCCTGATTATATGATACAGCCAAAAGTAAGCACTTTTAAATCTTGTTGAGTTCAGTGGAAAAGATTAAGCAGACGCTTAACTCTCCCAGTTCAGTTCAAACACGTTTGGCTGATTCATTCTCTTTAGTTTACCTGAACTTATATGGCAATGGATATCTCAGATGATTAGTGGTGAATATATTTATCTCTTCCCAACCAATGAGCTCTGGGCTATCAAACTTGTAGAAATGGATGGAGAAGCAGCAAGATCCGAGAAAGCTGGCTGAAGACTTTCCTACTGCAGAATAGGCTTGCCAACTGGCCTGGAGAAACATGTCCTGTCTCTTTGACAGAGATGATGTTTTACTTCCATGCCATGAAAAGCTTAAGCTGCTGATGTTCCACACATGCAAAGCCTCTCTTCAGCTATTGTACCTTGGTCACATTATGAGAAGGCAAGAGTAAGAAAAACTGAAGGCAGCAGGAGAAGACCCAACATGAGGTGGATTGACTCATCCATGGAAGCCACAGTTTGCAAGACCTGAGCCAGGTTGTTTATGATAGGACGTTTTGGAAGACATTAATTCATAGGGTTGCCATAAGTTAGAAGCAACTTGATGGCACTTAACACACACACACACTCAAGCCTTTCAGAGGCAGGAACTTGTTTCCCTGGCCTGTTTGCATCTGTACTGTACAGGGGAATGGGGAATGCAACACAACATTGAGCCTCTATCCTGGACATGCCCTTCAGTTTTGTCCTCACACCAAATACCTCGTTCTCTCCTGTGTGATGACCAAAGCTCCAGCAAAACATGATCATGCCAAGTAATCAATCCCCCACATGTGGTTTTTTTCAGTGCGCTGAGTTGTTTGTGAACACAGTGTTTTAGCTGAGTTCAGAACTGATCTGGCTTTGTGGGGGGAAGGTAGTGCAGAATATGTACAGCTTGTGCTAGAGGAGAAGAAAGGGAGGGTCTGGTTAGTGGCACCATGGACTGTTGGAACATCTGTCCCACCCCTCTGAGGGACATCAAGGTGCTAGGCACTATCAGTGGTGGTACAACCAGACCTTTCCTCCACATGAGTCCCAGTGTTCCCGCTAAGCTGACAGTATGAGCAAGCTCAGGTTTTTTTTAGTCTCTGGCTCACACATTTTAGCTCAGGATAAATGACCCCAGAGCAAACTAATGTATGCAGTAGCTCACAACTTTAATGCCAGTAGGTCACAAAGTCGAACTTTTGCTCACAAGATTCCACAGCTTAGAGGAAGTATTGCACATGCCTGACTGTTTCACCAAGTAAAGTACATGGTGGTTAGCTGATAGCAGCTGGTCATGTTTCTCTTCATTATCTCTGAACAAGAGAGGAAACACGGTGAGTTCTGAAGGCAGATATTCAAAAGGATTAATGGTAATATCTAGGTGAGGGAACCTCAACCTTGTTGAATCAGTTGGCAGTTTCAGAATGTTGAGAACAGGAATTGGGTGCCACAACAAAATGGCTGCCATGGGGCCTGGGTCCAATCACCAAATGGTGGGAGGTTCTATGCTGGAGGCAGCTCTTTCTCTTTAGATGTGTTCCCTTTAGATGCAGAGGAAATGATTCCTGGACTGTTTTTAAGCACCTCAGCAATGGCAAACCATCCTGTAAAAAGTCTGCCGTGAAAGCGTTATGAAAGCAATGTCACCCCAGAGTCGGAAACAACTGGTGCTTGCACAGGGGGACTACCTTTCAGTGAAATGGGAAAATGCCAGGACTGGCTCTAAGGCTTTGTGGAAGAAGCAAGAGGGTACCAGGAAATACATCTGCTGGTTCCACAGGGTCCACAATGGAGACTGTTGTTCAAGATAGCAGAATTAGGATGGCTGAACGGGATGGCCTTCACTATCAGCATATATTTAGCATCAGCAAGCAATTTCCCCTTAGGCCAGAGTAGCTGTGACCCCCCCCCCTCCATTTTCACATCATCTCCATGCAAATTGGCTAGTCTGTGGGAGGCATCTGTAACAATTTAATTATTTAGATATTTATGCTCCACTTTTCTTCCCAGTCGGGACCCAAAATAATGTATAACATTGTTCTCCCTTCCTCCATTTTACCCTAATGCCAACAACCCTGTGAAAGAGGCTGTGTGTGAGAAAAAGAGAAAGAGACCAAATAACTGGCTGAAGTTCACTCGGCAGGCTTCCATGACAGAATGGGGATCTGAACCCAGGTCATCCAGCTGCCAACCCAGCACTCTGCCCACTACACCATGCCGGGCCTTTACTCTATAAGCACTTTTCCAACCCACGGATTCTCTTGCAGCACATTCCTGAGTTCCTGAAGTTGATCTTTTATGGAGGCGAGAAGTTGATCTTTTGTGGAGAGGAAGTATCTGTGTGGAGTTTGGTTTCTTTATTTCGTCAGTGATTGTACCTCCTTCAAAGTTTTCGGGTTGAGTCACGCTGAGGCCAGCGTCTAATGCACTGAACACTACAGCATTTGTATTTGCTGTGCATTCGCCATCACGGGGCACCCCAATGTGTGAGGATGAAGCTATGGATAAATATGCGGCAGCCATAAACCGGGCTGATTGTTGCTCTGTGGCAGATGTTGCTTGCATGCTGCTGGGTATTTGGAGACACACATCCTCCCTTTATGCTTTATATGTTCAGTGAAGCAAATACATCAGGGGCAAACATATTCCATGTTCCAGCTACAATTTCCCAGTGCGGATTTAACATTGAAAAGCAGCTGGGGAGGATCATAGTTGGGATTGGTGCTAGGACAGGTGACTTAACCCTTTCAATCATAACATCTCCCCATCTTTTAAAAAAAGGTCTCCCTTGAGTTGCTATTAATAGGGGGGAATGTGGTGGCGGGGAGAGACACAACATATACGGTACTTCTCATTTTACTTCAGTCAGGCTCAAAGCTGCCTGAAATTTGTATATGTTGAAAGAGTGTGGATGTAAATGGGTTAAAACCCCTGCCCCAGACAAAAACCTCCAAAGGAAGTTTAGAATACAAGTAAGGGGCCAAAAGTTGAAAATATCAGTAGTTATAGACAAAAGTACACCTGTTTATTACAAAAAGAAATAAAAATCTATAGGGACCAAATGAAGCCTGATAAAATAATTAAAGTGACAAATGCACATGAAAGAACCATATATGACCTGACCTTATATGACCCAAAATGGAATGTTCCAGTCTGAAAATGAATGACACAATTTTTTGGAAGGCCACAAATGTATCTGGCCTTATATCAGCAAGTATATATACAGGAAATAATAATATTGCAAATATGCCTTCCTGTTTAGGTCCTAAGAATAAAATCCTTTTATCAGGGCCAGTGTAACGTAAGTATGTATCACAGTAGGCAGCCATGTTGGTCTGAAGCAATAGAACAAAGCGGTAGACAAGTAAACCTTTAAAACCAACTAAGTTTTATTCAGAATGTAAGCTTTTGTAAGCATACGAAAGCTTACATTCTGAATAGAACTTAGTTGGTCTTAAAGGTGCACTTCTCTACTGCTTTGTTCTATAAGTATGTATCAGTCATCGAAACATTCCATTTTGGGTCCTATATTATTGTTTATTGATTTACAAGTGTAACAGGGGTTTTATTGTATGTTTAAATTTGTACTATGTGACCTCTGAAGAAGGCCTCTGCAGGCTGAAATGTGTCAGGTCATATATGGTTCTTTCATGTGCATTTGTCACTTTGATAATTTTATGAGATTTCATATGGGTCCCTACAGGTTTATATATGTTTTGTAATAAACAGGTGTACTCTCAGGGTTTTTTTGTTGAAAAAGCCCAGCAGGAACTCATTTGCATATTAGGCCACACCCTCTTATACCAAGCCAGCTGGAACTGCATTCCTGTGCTTTCCTGCTAAAAAACCCCAACCCTGTGTACTTTTGTCTATAAATATTGATGTTTTTAACTTTTGGCCCCTTGCTAGCATTCTAAGCTTCCTTTGGAGGTTTTTGCTTGGTTGGTTTAGCTTCTCTTCCCCTCTCTTTCTCCTGACCTGGACAACCCAGGCCTGCCTGATCTTGTCAGATTTTGGAAGCTACGCAGAGCTGGTCGTGGATAGTGTTTGGAGTGGAGAACTCTAAGGAAGACCAGGGTCACTATGTAAAGGAAGGCAACTGCAAACTGCCTCTGCTAGTCTCTTGCCTTGAAAACCCTATGGGGTCACTATAAGTCTGCTACAACTTGATGGCACCTTACACACAGTGCCATGGCTGTGATCAAAGCAGCTGCCCCTAAAGTTCCTTTTTAAATGTTAAATGTCAGGAAATCTGTTCAGAGATAGCTCATGGAATGAGTAATTCAAGCCTGGATTTGCCTTAAATGCTGCAGTAGTGTTAGGTATAGGATGTGAGAAATCTAGGCTGCAGTTACTGTGTGAACTGGCAAAATCGAGTTGGAAAGTGCATTATTTTGTGTGTACGGTTGCAGCCCTAGATTCAAATCCTTTGTTGGCCATGAAACTAATTGGGTCAACTTGAGCAATAAATAAGGGCCTTTTTGCATCATAATCCTGGTAAGTGGCACATCAAAGTTTATTCTAGCCACTCCCTGATATCCTTCATTTTTTGATGCAATGACATCTTTAAAAGATCTGGGGATACCATTTCAACATGCAATTCCCCAACTTCGGTCTGCAATGGCAATCAGGACAGACTGGACCACAGTCTTCTCCTCTGTCTTGAGTTCTAGCCATAGACAGAATCACAGATACACAGACCTACTTTACTGGATGCATCATTCTCCTTCCACTTTGACAACCAGGAAGTGATGCCAATCTTAAATTTAAGCAGGTCTTTTTTGTAGCAGGAACTCCTTTGCATATTAGGCCACACACCTTGATGTAGCCAGTCCTCCAAGAGCTTACAGTAGGCCCTGCACTAAGAGCCCTGTAAGCTCTTGGAGGATTGGCTACATCAGGGGTGTGTGGCCTATTATGCAAAGGAGTTCCTGCTACAAAAAAAGCCCTGAATTTAAGTCTTTACCCACCACTCGCTGGACTGAAGGAAAGCATGGTAACAGATCTGCCTTGAAGTCAAGATTGTTCTGGAAGGTTGGTTTAAATTCCAGATGTGTGGGTATGGGGTGTGGCTAATTCTGATGAAAACTACACACACACATGGCCTTTCCTTCAGGGTGGAAATCTACGGTTCTCTTTTCCTTTATTTTATGCTCACAGCCACCCTACAGGAGTAGCCCTCGATCAAGCAATGAGTATTATACCTGATGGGGGATTGAAATCCACACATCACTGGCTATTGTGCCATCGTTGCAGTATAGTAATCATTCACAACTAGATTTTGCCACTGACAAGCCAATCCAGGAGGTGAATGATGGTTACAGTGAAATTTCCAGCAATGTATGGATGCAACCCCACTCCAATAACACAGTGATAAAGCTTCCCCCCTCCCATATTTCCGTGCCTCAGTGGCAACACACATAACCTTGCTGTGTCTCTCTGGACAAGAATATTTTCCCCTCCTGGGGTTAAATGGCTCAGCCTCAGCACCTGCCTTTTGTAGCCACTGAAGCTGATAGATGAGCCATGCATCTGTTTCTAATGAGACAGTCTGGCCTTACTTCATTCAGCCACCTGCTGCCACCCACATCAGCCGATTCCTGCTTCTCCGCAGCTAGGTGACTCCATTCTATGCTTCTGGCATCCCCCCCACCCCAGCATTATCTCAGCCCCTGGATGTAAATGCCAGCAGGCTCTTGCTGTTCCGCAAGTTCAGGGATGCAAAAGGCAAGGCAAAAGCCGGGCCCAAGAGGAGGCATCTCTCTTGACATGCCCTACAGAGACCTGGGAATTGTAGTTTTTTGCAAGGCATGCGCTGAGAATCTCAGTTGTGAGTCCATGGCTATTGCAAAACTACAGCCTCACTATTGGGAAGGGCCAATTTAATTAGTTTTAGGTTATGGCAGAGGTATATATGTCTCTCACTGTTCAAACTATTGCATATTGTAACTCTGCATAAAAGAGGATCTGGGACAGAAAGGATTAAGGGAATTTTGTCATTGGGGTACACTTGGCAGTTGGCTCCACCCTCTCATTGGTTAGATATTGAGCCTCTCTGGCTGTTTCCTGTCTTCTGTTATATAGGACCTCTTTCTTACCTGGGCTTGGAGCTGTAGCAAATTATCCTTTTCAAAGTCAATCTGTTTGCAACAAGTTAAATGAATATGTTGTGAAAGATGCATTTCGATTTTTGTAAGCAAAAATTCTTTCTCTTGTTACCACTGGAGTCAGATCTTTATAATTTGTTTGAACAGCATTTTCCCCTTAACTGGGAAACACAGAAAACTGGGGACACTGCAAACAAAAACAAAAGGCTCCTGTGCTTCCAAAATAAATGATTTTTTTCCATTTAACCCAATACAAACTGCCCATGCCTGCACTGCAGCTAAGCACATGTGTTTTGTCCAGTGTTGATTCACAGCAGACCTGTGTCTCTTTCCTGGGGCTGAACTCTTAATTCTGCTCCATCCAGCCGTTCACCACCACCCCAAACATCTCCAGTGTCCACATAGTATTGAGTCATTAACACCCTGTTCCCTTTATTGTGCTTCCCTCTGACAGCATATCCTGGGTCTGCATAATAACCAAATGCTAACACCGCAGGACTGGCATTGGTTCTGTCCACTAGGAATGCCTGATCACTGCTTCTTGTTTGTAATTTATGGAGATTAGTGGAGATGAATTTGGGCAGCTGTGCAAAGTGTATTCGAGAGCTGAAAATCCAACAACCACAGATCCTCCCCATCCAGTTTTTGAAGGTATGAACCAGAGGATTATCCTTGAGGTGTATGTGTAAGTTAATGTTAAAACCCACATTAAACATTAGTTCGTTATTATACTTTTGAGCTTGGATATTAAGGTGCTGTTTTGTACAGTAGCAGCTTCTCCAACAGAATGTTTTTATCTGCAGAGGTGTAGAGGGAGGGTTGTTTTGAGGTTGAGGGGTTTTTTTGCCATTTTCTCTCTCCTGTTACAGAACCCTGGTTTGGTACCCACACTTCCTTTAAATCCAAGAACCCAGTAGGAACACAATTTCAGGATGCATAGAGGCTGGAACTTGCCTTCCTCTAGTGGGACTCTGCTCACATTGCTTAGAATCCAAGGCATGGTTTTAGAGCCCTGCTTTATTGTTATTTTAAGTTATTTTAATTATCTGAGTTGTCATGTTTATATTCTTTTAACTTGCAAGGCACCTTGGGGGTTCTGGAACAGATCCCAAGGTGCGGCACAAATCTTTTAACCCAATAAGCAAAATATTTATCATCCAAATATCGGGGGGGGGGCAGTGTTATATAACACTGTAGGCCAAATGGGCCCCCCTTCCATCCACTACAATTTCCATTGCTGTAACAAAGTGCTAATACTGCTTCCTGTGTGATAACAAAGAGAAAAGATATTGCAGGGAAATCAAGGCATCACTGACCTCAATTAAGCAATGAGTGTAGGTAAGTCTTGCAGTGTTTATCCGCTTCCAGTGGATGCATCCAGTTAGAGGGGGTTCGGTATCAGGGACCCTGTTTCAGAGCAACATGAAGCCTGCAAGCTACACATCTCTACAAGATCAAGGTTTTTGCAAATAAGACAGTCAAATGAAGTTGCACAACCCATCCTGCACTTCTTGGTATCTCTTTAGCCCTGTTCACACATTACAGTGAACCCATGTACAGCTTACCTGTTTGTAAGGAACAGCCAACACACGTTCACTCTACATATGAAACCAAGGATATGGGGATTTAATCACATGGTCAGCTGAACGTGCATGACGTGAGAATTACTCAAAGCATATATAAAGAAAATCAAGTGTACACTGACTGTATGTGTGATCACTGTTAACTTGTTCACAGGGCTCCAGTGTGTGTGTTTGTGTATTGCTTTCAACATCTCAAACACAATCCAATATAGAGTTGGGTATACTTCATTTTTTTAACAGCCTATTCAACCTAATGGGTTCAAAAGAATCTAGTTCTGGGCTGGATTGTGACCAACGTTCCCTCTAAGCTGTGGAGTCTTGTGAGCAAAAATTCTACTTTGTGAGCTACTAGTATTAAAGTTGTGCAGTACTACATAAGTTAGTTTGCTCTGGGACCATTTTTCCTGAGCGCAGACAAAAATGTGTGAGCAGAAGGCTAAAAAACTGAGCTAACTCACACTAACTCAGCTTTAGAGGGAACAGTGATTGTAACCTGCCAGTGAATCACGCCCCCCGCCCCCAAACAGCAGCACTAGAAACTCCTGCAGTATCAGCAGATGTAACACTGGTATTATTTCACAACAGCTCCACAAGCTGGGGATAAGTCACTCCACGGCAGAATAACCAGCTAGGTTCTTATGAATGCAGCAGCTATTTCAGCACCAAGGACAGAGCCCACCCTTTAGCGCAGCTAATGCCTTCTTTAGCCAAGTGCCCCCATCCCTGTTGACATCAATAGAGGGCCTGTTGGGTACAGAATGCACATTTTATAAAACCTGTCCAGATATATAGATCTTTTTACATGAAAGCCATGAATGGCCTCAATGCAGCTTCATGCATCTCTGAACAGAAGCATTCAGAAGCCTGGCTTCTCTGCTTCTTTTAACATGCTTTGTAAATAACAGGAATAATAATAAAGGAAATGTTACCCACAGGGTCAGAGTGAGCAGGGAAGAGGATAATAAACTAACCCTCTGGCCTTGGCTATTAAAAGCAACATGAAATGCAAAAAAAACCCCCCAACCCACAAAAACTTTTGTGTTGTATGAAGATAAGATTAAAGGAAAGAATTGTCAGACCGAATAAATTTATCAGTCCATTCAGACCTATCCCTCTTTGCTTATCTGAATGATACTAGATTTTGCTCTTCCAGTTCTCTACCAACCAGTGGCATCGCTAGGAACAAGCGCACAAAGCCACATGCTGCCAAAAGGGAAACAGGGCCACTTGCTGAGAGTCATAAACCAAAAATCCAGCCATCTAAAAAGCTGCAGAGTTCATTGTGAGCCAGGGAAGATATGCAAATGAGACAAACTAGGGCACCAATCTTTGCTAATGAGTTGGCTTGTTGGGCTGCAGAATATTTAAAGCCACCATCTCCACCTTGGTGAAGAAGGATATGGCTATGTAGCAACGTAATGTCCCCCATTTTCTGTGACATTCTGAGATCCACCATGAAGTATGCTGTGAACATTTCAGCCAGTGCTTCAGGAAGAACTGTTCCGGCAGGCTTGCGCTTTGTGAACTACCGTGTTTCCTAACCTTACAGCCACAAGGAAATGCTCGGAAGGCTTCTGAATACAAACTTGGCTGCTTTATTTGTCCTTCCATGGCTGTAATCCAACAAAGCAATGTGTGTGTACATGAGAGAAATATGCAGCGAGGTAAGGGGGGGGGGAGGTGTTCTTTGAACTGCACAAAAGACAAACCGCTTTTCAAGTTTCAGCTTGCTGAAATTTATACTGAAAAAGTGGCTTTGTTGACCTTGTGGTAGAAACTAGGAAAACAACCTACAGCCCTTTTAACTTTAAACCTACAGGCCCCCAGATGATACAGAAGGGGTGTGATGTGGCTGTCACCAAAAGCATTTCTTCTAATGTCTGGAAATTAAACCATGATGTGATTGCACTCAGAACATACCACCCTTCTTTGACTGCATCAGCTGCTATTACTCAAGGGGTAGGGATCTCTCCGTGCAATGCTATTGTGACACCACAATGAGATTTCCTTGTTTCTGGACCAGCTCTAAATAACCTTTCACACAAAGTGCCATGATCAGGACTTTTTTTGAGCAGAAACGTACAGGAACACAGTTCCAGCTGGCTTGGTGTTGGGGGTATGGCCTAATATGCAAATGAGTTTCTGCTGGGCTTTTTCTACAAAAAGCCTTGTGTGAAACAATTGTACTAGCAGGGGTGTGTGGTCTAATATGCAAATGAGTTCCTGCTGGGCTTTTTCTATGAAAAAAGATTAGCCATGACTCCCAATGGTCCCTGTGTGGTTGTCACAGCCTGCCAAGTCTTATGGTCCAGAAGTCCCTTGTCCATCTGTTGAGGCAGAGGAAAACTGCTCCCCAAATACTGAGGCCAAAAGCTCATTTCACAGGTAGTTGAACTACCTGTACACCATTTCATATGCATGTGCATTGGTATATATGATCTGGATCTTGGGAGTTTTCAGGGTACAGGTCTCTGGATAGCAAATCCAAATGAACATTCAGATACTCACACAAAAAACTGTACGTGCAGATAACACATATGTGAAAAGCCCCAAAGAAAGGCTCACACCAGAGAGAGGTCAGCTTGCTCCACCACTATCATCCTGCCTTCGTTGCAAATCCTGTCTCAGCATTTTCAGACTGTCAGTATTGCCCACAGTGGATTATCGACTTGTTTGCTCTGAGCTGAGAGTGATCTGTGATGGGTCTTCATTGCTCTCCTGCCTCCCAACCAATCTTTGAAAGTGCCTCAGACCATCTTTAAGCAGTCTGCAAGACATTTGTAGTGGACGTTTTGTTAAAGGAACAATGTTCACTCAGATGAGTATTTTTGAACCTTCACCTTGCCTCCCTCTCTGGATCATCACAGCGCAGGACATGCAGCACTTAGAATGCTCAGGATCAAAAAGGTTCTTGACAGCCATTTTTCTCCCTCTCCCAAAATACTAGAACTCAACAGCATCTAATGAAGCTGATGGGCAGTAGATTCAGGACAGACAAAAGGAAATACTTCTTTACAAAGAGTGATTAAAATGTGAAATTTGCTGCCAGAGGATGTAGCAATGACCACAGGAACAGACAGCTTTAAAGGGGAATAAGACAGATGCATGGAGGATGGGTCTATCGGTGGCTACTAGCCATGGTGACTGAGGGGAACCTCCACATTCAGAGGCAGCCAGCTGCTGAATCCCAGCACCAGTAGGAGGCAACATCAGGAAAATTAGGAATCAAAAGGTCATAATGTTATTAAAATGATCTATGTTTACCCCAAAGGAAGACAACCCTAACTGTAAGACTGTTCTCCCTCAAAAAAAAAGTTATATACAAAAGGTGTCAGTTTTTAAAATTCCTGTACCCAAGACTTGAATTCAGCTGCAGCTCACAGAAGCGCAGTTCCTGAACTCTCTAGCCAGGGTCTAAGGACATAAGAACATAAGAGAAGCCATGTTGGATCAGGCCAGTGGTCCATTCAGCTCAACACTGTGTGTCATACAGTGGCCAAAAAAACCCCAGGTGCCATCAAGAGTCCATCAGTGGGGCCAGGACACTAGAAGTCCTGCAACTGTTGCCCACACAAGCACCAAGAATACAGAGCATCACTGCCCCAGACAGAGAGTTCCATCAATACCCTGGGCTAATAACCACTGATGGATCTCTGCTCCATATGTTTATCCAGTCCCCCTCTTGAAGCCAACTGTATGCAGTGGAGTTCTCTCCCTGCTGCATACAGATCCCAGGGCATATGCAAATGAGATATGCTACTGAGCTCTTGCACCCTTTTCCCTACAAAATGACCCCTGCCTGTACCTAACTGTAACTTGCATGGGAATTTAAGACAGCCCCTCCCCCTTTTTCTTGAAGGCTATGTGAATGTGTGGGGAAAACCCTAGTCTTCCTTTCAAGGTACATTGAATGAATGCTTTCTTTTCAGTTTGGAATCATGAGACATGCTGGTGGAAAGGGGGGGGGACCAGAAAATAAGCTAATGTTGAATGAACAACATCACTTAGAAGGATTCTTGCACCACTTTTGACTCTGGGTCAGTTGAGCAGTGGGAATGTGGAATGTCCACACCAGTTTCCTTAAAAGCAGATGGATATTCCAAACTCATCCCAGATCTTACCAACCCAGGAGACAGCCCAGAGGGGCCTTCTTTTTATTATTTTAACATTTTCCTTTATACATAAGCCAATTCCCATGCTATCTTTTTTTAAAAATTGAGTTATTGAGGTATAAAATGGAAGCTTGTTCCAGGCAATAAGTAGTTACGGAACTGATTCATAAGGGGCCATCCAGTATCCCTTTATTGCACACTCCAGGAGGCTGAATTCTATCCAAAACAACCCTGGTATTGATCTAGCCTACATTTTAAAACTTCCAGCAATGGGACAGTTGTAAGATTTCTCGTTGCTTTGTTACACTGTCCAGTTTGCTTCATAGCATTATAATGCTTTCCCTGATATTCCCGTACAGAGTCTGCTCTTTGCAAAACTCTTGCCTGAGGCTGTCTCGACTCCACTGTGCTGTGAATCTGCATTTGTTGCTACAGAGCAGAAAGACTTGTGGAAGGAATCAGGCCATAGCTTCCAGATAGCCTACCAGGATACAGTTGAGATCTCTCATTAAGCTGAGCCCAACAAAAGAGACCATTTTACCTATTTGGTATTTCAGACCAGAGTAGGAGATGTATGAAATGCCCTGAGGTTTCACAGCACATTCACATCCAGCCATCTGCACATCCGTTGTGTCTGCATCTCAGGTTGTTTTACAGCTGCTTTCCGACATGGATTTAGAATACAAGTACAGCCCTTGAGGGCCATACTTCTAGTGCAGGGCCAAATCCTGCCCTTTTTTTTCAACTTTGCTATTTACAAATGGATCTCTCAAGTCTTTTAAAAAAAACTGATAAACAGGAGTCATCAGGGACCCCCAGGGTTATAGCACAGGAGGGTTTAATTCTCTGTTGCTGGCCCAATTTCAAATACTGCCTCCCTCCCCTAAGCTGCTATATACTCTGCACAGGAAAATATACGAGCAACACACAGGTCACCTATATGTCCTCCAAGTGCAGCAAACAGTATCTCTGGGTAGGGTGTATGTGGTCAACATAGCAACCTGGGGGAAAGAGTAAAAGCCCACCTCCCTCTTTGCTACTGATTCAAACTGTGCCTCCCCCTGCCGTTACTCTTTACTGAATTAAAAAAAAAATGAGAGCCATTTATGGAGCTCCCAGCATCTGGTCTAGTTGGACCCTCTGTCTTCCTGCTTCACTTACCACCTGGAGCCTTTTTTCTTTTTTTAAAGGATTTCAGACAGCAAAGAGACAAATACTGCCATTCTAATAGAGCGACCAAAAATATTTGCATAGATGTGCTTCATTTGCATAATGCATTTTGGTTGCAGAATCTGGACTACAGCAGTGCAAGTGATAGACAAGGCCAGATGTGTAATCTTTGTTTAAAATATGCGCCATTTTGTGCCCACATAATACTAGTGACATGCTCAAAATTAATTATGCATACACATATGTAAGCATTTACTTTGTATTACCAAATACCAAATTTTCAATGATTTGGGAGATTCAGAGCCATCTGCACATGGCCTCCACTAAAAAAACACCCAACACCTTAGTAGAGTTCTCTTGGGATTGTACACAGCTTCAAAATGCATCACAATGTGAGAATTTTCTCACATCTCCCCCCCCCCCCCCCGCAAAAAAAACCCCAACCTCTCTCTGCACATAGAAAACTAGCATGGCCAGGCAGGAACCTCTCTTCCAAATGTGTGCTATGTTCACAGGCAAGGAGTTCTGACATGGAGAAGCAATCAGTTATGCAGACCTCTAGATTATGAAGCAATACCCTCCTAGGAAGACTGCAGGTGTAACGCTGTTAACAGAGTCTGGAAGTGATGGGGACATGAAACCCATGAAAGGCAGAGAAATTTGATATATATTGGTGGAACAAAGGGCAAAGGCTGAAGAATGAATGCAGTGCTGTCTTCAGGGACCACGTTCTTCTTCCTTCCATAACTACAGCCCTCTCTGAAAGCCCATTTGATTTCCAAGTAAGCAAGATGCCAAAGACTCTGCTGCCATAAGAGCCAGAAACTTATTTTCCAGGGTACCAATTTCAGAAGTGCATTTTACAATTGCAGCGTGAACTCCACCCCCATGGATGAGCAGAATACAAACAGCCCTCTCTCTGCAGAGCTAGAACCTCACAGTTTTGGTGTGCACTTCTGGAATTGTCACAATGGGTCTGTACAACTTTGCAGAAAGCTGCTCTCAAACACAGATAAGCTAAGAAAGAGGAAAGTCAGATGCCTACAAAAAGTTGCACTACAATCCTGTGCACACTTTCTTAATGGCAAGCCCCTCTAAACTTCATGAGGCTTACTCAAAAGTATACAATGCATAGGATCAGGCTACAAATTCTGGTAGCCAAAGTTAATTAGCAGCAGCATTTGGCTTTAGTCCTTTCCCCCCCTGCCCAGGACAGGCCTTTGAATTTAACATGAGACATCCCCCTCGCTGCACAGATAACCCCAATATTCCCCTTTCGGGTACCCCTATGGCCCACATGCCCACTGGATGAGCTACTACACAAACTGCCGCCTTTTGGAAGGAAAGAGAGCACAATGCATCTGAAAGACACCTATTTGTATATAAACGATTCTTTATCCTCCCATAGCTGGAGAGAAGGAAAAAAGGAAGGAAAGGAAGGAAGGAAACAGATCTTCATGCATTAAACTGAAGATGAAATGTACAGGTATCTTATTGCGAGATGCCATTTTGCTTTAAGAAACATGTTTATTGCACCATTTTTGAGGGGAGGGGAATGGGTATAAAGTTCAGAACCTCTCTGGTTGGCGTCTCCTAGGCTGAGAAACCAATGGGATGAGGTGGAACAGGGTCTTCTGGCAGGATTTCCTTTGAAAGATGAGGTAAAAATGTTTTCAAATTTCTGGATTTGTTGGCGCCAAGACTGGCCAAGAAGAAACCAGGTAGGGGTTGTTGTTGTTGTTTTTAAAAAATTAAATAAATAACCCCCCCACACACACACTTCCAAGGAGCTTAGTCTTTCAAGAGAAGCTGGGTGGAGGAGGAAGGGGAATGTCTCTCCTTTCACCACAGGCCTGGAGAGAAAAAAAATTCACATTGATGGGAGGGTAGGAAGGTGCAACCAAGCTGAGGCACTCCCCCCCCCCCCCCCCGCTCCAATGCAATGAGGAAGAGGTGGGTGCAGTCTGCAGCAAAACTACAGAACCAGATGCCTCCTGACAGTGTACAGTGCGGCCTGCCCCGTTGGGGCTCAGAACGGAGCCTGTGCAGAAGTGAAGGCGTCAGCTTCTTCCTTCCATGGGAACCGTGGAACCTCTCCCTCTCGGCAAAGGCTCCGTAGGCTGTTATTATACAGTCGTTACCCTCATGACAACCTCACGGCTGGAACTGGAGCCCCCGCGATGTTCATTAGGCCGCAGGTGGCTGAGAATGTGCAGAATCGTATAACCACAGTGATGGTTCAAAATAGTTCTAACCCGTTGGCCCCGCTGGGAGGTCCTCTCACTCCCTGAGGAGGGGTTCGTCCGTGAATTCCGCCCTCCGGGCTTTGTGCTCCCACCAATAGGTTCTCCCAGGTCCTTGGCCTTGTCATAGTTCAGTACCTTCCACTGCTGGTTCACCGCCTGCCAGCGCTTGAATATTCGATACACCGAAGAGCCCTCATGGATAATCAGACCTGTGGGAAAAAAGGAGCGAAGGATGAAATTGTCATATGAGCAAAGGAGCAGTGAGAGACGGGACAGCTAACTGGCAACAATAAGTGCTTCAGTTTAGCATGGGATTCTGTGATCAGCAGGCAAAGAGATTAAAGCCTTGGGAAAGGGTGCCTCCCATCATGATTCCCCCACTCTCTTTTCACTTCCTGTAATGCTAGAGGGCTGATCTGCATCACCAAAATGGCATGATGAGTTAAGTGCATGAAGAATGAGTCTGGTATACAGCAAAGTGTTTACAATTACAACATTCTAAATCCAATTCCCGATGTCTATCTTCTTGTGCCACTTCCAATTCAGTCCAAATCTATCATATAGCAACCCCATTGCCAGAGCTGGCTGGCTTTTGAGATTCTGCATGAGATTCAGATTATGCTGACTGTATACCTTGGGCAAATCACTTTCTCTCTGCCTAGCCTACTTCACAGGGCAACTGTCAGATAAGCACACACAATGAATAATGTGCTTCCAATCCACTTTCAATGTGTTTTTGTGACTGTTTCCAAGAGGATTTTGCCATTTTACACAGCAAAATTCAGTTGCAAAGGGCACTGATTGTGTATTGAAAGGCATTATTCAGCATGTACAGAACCCACAGAACAGGCCAGGGAACAATGTTGAGTGGCCATTGGATATTTCAATACAAAAATACATTATATGATGTACATTTCAATGCATGATATGTATTATATTATATACGCCTACATACATTACACGGATCTACACCATTTATTTTGAACATGGATACTGGAGCTCTCTTGGCAAACAAGATTAGTTTCTTTGAAGTAAACTGGGTAAAACATTGTCCCATGTCTCTCATTTCTTGCTCTCCCCCCTATGCCAGCTTCCAGATTCTCAACTTTTATGTATTTAAATATTTATATCCTGTCCTTTTGTTGTTCAGTTGCACAGTAGAGTCTGACTCTTTGTGACCCCATGGACAAAGTCACGCCAGGCCCTTCTGGCTTCTACCATCCTCTGATCCCATCACCCCCCTGCAAATGGACCAAACCCAGCACACAATAATAGGAAAAAAACCCTACACATTTTCATGAAACGACTGCCCAGGCCATGAATCAATTTTTGTTTGATATTCAAAAATGAACCAAAACACACACCCCCTCCAAATATATGACTGCAGTTGTGCAATGTTGTGTAGTGGTTAGTGTGCTGGACAAGGATCAGGGAAACCCCAGTTCAGATCCCCCCACCCCCCTCCCTCATTGTGAAGCTCTTTCATCTTAACTTATTAAGGGCTGTAGTGAGAATAAAACATGGAAGGTAGAACCACACATGTCCTGCCATTTCTTGAAGCAGCTTGGGGTGACAATTGATGCTCCATTTCCTTTGGCTCTCACCTTCCACCAGCAAGACTGAACTTTAGATACTAACCAAATCCTTGGAGAAGACTTTTATTCATATTACTCACACCCTGTACATGGACAGGGCTTTATAAAAATAATCAAAATTGTCACTGATCCTTGTGAGAATTATATTTTTCACCATTCTGATATTACATTTAATGGAATAAATAGTAACCCAAAAATCTTCTCTCTCTCTCTCCCTGCCCCCTTGACAAAGCATATGGGCTGCTTTCAGACACTGTAATAGATACAGGTTTGTTCATGATGGGCACAACCACAGCTTGTTGCTATGGTCACCCTCCTTCCTTTCATACACACTGCACAACTGAAAGCTCTCAGATTTATGAAACTTAGAATTAAGCTCCAATTTGCTCCAATGCCTGAATGCAGGTACCTGAGCAAACTGGAGTTTGGGTCTCCTCTGCCCCACCCCCAGATTCTAAATTAGTATTAAACCAAGCATTAATTAAGCCTTTAATCAATCATGCTTCCTGGACCAGGAAGCCTTCAGTCATGCTACCAAGAAACATCTGGGGAAGCCTGATGAGAAGGGTATGATCTATCCGGCGGAAAAACATTATTTGGTGGCAACGTGGGGGAAAAAATTAAAATTTACAAAAATAAAATTATTTCCAAGTTAACAGAATGATCTATCTCTCTACACATCAGTCTTATTTCTTGGACTCATTAAAAGATCATGTTTAATGTTATGCATACAGAACTGTGAGAAAATTTAATTCCAACAGCTAATTTAAATACCCCAAGGAAATAAGAGATTAAATGGAAGTACAGAGAATGAAAAGCTGGTTGTGGAAAAACTATGTATATGAATAAATTGACAATATAGAAAAAGTTTACAGGAGACAGGATATAATGCAAATGTTAGAGTCCATTAATTAGGTTCTGGAATAAAGCGTACAAGGGAAATTCAACATAAAATGTAAATATATTATAAAATATAAATGATAGATTGGTCTGTCTGTCAGCTATGGTAACATTTTTGTCCTGTGAACAGATGTGGTGGGTTTTTTAAAACATTAAATTTGCTGTTTTAAAACAATAGATTCTTCCCCCACCTTAAATTCCCCCACAATAGATTCTTCCTTTCCACATGATCCAACTCCACACTCAATGAGTTATAAATGGGTCGTTTTGTAGAAAAATAGGTGGTGCAGCTCACCCAGGATTGTTATGCAGCTGCACCTACTATTCAATGGACAAGGTGGGAAAGAAGAGGTGGAACTCTCAGAAAGGTTCAGGAGCTGTGCTCCTGTGAGCTCCCACTGAATCCGAGGCTGGTTATAAATACCATCTCCTGACTGGATGCTGCCCAGTGACAATCAATCGAGTGCCTGCCATCCCCTAACGCGGGTCGTTACCATGCGACACGTGTTCCCGCTGGATCAATGGGAAATGGAAAAGTCATTCATTCATTTCCCAATGACAGCACATTGCTCCCTTCTCACAAGGACCTGGCTGTTATCATTCTGTCTCGCCAGAGCACATCTGTCAGTGCCATAAACGTGGCTTTGGTCTCCTCAGTGAATGTCATCGGCTCCCAATTAAAAAAGAATCCCCGCACTCTCTCTTACTCTTTCTTCAACTGAGGGTGCATAATGCTAGAGGTAAACATTTCTAGCTGTCCGTTTAGAGTTCCCCAGGCCAATCAGCTCTGGAATGTACTGAGCCATATTTTACACCACTCTCATTTTCAACCTCCTGAGGAGACCACTGTGACACACATGTGACATGAAAGACATTAGCAATCCCATCACCAGGAAATACCACATTGATAAGGTTATCTGTCTGTATGGCAGACTGAGGACTTTGTACATGAATCCAGAACCACACAGGGCTGAGACAGTGGCGTGGAATGTAAAGTTTTCTGAAAAATTTTCCACACCACATATGTAAATATGGTTTATCTATAGTTGCCAGGCAGGGCTGTTGTACTACCAATCAGTCGTGTCAGATGAGCTAGATGTGGTATATGAAGCATGGACAAACCCCAGTGCTTCTACATGGCCCATGCTTGTTCATGGTATATTTGCCTTCTTTTACTAACATTATTTGAATTCTGCTAACAGTACTTAAATATTTAAGTTTGAATTGGAAAATTTTCCTGGAAAACCCACATGATTAGGCTGGAATTCTGGTTTCCAGAGTCTCACACTTCTCTTAGTCTAACTCTTTTAGGCCTGGTTTACACATGCAACCCAATGAAGGGGTACTGGGGTTGCAGACTGCTGAGGTGGTAGAATGGGTGGTACCATTTCAGATTGCAGCTGAGGCATTTACTTTAAAAAAAAATTCCTTTGTATTAATACATTTTCTGGGAATGAAAAATGAGCACAGCACATGAAAGGTTAGATTAGAACCTACCTTCCTGATGTAGTAATTTTTTATAGGGGAGCACTGAAGTAGTGACTCTCCCCACCTGCAGTGTGCATTGGTCCAGTCCATCCTTCAATTTCATTTTGCTGTATATGCAGACCAGGCCTTAGCTGCTCCCATCCTATCAGCAGGCTCTGTTCCAGCCCTGATGTTACAGGCCAATGAGCTGACTGGCCCTCGCTAACCCTAACTAAGTATAAATACTTCCACAGCAACAACTCTTAAGCCTTCCCCTCACTACAGGTTGCTGTTTTGTTGTTTCCTCAAGATCTTGACCTGAACATTCTGTTTTTAACCTCCATGATTTAAATTTTTTTCATACCACCTAGCTTGAAGAAGGGTTCTTATGAACTCGAAAGACTGTGCAATGTTGTCTTCCAAGTCTTTTGAATCATGCATGAATAACTACTTATTATTCTCTCTTACATTCTTATCCCATATGGGGGTTGGACTAGATGACTCTGGAGGTCCCTTCCAACTCTATGATTCTATGATCCTTTCTTTAATGAGCTCAAGTAGGTGGGCCCTCCTCCTTTATTCTCCTGGAGAAAATGGCAGCTTTGGGAGGTGGACTCCACTCTTCTCCCCAAACCCTGCCCCTCTCCAGGCTCCATCCCCCAAATCTCCAGGTATTTCACAACCCTATTCCTTGGTGGTCTCCCACCCAAATAGTAACCAGGGCCAACCCTGCTAAGATCAAGCTAGCCTGGGCCATCCAGGTCAGGGCCAAACAAATTTAAGTACTATTTAAAAATCACATTGGATTTTCTATGGGGAGGAGAGTTAAGCGATAGTTTAACTTTCCTAGTTTACTCACACCTAAATAAGGTTATGCACTAAATTCAACAACTACAGGCTTGATGCAGGGATTAGAGCATTAAACTATGACCTGGCACGAATGGAACTAAATTCCTCTTCTGCCCCAGAAGCTTTCTCGGTGACACTGGGCCCATCACACAGCCTGGCCTACCTTGCAGGGCTGGCTGTTATGATGAGTAAATAAGCAATGAACAATATGACAAGCTACTTTTTGTCCCCATTGTGGAGAAAAATAGGATACAAATTTTAAAAATAAAACAAATAAGCATAAGGTAGCTAATTTTGCAATCCTAAACAGAGTTACAAGTTTCTAAGTCTACTGACTTCAGTGGACATAGCAAAGTGTAATTCAGTTTAGGACTGCACTGTAAGTCCTGCAAATAATAATAATAAGCTTTTATTTATATCCTGCCCTCCCCGCCGAGGCAGGCTCAGGGCGGCTCACAAGGCATGGAGTGTACCATGATTATAATAAATACAATTATACAATAAAATATAATTAAAACACATTAAATAAATTAATTAAAACCACTACAAATTAAAAGGTGCTACAGTACAGTATATATATATATATATATATCCAGATGGTTAGATGTCACTTTCAGGATTCCATCTTATAGGCCAGTTGAAAAAGGACAGTTTTACAAGCCCTGTGGAACTGATTAAAGTCCTGCAGAGCTCGCACCTCTTCTGACAGTTGATTCCACCAGTGAGGAGCCATTATTGAGAAGGCCTGTTCCCTCGTTGTTTTCAGTTTGGCCTCCCTTGGTCCAGGGATTTTTAGAAAATTTTGAGAACTAGATCTCAGTGCTCTCTGGGGAATATATGGAGAGAGGCGGTCCCTAAGGTAGGCAGGTCCTCGGCCATATAGGGCTTTAAAGGTAATAACCAGCACCTTGTAACGAACTCAGAACACAATTGGCAGCCAGTGCAGCTCCCGCAGCCTAGGCTGTACATGTTCCCACCGAGGTAGTCCCACTAACAGCCTGGCTGCCGCATTCTGGACTAGCTGCAGTTTCCGAGTTCGGTACAGGGGCAGCCCCATGTAGAGGCACTTAGCGAACACTCCCCACATTTTTAATTCCAAGGGGATCAAACATTTCAGAACACTGTTCTTCGTCTTTGAAATTCTGGGCTGAAACCTCAAATACCTTTAAATAACTTCAACTGCAGAAAATACAAATCTGGGAGAAGGTTTTGGATTTCCCCCAAATTGGGAATCTGCTCCTCCTGAAATGAAAGAGTGCAATCTTTCAACATTGAATATAAAGCTGCAAAACTGAGGGTGTTTCTCAAAAAATCCTCTCTCTGGAACATGGGAGCAAATTCACTCACACCAGCTGAGGGCCTGCCAGTACGGTGGCAGCCATTTTGTGGGTGCACCCATCACCCTTTGTCAGAATTCCAAAGGTGTCCACATGCTCAAAAAGACTAGGGAACCCTGGTCTATACCAAGGCCTGGGATTTACACAGACAGATCTTCTATTGACTTGCTTCAAGTGAGCCCATAAGCCCAGGAAAAACTGATTAGTCGCAAATTCACTCGGAGTCCGCTGCAAGTCTTCTGATGTCACCACCGCTCTTTCCTGCTCTTGCAAGCAAGTAAGCTGCCATCAAGAGGCCAAATACCATGTCCTCTGATGACCATTGGAGCTTGGCTGCTCTGACATCACAGTCCACGTTACTGTAAAGAGCTAACTTTGAAACCTATGCACAACCTTTGTGAAACTTAATTTTATATTGCATTTACAGTGTAGGCTTTCAAAGGATTCCACCTTGGTATGGGTTCTACTAGCTGCTTATAAAAACAGATTACAAATGCTTAACAGAAAGGGTTACTGAGGTTTGTGCAAGACACTGTAAAATAATCTTACTCTGACTCTGAATAATGTAAGTTTTACTCTGCAGGTTGTTTTGTGATAGCAATGATGTCATAATATGAAGTTTTGAGGAAAATAATGCAGCTATAGCAAAGCAGGGCTAGCCAGGTCAGCAGAGTTGCTAACCTCCTGGTTGGTGCAACAAACAGAGAATCACGACAGAGAGTGACAGGAGAGAACCCTGAGGTTCCGTGATAACCAGCCTCCAAAGAAGCAATAAGACAACTATATAAATTTACAACACAAACTTCTATAATAATCAAAACACTCTCAGACAAATCATCTTATAAAGAAGACTGCAGATTTATACCCCGCATTCTCTCTGAATCAGAGACGTAGAGCGGCTTACAATCTCCTATATCTTCTCCCCCCACAACAGACACAATGTGAGGTGGGTGGGGTTGAGAGAGCTCTCACAGAAGCTGCCCTTTCAAAGACAACTCCTACGAGACCTATGGCTGACCCAAGGCCATTCCAGCAGCTGCAAGTGGAGGAGTGGGGAATCAAACCCAGTTCTCCCAGATAAGAGTCCGCGCACTTAACCACTACACCAAACATACCCTGATATACAGAACACCTAAAGTGAAAACAAAGGAAGGACATAGTCTTTGAAAGTTCTTGCCAGCTTTTTTGGAAGGACTTTTGGAAAATTGTAACTTAACTGTGTGCAAAGAATTGAAATCTTGCCGTGCTCTGATAAAGTTGTTAAAAGCTGATCAAAGCTACTAGTGAAATGAGGGAATATAAAGTACTACCCCGTCACTGTGTGATGCTGTGTACTTAATACATTTGGAATTGAAACCAGGTACACTACAGGGTCTCCTCAGGAGCAACTGGACCGAGGATTGCTTTGAATGTGGAAGGACTTATCGTCTATGTGGGACTGTTTATTATGAACTTTCAAAGACTATCTCCTTCCTTTGTTTTCACTTTAGGCGTTCTGTATATCAAGGTATGTTTATAAGATGGTTTGTCTGAGTGTTTTGTAAATTTGCATAGTTGTCTTAGAGCCCCGTGGTGCAGAGTGGTAAAGCTGCAGTACTGCAGATGGAGCTCTCTGCTCACAACCTGAGTTCGATCCCAGCGGAAGCTGGTTCAGGTAGCCGGCTCCAGGTTGACTCAGCCTTCCATCCTTCCGAGGTCGGTCAAATGAGTACCCAGCTTGCTGGAGGGGAAAGTGTAGATGACTAGGGAAGGCAATGGCAAACCACCCAGTAAAAAGTCTGCCATGAAAATGCTGTGAAAGCAACGTCACCCCAGAGTTGAAAACGACCGGTGGTTGCACAGGGGACTACCTTTTTTTATAGTTGTCTTATTGCTTCTTTGGAGGCTGGTTATCACGGATTCTCAGGATTTTCTCCTGTCAACCTCCTGGTGGGGCCTGAAGATCTTCTGGCATTACAACTGAAGTCTAGACTACAGGGATCACTTCTCTTGGAGAAAATGGCTGCTTTGGAGGGTAGGCTCTATAGCATACACGCTGCTGAGGTCCTTCGCCACCCTAGGGTGGCATCTGGGGTTCTCCTGCTATTCCAATTGCTCCCCAGACAACCAAGATCAATTCCCCTAGAGAAAATGGCTGCTTTGGAGGGTGGACTCTTTGGCATTATGCCCTGTCCTGAGGGCCCTCCCCTCCCCAAGCACCACCTCCAAAATCTACAAGTATTTGCCAGCCCAGTAAACCCTACTCCTCAGGCTTCAGTTTCAAATCTCTAAGAATTTCCCAACATGGAGTTGGCCATCCAAAGCAGACGAGGAAATTATGTGGTCACTTAAGACTTGTTAATGCTGTGCAACCCCCCACTGATTTAAAAAAGACAACAAGGATATAGCTGTCAATATCAGAACATTGTTGTGGCGGATGGGGGTGCCAAACCCTCAGTCTGGGCAGAGATTCCTTGATTGAAGGGCTCCAATCTGCCACCAGCCAGTTGGCTGGCAGGGAAACCCCACCCCCAAACAGCCCCCTCCCACGTTGTCACAATGGCTTCAAGCGAAAGTGGCACAATGGCATCACGCCAGGCACATTGTGCAGCAATGCTTCAGCATTTTGGCAAAGCTAGAGTGTTGCCATGTGACATGCCCAGTGTGATGATGTCACTCTTGTGTGATGTCATTGTGCTGATACTGTCACACACAGCAACATTCCCCCTGCCCTCCCACTCCCAGAAGGCTTCCTCCCACCCCCCTTTGGCCAGGTAAGTAGACCTGGCAACCCTAGTGGCAGAAGAGGTAAGGATGTGCTATTTTTTTATTTCATCTTCAAAAGGGTACATGGGCACTTCAATGGATATGGATCCACCATTTGACATATTTAAATCCAAAATGTAGTCAACATTAAAAACAGATTTGGCTGCTCTAAGCTTTGGTGTATGTGCAAGTTTGTTACAGCTATTGCAAGTGCTATTCGATCTCTGCCTGCTATTGTCAAACCAAAACAGACAGCAGTCTATACGTTGTCAAGGAAGTGCTGCATTTGAGAATCAAATAGGGCTCATTCAGAGCACAGGTAGGAGTGTTATGAAAGGTCTGATCAGAGGTAGGCCCATAGATTAGAGTTTTCATACCCCAGTTAACCCATAGAGAAAAAAAGAACTTTTCTCCCTTTCTCACAATATGAGAACTCGTGGACATTCAATGAAATTGCTGAGCAGTCGGGTTAGAACTGATAAAAGGAAGTATTTCTTCACCTAAAGGGTGATTAACACATGAAATTCACTGCCACAGGAGGTGGTGGAGGCTGTAAGAACAGACAGCTTCAAGAGGGGATTGGATAAATATATGGAGCAGAGGTCTATCAGTGGCTATTAGCCACAGCGTTTTGTTGGAACTTTCTGTATGGAGCAGTGATGCTCTGTATTCTTGTTGCTTGGGAGGGACAACAGTGTGAGGACTTCTAGTGTCCTGGCCCCACTGATGGACCTCCTGATGGCAGTCCACTGTGTGACACAGAGTGTTGGACTGGATGGGCCATTGGCATGATCCAACATGGTTTTTCTTATGTTCTTATATTATGCCAATCCTGTTCAAGCACAAACTTCTTAATCCTGTTCGAGCATAAACTTCTTTCAGCCATTGGGTCTCATTAATCCCCAAGGTTTTAAAAAATGCACAGCTTTTCTTCCCATGGCTATTAAGCTGGATCCAAATGGCTACAGAGACCCCAGTGGAAGGTCTCTGAATCAGTCCAGTGAATTGTGGGCAAATGTCATTCGACAGGATCTAGGAGGCAGCACTTGAAAAAGTTACCTGCTGAATGCAGCCCTGATTCGCTGTACCATCAAAGCAGATACAGTTCTCAGTGGTTCCCACCCAGGAGTTATTGCAGTATACAGGCCCTCTAACCGCCCCCTTGTTACGATAGGCATTTTGATTGTTTAAAATAACAAGCAGGGGACCAGCAGCAAAATGTCACGGAGTGCTCAGAATTACTTTTATCAGCAACAGATTTGCAGAGATGGCCCTAGCTGTGAGAAATGGAAAACTCCTTTTCCTGCTCCGCCCCAAACTCAATGCTAAAAGGCAATTTCCCTCCAGGGTTATATCTCTAGGGTTTTATCTCTCATCAGCCCTGAAGCTCAGAGATGCAGAAATTGCCTTATTATCACTGAGCTTGGGGCGGGGTGGGGGGGGAGTAGGGTAGGTAAGCAGCAAGCCTTACCCCCCCTCCCCTGATAATGAAGGAAATATTTTTTTTCTAGATGGGCATTTTGCTAGTTTAAAACAGCCGTTATCTGGAACTGTAGCACATTCAAGGAGCCAGGAATTAAAAGATGACATCTGGCTCACGAATGCTCAGCGTTGTAATGGACTGCCTGGCACACGGAGAGAGGAGAGAAACAGAAGTGAGGGGGAAGATGGCAGCAGAAGGTTGTGTGGTGGAGGGGAGTGGGCAGCGAGAGGAGGCCCTGCTGGCGAGTCAGCCCTGAAATGCCAGCCCAGGCAACAGACGGCCCCTCCCTTCACCAAGGAAAGTCCACATCAGAAATATTTCACAAGTTAAGCTTCCAATTGAGCTTCCAGCCTCTCATTCCCAGCTCCTTTCAATCTGTAATAACAATAATTCTGAATACGGTAGCTATCGAGTTACAATTCATGGCACGTTAGGTTTGCCATCCCCCAGGTGGGGACTGGAGATTTCCCGCTATTACAACTGAGCTCCAGATAATAAAAATCAGTTCCCCTGAAGAAAATGACTGCTCTGAAGGATGGGCTCTATGGAAAATCATATCCTGCTCCTTTCCCTCCTCAAACCCCGCCCACCTCAGGCTGCACATAAAAATCACCGGGTCCAACCCAGAGCTGGCAACCCTAGTTAGTACTACATAGAAATGTTAATGATTTCAGAAGTTGGTAGGGTTGCCAGGTCTAATTCAGGAAATATCTGGGGACTTTGGGGGTGGAGCCAAGGGTGTTACAAGCATGACTGAACCCCATAGGCATTCTGGCCATCACATTTAAATGCCTTCCTTCCATTAGAAATAATGAAGAATAGAGGAACCTTCTTTGGGGGCTCATAGAATTGGACCCCCTGGTCCAATCTTTTTGAAACTTGGTTTTTCAAGGATGTTATGCTGAAAATTTGGGCCCCCCCCAAAAAACAGCCCCACAGAGCCCCAGATACTTGCAGATCAATTCTCCATTATACTCTATGGAGACTGGTTTCCTTTATATCACTAAAGGTATGAAATTGAATTCAATTGAAATGATTGGTCTCCATAGAGAATAATGGAGTGCCCACCAGAGATTTCCCTCCCCCCACTCCATTTTCTGATAACCCTGAAGTGGAGGGAGGACCTTCAAACCAGGGGATCCCCTGCCCCCAATTGGGGATTGGCAACCCTAGAAGTTGGACATAATCCCTGTGTGATGGAGAGTGGACAGATGAGCACAGAATGAAAGAAAGTCAAACCGTGTAATGGATTTGGGCTTCCGTGGCCTCTTCATTCTGCATTTTTGTTACCCCATTTCCAGAGAGCTCTAACTCTGGAGTCATGAGACCTAAAAACTTTAAGGGGGAAGAAAACGAAAGCCGAGATTCCCAGGTCTAGAACTAAGGTCCAATGGAGATTACTATTAACATTTACTGCTGCCTGGATGCTGTACTTTAAGACAAAGAGCTGGTTCTTGCTGTTGCATTTTATCCGCGCAAAGCTGAAAGACCCATCTCTTAATATTTCTGTTCATGTCACTTTAGAATGGTAAATGCTTCCAGAGGGCTCTCTCAAAAGTCCACCAGGTGCCTCGGGATACATAAATGCATCTCACTGTTCTAAGTGTGATCAACTCTGAGTCATCAGAAGTGGTTTCAATTTCTAAATGGCACACAGGGGCTAAAGTCAGTCCTGGAAGCTGGGCCTTCTTTCTTGAAAGCTCTCCCCCTGAACCCCAAGTGCAGGAGGGTGAGCTGCAATTGATCAATGATGAAAGAAAAGCATTATGCAAATACTCAGAGGCCCTCCCGACTTTAGCACTAGTTTGTATGCTCATGGGCTGTGCCCTGGCATTCAATATGAAAGATTAGCTGAGCAAACATTCAGGGCAGTGAAAATTCTGCACCAAGGAAAGGTAAACTTCATGCTCTACAAACGATGTGCATTAACATCTACTTGTTGTTCATTTGAACAATTTACTGCATTTGTTCTGGCCACAGCAAGGAGCCATGCAAAGAATTGAAGTCAATCACTTAACCATTGGAAATGTTACTCAAAGTGCAATTCTAGGTGGTGTTACAGCTTTCTAAGTCCATTTACGCTTAGAAGAGTGTAACTCTACTTAAAACTCCCTCCTCTTTCTATTGTTGGATATTATTGTCTGGATATCACCAAATCTTATGCGCCATCTTCCTATGTGCCTTAAGAGGCTAGAAACCCGGGATTGGATCCTATACTTTTGCTCTCTGTACACTTTTCTCCTGTGGAGACAGTCCTCTGCTATGGAGGTTACAAAGGTTGCTTCTTCTAGCACTAGACACTTTGAACATCATTGGATTTGTGCAAACAGAAAGCTCCTCAGCAGACTTTCCCTACAGCTCCCATAAAGAAGCAATCCCATAACAAAGCTATAGATCCAAGCCCGGGGGTGGGGGTTGCTATTAAAAAGTTTCCATCAGAGTTTGGGAGCTAAGCAGGGTCAGCCATGGTCAGTACTTGGGTGGGAGACCACCAAGGAACACTGGGGTTGCTATGCAGAGGAAAGCAATGGCAAACCACTTCTGCTCATCTCTCGCCTGGAATGTCCCATAGGTGGGGTTGCTGGGAGTTGGCTGTGACTCAATGGCACATTCTTCTTCTGAATTCTGCACATGACCCAAAATTCGGGGTTTACATAAAGCTGAGGAGCAGAAACAGCGTTGCAGTTTAAAGATTATTTGAAGAATTAATTAGTTTTTAAAAAGCCAAAGTGGGGAATGTGGTGGTAGCGAGTTCTTAATGGCCTCAAGCAAAGCTGCAATAAGTTCTTTCCTGTCCCCAACAGAAGCAAAAACTACTCTTTCTGAACATCAGCCCTGAAAACTGGTACATCTCTATGCTTCCAACAGTATTCTCCAGAGGCCCCATTTCAGAACCAGACTCCTCTAGTGAGTACATATCCTCTGAAAACCAGACTGAGTTGAAACTAAACTGGTCCAAAGTGGTACAGAGAACAGTTAGGAAAACCGCTGAAGTGTTACCTCCCATATTTTGCTTTAAGCCTCCTCCACCCCTGCCGAGATGGCACCAGTAAGAATTTCCAGTTCCTTTCACCCCTTGGAACTCATGACATGGTGTGCCTTTGCAATAGAGTTCCACAGAGGAATCCCTAGAGAGTGACCAAGAGACTTCCTGTTGCCAGCATCCAGCAGTGCCTGTTACACTGGAATGTGACCAAACTTTCTCCACTCAATTTCTAAGCAAATAAAAACGAGTTTGGAGTGGGAGCTCTCACCTATGCAGACAATGTCCATGAAGCCATACATGCCATAGCAGATCTGGAAGAGCAGGTCCTGCCGCTGCCACTTGGCGGAGGGGCTGAGGGATGACCAGATGAGCCACGAGATGCTGGCGATGAGGAAGAGGGAACCCAGAATGATGGCTGCAATCTGAACCTTTTCTATCACAGTCAGGGAAATCGCTTGCCACTGCAGACAGAAAAGCGCACAAAGGCAGGTTAAATGTCAGCTGGTGGGGGTGCTTTCATCAAGATAACAGAGGAGCACTGAAATGGGATTAGTCCATGGGGCCCAGAATCCTGGGAAGTCAGAGCAAATACATAAAATTGCAGAAAAGAGTTCTAATGCTTAAAAAAACCCACTTTCAGTTCTTCTTTGGACACTTTCCTTTCTGCACACTGCAAACAGGTCAGGGGAATAACCTAGAATAAGGTTCCCCAACATGGTGCCAACTTTCTAAAACACCCACCAATTCTTTTTAGAAAGTCAACAGGGCCAGGTGGGGCTTCTGATTGGCTGTGTAGATTTTTAAAGAGTTGCTTCAGCAGCAGTTGCCACTATAGCACAAGGATCTTCACTGAAGACTAGCAGTGTGCATGCAAGGAAGTATTTTTAAACAAAGTATTTTTAAACAATATGTTCCACTTAAAAGGTATTATGTTAAACAGAGCTTCTGCCTGAAATGTTGAACTGTTACTATTAGAGTTATGTATGGCCCACTCCCTGAAATTATGTGGCTGGCTCCGCCTACTGAGGCAGCCATTTTGTGACTGTGCCCAGCATCCAGTGTCAGAATTCCAAAGGTGCCTGCAGGCTTGGGGACCCCGCCCTGGGACTATGATGTTTTAAGGAAACCCAGGGTGGCATGGCAGTTTATTGGGAACTCTATTAGAAGACAGCTAGACCATATTTTTTAAAGGAAGGGTCCGTAGCTCAGTGGGAAAGCCTCTATTTGGCACACAGAAGGCCTCAAGTTCAAACCCCAGCATCTCCAATGAAAAGGAACAGGTCCTAGAGGATGTAGCAGACTTCCATCTGAGACTGGGCCAGGATGTGTAGATGATTCTGGCTTTGCTGGACCATTAGCCTGATCAGTATAAACCAGCTTTATGAATTCCATGCCATGCAACCCCAAGCTGAATACAGACACATGAAGCCGCCTCTATGCAGAGTGGCCATTGGTCTGTCTGCTCAGTGCCATCTCCTTCTGATTTGCAGTGACACTACAGGGTCTCAGCGTGACCTCTTTACACCTTTAAGATGGAGGCTCCAGGGACTGAAATATGGAACTTTCTGCACACAAAGCAGATGCGCCATAATGAGCAACAGCTGCTCCTCCAGACTGAAAAATTCAAGGGGGCAACAAAAGGTCTGATGACTGGCCCCCCATGAACTGTGCATTCCCTGGAATATGCCCCAGGATCCACTGCAATGCACCATGGGGGACAGGATGATGGGAAAGGGTTTTCCTAAAGACTGGAAGTCACTGAACTAAGAACAATAAAATCTTGAACTCTGAGGGCCTAACTATACAACCTCCACAGGTCCATGACAAAGACTTGCAACTGGATGTGTGGCTGTATGTTGCATGTTTGGAATTCAATTCAGTCCCACAGGGCCCCAATTTAGGCTAGTACTGTGACACACAGGGACACAGTGCTTAAGTCATGCTTATAGCTAGGTTCTGAGATGCTGCAACTCCTGAGGGTGAAGTTAGAGGCAGCTCCCTATTCTTTCCCTCAACTGGAGGAAGAGCACATCAACCATCCTTTTCACAATCTTCACACTATATGAGTGGGTGTGTCCCTTTGCTTAAGGCAGACCAGCTTTGAAAAAAAACCTTCTAAGTGTTTGGACTAATTTTTGTGGGGAAACTGCCTTGAGAGCATCATGCTGGGAGTGTGAGATATAAATGTTTTCAGTGCATAAAATAAGGGGGGCCCCTCTTGTGGAAAGGAGGTAGGGCTGGAAAGGGATTTGCTCCACCGCTTTCTCTTGGACAGCATGAGCCCCGGGATTAAGATAAGATAAGATAAGATAAATTTATTTTTTATATCCCGCCCTCCCCCGCCAATGGCGGGCTCAGGGCGGCTCACAGACACGGAACACCGTGATATAAATAAAATACAATATAAAACAAACAATTTTAAAATACAATTCAGTTACAAATTCAATTACATAGTTAATTAAATGGATAAAACGGTGCTATAAAGTGCTATAGATCACAATCATGCACAAGATGGCTGGATGGCTACAGATCCGTTTAGCCAGGTTCTGTCCCAAAGGCAAGCTGAAACAGAGAGGTTTTGCAAGCCCTGCGGAACTGGTTCAGGTCCCACAGGGCTCGCACCATCTCTGGAAGTTGATTCCACCATCGAGGGGCCATTGCTGAAAAGGTTTGCTCCCTGGTTGTCTTCAGTCTAGCCTCTCTTGGCCCAGGGATTTTTAAGAGGTTTTGGGAGCTAGATCTCAGTGCTCTCTGGGGAACATATGGGGACAAACTGCCTATCTGCACGTGCCTCAGGACCCATTCGTATGCGCTGCTGTAAAGTCACTATGATAAGCCTTTTAACCCATCATTTTATGTATGGACTATTTCCCCTTTTACAGACCTCCACCACAGACATGGTAAATGACAGGCCTCCACCACAAAGGAGCAGATTCAGAAGAACATTCACTACACCAAAAAGAGGTTGCTATGCTGTCCAAAAACACACACAGAAAATAGTGTGAGGAGTGTGAGGGAGAAAAGTGTGTTTTTATTTGTGCCTGGAGTCACTGCCTACCTGGTCCTCAGCCAAGGTACCTGTGGCAGAACCAGAAGTTTCCCCAACACTGCAAGAGCTAAATAGGACCCATCCACCTTCCTCATACCTCAGGCAACTACCGTCAATTCAGTCAGGACAAAGGACAGGACCCTGGGCAGCAGGTAGCTGCAACAACTGCACCTCCCTCCAGGGTCCCAGAGCTTCAGGTGTCAGCTGATGACATCACTTCTTGTCTACGGTGGCTAGAGAATACTGAGCCTCACAGGCCACTGAGCAAGGCAGCAAGCATGGAAGCAGCTAGCAGAAGCCTAAGCACGGTGGCCTGGGCAGGATGTGAGCGGGGCCCAGCAATGCAAGAACCTGAGTGGAGCCAGGCACGGAGGGCCTGGCTGAAGGCCCCCTAGGAACTGGCCAGGGAGAGAAGAGGGAAGGGCCAGCAAGGATAGTGCAGGAGAGAGGTGGTGATAATGGAAGAATGCCACTCCAACCAGTGGCCCAGATAATAGTACAAGCCAAAATGGCGAGGCAGATAATGGCAGCTCCACAACCAGGCTGGGGAGGAGCGATGCATAACTAGGGTTAACAGCTAGGGGCAGGGGATCCCCTGGTTTGGAGACGCTCCCCCCACTTCAGAGTTATCAGAAAGCAGGGGGGAAGGTTGAATGCCCACTGGGCACTCCACTATACCCTATGGAGACTGGTCCCCATGGGGTATAATGGAAAATTGATCCCTGAATATCTGGGGTTCAGGGGAGAGCTGTTTTTTAAGATAGAGGCACCGCATTTTCAACATAGCATCTAGTGCCTCTCCTCAAAACACCTTCCAAGTTTCACAAAGATTGGACCAGGGAGTCCAATTCTATGAGCCCTAAAAGATGGCGCCCCAACCCCCATTTCCAAAGGAAGGAAGGCATTTTTAAAAGGAACATGGTCCCTTTAAATGTGATGGCCAGAACTTCCTTCAGAGTTCAATTGTTCTTGTCACAGCTTTGCTCCTGGCTCCACCCCCAAAGGCCCCACATATTTCCTGAGTTGGACCTGACAACCCTATTCTGAGATCCCAGAGAATGAAAGTGGTTTGGCGGCTGAGAGCCAGGAGTGGCACCAGTAAGGGAAGAGCCTCACACTGTGGAAGCCAATCTGGAAATGTTTGTGACACTGCTGTGCACACCTCATCCTCCACTCTCCCCAGCCCATACATGAAACGGCCTTATACAGAATCAGACCCCTCTTCTTGATCCCCCTAACTCCAGAATTGTCTGCTCTGCCAGCAGGGCCTTGGGCAGAGAAAAAATCTCCCCCAAGTTCTGGCACCTGAAATCCTATAACTGGAGGCACTGGGGATTGAACCAGAGACCTCCTGGATGCCGGGCATGAGCTCTGCCACTGAGCCAAAGCTCCTCTGCAAGCAGGAGCAGCTGCCTGCTAGCAGAACTACAGTGAACCAACTGGGACTTCAGCCTCCTTGGTTCTCACCTGCAAGGGATTCTTTGTGCTGATGGCTAAGACCTGGTATTTGAAGTAGCACAGCTCACAGCTCCAGGAGCCTCTCTCGCTTATCCAACGAATCAGGCAAGGCTGGTGGGTGCAGCGGACAGACCCGTCACAGCGACACGGGCTTAATAGCTCCCCCTGCAAGGAAGAGAAAGTCAAGGGCTCAGTTTATACCAATGCTCATTAACTGTCCTTTCCTCCCTCCCCACAAACCAACCAAGCCTCCTGGACCCTGACACAGAGACCTCACTCCCTACAGAAGCTACCCACTGCTCACAGCTATCCAGTACCAGAGGTCACCCCTTCAACCCCCTTCCAAGAGAATTCTGGGTAATACTGACCATCCATGGGCCTGTAAGTCCATTAGACCCCTTCCATTAACAAAAAAAGAGAGTAGCTCGTTAGTTCTACCTGCTTAATGCGCTGCCAGGCGAGCAAGAGGAGCAATTAGCATCAATATTTCAGACCCGCTTGCAGGAAGTATTACTGATACGTTATGGATATATGCCTGGACAAGGGAAATTGCTGTGGATTCCTGTCAGCTGCAGGACCAGGAGCCCAGGGGTCACCCCCTGGGCCACTCATCACATCCCAGATACTACCCATCAGCTACTTAACACCGTTGCTCAGATCAGAGCAACAGAGGAGGAAGCCAGACCAGGCTACATGGTGGAGAGTACAGTAGCCTTGCCCATGGAAGCTCATGTGTCAGTAAGTACCAGGGCTTTTTTTGTAGCAGGAACTCCTTTGCCTATTAGGCCACATACCCCTGATGTAGCCAATCTTCCCAAAGTTTAAAGGGCTGTTAGTACAGGGCCTACTGCAAGCTCCAGGAGGACTGGCTACATCAGGGGGTATGGCCTACTATGCAAAGGAGTTCCTGCTACAAAAAAAGCTCTGGTAAGCACCCAACTTTTAAAAAACTGTGAGCTACTTTGAGGGCCTACAGAACTAGGAAAACAGCATTTTGGAAACAAACAGGTGATCTCAACATGTGGCAGGTAATCAAAAAGGCTGACAAAAGGCCTAATATACAATGAATACTAACAGGTTACATATGATAAATTAACAAAGCTTTAATATATTACAAATAGAAAAAAAAATCATTAAAACCGGGGTGGAATTCTAGCAGGAGCTCCTTTGCATATTAGGCCATACCCCCTGTTGTAGCCAATCCTCCAAGAGCTTACAGGGCTCTTTTTTGTAAGCTCTTGGAGGATTCACTACATCAGGAGGTGTGGCCTAATGTGCAAAGAGCTCCTGCTAGAATTCCACCCCTGATTAAAACCAAACGTGTTTTGGCTACAAGGACTTCCTTAGTAGTAGAAATTGTTAAAATACACACCATAAAGTAAAATTATTCAAAGTACAACACAAGAAGCAGAGCCAGTTCATTAACTAGATAATGTGCCTTTCATTATTGGAATAAATTAGGATCATCAAAAATCATTTTTTCAGATTACTGTTGTTCATGGTCCATATACCTCCATAAGCAAGGTCAGAGTGAATTGTAGCTCTATGGAGTGTACATCCACATCCAGGAAGCAAAATATGACACATGACTCACTTTTTAATCTTGGAAAACTCACTATTCTTAGCCTGTTAACAAAAATTCTTAGCCTTACACAAAACGCATTCACTTCTCCATCAAGCCACTGGATCCTTCTCCCAAGTTTCAATCCTGCACCAAAACGTGCAGAATGAGAGGACTGTTTTTCTACTAGGTTCTGCTCTTATGTGGCAGAAGCATCAACCACACCACTCTTCTCTCACAGGAATCAGCATTAATGTTGTCACCAAGCAAGCTGCTGCTAATTCTGTTAATGCTCAGTGCAGCCTGTGTCTAATAAATCAAATTCCAGGGAACACGAAGGTCAAAGGAAGTGGTGGGGTTTTCATAATTCATTTTGCTTGTGGGCTGCATGGTTGCACATGTCTGGCTTTTTGGCTGGCTCAAGAAACCAGCATCCCTCCTTTCCTTTCATTCTTCTGTTCCTCAAACCACAAGAGCCAGCAAAAGACCTAGGAATCAGAGGGTTGGACCAGAATCCGGGAGACCCAGGTTCGAATCTCTGCTCTGCCAAGAACCTTACCGAGTGACTGTGGGGTAATCAGCTTTAGAGACCTGACAGGATTGTTGTGAGGATAACATGAGAGACAGAGGCCCACATGCACTGCCCCGAGTTCTTTGGAAACAGCGTGGGTTTATAAAACATATTCTTCTAAATATACTAATAGAAACTTTGTGGCATAAATTTTAAAGGCCAAAACATGATCATAGATAAAAAGGTAAATTGCAAGTACAGTTGCCAAGTGGCCTGGAGAAATGTCCTGTGATGTTTAACAGAAGTTTCATGTGATGTTTTTTACTTCCATGCCATGAACAGTTTGAGTTGCCCATTTTCACACATTAAGCCTCATAGTTGAAAGGACAGAAGGGTTTGAACATATGAAGTTGCTCTGCTACTGAATCACTGGTCATCAAAGTCAGTATGGTCTACTCAGACTGGATGCAGCTTTCCAGAGGACTCTAGAAGACATCTTTCACATCACCAGGCCTGTTGGAAGTCCTAACTTTGCAAAAAGGGAGAGGGAGTTAACCCTTTAACCTTAGCTTGCTCAATGAAACTATCCCCTTCCTGCTGTTATTAACACTTTAGTGGGGAAAAGACAGGTCCTCTAAAAAGCTGCTTCCCCACCCCCCCCCACACACACACGAGCTGTGATCACACACAAAATAATGCACTTTCAGTGCACTTTCCGACTAAATTTTGCCAGTTCACACAGTAAAAGCCAGTTGGAAAGTGCACTGAAAGTAGATTGAAAGTGCATTATTTAGTGTGTGTGATGGCAGCCAGTTAGAACATATTAAGTGTATGTATACCTGATGTGTGGATCTGCCCAATACTCAAATGATGGGAGAATCCAGACCACCATAAACCATAAGTCAAACATTTCCCCACATGCATGGGGAGGGGGAGTGGCTCAGTGGAAGGGCTTCTGCTTTGCTTGCAGAAGATCCCAGTTCAATCCCCAGCATCTCCAGTTAAAAAGGACCAGGCAGTAGGAGACGCGAAAGACCTGGATACCCTGGAGAGCTGCCGTCAGTCTGAGCAGAGAACGCAGAGTCTGATGGACTGTTGGCCTGATTCAGTATAAGGCAGCTTCATGGGTGTTCACATTCCAGTGTGGTGTCAAAGATACATTTATCGCACAAGTCATCCACCAGCAGGGAACAGAACCTCTGTATCCCAATATTGGAAGACGGTCAGAGTCAGCAGATTGACTTAAAATCCTAATATGCCAGGGTTGCCAGCCCCCCTCCTCAGCCATCAATGAGGGATGGGGGGAGGGTACGGTTGCCAGATCCAAGTTGGAAAACTCCTGGGGATTTGGGGATGGAGCCTGGGGAGAACTGGGACCTCAGTGGGGTACAATGCCACAGAGTCCATCCTCCATCATTTTCTCTGGCAGAACTTCTCTCTGTAGTCTAGAAGTGAGCTGTAATTCTGGGGGAATCCCCATATCCCACCCGGAGGCTGGCATCCCTACATGCCCCCATAAACAATGAATACATGAAAATGTCTTCCCAATGAGACATGTTGCCCCAAACAAAGATAAGCACTGGAACCCCCTTTTTTCCTACAGTGCTTGCCTATAAACAGTGAAGGCAATCTAGCAGCTACGGGCCCCAACAAAGCCCTCTCGCCAGATCAGGCAAGAGATCAGGAGCTCCCACGTTGGCTGATTATCGAATACAGCCTGCCAGCATCAGTGTGCCTTTGCACTCACCGCCTGAGCTGGAGGCTGAGGATGCGCTTTAATTACTGGAAGGCAATGCAACAGTCAAATGGGGGGGGGGGGGGTTAAATGGTAGTCCCTAACCTCAGTCTCTGCACCACAAAGAGCCTGGGTTTCCTCCGTCAGCTGGCTCCACAGCTGCCGAGATTTATTTCCTTCCAGGCAAGCCGCCCCCTTCCACCTCGCACAGAACAACAGTTACAATTCAGGGCATACGTGAGCGATCCAGGAAGCAGCAAGTTGGAGGATATAATTAATGGGAGGGGTTGGAAGGAAGGAAAGAGGAGGTAGTGATGCTGCAGGACATGGCATGCAAGGAGTGGGCTGAAAATAAACGGGTGGAAGGATGGTGGAATCCTAAGCTACAGGGGACACAATAAATCTTCCTTTGTTTTAGAAAAGGGAATAAAAGGAACAAGACAGCATTTAATGTTATCCTGCGGCATCCGCCTCCACACCCTTACCATAGCCCAGCTTGTGCCATAGATAGGAAAATAAATGTTCTCAAAGGAAGAACAAGTTGATAGTCCTCATGGGAGATGTGGTAGGTTTTCAAAGGAACTGACTGACAAGCTCTGAGATTAAAAAAAAAAAAAAGAGTGGGGGTGGCTTGCAGTGAACCATTCTCTTCCCCTTTTGCAGTCTTTGCCTCCATGGAAAGGTACAGCTAGGAATGCCAACTCCAGCATGGGAACTTCATAGAGGTGGGGTCCCCAACATGGTGCCAGTGAGTGCCTTGGCCACCCATCAACACCTTTCTTGGTGCCCACCAAGTGCTTTGAGAAAGTAGGTGGGGCTAGTAGAGCTTTTCCAAGCAAGGCTTCTGACTTGCCACCAGACTTGATTGGCTTTGCAATTTTTTTTTTAAATCACTTTGCCATCAGAGTACAAGAATTTTTGCTGTGTGACTGAAGGTAAGCTGCGGCAGCCATTTTGCAGCTGCACCCACCATACTGTATCAGAATTCCAAAGGTGCCTACAGGCTCAAAATGTTTAGGGACCCTGTCCTCAAGATTTGGGGGCAATGCCTGAGAAAGAGAGAAACTGGAGGGCAATATTGCCTACCATTTATCATACACCATTGAGTTTGCCCTCTGAAACTGCCATTTGCTTCAGGGGGATCTCTTTCTGTAGTATGGGGAGATAAGCTGAAACTCCAGGTAACTCTTGTAACAGCACAGTAACAGGATGAAAGCCTTCAAGAGAGCCAGTCTGGTGCAGTGGCTAAATGTGTGGACTCTTATCTGGGAGAACCGGGTTTGATCCCCCTACTCCTCCTGCTGGAATGGCCTTGGGTCAGCCATAGCTATTGCAGGAGTTGTCCTTGAAAGGGCAGCTGCTGTGAGAGCCCTCTCAGCCCCACCCACCTCACAGGGTGTCTGTTGTGGGGGGAGAAGATATAGGAAATTGTAAGCCGCTCTGAGTCTCTGATTCAGAGAGAAGGGTGGGGCATAAATCTGCAGGCTTCTTCTTCTTCAAGTAGTGTATGTTGTTAAAACAGACACTTCAACATCAACAGGCAAGCAGAATTATATTACAGACCAGGGGAAGAAAGGTGATTTTGGATTTATTTACTTACCTCTTTTGTACCCTGCCTCTCTCCCCAATGGGAACCCAAAGCAGCGTGCATCATTCTCCTGTCTACTTCACAACAACCCTGTGCGGTAAGGTAGGTTGAGAATATGTGACTGACCCAGGGTCACCCAGTAAGCTTCCATGACAGAGCAGGGATTTGAACTTGGATCTCTCAGTTCCTATTTTAATCTTCTAACCAAGACATCCAGAGGCTTTACCAGCTAGACAATTGCATCCTACTTGGCCCTGTGTGTTTCCTCTCAGTCCAATATACTTCACAGGGTTGTTATGAGGATAAGATGGAGCAAGTGAAGATAATATATGTAGTCCTGACTCCCCTCAGAACTCAAACCCTGGATCGGAGGAAAAATCATAGGCAGTTCAAGCAAAATACCAGCATTGCCAGCTTTGGGTTGGGGGATACCTGGAGATTTTTGTGAGTGCATCCTGGAGAGGTCAGGATTTTGAGGGGGAGGACCTCAGTATGGTACCATGCCATAGGATCCACCCTCCAAAGCAGTCATTTTCTCCAGGGGAACTAATCTCTGTAGTATAGAGATCAGCTGTAAAAGCAAGAGACTGCTAGGCCTTGCCTGGAGGCTGGCTACCCTTATTGTAACTCCAAACCATTTTGGTCCTAGAGAGTCAGGTACTCCTTGGCAGCCAATCCAACAAGCTCCCAGACCTGCTGCACTCCCTCAAACAAAGTTATTCCTGAAGTGATAAACTGGTGTCACTTCAGGCTTTAAGTAAGACTGATATCCAGAAAGACACCCCTGTACTGATTCCCAAGCCATGCACCCCTGGAATGTGATACTGCAATGTAACCCTAGAATATTAATATGACACAGCAATGCCCATTTGAATTGGGATGGTCTTTCTTGCACTTAAGGGAGAAAAATCCAATTCCTTCTTGGCCTCAGGCAGGCTGGAATGTCAAGTCTGGTTTACACACTGGACAGACATGGTGGCCAATGCTGAAAGGCTAAGGAGCATCCATCTTTCTGCTCCTGGAAATGAAGAATTCCAGGCCCAGAGAGGGACATATGGTGGGCAGACCTGTAAAAGTTCATTCTTTTTGGCAACCTTTTAAGTCCTGTTATCAAAACAAAAAGAAATAAGGGTTACCAGAACCGTGCAACACAAATAAATGGCTTGTTATTCTTCAGGGCAAGACAGCAGAAACACAAAGGCTAAAGGTTAAGTGGTCATCTTGTTGTGAATGTGTGGTATAACTGTAAGCATTTCTGCCAGAGAACAAAGTTTCTATTTTTCTTTAATTATTGCTAAGGCTATCAAAGTCAACCAGTCTCCTGAACACTTGATGGATGCCTATCCATGTTTGACACTAAGAGAAATCTATTACTTTTGGGGAGCTTCAAAGGAATCAGTTTGGAAAAACAGAGCCATAAAAAGTCATTTGGCCAAGTGTAATTAAAATTCCTCCATTGGGGTATGGATCTATGACACAATGATCTCTGGTTGGATATTCCACATATGACACTCTGATTTTCCATTGGTGTGACACTCTGCTTCCTCATTGGATAACTGAATCACTCGATGTGACGTAATTTACCCTAGAAAACAGGCAATCCCACCTGTCAAGATTAGAGTCGGAAAAAAGAAAGGGAATTCCTCCATCCTCTCCTCCCTCCCTTCCTACCCTCACCCCCCTTCTTCTCAAGAGAAATCTCCCTCCAGAGGCCTTGTGTTTCCCCTGACTGAGCCTACCCTGCAAGATCTAGGTATTGTATAACCTTCCCCCCCCCAATCCATACTTACTCAGCTAACCACTGTATTCCTCTTGTATGCTTGAAATTGTTTGATTGGGATGTAACTATTTGAAAACATTTACCTATAATAAAATCCATTATTAACCAAAGGATTTTCAGTGGTCTATCTCCGTAGACATTGACAGAGATCCCTGCTCACCTCACCTCTCGTAGACTCACCATTTTGAGCTAAGAAATATTAATATTCCCCAATAAAAACTTAGTTGAGGTGTAACAAGACTTCCTAGAATGCTTCTCCAAACAATAAAACAGTGTCCACCACATGGACAACTGATATGTCATCTACAGCGCAATCCTAAGCAGACATACCTTTTCAAGCCTGTTGTCCATCACTGTGATGATGGCCTTGACATGAATGGCATGCACTTTCGGACTACAGGGTTGGAAAGGTGGAGTCCAAATGATTTAGATGGATTCATGGAGGAGAGGTCCCTTGTCCAGTGACTCAGAAGGACACAACTCTGTTTAGGGTGGCACTGTATGTTGACTATGCGCAAGGAATATTCCATTACCCAAGATCCTTTGAACAAGTCCCCAGGAACCCAATGTGTGGCCTGCCACTCAACTATGGCTCCTCATGAGTTCAGCTCTGGTGATGGCAGGGGCTTTTATGGCTTTGAAATAACAGGAAGAGGATGTGAACTCTCAATATGCAAAACCTGTTAGAACTTTGAGGCTCAAAAGATATGTTAAACCAGGTTTGATCTGACCACCATGCAGATAACAGAAGATGTAGCAAAGAGGCTGGATGAATATATTTTGGTGCACCTCCTTTCCACAAGGGTGAGCAAATTCAAGACCAGCTTTACAGCATTCTTTTCCTTTTGGGAAGGAAGGGTGCAGGAAGCATTGGTGATCTGATGCCTTGATAGGATATGAGCTGAACAGGTAACATGGGGATGCAGATGCAAGCACACAGGCCAGGTACTGCCATTCCCAATGCCCCAGACTTGCATGTGGTCTCTATCATGATTTATCTCTTTGCTTACAAATCACATGTGAACCAGGCCAGATCCAGCTCTTTACAGGTGGAATGGGCCCAGATTTAACTTGTATGAAATAGCCAACCCTTCATCAGTGGTCATTGCCCATCGCCCTCTGGAATAACAACCAGGTCTCATCAAACCAAAGAAAAGGGCTATTTCCCAACTCAACCGAGGGATCAGATTTCCACTGCAATGGAAGTTATTCTGCAGAACTCCTTTTCAGTTGCATCTAACTGGGGCTGCGTCTGCCCATCAATAGCTCTACAGAAATTGTTTGCAGCTGGACCTTCTTGTGTGAAGAAGGCAATCCCGCTGTGGATGACTGCTACCGCAGAACAGCCATGCAATATCCAACTACGTGCGGATGCAGTCTGGGTCACCAGGAAGATGAGAGGAGCATTACTCCGCCTTCCTGAATTCAGGTGGGGGCGGGATTCATTTTTCCTATAGGCAGTAGCTGTCAGTGGCAAGACAGCTTGGTGATGTTGCATTTATGACAATACACACAGATCACCTGAATCCATTCTCTGGTTATGATTTACACATGACAAGCCCCCAAGGCAGCAGGGTAGTACAATGGGTCTACTTCTCAACACGCAAAAAATAACACTGAGCTTTATCACCAGATCCCACGGTTGTGTTTATTTCCCTTTAGTTTCTTCCCTTGAAGCTACTGTGAATTCACATGCAAGGATCCAGCTATTCTTTTGCCCCCTTTGAATGCTAACCAGAACAAACTCTGTACCAATAGAGGTGGAAGCGCTATACCTCCCCCCCCCCCCCAGCCCTCTTTTATAGAAGCTGATGTGTAAGCAAGTCTCTGTCACTGAGAAGGTGTGCCAAGGATTCGTCTGCCAGCCCAAGCCTGGAACATGCCACTGGCTTGGCTGGATATTGTAAGCGGCAATTTCACAGTTGGCTAATTCCCTTTGCTGCTGCCCTGCTTCCACTCCCCACCTCTCTCACACACAACTTCCTTGAAGAGCCATAGGGCTGCTGACAGCACATGGTATGTGGGAGGCAACAGTGGAAACAATTCAGGGACTTGCAGCAGGGCTCTCTTTGTGCCCAGTGGCACATGCCTGCTTGATTCAGCTTCTCACCCAGCATCCCTTGCTGTTCCCACATGTAGGACACGATCTGCAACCTATGCAAACTACTGCCCCAGACCTCACGGATCCTCAGTGGGGAAGGGCAGAAGAATTTTAACAACTACGATATAGCAATTAGACAGCACTTTAAAGTGTTCAAAGAGCTTTGCACGGATAGCTGCTTGCAAATGGTACTTTCGCCATGGAAATGCTGAGGATCCAAGTGGAAAGCAGTGTGAGCGCAGTGGTTAGAGAGTAGGATTAATGCTGGGGAGGGCCCACGTTCAAATCCTACCCAGGGTGGCCTTGGCTGTGTCGTGCTCTCTCAGCCCAACATCCCACAGGACCACCAAAGTGAGGATCTATATCAGTAGCACTCATGACCCAGGAAAGTCACTGTGATGATGGCCTTGACATGAATGGCATGCACTTTCAGACTACAGGGTTGGAAAGGTGGAGTCCAAGTGGCTTAGATGGATTCATGGAGGAGGAGAGGTCCCTCAGTTGCTATTAGTCATGATGAATAAAGAGAACCACCACATCCAGAGGCATTGTCTTCTCTGAATATTAGTGCCAGGAAACAGCAGCAGGGGAGGGCTTGGCCAGTTTGGTGTAGTGGTTAAGTGTGTGGACTCTTATCTGGGAGAACTGGATTTGATTCCCCACTCCTCCACTTGCACCTGCTGGAATGGCCTTGGGTCAGCCATACCTCTGGCAGAGGTTGTCCTTGAAATGGCAGCTGCTGTGAGAGTCCTCTCAGCCCCACTCACTTCACAGGGTGTCTGCTGTGAGGGAAGAAGATAAAGGAGATTGTGAGCCGCTCTGGGACTCTGAGATTTGGAGTGGAGGGCGGGATATAAATCCAATATCATCTTCTTCTCTGTGTCCTGTTTGTTAGGCCTACAAGGCAACTGGTTGGCTGCTATGTGAAATAAGTGCCAGACTAGATGGGCCGCTGGTCTCATCCAGCAAGGCTTTTCTTATGTTTACCATAGGGTCTGGCTTCCCAGTGTCAAAAAATATGTAACTCAGTCTACCCTACTTGGTTCCAGGTTAAAACTTTGGCATCTGCAACCAGAAGTTACCAAATACATGCGCTGTCAACTTACAATCGTCTTATGGAGACCGCAGCAAGTGGACTGCAAGGCAAGTACTTCAGCGGAGGTGGTATGCCATTGCCTTCCTCTGCAGCGCCTTTCTTGGTGGTCTTCTATCCAAATACCAACCCTGCTTAGGTTCCCCAATTGGACAATGGCCATTGTTGTCTTTTCTCCTTACCCTTTCCTTTTCCAACCTCAGCCTTTTCTCTGAGAACTAGGAGGTCATTTGTCAATCATATAAACTACACTGACCAATGGACTGAATGGTGTTATATGTTCATGTGAACAGTTTCATCTATGTTCAGTCCCCTATAGGAAATTTGATCTCCAGACTACCTTGGGAGGAGATTGGTTTGCCTAAGGTCACCAAATGAGATTACAAAGTAAGATGAGAACCTGGACCTTCACGACTTTTAGGCTGCAACCAACTTTTCTGCTTGCACGCTTCTTCCTTTCTCCATCCCACGGAGAGAAGACTGAATGCTCCTGGTTTGGGAAGTCTTCAACCAAGCTTCAATCTGTTAGGACATCCAAGTGAGAGTACCTCAACAAACTGGTTTCCTCTACACAAACCAGTGAAGATCTCCCCAGATTATCAGGTTAAAATTTGGAAGCAGAACTACATAGTTTATTCTGAGCAGAGAATGCGAATTTTCCCCACATGCAGAAATGAGAGACTCCGATGAGAGTGAGTGAGCATGGATATAAAACATATTCATCCTAGAAATAAGACTCTCCATTCTAAAGAAATATGAGTACAACCACAGGAGTTCCCCATGTTCCAACAGACACCGCTCTATTTTAAAACACCCATCTATCTTTCAAACCACCGCAATAATCACCAAGCAACTTTGAAGATCAATTAATGTATCCTGATTTATAGCCTACTAAAAGAAAACAAAGCCAAAAGCAGAAATAATCTGTGGCTAATGAATACATACATGAGATCTGAAAAATTCTCTGCCAAGGTCCCCCAAATTCTACACAGAAGAAATCTGAATCTTCGGAGTGATAGTTTGCACAAAAAAGCTATCCTTGTGCCAACATGCCAATTACTGCGCTAGGTGCTGTACATATGAAACCAACATGACCTTCTCAATAACTGAACAGTTTAGGTTATGACAAATAAATTGACATTGGTGTGGCATTGCCACCATGCTTCCAAGCCTGTTTCGGCAAATCCTTAAAAGTAAGGAACTCACCTTTGCTGTCTTGCTGAATTGTTTTCCCTGTTTTGAAATCCACTTTGAATCTCAGTGAGAAAGGTGAGATATGCATGCAATTAATAGTAATATCCTCCCTAAAGGCAAAATGTTCCAAAGGTGAATTCTGAACCCAATGCCAAATTCTGATATTTATTTAGATATTTATATCTTGCTTTCCCCCCAATAGTGACCCAACAAGGCTTACAACACTCCTTTCTCCATTTCATCTTCACAACAACCTGTGAAATAGGTTAGGCTGAAAGAGAGTAATTGGCCCAAAGGCACCTAGTAAGTTTCCATGGAAAAGCGGGGAGTCAATCTTGGGTCTTCCAGATCCTGGTTTGACCTTCTCTCTAACCACTATACCACACAGGCTCTCATGCATAGTATGACATCAACAGACTTGTCTTATTACTATATTTTTCTCCAGCACTTTATGACACACAACATAGGGAACAGCACTCATTTGTCTTTATAACAACCCAATAAAAGGTAGGGTTCTCTTCACAACATTGTTCTAGGGTTATGTGGTAGTTGCCAGCAAATACTGCTTCAGTATGACCACAGCAGTCAATTCTCTACACAGGCAATTAACATTAAGATCATTGTGGACATACACTGCTATGGGATGAAGATAAGGAGACATCCCACATGATACCCCTTAACTACATGTTAACTAGGTTGTCACAGCAGTGTAGGACTCCATCATAAAACGAGGGAATTACTCCACAATGAAGACAATTAAGACAAGGAAGAGACTGGATTTATACTCTGCTCTTCATTTGGAGTCTCAGAGTAGCTTACTATCTCCTTCCCCTTCCTCTCCCCACAACAGACACCCTATGAGGTAGGTGGGACTGAGAGAGCTCTGAGAGAACTGTGACTGACACAAGGTCACCTAGCAGCTGCATGTGGAGGAATGGGGTATCAAACCCTGTTCTCCCAGATTAGAGTCTGCACACTTAACCACTACACCAAACCAGCTCCCTACTTGGACTAACATGGTTCAATAGAGAAGTTATCCATAGACACTGAGGTGTTTTCTCAGAAGCAACTACACCACACTACCATTTTAGATCCAGGCTGGCATTCTGGACAATTTCAAAGCAAAATTTGATATACCTTAGCAAGATTTTTCAGCAGCAGTGCACACACAAAACTGGAAGCCACCTTAGGCAAAGAACTGTCACTTCAATGTTCCCTACAGCTCCTAGCAAGCTGTTAGCACTAAATCCATGTTAAACAATAGTAAAGCAAGCTTTTACTCAAAGTGTGTATAAAGTCAGGGGAATCAGCATCATTACTCCAATGAAGATGGGAGTTAGCCATTCCGGCTCTCCAGAAAGCTAAGAACAAAGTGTTGTACATAAACTATGCCCCCCGTCACTCTATTTTCTTCTTCTATCCAAGAAAGAAGGATTTTATAGCAAAGATAGCTAGAATCATGGAATCACAGAGTTGGAAGGGGACATACAGGCAATCTAGTCCAACCTCCTGCTCAATGCAGAATCAGCCTAGAGCAGGAGTGGCCAAACTGTGGCTTGGGAGCCACACTTGGCTCTTTCATACATATTGTGTGGGGAGTCTTGAGTCCAAATGCCAACACGGAGCTAAGCTAGAAGAGATGGAGTCCTTCTGACAACCAAGAAGACACTGCTGCTGCCATTTTAGATTGATTAAAAAATTCAGTGAGACCTGTACCATGGCAGGCTGAGGTGCTCTTGCTCCCCCAAGGGGGATTTACCAGTGTCTTGGGGCCCTTGACAATGACAATGACATCACCAGCAATGCACTGATACCGTTCCTCATGCAGTTAGAAGTGATGTCAGCACCTCACTGGAGAAACACTGATATTTGTGTGAAACTCTATAGTGTCTTGGCATCCACTGATGTCACTTCCCACTGCATGTAGAGTGATGCCAGCACATCAGGATACTGCTGATGTTCCTCGTTTTCTGCCATTCCCCCCTCCTTCCCCCTGCTTTTTTAAGTGCCAAAACAGTGACATGGGTTGTGTGGGCAGCCATTTTAGCACTTGATAAGGCATGGAGGAGGGGAACCAAGAGCACCTCACTCTCCCGCATTGCAGGCCCGATCAGGCTCACTCCTTGCAGCAGTTTTAAATGACTTTAAAATGGCAGCGGCATCCCTCTGGCAGCCATGGGGGCACCATCATATCTAGTTAGGCCCTTTACCATAAAAATCACTGGGTAACATTGGGCCAGTCACTCTTTTCCCACCTAATTTACCTCACAAGCTTGCTGTGAGGATAAAATTAAGAGAACTGTGTGTGCCACCTTGGTTCCTTGGCGGAAGCAAAGGATGAAAATGGCCCCCATCATAAAAGGAGGGAATTACTCCACATGATGAAGACAAGGAGACAACTGGATTTATACTCCGCCCTTCATTCAGAGAATGAGAGATATCCTGCCACAGGAAGAGAACCTTCTAAATATAATCCTCGAGAGGCTAATATCCAACCCACTCCTCCCTTTGGTGTAGTGGTTAAGTGTGCAGACTCTTATCTGGGAGAACCAGGTTTGATTCCCCACTCCTCCACTTGCACCTGCTAGAATGGCCTTGGGTTAGCCATAGCTCTGGCAGAGGTTGTCCTTGAAAGGGCAGCTGCTGTGAGAGCCCTCTCCAGCCCCACCCACCTCACAGGGTGTCTGTTGTGGGGGAGGAAGGTAAAGGAGATTGTGAGCCGCTCTGAGACTCTTCGGAGTGGAGGGCGGGATATAAATCCAATATCTTCTTCTTCTTCTTCAATAATCTTTCTTGGCCATCTGGCTTTTCTCTACCCCCACCCTCCCCACGCAGCCTGTACTAGCATCTGACCCCTTCCAACTAGTGCTTTTCTGGTGATGGCTCCTCACCAGAAAAGGTCCATGTTTTTCCTGTCACTCCTTTCCCAGACCTATTCTACCTGTCCTGGCTTACTCCAGCATCAGATCAGCTGAACCAATCACTGACAACCACAGATTCTTCTGTCTCTCACATCACAGAAGGTCATCCAATCATAACACCATTCAACATAACAGAGTTGAGGGAGGGGGAGAGATGGGAACTAAGGGACAGGGCTTTGAAGCAGCTAGTCTGCCATATTGGAAGAGACTAAGATCTGAAACCGGGGAAAGATTCCAAACCACAACTCTGTTCTATCCCTGAATGTAAGGGACAAGCAGAATTAATAGGCCACAGCACTGATATTAGGATTCACCTATCTCTATGCTGAGGGCTATGATGTTCCATAATCTGAGCAAGAGCCTCCTATCATTAGAAGAGAAGCAATGCCTTCGTGTAAGCACGGAGGCCCAGATGAGACCCAAAACAAGCCTGCTGCAGTTGCACCCCACTGTCAGCTACTGTGCTCCCAACCCCAAACACATGGACTGCCAATGATAATAAAGTACTCTGTATGTGCTCAGAGGCAGTTTAGTCCTCTGAGGTGATTAACACATGGAATTCACTGCCACAGGTGGTGGTGGTGGCTACAAGCATAGCCAGCTTTCAGAGGGGATTGGATAAATATATGCCGCATAGGCCCATCAGTGGCTATTAGCCACAGCGTATTGTTGGAACTCTCTATCTGGGGCAAATGATGCTCTGTATTCTTGGTGCTTATTGGTGGTGGGGGGGAACGGTGTGAGGGCTTCTAGTGTCCTGTCCCCACTGATGGACCTGCTGATGGCACCTGGGGGTTTTGGCCACTGTGTGACACAGAGCGTTGGACTGGATGGGCCGTAGGTCTGATCCAACATGGCTTCTCTTATGTTCTTGGTCTTTAGAATTACATTTCACATTCTGAGATGGAGCCCCAGCACTGGAAATAGATACAGAGGGTCTAAATCCCGGCTTGACTGAAGCCCTGTCTCTTGGGTGGGTAGCCAAGCCTCCCACGGGGGCAGCTCCACGTAGGATAGAAACATCTCACCCATTCGCTTGGAGCAATCCTGCAAACCAAGCTCACAATTACGGTGACATTTCAGCACACGCTGCATCTCTCCAGTGACTCATTTCTCCACTGGACTCTCTGCAAAGCTTCTGGTGACTCTCGCCTGGGCGAGCCAATGAGCAAAGGAGAAGAAGGCCCCTTAAATGGCAACGCAGCTGCTCCACGCATCCCCAGGCTGGGCCAAAGCAACCGGATCACAGCCCAGCCCTCTGCTTCCCAGCCTCGGCAGCAGCAGAAGTCATTTAAGTATCTATCAACCAGGGCATTGTGCACTAAAATAATAGCAACAATTCAAAGCAATCAGAAGGATTCAGCGTTGGGCTGCATAAAAATAGAAATCTTTACGCCAGTTTTCAAAAGGTTAAGGAAAGCATATGATTATTGCTCTCCCTTTCTCATATTGTATAATAACACTTTATACATAAAGACACTTGGGTCTTGCTGACTGTTGACTCACAGAGAGTATCAAAGTTGTTGGCTACTTCAATTTCAACTTTCTGCCTCTTGCGGAAGTGCTCTAGGAACTGGGATTCCGCCCTCCCCCCAACTTCTGCAAAATCAGCCAGCCACTAGAACTCAAGCTCCTCCCTCCTACTTATATTTTTTAAACATTTTGTGAAACAATGGTGGCCTAATACACATATGAGTTTCTGCTGAGCTTTTTCTACAAAAAAGCCCAGCTTAAAACATTAGGACCAATTTCACACTAGATCTTTAATCCTGGTTTAACTCTGTCCCCAAACTGACATTCTACACTAGAATCAGAGAAACCACCTCTGTGACTCTATGATTCTAGTGTAGAAAGTCAGCTTGGGGACAGGGATAAACCAGGATTAAAGGTCTAGTGCGAAATTGGTCTAGCACTTACTAGTTAAAGGTGCTTTCTTTGTATCTCTTCCCATGTGATCCAGGGAAGTGGACAAAGGAAGCTCTGGCTCTTCACTTCCTTTCCCAGGGCACCAGGAGGGGGAGGAGCTTCAGCCAATAGAAGGAAGAGAGGCTTGGTTCAGTAGCACCACTGTGTGATTGAGAGAGCCTGGCAAAGCAAGCTCTCCCTCCCCCCCTTCCTCCCCAAGGGAGGCGCCTCAGCCAATGGAGAAAATAGAGGTTTTGCTCTGTAGCTCCTGTGTGATTGAGCAAGTCTGGCAAAGCATGCTAAAATGCAAAAGGAAGCAAGAGAGCGAAGGAAACAGAAGATGGCCAATTGCTCAGAGATCTGATAGGAGCTCCCTGGGGGCCTGATTCGGCCCCTGAGCCACATGTTTGACACCCCTGCAGGGTTTTCAAGGTAAGAGACATTCTGAGGTGTTTTGGCCATTGCCTGCCTCTGCACAGAGACCCTGGATTTCCTGAGTGGACTCCCATCCAACTGTTAACTGTGGCCAACCCTGCTTAGCTTCCAAGATCTGACAAGATCAGGCTAGCCTGGGCCATTCTGGACAGGGCATTAATTCCTCTACTAGAATCTTTCAATACAGAGATAATCAGCTGTGATCTGTCTGTAGTAGGACAGACAGACAACAGTCCAGACTCCTTTAAAAATATATTTTATGGAGCCTTCCACTGTGAGTCCACAGCCTGTATTGATCCCCATCTGCCCATGTGGAACATCAAGACCCCTTGTGGTTCCTGTGGTCTTTACCACAAACAGCAGGAGTGTTCCAGCACAGAAATGCCTGCAGCCAAGAATGCCTTGTTGGATGAGGCCAAGATCTAACTAGCCCTTGCATTCAGTGCAGCAACCAGCCAAATCCTTTTAAAAATTCACAAGGATGACATCCCTGGAATCGGTTTTCCTTCTACTTTGCATTTGGGGGTCAGATATTCAGAGATATACAGCCCCTGAACAAGGGACAGTCCTGATTAATAGCCAATCCCACTCCTACCTCCCAGGAATATCTCTATCCCTTTTTAAAAATCGCCATCACCATTTCACAATGCCAGCTAGGAATTTTTAATCCTCTCCCCACCGCACCAACAGCTTGATGTCTACAAAGGGTATGTGGCATTAGCTCCTAAACGTTTGGACCTGGCACAAAATCCTTTGCAGACTGTTCAAGGCTGAGACAACTGAGAAGAGAACCCAGTAGTCCAGCATCTTCACCATGTCTTTGATTCCACAGGAAAACCTACAGAGACCAGGATCCCTTTAGTGCTACAGATAAAACATTTGAAAGTTGCTTTCAACACCAACACCTTCCTTCCAAAGCTCCACTAGAATCCCAGGTGGGCAGACCACATGAGCTAATGAGAATGACTGGAAATGTTACTTAAGGTAACACCCATCTTTTCTCCTCAGCCCATACTGAAGCAGCAATCCTGAGAATACTTTTCCAGGAGTAAATGCCACTGACCAGAATGGGACTTACTTCTGAGCAGACCTGCAAGTATGTCAGCTTTAGTTATGTAGTGCACAGACTTCAGTGGACTTTAAAGGATGTCAGGTTGTACTGTTAAAAAGGTAAAGGTAATCCCCTGTGCAAACACCAGTCGTTTTCGACTCTGGGGTGACGTTGCTTTCACAACATTTTCACAGCAGACTTTTTACGGGGTGGTTTGCCATTGCCGTCCCCAGTCATCTACACTTTCCCCCCAGCAAGCTGGGTACTCGTTTTACCGACCTCGGAAGGATGAGTCAACCTAGAGCCGGCTACCTGAACCCAGCTTCCGCTGGGATCGAACTCAGATCGTCATGAGCTGAGAGCTCCGACTGCAGTACTGCAGCTTTACCACTCTGTGCTATGGGGCTCTTAAGCCACGGGGTTGTACTGTTAAGTCCCAAGAAAAAAACATTTTTCAGTCAAGGTTGAAAACATAAACCTCAGGGCAGTACAAGGGTTAGTTGCCTTTTAGAATAAGACAGCTAAACTATCTCAACATTTAGAACAAGAGATTGGAAAGAACCAGTGTAAAGAAGTCTATCAACATAACTGAAACTAGGATAGTGCTGGAAAGTGCTGTCAAGTTTCAGCTGGCTTATGGTGACCCCACACCAGGGGTGGCCAAACTTGCTTAATGTAAGAGCCATATAGAATAAACGTCAGATGTTTGCGAACCGCAAGACATGAACATCAGATGTTTGAGAACCATAAAACGGAAGGAAGGAAGGAAGGAAGGAAGGAAGGAAGGAAGGAAGGAAGGAAGGAAGGAAGGAAGGAAGGAAGGAAGGAAGGAAGGAAGGAAGGAAGGAAGGAAGGAAGGAAGGAAGGAAGGAAGACAGCTGGGAGAGGGAGGAGGGAGGGAGTGGTAGAAAGAAAGCAACTTTAACTTTAAAGGCATTTTCCAAGCCACTGGCTGGTTTGGCTTGAATTGATTTAAAGAGACAAATGCCTTCTCCAAGGTGGTGGGGGCTTCAAGAGCCACACAATATGTGTGAAAGAGCCACATATGGCTCCTGAGCCTCAGTATGGTCACCCTTGCCCCATAGGGTTTTCAAGGCAAGAGATATTCAGAGGTGGTTGGCCATTGCCTGTCTCTGCAAAGTAACCCTGGACTTCCTTGGTGGTGCCCTATCCAAGTACTAACTAGGGCCAGCACTGCTTAGCTTCTGAGATCTGATGAGACTGGGCTAGCCTGGACCTGTCAGCCCAGAGAATGGAAGCTATCCAACTGACAGCTGACATGATCTATAAAGTTTCCACAGCCTGAACACTGGTTGTTGCACATCACTGATTAGAAAGCAGTACACACAGGATCTCACAATGAGGCATAAATATAAACAGGAGCACCCTGTGTGAGTATTGTAGGGTACTAGCTTAAATCTGCACAGGGCTCACATTTGGCATACTGGCAACTGTTTGCCTCTATTATTAATGTTTCTATGAAGCATTTCTATATCTGTCTGCCACTTCTGTCACCTGCTGGTAAGGAACACTGCTCCAAGACATGGTCTGAAGACACATGATACCACAACCTTGCTACAGAGGACAGGATCTAGCCAGTGTCTAGCTGGGAGACTTCCTAAGAACCTTCCAAAATAGATATACACACAGGGATGCTGAGAGGGAAGAAGTAGAGTCAAAATCCTGGGGCCTTGATCACTCTGTTTGCCCCTGAAGCCAAGGAGGTCCTGTGATTTATTTCATATGTTGTCTGGCCTGGATCTGGGATGTATGAGGCAGAACTTGGTGAGAATCTTTGAGTGGGGTGTGTGTGTGTGTGTGATGGTTCTCAGCAGCCCTTCATACATGCAATAAATAAGTCTCCTCTGTAGATGCCAACTGCAGCAGTGCTAAGCAGCTGAGGGATCTTATGTTGGTGTGTGTATGAGAGACAATTCTCTTCTGACCCCAACAGGTCATAACAGTTACAAAAAAACCCTAGGTCTCAATACCAAATTTATAAAATTCTGTTTTCAGTCACAAAATTCACTGAACAGTCTGTATCAGGGGTGGCCAAACTGTGGCTCGGGAGCCACATGTGGCTCTTTCACACATATTGTGTGGCTCTTGAAGCCCCTGCTACCCATTGGCTGGCTTGGAGAATGCATTTAAAGTTACTTTCTTTCTACCACTCCCTCCCTCTCCCATCCTATTTGCCTTCCTTCCTTTCTCCCTCCCTCCCACCTCTCAAACATCTGATGTTCATGTCTTGTAGCTCTCAAGCTTCTGACATTTATTCTATGTGGCTCTTACATTAAGCAGGTTTGGACATCCTTGGTCTGTATACATGTAGAAAGTAAATTAGGGCTGGACCTGAATCCTGCTTGGAGTGCCTGAGAAATGCTGCTTTGAGATTTCTGGCACAAAGCCGGTGACAAACGCAACAAATAAGCTGGACCAATGAGGAACCTAGATTTTTCATAAGACTGCCTAGTTGATCCAATTTCCACAATCCAGCACAGTCAGTCAGTCTTGGATTCCTGTTCCTTTCTTCCTCTTTGCCAATAAGCTCACTGAGTAACTTTGGGCTAGCTAGGCTTTCTCTCCACAATCTGCTTCATAAGGTTGTTTGTAAGTGTCAGAGGGTGACCGGATGAACCTTATTTCCCACCCTTACTTCCTCAGAGGAAGGGTGGGATGAAAAAGTGACAACAACAGTACTATGATGGACTGATCAGGGATCTAAGGAGGTGTTTTCCATTTTCTACCCATAGTGCCTTATACTCTAAATAGCCATCTGCCCTCTATTGCCTTACCCTGCCTGACTGATATGAAGAAAATGGTTGTGTGTCTCCATTCAACCCACTTCTCCCTTCACACCATAATGAAACAAACCAGGCTCATTTCTCATAAGAGAACTTGTCCACTCCTGTCATGATTTTGAGCCGTTTTTCTCTGTACCCATCCCAGCCAGAATTCATTCTTTTTGAACAAGAGGTTGATGATACAACACTGGCAGATGGTCAGCCTAAGAAACACAGGTTCAAATCCATCAGCGCTGGCAAGCTGCAGAATGAGGAATCAGAATTACATTTCACTGGCATGGAGGAGACAGCTATTGCCCAGGAAAAATGTCTCAGCCTGACAAACCCTATATACCTGGAATCGAAAGGTACTTTACAGTCCAAGGAACCTGCTGCCCTCTGATTTAAAACATGGGCCAGCAGACCAAAGAACCTTCCTCTATAGATGGCTGGGGAAGGGGTCATGACCAATATCCCCTCTTAGCTGTGGAGTCTTCTGAGCAAAAATTCTACTTTGTGAGCTATTGGCACTGAAGTTGTGAACTACTGCATAAATTAGTTTGTTCTGGGGCCATTTTTCCTGAGCGAAGACAAAAATGTGTGAGCTAGAGGCTAAAAGACTGTGAGCTAGCTCACACTAACTCGGGTTAGAGGGAACACTGGTCATAACAGAGGTTTATAAAATTAGGCATAGGGTGGAGAGAGTAGTCAGTTTCACCGCCCCCTCCCTCTTCCATAACATGAACTCAGGGACACCCAATGGATGGGGTTGCCAGCCTTCAACTGGGACCTAGAGAATTCCTAGAATTGCAGCTGATCTCCGATGACAAAGATCAGGTCCCTGGAGAAAACAGCTGCTTTTGAGGATGGACTCTCTGACATTATGCCCTGCTGAGGCTGCTCCCCTCCCTAAAACCTGCCTTCCCTAAACTCCACTGGCCCTGGAGGTCTTTTCCAACTCTATGGTTCTATGATTCTACCCTCAGATCTTCAGGAATTTCCAAACCCAAACCGGGCAACTGTACCAATGGGCAATAGGTTTAGGATGGACAAAAAAGGAACTACTTCGTTATTCAACAACTAATTAAATTGTGGAATTCACTGCCAGTGGATGTAGTGATTGCCAAGAGTGCAGATCAGGGCTGGCCAATGGTAGCTCTCCAGATGTTTTTTGCCTACAACTCCCATCAGCCCCTGCCAGCATGGCCAATGGCTGGGGCTGATGGAAGTTGTAGGCAAAAAAAATCTGGAGAGCTACTGTTGGCTGGTGTAGATTATTTGGTAAGGGGGTTAAGACGGATTCATGGAGGTGAGATCCATCGATGGCCTATTAGTCATGGGCACCAAAGGGAACCTTCATATTTAGGGGGTAGCAACTTTCTGAATACTGGTGCTTGCAAGCAGCATCAGGGGAAGGCCTCAGCCAGCCAGGAACACCAACTGGCCGCTGTGTGAAACAGGACGTTGGACTAAATGGACCACTGGCTGGATGCAGGGCTCTCATCCCTAGTAACTCCCAGCAAAATGTGACACCAGCTCTCTCCCTCCACTCTCTCAGGTATTCTCTAAAAACTGGAAACAATTCTGCTTCACAGGATTCCTGCAACCTAGAATCAGTTAAGGAAATCATGGCTCCTACGCCTGCCCCAGAAACAGAACATGCAAGAAATCTAAGGGAAAGAATACTTAATTAAATAAAGCCAGAGAGCACTGGGCTTTTGATATTCCTTAACATTTCTCCAGCTGTGTGTCAAGACACCCTGGGGATCACCATGAACCTTCATCAGGAGGTGGGGGGGGGCTCTCTTTTTGTGGCAGAGACCCTGAATGAGAACACTGAAAACACAGTCCAAAAACAAACAAATTACAGATATGAGTGGGTGTGAAGAACGCTTTTAGGTGGTCAACCTAAGAGGTACAGGGAAGAATCAGGTGCCAAGAAGGGAGGCTATAAAAGCCATACTGGGTCCATTTTCGCTGTCAGATTTAGTAACTCAGAAACAATATTACTGAAAGTACACAATCCTGAGTGTAAGGAATTGAGGGAGAGAAAAAGGCAGATCAGAGTTTGGACACAGGAAGGAAAGGACTAGCTATACCAGGCAATAAGATATACCGAATACTAACACTGCTAGTAATAATAATTGCTTTGATGCTGTATTAAGAAAGATGGGGGAGAAAGGCCATGGCTCAATGGTAAAGCGTCTGCTTGGCATGCAGAAGGTCTCAAGTTCAATCCCCAGCATTTCCAGTTAAAGAATCTGGCAGTAGGACCTCTGCATAAAGCTCTAGAGAGCTGCTGCCAGTCTGAGCAGGCAATACTGACTCTGAAGGACAAAGGGTTTGATTAAGTATAAGGCAGCTTCACATTTCCATGTGGTATGGAAACATTTAATTACTATACGAAATAAACACAGAGCCTAAACAGTGGCATCCTAAACAAAATTATGCCCATTTAAGGCCACAGACTTCAATAGGGACAAAAAGGTGTAACTCAGTTTAGGACTGCACCATAAATCAGTCAGAGGCTGCCTTAACAACACAGGAAAGTAATTAATCTAGTTTCTAGTCCACTCTACTTGGCTAGGGTCCCAGTATTTTCAGTCCATGGCTTTGAGCTATGGAGCAAGGAAGCGGCCACTTCCGCAAGCAAGTTTTAATTCCCAGAAAAAGGCCCGGCCTGGCCTGCCATTTGCAATTCAGAATGCACCCCTCCTTCTGCCCCACCCATAAAGCTAGCAAAGCATTCTCATTTCAGGCTATTTTCCCTGAACAAATCAAAGTCAACTCAGTGGAGTTCACATCAGGTCTTTCCATCTTTGATTTCTTCTCATCATTAAACAGAGGGGCAATTTCACACATTAAAAAGTCAAGTCAAGTCTCTGACTCATGGAAACCCTGTGAAGTTCTACCTCCTGGGGGTTTCAAGGCAAGAGATGAGCAGAGGTGGTTTGCCATGGTTTTCTTCCGCACGGAACCCCCAGTCTTCCTCGGTGGTCTCCCTTCCAGCTGACCCTGCTAGCATCCAAGCTCTGATGAGATCAGGCTACTTGGGCCATCATGGCTCCTGCAATTTCACATATTACATGCCCAGATTTGCCAGAGTGTGGTATTCAATCACAGCTCCCTGACAAGCATATCTGCACTCTATATGTGCTTGCAAAACATCTGTTTCTGGCATCCACATTTTATATTACTATGTGTGAACCAGCCCGGGGAAACACTACCATGAGGCAAGGGAAGGCAGGTTAAACGCCTGTGTGCACTTAATTAGGAATAAACACAGTTGAATACAGTGGAGCTTGAACACACAAGAATGCCTTATACCGCATGAGAGCACTGAAGATCAGGGTCAGTATTGTCTACTCAGCCCAGTAGCATCTCTCCAGGGTCTCAGGGTCTTTCATACTACCTACTACCTGGTCCTTTTTAACTGAAGGTGGTAGGTGACTGAACTGGGACCTTCCACTTGCCAAGCAAATGTTCTACCAATTGAAGACAACTGCAGATTTATTCCCCACCCTTCTCTCTGAATCAGAGACTCAGAGCGGCTTACAATCTCCTATATCTTCTCCCCCCACAACAGATACCCTGTGAGGTGGGTGGGGCTGAGAGGGCTCTCACAGCAGCTGCCCTTTCAAGGACACACTGCCAGAGCTATGGCTAACCCAAGGCCATTCCAGCAGCTGTAAGTGGAGGAGTGGGTGGGGCTAAGAGGGCTATCACAGCAGCTGCCCTTTCAAGGACAACTCTTCCAGAGCTATGGCTAACCCAAGGCCATTCCAGCAGCTGTAAGTGGAGGAGTGGGGAATCAAACCTGGTTCTCCCAGATAAGAGTCCGCACACTTAACGACTACACCAAGCTGGCTCTCTGGACAATGGCCCCTCTCCTATATGTGAACACATGAAGCTGCCTTTGTCTATCAAGGTCAGTATTGTCTACTCAGGCTTGCAGCAGCTCTCCAGAGTCTCAGGTGGAGGTCTTTCACATCACCTTCCACCTGATACTTTTGAACTGGAATTGCTGAGGATTCCACTTGAGACCTTCTGCATGAAAAGCAAAGGTTCTTCCACTGAGCCACAGCCCCTCCTCATACTTGCTGCTCAGTAAACCAACACAGGTTCAGGCTGTCAGGGCTTTTTTTTTTGGTAGCAGGAACTCCTTTGCATATTAGGCCATACACCCCTACTGTAGCCAATCCTTCAAAAGCTTACAGGGCTCTTACAGGGACTACTGTAAGCTCCAGGAGGACTGGCTACATCAGGAAGGGGTGTGACCTAATCTGCAAAGGAATTCCTGCTCCAAAAAAGAAAGCCTTGCAGAGTGTGATAGAGCAGAAAAGGTGACAAGACAGATGTGACCTATGGGATGCAATCTACCATGGAATCTCCTGCACAAGCCCTGCTAAAACGAACATGATCTCTACTGAATCTCCTGCACATTTCCTTCAGCTCAAGGAAACCAGCACAACAGAACTTCCTGGTGGATTTTGCTCTAATTAGTGACAGGGAGAAGAAGTGCCATGTGCTGGCTCTCAGCTTCAGGCATTAAAGTGCCTTGGGCTGGCCCTATAGAGCTACATCACATGACTCAAGTTCTGGGAACTAAGCATTTGTGAATCCTGGCTCAAGCTATGCTATAGAGATGCCAGCCAGGGCATGGCAGATCCACTGCTTGTAGACGTAAACCACATATACATAACAAGTGCACATCCAAGTTGATGCATGGCCATGTGGAAGTACAAGCACGTGGGCACACAGATGCAGATACCCCCCAATGCCAAGGGATGATACCAATACAAAGGCAAATCTATCTATCCATGTGAATATTCAGGACCTGAATGGCCAAGGCTAGCCTGTTCTCCTAAGGTCTGTGAAGCTGCAACTCAACAGCATGTTCCAACTCCACATGGGCATATCTACACTCCCTTTCCACACCCTAATTTTACTTTAACACAACAGAATTGGGGCACACAGATACATCAAAGACAGGAATTTGATTGCATGGACATACATAAAGACTCACTTATCTTCACTGATGAGAGAATATGTGGCACATGGATATGGCAATGAAACGTGACAGCCACAAGTATGGTAAATACGCATATCTGCATTTAGGTGTGCCTACAAATATGCATGCATACACAATATCCAGAGGCAAAAATACCCCAATCTTTCCCCAATGCAAACAGACATGAATGTCCAGAAGAATAAAAAGAAATGTTCAACTTCATATGCAGAACCTCACAAGTACCATTTTTGAACCTCTGTATAAATAGACATGTCAAATAAGAAAATCTGGTGTTCACACAGACTCTCACACAGCTCCACATTCCAACAGTGTGCACAAAGACACACACATGGCTTTGTAAACACATACAGCCACAAAATCATAAAACCAGCCACACCCTTCCAAGACACCTGCATCGTGACCTGGCTTGTGTTCTTTCCATCAATTCGGATGAAAATCAGTGGCACTCTCCACACACAACTGACTTGCTCGTCTCAGTGTGGACCATGACAAGCTACTGGTGTGCAAAGTGCAGGATCCAGCAGTAGCATTTCTTCCATGTCTCAGTGCCCTAACTTCTCTCCATGTCTCAGCTGCAAACAGTCAACACACCCTACTCATAAGGGAGAGTCTCTCCCACCTGTACCACCAAACCCTTCTGGAGGACTCTCCCACTTCTGTTCAGACATGTGTAACACAACACAGATTAGTAACACCTTGACACAGTCAAAACATCATGTTGTACTCACAGTCAGGGTGCACCAATTCTCCCCCTCCCCCCAAATTCTGCTTGTGAAAGACTACTGGGATAGGGTGATTGCAAAGTAATCTGGAATTTTTTAAAAAGTGCAATTCTGTGTGACTCCGTCACCTTCTTCTCTTTCTGCAAATAATCCTGTATAGTTCCCTAGTCCTTGGATTTCTCAGGAGCACTTCACGGCATGGCATCTTTTCCCAACATGGATACATCCTCCATCTAAGAAAAAAAAAATATCCTGTACAATACTGGCCTCTTCCAAATGCCTTCACCTCCAGCTCTAATGCCAACTCCACAGACTACAGGCCAAACTCTTACAAGTTGTGCCATCAAGACCAATTTGGAATACACCTTCTCTGTCCTAGACAACCTGCATGGGGAATTGACAATATTAAATACTGTGGCAGCTTGATCTCCAAGAACATGATTAATTACAAATTCCACCACAAAGGAAACCCTAATCTCCACTCCTGTGTCTGTCTGCATTTAAGCGAGTCCCCAGGAGGGAAGGATGAAACGGCTCAGCAAAGGGACTGGGTCTTGCTTCTCACATTCTCAAACTCACAAGGATTTCCTCAGTAAACAAAGCCCACCTTCCTTTCATCCTGCAAAATGCTCCTGAATATGTCAGCTCCATACATTCCATCTCCTCTAACTAGGGCACAAAGACCCTTAGGAAGACACTCCCCATTGCCTACACTACAGTATTTCTTGCACAAGGGGGTAAAAAAAAACAGAACACACACATGCACACACAAAAATCTATCCCTTCGCAAACCAGGGGGTGTTGCTTGTGCATTTCAGACCTTCAGCTTAGGCGACTCGGGTGGGGACCATAGCAGAGATGCCTGAAAGAGCTTGGGTTATTAAAAGGAAAACATGGCTTTGCTGGGAGAGGCAACCACAGAAATCAATAGGTGCCATTTCTCCGAGCCAGCTAGACTACTCCGGGAGGTGTGGTCTCCTTCTCACTGACACACAACTCCCAGGTCCTCTGCCAGGCTTTGCTTTGAAACGCCCTATTGCTTTCTGTCTGCCGGAATCCCCCGGCATTCTCCAACATATCCTGCTTCCAAACAGCTCCCTACAATTTGTCTTTTTAAGAATAACCTTCCCCCCCCCTCCTTGACTCTCCTCTTTAACGCTATTCGCAGGGTAAGAGTCCTTCTTTGTCTTCACAGCATCAAACCCCCATCACACCTCATTCCTAATGGCAGCTGGTTGGGAGGAGGAGGGAGGAGAAGAAATTCCTGGAGAGATCATCTGGACAGAAGCGAGCCTGGTACAATACCAAAGTGGTACGATACCAAGGTACCTGCTCTGAGCCAGGGCATACGAGCTTTCCCAGAGATACCACCTCTCCCCAAGCATCTCAAAGTAGTACAGGCCTCTGGCTTGTGGAAGGCCCCATCTAGACTTCAAGAGTACTCTCCCTCTCTCACCTTGATCATAAGAAATGCCCAGGCAGAGACCCTCTACAGGTGGCACACTCCCCTTAGCCACCCATTTTCATACCTCCTCCTTCTCTTTGGACAAACCTAGCCCATCTTCAAACCCACCCACCTCCCAGTGATCTGCTAAAGAGTTTCTTAAGACCGGCAAAGGCAACAAGGGAAGGGAAAGCCTCCTTTCCCATATGCCCTTTTCTCACAAACTATCCAGTGCTCACCGACTTAGGATGATAATCACCTGGGTGTACAACAGTTCCAAAGAGGATGCAAAACCACCAGAACACATAGCCCATCAGACAATATGACCATAGCATCCTATGGCATGCTTACCAAATGTGGATAGGGCTTGGCATATATTCCCCAGTTGGCATGGTACCACCACCCTTTCCCCACCCTTCTTATCCACCTGGTCATGGTATCTAGCAGAGGAGGTACCACCTGAACCTCAGCATCTCCCCTCCCCCTCCTTAAGCAGTTCTCAGTGGCCTGGCACACACATTCAGCAACACCTGGCCACATGCTCTCCAACACTGAGAGGTTAAGAACAACACACTTCGGAAACTCCAACCTCTCTGCCACACCCTGGCTTCATCTCCTCTGGCACCTTTATAACAAATTACACTCTCGCTTGCTGACAGGTAGATGACCAATGCCACACCTGGACCCGGTGTGGCTAGTTGGCAAAGTCACCAAAACTACACCCAGCCATGCGCCAGATTCTTGCTGGCCTCTAACAAGGATTGTTCCTGGTCCTCGAACTCCTCTCCCCCACCCAGGTGCCAGTTACAGTGGGCTCTTCCCTGATGCCCAAACACACCTCCACTCTCCTTCCTTCTGGCCCTGCCCAGAGTACACCTCGACCTCTCCCTGTGCCCACTGACCTGCTCGGGTCCCTGGAAGCAAATCCGGCACTGCGGCGTCCTCATGCCACTATCCAAGCTGCTGGTGAGCGACACCGAGTCCAAAGCTCCGCCAGTCCCGACGGCTCCGGGCTGCTGGCCTGCCTGCTGCCCGGGGGGCTGAGGCCGGGGCTCCTTCTCCTCCAGGGCCAAACTCCGGGGCCGGGTCTCGGCGCCTCCCCCGCCGTAATACTCCGCCTCATCGTCCTGGCGCGCCGAGCAGTCGGCGAAGGGGGGCCATCCGCAGCCGCGGCTTCCCAGCGCCCCCCGGCTTCCCCCGGCTCCAGGCTCGGGCTCCGGGCGGCCCCGCCGCATCAACACCAGCAGCTTCAGCTCGTTGAAGAACATGCGGATCCGGTACTTGAACATCATCGACGTCGTCCGGCGGCGGCGACAACGGCGGCGGCAGCGCTTGGCAGTGGGGAGTGGGGGGCAGCCGACGGGGGGCGATTAGCTGCGCCCTCGCCCGGCATCGGGGGTCGGGGCGGCCGAGGAGAGGGGGCGCGAAGAAGAAGCCCGGGGGGCGCAGCTGGGGCCAAGAACGAGGAGCCCCATCTCGGGCACAAAAGGTGTGTGCGCGGGGGGAGGGGGCAGGCTGCGTGTTTACAGGTGTGTGCGGGGGGGGGAGCGCACGGGATGGGGCGCAGGCGGGGGGGTAGGGACCTTTGGGGGGAAGGCAGGCCTTCCTGAAGGAGATCGAAAAGAAACGGCCTGCGGGGGGCGCCAATGGGGAGATGTGGGCCCCCGAGTGGGGGGGATTAGGGCAGGGGGCTGGCGGGTGGCGCTGGTTCAGGCGGCGTGCCGGGGTGAGCTAAGAAGGCGGTGGGAGAGAAGCGCTTCTCCTTTTTCCCGCGGGCGGGTCCTCCTTCTCCTCCCCCCCCCTTTAGGACGCAGCGCGTTCCGCAGGTCCCTCCCGGACCCCCGGCGGACAACCCGCCTGCCGCCTCCCCCGGGGCATGGCTGAGAGCGCCAGAAGGCAGCTGCTCCGGCGGCCGGGGCCTCCCCAGCGCAGGCGGGAGGGAAGAGGAGGAGGAAGCTCGCGGGAAGCGAAGGGAGGGTGGCTGAAATCCGGCAGGAGCGTTGCAAAAGCGGGCTGCGCCTCCTCTGGAGCTGCTGCGGCGGCGGCGGCGGCGGCGGCTTCTTCTTCCTCCTCCTCCTGCTGCCGGCCGCAAGCCCGGCGGGGAGGCGGCTGCTCCTGCTCTCCGAGACCTGCCGCACTAAGCAGCAGGGCCCCTCTCCGCCTCCTCCCCTCGGGGGGCCGGCTGGGCAGCTGCAATCGCGGGCGGCTCTTTTGTCTGCAGCGCTACGGGCATGTCCGCTCCCTCCTGCCGCCGCAGCCACGCTGCCGGGCCCGAAGAAGCCGCATCCCCGCTCCCTCCGCTGGGTCTCCCGCAGGCAGGCAGGCAAGACAGGCCGGCCTTCCCGACCTCGCTGTGCCCGGCTCAGATAGCGAGCGAAGAAGTGGGCCGGGGGGGGGGGGGGCAGAGAGACACGTCGATTGTGCTCCTCCTGCTGCTTCTGCTCTCCCGCCTCGGCTCTTTATGCAGCCAGCGCCGGCACGCAACAGGGGCTTGTCCCAGGGCGCCCCCCACGGCACGGGCCTGCCAGCGCCCCCCACGCACCCGCCTGCGCTCTCCTCCCGCCACCCCCCAAGTCCGGGGGCTGGGGCGCACGGCAGCCTGGCTGCTGGCGGCGGCGGCGACGCTTCAGAGCTGGGGAGAGGGAATATGGCTTCTCCTTCCGGTACAGCATGTTAAATAAACCATTTCGGGAGGAGAGGAGCCGAGCGAGGGAGAGAGAGAAAGCGGGCGGCTGGCTGGCTGAGTGTCTGCGCGGGGAGGGACTGGGGGACTCAGAGGCGGGTCGGCGGCGGGCGAGAAAAAAGCGCGAGGGGTTGGTGCGTAACCGCTGCGCCACTCTGGCTGTCGATCGACCTTAACCACGTGGAGGGGGGAGCGAGAGGCCCCGGGAAATGTGAAAAGTGCCCTGACAGACAGGCTTCCCTCCCCCTTCCAGACAAAACCTGAAAGATTCCTAGATAGAGACTTGGGGGAGGGGAGGGGAGGGGGAAGAGAACAAGAAGCCATTTTAAGAAATTGCCTTTGCCAATCAGATCACAGACCCCAGCTTGCCTATGTGGCTGGGGTTGCCAGCTCTGAGCTCCGGGATGGGAAATACCTGGAGGTTTGGGGGTGGAGCCTGTGGAGGGCAGGGTTTGGGGGCCGGGAGAGACCTCAGAGGGGCAGAATTCCATACAGTCCACCCCACCCGCCAAGCAGCCATTTTCTCCAGGGAAACAGATGACCGAGATCACTTGTAATAGCGGGAGATCTCCAGGTACCGCCTGTAGCCTGGCACTCTTAGATGCCTGGATTAAATATAGGAATTCAAAACCTGTAAAACCTGGCTATTGTCTTCCTCATGCTGCCTTAAGCACCAGTCAAAATATTGGAGCCCTGAGGGGTTTTTCTTGGAAATTTGTGACATTTTGCATCCTGATCTAGAGATCTAGTGTGGCATTTAAGGATTCCAGGTGAATAAAAGACACACCTGCACATGCTGAAATTCCATGCTGGCATCATAGCACATATGGAGCTCTGAGTCAGGGGTGTGGTGTTACAGAACAAAGGAACTTGAGATAACTACACTTTCCAACCTGACACAGATTTCATTGGTGGGATGTGGCGTTCTGGGTTGTCTTTCCCATGTGCCTGCCTTTGCCTTATAAAGCTGAAACATTACTTCATAGCGTTACAAATAACTTTGCAGAATCTGGCATGCTCCACAAGTGATGATTCTTCTTCCCCAAACAGTTCTAGCTCTAATTAGGATATCGCAACAGCCAATCAATCACGCTAGATATCGTTGACATTTCTTGTCTTTATCACGACAGAGAGTTTGCAAATTGGGTCCCGCTCCAGAGTGCATCAGTCATGCTAAAGTCCCACAGACGCCAATGAGATAAATAATGTTTCATTAACCTAAATGGAATTTAAGGACATACAAATATTCTTTGGAATGGGGTTTTCTTGGTGTTTAAGGGAACTGTGGCTTTTTAATTTTAAAAAGCGAGGGGTTTTTTGCCATCACTATATTTCATTTTTAAGAATATAAGCATTTGACACATAGAGTCCAGAGAAGCTCAAAAAGCACATTGGGGGATAGGTGATAGTGTGGAATAGTGGTTAGAATGTTTGATTAGGATTTGGTGAGGTTCAAGTTTAAATCCTTCACTCTGCCAGGAAATTTCGCTGGGTAACTTGAGGTCAGTCTCTTTCTCTCTCTCTCAGCCTCACCTACCTCAAGACAGATAAAACAGAAGAGAGTTTTGTGTCCCCATTGTTGTGAGGATAAAGCAGAGAAGGGGAGAACAATGTTGGATAAAGTTGGCTGGTTATGAAAGTTTTGGCAGGGCCAATTCTCTGACCAAGCCACTTTAGTGGCTGCTTAAGTAAGTAGAAGGACAGGAGGCTGCCCTTAGCATTGGTCAGAGGAATGACCCTGCATACTATTAACATTCATTCGAAATGGGGTGTTGAAGGAGAGTTGTAAGGACAGAAGAGCTGTTTTTAAATCTTGCTTTTCTCTAAGGAGTCTCAAAGTGGCTTACAATTGCCTTTCCTTTCATCTCCCCACAACAGACACCATGTGAGAAGTGGGGCTGAGAGAATTCTGGGAGAACTGTGACTGGCCCAAGGTCACCCAGCAAGCTTCATGTGGAGGAGGAGTGGGGAATCAACATCAGTTCTCCAGATTAGAGTCTGCCACTCTTAACCACTACACCAGTCTGGCTCTACACCAGAGGTGACCAAACTGTGGCTCAAGAGCCACATGTGGCTCTCACACAATCTGTGTGGCTCTCAAAGCCCTCACCACCCCCATTAGCCTGCTTGGAAAAAGAATTTGTCTTTTTAAAGCACTTCTCCAAGCCAACCAGAGAAAGCATTTAAAGTTGCTTTCTTTCCACCTCTCCTCCCTCCTCATCTATCTTCCTTCCTTCCCTTCCTCCCTCCCTTCTCAAACATTTGGCTCTTACATTAAGCAAGTTTGACCGCTCCTGCTCTATACCATGGACACCATGGACCACCAAAGAGACAAATAAGTGGGTACTAGATTAGATCACGCCTGAACTCTCTCTAGAAGCTAAATGAAGCTAAAATGACTGAACTGAGGCTGTCATACATAAGGGTCCCATTATGTGAAGACAAGACTCACTGGAAAAGACAATAATACTAGGAAAAGGAAAACCCAACATTAAATGGATTGACTCAGTCAAGGAAGCCACGGCCCTCAGTTTGCAAGACCACAGCAAGGCTGTTAATGATAGGATGCTTTGTAGGACATTAATTTATAGTAGGGTTCCCATTCTCCTGCCCCTGGCAGGGATACCCCTGATTTCAGGGCCTCCAACTCGCTGGCATGGATATGGTCAGCAGGGAAAGCCCCACTCCTGAAGAACTCCATTGTCGCCTGACATACCTAGCACGATGACATCACCCAGAAATGATGTCACTGCACTGGGGACACTCTAGTATTTGGGTAAAAGAAATTCTGTGGTGCCATATAGTTTTTACTCAAATGCTAGAGCATTCCCTGTGCAATATGACCAGCGTGATAGCATCACTTCCAGGTGACATTATTGCGCTGTGCGCACATAAAAAAGTCCCCTGCTGGCAGCCAGGTAAGACCTGGCAACCCTAATATATAGGGTCAGTTTGAAGTGACTTGAGAGCACTTAACACACACCATCAATGTAGCTAACCTTGGGCACAAAGTGGGAAGAGGTATATCTGGCATTGGAGTCACCTCTGTTGCACATGATCTCTGTGGAAGCCGTCCACACAGAAGCAGTGACTTATTCCCTTTGTGTGTTGGGTTGCTTTGGCGGCACATGGTTCATTGATTGTGGGAGCATTGGGAAACAGAGCAGCATTCTGTGGGACTTGATCTAGAGCAGCTCCAGGGTTGAACATTCTTTCTCTTGCCTCAGGCCCACCTGCCTGAGCCATCCTTTGTCCAGGGTGATGGAAATGTGATGGACATGGGACCAGCACCTGTCTCTAACAGGAAATAGTAGCATTCCTTGGGGTCACATCTCATTTAGGGAGAAAATGGGAACATGAAGGGGTAGGAAAGAAGACCACTGACACACTTTTCCCCTACATTGGTTCACAGCTGTTAGCTTTACCTTATCATGTTTACAAGAGGCATTTGTGTGTCGAGAAGGTGACTTGCACCTTTCTGAGCTAGTTGAAGGCAATGAACCTAGATCCCTGACCTGGATGGCCCAGGCTAGTCAGATTTCAGAAGCTCATCAGAGTTGGCTTTAGTACTTGGATGGGAGACCACCAAGCAAGGCCAGGGTGGCTACACAGGGGCATGCAATAGATAACCACCACCTCTGTTTCTCTCTTGCCTTGAAAACCATGCAGGGTGAGTTGTGACTTTCCACCACCAGTGGATTTAGATAGGTGTGTAACTCTGTTTACAACTGCAATGTTAAGGGCTGAACTAGACATGACTTTTCCCCTCCAAATCAAGTCTGGGTTCCCAAGTGTTGCAGAGGACCAGAAGGTTTAGAAGGGTGTAACTCAGGTCTCAGCCCTGGCTAGTGTTTGGATGGGAGACCACCAAGGAAGTCGAGGGTCGTGACATGGAGGCAGGCAATGGCAAACCACTTCTGAATGTCTCTTGCCTTGAAAACCCTGTGGGGGGTCATCATAAGTCAACTGGGGCATGAGGGCACCTCCCCCTTCCACTAATTCTGCTTAGGGTGGCACTGTAAGGCTTGTGTGGTTGACCTGCTGTGCTCCATGTTATCTATAATGTGTCATTCTGATTTGTTTTACATGGTAACTAGTTCTCTAATTTTTTTTTAAATAGCCATTTGTTCAAATTGATAGCATTCATTCCAAGATGTAGAAACTGCACTGCGTTTGGGTGTTGCAAATGTGAATTTGTGGGTCATAGCTATGGTATTTTCTAACCTTGGTCTAAGTTTTGTTTTCTAATTTTTTGTACATTTATTTTCTTATTTAAGACTATCTAGGCTGGTTTTTCAACCAAATATTCACAGCAGCTTACCATACATTTACAGTGATACATGTTGTAATAGTAAACGAACTGAGATGGAAAAAAATGTGTTGCTTTTCAGGTACTAGCTGAATACCTTGAGCTGGCCCTGGGCTTTTATAATTGAGTATGAAATACACTGGGAAAGACTACATTGAAGATCCAATGTGGTTGCCATTCTACAGCAAAAACAAAAGAATTGCATGGCTTCTTAAGGACTAGCACAGGGATGGCCAAACTTGCTTAACATAAGAGCCACATAGAATAAGCAGCAGATGTTTGAGAGCTACAAGAAAAGAACATCAGATGTTTGAGGGGGGAAGGTGGAAAGAAAGCAACTTTAAATGCATTCTCCAAGCTGCTGGCTGGCTTGGCTTGGAGAACTGATTTAAAGAGAGAAATGCCTTCTCCAAGCCAGCTAATGGCCCAGTGGGAGCTTTGAGAGCCACACAATATGTGTGAAAGAGCCACATGTGGCTCTTGAGCCACAGTTTGGCCACCTCTGGACTAGCAGATTTATTGTAGGTTTGTGAATGAAGTCTGCTTTGTCAGAAATATGAAGTATGTCCTCAGTTGGAAAATACGCATAAAATACAGGACTAAGATGCAGGGAACCCAGGTTCAAATCTCTGCTGTATCATAAAACTGCTGGATGACATCCTCTGGTGTAGTGGTTAAGTGTGCGGACTCTTATCTGGGAGAACCGGGTTTGATTCCCCACTCCTCCACTTGCACCTGCTAGCATGGCCTTGGGTCAGCCATAGCTCTGGCAGAGGTTGTCCTTGAAAGGGCAGCTGCTGTGAGAGCCCTCTCCAGCCCCACCTACCTCACAGGGTGTCTGTTGCGGGGGAGGAAGGTAAAGGAGATTGTGAGCCGCTCTGAGACTCTTTGGAGTGGAGGGCGGGATATAAATCCAATATCTTCTTATCTTCTTCTTCTAATAAAATGAAACAGGGAGGAATAATGTACGCCATCTGAAATTGCCTTATATTGAATGAAACCCTGGATCCACCAAGGTCAGAATTGTTTACTCAGAGTGGCAGCAGCTCATCAAGATCTTAGGTTCTTTAAGATCATCAAGTTCTTTCACATCACCTGCTACTGATCCTTTTAAGAACATAAACATCAAAACATAAGAGAAGCCATGTTGGATCAGGCCAATGGCCCATGGCCCATCCAGTCCAACACTCTGTGTCACACAGTGGCCAAAAAAACCAGGTGCCATCAGGAGGTCCATTGGTGGTGCCAGGACACTAGAAGCCCTCACACTGTTCCCCCCCAAGCACCAAGAATAGAGCATCAGTGGCCCAGACAGAGAGTTCCATCTATACCTTGTGGCTAATAGCCACTGATGGACCTCTGCTCCATATGTTTATCCAATCTCCTCTTGAAGCTGTCTATGCTTGCAGCTGCCGCCACCTCCCGTGGCAGTAAATTCCATGTGTTAATTACCCTTTGGATGAAGAAGTACTTCCTTTTATTCATTCTAACCCAACTGCTCAGCAATTTAATTGAATGCCCATGAGTTCTCGTATTGTGAGAAAGGGAGAAAAATGCATCTTTCTCTACCTTCTCTGTCCCATGCATAATCTTGTAAACTATCATGTCACCCCTCAATCGACGTATAAACACATTTTAGCTGGAGACTCCTCTGTTTACATTCTTTCCTGTATGCTTATCTAACTAGCATGACATAGTGCTTAAAGAGTCAGACTAGGATCTGGGAGACCCAGGATGGCAATCTCCACTCTGCCATGGAAGCTTGCTGTGTGACCTCGGGCCAGCCTAGTCCATCTCACAGAGTTGTTATGAGGATAAAATGGAAGAGAGGAGAACGATGTAAGCTGCTTTGGGTCCCCACTGGGGAAAAAGGCAGGCTATATATAATGTACTATTATTATTATTTTATTGTTATTGACTTATTTGTTTATTTATCTTTTGTTGCTTTGTTAGTTTGTCTCTTCTTTGTTCATTGGATTTAAATTTTTAAGTCTACATATTGCACCATTAACTTGACAAATGGTATTGTAAATACTTATTCTGCTCGAGCTTTTAATTATATTAATTTAATTATATTTAATTACATTGACTTTATTTCTTTATTCGGGTACTATTCCGAATATAGAGAATGTTATGTAAGTTGTGATAGTTATTCTTTCAATACAATTTTTTTTAAAAAGTGGGTTTTACTCCCCAGAAGTCTGAGTCACAAAGTCCATGGCAATTCTAAACAGAACTACTTCCTTCAAAGTCCATTGAAGTCAATAACCTTATGAGTGGACTCTGTTTAGAATGACAACTGTCAGTCAACTAGACTTGTCAGGTGCCACAGGGTTCATATTTCTTGTTTATACAGAAGGTCTCAGCAAGGAGAGGGGTTTGAAGGAGGAACAGGGCTTCGTGAATAAAGAGGGAGAGGCAGTTCTGGGCGTCAGCAGCAGCCCCGCCAGAAGGCTTAGAGGTGGGCGTGGGAGGAGACCAAAAGGGGGCTGGCAGCAGATCAGCTGTGTTCGAAAACACCAGAGTTTTTAAAAGGGAATGATCCAAAGGCAGAACTATGAGGAGTGATGAGGAAATCGTCACACTCGAGTTACTATTTTTAAAATGTCTACAAAACTATCAGCGTCCCTGATGCTTCACGAAGTAGCGTAAGCCTGACAAGACAGTCTTTACATGTTCAGATTACCAAAACAAAGGGAGGTAAGTGGCCAAGGGATACACAAAAGGCCAGGAACAATTCCAATTTAATTCCAGTTTTCCAGTTTTATTACAGTCAATTGACCAGCAATAACAATATACAAAATCTCATAGTCACAGATCACTATTTCTGACTACATAAAAGCAGTCTCATATTCAAAGCTTAAGAACAACTTTATTAACCATCTCTACATCGGCTTATTTATGACAAAAAACAATATTTTGCTACTGCCTGAGTTACAGACTTCTTAGCATCTTCCAATAAATATTTCAGTAGCACAATATCTGTAAATTGCAAATAATTATCCAAAGGTTTAAATTTAGAGGGTAATGGAAATATTAACTGATGTCTCTCTCCGGAATAAAGCTTACAATGTAAAAGAATGTGAGTGATGGTTTCAACTTTCTTTTCTGAGCATATACAGCATCTTTGGTGGATAGGCCAGTGAAAAAACCTTCCTTGCAGTACATTAGAAGGGAGGGTGTCGAAACACGCCTTAGAAAGGCCCATCTATACTTTTCATACATGATGTTAGATAGATATGGGACTGCTGGAAATCCAGACTGAGATTTTAAATTGCCATACATGCTGGATAAGACTGCTTCATCAGTTTGAACCTAAATGTCAGTCAAGTGTTGGTGTACCAAAGATTTACATAGGCCTTTTTTTTACATAGGCCTATTTCCAAAAGACTAACTGGGCGCCAGAAACAATTAAAGATGGAGATCAGGATTCAGGGGTAATGGGCATTAAGGGGTGAATCTAGTATACAGCCAAATATGGCTCTTTTTAAAAGAAAATGAAATCTTTAGGGTATATCACTAGGGGCCCTGAGCTCAACGGCCCAGGCTAGTCTGATCTAGTTAGGTCTCAAAAGCTAAGCAGGGTTGGCCCTGGTAAGTATTTGGATGGGAGACCACAAAAACTCAGAGGCAGGCAATGGCAAACCACCTCTGAAAGTCTCTCATCTTGAACACCCTGTGGTGTCATCATAAATAGACTGTGAGTTGATGGGGGGGTGGCTTTTCAAGCAGTCTCTACATACAGGGAAATTATAGAGGTGATGAACAGTCAGTCAAGTGTGAACTCTGTGCAGACTTAAACCAGTGCACAAAAGTGATTGCACACGGTCCCTTGTATATTTATTACTTATTGCAAGACATTGTGTGTGCCACTTCCTAATAAAAGACTCGCAACAATCATTGTCTGGACTGCAGGAAAAGTATGGATCATTTATGAACATTAAATACATTTTCTGGATACTACTGTATAAATATACAATGGATACATAGACACTACCTTATATCAGAAACCTTCTTATGGATGAACATACCTACATGCCTCCAGCCACCATCCTAAATTTACCAAAAGATCCATTGTATACAGCCAGCTTCTATGCTACAGTTGCATCTGCTCCAAACCTACAGACAGAGATTTCCACCTGAGGGATCTACAACAAATCTTTTTGGAACTGAAGTATTTACCTGATGAAGTCAAGAAACAAGTTAACAAAGCCAGAATGGTACCCAGAGAAAACCAAGACAGGTCCAAAAGAGACATTAACAGAATACCACTAGTGACCACATACAGCTTTCAACTCAAAACAATTCAGTGCATCATCAGCAACTTACAACCTCTACTGAATAATGACAGTTCTCTTTTATAAGTACTGGGGTGGGGGGGGCAAACCTTATCTAGCACACAAACAACCCCCCATCTCAAACAACTCACCCACAATAATACAACATCCAATTTGAACATGGACCCTGGTACCAGAGCTTGCAATAAACCCAGGTGCCAACTTTGGTGATACATACACCCAGATAACAAAATCATTGGACCTAACAGCATCAATGACACCATCTCAGGCTTATTCAATTGCTCATTTTATAACATGTATACGCCAACATGTAAATGCCAATAATGCACTTCAGTTCTCTACATAGGACAAACAGGTCAAACCCTACACCAAAGGATACATGGACACAAATCTGACATCAAAAATCACAGAACTGAGAAACCTGTAGGAGAACATTTTAGCCTCCCAAGGACACTTAGTGGGGGGACATCAAAGTAGCAAAGGAACTTCAGAAACAGACTGGAATGGGAGATTGCTAAATTACAATACTCAGGACAATTAGAACCCCCAGGGCTTAACAGAGATATCAGTTTCTTATCTCACTACACCTGCTAAGTCACTCAGTTCTTACACTCAGAAATCAAACTTTGTTAGTCTGAAAGGTGCCACTTGACTCAAGCATCTGTTGTTAACTCCTTTATTATCTGTATGTCAATTTGCTTCTATTTACATGTCTTACTCAGGGCTTTTTTTTTTTTAGCAGGAATGTACAGGAAAGCAGTTCTGATTGGCTTGGTGTTAGGGGGTGTGGCCTAATATGCTAAATCCGACAAAGACAGAGGTTCTTTGCCTAAGCTACAGCGGCCCGGGAAGGGGAATCCCCCTATCAGCTTTTGATGGTGCGCCACTTGCAATGGCGCCCAAGGTCAAAAGCTGGGGGTGTTACTGGAACCTTCATTGACAATGGAGGCCCAGACAGCAACCACTGCCAAATCTGCCTTTTCCCATCTTAGACGGGCAAGGCCGTGGCGACCTAGCAACTGTGATCCATGCTACGGTCACCTCGAGATTGGACTACTGTAACGCCCTCTACATGGGGCTGCCCTTGTCTCAAATTTGGAGACTGCAGCTGGTGCAGAATGCAGGAGCTAGGCTGTTATTGGGGCTCTCCATGCGGGAGCACATTCAGCCTGGGCTGCAGGAACTGCACTGGCTGCTGATAGTGTACAAGATTCGCTACAAGGTGCTGGTTATTACCTTTAAAGCCCTATACGACCGAGGACCTGTCTACCTTAGGGACCATCTCTTCCCATATGTTCCCCAGAGGGTACTCAGATCAGGGATACAGAACCTGTTATCGATCCCTGGGTCGAGGGAGGCAAGATTGAAGATCACTTGGGAGAGAGCCTTCTCTATAGCGGCCCCCTGTTGGTGGAACCAACTGCCGGAAGAAGCAAGAGCCTTGCGGGACCTTGTTCAGTTCTGCAAGGCTTGCAAGTCAGCTTTATTTCAACTTGCTTTTAATCGATAGCCACATATGAGGATACTCAAGAAGACTGAAACTGAAATTACTGGAATGTATTATTAGCACCAAATTGTTTTTAAAATGTTTTAATTGTTATATTGTTTAAGGTTTTAATTAGTTAATGTTTAATATCTGTACATGTTTTTACTGTTGTGAGCTGCCCTGAGCCTGCTTCGGCAGGGAGGGCAGGATATAAATCCAATAAAATAAATAAATAATATGGAAAATGAGTTCCTGCTGGGCTTTTTCTACAAAAGGCCCTGTATGAAACAATGGTGATGTCAGGGGCGTGGCCTAATATGTCAATGAGTTCCTGCTGGGCTTTTTCTAAAAGAAAAGTCCTGGTCTTACTTAATATGTTGTTCCAATTTTAGCTGTATTTATTGCTCAGTCACTTAGGCACCTTGACTCTAATCAGCTGTTCCTTGCAAGTACCCCTCCCATGTTATATTGGAGGAAATCTGCTTCAATTAATCTGAAGGTGTATACAGGGCTTTTTTGAGCAGGAATTCACAGCAATGCAGTTCTGGTTGGATTGGTGTCAGGGGGTATCACCTAATATGCTTATAAATTCCTGCTGGACTTTTTCTACCAAAAAAGGGGGGGGGAGCCCTGCGTGTGTACATGTACAACATGCTAAATCAGTCCTTGTTTATAGCAAGAACTGAGCTTTATTTGTCTTGAAGATGCTACTAGATCTCACATATCTTCATTAACTCTTGTATTCGTATGCTAATTTGCTGCCATTCACAGATTTTACCAACTGCCTTAATCTAATCTCAGCTATAATCACCCAGTATTTATACATCTTGTTTCTAACTGGCCCTTCCTGACAACCAACCCCCTCCCCTTTCTAGATGCAAGGCTGAGGAAATTCTGTTTCACTGTATCTGAGAAAGTGCGCATAGACAGGAAAGTTTATACTCAGAATAAAACTTTGTTGGTCTTACAGGTGCCACTGGTCTCAAATAGTTCTACTGCTTCAGACCAACATGACTACCCACCTGAATCCATGGTGATTTACTTACTTCATTTAAAGTCTGCCTCTCTTGCTGAGACTGAAAACTGATTTCAGAATATTAAAAGCAACCCAGTCAGACAGCATAAAACATCCAATAAATACTGAGATAGAACTAGGGTTGCAGAATTAGAAAACAGTGTATGCCACATCATCAGAAACGTTAAGGTGCATAGTTTCAGTTCTGCTGGTAGGCTTTTTATACTGGCTCTTGTTCTGGATGGTGATTTAGTTTGGCTCTTTCATTGTAAAAGGTTGCCAGCCCCTGCTTTAAAGGGAAGGACAGGGAGTTTATGCTAAATACAGAAGGGAATGGGAAAACAAGCTCATACCTTGAATAAACTTTTGTTGGTCTTAAAGGTGCCGCTGGACTAATAAAAAGAGTTTCTATCTGAAATATTAAAAAGTAATTAGTTATACATGACCTTGCTCCTATTATGGCAGCTATTTTGTGGCTGCACCCACCACCCTTTGACAGAATTCTAAAGGTGACTTCAGTCTCAAAAAGGTTGGTGACCCCCGCCATAGGCTGACCCTCAACAGCTTCAGGCTTCTAATGCTTACTTTTGTAGCCCACCAGTACCTGCTGTTACCTTCCATTTCTATGTACCTAAGAAAGTGTGCGTACACACAAAAGCATGTACCTTGAATAGATATTTGTTGATCTTAAAGGTGTCACTGGGCTCAAAATTCGCTCTACTGCTTCAGACCAACATGGCTGCCCACCTGGATCTATTTTTTTAATTAGGATGCCTTTTAATCTGCACAACCAAGCAGAAGCCCTGTCTACCTAGTCTTGTCCACTTACTAAAAGCATTTAGCAGATGCCAGGAAAGGTTTTGGCGGGTGATCTGGTGCCCATGAGTGGAACCAGACGATAGTGGGAACCAGACTCACAGCACAAGACTAAACATTTACACTATTTTAGGCTTGGAAGAGTGATCCTGTTTATGCACTGTAAATTTTCCACTGACAGAATGGAAGTTTCCTGCCTCCCCCTCTCCTACTGCAAGACATTGATCTCCACCAATATCCCCTCTAAGCTGCAGAGTCTTGTGAGCAAAAATTCTACTTTGTGAGCATTAAAGTTGTGAGCTACTGCATAAATTAGTGTGCTCTGGGGTCATCCTTCCTGAGTTAAGACAAAAATGTGTGAGCCTGTTATGTATTGGAACTGGAGTTTGGCCTTAGGGCCAGCAGAGACTTGGCTGAGCTTGAGACCCTAAAACAATAGCCACCTGGATTCAGGAAGGAGGCCCATCAGGGATCATTAGGCCAGCTATTAACATATAGTAGTGTGTAATGGGATGATGGTAATGGATTCAGGAAGGAGGCCCATCAGGGATCGTTAGGCCAGCTATTAACCTATAGTTGTGTGTAATGGGATGATGGTAATGGGGTTTTGGGTGGGGAGGTTTGCATACATATAAGCAGGGCTGTTGGTCCTGCCAGACAGTTCTGTTCCTATCTCACTATGCTGAATCACTGAATAAAGAGCTGAACTCACTATCTCTTGGGCGTCCTCATGTTTTGAACCCAGTACATATTAGAGCCCAAGGCTAAAAATCTGTGAAATAGCTCACACTAAGCTCACAGCTTAAAGGGAACACTGATCTCCGCATAATGCAGCTTCTGGGGGTGGAGAAGATAAGGAACCATGAGGAAGGATAAGAAGAGGTCTGCAACAGGAAGAGGGAATCGGTGGAAATGGCTGACTTTGGATCAAACCCTATGTGACCTGAGTGCGTATAATTTTTCCTCCAGTGTCTATGTAAAAAGTGCATTAATTATTTAATTAAAGTAATCCATGTATACTCCACCTTTCTCCCCAATGAGAGCCCAAAAAGGTTTACCTCCTTCTCCTCTTCTCCATTTTATCTTCACAACAGCCCTGTGAGGTAGGTGTGGTTAAGAGGCTGATAGGCTCAAGGTCACCCAGCTAGCTTCCATGGCAGACTGGGGATTTGAACCTGGATCTTCAAGATACTAGTCCAACACTTTTAACCGCCACACCACACTGGCTCTCAAATCACAAAGGCTGCCGTCTAAGACTGGGAGAGAGTGGGGCTTTTGAACCCCCTGCAACCGGAAAGTAAGCAGCCTAGAGGGGGTAATTTTTAATTGGGGGGGGGGGAAACTGCCAGCGGGGGAAGGTTAAGCTGCTTCTCCCAACCCCACACTGGTCTTCCACTTTCCACTGCAGCCTCTGCAGGTGTGCTTTGTATTTTTAAAAAAATCAGGGGAAACTGGATGCGACTGAGTGTCAGATGCAGTTTGGTCCAGATGTGAAGAGTGATGGAGGGCTTGAAGAGGAAAGTGACACGCTCACCCTCATCGTAATGGGAAAGGAAAGGGAGTTTCAGCGGAGGCATTTGGAACTGATTGGAGTGGGAAGATTTGGCAAGAGGAAAAGCCAACAAGAACTATGTTAACAACAAATCTGTAAAAAAGAAGTAAAGAGGGGTTTTTTTCCCTCCTCTGGACTGCTAAGAAAAGAGCTGGAAAAGAGGTTTGAGAGAGAGAGCCTGAACTGGCTGTAAGATAAATTCAAACAACCCAGTTGCCAGTTTGCATCCTGGAGAGTATATATTTAACCTTAAATGTACCAATAAAGAGGAAGAGCAGGGAGCTGTGACACTTTCCACTCGTTTCTCCTTTTGATCTCCCCCCATCCTGATTTGTTCAGCTGCCGGCATGAATGTCCTTTGAACTTATATTTTGTGTTAAACAGTTCAGTAGGTCTTTGGATTATTCTGGAATTTCATTGTTAGTTTATTGCAGCATGCTCTTTATTATTCAGTTCTTATTTCATAGTTCTGCAATTTTGTTTTTTACTGACCTTTTTTTTTTTTACAACTCTGGGATCTGCCTTGAGCCTTGACAAAAAAGGCAGACAATAAATAAAGTAAATCAATCCCTGAGTATTGTTACCTCTTAGCTTTTTGATCTGGTGGAAAGGCAAAATAAAATGAGATAGATTAGTTGGTACATGATACACACATACATATGCATATATCAATATGTCTAATTCCAGGGCTTTTTAAAAGCAGGAATGCACAGGAATGCAGTTCTGGCTGGCTTAGCATCAGGGGATGTGGCCTAATATGCAAATGAGTTCCTGCCAGGCCTTTTCTACCCAAAAATCCCTGTGTTAAACAATGGTGACATCAAGGGGTGTGGCCTAGTATGTCAATGAGTTCCTGCTGAGCTTTTTCTACAACCCCCACCCCTGTAGGAAAAGCCCAGCAGGAACTCATTTGCATATTAGGCCACACCCCCTGATGCCAAGTGAGCTGGAACTGCATTCCTGTGCATTCCTGCTCAAAAAAAGCTCTGATATTAATAGACCAGAAAAGGAACACACACACACACACAAAGAGTTTTCTGTTCTATTGTATCCTTTCTTGTGGCTCCCTTATATCATTGCATTTTGGATACCCAACAGTGTTTTGTTCAAGGGATCAATCAGCTGCAACCTTCTCCAGGCTTAGCAGCCTTTCAGCACCAGCTACTTCCACACCAATCACCAGCTCCTTTCCCTTTGTTTTTAAAATAAAAATGGATTGTGTAGATTTTCTTGGGTTTCTGCCTTGTTGCAAACATGTTACAGTTTGTTGCTTGAAATGTTGTATGCTTGCCTAGTGTTGTGCTGTGTTGTAGCAGCTTGACAATTGTGCTTCGCTGCATGGCACTAATGTTATCTGGCACCTGGTTTTACATCCAACTGCACTGTATGTGCCGTGCGTTGCATGCAATGGTGTGCCTTGTTACTCTGCTGCACCGCATTGTCTCGTGGACAATACAGCATTGTGAGGCTCATTCACCTTGAAAGTTGTATTGTGTGCAGGAAACGCACCACAGGCCTTGGGCTGTGCACGTTTTCTAATTTGTCCCACGTCGAAGGTTTGTTGGCTTCTGTTTGCTTTCCTTGCAAGGCCTCTGAAATTTACATTCTGTCCTATAGCAGGAAGATCACGCAGGGCAGGATTTGCATGAAAATCCAATTGTCTAATTTCCCAGCGAAAACACAGTTGGTTTCTTTGACACAGGGTTGTGTCTGGAATTTTTACATAGGGCCACAGACAAAAGAAATGACAGGGAAGGCCAAGGGAAAACCCAGGTCAGCATTTACAATGAATAACACTCTTTAGTGCTGTATTACATTGTGTATGATACTTGGTATTCCATGGCACTGTGTTTCAGTGCAGTGTGTTGCATGAAGTCATGCTAACTGTATCACAGGCATATGATGCGACCTGACAGTATTCAAACCTATGCACACATTGCCCTGATCTGGATAGGCCATGCAAGCCCAATCTTGTCAGATCTCAGAAGCTAAGCAGGGCCAACTCTGACAAGTACTTGGATGGGAGAACTCCTTGGAATACCAGGAGCGGGAGGCTGAGACAGGCTGTATCAAACCATTTCTCTGAACATTCTCTGTGCCCCAGTAGGAGCCACCAGAAGTCGCCATGACTTCCAGATGTACACACACAAATACAAAAAATACAACCCCCTCCATGCAAACTCCCCCCCCCATATTAAATCACAATAGACTTATGGCAACCCTAACAGGTTTTTAAGGCAAGAAAAGTCTGCGTCATGACCCTGGTATTCCTTGGTAATCTCCCTTCCAAATACTGACCAGGGCTGACCCTGTTCACGTTTGGAGATCTGATGAGATTGCGCTAGCCTAGGCTATCCACATCAAGGCTTATGCACACATACCTGGGAGCAAGTCCCACAGTGAGATTTACTTCCATGTAAACATGCAGAGGATTGGGCTGAGAGATGCGGACAGATGATAACTGTAATTTAAAAAACCCAGTAGTACCTAAAAGACTAACATTTATTTCAATTTGAGCTTTCATGCATCACCACTCCCTTCTTCAAAAAGAGTTGTGTGACTCACGAAAGCTCGTATTGAAATAAATGTAGTTAGTCTTTAAGGTACCATTGGAATTTTGTTCTGTTTTGCTACTGCGGACTAACACAGCTATCCCCCTTTGCAATCACTACAATACCTTACTTGATATGTATTGTGTAGTTCACATTCCATCAGTCTTTTTTCTGGTTCTGTCTGGAATTCGGGATTGTAGTCATAGAACAAATGTGTATAGAATGAATTGCTGGTTTCTTGGAGATTTTTTAATATAATGCACAGATTTGCTGTCTGTTAGGACTACAGATGACATTACAGAGACTGTCTGAAATATGGTAAGTAATTATGTGCAACATGTGGATTTTGAACAGTTAGATTAGAGTCTGATAACCAGGGCTTTTTTTGAGCAGGAATGCAGTTCTGGCTGACTTGGTGCCAGGGGGTGTGGCCTAATATGCGAATGAGTTCCTGTGCAAAACAATGGTGATGTCAGGGGTGTTGCCTAATATGCAAATGAGTTCCTGCTGGGCTTTTTCTACAAAAAACCCCCTGTGCTAAACAATGGCACTGTCAGGGGTGTGGCCTAATATGCAAATAAGTTCCTGCTGGGCTTTTTCTAGGGGGGAATGCACTGCTGGTAGCACCTTAGAAACCAACAAGATATTCAGAGTATAATCTTTCTAGAGTCAGAGCTCCCTTCGTCAGACATAAGAAGAAATGGAGATCTGAGTCTTTTTATCCCAGTCAGAAGGTGGGAGGGATGTTGTATAGAATGCTTGGAAAGGATGCAAAGGTACAATCCATATTGTAATCAGCTTGATTAGAACAGACGGGACATGCTTGGGGGCAGAAAATTAGGATCTTTAATCAGATAAGAATCCTATGTCCCTGGAAGGTTAAAATGTTCCCCCAGTAGTTTTTGAATGTTGACGTTTTTAACATCAGATTTTATGTCCCTTTATTCTTTTGCATAGGGACTGACCTGTTTGCCTGCTGAAGAAAGTGAAAGGGCATTGCTGACATTTGATGGCATACATAACACTGGAAGATGAATAAGTGAATGAACCTGAAATGATATGGCTAGTATTGTTTGGACCGATGATGGTGTTGTCAGAGTGGAGATGAGAATGTTGCCCATTCCACCTGAATTTTGCAAATGCCTCAAAAGCTCAAAGATGTGCCGCTCTCTGTGTATGTGCGTGTGCGCCAGGCAACTAAATCTAATTTTCAGTATTTGCCAATATATGTCCATCAAGCAGGAAAATATATGTATTTATTTTACTAAATCTGACCATTCACTGTGCTTTCTCTCTATAACTATCATTTGTCTCTCATTCTGTCTATGTATGTTATGCTGAATGCCTGACATTTGATGAATGTCATCATTCAAATGTCGCTGTTGACAATAATTGATTACTTTTATGAATGTACAAGAAAGTCAGACATTCACCTATGGTTATCATTGCCCAGTGAATGCCCAGCAAGGATGGAGACATTCACAAAACTCACCTGGGTTTGTCAGTCAATACTCTTAATTCGAATTTGACGCTGCATACGGTAGTGTTGTTCAGTGCTGTGGTATAGTGGTCGCTAGTTGTTAAAAGCTAATTTAAACAATTCTGTTTTGCAGACCCTGTGGAATTGTGGCAAGTTCCACAGGGCCCTGATATTTTCTGGGAGAGAATTCCAGAGGGCAGGGGCTGCTACCGAAAAAGCTCTTGCTCTGGTGGTAGCCAGCCAAGCGTCTTTTGGCCCAGGAATCACAAGAAGATTTTGAGTACTTGATCTTAGTGCTTTCTGGGGCTCATATGGGGAAAGGCGGTCCCGGAGGTATGAAGGTCCCTGACCATATAGGGCTTTAAAGGTCATAACTAGCACCTTGAAGCGAACCCGGAACACTATAGGCAACCAGTGCAGCGTCACCAGCGCAGGTTGAATGTGCTCCCATAGAGGTAGCTCCAATAACAACCTGACTGCTGCGTTTTGCACCAGTTGCAGCTTCGAGGTTTGCGTCAGGGGCAGCCCTATGTAGAGGGCATTACAGTAGTCTAATCTTGAGGTGACAGTCGCATGGATTACTGTTGCCAGGTTGCAGCGCTCCAAGTATGGAACCAACTGCCTTATCACCTAAGATGATAAAATGCAGATTTGGCAGTGGCTGCTACCTGGGCCTCCATTGTCAGTTGAGGCTCCAGGAGCACCCCTAAGATCTTAACCCTAGAAGCTGGTGCTAAAAGCGCCCCATCAAAGGTCAGCAAAGGGATCTCTCTTCCTAAACCGCTGTGACCTAGGCACAGGACATGTCTTCGATGGATTCAGTTGACTCTGCCTGAGCCATTTCACCACAGCTTGCAAAGCCAGGTCCAGATTTTCTGGGGTGCAGCCAGACTGGCCTCCCATCAATAGATAGAGCTGGGCGTCATCTGCATATTATTATCCTAGTATGCAAGGTTTTGCTTCATTTGATAGAGACGTTGGAATTATGTCCACCTCCTCTATACAGGATGAATTTACTCTTGGTTAGCTGAAACCCATTTCTAGGGATGAACTGAATGTTCCCAATTGCTTCTTATGTTTCTTTCAATTTTCTCCAGCATCGTTGGTTCTCCGCTTTTGTCTGTTGCTTTTGTAGAATTGTTTGCAGTGAGCGTGTGGGGTTTTTTTTAAGGCTCATTTTATACATTACATACCATGCACATCAATTTTGCATATACTATGTGCATAACACTGATATAAAGCACACATTTTCAGTGCAAAGAAAATGGCATCACAATAAAGAAATCCTGGGTCTGATCTGCAAAAGGGAGAAGCAATAAGTGAATTGGGGTAGACGTTGGGTCAAAGCATCAGGGATGAGAAATTCCAAATCAACCTGACTCGGTTGTGTTTGCAGCTAGGCCTGGATCAGAGGCATATTCCTCTGATGACTTCTTTTGCTTTAGAGTGAAAAAAGACAACTTGGTCCCCAGTGAATGTCCAACTGGCCTGTAGCATTTTTCTGACTTCCTTTGAAACACTGGATTGTAGCCTTTCTACCAAGACGGGCAATCGTTATTTCTGGCACCTGTATTTACCCATCCATCAGAGGTGCTTTGAATTTTTCTCTCTCTTCTTTTTCTCCCCCTCCCCCTCCAGTTCAAATATACACCCACATTCTGCAGAGAATATTTGCAAACTGGATCAGAAACCCCTCTGCCAGGTTAACCCTCACAACTCCATGCTGATAAATATTTGCAATAAATATTTTTAAGGACTCAGCCCAGGGATTAGCATCCCAAAAGAGAGAGGTTAGTGTTCAAGTGTGCCTGAAGTAGGATGAGTCAACAAGGCACAGGCATTTATGGAGAATGGCTCAGAGAGAGGCCTGGGGTGGAGGGCTAAGGGCTGTGTATGTGTGAATAAAATGCCTTCAAATGACAGCTGATCTATGGCAACCCCTTGGAGTTTTCAAGGCAGTAGACTATCAGAGGTGGTTTATCTGTCTTCCTCTGCATCACTACCCTGGAATTCCAAATACTAACCAGGGCCGACCCTTCTTAGTTTCCAAGATCTGACAAGATGGGGCTAGCCTGGACCATCCAGGTCATGGTTGTATACTATTCCACTGTGTGTAGCTTGCACCGTCTGTTGCTGTAAGGAGGCTCCTACTAAGCAATCTTTGCTTCTTATAGAGCAGAGGTCCATCAGAAGTACTGATGGAACTTTCTGTTCGGGGCAGTGATGTTCTGTATTCTTGGTGCTGGGGTGGGGAGAACAGTGAGAGGGCTTCTAGTGTCCTGAACCCACTGATGGACTTCCTGATGGCATCTGGTGTTTTGCTTTTTGGCCACTGTGTGACAGAGTGTTGGACTGGATGGGCCATTGGCCTGATCCAACATGGCTTCTCTTATGCTCTTATGTTCTCTTATGCTTTTGTTGAAAGTGTCATGTTAATACTTATGCCATGATTCACTTCTGGTTGGTTTTCCAGATCTCTGCAAGTCAAATGCCTATTGCAGGGGTGGTCAACAGTAGCTCTCCAGATGTTTTTTGCGTACAACTCCCATCAGCCCCAGCCATTGGCCATGTTGGCTGGGGCTGATGGGAGTTGTAGGCAAAAAACATCTGGAGAGCTACTGTTGGCCACCCCTGGCCTATTGCATGGTATTTTGGATGTCCCATGCTGTTGATTGGCTTAATTTATTCTATGCAATCCACCTTGAGTCCCAGTGAGAAAGACGGACTGCATGTAACATAAACAAAGAAATACATTAAATAAAATAACCCAGTAGAAAAGGAGATTTCAGGAGATGTACTTTGTCATGGCAGACAGCTTGAGAAGAACTGGGCTTGCTGAAGTTCTCTTATCTGTACAGCCTGTGAGGTTACAGGAACACAGCACTCAGCTGTGTCTTATCCCACCTCTCAAACCCTCAGTATTTAGTGTGCAGGCTCCAGCGTGGGGGTGGGCTGTGGCTCCCAGGTGAGGGAGGACTGGCGTGCCACACATTTTATTGCTTATTTAATTCATTTTTATCCCACTTTTCTCCACAGTGGGGACCCAGAGCAGCTTACATTGTTCTCTTCTCCTCTATTTAATCCTCACAACAACCCTGTGAGGTAAATTAGGCAGAGATCACATGACTGGCCCAAGGTCACCCAGTGAGCTTCCATGGCCTGTGGAGATTTGAACCTGGGCCTCCCAAATCCTAGTCTGACACTTTAGACCACTAAGCTTCACTGATTCTCTCATGATCAGAGGCTCTCGCGTGACCAGAGAAACTCTTTTATTTCCTACTGATTTGTATGGTGAGTCAAATGTTTGTCTCACTGGCAACCTGTATTTATTTCTATAGGACATTTTCCCCAGTCTCCTCCAGGGAACTTGAAGGAGACATATATGGTAAGAACATAAGAACATAAGAGAAGCCATGTTGGATCAGGCCAACGGCCCATCTGGTACTCTGCTTTTTGATTATGTCCTCACAACAACCCTGTGGGAGAGTAACTGGCCCAGGGTCACCTCCTGAAGCTTCCATGGCCAAGTGGAGATTAGACTCTAAACCTCCCAGATCAAGAGCCAGTTTGGTGTAGTGGTTAAGAGTGGTGGACTGTAATCTGGAGAATCAGGTTTGATGTCCCACTCCTCTACATGTAGCCACCTGGGTGACCTTGGAGCCAGTCATAGTTCTCTCAGAACTCTCTCAGCCCCACCAACTACACAAGCTGCCTGTTGTGGGGAGGATAAATTAATATGATTGTAAGCGGCTCTGAGATGCCTTAAAGTAAAGAGTATAAAATCCTTCTACTCTTCTTTTCTCCTGCTCCCCCCATTCTGGCCTGGTTAGTCCTACTTGGTATCACTTTCAATACAGAGCATTCAGTTTTCTTCATGAGTCAGTTTGGTGCAGTGGTTTGGTGATCCTGAACCAATTTGGTGTAGTGGTTAAGAGTGGTGGACTCTAATCTGGAGAGTGGGGTTTGATCCCCCATTCTTCCACATGCAGCTGCTGGGTAAGCTTGGGCCTGTCAAAGTTCTTTCAGAGCTGTTCTTTCAAGAGCAGTTCTCTCAGAGCTCTCTCAGCCCCATCTACCTCGCAGGGTGTCTGTTGTGGGGAAAGGAAGGGAAGAAGATTGTAAGCTGCTCTGAGACTCTGAATGAAGGGTAAGGTATAAATCCAATCCCCTCCCCCTCTTCTTCTAGTTTAACAGTCTAACCATTACATCACACTGGTTCTATAGATGTAGATCTACACCACACATGCACCACCAATTGTTATGGCATGGTGGTGAAAGATGGGTGACCAGGAGATAGAAAGTTGTGAATTGCCAGGCTGTTGCCATCTTTGATGGGGAGGATTAGGGGCTAGGCCTGGATTTCAGTGTGCAAGATCTGGGCTTACCCCCTACCCCGTTTCTACTCTTATGTTGCTGGCCTGACAGTGTATTTGAATTTTCAATGAATTTTTACTCAGCGAGTTGGTGGAGCTGTACGTGCATAAGGATACACTGCTGCCCCTTATGCAGGAGTCCCTGTTGAGTTTCAGGTTATGTTTCCGAAGTGTGTGTGTATTTCCTATAGGAGAGGATGGTACATCACATTGACAGTCCAACAAGAGCAAGAAGAAAACTGGGGATATAGATATGTGGTCTGTGGTTTAGCCCTGGCACTGAAAAGAAGATGATCTCATATTATACCCAAGAAACATAGTACACAGGGGCAACTGTCTCCAGTGTCATGGTCCAGTCTTCCAGCATGTCAGGCAGTGGTCTCAAGGTGGAGGTGCCTACCTTAGATGATCTATGTTTCCTGAGCCTATGTCTAAGGCAGAATCACCCAAACTATCCACCCAAAGACACACACTCTGCTGTAATCCCCGCCTGAGATGGCTGAAGTCCCATCTAAAAGCCACAATGCAAAGACCCAAGCCCTTTAAGATCCTTCCAGCTAGGGTTCCCAATCCCAACGATGTCTCAACAAATGCCAGAAGATTTAGGGGCAGTCCATGGGGATGGTGGAGTTCGGGGAAATATGTGATGTGACTTCCATATGTCTAGGCTGTCTCCCTTAGTTTCTATGGCCTTTACCATTGAGACCAGGGGAAATTCCTAGAGTGTTACTATGTGAAGGGCATTTTTCCTCCTACGCAATTCCTCAAGGATAGGAAATTGGGGATGGGGATGAATATCTCTTGAGGTGAGAAAATGCTAGGGCCTACTTGGCGCAGAGTGGTAAAGCTGCCGTACTGCACTCAGAGCCCTCTGCTCGCGACCTGAGTTCAATCCCAGCAGAAGCTGGTTCAGGTAGCCGGCTCAAGGTTGACTCAGCCTTCCATCTTTCCGAGGTCGGTAAAATGAGTACCCAGCTGGCTGGGGGGAAAATGTAGATGACTGGGGAAGGCAATGGCAAACCACCTCGTAAAAAGTCTGCCGTGAAAATGTTGTGAAAGCAACGTCATCCCAGAGTCGAAAACAACTGGTGCTTGTGCAGGGGACTACCTTTACCTTTTTACTTCTAGCTCACAGTTGAGAGGCATGATTTGGGCAGTGTGGACTGTGGAGTTCTTGATCAGTTCTTGTGGCCTCAGTTCTGTTCTGGATGCCATTGGAACAATGCCTATATTCACTGGGAGCTGTCCTTGGTGCTGCAGCCTTGCCATTCTTTCTTTCTTGTCGCTTTCTGCTTGCAACAATCTGATTATCTCCATGCTCTTCCCAGTCAATTTCTATGGAGCTTTACACTGGTTAGTTTAGTGCAGCATGTAGATATGGGAAGGCAGCTTCCTTCAACTTCTGGTTAATTTTCCCACATGCAGAATTCCTGGATGGATGTTCTTTGTTTAATTAGATGATATCATTGTAGGCATCCTAGCTAATATGCTTCAAATGTGCAACTGAAGTAGGAAAAGGAAATGGTCTGGTTCTCATTATCTGGTCCACATCTGGATGTTCTCCTTTCTGTTCAACTTTTCCAATGGACATATTTTGCTTTCCAAATTTTGCAGCATGGTAAAACTGATGAATAATTCTCTAATAGCATTGTTTGTGGTGGCATAAAGACGAGCTGCGCTAGTGATGATAGCAAGGATCTCTGACATGTGCATCTAACTCCAACCCTATGAATGGCCTTCCCATTCATCTAAATGGAGGGAGCTTCTTTTATATGTATGTTTCTTTATATACTGCTTTTCTCCATTTAAAATAATGGGGAGGACCCCCTCCCAAAAGATACACTTGCCTTGCATAAGAGACTAGCATGTTCTTCTGAATATATACAGCATTGTCAATTGAGAGGTGCAGTCTTTATCCCCAGATCTCCCCCTGAAACCTGTCAGAAGACAAGTTGTGGAATGGAAAATATTGCAGGATCAAAGGCTTGAAGACCTACACTCAGGTACAGTCAGGGCAAACAAGCAGAGAACAGAAAAACAGATCAGATAGGGCAGCAGGCAGTTACTTTTGATCTGTAGATAGATGTAAATGTCCTTTGGACTTCTGAATTTATGATTTAACAGAATCAAAGAGGCTCATTTGTGAACTGGACCTTCACAAGGTGTCTGTTCCTTGTGCACTGCACATGGAAGAAATTGCTGATGAATGTTTATATGTGCTTCACTCTTCTTCTGCATGTGCTTTGAACGTTTGTTTACTGGAGGCAGTGCTGTTCATGGGCAACTATTTGGTATTCTCGGTTCTGCTCCTGGCATTCAAGAATCAGAAATAAATATTTTAGGACACTGTGGAGAAAAACTCCCATTGTGTCTTGAGGGAAGGAAATGCAGCCACCAGATGCATTTAATTTGCAAGGAAGAGAAAAGGAGGAGCATGGGGTAGGTGGGGGCAGGGGGGGATGACACACAAGCCTAAGCTGTAATGCGTAAGTGCAACAATTTCTCCTTATAAATGTCAGAGTGTCAACCCAATTGCTCTTTGCTAGAGTTAACCAGCAAGAGAATGCAGAGCCCTGTTCGTGGTGCTGAAATCTCGCCACAAGGGCAATTCTTGGGAAAATGCTACACATGACAAATTAACAAAAGGCACAACAGCTCTCTCTGAAAGCCAAAGTTCCGCACATGCAGGAGAGAGTGCATTCAGCCCACTAAAATGAGGAGCCTGAAACTAAGGTGTTTTTAAAATTAAAATACTTAATGTGGCTTATGCATCCTATAATATTGACACACCTTGACCTAGATGCTTCAGGATAGCCCAATCTCATCAGATCTTGGAAACTAAGCAGAACCTGCTCTGCTAAGTATTTGAATGGGAGACCACCAAGGAATACCAGGATTGGTATGCAAAGGCAGGCAATGGCAAACCACCTCTGAACATCTCCTGCCTAGAAAACCCTACGAGGTTGACATAAATCAGTTGCAACTTGATGGCACTTCCCACCATCAAATATTAACACAGTTTAGCTTCTGTAACATCTCACATTCCCACAGAGCTCTCCCGCACCCCCAAACTCCACCATCTTGAGGCATTGCCCCTGTCTCCAGGAATCATGCAAGCTAGAATTGGCAACAGTTTGCTCCCCTTCCTCCAGAAACTGAGCAATTCAGTTTTCTTTCAGAGGGCTTTTACAAACACAGGCCACTGATGGGGTTTATTCTGTGTGTTGCCTGTGATTTGCCTGGTTCTTTTAGGGAGTTTCCTTACTGTTATGTTGTGATTAATCTTGGAGTAATGTTTTATGATATTATTAGCAGCTTCAAACAGAAATGGAGAGCCAGGGGTCTGCATTTTAAAAATAAGTTAGTAAAGTAAATTTTTCTCAGGCTGGTCATCTAGGTATGCTTCTTATGTAGCACAGGTGACCACATGAATGCCTCTTTACAAGCCTGCTCTAAGAAGTCTGTTTTTAATTACCATAGGATAGCAACTCCTATGCCGGGAGGTCAAATGTGCAGCCCATGGACCAGATGAGGCCCCTGGAGGACTCCTATCAGGCCCATGAGCAACTCACTATTGTCTGCTTTTTTCTCCCTCTCCTGCTTCCTTCTTGCTTTGCCAGCTCATTCAATTGTACAGGAGCTACAGAACAAAGCCTCTATTTTCTGCATTGGCTGATGAGCACATGAAGCAACTTATGTACAAAAGCTCACAATGCCCAGCCATTTCATATATTTCCCTGGGTCTTAGGCTCAAAGCATTGGCCATGAGACTTCTGTAATGAATGTCAATAAATCAAAAGTAGGTTTGCAATTTACACACCTGAGCAGCATACTCAGAATTGTTATAACACTGACATTGTCTCCAGATTTTGATGCAATAATTCAGAACAAGGAGTGTCAGTTATCAGACTGTTAAACAAAATATTACAAGAGTGCTACTCTTTTAAGCATGTTTTAAGTTGTTTTTCTTTTTAAAAAATCTTTGTGTTTGTGTCCTTTATAATGTTTATATCTCTGGTATCAGGCATTACATTTTATAACACATGTGGTCCAGCCTGAGAAAGTCTCATTTATGTGCGATTCGGCCCTCATAACAAATGATTTGACACCCCTGACCTACGCTATTTACATCAGGAGTGGCCAAAAGGAGTGGCCAAATTTACATCAGGAGTGGACTACTGGACTTATAAATGTTCTATAGACATTTGTTGGTTTGGAGTCTTCCCTTCCAAAAAAGGACTTTCTCTACTCCAGCAAGATGTATACAAGCAGATCTTTAGCAAGAATGAATTACTCAGGATTGTGTAATTACATATTAAAATATCCTGATTTTACATTCTTGCTTTGCAAATCTACAACACATTGATGGTTCATGGGAATTACAAGGGGAACAGTGGATGTAGACCATGTAAGATGAGAGTCAGTCTAGCCCAACTCACATGATCAAAAGTTCGTTGAAATGCAAGATCAGAGGTTTCAAATTTATTTCTCTGGTATCATTATGCATATTATAGAACAATTGTCTGGAAGACAGAATTCATGGTCTAATAGAAACTGATGTGATATGTGAGTGGTCCAAATCATTCATTAATTAATATACTGCCTCTCTCACTGAGACTTAGTGAGTTTGGCAGAAGTACTCTAGAGTTCTTCAACATACAAAGGATTATGATACATATTTTACTTTGTAAATCAAGAATGGTATGGTATAGGAGTATCCATGGTTCAACAGCAGTGTAATTCTCAATCTAAGTGATGTGTGGCTTCAGGGGTTTTTTTCTGGGGGAGTTCTGGCACCTCTTAGTGGATACAAAATTCTTTTAAAAGTATTTAAAAGTTAATGAGAGGCACCTGTGTGTTTCTCTTTCATTTCCCTCTTGAGAGTTCCAGCATCTCTTTTTCCAGGAAAAAAAAAAGCCCTGTGCGGTTTTCATTTCAATCATGTAGACAGTACTACCATTTCAATGACCCTCCAACCAACCAAAATCTTTGAAAGGGAAATTCATATTCCGATATAAATATAAATTATATAAATATAAGCAAATTATATAAATATAAGCAATTCTTAATGACAGACTATGGATTTCTCTTGCACAGATTTTGATTGGCTTTGGGATTAATGTAATTACTCATATTTTGCACAGATGGCTTAAATTTCCGGTGCTTTAAAAAGCCACTTCTTAATCCAGTGTGTGAGAACTCTGCAGAATTTGAGACTATGGATACAGTATCATTGCAAGAAAAGAGGTTCAGGGAAGAGAAGAGTATTGCAGGTATGCAACTAAGGATTCACAATTACTTGTGAAGGACATTTCATTCCCCCCTCCCCCATTATTTCCTCTCTCCCTTCCCCAAAAGCCCCCATAGCCATTTCCCACACACTGCTTCTTTCTCCTTTCCACCCACCAGCCAACCTATCTCTGTCTTTCAGATTCTTCTGCACACCTGGGGGTTTTCTCAGGTTTGTAGGAAGACTGGTCTTGTCTTTTCATGGATCAGTTTCTGGATTTAAGCATCCACATATATGGCCAAGTTAAGAATTAAAGATATCGGTTGGTGGGGGAGCAGATAAGGGAGGTCATGAAGGAGAGAGAACACATCTAAAAACCCTGCCTCTTGTAGGAGCCATGAGGGACTGAAACTGGCTGGAAATGAGCTCTGCTTAACCTACTCTCAAATCCTTGCATATTTTAAAATTCAGTTTTGTGATTACGTCTTTTTTCCCCCCATTTTCAACTGAAAACCGCATCATTAATGCTCTCTTTCTGGCTGGCTGGCTAGTTATCTACCTAGCTACCCAATTGTTCTCTATATATTTTGAATGGGTCTGTCAAAATTACTTACTCAAACACTGCAGCAAGTTGAGATTAAACTGGAATTGGGCACAGTTTGTCAGCTGCACTCATATGCTCCCTTTTTTTTCTTTCACTTTTCCCCCTTTGTGAATGAAACTAGATCCAAAACTTGGCCTGATCATGCACCAATTGGTTGTGACATTTCAAAACAGGTGTGTTGGCAAATTGGATGTTGTTTACGCTATGCAAGCCAAGATTCTCTATCTCCTTCCTCTGTTGCATTTCCTCTCTTTCCCCTCCTTCTCTTTCCTCAAAAATGGCTGTGGCATTAGATCACATTACTGCTCAGTTGTGGACAGCCCTTTGGTGTCAGTGGTATTACTCTGAGGACACTCCTGCCCAGTTTTGAGAAGTAAAATCACATCAGGACTAAAAGAACACAGAATCTTAGATACGTTGGGCTGAAGCTGTGTGGTGTAAGTGATTAGAAAGTGTAGAACTAGGACAAGTTGGACAACTCTGGATCAAATCTTCCCTCAGCGATGGAAGTTTTCAGCATGATCTTGGGCTATTCATTGCCTCTCAGTCAAATCTCTCTCATAATGTTGTGAGGGTAAAATAGGGATGGGAGAATCAAGAATGCCATGTGTTGAAAAAAGATTGAGATGAACATGGGATATTAGAACAGTTTAGCACAAAGCTAATAAAGACTGGGTAAGCCCAGTAAATTCCTTGCCCCAAAGTGAATAAAATGCAGGCAAAGGGGACAGTACATTCCCCCTATTTAGGCCTAGATCAGTCACCTGGGTAACAGTTGAAATCACATGACGCAGTATGGACAGTCCTTAGTGAAGCACTTTGTCAATTCCTAGCAAAAAAAAAAAATTGTCTCCCTGACATGATTGCCTGGAGAAAGGTCTTGTGCTTAAGGGAAGACACACACACACAAACCAAACAGCTTTGGCTTATACCATCAAGTGAAAGATACAGCTAAAGGGAAGGTCTGGAATGAGACAGCTGAGGCCTCATTGCCTGTCTTTCAAGGAGAGCAGCTCAAATTAGATTTTTGCCAAGGCCTTCCAGTGCTTGATATCCATCTAGTGCATTCAGAAGACAGTCAAGGTAATGGACAAGGGAAGTGGGTGGCCAGAGCTGTAATCGAAGTCATTTCCATGGTGCGGGGTGGTGGGGGAGAGAAGATCCTTGAGGGTTGTTTTTTAACCATTTCCAGGAGTGGCAAAAGGGGATCTATGCATGAATTGCATTAATTAGTTCCATCTGGGATTCTATCCAGCTTTAAAAAATATTCTGTTCATCTTTCCCAAACCTGTGGGGAGAATCAACAGGCCTTTCTAATTTCAGTTTGATTTCACCAGGTAGAGATCAACTACAGAATTAGGTGACTTGTGAAAGGCCACGCAGGGCACCTGCAAATGACCTGGGAATAGTACTTAAACAGAGTGAAAAGGTGCTCATTACTGTCAGTTGCGCAAGCTACATCTGCTGTCGAGGCGGAGATCTGGCATATGCTGTTCTGCATATTGATTTTGAAATCTAATTCTTTAGACCAAAACATAGCCATTTTTTAAATATCAGATACGTTAGAATCAAACACTGCTAGATCCAATTATCCTTTTTATATGTGTGTTGCATGGAGCTCTAGCAGCCCCGTGGCGCAGAGTGATAAAGCAGCAGTACTGCAGTACTGTGGTCTGAACTCTCTGCTCACAACCTGAGTTCGATTCCGGCAGAAGCTGGATTCAGGTAGCTGGCCCAAGGTTGACTCAGCGTTCCATCCTTCCGAGGTCGGTAAAATGAGTACCCAGCTTGCTGGGGGGGAAGTGTAGATGACTGGGGAAGGCAATGGCAAACCACCCCGTAAAAAGTCTGCAGTGAAAACATTGTGAAAGCAACGTCACCCCAGAGTTGGAAACGACTGGTGCTTGCAAGGGGACCTTTCCTTTCCTGCATGGAGCTCAGATCCATTCATTTCTCCTCCTAGACATTTCCTCTGTGTGCACATTCATGTGATCTCCCCTCTCCCTCACCTTGCAGGATTCTGATGCACATACACAAGGTTTTTTTGGTAGAAAAAGCCCAGCAGGAACTCATTTGCATATTAGGCCACACCCTCTGACACCACCATTGTTCCACACAGGGCTTTTTTAAAAGAAAAAGCTCAGCAGGGCTCATTTGCATATTGGGCCACAGGCACACACCCCAACACCAAAGCAGCCAGAACTGCGTTCCTGTATGTTCCTGTTCAAAAAAAGCCCTGCACATATAGGACTGGTATGGGGTGACCTGATGAGGTGATCCAATGCTTTGTGAACACATCAGGGAACACAGGAAGCTGCCTTACTTCATATCAGAGCATAGGTCCATTAAAGTTAGTAATGTCTACTCAGGCTGGCAATGACTCTCCAGGTCTGCAATAGAGATTTATTTATTTTTTTTACATCAACTCCTACTTGACTTTTTAACTGAGATGGCAGGGATTGAACCTGGGACCTTCTGCATACCAAGCGGACAATCTGCTGCTGAGTCACAGCTCTACAACAGAAAGCATCCTTGTCATTTACTACCTGATTTTTTTAAACTGGAGATGTTGGGGATTGAACCTGGGACTTTCTGCACGCCAAGCAGATGCTCTGCCACTGAGTCATGGCCCCTTAGAAGTGGGGAGAGAGAGAAGGGGAAAATCAGCTAGCAAAAGTTAAGTTCCTTCCAAACAGTGCCATTCCTTGAGTGTGCGCCTTGAGTATGCCTTGCAAAGGAAAAAAACCTTCTCAAATTAATGCTAAGCAAGGTACCTACACCCTGACTTGGATAGCCAAGCTTGATCTCATCAGATCTCAGATGCTAAGCACGGCTAGCCCTGATTAGTACTTGGATGAGAGACCACCAAGGAAGTCCAAAGTCACAATGGAGAGCCGGGCAATGGCAAACCACCCCTGAACATCTCATGCCTTGAAAACCCCATAGGGTCATCATAAGTCAGCTGTGACTGGAGAGAGAAAAAATTGGCCCTACTCTGTCTGAAGCCTCTTTTTCTAATCTCACATCTCTTCCCTTGATCATGATGTCTTCTGTGCCTTTCTCAATAATATCCCATCTCTGCAATGTCTGAAAAGATGTGTTGAAGTTTCCCCCCTCAAAACTCCAGTGCAAAAGGTTGTCTTCCAGCCAGAAAAATCATTTACTCAAATAACCCAAGCAATGACTAATATACTTTTTAAAAAAAAAATCTGTCTTACAAAAAGATGTAGTAAACAGTATAAAGCAAGATTAATCTTGCTTGTTTAAATTGGTGTTCTTAACGCAGGCTGCAAAAATTTTAATTCATTTCACTCTCTGTTTGTTTTGATGGGGCATGAATAGGTATGAATATTATATGTGAAAAGAACTCAGTGGAGACAATTTAAATAAATAATAGAAATGCATTCTATAATACAAAAAGAACAGAGTTATTTTTGATGCATTCATGCAGTAGTAGACAAGAAACAGATAAAAAGGGTGAGGAAAAGGAAGGTAAATGCAGCTGGCCACTTACCAGAAGAAATAACAACTAGAATAGTCAGTCAACTGTTAAAATCCTCTGAAGGTTTAGAAGATGATCCCAATGTAAGGCCTGTCCAGTGATCCATTTTGATATCTCTTCTTCATTGAAGAAAGTCCTCTACTCTGGAGGTCCCTTCCAACTCTATGATTCTATGATTCTTTTCAGCAGTCAACGGTTTGTGGTTTGTGCAACTAACACTGGAGCATCTTGATGCATTCCATAATACAACCTTGGATGCAAATCATGCATACCTGTGATGGCGGCCAAGTAGCCACAAAAGATGTGATGTGAATTCCAGCATCCAAGCTGTGGCTAAGTACAGTTCAAGACCCCAGTTCGGTGCCAGCCAACAAGTTCCAGTTTGTTGGCATCATCTGCATTCAGACATTATAGCTAACAGGCATGAATGTCAAATGCATGGCCCGTGGGCCAGAGCTGGCCCATCCAGAGCTCCTATCTGGCCTATGAGCAACTGATCATTACTTTTATTGCCAGAGGACAGAGGTTGTGCATTATGTCCCTGTATACTGTCCCAGTGCTAATGAGAAATAGTCAGTGGAAATGGGAGAGTGGGCATCAGGGAGATACTTTGAGGAATTGCTACTACTACTACTACTGAATTGTCTCCTCCCAGCCAATGCTGAGCTCTAAGCAATGTACAACAAAAGAGTACACATAAAACCAGTTGATTAAAACAAGTTGCAACCCAATGAACATTATTTATAATGTGCTACAGTTCTGCTTTCTAGGCATTGGGAGCAGTCCCCCATTGGGAGCAGGACTTTTTCAGTCCTGGTCCTGATCTGGTGGAACTCTCTGCTGGAAGATACCAGGGTCCTGCAGGATCTTTTACAATTCCACAGGGCCTGTAAAGAAGAGATGTTCTACCAGGCTTCTGCCTGCCCTCGTTGAGGACAGTTGGATCTCTTTAGGGCCAGGGATCACCCATAGATATGTTGGTCCCAGACTGCTCAAGGCCTTAAAGGTCATAACCTAAACCTTGAATCTAACTTGGTACTCAACTGAAAGCCAGTGTAGCTGGTGCAGCACAGGTAGAACATATGTGCTGTCCGTGGCATTCCTCTAAAGCAACAAAAGAAGGGAGCATAGTAAAAATATCTCAAATACAACAAACCCAAACAACTGTGTTCAATGACGCTACAAAAATATAATGTACAAAACTTATATTCAACAAATACTGGCACAATCCTAATTATACAAATCCAATATGTAATAAAGTCCTTCCAACCAAGCAGTCTTTTCATTCAAGCAGTCTTTTAATACTGTTCACTGTTGTCTTCAGATAAATATATTCTTGAAATGCAGCCTCAAAAAAAGTAATAAATCCCCACTGTGCAATCTCAGGATTTTAAAGTGCGTTTCAGTCCCTGGTCCTTCCTCAGGTAAGTTATATTTCCTTCCAAAAAAATTCTACTTCATATACTCATTCCAAACACTTTCAAAAACAAGTTTGTGTATAGCTTCCTTTTGGTGTCCCAATTAACAATATTACACAGTTTAACAGCTTCACATGATTCAGAATTCGAATCTTATCCCATGCCACTGCATTCTGGACCCGTTGAAGTTTCCTGGTCCTGTATTGTATGTCTTTCTGTTTGTAAAAATTAATTTTAAAAAATAAAATATACAGGCACACCCAATTAATTATTATTTTTTTACTCAAAAATCACAAACATGCTTAAAACATTAACACTCTTACAGACCTATAAGAGCCCCATGGCGCAGAGTGGTAAAGCTACAGTACTGCAGTCCAAAATCTCTGCTCACAACCTGAGTTCGATCCCGGCAGAACCTGGGTTCAGGTAGCTGACTCAAGGTTGACACAGCCTTCCATCCTTCCAAGGTCAGTAAAATGAGTACCCAGCTTACGGTGGGGGGGGGGGAGTGTGGCTGACTGGGGAAAGCAATGGCAAACCACCCCATAAAAAGGTCTGCTGTGAAAACATTGTGATGCAACGTCACCCCAGAGTCGGAAACGACTGGTGCTTGCACAGGGGGACTACCTTTTACCTTTTATGCAACCCTGTAACTTCTGATTGGCAGTCTATGTCCTTTATAACATTTACATCTCTGGTACCTGGTATTCTATTTTGCGGCACACATGGCCTGGCCCACCAAAGTTACATTTACATCAGATCCAGCCCTCATAACAAATTAGTTCAGAGGTGTGGAACTCAAGCATAGGGGAGGGGGCAGCAGCTCCATGACAGAGCATCTGCTTGGAATGCAGAAATTCCCAGTCCAATCCCTAGCATCTCTAGTTAAAAGGATTGGACAGTCTGATGTGAAATACAAAATAGGAGTCAAGTTGCACCTTTAAGACTAACTTAGTTTTATTCAGAACGTAAGCTTTCGTGTACTCTCTAAGCACACTTCATCAGATGAGGAATCCGGTACAGTGAGCAAAGCCACACATAGCTGGTAGTCAGTGGTTCAGTAGGATGGATGGGAAATCTTCTGAGATATAAATACCTTCCTTTTGACCCAGGCTTAATACAATATAGTCATTAACAGACACTCTCACATTTTGACATATTACTGTTTTATTGCTTTTGCATGCTCATGCTGCTCAGATCAAAGGTTTGCTCAATTTGTTAATTTTACTATTCTGTCATTGAATCTTAATTTTTTTTTACCATTTTGCATTCTAAACCACTCCCTACCAGATAATTTTACTATTTCATTTTCATTTCATTTTTCATTTTATTTAGTTTATATCCTGCCCTTCCCACCAAAGCTGCTCAGGGCGGCTCACAACACAAAAGTTCTAACATAGGATTAAGTTTTAAAATACATCGATTTACAACATTTAAACAATAAACCAGTAAAAACAGTAAAACAGTAAAACAAAGCCATTTACCGAAGTACCATACTACAGCCTTCTATTCGAAATTCTATGCTGTCTGGTTCTTAAATTTGTACCAGTTTGCATTCTGAACCACTGACTACCAGCTATGTGTGGCTTTGCTCACTGTGATGGATTCCTCATCTGATGAAGTGTGCTTAGAGAGTACACGAAAGCCTACGTTCTGAATAAAACAAAGTTGGTCTTAAAGGTGAAACTTGACTCCTGTTTTGTTCTACTACTTCAGACCAACACAGATGACTACTTGGATTGATGTGAAATACATCACTGTGAGACCTTGGAGTACTGTGGCCAGACCAGGTAGACAATACCAGCCTTGATGGGGGGAAAGTATGAGTCAGTATAAGGCAGCTTCATGCATTCATGAGATCAAATCACGTTTTAGAAAGCCCAGCTGTTCATGGCATGTGAATGCAGCCCTTAGCAGAGCCTGGATTTTTTTGCATTTCCCCATTCCAGCAGCTCCATCTCATGCCTTACAGAGACTGATGGGAACCAATGAATAAGGGAAATGGGAACCAACCACTGCCTTGCCAAACTGGGACCTCTCTGATGTTTCGTATGACACTTCTGTGTCATAGAACTGTCTCAGATTTCATTGTCGTGCAAAGATCAGGGGCTGAGAAAGGATGATAAGAAGGCAGCTTTCCATTTTTAACCCCCCTCCCTGGTACAATTTGCCTACTAGATAAACTCACACAGATCCTTTCAAAGCTGGAGGCGCCTGCAGTGGCAAAGGAGCTTCTGCAGGCCTGGAGGTGTGTTGGACTTAAGAATCAGAGAGCATCTCTGCTTGGAGAGGTCAAGCCTAGCTGGAGGGACTGAGAAGAGACTGCCAATGTAGACTCGCAGGCGAGGGCAGCCGCTGACAACATCTCCACTTAAGTGTTAACCAGTCCCTTCTGGCTTCCCTCAGCTGCCACTGCTGGTTTTCACTGGGCTTTCTCATGAATTTGAATCTGCAAGGAAATGAAGGCAAAGTTTCCTTCCATGTCTGCATTTTGGAGACTAGCCTGTCATCAAAGGGAAAGGAATTTAATTGGTTCAAAAAAAAAATGAAAGTATTAGGGCCAAACTAGATGTTAACAGCCTCCATGGGTCTGATCCATGCCATTTTGGAGAAGAATTTTGCCATTTAAAGATGCCACAAGCGCCCTATCACCTGAAGCACCACAGGATCACATGATCTTGCCCCCATCCAGCACCTTTTAAAGTACCCAAATAGGCTGTTTCAGCACTTGAAAAGGCATTGGGGGTGGGGGACAGGATCTCCTGGTCCTTCCTATTACATTATGGGTCCAATTAGGACTGGGCCCTCATGCCATATTTAATGGCCAAATTCTTCTCTAAAATGTTTAGTTGGCCCTTATGTATCTGCTGTGAGGGGGATATATTATTGGTTTAGGCCCTATTTAAATATGAAATGAGATGAGGTAGCAATGAAGTGACAGAGTTTGAATTGACAGAATAGAGTATCCAGTTTCAGACAGCACGTGAAGGATTATATAATGATTCCACATAAACTGAAAGCTAGCATAGCTTGTAGAGGCTAGGCCCTTTCTCCCTGACATGGTAGGATTTTATTGGCAGGGAATTATTACTTGTTAGCTTCCCCAGTTGGTTTTGAAATGGTAAGGTTCATTCTGCTATCTCAGAATTCCATTACCTCATTCTGCTTTGTGGGCAGACCAGGCCTCAGATGGTTTTTAAAACAGGTTAGTCAGATTCATGGAAGTTAGATCTGCCAACAGCCAAATGAAACTTCCGTATTCAGAGCAACTACATGCCTTAGTTTCAGGGGATCAACAATTAGGAGAGAGTTGTTGTCTTTATGCACCACTTGTGGACTTCTCAGCAGAGGTAGTCTTACCTATCGAGTAACTTGAGCAAGGATGATAGAAAATTATGGTGGGAAATAAAGACAAAATGCAATCAGCGGCACATTCATGAAAGGACATGCATTATGAAAAGTGGGTGCTTTATTCTGCTTCACAGTGGGTTGTGTGAGAAGGGATGTAGGCACCCTATCCTTGACTTCTGCACGGATTTTTTGTGTGAATATTTTTGTGTGTGTGTGGATGCTTGGAAGTCCTTGTTGACTTCTGACAACCCCTAGTGGGGCTTGGACATTTAGAGAGGTAGCTTGCTACTACTTGCCCCTGCGTCCTGGTCCTGGTATTCCTTGAAAGTCTCCCATCCAAGTACTTGCCAAGGTTGGGTCTGCTTAGTTTCCAAGATCTGATGAGATCGCGCTTGCCTGGCTATCCAGGTCAGGTTCCTATCCTTGACTTTTGTGAATGACTGTGGAATCACTCAGACTGCTCCTAGAACCATCTGTAAGCAACAGGGTAATGGAATTGGTTGGATCTAGCTCCAGAGGTGGACTATTTGATTTTTTTTTTAAGGAAGTTCCCACTGGAGTGTTGCTGGGCATGTGAGCCTTCTGGTGGGGTCTGGACTTCCACTTGGAATTAGAACTCATCTCCAGAATACAGAGACAAAATGGCAGCTTTGGAGGGCGGAACCTATGACATCACATCCCTGCTGAACTCCCTCCCCTTCCCAAGTTCCACTTTTCCCAGGATCTACCCCCAAATCTCCAGGAATCTCCCAATCTGCAGTTGGCAATGCTAGCTGATGCCCTGGAGGGTGTGCGCAAGCTGAGGCCCAGCAGCAGTAGAAGTACCACAAGGATGACTCAGACCTAGTTGGAGACAACAAACAAGCTGATCACTCCCAGGTATAGGCCAAGCAGTCCCTGCGGCATGATCAATAGTAATAGCTGGGCCAGTTCCAATTTTTGGAGGGCTCTGGGCAGAGAGTCTCCACCAAACCACTTGCTTGTGCATACTGATATGTCTGCTCTCTGCTCATGTTAACAGAAGCCACAGTGTCCTTTCCCTGACTATGCTGGGCAGTTCCTATGGCTGGTGGGGGAAGGGCATGCAAGTCAGTAGGTCCTTCCTGAAGCTCTGGACCCCAGCAGCTGCCCCTCCTCCAGGTATGCTGCTGCTGGCCCTGGGTACAAGAACTGCTTGGCTTGACTTGCTGCTGACCCATTTTGGCACCCCAACAGGGTTATTTTAACGTACCTTCAGAATCTTTTCCCAGCAGCTTGTCTGCCAGTTACTTCCTTGCAAGTTGCAGCACATTGAAGGGCACATCGGCACACAGTACATCCAGACTTGCTGGGCCACCTGAGTACTATCCTGCACCAGCCAACACTCAGAACTATGCTGGGGATGCATATTATGCTAACTTCAAGGGAAGCCAGGATTAAGCCAAAATGTCTGCATTTATATGGCATGCAAAATCATAACTGTGTGACATATAAATGCAGACATCCTGGCATTGGCTTCCAGTGGAGTACCTAACTCAGATCAAGGTTCTGGTATTAACCTTCAAAGACCTGATCTTTAAGGTTTGGGTTTTTTAAAATGAGTTTAGCAGCTGGGAAAAGTGCTCCAGATAAACAGATTTACAGATTCCCCTGACAAAGCTACAGTGAAATGCATAGGGGGCTTTTTAGTGTTCCATCAATAAATTTTCGCTTTTCAACAACACTGTTTAACTTTGCCTTCTTTCATCCTGGTGATTGGTGCAGCCTTTGCATATTGCCTATTTGTACTGATTCAGACCTTTGATCCTTACTGATCAACCCTGACTTTCCAAGGGCTCTGGTAGATCATTCCCAATGACATGATCTAAACTTCTTTCAGCTGAAGAGGCTGTGAGTTTAACCCAGGTGTCTGCAAGAAAAGCAGGTGGGCTGCAATCCCACACACGAAATAATGAACTTTCAATCCACTTTCAATGCACTTTCCAACTGGATTTTACTGTGTGAACTAGCAAATTCCAGTTGGAAAGTGCATTATTTAGCGGGTGTGATTGCAGCCATGGTTTACCACCAAGTTATGGAGAATGAACACCAAGGTTCAAAAGGAGTGCAATCAATGTTCCCTCTAAGCTGCAGAGTCTTGTGAGCAAAAATTCTACTTTGTGGGCTACTGGCATTAAAGTTGTGAGCTACTGCATAAATTAGTGTGCTCTGTGGTCATCCTTCCTGAGCTAAAACAAAAATCTGTGGGCTGGAGGCTAAAAATCTGTGAGCTAGCTCACGCTAACTCAGCTTAGAGGGAACACTGAATGCAGTTGCAATCTTTGACTTAAATGTTGATTTGCTTTCTCGCTCTGAATTTTCAGCAGCTTTTCTGTTTTGACTGTATCCCAGCGCTCTGTGATTCAGGCTTCTCACCAGATCACGGGGATTCACATCCCCCTCAAAATCTGTGTCCCCCCCCCCCCATATTTTGATGCCACTTGCAGCCATGATGTCTTCACAGGCGGTCCTAGCCCTCTGGTGAAGAACCTGAGATCTCACCTTTTGCTTTTCATGGCAGGAGGCTCAGCAGCTTGTGGATCAGTGGGAGGGGATGCAGCATTTCACAAAGGCAAGGGACTCACTCAGTGCTTCTTGTTGGCCATCCACATGGAAAATATGGAGCTTGCTGGGAAAATAAATGCAAGGTCTGAAGACCCCTGCTAAACATAACCCTGTTGGGAAGGATAATGACTTTCTATAAAGAACTTTTGCTCCCAGCTGAACCCAACTCCGACAGTGTCAAAGCAGTGGCTAAGTCTTAAGAATGCTTTTTGAGGACATGAGCCCCATCATATACAATTGGGCTTACTGCTGAGCAGACTTGTTCAGAATTGCCCCCAATATTTTCCAGCTCAGCAGCTGTTTGCTAGAGTTTGCCTCTGAAATTTGTCTGCTGATGTGTGGCAACAGTTAAGTCTGTTGTTGAATGCCCAGGTAGGTTGAATTGCTCCTCTGCTGGCTTCAAAGTGTTTCTATTTTCATTTTTCACATCTGAGTTGTGCCTTCTTGCACAGAGAGAGTCCAGTCTGGCCAATGTAAAGGGAGGGGGGAAGGTACGGCTAGCACAGGAGCACACATAACCATATTAAAGGATGAGCAGATGAATGAGCCCTAGATTGATAACAGGATAGAAAATTCTTATGGATGATCCAACTGCCCCAGGGTCTCTTGTCCAACTGTGCCATCCCCAGGGCTTTTTTTGTAGCAGGAACTCCTTTGCATATTAGGCCATACCTTCTGATGTAGCCAATCCTCCTGGAGCTTACGGTAGGCCCTGGCCTAATATGCAAAGGAGTTCCTGCTAAAAAAAAAAAGCTCTGGCCATCCCACCAAGTGGGAAGTTGTCATCCTACATCAGGTGCTAATTAGTGGCAACATGTGTGTGGCAGCAGTATACTGATTCAAATTCACTGCTCAGAATCAATTGCTTTTGATTGTATTTTGAGTAAAAAAAAGAACATAAGAAAAGCCATGTCGGATCAGGTCAATGGCCAATCCAGTCCAACACTCTGTGTCACACAGTGGCCAAAAAAACCCCAGGTGCCATCAGGAGGTCCATCAGTGGGGATAGGACACTAGAAGCCCTCCCACTGTACCCCCCAAGCACCAAGAATACAGAGCATCACTGCCCCAGACAGAGAGTTCCAACAATACGCTGTGGCTAATAGCCACTGATGGACTTCTGCTCAATCCAATCTTCTCTTGAAGCTTCTCTATGCTTGCAGCTGCCACCACCTCCTGTGGCAGTGAAATAATGTTGTTAACTGTGTTCACCTGTTTCCTTTATAAAGGTTATATCTCCACTACCTGGCATTACATTTTATAGCACACAGGGCCCCATCTGACAAAGTGACATTTATGTCAGATCCTCATAACAAATGACACTTCTTCCTTAAGCAGCAAATGCAAAACAAAAACATTTTTTCACACATTACCTAATTAGATTGTGGGATTCCCTACCACAGGAACAAGTTGGTGCAGAGTTGGATTTATGCATAAATAAGGTACAGCTTAGGCCAGGTGTATCAAATGTATGGCCTGAGGGCTGGATCAGGCCCCCAGAGGGCTGGATTAGGCCTGTGAGCAACTCACTATCACTACTTCCTTCTCTCTCTCTTGCTTCTTTTTGCATCACAGCGTGCTTTGCCAGGCTTGCTCAATCACACAGGAGCTACAGAGCAAGGCCTCTATTTTCTTCATGGCCAGTAAATTTTAAGAGGTTTTTGGATACAGGATAGGCACAGTACTGGCCTGCTTAAAATTATACACTTAAGCGGCGTTGAGCTAAATTGCTGTCAAAAGAATGGCTTGCTTGAAATTAAAATTTAAAATGTACAATTAATTATAAAGAGTATAAGACCATTTTCACACACAGCTTACCTCGCAGTCACAATCCTGTTCCCTCCGCAGTGTCTGTCAGATTTCCCAACTGTGCCGGAGTTACAGGAAGTGCCGCGGCTTTTGTGTAGCAAACGTAAACTGAGTTTTAGCTGTTTACGTTTACTACGCAAAAGCTGCTGCACTTCCTGTAACTTTGGCGCAGATGGTAGGAAATCCGACCGGACGCTGCAGAGGGAACAGGATTGTGACTGCGAGGTAAGCTGTGTGCGAAAAAGGTATAAGTACTGGCCATCTAAAGAACAGCTTGCCTTTAATATATTGTAGAGAGCTACAGGCCAGCAAACTCCAGAAGACTTGTGCATCTGGTTAAATGAATAAGTTTGGACTGGCTTAGTCAAGCTTCCATATAAAAATACATATACACTTAAGTGTCATTGAGTGATTGAGAGAGAAGATGTTGCAGAAGAACATTTACATTGGGTTGGTACTAGAGGCTTTTAACCCTGGAAGAAATATAGAAAGGATTACTCCCGAGGAAGTCTATTGACGAAATGAGCTTACATCCGGGTGCTCATAGGACTTTTTTTTTGTAATATGGGAATGTTAGAATTGGACCTCTGTTACAATATGAAGTATTAGAATAGGACTTTTTTTTTGCAATATGGGAATGTTGGACCTCTATTACAATATGAAATATCAAAATATATGAACGTTCTTAAATGGTTTTATTAAACTTTGTTAGCCAGCATATCACAGTAGTTGTTTAACTTTCATTGCTTGTCTCATTAACTGTGATTCTGTTAAGCTACAAACCCACTTTTGATTTGTTGACATTTATTACAGAAATCTCATGGTCAATGCTTTGAGCATTGATTCCTTTTTTGTTTATTATACTGCCTCTATTTTCTCTATTGGCTGACCAGCATACAAAGCAGTTTATGTACAAAAACTCTCAATGCCCAGCCATTTCATGTTTTCCCCTGGGTCTTAGGCTCAAAGCATTGACCATGAGATTTCTGTAATAAATGTCAACAAATCAAAAGTAGGTTTGTAGCTTAACAGATACAAACCTGAACAGCCTGCTCAGGATTACTACAGCACAGACATTGTCTCCAGATTTTCATGAATTAATTCAGGGCAAGTGGTGTCAGTTATCAGTGGTGTCAGTTTGTCTGTGTCCTTTACGCAGTTTACATATCCATTACCTGGCATTACATTTTATGACACACATGCCCTGGCTTGGCAAGGTCTCATTTAGGTGGTGGGCTTTCCTTTCCTGGAGGTTTTTAAACAGAGGCTAGATGGCCATCTGACAGCAATGCAGATCCTGTGAATTTCAGGGGAGTTATTTGTGAATTTCCTGCATTGTGCAGGGGGTTGGACTAGATGACCCTGGGGGTCCCTTCAAACTCTATGATTCTATGTCAGATCCAGCCTTCATAACAAATGAGTTTGACACCTCTGGCTTAGACCCTAGGGCTTCTAAAGCCACCTCATACACTGAAGTTACTAAACAAACATTAAACTGGATACTGTTTAAGTTGCATTGAACTTCTTGCCCTTGGAGTATGCCTCAAACAGTACAAGAGCTTCCTAGTCTGGGTGTTCTGCCCTGTCCATTCATTTGTTGTCTGAACATATGCCCAAAAAAAAAAAAGTCAAGAGCGCCTTTAAATTTACTATGATGGCCCAAGGGCAATGATTACAGCCCCTGGCCCTGTAACTCTTGTGGAGCACAAACGTCCATTGCTAGATTGACAGGAGAGTTTGGCCAAGTTTGGGGGCAGGGGGGGGTGCACGCCTTCCTTGCCTGCCTTCCTAGGACAAACACCATGACAGCGTCCTTCCGTTTTGACTGTCATTTATGCCCAAATTGCCCCCAAGCATCCTTGACAGACCACCAATAAACAAGTAGCTGTCATGTACAGGAGATGCTGCTGGAAAGGAACAGCAAGAGGACTGCATGGTTAAGAAAGGCATGGAAGCATCACAAAAACTGCATCAATAATACGCTTGTCGCAGGCTGAAGAGGGGATGCTGTGGAAGCATACTAGATCCTAAACTTCATAGGAGGCTTTCTACAGGTTCAAGAAAAGGTGTGTCGTGGAAGGAGTTATTACACCTCAGAGCTGCCTTACCACTCTCAGAATTACCGTTGCAATTTATGAAACAAGCCTGCATAGTTTGGACTGATGGCTGCATCCACATAGGGAAAATGCTGTGTTTTGTCAATGGCATATCCACACAAGAGTTTTCTAAACTCCTTCCACCACTGACTGCTGCTTCCTTGGCATTTTTCATTACCATGTCACCTGAAGTGACTGTTGAGCTACAGCATTATAGCAGTACTGTGTTATAGCAATAACAGTACTGTGTTATAGCAAGCACCATTTTATAAACAAATGTATTGGTCTTATAGAGCTATAGCTGTATTATTTTATAGCTCCCACTTTAAAAAAGAAAAGAAAAAAGATTGTACTATAGCATTATAGTACTATTGTGAAATAACAAGTACTAATTAAAAAAAACACTCAAAAAGTGCCCTGACTTGGGTGGCCCAGGCAAGCCCAATCTTGTCATATGACTGTGGTTAGTACTTGGATAGGAGACTTCCTTGAAATACTCAGACTGCATTCTGCTTGTTGTGCCTCAACATGGGATTACAAACCACAGCTACAAATGGGGACTACAAAACTGGTTCAAAGTTTCTCTCAAGGTGTTCTGTGTGTGTTCTGTAAGAATGGCAGGGATAGATGCAGCAACTTTTTTTCCCTATCAAAAAGCTGACTTTCTTTAGATTTGGTGGAACTGTCCCCAAATCTTTTTGAAGATTATATATCATGATTCTGATGAATTATATCCTGCCTCTTAAATCCACTGCATATTTTGTTTAGACATTTGGAGCGTAAAAACCTAGCATGACAAGCCACTTTGGAATGCATTAACAGCCACAAAAATACCAGTCACAAATAAGTGGTGTGAAGATAAACCTCCTGTACTGAAGTAATGTTTGACTAAGGCTTGGAGAGTGTCAGAAATTCCATGGCTGAGGGAATATATGCAGTGGTGAAAAAGTAAACAACTAGCCAAGACATTTTAAAACATACAGGCAACTTTTACTGGCTTACATACGTGTGATGTAATTGGATTCAAATACTTTTTTCTCTGTGCTACACATTGTTCTCTTTCACCCTTTGTAAAATAGGTTGGTGAGAGAGCCATCATAGGCCCACCCTTCTGGGTGTCGTACTGTCAAATAGGTTTTGAGGATTATGCAGTCCTTCAGATACTTACAAACAAGGGGGGTTTGTGTAGAAAAAGCCCAGCAGGGACTCATTTGCATGTTAGGCCACACCCTTGACACCACCATTGTTTCACACAGGGCTTTTTTTTTTTTTAGAAAAAGCCCAGCAGGAACTCAGTTGCATATTAGGCCACACCTGATGCCAAGCCTGCTGGAACTGTGTTCCTGCTCAAAAAAAGCTCTGCTTACAAATCTGATAGAGGGGCGGGAATTGTGATTGGGACTTCCACAATAATGTACCTATCACAGCCCCTAAAGTTCTCTAAGAAAGACCTTTTCTTCCTCCAATGAGAATCTGTCTTACTTGTAATGACTGAAACATTATACAGTTCACAAGAGGTCAGTTAGGTACTTTCCACAGTACATCAATGTGATGTAGTGGTTGGATTGTTCAACTAGGAACTGGGAGATCAAGGTTCGAATTTTCTTATAGGGATGCCAGTCTCCAGGTGCTGTCTGGAGATCTCCCAGAATTACAGCTCATCTCCAGACTACAGAGATCAGTTCCCCTGGAGAAAATGGCTGCTTCGGAGAGTGGACTGTATGGTATTGTACCCCACTGAGGGCCCCGTCCTCTGGTTCCACCCCCAAATCTCCACAAATTCCCCAACCTTGAACTGGCAGCCCTACCCCCTGCCCCACACCAGTGGTCAGTTGGAGCCTGGTAACTCTAGGTGTCACAGACACTCACTGGGTAATCTGGGCTAGTCACTCTGTCTTGGCCTAACCTAACTCACAGGGCTGTCATTCTGAGGATAAAACGGAGGAAGAGAGAATAATGTCGCTTTGGATTCCCATTGGGAAGAAAAGTGAAGTAGAAATACCTAGATAAATAACTCCCTCTAATGACCCAGGTATAAGGTTGCTAGGTCTATGTTGGAAAATAACCGGAGACTTTGGGGGTGGATCAGGAGAGGGTGGGGTGGGGCCTCAGCAGGGTGCAACACCATAGAGTCCACCCTTAAAAACAGCCATTTTTTTCCAGGGGAGCAGCTCTGTGCCAGCTGGAGAGCAGTTGTAAAAGCGGGAGATCGCCAGGCCCCACCCGGAGGCTAGCGACCCTATGCAGGTGCCTATATGCACAATGTGGTCTATGGAAACGTGCTTAGTGTGTAAGGTGGGTGCTGCACAGCCTTTTCTGTTCCCCCACCCCCACTACTGCATTTTAAAGCAACTAATGTGTTGCTTAAATTCCTTTCTCTGCCTGCCTGTTGACAGCTCCAGGAAGTAACGGAGGCCCAGCTGAGCACTAGGGGGACACCTTGCACTGGGAATTGTCTGTGTGACCTCATAGGCACAGTGGGTGAGATTAACTATTGTGAGGGGGTGGGGGGCACTGTATACAGTAGTCCCAGAGAGCATGTTAAGATATTTTCCATGTTCATCCTGGGAAGGGACACTTACCTCTATTCTGAACAAGTGAAGAGAAACACATTTAACAGTGCCACATTGTCTACCTGGACATAATAATATCCAGGACTAACCTACTCAATAGGAGGTTAAACTGTTCTTGTTGAGGAAACTGTTCTTGTTGAGGAAAAATTTAGCAAGTAGCAGCATCCAGTATAAGTTTGCTCTTCTTGTGCACTGTATCCAATCTCTTCCTAACCTCAAAACAAACTTAATACTTGTTTAGTAGTTAAGTTTAGATTTGTAAGGAGCCCTGTGGTGCAGAGTGGTAAAGCTGCAGTACTGCAGTCCGAACTCTCTGCTCACAACCTGAGTTTGATCCCAGCGGAAGCTGGGTTCAGGTAGCCGGCTCAAGGTTGACCCAGCCTTCCATCCTTCTAAGGTCGGTAAAATGAGTACCCAACTTGCTGGGGGGAAAGTGTAGATGACTGGAGAAGGCAATGGCAAACCACCCAGGAAAAAGTCTGCCTTGAAAACGTCATGATGTGACGTGACCCCAGAGTTGGAAATGACTGGTGCTTACATGGGGACTAGCTTTACCTTTTTACTTAGATAATTCTAGCACCAGAAATATGAAATACAGTATAGAAGTTAATCTGACTTCAATGGAACTTTCCTTCCCTAGTTTTAAGGATTATGATATCCTAGAATTTGGGATCTGTGTGCATGGAGTGACTCTGAAGGAGCACCAGAAAGGCAGGCGGGAGAGATGGAATAGTATGCAGTATTAGGTACTGAATTCAACATCCTGAGAACTGTATCTTTTAAAAAAAAAAACCAAAGCAAGCTCCTACTCTCCCTTATGAAACAGTATTCAAATGCGAGTGTGTAATGGCAGCTGAAATCTCAAAAATGGCTGAATAAGATCTCAGGTGGGCAAAGGTGGGGGCTTTGGTGCGCCACACAGCTCCTTGCTCTTCCCCTTGTAATAGCAGAATCAGAATAAAACTATTCAGAATAGTAAATTGCAAAATTAACTACACAGCTATTTATACAAACCTGCTCAGTTTGCACAGTATATATGAGTCGCAGAAATCAGCTTTTCTTGGTGCAGGATTAGGATAGGGACTGGGCACAGGACTTGAATATACTTTTAGACAGTTATTTGTTGGGGCAGTAGAACACAGAGACCTGCCTAAAATGTACCCATAACCATTAACGTACCAATAAATTAACAGTAACAGAAATTATAACATAACCCAATCAGATCCACTGCAACCAAAGGCAATGAGCAAATTTAAAGGGATGCAATCAGTGAGGAAAATTCATGTTGGGGAGGGGGAATATCAGCAAAAAAGCAATCAATATGAAGAAATTGTGACCCTCCAGGACAGTTCTAGTGGTGTAAACTCAAGCAGAATTGTACCCTTCTGAATTGATTAATTCCAATGGATTTCGAAGCGTGCAACTCTGCTTAGGCTTGCAGTGTGAACATCCTAACATTTTTACCAGGGCTTTTTTTTGTAGCATATGCACTCCTTTGCATATTAGGCTACCCCCTCTTATGTAGCCAATTCTCCAAGAGCTTACAGGGCTCTTATTACAGGGCCAGCTGTAAGCTCTTGGAGGATTGGTTACATCAGGGGTATGTGGCCTAATATGCAAAGGAGTTCCTGCTACAAAAAAAGTCCTGATTATTTCTGTACCGGAACCTCACTCCCAACTCCATAACTTTTATTGCAGTGTGCAAAAATGAAGAACACAGTAGAATTTTCTGTCAACATACCATCAGCCTAGATATGCTACTCCAACGTGCCCCCCTGAAACGTGTCCTTAAAGAATGCTGTAGAGGGTTTTTATTAACATACATATAATTTTTTTTTAAATGCATCAGACAAAATTATTTAGCAAGAAAATCTCTGCCTAGAGGCCTCTCCTGCTCAGTCCCCCTCCTGCCTTATCTGGGACAGACGCCTGCTCTGAGAAGGCTGGCAGAGCTCAGATTATCTCCCACTGAAACACGCACTGCTGAGTCAGGCCCGCCGGGGTTTCAGCTTCTGGTTGAAAGAACTGGAGGGGACCTCAAAGCAGATGCACCAACGGGTAAGCCGCCCCCACTAGCAGGTGCATCAGTTGGGAGTGCTGGACCTCCACCAGGCACCTGAGATGAACCGATCCAGCTACAGTCTGGTGCCTGCTCTGATGGGGGGGGGGGGGGTGCGTGAGAAAGAGTGTGGCAGAGGGAGGAGACTCATGAGAACAACAGGCTGCAAATGCATGGCTCTAGAACTCCATTCTGCCTGAGAGTTTAAAGAAAAAAGCGACTGCCAAAGTATCTTCAGAGTGACAATATGAGAGCCCGTTGAAAAATTCCTATCATTGTTTGGGTAGCTTTCAGCATTCAGTTCAGAGGTACTGGAAATGTCAAATTTGGTGGCTTGCAAATGCTTGCACCATCCATGTTTACAGGGTAACATTAGGGAAACAAAGGTTCATGGCCAGAAGAAACTGCAATGCAGCCTAAATGTCGAAAGGAGGGCTCACAACAAAGGGACAGAAAGGATGAGCAAAGAAGTCTAAACCATACGTGACTACTGGAGTTCCATGATGGGTAAAATGTAGTTAGTTACCAGAACTTTAAGAAGCTGGATGGGTGTGGGGAGTGTGTTTCTAATCAGTGAAAACACAGGAAAAAGAGTTAATTGCTCCAGTTTTCCAGTTTCACAGCCCTGTCCCCCCAACCTCTCCCCCACAGCCTGCTTTTTAGGGTTAAGTAACATATCTGGATCCCAATCACGCCACCTGTGATTTGGATCTTGCCAGAGATGGAATCCTTTGCATATTAGGCCACAACCCCTGATGTAGCCAATCTTCCAAGAGCTTACAAGGCCCTTTTTAATAAGCTCTTGGAGGACTGGCTACATCAGGGGTGTGTGGTCTAATAGGCAAAGGAGGTCCTGCTAGAATTCTGCCCCTGGATGTTGCTAAGAGAGAATCTTGCTAAGCCCTGACTGGGATAGATGGATGAGCCTGACCTCATCAGATTTTGGAAGCTAAGCAGGCTCAACCCTGTACAGTATTTGAATTAGAGACGCGATGCAGAGTCAGGCAATGGCAAACATCATCTCTGAAGGACCCTTGGCTTGAAAACCCTATGGGATCTCTATAAGTTGGATGCAACTTGATGCCTCTTTCCACTACCAAGACAGGAGAAGCGAGGAAGAAAGTAAAGAAGATCAACCACTTCAATTACATTTTGGCTTCCCCCCCCTTACAACGAGGGGCTATGTGGGTGCAAATAGACAAGAAAAAGGCCAGACCCATACATTCAAAATTGTGTGCTTTCCACATAAGGCACATTTGTGGAGGGGAGAATTTGAGGACAGCTGGAAAGGACTTTACCCTCTCTCTTCTCCCCTATGAACATGCCCCCCTCTGATGACTGCTAATCTTTCCCCCCTTGCTGAGTTCTGACAATGAACATAAGTCTGGCTGTCACAAGGGGGATGGTTAAGCACTCCTCCTCTTGCCCACCTTGCCAGTTGTCCTTTGCAAATGCAGGACTGAACCATCCACTTAAATGGCAAGTGATTCTAATGTTCTGGGGATGGGATTTCAGATGTGCTATTTCCCCCTAAAAAGCAGCTAGTGGGGTGCACAAGAACACATGAATCTGTCTTATATCCTTGGTCTATCAAAGTTAGTATTGTCTACTCAGACTGGCAGTGGCTCTCCAGGATCTCAGGCAGAGGTTTATGTCATCTACTGCCAGATCCTGGTCTTTTTCAGACATCCGATGTAAACTGGATTGATTTCATTTCTGTCCCATGATCCAGTAAACCAGTACAGGGACAGGACTTTCACACAGCGCTTTTTCTTCCACGATTGAGCCATCTCTGTAGTGCTGTGCCAATCCAAACTGTCCTGTTTTCCAGATGTGCATATATGTTTCCCGGTTTCTGTTTCCTTCTCCCCTTAATCATCTCTTCTTCAGAACAAAGAACCAGTTCTCTATTTCACTGGAGCCAAAGGTGTTTCAGAAAAAGCTAGGAGGCATCTGGGTCCATTTCAAAACAGCTGCCTCCATCATATTTAGAAACTTGTTTTGGAAAAGACACTCGGGCTCAGAGTTCAGAGAAGAAGAAGAAGAAGATATTGGATTTATATCCCGCCCTCCACTCCAGAGAGTCTCAGAGCGGCTCACAATCTCCTTTACCTTCCTCCCCCACAACAGTCACCCTGTGAGGTGGGTGGGGCTGGAGAGGGCTCTCACAGCAGCTGCCCTTTCAAGGACAACCTCTGCCAGAGCTATGGCTGACCCAAGGCCATGCTAGCAGGTGCAAGTGGAGGAGTGGGGAATCAAACCCGGTTCTCCCAGATAAGAGTCCGCATACTTAACCACTACACCAAACCGGCCAGTTTTGTCCTCAGAGAGCCAGTTTGGTGTAGTGGTTAAGTGTGCGGACTCTTATCTGGGAGAACCAGGTTTGATTTCCCACTCTTCCACTTACAGCTGCTGGAATGGCCTTGGGTCAGCCATAGCTCTGGCAGAGGATGTTCTTGAAAGGGCAACTGCTGTGAAAGTCCTCTCAGCCCCACCCACTTCACAGGGTGCCTATTGTGGGGGAGGAAGATAAAGGAGATTGTGATCCGCTCTGAGACTTGGAGTGGAGGATGGGATACAAATCCAATATCTTCTTCTTCTTCATTGAGAAAGTCTCTATGTGTGGGTACAGCTTTTGCACATGGAGACTCTGTACAGAAATTCAGAGGTATTCTTCTGCATGTGTCTTAAATAATCAGGATTTTAAAGGGAGACTGCTGGCATCACTGGTTGTGTCAGTGGCATCACAGCCCCCCCCCATTTGATTTTTAATAGCACTAAAATATTGATATATCACTATATATTGAATCATAGGTTAGGCAGGTTCTCTGAATCCCCAGCTTTCATTATTTTAAAAAGTAAGTCTCTATCCTTTTCCCTGATGGAGCTATAAGGAAAAAGGCATATCTCCACAAGGAATACCACTAGACTGACTTTAAAAAAAGAAAGAAAACTGGGAATTAGAAGAACCTGCCTCAGCTATCATTATAATGATGAACTGATATATCAACATTTTAGTGCCTTAAAAAAAACCTTAGTTGTCTTCAGGTGGACAAGAGGGAGTGGTTTGATGACATAGGGTTGCCAATCCCCAGCTGGAGGCAGGGGATCTTCCAGTTTGGAAACCCTCCCCCTGCTTCAGGGTTGTCAGAAAACAGGAGAGGGAGGGAGAGAAGGAGGGGACTTCAAATCAGCTTCCAGAAAGAGTAAAAGTGGTCTTAAAACAAACAAAAAATGAGAGAACTAAAGGCACAAAAATGTGTGTGGATATTAGGAGATAAACCAAAACTATATGGTGCCAGCACTGGCAAAAACAGCCAAAGACTTTTTGAAATGAAAGCTGGGAACTAGTATGGATAAAAAAAAAACCACGAAGAAAAGCCCTTATAATCATCTGGCTAGTTAGGCCTTCTGCAGAACAATTGAAACCAACCCCAATCTTCTTGAGCCCATGGAGACTTGTGAAATGGGATGTCACAAAATGGTTGTCACGGGAGCTTGAATTAGTCACAAAATGGCTGTGCAACATGGGTGGCAATCACAAGACACAGGAGTTTCCAAGCCAAGCATCCTCTTATTATGTCATGGGCAACTGCATCCAAGCTCCCTGCAGAACAAAGGCAATGCCTCCTGCATCAAAGGAGCAGAAGAAAGCTGAGCTTGGCACTTTAATTTGGAAAGAGATGCTGGTTGGTTTTAGTTTCCAAAGAAAGGGAGGGTTTGCTCCGGATGTGATGTAGAGGTTTCCAAGCACTAGATACATACCAAGGGCTCTGCACGGGGTTTATGATGCACCTGCCCAGGATGAGTTCAGCACTTTGCTAGTTAATTAGTAAACTCTTAAGGAGCAATCCGGAGCTTCCTGTTGTTGTTTCCTGCTCCATTCAAGGTCTTTCAGAATTTTATCCCCAAGATTCAGAAAGCTAGTGGATGCCACAAAATTTAACAGCAACCACTGGAAGTCACTTTGGGGATCACTGTGCTAGCAGGGCCAGTTCACCGAATGGAACCCAGCTTTGTGTTCCTAAATTTTGCAATGTGATCTTAAATTTTGCAGTGAAGGTGGTCTCTAGCCTAGGGCAGCTTCTGCATGGCAATGATTCTCTGTTTAGCTTCCATCACACTGCAAATACAGAGAGAGGCATTTACACTTAAAAGAGGCAATGGAGTATCTACATGGCAGTTTTCTTATCTTGCCTTATCCCCTTCCCATGAAGATTTTTCTCAGGCTTTTTGAAATTGGTAATTGACAGATTGCTATGGTGCAATAACATTATATCAATCTATTCCCATGACCTACTAGTTCCTGGTTTTCATATTGTAAAAAGTAATTAAACTTTTTATTGCCTTCATCTTTCTCCTTATAACTCTGCAACAAAAAGGGCCAAAAGACTTTTTGAAATGAAAGCTGGGAACTAGAAGATTGTGGCAACAGATAGTTATATTATGAATGCTTTAGAGTGCTATGTCAGTTACTGATTTTTATAAAAAAAACATACACCCCCAGCCTACTCATGGCATGTGGGGAAATGGCCGCCATGGGGCCTGCATCAAGGAAAATGGCAGTAATGCAAGTGGGCCATGCAAAAATGCACTGCTATCCATCTACACAGTATACAAATGCACTTTGACTGCAATCTTTCAAACAAGATTATACTTGCAAAGTCGGGCTGGGTGAACACAGAAACAGGATGAACAGAGAGCGATGTCATGTAGGTGCTCCCCAAACAACACTGATCTAAGGAGACCAAGGTGGAACAAAATACCCATGCAGAAGCAGCCTAGGACACAATTTCTTTCATAAATATGGATTCCTGAGCCTTTATTTAGGACTGGGTATATGGAAGGATGTAACACAATGGCTGTGATTACACACACTAAATAATTCTGCTTTCAATGCACTTTCCAACTGGTTACTGATTCCATGTTAGCCTTTATCCTGGTCTTGCTCTCAGCTCTCAAGTTTGCATGGGGCAGGCAGCAAGCAAGGTACACACAGCACCCACTCCAGAGATGCCAATGCAGAATCCAGGAAAAAGAGCTGCCATGAGGAGCCCCACACAGAAGGGAGGCAAGTGCAAACTGCAGAATTGGACTATACAGTAAAATCCAGTTGGAAAGTGGATTGGAAGTGCATTGTGTGATCGCAGCCTATGCCAGGCCATGAAGACTGTTTCTAGCTGTGCCTTGGGAAGGCTCGGCCCTCCCAGCCAAGCCGGCGCAGCAGGCGTTCGGGCTGGGGGCCGCTTTTGCCCCCGCGGAAGAATGAGGGCAGTGATTGACAGCAGATGTCAATCCGGGGCTAGTGAGGGGCGTAGTGTCAGGGGTATATAAACCTTGGCACCGCCCCCGACGGAGTGTGGCAGTCTTTTGGCTCTCTGACGAAGAGCCTCTTGTGCGGTGCGGCGTCGCTGGGCCTTCAAGAGCCTGGGGAGCGTCGCGGATCGTCGTTGGAGCGAGGCGGGGCATCGGTGGTCAGGCGCAGGCGTGGGCAGCGCAAGCGGCCGGTGTCCGTGCTTTGTGGATTGTGGTTTGGCTTCGGGGAAGCGGTAGCGCGAGCGGCGGCTGTCGGCAGGGAGGCGCTTGGGAGTCCTGGTTGGAGGGTGGTAGCGGTCGGGCCCGGCGCGGCGGCCGTTGGCCAAGGCGGGGTCTCTGCAAACCGCGTGCTAGGCGCAAGGCGCTTGCGACGGCCATTTTGGGGGTGAAGGGAGGCCCTTGTCAGTTTCGGAGGTGCAGCTTCGGGTTTAAAACGCGCAGGGTGTCCACTGCTGGGGGTTGGAAATCCTTGGGTGGCTAAGGGAAGCCCCGCGGGTTACTCTGCTGCGCGAGGTGGCCAGTCCAGACCCTGTGCACTTTTGAAAAAGCGAGGGGCAGCCATTTCGAAGCCGTTTGGGCGGCAAGGGTAGGCGCGGCGGACATTTTGAGGGCCGTTGAGCAGCAGGGAGCGCAGCGCGGGCGAGCTCGGCGCGTGCGGCGGCCATTTTGTATGCCAGTAGCGACAGTTCTCAATCCAGTTAATACTCGTGTGGGGACAGTTAGTGCGGGGCGGCCATTTTGCGGTGCATTATATTGGGGCGGAAGGGCCTTGGATAACCCTAGAGAGGAATGTAAGATATACAGACCTTTTAGATGAGAATGATAAAATAAGAAAAAAAGGAGGATTTAGAATCAAGTGGTATCTCGGTAGACTGGTGGACAATGACGCAAATTTTAGCTAAATTTGGTAATGACAAGAACAAGGGTTTTACAAAACCAAACTTTGATTTTGACATGATATTAACAGCGAAAATCGGTAAGATGATTAAGAGAGTATATAATTATCTTCTACACATGAAATTGGAGGGAGAGATTGTCAAACGCGTAATGATTAAGTGGGCGAAGAATTTGGACCATACCATCACATTAGAACAATGGGAACTCTTATGGAGGAATAACTATAAGATAATCAAACCGGCTAACCTTCGAGAAAATTTTATAAAGCTTTTTTACAGGTGGCACATTACACCGGTCCTATTAAACAAAATTAATAAAGCCATTCCACCCACCTGTTGGAAATGTGAAGAAAAAATCGGAACTTATTATCATTTATGGTGGTCTTGTAAAGTGTCCAAAAATTATTGGAAGGAAATTCACAAAATTTTAGTGGATATACTCAGGGTTAATTTTGTTTTCAAATCAGAGTTTATGTTGCTGTCTTTAGTTAGAGATACGATTCCCCGGGAAGACGAATTTATTGCAATATATATTATAACGGTGGCAAGAACTTTATTGGCCCAGTATTGGAAAGCTAAAGTTCTCCCGAAGAGAGAGGAGATAATCCAAAAGATTTTGACTGTGGTAGAGTTGGATATTCTAGCGAATATGATTAAGGGTAAGTCGAAGGAGATTGCTAAAGAAAGATGGAAAAAATTATATGTATGGTTCGAAAGTAATTAATCAATACTGTGATGTAATTAGTATGATTATTAATTTAATCTTTTTAAAACCTTGGCGATGGTTGTTGAATAGACTGCAGTTTGCATCCCATTCGGAAAATAAGATGTATGATGAAATATGTTAAGGAAATGTCTCAGGTATGAAGCCATATGTAAAAGTTATTTATAGATTGTATATATGAATAGCTTGAATAAAGGGTTTGGAATATAAAAAAAAAAAAAAAAAAGGAGGATCCCGGCAAGGGACCATCTGGTGAGCAGCCGGGTGTTGGAGCTGGCAGTGGCTTTGGACCGCAAACCCCTGTAGGTGGAGGAACTCCTGCGGGCGCGGGGGGTAAGTTGTTACCACACCTAACTCCCGGCTGGCCTTGGGAACCTCTACAGGCGCCTGCCCCCCCCACCGGGTTGGGTGGAGGGGCTTGGAGTGCTGGGCAGCCCGGCACACCCGCTGGCCAGTGGGGGGTCACCCTGCCCTGGCCTTGGGGTTCACAGAGTCCGGGCATGCAGGGGCCGGGGTTAGGCGGAGCGGGCCTGCAGCAGATGATGTGCTCACAGGCAGCCGCAATGACACCAGCAGTTCCCTCAGGGATGCATCCCCACGGCGTTCTGCCTTGGGGTGGACAGCAATATGCCCAGGCGCAGGGATTGCCTCCTGCCGGGTTTGGAGGCGGATGGTTCTACCCGCCGACCCCTTATTCCAGCATACCAGTACACGCTTTCCCCTTTGGGGACACTTCGCTGCCGCTGGGGGATCATTTAACGGCGGCTACCCGGGAACGTATCCTGCGCGGAGAGTATGTTGATGTCTTTGCCCTTCTCTATAGAGAGCTCGAGAAAAAGAGTAAAGACGAGCTTGACGAGAAGGACAAAGAAAAGTTAAAACGCCGCAAAGTGGATAGGACTTGGGCAAACTGGCTGCCAGGCTTCCTGATTTTTGCGGGAGTGATCGCCAGGGCGCAGCCCGCCCGGGCAGCTGCCCTGTTTCAATATCTGGATATAATATACAGGGCATATACAGACTTCGTCGGGGCAGCATGGCTGCAGTACGACGAAGCCTTTAGGATGAGGGCTGCAGTGAACCCTGGGTTGCCTTGGGACCAAGTCAACCAGCAGCTGTGGCTGCAGTTGATGTCCCCGGCGAGGCCTAATCCTGGGGACAGGTCGGACAGTGGACATTTAGTCCAAAAGCATCAGCAGCAGCTTGCAGCAGGGGCCCGCCCGTCGGCGGGCCAGCCGGTTCAACCCCGGCTGCTATGTTGGGAGTTCACTTCCAAGGGAGTGTGCACCCGGAAGCTCTGCAAGTTCAAACACGAGTGCCCGCTGTGTAGCGGGCCTCATGCCCAGTCCGCCTGCAGTAGGTCCAAGCCAAAACCATGGGGAAAACGCCCCGGGGGCGGTGGTAATAATCAACAGCCCCCTGGAAAAGGGGCCCAGTCCCATTCGGCTGAGGGTCCTCAATAAGTGGCTGATGAGGTACCCGCTTAAAGCCGATGGGCAATACTTGTTGGAGGGGTTTTCGTTTGGGTTCAGAATTCCTTATCAGGGGCCCAGGGCCCCTTTTATGGCTCCTAACCTTAAGTCAGTTGTGGGGCTCGAACACATAGTTCGTGCAAAGATTGCTAAGGAGTGTAAGGAGGGTAGGGTCCTGGGACCCTTTAATGCGCCTCCAGTAGCAACGTTGAGGGTTTCTCCCCTGGGGGTGGTGCCCAAGAAGGCACCGGGGGAGTATCGCCTCATTCATCACCTGTCCTATCCCAAAGGAACTGTGTTCGGTGCGGTACACTTCCTTTGACCAAGCGGTCAAAGTAGTGCGGGGGTGCGGAATCGGGGCCGAGATGGCGAAATGCGACATTAAGTCAGCATTTCGTCTCTTGCCAGTTCACCCCGAGGATTTTGAGCTCCTGGGGTTTTGCTTCGAGGGCAAGTTTTACATGGATCGTGCCCTCCCTATGGGTTGCTCGGTATCCTGTGCTGCATTTGAACGATTCAGCTCCTTCATTGAGTGGGTGCTGCGGGACAGGACAGGGTGCAAGGCCACGGCGCATTACCTGGATGACTACCTTCTGGTTGGTCCTCCGGGCACTGGGCAGTGCGCCATGTTGTTGGGGGCTTTCCAGGAGTTGGCCAGCGAGCTTGGGGTTCCTCTGGCGCAGGAGAAGACTGAGGGACCCAGTACGGTACTTACCTTTTTGGGGATCGAGCTGGACACCCACAAACAGTCTTCCCGGCTGCCAGAGGAAAAGATAATGGACCTGAGAGCCCGGTTGGCCACCTTGAAGGGCCGGCGCAAGGTTTCGTTGCTGGAGCTGCAGCAGTTGGTGGGTCACCTTAACTTTGCATGCAAAGTGGTGGCACCAGGGAGAGCCTTTTTGCGGCGTCTTTGTGACGCTATGCGGCAGCTGCGTTCCCCTTACCATCGGGTCCGCGTGTCTGCAGGAATGCGGGCGGACCTTGAAGTTTGGGAGTTATTTTTGGAAGCGTTCAATGGCGTTTCTTTTTGGAGGGAGGAGCTGAAGATTGAAGCAGAGCTTCAGATCTCCTCTGATGCCTCCGGATCTACTGGGTTTGGCGTGTATTTTAGGGGACATTGGTGTGCAGAGCAATGGCCTCCGGAATGGTTGGAAAGTGGGCTCAGCAGGGACTTGACATTTTTGGAGTTTTTCCCTATCCTAGTCGCCGTTTGGCTCTGGGGTGAGCAACTTGCCAACCATTCCGTGCTCTTTTGGTGTGATAACATGGCAGTAGTACATGTTATCAACTCCTTAACGTCAAAGTCTCTGCTTGTCATGAACCTGGTGAGATCTTTTACGCTGCGATGCCTCCAGCTGAACATTTTGTTCACGGCTAGGCATGTACCCGGGGTCTGCAATTTCAGATGGAGCGTTTTCGGCAGCTCGCCCCAGAAGCGGACTTGCGGCCGGAGAGGATCCCCTTGGACCTATGGCGGCTTGGGAAGCTGAAGCCGGTAGGGCCATTCAGTTGGCTTTAGCCCCCAGCACTAGAAGGGCTTATGATAGGGCGGCCTCTCAATTTTGGGAATTTAGGAGGGCTGCTGCACTGAAGGATTGCTGGCCGATTCCCACGGCCCACCTTATGCAATTCAGTGTACATCAAAAGCAGAAGGGCTTGGGGCTAAAGACTATTAGGGGCCAGCTAGCAGCGTTGGCTTTTATCAGCAAAGCCCGGGGGTTTGTGGATACTACGTCTGATTTTAGAATCAGAAAAATGCTAGAAGGCTGGGCCAGGGAGCGTGGCCCACGCGTGGATGATCGGCAGCCCATCTCCCCTTCTATGTTGAAGGGGCTGTTTGGCAGCTGGCCGGCCATTTGTTCTTCCCCCTTCGAGGCCGCTTTGTTTCATGCGGCTTCGTTGGTGGCTTTTTTCGGTGCCCTGAGGATCAGTGAGCTTGTGATGCAATCCAAGATGGATGTTTCCATGCGGGCGCTCCAGGCAGGAGACGTCAAAATTGGTCAGGGCCAGGTAGTCTTGACGATAAGGCGTTCCAAGACTGACCAATGGAGGAAGGGGTCCGTTATCACCCTGGGGCAATGCGCAGTCCATGAGCTGTGCCCGGTTTTGGCCGTTAGTGAGTATATTCGGTTTAGGGGTGCGGGGGAGGGCCCCTTCTTTCGGCACGAGGATGCCTCACCCCTCACCAAATACCAGTTCTGGGCGGTGACTAGTCGGGCCCTGGCTGCAATAGGTTTGAAGGGTGTTAAATTTGGAACCCATTCCTTCCGCATTGGAGCTGCCTCCACGGCCGCTTCAATGGGTTACACGCCAGCGTCCATACAGCGCATTGGGCGCTGGCGGTCGGCGGCCTTCAAGGCGTATGTTCGCCCGTTAGGGCCATAGAGGGCGGTGGGTCAGTGCGCGGTTAGTATTGTTGTTAAGTGCACCGGACTGACCCTTTTTTGTCTTACAGGTGCTGTGGCTCGGGGTGAGAGACGGCGTATTCTCATCTGCGGGCACAGCATGGTGTTTTGGGCTGCCAATCAGGCTCGGCGGTCGTCATTTGGCACTCAGCTGGGCCTCAGTGCATGGGCGGTCGTGGAATGGCTTGGTCGACGGGGCCTGCGGTGGTCCGGTATTATGCCCTTATTGTTCAGGGAAAGGGCTGCTCCGCCTCCACACATATTGGTTGTTCACCTTGGGGGTAACGACCTTGGGTTGCTGCGAGGGAAGGCTCTCTCGCAGCAGGCATTGGCCGATCTACGTGAAATAAAACGAAGATGGCCTGGTGTGATCCTGGTGTGGTCAGCAATTCTGCCACGCAGGGTGTGGAGGTATGCCCTTTCTCCTGGGGGGGTTGAGCGCGCTAGGCGCAAGGCTAATAGGGCACTTCAAAAAGCCATGGAAGATGGCTTGGGCATTTTCCTCCCTCATCCGGCCATAGAGGTCGATGATGCTGACCTGTATCGGTCGGATGGGGTTCATCTGTCAGAGTTGGGTAACCGGGCCTTCTTGGAGGAAATTCGGCAGGGTTTGCGGTCGGCTCTGGGCCGCCCGTTGGGGCGCTAATGCCTAAGCAGAGGCTTGGCATTGGCGGTGGCCGGGGATGTGTTGGCCACAGTGTTTTCAGGGGAGCACCTATGGCCTAGCACCTGTGGTGCGGGTGGTCTGTATGAACCGCAGATGGGCTAGACGGCTCAGTGCGGGGAATGCAGACCACGGGGAGCCTCACCTCGGGCGGATCTTTCCATGGGGGATCGATGCTAGCCCAGGTGGAGAAAGGCTGAGGCCTGGCCGCTCAGTTACAACCCGAATACGGCGGTGTAGGGATTCAGTTTTAACAGCAGAGAATTAAACTGCGCCACAGATTGTAATTCATTCAGTTTAAGTACAGAAAAAAATGTGTTGGAATGCAACTAGAGAACAGAGAGAGATAAGAATGTGAACGGGATGTTTTGCAGCCTAGTTTGATTTATAGTCTCAAAGAAACCTGCTATGTTTGTGCCATGTACGCATGCGTCTGCTGTCACTGGGCAGAGTAGACACGATGAGTTATAGGCTAACGTTGTGGAATGTTGTGATGTAATAGAATTAATAAAAGCGCTGCTGAGGTGCGAAGGAGGAGTTACTCCTTCCACGCAAATCTCCAGTGCACTTGGATCCTTCCAGACGTCTCCCGAGTATTTATTGCCTCATAAATACTTCTTCAGCACTTCAAGGTGTTAAGGCTGGTTCCGACATTTGGTGCCCCGTGTGAGGCTCAGAAGAGATAAAAAGACAAGATAACTTGATTTACAGCTTGGACTTCAGCCACTCTCGCCCGGCCAGGGTTAAGGTACCTAACTAATCATCTGGACAAGATCCCAGGGTGAGTTGAAGTGTCAAGTTAGACCACACACACACTGTAGTGAAGATGGGGTCTACGTTAAGTGCTGCTCAGACTGATTTAGTGCTTGAAAATCACTCCACTCCGCTTCAAAGACATTTTATTCATCCGGACAAGGATCCCATCGGTGGATGTGATTTGTCAAGTAAAGAGCACACAGAGACTGAGAAAATGGGTTGTTCCTTATCAGCTGGCCCAGCCAGCCTCAGAAAATATTTACACTGTCTTCTTTCCAAAGAAGGACTTGTTGTTAGAAAATCTGATGTTTCTGATTTGGTGAAAACTATAACAGAAATTTGTCTGTGGGTTCCTGAGAGTAAAACTTTAACAATACAAGACTGGCATAAAATAGGGAATGCTTTTCAGGATCATCCAAAAATCACAGCCAAAGTTCTGTGTACCTGGTGCAAAGTGAAAGCTTGTTTGGAAGGGCTTAAGCCCACCAACATTCTATTTAATCAGCAGACAGAAGCTGGAGCAATGCTTTCTGGAGCCTTACCTCAAATTTTGCCCCCATTGCCTTCAGGGTCATTTGCCACAACCCCTGGGAACGATCAAACTTACCATCTACCTCCTAAATCACCGGATGGCTCAGAATCGAATGAGCAGCTACTCAACAGCATTGCTCTTGTTCCAAAAATGCAGAGGCCAGCACAATTAACTACAGATCTCCAAGCTGCTGTGCTGGAGGAGGGGGGTGCAAATATCCGAGAAGGCTCAGATACAGAACATCAAGGCCAACCTCTTGTTTTTCCAGAAGGCTCAATTGGGGGAGGAGAGCTAGTTGCTTGTGGCAGATTTGATACATTCCAGACTCTGAATGAGCTGCCAAAATCAGTACCTTATGGAGCACTCTCTCAATTGTCCTCACTTGTTACAAAACCCTATAAAAAAATCCCAGAGGCTGATGAGAATTCCTTGGCTAGTTTTGTTAACACATGCCAAGATGCCATAGAACCCTATGCTGAATCTGTTAATGGACTTATGAGGGCAGTGCAGAGGCAGATTGACAGTGCTGGGGCTGGAAAGCAGTTCGCTTTTGAAAATGCTAATGAGGATTGCAAGGCAGCTTTGACACCTATCTACAGCAATCCCACCACTGATATTCAATCTATGCTCCAAGTGTGCCAAAATGTGGGGTCTCAATCCTATGCTACCTGCCTCCTGGTGGCTGCAGTTCAAGTTGCTCAAGGATTATTAAATCCAGCAGCGTCATTACATGCCCTGCCTATATACTGGAAATATGGATGACATTCTGCTGGCTGAAAGTGGACATTAAGTCATCATATGGATTTTTTTTAGTAACAAGTGTTTCAAGAATATGGCTTATGATTGCACCAGAAAAGATTCTACGTCAAAGTCCTTATATGTATTTAAGGCACAAGCTTTCCACAGCTTCATCAATTCCAGTTTTTCCACAATTACAGCTTTTAAAGACATTGACATTTATACAATTGCAAAGTACATTGGGAAGCATTAATTAGGCTACAACCATGGAACTCTCACCTTTATTTTTAGCACTTGCTGGACATTCATCTCCTGCAGAAAAGATTGAAGTCTACCTTTGAAGAAATTGCTGTCGTGGAATGGATTCATCTACCACATTCTTTTTAAAAGAACTTGTACTCAAAGATTATAGCAATCTCTGACTTGTTTTTAAAATCCAGAAGTAATCCAATCCAGTTAACAGGAAAAGATATTAATCTTGTTTATTTTCCCTTTTCACAGGTTGTTGCAGACTACTTCAAAGTTCCAAATAGCTTTTGAGGGTTTTCTGGGAACAATTCTTTGTAACACCCCCCCAAAGATAAATGTTTGTTGTTGTTTTTTCAAACGCCTTATTACTAATAGCTTGTTTTTTCCATACCCTTTGCAAAACGTGTTAACTCTTTTTACAGATGGATCTCCAGGGTGTGGGAAGTGAACTTTACTGATTTACAGTCATCAGCCCAGTGGTCAAAATTGGCTGCTGTAATTTTAGCATTTCAGTTGTTTGAAAATAATGATTTTACTCTTGTAGTAGATACTTAATATGTGTTCAGATTAATGATGCATTTACTTTTGTTTTATTTGGTTCCATTTATTGACAGAGTTGTATGAGATGTTTTGTCAGTTGCAGTTTTTATTACAGGAGAGAAGAGTTTTGTCACATTCGTTCCTACTTTGGCCTACCAGGGATGTTGGTGAAAGGAAATGCACGTGCAGATGCAGCTCTTTGGAATAATGTTTTTTCCTTGTTTGACAATCCTATTCAGTCACATGCTGCATTCCATCAGTCTGCAAAGACTTTGCATAGAATATTTTCCACCCAGATGTTACAAGCAAGAGACATTGTATCTGCGTGTTCTTCTTATTGTAAGACTTCTATTAGCTTTCTTATGATGCAGTGAATTTTCAAGAAGCTCAGGCCAACCAGGTTTGGCAATTGGATGTGATTCATGTTGTCAGCATTAGCTCCTCTCAACAGTTACATCTCACCATAAATACATCTTTGGGTTTTATCTGGACTATGCCCATGAAAGAAGAAACATCATGTCATATTATTCAACATTGTATTTGAGCTTTTGCAGTTATGGAGGCCAGGATGCTTAAAAATGGACAATGCACCTGGCTATGTTTTTACAGCATTTGCAGATTTTTGTCAATTGTGGGGAATGAAATTAACTCATGCTATTCCTTTCAATTCAACAGGTCAAGCTATTGTGGAGAGAGCTCATTTGATCTTTAAATCGCTATTGTATTGCCAGACAGAGGGGAAAGGGATTCCAACAGCAGATATTCCCACAGTCATGGCTAGAGTGCTTTATGCATTAAATTTGTGTTTATTCCCCATAACAGGGTCTCATATTCCTGTTGAGCTTTATTTTAGGTCAGAAGAACAACTGCCTAGACCACTTGTCACCTATCAGAAGTTTCCTTATCCTGAATGGAAAGGTCCTGTCCCCCTGATCACCTGGGGAAGAGAATATATTGCAGTAGTATTAAAGAAAGCACTTCTATGGATTCCCCCAACGTGGCAGGGTGCTCTGTGGATCCCTGCTTGATGTGTCAAACCATGGCGTAAAGAATTTGGATTGTTTTTATAATCTCAATGTTAAGAGTAACAGTTGGAGATGGAAATGTAATTCTGAAATGAAAGACAAATGTGGAAACAACAGAAAATTATAGTTATGGTTTGAAAGATGGTATATTTTTGTTTGTAAACATAGTGCTTATAAGGTTTTGTTTTCTTATTAGAGAAGCATATGTACTCTAATTGCTCTTAGTCCTTATGACATTTATACTGTTAAGCATTCTGATATTATGGTATCATATAATCCTCACTCACACACATATATATGTATAAGCAAGCACTGAATAAGTTACAGATAGTATTATTGGATGTTATAAGTTCTTATTCTTACTATGATTTTTGTTAGTAATGATTTGATATTGTTAACCATTTCTAAAGATATAGAATTATTTACTAATGCTTTAAAAATAGCTATTGCTGCTTTGCTAATTGAAATGAATTTTGTAATGAATACTGTTTTTTAGAATTGTCTTGGTTTAGATTTCTTATTTTTATAGAATGAGGTTTTATATCTTTTTTAATCAATCTTGTTGTTTTTATATAAGTGAATCAAAGGTTATAGAGGAAGCCCTGGTAAAAATATGATCCTGGTTTCAAAATTGGGAGTAGTTGGGAAATTTTGTAATGGCAGTGATTATAATACTTATATTACTAATAATTTGTTGTTGTTTTATACAATGTATTCCTTCATTAATCAATGTATTTAGGTTATGTAATTAATGTTTTCCTTTAGCCTTAATAGTTGAAAAAATAAATAAAAACAGAGGAGATGTAGGGATTCAGTTTTAACAGCAGAGAATTAAACTGCGCCACAGATTGTAATTCATTCAGTTTAAGTACAGAAAAAAATGTGTTGGAATGCAACTAGAGAACAGAGAGAGATAAGAATGTGAACGGGATGTTTTGCAGCCTAGTTTGATTTATAGTCTCAAAGAAACCTGCTATGTTTGTGCCATGTACGCATGCGTCTGCTGTCACTGGGCAGAGTAGACACGATGAGTTATAGGCTAACGTTGTGGAATGTTGTGATGTAATAGAATTAATAAAAGCGCTGCTGAGGTGCGAAGGAGGAGTTACTCCTTCCACGCAAATCTCCAGTGCACTTGGATCCTTCCAGACGTCTCCCGAGTATTTATTGCCTCATAAATACTTCTTCAGCACTTCAAGGTGTTAAGGCTGGTTCCAACACGGCGGGTTTGTGCTGGGGGCAGGGTTGCTCGCCCTTTGACAAGGCGGGGTCCGTGGGTGACCCCAGGGGCTTGTCTGGTTAGGATTCATCCCTGCCGAGTTCACAGATTAATTGAATTTAATAAAGCGGCCCGGTTTAAACCCAATACTTTGTGTCTGTCTCTTATTTCGACTGTGGGGGCAAGGCTCGGCCCTCCCAGCCAAGCCGGCGCAGCAGGCGTTCGGGCTGGGGGCCGCTTTTGCCCCCGCGGAAGAATGAGGGCAGTGATTGACAGCAGATGTCAATCCGGGGCTAGTGAGGGGCGTGGTGTCAGGGGTATATAAACCTTGGCACCGCCCCCGACGGAGTGTGGCAGTCTTTTGGCTCTCTGCCCACCCACCCTCCCTTGGCAGTACAGGTTTCAACCGGTCACCCTGTTGGGGGCCAGGTAGGAATTTTTTCAGCTTCACATAATTGGCCCATGTGGAGTTGTTTTTCGCCTACCTTGTACTGCCTTTTAGTGCTAGGTTATAGGTAGGTTATAGGTTGGTCGCTAGCCGGGGATGTGTTGGCCACAGTGTTTTCAGGGGAGCACCTATGGCCTAGCACCTGTGGTGCGGGTGGTCTGTATGAACCGCAGATGGGCTAGACGGCTCAGTGCGGGGAATGCAGACCACGGGGAGCCTCACCTCGGGCGGATCTTTCCATGGGGGATCGATGCTAGCCCAGGTGGAGAAAGGCTGAGGCCTGGCCGCTCAGTTACAACCCGAATACGGCGGGTTTGTGCTGGGGGCAGGGTTGCTCGCCCTTTGACAAGGCGGGGTCCGTGGGTGACCCCAGGGGCTTGTCTGGTTAGGATTCATCCCTGCCGAGTTCACAGATTAATTGAATTTAATAAAGCGGCCCGGTTTAAACCCAATACTTTGTGTCTGTCTCTTATTTCGACTGTGGGGGCAAACTGAACTTTCTCACCTGCGCTGCAGTCATTAAAAGCAAAACAGTGAAACCTTCCTAAGTGAGGGGAATCTGGGTGGGGCTTGCCTGCTTTCTGGCATCACCCACTAATCTTGAAATTGTATCCAGATCCCAAATTATGACAATTTGAACTGGGATTTTATGTTTGCAGGAATGGAGAAAATAGAGATGGGGGAAAACTTTATAAGAATGATAAAGGCAATATATACTGAACAACGTGCAAGGTTATGTATAAATGCAGATCTTACAGAAGAAATAATAATCAGCAACAGTACAAGACAAGGTTGTCCGCTTTCACCTTTGTTGTTTATAATGACTCTTGAAATTTTATTGATGCAAATACAAGATGATAAAGAAATAGAAGGGTTGAGAGTTAAAGGAGAGTTAAAGGATTTATTTACAAATATAGAGCATTTGCAGATAATATAATGTTTATAAATGAAAATCCTACACAAGTAACACCTTTGTTGTTAGCTAAAATACAAGAATATGGAGAACTGACAAGATTTTATGTTAATAAAAATGCAAGTAAATAAACAAAAGGAGTTGCAGAGACTAACAGGATGTGAAGTTACCTCTAAAGTAAAATATTTGGGTGTGGAAATAATGAAGAATATTGACCTGTTCAAAAATAACTATGAAAAGCTATGGCGTAAAATAGATGAAGATATGATAAAATGGAATAAGCTTAACTTGTCATTGCTTGGAAGAATAGCTGCAATTAAGATGAATATTTTGCCGAGAATAATGTATTTGTTTCAAACTATTCCGATTGTGAAAGACAGTAAACAATTTAACAAATGGCAAAGGAAGATTTCAGAATTTGTATGGGCTGGGAAGAAACCAAGGATTAAAATGAAAGTTGTAATAGATGCTAAAGAAAGAGGAGGATTCCAATTACCAGATTTAAGATTATATCATGAAGCAGTTTGTTTAGTGTGGATAAAAGATTGGGTGACGCAGTTGAATAAAAAAACTTTTAGTGTTGGAAGGTCATGGAAATAAATTCGGCTGGCACGCTTATATGTATTATGGGAAGAAAAAGATGGATAGATTTTTCTCTCACCATTATATAAGAAATAATTTGTTGAATACCTGGATGAAATATAAGAAATATGGTGATGAAAGAAAACCATTATGGATAGTGCCAGCAGAAGTGATAAAAATAACAGCTGAGACAGGTAAGGAAAAATGTCTGTCATACAATCAACTGTTAAAAATACAAAGTGGCAAAATAGAATTGAAAACTGCTGTGGAGTTGAATAACAAATACGATTGGTTTCAAATGCAACAAATAAAGAGTTTGGTGGAAAATGATATTAAAACTGAAGGAATAAGGCGAGAGTAAGCAGAAATGGAAAAAGTTCTGCTTGGAGATAATAAAAAATTAATTTCAAAAACTTATGTTACTTTTAAAATGGTCTACAGAAGATGAAGTAGTGAAATCTCAAATTATTAAATGGGCAATAAATGTAAATAAAGAAATACAGATGGATACATGGGAATATTTATGGAAGAACTCTATGAAACTTTCAACGTCAGAGAATTAAAGAGAACTGTTTTAAAATGATGTATAGATGGTATATGACTCCTAAAAAATTGGCAAAGATGAATAACAAGATGCCAGACAGATGCTGGAAATGTAAAAAACATGAAGGTTCTTTCTACCATATGTGGTGGACTTGTGAAAGAGCGAAAAAGTATTGGCAGATGATCCAACAAGAAATTTCTAGGATCTTGGGATATAAATTCAAGAAAGCTGCAGAGACTTTTTTGTTGGGATTACAAATGGAAAAAATTCCAAAAAGAGATAGAACTATAATTTGGTACTTGCTTTCAGCTGCTAGGACACTATATGCGCAGTTATGGAAGCAAGAAAAAATACCAGAAAAATGGCATTGGATTGTAAAAGTTATTTCATGGAGTGAGATGGACAAATTAACAAGAACTTTAAGAGACTATGATTTAGAAGATTTTAAAAGGGAGTGGAAAAAAATGTAGAAGTTATGTAGAAGACGAGTGGAAAGTAAAAGGACTTTGGACAATTTTTGATAATGATTAAACTTTAGAAGAAAGAAGAATATTAATTTTAGTTCTTAGGAATTAAGGGTACCTTTTAATGTTAGTATTTTGAGTAAATAACACTGGCGGGGGTCAAGTAACAGGGGGAGGGGTGATTAGAAAGAAGCATATGGGATAGATTAAAAGAAGTTATTAATGGAAATTGTTACCATATGTTATCAATAAAATTGTTCAAAAAGAAACAGATCCCAAATTATGTGGGTAAGACAACGATGAGGAAAATGCCCCTGCATCTCCATGCTAGGGTTGCCAAGTCCAATTGAAGAAATATCTGGGGAGTTTGGGTGTGAAGCCAGGAGACATTAGGGGTGGAGCCAGGAGCAAGGGTGTGACAAGCATAATTGAACTCCAAAGGGAGTTCTGGTCATCAAATTAAAAGGGACCTCACACCTTTTAAATGCCTTCCCTCCATTGGAAATTATGAGGGATAGGGGTGCATTCTTTTGGGGCTCATGGAATCGGACACTCTAGTCTAATCTTTTTGAAACTTGGAGGGTCTTTGGGGGAGAGGCATCAGATGCTATGCTGCAAATATGGTGCACGTACCTCAGAAAACAGCCTCCCCCAAGGACCCGCAGATCAATTCTCCATTATACCCTGGAATCAGTCTCCGTAGGGGAATAATGGAGTGCCCAGCAGACATTCCCCCTCCCCACTTTCTGATGACCCTGAAGTGGGGGGCCCCTCCAAACTGGGGGATCCCCTGCCCCTACCTGGGGATTGGCAACCCCACTCCATGCATGTCCAGTTAAAGACGACAGATGGCAGATGTTGAGAAAGGCCGTTCCTTCCCTGCTTGAAATTCTGCTTCCAGTCAGAGTAGACAATACAGAAATAGATGGACTAGCGGTCTGATTCAGTATATATGAAATATTGAAAAGAAATTATAGCACAACTGATAAGAGCACGTTGCCAATTTCCAGTTTGGTAGTCAAAACAAAGGACAGCAGTATGGAGAATACAAAACAAAAATATACCACTCCAGGCACAACAAGAAACAATTTAGTAATTTAGTAATTGCCAGTCATTTGTGTACAAATATGTATACAACATACAAATCCTAAATACAGACTACAGTATGTCGATCCAGTATGCCGTTTCAAATTTTTGTCAGCTCCAAAGACGAATAAATTTAATCAAAAAAACTTATAGTCTTGTTTGTTGCTATCACTTTGAAATGGAACCAAACCAGACTCCAAAGCACTTACAATCTTAATGATTATCGCTTTTGAAATGGGGCCAAACCAGACTCCAAGGAACTTGCAGTCTTATTTTCAAGAACTTGTTTTTATATGGGAATCACTGCAAACATTCACCAGTAGCTGAAGCCTACAATGATTATACAAGGAAAGATAGCAACATACCAGTTGTTTCCAACTTTCTTGGCTTTGATGCTATTCCTTTATATAGAACTTTAACGATCAGACTCAAAAGTTCCTGGCATGAAGAGACAGATAATTTTTGTGTTTGTTTTTTTTAATATACATTTATAAAATACAGTTTACATATTTTATTGTGTGGCTTTATAACTTATTTATACAGGGTTAGATCCAACCAGGTTTTTCACAAGTAAAAGAGGAGGAGCCAGGCAGGTCTGAACATTTTGGTGAATTCATTAGTCATGTAAGGTGCCAGACATTAAGGGGCATCAAATTAGATGGAATTTATTTCTGTATTAACCCCCCCCCCGATATATCAGGGGTGGCCAACGGTAGCTCTCCAGATGTTTTTTGCCTACAATTCCCATCAGCCCCAGCCATTGGCCATGCTGGCTGGGGCTGATGGGAGTTGTAGGCAAAAAGCATCTGGAGAGCTACCATTGGCCACCCCTGTATGTATTATCTCTGGTGGTGTATGGAAAGTACCATCAAGATGCAGCTATCTTCTGATGATCTCAGAGGATTTTCAAGACAAGAGATGTTAAACACTAAAGGTAAAGGTAATCCCCTGTAAAAGCACCAGTCGTTTCTAACTCTGGGATGATGTTGCTTTCACGTTTTCATGGCAGACTTTTTTATGGAGAGGTCTGCCATTGCCTTCCCCAGTCATTTACACTTTACCCCCAGCAAACTGGGTACTAATTTTACCGACCTCGGAAGGATGGAAGGCTGAGTCAACTGTGAGCCATCTACCTGAACCCAGCTTCTGCAGGGATCGAACTCAGGTTGTGAGCAGAGATTGGACTGCAGTACTGCAGCTTTACCACTCTGTGCCACGGGGCTCTTACTGTTAAACACTACATCCATACAATTGGTAGGAGTTTTGGCAGATGCAACTTACACACAAGGGTAAAAAACAAACAGCATCCTCTGAAGTAGTAGACAATACAGAGTAGACAATACAGAACTAGATGGACCAGCGATCTGATTCCGTATACATGAAATGCCGAAAAGAAATTATAGTGCAACTTCTACAAGCATGGTTGCCAGTCTCCAGGTGGGTATATAAAAAGTTTTAAATGTATATACTAGCCTTATTTTGTGAAAGATCTCAGATGTTAAGCAGGGTTAGCCCTGCTTGGTATTCGGATGGGAGGCTTCCAAGGAAGATCCAGGTTGTGATGAGGCAGCAGGCAATGGCTGAATGTCTCTTGCCTTGAAAACCCTATGGCAGAGGTGGCCAATGGTAGCTCTCTGGATGTTTTTTGCCTACAACTCCCATCAGCCCCAGCCAGCATGGCCAATGGCTGGGGCTGATGAGAGTTGTAGGTAAAAACATCCGGAGAGCTACCGTTGGCCACCCCTGCCCTATGGGGTCACCATAAGTCAGCTGTGACTTGACAGCACTTTCCATTACCATAGTTACCAACACTTTGGGACCCAGGACCCAGATGTAATTTTTCAGTCATTTGAAGGAAATTTGTTCAGAATTCCATCAATTCCAGAATTTAAACAACCACCTTTAGGGTGCATTTATCTAATGCAATGTCATTATGAGTACAATGTCATTCAGTGTCCTTTTAGTGACCCTGGTGGTTGATCATCCATCTAGAAATGAAATCCACTCTGGTAATTTCCAACATAAATCTGTTTGATTAAACTTTGAAGCCAAGATGGAAGTAAATGTTTTTGCATTCTGTTTTAAGACATTGGTCTGGTACAGCCTGCGAGGGTATTTTACTTAGCATTTTTAAGAATTACTGCCAGTTTTGCTTCCTTTCAGGTACTGGTGGTATAGTCTGTCATGGGAGCAGTCACTCTCTCAACTAAGTGTACCTCACAGGCATATTGTTTGGAAGATAAAACGGAGGAGGGGAAAACAGTGTGGTCAGCCGCTTCGGATCTCCCCTGCGAAGGAAAACAGGATATAAATAAATATTATTTCTTTATATATTCACTGTAAATAATTCCAGAGGGGCGGCCACCTTGGTGTGTTGAAACAAAAATAACCAAGAATCTTGAGAATCTTTAACAAAACTAAGTTGGAATAAAACAGTCGTTCGTGCCAGAAGACTCCCTTTTCACACAGCCATGTCCAGGAGTCCTCTGCACCTTATTGCCTTCATCTCCACATGCCCAGAGGCAACCAGGGTCAGTGCTGAAAGCGTTTTAATTATTGACAAATATTGCCCCTTTATTAGGGGGAAGATGATGGGTAGGCGTGATAGCCTGTCTGTAGTTGCAGAAGAGAGGAAGAGTCCAGTAGCACCTGGAAGACTAACTACATTTGAGGCAGGGCAGGAACCTTCGTGAGTCACCACTCACTCCGCCAGAACAGGGCCAGATCTTTGCAAGAAGAAGCCCCGAGGCTCCTCCTCCTCCCCCGCGCCATGAGGTAGCGGGGGGCTGGGCAGAGGGTTTGTGGCGCCCTCCTTCCGCTCTCATGGCCACTCTAGCTGAGTCCGTCTCGGTGGTTTGGCGGGTCTTCCAGCCACGCCCCCCTTCCCCCTGGCTGGCTGGTTCGCCGCTGTGCCTGGGCAGCCCCCCTTCCAACTGTTGCTGCTGCTGCTGGGGTGAGCCCGGGCCCCTGGGGCTTGGGAGTTGTTGCCACGTGTTTGCTTCTGCGAGGCAAGGCGCGGGGTGGGGAGCCTCTTTCTTCCTCTGGCGTGAAGGATGGCTCCAGGGTCTCCAGCAAAGCTCTTGCCTGGAGGGGGCTGGTTCCAGTGCGAGGGGGCCACTTTCGGGGAGGCGGAGCGCACGGGCGGCTTAGCGCAAAGAGGGCTCGGCCTGGGGGGATCCTTGCAAAGTTCTTGCAAGCGCCCGCTTGGAAGTGTTCTTTTTGGAACTGAATGCAACGTGGGAAGCGTTTCCCCGTGGGGATCGGGAAGGAGAGCTTCCCCACCCCCACCCCCGGTTTTGCATGTGCGCTGGGCGTGTGCGTGTGTGTTCCCGGAGTCTTGTTCTTTAGGAGGGCCTGATATGTTGCCTTTGCAAGGGGCTTTGTTAGGATGAGCTGTCTGGGGAGAGGGTGGGGGGAGTGTTCTTCTCGTGGGTGGGGGGTGCGTGTGGGTGCATGAATGACACAGGCGAGTCCCGGAGTTGGGAGGGGTAACATTAGTGCTGTTAAGTAACTGTTAGAAACAGGAGGCTTGTGATACTTTGCAAACTGTTCACAAATTTTTGAATTCTAGCTTGAGCTTTTCATGGAGCAGAGCCCACTTCTTCAGATGCAATGAGTGGATCTTCGTTATGCAGTCATTTTAGGTAGGAGGCATGAAAACAAACATACAGCACGGTCAGAAGGGCATGAAATACAGTATGAAGTGTAGTTATGTAATATTCTGATCTAATCTGAGGAAAATACAAAGACCCTTCACTTTTTATGCTAAGTTATTTAATACTTGCAATGGGTGGAGAGGGACAGGTTTCTTGAACGCAATAGAGACTCTCAAGCTTTTTGAGCCTGCAGGCACGTTTGGAATTCTGATATGGCACAAGTAGTGTAGCGGCAAAAATGGCTGCTGCAGGAGGCGGAGCCAGCCACAAAATGATTGCCATGGCTTAACTTCAGTAATGCAGGTATAGATCCTTGTGCTGTGTTGGAAGCTGCTGCCAAGCAATATTTTTTAAAAATCTCACAGCCAATCACATCTCCCATCAGGGCATTATTTTTTGTAGCATTTTAGGCCACACACCTCTGATGTAGCCAATCCTCCAAGAGCCTACAGGGTTCTTTTTACAGGGCCTACTGGAAGCTCTTGGAAGATTGGCTACATCAGGGGTGTGTGGTCTAATAGGCAAAGGAGTTCCTGCTACAAAAAAAAGCTGTGTCTCACATAGTCATTCAGAAGCCTTGGTGGGTGCCATGGCGCTCCTGGTCACCAAGTTGGGGACACCTTGACCTACAGAATGGCAAAAATCCCAAATTCTGGTTCAGCCCAGTGTTGTTTTGTATTTGAGTTTTACATTACTGGGGTGGGGGGGGTGCATTTCCACCTACCCAAGCTGAAAATATGCCCGGAAAATAACCAGTTTGGTGTAGTGGTTAAGTGTGCGGACTCTTATGTGGGAGAACCGGGTTTGATTCCCCACTCCTCCACTTGCACCTGCTGGAGTGGCCTTGGGTCATCCATAGCTCTGGCAGAGGTTATCCTTGAAAGGGCAGCTTCTGGGAGAGCCCTCTCAGCCCCACCCACTTCACAGGGTGTCTGTTGTGGGGGAGGAAGATAAAGGAGATTGTGAGACTCTTAGACTCTTCGGAGTGGTGGGCGGGATATAAATCCCAATATCTTATTATTATTATTGGTATTTTTCGGGCATATTTCAGCTTCCCAAATATATTCAGGTTTTCTCAGTAAAACAAAGCAAAAAAAATGGCTGTGGTTGGCTTCTCTTGCAGTCTGGTTTAAACTGGGGTGCAAGAGAAGCCAGCCCAAGATCAGCTGGGTCGGTGGGAAGTTGAGAGCTCCCCGTCATGCAGCATTGCACTGCCTTCTGCTGCACAGTTCCTGGGCAGCAGGAGAGGGAAGCCCAGCCAGGATCACTGCCTGTAGGGAGCCTTTCTAAATGTTAAATTGGATTTTTAAATCAACCTTCCCCCACCTTGCACGGGACTCAGGGCAGTTTACAACAGTTTAAAACAAGTTAAAACCATAAAACTATCTATAAAACATTCAGAACACTTAAACATATTAAAACAAGATGGCAGTGCTAGCATTCAGTAATTGGGTGGGGGGGAAGGGAGGGTGCCAGATGTAAAGAACCATTACTGGCCTCAATCAAAGACTTGGTAGAACATCTCTGCCTTACATGCCCTGAGAAACTTTAATAACTCAGGCTGGGCACTGACGGCAGAAAATTCCAGCAGGCTGGTCATGGTCAGCTGGATAACTTTGGGGCTGGGGATCTCTAAAAGGTTCTTATCTGCAGTTCTTAATGCCCTTTAAGGGACATACCAAAAGAGATAGTCTTGCCACTTCTACTGCTCAGTTTAAACTGGGTAGTAGGTGAAGCCAAGCCAGCCCTGCAATCAGACTGGTGTGTTTTTTTTACCAGCATTTTACGGTTCTGTTCTCCTGTACCCGTACATTTTCAGGAATCCTGACGTTTTTGGGGGTTCAATAGGTCTGAACCAAAAAAAACCAGTAAAAAAAATCACACAGCCCTACTAATCACATTTCACTTTTTATCTCCTACACAGTGACAGCCCTCTCCTTGCATCTGAAGAAGGGAAGTTCTCAACAGCTTATTTTGGAATAAAGTTTTGTTAGTGTTTAAGGTGCCCCAAGACTCCTGTTTGCATGCACTGAATTGGGCTAACAGGGTGACCCATTTTGAAATGAGCTATTAGAGGCTGTTGAAAGAGTATGGAACATTGTCTAAAACATACCAGTAGGGAGTCTTGGAAAATCTGAGCTCTGGCTGCTGTCTGGCCAAAAACAAACCCGAACTAAGGAAATAGCGTATTGTAGAACTAAGGAAATAGCATAGAGTTTGTATTCCAAAGAGCGATTGTTTGGAGCAGTGGGGGGAACACACAAAGTGACTGTGGCTGTGGTGTGGGCTCTGCTTGTCTAAACTAGTCAGAGTGATTCCAACTGGTGAAATCATTATTTGAGGAGAGGGGAAAGGGTTCTACGATGTACACCAGTGGGTCTGGTTTTCAGAGGGACAGATAGATGGTCGTGGTGCATTTTGTTGCGCAGGAGAGAGTTAATTAAGTTAGTGGTCTATGACAATTCAGATTCTCTTCTACCGTTTGATTCGTTATTGCCCGGGATTTTCTGTACATACAATCACTATGATGAATTGGAATCCCTTTACCTGTAAGCCAGCCTTGTGTGGGTGTGTGACTATTTTTATGCCATCAGGGTAGTGATGAGAACGCAATGGCTGTAGAGTGTTATGGAGCCAGGAGTGAATAACAGTGTGCCCTGGTCTGAACATATGCCCAAGTAGTGCTGGGTAAATGGGGATCCTTTGAGATTCAATGGAACTGGGGGATGCTAGAGGCATGATAGAAAATCCCTTTGAGGAGTTAACAGCAGAGATGGTGATTTTGGCTTGTCATGCAGAAAAGTGGAAGTTCCCCTTTTTGCACAATTATGAATGGCATTTGAGCCAGAGTTGCCAGTTTTGTGTTAGGTAGTACTTGGAGATTTTTAGGGGTGGAGCCTGAGGAGGGCAGGGTTTGGGGAGAGGAGGGACTTCAGTGGGTGTAATGCCATAGAGTCCACCGACCAAAATAGCCATTTTCTCCGAGTGAACTGATCTCTGTCACCTGGAGAGCAATTGTAATAGTGAGAAATTTCCAGCCACCTCCCTGGAGCTTGGCAACCCTAATTGAAGCCATGCTGGTGCGTGTTGCCTCCAGCTGGCCAGGCCTCCACATGTCCAGAAACACTTTCTCGTCATAGTATTCTCTGTCTAAGATGTCATATTGAAATTAGTTTTTGAGACATTAAGATGCAAGGTCAACAGTAACTAAGACTGGATTTTTTAAAAAGGGAAGGAAAGCACTCAAGTCAAGTCAGCATCTTCCAATAAGAAGGAACCAAGTCTTTAATGTACTGTACCTGCCTCCCGTAAGGGGAGGGGGCAGTGGAGTTAGGCTTATTACTGGAGGGAGAATCTATAGGTGCTGGAGCAATCATCAAAGAGCATGGTGTAGTACTTTGGAGTGTCTGACCTTGCAGGGTTGTTGTGAAGATAAAAAGAAGGGAGACCCATGTGTGCTGCCCTGGGTTCCTTTTAAGTAAAGAGAGAGGTAAAAAAAATGCATTGGATAGATATAAAGATACGTCAGTGGGGGGTGTAGATCAAGATGGCTAGTCACGTTAGTCTGTAGCAGCAGAAAAGAGTAAGAGTCCAGTAGATCATTAAAAGACCAACAAAATTTGTGGCAGGGTATGAGGTTTCACGAGTCACAGCTCACTTCTTCAGATACAGCTAGAATGTGAGTCCATCTGTCCTATATATGGGAAAGTGAAGTGATTTCAGACGCTGAATGACGATAACGCACAAATGACAATAGTAGGTGAATAACAAGAGCAGGCACGATTGGATTAGGCGTGATATGCAGAGGCATAGTAGGTGTGAAGAGATCTGCATTGGTAATGAGAAAGGAAACCTAGATCTTGATTAAGTCTGGATGAATGCATTATATTGACTTCATTATCTAGGGAGTGTGTGTGTGACATGAAAAATATGCCAGTTTATAGAAGCACAAAGTGATCTGAACTGTGGGGCATGAGAGGAATGGCCAACCTTCTAACTAACTGCCTTTGTTTCCCTTGATCTTTTTTAAAAGCCTTTGTGGCCTCTTGGTAGGAGGGGGGCTGCCAAGATGGCCATGGGGGTTCAGGACCAGTACGAGCCAGTGGCAGAGATCGGCATTGGGGCTTATGGCACCGTCTTCAAAGCCCGAGACCTGCAGAGTGGCAAGTTCGTGGCCCTCAAGAATGTTCGGGTGCAAAGCAACGAGAACGGGCTGCCGCTGTCGACTGTGCGCGAGGTGGCCCTGCTGAAACGGCTGGAGAACTTTGAGCATCCCAACATTGTGCGGTGAGGACATGAGGACCAATGAGCCCGACCATCTTGGGAGGGGAGGAATATAAGGGCAAAAAAAGAGCCTTACTGGATCAGACCAGTGGTTCATCACACAGTCCAGAGCTCCCCATTTCCCCCCTTTTTCTTTTCTTTTTTTGTATTTGTGTGTTGGTGTGTGTGTGTGCACTTGGAAGTTGTGGTGACCCCTGGTTACTGGCCCCTACCGAGACCCTGAAGGATATTCAGATATTCAGACCCTGAAGGATACTCTCAACTTCTGGTATTCCAAGGAGGTCTCCCATCCAGTTGCTTATCCGAATCAACCCTGCTTAGATTCTGAGATCTGACAAGCTCATTCTTTCTGAGTCTGAAGGTACTTTAGAAATGCTGAGGAAAGTCTACCATAAAACGGCTGCCACACAAGGTAATCCTAAAATGGCTGCCATGGGGGCCAGGGCCAGTCACAAAATATTGGGATGTTGCAAGGCAAGCATCTTCCTGTGACAGGTGTAGCCATTACTGACTGGATGGTTCTTCCTGGATTCTCTGAAGCACCTCCTGCTCCAGGGAGGTGGGGGAAAACCAGGATTGGTTGTTCATTTTTGGTAAGAGATGCTTTGTCGAAGAAGCAAATGGGCTTCAAGAAACCATTGGTGGGTGCCATGGGGGCCATGATAGGAATCGCTGACCCAGTCCATCATCCTGTTCCACATAGTGGCCAAACACTTACCCTGAGGAACCAGCAGGCAGAGCACAGTGGCCAAGGCCTTCACTGATGCTGCCTCCTAGCACTGGCATTCAGAGGGCAAGGGCATACTATGGCTAATTTCTATGAAAAAAATGATGAGGTTCAAGGATGCCTTAGAACTTTGGGCAACCTTCCTTTTAATCCCAAACATATCGGGAAGGAGGTTGTGCATTCTTCAGATGCTTGAGTGCGTGGGATGTTCCAAGGCCAGGATGCATCATTGAAAATAACAATTCAGGTCTGTGGCATGGCTTAAATCAAGCCCTTCTTGGCCGATGAAATCTTGCCACCCATTAAGTCAGGAGTGCTTATCCAAGGCTGTGTCCTTCTCTGGCAATATCTCATTTCCCAAAGTCTGAAGACTACTCGGCAATAGATTGATGATAACTTTTCTGTTTACACTAATAGAGCACAAAGTCCTTCATAAGAACAAGTGTAGCCTGTGGTGTCTGGGCTTGGATTGTTGAAATGGCAGGTTTCACTTGAGGGGATGTGGGGGAGATGTTTTGTTCAGAGAGGACACATCTGCCTTTGGTTCAGAGCTTAGAACCAGCCATCTCAATGCTGAGACACCCTTTTTTGGGAATTGTCAGGCTTTTCTCTCCCTTTCAGACTTTCCATCTTCTAGGACACAGGAAGCTCACATGCTTTAGCAACTCACTGGCTGCTGTAGCCCATTGAAATCCCAGGGAAAGATCTGCTCTAGGCAGTTTTTAGTTTAGTTTATCTTATACAGGCTTTTCCTCTGTGTGCTTCTTAGCAGACAGCTTCATTGCTGGTTCTGAGTGGTGCCTTTCCAAGGCAGCTTTGATCCGGCCCTGGGCAGGCTGTGGTCGGGACAGGAACAGGAGGAAGGTGTGTGCATGTAGTCCGTCTGCCTGCCATCTCTGGGGTGACTTAAACTGCCCATTTGTAATCACCCATACTAGCCTTGTTAATTGGTATTTCTGGGATTCTGGACCTTGAAAATGGGCGGGAGCTACATCTAAGGGACAAACCAGAAGATAACCACATCCCTGAGGCTGCCAAACATTGCGGCACCATTTTAGAGCTTAGCATTTAACTTTTCAAAACACTATGGAGGCTCAGCCCTGCTGGTCTCCCATCAGGCCCCATGCCATTTTGGAAAGTTAAAAAACTATCTCTCAAATGGCTCCATGTGCTCTGTAGAGGGTTGGGGGAACACAGTTATCGAACAGTCTGGCCCACAACTGTCCTAATTCTCAACGTTTCCTGGATTGTCTCCACACCCATTGACTGCCTTCTCCAGTACAAGCTTTGTTCATCTGCCCAAACCCTACCAGCTTTCTTGAGTGGGCAAAACAAAAGAAGCAGACAATTGGCTGACCATTGGCCTGTGCTAATTCAAACCTCATCATGACAAACCTGCAGAGCTTCCACTGTTATCAAGTAGGAAAGGTAAGGTCCCCTGTGCAAGCACCAGTCGTTTCCCACTCTGGGGTGATGTTGCTCTCACAGTGTTTTCACGGCAGACTTTTTATGGGGTGGTTTGCCATTGCCTTCCCCAGTCATCTACACTTTCCCCCCAGCAAGCTGGGTACTCATTTTACTGACCTCGGAAGGATGGAAGGCTGAGTCAACCTTGAGCCGGCTACCTGAAAACTCAGTTTCCGCCGGGGATTGAACTCAGGTCGTGAGCAGAGCTTAGGACTGCAGCACTGCAGCTTTAACACTCTGCGCCACAGTTATCAAGTAACACTCTGCATTATCAAGTAAGTCAGATCCAAATTCAGGCCCTCTGCCTCCAAGGCCTACAAAGTGGGAGTGACCTGGACTGGCTATTCCATTCCGCCATCTGTGGCATCTATTAAGAAAAGTATGCAATTTACAACTGGGTTGTGTTGATTTAGGAAGGCAGTTCATAATAGAGATTAGTAAATGGTTGTGGGCAGGGCCAGAATAAGGAGAATTTCCAATGGGGGTTAGAAGTGCCACTGGAACAAAAGTGGGGAGGTGATAGGTATGATGGATGAGATATCATACATGAGGAGAAAGGGAATAATGGGCAGTGCGACCACATGGTTGGGGTAGCTCACCTTAAAGTGGACAACATCGATGGGCAGCTGAATAGAATGGTGGGGTAATGCCAGGAATGATCATTTATGAGACCATGTGCATGAAGTTGCCTTATCCTGAGTCAGACTGTTGGCTTATTGAGGTCAGTATCATCTCGCCCTGACCTGGATGGCCCAGGCGAATCAGATCTTGGAAGCTAAGCAGGTCAGTACTTGGATGGGAGACTGCTCTGCAGTAGCAGGCAATGGCAAACCACCTCTGAATGCCCCTTGCTTTGAATACCTTACACAGGGGTGCATAAACCTTATGCAGGGGTGCAATGAGTGTCATTTGTTATGAGGGCCGGATCTGATGTAAATGTGATCTTGTTGGGCCAGGCCATGTCAGGTTGGGCCAGGCCACATGTATACCTATTTAAGATTAGGTAGCAGAGAGATAAACCTTATAAAGGACACAGACAAATACAATACATACTTAAAATGTTAGCATTTATTGGTCTTAAAGGTGCTTTCTTTGAATTTCTCCCATGGGATCTAGGGAACTGAGCGAAGGAAGCTCTGGCTCTTTCCTTCCTTCCCCAAGAGAGGGAGGAGCCTCAGCCAATAGAAGGAAGAGAAACATGGCTCAGTAGCTCTGCTGTGCAGTTGCGGGAGCCTGGAAAAAAAAGCTCTGCCTTCTCCCATTCCTCCTCAATGGAGGAGGCTCAGCCAATGGAGAAAATAGAGGTTTTGTTCTGTAACTCTTGATTGAGCAAGCCTTGCAAAGCAAGCTGTTCTGCAGAAGGAAATGAGATAGGGAGAAGGAAGCAAATGACAGCCAGTCGCTCGGGCGGGTGGGGGGGGGCTGATAGGAATGTACCAATGTTTATTGCTAAATTAAAAATGATTGTTCATTTTAAATGCTGTAAGCCGTCCTGAGCCTGCTCCGGCGGGGGAGGGCGGGATATAAATAAAATTTTACATTACATTACATAGGAACCCTCTGGAGGCCTAATTTGGCCCCTGGGCCACATGTTTGACACCTCTGCCATATGAGGTTGCCATAAGTCAGCTGGGAGTTGATGGGTGCTTTCAGACAAGAGATTTGGCCTGACCTAGGAACGCCTCTCCTGTTCGATTTAAAGCCGCACGTTCACACAAACAATCTACTTTCCGAGCCCAGCCTGTCCCCAGACGCCTCCTATCTGCATTTAAAAACTACCTGGATTATCCCGGTAGCATCCCCCTGAATCGATTGTAGGTCGCATAATTGGCTGATGTCTGAATGTCCTGGCGCGACTCGTGAGCGGAAGAGCTGTGTGATCGCGCCAAGCTGTTTCCAACATAGTCAGGATGGGTTTTTTTACTAGCCCCTCTTCACAGTGCACTTGCACGCTTCTCCGCATGAGCACACACACAGGGGTCCCTCACAGAAAAACCACCCTTTCCGCAGCGGAGACAGGCTAGCAGTGTGAAGAGGGAAGCATGGATTGCTGTTGGAATCCTGCCGCTTAAATGGATCTGCCTGAGTTGGATTTTTTCGCCGGGGGATGCTATCACATCAGTTTCCCACTGTGATAGTGCCCGATGTCACTCCACCACTGTCATCTACTCAGATAGGATGTGGCTCTCCAGGGCCTTAGGTCTTTTGCACTACTGTTGCCAAATTGGAGCTGCCAGGGATCGAGCCTGGAACCTTTGGCATGATGAGCAGGTGCTGTACCAATGAGCTAGAGCCTCTCTCCCTGCCTTCTATGTATCTCCCCACTCTCGTTCCAGTTGACAATATTGGGTCTTGTAAGCTGTTTCAATTCCATCCTGTTCACCTTATCAGGACAGAGCTGTTTTGAGAATTGTGTCCCCTTCTTGTAGTACAGAAATGTTTATGAACCATCTTTCCCCTCATCCCTCTCTAGGCTAATGGACGTTTGCACGACAACACGGACTGAACGTGAAACCAAAGTAACACTGGTGTTTGAGCATGTGGATCAGGACCTTAGAGCGTACCTGGATAAAACGCCTCCCCCTGGCCTACCAGCAGAGGCAATAAAGGTAATTCTTCTGGGTCCTCGGTGGGATCATGGACCCGTTTAGGGAAAGTACCAGTTTTCTGGGCAGGTGCCTGAATATAAGGTTTCACACAACATTGCATGTGTGGGTATTGATGCAGCATGCTTTATTGCCTTGTTCAGGACATGATGCATCAATTTTTGAGTGGCTTGGAGTTCTTGCATGCAAACCGCATCGTTCATCGTGACCTCAAGCCTGAGAATATCCTGGTAACCAGTTCCGGTCAAGTCAAGCTGGCTGACTTTGGCCTGGCTCGTATCTACAGCTACCAGATGGCTTTGACACCGCTGGTAAGTCTACCTGATCTGGATCTAGCAAGAATCCCGGATGATTTTTTTTTTTAATCCACGGTTTCCTCTTGTTCAATATTGTTCAGTTGGGAGGTTCACTGCACATCAGTTCTCAGACTTTTGAGATAGTGGCTTAGGAAACCTGTTTCTTAACACTTGTTCCTGCTGGTGCAAAAGGAGATGCCCAAGAATCTTATGTTGTGGGTGGGTTATGTAAGAGGGCAGTTATGTCCCCAGCCACAGACTACAAGGCTGGACTAGCAGTCTGTGAGAATGGGAGTTGGTGTGTGCTTGCTGGATGTTATGGGAAAGAAAAGCAGTTATGCATGCATACATAGACAGGCAGTGAATAGCTGAGATGTATTTCCAGTATGGCTTTACCAGCCCAACACCTGGAATCATTTCAAGTATGTAACTTGAGGTAAGGTCTTCTCATAATTCCATAGCCCATGAGTTCCTTCTCTCATAATTCCATATCCCATGAGTTTCTCTTCATGAGAGACAGTTTGGTGTAGTGGTTAAGTGCGTGGACTCTTATCTGGAAGAACCAGGTTTGATTCCCCCCGCCTCCACTTACACCTGCTGGAATGGCCTTGGGTTAGCCATAGCTCTGGCAGAGGTTGTCCTTGAAAGGACAGCTACTGTGAGAGCCCTCTCAGCCCCATCCATCTCACAGGGTGTCTGTTGTGGGGGAAGATTGTAAGCCGCTCTGAGTCTCTGATTCAGAGAGAAGGGTGGGGTATAAATCTGCAATTCTTCTTCCTCCTCTTCTTCTCTTGGACTGGACATATTAATAAGTGTTGTGATGAAATGAGTGAAGAAGACTTGTGCTTTACTTACAGATGCTACTATCTCTTGTTTCCTTCCACAGGTAGTTACCCTCTGGTACCGTGCACCAGAAGTGCTGCTCCAGTCAACCTATGGAAGCCCTGTAGACATGTGGAGTGTTGGCTGCATCTTTGCAGAGATGTTTCGGAGGAAGTGAGTGCAGCAGAGAGGATGTGGGACAGTCTGTTGGATTGAAGATGGTTGTGGGCACATCTGACCAAATTAGAGGAGTGGGTCATGGGCTTGCTCTAGGCTAGAGAAGGGATATGGTGGGGAAATACATTTTGCGTAGGTTGCTAAAATGTCTGCAGTGGCTAGATCCAATGATGCTCTGTACCAGAAATGTGATGCAGTTAAAATAAAAGCACCCTAGAAATGCTGCTTGGTATGGTGGACTAGGACTTTGGAGACCTGGGTTTGAATCCATGCTGTTCTGAGGAAACTCACTGGGTGACCTTGGGTGTGTCCCACTCTTAGCCTAACTTCCTGCACAGGGTTGTGGTGAGAACAAAATGGATAAGGGGTGAACAGTGTTGAAAGGTGCTTTGGGTATTAGAAAAGCAGAGTACAATTTAAAAACAACAACTGGTACTATATCTGATTAAAATCTATGACAATATTTGTAGGGTTTCTTTGGTGTTTGCAGAAGTCTGTGTGAACTAGCTTTTCTCCAGGAGGGGTGGGTTTTCTTTAAATACATTCTTTTGGAGTCCTTAGACTTGAGCAGAAGGCATTGTAAATAAAAAGTAAGATCGAGGGGTCAGAATGGGTAATGGTTAGAGTCAGAATTTTTGCCTCCAGACTCCTATAAGAAGTCCCACATATCCCCTCCCCCTCACCCCGACTTTACAAGTCGTTGGCAGCCCCCTGCCCCTTATGTCTCCCACTGAAGTTTAGTGAATCATCTTTACCAAGGTCAGCGACACAGCTGGGGAACAATAGATTAGGGCTGGGCCTGCCCAGAGCTTCTGTTCCTGCTTATCTTTCAGGCCGATGGAGCAGACAGACTGTTGCCACATCTTTTTTCCACAGTACCGCTCCCCACCTCCTCCCTATCTGGGGGGGCAGGGAATGGAGGTTGGGGTTGGAAGTGAGCTGAAGTTGGCCTGTCTTCCTTCCCCTGCAGTTATTAAGCAGACATGAATAAGCAACGTAGAGCCTTCTGCTGAGGAGTGGAATTCTTTCCAAAGCATGTTTAAAAGGCTTGTTCGTTCTTTCTTTCTTTCTCTCTCTCTCTCTCTCTCTCTCTCTCCCCCTCCCTCCCTCTCCCTCTCTCTCCCCCCCCCCCCGCTACTTCTTCTGAACTGTGGAGGAAGAATCTGCCCAAAGTGTCCTTCATTGTCAGAAACATCATGATTTGTCAGAAACATCGTGATCAAGGATGGCATTAAAAGAATGTTTCACATTATAACAATATTCTGACATTGAAGGCAGAATAACATGTAGCCCTTGCAGTGATCAACTGTGTGATGCTCTCATGCTGTTGTTCTTGCACCTGTGTCTTAAGCCCTCACTACAAAACAATAGCCAATCATGACTCTGAGGCCATAGCTATATATGTAGGTTTACTGTTCTGCTAAGCAGTGGGCTCTCTAATGTTATCTGTGTGGGAATTATATGGAAGGTGAAAGGGCTCCAATTGGTCCCATGTTTGTATCACTCTTCCTTCTCGGCCTGGGGTTGTCCTGGTTTGTTAATGGCTTGTGACTGTGGTCTAGCTATCCAAGGGCTCTGCATATTTGTGAGTTTAGTGGATCCTTTTGTTCAAGCTGCCCTCATCATCCAGTGGCCTTGCTGACAGAACAGTCAGATGACTACTTAGTATGAGTGTTTGGTCATCCCACACTTGCTCAGAGTATTGTAAGCCGTCTTATGGCTCCATATTGGGCACAGCAGTGGGGTTTTTATTTGGTTGCTTTACTAGTCCAGATCCAGCTGTGAGTAGCTAGTGGGAGGTAATTGTTAAAAAGCTGATTGCATACTTAGAGGCCACAGTCTTGTAAGCATTTTCTGGTTCTCTGTCTTGCCTTACAAGTGCAGAAAGCCAGTGCAGGGGGAAGAGAGAGAAAACGTGTTAAGTTTGATGAAGCTGGGGGAACTGTGCACAGGTTTGCTACAGTGAATGGCCTCTCCCATTTTTCTCCCTTCCTATCTCCCAGCTGATCAGGGTGATTAAAAAAAAATCCCATTTTCTAGACAGGAACGTGTCTACAAGTTCTAGAGCTTTTACTGGTCAGCCCTCCTTCCTGGTGGAACTGCTTTTTGCAGATGACAAGAAGGGCCTCACTCTGTCGGCTCTTTTGGAGGCTGTAAAAAAGCCAAACTATTCAGAATGGCATCTCTTGGAAAACTGGGTCACCTGACGTGGTCTAACCTTTGAGATCATAGTTGAGGGATGGAGCTGGTGTGACAAGAAATATTGTTTGGTGGTTTTATTCCTGGTTTTGTTATGGTTTTTAATAAACTTGCATTGAGTCCTCTGCGGAGAAGAGTGTGTTAAAAATACCATAAATGTGAGGGTCATGCTTCCAGGTTGGGGAAATCCTATAGGCTGGGTTCCTTGTTCTTTTGTGGTAGCCATTTCCCTCTCGATAAACCCTGTGTATTGGCTCATTCATCACTCATCTGGGTGGCTGTTAGGCCTGGGTTAGGAGGCAGGGCCTATAGCATCCCACTGCAGTAACCACAGTTCTCTTTGTGCTCCTCAGGCCTCTCTTCTGTGGCAACTCCGAAGCTGACCAGCTGGGCAAGATTTTTGAGTGAGTCCCATGCTCTTCCTTTGTTCTGGGGGCCAAGTCACCAGGGGAGATGGCAGTCTCTTCTTATGTCCCACCCCCCCCCCCCCCCCATTGGTTCTTCCAGCTTGCTCAGCACAACCTTGACGCACTTGGGGTGACTTGCCTCTTGATGAGAATTCTAAACCAAGGCTTGTGTAGTTTGTGAGTCAGGGAAAGGGAAGTGTCAGTTTCTGGGTTGTGAACACTCCCTTTCAGTTGACCTTTCTGCCAGATCACAAAACCAGCTGGCCAGAGGCCACAGGGGGGAGTCAGCTGATCATTGCAGTTAAGTGCTAAGTCAGAGTTAGGCAATCTTTTGGATCAAAATGCCAAAAGTAAAGAGAAGGGAATGCAGCAGCTCTCTGTGAAAACGTTTGTATGCTGGGAAGTGGGGTGGGGAAATTATGGTTGCGCTTTGCTAAGCACATTGGGAGCAAGCAGGGTCCCTTATGTGCTGCCTAATGGTTTTACCTAGAGATGTGTTATTTCAGGAAATTTTGAAGCTATGGGGGAGGAAATGAACTTTTAAAAAGAAAAAAAAACCCAGAAATTTTGGGAAAAATAAAAATATATGCCATACTTCTTGTCCTATCAAACCTAAACTAATTTTACTGCTCTAACATAAAATGCACTGCATATTTAGCATATAAAAGTGAGGTTTGAGGGGGAGGTGAAAAGATCAACCACAAGTCATGTCAAAAGGACAACAGAAGGCATTCTGTAGTGGAAAAAGGAACAAAAGCCCTGCATACTTCCCTCATGAAGATTAGGTATCCTAGATGCAGAAACACATCTTGGACTTGAGCTATCTATGTCTACGTCATGCACCTTTAGTAGCATTCTTCTCATTCTAAAAGAGAAAATATTCCATAGGGGGTTTTTTCAATACTCCCCCAAATTTCCAGTTTTTCCATTGGAAAACTTCAAAAAGGGCTTTGGAGGGAAATGGAGAGAATAGGTTTTTCCCTTAATGTTTCTGTTCCCCCCCTCCCCCGGCCGTCACATCTCTGCCTAGGACCCACCTCAGTCATGTCAATCTGATGCATGTAAACATACATATCACCTTCTCCAGCTCTATCAGCCCCATAATAATGCCTTAGGAGCTTACCTTGTTTGTTAGGATGGATAATCTGCCCTGGGTGCCAGGCAAAATGGCCTTGTTGTTGTTATTCACTGCACATGTTGAGGGTTTCCTGTCCTTGCTAAAGCGTAAAGATGAAAAAGGAATTAAAAGGCCTGTTGCTGGTTTAAATGCCAGCATGGCTTAGCACCTGGTAGGAGTGGGAATTCCCATGGCCCCCAGATTCTAAATTGGGAATCATGAATGGACCCCCCCCCCCAGTCCTACTGATTCCCCTCCTTAAAATGTTTGTGCATGAAGGTATACACATATGCATGTGTGCCACTCCACATTGCAGTTTGCAGTTGGACTGGCTTGAATGAGCTGAAACAATTTGTTGTATGCATTCCATGCTTTTGTATACCAGTGCTTGAGTAGCAAAAAACCCTGCTGATTTGCAGCAGGTGATTGACTTAGGTGGTTTCAGGTCCTTCAAACTCTGAGGGCTTTTGTCTTGTTAGCAAATCCAGTCATTACATCTTCCAGTTTATATTCCCAGCTCAATACTAAAAACAAATGTTTGATTTGCCTGTGAAATTCCCTGGAAGCGGTATCCATTTTAAGAAGGCTGGAAATGAGATAGGTTTTATGGTGCTGTTGATGCATAGCTAGGAATTCTACAGTAAGAATAGCATTTTGGGTGTGGTGGCAAGGAATGGTGGTGACTACAAGCATAGACAGCTTCAAGAGGGGATTAGATAAACATGTGGAGAAGAGGTCCACCAGTGGCTTTTAGCCACAGTGTATAGATGGAACTCTATGTCTAGGGCAGTGATGTTCTGTATTCTTGGTGTTTGGGGGAGCAACAGTGGGAGGGATTCTGGAATTCTGGCCCTGCTATTGGACCTTCTGATTGCACCTGGGTTTTGGCCACTGTGTGACGCAGAGTGTTGGACTGGATGGCCTGAACCAACATGGCTTTTCTTATGTTCTTGTTCTAATACCTTTATGTTCTAATAACTTTTCCTACCAATTAGTAGGGGCTGTGTTTTTACAGGTGATTATTGTTGTCTGCCTTGGGTCCCAATTGCATTAGGAGATTATATATTATATAAAGGTGGGTTATATAAATACCCTAGTATGAAGTGTTTTAACTTTCCCCTGCTGGAAGGCACCCTAAGATGAGGCATTTTTAGTCTTGCAAGTGTCCAGTGTTATTGCTGCCTTAAGCTATTCTACAGGAATGCAAAAAATAGGGATGTGAAGAAACCCAAAGTTAAATGTTCCATGATGTATTAAGCTGGAAAATTTGGGGGAAGAGAAGAAAGGCTTTAAAAAAATAGGTTTAAAATTTTATTCATGATTATTTCTTTAAAACATTTCTCAGCTGTCTTTGCACCCAGACAGCTTCCTGAAGGCAACCAACATCAAAACATTTCAACATTAAAACATTCAGGATAATAAAACAGAATTAAAATAGAGTGCATATAAAATATCCAAGCAATTCAGTAAGAAACATAAACACATAACAATCAGGGAGGAGGGTCATTAACAGTTATGGGGGTTGGGAATATGCCAGACAAAACAAAAATGGCTTCACCTGCTGGCAGGAGACAGACACATCTCTTTTAAGAGTGAGTTCCCAAGTTTTGGGGCCATGACTAGGAAGGCCCTTTCTTGGGTTAGCATCTAGCCTCAGCTGGTTGGGATGCCTGAATCAGGGTGTCTGAAGGTGACCTAAGTGGATGGGTAGGAGGTGGTCTTTTGGGCATGCTGGACCCAAGTTGTACCAGCTCCTTGAATCGGGGTCAGAAGCAAATTGGGACCCAGTGCAAAATGGAACAAGAGTGGAGTGATAATGGTCCCTGCATCCCACTGCCGTTTAGCATTCTGGCCACAGCATTCTGTACCAACTGTAGCTTCCAGGCAGTTTTGAAGGGCAGCCCCACATAGAGCACATTGTGGTAATTGTTACCAGGATGTGCACCACAGTGACAAGATCTTTCCCACCCAGGAAAGCTTGCGGCTGGCTCACCAGCCAAAACTGGTGAAAGGCATCATTGCCACCTGCTTATTAAGAAGTAAGCTTGGGTCCAAAAACATTTCCCAAGCTTCAAACGTGTTCTTTTAGGGGGAGTGCAACCCCAGCCAGAACACAAGATATCCCAATTCCTGGGTCAAATCTTCTCCCTCACATTTAGCACTTTTAATATTTCTGGAGTTGGTTTGTTAGGCTGCATCTATGGTTTAGGCCTTGTCCATCCCAGAACTGTCTCCAGAAACCTATTCCTTTTGCTCTTGATATGTTTGGTGAGAATTGAAGGCAATATGGAAAGGGGGCGGGGGCAGGGAGAGGCAAGGAGGAGAATGAAGAGAGTTGATGACTCTTGTTCATATCTCACCCAAGTAGCTATTTGCAATTTTGGTTTTTCCAGTCGCTAAAGATTTAACCTTCAGTCAACAGCATCAGAACCCTTTTTTACTTACAAGAGGAGAAGAATTCTGGTTAGGCTGCTTGACAGAGAACTTGATGTCTCTGAGGTGGGACCTTTCTAGCCACACACCTAAAAATAAGTGTTGCCTCAGGACACCCAGACTACTATGGGTAATATGTTCTCTTTGACTTGCAGTCTAATTGGGCTCCCATCTGAGGAAGACTGGCCCCTGGACGTATCTCTGCCACGCTGTGCCTTTACTGCCCGCCTCCCACAACCTGTTGAGAAATTTGTACCAGAAATTGAGCTCCCGGGAGCCCAGCTGCTTTTGGTGAGTTCCCCAAAAGAGATGAAAAGGGAAAGCAACAATTAGATCTATTAGCTACAGATAGGGCATTGGGAAGGTAGATGGGATGGTGGCCACTGAGGAGGTATGTGTCATGGCTTACTGCTAGATGACATGGTTACTGTGCAGTCTTTTCCAGCCTTCATCTCTTGTTGAAGGATCTTGGGTAGTAGCACCTATTGAGAAAGACCATTCCTTTGCCCATGACTCTGGAGAGATTCATGGGGGCCATCGGGCTTCTAGCCTCCACATCCAGAGGCAGAAAACATTTGAATACCAGTGTTAGGAAGCGATACTGGGGAAGGTTGTGGCCTCTAAAGAAACCATGGTGCTTTTGTGTACTATGTCTACAACGCTTATCCTTCCTCTGTTGGCCTTCTTTAGTAACTGGTTGGCCACTGTGTGAGATAGGATGCTGGACTAGATGGACTGTTACTCTGTTCCAGCAGGACACTTATATTCTTAAAGTACTGAGCTTGGTGGACTAATGGGCTATCTTCATACATGGCAGCTACCTATGTGTACATGTTGAGCTTTAATGGTGTGTACAGAAAATAAGGATGTGTGACTCTCATGTCCTGGTTTGCATTTTCAACCACATCCAAAGCCACTCCGAGGCTGCTTCCATACAGAGATTTTCCCTGCATGGGCATCAGGAACACATGAAACTGCCATATACTGAATCAGACCTTAGTGCATCATAGTATCATCTACGCAGACTGGCAGTAGCTCTCCAGGGTCTTAGGTGGATGTCTTTCACATCACATACCACCAGATCCTTTAACGGGGGATGCCAGGGATTGAATGTAAGACCTTCATTCTATACAGACACTCAGCCTCTGAACCATGGGCCCCTTCCTGAATCTTCTGGTTAAAATGTGGAATTTGCTGCCAGAGGATGCAATGGTGGCCACAAGCGTAGATGGCTTTATGAGGAGAGCAGGTGATTAAAGGGAACCGCCACAATCAGCAGCAGTAACCTTCTTTATACCAGCGCTAAAGAGACAACACAGGGAAAGTCCTTGGCTTCTATGCCATGTTGTTGGCCTTCCTGAATTAACTGGTTGGCTGCTGTGTGACACAGGTTGCTGGACTAGATGGTGCACTGGTCTGAGCCGGCAAAGCTCTTCTTGTATTTTGATAATCTGATAAAAAGCTTTGTTATGTTTCATACGAATTTACTGCCCACCTTCTGCCTATATGTATGGGCTGGAAAATTCTACTTAACTGTATTTGAGGAAGTGTGTGTGCGCACAAAAGCTCATACATTGAATAAAGCTCTGTTGGTCTTAAAGATGCCACTGGACTCAAACTTTGTTCTACTGCTTCAGACCAACATGGTCACTCACCTGAATCTTGTATTCTTATGTTGATCAAAAATAAATGTCCCTTGACTGGCTCAGAGGAACTGTGGGATGACTATGCCCAGCTTACCCTTCTGGATGTCCACCTGTAGCCACTACAGGGAAAGGGAGGAGCTTTCTCATTTCAAAATGCTGCTCTTGAACTGTATTATTACTTTTTAAAAAAATTCAGACCAGCATTCTAGTGCTACATTCATGTAAGTGGAAAAAGCTGTTCAGATTCAATGTTTTTTTCCCTTTTATCTAACAATGTATTGCAAAGTCCCTCCCGTTAATATCATGGCTTTTATGCTAGCAGGAACGGGCTGTAGGATATATGCCATTTTGGCTGCATAGATCAATACTTGTGCTGATATATTAGGAGTCAAGAAGGGCTGTGGCTCAGTGGGAGAGCTTCTGCTTTAAATGCTGAAGGTCCCAAGTTACATCCCCAGCAATATCTCTAAGTAAAAAAACTAGGCAGTGGGTGATGAGAAAGGCCTCTGCTTGAGATCTTGGAGAGCCGCTGCCAGTCAGAGTAGACGGTACTGACTTTGATGAACTGGTGGTCTGATTCAGTATAAGGCAACTTCATGTGACCTTCCAGTTGTTGCCTTACATGGTTCAGTCTAGGAACATGTGTAAAGCTCTTTGGTCTTGGCCCATCATGACTGCCAAGTTGTGGACAAAGTACATGTTCTGTTCAATCAGCTGGACTGTGTCTCCGTATGGTGAGTCATTCATTCCTTCTGCCCATCTTTGGGGATGGGCGAGGTCATTTGCCTGTGTGGGAAAGAGGCAGATGAAGGTTGGTGATTCAGCATGTGGTGGCAGAGAGTGACTGCTTACCTTTCACGTGTTCGTGCTGTCTTTGAGAGCTGCAGTGAATAATGTCCTGTGCAAACACTCCTTTAGTCATAGCAGCACATGGAGCAGTACTCCCCCCCCACACACACCAAAGTGGGGTTAACAACAGATTGGGCTGTGTATTGGTAAGCATTGCTGGAATTAGCTGGGGGAAAGCACAGCATGTTTTCTTTCTGTTTGTTTAGTGCATACCAAAGTCTGTCCCCAAGTTCTGTTTTTGTACCGTCACTTGTTGATCTTGCATGGGAAGGTTTGGAAGCAGGCCAGCTTGGGCAATATTTATATGTGGTTCTAATGGATCTCCTGTTTGTCTGTCTAGGAAATGCTGACCTTCAACCCCTACAAGCGCATCTCTGCCTTCCAAGCACTGCACCATGAATACTTTCAAGACAAAAGGGCTGTGGACGGATAGCTTGCATACAGACTTATGGGAGAAGGAAAGACTGTACAGAAGACTTGTGTGCATATGTGTGTGTGAGGATAATATTGTACCACACTAAGAGGTTCTATCTCCAAGCCTCCTGGCTGTGCTGGGAATTAAGGGTGGGCAAGAAGCGAGTGTTGCTGGCACGCGTTTAAGGATAAAAAGTGCATCTTGCGGGAAGTGCAATGTTCCAAATCTGTCCCACTTTGGAAATGGTGGGATTCTTGTAATATCTCTGTGCCGCCCACACTGTACACATTTCATGTACCTGGGTTGATTTCTCCCCCTTCCCAGGTGTTCTTGATAGTCCCGTTTGTTTATCGTAGGGCCCAGTTTGAGGTCTTCGCACTCACGTCGTCTGTGGATTCTTTGCCAGAGGTATCTCCAAGGCCTTTTTTTTAAAGAACACTTTTAGAACAGTTTTTTACACAATAATGTTGCTGCCTTTTTCACATTCCTGTGGCTGACAGTTGGACACTCAAATCCTGCCTTCACTTGTTACAGAGCTTCGTGAAAATGGGTGCAAGAGGATATTTTTGTACCAATATTCACAATTTTTTTAAAAAAAAAATGTTTTCAAGAGCCAAGACCACTCAAGGACATTCCTGTATCAATGTGTTGTCTTGGTCTAGTGATTAACAACTTCTGTTTTTGATTCTAGTCACTTTTTTTTAAAATGCTTCTAAAATGATGATCTTCAATAAACGATAAAGATTTGGGGGGCCAGGCAAATACAACTGAGTCTTTTTTCTCCTTGTTATCATTTGACGAATGCCTTCTTGTGGGGAACAGGATGGAACTGTACAGATGCCGATGTTGTGATGTGTTCAAATAATCTGCATCAGCTCTTGGGGCACTATGGCTTTGAAGAATGCTTGCCAGTTTACTGCTCAATTGCGCAAATTCTATTTCTGGGGAATTGTTGAATAAGAAAATCCAAAATTTGATTTTTATTTTATTTTCTTAAGGGGACGTGTTGAATTTCTGAACAGACATGCCTCTGTACTATCCAGGGAGTGGTATAGTTAGGGAGGGGAGAGAAAGAGCACTCAGCTTTAGCTTGTATCCTTCTCAGTGTTCCCTCTAAACTCAGTTGGTATGAGCTAGCTTATAGATTTGTAGTCTCCAGCTCACACATTTTTGTCTTAGCTTAGGAAGGATTACTCCAGGGCACATTAATTTATGCAGTAGCTCACAACTTTAATGTCAGTAGTTCACAAAGTAGAATTTTTGTTCACAAGACACTGCAGCTTAGAGGGAACATGGATTCCTTCTCATATAAAACATGCCCCATTCCTCAACTTCTTGCTGTTCCATTGATTCTTCTAGAATCATAGGACTCACAGAGTTGGAAGGGGCCATCTAGTCCAACCCCCTACTTAATGCAAGATCAGCCCAGAGCATCCCTGACGAGTGTTTGTCCAGCCGCTGCTTAAAGACTGTCATTGAGGGGGAACTGCCACCCAGTTCCCTTTATATGAAGGCATTTACCTGAAACCCTAGTGAGTTTTGGCCAGTAGGCATTGGGACAACAGACTGGCTTAGCATCAGGCAGTTGCATAGGCAAGGACACAAAGTTTGGATTCACAATGTGTTCCTTTCTTTTCACACACCCCTGCTAAGAAATCATAATTGGATTGTGACATTTGTGAGGTGAACTACAGGGAAACTCTGAAAATCGTGCAGTCAAAAACACAGGCAACATTACAGTGCCCTCCTATCTTTGGGAAAGGGTGTGGCATTTTCAAGCCCGCTTAATGCACTCTGTGCATGTGGCAGGGTATGGCTTGAAAAAGATCAGTTGCAAATTTACTGTTGGATAAAGAACCCAGGCCCTGCCAGATTCTTAACATTTACCTGTGCTGGGGAGTATTCACACACAAGACTAGACATTATGCTCCACCAGAAGTTCCCAGTGCAGTGCTTGTGGGCACTGCGGTGCCCATCAAGTGTTCTTAGAAGTAAGGGGCAGGTGTGCTCTTGCCTAGGGGGGCTTCTGATTGGCCACTGCCGATCTCATTGACTATGCAGATTAAAACAACATGGTCTCAGCAGCAGCTGCCACCACAGTGGTTCTATTAGCAGCTGGATTTCCTTGTGTGGACTGAGCAGTCCAATTGCAAACAACTGCTAGAATGCAATGCTGAACAATGGGGGAGGTTGCCCAAATAGCAATGACTGTGTAAGTAGATATTGTCAGCCTACCTAAAGAGGCTAAAGCAGGGGTGGGGAACCTCCGTCTCGAGGGTTGTATGTGGCCTTCAAGGTCACTTGGTGTGGGCCTTAGGGATTACTGGGCTGAACTGAGCCATGTGGCAGTCTCCCTGGGGCTTGGCTGGCCAGCGAGGATCGTGGGGCCTAGCTGTGCTGTGCAGCAGCCTCCCCAGGGCCAGGGAGGGATCACAGGGCCCAGATGTACTGTGCGGCAGCCTCCCTGGGACCTGACTGGCTGGCCAGAATTGCTGCAGGGACTGGACGTTACTGTCACAGTTTAGTTTGCACTTGATTATCCCAGATGGTGTGCCCTAATATGCTAATATTAGAAGATGTGGTCAGATATGCTATTGAGTTCCTGCTGGGCTTTTTCTACAAAACCCTGGACCTATGCATTTGCCTAGGGCGGCGGGCTGTGTGTGTGTATGTGTGCGTGCCAGATTAGGCTCTCCCCACAAAATAGAAAAACAATTATTTGCATTAATTTTGCCGGCTTTAATCATTCTCCCTCGGCGGAGCACTTTTTTTTAAGCTGATAATTTTTTATGGCCCATGAATGATGTTATAAATATCTATATGGCCCTTGGCAGAAAAAAGGTTCCCCACCCCGGGCTAAAGAAACCCTGGAGGTTTGGTGTATCTCTTCAGTGCTCATCCACGAGCCCTCAAGTCCTCTCCCCCACTTAGATGGGGAGAAGGCCTTTGTATTGCATATGCCAAACCATTTCCTAGAACAGGAGTGGCCAAACTTGTGTAATGCAAGAGCCACATAAACGTTAGATGTTTGAGAGCTGCAAGACATTAATGTCAGATGATTAGGAAGGAAGAAAAACATAGATGATGGGAAAAGGTAGAAAGAAAGCAACTTTAAATGCATTCTCCAAGCTGCCAGCTGACTTGGAGAACCAATTTAAAGAGACCAATGCCTTCTCCATGCTAGTGGGGTCTTCAGAAGCCACACTACATGTGGCTCCTGCTCTGCAGTTTGGCCACCCCTGTCTTAGAACCTATTCCTAAGGCCAGGTCAGCCCCATAACTTGGGAAATTGTGTTAAAGCCTGTGCCCAAGTCATGGAGGGAATAACAGCTTTACTCGCTTATCTGCAGGGGTTGTTGGGCACATTTGAGACTGCTGCATGCTTCCCTTCATAGAAGTATTAACCACACAGGATAGGTGGTAAATGAGCCTAGCTCACCCTTATGAATCAGCTGTCCCTGTATCTTATCTCTCTCAATAGTAATGACGCTGCCTCTCTGGCTTTCCTAGATCTCTAAAGGCTAACTTACTAAACATACACCACCTGTACAGAGATACTTGGTGCCTTGCTATCAAATGTGGCAAAAGGAGTGCCTAGATGATAGAAGATTCTCTGGAAAGGAGTGCCAGGTGGCAGAAGATTCTCACACATGCAAGTTATCACTTGATGCTTGTTATAGAGGCCACCTCCCTCTGAACACTAGAGATTCAGTGTCACTGGCAAGGCCAGCGTTCTGTCATAGGATCATACAGGCACCTGGCCTAGCTGTCATTAGAATTGGCATGTCAGTCAGTTTTGGTCTTGCTCAGTCTGACTCAAACAGACAATAGTATAAAATGGTTTGAATATTTTCCTTTGGAAAAGGTTAGATCAATGTGGGTATGTCACCCTTCTAGGCAAAGTACTTTTGAAAGTCTTTCGAGAACAGCTTGCTATAGTCTGAATGCTTCCCTGTTATCTGAGGTGGTCTTTTGCAGAAACGGTGAATAGAAAAGACAGCCTATGTTTGTATAGAGACCATAGGAAAAGGCAGGATATAGATTTTTAATGTGTTGACCCTGAGATAGCTGGTTTCAGATTCCTGTTCTGACATGAGCTGAGTAATTTTGGGCCAGTCGTGCCCTGTCTAGCCTACCTCACAGGCTTTGTTGTGAGGCGGAAAATGGCGAAGACCAGGTTAGATGCCTCAAGATCTTTATGGAAGAAAGCCATTTAAAATGTACAAGATAGACGTGAACATCCCCCTCCCACCCCCGTACACAACAAATACCAAAAGATTAGGATTTGACAAATATGTTTATTCAAATGGCTTGTAATAAGGTAATGCCAGTTTCTACAATGACAACAATCCAGGTGTGCATAATAGTGGAGAGCTCAAATCCATCTTTCTGCTGTACAATTTCCAAAATGTGATTAGAGCCAGTCCTAGTCATGCCGCCTTCTACCCTCTCTACCACCATGGCAAGGATAAGAAGAGCGTGCTGCTGAGTTGGAGCTGACTCCCGGAGACCTCAGCCATGGGTTGGTTGCTCAAGAGATGAGCAGAGGTGGGTTTTGCCATTTGCCTTCCTCCACGTGGCAATCCCCGTCGTCTTTGGTGGTCTCACATCCAAGTACCGACTGGCAAGACCCTGTTTAGCTCCCAAGCCCTGGGGTATTTGGGCTCTACAGAGCAAGGATAGTCTCTAGCAAATTCTGCAGCACTGAAAGATGTCCATTCACAAAAACAGCCAACAGAGTTGCCCATGTGTGATTTAAGCAGGCCTTGGCCTAGCCCTTAAGGTGGAACTGAGATGGGGGGGGGGCATTTGAAAGCACTGTTTGGCTTTTGTTTTTTAAACTTGTCCTGCCACCTGTATAAAGTGCACTGCAGTTTGCTCTCATCATTGTTGATGGCATTGCTGGACCAGAATGTTTTCCCCTGGCACCATTCAGCCAGAGCAGTTGTGGGGGTGGGGAAAGCAGCAGTAACAGACTTGAGTAAAAGAGGACATTTCCTCTTAGCTTTAGGCAGCAAGTAGCACTAGACTTATTTGTACCTTTTTGTAATACTGAATAGATACCTACACGCACACTATCCCTCTACAGCACCCATCTAGATAGAAGGGACCACGGAGCTTGATTTAACTTACACCTTGGTTTGGGACTATTCCCAAGCCCATCTGTTTGTGCAGAAATTGCTAAGCTCCTTCCACATACGTTCCCTCTAAACTGAGTTAGTGCAAGCCAGCCTCCGGCTCACATGTTTTTGTCTTAGTTCAGGAAAAATGGATCCAGAGCAAGCTAATTTTTGCAGTAGCTCACAACTTTAATGCCAAGTAGCTCACAAAGAATTTTTACTCACAAGACTCTACAACTTAGAGAGCGCGCATTGCCACATACCCTCCCATCCTTCCAAGCTTGTTTACCAACTGCCCCCCTATATGGCTTCTCTCTCTAAATAAATAATGTACTTGCTGGTCACACTCAGAATTGCCACTAGGGTGCAGCAGCACAGAAAGCTTTTCGGTTTTCTCCAGCGGCACTCTGCAAATGCGGTTGTCTTCCCCAGACAGAAATTGGCATCTGGCAAAACATCAGCAACGCTTCTTTACTACAGCACTTTACAAAAGATGAGGCGGTGGTATCGATGACAGATAATGAAAACGGAAAGTCTCTTGCAACAGAAAGCCTGGTGTTTTTCCTGCTTCTGTGGCTCAGCTCTTGGGAAGCGTCTGGGTTTTTCTCCTACCGCTGTTAACTTCTCCCTTGATGGCAACACATTGCTTCTGCTCTTTCAGGCTGCAGAGGTAAACGGGTGGCAGCAGTGCGGGGCCTTTGATCCCTTAAACTGCCCTGCAAAACCTTTCCAGGATTCTGTCCCGGAAGCCTCGTCACTCATCATTGGCAAAGGCAAGAAGGCGTAATGCTACATTTCAAAAAAAGGGCTGCAGGTTGTGTCCAGTGTTCCCTCTAGCTCACAGAGTTTTAGCCTCCAGCTCACACATTTTTTGTCTTAGCTCAGGAAGGATGGCCCCAGAGCACAATAATTTATGCAGCAGCTCACAACTTTTAATGCCAGTAGCTCAACTTTAATGTTAGTAGCTCACCAAGTAGAATTTTTGCTCACAAGACTTTGCAGCTTAGAGGGAACATTGGTTGTGTCATCTGCTGGCTTTGATAAGATACCACGGCCTACTGCAATGAATGACCAGCGGTGCCATCATTCCCTTTCTGTCAAGGGAACTGGTGGTATACCAAGAAGCGCCGCTCTCCTAAGTTGCCCGGGGCCTTTCAAGAGGAGGGGGGAAAGAAATGTCAAGAAAATATCACAGCCCTACAAGTTCTTTCTGAGGCTACCAACCTAGAGCACAGGATAGAAGAAACTAAGTTGCAAGTTAGCGTTATTTCTGTTCTCGCATTAATAGTGGTGTGAACTTCTGTAGTCCTTCCTGATGTTCTGAAATAGAACGATTTATTTCAAATGACTCAACTGTTATTCAAGAAGGCTAGCTATCTGTCTAGGGCAGAGGTGACAAACATAAGGCTTGGGGGACAGAACCAACCTGTCCAGGTATCTGGTCTATGAGCAACTGGTACAAAGGGAGGGAGAGCAGGGTGCTGGGGGGTGGGGTTGGGTACACCCAGTGAGGTGTGTGTGGTTGAAACAGTCAAGAAACAAACAAAAATGGCTAAGAACAGAACTAATTTTTATGGAAATGTAAGATACCCCCCCCCCTTTACTGAAATTGCTTTAAGAAAAAACCTAGTCTTGCATATGATTAAAAACACTTATTGGGGCTTTTGTGGATTTCCCAGTAAATCAATTGCTTTCATTCCTAGGAATCAACTGCTTTTGTTTATATTTTGAGTAAAAATATCATTGATTGGGTTTGCCTGTGTCCTTTATAATTTTTATATCTCTGGTACCTGGCATTACATTTTATTGTTCACATGGCCTGGCCTGACATTTATGTCAGTTCTGGCCCTTGTAACAACCGAGTTCAATGCCTCTGGTCTAGGGTGTCTACTGCAAACCCCCAAAGAACTAGCCCTATTTTTTTTTAAAAAAACCCTTCACATTACACCAAATGAGCAATGTATGAGGAACTTGACCAGGGCACTGCACATCCTCAAGCATATAGCTGATTCTAAGCCTACTTCTTCCCTAGTGAAGGAATTATGAGAACTGTAGTTCTCTAAATTCTCAATACAAGACAACACTTCCAATTATTCCTTTGGCACAAGTCATGAGAGCTAAACCACACTGAAGCCAATTTAAGGGAAATAGTGAGGAGAGAGGGTGGCTTGACTCACCTCTGTGGGGAGCGGAGGTCCTGTTCCCTGGACAGGTCTACACAGATCTCTGCTGTCCTCTCTGGAAAGCAGGAACCCAGGTTTATGACTTTAAAAAAGATTAGGAAGTTAAGACTAATTTAAATCAAGGGATCTTTTTAAAAAGCGACTTCTCACAACACAGCGATCATGATTTACCTGTAACCAGGTGCGTTTGGCTAACACCGAAGCCTTCACTGAGAGTTGCGTCATGCGGCGACATCTGTATTTTATCATATTGACACAAAGTCTACCACAGCAGAGAGGGGCAGACGTATTCTGTGAAAGGCAGTCGGTAGCAAAAGCATCATTTTCTCTTAACCTATCAGGATCAAGCAATTTATCTTGGTAGGATGACAACCTCGATAGAGACGCTCTAGGGGAAGTCATGTCCTTTTTGGGAAAAATGTACACACACAACCCCCCCAAAATGCATATTTTAAAAACACAAAAGTGATTGTAACTATGAGCAGCAACCAAATGTGTGACTTGGCAAATGGATGACTGGGGCTCATCCCGAGTTGCTAGCAACTAATGACCTTTTTTTTTTGCCATCTGCTAAAAGCTTCATGTCAAGGATGCAACTCTTGCTGTTTCATCCAATCAGCGGTTTCGGTGCAGCGGCAAAGTCCCACCCCTCTCTCATAGGGCTGCTTTGTTCCTGAGTGAAGGGAAATGGGCTTTCTTGAAGACCTTGACCAGTAGCTAAAATTGGAGGAAGGCGCACGTGAAGAGATGTTGAGAATGACAAGGGAAAGGAAGACGATGTTCTATAAAAAGGCACTGGGATTCGCTCTGGGATCTTTCTGGTTCCTGAAGCGCATGGCAAGCCACACTCCAAGAATCTGAGAGAGGGGAAAAGAAGCAGAAGGTTTTCAGTTTTAGGACTTCTTTCAAAAGCAGACCATCCAAGTTACGTTTTTCAGTGTATGGAGATAGCAATATTCATATTTACGTCACAGTCAAATTGTCTTCCTGCAATGGGAGGAAGGTGAAATCTATGGAGATCCTCACATTGTTTTGTACATATTTCAAGGTGGTGGTGGTGGGAAGGTTAGAAAAGGTATTTACATGGCTTAAAAACAACTAACTACTCCTGGGACAGACAAAACTTCAATAGGTACAACCTTCATTTGTATCTTGACAGCAACAGCTACACCAGTTAAAATTCTGCCTTATGGCCACAAAGGAACAGGCCCTATCTTAGAGGTCTTATGTGATGGTTAGCTGATGGACTGGGTGCTTGGGGGGGGGGGGGTTGTCTCCCCTTTGATTCCATGAGAATTTACTCTTCAGAATTAAAGCAAATGAGACAAGTGCCCTTTATAGATGGAATTCAGCATTTTCATAGAAATAGTGTTTGAATAGTGTTTCTGCCAGAAGATACGTGCAATTATTCCAGGCACTCCAGGGAAATCAACAGTTGAAGTGATTGGAAAGACTCTAGGCATGCAGTACTGGCTGTATAATTCATCCACCTTAAGTTTTGGGGTTTCTAAAGATTAAAGACACAACTACAAAGAAATGCCTGAAAGCTTATTGGAAGGTTCCAGGAAGTGGCCAAATAAGATTTTCAATGGCCAGATGAGATGTTTCACTGGCCTACTAGGACTTCCTCATGTCTTGTAAAACTAGAATAAATCATTCAACAGAGTAAAAAAGTAGATGTGTGAGGTGAAAAACAAGATGTAGCACACCATGACCGTTTTCGCACACAGCTAACCACGCGGTCACGGTCCTGTTCTCTCCGCAGCGTCTGTTGGATTTCCCATCATCTGCACCGGAGTTACAGGAAATGCCGCGGCTTTTGCGTAGCAAACATAAACTGGGTTTTAGCGGTTTACGTTTGCTACGCAAAAGCCGTGGCACTTCCTGTAACTTCGGCGAAGATAATGGGAAATCCGACAGACGCTGCGGAGAGAACAGGAACGTGACCCCGTGGTAAGCTGTGTGCGAAAACGGTCCATGTAATTTATGCAGGTGTAGAAATCAGCTCTCCTTGGCATAGAATTTGGGCTAGTCATCTTTTTTAGATGGGCATTCTTTCTCAATGGGCATTCTTTCTCAATATGGATTGTTTTTCTTTCATACTGAACCCTCTTCCTGTAATGTTTTGACTTCAGTAATGAATCATAGAAGACCAAGTCCTATGAAGAAAGGCTGAAGGAGTTGGGCATGTTTAGCTTGGAGAGGTAGCTGAGAGGTGATATCTTCAAGTACTTGAAGGGCTGTCATATAGAGGATGGCGTGGAATTGTTTTCTGTGGCCCCAGAAGATAGGACCAAAACTAATGGGTTGAAATTAAATCAAAAGAGTTTCCGACTCAACATTAGGAAGAACTTCCTGACCGTTAGAGCGGTTCCTCAGTGGAACAGGCTTGCTCAGGAGGTGGTGGGCTCTCCTTCCTTGGAGGTTTTTAAATAGAGGCTAGATGGTCATCTAACAGCAATGAAGATCCTGTGAATTCAGGGGGCGGTATCTGTGAATTTCCTGCATTGTGCAGGGGGTTGGACTAGATGACCCTGGAGATCCCTTCCAATTCTATGATTCATTACTGAAGTCAAAACATTGCAGGAAGAGGGTGCAGTATGAAAAAAAAATGTGCAGGTAAATTATTCGGGGAACTGAACATGTCGCTGATACAGCTATGGAAGCGAAATGCTGGCGTTTCTGAGCCAGTGAAGCAATTTCTCTTTCTTCTAGCCCAGGAGAAATCCTAGTTCTTCCTGAGCTCTGTGGTACAGTGTGAGAACAAAGCAGCAGTTTTGCCCAATTCTGCTAACCACTCTCTTGAGCACTGATGCATATTATCCATGTGGCTCACATCAACATTGCAGTCAAAGCTGGTTTCTGCATGGAGAGTAGATACTATCTATGGAGATTATAGAATCCCCTTGTACGAATTTCAAGAAGCATAAAAGATACAACTGCTATTAGCTCTTGCCTTTCTTTTTAAAGCACAGAGTTCTTTTCTCTCAGCTTGTGGTGCTGAGAAGGGGGGGATGAGGAAATATCTACCCTGACTCCACCCACCTCCTTCTCTGAGAGCCAGTTTGGTGTAGTGGTTAAGTGTGTGGACTCTTATCTGGGATAACTGGATTTGATTCCCCACTCCTCCACTTGCAGCTGCTGGAATGGCCTTGGGTCAGCCATAGCTCTCGCAGGAGTTGTCCTTGAAAGGACAGCTGATGTGAAAGCCCTCTCTGCACCACCCACCTCACGGTGTCTGTTGTGGGGGAGGAAGATAAAGAAGATTGTGAGCCACTCTGAGTGGAGGGCGGGATATAAATCCAATATCATCATCATCATCTGTTCAGCCTGGTAGGCAGAGTTTACCTCTGTGAAACTGAAAAACAACCCAACTCCTCCAAGGATTTTTAAGGCCTCGTCCGCGTGCTGCATCATCTTCTCGCCACACGTGATGCACGGGGAAGACGATTCCCAACATGCCTGCAAGGGATGACAAATGCACCGTCTCACTTACAGGAAGAGATCACTGACCTCAAGCACTCGTGGGCATTCGATGAAATTGCTGAGCAGTCAGGTTAAAACAGATAAAAGGAAGTACTTCTTCACCCAAAGGGTGATTATCATGCGAAATTCAATGCCACAGGAGGTGGTGGCGGCTACAAGCATAGCCAGCTTCAAGAGGGGGTTAGATAAAAATATGGAGCAGAGGTCCATCAGTGGCTATTAGCCACAGTGTGTGTATATATGTGTGTGTGTATATAATTTTTTTGGCCACTGTGTGACACAGACTGTTGGACTGGATGGGCCATTGGCCTGATCCAACATGGCTTCTCTTATGTTCTTATGTTTATGTTCTTATGTCGCCAGTAGCAGTGGCCTCAAAAGTCTGGAATTAACTGCTCAGTATCCAAAAATGCAGCTTCTCTTTGTAACCGGGAGGACCGGCAGCCCTTGGACATGGGCAAGTCTCTGGAATTGCTTGCCACCTGGAGCTGTTTGCTGGCAATTTATTATATTTACTGCATTTCTTGCCTTTCTCCCTAATGCGAACCCAAAGCAGTTAGATCATTCCCCTCTCTTCCATTTTATCTTCAAAACAACCCTGTGAGGTAGGTCAGGCTGAGAGAGTGTCTTAGCTGAAGCTCACCCAGTGAGCTTCCACGGCAGAGCAGAATATAAGTATCTTAAAGTAGAACTGGACGAACACAAAGGAGCAAAAGGAGAGAAGTCAAAGAGATGCCTACAGAAACAGGAGAAGGAACAAGCAAGAGAAGATCAGGCCAGAACAAATGGGAGAAGAGACACAAAAGGAGGAAGCAGCAAGATTATACAATAGAAAAGTGAGTTTAAACTGTACAGGGTAATACGCAGGGAGCCAGCAAAGACAAGCAGAGAAGAGAAATGGCGGTGGCAGCTTCAACGGACCACATGCATACAGGGAAAGATTGAGGGAAGTTATTTAATCCGTTATAACACTCTAATGAGACAACCTTAGTATCTGGAGTAGGATCTGTGTAAAGGAGGAGGGGGAGACATAATTGCACCATGACTGATACATTAGAACAGCAAACTGTTCTGGGGAACCCTGAGGGTCCTTGGTTGCTAAATGAGAAAAAGTCATTAACGGCAGATAAAGCTTCCTAGAAAAGGACTGCCTGCACATCATACCAATCTTCCCCTGCCACAGAGGTGTATTCCAGAGTGCATTCCCATGGGAGACAGTGAAGCAGAAGAAGCCAGGCCAGCACCCTAACAGAACTAAGTGAGCAGGTAGACCTAGGAATCCCAGCTGGGCCAAATCAGTGTTCCAGGTGAGGATGTTGCACCCACTGGCTTCAAACCCCAGGTAAAGTGCAGCAAATGTAATAAAAACACATAGACCAGAAAAGGGTTAAAGACCAACCCCAAGATGAGGAGAAAGAGCACACAGGCTATGATTAGTGGGAAACACTGGGAACAAAACCATGGAATAACAGAAGACCCTTCCCTGCAATCCAACACAGTAAGGCAATTCAGAAAATAAGATCATTAATTGCAAAGAAAACTTGAAGAAATACTGGGAGCTGCAACTCAGTATTGAATGCAGTGGGATCTGCTTGCAATCAGTCTGTTGGTCAGTTTTCCCTTACCCGTATTGCAGATTCTCTTTTCACGAACCACAGTAGTCCATGTTGTCCAGACGCAAGTTGTTTTCAGTGGGGGCACTTTACCTTTGGAATGCCCTCTTCCTTGAGGCTGACCTGGCACGTAGCATACCTACCACGCAATCTTTTAAGTCCCATTCCCAGGCCGAAACCTTTTTTAAACCCCAAGGCTTTTAATTGAAGAGGTTTTATCTTTTTTAAAAGCTATTTTATGGTGAGCTTCTCAACTGTTTTGTGGATGTTCTTAGGGTGGCCCATATGAAGCTGCCATTCATTGAATAAGACCATCAGTCCATGAAGGTCAGGAAGGTCTACTCAGACTGGCAGCAGCTCACCAGGGTTTCAGCAGTACAGACCTTCCACATCACCTATTACCTAGTCCTTTTAAATGCCAGGGATTGAACCTGGGACCTTCTGCAGGCCAAGCAGATGTTCTACCACTGAGCTACAACCACTCTCAGCACTCAGTAGGGGTTTTCAAAGGCTTGTTTTCTTTCTAAAGTCTTGTTTTCTTTCTATGTTGATATTTTTACTTAGCTTACGGTACAGTTTTTTGTTTGGTATCATTTTTGTTTAAGAGTTAGTTGGGTGTATTGGTTAAGTGCACAGACTCTAATCTGGGAGCCAAGTAGGTAAATGCAGAAGCAAGTGCCCACTACAGTGTACCTTTCAGAAGCTTTCTCCCCAGTTTTCCCTAAAACACCAGGTATTGCCTGTTTTTAGATAATATGGACCTTTGTTTGTTTGCTTCAGATAGAGCAACAGGTCAAGTATTCTATATCTGACTGGAATCCAACACTGGATGCTTCAGAGGAAGGGTAGAAGCACAGGGCATAAGGAATATTTCAACATAGTGTGGTGTTTGTGGGCTTCTGACCAATGCCTTTTCTAGCGCCCACCAACTGTTTTTTGTAAGAGGGCGAGGCTTTTACCCACCAAGGCATTTCACTAGCCCAGCAAGACTTCTGATTGGCTTTGCAGATTTTTAAATACACTGTTTTGGCAGTAGCTGCTACTGCAGCCCAAGGATCTTCACCGTGTAACTGAAAGTAATCCAGGATTGTCATTCCACAGTTGGGGGTGGGGATCCTCTGGTTTGGAGACCCTCCCCCCCCATTTCAGGACTATCAAAGGGAAGGAGGGAAATGTCTGCTGGGCATTCCATGATACCCTATGGAAACCGGTCTCCATATGGTATAATGGAGAATCAATCTGTGGATATCTGGGGCTCTGGGAAGGCTATTTTTTGAGGCAGAGGCACCAAATTTTCAGCATAACTGCTGGTACTCCTCCTCAAACCCCCCTCCCCCAAGTTTAAAAAAGATTGGACCAGAGGTCTAATTCTATGAGCCCCCAAAGAAGGTGCCCCCATCCTCTATTATTTCCAAAGGAGGGAAGACATTTAAAAGGAAATGTCATCCCTTTAAATGCGACGGCGGCACCCAGAGCTCCAGAGGTCAGTCACGCTTCTTTTCTTCCCTCTCCTGAAGTCTCCTGGTAAGTCCCCCAGCAGTTTGTTGTCTTCACCTGGCAACGCTAAGGTAATCTGTGGCAGCCATTTTGTAACTGGCTCCACATCTCACAGCAGCCATTTTGTGGCTGTACCCACCACGCTGTGTTAGAATACCGCAGGAGCCTGCAGGTTCAAAAAGGTTGACAAAACCTAATTTAGCTAGCTGCCTGAATCTTGGAAGAGCCAGGGTTGTGCGCATTAATATACCTACCGCATTGCAGTGTTCAGCACCACCCTTGTCTTTTGGGGTAGTTCTGTTGAAGAACCCACAGCAGTTCAGACTTTTTTCCCATGTGCTCCTGGTTTCATTGTTCAGCATTCCCCAGGCACCACTCAAGAGACTTTCCTGAGGGAAAAGGAAGAGAGCTTTGAAGCAAGAGTGGTAATAGAGTGAGTCAAGAAACAAGCCTCCAAAACCAGGTTTGGAAAGTAAGATCAGGTTTTATTTGCTTCTTATTGGATTTTATGATGCTGGTTTTAATTCTATTGATTAGTTGTTAAATGAATTCTAGGTACCCAATACCAACTTTGCAACATTAGCTTCTAAATAGGGAAACTGTTTGGAACAAACGGTATAAAAATATAACACACAAAAGAGCCAAGAAAGTCACATCTTCCCCCGTCTCTTAATCCTACCTCATAGTAAAGCCATATTGTGTTGGAAGACAATTCAGACCCTATAAAAGCATTCCAACAATTAATGACTCAGGTGTACTCAAAAACTGAAGTGATCCAACTGGGAAGGTGGAGGAGAAATCTGACCTGCCCTTTCTTATCCCTGAGCAACCCCAGCAAAGGCAGCAGAGCCAGAGATGGAGCAGAGGAGGTCAGGTATGCAGTTGAGTTGGAAGACAGGTTGAGGCTGGGTGAGCAGAAAAGATTAACCATTCTGTTTTGGACAAACACTTTTCCTCACTGTGCAGGTTAAGACAACACAGAGGAAATTCAACCTATATCCTAGTAACCATAGCACAACAGCTCCTTTCAAGAAGAAGACTGCAGATTTATACCCCGCCCTTTTCTCTGAATCAGAGACTCAGAGCGGCTTACAATCTCCTATATCTTCTCCCTCCACAACAGACACCCTGTGAGGTGCGTGGGGCTGAGAGGGCTCTCACAGTAGCTGCCTTTTCAAGGAGAACTCTTATGATAGCTATGGCTAACTGAAGGCCATTCCAGCAGGTGCATGTGGAGGAGTGGAGAATCAAACCCAGTTCTCTCAGATAAGAGTCCACACACTTAACCACTACACCAAACTGGCTCTCAATAGTTTCCTTCCTCAGAGAACCACTGAATCCCCATCTTCCTGATGCCACTTACTAGAAACACAGGGCCTCTGCAAGGCAGCATTCATATACATACTGAAATGGGAGTAAATGATGCAGTGGGATCGACTTCCAAACAAAACACTGATTTAGTTATTTGAAGTACCCGCAAGCTGTTTCTGAATAACGAGAGAGTGTGGCTTCCTAACTAGGGTTATCAACATCTCTGTGAGGCCTAGAGTTCTCCTGGGATGACCGGTCTTCTCCAGACTACAGAGATCAGTTTTCCTGAAGGAACTGGCAGTTTAGGAGGGTGAACTCTATGATAACCATAGAATCTAGGAGAAACCAAGATCCTAGAGTGACATCACATTCTTGATGAGCTTGCTTTCTTCCTCCCCAACTCCACCCTCCCCAGGCTCTGCCCCCAAATATCCAAGAATTTCCCAAGCTGGAATTTGCAACCCTGTTCCCAATACTCTCAGGTAAGTTGCCGCAGTGCATAGGCACCTCTACAGGAAAAGATAGATAGATAGATAGATAGATAGATAGATAGATAGATAGATAGATAGATAGATAGATAGATAGATAGATAGATAGATAGATAGATGATAGATAGATGATAGATAGATGATAGATAGATAGATAGATAGATAGATAGATAGATAGATAGATAGATAGATAGATAGATAGATAGATAGATAGATAGATAGATAAATTTATTGTCATTGTTCTCCACAAAAAGAGAGCAACGAAATGAGGTGCTCTTCCACAAACATACCAACACATCAAACACACATATTCATATTCATGCCATTTAAATACATCTAAAACCATTTAAACCATTAAAACCATTTAAATACATCTAAAACAGATAAACATTCATAAAACCATTAAAACCATTAAAACCATTTAAATACATCTAAAACAGATAATCCTTCATAACCCTGCATTTAACCTAACCACAGCACTTGGATAGAAACTGTCCTTAAATCTGTTTGTCCTAGCCTTCAACACTCTATATCGTCTACCTGACGGTAAGATCTCAAATAGCAAATGGCCCAGATGTGAAGGGTCCCTTAGGATCATTTGTATCTTCCTTTTACATCTCATATTATACAGATCCACCAATGAGGGGAGAGAACATCCGCAAATCTTTTGTGCTCTTCTCGTCACTCTTTGGAGCACCCTTCTCTCTGCTTCCGTGCAACTCCCAAACCACGCGCAAAGGCAATAAGATAAAATGCTCTCAATGGAACTACGATAAAAGGCAACCAGCAGACTCCCTGACAGTTGTAGTGATCTTAAGAGTCTTAAGTAGTATAGTCGTTGCTGGGCCTTTTTCTCTAGAGCTAAAGTATTTGCCCCCCATGTGGGATTGCGCCAACAGAGATACAGGAGTTGCTGTTTCAACAGGGCCCAGTTTCTGTGCATCCTGTGGCATTCTCTCTATTACTGTCTAAACTGCCCTTTCAGAAGCACCAAAACTCCAGTAACTAAGAGAGCCACCAAAGTTGAACAAAACTATGGCAGGCAAACACTCTTACCTGTTTGCTTTTGCTGAGGGCAAGACATGAACAGGAGACTCCGAATTGGAAAAGAAAGACTAGCCCTAGAATGATCATGTACTGAAGTGATGGTGCCATTAAGGAAGTACTTGGGAAAGTAAGAGAGAGAAATTCCAAAGACAAAGAAAAAAACTCTTCATTTTCCACCAGTTATTGGCTAAAAGACATTGTTTTCTGGAAGTGACAAAAGGTATTGAAAGCGACAAAAAAATTCCATCTTCCCTTAGAAATCCAATACACTGTTGAAGAAGTAGCATTCAATATTTTTTTACTCTAGCTTCAATTTTATGGTTGGATGCTATGCTGCCTTATTTCGAGTAACAAAAGATCTTTCATGGACATCCCCAGATTATCCATCAGGGCTGGCATTTTATTTTTTGTAAAAACATAATTTCAAAATTAATTTTAATTTTGATTCCCAGATTTTCATATTCTTTTGTGTTGCTCTGCAATCCTATCAAAATAAAGACAATGGTTGGTATCCTACTGCCCTTCCAGTGGTTTCCATCCTTTTCCTTTTCCTAGAAGTTTCCCTTTTAAGGCTTTAACTGGGGGAAAGAAGACTCTCACATACAAAGGTCATGCAAGGCAGAGGCACTGCAGAGAGGAAGTGAATCACAAGTGACTGATCCTCCTCTCTCTTCCATCAATGGAACTATGGTAGGAGACAGCATCTAGGTTTAGTCCTACAGTAGCAGGAAAGGGAGATTTTCTAGTGTGCGTGTCTTCCAAAAACCTTCTCTTCCGTAAAATGTTCAAAAACTGCTCATCTTGCATTGAAGAAGGTTATCCTCTATAATTCCCTGTGCATCTAAGGACCTCCCTAATGGGTGTGAACCAAGACTGGCCATCTGGCATGTCCCTCTGTTTAGATACTCACCTCTCTATTACACCAGACAGGATGCTGTGACTTATTCCAGTTCAAGCATCCAGATGTTTTATCCATAACACTGAGAAGAACACCCCAAGAAGGGGGTCAAAAGTCCTATCCCAGTAAATTTAGCCAAAGCAAAGCCAGTTTCCTATCACTTGCAGGACTCAACAGAATGGGAGCCTTTCAGCTCCCATTTTTGGCTTTCCCAGCCTAAGGACCCAGGATCTTTTAAGCCTTTTTGAGCTTCTGAAATTCTGATATAGGGTGGTGGGTGCAACCACAAAATGGCTGTTGCAGAAGGCAAAGCCAAGTGCAAAATGTCAGGGGAAAAGGTCATGCATAACATTTTTCCTTCTCCTCCCCTAACACTTTGAAAGTTTGCCTTCCCCACCCAAGCAGGATGTAGCTTTTATCATTTTAATTAATGTATGTGTTGTATTTACTTTGTATATTCTTTTAAATTACACGTTGTACATCAACCAGAGTTTGGTGCAGGGCGGGATGAGGCAATTAATTAAATATAATAAAGAAAAATAATAATAATAACTTTCATAGTATCTCCTCAACACAAGCAGAAGCTGTTTGACAGGATGCCTTTTCATCTGCACAGCCAATCAGAAGCACTGCTGGGCACAAGCTTGACCTGGCCCTGCCTACTTTCTATAAAGACACTTGGAAAGCCCCAGGAAAGGTGTTGGAGGGCACCATGTAACTCACAGGGCACCACTGCGAACCCTTACTTTAAGGCATGTCTAATGTCACAGAGCTTGTAGCAGAGTTAAAAAAAAATCACACATGATGCATGCACATACATCTACTTCACAGTTTGTGTGTGTGTGAGAGAGAGATCCACATCCAAGTGGCCATGGGTTTGTGGAGGAAGAAAAAGAATGAAATATTTCTACACCTATATCAGAGGACTATGCAAGCATAATGCATACTAAGGGCAGGAAATTCAGTATGCTTAAAGCAGCCTTTATGTGAGTGTTGTATTTGTGTGTGGCTATCTGGCAAGAGAGACAGAAGACTTGTCCCCACTCCCACTTTTCTTTTAGGAATTGGGAGCTACAATTTCCAAGTTCAGAGATATGGGGTGCTTCAGTAAGAAGGAATCTCCAAGCAATATATATGGTGGAAAGTGTGGTCTAGTACAGGGGTGGCCAAACATGCTGGACGTAAGAGCCACATAGAATAAACTTCAGATGTTTGAGAGCCACAAGACATGCATAAATATTACATACATGTCTTTATTAAAATTCTTAATACTTTCTTTGCATAAAATCAGAGGGTTTTTTGTAGCAGGAACTCCTTTGCATATTAGGCCACACACCCCTGTGATGTAGCCAATCCTCCAAGAGATTACAGGGCTGTTAGTACCGGGCCTACTGTAAGCTCTTGGAGGACTGGCTACATCAAGGATTTGTGGCCTAATATGCAAAGGCATTCCTGCTACAAAAAAAGCCCTGTGTAAAATGTCAAGACAGTGTGCGATTGCAATAAAAAAGGCCAACGCCATGCTGGGAATTATTAGGAAGGAAACTGAAAACAAATCAGCCAGTATCATAATGCCCCTGTATAAATCAATGGTGCGGTCTCATTCGGAATACTGTGTGCAATTCTGGTCACCGCAACACAAAAAGGATATTATAGCACTGGAAAAAGTGCAGAAAAAGGCAACTAGAATTACAGGTTTGTAACACTTTCCCTATGAAGAAAGGTTAAAACACTTGGGGCTCTTTAGATTGGAGAAACGTTGACTGCGTGGTGACATGATAGAGGTTTACAAATTATGCATGGGATGGAGAAGGTAGAAAAAGAAGTACTTGTCTCCCTTTCTCACAATAGAAATGAAATTGCTGAGCAGTCGGGTTAGAACGGATAAAAGGAGGTACTTCTTCACCCAAAGGGTGATTAACATGTGGAATTCACTGCCACAGGAGGTGGTGGCGGCTACAAGCATAGCCAGCTTCAAGAGGGGGTTAGATAAAAATATGGAGCAGAGATCTATCAGTGGCTATTAGCCACAGTGTGTATATATGTGTGTGTGTGTGTGTGTATATAAATAAATTTTTGGCCACTGTGTGATACAGAGGGTTGGACTGGATGGGCCATTGGCCTGATCCAACATGGCTTCTCTTATGTTCTTATGTTAAAATACATATGTATGCACTTTACAACATAATTGTGCTAGGAGATGTTTTGTTTTAAAACAAAAACTGGGAGTAACTGTCCCCATAAGACCACCATAGGGAAAGGTTAGGGAATTATTTTTTGGCTTCAGTGAGAGAAGGAAACACACATGTACCAAATCACTCTGCCTATTGTCCCCTCCTTCTCTGCTTCACACATAGCAGAAACAGTCGCCTACCTATGGTCAGCACTAAGAGACTGACTGAAGTCTCAATGCTAAGCATGCTTACTTGAGAGTAAACCTACATTAAATTGCTCCTTGACCTCAGGCAGCCACACAATATGTGTAAAAGGTCCGCATGTGGCACTTTGGCCACCCCTGGGTCTAGGAGAACCTCTGAACGCATATGCTATCAGGCATCTTAGATCACAGTCAGAAACCTTTACCACATTTCCTGCTGCCTTACAGTAACCTCCAGAAGAACTTCAGTCAGCATTTCCTCATTTCCAGTCAACTGAGCAAACAAAGAAATTATCTGACACTCCACAATACATATTGCTGCTTATGAGCTTTGTAAGAAGAGAGCAGTCTTCCTGAGCAGGGGTGAGTGTGGGACAGAACCCACAGCACTATCATAAGTAACTGGATGATGTCATTTGGGCCATGGTCCCAGAATAACACCCACTTTGCCATAACATTCCAAAAGGCCTCTCAGATTCTGTGGTCTTGAGAAGACTGCCAACAGTGCCCCAGCGTGATTGTTACCCCAACCCTGAAAGGTTTTGAGGTTTCTTTTTAAAGTTGTCTCCCTTTCACCATCCAATCAGTATATGTACCAATCAAATCCTGCTGCTGGGAAACCCAGTTGACTGGAGTAAAAAACTTCAAGCTAACAGGATCAGCCTTCCCTTAGGCCTTTAAAAAAGAATCTGCAACAATACTTGGCAGCGAACTCCCTAATTTTAAATTTCCCTTCCATACACATACCATAATGCTATATCTTCATCATACTGTGTAGAACATAGCCATCTCTTTTCTATAATTGTCATGACAGTCAAAATTCTTTTTAAAAAAAAATGGGACCATCATTCAACATATTAGGCATTTATTACAGCAATCCCCAAAAAGCTGGGCTACTGCAGGGATCCATGATAAGATAATTTGTGATTTTGGAGTCAGACTTGCTTCAAATATCATATTAGGCATTATCAGGGCTTTTTTTGAGCAGGAATACACAAGAATGCAGTTCTGGCAGGCTTGGTGTCAGTGGGTGTGGTCTAATATGCAGATGAGTTCCTGCTGGGCTTTTTCTACCCAAAAGCCCTGTGTAAAACAATGGTGACATCAGGAGTGTGTGATCTAATATGCAAATGTTCCTGCTGCGCTTTTTCTACAAGAAAAGTCCTGGGCATTACATATTCCTCCTCTGCTGTTCTTAGTTATTTGGGGGGATTCACATGAGCAAAATGGCAATGCTGGAGATTGTGATACCCATGTGAACTGAAACCACAAGAGACAGTGGAAGCAGTGAGGAGAGGGCTTGGGTGAGATCAAGCAAGTAAACTGATAGGATCCAGCCCTGTATGTGGCATGAATTTACATTTGCCTAATATACAAGGGAATAACATTATCAGAGTCATCCAAATCCACGGGAAAACTACAACAGTTGTATACGAAAGAAAAAAATTTATATCTCTTCCTCAGCCTCTCTCCATACAAAATGTGGGAACCTCCCCATCCTTTCCTAGAGGGGCCAATATTTTTAGACCCGGTTCCCAACTCCGAGTCTCAGCAAAAGAAGACACAAACATCCTGTTCCAGCAGCCCCTGATATCCCAAAGGAAAATGAGGAAACAAAGCCTCACAACGATCGTCAAGCAAGTATATGTGTGTATCCTGCTCTTCCACATTGTAGGCTACAAATGAGTTACTAGAATAAGCCTATAACTAGGACAAACTCTTGCTACTGCAAAATGGATACTACATCACAATTCAGTAGGACATATCTGGAGCCCAGCAAGATCACGCAGGATGAATTTTGGCACGGCCGATCTCAGGAGAGATGCAAGACACCCTGCCCCTTGGTTTGCCCACAGCAGCAGAGAAGGATACAAAGAAGAGCATGACTTGGTGATGATTGACAGCGCCGATGAGCCCCACGATGGCGATGAGAAGCAGGAAGAACCCCACTGCAAGGACCCCTCCGATGATGTGGATACTGGAGACAATGCCGAAGCCTTTCCCCCAGGCAGCCACGCCAATCAGCAGCAGCCCGACCAGCTGGAAAGCAAGGAGGATGGGGGTGGAGAATGAAAGAGTCAGAGGCACAGGTGGGGGGGAAAAAAGCCTGCAGTTCCAGTATTTCCCTCCCCACTATGTTTACACAGACATCTCCAATCCCTGTACAATGAGGAGCAACTTTTCTAGTTCAATTGAGTGACAAGAGCCCACGAATACAACTTAATCCATAAACTGGCGTAACAGTTTTAATCCCTTTCAAGGCAACATCAGTGGAATTCTGTTTAAAATTATAGCCCTCTCAGACTGGCAGATCAGGCTTCTCTTCATTTATGGCTTGATAGTATTTGGAAACCATCTTGCACATCAAGCAAATATACAAGATTCCATCCCCCCCTCCCCAGAAGTATCTACAAAACAGCTGCATCAGTTAAATGCAGGGGTTTTTTGATAGCAGGAACCCCTTTCCATATTAGTCCACACACCCCTGATGTAGCCAATCCTCCAAGAGCTTACAGTAGGCCCTATACTAAGAGCCCTATAAGCTCTCGGAGGGTTGGCTACATCAAGGGTGTGTGGCCTAATATGCAAAGCCCTGTGATTTAGAACCCCTCCCCTTATCTTTTCTCAGTGCCAGAATTTATAACTTACTAGTTGGAGGTGTTTTTACAATTTGAAAAACGAAGCATTCATGCCTTTACAGAAACAGGAGCACACTTTTCTTGGTCTAACCCCAAGGCATACTCCTTATACAAGAAAACATTAGCATTTCCTGTTTTTGATCTGAGATTTCAAGTTCGTATTTAGAATACACAGCGCTCTGCGTTTAAGAGATGAACACTGTAATTTTAGAAGATCAGAAAAGGACATCTAGGTCTCTAATTCCAGCTGTGGCATTTCCCCCTTCTGGTTGAGAGTGTCTCCTTACATACTAGAAAGGTTAGCAAGGTTCAGAAGCACAAGTCAACCACTGCAGAACATGCAAGTTCCTTTTTTTAGGTGGCAAAAGCAAAACTCCCATGAGTTTGCCCATTTGCTACTACCCTGCTGTGCTTTCAGTTCTTTAAAAGCAGGTGGTTCAGCCAGAGGCATACTTGTATTTCATGTGGACAAATGCAAGAGGAAAATCTAAAAATGAATAGGCATTTTATTTGGAAAAAAAATATTTTGATCCTGTCTTTCTTCTAAAGCTCAAGGAGGCATATACAGAATGCTGGATTAAGACACTAACGCGTCCCTTATGAAGCAAACCATTTCAGTTAGAGCTACCAAAACCAAGGGTTTTATTCAGTTTTGACACTAGACTGTGGCTTGGATTCCACAGAAAATCTCTGCTAGTAGAACAGATTTCCATCAGTGAAAAGGGATTTTCTCCCCTCTCCTGCTGCAGCCCAGAACGCTACTCCTAGAAAACAAGAGGAGGGTACTGGAGGTCTGCCATGGAAGGGTGGGGGAGTCAGTGAAAATCCTCCCCTCCCCCAGTAGACATTTTCTGCAGGGCTTAACTTTGGGAGTGGAGCCAGGAGACTTTGAGGGTGGAGCCAGGAGACTTTGGGGGTGGAGCCAAGAGCAAGGGTGTGACAAGCATAACTGAACTCCAAAGGGAGTTCTGGCCATCACATTTAAAGGGTCAGCACACCTTTTAAATGCCTTTCCTCCATTAGAAATAATAAAGGATAGGGGCACCTTCTTTTGGGGCTCACAGAATTGGGCCCCCGGTCCAATCCTTTTGAAACCTGGAGGGTGCTTTGAGGAGAGGCACTGGATGCTATGCTGCAAATTCGGGGCCTCTACCTCAAAAAACAGCCCCCCCCAGCTCTCCCCCCCACTGAAGCAGTGGGAGGGCCTCCAAACCAGGGAATCCCCTGCCCCCACCTGGGGATTGGAACCCTAGAAGTTTCATCTAGTTTACTCTACACATCATCAGGAAAGGCATTCTATACAGCAGGGTGAACTCAACCGACAGCCAAACGCTAATACTCAGATTTACATCGCTAAAACCAGAACCCTGAAAATCTGAGGTTTTGGATGAAATTTTTTGTTCACTTCATTTATACCCAACCATCTTTTTCCCCAATGGAGGCTCAAAGAAGCTTACATCATGCTCCTCTCCATCATGCTCCCCTCCTCGTGGCTGCATTGTGAAATCCAAAAAGTTTGATTCTCATGTTGCAGCTACCCTTTCCACAGCGAACACAGGGATCCCAGAACTCTTTGCCATGGGCAACTAACACAGACCCAGAAAACTTTGTTGGTAAAGCAGGGGGAATGCATTTCCCACCCACTGACCTTAGGGTGCTAGTTCTTCCATTGGCTCTTCAATTGCAGGAAGAACCAATGGAACAGCTCTTCTGTTAGAGGAAGAGCCAATAAAGCGGGAGGAAGCCTTCAAACTTTGCTCAGCGGAATAGTACATGCCACTGGTTCTTCCTCTTGGCTTCTTCCTCCAGTCCAGTTCTGAGAAGCTGAAGGGGATTTGTGGGAATCGGTAGATAGTTAGGTTACCACCTACAACTTGGGAAATTCCTGGAGATTTCAGGGTGGAGCCTGCGGAGTGACCTCAAAAGGGTATAATGCCACAGAGTTAGGGCTGCCCGTCTGACTCGGACAATATCTGGGGGCTCTGAGCCAGGAGCAAGGCTGTCACAAGCATAACTGAACTCCGAAGGTCATCACATTTAAAGGGACAGGGCTCCTTTTAAATGCCTTCCCTTCATTGTAAGTAAAATGGAGGATGGGGCACCTCCTTTTGGGCCTCATAGAATTGGACCGCCTGGTCCAACCTTTTTTAAACTTGGAGGGTTTTTTTAAGATAGGCACCAGATGCTATGCTGAATATTTGGTGCCTCTACTTCAAAAAACAGCCCCCCCCCAGCCCAGAAACCTACAGACTGATTCTCCTACCTTATGGAGACTAGCCTCCATAGGGTATAATGGAATGCCCAGTGGACATTCAACCCTACCCCCTGCTTGCTGATAACCCTGAATCAAGGGAGGGCCTCCAAACCAGGGGATCCCCTGCCCAATATGCCCTCTAAGCCAGGGGTGGCCAACGGTAGCTCTCCAGATGTTTTTTGCCTACAACTCCCATCAGCCCCAGCCAGCATGGCTGATGGCTGGGGCTGATGGGAGTTGTAGGCAAAAACATCTGGAGAGCTACCGTTGGCCACCCCTGCTCTAAGTTGTGGAATCTTATGAGCAAAAATTCTACTTTGTTAGCTACTGGCATTAAAGTTGTGAGCCAGCAATTTGGCTATTGCACAAATTACTTTGCTCTGGGGCCATTTTTCCTGGGCTAAAACAAAAATGTGTGAGCTGGAGGCTAAAAAACTGCGAGCTAGCTCACACTAACTCAACTTAGGGGGAACACTGCCCATGCCCCCAACTGGGGATTGGTAACCCTACCACGAAATCCCTCCTGCAAAATTCTCCAGGGAAACTGATCTCTGTAATCATCAGATCAGCTGTAATTACAGGAGATCTCCAGGCTCCACTTGGACACTGGCAACTCTAGTTGATAGGAAGCAGCAATTAATCCCCCCCTTCCCATCCTACTGCATTACAATTAACTGTCAAATGTGACCTTGCTACTTTGTTCTGCCCTAAATGTTTAGGCACCAGAAGATGTCTGGCAGTCACACAATGAATGCTGTTTGTCAAAAGCTTTGCATCTTCACCACTCTCTATTTGCCATCCACATTCCAATATTCCTCTTTAGCCCATGCAACAAAAGAATATCCAGTCAAGAACAGTTCTTTACAAAACTGCTTTTGTTAGCTTCTAAAGGTTTCAAGATAAGAAGGGATGGGGGGATTTGCTTTAGCTAGCTGGAAGGGCTACATTGCAGGCTCCTAGTCTTTGCCATGATAAACCACAAGCCCCAACACCCCACAACTCTTCCCCTTCTATTACTGCTCTGATTTAAAGATCTGTGTTTGATTTAGTATTTTGTCCTCTTTTAGAGGCATGGTTCACACATGCAGAAGAATGAGGTGGTAGAATGTGGAGTCCCTTTGCATGAAAAGAAACTTTGGGCCAACAGGAAACTAGCACAACAAAAGGAAATATTCCAGAATACCCGTTGCTTGTTCTGCTGTATTGCTATTTGTAAGAAGCATCTCACACAGAGAAGCATTTTAAAAAGCAGTCACCATAGCACAGTTGTCAACCTCCAGATAAAACTTGTAAGTCTCCTGGAATTACAACTGCAGCAGAGATCAGTAACCCTGGAGAAAATTGGCTGCTTGGAGAGTGGACTCTATGACATTATACCCCACTGAACCAAACCAGGCCCTCCCCAGGCTCTGCCCCCCAATCCCTAGGAATTTCCCAACCTCCAGAAGAACTTCAGTTCAGAAGCTCATGCATAGGCATACAGACAACACTTAATCATCGGGTATCTACTCCATTTGCTTCTGCTGCTGCACAAGTCTCCAGTCCTGTGATGCAGGAAGTGCAATGGTGGCTTGGCCAGCAAATCCATGGAGAACAGTGGGGCAGCTGCCAGACGCTGGCCAGACACCATTGCCTGCCCTCATGGTGCACTTATCTGAGGGTCTGCTCTGTTGCATGACATGGGGTCTTAAGTCAGAAATAATGCAGTCCATTCCACCTCCTCATTCTCCTCCATTGACTGGACCTCAGTTAAAATGGCTTCCAATCAAATGACAGTGTTTCACTCCAACTGTTCAAACCTGAGAAACTGAAATATATGTACATGCTCTGCACACAAATTTCTGCTGGCATCATTTGCCACCCTTCAGGGAGCCAATCTCCCTGGCAAAATAAGCTTAGCTTAAAACAGAGACTAAAATTTGCCCTCAAGAAGCAGTGTGGTTTTATATTCCAGCCCTTGGTCATCATGGTACGGACTTCTCTGCATTACACACCACCTCCTGTTCCCATCTCCTCCCCCCAGCCCCAGCCACCAGTCTACAAGGAAAACCATTCTTATGTTTGGTATCTTCATTCATGAAAATCTCTTGTGTGAACACCATGAGACGTAATAATCAAATCATCATTTGCCTGCACTGTCTTCCACTATTTAGGCAAGCTTGAAGGATTGCACCACTACTAGCTTTATACAGCATCTCTAACATACAATGAGCCTCACGCAGTGCAGTCGTGAGCAGAGTTACACCCTTCTAAGTGCACTATGGACTTAGATGTGCACAACAGTTCTCTGTCTGGAACTGCACTGACATAGTCATATGGTTGGAAGATAAGGTCTTTGCCCACAAGAGGCTTACAATCTGGACAGAGGGAATGGAGGCACAGAAAATGAGTAATACGGATGTGAGAAAATGTAACTGCAGGTAGAAATACGAAAACTTCCTGATAACATGAAGCTATCAGAGAGGCAAACATGAGTCAGTTTTCCTCAGTGGGATAGATCTTAATCTTCTTTTATATTGAAGAAGTTACTTTCAGCAGCCCTGCAGTTTAAGATACAAACCATAATTTCAGAAAATTCAAGGTAATTGTAAAGATTTGTTCTGTACACTGAAACGTTTGAAAGTACTTCTCCAATAGCCAATCTTAGAATTGCTGCTTCTTTCTAATCCAATCAAACACATGAGCAATGTTATCATCATCACTACTAACAACTTTGAATCTTGGATTCCAAATCAGGTGCTGTATTAGCCGGCTATGATAAATAATGAGGAAGAACCAACTCATGGTTTCTACCGTGGAAGACACTTCTGCCAGTGGAAAAGGGAGCCAGGAGATTTTTGACAATTCCTTTCTCCCACTGCAGACCTCTGCTCTGTACCCCAGTGTTCCTGAAGGTCCAAGGACACACACAAGCAGGCGGAATGGGGCAGATGAGAGCAGTGAAAAATTCCTCCTATGGAAGTACACACTTTGTTATTTTTATAACATCACTCTAAGGAGCATTTTCCAGTCCATGAAGCTTCCTTAGAGGGAGGGAGTCAGACCACTGGTCCGTATTTACTGACTGGTGGTGGCTTTGTTGGCCTTCAGGCAGAGGTCTTTCCCATCACAAACCACTGATCCTTTTTATTGGGAGATATCAGGAATCAAATTTGGGTCCTTCAGCATGCAATGCCACTGAGCTATAGCCCCTCCATATTGAATTTTACTCCAAAGTTCCAATTTTAACATTTCAGACTTCAATGGAAATCCCATTTTCCTTCCAAATATCTTCGGTCCTTTGAGTTAAATGGGAGAGGAAGGGAAATGCTCCATAAAAAAGGTGGGTTTTGAGCAGTGACATAACAGAAGAGAAATAGTGCTATGCAGGGTTTTTTTGTAGAAAAAGCCCAGCAGGAACACATTTGCATATTAGACTACACCACGAATGCCATGCGTTCCTGCTCAAAAAAAGCCCTGGTACTATGCAACACCAGTGTTTTGGAAAGGAGCTCCAAGAGGGGGGGGCGGGTAGAGTTGCCAGGTCTGACTCAGGAAATATCTGGGAACTTTGGGAGTTCAGCCAGAAGCCAGGTTGTGACAAGCATGACTGAACTATGAAAGAAGTTCTGATAATCACATTTAAAGGGACCGTGCTCCTTTTAAATGCCTTCCCTTTACTGGAAATAATGGAGGATGGGGACACCTTCTTTTGGGGCTGATAGAATAGACCCTCTGATCCAATCTTTTTGAAACCGGCTATGCTGAAAATGTGGTGCCTTTATCTCAAAAAACACCCCCTCCCCTGCGCCCCAGATACCCACAAATCAATTCTCCATTATACCCTATGGGGACTGAACATATATATGAACATATGAAGCTGCCTTATACTAAATCAGACCCTCAGTCCATCAAAGTCAGTATTGTCTACTCAGACTGGCAGCGGCTCTCCAGGGTCTCAAGCTGAGGTTTTTCATGCCTATTTGCCTGTACCCTTTCTAGCTGGAGATGCTGGGGATTGAACCTGGGACTTTCTGCTTACCAAGCAGATGCTCTACCACTGAGCTACCATGCCATAAGGTAAAATGGAGTGCCCAGCAGACATTTCCTTCCCTCCTGCTTTCTGATAACCCTGAAGCAGGGGGAAGGCCTCCAAACCAGAGGATCCCCTGCCCCCAACTGGGGATTGGGAACCCCAGGGAGGCAAGCAAGAGCCTATTGGTTTTGGCTGGCTTGAATAGCTATCCTGTTACTTCAGGATGCTAACTCTGCCCCTTCAACACAGCCCTCATGCATGCAAAGGGGACTTGAGGGGTGGGGGGAGAGACAGGAGCTTGCTGCAACTCAGGGGCATTCAGAGTGCCTCCAAAGGCAACAAGAAGGCAGAAACAGGTCGTGCCTCCCCGAGCCAGGAGCTCAGGTGAGAGACAGGATATCACCTCAGACTTCACACAGTGCTCTGAAGGTGTCCTGGATACCTCCTTGGCAGAGAGAACATTATTACCACAGCAACCAACCTGCAGGCCCTGAGGGGGAAGCAAAACGGATTGGCACAGTACTGTGAAATTCACTAGAACGAGTCCCCAGGCTTTAACACTGTGGAGATCCACCCCTTTCTTTTAGCTCCTGACACAGGGAAGAGAATCCTCAAAGACCCTGTAGGTAGCTTCTCTCAGACCTAAAGCTCTAGCAGACTCTTGGAGGTCCATCAAGCCTTAGCAATGTTAGGAAAGCAATAATAACATATTAAGACCACATCCCTCAAGTTAACTTGGGCTGAAGACCATTCTCCGAGGCTGTACTCCATTATTTAACAAACCTTAAATGTGCATTGGAAAGGAAGGAAGAATCCAGACTGTCAGGAGTAGCAGCACTGTTCAAAGGGAAGGGAGCCCACTTTAAGTAATCTTTAGTGCATAACCCTAAAATATCTTAGTTTGGGCATGCTTGCATTGGCCATGAATCTATAACTCATGTTACATTTTTAATGGTATTAGTTGGTATTAAACTATTCAAACTTGCCTGGAGCCTATGAGACAAATAAAAATTAAAGTAGACAAGACATAGCAAGATATTTTGAGCTACATCTTCTTGCCCTGAAGAGAAAACACCAGAAGATATTCCACACCCACATATATAATCCATTGCAAGGCAAGGCTGTTCTCGCTTGTTCAACTTTCCATGCCCCACCCCTTCCAGGAACACTAGTTTGTTTGATATTAGTACAACTTTTAATGGACAGTTCACCTTTTGGAATTTTCTGCCTTACAGGCACTCGTGATCTCTAGGATAATAACAGCTATTTGGGGTCTTTTAAAGAATTTTGAGATCAGCAGCAGCTCTGTAGGAAATTGATGTTTCCTCTGATGTTCTACAAAACCAGAAAGGTTCTTTTTTAGGGCCAAAAAAGACACAACTGCATCCTTGAATCTGTCATGATGATGTCACTATCACTTTAAAGCACCAAATGGGCAGTCTAAACATGGTGCAAAGGCCTGACCCTGATAGGGCCTTACCATCTCGTCCCACCACACTGAAGAGCCAATAAGGATCAGGCCTGTGCACCAATTTAAACCACTATTTTAGGCTTCAAGAAGGTGTCTAGATAGGGTTCCCTTGCCAGGTCCGACTCAGGAAATATCTGGAGATTTTGGAGATACAGCAAGGTTGTGACAAGCATGATTGAACTCCAAAGGGAGTTCTTGCCATCATATTTAAAGGGACCACGCTCTTTTTAAATGCCTTCCCTTCATTGGAAATACTGGATGATGCAGGTGCCTTCTTTTTGGACTCATTGAATTGGACTCCTTGGTCCAAACTTTTTGAAACTTGGGCAGGGGCGTTGAGGAGAAGCACCAGATGCTGAAAATTTGGTGCCTCTACCTCAAAAAACAGGCTCCCCCCCTTCAAGAGACACACGGATTGATTCTCCATTATATCTTATGGGGATTGGTATCCATAGGGTATAACGGAGTGCCCAGCAGACATTCAACCCCTCCCCCTCTGCTTTCTGAAGCAGGGGGAGAGCCTCCAAACCAGGGGATGCCCTGGCCCCAACTTCATTCCTCTGTGTAGCCTATTGTGTATCTTCACCCAACTGGGGATTGGCAGCCCCAAGGTGGTGCCATCCCTGTGGTGAACACAAGGACACCATGACATCTAGTTTGGCCCTCAGACTGTGATATTTCTAGTGGTGGGTCTCCAACTTAATCAAATCCATGATCAAACAACTACCATCCGCAGCTAGGGAAACATGCTACACTTTGAACGTTCACACTGACAATATACTTAGATGGTTTCTGCAAGATCTTCCAACAGTCATAAGAAGGAAGAGATTCCTCCAGATATCAAGTGAGTTATTTTAATTATTTGCATACCACTCTCTATCACAAGGTGGTTCCCAGCATTTCATCACACTGCAATGTGACTAAGAAACAGAACAGATGAAAGGGTAGTGCTATGCAAATTCATACAGGCTTGAATCATAACTGATGGGAGTCATGACTAGGAAATTGATTCAGCCTGTATAAAAAACAAGAAGAGTCATGCCAGACCAGACCAGTGGTTCATCTATTCTAACAGCTTGTTTCACACAGTGGACACCCAATTGCTCTGGAGAGCCAACAAACAGAGCTCAGAAGCCAAAGCTTTCTCCAAGGAAAAAAAATGTCAAGAAGTTTCTGTCTTGCATTTCTTTATTCTTTCTTTTCCACTAGCAGTATGCTATGAGCATCTCCACCTAACTCCTGAACAGTTCCTTTTAAATAGCACTGGAGAACATCAGTCAAGCAGATTCAACCTGACAAATGTATAGGAATCCATCAAGAGTAACTCAATACACCAGTGTTGATCCAACCATTTCTTGCATGGAACAAAGAGTTTTCTTGTGTTTCTCCCTGTTCCTGCAGCCCCTTGTGAACCTTGGAAAGGGCATTCCCAGGACTGCAGGAGCCACACGGAAGAACAGCCACATGAGTTGGAGGACTCGCAGGGCATTTTTGATAACAGGAGCTATTTGCATATTAGGCCACACCCCCAGATGTAGCCAATCCTCCTGGAGCTTACAGTAGGCCCTGTAAGTTCTTGAAGGATTGGCTCCATCAGGGGTGTGTGGTCTAATATACTAAGGAGTTTCTACTACAAAAAAAGCCCTGGGGACTCATATGAAGTACATGAGATGAAATAATTCCTCCTTCCTCTACTGTAGCTCCACTAAAGAAAGGGATTAATTTAATCCCCTTGTCCTTCCTCACTCCAGTCCATTGACCAGCTTGGATGTTCCTCAGCACGAGTCCCACATTTCTGGGGATGATCTTTCTGAATGTCAGAAGGGGCTGCAAGAAATTAGAGGAAGATGGGAAAACTCATGTCTTCCATGCACAGATGGCTGGATCCATGCCACCAAACCTTGAATTGCCTGATCAAGATATTCAACCAACTATCAATGTAGCTACTTCCCAGTATTTAAGGCACAAAAAATAAGCAGTGCTGTCGGCACATTTCATGTGTCTGCAGATCTGCCTGATTAACATGTTAGCAGATTATCTGGTGTGGAATCTGGCTTACTCTATATTCTTCCTGGCCTTTCTTCCCTTTGTAAATTCATCAGCCCCAGGGCCCTTTTGTCTTCACCCAGGATTCTAGCATTGTAGATCCAACCAGCACATTCCCAATCCCAACACCCATTCTCAAAATCAGTATGGATAGTTAGCCTGCTCCTGCTTATCTATGAAGAAGAGAGCCTTTTGTTGGAAAAACCCAGCCTGGGAATGTCCTTCCTCTGGAGCTTCTGAGATCTGACAAGATTGGGTTTGCCTAAACTATCCAGATCAGGGTGCTACAAATCAGTCTGTGAACCCCTTAAGGAGCCACTGAGACTAGGTGGGGAGGGGACTTATGCAAACTAACACAGTTCTGGAATTTGTCACTTTGGAAGGGATCCAATGGTTTGCCCAATAAGAACATGCAGACAAATTTTTTTGACTGATTCTAGAAAAGAAGAGAGAAGATAGCAGGGCTTGTAGCATGACCCAGAGCCACCTACAGCTGGATATGTGGCAATGATAAAAGAAAAACATAAGAAGATTGAACTTCTTGCCACAACCCTCTTTTGTGAAGCAGTACTTTCTTATCTAGTCCAGGACCCTTCCACTGCAAGTTCCCCTTCCTGGAGTACTACTGATTTCAAACATTATCCTTGAATGCAGCATCCTTAGTTTCCCTGGGCTATACCCTTACCCTTCTTTCCACTAAAGAGCACCCACTTCCCAAACGTCCCAGTCTCATCTCTACCACCCACTGTGCCGAGGGTCTCATTCAGTATAAGGCAACTTCATACGTTCAAAAGTCATAGTCATATTCTCCACCCTTCCTCTTCCAACAGCTCCCAATGTATATTACACCATTTCCTGCCAATATGTATATTATACCGCTGCCTGCCAATATGTGTATTTTCCAGAGAGGGGTAGCAGTGTTATGTCTGTAGCAGCAAAACAAAAAACCAGTAGTACTTTAAAAGCCTAATGTTTATTCTCTGTGCATTATTTACCAAATAATAAATAATCTATGGAAGTGAGCTTTGACTCAGGAGAGATTGCTCTGAAATAAATTTTAGTCGCCTTTTAAAATGCCACTCGAGTTGGGAATACACTAGGGCTGCCAATCCCCAGGTGGGGGCAGGGGATCCTCCAGTTTGGAGGCCCTCCCCCTGCTTCAGGGTCATCAGAAAACGGGGGGAGGGGGGAGAGAAACGTCTGCTGGGCATTCCATCATTCCCTATGGAGACCGATTCCCATAGAGCAGAATGGAAAATTGATCCGTGGGTATCTGGGGGGCTGTTTTTTGAGGTAGAGACACCATATTTTCAGCGTAGCATCTGGTGCCTCTCATCAAAACCTCCTCCAAGTTTCAAAAAGATTGGACCAGGGGGCTCAATTCTATGAGCTCCAGAAGAAGGTACCCCTATCTTTCTTTATTCCCAATGGAGGGTAGGCATTTAAAAGGAGCGTTTCCCCGTTAAATGTGATGGCCAGAACTCTCTTCAGAGTTCAACTGTGCTTGTCACACCCTTGCTCATGGCTCCAGCCCCAAAGTCCCCAGATATTTCTGGAGTCAAACTTGGCAACCCTAGAATACACACGCAGACCGGTGCATGCTCTTCCCTCCCTCTTTTACGCACCACCTCATTATTTATTACTCAAGACAGGATGACCTCAGTCTTTTCTCTCAGCCTCTATTGGGCGGGGGGGGGGGGGGTGTGCAGTTGCAATAATGACCCAACGACTAGCCCAGAATGACACAGGACATCCCAAAGTATATTTAGAGCACCCTTTCATGCAGCTACCCCTAACTCTAAAACAGCTGCGCCCCCAAATACCCCCCTTCCGCTCCATGCAGATTCTCCCAGACCACCCTGCCTTCCTCCTGCTTCCATCTCTCCTTCCTCGCAGTCCCTTTATATTAACCCCACCCTACACCTCTTACTAGGCCAGGGGTGATAGAGGAGGGAGTTGCTGGGCACACTCACCACATAAACGACATTGAGGGCGCAGAGCGCATTGCGTGAACAGGCGAAGCCCCCGCAAACCATCTTCCCAGACGGAAACACCCAAGGAAAAAAAGGGGGGGGAACCCCAAAAAGGGGTAACAGCTTCTGCGCCTGTCTCTTTAAATCTCAGCCCGCCGCCACCGCGCTTGCGCGCAATTGCTCTCGCCCGGCTCGGCGCGTCCCCGCCTCCTTGTCGCTAGCACGCCTACTCTTTTCAGTCAGAGCGCATGCGCTCATGACGTAGTGCCAGTTGTGGGGAGAAATTCTCCCCTATCCGGGTACTGAAACAAGAGAAGAGGGGCGGGGCAGGAATTTTGATGCTCTGAGTTTATGACAGATGTTTGAAGAGAAGTGTAGATATTAAACTGGAGTCTAGTAAAAAATTCAAGGCTAACACGTTTTCATTCTAGCAGGCGCTTTCGTGGGCTAGAGCCTATATAGGTATCTGAGGAAATGTGTTCTAGTCCGCGGAACTTGGTGCTGAAATAAAAATGTTATTTGTTTGAAGAACCGCAAGACTCCTGTTCATTTTTGCTGCAAGACACCTCCTCTGCGGCAAATACAAAACAATTCATAACTTTTTCTTGCTCTAGTTAAAATTATCTGTAGGAAGTGATTAGAGTACGGTAACTACATAGGGATAAATGTAAAATAAAACAGGCTTAGAGACTCCTTTTCATGACAGTGGTGTAAAAATAAGGCTCCCCGAAGGCCAGGGAGAACTGCATCCTTTCCCTTTAGTAGGGGCTTTATAATGTGTGGAAATGGGTAGCTGAAGCTTCCCATGGCATGGTGGTAACTAGCACTTGGTAGCCCCGTGGTGCAGAGTGGTAAAGCTCCAGTACTGCAGTCCTAAACTCTGCTCACGTCACCACCTAAGTTCGATCCCGGCGGAAGTTGGAAACGCTTGGTGCTTGCACAGGGGACTACCTTTACTTTTAAGTAACATCCCACTAAGTCACTGTAAAAGGAAGAGGGGCTTCCCCCACCCCTTTGGACAGCAGGTAAGTTTTAAAAAAAATGTATTCTCTTCCTCCCACAAAAGGTTATTTTGGTCACTGGCTGAATCTGCTCCCCTATTGAAATCTTTAGCAAATTAACTCAGAAGAAAGTCCCACCAAATCAAATGGGACTCACACAAAGTGGCTGTAATCACTTGCACTGAATAATGCAATTTCAATCCACTTTCGATACTTTCCAACTGGATTTGGATCCAGTTGGAAAGTGCATTGAAAGTGCATCATTTAGTATGTGTGATCGAGCCTATTATATGATTGTTAACTCCAGGCTGGGAATTCTGAGAGATTTGGGGGGTGGAACATGAAAAGAGATGGGGAAAGGAGATATTTCAGCAGGCTATAATGTCATACAGTTTACCATCCAAAGCAGCCATTCTCTCCAGGGAAACTGATCTCTATAGTGTGGAGTCCTTCAGTTGTAATTCTGGAAGATCTCCAGACCTCACCTGGAGGCTGGCAACCCAAAAAGAGAGAACACATGGTTAAGATGGCAAGGAAAAGACCCAAAGGTTCCGTGGCAGACCAGCCTCCGATCCCTATAACATGAATGAAATTTGAACAAAATTCATCAAAAATAATGAAACCCATTCACAAATAAATTTAAATAAATTATTAATAGTGAAAATAACCAGGAATACAAATGATGAGTCCAGAATACAGTCACAGTAGTCATGTAGTCACAGTAGTCATGTAGGAATTCACATCAATTTCTTTTTAAAAATCCAGATAAGCAATATTCTTCAGATGTGCAGCACATTAATCTTGGTGTGCAGCTATGCACAAGCATATTCTCACTGTGATGAGGCAGTACTCCAGTATTCTCATTTCACAAAAACTTTGTTGAGCTTCACATTCATATAGTTAAGACGTGGCAAAAACGCTTCAAAGCACAATCCACTCTTGGCAAGATTTGTGGCTTGTGCACTAGAGAGTGAACAAGGTGGGGCCTGGAGATCTCCGAGGATTACAACTAATCTCCAGACTGTAATGCCCTTGGAGGAAATGGCTCCTTTGGAAAGTGAAATCTATGGCATTATACCCTGCTGAAGTTCCTCCCCTCCCCAAATCCCGCTCTCCCCTGTCTTCTTCCCCAGATCCGCAGGAATTTCCCAACTTGGAGTTGGCAAACCATGGTGTTGGTGATTGCTTTTTGGTGCAACCACTAATTGCTTGCTCACTCACCAGAGCAGATGAATGAACAACTGATTATGGCTGCTCTTGCTTACCTGCCCACTCTTTCTGTGGTAGTTTGGCTGCTCTTAGCTGCCACTGCTACTTATAGTTCACTTCCCCCAAAACAAAGCAGTAGACAAGTAAGTTTTAAATTTTGTCTGATGAAGACTGCTTAAGAGCATACGAAAGCTTACATTCTGAATAAAACATAGTTGGTCTTAAAGTTGAACTTGTCTACTGCTTTGTTCTATTGCTTCAGACCAACACGGCTGCCTACTGGGATCTTTCCCCAAAACAATGCATCTACCAATGCCTGCTCCCTGCCTCTGAGGGGGAAACAGAAGTCCACCATCACAGAGCACAGTGGCAGCCAAACAGAAGAGTGCCTTGCTAGGGGCTCCCAGAAATAAGGAGTTGCCGATACCCCCTTTATTTCCTTACAAAGAAGTGAATGATTGCTATTAATTCCTGTGTGAAAAAATAAAATGCTGCATATGTGGGAATGCTGTTGCGTTGACAGCAAAGCCTCCGCCCAAGACAGGGCGGTGTAGCCCTTGCTGATAGGAAATGGGATCCCATGCAGATTGAGACATGGCTAAATGCAAGCCCTTCCACTGGCCACCCACACATTTCTCTCATAATAAGACCGGTGATTTGCTGCTAGTTGTTAGAATCCTGCTGTGCCATCTTGAAGATGTCCTCCCACTCCCTGCACTCACCAAGCAACCGCTGCAATAGAGGTGTTCCCTGGAGAGAAAAGTGTGAGCCCCTGAGACACTTCCACCTCAGCAATTTGTTTTTTCTCAATGTTCTGTGTTAGTAGGAAAGAAGGAATTCTTCCTTTAACATTGCTAGAATGAAGGCCACAGGAGAAGGTACCTTTGTGCTCCATCGGCTGGATCTATGATTTTTCATCTATGGCCCATCCTATAAAGACAGGGAGCTGCCTTACAACTGAGTCAAACCACTGGTCTATCAAAGTCAGTATTTTGGGTTGCCAGGCCTCCCCCCAGCAACCCATGCTTCCCGCTGCCTCTATGTTGGCCAGCAAGAGAAAAATTACAATATAAATCTTGTTTGTTTCTACAAACAAGCCCTGTGCAAAACAATAGTGATGTCAGGGGGCATGGCCTAATATGCAAATGAATTCCTGTTGGGAGCCATGTTTTTGCAGTGCTGGATTAGAAGAAGAAGACTGCAGATTTATACCTCGCCCTTCTCTCTGAATCAGAGACTCAGAGTGGCTTATAATCTCCTATATCTTTCCCCCCCACAACAGACACCCTGTGAGGTGGGTGGGGCTGAGAGGGCTCTCACAGCAGCTGTCCTTTCAAGGACAACTCTTGCGATAGCTATGGCTGACCCAAGACCATTCCAGCAGCTGTAAGTGGAGAAGTGGGGAATCAAACCCAGTTCTCCCAGATAAGAGTCTGCACACTTAACTACACCAAATTGGCTCTCTGGAGGCCTGTAGAGGCCCCTAGACAGTCAAAATCTCGGGGGGCCCCTCACAAATTATCTCAGAGTTGGAGCTCCCACTTCATCACCCCGTTGCCACCTGCAGGTACCTTCTCAAAAGCCCCTTTGACAAAGCAGTGGGGGAGAGGCAGAGAGAGGCAAACTTGGCAACAACATCAGCAGCAGCCACACTACCAGCTGAGCAAAGAGTGGCTCAGTTGTTGGCTGCACATGCTGGCTGGGAGGACTGCAAGTAGGGGGGAAATCAGGGGGGGGGGAAGCTGGCCCGGGGGCCCTAAAGGCATGGGGACCCATAGGCCAGTGCCCACTTGGCCTAATTGTTAATCCGGCCCTGTATTTTTGGGTCACCTTCATGACTTCTCAAGCCATATGCTACCTGAAATTGTAGGAGGGGATCCATGTTTGATATTAAAACTGAGAAATTGGGATCAGGCTGCAGGTGACAGAAAAGTTGACTCCCAGAGAAATAGCCAGTTTGTCCTGGTAGCATGGATACTGCCTGGACAATAGTTTTATTCTTTGGCTTTCTGAGGGCTCATTGAAATCCAGGCCATGTTTAAATATCATGGCTTGCCAGGGGTGGCCAACGGTAGCTCTCCAGATGTTTTTTGCCTACAACTCCCATCAGCTCCTGCCAGCATAGCCAATGGCTGGGGCTGATGGGAGTTGTAGGCAAAAAACATCTGGAGAGCTACTAATGGCCACCCCTGTGCTAGACAATAATTAACCTTCTAGGACTGCCTAGGAATATGCCTTTCAATGCAGGGTTCCTTGGAAACCTAATAAAAAGTGAGGCTAGAGCCATCAGCCATTTCCTAACCTTTGGTAATCCAGCTTGCCACTCAGGTAATTTAATCAAGAGCCAGGAGAAGCATCAAGTCTCTACCTAGTCCTTTGTTAAACCGGTCTAAACTGGTATTTTGGATAGGTAACCTAATCACCCCAGGTTGACTTTTCCCAGACTCTTCCCATTCTTTCTAACATGACTAATCACACCAGTACTTAGAGTTTTTATCTCACCTTCCACTCCCTGGTTCTGAAGTTTAAACTTTCCAATAAGATTCAAAGTTTCTATTCTTTTCAATCTTGTTTCAGCAGAGACAATGCCCATCTGCAGAACCAGTGGGTAACCAGGTTATTCCAAGTCACTCCCATTCTTTCTGTCACCTTTCCTATTCTAAATTTTCTCTCCTGGCAGTTAAGATCCAAATGGACCAATAGAATTAAACCGTTTTGGTTCCAATTCAATACTGCCCTTGGAGCACACTTGCTAACCTACTTTTTTCACTTTATAAATAGAGCCCCCCAGTTTTTTGGACCATCCACCTTCTGGCCCTGTAACTTCAGGACCCTCAAGATTTAAAGCTGGCCTCAGTTTCTGCCTGCTTTCCTCTTGGTTGCATTGTAGGATCGCCTGTGTGTCTGTCTTTTCCTTTCCACCAGACCCTTCAGGTCTTCCATCCTCTTTAGGACACACTTGTGTATTATTATTTGCCCCCTCCTTTTGCAATTTCGTAGGTGTTAGATGTTAGTTAGGTATTTAAGTTTACCATGTTAATATGTTTGCGTGAACATATAATTCTCTGTGAGACCCCTGTTTATGCATTCACTTTTTTTTTTTTTGTAAATAAAGGTTGCAATTTGATAATTTTCTGCCTTTCATTTCTGGGAATCTCTGTTTCCATAACAAAGCACTACATAAATTTGGGGCCCTGTTACACATCAGGTACTGATCCCAATATAATTTTACCAAATATTGCACATGTGTGCTTGCCATCCACCAAGGAAACTGAAGACGTTGAAGGCTATACACATGTATGCCACTGGGATAATAGATCCTTTTAACTGGAGATGCAGGGGATTTAACCTAGGACCTTCTACACACAAAGTGGATGTTCTACCACTAAGACATGTTCCCACCTAGTGCAAATCAAAGGCTGTTCTAACAGTTCTATTGCCTCAGATCTCTGATTATAACAGGAGATCTCCTGCCCTCTGCTCAGTTTAAGTGGCAGAAGAGAACAAATTAGGGCCGCCAAGGAGCTGGCCATTGGGGGGATCCCTGCCACCAAAGAGCTGTGATGTGCCTGACACAATGAGGTCACCCAAAAATACCATAGAGTTTTTTACCTGAATCCTAGAGCATCCCCACCACGGCGTGCCCAGCACAATGATGTCACTTTTGGGTGACGTCATCATGCCATACATGCTTGCACATACAAAGTTCCCTGCCAAGACCAAGGTAGGACCTGGCAACCCTAGAACAAATGGACTGGAAAATCAGAGTTGCACTGATGGCATAATGTCAGTTCCAGTGAAGAACTGTATGTGATGTCAACATGTTAGCATGATGCTCTAGGAGTTACCCCAAACTCTATGGTGAAATCATGGGGTTGGGGGGATTCTAGTGTGTCCAATGGTGTGATGTCACTTCCAGTTATTTGCCAGGAGTGAAGTCATACCACTGATATGACATTACTCCTGCTCTCCCTTCTCCCTCCCTCTTCTACTGGTTGCTAGCCAGTGGTTAGCCATCCTACCTCAGATTGATATTGAGGCCCAAGCTTATCTGTTATAGAAAAAGAATTATCTCATTTCCACTGGAATAGCCATTTATATTTGATCTTGTGAACAATGCAAAGAAAATGTGCAAAGGATCTGTGTACTAATTTCATTGGGCTCAGAAAGCATTGAGCTCTATGGCACCTTTCTAACATATTCCCTATCTGCAAAATCACAAGCAGAGCATGGTTCAATAGTAAGAAAATCCTCAAGGAGCAATTTGTGTCATGCATCCCCTATCATTGCTTGCTCTCCACCCACGTTCCAGCTAGAAAATTTCTCTCTTTGTTCCTCTCCATTTAAAATAGCAAAAAAAAAAAAAAAAAGTTACTTCCCAGAAACACATATCTGCCAAGCACTTGCCTCAGATCCCACCCATGCAGGTGATTTGCAATTCCTGAAATGTCCTCCACCATTAGAAGGAACATTATTTTACTTACTCACCTAATTTATGTCCCACATCTCAGCATGTTGACAACAATGGCTGAAAGAAGCAGCAAGCAAGTTCCATTTTAGGGAAAAAAGAAACCTAATGAGAGACTGTAACGAAAATTGAGAAGAGGAATAGCAATTAAGCCATGTGGACACATTTAGATAGGTTTAAATTAAGAGCTACATTTACTGAATGGTTTACACTTTACAATGATATCTATGCTTAAAGTAGTCTTCTGTGGCCCCCTATGCAAGTGGGAGGGAATACTGGGGAGGCTCAGTGCTACAGCATCAGATGGACCCACAGAAGATGGAGAAATATGACAGATTAACACAAAACTATGTCAGTCTGACATCTATGGTCAATGGGGGAAGTCAGTCACAACCAGGGGGGGTTGGTAGAAAAAAGCCCAGCAGGAACTCATTTGCATATTAAGCCACACCTCCTGATGTCACCATTGATTCACATGGGGCTTTTGTAGAAAAAGCCTAGCAGGAATTCATTTACATATTAGGCCACACCCCCTGACACCAAGCCAGCCAGAACTGCTTTCCTGTGCATTCCTGCTCAAAGAAAAAAGCCCTGGTCACAACCAACCGCTTGGGCCTTCCCTCAGCAACAGCAGCTAATCAGTACAGGGAAGTTTCATAATCTTTTTCTTGATTCAAGTATCTTCTGTTTATTATGGAACTTCACGGGCCTTGATACTACCACTGCCTATGGTTGCCAAGTCAGACTTGGGAAATTCCTGGAGATTTGGAGGTGTAGCCAAGACGTATTCTCTGGAAATGAGCTATAATGCCAGGAGATCTCCAGGTTCCTACTGGAAGTTGTCAATATTACCATTGCCTATTACAGCTATCTGTTACTGGGGCCATTCTGCCATGTTTTGTTATAAAGGTCATTTACTTATTTCACTTGTCTCAGACAATTACAAAATATCTTCTGCTGTGTTTTGATATCTCTCCTGGAGGAAAATGGATTTTAGCTTTATGAAAACAGTTCCTTTCACACAATTATGGCTGAGGCCTGGCACAACTATCACAAAAGTTAATCAAGTCTTATCTTCACCAGGAATTCTGTCAGGCTAGTTTTGGCCAGACTTGCCAGCTGCACCTTATTTCAAAGAAACATTGGTTTTTCCTTATTTATTTCAGGACTATTCAAGGAGAAGAAGAGGTTCACGCAGACTGCAGAATACAGCTGTGAAGCAGGTATCTTCTACTGCAGGCATGTCCAACTTCAAATAGGTCGTGATCTATTTTTTCCGGACAAAAGTGCTGGTGATCTACCACCATGAAAATAAGTTTCAAATTAGTTTCAAATTAGATTTTAACCCACTAAAGTTGAGTTCCACCGCCCCCCCCCCCCATTTACAATGCACCGTCTATCATTTACAGGTAAGCAAAATAAGAAAAACAAAAACAGAGAGACAAAGATCCAGAAAGAACTGTGAACAGTTTTTCTTACATTTTTATTGTTATAACTTTCTTTAACTGTCTTACTAACTTTCTTTAACTTTCATTGAGTAATTTATGTTAAATGTAGGTCAAGTATTGATCCAGGCTGATCTTGCGCAATCTTTAAAACTTCACTCTTGCTAATTAGTGAGACGTCTGGGCCTGCATTTCATCCACCAGCTTTTTGAAGTTGGGTAACTATTGCGTGAGGGCCAGTCTCAGGGAATCCTGGAGATGTTCATCTGTTATGTTGGAACGCTGTGTACTCTGTCATTTTCCGATGGGAAAACGCAGATTCACACAAATAAGTTGAACCGAAACAGGAGTGTACAGCTTCACTGCATCTTCTAAAGTTGGGAAATTTGTCTCTAGGCACTAGCTTCCAAAACGATTCTTGCTCAGCACAGCTCTTGAGAAAAATGTCATTTTTAAGGGTTACTATTTTGTTTTCAAGAGATGCCTTGTTCAATGAGTAATTTTTACTGATAGCAGCTGCAGTTTCCTTAATGTCTATATCTGCTTTGAATAGGTATGACAAGTACTCCACAACTTTTTCAATTCTTTGGAAGTCAGAATCTTTTTTCTAATTCCTGGATAACAGAGCAGATTTCTGTCACATATTTCTCATTCTGAAAAACAAAATTTGGATATTGTCCCAGATAGTCCTGCGTATTAGGAAAATGATCAAAAGTGTTGTTTGCAAGGTCAGTCATCATTAGCTCAAATTTCCTCTTGTAGGATGAAACTGTACTCATCATCTCGCCAATGCATTTGTTTTTACCTTGTAGTTCAATGTTCATATCACTTAGTTCGCCTGTAAAGTAAGTGAGAAATGCCAGATCACATAATCAATCCTCATCTTCCAACTCTGCTTTGTCATCTCCCCTCTCCTTCAAAAACCTTATTTCATTCAGCAAATCATGAAATCTTTGCAGAAATTTGTGCCTACTTAGCCACCTTACATCTGTGTGCAAAATGATTTCTGCTGCCCCTTCATCAAGAGTAAGATTGAAAAGCCATCTTTGAAGTGATCTTCCACAAACTGAATTTACAGTTTTGAAAGTGATGTCCATGACAGTCTTTGTATTGAGTTTCTTGTTTGCCAAAACTTGCTGGTGAATGATGCAGTGGTAAGAAAGGAAATCTGGAAAGTCGTCATGTTGTCTACAGAGGCCTATGAAACCGTTAACCTCACTTGTCATTGCTCTTGCTCCATCAGTAGTGATGGAAACAAGTTTATGCAATGGAAGATTACACTTTGTCACAAAAGAATGGAAAGAGCTGAATATTTCCTGACTGGTAGTTCTCCCTTTTAAAGAAATCATTCCAAGTAGTTCTTCTTTAACACTGAAGTCTTCAAAAACCATCTGGATAAAGACTAGTAACTGGACTATGTCTCTTATGTCTGTAGATTCATCCAGTTGGAGTGAGAAAGCAACAAAACTAAAACATCCTCCAACAATTGTTCAGTTGTGTCTCCACACATCTTTTCTATTCGCCGCACGACGGTGTTTCTTGACAATTGTACATCTTGAACAGCAGCTATGATCTCTTTCTTATTCTTAAATCCTTCAAAAAGATTGTCTACTGCTTCAAGAAAACAATCTTTTACAAATTCTCCTTCATTGAAAGGTTTGCATTTCTTTGCAATCAGGTTGCTGACCTTGAAGGATGCCATGGTTGCATTGACCAAATGTGACCTTGGCTTCACCATCAACTGTTGTTGTGCAGCCAATTTAGATTTAAGTTCTTTGAGCTTCAGTTTACGAATTTCACTTTTGGGTGGAAAATCAGCATCAAACTTATTGCTATGCAGAGCCTTATAATGACGCTCCAGATTACCCTTTTTGGGCAAGGATACAGCAGCGTTACAAAGTAGACAACACTTGTCTTTCACCATGATGAAGAAGTAGTCCATTTCCCATTCATCATGAAAGTGGTAGGTTTTGCTCTTCTTTGGAACACATCTTTGTTATACTGGGGTTGCTGGGGTGCTAAGTTAACACTGGCTGAATCTGGTCCAAAACTGTCACTGTCCCAAAGTATTAAAGATCAACAGGAACTGAAGACCTCTGGATGATGCCAAAATCACACATGCAGTTCTAAAAGTAAAAATAAGAATTCATCATACTGGCACCAGTAATCAAATACCACCACACCAAACAATCATCAAAAAACCCCAAACACCTATCCAGCAAACCATGAGACCAAGTGGGGCTGGTGATCTACCTCTGACCCCTCCGCGATCTACTGGTAGATTGCAATCTACCTGTTGGACATACCTGTTCTACTGTTATTGTTCTTCACATGTAAGATGCAACTTCTTATGGTCTCGCAATGTGTTCCTTATAGGGTTGCCAGGCCCTCCCTGGCCACTGGCGGGGGATGGGGGTAAGATTGCCAGATCCAGGTTGGTAAATTCCTGGGGAAGAATGGAGCCTGGGGAAGAAAGGGACCTCAGTGGGGTGCAATGCCACAGATTCCACCCTCCAAAGAAACCATGTTCTCCAGGGGAATTGATCTCTGTAGTCTGGAGATGAGCTGTAATTCCGGGATATCCCAGGTCCCACCTGGAGGCTGGCATCCCTATCCTCAGACTGCATCCTTAGTTACTGTACAAAACAGCAGGCAGAGCTGAATCTTCAGCAAAAGAGCTGCGCAGATGTTCTTTTATGTTCACGAGGAGCACACAATCCATACATATCAGATGTTAGATGCACCCTGTTCGTATGATCGCTGTGTCATGTGCTCCAGGCAATGTGTCATTTTTACCTTGCATGTAGGGCTTCTATTAGCATGAACCAGAACCTTGAGTTTCCAGAGTTCTGGTTCACGTGAAAGGAAGCTGTTTATGCATGGAATAGCCATGTGTTATCCTGTGCTGGTGACCTTCATATGGTAGCATGAGGCCTTAATGCTCCTAATACACACTGCTGGCAAACTCCCAGTTTGCATGAATGGAATAGTGTGCAGAAGGATAATGTGTTAAAGACAGTGCATGGAGGGTTTGCGAAGCATCTTTGATATATGAGCTGAGGTCATACAAGTGAGTCTCTATTTTTGTTTTCAAAATGTTGAAGAGTATTAGCAAGGAATTTTAGGACTGATCTCAAAGGTTGCCTCCCCTCCCCCCCCCTTTTCTGGTGCTTTTCCTTTCTGGTGGAATGTAGTCTTATTACAGTATTCAAGGGAGAGCTGTGCATAGCTGATTAATGGGCTGCCTTGACAGCCAGTTTTGAAAATGTAGTTACTACAACCTCAACAAAATGCCGATGTAATTCTAGTGCTCCCAGAATGATGGGTAGGTTGTTGCTAATGGAAAATAATAACTTTGCAAAAAATGTCCCCATCTATCAGTGGCCAAATTGCGCATGTGTGCAATAGAAAATATTTAGTGCGTTCTTAAAAAGTCAATCCTATGTGATATGGTGTTGAAGCATTAACATAGGAACTGTCATTAGAGCTCCCCTGCCCAGCACAAAGGAGAAAAGACCTCTTTTTGCCGTTAGGCAAAATTACTACACTCCACTCTCTGTCCCACACTGGCAAAATGGTTGCATTTGAATTAGGATCCTCAAGGGCTTTGGCTGGGATGTAACCTGCTAAACTACTGAGAAACACATCTGCTGACAATTCACAGGGTTCTTCAGGTATAATGTCCAGAAATGCTGCTTGTTGGATTGCTTGTCAAAACACTGCTAAGCATTCTCACAGCTACTCTCCATTAGATAATATTGACAAGGACTTTTGTTGTTGTTGTTCTGAGTAACAGAAAACATCTCCAGGAGACAAAATCTGACAGGTAGCATTTCTACTCTGCTGGCATCCTGTAATCATTTGTAGAATAGTCAGAATCTCTACTTTTCCACACAGCATCAAATTATTACAAGCTATCATGCCCAGCACATATAATCTGCAAGAGTTAATATTTTCAGAGTGGGGGGAGGGAAACCTTTTATAAGATTTACAGTTTCAGGCCATGCCTTTAGCTTATGTAAACGGGAAATATTTTTAAAATATTGTTTTTGTATCTGTTGCCATGAACAAACTGAAGCTATTGCATTGTGTTATTGTATATAATGCTCCCTGTGTATTGTTTTTCAAATATATCCTTAAAAGCTGCTCAGGATTCAAGGATGCAGATAACATTTGCCATTTCTTCTTGATATAGATGCTACTTATCAAACATCATTCTGTGCCTTGGCAGCCTATAAGATTCATTTACAAGATTATCCAATCAATTGCTGTTCCCTGCCATGGAAAATGTTTAATATCATTATTACTGTGGAATACACCCAAGTGTATTTTAATCTAAATATTGGTGCGCTGATATTGCCCAGTTTGGAGATCTGTTGGATTCTCTGGTTTTGTACAGTCAGGAATCTATTTCAATGTAGCGGAGAGCAGCAGCAGAAGAAGATATTGGATTTATATCCCGCCCTATACCCTGAGAGTGGTCACAATCTCCTTTACCTCCCCGCCTCAACAGATACCCTGTGAGGTAGGTGGATATCACACATTCTTCTGTTGTGAGTAAGGTTGCCAACTCCAGGTTGGGAAATTCCTAGAGATTTGGGAGTGGGAACCTTAGGGAAGGCAGGGCTTGGGGAGGGGCCTCAGGAGGGTATAATGCCATAGAGTCCATACTCCAAAGCAACCATTTTCTCCGGGGAACTGATCTCTATTTTCTAGAGCTGAGTTGTAATTCCTAGATATTTCCAGGCCCCACCTGGAGATTGGCAAGCTTACTTGCAGTCCCATCCACTACTCGGCCCTCAAACCCATCTTAAGGCCCCATCCAGATACCAGATTTTTACAAATAAAAAACTGGCAACTCAAACCTCAGCCACTCATGAGCTAGTTGTTAGTGTGAAAAACATTTTACACATTCATGATCTTTCATTTAGCAATTTTCATAATTGGTAGGTAGGTACCCATTTTACAGATGAAGTTCTGAGTCCATTGGATAGTAACTTAAGGCTGCTTTCTGAGTTGAAGGCTGAATTGGGAATTGGGGGTCAGGGTTTCCTAGCATGAAGTTCATGTTACTCATAAGCCACATTTGGTTCTCTTCAGAGTTTCTAGGGTTGATGCTGCTGGGAATGTTAAATGAAGGTGTATTTCCATTCTCTGGCTGCCCCAGCAGTCCGTTTGATGAATGCTGATCAGGATCCATCTTCCTGAAGTCTGACAATTAGCATATTTCACGCCTGCTGTCCCCAGCAAGACTTTAGACTTCAAGTTGTCTCTTTTGATGAAACCACAAGAGTGAGTTTCTATGCAGCCTCCAAAGCACAGGTCTTTTTTCTGCCATCCACCTGCAAGACCTCTCACCATCCTCTGGGGTTTCCCGGCAGTTACATTTGCACAAGAGTGGAGAATAGGGGCAACGGAAGCTCTATTCTTTTATTATTTAGGTCAGTTCCTGGGAGAAAATGTAAGCCTTTTTCATATTAATGCACAACTCCAGTTCAGCTTATTTTAGTCACTGGACGTGGGGGTGGAGAAAGACAAAAAGAGAAATAGTTACAGCTCTGCTTTGTGCCAAGAGGTTCTTTAAGATTTTCAAAGGGTTTTTTAAATTGTTGTGATGACTTGTGAAGCTGGATGGGTAGAATTTGGGGTGTGTACTTTTTTGGAGCTCTCTTGGGTTGCAGACATGTTAATGAGAACAAAGGAGAAACCATCCTATTTTCAATCAATCAATCAATCAATCATTTTATTTATGCCCCGTTCTCCCCGCCGAAGCAGGCTCAGGGCGGCTAACAACATCAAATCAAATACAGTAAATTATACAATAAATATTTAAAAGCAATAGCTAGTTTAACAGTTTAATTAAGATTCTAAAATTACTAAAATTAACATTCTGGTGCTATTTCAACAGATGGTGAAAGTCACTTAGGCAAGTCCCTCTATCTTTTTAATCGGTGAAGGCCATCCCAAAGAGGATAGTCTTGCAGGCCCTGCAAAACTGTTCAAAGTCCTGCAGGGCCCGCGCTTCTTCCGGGAGCTGGTTCCATAAGTGTGGAGCTACAATAGAGTAGGCCCGCATGCGAGTGCTCTGTAGTTTTGCCTCCTTCAGCCCGGGGATAGTCAGTTGGTTCTTCCCTGCTGACCTCAGTGCTCTTTGGGGTTCATATGGGGAAAGACGGTCCCTCAGGTAGGCAGGTCCTCAGCCATATAGGGCTTTAAAGGTAATAACCAGCACTTTGTAACGAATCCGGTATGTAACTGGCAACCAGTGCAGTCCACGCAGCCCTGGCTGTATGTGCTCCCATTTTGGGAGCCCCAATAACAGCCTAGCCGCCGCGTTCTGCACCAGCTGCAGCTTCTGGGTTCGGCACAGAGGCAGCCCCATGTAGAGGGCATTACAGTAATCCAATCTCGAGGTGACCGTTGCATGAATCACTGTTGCTAGGTCCTGATGCTCTAGGAAGGGGGCCAACTGCCTTGCCCGCCTTAGGTGAAAGAAGGCTGACTTAGCAGTGGCTGCTATCTGGGCCTCCATTGATAATGAAGGCTCCAGTAGAACTCCTAAGCTCTTGACTCCAGTAGAACTCCCAAGCTCTTGACCTGTCAAAAACCGGGAGAGGTATTTCCCTCCCCAAAGCGCCCCGACCCACGCAAGCGACTTCTGTCTTCGCTGGATTCAGCTTCAACCCACTCAGCCTTAGCCAAGTTGCCACGGCCTGCAGTGCCAGGTCCAAATTCTCTGGGATGCAGTCAGGCCGGCCATCCATTAGCAGATAGAGCTGGGTGTCATCTGCATATTGGTGACACCCAAGCCCATGCCTCCGGGCAATCTGGGCAAGGGGGCGCATATAGATATTAAATAGCATCAGTGAGAGAAACGCTCCCTGAGGCACCCCACAATCTAGTGTGCGCCTCTGGGACAGCTCACCCCTGATTGCCACCCTTTGTCCTCGACCCTCGAGGAAGGAGGAGAGCCATTGTAAAGCCAACCCCCTAACCCCTACGTCGGCGAGGCGGCGGGTCAGTAGCCGATGGTCAACCGTGTCGAACACAGTTGACAGATCTAACAGCATCAGCACCGCCACACCACCTCAATCCAGATGCCGCTGGAGGTCATCTGCCAAGGCGACCAGCACTGTCTCCGTCCTGTGACCTGGACGAAAGCCGGACTGGCAAGGGTCTAGGATGGAAGCATCATCCAGAAAACCCTGCAACTGCAACGCCACTGCCCTCTCGATAATTTTACCTAAAAACGGTAAATTAGAGACCGGTCGGTAATTTACCAATTCGGCCGGATCTGCTGTACTTTTTTTCAGGAGGGGGCGGACCATAGCCTCTTTCAAAGGTGTTGGAAAATGCCCCTCCAGGAGGGATCTATTTCTGATGTCCCGTAAAGGACATCTAAGCTCCCTCAGGCAAGATTTATTTAGCCAAGAGGGGCACAGGTCCAGATCGCAAGTTGTTGGGCGTGCAGAGGAGAGAATTCCGTCAACTTCCTCCAGGCTGAGTAGGTCGAAGTGATCCAGAACTAAACCAGAAGACAGGCACGGAGCCTCCAGTTCATGTACTGTATCCATATCCTGTATTTTAGCATTGTGCAGAAAGTTTAGAGGACCACAACTTAATTTCAGCCTTGCAGACCAACCAGGGGGAGTAGTTTCACAAGTATAGACATTTGAAAAAAAAAAGGTCATATGTACAATGTTTTCCTTAAGTTGTCCAGATGCGAAGAAAAACAGGAAGGCTCTGGTACTCATCCTCTGGACCCCTAAACTGAGTTATACCCTCCTCCCTCTCTCTGTCTCTGTGGGAGACAGTGGGTTTAGAAGCAGTGTTCCCCCTGCTGAGCAGAGCAGTTCATATCCCGAGCAGACTAAAACTGCTGTAATCTGAAAATGGGCAGTGCAAGACCCTGTGTGGCTCCAGATTGCTGCTGAGTGGGGCTTCCTGTGTTAATGAGCAGCCGCTTACATGCACAGCTGAGGAAGCTCTGCTTAGAATGGTGCAAATTTCCTTAGGGCTTCAGGGTTGGAAGGACGGCTCCACTGTCCCCAAGATCAAGTGGCACTTTTCTGACTAAATAACAAGCTGATACCCTAGAACTGCTCAGCAACCTCTCTCCTGCATCAGAAGCGACATCTGCCAAAATTTCCTCTGTGATCTAAAAAATCATGTTAAAAAAGACAATTAGGTCAGGAAAATAATTACTGTAGGTATGGTAGTGATGTATCCATGGTCCCAATCCTGGTAAGCATACATGAACCTGAAAGCGATTCTGTGTATTGTGGGTGCCATGTACTCAGCTGCAAGAAACCCTTTACATTTGCAGAAGCATTAGTTTTCTTTGTTGTTGCTACTTACATATTCCAATTCTCACCCCAGACATTGGAATCAGGCAGGGTTGTCATCTCTGGGTTGGGAAATTTCTGGAGATTTGGGGATGGATCATGGGGAAGCTGAGGTCTGAGACGGGGAGGGACTTCAGCAGGGGATGAGCCAGTTTGGTGTAGTGGTTAAGAGTGGCGGACTCTAATCTGGAGAACTGGGTTTGATTCACCACTCCTCCACATGCAGCCAACTGGGTGACCTTGGGTGAGTTATAACTCTCAGAGCTGTTCCTCTCAAGAGCAGTTTTCTCTGAGCTTTCTCAGCCCCACATACTTCACAGGGTGTCTGTTGTGGGGAGGGGAAGGAGGTTATAAACCACTCTTAGACGCCAAGTGAAGGGCAGGGTATAAATCTATCCCTTCCTCTTCTCCTCGCCCCTCCAAAGTAACTGGTTTCTCCAGGGGAACTGACCTGTGCAGTCTGAAGATCAGTTGCAATTCTGGGAGATGTCCAGGGCCCACCTGGGGATTGGCAACCCCAGAATCAGACCAGTTGGGAGGCTTTTGATCAGAAAAGGGGCGAGGGTGAAATGCTAAAAATTGCAGTTGCCAGCAAATTTGAAGTCCCCCTTTCGGCTGTATTTCAGATGTTAACAAATTCAGCAGTGCAATTCTAAACAGAATTCACCCTTCCTAGCCTCCTGACTTCTATAGAATTAGAAGGGTGTAACGCTGCTTAGGACTGCACTGCCAGCCATGGAAGCGCATCATTTTAATCCTCAAGTATATGACGTTTAAATTTCAAGCATCCATTCCCCCCTTCCTCCCCCCCCCCCACCGGTAAGTGACGAGGAAGGCGTTCAGCACCAGAGATGCATTTGCAGCACTTTGCTGACAAATCTGGACGTTCAGATTTGTCCTTTTGTGTGCGTGTCTTCCCGCCCCCCGCCCGCTTCGCATTATCGGTTCCCTCCTTGGCTGCCCAGATGCAGTTTTCGGCTGACGACAGCACCGGGTTTGCGTCTGGCTCCCCACGGCCGCCCAGAACCAGCAGGGAAACCAGCCTTCCCCAGGACGGAAAGCGATTGGCTGCTGCCTCTTGTTGCTGGACGCGGGTTTCTGCCATTCCTCCGATTCGCCTGACATCTAGCGGAGAACGATTAGAATTCCAGACGCGGCCTGGAACGCGCCGCTCTCTCGTAAATCCTCCGCCCCTCCCTCCCTCCCTGCCGCTCTCCCCGGCGCCTCATCAAACAGCTGCACCTGACAAGAGCTAATTACCCTCATGAATAAAGCTCGCTAGCGGCCCGCGCCTCTCGCCCTGGCGCTTTGAACTCTTCGGTCCGCGAAGCTGGGAGCAGCCGCCCGGCGTGAGCCAGGCGAAGCTCCCCGGAGAGGTGCAAACGGTTACCAAGGGAGGCCAAGCGGGCTCTGATGGCGCTTCCCCACTTGCCTCTCTCTTCTTCCTGTCATTGGAACAAGGGGAGAGGGAAGCGATTGATAGACTGTTTGGATAGGATGGAGCTGTTATTCTCAGCTGGGTTTCAGAGCACTTTTGTTGTCGGGTTGGTAACAAGCGCTTCATGGGATCAGAGGAGCGGCCCATCTAGGCCAGCATCCTGTTTCACAGTGAGGCTTGCCAGATCTGGGTAGGGAATAACTGGAGATGTTGGAATTGGAGCATGAGGAGGGCAGGGTTTGGGGAGGGACGGGACTTCAGTGGAGTATAATACCATAAAATCCAGCTTCCGCAGTGGCCATTTTCTCCAGGGGAATTGATCTCTTGTCACCTGGAGATCAGTTGTAATCCCAGGTGATCTCCAGACACCGCCGGGATGTTGGCCATCTTATTCATATTGTGGCCAACCGTTTGCCCTTGGAGGGTCAACAAACAGGGCAAACAGGTTGAGGCTTTCACCTGATGTTGCCATCTTGTGCTGATATTTAAAGGTTTACTGTCTCTGGATATGGAGGTTCCCTTTAGTCCTCTTGATTAGTGGCAACTGATGGAGCTCTCCTTCCCAGGACCGGATCTACATGTTTTTTGAGGGGGTGGAGCAACATTAAAAAATGACGCTCCCTTATGGGCCCATTCTATTTAATGGGCCTATAGAATAGAATGGACTCCATACCCTCTGCTCCCCCCTAGATCTGGCCATGCTCCTTCCTGAATCTGTCTAACTCCCTTTTAAAGCCATCTATGCTTGGACCATCACAATGTCCAATGACAGTGAATTCCAGAATTTAATTACTCGTTGAATGAAGTACTTTCTTTTGTCTGTTCAATGTCTATCAAGCTCATTGGGTGCCTCCCATTCTAGAATTATTGGAGAGAGAAAAAAAATCTTTGAACTGTCCATTTTTTCTACTCCATGAATAATTTTATAAATCACTGTCATGTGTCCACCCCTATGGTTGCCAACTTTGGGAGTGGAAAACTGAAGATTTGGGAGTGGTGTCTGGGAATGACAGGGACCTCAGTGAGGTACAATGCCATAGAGTCCACCCTCCAAAGCATCCATTTTCTCCAGGGGAGCTGATCTCTGTTGTCTGGAGATCAGTTGTAATTCTGGAGGATCTCCAGAGGTTGGCAACCCTACATAGTGGTTGCCAGCAGGCTTGGAGAACAAAATGCATTGTCCCCCAAATAGAAGCTTAATGGGATATTATTAGCCAGGTGATGTTATTTACCTCCATGTCACAAAAAGCTTCAGATGCCCATTTTTGTACATTAAACATCAAGCAGTCAGGCATTTCTCTCCAGGCTAGTTGGCAACCTTGCAAGCAGAATGTACTCGTGATATATTAAGGATATAATATAGTTACTTTGGAGTAAGTTGCGCTGAGCTAATTGGAGTAAGTTGAGCTAATTTCTGAGTTTTTCTGAGCTGAGTCGATGAGGCTTTTCTGTTCAGAAAGAAAGAGAGGACTCCAAGACCCTTTTGTTACCTTGGCACCACCTGCTATTTGGCTCTCCCCCTCTCAGAAAAGGCTGTATGAGTGCCTATAATTTATACAGCACTTTAAAGTGCTGCAATCACTTCACATACATGATTGTGCTGTACATCTGTCTTGTAAGGTCCATTGGTAATACCACCATTATGGAGCTGAGAAGATGAGAATCATGGCTGCCTACTGAGTGGCAGAGGCAGAGGTGGCCAAACTTGCTTGCTGAAAGAGCCATATAGAATAAACATCAGATGTTTGAGAGCTGCAAAACATGAACATCAGATGTTTGAGAGCCACAAAAAAGGAAAGAAGGAAAGAAAGTAGATGGAGGGAGGATAGAGAGGTAGAAAGAAAGCAACTTTAAGTGCATTCTCCAAGCCATGAGCTGACTTGGCTTGAAGAAGTGGCTTAGAGAGAGAAATGCCTTCTCCAAGCTGGCCAATGGGATGTTGGTGGCTTCAAGAGCCACAGAATAAATGTGAAAGAACCACATATGGCCACCCCTGGGCAGAAGTAACATTCAAACTCAGGACTTCCCGGTTTGTAGCTCATTCTCTTAGCCACTGTCCTGCATAGCTTTAATCGACCTGTATTTACTTATTTCCTTCTTCCTTCTCCTTTGTCTTATTCCTGTTGTGTTCTGTCTCCCGCCTCCCCCCCCCCAACCAAGTCTGCAAGCTGTTCAGACAGGGATTTGTTTATTTCTTGTACACCACATAGCAGAAGAAATGATAAGTTAATAATAAATGATAAATAATAATTGCTGTTTACTTCCTGAGCAGTATGATGTCCCCAGTGGTTAGGTTCTGTACTAGGTCTCTCTACCCCACTACCGTTTTCTGTTAGGGGCCCTGTGACTTAAACAGCTGCGCAGGAGACAGAAAACCAGCACGGGAATTTGTCCACTGATTTTCATCTTCATGCCATGAAGAGTCACGCTTGTTCAGACAGCTGTTTACAAGCACAAGAAGCCTTGCAACTTAAAAAAAATAAAGTACGGTAACTATAAACAATTTGGCCTATACTGTCCACAGCTCTGGCTCCCTGAGATATGGACCTCTAGGGGAGCTCTTGATAATTTTTGAAGAGAAAGGAAAACAGGGAGATATATGGTGTCCTCACTGAGTCACAAGAACACAGAAGGCCGCAATAGGAGGGGAGAGGTGGACAAGTTCTTAAATTCAGGGGAGAGGGGGATGAATGTAATTGAAATAAGTTGCCTGTTCACACTGCTTAGGATATCATTGTAAGGTTAGATCAAGATGGGTAGCTGTGTTTGTCTGTAGCAGAAGAAATGAGCAAGAGTCCAGTAGCACCTTAAAGACTTAACAAAATTTGTGGCAGAATATGAGCTTTCCTGAGTCACTGCTCACTTCTTTAGATATAGCATAGCTGTATCTGCAGAAGTGAGCAATGACTTATGAAAACTCACACTGTATCACAAATTTTGTTAGTCTTTAAGGTGCTGCTGAACTCTTGCTTTTTTCCACTGTAGAGTTGACATCCAAGTAGTGCATTGAGTTCTCCTGGAATTACAGTTTACAGATCACAGAGATCGTTCCACTGGAGGAACGATAGAGTCTAGAGGAAATGGAAATCCTAGAGTGGCTACAGGGAGTGAATGTTCTAGAATTTCCTTCTCGGCTATCATAGAATTGGAAGGGACCTCCAGTATCATTCGGCTGTCAACTTTGGTTTTGGAAATACATGTAGATTTGGGGGGATGGAGTCTGGGAGGATAGGTTTGGGGAGGGAATGACATTATCAAGGTACAATGCCATAGACTCCACCCTCCAAAGCAGCCATTTTCTCCAGGGGAACTGATTTTGGTCATCTGGAATTCAACTGTAATAGCAGGAGATCTCCAGGTGGCACCTGGAGATTGGTAACCCTGTGAGTCCCATAGTATACCACAGCGACTAGGAGAAACAGATTGATTGTTGCTTGTGAAACTTCTAAAGGCTAGAGCCTGGTGGGGATGAGAGGGAAGGGACTATTGTTGGCTTACGTCCTTGATCAGTCTTCAGAGTTGATTTTTCTCCTTAACAGTGAGAAGAGGGTTTTGAGAATTCTTTTTAGGCTGGCTGATATAAGGCAAGAGATATAAAATTTGAATTTTGGTGTAAGGAACTGACGCCATACAGGAAGAGAACAAGTTGATCTATGTCCTGGATGTGACCTCATAGGGTGTGACATCACACAACTTCACTTCATATCTATAGGTACATCCCTGGGAGAGCGTTATGCTCCTCAGATAACAATCTGCTGGTGATCCCCAACCCCAGAGACATCTGGCTGTTCTCGACCAGGGCGTTTTCAGTCCTGGCCCCAACCTGGTAGACCTCTCTGCCAAACAACATCAGGGCCTTGCGGGATCTTAGGCAATTCTGCAAAACCTGTAAGGCATTTGGTTGAGGGCAGTGATGGTTGACATCCAGGCTGGCACTCTCCTTTGCTCTCTATCCCCTCAAATCGATATATTTCCTCTCCCCTATAACCATGAGGTGCCCAGAGACCAGAAATGGGAGGAAACTGCAAATTTTGCCACTTGATTTTAAACTAATGTATTATATGATACTGATTTTATGGTTTTACTGTTTTATAATGTATATTTTCAAGAGCTCCACAGCTGTGAGGGTTAGGCAATTTATAAAACAAATAAATAAATGTGCCCTGCGGAGCTCCCTCCATTCCCCAAACTCCACTGTCCCCAAGACAGAATTGGCATCACTAGTTTGTGTACAAGTATATACTTTGATCAAGCATTATAGATGTGCAAGCAACTGCAAGAATATAATACTAGTATGCTTGACAGCTTTCTGCTGGCTCTGGTCCTTTGCTTTGAGCAGCAAAACACAGGAATGGAGGAGGAGGTCTTGGCATGCTGATACAGCTATGGAAAAGTTAATATAGCAGCTGAATTTCTGCATTCTGCTGTTAGAGGAAAAGGGCTACTAATGGGCTTGCCCGAAGTGGCATGCATGACAAAAGAACTGGTAATGCTTCTTAATCAGTGTAGATATTTCCTAAGTGCCTGACTTAGATAGCCCAGGCTAGCCTGATAGTGTCAGATCTTGGAAAACTAAGCAGGGCCAGCCTTGGTTAATATTTGGATGGGAGACCACCAAGGAATATCATGGTCACTATGCAGAGGCAGGCAATGGCAAACCACCTCTGAATATCTCGTCCTGAAAACCCTACAGCAGGGATTCCCCAACCTTTTTGAGCCTGCAGGCACATCTGGAATTCTGACACGGCACGGTAGACACAGCAACAAAATGGTTGCCACAAAATAGCTGCTGCAGGAGGAAGAGTAGGGGGCCTAGACTCCTCAGTGGGGGTCGCCTGCTTTCAGCTCCCACATCGTTGCCACCATCACAACATCTTATCCCCCACATTATTTCTTCCTGCTGCTACATCAAGCCAGCGCAGGAGATGGATTAGCAGGAGCAGGACATTGCCCACCACAATGTGCAAGCTGGTACACATAGGGTGGAAGCCAAGCCAGGTCAAAGCATCTCAGGCAGCCAGAGCTGTTAATCCCAAAACATACCAGTCCAATATCCTGAAGTGCACAAAACAGCTCTCCAGTCTTATGGGGGCAACCCAAATGAAACTACTTTCATTCTAGGTCTCCTTAATTCTGCTTTCTTGACTCCGTTTAACACTGGGACCATCCAGCTTCCCTACTGAAGCAGCTGCTGAAGACTTTCATTACAGGCATTTGGAGTAGCTAATTGCTCATTCGCCTCCTATGAGGCTGTCCCCAGCCAAGGGACAGATCCTCTGTACACAATAAATCCGCATGGCTGGAACATTGCTGCTGTTGTAAGAACATTTCAGCCTTTTAGAAGTAATTATTCATCCACAGAAACTAGAAACAAGCTGTTGCTGTTTGTTTGTTATGAATTTCTATAGGCCCTTTTCAGGCTGCAAAGTGTTTTTCAGTTCTCACCTTGTTTATCTTTGAGAGAATAACAAGATAGGTTTAGCTGAGTCTGATCCAAGGCCAACAGAGCACTTTGCCATTGCTAGCAGCACTTGAAGAAACTGGATTGTCTTCAGCCCTACTTGTGGCATGCCATATTGTCCTCTCTTGCACATGCAGAATATGTCTTACTCATAGGTCGTTTTCGCACTCACCTCCGCCGGCGCGACCCCCCTCTTCACTGCGCAGGATCTGCGCGGATTTCGCACTAAACGCCGCGGAGCAGCCAGAAAAGCCGGAAGCTCCCGTTGCAAAAGCCGCGCAAACGCCAAACTGCTTTTTGGCGGTTTCAGTTTGAGCGGCTTTTGCGCCGGGAGCTTCCAGCTTTCCTGGCTGCTCCGCGGCGTTTAGTGCGAAATCCGCGCAGATTCTGCGCGGTGAAGAGGGGGGTCGCGCCGGTTGAAGGTGAGTGCGAAAACGACCATAGTGTTACATAGTAGCTACCTTGAGTAGTTGCACACTGGGAAGTTCCTAGTTCAGATCTAACTTCAGCTATGAATTTCTTTAGAAGAGGAGAAACCCAGAAAGTCTCAGCCCTGCATTTGCAGCCTTGTGGTTAAGAATTACTCAACTAATTTATTTGAATGGTTTTGAACACTATGAAGTGTTAGAAACATACAAAATATTATTATTGATAATTGGAGGTAAATTAAATTTGGGATTGCTGCAGCATTGGTTGTTGCTTCTTGTAGTAGTAGATTACATGCTCTTGGTAGCTCTATACTGCCACCATACTGCAGGACAGAGGGTGGTACTGCAGCTAGTCATTCCAAATTTTTCAGATGTCACAAAAGGATGAGTTTGCATTCCATTCAGTAGTTTCCCTCTATCTTTGATTCCAATCTGGAGCAATTTTTAGGGGTGGAGGGGGTGGAGCTACTCTACTCTCTTGGGCTATCATTGGCCTGTTTTCAGATTGTCCCCATCCTCAGTAAATGCTTTCTGAAAAAATGCTTTACTGTAAAAAGAAAGAAAATAACATGATATATGCTTGTTAACACACCATCTGGAAGGAATGATGTACACTTTCCTGCTCTGCAAAAGTACTACCCACACTGGCACTATTTCCCACCATCAGCCTCTTGTGGACGCCATTTTTTCTTGTTGCACCACCAGGTGACCTTTTGAGAATGTCTGTTTTTAAAATCTGTATAGAGGTATAGTACTGTAATGATCTACTGCTAGTTACCCGTTCTCATTTTTTAAGAACCATTGTAGCCTGTGCGTGCAAAAAGCAACACCAAAAAGGAAACAACACAATCACACCTTGAGAGTGAATAGTGGGCTTTTCCACATTCTCATTTTCCTTGCTTGTAAATTTCTTGAGGGGTCCCCCCCCTGCAGGTTCTGCAAGTGTTTTGCTCCCTCTAGTGGTCAATTTGATATTATACTGGTGAATGTCTGACATAAAAATCTGCAGTTTAAACCTGTAGGGAGATATGCTAGATGTAAACTGGTGTAATATTAAATCAGCCACAAGAAGGAGCAAAACACTTTCAAAACAAATACTTTCCCTAAAGGCCAGAAGATAAGCACAGAACGTTGTTGACTTGTTTGTCTCAGGAAAATCAGCATTGCACAGGGAAGCTAGGTGAGGGCAGACTAGTCTCAGTTGGATTGCAGAGGGGGATTGCATAATAAACACAGCCGAGATCAGCCAGGACTTTGTGATTAAGCTCAGGGCGTTTTCGCACTGACCTTCAAGTAGCGCGACCACCCTCTTCACACCGGAGGATCTGCCCGGATTTCACACAAGAAGCGCCGGCACACCCAAAAGAGCCGGCTACTTCCGTCGCGAAACCCACTCAAACGGAAACCGCCAAGAAGCAGGAAAACGTTTGAGCGGGTTTCGCGACAGAAGTAGCCGGCTCTTTTGGGTGCGCCGGCGCTTCTTGTGCGAAATCCGGGCAGATCCTCCGGTGTGAAGAGGGTGGTCGCGCCACTTGAAGGTCAGTGCGAAAACGCCCTCAGATTTGCAGCTCCAGCTTTAAAAGTTGAATGCTTGATGTAAACACTAAAGACTGGAGCTGGTTATCCAACTTGTCAATTCGGGTCTCATTTATTTTTCTTTAAAGGTGGATATGTTCTTCATTGCACAGCTTCTGGTGCTTCCTAATTTGCCATGGAGCTGTATAAGACCCAGGGCCACATTTGATAGCGTAGCAGTTCTGTGTAATATGAATGTCCCCGCTCTGTTCTACAACAGGAGTCCCCAAACTTTTTGAGCCTGCATGCTCCTTTGGAATTTTGACACAGCATGGTGGGCACAGCCATAAAACAGCTGCTACAAAATGGCCACCACAGGAGGCAGAGCCAGCAACATAATGGCTGCCTCAGCTTACCTTTAGTCTCACAGTGAAGATCCTTGTGCTGTGGTGGCCAGCTGCTGCCAGAACAATGTCTTTAAAAATCCACACAGCCAATCAAATCTCCAATGGCCAAAGGCAAAAGCCCCACCTCTCCCTGTCTGCTTTCTAAAAAACTAGGTCAAGCATTGGTGGGCTCCATGGTGCCCACAGGCACTAGTTTGGTTGTAGCGGTTAGGAGTGTGGACTCTAATCTGCGAAAACCGAGTTTGATCCCCTACTCCCCCACATATAACTGCTGAGTGACTTTAGGTCAGTCACAACTTCTGTCAGAGCTGTTCTCTCAAGAGCAGTTCTCTCAGAGCTCTCTCAGCTCCACCTACCTCACAGGGTGTCTGTTATGGGAAGGGGAAAGGAAAGGAGATTGTAAGCTACTCTGAGTGAAGGGATATTGTGCATATAGGGAGCATATACAAATCCGATCTCCTCCAGTTTGGGGACCCCTGCTCAACAGCAAAAGAACTGTGTGCAGTTGAGGGGATCTGAACTCTATGTCTGCCCCTTACCTTCCTACAAACCCTCGTATGGGACACTTTTTACTCAGATTGAGCGTCTGGGCAATGCTCCCAGTATCTGAGTAGCAGGGAAGGGATGCTGCGGGCTAATAAGCTGCAGGTTGTTGTGGGGACTGGCTCAGACTGCTCAGCAGTTTTCACGTAACCCAGGAGGCCAAGAGGGTGAGTCACTGGCCGTGCAAGCCAAAACAGTTACGCTGTTCTAAGTCCATTGAACTCCATGAAGCTAGATGGATGCATCTCTGCTTAGAAGAAGAAGAAGAAGATATTGGATTTATATCCCGCCCTCCACTCCGAAGAGTCTCAGAGCGGCTCACAATCTGCTTTACCTTCCTCCCCCACAACAGACACCCTGTGAGGTGGGTGGGGCTGGAGAGGGCTCTCACAGCAGCTGCCCTTTCATGGACAACCTCTGCCAGGGCTATGGCTGACCCAAGGCCATGCTAGCAGGTGCAAGTGGAGGAGTGGGGAATCAAACCCGGCTCTCCCAGATAAGAGTCCACACACTTAACCACTACACCAAACTGGCTTAGGATGGCATTAGTAAACTACAGACCATGGAGGTATTATGAACTGAGAAAAACAACAAAATACTCTCTCCGTTAACAAAACTGTTCCTCAGTATAATGTATAATCACAACAATTCATAATAATTTTACAATACAAAAATACAATCAGATAACCATTCTGTGCACAACGCAGCTACTGTCCATAAATCTTAATCCTTTCTAAATCCAGTCCAACGATAAAAAAACCTGGTCCAATTTTGTTTCGAGTGCGGACCATCCTTCTAGGGACCACTACATTGATAAATTGGTAGTGGCGTTCCACATGAATTAAATATAAAAAACCAGAGGAAGCCAAGAATTGTTGTAGCATCACAAGTCTACTGAACCTATGAATATGGCAGATAGTCCTTCAAAGAAGGGTGGTCCACACCCGAAACGAAATTGGATTGGTTCTTTTTATCGTTGAAATGGATTCAGAAAGGATTAAGATTTATGGACAGTAGCTACATCGTGCACAGGATGGTTATCTAACTGCATTTTTGTATTGTAAAATTATTATGAATAGTTGTGATTACATATAGGGCATTAGAGCAGGATCAGGGCATCTTTGTGTAAGCTGAGGGTGAATTCTGGAACCCCCTGAAGTTGTGATGGATTTGATGGGGGGGGGGGGTGTGCTTAGGCTGCATCAGCACGTCATTGCAAATTGCACTTGCTGCGCTACAGGAATTGTTTGTGACTGGCTTAGCTTGTCCATGCGGAAGAATCCACTCATGACATTGCTGCCACACACCAATGGTGCAACATCCACCCATGTGTGCCTGCTGGATCAGAATTGCTGCTTGAGATGTTAGGCTTGCTCTTAGGCTTGCAGCAGCCACTGAAGTTTTGCATAACGTAGAGGTAAAACAATTTTTGGATGTTACATCCACAGGGACCAGCGGCCTGGCTGTTGTGCATATCTTACACTACTCTTGTTGCTCCCAAATATGCACAGTCAAAAGATGGAGATGCACGTATTTTATGTGCTCTCACCGCTTCAGTATGCAAAATGGAACCCTGGAAAATCCAGCGGTTGGTTTGTACATGCCAAACCTATGAACATATGTAAAGTCTGTCATTCCTGTCTAAACTGTGTGGCAAAGGTGCATATCTGGAAGATTCACATGCACTTCTTGGGCTCCTGATACAAATGGATATCTAATCTGAAAAGGATGATTAGCTCCAGCTGATACCAGTACGTTAACACAGTTAAGGGCATAGCTAGCAGCCCAATAGCCCAGCCTAGGACAATCTCATTGGAGCTTGGAAGCTAAGTGGTCTCGGCCATGGTTAGTACTCAGATGAGTCCATCAAGGAAGGTTGCGGGGGGGGGGGGGTGCTATGCATAGGAAGGCAATGGCAAACCAGTTTTGCTCAGGTCCATAGCCCCCAGGCCCCTTCAATCAAACCCCTTTTCCATAGGTATGGCCCCTGTAATCTGTCCTCTGTTGCTCACTGCCGCTCACCACCACTACCTGAAAAGCAGCATTGCTACTGTAGAAAATTGCTACTAGCAATGTAGCCGGCCTCCATCTCTGCCTTCACTCTAAACAAGCAGCACCCACCACTGCTCTGATTGAGCAGCAATGCTGCCTCCACCTTCCACTGCCAAGGTTGGCAGTGGCCAGGGGTCCCACCGGCATCAGTAAGGGCAGCAAAAGCAGTGAGGGGCAGGCACTTGTCCTCTCCCTCTTCACCCTGGTGCTGCCTTCTCTTGCTCTGTTCTGAGTCCGAATGCCGTGCATCTGAATGACAGCAGGAAGTTGGAGGGGGGGGGGGCTGCCCCTTTTTTTCTTTGCTCCTCTCCTCTGTGGGATGAGGAAGTGCTGTCTGACGCCTGCCACCCTCTCCTCTCCCACTCCCCCAAACCTGCAGTTGCAGAGATGGGGAAAACAGCAGGGGTTGGTCAGCCTTCTCTGGGGAGGGGACTCTTATAGCCGGCTACCACACAGAGTTTTTATTTATCTTGCAGCCGGCTGCCCAGGGTTTTGTTTTATTTTTGAAAAAATTGTGACATCTTTTGTGATGTCATTCAGGGCCCCATGGCCCCTCCACCTAAAATTTTCAGGCTATGGGCCTGCTTCTGCTCATCTCTTGCCTTGAAAACTCCATGGTCCAGGGTCACCATGAGTTGACTTGAATGATGGCACACAATTATTATTATTAAAGTAGGGTTGCCAAGTCCAATTAAAAAAATATCTGGGGACTTTGGGGATGGAGCCAGGAGCAAGGTCGTGACAAGCATAATTGAACTCCAAAGGGAGTTCTGGCCATCACATTTAAAGGGACCGCACACTTTTTAAATGCTTTCCCTTCTTTGGAAATAATGGAGAGGGGCACCTTCTTTGGGGGCTCATAGAATTGGGCCCCCTGGTTCAATCCTTTTGAAATTTGGAGGGTAGTATGGGGAGAGGCACTGGATGCTATGGTGAAAATTTGGTGTATTTTCCTCAAACAACAGCCCCCCAGAGCCCCAGATACCCATGGATCAATTCTCCATTATATACCCTATGGGAACTGGTCTCCAAAGGGAATAATGGCATGCCTAGCAGATATTTCCCTCCCCCTGCCCCCCCCCCAGCTTTCTGATGATCCTGAAGTGGGCGGAGGGCCTCCAAACCGAGGGAGCCTCTGCTCCCACCTTGGGATTGGCAGCCCTATATTAAAGACATACCTATAGGGGTTGATTGAAAAATTGGCAACCCTAGGCCAATTTGGTTCATGTGGGAAGCTGGAATGGGAGGACTGTGAAACCCAAGTCAGCCACATGCTTTGGCAGCCCCTGGTCTAAAATACTGTGTGGAAAAGAGAATTCTGCTGAAATCCCTTCTTTGACCCTATAAAGAAACAGTATAAATTGGATCCCAGTTCTCTTTTGCATCTCACCAGCCTTTTCTCCCCCTTGAAAACTCTCCCATATTGGCGGCATCCTTTGACCACAGAGGGAACATCTGTTTCTCAGCATTTTTTTTACTAATGCACAGTCTGTTAGCAAGGCTGAATACCAAACACAGAGAGTTTGAAAAAGGGACACGGACAGCCGTCTTCAACAGCTTCCAGATTATTTTTCCTTTTCTTTTGCTTCCTCTGCATACAGCAACAGTTACTAATATCGGCACATTAAGTCTTTTGTGGAGTGACAGGCACCTGTTTTAAAGAAAGAATTTGAAGGACTTTCAGTCTGTGCTGCTTATTAAACAGCATCCAGGGCTGAACTCTGGAAGCCAGACTTCTTGAGCTTGCAGTCTCTGCTGGCCAATCCCAGAATCGTGGAGGCCGGCTGTGGTGAGTCAAGGCCAAATTTGTGCTACTGAATTATTGTGCCAAATGTGTGGGTTGAGTAGTCAGATCTGTGCTGAGCCAAGCATGTGCCAAAGAACGGGGTGCAAGATTCCCCCCCCCCCCATACTCCTGGCTCCCTAAGCAGCAGGAAATTCAGGGTATGACAGCCACCAAATGATATTTAAAATCAAAGTAGGACTGCCAACTTCTCAGCTGGCTTCCATCACTTTGTCTTTAGCAAAAGGTATGATCTGATAGGGGTTAGTCAACAAAGTTTTTTCCACAGCAGCAAGATAAATGCTACCACTTACTAATTTTGTTGATTGGGCAACTGTTATAAATACCCAGTCCAGCCCTGACCTGGATAACCCAGGCAAGCCTGACCTCATCAGATCTCAGAACTAAGCAGGGCTGACCATGGCAAGTATTTCGATGGGAGACCTTCCTGGAATACCTGGAGTGGAAGGCAGAGGCAGGCTGTATCAAGCCACTTCTCTGAATGTCCTCCATGCCCAATAGGAGTCACCAGAGGAAGCCATGACTTCCAGGCATGGGCACACCCATACACACACACACAAAAACCCCCACAAAAAAGACACTTTTGGGTACAAGGCCCTTCTCTCCTAACGGCTTTTGTGTTCTCCCACCTCCCTCCCATAGACCAAAAACACCCCCCAGCACTAATCTCACATATATGACTGAGTAATGAAGAGGCAACAGAGTATGGTTGCTAACTCCAGCTTGGGAAAGTCCTGGAGATTTGGGGCAGAGGGCGGTGCCAAGTAAAGGACCTTAATGGGTATGTGATGTCACTCTAGGACTTCAGGAGAGGTAGAAGGAAAGCAAATTTAACTTTAAATGCATTTTCCAAGCTGCCAACTGGCTTGGCTTGGAGAAGTGATTTAAAGAGACAAATGCCTTCCCCAAGCCTGCTGATGGGGCAGTGGGGCTTTGAAAACCACACAATTTGTGTGAAAGAGCCACATGTGGTTCCTGAGCCACAGTTTGGCCACTCCTGCTCTATAGTATGCCATATCGACTCCATCCTCAGAGTCTGAAGCTGCCCCAGGGAAATTGTAGTCTGGAGATGCTGTAATTCCGGGAGAACTCCAGCTAACCCTGTGACAGAGTCTGCTTTAACAGCTCCTATTGCCTGCATGAAGTGGAACTCATGTTCCTTCTGGAAAGCCCCCAAAGCAGAAAGCAATTCAGTGTTTGCCAGCCAAGATTTATTGCTGTTCTACTGAGTCACCTCTCAAGAGGGCTGTAGCATTCAAGAATGGAAGACACCACCTTGCCTCTCCCGTCTTGGTTGCTCTGATTTGATGCAGGTGCATGCCTTGTATTTCAGGCAATTTGCCACTAAGGCCAACTGTTATATGATTGGGTTGTCAGGCCATGGCCCAGGGATCTCTGCTCTGTTGTAGCAGAGACATCATAGCACAGTTCATCCTGCCATGGTTCTACAGCCTATAGTCATTCCATCTGCCATGCGACAAAATGTGGAGTGCTTGTGGAGGATGGATGGGAGGTAACAGGCCAGAGAAGACACATAATCATTTTTATCTGCTGTAAAGTTTTCCAGGGACATCTGTGAGCCAGGAGAAAAGAACATGTTGTTCCCAGATTAACTCACGGGTTGCCAGGCTGTAACCAGAGACAGTATTTTAACTAGTCACATGCAGCACATGAAGCGGCCTTATCCCAAATCAGATCAAGATCATTCTTGTCTACACTGACTGGCAGCATCTCTCCAAGTCTCAGGCAGAAGCAGGGGTCATTTCATAGAAAAAGAGGTGCCAGAGCTCATTAGCACACGTCATTTCCATAACTCATTTGCATATGCCACACACCCCTGATGTCACTGGAAGGCATACTAACTTATATTAGCTCAGCATCTACCTTGATAAAATCTTACTCCCATCATAAGATTCAAAATTACTTTCTCCTATGTGGCCACAGTGGCATGATGAAGATTTCCATGTCTGCTTTATATGTTTTGGTTATTTTCCCATTTTTTATGGGGAAAACTATTAGAAAGTTTGTCAAATCTCAAGAGTTCAGCAAAATTTTCCATTTGAACAATGGAGCCCAGAAGTAAGGGTTTTTTTTTGGGGGGGGGGGTTAAGAAATAAAGAGCACAAGAAAATTTAGAGGTTCCGGAGCTCTGCTCCTGTGAGCTCCTGCCCAGAATGAGGCCACCTTCCACCTGATCATTTTAACCAAAGATTATGCTGAGGATGGAACCTGGGACTTTCTGAACACAAAGCAGGTGCTTAACTACTCAGCCACAACTGCTCCTGGAAAAATGTATTGTTCCCACCCCAATTTCTTTCTGAGTCTACTCGCACTATGTGCCAAAAACAAGACTTGCTTGCTCAAGCAGATGGGGTGACAGGACCTGGAAGAAAGGGCTTGGAAAGTGCAGCAGTGGTAAACTCTTGTATTGATGGAGGGGTCTCTGGGTTGCAATCTGGCAACTCCAATAAAATCTAAAAGCAATAATTGATTTAAAAAAACTAAAACCCCAGGCGCTCTCAGGGACAGGGCATGGAGATGTTGCAGCCCATGACACTGCAATATCATACCTGGAAGTGACATCATGATGTTGCAGTGACGCTCTAGGACCTTCCCATCCATACAGCTTGCTGACATGCCTGAACTATATTCTTTCCAGAAGAGTCATAGTCAATGTTCACTCTAAGCTGTAGAGTCTTGTGAGCAAAAATTCTACTTTGTGAGTTACTGGCATTAAAGTTGTGAGCTACTGCATAAATTAGTGTGCGCTGGGGTCATCCTTCCTGACCTAAGACAAAAATGTGTGAGCTGGAGGCTAAAAATCTGTGAGCTAGCTCACACTAAGTCAGCTTTGAGGGAACACTGGTCATAGTGTAACTGAACCAGGTTTGAGAAAGAAAATACTGCTAGCAGAATAAGCCTGAAAGTCAATGATTAGAGGATGATACTGCGAGGATGTTCCAAAACCCCCCCAGTGCTGAATTTTGGAAAAATCTCCAGGAAAGACAGAGAGAGAGAGATGCTTACCATTGTTTTAACTCTTCCATGCCTCCAGGGGGCAGGAAGGGGTAAGAAAATTGACAGAATGATTCTAAGCAGCCTACAGCTGATCATCCACCCACTACATCCAACCACTTTCTCACAAGGCAAAGGATATTGTTTCCTCTTCTCCTACGATAATAAATCAGGCAGCCAACGTCTGCTAAATGGAGGGCTTGGTCCTGCAGCCCTCAGGCCTGTAACAACAATGACCTTTGTCTGGGTCTCCGTATGGTGTGGGCATAATTTTTCCCCTGCCGGCTATCCATCAGCAAACCTGACATTTCCCTACAACGCCAAAGAAACTCAAGAAATACCCATGAGCCCACAGAGTGGCTAGAGGTAGTAAGTACAGACTGCAGTTATCATACTACAAAGCCATGGCTTTGAATGGGCAGACTATTGTTATCATTTGTTGTGCCAGAGAACATTGGATAGAATCACATGCAAGGAGAGGTTGTGAGTTTATTGCCTCACTTGCCCTGTTCATGGGCTTGGTGGAGGGGTTACAGTGTGGGTCTTGGATGTGAGAGACCCAGGTTTAGGTCCCTACTCTGTCACGAATAGGTGGTACCTGGAGATCCTGCTACAATTGATCTCCAGGTGTAGGGTTGCCAAGTCCAATTAAAGAAAAATCTGGGGACTTTGGGGGTGGAGCCAGGAGACATTGGGGGTGGAGCCAGGAACAAGGATGTGACAAGCATAATTGAACTCCAAGGGAGTTCTGGCCATCACATTTAAAGGGACAGCACGCCTTTTTAAATGCCTTTCTTCCATAGGAAATAAGGATAGGGGCATTATTTTTGGGGGCTCATAGAATTGGACCCTCTGGTCCAATATTTTTGAAACTTGGGGGGTATTTTGGGGAGAGGCACTAGCTGCTATACTAAAAATCTGGTGCCTCTACCTCAAAAAATAGCCCCCCCAGAGCCCTCAATACCCATGGATCAATCCCCTATTATTCTCTATGGGAATCGTTCTCCATAGGGAATAATAGAGTGCCTAGTAGACATTTCCCTCCCCCCCACGCTTTCTAAAGGGGGGGAGGGCCTCCATACCAGGGAATCCCCCCTCCCTGCCCCCTCCCTCTCTCTCTCTCACACACACAAATACTTACTGTACTTGGTCTTCTTCCAGCAGAATTTGCTTGCTGTAAAAACGAAAGCAAGGCTGCACAGGAAAAGAAAGGTAGGGGCCGTTCCTGTTTCCTGTGCAGCCTTAAAGGGACACATTTTAAAAACGGATCCCAAGCTGTAAAACAACATGATGCCTACAGGTATGTTCTCTCTCCCCCCGCCCCCAGATTTTTTAAGAGCGGGGGAGGAGGCTGAAAATTCGGGGGTCCCCCGCCAGGGTGGGAGGGTTGGGAAGCCTATTCAGGTGACAGATCAATTCCCCTGGAGAAAATGGTTGCTTCGGAGGATGGATTCTATGGTATTAAACCCTGCTGAGGTCCCTTCCTTCCCAAAACCCTGCCCTCCCCAGGCTCCACCCCCAAAATCTCTGGGTATTTCCCAACCCAGAATTGGCAATCCTACTCATGAAGCTTGCTGAGTGACCTGGGGGCCAGTCACTCTTTCAGCCTAATCTATCTCACAAGTAAATAAATAGAGTGGGCCTGGAACAGACAGGGTTGCAGGCCTGTGCTGGAAAATACCTTTGGGGGTAGATCCAGGAGAGGGTGGGGTTTGGGGAGGGGAGGGGCCTCAGCATGGTCCAATGCCATATACTCCACCCTTCAAAGCAGCCATTTTCTCCAGGGGAGCTAATCTCTGCCAGCTAGAGATCAGTTGTAAAAGCAGGAGATCTCTAGGCCCCACCTAGAAATGACCCCTGCTCATCTCAGACCAGTTCCCAGCACGATGTTCAGAAGTTACAGTACAATGTATACCTGATTTTTCTTTGTACATGCATTGTGTAAAGCTGTGTTCACAAGTTACACAAACAAATGTACAATCCATGTATGATATACTTTAGGCTTCCCAACCCTCCCACCCTGGTGGGGGGCCCCAGGATTTCCAGCCTCTTCCCCCGCTCCCCAAAAAAATGGAAGCGGTGGGAGGGGGGAAACGGCGCCAAGGAGCGTGGCCTGGTGAGTGGCAGGGCGGCGGGACCGCGGCGATTGTCCCGGGCTGGCCGCCCTCTGGCTGCTTTTGGCCTTGCTCCCCCCCCTTCGGCGGCTCCCGCAGGGAGGAAGGGGCGTCTGGGCCAGGCTGGGCTCTGAGCCCCCTTCAGCCGCGGCTGACCAGGCCACCCCCTCCCGCCGCCACAGGGCCACCACCAAGATGCTGTGGTACGACCGGCCGCGCTACGTCTTCGTGGAGTTCTGCGTGGAGGAGAGCCGCGATGTGCAGCTGCACCTGGACGACCACCGCCTGCTCTTCAGGTGGGGGGGGCCGGGGGAGGGGAGGGGGGCAGGACGCCTCGGCCGCCCCTTGGGGCTCCCTCCCTCCCAACCTCAGGCCGGCCAGCTCGCTCTTGCTCTGTCCCTTTGCAGCTGCAAGGACGCCAACGGCACGGAGCTGTGCATTGAGATCCACTTCTATGCCCGCGTAAATTCCAAGGTGAGCCGCTCAGCCCCGGCGTGTCCGCGCTTGAGCTGGTCGCTCTGAAGCTGCAGCAGCGCTGCAAAGCTGGAGGCCGGGGAGGATCTCCCCCGTGCGCAGCGCTGCAGATAGGGTTGCCAATCCCCAGGTGGGGGCAGGGGATCCCCCGATTTGGAGGCCCTCCCCCTGCTTCAGGGTCGTCAGAAAGTGGTGGGAAAGGGAAATGTCTGCTGGGAACTCTATTATTCCCTATGGAGATTTATTCCCATAGAAAATCATGAATTGATCCGCGGGTATCTGGGGCTCTGGGGGGGCTGTTTTGGGGGGTAGAGGCACCAAATTTTCAGTATAGCATCTAGTGCCTCTCCTCAAAATACCCCCCAAGTTTCAAAAAGATTGGACCAAGGGGTCCAATTCTATGAGCCCCAAAAGAAGGTGCCCCTAGCCTTCATTATTTCCTATGGAAGGAAGGAATTGAAAAGGTGTGCCGTCCCTTTAAATGTGATGGCCAGAACTCCCTTCGGAGTTCAGTTATGCTTGTCACACCCTTGCTTCTGACTCCGCCCCTCATGTCTCCTGGCTCCACCCCCAAAGTCCCCAGATATTTCTTTAATTGGACTTGGCAACCCTAATATACTTTGATTGTTCTTTATGTATGTACTACATAATTCCCCTGTTAAATTCAAGACATTACAGCTGAACTTGTGACTGAAACCTCACATTTATCCAGGTGCTTGTCCCTGGCTTCATTAGTAAAGTGAACATGTGTTGGATCTTTCATAAGCCCTGTTCACAAATTACAGTAAACACATGTAAAATCCACATAGATTGCTCTCTATGTGTTGAATAAATCTCCTATTATTTTCAATTCATGTACAGCTAAACATATGATACAAACCTCTCACCCAGGTTTCATTTGTAAAATGAACACACATTGGTTCTTCTCTTTCTTGCCATTCCCTGTAACATGTGAACAAGGCTACTCAAACAGGTGTACACACATATATGTTGATTATATGTGTATTTACTGTAATGTATGAACAGGGCTGGAGGTAACGGGAATTTACAAAATGTACACAAAAAGAAAAATCAAGGGTACACTGTACACAGATTGTACATGTGTTCATTGTAACGTGAATATGGCACATTTATCCAGGTGCTGGTCCCCAGTTTCATTTGTAAAGTGAATATGTGTTGACTTTTTTCTTACAAACACATATATGCATGTATATACAGGATGCATGTGCGTTCACTGTAAAATGTGAAAAGTGCTTTTGACCCTCTTGGCATGCAGTCCTAAACACAACATAGATTCATGGTGTTCCTGTGTGTAGGATTACACTGTGTTACAAAGGCTGTGCGTACACAAGAGGTGTATGATCACGTCTATCACAACTGTCTGCAAGCAGATTGGATCTTGTGAATGGAGACCCTCTGTGCATAAGGTGTCTGGTTATCTGCCCCTTTGTTTCACAGTGACAGGATATTTTAGTTATGAAAATATTTGTAGCATTGTTCAAGCAAAGGAATTATCTAACACACATATAGACTGTGCCTCTTCTCTGTAAAGAGTCCTGGTCAACGTGTGGAAGTGGTGAGAACTTGGCATTCTGATACATGTGAAGGGTGAGAGAGACATCGAGAGTTTCCTATTAAACATACATGTAGACATATCCTCACATAGCATCTAATCGACTGAAAGCTGGCACAAGGCATGACTCATTCTTGCAGCTTCATTTCTAAGCTCAGTTGATACCCTTTCCTGACCAGGCCTTGCGGAAACCATGAGGAACCTCAGACTGTCAGAGGACCTTCCTATAATTCAGGATTCTGAGAAGGCCCAGCCATAAGTTCAGCATTTTCCCCACAGCTGTGAAGTGAAGGAAAGCTGAACTTCATTAGAATCGAGCAGACCTGACGAAAACACGGCAATTATTGCTACGGTGACAAGACTGCAGTGGGGAGCCAGTCCTTTGCCTTCCATCTGCTAGCAGCAATTCAAAAATCATTGCAGGTGAAATTAGGAGAATGGCAACAATGACTGAATCCTCATTAAGTTATCCTGCTGCTGCATGCATAGTGCTGCTTCTAATAACTGGAGGGAGAGACGACCATCTCTGCCCTACAAGAAAACCATGAGCCTGAAAGAAGGCAAGGAACAGCAATGAGATTTGTAGGTCAACAGCAGAGCTGGGACTGGTGAAGCTTTCTTGTCTCCCCACAAGCAGGAAAGAGACAGTGGTAGCGTAGAGGTTGGACTACGATCTGGGAGACCCAGGTTTGAATCTCTACTCTGCTATGGAGGCTCAGTTGGTGACTGTGGACCCAGGCACTCCCTCTCTCTCAGTCTAAGCTAACTCACAGAGGGGTGGTTCTAAGGATAGAACTGTGGAGGAGAGAACAACCTCAGCTTGCTTTGGGTCCCCACTGGAGAGAAAAGATAGGGTTGCAGGCTTCCGGGATGCAACCTGGGATCCCTCAGAATTACAACTGATCTCCAGACTACAGAGATCCCTTCGCCTAGGAAAAAATGGATGCTTTGGAGGGTGGGCTCTGTATGGAATTGTAGCCCACTGAGGGCCTATCCTCTCCAGGCTCCATCCCCAAATCCCCAGGAGTTTCCCAGCCTGGATCTGGAAACCCTACCCCCCATCCCATTGGTGACCAGGGGTAGGGAAACAACCCTAGCAAGGTACAGGACAGTGGTGGCCTAACTTGCTTAACGTAAGAGCCATACAAAATAAATGTCAGATGTTTTGAGAGCTGCAAGACATGAATGTCAGATGATTGAGAGCCGGAAGGGAAGGGAAGGGAAGGGAAGGGAAGGGAAGAAAAGGGAGGAAGGAAAATAGATGGGGGAGGGAGACATGGAAAGAGAGCAACTTGAAATGCATTATCCAAACTCCCATATTGGCTGGTTTGGCTTGGAGAAGGATTTAAAGAGAAGGCTTCTCCAAGTTGGCCAATGGGGCGCTGGGGGCTTTGATAGCAGCACAATATGTGTGAAAGAGCTACAAGAGGCTCCCGAGCCACAGTTTGGCCACCCCTGTCACAGGACAATGGTTTATATCCCCTTCAGGGGCTCTGAGGAAGCAGTTCTCACACTCAAGCTATGGTACCAATGGGCTCTTTCAGTCAAGTATTCAACATTTTCACTGGGCCAGCTCCTAGGGCTACTAGCCTGTTAAACTGAATTTATCAAAGGGATTGGCTCCATCTTCTTTCAAGTATGCAAATATACCTTTCCAGCTCAATTCACTGCCAAATTGATTGGGTGTTTTCGCACTCACGTTTTACTGGCGCCACGACCCTCCTGACGCCGGCGAATCTGCATGGATTTCGCACCAGAAGCGCCGGCGCACCCAGAAGCGCCGGCTACTTCCGTCGCTAAGCCAGCGCAAACGTTTTCCTGCATCTTTGCGATTTGCGTTTGCGCTGGCTTAGCGACGGAAGTAGCCGGCGCTTCTGGGTGCGCCGGCGCTTCTGGTGCGAAATCCATGCAGATTCGCCGGCGTCAGGAGGGTCGTGGCGCCAGTAAAACGTGAGTGCGAAAACGGCCACACAGTGATTTCTCTGTGTGCTGGATAAAGGAAATGAAAGGCAGGGGGCAGTGCTTTGGGTTACTATTTGTGTGTCATTATTGTCCAATAGCACAGTGATCCCCGACCTTTTTGGCACCAGGGACCGGTTTTGTGGAAGACAATTTTTCCACAGACCAAGGTAGGGTGGGGGGAATGGTTTTGGGATGATACAAGTGTGCACTTTATTTCTATTAGTTTGGTGTGGTAGTTAAGTGTGCAGACTCTTATCTGGGAGAACTGGGTTTGATTTCCTACTCCTCCACTTGGAGCTGCTGGAATGACCTTGGGTCAGCCATAGCTCTCATAGAGTTGTCCTTGAAAGGGCAGCTTCTGGGGAGAGCTTTCTCAGCCCAACCTGCCTCACAGGTGAGGGAGGAAGGCAAAGGAGATTGTGACCTGTTCTGAGACTCTGAAATTCGGAGCGGAGGGCAGATTATAAATCCAATGTCGTCTTATTATCATAATTACTACATTGTAATATATAATGAAATAATTATACAACTCACGGCCCAGTTGCTAGCAGGCCAAGGACCAGTACTGGTCCACGGCCCGGGGATTGAGGACCCTTGCTATAGCAGATATGTGAAGAAAAAAACCAAAAGACAGCAAGTTGCCACAGTGGCTGTGACAATCAATCCCCCTCAAGAGCTACCGTGGAGTCATTGCAGAGCATATGTGGAAGGGAAAAGTTGGGGGGAGGAAGAGAGGAAAATAGCCAGTATGGAAGCTCTGTCACCAATGCACATGCCTCTGCATTCATAATGATGATGAAAGCAAAACGGGAATGTTTACCACATGTGGAAGCAGACCTGGCCTGCGTATTTTTCCTGTTGACATTATATGTGTCTTTGTGTGTGCATCACATGTGTAGAGCTGATGGTGAGATGCTTCAGTTCTGTGAGCCAAAAGCTACTGCTGACATTATGTTGGGGCCACAAATCCGAAGATGGGACATTACTATTATGTTTAAATTGTGGAATCCAGACAAAATTACTCCTGTGACAAGTTTTCTTCCCTGAGCAATGTCCTTAAGGAAGAACATAAGTGCCCAGCTGGATTAGACCACCTAAGTCTAGCATTCTGCTTCCAGTAATGGCCAGCCAGATGTTTGTAGGAGGACCACATGACTGTGAAAGTATGTCATTAGCATTTGGTGCTTCCTCTGGAAACCTGTTGCCAGATTGTGACCAGGAGATTACACTTTATCTTTAACAATATGACAAGAGAGACTTCTATTATAGGGGAGGGATGGTGGCTCAGTGGCTGAGCATCTGCTTGGGAGCAGAAGGTCCCAGGTTCAATCCCCAGCATCTCCAACTAAAAAAAAAAAAGGGTCCAGGCAAATAGGTTTGAAAAACCTCAGCTTGAGACCCTGGAGAGCCACTGCCAGTCTGAGTAGACAATACTGACTTTGATGGACCGAGGGTCTGATTCAGTATAAGGCAGCTTCATATGTTCATATTTTCCCTCCCCTTAAGCTTCACTGGGTGACCTTGAGTTAATAATTCCCCCTCAGCCTAACCTACTTCATAGGGTTGTTGTGAGAATAAAGTGGAAGATGAGAGAACTCTATCTTCATCTTTTCTGTCTCTCACTAGGGCTAGAAGTGCTTCAAAAGACACTGACAGGCATCAATTTTAGGCCTGCAGAGAATACCCATTCTGAAACAGCTGCTTGAATCAAAGGAAGATGTTGGTTTGGAACCTCCCAGCCCCTATGGCAGCCATTTTGTGGTTGACTATACATACCTGACTTTTTACAGCTGTTTTGTGTGGTGGTGGCTTTTTTGTGGAGCTGCTGATTCAGACCAATAAGGAAGCCTAAGCCAGAGGCTACTAACCAGGAAAATGTTTTTCACTGCCCAATCTGTGACTATAATTTTAAATATTTATATCTTGCCACGCCTTAGATGCAAGGCAGAACCAGCCTATGGCCAGACTTTGGTGGCAGTTAGGGTTGCCAACTCCAGATACAAAACTGGAAATATGAGGGCGGAAACAGGTAAGGCCAGAGTTCTGATAAGGAAGGGAGTTTGAAAGGAATCTGATGCTACAGAATCCACCCTCTGAAACCAGATATAGTGATCTCTATAAGTGAGAGATAATTTGTAATTACATGGAGCTGGCAATGCATTGGCTAAATCTTACCCTCTTTGGTCTCTAATTCAAGTCCCACCACAGCCTGAACCCTGCTCCTGGCCTTTCAGGAGGATAAGTGTTATGTTTGTAGCAGAGATGATGTCTATCCGAAAGTGAATGAGTGTGTGTCGGCTGGGGTGTGTCTGCATGTATGATGGATGACTATGTGGTTTTGGGCCTCCTGGGTGCCCTCCACATGGCTCTCTGTTTACCTGCACGCTGCCAGCACTCACTGCACTAATTACATCTGTCGGAAAGGCAGTCTTCCAAGCACCTGCAATTCCAGTCTCTCCTGCTTTGGGAGTGCCCGTTTCTGCCTAAGTTCGTGGAGGACGTTTTCACAGGGGAAGAGGCAGCAAGAAGCTGGGCGCTGTATTTTTTTTTTTGCAAAGCTACGCCCTTTCGCTCGGTGTCAGAATCAGATAGGGATGATGAGGCGATCCGAAGCTGTGGCTTTGAAATGTGACGCTCTGCTCAGGAAGTGTAACCGGCAGAGTGAGCGAGAAACAGCCCGAGAAGAGTCGCAGGTCAGGCCTCCTACTAGTCTGAGGGGCACCTCCGCTTTGTGGCAGACTTGCCGGAGTTGTCTGGCGAGGAGGAGCAGTAGGCCGCCGCACTATGGGCTGAGAGCCTTCACCACCGGTCGGACCGGTAGCTCGGGCAGCATCATGAACGTGCAAAGGCAGCTGGTCTCTGCCGCCATCCGGGCTGAGGCCAAGAGGTACGAGGGAGTCAAAGTGCAGCTCAACAAACTTTTCCGGCTGGTGGAGTTGGTCGATGAACCGGAGCTGAAGAGCAGCCTCAAAGCTTCGCTGTGCGTCGTGAGAGGTAACTTGTGGGCGGCCGCTGGGGCTTTGCGAGAAGGTGGAAGACTTATGGCGGGAGAAGAAGAGAGGCTTTTCCGCTCAGTGTGTGTGTGAATAGTCGTATTGGAGTGAACTTTCATTCGGGGTTTTGGCGGACAAAAGTTTTTAGGGGCAAACATTTTGAATAGACTGGCTTGCAGTCTGTATACCACAAAACTAGAATTGCCATTGCCAACCTCCAGGAAATCTGCCAGAACTACACCATCCCCAGACCACAGAAACCAGTTCCCTGGAAGAAAATGGTTGCTTTTGAAGGTGGACTCTGTGGAATTATACCCCACTAAAGTCCATCCCGAGAACCCAGCTTCCTCAGGCTCACATCACAGCCAACTCTCTAAGCCAGGGGTGTCAAACATGCGACCCAGGGGCCGAATCAGGCCCCCTAAGTGCTCCCATCAGGCCCCCAAGCAACTGGCTCTTGTCTGCTTCCTTCTACCTCTCTCTTGCTTTCTTCTGCATCTCAACTTGCTTTGCAAGGCTTTCTCAGAAGCTGCAGAGCAAAGCCTCTATTTTTTCCATTGGCTAAGGCTCTTCCCCCTCCTGGTTCCCTGGAGAGGGAGGGAAAGCGCCAGAGCTGCCTTTGCCCAGTTCCCCGGATCCCATGCACCTTTAAGACAAACAAGTGCTAATGTTTTGAGCACATTTTATGTTTTAAAAAAACCCTTTAGTTGTGTTTGTGCTTTTTAAAAAAGTTTATACCTTTGCTACCCAATCTTAAAAAGGTACACACATGGCCTGACCCAACAAGGCCTGGCCTGACAAGGTCTTACTTATGTCAGATCTGGCCCTTAACAAATGAGTTCGACACCCCTGCTCTAGGCATTTCTCGACCCAAAGCTGGCAACTGTAAATTTTAAAAAGAACATTCCTTTACAACATTTAGGACTCTGTAGCTGCCCCTCAGCAAAACTCATTTGACCAACCAAGATGAATTTGCCACAATTGAAAGATAATGCAGTTGGCCATAATTTTAAGATTAAAGGCCTGTGTTTGGATGATAAGATATTCCTTCATCATAGGCAATTATTTTAATTCCTAAAACAAGGAGAGGATCTTAATGGATACACATTTCCAAAAGAAATGATTAACTGTATATTTGCATACCACAAAACCTCAAAAAAGGTTGTCTCTTTGAGGATCTGGGAGGGAAGGGAATGGCAGTACAAATAAGGCAGCCTTCTGAAAAAACTGAAACTGTTTCAAGGCCTAGCATTGGAACAGAACATCCAGACATGGGTGCGATTGATAGGGCCAGAAAGACTATTGGATTTCTTATCCTTGCTGGTTGTATTTGGAAAAAAAATGCCTTTTCAGTGTTGCTTCTTAAGAACCTGTGTGTTGTGGTGGTTTAGAGTGTTGGATGGGACCAAGGAAAGCCAGGTTTGAACCTTACACAGCCGTTGTGAAAGTGCAGTGGAAGAGGACAGAAACATGCTGTGCCAGCTCAAGAGCCTTGGAGGAAGGGTGGAATAAGAATGTATGTAAAGTACTTTCGTCACCGCTGAGTTATGGTGGTGACTTCATAAGGTTTCAAAGCAAAAGATAAACAGAGGTGGTTTTCCATGGCCTGCCTCTGCATAGCAACCTTGGGCTTCATTTATGGTCTCCCTTCTGAGGACGAACCTGGGCTGACCCTACTTAGGTTCAAAGATTTAACAAAACTAGGATACCTGGGCCATCCACGTCAGGGTATGGAATAAAAATACACTGAAATAAATACATTTTATTTATAAAATTTATATTGTATTTTGAATTATAGAGTTGGAGGTGATCTCCAGGGTCATCTAATCCAACCCCCTGCACAATGCCGGAAATTCACAAATACCTCCCCCTAAGTTCACAGGATAAGCATTGCTGTCAGATGTCCATTTAGCCTCTGTTTTAAAAACCTCCAAAGGAGGAGAGCCCACCTCCTCCTGAGGAAGCCTGTTCCACTGAGGAACCACTCTGTCAGGAAGTTCTTCCTCATGTTTCGCCGGAAACTCTTTTGATTTAATTTCAACGTGTTAAAATAAATATAAATAAACTAAAATAAATGAAAATTTCTTCCTCCTTGTGTGAGTCAAAAACATAAATTTTACTTTCATGTTTCCTCACACCAATTCCCCTCCCCCTTTAATTGATGCAGTTTCCCACCATGGGCATATCAATGGAGGGCAAAGCAAAAATGACGTTGAATTGGCACAAAAGAAACAAATTGGAATAAAAGCAATGAAAGTGGGTGGGATAATGACAACAAAGAGAAATGAACAGGGGGATAATGTTCTAGCACTTGTACTGCAAGTTGTTTGTTAGTTATGAACATAAAGTGCCAGGAAAAACCACTTCTTCAAACTTGGTGGAAGAAAGCAGAATGTTGAATGTCCTGTAGGGTGTGTTGTCCATAAGGATTGCCAGGTCCGACTAAAGAAATATCTGGGGACTTTGGGGGTGGAGCCAGGAGCAAGGTTGTGACAAGCAGGATTGAACTCCAAAGGGAATTCTGGCAATCACATTTCAAGGGACTGCTTGCCCTTTAAATGCCTCCCCTCCATTGGAAATAATGAAGGATAGGTGCACCTTTTTGGGGGATTCATAGAATTAGACCCGCTAGTCCAGTCTTTTTGAAACTTGGGGAGTGTTTTGAGGAGAGGCACAGGATGTTATGCTGAAAATTTGGTGCCTCTGCTACAAAAAGCAGCTCTCCCAGAGTCCCAGATACGCGCAGATCAATTATACCCCATGGGAATTGGTCTCCATAGGATATAATGGAGTGCCCAGCAGACATCCCCCCCCACTTTCTGAGAACCCTGAGGCGGGGAGAGAGGGCCTCCAAACCAGGGAATCCCCTGCCCCAAACTGGAATTGGCAACCCTAGTCCATTTCTTTTCTGAATCCTGCTCTTATGCCTGATTGGGAGATGTTAGCAACTGATGTTTACTTCAGTGCTATGAAAAGTATCACTGTTTGGTCAAGGTGCTGTTAAAGGCATGAAAAATTGGATGTTTTTTTTTTTAAAAAAACCCTTTCCCATAGAGCCATATACCCTTCTTGCTTGTTGTGAGTCATGCCAATTAATAAGGTCAGAAGGAATTTTAAACCTGCAAGTAAAAATTTAATTGATTAAGCATGCAGTTGCCACCTAAATGAATGCACCTGGTATTTCAAGTCCCTTCCTTGCATTATCTGTCTCTATTAGTATTTAATTCCTTTTTAAAAACAGGGTGCAAAGTCAGCCATTGTGAAGCACTTTGAGTCCCATCATTTTTGGTGGGAGAGAGTTAAACATTCTTAACTCCCTACCTTTGGAATTCATAGGATTTCAGTGTGCTTAATTTTAGCGAGGGTATGCCTGGTTTTAGCACCCCCCCCCCCCAACCATGCAGGAGCTTTAATCAGTAGAAGTCAGCCTGCTCATTCTCCACCGTTTTTACCAAATGAGTGTGAAAGTGCTGGGATGATTGATAGGCACTGCAATGATTGATAAGTATTTGCATGTGTAATTAGTTAATACATTCAAAGGCATAGTTTTGATGATGTTAGACTACTAGTATTTAAGTTGAGGCTATTTTGCAATGATTTACAACTCCCCCCCAGCCCACAGAGTTTCTGGCTGCAGACTTGCATGGTGTGACATCAACTTTGCTATGATGTTTTGGTTGCATAGCAGCCAGGCAAATGTATGGGACTGAATCCTGAAATCTACGGTACTTGCAAACAATGCACATAGCCAAGTAAGGTCTTCTCATGTTTGAAGGCTGAATCTATACAAGGAGGAAGCACACAAATTTGCCTTTCTTGGACAGGAGTTCACAACTAATGCCTCTTTGGCCAAATCCTGGCCTCAGGAGTGGTGCTATGAAGTGCTTCATCCTACGTTATTTCCATAGCTAACCTTCTTTTCCCTCATTCACCTTGTCAGTCCTGAACCAGTTGAAGTACTTGATAGGTTACAACTTGAGTGGTTGTAACTTGATAGGTTACAAAAGTCATATAGCACCAACCCCATGTATAGAAGGTCATGCTTGATGGTCCCAAAGACATCCATGAAGTGATTTATTTAAAGGACCATGGACAATGGACATTCCTGCTAGAGAGGTAAGATTGTTAAAACAAACAAACAAACCACAATGTATTCCAAAACAGGCAGCACTTATCTGTATAAACTGTACCGGAACATATTGTGGTTCTGCATGAACTCACCCAGGGCTAACAATCCCAGGTTTGCATGCCAAACAGCGGTGTGCTAGATCAGTTTGCTTGGCACACATATCTGGTTTGCTGCCCGGACAATAAAGACGAGCCCCAGAGATACTGGCAGTGCTACTACCAGCAGTGTGGGAGAAAGCACTTAGGCAGGGTTAAAGCCCGTTTTCTTCTCTCTGGCCTGCACAACACCATTTGGGTCTGAGCTGAGCCCTTGGGGCACTGGCTGTTCTACTAGGGCTCAGCTTGCTCCCAATCTGTCTGGCCAAGTAGAATCCTTGTCTTCCTTTCTCCTTGCCTCTGTTTGACATTACGCAAACAACTTCACAGTGTGATATTGCATTTCCCCCCAGGATAGGAGCCAAAAAAGATTGCTTTCCTCTGATCTCAACCTTTCCAGAGAATGCGTGTTTTCCATTTGCGTGTGTGAAGCAGCCAGACTAGAATATGTGAGCAAGAAGAAATCTTAACTTCTGTGCATGGACTTCTCCCCACCACATGGGCCAGTCTATTTTAGGCACTGCAGAGGGAAAAGGAGACCAAGACAGAGACAGGGGAGGGGCCTGGGACATGGTTTTAAGATATACTAGCACACCATTTTTGGAGCATCTTTAACTTCCCCGGCAGGCAAAGTAGATTGCTGATAGTGTTCAAGATTGTATATGGCCTACAGCTGATGGATGCTAGAGGTCTTATTTCATTCTTATTTCTTGTGTGTTCTAGCAAACCTACTTGATCTTCACCTTAATAAACTTCTTGTAAAACTGAGTCTTTGCAAGAAACTCTGCTTGGTCTGGCAGCTGAGGTCTTGCAAAGAAGAAAGGATTTATATCCTGCCCTATACTCTGAATCTCAGAGTCTCAGAACGGTCACAATCTCCTTTACCTTTCCCCCTCCCCACAACAGACACCCTGTGAGGTAGGTGGAGCTAAGAGAGCTCTTACAGCAGCTGCCCTTTTGATAAAACAATTTTTATTGGTAACATATGGTAATAAATCTATTTCTTACATCTTTAATAACTTCTGTTATCTATCCCATATATTACTTTCTACCCACCCCTCCCCCCATTACTTGACCCCTGCCGGTGTTATTCACTTAAAATGCTAATATTTAAAGGTACCCTTAACTATTTAAACAAAAATATATATTCTTCTTTATAAAACTTAATCATTATCAAAAATTGTCCAATGTCCTTTTATTTTCCACTCTTTTTCTACATATCTTCTAAACTTTTTCCACTCCGTTTTAAAAACTTCTAAATCATAATCTCTTAATATTCTTGTTAATTTGTCCATTTCACTCCATGTCATAACTTTTATAACCCAATCCCATTTCTCTGGTATTTTTTCTTGCTTCCACAACTGCGCATATAATGTCCTAGCAGCTGAAAGCAAGTACCAAATTACGATTCTATCTTCTTTTGGAAATTTTTCCATTTGTAATCCCAACAGAAAAGTCTTTGCAACTTTCTTAAATTCATATCCCAAGATCCTAGAAATTTCTTGCTGAATCATCTGCCAATATTGTTTTGCTCTTTCACAAGTCCACCACATATGGTAGAAAGAACCTTCATGTTTTTTACATTTCTAACATCTGTCTGGCTTCTTATTGTTCATCTTTGCCAATTTTTTAGGAGTCATATACCATCTATACATCATTTTAAAACAGGTCTCTTTAATATTATGACATGTCAAAAGCTTCATAGAATTCTTCCACAAGTATCCCCAAATTTGCATCTGTATTTCTTTATTTACATTAATTGCCCATTTAATCATTTGAGATTTCACTACATCCTCCGTAGACCATTTTAAAAGTAATTTATATATTTTTGAAATTAATTTTTCATTGTCGCCAAGCAGAACTTTTTCCATTTCTGTTGGCTCTTTTCTTATTCCTTCAGTTTTAATATCATTTTCCACCAAGCTCTTTATTTGTTGCATTTGGAACCAATCATATTTATTATTCAGCTCTTCAGCAGTTTTCAATTCTATTTTGCCACTTTGTGTTTTTAATAATTGATTATATGACAACCACTTTTCTTCACTTATCTCAGTCGTTATTTTTATTACTTCAGCTGGCACTATCCATAACAGTCTTCTCTCATCTCCATATTTCTTATATTTCATCCATGTATTTAGCAAATTATTTCTTATATAATGGTGAGAGAAAAAACCGTCCATCTTCTTTTTTCCATAATACAAATACGCGTGCCAGCCAAATTTATTTCCATGACCCAGCACTAAGAGTTTTTTGTTTAACAACATTATCCATTCTTTTATCCACACTAAACAAACAGCTTCCTGATATAATTTTAAATTCGGTAGTTGAAATCCACCTCTCTCTTTTGCATCTGTCAAAATTTTCATTTTGATCCTTGGTTTCTTCCCAGCTCACACAAATTCTGAAATTTTTCTTTGCCATTTATCAAATTGTTTACTATATTTCACAATGGAAATAGTTTGAAACAAATACATTATTCTTGGTAGAATATTCATTTTAATTGCAGCTATTCTACCCAGTAATGACAAATTTATTCCATTTTAACATATCTTCATCCATTTTACACCATAGCTTCTCATAATTATTTTTAAACAGATCAATATTCTTCATTGTTATCTCCACACCAAAATACTTTACTTTGGAGGTAACTTCACAGCCCGTTAGTCTCTGAAATTCTTGTTGCTTATTTATTAGCATATTTTTACATAGAAGTTTTGATTTTTCTTTATTAATACAAAGTCCCGCCATCTCCCCATATTCTTGTATTTTAGCTAACAACAAGGGTGTGACTTGTATGGGGTTTTCATTTATAAACATTATATCATCTGCAAATGCTCTGTATTTGTAAGTAAATCCTTTCATTTTTAATCCTTCTATTTCTTTGTCTTCTTGGATCTGCATCAGCAATATTTCAAGAGTCATTATAAACAATAATGGGGAAAGCGGACAACCTTATCTTGTACCTTTGCTAATTATCATATCTTCTGTAAGATCTGCATTTATACATAGCCTTGCACATTGTATATTGCTTTTGTCATTCTTATAAAGCTTTCTCCCAGCTCCATTTTTTCCATTACTGCAAACATAAAGTCCCAGTTTAAATTGTCAAATGCTTTCTCTGCATCTGCAAAGAATAATGCTACTTCCTTTTCTGGATGTCTTTCATAATATTCTACAATATTTACAACAGTTCTAATATTGTCTCTTATTTGCCTTTTGGGAAGAAACCCCGCTTGATCTTCCTTTATAAAATTTATCAAATGTTGTTTAAGCCGTTCTGCCAAGATTCTTGTATATATTTTATAATCATTGTTTAATAGCGAAATTGGTCTGTAATTTTTAACATTTGTGACATCTCTTCCTTTGGTATCAACGAAATAACAGCTTCCTTCCATGTGTTTGGTATTTTTCCTTTCATTCTTATAATGTTCATCAACTTCTGCAATTTCGGTATTAACATTTTTAAAGGTTTTAAAATATTTAGCTGTATATCCATCTGGCCCAGGTGTCTTAAAGGTTTTAAAATATTTAGCTGTATATCCATCTGGCCCAGGTGCCTTTCCATTTTCCATTGCATTAATTGCTGCTTCAATTTCTATTTTTTCAATTGGATCATTCAAAATTTTTCGCATATTTTCTGTTAAGGGTTCTATTTTTATCTTTTGTAGATACTCATCCATCTTATCTTTCTTTATTTTAACACCTTTAAACAACTTAGCATAATACTTAAGAATTTTCTTTTTATTCTCTCTTGGCTAACCACCTCTCTTTCATCTACCACAATTTTATTAATAATTTTATTTTCTCTCTTTTTCTTCAGTTGCCAAACCAAATACTTTCCAGGTTTATTTGCTCCCTCAAAAGATTTCTGCTGCAGTCTTTTCAAATTCCATTCCAATTCTTTATTTAACAAATGTCTCATTTGCATTTGTAATATTGTAATTTCCCTTATAATTTTCTTTTTCCCTGGCCTTTTTCTCAACTCCCCTTCTTTTTTCTTTATTTCATTTTGAATGTCCAACAACTGTTTTTCTTTTGCTCTCTTATCTTTATTATTCAAAGTAATCAATATTCCTCTCATTACTGCTTTATAGGCATCCCAGACCGTCTGAAATTCTATATCCTCTTTGTCATTCACTTGAAAGAAAGCTTTGGTTTCATTTTCTAGGTATGTCACTATTTCTTTATTCTGTAGTAAATCTTCATTCAATCTCCATCTTCTCAACTTCTTAGACAATTTTGCAATCCACATTATTGGGTTATGGTCAGCCCCAATTTTGGGTAAAATCTCTATTTTCCTTGTTATAAGACCTAAATCATTAATGCCCCACAACATGTCAATTCTGGAAAAAGTTTTATGTCTTGCTGAAAAAAAGGTATAGTCCCGCACTTCAGGGTTAAATTTCCTCCATATGTCCTCCAAATTTTCTTGTTTGACCCATTCAAAAAAAGACTTTGGCAATTTTCCTTCTTTGTTATTATTTTTTCCCCTCCAGACCTATCCAGTGAATTCTTAATTGTTCAATTAAAGTCTCCCATTATCAAAACTTGGTCATAAGTCAGTTCATCAAATTGTTGTAAAATGTCTTTTAAAAAAGCATCCTTTGCACCATTAGGTGCATACAGTCCCAATAGCAACGGGGTTTTTTTGCATTTAATATTATTTCTACTGCAACAAATCTTTATCCTTAAACACTAATTTTGGCTCCAATTCTTGTTTAATATAAAAAGTCACTCCCCTTTTCTTCTGTTCAGCCAATGAAAAGAATTCTAACCCCAATTGTTAATTCCATAAAAATTTGTAATCCTTTTGTTTAATATGCACTTCTTGTAAACAAACTATATTACAATTTTGCTTTTTAATCCATTGAAACGTTGCCCTTCTTTTTTGTGGTAAATTTAGTCCACTTACATTCCAAGACAATAATTTGTAATCCATCATGGTGCAAATTCTTTATGTTCTTCATAAAATCTACGCAGTTCCTGTGCATTTGTAATTGTGATTCTTTTCCCCTGAAGCTTAAAGCTCAAACCTTCAGGTATTATCCATCTCAACCTCATTTCATTGTCCCGTAATTTTTCTGACAGTTTTTTTATATGTTCTTCTATTATTTATCACTTGCCTTGGCAACTCCTTCATAATTCTTACTCTGTTGCCTCCCACTATCAATGTCTTTTCAAAGTTTTTGTTCACGATCTCTCCCACCATTTTTTTTGTCATACATCTTATGACAGCATCTCTTGGTAAATTATTTTTCTTGGCATAGAGTGAGTTCACTCTATACATGTAATCATACATATTTTTAGTCTCTTCAGGATCTTCCTCCAAAAATTCTGCAATTATTTTTATTATATATTCTTTCAGGTCACCATCTTCCTTTCAAGGTACTCCTCTCAGATGTATCTGAGTCTCCATCAGTTTGCAGTCATGGATTGTCACTTTTTCTTGTATTTTCAACAAGGTGGAGTCATGTACTTTCATTTTCCCTTCTACCTCCTGCACTTTTTTAGATGTTTCCTCTATCTCATTTCTGAGATCTTCCATATCTTTTAAAATCTCTTCTATAATTTCTTTTTTTGATGCAGTTATCATCTCCCTCATATCTTTCATCATTCTGGCCTCCATTGCCTCTAATTGATCCTGCATTTTCTCCAATGAAGTAGCCCTTGTACGGGTTTGCTTGTGTTCTGACATTTAAAAACACCAAAATTTTTGATCTCACCAATTTGAAATTTGACTATCAAGTTCAAAAGATTAGAGCTTGCTTTTTACAACAAGCCTAATTTCGCCATTCTCAGAGCTTCCCAGACCGAGATATTAATTTTTAAAGTTTTTAAATCCTTCAAAATTGCAGTCACGACTTTTTGCTTCTCTCTAAAAAAAATTTCTTTTAAAGGCTTCTAAAGTCCATTATAAACAATATGTCCAATAGTATTTATCCTCTTATCATCTCAATTATTTCCAACAATTTTAAATGTCCCGAACACTTTAAAAATATTATTTAAATTTTGACCTCCTTGCAATGGCCGCCGATGTTTCTCAATGGTATTATAATCCTAGAGTAGGCTTTTTGTCAGCTACTCCCTGCTTTGCTTGCCACCAAATCTCGTTTTCACTGGTAAAGAGATCTCATGATACTTGGCGTACTTCCTGTGTTGATTGTATATGCTGCAGGTCTGTGACGATGGTGCTCTTTTTTCAAAACCGCAAGTAGACCAAGCAATAAATTCCTTTCCACTTTTTAGCTCTGTCCTTTAATTTACAAAGTCCAAATTTCACCTCTTCCTCCCTTCTTCTTCCAAGCTTTCTAGATTTCCATTTCCCACCTTCTGAATTTATTCTGTTTAATTGTAAATAGTCCCGGAATGAAAGAGTAATCTGTACCTTTTCTGCCAATTATCCAGATCTACACCGGTCTTCTGTAGCTTTAGATGTTTAACAGTGTCCAAGAAGGTTAGGATTCTGTCGAGCTTATGTCAAATAGATGACTCTGAGAACTTCTGCAGATGATGAAAATGCAACTCTTCTCCGGCGACCCCTCAGAGGAGCCCCCCCGGGACTCCCTTTTAGCCAAGGTAAATCTCCTCAAAGTTTTCTGTGCATATCTTGGACTAATCTCTAACTGAGAAAAGTAGGCAGTAGGCATTAATTTGCCTTCCACTACCCCGAACAGAAGTTCCAGCCTGCTCCCGTTATGAGAAGCAGCTCAGCTCGGCACTTTCCTCCCCCGGAAGTCACAGCAGCTGCCCTTTCAAGGACAACTCCTAGAAAGCTATGGTTGACCCAAGGCCATTCCAGCAGGTGCAAGTGGAGGAGTGGGGAATCAAACCCGGTTCTCCCAGATAAGAGTCCACGCACTTAACTGCTACACCAAACTGGCTCACTTGTTTTCTCCAAACACCAAAATAAATTGTTTGGAAACTGCCTGCCCCAGGAAGGAAATTCCTGACAGCAAGTGACAGGAAACCAACCAGAACAGCAGCAAAGTTTAACTTACTAAGAGGTAGATCATGAGTCCCCAATGCAGTAGCGTTGCCGTTCAGTAAGAGGTAGCCAGGTCTATAATTTTATTTTATTTATTCATTTATCCCCCACTTTTCTCCTCAACAGAGACCCAAAGCATCATCATTCTCTCCCCGTTACATCCTCATAGCAACCGTGTAAGGTAGGTGAGAAAGAGAGTATGTGACTGGTCCTAGGTCACCCAGTGTGCTTCTATAGCTGTTGGAATATCCCAACAAAAGTAGCAGAGTGGGGATGCAAACCTTGGTTTCCAATTGCATCTTTGCATTCACCACTAGCTTAGCTTATTTTGGAGGCAGAACATATAAGATTTTTTTGAGGGGGGGAGGGCAGGATTGTAAATAGTACATGTCTGTGCTTATATATTCAACATTCCATTTCAACAAGCCAGTGTCTCTCAAGAACCTTGTTTGTGGTTTCTTTTTTCATAGCTCATAGTAACTACAGGCAATGTTACAAACACAGCTTGAACTATCCTCTCTCCTTATTTTTTTTTTTACCAAAGCAGTTGTGTGTTCTGCAAGAGCATTCAGTATTATTATATCAAAGATCTTTACCCTACCTTTCCATGATATCTGGCCCTTCAAGGCATCCTACAAAATATGTAAAAAATACAGGTATTTCTGTGCCCAGGTTTCAGTGTCTTTTGCCAAGGTCTCCCTACTATTACTGCCCTGGCTATCACTTGGACCAATTTCCCACTAGCCTTATGCTCCTCTCACTCTACTCCGCGGGGCTTCTGTCAGATTTCACATTATCTGCCCCAGGGCTGCAACACATTCCCTCTTTTGCTCAGCAAACAAGATCCTCTAAAAACCAGTTTCTGTTTGCCGCTCGAAAAAGGCGTAGCTAGTTGCAGCTCCGAGGCAGATAGTGTGAAATCCGACGGAAGCCCCGCTGAGAAGAGGAGCGTGAGAGCAGCATAAGGCTAGTGGGAAATTGGTGTTGATCTTCCTGGCATGATGGCAGTAAGGGTTGCCAGCTTATTTTGACTGGTCTCGGCTCTTGTGCCTCTGACAACATGCACATTTGCACTGCTTAATAGGTGAGGATGCTTCAGGCTGCCAAGAACCTGAGAAAAAGTGTTCTGCCTCTTGAATACAAACTTCATGTGTGGAGATGGGCAGCTGAAGCTTTTCATGGCAGGGAGGTAAACCATACCACCTGAGAAATAGCAGCCCATTAAGCCTCTTTTTAAGGGGGCAGGAAATTTTCCCCTCCATATTTCCATATTATGGAAAGTTAAACTTGTTGATTTCTGCAGATAAAACTGTTCAAAACCATAGGGGAAGGCTATTATATTATTTTCATTTATTTAGCTATGAGCAGCCCCTGTTTATACAACCAAAAGTCAGTATGTCATCAAAAGTGTGATTCCAGGAGGACGTCTTGAATCTAGACAGGAAGGGGATTTTGCCAACTTCAATTCAGTATATGGATGATGGGTATCAGTCATACTTCAGGGGATTAAAGTGTGCCTAGAAAAATACAAAAACAGATTGCACTACATAGGAAAGCTTTTTAGCTGTGAGCCTCACAAAGCAATGGAACAGTTCTTCGAGGAAGCTTGAGCCAAGCTATTTTAAATGCTTTTAAAAACATGTAGTAACAAACATCTGTCGAGGGCTGCTTAAATCAAATCATGCATTGACTATGTATATTTTCCCTGGCAACCCCTTTCAGGTAACCTCTTTACTTCTGTTTTTCTGCTCCTGCACAGCAGGTTCTGTATCCCCGAGGTCTTACCCAATCAATTTCTTCCTGTTTATGTAGCTCCAGTATGGCGCAAGAGAGCAAGCATGGTATAGTATTTAAAGTGTTAGGCTAGGATCTGGGAGACCGAGGTTTGAATCCCTGCTCTGCTATTGAAGTTTACTGCACGGAGCAAGGAAAGGTTGAAGGAGCTGGGTATATTTAGCCTGGAGAGGAGACGACTGAGAAGTGATATGATAACAATTTTCAAGTACTCGAAGGGCTGTCATATAGAGAATGGTGCAGAGTTGTTTTTTTGTTGGCCCAGAAGGTCAGACCAGAACCCACGGGTTGAAACTAAATAAAGAGTTTCTGACTAAATGTTAGGAAGAACTTCCTGACAGAATAGTTCCTCAGTGGAACAGGCTTCCTTGGGAGGTGGAGGGCTCCGGAGGTCTTTAAGCAAAGGCTAGGTGGCCATCTGACAGCAATGCTGATTCTGTGAAAGGCAGATCATTAGAAGGAGGGCAGGAAGGGCTGCATCAGTGCTTCGCTCTCATGGCCCATTCTTATACACCCAGGGAAATGCTGATAGTCACTTTGGGGTGAGGCAGCAATTTTTCTCAGGCCGGTTTGACCAGGAATCCTGAAGGGTTTTTTGCCATCTTCTGAGCATTAAATGGATGTGTGTGTGGGAAGGAGGAGGTACTTGTGAATTTCCTGCATCGTACAGGGGATTGATGGCCCTGGAGAACCCTTCCAACTCTATGATTCTTTGGCCTTGCTAGTTACTCTGTCTCAGCCTAACCTTCCTCTCAGGGTAGCATAAAATGGGGGTGGGGAGAATGATGCTATAAGCTGCTTTGGATCCCTAGTGGGGAGAAAACAGGGTGAATTGATATTAAAGTGTAATACAAAACCACTGTGGTGAAGAGAAGGGGCCCAGATACATCTCTGTTAGGTGCCCAGCAAAGAGGTCAGGGGACAAGAATCCAAAGAAGTGTGTGAGGAGAGATTAACCTGGGAAGCTTCCTCTTTGTAATGGAAGAAGCATCCCCTGTGGCTCTCTATCATTTTTGCAGCTGCTTTCGACATAGAATTCTGTTTATACATATTAAAAAAAACATAAGTCCAACAGTATGCAAAACCTTTTCAGCAATGTTTGCCCTTTCCCAGAGACACATCCTGCTAGGTCAGAAACTCCAAAGCGGAGTGTGTGGGATACTAGATGACCATGAAAAATTAACTTGTGAAAACTTCCTCTGAGCTTAGCATACCCACATATAAACAATAGCCTGCCATGTATCTGCATAACTCACTGTTCTGGGCTTGCCCTCTGTTCAATCAGCCTGTGCCGGACTAGGATATTCTGTGGCCGACTTCTCAGTATTGTTGCTTCACCCCCAGGCATCTGTTTTCCCATGGCTCAAATGATCGATTTTCCCACCAGTTGCTCCGTGGGTGCATTTTGACGTGGGGCTGCTTCCAATTCCCCATGCGGCATCATAATCCTTAAAAGACATCACAAAACCATGTGGGAAACTGGAAGGAGCCCTGTGTCAAAATATGCCAATGAAGCAAGTGGTGGGAAATCAATCACTTAAGCAGGGTGGGTGGGTGTGGGAGAGGTAGAAGCCTGAGGGCAGAGCAACGTTAGTAGGAAATCGGTCTGTATGTCTGGATCAATCCTTGATACTGAGGAGGCACAGCAGAATTATCTATCCTCAAAAAGGCAGTGCCTCAGCGTTTCTGCATGAGTCCCTGCTCCAGTCCAGCCTAATCAGGAGGAAGGCTGAAAATATAGACAGAAGGGACAAGATCTATGCGAGAATGGGTAATGCCCTGTGGCACAGAGTGGTAAGCTGCAGTACTGCCCACGACCTGAGTTTGATCCTGGTGGAAGCTGGGTTCAGGTAGCCAGCTCAAGGTTGACTCAGCCTTCCATCCTTCTGAGGTTGGTAAAATGTGTATCCAGCTTGCTTTGGGGGTTAAGCATAGATGACTGGGGAAGGCAATGGCAAACCACCCCATAAAAGTCTGCCAAGAAAACTTCCTGATGTGATGTCACCCTATGAGTTGTTAACAACCCAGTGCTTGCACAGGGGAGTACCTTTTTAATTCTTATAGATTATTTTTTAAAATTCCTTTTTGTGGTTTAAAACTGTGTTTGCTTAGGATTTTTTTTTAAAGTGTGTTACAGTCAAAATAAATGTTTGAAATATCAAGGTACAGATACCAAATGCAGAAGATGACAGAGCTGTCTTTAGTACAGCATTCTAGCAAGTGCAGTAGTTTGTGCTGGTCACAGTGGTGAAGGGATGAGACAAACTGTCCCTGTTACAGCTCCTTCCTCTACATAAACAATGCAAGGTAAAAGAGCCCTCTCTGCCTTGGCCTGTGGTTACCCTTCTTGCTGCCGTGCCAGTTCTACTTTGATACAGAAGCACCTCGCTGAGAACACAGGATGGATGCCACTGCACAGACACTCGAGTTCAGCCCTTTGTCATTACTACAAACATATCTTCCTATAGTAGAGAAGACTGTGGCTCCAACTCCAGCAGGGGGTTTTCAAGCCTGTGTGTGGGGCAGAAGAAGGACTACGTGCCCCCACCATCTGCCCAGTCTATGTGCACTGGACCTTGAAACAGCAAGTGAAAGGCCTGGGCCTCCCCTGTGCCGTTCAGAAGCCCTCGCTGGGCTCTGTTGTCACTTCCCATTTTGGGGCCTGCTGCGAGATGTCCGTTGATCCTTAGCAGCTTGAAATGTATCTGCTGAGCAGGAGCACAGCTGGCTGGCTGGAAGGAGTGTCCCTTTCCTAAAGGCAGCATCAGCAGGGAAGCCCTCTTGCCCGGGTCTCCCATCCACAGGGGTTAGTTTCACCCTGGAAATGAACGGCCTCGACAGCACAGAGCTCCTTCCCGTCTTGGCTCTGGGAAGCTCTGCTGTGTACACCTAAAAGAGTTCAAAGCACTGTATGCACAATCAGAGACCACATGTCCTCTTACACAGAGATGTACGCTGACATCACTCCCTCAAACAAAAACACACAAATGCAAAACACATGCACGCACACAACATGCACAGCATTACTATTCTTACAGCTGTCCAGTAGTTTGATAAACATTTTTACTACATTATAATCCAGCCTTTTCAAGAGGCTTCCAGTGATCTCTCTATGAAAATTACTGAGCTAGTTTGTACTGAATAATGTTGTAGTCTGTTGGTACCTGACCCTTCATAAACCCCACTGTGATGTAGGATTAGAGCGTGCCAAACCAGGAGCTGGGAAACCCATGTTCGAATCACCCACCCTGCCACAAAGCTCACATGGACCAGTCACTCTGCCTCAGCCCAACCTACCTCACAGGGTTGTTATTAGGATAAAATGGAGAAGGGAAGAACAATATTGTAAGCTGCTCTGAGTTCCCAGTGGAGAGAAAAGCTGAATATAAATATACAAATTAATACATTTTTAATAGCTGCAGAATGTAGTGATGTATTGCTAATATATGGGCATCTGACATAGGCTGCGATCACACACACTAAATAATGCTCTTTCAATCCACTTTCAATGCACTCCCCAACTGGATTTTGCCAGTTCACACAGTAAAATCCAGTTGGAAAGTGGATTGGAAGTGAGTTATTTAGTATGTGTAATCACAGCCTCCCCCCACCCCAAACGAGAACAGCTATTACATTAAGCAAAGTTGTTTTTTAAAAAAAACACTGAAAAATGTTCAAAGATATTTACAAAGATTTAATTTTGGAAAATCTGAATACCATCTATTGCACTAACATAATGGAGGGGGAGGGAACCCTTACTGCTACATTGCTTGGCTGATCTGTTCATGTGCGTACTGATGCCATGCAAAGAACTTAGCCTGGAACATCTTTTGGCATTTTGTTGCCACTGCTCACAAAACAGTGTTTGTGGTGGAGTACCAACAACTAGCCCAAATGAAGTTAGTACATAATATCGTCACGCATCTGATTTGCTTAGTGCCTGGCAGTGTGATTTGAAGTCAAGATTGATTGCTGAGACATCTGGAAGCTCTCTGTGTGAAAACCATTGGCTACTAAGCTAGTAATATTGCCAAATGACCAAGATGGGGGGACAGAACATCCTGCTCTTGTGGCCTTAATAGCATTTGGTTTGAGGCAAGTAGCTAAGTCATTCAGTCAGATCCCATCAGGCAATAGTGAAACAGAAGTTTTACTAATGCAGTTCTGTGTTCACATATTTGCAGGAGCTAGCTTTGATAAGAGTGCTGATTATTTCTGATCATTGTTGTTGGCTACAAAAGGCTACAGTCATTACAGTTCAGTTGGAAAGTGCAATTTGATTTGATGGAAAGAAGGTCATCCTTGGGAGGAAGCAGGGTTGCTGAGCTGTTGCTCTATGTCTTGTACAAATGGAAATGCAAGTGGAAATGCAAGACAGGGTATGAGGAGAGAACCTGGGTGCTGCTATGTGTATACCTGGAACAGGCAGGTTTGATGGAATTTGATATTTGACTTCACTGAAAATCAGTTGACGCTTTTAAAAAAAGGCAAATGTTGTGCAAATATACTGAAGCCATTAGATCAAATTCAGTTATGTTAATGGGGATGAATCTCTCATTTTGATTCAAAAATGGCTCATTGGCTTGATCCATTTAAGCCTTATTGCTGAGTGAAGGCAGAAGCTGTTACCAAATCTTTCATTTAAGGAAGGCTGTTCAAACCATACATGATTCTTTCTCAGAAACTAGAGTTGCCAACAGTCTGAAGAAAAAACATCATGTCCCTTTAATAATCTAATTTAGGGAAATGAGCAGTAGAAGTGTTTTGTGGACTGAAGGTTAAATAACATCTTAAAGGAACAGGTCATTTTCCCCCTCCAGGCTGTTGGCAGCCTTATAAGGACCACTGGGATTTTGCCCAGTTCAGTAGATGTCCAATCCACTTCTGATTGAACTTGAAGAAAACAGCTTCATTCAAAGGCCTTTATCTTTAACTTGCACCAGAAAGCTTGTAAAGACACCAGTTGTACCTCTCAGTGGTGGTAAGGCTGCCATTGGCTGGAAAATGGCCATGGAGGGAGAGGGGCAGGAATGTGAGAATGACACCACTTCCCATGTAGACCCATAGAGTTTGAGGGGATCCTAGAGAGTCATGTTGACACAGTGACATCACTTCTGGGTTCATGCTGGGACGTTGTGCTGTCGAGAGGACAAGTTTTCTTCGCCCCCCCCCCTCATTTTCTCATGCTGTCCTGCTGAGTGGTGATGGAAAGCAGGAAGAGGGCAGGAAGCCTCCTATCACAGCAGGAGTCCTGGTATGCCTAGGTGGAGGAAGCCACACAGCTTTGGGAGATAACCGTGGAAAAGCCCTCCTCTGAGTCCCCACCCACCAAATCTCAGATAATGCTTGTTGCAGATTATTGTTGTTGAAGACCTAATTTGTTGGTCTTATTAGGAAAGCAAGGTTGATATGGAGGGAGACAGTCTTTGATGTTTTTTGGATTCAAATCATTTAGGGCTTTAACAGATAAAACAAAAGTTTGGGTGGTAAACATCACCACATTGAGTGACTCTCTGGATTTCTATGGTCTACCATAGAGACTGGAGAATTCCTAGAGCATTGCTTGAGCTAGTGATGGTTCTTCTCCTGGAAGTGAGGTTACTGCAGCGTGTGATGGTCCCTGTTCCCATGGCCCCCCCAGAGTTCCCACTGTTGCCAGGTACTGGTCAGGCAACCCTAGTGTGGGACCCCCCTCCCCCCGATTTCTCAGCATGAAATGGCCCCGGGGAGCCATTATTTGGCCCACTGGGAAACTTCCATGTAGCCCATCACTATACATATAGAACATTAGTGCAGCACATAAGTTTCCCCACTGGGGCAAATAACAGCTCCCTGGGGCTGTTTCAATTTTGAAAAATGTTATAGGGGAGATATGAGCCTCCTCTCCCTACACGAAGCCGCCCTGATCTGAATTGGGCCCCCATACACCTGGGAATTGAATTTCCAGTGGGGAACTTGCAGTGCATCTCTGATAGAAAGTCCTTGTGGTTGACCTGGAGAGACAGAATACAAGGGCTTTGTAATGTGCAGTGTGGAACAGGGCACAGTCTTACAAAAAACTTATGCTACAATAAGTGTGCATTGACAGTGTCCCCAGGCCTCTTGGTTTTGTCCATAAAAGGGTGACAACTTGAGGGAGGTGTTGTTATTCCTTGACAAGCTGTGACCTCCAGTGGGGGCAATTAAATTTCATGGTGGCGCATTACAGACCATGGAGATCTGAAAGCCAATTAAATGGTGTTTAGACACCTTTTGCCTCTCCCCACTCAGAAGTGAAAGGTGGAGGTTTGAAAAATGGGGACTGGAATTCTGGATCCAGATTCTGGTCTGCCAAGAGTCTGATGGTCCATATTTATGCTTAGGATGGAAATTTGCTTAGGAGGCTGCTTCGAAGCTCTATGGTTATGATAGCTGCAATCTGATTACACAGTTACTGAGTCCAAGAGTATATTGTGTTACATAACTTGGTTGCAGCCAGTGAATGCTGTTTGCAACTAGCTGAATAGGGTTGCCAGCTGATCAGAAAAAAAGAACCTTGTGCCTTAACATCATCTTATTATGAAGAAACAAGCAAGTGACACTTTTCAAACCATGTCATTATTATTGCACACTCAGTTGCTGCCCAAACACAGCTATGATGGTTGGATGAACAACTGGGAAACCTAGAGGAGGGTTTATATCTTTGTGGCAGTAAGGCTGCCAGCTTTTAAAGCTAACTTTGCTACTGTGCTCTTAAGAACAACCAGATGTCTATATGGGTAGAAAGTGTTTTTACAAAGTGGAAATAAAGGCATGAGAAAAACTTCATCTCCTTAATTTCTATGTGACAGACAGCTTTTAAAAACACAATAGTGGGGCTAGTAGATATTAAGGATCAGACCAAGAATTCTTTCCTTGGGTGACCATGGGTCTACTCAGCAGGGTTTTTGTGAGCATAAAACAAAGCAGAGGACAACCATCGATGCCACTCTCTGATGCCTTTAAAAGAGAAAGGATAGGGTAAAAACATACTGAATAAAGCAATAGCATCTGTTTTCTGTTGTCCAGTCCTTGCACACGCAATTGTGTTTTATGTAAAAAGAGCAGGAAGTGGCTTTCCAGCCTTTTACATATAGGAGGGGTTTCAGGGAACAGGGGCACCAAAGAGCGTCAGCTTTTCAGGTTATGCTCCATTGCGGCTGAGCACTGTGGTTTTCCTGCCAGACACAGCTGCCTATATGTTGTGCTACCGATCTGGTAAGATGATGTCTCTCATGTCTTGAAATCTGAAGTCTTCCTCACAAGGCCTTTTTGTTGCTCACCCCCCCCTCCCCAGTTTAAAAAACTCCTTTCTAAAGGAGGTTCTATTGGCTTCTTCCCTCATCTCCATTGGAAGACAGGGAAGCAGCTGTTCTGTGCTAGAGAGCTTTTGGAGGGATGCTCTATGCTTTTTATTGAATTTTCATTTTCAGCAGTGTCTACTGTGTGTTCCTTATAGGGAGGTGTTTGCTTTTTTTTGGTGGTCTGTGGATTTTTATTATATTGTGCCACCCAGGGGTCTCTTTTAAGGACAGAAGCTGCATGATGCACATTTTTAAATAACCTAAATAAATTGGTTGTGGTGAACGGCAGTAATCTGCATCCTGGATCACCCCAGTGGGTAATGCCTAACTAGTGAGAAGACACAGTTTAAGTAAAGTTAATTACTCAGCATGCTGGTAAATAATAAGTGAATAAAATCATTAACCTGATTGCTGTGCAAAGAAATCAACGTTTATGAATGCTATGGCAGAAGGATGAAGCTCTACAAGAGCCTTGTTGGGTCAGATCAGAGATCCATCTTCTTCAGCGTTGTGTTTCACAAAATGGCCAACCCCGCCCCCCCCCCCCCCCGAGAGGCAAACTAACAGGCCATAGAGATCAAGGCCTCACCAGCTCTGTCAGCTCTGGTTGAAGAAGTACCTGGAGATTTTGGGGATGGAGCCTAGAGAGGATGTGGTTTGGGGAGAGGAGGGGCTTCAGCGGGTACTATGCAATAGAATCTACCTAGGGTTGCCTGGTCCTACCTAGCTTTCGATTGTGGGGGGATCCGATAGCCTCTCCTGGAGTCTCCTGCCATGGATGCAAAGCACGTGTGCTGCAATGATGTCACCCAGAAATGATGTCATCGCATGATGTCAGCAACACAATGATGTTACTCATGGGTGGTGTCATTGCATCAGGGACGTCACGTGACAACATCCCTGTTGGGGGTAGGGTTTCTCTTGCCGTCCAGGTTCAGGCTGTCAGATTGGAACCTGGCAGACTTGGGGGTCCCCTGGCTAGACTGGGGGCCTGGCAACCCTAAGTCCACCCTCCAAAGCAGCCATTTTCTCCAAGGAAACTGATCTCTGTCATTTGAAGATTAAAGTGAAAGATCTCCAACCCTACCCAGGGCCGGCATGTACATTAGGCAGCTGCCTGAATTGCAGCCTGGGGAGGGCCGCCAAGTTGGACCTTCCTTCCCACCTTTGCCTCTGCGGCAAAGGAAATAGGCAAGTCAGGCTGCGCGGACGTCATTGCCCGGCCATCATTGCTCCATCAGAGGCAGAGCGTCAGCGACCCAGCAGCGGGCACATGCACTCTGAGGCCCAGGAGCTGCGCTGCACTGCCAGACTGGGCAGGTGCAGGTGGCAGGGTGGTGGCGGTGCCTTGCCTGGGGCACCAGCATTGCTCTGGCACCCCAGCATTGGCACTGACCCTACCCTTTTGTTGCCTCCTAAAACTGGTTTTCAGCGGTTTACTGCATCTGAAGGTTGCATTTAATCACTCTAGCTAGTGGCCTCTATTTATTTATGTTATTTATAGCCCATCTTTCTTACCGAGACTCAAGATGGATTACAAAACATAGAAAACAATTCAATCAGATGGCACAAGACAACTAGTAACAGTGCAATAGCACTAGGATTATTGAAATTAGGAGACAATGCAAAGAGGGAACAGTTTAAGGCAAACCTTTTTGGGCCTGTGGGTGCCTTTGGAATTCTGACAGGGTGGTGGACACAGCCACAAAATGACTGACCCAGGAGGTGAAGCCAACCACAAAATGTTAGGGGGTGAGGTTATGTGTAACTAATAGTAACTCCTCAGCATTTCAGGCAAGAACTGTATTTAGCAGGATGCCTTTTAAAAAGAACATACTGTTTAAAAATGTTAATTGCATATGCACACAGCTTATCGTCAGTCACTTGGTGAATATCCTTGTGCTATAGTGGCAGCTGCTTCCAAAGCAACATCTTAAAATATCTGATTAGCCAATAAGAAAGCCCAGTCCGGCTGTACCCACTTTCTAGAAACCCTTGCTACACACCAGGAAAGGTGTTAGCAGATATCATGATGCCCACAGGCACCTCGTTGGGGATCCCTGGTCTAAGGCATGATATGTGGATAAAGTTCTGTCAAGGTACAGCCAACTCATGGTGACCCCATGGGGTTTTAAAGACAAATGAAGCTGGTTTGCCACCACCTGCTTTTGTGTAAGAACATAAGAGAAACCATGTTGGATCAGGCCAGTGGCCCATCCAGTCCAACACCCTGTCACACAGTGGCCAAAAAAACCCAGGTGCCCTTAGGAGGTCCACCAGTGGGGCCAGGACATTAGAAATCCTCACACTGTTGTCCCTCCCAAACACCAAGAATACAGAGCATCACTTGCCCCAGACAGAGAGTTCTAACAATCCTCAACTTCCTTGGTGGTCTCCCACCAATATACTAACAAGGGCTGATCTTGCTTAGCTTTTGAAATCTGATGAGATCAGGCTAGCCTGGACCATCCAGGTCAGGCAAGGCATGGTGCACCATAGACGCAGTGCTGGAAGTGGATTACAGAGGTACAAGAAAGTGCCCTAAAGGCAAAATAAAAATTACAAATGCCCTCCTGAACATTTCTGTTTTGCACATTTTGAGGAATGATAGAAGAGTAGAACCATTCCTGACCTCGGCATGTCATTCCAGTCGGAGAGTCACCACTGAGGATGCATGTGTATGGGTACTAGCCAGTCTTACCTGTTTCCAGAGTGGCATCCCTGGATAGTTTTGTTCAGATGACTAACAGTTGACCTCCTCCTTATGTTGCTTCTCAGCAGTGTTATTTATAGGCAGCAAGCCCATGGAGGTTCTATCTAGTCACTATGGCTAGTAGCCTCTGACAGACCTCTCTGCCATGAATCTTCCTGTCCCTTTTTGAAGTCAAGCTCATAACCAGGGGGTTTTTTTAAGGAAAAAGTCCAGCAGGAACCCCTATTTGCATATTAGGCCACACCCCCTGACACCAAGCCAGCCAGGACTGCATTCCTGCTCAAAAAAAGCCTTGCTCATAGCTGTCACTACATCCACTGACTGTTAATTCCACAATTTAATTACTCATTAAGTAAAGTGCTGTCAATCCAAGCACATGCTAGAGAGGCATGTGAAAACAATTTTAAAACTCACGATGCGACTCAGAGCAACCAACTAATAGTAAAAATTGGCAGCATCGTGACAAAACTCAGAGTGTCACCAAAACACATCCTACCAGCCTATTGCAAAAGGTAAGCAGTGCCTATCTACTGCCACCCTAAGCCCCTCTGCATTTCAAAGGAAATGGAAATTCAAAGCTACCCGGTGGCTTGCCAACCTCCAGGTGGTGCCTAGAGATTCTCACTATTACAGCTGATCTCCAGGTGACAGAGATCATTTCAACTGAAGAAAATGACTGCTTGTGGAAGGTGGACTCTATGGTATACCCATCGAAGTTCCTTCTCTCCCCAAACCCCACCCTCCTTAGGTTCCACCCCCAAAATCTCCAGGTATTTCCCAACCTAGAGCTGGCGACCCTACTGCTTAGTCAGGAATTTTACATTTCAATGGTTCCAGTCCCCTCAGGGAATTTTATCAGCAGTTGAGGACAATACTGGCACTAAAGTTGTGGGGCCATTTTTCCTGAGCTAAGACAAAAAATGTGTGAGTTGGCAGCTAAAAACCTGTGAGCTAGCTCCCACTGACTCGGCTTAGAGGGGACACTCGATGAAGGACAGAGGAAAGAAATTGAGGCAGGTTGCAGGCAGGATCCGGGATTTTTTGGTGGTGGCACCTCAGTCTGTGGAATGCTCAATACCAGGCCAAACATTTCTTCATACCCACTCTTTTAAGTTGAGGGGTTGATCTTTTAAATCGTTTTAAAACAATCTGTTTAGCCTGAGGATTGTTAAAAGGCTCATTTAGGCTGTTTTTATGTTGGTGAAAGCACCACAGGATATTATTTGGGCCGTTGGGCAAACTTTCTAAATAAATAAATACAAAATCACTGGTTATCAGCCTAGACCCTTTATACTCTTTCTCTTTGAGCCTAACTCCAGGTAGCTAAATATTATTTGCCTTGTGCATGTCTCAGAGACTCCCTGCTGAGAGGCAAATAATGACCCTGGACTCTTTTGAGTCATGAAAACAGTAGGAAAGAAGGCAAAGGTGTTTTCTCCTCTGCAGCCCCAATCCAAATCTGGCACTTGGGAAATTCATTCCCCACAGTTGCTGTATGATTGAATGGAATGAGAGTCAGGTCATGGTAACCCTGACTCAACTCATTAAATCTTGTAATATCTTGGTTGGCCCTTAGTTAGAGACATACCTGATGCAATAACAATTCTGTTCTGGCACATGCCTTCCCAATTTCATCATCTGTCCCAGCATATGTACGAGCAGTGCCTTTTCTCAAAACAATGCCTTAATTTTGAACTTTTTAATCAAAAAACACAAAACAGCAACATCAATAGGTAGTTACTTGAGGTCATTTCTGCCATTGATAGTGTTCACACAAGATGTGGCTGGTGTGATTTTTCTTCCACTTTTATTTGAGTTCAGCCACTAGCAACAGAAGAAGGTCCATCTTTTGCTCTTTCTTCCTCTAACTGGCTGAATTCCTTTGGGCTCTTGCCCAGCGTTCTCAGAATCTCTGAGTAGCTCAGGGCCACAGGCAATCAAACTGCTATTTTCACTGAGCAGAATAGATTTCTGTTCATCATCGCTGCACCTGCATTAAGGCAATGTTTAGGCCTTCTTCCGACCAGTGGGCTAGGATTTCTTCAGGCGGTGTTATCAGCATAGGGTAGCTGAGTTGGTCTGCAGTAGAATAGCTAGATGCTACTGGACTTGAATCTAGCTGTCCTGGTGGCTTTGGCGGGTGGAGTCTATAGCATACCATAGAGTCTAGAAGAAAGAGAAGTCCTGAAGTGACTTACTGAAGGTCAGTGCTCTAGGTCAGACTTCCACTTGTTCTATGGTAGATCATGTTAGAAGTGGAGGACTTTGCACTGTCTCCTGTCTCAGACTTGAGAGATGGCACCAAAGTGTTTAGACAGATAGAGAGGTCAGGACACATCCTTTCCTTCCTGCTATCTGATCCTTTCTTTTGAAGTAGGATGCTACTGCTAAAGGCAATTTCCTCTGCTTCCTCTCTCTCACACTTGTTTCTTGCACTCACACAAAGGAGTTGAACAAAGCAGGAGTCAAGATGCACCTTTAAGACCAACCGAGTTTTATTCAGAACGTAAGCTTTTGTGTGCATGAGCTCTCCTTCTTGCACCATGGAGGCTAGATGTGAGGCCAGCATCCAACACCATCTATTAAACTAGAATATCTATCTCTGTCTCTTACCTGCACTCTATCACTATTTCTTACCTGCACTCTCCTGCAAGTATTCCCTTTAATAAAAGTTGCTTATTAATGTTTAGATTGCTGACTCCATGTAACTTTGTAAGTGTGTAGCTCTGCTGCGTTAAAGCCTTAAGCACTCTGCTACTTTATTGTGGTTCCCTGGCAGCACCAAGTCCAGAGAATCCAACAGATCATAGAAACTGTATGCCATAAAGACAAGGAGAAACTGATTGACCATCATCTGTAAAGACCCTAAAGGCCAGAGGCCAGCTAGGAACTGAGAGAGGGATAGGACTGCTATTAGCTGGCATCCTCCTAAGAATCTTCACAGTAAATTTTATCCATAACACCAAGGAAAACTCCAGGAGAGGCTTTTTTGGTTGGGTAGAAGATAATTTCATAACAGCCGATTATGTCAGCGCAAATATTTAGGACCTAATGACACAGTATACATGTATACAGAAACTTGTAAGTGGATCTTCTTTGTGCCAGGATAAAAGATACAAGAGCAGGATCAGAAAAAGCTCACTGAGGTTTAGGGTTGGCAATTCAGGCTTTTTAGATTCCTGGATATTTGGGGCAATGCCTGAGAAGGGCAGAATCTGGGGAGGGCAGTCAATGAGAATGTAATTCTATCAAGTCCACCCTATGAAGCTACCAGATCCTCCATAGGAACTAATCTCTGTAGTGTGAGATCAGTTGCCACTCCAAGAGACCTTGCAGAGGTTGGTAACCATGCTCAGGATGGATATCACAAATAAAAGAGCTTGAGATGTTTCATCAAAAGCTTGAAACAGAAATTGAGCTAAAATAGTTCTACAGGAGCTATGGATATCAAGAAACCCAACTCATTGGAGATTACTACTGGGAATTGAACTGGCCTCTTTCAATTTCAGAAGCATATTCTTTGGTGGGATTGGAATGTCTCCAGGCTTGGAGGTGGAGAGACATGGGGCAATACCCCCAGGGGCTTTCCTCCTTAGAGGATGACAAAAGGGGTGTCTTCTTGGAAGCAGTGCATGGAGCCTTCTCAGCTGCTTGGGGTGCCTCCTGCTCATCCAAGATTGTCATGCTGAGTGATGGCCTGCTGAAGTAGACTCTGGTTTTAGGTGTCTTCTTACTTGGGTAGGAATGAGTTGGAATCCTGCATCATGGTACCTGGAAGGAAATGTCTTGACAAGGGGAGAATGAGGTGAGCAAAAAGTGGTACAAAGGGGAATGGCTCATCACCCTTTCCTATCCACCACTTCTCTGCTGTAAACTGCTCTCTACATCTAGGTACATAAGCGCTGTCTGGTCTCAACCAGCTTAAGGTGACCCCAGCAAGGGGCTTTCAAGGCAAGTGAGAAGCAGAGGTGATTTGCCTTTGCCTTCCTTTGCAGAGTCTTCCTTGGTGGTCTCCCATTCAAATACTGACCTTGCTCAGAGTTCAAGATCTGATGAGATTGGACTTTACCACACCACCCTCCCTCCCTCCCTCTGTGTATATATTGCAAATTAAATTGTGGCAATGGGTGTTTTAGCTCATGGTTCTACTTCTGTCCCGTGTAATTAGATACCTCAACAGTGGGACCTCTGGAACAAAGCAGCTGCCTCCAAAATTGGTTTTATGAATTCCTTCCTTTTGGGTGCATCCTTGAAGCAAGCTAAAAGAAGGTGTTTTTTTAAAAAAAGTTTGTTTAGACATGACAGGGTGAGGAAGCAGGAGGGCCATGCAGAAGGCGAATCAAAAATCCTTCCTTTGGTCCTCATTAAGTGCTTTTTTGTACTAAAGATTGTTCTGCAAAAGAAGGAGATATGTATGTTGATAGACTTTAGGGGTGATCAGATATTTTTTCCATTTTAAAAAGTTCATCCTGCAGTAGCACTTTCTTTTCTAGCTGGTTCTGGGGAGCCAACATGTTCTGAATTAAAGTACATCCATATGTTCTATGGAAATGCCACATTCTGGAATGTAGAACATTCCCATAAAATAATGGACAGCTGGCCTCTCTGAGTCAGGGCCAAACAAACAGAACAGGAAGTGCCCACAAGATGTGGTATTACAAAGTCCTCCCTGCTCATCCAAGTTGTAGATCACTGGTAGGATGCATACTTTGCATATAATATGGTCACAAGTTTATTCCTTGGCATATCCTGTTTAAAGGGCCATGAAGGAGAGCTAGGAAAGATCTCTACCTACATTCACAGACAGTGAAGATGCAGGCAAGTTAGACCACTGGTATGAGGTACTTATTTATACCTACTTTCTGTGAGTCTGCTTCCACTTTGGACAACTGAGGACAGAAATTGGAGGGCTGCAAAGAGATCTCTTCTAAGCACAATATTAAAGAGTCCAAGTGTAGCACCTTTAAGACCGACAAATTTAATTGTAGCAAAAGCTTTCGAGAAACACATCTGATGAAGAGAGCTGTGTTTCCTGAAAGCTTATGCTACAATAAAATTTCCTGGTCTTAAAGGTGCTACTGACTCTTTACTGTTTTGCAGCAACAGACTAACGTAACTCCTCTGCTTCTAGACACAATTGGTTTTCCCCTTTTGTCTATCTTCAGCTACTGATAAATTTCATTTGCTGCCCCAAGTACCAGTTATTTTGAGAGAAAGTAACATTTCCTTTTTGCACTTGTCTTGGATTTTGCACTGTCTCATTGGCATCCTTAAAATATTGCCACTAAGCTTCTTTAGCCAGGCTGGCAATGATATATTAGGAGATAAATGATCCCTGATAAGTAATCTGGAATATGTATATTTATTCATTGGGACCCTAAAACCATTGTCACCCAAAGTATTTCTAGTAATTATTTATGGAGCACTTTGATTACTCAAGGTGCTTTTTTGTTTGCGTGGCTTGTAGTAATTAGAGTTGCCATCAATATGGAGGAAAAAAGTCCTACTCCTTTAATAGATATTTAATGAGATGTTATTTATCAGGCAATGCTATTTACGTGGATGCCTTGAGATGTGTCACCTGCCTATTTCCATACATTAAGCTGCTATTAAAAGGACAGTACATTCTATTTCTTTTTGCTCATTGGCTACCCTGGTTTTAATTAGATAGCTTCATGGAGGAGGAGAGGTCCATCAATGGCTAATAGCCATAATGACTAAAGGCAGCCTCCATATCCAGAAGCAGTAAACTGAATAAAAATGCTGGAAGGCAATGTCAGGGAAAAGCCTTGGCATCTCTGCCTAGTTTGTTGGCCCTCTAGGGCAGGGGTCCCCAACCTCCGGGCTGTGGACCGGTACCGGTGCGTGGCCTGCTAGCAACCGGGCTGCTGAGTGAGGCAGAGGCACAGCACCACCCCTTTCACTTGCCTGGGTCCCAAGTGGATGAAAGAGGCAGCGCAGCCTCACTCTGAAGTACTACCTCTTTCATTTGCCCAGGTCCTAGGTGGCGGAAGAGAATAATAATAATTGTAGATTTATACCCTGCCCTTCTCTCTGAATCAGAGACTCAGAGCGGCTTACAATCTCCCATATCTTCTCCCCCACAACAGACACCCTGTGAGGTGGGTGGGGCTAAGACGGCTCTCACAGAAGCTGCCCTTTCAAGGACAACTCCTGTGATAGCTATGGCTAACCCAAGGCCATTCCAGTAGCTGTAAGTGGAGGAGTGGGGAATCAAACCGGTTCTCCCAGATAAGAGTGCACACACTTAATCACTACTCCAAAGAGGCAGCGTGGCAGTGACCTTTGCCTACCCCTCATTTAAAGACTCCAAGGAAGGGGCAGGGACGGGGCGTGGGAACAGCCTGGGGCAGCAAAGCCCCCAGCACCCCCACCCCCACCCCCACCGGTCCATGGAAAAATGGTCTTCCACAAAACTGGTCCCTGGTGCCAAAAAGGTTGGGAGCCACTGCTCTAAGGTAATTGGTTGACTCACCGTACATCCTGGACTAGATGAACCACTGGTCTGATCCACAGGGGCCTTTCTGTTTTTTTCTTCTTCTTTTCCTCTGTAGTCTAGTAGTGGATTACTACAAAGGCTGGGAGAGGGTGACTATGACCAATTCCCCATTAGGCTTGTTCTGGCACTGGAGCTCTTTTCCCCCTGATGCTTCCATCCGATTTCTCACAAGCTGCCACGCTGCAGCAACTTGGCCTGCCTCTTTCCCACAGAAAGCAAGCAAGGTCATCTGAAAACCGGTTTCTGCTTGCCGCATGAAAGAGGCAGGCCAACTCGCAGCTGCAGGGCAGCTTGTGCAAAATTGAACGGAAGCGTTGGGGTAAAAAGAGCTCTGATGCCAGAACAAGCCTAGTGCGGAATCGGTCTAGCTCAAGACCATCTAATGAATTAATTGTTTTGCAAGATCAGAACCCATGCTTAGCACCCTCCCTCCTGAATCTCACTGACTTAGATGGGGCTACTTGCAGTTGCTTGGGCTGTCGTTAGTCAAGGTGCTTCTCTTTCTCCAAGGTGTGTGGTTGTCCAGACAGGTGTGTTTCTGGTCTGGCTTAGCTATTTTACCAAGCTCGGAAGAAAGCTGAATAGCGTGATTTCCATTGTTAGGTTTGGGATTATCAGCAAGATGAAATCCAGGGCCAGAGGTTGTATCCTTCTACATATGTCAACTTGTGGTAGAAATGGAGATTCTCTTCAAAATTGTGATTTGGAGGTTTTCGGTCTTGATGTTTGAGGTGTTATGTTGTTCAGGAACAAGTCTCGCCCTGACTGCTTTTAATGTTTAATATTCAAGTGACTTCAGGGTGTCAACTTCTTAGTAGGAGTAGAAACAAAACAGGAAGTGGAATGAGAGCTCTCTCAAAGAAGGGACTCCTACTAACTCTGAGGACTAGTGCTATCAGTATTGATTGGGTACCACAATAGTTCTGCCACGTGCAAATGGGGATAGTTCCTATAGATCAGCAAAAGAAGATATTGGATTTATATCCCACCCTGCACTCTGAATTTCAGTCTCAGAGCGGCTCAACATCTCCTTTATTTTCCTTCCCCACAACAGACACCCTGTGAGGTGGGTGGGGCTGAGAGGGCTCTCACAGCAGCTGCCCTTTTAAGGACAACCTCTGTCAGGTATGGTTGACCCAAGGCCATTTCAGCGGGTGCAAGTGGAAGAGTGGGGAATCAAAACCGGTTCTCCGAGATAAGAGTCTGCATACTTAACCACTACACCAAACTGGCTCTCAAAACTCATAAAGATCAGCATGTTCCCTCATTTTGCAGGACCAGGCTCACTTGTGCACCTGGCATTCATAAACCAGGAGGGGGGAGGGGTTAAGAAAGACTGTGGGTCAGGAAAAGGGACTCAAAGGAGGAGAGAGAGGCAGGCTGTGGTGTTCAAGTTCACTGGGAAGAGCACAAGAAGACAGGAGAGAAGGAGGCTGACAGTTGGTTGTGCAGAGCAGAAAAGGAGACCAAAGAGATTGTAGAGTCAGGGGCAGAAAGGAAAAGATCTTTGACACTGAGAACTAGAAGCTTGACTTTGTAGAGATTCCCATTTCCATGAGTGAAGGAAGCTACTTTGAGCTGATTCTACAAGCTAGAGGGATGGCCTTGAGTTTTTCCTGTGTTGCACTCTCTCATTATGTCAGTTTCACCGCACCAGTTATTAAAACATAACACATTTTACAAACCTTTTCCAGATGTTCCTCCCAAATCCCCTGAGAGACTGACAGAGGGAGGTGTGTACGTTGACACCCACAGATTGTTAAGTAAACTGGCATTTGAAGCTGATGTCCCCTTCCATCTCAAACCAACCCTTGATCCAGCCGTGTTGGCTGAACCAGTACCAAACTGTGTGCCTTGAGGCTCCTCACAACCTTTCCTCATCCACCCCTTTCGTCCCCCCCTCCCAGCAATTGTGTGACTCAGGGCTCCTGTCTCCTCGGCCTGCTGCAGCTGCCATTTCATCCCCGCCTCCCTGCCCCCGGCTGTTCTCCAAGCTTCAGGCTGACACACTTGTTATACCAGCAGTGCCTGCCTTTCATTTTACCTCTCTCCCCCTCAGATGGCAGGGCTACGGTACGGGGCAATTCAGATTTTCCTTGTGGCTAGTGCTTTAGCCATGCCTGTTAGCTTCAGGCCAGTAGTTAGCAGTTAGCTTTTGACCCTGGCCTCACTGAGACCCACATGGATGGTCTCCTGCCCCTCTTTCCCTTCCTCCCAGCACCCCAGACCTTGCTGCATCTGCTGCTCGAGACAATTGCTGCCATCTCCCACGTAGCAACCCAATGTTCTGCTGCCATGACAACCGACCAGCCTAGGAAGGATGGAGGGTTGCTAGGATGCTGTGTGGCACCTTTCTTTGGAGGCGCTTAGCCATAGCTTGGGTACAGTAGTCCCCCCAGTGTAGTGGTGGTAGAGATTTGGTTCAGAGATGTTTCCTGTTTGAAACACACCACTCAAACCTTTCCCTGGAACTCCACAGGTGATTGAGTCTGGCGAATTCCAAATGCAAAGAGCTCCACTTCAACTTGGAAATGGGGCAAGGTTTGTCTTCCGTCTTTAAGGAGCAGGTTAAGACACTTGTTCCAGACAGTCAAAAAGAAGCATTTCTTCATATGACCAGTGCTTGACTTGTGGACCTCTGCCATAAGATGTGGCAGAGGTCACTGGCTTAGAAAGGTTTAAAAGAAGGTTAGATGGATTTATGGAGGATAGCCGTATTGCTGAGTATTAGCCATGATAGCTGAATAGGAACTCCTAGATCAAGGGCAAAATGCTTCTGATTGTCAGGTGCTGGGAAGCAGTCAATAATAGAGAGTAGTTGCCAACAAGCTTTCCTTGGAGGCTACCTTGTGGCATAGGTAAGAAATAGGATGCTGGACTCACTAGACCATTGGTCTTTATCAGGCCATACCCCCTGATGCCAAGCCAGCTGGAACTGCGTTCCTGTGTGTTCCTGCTCAAAAACAAATAAATAAAAGCCATATATGTCTTTCTGTCTGTTCTGGGAAATGCACTGACAGAACTCCCAGTGTCTTGCCTGATTTGGCCCTCAGTAAAGTATGTAGAATAAGAGCCCGGTGGTGCAGAGTGGTAAAGCTGCAGTACTGTAGTTCTAAGCTCTGCTCACAACCTGCGTTCAATCCCAGCTGAAGCTGGGCTCAGGTAGCTCGAGGTTGACTCAGCCTTCCATCCTTCTGAGGTTGGTAAAATGAGTACCCAGCTTGCTGGGGGGGAAGTATAGGTGACTGGGAAGGCAATGGCAAACCACCCTGTAGAAAGTCTTCCGTGAAAACATTGTGAAAGCAATGTCACCACAGAGTTGGAAACAACTGGTGTTTGCACAGGGGACTGCCTTTACCTTTTTTCTTTTTAAAGTATGTATATAGGGTTGCCACTCGTAGGTTGGGAAATTCCTGGAGAGTAAGGGATGGAGCCTGGGGAGTCTGGGGTTTTGGGGTGTGGATGGAGCTCAGCAAAGTATATCATAGAGCCCACCCTTCAAAGCTGCCATTTCCCCCAGGAGGACTGATTGTTATAGCCAGGAGATCACTTATTATTTTGGGAGATCTCCAGTTCCCATCTGGAGGCTGCCAACCTTACTTATGGAGCTTCATCTTGTGCTCAGACCTTAGCTCCCCCCCCCCCATTTCCTGCTCTGTTGATATCTTCGAAACTGATTGAAGCAAGGGACTGATTGTGACGTTGCCATTCTGTGATTTCACCCTGTACTACACCAGTAGTGTAGAAATGCAAAAACCATGCAACAGAAGTGGAATCATGTAGAAAGAATCAGGCTGATTTCAGAGAGAGGAGAAAGGGGTGGTCTCCGCTCCCCAGCATGCAAAATATTTTCTACATAACAATTAACTTTGCCAGATAGCTTTCTAGACCTGCACCAGCCTTTACCAGCTTCTTTATTCTAGCCGAAGTGGAAGCTGAGTCTCATCTGGCATTCTTGTCTGTCTTTTTCCTGGACAACCTGGCAATGTCAATCATTTTTATTTGTTTTAAAACTTAACACTTACCAATGCAAGGAATACTAATAGTAGCATCCACATTTTATGTCGTTGCTAAAATACCATTTTTTTAAAAAATGACTAGTTTTAAATTTGTTTTGATGAATTACAGTGTGGCTGTCTTTATGCTTGTGCAGCATTCTGGAATCTCATGAATTACCAAAGCAGAGTACAAAAGTAAAGAGCTGTATTAAATTTGAGAGCCAGTGTGGCACAGTGGTTAGACTAGGATCTGGGAGGCCTGGATTCGTATTGTTACCCTGCCATGGAAGCTTGCTGGGTGACCTTGGGCTAGTCACACACTCTCAGCCTAAATTTTACCTCTGTCACTACGAGAAACAAATGGAGGAGAGCAGAATAATGTAAGCCACCTTGGGTCCCCACTTGGGACAAAGGTGGGGCATATGTGAGGTAAATAAATAAATAAATTTAAAACCAGCCATGCCCAAAAATGAAAAAAGAGAACACAACAAAGCATTTAAAATGATATACAAAGCAAAGAAGAAAACAGTTGAATAGTTCAACTACCAAAGGTGCAATAAAAAAAATAAGGATATGAACTTGCCTCTGGGAGAGGTAGCTTTTCAGAATTTTGGAGCTACCACAGAAAAGACTCAGCTCCTATTGGAAGTCTGCTTGGCTTAAAAAATATGATGTCAAGAAACTCCACAAGAAGCAGGATGAAACAATACAATATGATGGTGCATATAATACTGTTAACAGTTATGATTTGAAGACTGCCAAGCAGAAAGGGCGAAACAGAAATCAAGGTAAGTGAGGACTGAAATAGGGGATATGTATGTTTCCTTTCTTTTCTTGGAGTATATAAAGAAAAGTGTAAGATAAAGGTTCAAAATCCAACAGTGCAATCCTAAACAGAGTTATACCTTTCTAAGTCAATTGAAGTCAATGGGTGTATCTGTTTAGGATTGCACTGCAGGAGTTCTAGTAATCAGAGGACTATGTTGTAACTAGTTATGTTTGCACCCAAGACAAGCTCCCAAATAATTCTATCACTTCCCCCTCCCTTAGTTAATTGAGAATGGCTGTGAAACTTTAAGGATGTGGTAGCAGAAAGTTCTGTTAAATCACAGCCCTCTTACGGCAACCGTACAGGGTTTTCAAAGCAAGAGATGAACATAGGTGGTTTGCCATTGCTTGTCTCTGTGTAGCAGCCATGGACTTCCTTGGTGGTCTCGCATCCAAGCCAACCCTGCTTAGTTTGGGAGATTTGACAAGATCAGATTAGCCTGGGCCATTCAGGTCAGGGTATCTTTAAGGATAAAGGTCAAGATAGTCCCCTGTGCAAGCACCAGTCATTTCTGACTCTGGGGTGATGTTGCATCACAACATTTTAATGGCAGACTTTTAATGGGGTAGTTTGCCATTGCCTTCCCCAGTCATCTGCACTTTCCCCCCAGCAAGCTGGGTACTCATTTTACTGACCTTGGAAGGATGGAAGACTGAGTCAACCTCAAGCCGGCTACCTGAACTCAGCTTCTGTTGGGATTGAACTCAGGTCCATGAGCAGAGCTTGGACTGCAGTACTGCAGCTTGCCACTCTGCACCACGGAGCTCCTTTAAGGATATTGCTCACCAAATTCCTGGTTGTTACTGTTCCAGTTTGGAGAGTTGTTGTTCAAAACAATACCTGCTGCTTCCAGTGGCTCCAGTTTTCTCCTCCTTGCCAACAGTATTTCATAGTATTGGATGCACTTTACTGTGTTAGGTAGTAGGCATAGAATAGGATTGCAAGTTCTGGACTGGGAAATTCCTTGAGATTTGGGAGTAAAGCTTGGGGAAGGTGGAGCTTGGAGTGGGCAGGAGCTCATGAGGGATGTGACACCTTAGAGGCCCTCCGAGCTGTCATTTTCTTCAGGGAAAACTGATTTATGCAGTCTGGAGATCAGTTGTAATTCTGAGAGAATTCCAGGCCCCACTTGGAGGTTAAACTAGATAAAACTACAGGAGTGTGAAATCCAAACAAGCCAATAACAAAACTCTCCGTCTGAAATATTATTGCAAATATATAGTCATTTATCAATATTGTCTATATATAAAACTCATGCAAATTTATATCATATTTATAGCAATTCATTCATAGTCATCAGTGCAATAATATATCAACATCCAAATATCAGTGACTTGAAAATTACAGAGCTTAGACATACAATTTTTTTCAACTACTGAACCATTCAATTTTCAAATGTGATAATGGCAGTGCACAAAACCACAATTATATTCCTCCCAATGGATTCTTATGACTACATAGTCCGTTTCGTGCCTTCATCAGGGGAATATGAATTCATATTTCTTTCATCTTGGTGAGAATCTGGTATATTTGTAGGTTTCCTCTTTACTGCCCCACCTTGTTCTCACAGCATTAGCCAGTTCCAATTAATTGGAACTCCTGAGCTGCAGTTTGGCTACTCCTGTACCAGAGTATACTCATCTTGATAATCAAAAATTAAACTTCTGGTGTCATAGGGAGGGATTTATGCTTCTGATTGCCAGCTGTTCAGGTACGGCAAAGGGGTATATTTATATCCCTTATCCTCTCCTTGTGAATCTTCCTGAAATATATGTGCTGTGTTATCAGAATGATTGTCTAGAACTGACAGTGTCTTACAACCCTATTCATGGCCATTCTTAGGATCATACATTCCTAGGATCTTAGGCTTAGGGAGGGGTCATGGTTCAGTGGTAGAACATCTGCTTGGCATGCAGGAATTCCAAGGTTCAAAACCTGGCATGTCCTGTTAAAAGGGTGAAATAGGAAGAGATGTGAAAGACCTCTGTCTGAGATGAGAGCTGCTGCCAGTCAGAGTAGTGATTGTGATCTACCAGTTGCCTGATTCAGTATTAGGCATGTGCATATTCATTCTCCAGGCCCTTCTGCATGCGTATTCCCAAATGTCCTGCCCTTCATTCCATTCTTTTCTTTGCCAAAACAATTCCATGTACTCTGAGTACTTGGATCTTGAAAACATTATAGGCAATGCAAAGAAGGAAATACAGGCTGATTTGCTTAATTTATTCCACACACAATTTCTGTTACTACCACTTCCCCTCTTCTTTTTGTGCAGTATGCACACTGCTCTGCTGTTGCTGTCACCTTGTCCCTTTTTTTTTGAGGGGGATGGAAATCTAGTGCTGCTCATTAGGGAACTGTGCTGGACTTCTCCTTAATCTGTTTGGATCTGCTAGTCTCTTAACTGGATATTAGCGCTGCACCTGTTCAGGTCAGATGTATGTACTTGGAGGGCTGTGTCAATTAATCCTCTAGGTTTCATAGGAAGCATAAGGCAGGATGCATCCTAAAGGCCCTCCCTCCCTCCCTTGTTTAGAGGTGACATTGGCGGGAGAGAAGACTTTTGGTCCCTCTGCCGCCAGGCCTGGACTCAAGCTGCTGGCTTACATCGCATCTCCCTGCCCCCCTTTTGCAGACACAATCTGAAAACACCACGGTTTACCAGATGGAGCTGCAGCAGTTTACTCTGGTTTGCCTGGCTGAATCCTGAGACCTGCTGTGTGGGCTTTATTCTCTCCAATGATTCATTTTTCTGCTTCCTTCAAATATGCCAATGGGAGAGTAGGGTTGCGAACCTCCAGATGGGGCCTGGTGATCTCCTGGAATTACAACTGACCTCCAGAATACAGAGATCAGTTCCCCAGGAGAAAATGGCTGCTGTGCAAGGTGGATCAAACCTTTCTTATCAGTTTACCCACAAAGTCTGGGGAAATGAAGGGAAGGAAGCAGAGTCTGGGAATAACTGGGACCATCTTCAAGCATGTCGGGGCATGTAATTTCACAGAAGCTTCTGGAATGATCGCTCATTTACAGAAAGATGCTGAAGCGAGCGGAGCAGTGATCTTCTGGCTCTGGTTAGCACTGTCATGTTGATCCCAAGAGGCAGGTCAGGGTATGTGTTCATGTGCATGTCAATGAGTGTAATGGAACAGATGGAGAGAAAGAGGATGAGGTGATGTGTTCAGTGGAAGGCGATGGCCTTTTGCCCAGGGGCCCCCAGAACCTAGACCTGGCTCTAGTTGTAGAAGAGAAGATAACTGAGATGGAGGCTATACTTGGTCATATCCAGGGGCAACAGGGCCAGGGGCTGTGGTCAAATGGAGCCCCAGCCCTTAATGATCTTCTTGATTCTGCTCTCCTTCATGTACCCCAGTCCTCTTTGGCTTCACAAAACTTTTTTTTCTGTCTGTGACATTGTTCCACAGCTGGTGGGAGTTGGCAGCAGCAACCTTTTCATTTACTTAGCCCAGCAAAAACAATACAAAACCAACCCTGAACAAATCTTCTGAAATTTATTAGCATATGTCAAGTTATATGTTCCTCCTCTCCTTGGGACAGGTCAGAAAATGAAATAAACCAGAACATTTAAAAAGTTGAAATTGTCCTGTTAGTGAAAGGCACTCCATAGGCTAAAATGGGTTTTTTAAGCATACAAGGAGAAAGGATGTGCTTCCCAACGTTTAGGTGGGGCCTGTAGATCACCCTAAATTATGATTGATTACCAGACTACAGATATCAGTTCCCCTGGAAAAAATGGCTGCTTTGGACGGTGGCCAGCAAGGTCCTGCCCCTCCCCAAACCAAACTGTCCCCAGGCTCTGCCCCCAAATATCCAGAAATTTCCCAACCTGGAGTGGGTAACTCTAAGAAAAGATCTTGACCAAAGTCATTCCAAACATTCAGGGCATAAATATGTAGGTTTGTTGGCTCTGGGTTGGGAAGTATCTGGAGATATTGGGGGTGGAGTTATGGGAGGGTGAGGTTTGGGGAGTGGAGGCACCTCAGCAGGGTATAATGGTATAGAGTTCACCCACCAAAGCAGCCATTTTCTCCAGGGAAACTGAGCTTGGTTGTCTGGATAATAGTAGGAAATCTCCAGGTGTCACCTAGTAGTTGGCAACACTATAAATATGGTTTGTTCATATAAACTTATCTGAGGACTTCCATCACCTTTCCAGAAATCCAGTGGATAGGAACACTTTGACTTGAGACTTAGATGATCTTTGGCAAGCCACAGCTTCAATTCTCTATGTATTAAAGGGCAAAGTTTACCTCCTGGTATATTTGAGATGAAAGGCTGAAAGATGAAAGGTTGATAAAGCACATGGTTTGTGAAGAATACCCAGACCTAGATACCCCACGCTAGCCTGATCTTGCTAGAAGCTACACTGTGGCAGCCCTGGCCAGTATATGGATGGAAGACCTACCACCAAGGGATACCAGGGTTGCCGTTCAGAGGCAGGCAATGGTAAACCACCTCTGAACATCTCTTACTTGAAAACCCTAAGGGGTCATCATAAATTGGCTGTGACGATGGCCAAAAAAAGGTGAAAAATGCTATAAATACCTATTGAATAATGATAAATATCCCTGTTGCTGTGTCTGCGTGGAGACCTCATAATGGTTGGGTGCAGTAACTAAGGTCGATGTCACAAACGAGGGCCCCTGGGAGCAGTCAGGAAATGACCTCCAGGCCCAGTCGGCCAGCATGGCTGAGGGAAGAAAAGGTACAACATGCTGTTGTGGTGCTTGGAGTCTCTTCTGCAGGATGAAGAGTGAGTCAGACATGCGCTGCTTTTCCCCATCCTGTTTCAGCCCCTTTAAGGACCTCCTTGTCTCGTGTGTGTGGGGGCGAGGGCCGTGCTTTGCGGCTGTTCTTCCACATGGTGGGGAAAGAAAGGGGGGAGGGGGAGAAGCAACACACCGCGGGAGCGTGACTGAGACTTGCATCCCACTCAACTCGCTTCTCTGCCTGTCAGGAGCTTGACAGGCTGTTGGGGAAAGCCAGCCCCTTAGAGTAGCTCAAATGGAGGGATGGGGGTGGGGAGAGAAGGGAGAAGAGTGAGGCCCTATAGCGGCTTTTCCAAGGAGAGGGTTTGTTTGGGCCAGGTGGAGTGGGTGGGTGGGCTGCCTGGCAGGGCTGGTGTAGCAGCAAACACCAGGAAGATGGCAGGTTTTAGGGGTACCCCTCAAAAGCAACAAACTGCAGGCAGTGAATCAACGTGCTTTGGATTAAAATGGTGTTTTTTTGGCGGGGGGGGGAATCTTCTGTATAATGCTTGAGTAGTTTTTTTTAAACAATTCTTTCTAGATTGATGGATTATTGTTTTATTTTGTGATATTTTTATGAGCTCCCTTGGGTGCCCATTTTTGGAAGTGTGGGGAAAACAAAGCAGAGATGTGTTCATAAATATAAAATAATTTGCTTATCACCATGTGGGTTTTCTGCCTCAGAAAATAGATTTTCTTGAGTCAATGCTCTTGATGCAATGCTCTCAGTACCTTAGAATTGGTGCCTAAATGGCTGAGAGCATGGAATATATTACTACATAGCACTGGTATAGCTCTTTAGCATTGTTTAAAGGTCTCTGCTTATGTTCTTTGTAGCCTCAGGTGAAAGTCTAAGCAGGCCGAGTGGACTCTACTACTCTGGACTGTGGGGAGGGCGAGCACGTTTTTGGTATTGTGGTGAGTTAAAACTTTCCCCAAATTACAAATTAGTGGATCATGGAGAACAGTGGTAGCCTAACTCTTCACATGAAGTGCTAGTTCACCCAAAGAGGGACTAACATATGGAATTCACTGCCATAGGAGGTGGTGGCAGCTACAAGCATAGACAACTTTAAGAGGGGATTGGGTAAACATATGAAGCAGAGGTCCATCAGCGGCTATTAGCCACAAGGTATAGATGGAGTTCTCTGTCTGGGGCAAGTGATGCTCTGTATTCTTGGTGCTTGAGGGGGGCAACAGCAGGAGGGCTTTTAGTCTCCTGGCTTCACTAATAGACCGCCTGATGGCACCTGTTTTTTCTTTTTTTGGCCACTCTGTGACAGAGTGTTGAACTGGATGGACCACTGGCCTGATCCAACATGGCTTCTCTTATGTTCTTAATCTTTCATTTGAAGGATTTATTAATGTAGGAGGAACTATGAGCAATGTAACCCTTCCCCTGCAGTTTGAAGTGGTACAGTCTATTCTACCACCTCAACTTTTCACTACCCTCATTACAACCTCAGCTCTAATGCATGTTTAAACAAGGCCACATGCAAGCAAAATGAGGCGGTAAATGCCCAATAGAGTCTGAGGACCCTTGGAGTTCTCCTGCAATTACAACTGATCTCCAGAACACAGTACTTAGTTTTCCTGGAAGAAATGGCAGCTTCAGAGGGCGGGTTCTATGGTATCACATCACAGCTCAGCTCTTTCCCCTCCCTAAATTCTACCCTCCTGAAACTCCTCATCCAGATCTCCAGGAATTTCCTGACCTTAATTCCAGAAGTGTCACAGTGCGCAACATTTCATTTTTATCAGGAGTGTGGCTGTGAGAGTACCAATTCTGAATCATTCTTGTAAAAAAAGCTACCACATCTCTTTGGAAAGTTTCTAGCCCAGCCTGCATCGCTCTGAACAGGGCCAGCCCTTCCACTAAGCAAATTAGGCATTTGCCTAGGGTGAGATGGAGGAGAGATGGAGGCGGGGAAGATGACACAAGAGCCGCCTTCCATGCTCTCGTGCCGCCTTCCCCGCTCTTGCGCCGCCTTCCCCACCTCCATCTCTCCTCTGTTGCTGTGTGGGTGGTGGGGCATGGTGCCATGGAGGAGGGCGGTAGGCCTGCCTAGGGCACTGCACACCCTAGGAATGGCCCTGCCTCCAAGATAGTTTTCTACTTTCAGGGAGGGGTTTTTTTTAATGTAGAGGAACATTCAGAAATGTGATTCCTTCACCTGTGGTCTGAAGTGGGCCAGCGCATTTTACCACTTCAGTCTGCAGCATGTACAGATACAGTATCAGTAATCATTAAAACAACTTTGTAAGGCAGGCCAGTGTTATAGTCTTATAAGGATTTGGACGCTGAGGTAAAAATGACTTGCCTGGGGCCACATTGTGAACCTATGGCTGAAGTGAGATATCAGCCACGGCCTTCCCAGCTATAACTTTAGATAAAAGGCTGCTTCTTGTGTTCGCTAATAATGCTGGCCTTCCTTATGGAGTTGCTGTAAGGATTACTGAGAAAATGTGCCTGGCACTCTTTGAGCACTCAGCAGAGCGTTTAACAATATTAATAAAGTGTGATGCAGTGGATAAAGTGTCAGACTAGAATTTGGGAGACCCAGGTTCAAATTCCTATTTTGCCATGGAAAGTTTGCTGGTTTACTATCGGCCAATCACACATTCTCACCCTTCTACCTCACAAGGTTGTTGTGAAAATAAAATGAAGGAGAGGAGAACTATGTTGTAAATCATTCTGGGTGACCACTGGGGATAAAAGCAGGGTATAAATGAAGTAAATAAGTAAATATAAAAAGGCTAGTTTGGTATAACAGACTAGGATCAGAGAGACCTGAGTTCAAATTAGGGTTGCCAGGACCCTTAGTTTGCTCCGGTGGGGGGATTTGGGGGGCATTCTGGGAATGGGTGAGGATGTCCTGCAGTTTCCCTACCACAATGACATCACCTGGAAGTGATATCGCATGGGGGACACTGGTTTTTGGGCAAACTCTATGGTAAAATTGGGCTTAAACCATAGAGTTTTGCCTAAAAACCAGAGCATCTCTGTGTGATGGTGTCACTTCTGGGTGACATCATTGTGCCAGGGACATTGCAGGATGACATCCCTGTTTAAGAGCATGGTTTTCCCCACCAACCAGCTGGTCCGCAGTGGGGAGAAGCTCCAGAAACCAGGGGATCCTCCAATGGCCTAACCTTACAGAATTGCTGTGAGGATAAATCGGAGAACAGAGAACAATGTATGTCAGCCTGAGCTCTTTTGAGGGAAGGTGGGATCCAAATGAGATTGATTCATTACACTTTATGATGAAGTGACTTAAAGAGTGAGTTTTTTCTACTCTTCCTTACCTTTGGGATTTCTAAAGGCAAATTTAGATGTGGGCCCAGAGCTGTGGCAATCGATCTTCCAGGTGGAGTTTTTTGGACTTAGTTTTTTGGTGAAGCTTTTTGGAGAGCCAGTTTGGTGTAGTGGTTAAGTGTGCGGACTCTTATCTAGGAGAACTGGGTTTGAATCCTCACTCCTCCACTTGCAGCTGCTGGAATGGCCTTGGGTCAGCCATAGCTCTTGCAGGAGTTGTCCTTGAAATGGCAGCTGCTATGAGAACTCTCTCAGCCCCACCCACCTCACAGGGTGTCTGTTGTGGGGGGAGAAGATATAGGCGATTGTAAGCCGCTCTGAGTCTCTGATTCAGGGAGAAGGGTGGGGTATAAATCTGCAATTCTTCTTCTTCTTCTTAACAGTAGTCTCACAGATGCTCAGTTAGGACTGGGGCCATGGCACAGAAAACACCTGAATGATCTTCTTCGTGGTCTCTGTGCTTCACGCTCATGGGATAGAGCGCCTGCGCCAATCCCCGAATCGGTACCTAAAAAGCCCGGGATTTTTTCATGCTCGGCACCAGCGGGCATGCGCAGGCGTCCCAGTACGCATGCTCGCCGGCGCGAGGATCCCGCCAGTTCCTTTTGGACAGCTGTGCTGAGAGGATCTCCTTTCGTGTCCCCGGTCGGTAAAGTAATCTTTGGATTATTTCTCCTAGTTGTATATAGCCCGTTTGTTGTTTTCTTAGTGTGGTTAGTTAGTTGTTAAGATAGTTAGTGTTGTTGAAAAAAAAAATTGTTGGACTTTGCCCTTCGGGACCCCGTTTCCCCCCTGTTTTTTCCCTCAGAGTTATTTCTGTGTGGTTTTTTGTTGGGCGTCTATGGAAAGATGTTGGGTTTTTTTTAAGAGATGCCATTCCTGCGGAAAAAAGATTGCACCTCCCAATGGCCACTGCCTCTGTCTTCTGTGCTTGGACGAGGGACACCGCGTTGATTCCTGTCTGCATTGCCTGAGTTTTTCTAAGCAGACTCGGAAGAATTGTGTGGCGAGACTTTCGGCCGCTCTGGTGGAATCGGCACTTTGTCCTCCAAAGACGGCATCAGGCCCGTTGGTACCGATGGGAGCATCCACGACCCAGACATCGCTGATTCAGACTGATATGCCAGTTGAGCGAGGCCGGTCCACAAAACGGCCCTCTGAAGGGTCAGTGGATACTCCGGCCAAGAAGCATCGGGATGACTCAGGGACCCGATCATTCCTACCAAAGAAGGCGAAATCCAAGGAGAAGTGGAAGAAAAGATCGTCCCGCACTCCTTCCCCTTCTCAAGACGCTTCAGCATCGACACAGGTCGCTCCACCAAGGAAGATCTTGGAGTCTCCGCATCGCAGCCCTTCGGTGTCGAGAGGCAGTGCTTCGCAGCCGTTGCGCTTGTCGGCGTCGGAACACGAGATTGACCTGACCCAACGTTCCCACTCATCGGGATCACGTTGTCGGAGTGACAGCGGCTCCATCTCAGAGGTAGAAGCTTTGGTACCAATTGAGCCGTTGGCACCGCTTGAGCAGACGAGGGGACGGAGAGAGCTAGAACCAACTACTATAGCTCGTCGTTTCCCACCGCTTCCACCGTGGGATCAGCGCCAGTGGCCTTCTCCCTACGCCTACCCATACCCTCCATACCAGTGGTACCCCCCTCATGAGTTTGCTGAGTGGGATCAACAGTCTGAGGCATCTCATATGTCGAGGATTTAACAGCACTCTAGGCGACGTCCGTTAGCATCGGTGTCGATCTCACCTGAGAGACGTGGTGTGATGGTGGAAGAAGTCCAGGCTCGGTCGTCGGTATCGATTCAGTCACCTGTGAGAACTTTGACGCTGGTACTTTCCGAACACTCAATGAGGAGTGAATCTTCATCGTCAGACTCCGAGGTTGGTACCGATGATCCGGACAGACCTTTGGAGCCTTCGCCAGTGTCGCATACTGCTTAGGATCTTCCCATATCTCCATCGGAGGATCTGAAGTCGTATGGGGACCTGGTGAAGAGGATGGCACACTCCCTCTCTCTCCCAGTGACACAACCGCAGCCGGTCGTAGACGACACCGTATTCGACATTATGCAGCGGGACATGTCGACGGTGGTTGCCTTGCCTGTTACGAAGGTCATCTTACAGGCGGTGAAGGAGCCCTGGGCGAAGCCAGCTTCTACACCTGTGTCTTCCAGGAGATTGGACCACATGTATCGCGCCCAAGAGGCTGGTGCCGAATTCCTATTCACCCACCCTAAGCCAAACTCGGTGGTTGTATCCTCCTCATCTAAGGCATGCAAGTCTCACTCCTCCCCACCGGACAAGGAGGGAAAGAAGCTGGACAATGTGGAGAGAAAATTTTATTCTGCTGGAGGGTAAAGGTATCTAACTATGCTGCATGCATGGCTAGATAACAATATTCTGTGTGGGAGCAACTCACCCCCCTCCTGTCTTCCCTGAGTGAGGAGAAGAGGTCTGCTGCTAAGAAGCTGCAGAAGGAAGGCTTTGCTGTAGCCAAGCAACAACTGACTGCAGCAAAGCACATGGTGGATGTGTCAGCAAAAACCATCACATCTGCTGTCTGCCTCCGCCACCACTCCTGGCTCAGATTGACGGCCCTTCAGCAGGACACCAGGGCCTTCGTTGAAGATCTGCCCTTCGAGGGCGAAGGTCTTTTCAACTCTACCACGGACAGTGCTCTTCAGGAGATGGATAAGAGCAAGAAGACCTCCAGGAACCTCGGTGTCCCGGCTTCTTCTAGGGCTGCTAAACCGAAACAGTGGCATAAACCCTGGTCCAAGAAGCCATACCAAAAATTCTCCCCAGAACAACAGTGGAGACCTCGCTCTGCCCAACCTGAGAGTAGGTCTCCATACAGGGGGAATAACAGAAACCGCTACACTTCAGCTCACACCACTGGCAAGTCCAAGGGTGCTCGCACACAAAAGCAGGGCCTTTGACTTTCTGGTAGCACGCGTCACCGCCCCCACTTTTTCAACTATCTGCCTTCGTCCATTCCTTCCGGCCTGGGAGTCCATCTCTACAGACAGGTGGGCTCTTTCCATCATCGCAGAAGGCTACAAAATAGACTTTGCTCAGGTTCTGAACCAATCTGTGATAATCACCACACCCCCTTCCCCACCTCTTCTGGCAGAGGTGAGCATCCTCCTACAGAAACAAGCCATAGAATGGGTCCTGGTGGAGGCCAGAACGGAAGGTTTCTACTCTCATTATTTCCTGGTTCCCAACCGGGATGGGGGTCTGAGACCAGTCATGGACCTTTGGAATCTGAACAAGTTTATTGTGTACCAGAAGTTCAGAATGTCCACTCTGCAAACAATTCTTCCTCTCATCAACCAAAGGGACTGGATGGCAACGCTGGACCTCAAGGCTGCCTCCTTCCACGTCAGCGTCCATCCTGCGTACAGGCATTTCCTTCGGTTTGCTGTAGGTTCCCACCACTTCCAGTTCAAAGCCCTTCCGATCAGTCTGTCCACTGCACCTTGGGTGTTCACCAAGATGATGAGTGTTGTGGCTGCTCATCTTCGGCTTCAAGGGATAGTCGTCTTTCCATACATCGATGATTGGCTCCTTGTGGCAGAGTCGAAGGAAAGTCTGTCCAGTCATATTACCACCACTCTTCGTCTTCTTCACACCTTAGGTCTGCAGGTCAACATGGAAAAGTCTCATCTTACTCCATCACGGACAGTTCAGTTCATAGGGGCTTTGCTGGATACGAACCTTCACTGAGCCTTTCTGCCTCAGCAGAGAGCGATGGACATCATCAATCTTGTCAATCTTTTACAGAGTCGGAAGTGGGGCACGGCGCAACAGCTGCAGCGGATGCTGGGGCTGATGGTGGCGACTACAAGCGTGCTGCTGTTTGCAAAATTGAGGATGAGAGGCCTGCAACTGTGGTTTCTTCGACAGTTTCGACCCTTAAGAGACTCACCTCGGAAGAGGTTTGTAATTCCACCTGTGGAATTACTGCAGTGGTGGAAATGAAAGTACAACATTTGTTAGGGAGCTCCCTTCCACCTACCTGCGACAACAGTGACGATCACCACAGATGCATCCCCCCATCTTTGTGGGGATGGGGGGCTCACATGGACTCTCTGTGTGTGGGGGGCCCTTGGCCCTCGCAATTGACTCACTGTCATATAAATTACCTGGAACTGCTGGCAGCTCATTTTGCTCTTTGGTCTTTCCGCCCCATGGTGGCGGAGAAGATTGTTGCCCTGCTAACAGACAATACTACTTCCCTGTGTTATATCAACAGGCAGGGTGGGACAGTTTCTCGACGGCTCTGTGCGCTAGCGCTGGAACTGTGGTCAGAGTGCCTGGAGCACGACATCTTCGTGAAGACTGCGCACCTCCCAGGGATGCTCAATCTGCAAGCGGACTCGTTGAGCAGGGGTGCAGCTTCCCCGCATGAGTGGGAGCTACAGTGACGCTTCCTTCAACCTGTGTTTCAGCTCTGGGGTACCCTCAGGTAGATGTGTTTGCCACAGCCAGAAACTGGAAGTGTCCTCTGTTTTGTTCCAGAGGGGGCACGGATCCAGAGTTGTTGGGAGACGGTCTGTTGTTCCCGTGGGAAGGTCGTTCCTATAGCTGTTCCCACCTCAGCCATTGCTGACAAGAGTTGTCAACAAAATTGCAAGAGAGAGGCCATGCTGCATCCTGGTGACACCGTGGTGGCCTCGGCAGAACTGGTTCCCGTACTTGCTTCAACTGGCGAGGGGGGTCTTCTACCAGTTTCCGGCAGAACCGGACCTTCTGTCGGCTCAGGACAGTCATGTATTCCATCACAACATGCCTCACCTGAAGCTGACAGCATGATTCATCGACCCTGTGAGTTCTCCAGCAGAGTCCAACGCGTCTTCCTAAACAGCAGGAAATTGTCTACTCATGCTTCCTATGATAGGAAGTGGTGGAAGTTTCTTCAGTTTTTAGTTGATCCTGCAGTCTCACCCCAACGGGTGGGACTGTCAGTGATTTTTGACTTTTTGTTATCTCTGGTGGATGCTGGCCTTGCCTTTTCATTGATTAAAGTTTATTTGGCAGCAATATCCGCGTTCCATGAGCCAGTTGAAGAGCATTCAGTTTTTGTACACCCTCATTCTAAGAGGTTTTTGAAGGGTCTGCTCAGGCTTCATCCTCCATCGAGATCACCCCCACAGTTGTGGGACTTGACTTTAGTGTTGGACAAGTTGATTTGGCATCCCTTCGAGCCAATGGCCACATGTTCGTTACAGCTTCTATCTTGGAAGACTGCTTTTTTTGGTAGCAATCACATCGGCAGGCCGTGCAGGGGAGCTCACGGCTATGCGTTGTGACTACCCATATCTAGTTTTTCAGGAGTTTGGAGTGTCGTTAGCTCCTGATATTTCTTTTCTCCCCAAGGTGGTTTCTCAGTTTCACCTTAAGTTAGAAGTTTGGTTGCCTACTTTTTATCCTGCACCTTCCTTGGATGAGGAACGTAGGTGGCATGCTTTGGACATTAAGCGTGCCGTTGTTTTATTTGAGTTGCTCCAAGAGTTTTTGTAAGGACCAGCATCTTTTTGTTTCTTATGCTGCTCCTAAGTTGGGCTCCAGAATTTCATCACAGCAGCTTTCAAAGTGGCTCACTGAGACAATTAAACTGTGCTACTTGTTGGCAAAGAAGCCGTTGCCTGGACCCATTCGTGGACACTGTACAAGAGCGATGGCGACATTGGTGGCGTTCCTGAAAGGTGTTTCCCTGATGGACATTTGTAAGGCTGCCACCTGGTCCTCTCTGCATGCTTTCATGAAGCACTATGCTCTGGATGTGCATGCTCAGCAGAGGACTCTTCTGGGAGCTGCGGTGCTGCAAGCTGTCTCTTCTGGTTGACTGTCTTCCCGCCTCCAGGTATGTCTTGCTTGCTAATCTCCAATGAATGTGAAGCACAGAGACCATGAGGAAGATAGACCGGTTGCTTACCTGTAACTGTAGATCTCTGAGTGATCATCTGTGCATTCACACTACCCGCCCTCCTTCCCCACTGCTGACAGTCTCCCTCCAGTAGGGGCTTCCAGCGGTCAGGAAGGAACTGGCAGGATCCTTGCGCTGGTGCCGGTGAGCATGCATACTGGGACGCCTGCACATGCCCGCTGGTGCCGAGTGCGAAAAAATCCCGGGCTTTTTTGGTACCGATTTGGGGATGGGGCAGGCGCTCTATCCCATGAGTGTGAATGCACAGATGACCACTCGAAGATCTACAGTTACAGGTAAGCAACCTGTCTCTTTTTCCCCTGGGAGGCTCTTGGAAAATGAAGGCGATTGGAAACATATTGAAGAGGGAGATTTAAGCCCTCTCTCCCTGAAAAGGGAGCCTGCGTGCAGTTGCTATTGAGTTTGGGAGAAATGGTGGAAGATCCAGATGCCATGTCTTGTTGCACTCTGATGCAGGGGTGTCAAACATGAGGTTTGGGGGCCGAATCAGGCCCCCAGAGGGTTCCTATCAGGCTCCCAAGCAACTGGCTGTCATCTGCTTCCTTCTCCCTCTTTCTTGCTTCCTTCTGCATAACAGCTTGGTTTGCAAGGCTTGCTCAATTGCATAGAAGCTACAGAGTAAAAACCTCTATTGTCTGTGTTCTTTATAAAATTTATATCTCTGCTACCTAATCTTAAACAGGTACACACAGGCCCAGTCCGACATGGCTCGGCCCAACAAGGTCTCATTTATGTCAGATCTGGCCCTCATAACAAATGAGTTCGACACTCCTGCTCTAATGGATGTTAATGACTGTGAAGATAAAATTCAACAGGAGTGTACAGGAAAAGGCCATAACAAAGCACAGATAGATCCAACAAACAAAAGGCCATAACAAACCACAGATACCTTATCCCCTCATCTGAAGAAGTATGCTGCATACGAAAGCTGACATTCTGAATAAAACTTTGTTGGTCTTAAAGGTGCAACTTGACTCATAACAAAGCACAGTTATTATCCAGTGCACCAATGATTTTTGGTGCATTCAGCTGCGAGTTAGCAAGCAATTAGATATCCAGTGATGTCTGCATGTGTGAATCTGCGCTAAGCATTAGTTGAATACAAGTATGTGATATGTCATCTTCTCTTTTCTCCCTCAACCCCCCTTTCTTCAACATTTTGCATTCTTCAGCATTTATAACTAGTTAGCTGTCTAGTTGCCGTTTGACTTGCTTGATGAATTTACTTGCTTGCCAAATACGTTACCTCCATTTCAGCTCTAGTCAATGGGAAGGTATGAATTTGCATGTTTAAGTAGATTAACATAACAAGTTAAAAAATGACAGTTTCTCACCAGGAGATGACATATTAACTGCAGGGGAGAGGATGTGGGAAGTTTCATTAGGTAATATTATCAAAATTTGACTTCCATTGACTCTTTATTTAGTACATCAGCTAGGAAAACTGGGTCTCCCTGTCTGTTGCCCATTGACCCATGATGGATCAGTGGATGGAAAATCAGTTGAATAAATAAGAGAATAAATAAGATTGCCAGTGTGACATCAGTGTAGGGGTGCAGGATTTGGGGTTTGCCAGAAGTGTTTTGCCCAAATTTTAGAGCATTCCATCTATGTCACACTAATGACATGATGTCACTTCTGGGTTTTCACCAGAAATGAATACCTCCTATCCCTATAACCTCCCTCTCCCACCTGTTGGCATCTCCATCACCTCCCTTTTTAACTGGTTTAACATCAATTAAAATTAATCTCCAGTATTAATATAACTACTACTCCCCCCCTTTATTATTGGCCCTTTTAGGCAACTTTTTGCCCTATTGACCAACTGCAGCAAGCATCGGCGTTTTTGCGCAGCAAACAGAAACTGGTTTTTAGCAGTTTCTGTTTGCTGCGCAAAAATGCTGATGCTTGCTGCAGCCCTGGAGCAGATAGTGGGAAATGGGGAAGAAAGCCGCTTTGAGAAGACAAACGTGAGAGCGGCGTAAGGTGAGTGCGAAATCAGCCTGGATTTTGCAGGAGGTAGTAACCCTAACCCAGCTTCCCTTCATTCTCTCCTCCCCTTCCTGAAATGCACAGTTCATGCCATATGAATTCTTCACAGCTTACAAAAGGCTTTTTAAAATTGAACAAGCAGAATTTTACTGGCAAGCAGAGTGCCTCCAGTACATACAAAGTACCTTCCGTTATTCTCTTGAGTTACCCCAATGAACCCTGGAAGACTTTAGAGTTAACTCCCAGTTTTGATTTCCTTGGAACCCCCTCTTAGTGTCTGTTCCCTAGGGTTGCCAGGTCTGACTCAGGAAATACCTGGGGACTTTGGAGTTGGAGCCAGGAGCAACGTTGTGAGTTTGTGATAAGCATGATTGAACTCGAAGGGAATTCTGGCCATCACATTTAAAGGGACCACACTCCTTTTAAATGCCTTCCCTCCAGGGCTTTTTTTGTAGAAAAAGCCCAGCAGGAACTCATTTGCATATAGGCCACACCCCTTGACAGCACCAGAAGTGCCATCACTTTCCACTTATTGACACAGAACAGTACAGTGCCATCAGCTGCATTTCGTGGGTGTGTATTCTCACAGAGCCCAGTAAGATACCTTGTTTTGCCCCCCCCACCCCCCCGCAACATGGCCGGAGAGAGAGAGCCACGTGTAGTGGAGTGGGCAGCAGCAGGCCCAGTTTCTCCTGCAAGGAGGCATTTGTGGGCGGCTCTGCGGCTCTTGCTCTCTTCCCAAGCCTGTTGGAGGTTGGAGGCGGCAGAGAGGATGGATGGCGAGGTCTGGGAGTGGGTGGCTGTCTAGTAGTGCCTTCCCTTTGCCAGAGACCTTTTCTTGAGCCAGAGCCCTGGCCATGCCACCTGGAACTGTGTCCCTGTGAATCCCTGCTCAAAAAAAGCCCGCTTCCCTCCATTGGAAATAATGGAGGATGGTGACACCTTCTTTTGGGACTCATAAAATTGGACCCCCTGGTCCAATCTTTTTGAAACTTGGGGGTTTTTGAGGGGGAGAAAAGGCCCCAGATGCTGTGGTGAAAATTTGGTGCCTCTACCTCAAAAAACAGCCCCCCATAGAACCCCAGATACCCATGGATCAATTATCCATTATACTTTATGGTAATCGATCTCCATAGGTTATAGTGGAGCTTTCAGCAGACATGCCCCCCCTCCTTGCTTTTGATAAACCTGAAACAGGGGGAGGGCCTCCAAACCAGGGGATTGGCAACCCTACTTCCTGGAGATTGGCAACCCTACTTCCTATCTTAGGACCACTTCACATTATGTCCTGGTACATATACAGTATGTTTGCCACTAAATGTGCACATGATGATGATCTGCTTGCAATACTAACTTCCTATTTCATGTATTTGTCTGATCCGCATGCTGGTATATACTGGTTTGTTTCATGCACAAAATATGTATTAACACGTACAGTGTACATTATTGATACTCATTCAGTGGCTCAGGAACCACATGTGACTCTTTGACTTGCCTTGTGTGGCTCTAATGTGGCACCTGCCCCATGTTTGAGGGCCCTTGCCTGGTGAGGCTTGCAGTAGGCAGGTGCATCCCACCTTGTAACAGCCACTGTCAGAAGAACAGGTAAGCTGTGAGCCTCCTTGAGGTGCAGGCCTCATACCAGGGATAGGAGGAAATGTTTTTGGTTGATGGTACTAGCAAACATGGCTCTCCACAAGCTATGGAGCATATACCACAGGCAGCCATGTTAAAATCTGTTGGACCTTCTACAGGCATTCGCGGGCTTTCTCTTTAGCTAACAGATTGGTTACGGTAAACACATGTGACTTCCTGTTGACTAACAAAATCAAATGACATGAAATAGCGCCCTTGAGTTCCTTCTCACCTAACCACAGCTGTGACTTCTCCCGTTTGCGTTTTACACTCAGTGAGGCATAGAGGCTTTTTTCACTGCTAAATCAACAAATATGGACATGTGGTTTTCCATTTCTATAAGGTTCTTCCTTTCCTCTGGTTGCCATTCTGAAAGCTTTTTAAATGTATTTACTTACTTCCTTTATGGCCCACCTTTCTCATTGAGACAAACAATGCAATCAATTAGCGCCAAATACACAATACACTAGGACTATGATTACAAAATATAGAAACAATGCAAAAAAGTATCTGACATGATATATCAAACATTGCAAAAACAAAGTTACAAAATTAGGAAAACAGTGCAGTAAAGAACAACATAATATAATAAGCAGGGTAGCCTATGATCCTCTCCACTTTATAACAGTGTGTTCCTGAGCCATCCCATTAAACTATAGCCCTGTTCCCTTTATAAAAATGACGACCTGAAGAATTCTGTTTTTTCACAGTCTGCAAGGTGACATAAGTGTAGGAGTCTTCCTGACCTTCTCAGGCAGGCCACGATAGAGAATGCTTATGTCTGAGTAGCTATCAGTGTCACCCATTTGTAGGGTGGCACCCTTTAGAAGATTTGCTCAGGTAATTGAAGTTGTTGTGATAGCAGGGTTGTCAGCCCGTTGGTGGGGGTAGAGTCCTGTTTCCCACTGCTGCTTAGAGTGGTGGCAATAGGAGTTTTTGTAAAATGTCCAATGGTATGATGCCTTATCCAGGGAAAACCTAAAAGTGATGTCACCCCTGTCTAGGAATTGCCAGAAACTCTATGGTTTTTATGGGCCATTCCTAGAGAGGTGCAACATCATGCCATCATGAATTGCTGCTCTCCCATGTCCTGGTCTCCCATGGGCTGCAACCTTAGGTTTCAGCATTTTCTCTGGACCACAGGTCTGTTGCTGTAGCTGATGACTGATTCTGGCCTGGGTATTTCATGACGGGGGATTCTTTTCCCTGGGCTCTAGTGGAGGTAGGGAATCATGAAACCAGCAGGAAGCTAGGACAATGTGGGTGGGTCGCTATGGAGACGCTAGCAGTACTATCACTGCGATACAGGGTGCCATTCTTCAACCATCCGCCTTCTGGTGCAGAAAGTTCTTGTGTTGCTGCTGAATATGGCAGGAGATCAGTGCCTGGTGGAGAGAACTTGAGGATGTTTGTGTTTTGCCTGGGAAGTATCTCTCCACTCCTGGAATGACTACTCAGTCCCCAGATACCCAGGTTTTCATGTAGGGTTGCCAACCTTCAGGTGAGGACTGGCAATCTGGAATTACAGCTGCTCTCCAGATGACACAGATCAGTTCCCCTAGAGAACATGGCAGTTTCGTGGGGCAGACTCCGTGGTATACCACAGATTCTAGGTGGATTTCCTCCCCCAGACACTGCTCCAAAATCTCCAAAAATTTACCAGGCCAGAGTTGACAGCCCTACTTTCTTGTCATCCTATACATAATAACAAGAGATTAGAAATGGTGTTTGTTCCAAGAGAAGTACAAGATATTGTATTATGTTTATCTGTTGCTGCTAGAATACTTTTTACTCACCACTGGAAAAGTATGGCTCTTAGTGTGAGAGACTGGATAAACACGTTAAAAGATGTTTTGTTGTATGTGGTTTACATGTCTTGTAAGATCTGAAGGACTAAGCCTTGCAGGGGTGTCGAACTCATGAGGGCCAGATCTGACATAAATGAGACCTTGTTAGGCTGGGCCTTATTAGGTTGGGTCGAGCCATGCCAGGCCAGGCCATATGTGTACCTATTTAAGATTAGGTAGCAGAGATATAAATTTTATTAAGAAAAACTTTAAACATGCTTAAAATGTTAGCACTCATTGGTTTTAAATATGCTTTCTTTGTATTTCTCCCATGGGATCGAGGGAACTGGGCAAAGGAAGCTCTGGCTCTTTCCTTCCTTCCCCGGGGGACCGGGAGGGGGGAGCCTCATCCAATAGAAGGAAGAGAGGCTTGGCTCAGTAGCTCTGCTGTGCAATTGAGAGAGCCTGGCAAAGCAAGCTATTCCTCCTCCCTTGCTCTCCAAGGGAGGAACCTCAGCCAATGGAGAAAATAGAGGTTTTGCTCTGTAGTGCCTGTGCAATTGAGCAAGCCTTGCAAAGCAAGCTGTTATGCAGAAGGAAGAAAGATATAGGGAGAAGGAAGCAGATGACAGCTAATTGCTTGGGCTCAGGGGCCTGATAGGAGCCCTCCGGGGGCCTGATTTGGCCCCCAAACTGCATGTTTGACACCCCTGGACTAAGGGAGTAATATATGGAACCAAATGGTTCATTATATAGAGTGTTATAAAGAATAGTTTGTACAAATTTAGGATTAATGCAGCTTTTTCAGGTATTTGATATAATTAAGGTGATTAATAGGGGGGTTGTACATTAGTATATGTACATAATTATTAAAAAATAGTATTAGCAGCACCCAAGATTATTCTCCCTCTAAAGCAGGTTACTATCAGGGCTTTTTTTGAGCAGAAACACACAGAAACACAGTTCCGGCTGGCTTGGTGTCAGAGGGTGTGGCTTAATATGCAAGTGAGTTCTTGCTGGCCTTTTTCTACAGAAAAGCCCTGTGCAAAACAATGGTGATGTTAGAGAGTGTGGCCTAATATGCAACTGAGTTTTTGCTGGTTTTTTCTACAAAAAAACCCCTGGTTATTATTCTCATTCGCTGTTGCATGCATGTGAAATATGGAAACCTGAATCTGGAATTAGTCATGTGGACACTGCTTGAATCAGACAGTATTTTGGTATAAACTGTTTTTGTGGAAAAAGCACTTCAGGTCTCTTTGCCTATACCCACTTCAAGTTTATTTTCCTATATACTGCTGGGGTCTCTTCAGAAAGCTCTTGTGTAGGAGGCAAATATTAACACTGGATATGACTCATCATTTTCAGACATGTGTGATGAGAACTGGGAGGTGGGGTGGACAAGGGTGGCTTTAAAAACTGGGATCAAATCTGGAATGATCCTTATAATGAGGGTTTCAGGGGGATCAGAGCAAGCCTCATTTCCAGGTTCAAGGGTCATTGTTGTCATGGAAGATAGTAGTTACTCCTTTTATGGAGAGGTAGTAATGGATGGTGGAAGACAGGAAGACCTGGCGTGACTTTGTCCATGGGGTCGCAAAGAGTCGGACTCGATTGTGCGACTGAACAACAAAAAAGTAAAAATTGTCTTGCTGTCAGCATGTTAAGGCGTTTAATAGCATATATGCAGAAGAACATCATGACCTACTGCTTGTATTTTAAAAAGCAGAACAGTGCTCTAGCCCTCATGATTGTGGGTCACAACTGATAAAGGGAAAGTCCATAAATGTAGAACTTCTGTTGTTAGGGTTGCCAATCTCCCAGTAGAGCCTGCAATTCTCTTGGAATGACAACTGATCTCCAGACTACAGAGATCAGTTTCCCTGGAGGAAAGGGCAAGTTCAGAGGATGGATTCTATTGCATCACATCCCCTCTGACCTCCCTCTCTTCCCCAAACTTTGCCCTTCCCAGGCACCCCCCCCCCCCCAATTTCCTGGAAGTTCTCAACCCAGAGTTAGCAGCTCTATCTTTTGCCCAAGGAGAAGCATATCTCTTCTCTGTGCATTTCATGTCCCATCTATATCCTGATGCAACTCCAGCCTAGTTTAGTTGTCCTTAATCATACACTGCCACACCTCTATGCCAGTCATCTCATTCCTCTGCTGGAATACTTGCTAATAATTCCAGATTCTGTAAGAGTATTTGTTTAATCTTCTAAATAGCTTTATTATATATATTCATAGGTAATTGCTTGGTTCATACGATTCATTTGCAATGCAGAATTTGGGTTTCTCACTTGGAACATTTGCGGTTTTGGGGTAGAAATCTACCACCCACAATTTCAAATGGATCTTGATTGGCATATAGCCTATCCCTGCAGGGAGGCAGGAGTGATGCTTCTATTTTGTACAGAGTTGCATTGCCTCCTTAATTCCATTGTACTTGCTCCCTGTGTGTGTCAATGTTCAGGAGATGAGTGAGGGAGGCTGGTGGCTATAAATAGCATATCCAGCGAGGAGTGAAAACGAGGGGAAAAGAGAAAGAATGAAAAGAGCTGCTTAGGGTTAAAGGCATAATTTGCGCCAATCTCCATATAGGGATGAATCACATTAGAAAGAGCTCTGTTCAAATAGAAAAAGCGTAGATCATATAAATTAAATGCCCATAAAAATCAGGGAAATGCCCACTAACTTTTGTTTCTATCTTGGCTGGCTGCCTGTCCCATTCTGGACAAGTCTGTTCCCAAGCGGCTTGTTACTGCTCTTCGTTTACCCACCTAGGAAGAACATTTCTCCTCCTGAGGAGCTGCAACAGGAGAGTGTGGTGCTTGGGACTCTCTCTCCGTCAGCACATCCAAAAACGGAATAGCTCTGCAAAGATTTTTTTGTCATGGCTAAGCATGCACAGTCTGTTCATCATCAAGCAGAGAGCTTGCCAGCAGTCACCGCTAGCTGCGGTTCCTTCTGTTTTTCTTTTCTGTTACATATTTTTTTTTCTTTTGGCAAACGGCCACATTCTCTGCCTTAATTTGAGCCTCTAATCGTTCATATCTCTGTGACACTGGTAAGTGTCTTAATAACACATCTGCACATGGTGTTCCTTTTTAGTATATACATGTTGGATTTGAGAGGCAGGATCGAGAGGGGCCTGTAGCTGGGGTTGTATGAGACAGAATCAAGGGAGTTGCTAGCAGATGTGGCAAGAATCTACTGCTAGAATGCCATACCATACCAACCTGTGCTTGAGAAATTGACAATGTAGCCTTAAGCAGAGTGACATCCAGTGTTCCCTCTAAGCTGAGTTAGCGTGAGCTAGCTCACAGATTTTTAGCCTCCAGCTCACACATTTTTGTCTTAGCTCAGGAAGCATGACCCCAGAGCACAACTATTTATGCAGTAGCTCACAAAGTAGAATTTTTGTTCACAAGACCCTGCAGCTTAGAGGGAACATTGGTGACATCCTTCCAAGCCCATAGACTTCAATTTTAGAAGATAGCCCAGACTAACCTGAACTCAGATCTGTGAAACTAAGCAGGTCTTGGCCCTGGTTAGTATTTGGATGGGAGACCACCAAGCAATACTCACAGGCAGGTCTTTTTTGTAGCAGGAACTCCTTTGCATATTAGGCCACATCCCCTGATGTAGCCTAATATGCAAAGGAGTTCCTGCTACAAAAAAAGCCACTGCTCACGGTCATAACTAGGATTGCCAGGTCCTGCCTGGCTGCCAGTGGGGAGTTCCTTGCTCCTCTCCGGGATCACATGGTGTGATGACATCACTCAGAAGTGACATCATCACATCACCAACATCAGGGAATGATTCTCTAATTTTTGGGCAAAGCTGTCTGGTTGTATCTAATTTTACCATAGAGTTTTGCCCCAAAGCTAGAGTGTAGTCATGCAATGTTGGCGACATGATGATGTCACTTCTGGGTGATATCAGCATGGTGCCTTTCAGACGGTGGGGAAGTGCCCTGCAAAAGTGGGGGCAAACCTGCCCCCAGTGAGGGTTTAGCAACCCTAGTTGTGATGCAGAGGCAGGCAATAGCAAACGCCTCTGAAGTCTCTTGCCCTGAAAACCCTATGAGGTCGCCATAAGTCTGCTGTGACAGTGGCGCTTTCTACCACCAACAGCTCTGCTTAGGATTGCTCTGGAAGCCTAGCAGTGGCTCAGCTGTTCTGTGTAAAGGTTAAGCCATACAGGCATTTTTGGACATAGTTTTTCATGATGCAGGAACACTAAGCTGATCTCTTTTTAGATGTAGTTGCTGGTTTTGTGAATATTTGGAGACAGCTCACAATCATGACCCATCTCTGGGTTCAAGCCAAGTTTCAAATACTTTCCAGAATTTGACTTGTGTTCCTAGGAATACTTACAACCGTTCATTTATTATGGTATATCAGAATGACAGGGTCCTAAAACTAATGGCACATCACTTTTGAAGGCTGAACTAGATGTTCCATGGCAGACCCAGTTGTAGGAACTGTGTGTGTAGCCAAATAGTAGAAAAGCTGTGTGTGTGTGGGGGGGGGGTGCATTTAGACAGATGAAATGGGACTGGGACACCTACTATTCCTGTCTATCTCTTTTCCCCTGCATCCCCTTTCTGTTTTCCACCATCTGCACACACCTGGGAACTCCAGCTGGAAGCAGGGAGGGCATAGAGAGGGAAAGGAGCAGGTGTGGAAAGGATTAAAGACCATTGAACAGGACAAGCTTGTGGTTGAAGTAGGTATTTCAAAACCTGATAGCCATACTCTTCCAAAGCCTCCCTCAAAATCACCTCTTCTGATCTCTGCTTACTAATTCCAGATGTGGGAGGATAGCTGTGGGGGGAAATGCATTCTGCATAAACTCAGGCACTTTTCCTTATTATCACTGCTTTTTAAAGTTTCAGACCTAATGAAAATAGGCTGCCACTTAGGGTTGCAAATCCTGGATTGAGAAATTCCTGGAGATTTGGGGGTGGTTCCTGGGAACAGTGGAGTTTGGGGAGGAGAGGGAGTCCAGCAGGGATGTGATGCAATAGAGGCTGCCCTCCAAAGTTGCCCTTCCAGGGGAACTCCAGGTCCAACCTTGAAGCTGGTAACCCCATGCCCAAGATGTCTTTATTGTCAAGGGTGGAAAGATAGTGTATAAATTCTGCAAATAATAAGTAGATGTATCCCAGTAAGCTGTGGTGTTAATTAATATATAGTGTGAAATGCATGATCATAACACATGAGGTGTAGCAATTTGATCCAATTACACCAAAGCATATGATTTTTTAAAAAATTGGCTTCAAATACTTTGATTTAAATGTGGTGGATGGGGCAGTCAACTGGTACATCCCCCTCACGGCCTGCTGATACTAATGGCTCCCCTGGAACAAAGAACTACTTTGAAAAGGCCCAACAGCCCCTGGGTTCAGCTGCGGAGCCATATTCCTGTGCCAGTACAGCCGGCAGAATTCGGAGGATGTCTCTTTTCAGCCAGCCTTTCCCAGCTGGCACCGGCATTAAAGAAACCAACTGGAGCAGCTGGATCTGTGCGGGCCGCTGGGATTTTGTTTGCAACGCTGAGTAGGCTTGCCTGAGAGACGCTTTGATGCTTGGTCTCTGGAAGCTCACAAAGCACACCTGCTGACCTGCCAAAGGTATTCCCTAATGAGGGTTTGCTTTGGCTAACCCTACAGTTATCCCTTCTTGCTTCCTGCAAGAGTTGCAATTTCAAATTAAGGTGCATTTAACCACCATAATATCTGCTCGGTGAAGTCTCTCCATAAACAATGAGATTTCCAGCATGGGATGCCTGTTATGAGATTATATTGCACTGACGCCTAACCATTTCTAATATGCCCACCAAGCACTTTGCAACCTTTCTTTCTTGCTCCTCCTTGCACAATGTCGGAGCGTTGTTGGAATTCCTGTTTTAGAAAATGAAACTGAGGCGCAGGGTCCAACCATGTAGAGGCAGGGCAAATAGTGGGTATGCTTTACTGGATGCTGCAGTCTGTGAGTGTGATGATTCAGGCTGCAAGTTGATTACCATGTTCTGTTCTATGATACCTGAGAAAGAAAATTGATTCCCCCCCCCCTTCATGATTCATGAGACTGTATGAATGTAATAGAATTGGGTTATGAGCAGGAGTCTATTGCAGGTTTGTACCCAAAAAATGATGCGTGGACTCTGATAAGACTGTTAATGGTAGTATTGCAGTTGTTAAGGGAGAAGATGCCGTTTTAGTGTTTCGTATAGCTAATAGTCAAGGAAGTTTAATCAACGAGCACAAATGCCTAGAAGATGTTTCTGTAACAAGCATTGGTGGCTGAAGCTAAGAGGACCTTTGCCCCATAGCCATCCTTTTTTGTGGAAGGTCTGGCATTCCTACAGCTTCCAATGCAGCACATCAGAAACAGCTGCCAGCATGGCAGGCTTTCCAGCATTTTCCCAGTCCCTATGGCAGCTGCTGCCACCCTCCCTATCACACCAAGGGGGCTTTTTCAACATTTTTTGTTACTGGTATTAGGGCTTTTTTTTGGTAGGAAAAGCCCAGCAGGAACTCATCTGCATATTAGGACACACCCCTGACATCACCTTTGTTTCACACAGGGCTTTTAAAAAGAAAAGGCCCAGCAGGAACTCATTTGCATATTAGGCCACACCCCCTGATGACAAGCCAGCTGGAACTGGGTTCCTGTGCATTCCTGCTTTAAAAAAAGCACTGCTGGTAATTGACAAAGCGATATATAATTAGATCTGTATATAATTAGATCCCTACTTTGGTGGGGAGGGCGGGATATAAATATGAGGAATAAATAAATTAAAAAAAATGGTGATTGCCAATTAAAAAAAAACCCTCAAAAAAGTCCCACAGTAGCACAGAGAGAGAATAGCCACTTAAGGGACTGGAGAAGGGGAAAAGGCTGATGTGTGAGTGGGGACTAGGGTTGCCAAGTCCAATTCAAGAAATATCTGGGAACATTGGGGGTGGAGCCAGGAGCAAGGGTGTGACAAGCAGAATTGAACTCCAAGGGAGTTCTGGCTATCACATTTAAAGGGACAGCACACCTTTTAAAATGCCTTCCTTCCATAGAAAATGAAGGATAGGGGCACCTTCTTTTGGGGCTAGTAGAATTGGACCCCCTGGTCCAATCCTTTTGAAACTGGGGGGTATTTTGGGGAGAGGTACTAGATGCTATACTGAAAATTTGGCGCCTCTACCTCAAAAAACAGCCTCTCCAAGGCACCCATCAGGGATGTCCCTTGTCCCCATTATTATTTGCTCTTTCCGTAGAGCCCTTTGCCTCGCTTATTAGGAACTCCCCAGAAATTTCGGGCATCCAAATTGATAAGTCTGAATACAAAATAAGTCTTTTTGCCGACGATATGGTTTTCTATTTAACTAACCCCCTTTCTTCTTTAAGGCACCTCAGAACTAATTTAGATGAATTTAGTAACCACTCTGGCTTTTCTATTAATTTTACCAAGTCAGAAATTTATCCCATTAACCTCCCCACAAGTCTCCAGGCACAGATTAAAACTTCTCAACCCTTCAAATGGGTAACCAAAACATGGAGACACCTTGGTATTCAGATCCCATTACACTTGGAAAAACTATATCAAGCCAATTATGGTCCCCTTTGCAGCTCTATGGCCGATACTTTAAGAGAATGGTCTAAATTAACTTTTCATTACTAGAGAAAATTGATCTCCTTAAATCTTTTTTATTACCGCGGTTGCTGTTTTTATTTCAAAACTTACCAATTCCGGTACCCAAAAAAGAACTCTCCAAATGGCAATCGCTCTGGTCATCCTTTCTGTGGAGCAACCGTAAACCTAGAATTGCTCTATCGCTGTTGGCTAAACCCTATAATATGGGAGGTCTGGCTGTTCCACTAGTGGATAAATACTTTTTGGCCGCACAATTGAGAGTTATTGTTTTATATGCTTCCCCATACTCTAACCCGGCATGGGTACAAATTGAAAAGGCTAGCATACCTAACTTACTCTTACATGAGTTCATTTGGTGCTCGAGAGCAGACAGAAGAGAGTATACCATCTCAAACCCTTTTCTGAAGTTCACCCTACAGCTTTGGGACCAATGGAGGAATGTTATCTCTCCAGCTTCATCACCAGTTATGGCATTCCTAGGCCAATCTTGGTTCCCCCCGGGTAGAGACAAGACTCAATTTAGAATTTGGAGGGAGAATAACATTTTTAAACTCACGGATATTACAATCAATGGGAAATTGTGTTCTCACCCTCAATTGGAAAATAAAATCAAGACCTCTATTCCGTGGTTTCAGTATCGTCAGGTGCACCATGCATTACATCAAGTAATACCTATTGTAATGCACAACAGACCACTAAACCCGGTTGAGAAACTGATAAAAAAAGGCATCTCCTCTATTAAAGGTGTTATTTCTTTGCTATATACCCTTTTAAATAAAAATATTTGGAACTGCTCCTCCAACCAGCAAAACAATTGGCAAAAAGACTGTCTAATTTCAATCAATGACGACCAATGGAATAAGCTCTGGTTATCTCCTTTATTTAAATCCAAATCACTTTATTTTCGACTTCAAAATTATAAAATATTCGCAAGATGGTATGCGACTCCCCATAGACTTTTTAAGGGCAAGGCAAAGGCTGATCCATTATGTTGGAAAGGTTGCGGTCAACTGGGTACATTCGTCCACTGTTGGTGGGAATGTCCGATGGTAAATAAATTCTGGAAATCTATCCTGGAAATAATATCGAAAATAATAGGGGTTAGTATTCCAGTTACGCCCGCAGTGGTTCTATTAAATCTATGGCCTGACCAGGAGCTTTCTACCTTAAAGCAGGAACTAGTCGCATTACTTTTACTTGCTGGTAAGATAACTATAGCCACTTATTGGAAACAACCTAATTGCCCCCCACTCCAGAATTGGTGTAACAAGGTGTGGGATGTACTAATCCATGACAAGTTGACAACAACTATAATATTGCTAGACAATGTAAGGGCGGGTGACTGGTTCTTACAAAAATGGTTTGACTTCCTTGAGTACGTGAATAGTGCTGATACCATATTTGGGAAACTACCGGCTAAATATTTGAACTTTATGATTTATTAACCTTTGACTGTCTGTAACCCTCGGCCTAATGACTTACTGGCATTTATACAGCATTTGTTGTATTTGTATCCAAATGCTAACTAGAAATATCTGATGTGACTGTTCATACAAAGTTTTTGTTGTGATTCCCTATGATAGGGAATGTTATTTGTAAAAAATTCCTTTTTTTCAATAAAATCTAAATTATTAAAAAAAAAACCAGCCTCTCCAGAGCCCCGATACCTGCAGATCAATTCCCCATCATTCCCTATGGGAATTGTTCATGGAGGTGCATAATGGCTGTGGGAGTGGGGCTTCTCCTGCCAGCCAGCTGGCTAGGGGAGGGGGGAAGCCTGTAAAACTGGGGGATCCCCCACTGGGACCTGGGGATTGGAAAGCCTAGTGGGGACAGGAAACCCAAACTTTTTTGAGACTTTCCTGGGATCTTTTCTAAAACATTGCAGTAAAGCTGGTTGGGGAAAGATTGCAAAAGAAAGACGAAAGAGTGTGGAAAAGATGCTATTGTAGGGAAGTGGAAAAGAAACTTGCTTCCCAATACTGACCAAACTTGGTTGAATGTCACAAGTGCAAGTAGAGTTGCCATCCAGTGACTGGCATCCAACAGGAAACTGGGAAACCAGGACATGGGAAGAAAATGTAGGAAAAAATTGCTGGCACAGTGATGCCATGACATCTTTTCATGCTGTTTTATGATTCAACTGAAATACCACAATTTTATCATAGTGGTTCCACTGAATCCTAGAGTGGCATGACATTACTTCCAGGTTTGCTCCAGATGTGATGTCATGGCATTACTGTGAGGATAATTTTTCCCCTACATTTCTCCCCTGTCAGTGGGTGGCGGGGGGTGGCGGGGAGGGAACCCAGCAACCCTGTTGGTAAGTGACCTGTTTATTATGGCTACAAAGAAATAATTGGGCAGTTGTAATGTAGCCAGCAGACGATTTTTCAGCAAGCTCAATAACACCAAGGATGTGTGTTTTGTTTTGGGGTGTCTTTGGGTTCTTGCCTGTATCCAGTAAGGCCTGCTTAACTTTTGGTTTAGGAACCATGATTGCTATAGTATACTTGTGATGAGGAAGCAATCTTCAGACACAGAGTACTGTTGTCACAGATTTCATATGCATCTTTTGTAACCCTACAGGTAGTATATTGGCTTAAGAAGCTTGGTTATTATTTCTGATGAGGAAGCTGATAATGTTTTATTTGAGATCACTGATCTGCCCTCGAAGATCAAATAGGAAATTATAGCTACACCACTTGTGAATCAGCAGTGTAAATACATCAACCATCCAGGGTTACTAGCTTTCAGGCGGGCCTTGTCTGAGGGCAGTCTGTGGGGTTAGTTTCCCAATTTGATAACTCTGCCATTTTCCTTGGCCTCAATACAGTTCTGTTCAGCCTATTTAATCACTCTTGTAAGTTTGCATTTCTTGTGGGGTTTTCTATTATTCCTTCCCTCCCCATCACTAACCATACATACACCTTTGCCTTTGATGATCTAGAATTGAGGTATATTTTACTGTTCCCATTAATGTTGATTTCCTCGCTTAGTTTAATTATTCCTGCTGTTTTCCTACATTTTCAGGGCTTTGGTTGCCATAACAACAAAATGTAGGGATTTTTTTTTAAAAAAATCTAAGACATATTTTCGTCAGCTTCTCTGACTCAGAAGGAAGCTGACGGATTTGACAAGGATTTTGGGGAGATGGGGTGGGAAATGAGATTGTCCAGGATAAAACTGATTGGCAGGGGGCTTTTGCAGAGCGGCCATTTGTTTTGTTTCAGATTTCCAGCCACAATTTTAAATAGTAAGCTGGTTTCTGATCTTGGATTTATAAAACACTATCTGTAATCTACAGAATGGCGAAAAACCTTGGAGTAGGCCTACCAAATCTGGCCTTTTGTGAAACAGCACCAGAATCACTGGATGCTAAGAAAATTCTAGTTCATTCTGAGCAATCTGCTGCTTTGTGGCAAATGTGGTTCAGTGGCCTTTGGTGTTTTAAAGGCACAGAGTGGCTCTCTCAGGACCCAAACCTGGAGATCCTAAAGGCCAGGGCTTCTTTTTCTGGAAAAAGAGATGCTGGAACTCTCAAGAGGGAAATGAAGGGGAAACACATGAGTGCCCCTTCATGAACATTTAAACATTTTTTGAGAATTTTGTTTCCACTAAGAGATTGTGGAACTCCATTCTGCCACATTCCCCAGAAAAAAAGCCCTATTAAAGGCCAAAGCCTAAAGAGGAAATGAGCTGTGAGGGTCCATGGCTCAGTGGCATAGCGTCTGTTTGGCAAGCAGAAGATTCAGTCTGTGGTATCTCCTGTTCAAAAAAGAATAATGTAATAGATGATGTGAAAGACCTCAGCCTGAAAACCTGAGAGCTGCTGCCATTCTAAGTAAACAGAACTGACCTTGATGAAGCAACAGGCAGCCTTGTGTGTTTGTGTGGGAGCTTGGTTGCATAAATTGGTATGAACTAACTAGCCAAACCTGGTCAAGTTCCTTCTCCATGGGAGACCACCAGGGTAGACAGAAGCACCTGGTTTCTGTTTGCCATCTTCCCTCCATGGATGGCAGGAACTCTGACCTCTTGCTGGATTTCCAGCTACCTGGAGAAACAAAAAATGCCCTGTCCCTTAATGGGATGTTATTTACTGGGTGGTATTATTTACCTCCATGCCATGAAAAGTTTCACCTGCCCATTTCTGTTAAAGGGATGAGCTTGTTTTCTACCCAGAGGACTGACAGACATGGCATAGAGGCCAAGGACTTGTTGCCTCCTCTTACTGGTTTTCTGAGGTTTACTGTCTCAAAATGTCATTGTGCCCTTCAATCACCATGGCTGGTGGCTAGCTTTGCCAACAGCCCTGGAAGGAAATGTTCTATCCTTTTAATAGAGGCTTAAAGTGTGGAAATGTATAATTAAACCTTTTTTATGGCATGGAAGTAGACAATATATCATGATAAATCACATCCCATTAAGACATTTTTCTCCTGGCCTGGTGATAACTCTTCTCACACCTCTTATTGACTTGTCTTCCATTAATATATCTAATCCCATGGACCAGGCCTGACCAAACTGTGACTCAGGAGCCACGTGTTGCTCTTTCACACACATTGTGTGGCTCTCAAAGCCCCCACCACCCCATTGGCTGGCTGGGAGAACACATTTAAAGTTACAGTTGCTTTATTTGCACCTCTCCCTCCCCCAATCTGTCTTCCTTTCCTCCCTCCCTCAAACATCTGATGTTTATTCTGTGTGGCTCTTGGGTTAAGCAAATGGCCACTCCTGCCCTGGACCATTCCTCACATTCATAAGAACATTTACACTTTTGCACTTGAAAAGGAATGAGCTGAGCTGACGGTTTAAAATTGCTACAAGGAGGACCTGATTCAGATTAGGCCTGCACCACAGTAGGAGCATAGAGATCACCTGGTCCTACTTTGGTGCAGGCCTGATCTGAATTGGGCTCTCCTTGCAGCAATTTTAAATGGTCAGCTCAGCTCTAAAATAGTGACAGCATCCATGAATTGGACCCATGGACTTGGTAACAGCTAGTTTGACCCTTAGATAGTTGTGTACACTGTATTTAGGTTGTTGAACTCGCTGATTATAAAGATCCCTTCCATTTCTAGCATGATCGGGAGCTGGTTCAGACAGTCATGTTGTATCACTTGATCATGACTCTTGGTTGAATATGTAAGCAATCTCCATTGAAAGGTGTTGTGTTCGAATTGACATTGAGTGTTATGAAAGTTTTCTTTGTGATGATTAATCTGTAATGATTCCTTTGTGCGTGATGTGAGTCACTTCTTCACTGCAATCAATGAGTGAGGAACATGGGTATGTGAATCAGCCCCATCACAGTGAAATCAGCACGGACAAATGGCCATCCTGAATTTTTTGCCTGACATACTAACTTTCTAGTTGCAGGGAATATTTCCCCCCCACAAGTATGCAAACTCCAGCTCCCATATCTGCAGATACTAATGTAATAACTGCCCAGGAGATGCAATTTGCTGATTGTATGTACAAGCCCTTAATACAAGGGGCAGGACTCATGATAGATTGCATTGATGAACAGTTGAATTGCAAATGGCTCTATTACTGCAAGAGCTCCGTGGTGCATAGTGTTAAAGCTGCAGTACAGCAGTCCTAAGCTCTGCTCACGACCTGAGTTCGATCCGCAGTGGAAGCTGGGTTTTCAGGTAGCCGGCTCCAGGTTGACTCAGCCTTCCATCCTTCCAAGGTCGGTAAAACAAGTACCCAGCTTGCTGGGGGAAAAGTGTAGATGACTGGGAAGGCAATGGCAAATCACCCTGTAAAAAGTCTGCCATGAAAGCAACGTCACCCCAGAGTCAGAAACAACTGGTGCTTGCACAGGAGACCTTTCCTTTCCTATTACTTCACCAGAGCAATTTATGCAATTGGGGTTTTGAGCAAGGAGAAGGCAATGCAGCTCTCAGTGATTGTGATAAAAGAGTGCAATATCCATTGTGGATGTGTAGACACAGCCCTTCCAGACTGTTTTTTCCTTACTTTTGCTTTTCTGAGCTTCTTCCTTTGATCCAACAAGGTTTGTCAGTTAAATGAAAATTATTCTTGGCAAAGCCATAAGCAGTGTTGCATATCTGCACCTCTTTAGCTACAGGGGCCTCCCAAAGCACTAAGAAATAAGGTAGGATGGATGTTTAAAACGGGAATTTCTATTTGGTACCAGCTGTTCTGCCACAAGCCAGCTGTGCTCCACTGCTGGCCCAGGTAGCTGCTCAGAAGGGTGGTATATATTAATCCATCACTAGGCATCTCAGACTGGGAACTTTAAAAGTAGGATCTAGGCCAGGATGTCAAACGTGCAGCCTGTGGGCCGGATAAGGACCTGGAGGGCTCCTGTGAGGCCCGTGAGCAAGTCTGTTTCCTTCTCCTGCTCTCTTGCTTCTTTCTTTGTCACAGCTTGCTTTGCCAGAATTTCTCAATTGCACAGAAACTACAGAGCAAAGCCTCTATTTTCCCCATTGGCTGAGGTTCTAGGGGAGGAAGGGGGAGTTCGACACCCCTTATGCTTCACTGGCAAAGAGAGAGGGAAGGGGGAGGCTGCTTCCAGAACATGTAAAAGGCAAATTAGGTTTCTTTAAGGCTAGTTTAAGCTCTACTGGGCAAAAAGCAGGTCTGTACAGCAGCCCAGCAGAAGTTTGCTGTAGGCAGAGTGCCACCGATAAAGGGAGCTGGTCAAGATAATGACCCTGAAACAGTACAGATGCCTTCATTATCAAGGGAAGAATTATTATAATGTTGAAGTCAAACCCTAAACACTCTTTTATGATGCAGAATAGAATCTCTATAAGGCTTGAGCACAGAGGTTGTCCTAGAAAAGGCAAATACCTGTTAAGAAACTTGTTAACACAATTAGATAGTGTCACTATGATCACCAAGATTGGAATCCCCTGAGTGAATTCAAAGGGAGGGTACAAAACTGCTGGGCCTTTGTTCAGTATGCCTTTAGGAAAGTTAGGATGTTTGGCCCTGTAGAGATTGGGCAGTCAGATTAGTTAAAACATTTAATATACTATACATCAAAGGCCCCCAATCTCACTGAGCCTGTGGGCACTGTCAGCATTTTGAGGAGGGGAAGTGGGCATCGCTTTAAAATGGCCTCATGGTAGCCAATCACAAAACGTTGCCAGCTTGGAAGCCAAGCATCCTCTTGCTATGGAAGCAACCATTTCCAAATGGGTGCAAAGGCATACAGGCAGAACTTTTTTTGTAGCAGAAATTCCTTTGCATATTAGGCCACATACCCCTGATGCAGCCAATCCTCCAAGAGCTTACAGGGCCCTTAGTACAAGGCCTACTGTAAGCCCCAGGAGGATTGGCTACATCAGGGGTGTGTGGTCTAATATGCAAAGGAGTTCCTTCTACAAAAAAGCCCTGTCTCTTGGGTTCTTCTGAAGCACCTCCTGCTCCGGTGAGATGAAAGAAACCCAGGATTGGCTGTTTGCTTTGGACGAGTGGTGCTTTAGGGGAAGCAGCAAACAGATGCCAAGAAATTTATCAGCAGGCACAGCATTGGGGACCAGTTTGTACAACAGATGTGATGGAGACTTGAGGCAGACGGCCTCTCTGACCTGGAGTGACTGCAACTGCATTAATGCAGATTCTGTGACTCACGTGTCTCATTGAAATATGGCTAACCAGAATGAAAATTCTCTAGGTATTGTGCGATTGGGGCACTGATGCTGTCAATAAATGGATGTGTCACTTCCTGCCCATGCAAGGATACATCCCCACAAAGATTAGCCCAGTTGTGTTTGAAGAATATGTCAAGTGGGGAATGTATGACATGTCAGGCTGGTTCAATCCCGTGCAGGGCTTTTTTTGTAGCAGGAACTCCTTTGCACATTAGACCACATGCCCATGATGTAGCCAATCCTCCTGGAGCTTACAGTAGCCCCTGTACTAGGAACCCTGTAAGCTCCTGTGCATCTTGTGTCTGTTCTATTCATTATGTAAGGATGCTTCTGAAAGCAACATGAATCCTGGCAGGGAGCAAAGATGTGCATGTGGGTGCATGCATACCATCACCTTCCTACCAGGTAGAGAATTGTGGAGATTATGTCTCTATGATGTAAGTACAGTCAGTTAGAATTGCTCCCTCAGCGCTTTGGAAAAGGAAGCTGCCAGTGCGGAGTGTTCTGCTTTCTGAATATGAATCACTTTCAGTGGTGCCGTCAGTTGGGATATTTAGGTGCAATTAGCATTAATCGGCCCGTTTGCTGGCAGCTTGAGAATTCTAGATGGTCCATCACGTACAGAAGTACTTGAAAGAGGGCAGAGCATATATGTGCTTAGGGAAGTGTGGGTGTGCACAGATGCCTGCCTCCTTGGTTGCTGCTGTGGAAGCAATGGGAGGCAACAGAGAGGGCTGCCAGATTTGGCTGGGACACATTGGCCCAGACAAATTAATGCTGGCTGGGAAACAGGGAACGTTTTTCTGCTCATCTGCAGGTTTTGCTTTGTAAGCTATCTTTTCCTTTTTTGAGCACAGGATCTTTTGGGTTACATAAATGCCATTTGAATGGTGGCTGCATTTGCAGACTCTGTGCTGCTGTTGTATGCCTGCACCATGATGCGCCCTTGTTTCTCATCGGCCCTTATTCCACTGCACCCTCACCTTGTCACGTCCCACCATCGTTCAATTCCTTTGTGCAAGTTTCTGGCTCTATCTTGTGTGGTCTCCCAAGGAGCCTAGACCAGCTATGGAACTCAGATATGCTACCCCCTAGCCCTAACACTACCGGGGTGGTTACTCAAGGGCAAAAGAATCTACCACCCTCCTCTCCAGTGCATGCTTATTGGGTATTAAGTGATTGTATTAAGTGAGAAAATGGAAATTGCTTAAGATTAACCAATAGAAAATACAAGGATGAGAGCCTGTCAAGCCAATTCTTCTCAAGCCAATGATGTAGTGCTTAAGGTGTCAGGTTAGGATCAATCTCCAATGTCTATTCTGGCATGAAAGCTCATTCCGTAACCCTGGGGTGTCATTCTCTTTCAGCTTGACCTACATCACAGGGTTGTTGTGAGGATAAAATTGAGGAGTGGGGAATGATCTAGCACCCTGAGCTCCTAAGTGAAAGGAGGAACTAAAAGTGTACTAAAGGAATAATTTCTTGAAATTATGCTCTTTTGGGGGGCAAGGACTTCAGTATTGCTACCAACTTGCCTGTTCTGTACTATGCACAGTTGCTCCTCCCTTCTTATTTGTTGATTTTTCTCTTCCCCTTTGCCCTTCTATTGTTGTACTGAAAAGGTCATTCACTGTTGTTTTATTTTTGATGCAATGTGGGCTTTGCCACTCTGTTACCATTTCTTTGGCATTGCACCCATTCTTGTGACTGCCTCAATGCTCATGCCTCAACCACATCCTAGTTCAACTGGCATTCTGAACCTCTTCCCAAGAGGAACAGAGCTGAACTTGACATACATTTAGAAACTTGTATGGTCAGGCAGTAAACCTGGGCACCATAGCAAAAATTGCCATTTGGTTTGGCCTTGACAGTATGGTGGGCATGGATGCTGGTCCAATTGTGTTTCTGCTGAATAAGGATCCCATGGGCATTTCTGTAGCAACAGACATGCTATGAAAGCAACATCATGTGCAGCTGGAATGGAGTGCCATCATTCCTTTTGCCTGACCAGGCCATAGGTAGGTCCTGTGTGGAAACGGATGGGAGGAGCCAATAAGAGAGGTGTGGGTGGTGGTGGGGCCAGACAGGCACACCTGTTAATCTTACTCCAGCCACCTGTAACTCTGCAGGCAGCCTTACCTAACAGGCTTTCCTTCCCTAATTACCCTGATGATCCCATGGCAGGTGGGGGATTTGAGCATATTAGCTGCATGAGCAGCTAAGCCGCCAGATGTTGGGTCTTCCCAGCTGTTACTCCTATGACCTTGGCCATGGGGGCCACCGGAAGACGCCAACCAGAACGGGCGTATTCACCCCATGGTAGGTAACTCCCCCCACCCCCCAGCACCGGAAGGACTGGTGAAGTTCAGACAGGCCCCGATTTGAGAAAGGCCCGCCCAGTGTTGCGCCTGATGAATGGCTCAGGGAGGCGATCAGCGCCTCGGAGGTTTTTGCTTGCAGTCGGCGATTCCGTGCGATCCAGTCCGGGATTTCCAAGTGTCCCTGCAGAAATTCCTCACTTCTTGGCTTGTGTATTTTCAATGTGATAACTCTCAGGATCTCTCCTCCCGCCCCTTTTCTCTCTCTCCTCTTTCCCTCTCCCTCCCTCTTTCTATATTTCGGGTCTGTGGAATGCAGCAAGTGCTCGTGGCGCAGGGAGGGCTCCTTTTTTCCTAGGAGCCGCTTTTGCTGCTGACACCGCTTGGCTTTGATTTCCACGCTTGCACCCACCCACCACCTTGATCTCGCTCTCCGTCGCTCTCTCGCTTTCTTTTCCTGCATTTCTGCTCGCCACCAGCTGCTGCTTTTTGCCGCCAAGCTACCCAACGCGTGCACATACCCTTCCTCTCCCCCCCCAAAGGAAAAGCCCAACCCCCCCGCTCTGAAGTAAATGGGGGGACCGGACGAAGGAAGGCATTACTGCAAAGGAAAATAGGCAGGAGGTTTCCTGGCCTCATCCTCTGCACGGGCGGCTGGCAACAAGCCGAAGGCAAAAAAAAAAAAAGAGAGAGGGGGGACCTGTCGGATGGGCTGCGAATGACAAGACCCGGAGGGGCAGCGTGAGAGACCCTGGCAGCTCGCCAGGACTCTGAGGTCTGCACCGAGGGGCTATCAGGGTTGCGGCAACACCGCAAAAGAGGATTTGCTTGCAGCGAAGCCGAGGTTTTTTTCCCCCCTTCCTCCTCCCGCTCCCCCTCGCTCGCCCGCCTCCTTTTCTTTCCATGCTCCTCCGGCTCGTCTGCATGGGAACAGCCATCCTGCGCCCTCTGCCACGCGGAAGCCTTTTCTGCCTTGTGGGAGGAACAGCGTGCCCCTAGGCTTGGAGGCTGAAGGGGACCGCCAGCTGCCCTCCCTCCCTCGGTGGCAGGTGGCTGGCTTCAAAGATGCTCACCTTCGCGCCGGCAGCTGGTCTGCAGAGGAGCAGGTAAGCCCCCGCCTCCCTCCTCCTCCCCGGACCGCCTTCAGGAGTCGGCGACTGGGAGATGCCCAGGCGGCTCCTGCCACATTCCTTGGGAGCTGCCCTTTGTGCATGGACATAGCAGGGCGGCCGTTAGGGCTCCTGCCGGCGGCGTCTGGTGCCATCCCGAAGGGGGTGGCGGGGGCGGTTTCAGCAGAGGGGACCGTCTGGCAGATGTTGGCTCGTGCTGTGGCTGCCACCGCCATCCGTTCCCCCAGGCACTCATGAGCAGAGGAGCCACCTTGCAGCGCAGGACGACCTACCTGATCTCCCTGACCCTTGTCAAGCTCGAGTCGGTGCAGCAGCAGCAAGGGCAGCAGCAGGAAGACGAGAAGGCGGGGGTGGGAGATGAAGCCCCCCATGCCGACAGCAGAGAGGGTCAGTCCCAAGACACCAGCCCTCAGGCCCCGCCAGCCGCAGACCATGCCGGGGTGAAGGGCCACAAGGAAGCTGAGGAGGCGGCCAAGCACAAGAGGCAGGAGCGGATCTTCCACCGGCAGGATGCTCTCTGGATCAGCACCAGCAGTGCCGGCACTCCGGATTACCTGCTGCAATTGTCACCCAGCAGTCCTGGGGCACCTGGTCCTTCCCTATCCCCCGACAGCACCGGGCGGGCTGCTGGTTCCCTTTGGACATCGCCCACTGGCAACAGCCAGGGCACATTTTGGGATGCAAAGGTGGGGTCTGCAGCAGGCCCTAAGGCCAAAGCCTCTGTGAGCATAGAGGCGCCCCCCATTGCACCAAAGCCTGAAGTGCTGGGGCCTTCGGTACCTCCAGCGGTGCCCCCCAAGCCTGAGCCATCTGTGCCCTCTGCCACACCGGCAGTGCCCCCCAAGCCTGAGGCTACCATACCCTTTCTGACTTCAGCAGTGGCCTCCAAGACTGAGCCAGCTGTGCCCTTTGTAGCTCCACCTGTGCCCCCCAAACCTGAGCCAACGGTGCCCTCTGTAGCCCCGACTCTCCCACCGAAACCTGAGCCGGCGATTCCCTGCATAACTCCAACAATCCCCCCCAAACCGGAGTTTCCTGCAGCCACCTTTCTTCCACTTGTGGCTCCCAAACCCGAGGCCATCATCCCCTCTGCCTCTCCAGCCGTGACTGCCAAGCCTGAAGTAACTGCGGTTCCAGCAGCTCCAGCTGTGGCCCCGAAGCCCAAAGCCATTTTAGTTCCAGTCCTTCCCACCATTCCACCAAAGCCAGAAGTGACTCCAGTCCCCAAGGCGGGGCTGAAGGAAACCTTGGAGGTGCCTGGAGATGAGTTGCCAGCTCCCCCACCCACCACTGCCAGCTGCTCCTCCAGTGCCGCGGCACCGGGACGCCGGATGTTGGTGAGCCACGCCAGTTGGGGTGGCCCGGAACCTGGGACAACAGAGCTGACTTTGGGCCGAGTGGGAGGCTCTTCTTTTTCCCACTCGGGAGCTTCTTCTCCTCACCCGGCTGCTGGGAATCGGCGTCTTCGCCTGGCCACAAACAAGCCCTTCAAAACGGTCACCACTAGTGGGGTCAAGATGGGTGGGGAGCCAAAGGCCAGCAAAGGAGGACACAAAGGGGGCACCCCCAACCGCTTGTCATGGCCGGAGAGCGAAGTGAAAGGCCGCATGAAGGTAGCTGTCAAGGGTAGCGGGGAAACGGTCCCCAGAGGGGGAACCCGGGCTAAGCTATCCCCTCACAAAAACAAAAGCAAGACTCTGGACAACAGTGACCTCAACCACGGTCCAGCCAGCCTGGTCTCTTCTGGCTCCTGTTCTTCAGAGGCAGCTGTGGGCCTGAAGAGAGGCCGGGAAGGTGGTCGGTCCTCTACCCGTGACCGTAAGATGCTAAAGTTCATCAGCGGCATCTTCACCAAGAGTCCTGCTTCCACGCCTACTCACCCTGGACCAGGTTGGAGTCTGAGCCACAAAGAGCTGCTCAGCGTTGAACTGACCAAGGGAGAGTTGCCCAGTGAGTATAGGAGCCTGAGAGGCCTTGATTTCTTTATTTGAGTGGAAGGCATGAACTGGGGCTGAACGCCGGCAAATGCAGATGTGGGTGGGATTTGGGAGAAGAGGAAGGGGATCCTTATGGGTGACTGGAAGAAAGCTTGTTATGGGGAGCTGTAATGAAAGGTAATTTCTGCTGTCTTGTGTTGCTACCCGTGAGGGCTTTTCCTCAGTTTCTTTGGCTGTGGATTCCTTGGCATGTGACCTCTAGCTCACCTCTTCTGTCCTCTGCACTTTACAGATTTCATACAGAACATTCACTGATATGATTTGGAAGGGGGGCTTTTGGGATCCTTGGATGGACCTTGTGAAAAAAAAAACCCTGAATTTTTCTGGGGAGGGAAGATTCTGGACTCCCTAGCCTTGTTTCCAAGGTGATGGTAGATGATAGCCACCCGTGAATCTGTAGTCAAACTGGAGGTGTTGTGGGGGAGCACAGCTTCTTGATCCCATATGTGTGCTGTAGCAACCGAAGGAGCCTTTTTTAGGAAGGGGTGTGTCTGTGTGATGGATTCTTTGATAAATGGCCCTGGTATCGTTTATCTAGGCCCAGTACAAACTTCTTACACAAGCCTTTCAAGATCCATGGATGAGGGGGAAAGCCTCTCTTATATTTCTGTAATGGCATAAATAGACTGTGGCTTGGTAGTAGGTTTGTAGGCCTGCCTAATTTCTCTCTATCCTCCCAAACCTGTTAAGAGTGTTGCCTGTATTCTCTCCTCCACCCCATGTTTGGACCCTGCCCCCCATGGTAACTTGGGATGATACTCATAGGCAGGGCTTTTTGTGTAGAAAAAGCCCAGCAGGAACTCGTTTGCATATTAGGTCACACCTCCTGACATCACCATTGTTTCGCACGGTGCTTTTTGTGTAGAAAAAGCCCAGCAGAAACTTATTTACATATTAGGCCTCACCCCTGACACCAAGCCAGTCAGAACTGTGTTCCTGTGCATTCCTGTTCAAAACCCCCCCCCAACCCTGCTCATAGGGCAAGAAGGATGTTTTTTCCAGTGAGATTTTCCACGTGTCATAGGAGACCATCTCTAGATGTTCCTCAGGTCTGAAGCTGGCTTGGAATGGTTTGCACTACAGAAGAGGTCAGATATAATTCCAGAAGGCAAACCCCAGCTTTGCCCTTGGAGATGCAACATCACTCCCCTCCCAGCCCTCTACTATGCATTCTGTGCTGAAAGCATCCTACAGTGACAAGAAGATGAGGGTGATGATTAGGGGATTGCCTATGAGATGCTCTGCTTGTTAGGAGGGATGCAGTGCCCAGCTTGGCCTGCTTCAGGGGTCTTTTTCTCTCTCCCCATCCTTTGTAGCATGATGGACCCTGCCGAGCCAGAAACGGCAAGCACCAAAATGGGATAATAATTTATCTCTGCAGCAAATAGTCCTCTTGTTCATTGTGCTGAACAAGAAGTCTGCTGATTTTACAGGTTGCTTCATGAGTATTGCATGGGAAGCAGGGGAGGGAGGGAGGGAGGGAAGGAAGGAAAGAATGAATGAATGCATAGGGTTCTGGAAAGGAGATAATTAAGTGAAGATGCTGACAGATCTATTTGACAGTGAATGGTAAATGCTTTTCTCTTATCCACCAGGCAAAGATTATTGGCGCCCATTGAAATTTAGCATGCAATAACATTGAAATAGAAGGAAGTCTGGTTTGGTATTTTTTTAAAAAAATTCCCCGCTAATTATACCAAGAAGATGTGAACAGTAAGAAGCTGCTGTGGAACGTTTTATTTACTTATAGCCTTCATTTCTCCCCAGTGGAGACCCAAAATGGCTTGCTACATCGTTCTCCCCTTCTCAGTTTTATCCTCAGCACAACACCCCTGTGAGGTAGGTTAGTCTGAAAGAGAGAGGCTGTCCCAAGGTCACCCTGTGTACTGTTGCAGGAGTCCCCAATAGAGTCTAGGTTACTGTGCAGTGAGGGCTGTCTCCTGTGTTTGCATACCAGTGATGCGGGCTTTCTGGGAGATTTTTCATGAAAATTTTCTGGTTCAAATGTAAATATTTAAATTTTGCTAACATAAATAATATTAGCAAAGGCAAGCAAATACTCTATGTAAAAGCATGGACCATGTATAAGCACTGCCATTCTTTCACACTTCATGCCCCATATTTAGCTCCTCTAACATGTTTGATTTACAGTATAGGAGCTCTCTGTCTATAGACAGGGGTCATTTTGCAGAAAAAGAGGTACTGGAGCTCATTAGCACCACTCATTTGCATATGCCAGACACCCCTGACATCACTGGAAGGTGTACTAAATTAGATCAGCTCAGCATCTACCTTAAAATGATTCTTGAATTATAATTGTCATAAAAAAGCCTTACTCCCGTCATACTTTTTAAATTACTTTCCCCTACATGGCCACAGTGGCATGAGGAAGATTCCATCTGTCTGCTTTACATGTTTTGGTTCTTTTCCTATTTTTAGTGGAGAAAAATATTAGAAAGTTTGTCATATCTTAAGAGTTCAGCAAAATTCTCACAGGAGGATTGAACAATGGAACCCAGAAGCAAGTATTTGGGGGGGGGGGGGGGAGAAACAGCACAATAAAATTTAGAGCAGGGATGTCAAACTCTTTTCTTATGAGGGCTGGATCTTGACCTTGTCGGGCTAGGCCATGTGTGTCATAAAATGTAATGCCAGGTACAGGAGATAGAAACTTTATAAAGAATACAGACAAACACACACAGACAGCCTAATCCACTTCACTAGCTTGTTGAATCTCAGACAACAGAAGGAAGAGAGGATTGGCTCAGTAGCTCTGCTGTGCGATTGAGAGAACCTGGCAAAGCAAGCTCTCCTTTCCTCACTTCCTCCCCAAGGGAGAGGAGCTTTGCTCTGTTGTTTCTGTGCAATTGAGCAAGTCTGGCAAAGCAAGTTGCGGTGCAGAAGGAAGCAAGAGAGAGGGAGGAGGAAGCAGACGACAGTGAGTCGCTCGTGGGCCTGATAGGAACCCTCCGGGGGCCTGATTCAGCCCCCGGGCCCCATTTTTGACACCCCTGATTTAGAGGTTCCAGAGCTCTGCTCCTGTGAGCTCCTGCCCAAAACGAGGCCTGACTGTAGATAAATAGCTAATTTGAATCCAGTGGCTCCTTGGAGACCAGCAAGATTTTGGGGAATATGAGCTTTCAAGCATCAAAGTTCCCTTCATCAGATACCAAAGGGAGCTTTAATTCTTGGAAACTAATACCCCCCAAATCTCTGAAGTGCTCTTGGACTCGAATCTAGCTATCCTACTGCAGACCAACGCAGCTACCATCTGAAACTAATAGAGACCATATTTAGATATGTGGGGCTGAAAACTTTCAATGGAAATGTTTCTGTCCATATCACAAGTTCACACATGCATCAAAGTTCCTGTAGAGTCTGGATACCTGAGCATCTTGGCTCTGTTTCTCTGTTCCCTTCTACTTAAAACAACAGTAAATCAAGTTTCTAGACCTTATGGTTGTCGAGGTGCATTGTGAAATGTGCAAGTAGTGTCCTCAGAAGTCTACAGATGGCAAAGCTGCCTGTAGAACAAAATCTGGTGACCCTTTTATTAGAACCAACAAGATTGACACAAAACATTGTGCAGGCTTAGGAGTTCACCAGAAGCGTTCACCAGGTTGGATGTTACAACATTTCAAAAGATAGAGAGGTGGGAAGCACATGTTTCCCAGTTCCATTCTTCTCATTACTCCTGTGTCCCCATTCAAAAGTGCATATAAGCAAGAGTGAGTCTAGATAAAATAGGAACATGTGCATAAATTAATGTGTGATTTCCCCTTGTCGTCTAATTTAAAAAAAAAAAATGCAAAAAACCCCCCTGGCTTGGACAATAGTTTTTGCAAATGGATAATGAGAAGGTTGTGGTAACTCCGGTTAGAGCCTGTAGCTTCATGCCTTAGGAGGTATTATCCAGTTTTCTTGGACATTGTCATAGGCTGTCTAAGAACGGACATTTCCTGGTGTCTTTTAAACCTCCTTCTGCCTTGCTGCTCTCAAGACCAGAATACAAGCTAAGTGGTTCATCAGCATATCAAAGTCTAGCACTCTTGGTGGCGGGTGGCTTGAAAGGCCCTCAGAGTGGCTGTGCTTCTCCACAGTGAAAGGTCAGTTGCAATGGAAAGTGAGAGTAAAAGGTATGTTTTATATAGTAGGGGTGACCACCTTCTCATTAGTTCTTCTAGCTGTACAGTTAGAATGAGACACCCAAGCAGTTTGGGAAGTTAATGTGAAGAGCTGGTCTTTCTTCTGCAGGGCTGTGTCTACAGTCCCTCATTGATAAGCAGTTTCTAGTATTGTCAATTGACTTCTCAGTTCAGGAGGTCTCCTAGACGAGAGAGCTCAGCATGGTCCATCCTCTGTAACTGGGTGGCCAAACTGTGGCTCAGGAGCCACATGTGGATCTTTCCCACATATTGTATGGCTCTTGAAGGCCCTACCACTCTATTGGCCATTTTGGAACAGACATTCGTCTCTTTAAATCTCTTCTCCAAGACAAACCAGCCAGCAGCTTGGAGAATGCATTTAAAGTTCAAGTTGCTTTCTTTTCACCTCTCTCCACCTATTCCCTCCCTCGCAGCTCTTGAGCCTCTGACATTCATGTGTTGCAGCTCTCAAACATCTGATGTTTATTCTATGTGGCTCTTACGTTAAGCAAGTTTGGCCACCCCTGCTCTTGTAAGCACATGAGAAGTTCCCTATTTGCTGGGAACACTGGGAACTGAAGTCCTACATAGAGGGCTCATGATCTCTTTAACAGAATTCTAAACACCTTCACTAAAGTTCTCAAGATTCTTCAGGGAGAAACCAAGATGGCATATAATAATTGTATAGAATCAACGTATTGTGCATGCAAAGTGGTTTCTGCAACGTAAGAGGATATTAAGAACATTAGAACATAAAAGAAGCCATGTTGGATCAGGCCAATGGCCCATCCAGTCCAACATTCTGTGTCACACAGTGGCCAGTGTGTGTGTGTGTGTGTGTATGTGTATATATATATATATACACACGCATACACACACACACACACACACATATATATATACACACATACTGTGGCTAATAGCCACTGATGGACCTCTGCTCCATATTTTTATCCAATCCCCTCTTAAAGCTGGCTATGCTTGTAGCCGCCACCACCTCCTGTGGCAGTGAATTCCACATGTTAATCACCCTTTGGGTGAAGAAGTACTTCCTTTTATCCGTTTTAACCTGACTGCTCAGCAATTTCATTGAATGCCCACGAGTTCTTGTATTGTGAGAAAGGGAGAAAAGTACTTCTTTTTCTACTTTCTCCATTCCATGCATAATCTTGTAAACCTCTATGATGTCACCCCGCAGTCAACATTTCTCCAAGCTAAACAGCCCCAAGCATTTTAAACTTTCTTCATAGGGAAAGTGTTCCAAACCTTTAATCATTCTAGTTGCCCTTTTCTGGACATTTTCCAGTGCTATAATATCCTTTTTGAGGTGCGGTGACCAGAATTGTACACAGTATTACATGAGACCGCACCATCGATTTATACAGGGGCATTATGATAATGGCTGATTTGTTTTAAATTCCCTTCCTAATAATTCCCAGAATGGCGTTGGCCTTTTTTATTGCAATCGTACACTGTCTTGACATTTTCAGTGAGATCCCAAGATCTCTCTCTTGGTCAGTCTCTGCCAGTTCACAACCCATCAACTTGTATTTGTAGCTGGGATTCTTGGCCCCAATGTGCATTACTTTGCACTTGGCCACATTGAACCTCATCTGCCACGTTGACGCCCACTCACCCAGCCTCAACAGACCCCTTTGGAGTGCCTCACAATCCTCTCTGGTTCTCACCACTCTGAACAATTTAGTCTCATCTGCAAACTTGGCCACTCCACTGCTTACTCCCAGCTCCAGATCATTAATGAAAAAGTTAAAGAGCATGGGACCCAGTATTGAGTCCTGCGGCACCCCACTGCTTACCGTCCTCCACTGCCCATTTATACTCACTCTCTGCTTCCTATTAATTAGCCAGTTTTTGATCCACAAGAGGACCTGTCCTTTTACTCCATGACTCTTGAGCTTACTAAGGAGCCTTTGATGAGGAACTTTATCAAAAGCTTTCTGGAAGTCAAGGTAAATGTGTATTGGGTCCCCATTGTCCACATGTTTGTTCACCCTTTCAAAGAACTGTAACAGGTTAGTGAGGCAAGATCTTCCCTTACAGAACCCATGCTGAGTATTCCTCAATAACTTGCGTTCATCAGTGTGCCTACTCATTCTGTCTTTGATAATGGTTTCTACCAACTTTCCCGGAATTGAAATCAGACTGACTGGCCTGTAATTTCCGGGATCTCCTCTGGAACCCTTTTTAAAGATGGGGGATGACATTTGCTACCTTCCAGGCCTCAGGAATGGAGGCAGATTTCAGTTAAAGATTATATATTTTTGTCAGGAGATCCACAAGTTCAACTTTGAGTTCTTTCAGAACTCTTGGATGTATGCCATCCAGACCTGGTGACATTGGTTTTTAATTCATCAATCAGTTGTAGGACCTCCTCTCTTGTCACCTCAATTTGACTCAGGTCTTTCAACACCCCTTCCAAAATTAGTGGTTCTGGAGCAGGCAAACACTTCTCATCTTCCACAGTGAAGACTGAGAAAAAAATGCATTCAGTTTCTCAGCCATTTCCCTATCCTCCTTCAGTAATCCCTGGTCATCCAAGGGCCCCACTGCCTCCCTGGCTGGTTTCCTGCTTCTAATATATTTGAAGAAATTTTTATTGTTGATCTTTATGTCAGACTATATTGTTGTCAGATTCTCATGGTGAGTTTTCATCAAGAAACCAAAATTCCATCCAACTAGTCCTGTAAACCAGGAGCCAGTCGCTTTTCCGTTATACCTGTTCCTGATAAGTCACGTGCCTTCTACTTTTTGAGAATGCCATTTTGAAAAAATATTAGAGGCTTTCAAGGGTCAGCTCTCCCTCTAGGGTACCTAGGGGCATCCTTCACCACTGGACAACAAGGGCAGCTGCCCCAGGCTTGCCAACAGCCCCACCTGCTAAGTGGAAGATGGAAAACGATTACAAGCTGGCTTCTGCCATCAGTTGCATCTGGGATGTGGACAGCTGACTTCTAGTGGCAGCGGTGGCTCCTGCCCAGTTTGCCCATGGCAGGGGCTATTCTGTGCCTAGGCTTGATGGGTGAATGCAGCAGTTATTCTGGAAAGAAAGCAATCCTGGAAACTATTCTAGACTTTTGCCCAGGCCCCAGAATCACTAAGACCACCCAGGAGGATACCTAGAAGTGGATTGGGATGGCAGTGGATGCATCTTCTCTCTAGGGGCTTATGTGTGTATTGATATATGTGTGAATTAATGCTAAGGTGCCCGATCTGCCATTTTGATATGCCACAGCTGCCATGGAACACAGAGCAGCTCTTCATTACTTTTCTAAGTTTAGGCTGGTGAAAATCTGGTCATGTGTCTAAATGGGAGACCACTGCTCGTGGAGCTTGTAGCAGGATCTCTGGCTTGCCAACCCCGTGTTGAGAGATTCTTGGAGATTTGGGGATGTACCCTGGGAAGGGCAGAGTTTGGGGATGTGGCATCATAAAGTCTACTCTCTGAAACAGCCATTTCCTCCAGGAGATCTAATCTCTGTAGTTTTGAGATCAGTTGTCATTCAGGGAGATTCCTAGGACTCACCTGGAGGTGGACAACTGTTCTTGAGAGCATGTAAGTATTTTGAACTATTGTAGGAAAGCTATGTGTTTTCCCTATCCAGTATATCTTTAACCAGAGGAACAAACACTGTTTTATTTTGTTTTAACCATAAAAAGACAGGCAAATAGAGTATCTGAAGACAGAAAACTGCAGGGGGGAGATTAGTGTCTTCAGCAATATATAACCAATCGTAGTAAAGTGCAGATGAGGCTCTAGCACTTTATCTTGGTGATGAAAATAGTAGGGTTTTGAGCATGTTCTCACTCTTGTTGGCCCTACCATGGAAACATCCACATAGACATTGTTGGAAAGCTTGCAGATTCCGAAGCATGCATGTATGATTCTGCTATTGGTACTGCAATGATGTTTATGCTAGCTCTCACTAGAGAAGAGAGTGAACACAGTATTAGTAACCACTGCTAATTTTGAGCCCCTTCCTGTCCATAAAGGCGGGCCGGAGCACAAGGATGCCTTTTTCTTTGACGGTCTCTTGCCATTGTTCTGGTTTACCATTACAGTAGCCTGGCCGAAATAACCCAGGCTAGCCTGATCTCATCTGATCTCAGAAATTTAGCAAGGTTGGGCCTGGTTAATCTTTGGATGGGAGACCGCCAAGGAAATCCAGTGTTGCTATGGAGAGTCAGGCAGTGGCAAACCAGCTCTGAACATCTCTTGTCTTGAAAACCCTATGGAGTCACCATAAGTCAACTGGAACTTGGCAGTGCTTTTCACCACCAACATTACAATAGTAGAGGGGGCCAATGTGAACAAGGCCATTTCTGAGGATCCGATATACATGAAGTAGATTTCATCTAGGCTTGGGATGAGGTCCATACAGTTCAAATTAGGATTTGGTTTTATATATTTACTTACTTACTTCATATATACCCTGCCTGTCTCCCCAAAGCAGTATGCACTGGTCTCTCCTCCCTTTTATCATCACAACAACCTGTAAAGTAGGTTAGGCTGAGAGTGTGTGATTGGCCCAAGGCCATCCTGCAAGCTTCCATGGCAGAGTGGGGAACTGAACCTGGTTCTCACAGATCCTATTCTGATGCTGTAACCATGATTTTACTCTAGCTAAAGAGCGCATTAGGTGGCCTTCATTTAGGCTGGGTGGGTCAGCAAGCTGTAATTACAAAACAGCTGAACTGTTTCAAAGATCAAAGCAAGTGATCAACAGAGCCAGTGCAAGAGAGTCTATTTGCATAACTAAAATGGTGGAGCCTAACCATTTTAATTTAATGGTGGATAATTGATGTTGATTAATAATCCATAAAATTTCTACAGTCGAAACTCTTGCTATCATGAGTCCTTTATTAGGAAGTGGCGCACACAAGGTCTACTGTAGGTAATAAACATACACAGAAGCACTTAGCACTGTTGTTTTAGTGCATGGCGTAATTCTTGTGTGTAGTTGGCACTTGGATAACTAGTCACTGTTCACCTCTATCATTTCCCTTTCTGTTAAGCCTCTCTAAGAAGCCCTTTAGTCCCATAATATTTGGCAGCTGTTCCCTCCATGTACTAGTTATTGTAGCATTCCACCTACCCAGCCAATATACTGTAGCTTAAAGTTTTCATTTTTTTTTTTACAGGGCCAGAATTGCTTCCATATTGGGCCACGCGGCTCTAGAGCTATCAGATCTCCTAAATTAGGCTGAGATAATTGTAGATTCATCTCACAGTGGAGTGTCTGCCATATTTTTGGACTTGCAGGTAGACCTAAGTGAGAAATGGCTTAAAACTTTAATATGAGCAGCAGCTGACTGTGCAGTCCTAAGCAGGGTTACATCAGTCTAAATCCCTTGAGGTCAGTGGGTTTAGAAGGTTATAATTCTGTTTAGGATGAAATGTTTTATACAGTGGATCTGTAAGCTTTACTGTAGAACAAGCTAAGGTTGCGTGATTTTAGGGCAAGCCCACAAATTACCAATTCTGCAGCTCCATGATATATACCAGAATGTCTTTAAATTTTAAATTCTGTCACTAAAAGCTGTGAGGATAAAAAGTGTTTTGGAGCATTATGCCTCACCCTAAGTTTCTTGACAGGAAGGATAATGATAGTTAAGTAGTAGAGCACAGGCTTTGCATGGTGAAAGTCCCAAGTTCAACCTTTAGCATTTGCAGGTAAAAAAGAATCTTGAATTTGCAGGGATGGATGATGTCTGAGCCCTTGGAGTTGATGAAATGAGCAGAATGCGCCAGTGGCCAGATTCTTATAATTCAAGTAGTCTTGGCTTTTGTAGCCTGAATGTATGGCTGTCAAACCCTGCTTGGGAAATTCCTGGATATTTGGTGCTGGAGCTGGGGAAGGTAGGGTTTGATGAGAGAATCTCAGCAGGTTATAATTCCATGCAATCCCTCCTCCAAAACAGTCATTTTCTGATCTTAAGATCAGTTGTAATTCTGGGAGCGCTCCAGCCACTGCCTAGAGCAGGGGTGGCCAAACTTGCTTATCATAAGAGCCACATAGAATAAATGTCACATGTTTGAGAGCCACAAGACAGGAAAGGAAGCAAGGAGGGGAAGAGGGTGGTAAGAAAGGTGGAAAGAAAGTAAATGGATGGGGAGGGGGGAAGAAAGCAACTTTAATTTTAAATGCCTTCTCCAAGCCAGCTGATGGGATGGTGGGGGCTTTGAGAGCTACATAGTATGTGTGAAAGAGCCACATGTGGGTCCTGAGCCAGTTTGGCCACCCCTGGTCTAGAGGTTGGCTAAGGCTACCTGAAAGCAAGAATCACAAAGCAAAAGGAAGGGAGCAGGCCCATGGTAGAGAGAACCACAGGGGGTGAGGGGAGAACCAGGGTATTCTCAGGGGCCTCGGAGGAAGTCAAGATACATGACATGTCTTCAGATCCCTGAAGGTCTCTGGAGGAGAGACCTGCTGCTTGAAATGTTTTCATTCTCTCCCCATTTGACGGTTGACACAAGAGATAAAGTTGTACTTTGTATCAGGGTGTAAATGTTTGATTGGGTTTCCATATCCCTTGCACAGACATCTGCCCTGCCCTCTAAGAATGGCTGAACTTTGGGGCCTCTTTCATTGAGGCCCTGCAGAAAAACTGTTACTAAGAGGTATTAGGGACCAAAAATTGTTCAAACTCCTGTGAATTTGCAGTCTGCCACACCCACTTAGGAAGAGCGACGGCTGTTAGCCAACCTTGTACAATGTGTGCTTCTTCAGGTTGGATGCCCCAAGCGCATCTTCCAGGCCATTAGATGCTTGATTGACTTTTTGGGACTAGCAGCTCCGGCTGGTTCAGTTGGGTCCACTAGTTGGTCTGCCTGCCTATCTATAGGCCTGCCTGGGATGGTTAACACATCAGAAAATGTATTTGAGTTCTTCAGGTTTTTTTAAAAAAAACTTTCTGTTTAAACCACACCTGACTGTTGATGTGCAATAAAATGCAGAAGAGAAAGGGAACATTCTTGCCAAGGGGTGTTTTGTGTATGCTGTATACTCCATTGTGAAGAAAAGCAAATTTAAACCTCCAATGTGAACATATCTTTAGGCCTTTTTAAATAACCAAGCTGGTATTAAGCATTATGCAAAGGGAGCTCTAGCACAGGGGTGGCCAGAGCCATCCAGGAGCCAAATGTGGTTCAGTAAGAATCTTGTTCCAGCTTTCCTTTGCAATGAGCTTTGTGTCCACATATGTATCTTTTTAGGAAACGCCATAATTCTTCAACTGCTTTTAAATATATGGCAGTCTAGGGAATGTTTGTCTTATAAGAGCAGCCATTTTTCCCCATCACTTCCCTGTTTCCGTGCCCAGGCAAGCTCTCTAGGATTAATGGAACCTCTTACTGCTGCTGACAGTGCAGTGGGTGAAAGTCTGTAGTATGCAGGGATTACAGTACCATTCTGCAAATATCAATCACACATAATTTTCAGTCTTCATAAGACAATGGTTTAGGGCTTTTTGTGTAGCAGGAACTCCTTTGCATATTAGGCCACACATCCCTGATGCAGCCAGTCTTCATGGAGTTTACAGTAGGCCCTGTATTAAGAGCCCTGTAAATTCTTGCAGGATTGGTTATGTCACGGGTGTGTGGCCTAACATGCAAAGGAGTTCCTGCTACACAAAAAGCATTGCAATGGTTTGTTGTCCTGCATCACATTGAGACACCAACGCAACCCCCTTCCCTGTCTCACGGCTTTTGAAGGTACCTTGGAGATCCGAGAGTGGAACCAGGAGATAAAAGAACTTAGTACACTGACTTCTTCAGAATATAGCAGGATGTGTGTCTCTGAGGTCCTGATCTGTTTGTACGAGTGAACAAAGCATTCTAGAATCCTAAAAGTCCATTAATGTACATAAACAATCATAGGTTAGATCCCATGGCCACAGTTAATTCAGGTTTTGAGAACATTCTGGTTAGATTATTCTTCACACACAGTACATGAGGATGCCTTTGGAGACTACCCAGATATTTCTGCTGGCTCAGAATGCAGCCACACACAATAGCTGGCTGGCATAAGTCAGGATTTAGCAGAATGTTACAGTTTCTTCACATTTATTTTGAACAGCCCTTTTTCCTCTCTTTGCAAATGTAGCAACCAGGACTGCTGTTTCAAAGACTAGAATAGCATGGGCACAGAGGAAAACTTCCCTCTCTTGTTGTTACTCACCTTCCTAAACTGCTGGGGCAAAATCTCTCCCCCCCCCCCAAAAAAAAAATGACTAACAGCAGCTAGAGGGGCTTTTCTGGCAAGAAAATGGCAGGGAAGAAAAGAGACTGGGGAAGAGAAGAAGGGACCCTTTCACACTGTTTTTAAGAATTGCAGAATTGGGGATAAAATGGAGGAGGAGAGACAATTATGAGTTGTGTTGGGTAGGTCCCGCATTGGGGAGAAAAGCTGGGTATAAATACATAGCAGGTATTTGAGCCTTATATAAAACCTTTTGCCAGTCTTTAAAAAACCTGTTCTGGCTACCTGTTCCTTTCTGGGAGCAATTCAAAATGCTGGTCCTTGTTTTGGAAGCCTTGTGTGGTCTAGGGCCAGGTTATTTGCAAAAGCCCTTGCTTTATACACTTTACCCATCAGTCAACATCTTCTGCAGGGAACCTGCTGTGGGTGCTGCCCCCTACTGAGGTAAAGTGGGTACTGACTAGAGAGCTTTTTTGTGTGTGTGGAGCCTGGGCTCTGAAGTTCCTTTCCTGCAGTGGTGCATCCAGCATCAAGCTGTTTAAACCCAACACTTCCGGTAAATAACCGTGGACGTTTTGACAGAAGGAGGGTTTGTGCTCAGTCACCAAGAGGAACATCCCTATTTCAGAGCAAGCAGCTTCCACCTCTGAGGGAGTCTTGTCCAAGGCAATTGTTCTCCCACTTTTTGAGAGTCAGCTCTTGTGTTCCCTTTCTCCTTGGATGCTGTTGTTGTCTATATATCTTCTAGTTCTTGAATTCTCCAGTTCTATCTTAATGTTCTAGGGAGCATTTAAATTTTCTTTGCTTTTTATGGTTATGGGCTTGTTATTTTTGACTGCTGTTGTGTAAATGATCCTCTTAGGCCAGATATGTAATACGTGTATTGTACTGATGTTTTTCTAAATATATTTTTGTAAGTCTTCCTGTCTGTTTTAAACAGTGGGATGTAAATATTTGTGTAGAAAGCATGTCTCTGTAAATTTGGATATTTATTTTAGAACTTGACCGTGCATTTCCTTTAGAGAATCTTGGAGACTGTAGTCTGCACGATGAGGATGCTAAGAACTCTTTGATATCCCTAGTTCCTCTTGCAGAACTACGGTTCCACAGTTTCCCTGGGAGAAGAACTAACTGTCAAACAGCATAACCTGAAGTATGCATGCTTAGCACAGCATACGTGCTTAAGTTTCTGTGGAGGAGCTGTTTCCAAGCCATGAAAACAGCTCCCCCAGTGATCCCAATCCAGGTTTGGTTTTCCATGCTTGCTATTTAAAGGGCAAAAAAATTACATACAGAATTCTATTCATGAATTGCTGGTATAAGGTCCAGTTTGTTCCTCAATGGGACTTCCTTCATGATAAGACTTCTTCATCTGTCATATAGATGTATCTGTAGCTGTTGCTTCCTTAGAAACAAAGGGTTGGATTCAGCCAGCTTTTTCATTCAGTCTTGCCTACCCTCCTTACTATAGTCATTATCACACATGTCTTTAGTCCATGCAAGCCTAATGATCCCCAGCATACCCTTTTTCATGGTCAGATTGGGCATCCTCTCGCCACCCTTTTTCCAGCAGCAAAAAAGCTGGTTGGATCCGACACAAAAGCTCATACTCTGGTGTTAATGGAAATTGTTCTGGTACAGTGTATTGCATTACCAATTATAGACGTTGCAGTCTATATATAGGTAGGCTATATCGACATCAGCACAAGTTGTTCTCCAGAGCCTTGGAATTGAGCTTCCTTGGTTGTCCCTGGTTTTAAAGAAATAAATTAATTTTACAGGATTTTTCATAACTTTATAAAACCAGAGGTTTAGACAAACTGGAATGATTCCCACAATATGCTTTCAAAGTGTTCTCATTTGGACCATATTTTTGTCAAAATCCCAACATAGGACTGAGTTCAAGTGACTTGTATTCTACACGTATGTTGAGTAAGACAGTAATAATTCAATCTACGAAATTCCAGATTAAAAGTTTGGTGTAGTGGTTAAGTGCGCGGACTCTTATCTGGGAGAACCGGGTTTGATTCCCCACTCCTCCACTTGCAGCTACTGGAATGGCCTTGGGTCAGCCATAGCTCTTGCAGAATCGTCCTTGAAAAGGGCAGCTTCTGGGAGAGCTCTCTCAGCCCCACCTACCTCACAGGGTGTTTGTTGTGGGGGAGCAAGATAAAGGAGATTGCAAACCACTCTGAGATTCAGAGTGAAGGGCAGGATATAAATCCAATGTTGTCGTCTTCTTCTTTGCCATCAGAACATGGAATTGCCAAATTCTTTGCTGCTGAAAACTACTGTTTCCTAGTGATTAGTCTAGGACCTGAGAGGCTCCAGGTTCAAATCCCCACTTTTCAATGGAAGCTTGCTGGGTGACTTTGGGCCAGTCACACACTTACAAGGTTGTTGTGAGGATATAGTAGAGAAGAGGGAAACAATGAGAAGCTGTTCTGGCTCTCCACTGGGGAGAAAGTTGAGGTATAAATGAAGTCAATGAATAAAGTTTATTTGATTGCTGGCAAATAAACATAGAATGAGATAAGCAGCTGGAGACCTCCTGGGACAAATACAGGTCTGGCTGTCCCACTCTTCCCTTTGCCACAGTGGCATCTGTAGTAACTGAATTTTCTGGCAAGCACCTTTAGGAACTCAATATTGAGGGCCAGTAATCCTGAAAAGTGGCCCTCTTGGGAACCTGGTTGCCAACCATGAAACTAAATCCTGAATCCACCATATGATGGGCAGCTGAGGATGAAGATTTGGTCTATATGGAACCATAGCTTGGCATAAAACTTGCCCTCCTCTGCCTCACTAGATGAGAAGGAACTTAACTGTTGAATTTTTTTGTGATTCCCAGGTCACCAGAATACAGGTGATATCATGTTTACAGTTATGTAGAAATGATGTTTTGGATTTGTGAGCTGAAAGTGAGATGTCTAACTTCCCCTGTTTTAGTTACATATGAGGAACTGGGGTTTATAGGAGTTAATAATCAAGACTACTGTAAGCAGGCCCAAGACAAGAGCCCACCAAGTCCAAGTAGGGAAATAACATTTTTTTTGGAGGGGGGGGCGGTGTCAGGAGGATCTTGTCTATGAACCCCACACTTTGGTTTTCTGATATGGAAACTAGAGCATTCACGGGGCCCCAGAAAATTGAATTATAAAGTGTATTGCACTCCTACAATGGAAACCCAATCATTGGGTAGTAATTGCAAAGGTCTTTATGGCAAGATGCTTGTGAATCCAGTGCCTCCCCCCAGCTTCTGTGTTTGAGACTTTTGAAATACTTGCTGGTTTGCTGGTCCCTTTCTGCATGGTACCTTGTTCACCCTCATTCTCTTCTCCTGACATTGTGTAGCAAGGCTCATATGCTCGCTATATGGGAAATCCTGTTTTGTGGTACAAGGATAGGTTTATGGTCCCTAATGGTTTTGTAGTTCTCTGATCTCACTACCTCTTGGCATGCTGCTTACTACATGTACGCTTACTACAAATCTCCCTTTCATACATAATAGTTCAATGAGGAATACTGTAGGCTATTTCACATACACCTCCAGGCCAGACTTGGGTTTGCTACCAACACTATGCTGGGCTCACCAAGAAATTTTAGCCAGTTTCAGATTCCAGAGAATTGCAGGCCTGGCTTGTCTGTTAGTGCAGATTTTTGTAGATATGCTGTATATTTCCATATGTAAAAGAGGCTACAGACATAACAGCATTAGAGCTATACTGTTTTTGATCTGCAGTGGCTCTTCAGCATCTCAGGCAAGGTCTTTCCTGGTCTGTCCTGGTTCCCATATCTTTTCTTTGGCAATTGAACCTGGGTTTTTCTGTCCATAGTGCCACCAATCTGTGACTCATCCTTTAGAAGACATTTCCAGCTAAACTATTGTTGCTGCTTCTGAAAAGGAATTTGTATTTGACAATCCTGCCACATTATTTGGCAGCCTTATTAGCCTATTAGATGAAGAAGCATTTTAATGATTTGTATAACCTTGTTCTCTGCTTCTGGCCTCTCTTGCTTGCAGGGTGTCAGCTCAAGGCTTGGGAGTAAAATAGTGTTCTTGCCTTATAGTCACAATAGTGTATGTACCACAACCCTTATTCAAGCTCAGGAATAAACAAATATTGTAGGAAATTATATTGGTGGTAGGAGTCAGCACCCTGAAACTTTTGTTATCATTTTTTTCAAGTTTCTAGTCCTCATGGTTGTAAAGATAGTTTGACAATGAGTAGGGGACTTCAGTGACCTGTGTGGATCTCTGTCCCTCCCATGACTGGCATAAGCAGAATAAATTATGTAAAACAAACTTGACAAATGTGCTTACTCTGCCTAAATTGCTATGGTGGCAAAATGTTGTTTTTCTTGGATCCTTTTTTTGGTACGAGCATAAAACATACACACACACCCCTTCAGAATCTAATCAAAAGAAGTTAACAAAAAGGATCTGTAACCATCAAGTCTCTGCACACGTATTCACTTTGCATGGAGATGATTCAGTACAAATGGCAACATTCACATCCTGTAATTGCAAAGTGAATATCAAATAATTTCCCCCTCCCATTAAAGTCCCGGGGTTCTTCCGAGTGATAATACACTTGGCATTCAGAGTGTCGTAGAATGGAAGGAGATGTCTGTGGGGGGTGGGGGGTGGTGGAGCTCTGTGGTTAGCCACACGCACAGGGAGAACAGCCCCATTTATCAGTAGCATGCCAGCTGCACTTTCAAAGGAGATGCATTTTGTGTTCTGCCTGTTTTTATGGCCATTATGGGAGGCTGAATGGGTGAATAGTGGCACAGTCCAATGTGGGACAACCACACGATATCCTGATCTGTGATGTTGGATGGCAATGTCCATAACTGGTTTGGGCCATTTCACAATGGGGATGACCCTGGAGGTCCCTTCCAACTCTAAGAAATAATATTAAATGGGGTGGGGCAGGAGAGAAACCATCTTTGCACATGCCAAGCTATTTGGGAGATATTATTTGGGGGGGTTGAGAAGCTAAATTTTTGGTGAGAAGGTAGTAGAGAAGGGGGAAAATTAAACTTCTTGGCCGAGGAATATTGAAGATTACAGAAGGTTAAAGACATTCCAGTTAACCCTTTGGTTAGAGAAAAACATTCTGCATGTGGCTTAGAGGAGCACTTGGTTTTTAAAGATTCTTTGCCCTTTTCTAGGCTTTGAACATAGAGTGATTATCCACATGTGGCAAAATGTAAGGTACTAGTAGTATATTCAGTACCATACCTTCTAGCACTTTAGAAATGAAGATAAGGGCATACGTAGAACATATTATTGGGTCTTGCTAAATGCAGCCCCCCATTATTAACCTTGTTGGAGGATCTTCACCTCTCGCGTTCCTTTATTTTGAGATAATCTCCCCCTCCACCCACTGTAAAGCAAAGAATTATTGTTGAAGAAGGAGGAGGAGATTGGATTTATACACTGCCCTTCACTTCAAGTCTCAGAGCAGTTTACAATCCCCTTCCACTTCCCCCAACAAATGGAATAGAGAGAGCTCTTTCTATAGCTGCTCTTGAGAGAACTTGCAACTGACTCAAAGTCACATCAGCAACTGCACATGAGGACTGGGGAATCAAACCTGGTTTTCCCAGATTAGAGTCCATGCTCCAAACCACTACATCAAATTGGCAGGGCAGTACAGAAAGAGAGGCAAGAGCTGCCTGTTGCATTACCAGCTTGGCATTCACAGAACTATAACAAGGCATTTCCTTTCACAAAGGCATCAGTAGAGATGGCAACTTAGCTGTGGTGGTGGCCAGAAAATAGCAATTGTCCTTGGTCAGTTGTGAAGGTTGGAGAATATGCAGCATGAGGAGCAGAAGGAGAACACTGCTGGATCCAGACCTATCCCACGAAGTGTTTCACACAGTGGCCAACCAGGTGCTGTGGAGATGGCCAAAACCAGGACATAGAGCCCTTCCTTGATGCTGTCCCCCAGCACTGATGATTCAGGTTTTGGTAGGCAGCTTTGGAGTGTTAGGCTTCCTGGAAATCTGTGGGATATGGCAGAAGTAGCTCCTTCCTTTTTCTTGTTTTCCAGGCTCCACCCTCCAGTCGGTTTCCTCTCTGTGCAATTAGTATGAATAGTAGATGGGCCTGGTGCCAGCCAAGCCATCTTGTAATTTGCTATCTTCAGTCCCACTTGACCTCTCAGTTTACAAGTGGGAGAAAAGAAATGCAGCAGCCTCCTGGCAGGGTTCAAAGTCCTGTGTGATTGGTTGGTTATCCTCTTCCTTCTGGACACTGGAGAAAGAGTGTAAGCTATCCTTTTCCCTGAGAGCACATCAATCACTTATCTGGCAACTGCAAATCAATGAGAAATGAAATGTGGGCCGAGGCTGGTGAAGGTGTTACAAGGAACTGAGATGGGAGCAGGGCTTTGTGGGATGAGACTGAGGAGGGACAGGGTTTTGGGCTGCACTGATTCAAGAGACATGCATCAGACATTTAAATCCAAGCCTCAGTACTAATGGACGATTTTAAATCTATTTACACTTTGGCTCTCTTTGCATTAACCAAAAACACATTGCAAATTTGATAAAGGCCAGTGCAGCACTTACACTCTCAGCTGAATAAATATTTTGCATTTTTCTTTCATGCCAGCAGTGCAGCTGACCAAGCTGCTGGGCTTTCTGCCCACCTACTGAGCAAATGAGTAGTTGGCATTCTCAGGGAGAAATGCTAATCTCAGGGCCAGTTCTCATAGTAGTGGTGGAAACTGACTTCATGCATTTTTTGGTATGCTGGTTCATGAGCCTATGGCTGCCTAGCTGTTCCAATTTGGAGATTGTAGGTGAGTGTTAAGTGCCATCAAGTCACTCCTGCAACCCTTTGAATTAATGTTCTTCAAAATGTTAGCAGCCTTGCTCAGGTCTTGCAAACTGAGGGCCATGGCTTCCTTTAGTGTTGAGTCAATCCATCTCATGTCAGGTCTTCCTCTTTTCCTTCTGCCTTCAGTTTTTTCTAGCATTACTGTGTATTGTGACTGTTGTATTCTTATAATGTGACCATAGTACCATAACCTCAGTGTGGTCATTTTAACTTCCAGGGAGAATTCAGGTTTGATTTGATCTAGAACCCACTGTCCATCAAACTCTCCTCCAGCACCACATTTCAAGTGAATCAACTTTCTTCCTTTCGGGTTTCTTCATTGCCCAAACTTGTGGATTCCAGCTCTTTTAAAAAGCCCAAGTGTGTTGAGAATAAGGCATGATTAATCTAGTTCTAGGCACTTGTTGCACCACCTTATTCTGGATCCCTGGCAATCCCTATCCCAGTGCTAATGTCAACACTTGAAAGTGTGTGGGGGATAACCCACTACATTTTACAACACTGATATTCTGTGCCTGCTTGATGCCAGCCACAAATAGATATCCCACCTACAAACTCGTCACACTTTCTGTCAAATGTTTGGGTTTGGCACCAGTCCAGTGAAGGTTGGAGGTGAACACAGACCCTCTCAGATATTTTTGTTCATGCTAATTTGATACAAGGTGGCCCCACAGATGGTGTAATAAAGAGGATGCTTTTTGCTGGTATCAAAGAATGTGATGGAACATAGCAGATATGGTGGTCTTCTGAAATGTATAGAGCTAAGCTTATTTTTATTGGTCAAAATCAGCATTTTCAACTCCATTCAGAAGCAAATGGGGAGGCAGTGCAGGTACTGGAAATCTGAGCCAATGTGCCTCCCATTGCCTGTCCTTACCAAGAAATAGACAACCATATTCTGCATCAAGTAAATCTTCTTAAAGGTCGCCAAATTTATCTATTCATAACTGCACACAGATCCACCTAAAAACTTCCATGTAGTTTTGAAATTATTTTAAGCTACTGAATGTGAATTGGCTCTTGAGATTCTGTGATCTTGCAGAAATATTCTGGAGGTATCTTGAGCAATTTCTGTTGGAGATTGTTCATGCTGTGGCAACAATCTCAGCATCACTACCAGATATTCCTAGCAGCTGTTTTTCACTCCCTGGAAACTTTGTGGTGACTTTTCTTCCTTTCCCATAATCCTGCTTCAGGACAGTCAAATTAAAATAAAATTAATTGATGGAATCCATCAGTATGTGGTGGCCACTAGCTAAGGTGGCTCTTTTAGGAGGTTCAGTTGAATTTCATAGAGGTCCATCCATGATAGTTAAATGGAACCATTAGGCACACTAGGTACAACCATAAGGCACAAAAGCAGTATATGTCTCAGGATCAGATTCTGGGAAATGATTACCATTATATCTTACTTGTCAGCTTGCAAAGCCGTCCAGCTCTCCACTGCTGAAATCTTATTGAATGTAATCCAACAAGACGTTCCTTATGTAAGTCCATTCTGTTTATTATGATTGTTACAAAGAATTCTTCTCCTGATGAGGCTGCCTGGTAAATTACAATGTGCCCCTGCCCATAGATTGGGGTAAAACCTGGAAAACACTGAAATAACCTGAAACTTGAATTTGGTATGGAAGATGATAGGATCCCAGAGCAAAGTCTTAAGAGTCAGTGTGATTTAGCGGTCAATGCTTTCTGTTGTGACTAGAAAAGCATCAGCATAATGGATGTGCATTCCAGTGCATCTGATGAAGTGATCTCTGTCTCATAAAATCTTACACTGGAATGAATTGTGTCAGTCTTTAAGGTGCTACTGGTCTCCTGTTTTATTCTGATGCTACCATCCAGGTTGAGTGGGAAAGTGGAACTGGTCCTTGCTTAACTGTCCAAATGCACTACCTCCACTTTCACTGGTTTTTCTCATTGCTGGCCCATGTTCTAAGCTCAGCACAGCAGAGAGATGACAGGTCTCATTTCCTGAGCCATTTCTGGGTGTTGTTGGGCCTCCCCGGGCAATTTTTGCTTTTTTGAGCCTGATTCGATGAGATGCAGTTTCCTTATCCTGTCAGAAAATATAATCTGCTGCTAAGTGTTCTTCTCTCTGGAGATTGAGCTTTCTTGAGGAGATCTTTTGACCTGCTCCAAAGGTTAGTCAAGGCCAACCAGGAAGACCTTATTAACAGAATTTGTTTCTCTAGCACCTGCAAGGGACCAGTGAGAAGACATACTGTTGAGTCTAAATCTGAAGTTTGTGTGACTGATTGGCATCCACCTGGGAGTTATGATGTAGGCTGCCAGAATTAGGTGTTAGGAAAAATTCCACACAAGAAATTTATGAGGAGTAAAGTGCAAGTTAATAGTCATGGTTGACTAGAGGTCTTTGAAAATGGACCCAAATAGGAATAAAATGTCAAGTGTTGGTGATCTAGTTTATGACTGATTTCCATTGATGCTCTTTGGGCTTCTTTTCAGTCTGTCACCATGATCCAAATATGGCATCATAGATTATGCTTCTGAGGAATTTGTTATGTGAGTCCTTGAGCAAGCTACTATTCTCCATGCCTCTGTTGTGCTCCCTGCTTCTTATATGGGGATTATAATATTGGACTACTTTATGGGATTGTTTTAAGGATTATTGAAGTAATGTGTGTGGAGAGTTTTGAGTAGGTAGGAAAGAGTCTTCATGAATTCAAAATATGGTTTATCTTCTTTCATAAGGATTGCTTGACAGAATCTTGAAAAACGAGTGGGTTGTTGGATTTAGCAATTCAGACTAGGATCATAAACATAAGAACATAAGAGAAGCCATGTTGGATCAGGCCAATGGCCCATCCAGTCCAACACTCTGTGTCACACAGTGGCCAAAATTTATATATATATATATATATATATATATATATATATATATATATATATATATATATATATATATATATATATATATATATATATATATATAAAATATAAGATGCATGTTTAAATCCTCACTTAGCTACGAAGCTCATTTGGGTGACTTTGAACTAGTCAGTCTCAGCTTTAATTGAATCACAGTGGTAAGGATACAATGGAGGAATGGTGATCCCATGGATGGCTCCTTGAGCTGCTCATAAGAAAGATGGGATAAAAATGTAGTAGGCAAATGAGATTTTCTGCTAGTGGAATGATCCAGTGAGCTTTCCTGCTGGTGAAAAAGCAAAGAGGCATCTTCTTTGACCAGTTGAAAAGGCTGTGTTAAATATCATGGGATCTACATGTACAATAGCCATGTGGGCTGAGGTCTGTAATGTGAAGGGGGATTGAGTAAGACTGATTAGGAAGTTAGTTTTTTAAAAATAATTAAGGTTAAGCAGGCTTGGGGGTGATTTTGAATAGGTTCTCCTTGTGGCTGTATTTTGATTGGTACTGTTTTCCATTGTGTGGTGCGCTCTTGTTTCTCCTCATGTTGCCAGCAAGGAGGGATTTGGAGAGCTGGACAGATGCTCTAAGAGTCTAAGACCTTGTGGCTGAAGTTCTGCCTTTTTAAACCTGAGCTAGTCCAGAGGGGTAAGCCTGTGGCAAGAGCCAAAGATTGTTGTTGCCAGCAAAAATAAAGAACCAAAGGGCTATTATCTTTGGTTGGTAACCTGGAGATAAGAAGGAAGATCTACTAGGAAAGGAACCTGCCTCTCCGTCCCCTCCAACCCCTTCTATTTTTTCCTTACCTTGTATTTTTGTAGTGTAAGCCATTTTGTGTACCATTGGGGGGGGAAGCAGTTTATTAATGCTTAAATAAATGAGTGAAAGGATTAGAATAAGAATGGAGCAGAAATGAGCTGTTGTGCTTAAAGATAATGATTGTAACCAGGGGTGGGCCCCTCTGCCATTTCCCAGAGTGACTGTGCAGAAAGATGGATTCATCCTGAGGAAGAACATAGAATTCTGGGATGTCCTTCCATGACTTACCAAGGCCAGTCTTCCTTGAGAAAAAGATAGTCATAGTGTGGATAGTTCATAGGCACACACTCCTAAATAAATCTGCAGAATTGTTTGTACCTGTCTCTCAAAACAGCATATGTTTTATTCAGTGTCAACAACATGTATCATCGAGGTAAATTAGAATTAGGGCTGTCCTGAAAGTTCATGTGGAAATGCTTTGGGATTGTTTGAAGAGTTTCCACAGATCCTTTGCCTGGTCATGTTCATGTCTCATTGGCAACTTGTTAATCAATTAGTTGGTTCTTTTAGCCTTGTTTTTCTTCCCTTTTTCATATCTTAGTTTTCTTCCTGTGAGCATGACATCACTGAGGGCAAAAAAGTCAGTTTTGAATGAGGGCAGTGCTTATTGAATTCCCTTCCCTTCCCTTTAGATATGTGAATATTTCTGTGTTCTTTTGAGCTGTCCCCCAAATCAGGACAAAGGAATAGCACTTTTCACAGTAGGTAAAAACATTAGTAAAAGTGGTACTAATTTTACCTCTAATTAGAGTCCTGATTTATATAAAAATCTATCCCTTTGGCTTCCAGAACTCAAGGTGGTTTAGACAATAAAATCTGATCTAGTACCAAATTAGAAGTATGAAAAATAGGAGGTCCCTGGCCACCATTGCATATACTGAAAGCATAAAGCAAATCTGTCCTATTATCCACTTTTGAGCAACGCTGTGAGTTTAACAAGTGAGTACAACAGGTAAGGGCATCAGACCATTGGTCCATCAAATCAGGCATCTTGTTTTACACAAGTAGTCTTGGAAGGCCTAAACACCATGCATGGCAACCAAAACTTCCCTCTGTCTCCCTCAGCACTGGGATTTGGAGGGTACTCTGTCTCTGTACAGAAAACTGATGGCAAACAATCACTTATAGATCTGTCGTGCATAAATTCTGTGAAATCCTCATTTTAAAGCTAAGTAAACTAGGGGCCATCACTGGCAGTGAATTTCAGGAGGACATTAAAAAGAGGTTAGTGGGTGCCCCCATGAGGGTTTTAACAGTCTTGTGTGCAAGTCCTTTACACTCTTTGCTCATGCGTATATAAAATAAGGTGAGTGCAGATGGTTTGTGCTGCTCCTGCTATCTAATGCCTTTCTCCTCAGGAGTAAAGAATTTTCACTTAGCATTATTATGGAGATTTACAAAGAGTAATTTCTCTTTTGTTTCTCTTTGAAGAGAAATTAGTGTACCCTTTTGTGGCTTAAGCCTTACAGTTGTTTTCTGTGACACACCATAGTGTAGTGCTCTAGCCAGGAGGACAGGAAGATTTGAGAAGATGTTGCTTGCCTCTGAGCATTTGCAGAGTGAGATTCTGAAATTCTTCAGAACTCCCTCCCTCGTCTCTTCAAATTTCTCTTTGATCAAAACAGAATTGATTTGAAGCAGGCTTCAGATTTGTAAAAAGAAGCAAAAGAACCTGATTGTTGGACTTCAGGGAGAAACGGAGTAAAGAGGAATTAAAAGAAGTTCTCTTAACAATACTACTTCCCCTGTAGCTATGACATCTCATTGGTTGTTATGAAGAAATGCATTTTTTCTTTGGTGGTTGAAATGAGCAAAATCTTCACTTTGAGTGTGTGTGTGTTTTTTAGCTGACTTTGGGCAGAGAACAGGCAGGGAGGAGGAAGTCAGTCCATGGCTTTCTAGGGTCACCTGAGCTGCCTCCTAAGACATGCTATTAAGTTAGCTAGAGACAGTTGGAGGGTCCAGTCCTCCCCATCCCTTTCTAAGCAGGGAACAGAGATTTGGAAGAATTAAATACTAGAGAGACTTCAGGAAGAAACTGCAGGAAGAATCTCCAGGAAAAAACTTCTTTGACCTGGCCTGACCTGTTTGGTGGGTGGGAAAAAGAGAGGTGATAAAACTCCAGGGGAGCAAGAAGGAAGGGCTCTTTGGTGCTGAGTCTATCAAAGCAGACAGAACTCTTAACTGAGGTCTGGAGGAGGCAGCCATTAGCCATGTGTTGGCCTGAAGAGCTGGAGGAAGCTGCAAGGTAATGACACTCCATATTACATCCTAAATTAAGGAGCCTGTCCTGTATTTTAACTTCTGATAGGGCATGTATATTACCCATTTCTTTTTAATCCCATGCTCACTCTGGTGCTGTGCTAAAAGTATGCTTGTGAACATTTTCTTTTTAATAAATACTTTATAACTTTGGATGCTGGTAGTGATTTGCTGTACCACATAGACCTCCACCATCCTGGACACGCCATTTTTAAAGGAGTGCCAGAGGAAGGAAGGCAGTTGGCAAGTGGCTATTCCTCTAGGGACACACAAGGTAGTAAACGGTCCCCGTGGTGACCAGGCACTGAGCAGCGAGAGACACAGAGAATGTGGAAGGGAAGCTGGGAGTCCTGACCCTCCCAGTAGACAATTCCTTACAAAGGTCAGGTGGTGGCAGTGGTTACCTGAGAGAGAAAGAAAAACCTCTCCAGGTGTTCGGAAAAACTTGGAAGGCAGGGTGGAAAAGGGCCTGCAGGCCAGATTGGGCCCATTCCGCCACAGTTGTCAAAAGGCAGGGTTTTACTTCTTAGTGCAGGCTGGAGGAAACATGGGCTTTGTGCCTGAGAGAGCTTCCTTTATCTCCCTTTTTTAGCTGTTCTTTTGGTACTCAGAACAGAACCTCTGGTAGCAGCTGAATTCAGTCCAGCAACAGATGGCGTGGGCTGACCTTGCGTTGGCATGAGGAGCTCACCTGTGGTGCATTCTTTTCTGGCTTCCATTTCTTGCTGCAAATAATCAGTGGCCTTCTCTTTTGTATCCTCTGCCTTCACTCTTGGCTTCTGGCAACAGTCCTGTCAGAGCTTGCTCTGTGATTGCCTGGCTCTTGTCCTTAGCAGCTCACCTCCTTGGATTTCCCCCCAAAACCTAGCATCTCCATTCTCACATCTTTCATTGTGTGTGCATGGTGCTTGAAAACCTGACACCAGATACTGTATTGAGGTTGGCAGGAACTTGGACTCGCAAGCAGCACTTCAGTTTCTTAACTGAGAGGTTCCAGAGCTGTAGGCTACCTGGAATTTGTATCCTCTGTCCTGGAAGCCCATGAACCCAGATGTGTATGGTCTTAGCAATAGACCCTTATGGACAGTGAAAGTTGCATTCTGCAGATGTGCATAAATTCATTCTGCGTATTTTAGAGCTAAAGCCTGGGATCAAATTAAGCTCTATTCACATGAACAGACAAAGGAATCAGTGATGCTGTCCAACTTGGAGGGGCATTATGTTTGTCATTAAGCCCTGGACATTTCTCCCAGTGGCCCCTTTCTCCCTTGTAACTTACAGAGAGCCAGTGTGTGCTGTAGTTAGAGTGTCAGGCTGTGATCTGGGCAACCCGGGTTAAGATTACCACTCTGCAATGAAGGTTTGCTAGATGACACCCTGGATGAGTCTCATGCTCTTGGCCTAACCTACCTCATGGGGCTGTCATATGGATAAAATGGAGGAGAGTAAAATGATGTGAGGTGCTTTGGGTCTATACTGAGGAGAAACATAGGGTATACATGAAAGACAGAAGGAGATCTATAGGATGTCTGTTCCGTGTCCCTTTATGACTGCTATAAAAGGAGATCTTCTTCGTGGTCTCTGTGCATCACACTGATGGGAGTAGGCGCCAGCGCCGATCTCGATCGGTAAACTTCAAAGCTGCGGATTTCCGCACCACCGCCCCAGTGCACATGCCCAGAAGCCCCCACCGCGCATGCTCACTGGGACGGGAGAGGACATCCCGACAGTTCTCTTCTGACCGCCGCGCTGATCAGTCGATCTCTCTGCTACAGTCGGTGAACTTCGTTATTTCTACTTTTTGCATAGTTAGTATAGTATAGTTAGTTGTATATAGTTCTTAGTAATAGTTGGTGTAGATAATGTAGCTTTTTCGATATCGTCCAGCAGGACACTTCCACGGCTGTAGCTCTGCCGCTCACTAACGTGATGTTGCAAACTGCTAAGTCCTCCTGGAAAAAGCCAGCGTCCACGCCTGTGTCCTCACGCAGGCTGGACCATATGTACCAGATCCAAGAAACCTCGGCGGAGTTTCTTTATGTCCATCCCAAGCCCAACTCCATGGTGGTGTCATCGTCCTCCAAGGCGAAGAAAACACACTCCACACCACCGGATAAAGAGGGCAGAAAGCTGGATGCGATGGGCAGGAGGCTATACTCTGCGGGCTCCCTGGGAGTCAAGATCGTGAACTACGCAGCATGCATGGGCAGGTACCAATATGCTCTGTGGGACCAAGTATCGACCATCCTGAGTTCCCTTCCTGAACAGAGCCGGTCTGCTCTCAAGAAACTCCAAAGAGAAGGCATGACTTTGGCAAAGCAGCAGCTGAACTCTGCAAAACATTCTGGGGATACGTGCGCAAAAGCCCTAACTACTGCCATCTCCTTGCGAAGACACTCCTGGTTGAGATCCACGGCTCTTCAACCAGACACACAGGCCTAAGTGGAAGATCTCCCGTTTGACGGCACAGGCTTCTTTAGCTCGAACACGGACTCGGTCCTTCAGGAGCTGGATAAAAGTATCAAAACGTCCAGGAACCTGGGGGTGTCCAGGCCGCGTTCACAAGCCAAGCGACAATGGCCAAAGACATGGCAGAAGAAACCTTACTCAAAGTCTCCAGACAGGCCCTGGCGCTCGAAACCTGCAACGTTCTCCAGGCCTCCTTACCAGGCTAAGCCAAAGTATTCCCCCCTTTCAACCCAGACGTCCCGCCAGAAGGGTCCCAAGCAGCACAAACAGGGCCTTTGACTGCCTACCATCTTTGAGCAGCCCTGTGGACTCGGACCTTATCCGCCTTTCCAAGTTCTTCCCTGCATGGTCCCGTATTACTTCAGACCACTGGGTGTTATCCATAATCCGGCTGGGTTATGGAATAGAGTTTTGCCATCCTCCACCCACCCCAAGGTTTGTCTCCACCGCACCCTCGCAGACCCTCCGGGAGGAGGTCCAGTCCCTCCTCCTCAAGCAGGCTATCGAACGGGTCCCCATGAACCAGTGGGGTCTCGGATTTTACTCCCGATACTTTGCGGTTCCGAGACGGAACGGCGGCCTCCGGCCCATTATGGACTTGCGGGCCCTGAACGTATTTGTGAGATGCGACAAGTTCTGGATGGCTTCGCTGCCCTACATTCTTCCTCTTCTGGGGCACGGGGGTGGATGGCAATGCTAGATCTGAAGGACGCTTACTTTCACATCTCTATCCATCCCCGCCATCGGAAGTTCTTGCGTTTCACTGTTGGGGACGACCACTTCCAATACAGGGCCCTGCCCTTCGGGTTGTGCCCAGCTCCAAGAGTGTTCACCAAAACCATGGTTGTCATCGCCGCCCACCTGCAGCTGCAGGGAATAACACTCTTCCCGTACATCGACGATTTGCTTCTGGTGGCGGAGTCAAGGGAGATGCTGTTGCGGCACATCACCACCACCCTGGCTTTGGTGGACAAGTTGGGGCTTCAGATCAACCAGAAGAAGTCCCACCTTCAGCCTTCCCAGAGGGTACAATTCATCGGGGCGATCCTGTATAAGCGCTCATGCAGGGCGTTTCTTCATCCGGATCAGGCAGACGCCATTGTTCAGATGGTTTCCTCGCTTCAGCGGAATTCGACGGTCTCTGCCCGGAAGGTGCAGCACCTCCTAGGGCTCATGGCGGTGACAACCTCTGTACTCACCTTTGTGAGACTCCATATGTGAACTCTGCAGCTCTGGTTTCTCCGGAGCTTCAGGTGCAACCTCGAATCGCCTTCTCGCCTGCTGACGGTGCCACCGGAGGTGCTGTCGTCTCTTGCCTGGTGGGGGCAGAAGCATCTATTGATGGAAGGGGCACCCTTTCACAAACCGGAGCCCTCTCTCACGCTCACCACGGACGCGTCCCTTTGGGGCTGGGGAGCCCACATGGGAGGACTGTGTGTGGGAGACCGTTGGCCCAGCCATCATGCCCACCAGCACATAAACTTTCTGGAGTTGCTGGCCATCTTCCATGTGATTCATTCCTTCCAGCCTCTCCTGGAGGGCAAGTCGGTGGCAGTGATGACAGACAACACCACCGCCATGGCGTACATCAACAAGCAGGGGGGCACGGTGTCCCACAGATTTTGCCAACTGGCCGTGCTGATCTGGGAGATGTGCAAAACTCTGGGGGTGTTCCTGTTGGCGACCCACCTCCCAGGGGACCGGAACCTGCAGGCGGACTCCCTCAGCCGAGTGGGGGCCCTGCTCCACGAGTGGGAGCTCAATTGGGAGTTCCTGCGACCGGTTTTTTCTCAGCTGGGGGACCCTGGAGCTGGACGTCTTCGCCACAAGGCACAATGCGAAGTGCGAGCTGTTTTGCTGCAGGGGGGGAGCGGACCCCTTGGCCCTCGGGGACGGGCTCCTAGTGCCGTGGAGATATCACACAGTGTACCTTTTTCTTCCCATACCTCTGCTCACCAAGGTGGTGCAGAAACTCTTGCGGGAACGACCGTGGGGAGTCCTGGTGATGCTGTGGTGGCCCCAACAACACTGGTTCCCCCTGGTTCTGCGTCTCTCCAATGGGACTTACCACCAATTTCCTCAGGTCCCGAATCTCCTGCTCTTCCATCAGGGGCAGGTCCTACACCACGATGTTCCGCATCTGCGTCTGACCGCCTGGCGTCTGGAGCCTCCCGGATCTCGGGGAGGGCTCAGTTCGTCATGCTGAATTGCAGGAAGACTTCTACAAGGCGGTCTTACGCGTCTAAGTGGGCGAAGTTCACCAGTTTTGCTGCGGACCATACCTCGGAGCCCATGACAGCGGGCTTACCTGTGATTTTTGACTTTCTAATTACTCTGCTGGACAAGGGCCTGGCGCCGTCCTCGGTGAGGGTTTACCTAGCCGCCATCTCATCGGAACATGCTCAGATAGATGGCCACTCAGCCTTTACTCATCCGGACACTAAGAGATTCCTCAAGGGCATGGCAAGGCTGTACCCGGCGGTGCGGGCGCCTGCTCCAGCATGGGACTTACCGTTGGTGCTTAAGGCTTTGGCAGGGAAGCCGTTTGAGCCGATGGCTACCTGCTCTCCTCAGCTCTTGGTGTGGAAGACTGCTTTCCTGGTGGCCATTACCTCCACCAGGTGGGTCGGGGAGCTGGCAGCGCTTAGATGCGATGCCCCCTACCTAGTCTTCTCCGCTGAGGGGGTGATGCTCCGCCCTGATATCACTTTTTTGCCTAAGGTGATCTCGCCTTTCCATCTAAACACGGAAATTTATTTGCCTGTGTATTTCCCTGCTCCGGCTAACGACTCCGAACGCTGTCTACATGCCCTGGACATGAAGAGGGCGCTATCCTTCTATCTGCATCAGACTAGCCCCTCGAGAAGGGACTCCAGGTTGTTCGTGTCCTATGCTACGTCTCTCTGGGACAGCGCATCTCTTCTCAACGGTTGTCCAAGTGGATTACAGGGACTATCCGTTTGTGCTATCTCCTCCGTAAAACGCCTCTTCCTGGTCCGCTGAGGGCCCATTCGACGAGGGCGATGGGACCTCGGCGGCGTTTATGAAGGGAGTTCCCCTGCAGGACATCTGCAAGGCTGATGCAAGGCCACGTGGTCCTCAGCGCACACCTTCGTGGCGCACTACGCGCTGGACATGAGGCGCAGACAAGCTTCTTCTGTGGGCCGTGCTGTGTTGCAGTCGGTTTCCTCTTGACGGACCGTCGCACCCTCCGCCAGGTAGGCCTTGAGCTTGTTAATCTCCCATCAGTGTGATGCACAGAGACCTCGAAGAAGATAAACAGGTTTCCTACCTGTAATTGATGATCTTCGAGTGGTCATCTGTGCATTCACACTCCCCGCCCTCCTTCCCCGCTGCTGACGGTCCCTCTGTGGGGCTAACGCGGTGGCCAGAAGGAACTGGCGGGATGTCCGCTCCCGTCCCAGTGAGCATGTGCGGTGGGGGCTTCTGGGCATGCGCACTGGGGCGGTGGCACGGAAATCCGCAGCTTTGAAGTTTACCAATCGAGATCGGCGCTGGCGCCTACTTCCATCAGTGTGAATGCACAGATGACCACTCGGAAGATCATCAGTTACAGGTAGGAAACCTGTTTTTCCATGCACAAGCAGGCCTGTGTTGTTGTCACCTGTGAATCCGAGCTCATTCCCCAGAGGGTCAGAAAGGGAATACTCAAACTGGACTTAATCTACATTGGAGCATATTTGCTCCTTTGACTGATTTCGCCCTAGGGTTTGTTCCGGGTAGAGAGCCCTTTTGCCCCTGGGGCTTCTCTCCATTTTTGTATAAGCTTCCACGGAGCTGTTAGTTGGCACGCCACTTTACCGCAGCAAGCAAAAACTGCTTGTCAGAGGATTTCGCTTGCTGCGGAATATCAGCATGCCAACTAGCAGCTCCAGGGCAACTTGTGCAAAAATGGAGAGAAGACCCGGGAGCAAAAGGGCTCTCCACCTGGAACAAGCCTAGTATGTCTAGTTTTAAACCTTTGTAGGTGATCTAAACCCCACTTCTGGGTGACTTCCTACAAGGGAGAGAGCCAGTGTGATGCAGTGGTTTGTGTCAAACTAGGTTCCAGGAAACCCAGGTTTAAATCACCACTTCTGCCCTGGAAGCTCTCTGGGTGACCTTGGGCCAGCCATACACTTTCAGTTGACATGACAGTAGAGTAGAGGACCCCCACTGAAGAGAAAGGCTGGGTATAAATGAAGTTAAATAAATAAAATGCGATGGTGAAGGAGAAGAGGAGCAAAGGGGTTTGTCCCAAATCAAGAGGCACAGTTGGCATGCATGCTGGGAGAAAGGCCTTGTTTAGCTAATCTCCTCTTTGCGTTCTTTTATCTTCTAGGACATGGTGCCTTGTAATTTCCTTGTTTTAAAAAGAGCTTTGTGGTGCTCAAACGCCCACTCAGGGGCGTTTTCCATTCAATCCTCTTAGCAGCCATTTAAAAATGAGTTAATGACACACATACTGTGAAACAATGTGGGTAGATTTGCCTCCCCCCCCCCCTCAAATTCTCCCACCCTTTTCTCCATTCTGGGCTGTGCTCACTTCCATTTGTGGCCTTGGAGCTTGGCAGGGCCTAACATCCTAATGAGCTGCCTTGCTGGTGACTCAGATTGCCTAGCTGATGGTTACTTTTCAGTTCTGAACTGAGGCACCCAGTACTGAGTGTCTTATTTTTTTTAAAAAAAGGTATCTTCCCTCTATTTTTCTCTTCAGGGGTGGCAAACAGCTGCTGCTCTGTATATACAAGAGTCCCTGTTTGTGTTAAATGCACCCTCCTCACTATATAGGGTGCCTCGTGATGAGGAGCTCACAGGAGCATTTATCCCTGCAGCTTTTCTGACAATGGCCCTGGCCTTCTCTCAGCCACCTGGCATCGTGGGAGTGTTTCCCATCATGCCATGCCTCAGAGTCTGAAGCAGTGCTTTATGGAAACGTAGCGTTCCAAACCTACCGGTTGCCATGTAAACCGAACTCAGAGATGAGGTGTTGGACAAAGGTGACTTAACGCTTGGAGCATTCACAGGTGTTTGAAACTCCCAGGAGAATCAGAGGTTTGCATCGGTGGTGGATGTGGGTTTTTACTGTCATAAGTGCTCATGCTTCAGGTGAATTTGTAAATGTCCTACAACAAGCGTTCTGTGGAATATTTTCCCCTGCTACAGAAATTTCCCACAGTTGTCCAAAGCCACTGGCATAGAAGAAGAAGGATATTGGATTTATATTCCGCCCTATACTCTGTATCACAGAGTCTCAGAGCAGTCACAATCTCCTTTACTTCCCCCCCCCCCTTCCTACAACAGACACCCTATGAGGTGGGTGAGGCTGAGAAGGCTATCACAGAAGCTGCCCTTTCAGGGACAACTCCAATGAGAGTGATGGCTGACCCAAGGCCATTCCAGCAGCTGCAAGTGGAGGAGTGGGGAATCAAGCCCAGTTCTCCCAGATAAGAGTCTGCACACTTAACCACTATACCAAACTGGCTCTGAAGCAGTTACATGCAGTGAATAAGGACTGCTTCCAAGTGACAAGGCAGGAAAGCTTCTGAAATCTGGAAGAGAGTTGGTTCTTTTTTGTTCTTTCAGGCTGATTTTTTCCCCACTGCCAAGTTGTAGCTGCCTTATGGCAATCCTGTAGAGTTTTTAAGGCAAGAGACATTCAGAGGTAGTTAGCTGTTGCCTGCCTTTGCATAGCAACCCTGGTATTCCTTGGTGGTCTCCCATCCAGATGCTTACCAGAGTGGATCCTGCATAGCTTCCAAGAGCTGATGAGGCTGAGCTAATCTGGGCTATCCATGTCAGGGATTCAGGGGACAAGTGCCTTAAAAAAGGGTATGTTTGAACAGAAGAGCTAGTCCAAAATTTGTGGACTAATCCACCTCAATGGTGGTTGTTTGCATGGCTGGTCTAAAGGACTGTGAAGAGTAGATTATAGAGAGATGCATGAATGTGGCTATAGATTTGTGGAGGAGAGGTCTATCAGTGGCTACTAGCCATGGTGACTGATAGGAACCTCCACATTCAGAGGCACTAAATCTCTGAATCCCAGATCCAGGGGACAACATCAGGAGAAGGTCTTAGCTGCTATGCTTGTTGTTGGCTCTTCAGAGGAACTGGATGGCCACTGTGTTAGACAGGCTGCTGAACTTGATGGATCATTGGATCTGATCCAGTAGCGTTCTTCTTATGTTCTCATAGTTCTCATGAAATTCTGAAGAGGTTCTTCTGGGAAAAGCAGCAGTAGTGCCCGGCCATGTTTATGCAGCAAACAGTCTCCTCCCCTGCTGTTCTGTCTGCCAAGAGAAGATAGTTTTGGATAACTTGCACTGTGCAAAGAGCTATGGAAAGGTATCTTTCACTAGCCAGGAATAGCATTCGTGGGGACCAGTCTCTTCCAAATCTGGACAGTGTTGTAAGGATTGTTGAAATAATGCAAAGCAGGTGGATGCTATTCTTCCCTTATCTATTCTTTTAAATATTTGTACCCCACTTTCTCCCCATTGGGATTTTAAGTGGCTTACAAAATCATTCTCTGCTCTTCCATTTTATCCTCATAACGATATAGATTAGGCTGAGAGAGTGACTGTTTAAAGGTCATCCAGTGACAAAGCAGGAATTTGAACCTGGGACTTCTAGAGTGTATTCAGACATTCTGACCTGTTCTCCATGCTGGCTTGAAGATTTTTGGTAAAAAAACAGAATGGGGAAGGAGAAAGACCAGGAAAAACCAAAAAATCCCCCGAACAAAAATCAACACCCAATGCAATAAGTTAATATGCTATAATATCAAAATACGGAAAGAAGAAATGCACAAATAACTGCAAAAATTCAAATAGTAACCTATAAAGTATTCAGTGCACAAGTAAGAGACACCAAAGCCAGGAGGCAAACAATATATACAGAATCCACAAAATTATGGAGCAACAATCCTCAAACCTTCCAAAAATGTAAAGGATATCAGAAAGTGAAAACAGGAAATCCTCAACAGAATTTGATCGATACAGTAACCTGTTTCAGTACCAGAACTTTTCTCAAGAGTAACAATGAAGGTGGAACACCATCAAAAATACAAATCCACAGCAGGTAACATATAGGTAAAGGTAGTCCCCTGTGCAAGCATCGAGTCATTACCAACCCAAGGGTGATGTCACATCGTGACATTTTCATGGCAGACGTTTTACAGGGTGGTTTGCCATTGCCTTCCCCAGTCATCTACACTTTACCCCCAGCAAGCTGGGTACTCATTTTACTGACGTCGGAAGGATGGAAGGCTGAGTCAACCTGGAGCCGGCTACCTGAATCCAGCTTCCGCCGGGATCGAACTCAGGTCATGAGCAGAGCTTAGGACTGCAGTACTGCAGTTTACCATGTTGTGCCATGGGGCCCTATTGGGTAATATATAAGGAAGTTCCAAAAGCCTCAGTGACAATCTCCGGCATAGTAGTATGCAATTCAAAGAGCAAGGAACTGTTCTGGGGGATTTTTTTGGTTTCTGCAGATTTTGAGGCATGACTGCCACTGGGAGAGTGGGAGTTTGCCTAAGGACACCCCTTGATCTTGGCTGAGGTGACACTCCATGCCACTGTTTCTCTGGTAGTCATAGGTTTGGACAGGATTTGGTGGCTCATCTCATCTGTGTCTCTGCCATATGACACATCATATACCTAACGCATTCTTGATGGGTGCCTGTCTAACCTCGTCTCGAAAACCCCAAGGGAGGCAGTGCTTCCTGGCCATGTCAGTTGTTCTGAGCACAGCACAATCAAGCAACGCCACTTCTTATTAGGAGTGTGACTGGTTAGTAAAGGCAGGAACATCCTTCTGCCACCATCCTCAAAAGTGTGAGGCGCAAAGCTGTCAGAAGAGCTCATTCCTGACCCCCTTTCCACCCTTTGTTTGTGTACGTCACAAACAGCCCAGGAGGCAGACTAAAAACTCCATTCACTGTCAACTGCCATACCGCAAACTGCCATCTTCTTGCACATTTCAATTACTGCACTGTAAACTTCTCTGTTCCCATCCATTTCTTGTGCCAATACACAATACAAAGGGCCAGCAAAGCAATTCTTGTTTCCTGTCCACAGAGATTGCATGCCACAGTTCCTCCTGTCCCATCCCAGCTGCTTTGAGAACCAGTTTGGTGTAGCGGTTAAGTGCATGGACTCTTATCTGGGAGAACTGGGTTTGATTCCCCTCTCCTTCACTTGCAGCTGCTGGAATGGCCTTGGGTCAGCCATAGCTCTCGTAGGAGTTGTCCTTGAAAGGGCAGCTGCTGTAAGAGCTCTCTCAGCCTCATCTGCCTCACAGGGTGTCTGTGGTGGGGTGGGGTGGGGGTGGGTGGGAAGGTAATGGATATTGTGACCACTCTGAGATTCAGAGTATAGGGTGGGATATAAATCCAATATCATCATCATCATCATCATCATCATCATCATCATCATCATCATCTTTCTTCTCAAAATAGTTTTGCTATTTGGATAATGACCCATCAGTCCATAGAAGAAATGTTCTGAAGCATGAAGCATGATCCTCAGGATGCTTTCCCTGAAGGAAGTTCCAATGAATTCTGTAGGGCATGCTGTTTGATAGGGTTATATCCCAAAAAGAATAGGGACCGATGTAAGGACTAATGTGCATGTTCTGGTCACCATATAGGCATAATTTGAAACTGTTCCATATGAAACTACTCCATATGTTCCACAATGTGTGCTCAAGAATGAACATTGAATATGCTGTTTGGGCAGTTTTATTCTTCTGCAAATTTTTAGGAAGGACCTGGAAGGGGATATTTACTGTATAGAGAACCTTATTCAGTCAATTCATTTAACCTCTGCACATGAAGGGCTCCCACGCAAAGACTGCCATCATATGGGGTGACTTGTGGTAGCCTCCACATTGCTGTATCCTAAAAGGATATCTAGTAAGGGAAACTTGAAGGTGTCAAAGTGATTCCAGTGCAACGTAGCATAAGCATATGAAATGTGGGAGGAAATGTTGATCAGATGCTGAACTGCAGAAAGAAGGAGAAGATGTAAAGCAGAGAAGAACCAAAAGAAATCAAAAGCTAGAAAGAAAATGGCTGACACAATTGGTCAGGCAATTGTGCTTCCTTGATTGTGACAAAGACTCCAAGAATAAAGGAGAAATATATAAAACTTGACCCACAAATATGTTACAATGAGAATACGAAAATAATTCCGGGAGGGGGCATATTCATCTGTTGCTGCAAAAATATACAAGAATTTAGTTCACACACAAGCTTATTCTGGGATAAAATCTTGGTACTCTTCAAAGTGCTATTAGGCTCCTGAAGCGAAAGCATAGCTCACTTCAGGACCTTGGAGAGCATTGACGATCGAAAAGGGCCAGTGTCTGAAATGACATGTGCAGACATTTTGGATAGGGCTTAAAAGCAAGAGAAGTCCAGAAAAACTGGATCATTGTAAAAGCTCTGGAATTTCTTTATATCTGGGAATCATAGACCACACCAGTTAATGCATTGTTCATTGTAAATCCTATAAAATACATGTCTTGGGAGAAATCTTGTTGAGCTTGGTGGTTGATATCTGTATCGAAAGACAGAAGGCAAAAGAAGAAGGGGATGGCAAAATATGAGATGGCTGGACAGCGTTACTGATGTAACTAGCACGAAGTATTAAAGAAACTGTGTTTTGTCCAAGAAGAGATGTGAGGCCTTGGAGAGGGGAATCTTTCAGTTCTCCCCCCTCCCCGAGGACCTTTACTAACCCAAGCAGTCGGGTTAGAATAATAGAATCATAGAGTTGCAAAGGACCTCCAGGGTCATCTAGTCCAACCCCCTGCACAATGCAGGAAACTCACAAATACCTCCATTAAAAGGTAGTACTTAATGTTAGACAGATAAAAGGAAGCACTTCTTCACCCAAAGGGTGATTAACATGCGGAATTCACTGCCACAGGTGGTGGTGGTGGCTGCAAGCACAGACAGCTTCAAGAGGGAATTGGATAAACATATGGAGCAGAGGTCCATCAGTTGCTGTTAGCCACAGCGTATTGATGGAACTCTGTCTGAGACAGTGATGCTGTGTATTCTTGGTGCTTGGGGGGGGCAACAATGGGAGGGCTTCTAGTGTCCTGGCCCCACTGATGAACCTCCTGATGGCACCTGGGTTTTTTGGCCACTATGTAACACAGAGTGTAGGACTGGATGGGCCATTGGCCTGATCCAACGTGGCTTCTCTTATGTTCTTATGTTCTAACTACAAAATTAGGAGGAGTGCAGGGGGAAAACTCCTGTGGTTTTGTTTTCTTTTACAATAAATGAATTTTTTCAAGACAAAGTTTTACTCACCCAGAATGTGTAGTGTGGAAATCTTAATGTAAAACAAATTACAGCATCTAACAATGATGAGTCCTATGAATACTTTTGCTGTGTTCAGGATATTTTCAATGATGTTTTAATGTGAACAATTTTAGCAACTTTTAAAGAGTTGTTTTCATTGTTATGAAATTTAACTTGATTTCAAATGTGTTGCTTGTCCTACTGTGACTGTTCCTGTCCAAATAATACTTCCTTTTATTTACTGCAAAATACGTTTTCTAACTTAAACTGTTATTTTTTTCCCTGCCTGCTGCCAGATACATGAGCTAAGTTAGCATAGGATGGTAGACCACTCTCTCAGGTAGTGCATATATTTGCAATTTTGCTTGTAGAAAATAAAGGCATTTCATAGAATCATAGAGTTGGAAGGGACCTCTAGGGTCATCTAGTCCAACCCCCTGCACAATCCAGGAAACTCACAAACACCTCCCCCTAAATTCACAGGATCTTCATTGCTGTCAGATGGCCATCTAGCCTCTGTTTAAAAACCTCCAAGGAAGGAGAACCCACCACCTCTCGAGGAAGCCTGTTCCACTGAGGATTCACTCTAACGATCAGGAAGTTCTTCCTAATGTTGAGCTGGAAATTCTTTTGTTTTAATTTCAATCAATTGGTTCTGGTCCTACTTTCCGGGGCCACAGAAAACAATTCCACACCATCCTCTATATGACAGCCCTTCAAGTACTTGAAGATGGTGATCATATCACCTCTCAACCGCCTCCTCTCCAGGCTAAACATCCCCAGCTCCTTCAACCTTTCCTCATAGGACTTGGTCTCCAGACCCCTCACCATCTTCATCATCCTCCTCTGGACCTGTTCCAGCTTGTCTATATCCTTCTTAAAATGTGGTGCCCAAAACTGAACACAATACTCCAGGTGAGGTCTTACCAGAGCAGAGTAAATTGATACCATCACATCACGTGATCTGGACACTATACTTCTGTTGATACAGCCCAAAATTGCATTTGCCTTTTTAGCCACCGCATCACACTGTTGACTCATGTTCAGCGTATGATCCACTAAGACCCCTAGATCCTTTTCACACATACTACTGCTAAGACAAGTCTCCCCCATCCTATAACCATGCATTGGATTTTTCCAACGCAGAACTTTACATTTATCCCTGTAAAAATTCATTTTATTGATTTTAGCCCAATTTTCCAGCCTGTCAAGGTCATCCTGTATCCTGTTTCTGTCTTCTTCTGTGTTTGCAACCCCTCCCAATTTCGTATCATCTGCAAACTTAATAAGCATTCCCTCTATTCCTTCATCCAAATCATTGATAAAGATGTTGAACAAAACAGGTCCCAGGATAGATCCTTGAGGCATTCCACTTGTCACTCCTCTCCAAGAGGATGAGGAACTATTCACAAGCACTCTTTGGGTGCGATCTGTCAACCAGTCACAGATCCACCTAACGGTAACAGGATCCAAACCACATTTTTATCCTTAACAAGGATAGTATGTGGAACTTTATCAGAAGCCTTACTGAAATCAAGATAAACAATGTCTACAGTATTCCCCTGATCCAGCAAGGTAGTCACTTTCTCAAAAAAAGAGATCAGGTTAGTCTGACATGACTTGTTCTTGAGAAAACCATGCTGGCTCTTAGTAATCACATCTGTTCTTTCTAAATGTTCCAGGACTGACTGATGATTTGTTCTAAAACTTTTCCAGGTATGGATGTCAAGCTGACGGGTTGGTAGTTACCCGGATCGTCTTTTTTTTCCCTTCTTGAAGATGGGGACAACATTCGCCCGCCTCCAATCTTCCGGCACCTCTCCTGTTCTCCAAGAATTCTCAAAAATAATAGCCAGAGGCTCAGAAATTACATCCACATGCTCTTTTAGAACCCTTGGATGCAATTCATCTGGCCCTGAGGACTTAGTTTCATTTAAAGAAACTAGGTGTTGATGTACTACCCCTATGCTGATCCTAGGTTGGAACTTCATACCCTCCTTATATGTTCTGTTTTTGCCACGTTGAGCACCATTTCCCTCAGAAGAGAAGACTGAGGAAAAGTAGGAATTGAGCAGTTCCACCCTCTCTTCATTACCTGTTACAATTTCACTTTCTTGCCCTTGCAAATGGGCCTACCATGTCTTTGATCTTTTTCTTACTCTGAACATAAGAAAAGAACCCTTTTTTGTTGTTTTTAGCATCTTTGGCCAGCCTAAGCTCATACTGAGCTTTAGCTTTCCTAACTTTTTCTCTACAAGCACTGGTGATTTGTTTATATTCATCCTTAACTAAGTTATCAGTGAGGCATTTTACGTTGTTAAACCAATAAATTTGGTAGGAATGTATTGCATATATTTCCAGTTCCCTCAAATTTCTAGAATCTTTACATCTCTAGTCCCAGGAGTCTGTCCAGTATAAGGAAGGTTCACAGCTGGCTTATATCAGCCCCCATAGAGATTTCAAGGCAAGAGACATTCAGAGGTGGTTTGCCATTGCTTGCCTCTGCATCACACTCCTGTTACTCCTTGGAGGTCTCCCATCCAAATACTAGCCAGGGCTGACCCCACTTAGCTATAGGTATGTGACAATTCTGTTTTGATACATTGCTAAGAAAGAGAAATGTGCACTGCATCTTCATACGCTTTTGACACCCAGTGGCAGTGTGTGAGGTGAACCTTCTACTGTGGACAATAGGAGGTGAACAAATGTGTGACATTGTGAAAACAGGGCACTGGCAGCTATCAGGAAAGGAGTGCCATGCTACCACACTGGCCCTGGTGTGGCTTGTGTCATTTTTCCTAAAGGGAGTATATGCAAAGTAGCAATTTTAAGTATTGTTTTTGGATGAAGTGGCATTCTAAGAGTGTTGCCCTAATTCCATTTATTTCAAGGGAGTCAGTGTTAACTGCATATGACTGTGCTGTAAGGGTAATCACAGTGATATGTGATGTGAACCCAGATGGCAATTTGTTTTGCTGAGGAAGATACCAACAAGTCAATCAATGGATTGACAAGTGGCTTCTCATGCCTAAAGGCCTGTTGGTCCTCAGTCTTACTCCACCCTTTTGTGTTCAGATTGAGATGTATGGTTTTCAAAAGCCCAACCAATCAGTGGCTGATATATTCTTACATTAATTCACTTTTTATCTTCCACACATAACCTGAATCACAATTTTTTAAAAAATTGCAGTTTAAAAAAAAAAGTTGCTCAGCAAGCTTTACTAAGGATTGAGGAGAGGATTGATGGGATGGCATGGATGCTAGCCACTAGGTTCCTATGGCTCTTCCTGACTCAAAAGGAACCATCGTGAAAACCTGCTGAATTGGCGTTTTCAGAGCTTGGCCTGACAGAACAGTGGATCTGTGTGTGTGTTGATGGCAATCATACTATTGCACTGTGTTCCATATTCTTGGAATGGTGCACATGTGTTCAGCCTTAATCTGTTCCACTTCCATCCTTCCATTTACACCATCCTTCCAATACCACTTCCATCCTATCCATTTACAGTATATCCTTTACCTTTATCATTCTGCTTACTCCGTTGTTTATATTATACCTTGCCTTAGGCATTTTGTTGTTCACATTGTCTTTTAATTCTGTACTATAGGATTATTCATTAGAATGCCATAGTGAGTACTTTGTTTTTATTCTGTAACCCTCCTTGAACCTCTACAAGAAAGGAGTGTAAATAAAGTAAATAAAATACTAGTTTCTGCTCGGAGAAGATACTAACATGATTAGATTGTGAAGTTGCCATTTTCAACAGAACTATATTCTGGCTTTATTTAGATCTGTAGTGATCTGTCCTTACTTTCAGCATAATCTCAAGCATGCTTGTTCATTAATAAAACTGCCTGATTTTCACAGGAGTTTCTGTAGTTGGGTTGTGAGGATTCTGCAGTCATTCCACACAAACACAGGATATAACAAAGGGCACAGAATGCTGTTTTCATCCGTTTGTAGCCTTCATGACTCTGAAAAGAAGCTGGGAAATATGCAGGTCTAGGAATTGGAGGGCCAGACTAGAATCTGGGAGACCCAGGTTCAAGCTCCCAGCTCTTCCATGAAGCTTAGTGGGTGATCTCAGACCACTTGCTCTTACTCAGCTTATTCTACCTTGTCCTAAGAATTAAATGGAGGTGGGTAAAACCATGTGTACTGCCCTGAGCACCTTGGAGGAAGTATAGGGTTACCAATCCCCAGGTGGGGCAGGGGATCCCCTGGTTTGGAGGCCCTCCCTCCACTTCAGGGTCATCAGAAAGCAGGAGGAGGGAAATGTCTGCTGGGCACTCCATTATTCCCTACAGAGACTGATTCCCATAGGGTATGATAGAGAATTGATCCGCTGTTATCTGGGGCTCTGGGGTGGAGCTGTGTTTTGAGGTAGAGGCACCAAATTTTTAGCATAGCATCCAGTGCCTCTCCTCAAAACACCCTCCAAGTTTCAAAAGGATTGGAGCAGAGGTCCAAGTCTATGAGCCCCAAAAGAAGGTGCCCCTATCCTTCATTATTTCCAGTGGAGGGAAGACATTTAGGTGTGCAGTCCCTTTAAATGTGATGGCCTGAACTCCCTTTGGAGTTCAACCGTGCTTGTCACAACCTTGCTCCTGGCTCCACCCCCAAAACCTCCTGGCTCCACCCCCAAAGTCCCCAAATATTTATTGAATTGGACTTGGCAACCCTAAGGAAGTGTGGGATAAAATATATATTAAATAAATGCATCAAAAAGTATGTAGAGGGACAGGCTGAACAGGATTTCCAGTTATGTCATTTGATATCCTGCAACTTTACATTAGGCAAAATCAGCAGATGTATGTCTCTTTGATGAATTTGTACATTTTATATAGGTTATGGAATTTGGGTTAGCTTAGTGTAGAACTTCTATGTTGTTTTTTTAGTTCAGAATGAGGCTGAGATAAGTAAATGTACTTGCTTTTCATGATGAGACAGAACTCTCTAAGATATCTTACAAATGGGGAGCTGATGGTTCACACTACTTGTTTGAAAATGTCCGGTGGCAGGGTCTGGGTTTAAATTGAGATTTGGACTTGTCTTCTGCCCTCTAGGTAACCATGGCGCCTGTCTCCCACATCACTAAGGCGGGAAATGCTTACATGTGTCTGCTTCCCTAGTTATGTGCCATTCTGGCATCATAAGAATTTGAAGAGTGCGGAAAAGCCTTTCTAGATAGATTCAGGGTTGTGCTTGGAGTGAATGAACAAGCAAAGGAACCTTTGCAGATAAATACCAGGGCACATTAGCAATTTCTGCACAAGGAGGAAATGTTCTAAGGCCATAAAGAGGGAGGACGTTGTTGTTTTTTAAAATAGCATACTGGGGATAAGGGCTTTGATTGCAGGCGTATTGATGACCCTTTTTAGTCACACCCCTGCTAGATATCAACGTTGATAACAAAACAACTGCTTAGTCTGGGGTTCCCATCTTTCATATGAATCATAATGAAGGTTATCTCTGAGCTTATGTGTTCTCCGGTAATTGAAAATCACACTGTTAACTGCTGTTAATTAATGCAACCATATTTTCCACCATTTTTTTTAAAGCTTCATTAGTTACCTGTTGATTTCTGGGCATCATTCAAAATGCTGTTTATGATCTTTAAAATCCCTAAATCCCACATGGCCTAAGGAACCCACGTTACAATGGGAGCCCACCTGGGAATCAATTATAAAGATGGTCATCTGAGAGAGGTGCCTGTTTTTCTACGGTGGCCACTGTCTGTGCAGCACCATCCCACCCACAGCTCTTTGCCCAGTGCCCAGCTTTAGTAATTTCAGAGACCAGGACAAGACTTCTCTGATTACCTGGCCTCTTAGTCCTATTCTGTTGCAGGGGGATCATTTTTATTGTAGATGTGCCTTATGGCTATCTTGGGTTGTGATTTCATATTTTATCTGGAAACCAGTTTGGAAGCCCCAGACTGAGAGGTAGGTTATAAATCTTACCAAGTAACTACATGAGGCTGCCACCAAAGCTCACATCTATCTCTGATCTATCCTGCCCCCTCCCCATTTTGAAATACTCAAACCTCTGTCCTTAGCAAAATAACTCAGTTTCTTATTCTGGTTACGGAGGAAGATTACTATTTTTAATCCCCTTTTTTGAGTGCTCAGGACCTCTGGTATTTTCAGTAGGTTTATAAAATTCTAGATGCATGTTTTTTCACCACAGCTTTATTTGACTCAATTGTACTTGTACATTTTTCCATGACAACTTTATATATTTATTATATGTAGTTCACTTGATAGGTATAATAATGTATGTTTAAAATGTCCATGATCTGATTTAGGGTTTTTAAATGTACATTTATCAACAGCTGTTCCCTGCTGCAGTGTTAAGTGTTCTGTAATGATTCTTTCTGTGAATATTGTAATACTCTGTGAGTGGTTCTGCACAGCGCAACCCTGGCCTCTGTGCATGTGTGTGAGAGGTATATTGTTGTCAGTGACTGTGTGTTGTTATCCAAGCTACTATTCAAGAGGAGATCACAATGATTCTGTTGCTGTTCTTTCATTAGCGTACTGACATGAAAAGACATATGATAACAAGGTTTGATGCATGCATTTGTATTCAAGTTATGCAGAGATCACTAAAAACTCCACATCTGTATTCATGCAACATTTGCTTCAGAACTGAATGCAGGGTAATAATGAACATATATTCACAAAAAGCCTTTTCATCATGAGGAAATAAAGGCTTGTGTCCAACAGTGTGCATGTGGAAACATAAATGGACTTTGCTCAGTTCCGGTTGTGCAACATCTCTCAGTAGATCCAGCCCCCCTCATGATGTGTGAATGTTCAAAAACCCCACTGCAAATGTTAATTTTGCTGATAATATACCTCTCAAACAAACATTACAATGTCTACATTCAGTTGTTGCATGCTTGTAGAAGGGTGAAAACCAGTGCTTTTTTTGAGCAGGAATGCACAGGAACGCAGTTCCGGCTGGGTTAGCAGCAGGGGTGTGGCCTAATATGCAAATGAGTTCCTGCTGGGCTTCTACAAAAAGCCCTGTGTGAAACAATGGTGACATCAGGAGGTGTGACCTAATATGCAAATGATTCCTGCTGGGCTTTTTCTTCCCAAAAAAGCCCTGGTGAAAACTGTCAATTTGAGATCGAATTGCGATTGCTGAAAATTTCAGCAATATCCCCATTTTGTTCCTGGTTGCTGAGTACTGGTTTTTGGCCAGTCTGAGATTGGAAATAACTTTAACTTTGCTAAGGAGGAAAAGGAGTCTTTTGACTCCTTTAAAGACCAAAAGACTTGTTGAATCATCTTTCATGGATAGGGGCCCACTGTGTCAGACAGGAAGCTATTTTAATCTATCCAGTTAGCATCTCATGGGAATCTCTTTCACACTTCCCTGGAGCTTGTGGAATTAATGCCTCTGAAAGGAGTCCCTGAAGCCATATATTCTGACCCTACATACAGTGCAGAACAGTGTGCTGAAGCTCTAGTTATTACATCAAGACTATTGACTAATCCTGTGCTTCTCCTCTTGGAAATAAACACCCATTGAACTCATTGGTTCTTAATTCTATGCAAGTGGGCGTAAAATTGTAACCAGACTTGAATTTAGTAAAACTGCTGTCAGCACACATAGAAACAGAGGCAGGGGAAAAGGTACTTTTTTGGGAATATGCTGTCCAAGGTGATTACTTTGCCTAGCATCCCCAGCCTAGCTTGCAAGAATTAGTTTATACATTACCATTACATTCAAAGCTGCTTTATCCAGAGTCATAGTCTTGGTCTGTCAAGATCACTGTTGTCTACTAGGGTGGGTAGAGGCTCTCTGGGGACTCAGGTAAAGATCTTTCACATTGCCTCCTACCTAATCCTTTTAACTGGAGGTGCTGGGGAGTGGACCTGGGCTCTTCTGAGTGCAAAGCAGATGCTCTACCACTGAGCCACAGTCTCTCTGTTCTTTTCAAAGAACACCCAACACAGTAAAGGTAAAGGTGGTCCCCTGTGCAAGCACCAGTTGTTTTCGACTCTGGGGTGACGTTGCTTTCACGTTTTCACAGCAGACTTTTTACAGGGTGGTTTCCCATTGCCTTCCCCAGTCATCTACACTTTCCCTCCAGCAAGCTGGGTACTCATTTTACCGACCTCGGAAGGATGGAAGGCTGAGTCAACCTTGAGCTGGCTACCTGAACCCAGCTTCTGCCGGGATTGAACTCAGGTTGTGAGCAGAGGGCTCCGACTGCAGTACTGCAGCTTTACCACTCTGCGCCACGGGGCTCTTCCAACACAGTTAACAATCCATAAAAACATATTTTTAAAAAAAGATCAAGAGCAACTGAAACATCACTTCTAAAATCTTGGGCACCAGTAACTTTTATGACACTTCCATGTGTCAGAAGAGGGGACAAGTAGTTGAACCTCATATAGAAGACTTTGTTGACCTGAATCCATTACATCACTGCCACACATTCATTGCGTGGCCTTAAGCATGGATCTGTATAATGTCTTATAAATAAGTAATAGCAGCCCCGGAGGAGGGGGGTGGGAGTGCTGTACATCATGCAGTGATGCTAGCCCTGGTATGTGTGTGTTTTTGTTTTTAAAAAAGGACCTCTTCTACACATTATGTAGAGACAAAAGTGGGTTTACAGCAAAATGTACATGGTGAACATGGAACTGCAGCTTGGAAAATATATTTGTGTCATGGATGTTTCTCTTTTGCACTGTGCATGTTACATCCTAAGTAGAGTTCTGCCATTCTAAACCCACTGGCTTCAAAAGCACCTAGAAGGGAGGAACTCTGCTTGGGATTACACTTGAAAGTTCTCGGGTGGGTGGATAGATGGATGGATGGGTGTATTGTGTGCGTGTCTGCACCTGGAAGTCATGGCATTTTCTGGTCCCTACTGGGGGCCTGGAGCCTATTCAGAGAGGTGGCTGAATAAAGCCTGCGTCCTCCTGACTGCTGGTATTCCAAGGAGAGGTCTCCCATCCAGGTACATGGTAGAGTTGACCCTGCTTAGCTTCCAAGATCTGACAACATCAGGTTTGCCTGGGCAATCCAGGTCAGGACTTTGATTTTTTTTTTAAGGGTGTAAAGAGGCTCTCCCAAAACATATTGTCTGATATTTTCTGACCCACTTTCTGGAGTTGCCCTTGTAAGTACTTTTCACTAAGCCAAATCAGTCTCCTAGTTTGGTGAGTGGTTAAGTGCACTAACTCTTATCTGGGAGAACCGGGTTTGATTCTCCACTCCTCCACTTGCAGCTGCTGGAATGGCCCTGGACCAGTCATAGCTCTCACAGAGCTGTCCCTTGAAAGAGCAGCTTCTGAGAGAGCTCTCTTAGCCCCACCTACTTCACAGAGTGTTTCTTGTGGGGGGGGGAGGGGAAGGTTAAGAAGATTGTGACCACTCTGAGATTCAGAGTGAAGGGCGGGATATAAATCCGATATCATCATCATCTCCCTCCTAGATCAGGCTCACTTAGAATCTAGCTGTGAGTGTAGAATTAGCTGCTTTTCCCCCTGTTGGCATTCATTTTGTGGTGCTAACTGGCATTGAATCTCCTATATTGCTTTATTCCTCTGTTTCTCTTCTGCTTTTCTCCTGTCTGTTAGTTACCTGTAGCAATGTAGAGCAGTAAACTTAATGTTTTTGGGAGGGAGGACTGGGGGTGTTTGGCTGTACCCCAACAGCAGCATAAAGCCTGCAGTGTCTATGTCCCTCTCCCACCTATCCCCATTACCTTGCTAGCTTTCAGGACTGCTCTATGAACAGAATCCCCCAGACAGCTCGGCTAGGCCGCCTTTGATGCCCTGATTCCATCTCTTCTCTTCTCTCTCTCTCTCCCTTTCCCTGCCACAAACCTCTGTCTGAGCAGATGTGTTAATCAGGAGGAATTATAAGGGTGTAAAATGACTTCTCCAGCTTTCCCTTTGATCCACGCTGATTGACATTTCAAAAAAGCCACCAGCCCCAGAGAATCAGAATGCAGCAGGCTCAGAAAAGAAAGAAAGAGGGAGGGAAGAGAGGGGAGGAGGGATGGTTGGTGGAGATTTATTAGAGCTGTGCTTTGTTTGGGGTGCTCTGGCACCAGATCACACTTCTGAGCCTTTACAACTGGCAAGTAGCGGCTGTCGGCTCTAATCATTGTACATAATTGACTGGAACGGGTGCCCTGAGCCCCTGGCATAGGGCTGCAGAATGTACTGAGCTCCCTGGCGTGTCTGAGAGTCAGAAGCCAAAGATTAACAAGCGCCTAGATTCTGGGTGGCTTTTACAGGCAATTCTGATAGTGAGTTGGAAAGAAAGGTTAAGTGGAGGCAGGACACAGCCACCATTTTGGCATATTCTGGAATGGGTTCACTAGTTATAAACAACAGTGCTCCTGGGCATGGAAAGACTGCTTTCACACCCCTCTAGTTATACTCAGCTGGAGTTGGGTAGAACAAGTCAGCTCTGAAGGGACATTAGGCAAGCTAAGAGCTCCAGTGCCTTCCCCGTTAAGAACTAAGCTCATTCTAACTCTGTAGCAGAAGGAGTTTTGCAAATCAATCAGGCTCTGCATAAAGGTAACCCAAATTCTACAACTTGAATATATGACAAAACCAATAAGTACGTATGTTTAAAATTTGCTGATGGGAATTGATTGGCTTTCCTGCTTTCAAGATTCAACAACTTCAGATTCTTTTTTTTTGTCAAGGAATGGGAGCAACTTTGCCCTCTGATTGTTGACAGATAACTCCATTTCCTTCTAGTTTGCTGTGCAAAGCCAGCTGTTTGGGGCCCCAGAGGTCTTTATTCTCACCAAGATGTGTATGTGTTTACATGAAAGTGGAACATCCCACGTGGTTTGTCAAAATTGGAAACAATGAAATATTTCCGAGATCCCAAATTGGCATTCTCTCAAAACAGCTGTCCATATATTTCAGATTCTGAGAAGCATTGGGTGGCTTTGGTTTGTGTTGTGTTGTGTTGTGAGATAATGCAAGACTGAGGGGGAACATTTAGTGTAGGGGTGGCCAAACTTGCTTAAAGAGCTGAATAAAATAAACATCAGATGTTTGAGAGCCACAAGACATGGACATCAGATGTTTAAGAGCTGCAAATAGGTGAGAAGAGGTGGAAAGAAAGCAACTTTAACTTTAAATACATTCTGTGATTTAAAGAGAGAAGTGATTTAAAGAGACAAATGCCTTCTCCAAGCTGGTCAACCGGGTGGAGACGGCTTCAGGAGTCACACACTATGACCAATTTCTCACTCCCCTTGTTTTGGTCTCAACGCTCCTTTTCCCTGCGGGGCTGCTGCTGGTTTTTGCACAAGCTGCCCCAAGCTGACGAGTTCCCCCACCCCTTTTCAAGTTCCCTCCGCAGCAGACAAAAACTGGTTTTCAGAGGATCCTGCCTGCTGCGGAGGGAACATGAAGAGAGGCGAAGCAACTCACTGGTCGGGGGCAGCTTGTGCGAAATCCAACAGCAGCCCCGCAGAGAAGAGGCGAGTGAGAGCGGCGTAAGTTTAGTGGGAAATCAGTCTGAGTGTGAAAGAGCCACATGTGGCTCCTGAGCCTCAGTTTGGCCACCCATGATTTAGTGCTTGATCCAAAACGGAACTTGTAATTCTGGTTGTCTTAGGGGCTGGTATGTTCCCCCCAATATTCTTTTGCTGCTGCTTCAGAGATGTGCTTGACACAGCTCACAAAAATAAGCAAGATAAAATAATTTGAAAACATAAAAATATTAAAACAGCCATTAAAAGTCCAGAAGCATCACCATGCATAAAACCCTATTAACCCAGGGGTGTCAAACGTTAGGCCCAGGGACGAAAACCGACTTGTCCAGGGCTATGTGGCCTGTGAACAACTGATGCAAGGGAGGGAACAGGAGGCTGCTCTATGGTGGGTGGGCAGAACCACTCCAATTGTGGCTTCACCATGGCAGGACAACCTCATCTGTAGCAGTAAAGCAGAACCCCTTCACTTCAGGGACTGGTAGTTTGGGAGCCACTGCAGCCACATTCATAACTTCTCCACTTGGCCTGTAGCTCCAAGGATGCCATCCCGGATGGCCACAGTATTTGCGCGTGGTGTGTGTGTACACACAATCCTCTGTTTGGGCATGGGAGCATTTGCCCAGCACTGCATTGCTGGCTCTCCAGTTCGCCCATGTGGGTTTTCCTCTGCACTCCCCTCCCAGGCCATAGGGCCTTGCAGTGAAGACACGCCAAGTTGGAGCTTACCCGTTGCTGTCCTTTATGAAGTTTATTCCTCTAGTACCCAACATTGTTTTATGGCACGCATGGTCCAGCCTGAGCATGTGACGTTTATGTCAGATAAGGCCCTTGTAACAAATGAGTTTGATGCCTCTGCATTAACCATTTGGCGGCTGAAATGATGCCCACAATAAGTCACTTAGTCCAACATCCTGTTCCAACAAGAGGCCACACAGAGGTCACAGGGAACCCTGAAATTGTAGTCTGCAGACAATAGTGGCCTCACCTGCCAACTGCTTCCCAGCACCTGAAGTTCCGTTTTTTGATCATGGCTAATAAACCCAAAATATACCTAGTCTCCATAAATCTGTCCCATCCCTCTTTTAAAATCCATCACACACTCCATCAACCACAGCAGAGGAAACTAAGAAATCATGGGACAAGGGCAGATTCTTATGGTAAGCGAACAGGAAACCAAGGGGTGGAGAAGACAGTTTTCACAATAGAGGACAGTGAGCAGTAGGGTTTCCACAGGTATGTATTGGGATACGTGCCACTTATTTATTTCCATAGACAATAGGGAGAGAGGAGCAAGTCCTGAGTAGCCAAGTTTAGGGATGACACCTGATAATTCAGGATGGTGAAAACCCAAGCAGACTCAGAAGACCCCAAGGGTCTTTCCAAACTGAGCAAAGTCAATCTGGGCAGACGCTTATGTTACATGTACTTCATTAATCTTTTTCCCCTTAGGGTTTTTTCCCCTTTTTTACAGAATGGTGTCACAAGAGCTGCAGTTTCAAAGGGGAATCAAGTGGGAAATGGGGGAGAGTTTAGCTGCATGTATTCTCTGGCAATGATGAAAACCATTTTTGAAGGTGGCCATTTTTAAGAGGAGAACAGAGCCTAGGGAAAGAATAAAATTACCTGTTATTTTCTTGTGCTGGATTCTCCCTTGAAGTTGCAGGCCCACAGTGGCAGTCTAGAAAAAGGAGAAAAACTTGGGAAGGGAAGGATCACAAAGCGACATAAATCTGCCTGATGTGTAAACTTATGTATACTGGGGTAAAATCCTTAATCCAGTTTGCATCAGTGTGATTTGGAGCAGATAATGAAGAACTCAGTTGATCTTTTGATGCCAGGGGAAAAAGGCAGATCCTGTGCTGGGTTTTATTATAAAAGGAGTGAAAATAAAAATGACCAGATTCATAATTATTTTATATAAATCTGCAGAATGACTGCTTTTGGTGTGCTAAGTGTAGTTCTGGTGGCTTTAAAAATGGATGTTGCAGAACTGGAAAAAATGCAGTGGGGGCTCAAAACTGTTTACATTGCCCTCTTTTCCTCCATTTTATCATCTCTGCAAACCTGTGATAGGTGAGTGTGTCACTGGCCCAAGGTTACTCAGCAAACTTTCATGGCAGTGTGGGGATTCAAACCTGGGTCTCCCTGGGCCTAATCCAAATCACTCACACCAAACTAGCTCTTAGGGGGATTTGACGGATTCAAGGAGGGCAGGCTTATTATTTATCTACTATTAGCAACATGCGGCCCACATGTGCAGATACCTAAATCCATGGATTCGGGCCACATGGATGCTAATCAGATTTTTCAGCAAACTCAGGGAACTCCTGTCTGTTCCTTTCCCATTGGCCTATAGGAGATCAGACATGGCCGAGAGGATAATTATTCCCCCAATAGCAGTGCAGTGCTCCAACTCTGCATGGGCCACTGCAGCTGCTTGTGTTATTACTGTTTATGTGAGCACTGAGTATTCAGGCTTGTTTTCCAGGGTTTTCCCCGCTAAGGGCTGTTAATTTTGGGATCATTTTTGATGGCCCTTTTCAAATATCTGCCTGTCTGTTTCACCAGAGTGCCTCATTTACACGCGGTCAGCAGCATAGGGAGATGAGTAAAACGGGTGATTTAAACCCCACCCAACTGGGCTGCCAGTCATTTGCAAAATGGGCATGGTGTCTTTGGAATATTGTGTTTCAGAATGCCTCACAGACAACACAGACGCCTCCCCAAATGGTTGCAATGCTGAAATGAAATTGGCAGATCTGTCTGGTAAACTGCGAGTGGGTGAAGTGTGGAGAGCCAGGGAGGGTGAGGCCATCTGCCCCATAGTGCTGCTATTTCATTCTTTATTTGTATCCTGCTTTTCTTTGTGAAAGGACCCTAAGAGGCTTACAACAGGAAGAAAGGAAATGCATAAACCAATAAAAGTAATAACAGCAATGTTAAAAGATGTTAAACTACCAATTATACAAAATATATTTTTTAAATCTCCAAGGGGCTGCCATTTGGAATTTCTCACTTGGGCACCAAAATGTCTCTTTGCTCATTCATTGTATAGCCCTTTCTCCAAGGAGCTGAGAGGAATCTCCACAGAGGGGTGATCCCATTTCCCACCCCCACCCACCCCCAAAAAACCCTGTGAAGTAGAGACTGGTGTGAACCTAGGCCTATCCATTCCAAGTGTAGCACACTAACCAGTACACCAGTGGTGTCATGAAATAGCTTGGTGAGACCCAATTTGGGAGAGCCAGTTTGGTGTAATGGTTAAGGGTGCAGACTCTTATCTGGGAGAACTGGGTTTGATTCCCCACTTCTCCACTTAAAGCTGCTGAAATGGCCTTGGGTTAGCCATAGCTATCGCGAGTTGTCCTTGAAAGGGCAGCTGCTGTGAGAGCCTTCTCAGCCCCACCCTCCTCACAGGGTGTCTGCTGTGGGGGGAGAAGATATGGGAGATGGAAAGCACTCTGAGTCTCTGATTCAGAGAGAAGAGCAGAGTATAAACCTTCAGTCATCGTCTTCTTCCATATTGTTTCAGATTCCAAGGAGCCATCCAATTGCTGTTTGTGTCGAATCATACCTTATAAAAAGATTGAAGAATGAACTGAGGGTGAATGTAGTCCAGATTCCCAGAACTGTTTTTTCATTGCTAGTACAAGACTTTTCAGATATTATGATCACACATACAGGGAGATTATGGACTGCATGTCATGTGAATACGTTCTACCCATGATCCTCCCAATATGTACAGTTAGCATGTTGTGTGAATAGGACAAGGTGTGTGATAAACTTCATGGAACACTGGATTTTTCAGGGGTTACATTCATGCAAACCAAGGGTGTACATGCATGGTAATACATGTGTCTCCCCATTAACACAGTGTGGCAACTGTGTATATCAAGAGGATCACGAATAGCCCTGACCTGGGTAGCTCAGGCTAGCATGATCTTGTCAGATCTCAGAAACTAAGCAGGGCTGACCCTGGCAAGTACCTGGATGGGAAACCTCCTGGGAATACCAGTGACGGATGCAGAGGCGGCAGCAAGCCAGCCTCACTAGAGGTTGCCAGAAGTTAGCCATGACTTCCAGGCATGCACGCACACAATGTTTTTTGAAAGAGCATTGCTCACTTCCATTATGAGCCTGATAGGGTCCTGGTGCTCATGATTATAATGTTTGAAAAGGACTGTTACCAGAAAAGGATTCATTCATACCATTTCTTTGTTCTTTGATTCTCCTGGAGGGAGTAGGAACACCTTCTGCATAGAAAGCAAAGCCAAGGAGAATTTTGGGTTCTCCTCATGTGTCTGGATCCACCAGGTGCATGAGAGAGTAAAAATGTATCCCTGCACACAGAGAATGTACAAGCAGTGTAGAAATTAAGGCATGGTCTCCTGAGTCATCCTTACAAGTATACCTATTGTTGATCATCTCAGATCATGTCAGTGTTTTAGATCCACTAGATACAGGACTTTGGAGCGGCTTAACATGACTACCTACTTAGCAATGGGTCTTTGGAGCCAGAAGGTTTTTAGAGCAGGCAACCCTTTACACCAAACTATGAGCAGTCCTTGGTTTGTAACCAAGAAAAGAGAAAAGTCATCATTGCTGCCATGTGCCTTGGTGCCTAAATTTTGCAAGTCAGAGTCCAGGACTTGAGATGTCAAAGTAGGTAGGGGAGTGGGATACTTGCTTCCTGTACAGGCTGCCTACTCTACTCTTACATAACAACCTGAGATGAGAGGGAACACTGTCAGCCCCAGGCAGTCACTCGATGGGGAGATTTAGGGCTGTCACAGGAACTTTTCTTTGCAAGGGAATTATGTACGGAGTTTGGGACAGCAGTCACACTATGTGTGCATGGGTGAGTGGATGCATTCATGCATGTAGTGAAAGATGGCTCCCCCTTCCACTTCCAATTTGTGTTGCCATTAAGAAGACATCCCATGTTACTCCCGTGTGCTATATTAAGAATCCCCCTTCCCCAGGCAACAGATAGAGCTCTATTATCTCCCAACTTGTAGTGTATACAGCAAGTAAATGTACTTAATGCACTGGCTGGAGGCCAGGGTTTTCTGTTCAATGACAGGGAGACATAATTTCACAAATAGAATGAGATGTATTTTAAAACAAGATGAAATTGAAAACAGATCTACCATAGCATGCGGCTGTTTTGGACAAAGCTGAAGATCACAGAATCATCAAGATGCCGTACAGGGTATCATCATAATCAAGGAAGAATCGTCATTTTCCATCTGATTTTTCACTCCCATCACAGCAAATAGAGGTCACGTGCTTGGTAGTTTCCAAGCCAATTTTATTGGGAGCTGTCACTGATTTTGACCAAGACCTGCTTTTGACATTTAGAGCTGGTTCTTGTGTTCAACAATGGCATGAACCTGGGAGGCCATTGTCCTGGAGGCCTCTGCACAGGTGTAGCCTCTGCACCTAGACTAAGCAGATTGCACTGTTCAGCTCTGAGCCTAGCAAATGCTGTTAGAAGTAGGTTTAAGGATGTAAAATTTCCAGAAATTTTGAAGCCACAGGTGGGAAATGTTTTTTTGGGGGGGAAACAAATTAATATTTGACATCTTTATGGAAATTAAATTTAAATATAATAAAATAAATGCCCTAGTTTTCTACAAGCAAAATAGAAAATATACCTATTACTTGTGAGAAAACTACAGGTGGATTGCACCCATCTTAATTTTTTGCACTCTGAAAAGTAGGGGGGGAAATAAGATCTAAACAGAAAATGCAAGCTTTGTGGTAAATACCAAATATACCATCAAACAATATTGATTAAACTATGACTATGGTTTTGTATTGAATTCTCAATCAATTGAAACTTAGTTTTCAATAATATCTATAAAGCTAGATGCAGTTCCAGCTATATGCTGTCCTCTTCCTTATATGGTAATGGTTAGAGAGAGAGCTCATTTCTCAGTGAAACTTTCAGGGTTTTCCTCTGCAGGATGCAGATTCTGCCCCATCTCCTGATCCCCCCCCCCCCCCGGCCAACAAGTCAGGGCAATAAGCTATTTGTTACCCAATCTATGGGTATATATGTCACAGTGATTTGAGGGAGGGACAAAGAGATTGACCACAAGGAAAGAGTCAGGTCAAAAAGGCAACAGAAGAAGCAATGAAAGCCTTCATACTCATCTCATGAAGATTAGGTATCCTTATTGGTGCAAAAATGCATATTGAATTTAAGAACTGTATGTCTGCAGCACTCCCTGCTCCTGTCTTTGAAGGTATTTCACTCATTCTAAAAGAGAAAATATATCATAGGACTCTTTTCCCCTCAGTACTCCTCTAAATTTCCATTTCTTCCTTGGGGAAAATGGGGCGGGGGGGAAAACTTAAAAAAAAGTGGACCCCCCGCTCCTGGCCTTCACATCTCTAAGTTGTTTGAGTAGACTGCTAACTAGATCTTATAAGACAAACAGTCACCACTGCTCTTTCCCCCTCTTCCTCAGAATATTTAAGGGTTTTTTTTTTACACAACATGCAATGTGATGTCACTGCACTCTGTTTTTCTGCAACCCCCCCCCCCCCATGCTGACAGCTGCTGATTTGGAGTGGGGGGGGGAGAAGCACATTGCTATGTGTTCATGTCATGCAGTTTCAGTTTCACATGAAACTGAAAAGAGACATGGTGCAGTGCAGTGACTATTCTGTTTCGATCCTGAAAGACCCCTGTTGAAAAGCCCTTTTTGTATAAGTCCTGCATTATGAAGGCAAACTGCTATGGCACTTCAGACAGCATTTGAATAGTGCTGGTATTAGACATTTTTTGTGAGGGCAGTTCAAGAAGATGGATATTATTTTTGTCAGTTTAGTTCACAGGATTACCTTCCCATGTTCCCCTAACTTCCAGTGTGATTGTTTGACAGACTGATATGAGGACAATCCTGAGTTCACTGAGGTGAACAAAGGCATCATAGGGAAAGGAGAAGCAAGCCTTGCTCTGGTAGTATAGAATTAAACCTAATGGTTCCTTTCCACCAAACAAGGCAACTTCTGTTGGAATAAGGCTCCATGAAGTTGTTTTACTCTGAGTCAGACTGTAGTTCAGTATTGTACACTCTGATGGGCAGCAGCTCTCCAGGGGTTCAGGTCACCTGCTGCTTTGTCCTTTCAACTGGGGATGCTGGGGATTGAAACTGGTACCTTCTGCATGCAAAGCTGACTGTCAGCGGCTGTCTGTGGTCCCAGGTAGAGGTCTGGAGATGCTGAGGACTCAATGTGGAATCTTCTGCAAAGAAGATGCTGTACCATTGAGCCAAAACTCCATTTCTTGCACTGCTGCATGGGAAAATTCCTTACCTGACAAAAGGAACATATGAACATATGAAGCTGCCTTATACTGAATCAGACCCCTGGTCCATCAAAGTCAGTATTGTCTTCTCAGACTGGCAGCGGCTCTCCAGGGTCTCAAGCTGAGGATTTTCACACCTATTTGCCTGGACCCTTTTTTTGGAGATGCCAGGGATTGAACCTGGGACCTTCTGCCAAAGAGAGTTCCTAGCAGGCCCGCAAGTAACTCACTGTCACCTGCTTCCTTCTATCTCTTGCTTCCTTCTGCATCACAGCTTGCTTTGCCAGGCTTGCTCAATCGCACAGGATTTGTAGTTATTTCTCTGGGGGAGACTGTAGTTTTGTAGACAAGCACATAGCCCTCAGTCTGTGTCATGGTGCAAAATATTGCAAGAGTGCTAATGTTTTGAGGATGTTTTAAGTTTTTTTTTTTAAATCTTTGTCTGTGTCCTTTATAAAGCTTATGTCTCCACTACCTGGTGTTACGTTTTATGATATACATTGCCTGGCCTGACAAGGTCTCATTTATGTCAGATCTGGCCCTCGTAACAAATGAGTTCGACACCCCTGGTTCAAACTATTCATATGAACCAAGCATAGTGCTTGTTCTATTCAATGTTCCTTCCCCCTCTTCCCTTTCAAGTCCTGCTCAGTCATCGAATTTAAAGCATCTTGGAGCTTATTAACTGTTGGTGTGAACATGATACATGGCTTTCTCTGCATATTACTTTCATTGCCTCAAGGGTTAATAGCTGCATTGGAGAGAACATCTGCGCAGCAACATGTGAACAACAGATCAGGTATCTGTTTCACCCTTGCATTCATCTTGATAGCTGCAGCTGAAGCCACCAGAAATGGAATGCCAGAGAAATGGCAACAACTGGATGCAGGCGGCTTAGTATGGGGCAAATGCCACAGAATATTTTGCCCTGAATTCGGGGGAAACGATGATACATAACTGATAACTTACACTATTGTGTAAGGGACAAAGAGAGGAAAATTCAGCCTGTGGTAGATTTTCTGACAAATTTCTGTGCCTGTTGTCAGGTCAAAATTCAACAAGTGCAGCTTTCCTTTTCTCTGCACATCCATTCTGGGAACTGTTGTACCTGTTGAATCTCAAGGCACAGTAGCCCTGCCAGGAAAAAAGAAAAGCACAGGCTGCTGATATAAGGAAATAGACTGGCTATGGGTGCTAGTTTGGGCTGGTCAAGTGAGGAGTGCCGCCATGGCTTCAAAATGGCAATAGCAAGGATGCCCTTTTTGGCTCTATATCAGAGGACCAGCAGGGGGGCTGCTCTCCTTGTCCCCTTTTTCTCTCTGGTTACCTTGGTGACATGCAGGGTGCTGTTGCTAAGCAACAGTTCCATAGTAACACGCATACACACAGAGGAGGCGTTAGCTGTGCTTTTGTGCCTGGTTCTGTGTGTTTGTCTTTGATCCTCAGGTGAGCAAAGCAAGGGCCTTCCATCAGGTAGACTTTAAGCTAGGACTCAGGTTCAAATATGGGGGACTTGCTGCAGGAGAGGGGGGAATAAAAGAAAGCAATAAAATCTTCCTTCCCCAGCACATTGAGAACATCTGGCTTGGGTGACGAACAGAGCTAATTTGCTCTGTATGGGTACCTGTTGAACGGAGAAACAGGGTTTGATTCCTCACTCCTTCACTTGCAGTTGCTGGAATGGCCTTGGGTCAGCCATAACTCTGGCAGAAATTGTCCTTGAAAGGGCAGCTGTGAGCAGCCCCACCCACCTCACAGGGTGTCTTTTGTGGGGAGAGAAGATATAGGAGATTGTAAGCTGCTCTGAGTCTCTGATTCTGAGAGAAGGGCGGGGTATAAATCTTCAGTTGTTCTTCCTCTCTGTACGGGTACCTGCTGAATGGAGAAATCTAAACGTGAGCGAGCTTCTTACATGTTTCTGTGATCACAGCGATTTGGAAAAGGGCTGCCAGAATCCTAAGCTTTAGTTAGAACACTGATAATATATGCGCTGGGAAGTATTAGGAATTGACTTCAGCCCCCCTACTAAGTTTATGGTTTTAATCCAGATCCACTAGGGTATGTAGGAAACGAGAGAGCTGTATTCTGCAGAGCTGGGTTTAGAATGTCACTGTCAGGAGGAGAGCTTTGCCCAGGTTGTATGAATTTCCCACAGCTTCCTACTTCTCATTCATCAATGCTCCTCTGTCTCTTGCGGAGGTTGATTCTCTCCCAGCCTGCACAGCTGCCGGTGGTTTTTCTGTGGGCCCATTCAGATTCCTAGAGGAATCTCCTGCCAGTTTTCCATTACCCTTTCATGCCACAGTTTATCCACACAGCATGTTAACTAAGAGTTAACCACGTGCATCTGAGCATGTAGCAAGTGCACCTTTGTGTCTCTTCCTCCTCCAAGGCAACCATAAACATCCTGTATGCGGCAGCTGTGATTAAGGACCTTGAACAAACTTTTGTTGGTCTTACAGGTGCTACTGGACTCAAAAATTGTTCTACTGCTTCAGACCAACATGATTGTCCACCTGGGCCAGACTATGCAGCTATAGGAATAGCTGTTTAAAAGTAAAGCAGAGCCCATTTGGCCTCAGAACATCATGTGGAGGGAGGGAGGGAGGGCATTTGCCTCCTCCCAGCTGTTTTCCATTCTGAAACAGTGCTGGAGGGAGGAGTTAAATCTTCATTTTTGCTGTTCCACATGGAATATTCCATGCTTGTGGAGCAGCAAAAGCAGGGAAATAACTCCTCCAATTTGGTGTAGTGGTTAAGTGCATGGGCTCTTACCTGGGAGAACCAGGTTTGATTCTGCACTCTTCCACCTGCAGCTGCTGGAATGACCTTGGGTCGGCCATAGTCTCGCAGAGCTGTCTTTGAAACGGTGGCTTCTGTGAGAGCTCTCTCAGCCCCACGTACCTCACAGGGTGTTTGTTGTGAGGGAGGAAGATAAAGGAGATTGTGAGCTGCTCTGAGATTCAGAATATCGGGCGGGATATAAATCCAATCTCCTCCTCCTCCTTCTTCTCTGTTTTAGTGTGGAAAATGAGAGAGGTGGGGAGGCAGGAGCCCCTTCCCTTCCTATGGTGGTGTTCCAAGTCCAAATAGGCTCTGCTTTATTTTATTTTATTAACAGCCATTCCCTGCATCCTATGTGGCTGCAGGAACTCAAGTTCCCCACATCCAGTTAAAAAAAGAAGCAAAAGTCTTTTTGGCCCTAAGGGAAAAAAAGCTTTCAGCTCACCCAGGGCATTCAGTTCAGAAGAATACTGGACATGTCACTGATCAGAAGGCCTTCTAATGTGAGATTGAGCACCAAAGGGATAGATGGATGTCCATTTGCAAAGATGTACTTTTACCCAAATGTGCATACGACTACCACTTCTAAGCCAATCTTCTTTCTAATGTCCCACCAAGAAAAGTTTTACGGCTCTTCTGCTTCCTTGGATTTTGGTTGAAGGGCTGGACCCAGATTAAATTTTCCAATGACAGAATGGAATTTTCCTGCCTCCCCCCTCCCACTGCAGCCCACCGATCTCCACAAAAGGCTGATTCTGCGGGGTAGGGGGCCCTGAGGAATTACATGATGGGAGGTCTGCAGTGGGAAGGGGGAATTGGTGTCGCCAGTTTGTCTGGATCCAGCCCCAGGTATGGAAGTGTATTGTGAACTCTCTTCACTACTAGGGCAAGATGTTAAGAAAGGCCAGGATTATCAAGAGGAAACTATGGGTGCTTTCACACAGAGACTGTTTGCAAATGGATTTTGCTATTAGAACACAGTAAAAATCCACTTGCAAAATGCATTATTTAGTGCAGGGGTGGTCAAACTTGCTTAACACAAGAGCCACACAGAATAAATGTCAGATGTTTGAGAGCCACAAGATGTGAATGTCAGATGTTTGAGAGCTGCAAGACTTGAATGTCAGATGTTTGAGAGCCAGAAGAAAGGGAGGGAGGGAAGGAGGCATGGGGGGAGGAGAGGTGGAAAGAAAGCAACTTTTAACTTTAAATAGATTCTCCAAGCCACTGGCTGGCTTGGCTTAGAGAAGTGATTTTAAAAAGAGAAATGCCTTCTCCAAGCTGGCCAACGAGATGGTGGGGGCTTCAAGAGCCACATAATATGTGCGAAAAAGCCACATGTGGCTCCCAAGCCACAGTTTGGCCACCCTTGATTTAGTGTGTGTGAATATACCCTATGTGTTACATTATCACTAAGGTGGGAATGAATTTGTTCCCCAAAATCCTCATCTGGCAAAAGCTTACTGTCAAATATGTTGCAGCTATTCACTGATCACTTGAAGGATGATTACCAAATATCTGATATCTGTATTAGACGTCCTGTAATTTCTAACAGTTTTGGATAGATGGCAAATAAAGATATTTAGGATCCAGTATCTTCCTATGATGCATTCAGTCACCTTGTTGAAACTAATCTGCCCTTGGTCTGGTCAGTGCCTGGATAGGAATCCTCTTGGGAATCCCATGTGCAACCCCTTGGCGTTCCATGATGGGAAAAGGTAGCCTATAACTGAAATGAATAGTATTAGATAGCATTTTAATAGTATGCTAAATGCCATAGCATTTAGTATCTCATGACATTTAATGGATTACATGATAGATTGGCATGCAATAATATTTAGTATTTGATAGCTGACATTCAGTGGTATTATTCAACTTGCAAATAAACCTTTGCATGTAGAATTGAGTTTGGGATTTGAAATGTCCTGTATAAAACGCAAATGCCAAAAATGCAAACACTGAGGATTTCAAGCACTTGTGAATATTCCTCTCATCCAATTACTCTTGCCTTTGTGCACTAGGAGTCCTCAGCCTTGTGCAGCCTAGGAGCACTTGTGAACTTACATCTGGAAGGGGGAAACTCCCTGAACGCCCAAAGGCGAGGCAGATACGAAGAAAGATATTCTGCATGCTCAGAACCACTTGCTTTATTAAATATCCAAACACAAAGCAGAAGAGAAGAGATTGGATTTATATCCTGTCCCTTCTCTACCTGAAGAAGTTCAGAGCAGTTTACAATCTCATTTCCCTTCACTTCCTCACAACAGACACCCTGTGAGGTAGGTGGGGCTGAGAGAACACTGACAAACTGCTTTTGAGAGGACAGCTCTAACAGAGTTATGACTGACTCAAGATCATTCCAGCAGTTGCATGTGGAGGAGTGGAGAATCCAATTCAGTTCTCCCAGATAAGAGTCCATGCACTTAACCACCACACCAAACTGACTCTCTTGAAAACAAGTTATAGAGCTTTCCTCTGAACAGGTTATCCATCTATCTGTTCCCTTCTCCATGTGTAATGTCCCAGTCCCTCCCATTTTCCCATGAATTGGATCTAGACTAAATTTCCCACAAATGGAATGGGAGGAGTAACTTCCCCCTGCAGACCCCTAATTTGCCTCATGCTGTTCCTGAGGGCCCCTTTTCCCCTGTGAGTAGCATTTTGGAGACATCACTGGGCAGCAGTGAGGGAGGAAAGGTAGGAAGGTTCTGTTCCACTCGCAGACATGCTTTGTAATAGAACAAAGTAGGAGTCAAGTTGCACCCTTAAGACCAACAAAGTTCAGAATGTAAGCTTTTGTGTGCATGCACACTTCTTCAGACAAGGAATGAGGTACAGTTAGCAGAGCTACATATAGCTGGTGGGCAGTGTTTTAGAATGCAAGTGGTACATACTTTGTGTGAGCAGAGTTATTATCCCAATCCGTTGCTTCTCTGTCTCCCTACTCTTTCGCTATGCCATGATTTGTACCCAGGTGCCTTAGAATTTGGGACTATGCCTTTCTGTTCAAATTCTTGCACCTAAAACCTTGTTTGCTGTCATGTCCAGGGATATGAAATATTCCAGTCCAGTCACCATCAACTTTCCCAGGGAGTCGGTGAGAACACCTGCTTCCTAACCTCACTTCCCACATCCTAGCTCATGTTTGCCCTGAACTGACTCTTTATGCTGTGATCGATGCCTTCCCTGCCACTTGCTTCAGGACCCTGGAAACACATTGTGGTTTGTGTGCATGAGTTGCAGCTGCATCCTCTATGTGTTCCCCTTCCCTGGAAGTGGCACAAAGCACTGACTGTTGCGCGTGGGGAAGCTGAAGGGCTAAAGGGAGAGCAGCTGATGATACGTGAGGGAGAGAAGGACAGCTTCACTGCCTGCCTTCTCTAGTTTTGTTTTTTAAGCTGTGGCCACACCACAGCTTCCTGTCACCCTGAGACAGTGGCCCGCCTGAATGTGGCTGCTGATCTAAGAGGAGGGACTTTCCTCAAATCTAATCTGACTAGAACAACCGGAAGCATGGGCCACATTCAGGTGTTGCAACAGAATTCTGTTTGTTCACACAGACACAATTTGGTTCCCATGATCCTGGACTGTCTCCTCCCTCCCTCCCCGCCCTCCTCCCCAACGTGTGGGATGTGACTGAAGGCTTTCTGCTTTGCCACACTTTCAATCAAAACTTCAGTTTGCCATTACACTTGAATGAAAAATGCCTGGGTAAACTGGAGTTTCTTTCCTTGTGACCAATGGGATTCTAAACTGGGATTAAATCCCTTTGTGGGAAGGAAACCAATTCTAGTTTGCCCACGGGTCTGTGTTTGGATATCATCACTAATTTAAATTTGACTGAAGATTCCCCGAACCAGGAAAGCTTCAGGCATACTCCAGATGCATGGTAGAAGGGAATGGGGAAATACGTTGAGATACCTGAATGCTGCCATAATGGCTAAAAGAGAACACTGCAGTAGAAAGAAAGAGGTCCCCAGTTGAAATCTTACCTCCTCAGACCTACCATAAGCAAAGTAGCTCAATTTTCCCCATCAACACTATGGAGAGAATCTTACAGGGTTGTTCTGAAGCAGTCTGAACACTTGAAATGCATTATATAAAAGCTAACTGTTGCTATTCTATGATTATTGTTAATCTGTCTTGTTTTCATTCCTCAGAAGCCGTTGCAAACAGCCAGGAATGGACCCTTGGCCGCACCGTTCCCGAGCTCCGACTGGTAGGTGTTTGTAGCTTACAAATGTACCAACCAGTGTTCTACCCAGAAAATGCAAGTTCTCCTTGCTACATCACACATTTTCATTATATCACCAAGGCAATTTCATGCAGTTAATTCACATGAGTGGCTTTATGTTGTATAATGCTAGCTTTAGTACATAACAGCCTTGTCGATACTGTGGGTTCAGAGCTGGCCTGAGGCTCTCAACTGTGGTTGGGTAACAATTCTGTCCCCTTTTCTTAGCCCTTCTCCTTCCTATCCTCCCTGTTACCACCTCATTAACTGGGCTTTCTCAGGAGTTTCAATCACACTACAACTGCCTTGTATTGATTGTGGAGATAGGCTGACTACTGGACAGTTTTTTGAGGTAAAATGTGGAACTCTTAACGGCACTTGAAGTGTCCAGAGAGCCGCAGAGCGTGTCTTGTCAAGCAATCACCCTGTAGTGATCTTTCTTCTCTGTCATCTTCAGGGTGTTCTTGGGACTGTCAAGAGTGGGAAATCGGCGCTTGTTCACCGCTACCTGACTGGCTCCTACTTAGGCCTGGAACCGGCTGAGGGTGAGCTGTCTTTCCCTTCCCTGTCCCCCAAATAGAGCTCCCTTTCTACCCCCACTCCCAGCACCTGTACGCATCTTTCCAGGAAATTCAGCCTGTTTTGGAAGGGACAAGTGACAAAGGAGAACTGACAAATAGGAAAAGGTTTCCTCTCAGTACAGAAACCCCACCCCCACGTTGCCTCCTGTGTCTCAGATTATCTTTCTGTACCACCAGTGTCCCCACCTACCCCCCATCACAGTCACAAGCTGCCTGATGGCTGAGCTGTATAGATTTCTTCTTGGGTGGGGCAGCTTCCTTTTGTTGCCAAAACCCTTCTCATTGCTATCTCCTCTTGCTATTTTTCCCCCAGGGGGCCAGTTCAAGAAGGAAGTGGTGGTAGATGGGCAGAGCCATCTGTTGCTGATTCGTGAGGAAGCAGGGCCTCCGGATGCCAAGGTGATGCTTTCTTGTCGACCAGCAGGACAGTCACCCAGCCCTTTAGCCTTTTGGATGGTCACCGTTGTACAGCTCAAGCTGCCTTTAGAGTTACAGCACATATTTACACTATGGAGAGATAGTCCCTCTTCCCTGGGAACTCTGAGAACTGCAGTTCTGATGGGAGTGGCAACAGGGTTGTAGACCCTGCCTAGGGCTTTTTAAAATTATTATTTAGTAGGAATGCACAAGAACGCAGTTCTGTCTGGCTTGGCATCAGGGGGTGTGGCCTAATATGCAAATGAGTTCCTGCCTGGCTTTTTCTACAAAAAAGCCCTGGCCCTGCCTCATTTCTCTACCCTGTATGCCACTGTATTGTTATGCTACAATACTGCAATAATTTTGAGTGACACAGAGTGACAAAGAGTTGGTTAAGATATTATTCGTATGCTCTCGTTTTCATTATTATTTTTACTGCCTGCTATTTCTTTACTTTATTCTATTTATAACTGAGTCTGTCCTGGACAGCCAGCAGAGACTGAGAGGTTCTGGATTCTTTTCTTTGGAATACAGAGAGTATCACCCACCCAGTGAGCAGTCAAGCTGCTACCTATTTCCAAGTATGCAGGCCTTGGCTCCCTCTCAGAGACGTTTACACAGTTCACAGGGCCATACTGCAGGCTATGTTTTCCCTCGGAAACTGTCAGGTAGCCATATCACCTCACGTGCAAACCCCAGTGGGACAAATAGTGCCCCCCAAGGCTGTTTGGGTTGGGGAAATAGTGGTGGGAGATCCAAACCATTTCCTTCAGAGTGCTGCACTCCTCATCCGAATCAAGGCCCTGCATGCCTAGGGAGCACAGAGCTTCCAAAATATGTGTGTGAGACCCAAATGGAAAAAAATTTGTCTCCCAAACATCAGTATTTCGGTCAGATCCATGGGTGGCAGCAGGTGGGAGAAGGCAGGGAAGTTCCATTTTGTTACCAGAAACACCACCTGATTTTTTAAAAAAGTGTTTGGGTGGAGATTCTTCTAGACCAGAGTGAGAGCAACATCCTCTCATGTTTCTGGTTTCATCCTAAATGCATATAAACACCTTCACCTGAGAGAGCATCTCTTGTTGACTGGCACGTCCCTCTGCTTTTCCTTCTCTTGCAGTTTGCCAATTGGGCAGATGCCGTCATCTTTGTCTTCAGCCTGGAGAATGAGGCCAGTTTCCAGGAGCTGTCCCAGTACTATGGGCTCCTCACCACCTATCGGGCAGTCTCGGACATGGCTCTTGCGCTTGTGGGGACACAGGGTGAGTGGGAGAAGGCACGGAGGGGACATTATCCTGAGGATTGGAGGGGGCAGGTACCACGACTTTCCACGCACAGGAGCTCTGAGTATAATAATTCCATAGCACCCAGTACCAAAAGAGAACAGCATTTTATTAGAACACAAGGAAGACCTGGTTTGGACCCTCCAAGACCATAACCGAACACTGCCTTGCAACCAACATAACAATTGAAACTAAAACAAGGGCCTTTTCCTTACAGTATCATGTTAAAATAACTGTATAAAACCATAAGGGAAAATCCCTAAATTCACAGCTCCCCATGACATAACACTGGGCAAAAATTTTCAAAGCTTCTACATAGGCGTTACCTTTACCTGTGTCTTAAAGAGCCTTACAGTTAACTGTTTTACTCTCAGAGTGAAAAAGAATAGTTTTTTGGTGGTGGAGAGGAGTACCTTTTCATAGCATAACTGTGTTTCAGTTGGGTTTCTGAGCTCTATTCTTCATAAAAGTAATGTATGTCCTCCATTTCTTATGTAAAGGGCCTTAAGGCAATTTACAAAAAAAGTGAAAATAATTTCTGATAATCTTTATATCTAATAACCAAGGTATGCCCCCCATGTGGAAAAGGGTTTAAATTGTGATTAATTAGGGGAGGGATGGTGGCTCAGTGGTAGAGCATCTGCTTGGGAAGCAGAAGGTCCCAGGTTCAATCCCTGGCATCTCCAACTAAAAAAGGGTCCAGGCAAGTAGGTGTGAAAAACCTCAGCTTGAGAACCTGGAAAGCCGCTGCCAGTCTGAGTAGACAATACTGACTTTGATGGACCAAGGGTCTGATTCAGTATAAGGCAGCTTCATATGTAATATATAATGTTGATGTTCTTCAGTTCTGTAACAATGAAGCTGAATTCTGTGCACTTACAAATTTCCATGCATTGTATTTTGCATAATGTTTTGTGCTTAGCATGGGTAGAGAGCATGTGGACATGTGAAACTGCCCTACACTGAATCAGACCATTGGTCCATCAAGTCAGTGTTACCTACTCTTGACTGGCAGCAGCTCTTCAGAATCTCAGGGGGAGGGCTTTCCCACTACCTACTTCCTGATCCTTTTATCTTGGAGATGTCAGGGACTGAACTTCTGCGTGCCAAGTGGATGCTCTGTCACTGAGCCACAGCCCCTCCCTGCTATACAAGACCCTGAATTTCTGTCCCTCCTTAAAACACTGAAAATCTTGCTCAGCCTTTCTGTGGCTTTCAAGTTTCCACCAGCTTTCATTGCCTCCAATTCCACAAAAAAGAAAAACCTTACCAATGCTATCTGCTCCACTTTCACAGTGTATTCATGGAATTCATGTCCTCCAGATTGTTCTATGGCAGGACTGGACCTCCTTTTGAAGCTGGGAATTCCACTGGTGTTCAGGATATCTGTGGCCTCTTGTTTAAAAATCTTTAAATCTGTCTGACCAGACAACCCAAGGGACAGCTAACGGTGGGGGGAAATCTATAATCGTTAGAAAGCCTAAACATCAAAATATAAAATTAGCATCAAGGATCCAGTGATGACAGTCAGGATCAATCAAAACTGTCAGCTAGCTGAACAGAGTATCAGACAGAGATATTAGATAACCAATAAAATCAGCCAAGGGTCCCCAAGGTTCTCTTAAAATGCATTACTTTAGCCTGGCAGTAGAACGTTTGGGGGTAAGATGAATCTCCCACTGGGAAAGGAATTCAGTGATCTTGACAATCCTCTTGAGGAGGCCTTTTGTTAACAATGGCCCAGTGCCCTGACTTGTGCCAGATGCTAGAGCAGGGGGATGGTTCAGAAAGCCTGTGTTGCAGACCCGTAGCTAACCAGGGGCCCATGGGGCCTGGCCCCCTGACAGTTTGGGGGGCCCCTCATCCCCAGGCTGCCCCTCTCTTCTGTGCAATTGAAATTGGGTGGGAGGGGTACCCAGGAGCAGCCGCTGTCCCTCCCATGACATTTAAAGGGCCCACAAATCAGTTGGTTTGGTGGGGTCCAAATAGCACGGGTCGGGTGGCAGGAGCAGTCACCAGCCTCCTGAATTATTTAAATGGCCCCTCCCCCTGAGGCCCCCCCTGGCCTCCTCCCCTCATGGCCCCTAGCTATGGGGCTACTATGTTGGATCCTGTCCTTGACTCAGGGCAGTGGCCAACTGATCCAACAGGGCAGGTTGCAGGGAAGCAAAGTTATGTGCTGAAGAAGTTTATTATCTGGTCATCAGGATCAAGGCGCTGGTGGGAAGAGTCAGTGCAAAATCCAGGAACTAGGAAAATTCGTCAAAGGGAGTGGAGAATAGCAAAGGCTGAGGCATAGTCCTGTAACAGCTTGGGCTGTGTGTATTCATAGCCCTGATGGAGGAAACTAGTGTGCTAAATCTGGACAGCGCAAAGCCATTAAAAACAAACCAACCAACCTTGGGTCTCTGATTCAGTGCCGAGTTCAGAAGGGTCAGTAAACAAAAGAACCGAATGGTGTATGAAACTGTTGTTGTTGGTTTTTTAATGAACTTGGCATGGAAATAGTTCAGACAGGGCAGAATAATGGCGAAGGTCTTACTTCTGTTCTTTACCTTCCGCTCCCTGGGGGACAAAGGGCCAAATTAGATGTTAGGGGGCAATCCATATGTAACATATTCATATATCATATGCCTCTGTTTTTACTTAAATCTGGTTGGGGAAATGTTTGTGTTTTAAATAAAAAACAGAGCACAGTGGTGAGAATAAGGCCTTCTCCATCTCTTGCCTCACCTCGCTGTCTTTTGTCATTTGAGGCCTGTTTCTTGCAGTCTCACTCAGGCCCAACTAGCCATTCCATCTGAGTCATGGTCACCATGGAGACTTGAAGGAAGCAATCCTGATGTGCCACAGTCACCATAATCAGATTTGCTTCTGCTCCCAACCACCACCAATGGTGCCGTTTCCCCAACTCATTGTGGCCCTTGTGGACATTACTTGCCTCTCAAGGGGGGGGGGGCACATGTATTCAGTGTACATGCAGCCCTCTAGTGGGGCATATAGCACCCCTTTGGAGCTATTTTGTTTGAGAAAACCACATGGGGGGAGGTTGAAGCCTCTTTTGCCCCTGAAAACAGGAATGCAGTTCTGACAGGCTTGGTGTCAGGGGGTGTGACTTAATATGCAAATGAGTTTCTGCTGGGCTTTTTCTACAAAAAAGCCCTGTATATCAGGATGGAGTTCCTGTGAAGAAATAGCAGCTCCAAGCCTTCATAGCAGGAATGAGTTAGAGGTAATGTCCAATTTGACTTGGGAGACATTAGGGAGGGTACCTTCAAGCAACAGCATGTGGAGATAGGATGGTGGTAGAGTTTATCTCCTCTTCCCTTTCTGCTCCATTTTCTGTAGCCTGTTGATTAATGCACTCCCATTCTCTGCTCGCTTCACATACAAATGGGAAGATGTGAATGGATCCCTTCTTCTTAAGCTGCTTTTGTGGTCTTCTTCCAGTCCAAAAGCTTATGGGTCTCATTTTAGGCCACTGAATGCTGCTTTACAGCTTGCACTATTATCAATTTTTAAATTGTTTTATTATTTTTTTCTTATTGTTTTTACTTATGAGCTGCTCTGACAAGGTCTCTAGAGAGGCAACGTCAACACATAATAAATAAAAATGAGCAAACATATGGAATCCACTCACAACCCATTACATTTCTGTTGACACAGTGCAAGGTTCATTGTAATGGGGAAAAGGTAGTGTTTATAACTAGTACAATAGGAGAATCTGAGGGAAGCTTCACAATATATGATATTTTGGTTGTTCTTAATAAAGGTATTTACCTTTATTAGAATCATAAAATCATAGAGTTGGAAGGGAGCTCCAGGGTCATCTAGTCCAACCCCCTTCTATTAGCTTAATAGAAGGTATTTATATGGATTTTGGTTTTAATTTTGATATGGACCAATATGACTACCAAAGTTTTTAATGCAAACGAGGTAATTTTTGGTCGAGTGAGTCAATTGCCCCTGTTGTAAATGGGACAGGGTTCATTTTTGCCCATAGCAGATTCTATAACACTGCTGGATTGCTATTGTTTTTTTACATTTTGTTAAAAATAGACAACAATTCAATAAAACCTGTAAGGCTGGCAAAGTTCTGTACACCTAAAAATGGTGTTCTGTCTCCTTACAGATAAGATCAGCGCCAGCAACCCACGTGTGATTGAGGATTCCCGCGCTCGGACTCTGTGCACTGAAATGCGCCGTTGCCTCTACTACGAGACATGTGCTACTTACGGGCTCAATGTCGACCGTGTCTTCAGTGAAGGTGAATGTCTCCCTGGGGTGTATCCTTGAGTCTTCGACAGGGGAGAGCCACAAGCTCAGGCTTCTTGGCAACCACAGTGCTAAGAAGTTAAGAGAGGATATATTTCAAGACTTTCTCTGTCCATCAGCTCGGGCAGTCCTCTTTAACATATAGCCACAACATACAGTGGACAGAGGAGGAAGGGTTTGTACAGGGCTTTTTTTTGTAGCAGGAACACCTTTGCATATTAGGTCACATGCCCCTGATGTCGCCAGTCCTCCTGGAGCTTACAGTGGGCCCTGTACTAAGAGCTCTGTAAGCTCTTGGAGGATTGGCTACATCAAGGGTGTGTGGCCTAATAGGCAAAGGAGTTCCTGCTACAAAAAAAGCCCTGGGTTTGTGTACTATCAACGCTGGTGCAGATTGTCATGCATTACTGGTTGATACTTGTATCTTTAAGCATGTATTATATTCCATGCACCATCTGCAGCACTCCCACTGCTACAAGCTTCCAACCTGCCCCTCATCCTCTTCCTTGGGTCCCCTCTTTCCCAAAAGAACATTTTGGAGTGATCAGTGGGCTCCACCTGGAGGAGGGAGATGGATAGAGGAGTTCTATTCCTCTAACTTAAGTCCCTTCTGTTATTGAAAATGACTGGCAGAACCCAGTCATTATATGCAACCATCACTCATCTGTGGTAATAATTGCCAAGGGACAGCCATGTTAGTCTGTTGCATGCTCCTTAAAGACTAACAAAATGTATTCCAGTGTAAACCTTGGGGAGTCAGCATTCACTTCACCAGATGCATTGGAGTGCATGTCCATAGAACATTTATCCTTGGTGTTCTGCTCTTTGGTTCATTTTTATTGAGTTAAATTTGCTTCTTGAGTTTTTAAGAACATAACAACATAAGAGAAGCCATGTCGGATCAGGCCAATGGCCCATCCAGTCCAACACTCTGTGTCACACAGTGGCCAAAAAACCCAAGTGCCATCAGGAGGTCCACCAGTGGGGCTAGAAGCTCTCCCACTGTGCCCCCCCCCCAAGCACCAAGAATACAGAGCATCACTGCCCCAGACTGAGAGTTCCAACAATAGGCTGTGGCTAATAGCCACTGATGGACCTCTGCTCCATATGGTTTTGCAGTGTTCTTTATTGCTTCTTTAGAACTCTTAAAGTATAGTTTGTTGTTTTAAATGCATTGCATTACACTGTGGTTAGCTGCTCTAGCTTTGGAGAGTCTGCAAGTGGGATTTATCAAATAACCCAATAAATACTCAAAAACTACAGTTAGGAGTACAAGTGAGCGGATGCCCTTACCTCCGCATATGGAGTCTGTACAAATTGGATCTTTAAAATAAATGTCAGTGGCTGGTTTGAGGGTTGGCTGCTGACAAACTTCTGCTGTTCCCATCCTATATATCAAGAACTGGGGTAGGGAGCGTTCACAGTGGTAGATAGGGTACTGTTGGCTCCTAGACCAATTATCATTTATACTGGTGTGACTAGAGCAAGGATCGGTCTCTGGGTACAGCAAATGTTGGCCTTATATAACACTTTTGAGACCGTCTGGAAATCATTATTTCTGCAGGCCAGGCATGGAGGCTGTTGCCACTGAAGGAGTCTCTGGCAGCTGCATGCAGCAGCATCTGAGTTTAATTGAAAGGAGGCTGAGTCTCAATTCCAGCGGGCATCCAGAAGTGGAGTGGCCTCTTCCATGTGGGCATGATCCCATGCAAATAGAAGGAGTGCGTGCAAAATGACACAACTGCATGGAGATGTTTGCATCAGTCTAATTGGAACCCTCAGAACAGGATGCTGAGTGTATGGGAAAGGCCCATGGAAACAACCCCTCCTGCTCCTGGAGAGACATATTTTGCTCATGCATTCCCTGTGCTATAGAATTGCAGCTCATGGAAAGGGCTCCCAGGCTTGTGAATGAAGAGGTCCCAAACAGCTTCTCTCTCTGGCCACTACAGCATTCATCTCAGAGAAGGGGGTGTGGGTGTGTGAAGGCTCAGTGCCTGTGGGACTTGCATGTCACTGGGAGTGTAACCATGACCCTGTATGGGCTTGGCCAGGGATAAAGCCAAACCCCAGAATTCATTTTGTGTGGTTAATGACATATAAAGGTAAGAAAGGTAATCCCCCATGCAAGCACCAGTCTTTCCGACTCTGGGGTGATGTTGCTTTCACAACGTTTTCACGGCAGACTTTTTACAGGGAGGTTTGCCATTGCCTTCCCCAGTCATTTACACTTTCCCCCCAGGAAACTGGGCACTCATTTTACTGACCTCGGAAGGATGGAAGGCTGAAAGGCTGAGTCAACCTTGAGCTAGCCACCTGAACCCAGCTTCCACTGGGATCAGACTCAGGTCGTGAGCAGAGCTTGGACTGCAGTACTGCAGCTTTACCACTCTGCACCACAGGGCTCCTAATGACATATGGTTGTATACAAATTGAGGTAGGCTCAGGGGATGGAGGATCTTGGCATCCCCATGATTTCTCTTTTCACTTTCTTCCTCTGTCTTTACTCAGTTGCCCAGAAGATTGTGAACATGAAGAAACAGCAGCAGCTCCTGGCATCTTGCAAATCTCTGCCAAGCACACCCAGCCACTCAGCAGTCTCCACCCCAGTAAGTGGAATCCACTCGGTTGAAGGGTAGCTTCTTGGGTGTAAATGCTAAAGGGGCATTAAGGGATCAGCTAACTGGGCATTTCCCTGAGCATGTCCTTTCTGCAGTGCAGTACTTGAACCAGCCCAGCTCTACAGGCTGCTCCTGTGGCTGCTTAGGACAGCAATGTTTTTACAACCTCTGGCAAAGGATACCGAGAGGTACATCCCAGCATCCTCGGCAATATTGCACAATATATCACTGGGTGATCCAATCAGATAATTTGGTGCAGTTCTATAGCAATGGCAAAATGTTCCAGGCCAGGTATTAGAATGTGGTTTCCATATTTACCTGAATGCGAGAGGAAGTTGGATTTCTAATATTTGTACTAAAATCTCATGTATGGTATAACTTGAAGTCTCAAACAGTGTGTGTGTGTGAGAGAGAGAGAGAAAGAGGAATAATTTCTGATCTTGGTAGCTCACTGGCCTGTGAGTCCCTCACTCTGCTCATGCTGTTCTGCCTGGAAGGTGAAAAGTTGCCCAGGGATTTAAAACCATTGGCAAATACTGTCTTGATATAGGGTTGCCAGGGCAGTGTTGGAAAATACCTGGAGACTTTGGGGGTGGATCCAGGAGAGGGCAGGGCTTGGGAGGGGAGGGGCCTCAACATGGTCAAAAGCCACAGAGTCCACCCTTAAGGGCAGCCATTTTCTCCAGGGGAGCTGATCTCTGCTAGCTGGAGATCAGTTGTAAAAGCCGGAGATTTTGAGGTCCCACCTCGAGGCTGGCAACCCTAGTTCTTGAGCTAGGCTGGAAAATGGGAGAAGCTCACGGAGCAGTGGCCTGTGACACTGTGGGGCTAACAACATAAAGAGAGGGAGAAGGGCTGTGTACTTAACCCCTGCTACACTCACAAAGAGGGACTAATCTGTGCAGTGATACTGGTGCAGTGATACTGCACGACATTGTTGGTTTGGACCAGTGCAGGGCTTCTGTGCGGGCCCCAGCATGGCTGTATCTGCTTTGTTCATCAGGCCTTCTCACGTTCCTCAGTGGCCCCCTGACAACCACCACCGCTAAGTTGGCTCTTGTCCCCATCTCCCTCCAATCTGGCAGTTGCCACCAACAGTCTTCCCTGTCACTTTAGCTCACCTGTATTCCTACCCAGCACTGCCTGTTAGACAGCAACTGAGGCTTGTTCTCCCATGCAGCAGATGAGGAGGCAAAAACTGCTCCCACCCTATATTACTTCAGACTTCAGGCGAGGGACAGTATGCCTGAATGTTCTTCTACATGCTTAAAATAAATAGAAAAGTATTACTAGTTTTTTGCTTGTTCTCTGTATACAGCAGGAACAGATCTACATTTTTTGAGGGGGGGGGCAAAATTAAAAAATGACTCCCCCTTATGGGCCATACTATCTTATGGTCCCATAGAATACAATGGACTCCATACCCAATTTGATGCCCTCCCTCCGTCGGCACCTGGGGCAAGCACTCCCCCTTGATCCAGCCCACCTTCAAACATAAGACACACACATACATAGAGAGAGAGAGAGCTTTCAGCTGCAGCCTGAGCCAGAGTGGTCCAGAAACACCTCTTGTGATGGACACCAGGCCTCCGTCCTTTCCTTGGGTTCTGGGGGGCTGATGTGAATCTTCTTCAACTCTTTCCTAGGCAAGTAACGGTGGCCACACAAGTGACTACTCCTCATCCCTGCCTTCCACACCCAATATCAGCCACCGGGAGCTGCGCGGTGAAGCCTCAACCCTCATTGGCACCCCGAGCTCCCTGCATCGCGGGACCAAGCGCAGGACCAGCCTGTTCACTGTGAGTTCCATGGGAGTGCAGCAGGATTGGCGAACAGGGAGAGGAAGCTGGGAGGGTCAGCCCAGTCCAGAAAAAAAGGCCTCTTGAATCTTCTGATCAGCAGTCAAAAAGCCATAAAACAAATCACAGCCACTGCAAGGAAGGAAACGTTGGGGGTCATCTACAGTGTGTAGCCTTTCTCTGCCTTCTTCCTCCTCCCCACCCCCACCTCCCAGAATACCTAAGTCATAGGACCTGATAATGATAATTATTATCATTTGGCATTGTGTGTATAATAGCCAGGAAATCCTAAGATTGTCTGGCAGCCAGCATTGATAGCTCTTTTAGTGTTAGCACCCGTAGGTGGTGAGGTAAACTTGTTTTTAAGGCAAGAGACATTTCAGAGGTGGTTTGCCATTGGCTGCCTCCGCACCATGACCCTGGTTTTCCTTGGAGGTCACCCTTCCAAATACTAGCCAGGGCTGACCCTGCTTAGCGTTTGAAATCTGATGCAATCAGGCTAGCATGGGCTATCGAGGTCAAGGCTATAGGCTTTGATGACAAGGCCAAAAGCATCTAGTATCCCAAACCTTTGTACCTTTAAGAGTTCCCAGCTTCATGTCTTCTACAGAAGTATAGTGTCCAGATCACGCAAAGTGATGGTATTGCTTTACTCTGTTCTGGTAAGTATTGTGTTCAGTTTTGGGCACCACATTTTAAGAAGGATATAGACAAGCTGGAACAGGTCCAGAGGAGGGCAACCAAGATGGTGAGAGGTCTGGAGAACAAGTCCTATGAGGAAAGGTTGAAGGAGCTGGGGATGTTTAGCCTGGAGAGGAGGAGGCTGAGAGGTGATATGATCACCATCTTCAAGTACTTGAAGGGCTGTCATATAGAGGATGGTGTGGAATTGTTTTCTGTGGCCCCAGAAGGTAGGACCAGAACAAATGGGTTGGAATTAAATCAAAAGAGTTTCCAGCTCAACATTAGGAAGAACATCCTGACCATTAGAGTGGTTCCTCAGTGGAACAGGCTTCCTCAGGAGGGGGTGGGCTCTCCTTCCTTGGAGGTCTTTAAACAGAGGCTAGATGGCCATCTGACAGCAATGAAGATCCTGTGAATTTAGGGGGAGGTATTTGTGAGTTTCCAGCATTGTGCATGGGGTTGGACTAGATGACCCTGGAGGTCTCTTCCAACTCTATGATTCCATAATTCTAGAACCAAAATGTAGCATCTAATACTTAAACAGCCATCTTGAATCAAGGCAGTGATTTTCACGCTGTGTTCCGTGGAGTGGAGGGATTCTGTAGATTAGCACTTAACAGGGGTTCCACAATGAGAACATTAGGAACAGTGGGCAAACTTTTCTAAGCAGGAGTGTCCATGTTGTCACTGATTTTTTCCTGCAGTATGGAGCTGCAGGACAGTGGGTTTCAATCCATGGGCTCTCAGGAATGTCACAGATCCCCATCTGCTGAGCCTCAGGGCCTACATACAAACTTTCATTTATTTTGCTGATTTGTGTACTAGTGCACATGCCTAGAGAGTGAGGCTGCATCATTTTCTGCCCCTCTTTGCATGCACAAGCAGCAACATGGTGAGGTGAGATCCCTCAGTGGCAGGAAGGATTTCTTTTCCCTAAAGGCAGGCCTTCTCTTCCTGTCATGTGCAGGGCTATTTTTGTAGCCGGAACTCCTTTGCATATTAGGCCAAACCCCCCCCCCTGATATAGCCAATCCTCCAAGAGCTTCCAGGGGTCTTAGTTCAGGGTCTACTGTAAGCTCCAAGAGGATTGACTACATCAGGGTGTGTGTGGCCTAATATGCAAAGGAGTTCCTGCTAGAAAAAAAAACCTTGATCATGTGACTGTAATGTCATGTTACTGTTTGTCACATGCTAGCAACCCATTGGGACCCATGCTGCCGCCTGGCATTTAAAAGCGGGTATTAGGGTTGGGAAGGATTGAAGATCACTGTTAAAGCAGTTACAGTTCACGTGAGGCTCTTACAAAAGCCGCAACAGGCCTGGGTTTCAGATCATGCTCTAAAATTTCTCCCAGAATTCTCTGTGGCGCACAGGGATTCCTCAGCACATAAGTTGAGGTGGAAATAATTTCCTGAAGAAACCTCTGGGTTCTAAGGCCTTGCCCCATTTCTGCTTATCTGTCTTGTGTGACTCTTTGTAGAATCGCAGGGGAAGTGACACAGAGAAGCGGAGCCTGGACAGCAGAGGCGAAAACACGGGAAGTGGCCGAGCCATACCCATCAAACAGGTGACCTCTTAAACTCAGAGCCATTTGTCAGCTTTGCCTTTGAAGGAGGCAAAAAGAAACAAAGCCCTGGCATCCTCATTTACACCTGTTGCCTTTCCCCACAGAGTTTCCTGCTGAAACGAAGTGGCAATTCTCTGAACAAGGAATGGAAGAAGAAATACGTGACCCTGTCCAGCAATGGACTTCTCTTCTACCACCCCAGCATTAATGTAAGTGCACCAAGGCCTGAGCCCTGGGAGCGATGGAAGGTAGTACAAATCACAAGCAGCTAGACCACGATGAGGCATTCACCCTTCCCTGCTCATCCCTCTCATTACATCTCACTAATAGACTTTACTCTCTGCTGCCAGCAGCAGACCATTAGTAGAACTGTGGCCTAACAGCCTCTATCAGTCTTTTAAAAATAAAATAGAAGCCTCTCCCTCAACTCCTGGAAATGGGGGCGGGGTTAGGGTTATACTTACTTGCTAGAAGTATTCTAAATTATGCAGGCCCTTTCTTGTATTTTTATAAGCCCAAATCAAAAGATGAGGCTTTTTTGATGGTTGCGAACACTAATCTCAAGGAAAAAAAGTTTTATCAATATTGCACACAGTTGATGTAACGCAGAATGCAGTTGAAATGTAACGTAATACAACATTTGAGCACAGAGAAAACAACAGTGGTATTTGAAACTTAGTTTTTAGGCCCCTTAATGCCCAGTTCAGGTGAGGGCTGCAGGGAGAAGGGACTTAAGGTTTTTGTGATGTTCAGGTCCAGTTCTGCCTTTCCCTGAGGCAGCCAATGAGATCCAACAGAACACTGGGGGAGGCTGGCAGTTGAAGACAGTTGAGGAGTTTTTTGAGCAGTCATTGTGGGAAAAGAAGGTTCATCTTCAGTCTTCTGTGCAGTCCCACACTTGGGAGTTGGGACTATACAGACCAATCACCAGAAATTCCGGGGGAGCCCCTCCTGTTTGAAGTGTGTTGAGGGCCATTTTCCAATTCAAACAGTCATAAGCTCTGAGAGGAGGCACTTGACTTTCCCTCAGATGAATAAATAGTGGCAGTTTATGAACGAAGCCGTGTTTGAGACCTCAGCCCCAGTAGCTCTGTGCAGTGCCCAAGTGAGGGGTGATTATGAAAGGAGACTGGGCTCCCGTCTGGTGGTGTCTCTGTGAGTGAGAGAGATAACCTAGTAGGTGAAATGGTTATGGCTCTCTATATATTTTAAAAGAGGCAAGTTGAGTGGCGAACTCTGATTGCCTGACCTACATGTAACCCCACACCTGTGTGGAGAGTGATAGGGACTGTGAGTGAATGGAAGGGATGCTGTACCTTCTTTTCCCTTGGTGCCATTTTCTTGACCTGAAGTGGCCCCAGGGAGCTACTCTTTACTCATGTGTGCGCTAATGAGGTATGTGTCAAGTTTCCTCCAGTAGGGCAAATACTAGCTCCTCTGGATTCTCGACAGTCTGTTCTGCAACTTCAGTGGTCTGCAACTTCTTTATTCCACTTTGTTCTTCCCCACCCCATTTATCCTTAGTTGTATTGCACAAATTGTAAGGTTTTGTGCCATCTGGCATGTAAAAGAATGCAAAAAAGTGTTTGGGGGACTTCGTGCTTGAGAAGATGGAAGCAGAAGTGGTATTGATTTTAAAAGGCAGGGTCAAAAAGCCATGATCTCATGTTTGTGGTGTCCATTCTCCTTACCTGTTCTGTTTGCTCCTCCAGGATTATATCCATAGCACCCATGGCAAAGAAATGGACCTGCTCCGTACCACCGTCAAGGTGCCAGGCAAGCGCCCACCGCGAGCCATCTCAGCCTGTGGCGCCTCCTCAAGCATCAATGGCTTGGTGAAGGATGTGAGCAGTGTCGGAGTGGGGGACAGCAGTACGTAACTTGTGGTTGCAGCAGCTGGCCCAGCAGCATAAGCCACCTCTGTAACAGCCCCCCTCCATTTCTCCTTAGTCATATTGCATAAATCATAAGGTTTTTTGCTAGGTGGCATGTAAAAAAAAGTGCATAAAATGTTTTTGCTAACTAGTCATTGGGCAGGATCCAAACTAATACATTTAATGACAAAATGCTGGAAACTCAACTGCATGGTTTGTAGTTACCTCCTACACTCCATGAAATGCTGCTCCTGGAGGACAAGGGACCCAGAGGAATGAGAAGCAAGGCTTCTTTTGTAGCAGGAACTCCTTTGCATATTAGGCCACACACCCCTAATGTAGCCAATCCTCCTGGAGCTTACAGTAGGCCCTGTACTAAAAGCCCTGTAAGCTCTTGGAGCATTGGCTACATCAGGGTGTGTGTGGCCTAATATGCAAAGGAGTTCCTGCTACAAAAAAAGCCATGGGAAATTACACATTTATTCTGAATCCAACACATAATGTAATCCAGTTTGGTTCTAATATGCCCCATGCTCTCTTCTTTCTAACCCAATATACATAGATGTTGTTATTTTGATTTTCCAGTTCTTAGCTGGTACAGCTTTAGCTGCTGTCATTCTAGGCAGATTGGCCACTTAACTGACAGGGAACTCTTCCAGTGTGCTGCTGCCCTAGACAGGGCCAGGATTCGGAACATCAGAGTCAAGCCCCAGGAACTCTGCCCAAGTCTCATGGACCATTTGGGCCTAGACCCCTCACCAGCCATGGCCACTCACCAGCTGTCTTCTTTTGCACTGCTTCCAATTTGGGGGGCTGTGGCTCAGTGGAAGAGCATCTACTTAGCATGCAGAAGGTCCCAGGTTCAGTCCTCAGCATCTCCAGTTAAAAGAGATTAGGTTGTAGGTGATGCAAAAGACATCTGTCTGAGACCCTGGGGAGCCACTGCCTGTCTGAGTAGACAGTATGACCTTGATGGACCAGGGGTCTGAGTATAAGACAGCTTCATGTATGTTTGTGTGTGTGATGCCTATTGGATGAGTGCATGTCCATTGTCAGCTCTGCTAAGCTGAGTGGCCCTGCAGTGCTGGCTGGTAGCACAGCCAGGGCCTTTTTTGTAGAAACCGCCCAGCAGGAACTCATTTGCATATTAGGCCACACCCCGTGACCCCAAGCCTGCCAGAACTGCGTTCCTGCTCAAAAAAAGCCCTGAACACAGCAAGGGTCACTCAGCTCAACATGCTCCAGGGCTGTTTTCATTCCCAGGGCACTCCCCTGCTGTCAGTAGATTCTCAACCAGTTCACAGTATGAACTGAGCTCACCAAGCTGAAGTAGCATGCCTTCCCAACACGCAGGTTTTGAATAACTAGAATGCAGCCTTGGAGTCAGTCCTCCTGGGTAGCCTCATTGGCTGTGTGTGGACACAGTTTGTGTACTGTACCTGTGCCATCTTCTGCTAAAAACTGTAGACCTCAGGCTTCTGACAGCTGATGTGAACTGCTTTCACATGGAAGTTTTTCTCTGCTTTGGCTTACAAAGCAGAGCACTTGCAGGGAGCACAGGATGTCATGTTCTAAAGGTGCTCCAGACATCCTTTTCTCATTCTCAGGTAAGTTTTTCCCTAAATTTGCTTTATTGCAATCAAGACTGACATCCAGGGCTTTTTTTGTAGCAGGAACTCCTTTGCATATTAGGCCACACATAGACCACACATCTCTGATGTAGCCAGTCCCACAAGAGCTTACAGTAGGCTCTGTACTAAGAGCCCTGGAAGCTCTTGGAGGATTGCCTACATTGGGGGTGTGACCTAACATGCAAAGGAGTTCATGATACAAAAAAAGCCTGCTGCCATCCAAGCATACTATCATGCCATTTAAATAAGAAGGTGCACGATTCAAAAGGAACTTTTGAATCGTGCACCTTCTCATTTAAATGGCATGATAGTATGCTTAGATGGCAGCAGGTTTTGTAGCAAGAACCCCTTTGAATGTTAGGCAACACACCTCATCAGTCCTTTGCAGCAACAGTTTTCCCTACTGCACCACCAGAGAGTTTTGTGGTGGTGGTGGTGGTGGGGCTTTAAAAAAATGGTGATTAGTTTAATGCTATAATAGTAAAGTGCTACAGCAGTTACCAATTATTTTAAAGCCCTCTGGTGGTGTAGCAGGGGGAAAATGCCAGGAAAGGGACTGGAGTAAGGGTAAGGGGGAAACAGAACAAAATTCATAGAAAACTCCCATTTGGAATTTCTGTCTTATATGTGCATACCTCTGCATTTGCAGTAATGACGAAAGAAACAATCTCTACCATGTAGAAGTAGCCATGCATTATTTTTCAATTAAAATGGATCCATCTCATTTTCCCCATTAAAAAAACAAACTCAGCGCTTTTTACATAAGCCCTGTGCAGATGACCTGTCCTCACTCTGACTGTCGATGCAGGGAGGAAGGGCAGGCAGGCTTTCCCCACCTCCACATGATTGCCAAGTCATCTGGATAGAGCAAATGTGCAGAGGAATTGTCTGTCCATGCGCTCCTTCCCCGTGATCGGCAACACTGCTGGTCCTGTTGTTGATCACGGGGAGGGAACGTGTATGTGGACACTTACTTGGCACATTTGTACTATGCTGATGACTTAGCAGAAGTGGGGGCAGGACCAGTCCTCTCATGTTCACTTTCCCTCCCCATTTGAGCACTCAGCATTTAGATGGGTCATTTATACACGTCTATTATCAATGGAGACCAAATACAGCGCAGAAGGAAGGTCCATAGCCTTCTCTAAAGAGAGGCTTGCGTTCTTCCCTGTGCTTTTACTCCAGAATGACACTTATGGAACTACTTAAGGGAGAACAAACACAGCCACCATTACTTTTTATGCAGTTGCTAAGTGGAAATGTGTAAGCCACCATTCTCATATTATCACTGTGATGCTTTTCCTATACAAAACACCAGGAGAAAACTTTTATTTATGTGTTATGGTACATTTCTGTGTTGCATTCTTCCATTTATAAAATTTATGACATGATTTAGAACAGTAAAACTGCCACAGTTATTAGCAATTCATTATGGAAATGGATACCAGGTAGCAAAGATTAAAAGTATAATAAGACAGGAACTAGGAAAGGGATGGCCAAACCTGCTTAACATAAGAGCCACATAGAATAAACATCAGAAGTTTGAAAGCTGCCACTCCTGAACTAGGAGAACAAATGAAAACCCGCTTCCTAGACATGGAAGTTTTCCCACCCGTGAATGACCCATCTGTCTGCCACAGGATCTGTCTAGTGACTAGCAGAATACAGAAGATGTCATGGCAACTTTTGGGACCTCCTGCACTGCAGGAGAGTGGGTGGATGGGGTAGCATCAGCCTCACTGAGGAACGGTCTACAGTGTTCCTTATGATCTCCAGGGAATGCTGCACAGTGTTTATATGTGTGTAGGACGTGTGTGTAATCACTGTTTGTTAGTTCACAGTCTGATAGGTTGTGTTCCCTTCATTTATAATTCTCTGTGAAATTATAGTCACTTTGCAGAGGGAAGGAGAGCGTTCCCACCTTCACTCCTCACACTACGATGCAGCTGTGGTCTCGCTTTTCATTTAACCTTAATTAGTGCAGAGCCATGCTGAGCGTAACAGAATTATGAAAAAATCAACAAACTTGACATATTTCCTATATGGAAAGCGTTTCCATGTAGGGGAAAAAATTGCAACCGAAGTGTAAAATGCTGTGCTTGACAGTGTTGCATGCAACTGTTCTGCTGCAGGCACACATGCTAGAAAGTCATTTTTGGTCAAATTGTATATAATAAATATATACCACATGTTACACAGTATTACACATGCAGTATATGTGTGTGTTATCATCACACATGGCAGTCTACACGCAAGTTTCGCTTGTTGTTTTCCTAAAACATTCTCAGAAGCAATCCTAGCTTGTCACTAATGTAGGCACAAAAGGCAAACAGGGTCCGCCCACTCCCCTATCACCACCACAACCCCCAGGGGTAAAGATGAGGAACAAAAAAGTAGAAATCTCAAGGTTCACCGACAGTAAGATACAGGAACATGAAATAATCACTCATAATCAAAAAGTATGTAATTACCAAAGAACTCAGGGTACATACAATTAAGCATACGAAATGCATATAGCAACAGATCAGTGCTTCAAATGTGAGATGGGAGAAAAACCCAAACGTGATGTCAGAAGGTTCAAATGGCCTTAAATGCATGGGATATTTGCCAGTGATACACAGGCATTCTCTCCTGATGGTACAGTTCAATCACAATGGAATACCATTCCATCTCTTTTTGTCATTGTTCAGTTGCACAGTCGAGTCTGACTCTTTGCGACCCCATGGACAAAGTCACGCCAGGCCTTCCTGTCTTCCACCATCCTCCAAAGTTTGCTCAAATTCATGTTTGTTACATTAGTAACGCTGTCCAGGCATCTCATCTTTTGCGGTCCCCTTCTTCTTTTGCCTACTGTCTTTCCCAACATCAGGATCTTCTCCAGTGAGTGCTCCCTTCTCATTTGGTGGCCAGAGTATTTGAACTTCAGCTTCAGCATCTGACCTTCCAGGGAACAGTCAGGGTTGATTTCCCTTAGGACTGATTATTCTTATTCATAAGAAACATGTATCAGGAAAATTTTTATCTCGCTTCTCCTCCAAGGAGCTCATGGAGGCATATTCGGTTGCCCCTCCTCCATTTTAGCCTCATAAAACAACCATGAGGGAGGACAGGCTAAGAGGATGACTGGCCCAACATCACCCAGTAATGTTTTTTACCAGCAGGTAGGGATATGCACCTAGTTCTCCCCAAGTCTGAGTCCAGCATGCCAACCATTACACCACGCAGGCTGTAAATTTACAGGCAGGGAATTTGGGCAGTTTGTTCATAGAGGCTCTCATAATTGCAGCTAATTAAATGCACAACAATTTGAGAGAGTTCCTGTCCCTGCAGGTTCTACTGGAACCCTTTGCCCTTCCACACAAGCAAGCTGGTGCTATAGAAAAAGAAACTGAATTAATCGGATGCATGTTGGCTTTGGGCAATTTTGCTTACCTTGTTAAACAAAATCAAATCTTGTACAGAAATTCCCTGCGGTGCCAAGCAGAATTGGTGCATTCACTAAAGCAAGCAAACCTTGGATTCACAAACCTCGAAAGCGCGTTTTTGGACACCTTTTGTGTAACATGATTCAACAGTGACCTCTAGAGGAGTCCTCGTATTTCCTAGAATTTCTCTTGTCCGTGGAGGTGCTCTGGTGTCCGCTTGGGGAAGAATAAAGAGGGTGACTTCCAGCTTTCTCACCAAAACTCTAGGTGTGAGAAATTAGTAGGAATGCCCCGCCTCACCTGAGTGCATGTTTCAGCTGCTGAGGGCCTCACATTCAATCCCTCTCATCTCCATCTTGAGTGCTAGGTTCTGTGAAAGTCCTTTCCCTGCCTGTGATCTTAGAGCAACAAGATCCAGCATAGCAACCGTTGATATGTGTTCCTGGAACCTCATTTGTGTCTTGAATCATGGGTATAAAATTCAAAGGATCTTGAAGGTAACAGAGAGAATAATAAGGTGATTCATGTCATTCCCTGCCAACTGACTGAGTAGCAAAGTGCTGAGCTCAACCCAACTAGGCATGTCATAGACACAAACTTTCTGAAATCTCCAGACTTGGTGACCTCTCTCTCTCTCTCTCTATGTATATCCATAGAGAAAATGCTCCCCTTTTTGTTTTGTTTTTTTTTTGGGGGGGGGGGTTGGGGGGGGGAGGAATTTAAAGCCAAACACCAAAGCAGAAAGCAAGTCCTACCCTCAATGGCAGCCATTTTGTGACAGTCCCTTCTCAAATAGCAGGCACTCTGTGACTGGGCCTTCCTCCCATGGGAGCCATTTTGTGGTTGTTCCCACTGCCGTTTCTAGAAAGTCCCACACTTCAGGGTCTTCTGTGTGTGAGAGAGCTTGTCAATCAGTGTAGCCAGAGCAAAACTGGACAAAACATTGATCTGACAATGGCAACCTTCATGGAGGCATGTGCGTCTCTCCACAGGTAGCCCCAGTCCAGGTCTGCTGAATCCTCCAACAGACCAAGCAGTCAAGCTCTTAGGCAAACCAGACCGGAGTCTGCAGCGCTCTGTCTCCTCCTCCAAGGCTGGTAAGTTCCAAAAGGGTCCACCAGATGCTTTCAGGGAGAAGAAAGGATGCCAGAATGGGTTAGGACCTTGAGACACAAGAAGAAAATGTTTGTTGTCCACCGTGTGATCCGTTTCCTCCCGTATGTGTCTACAGAGGCAGTCCTGGCTGCAGAAGGGCTTTCCAGTCCTGGCAGCAGTGGCAAAGACCCACCTCCATCCCCTATGGTGGACAGAAAGAAACACAGACGAAAGAAGCTTGCAACGCCTTCCAAAACTGAAGGCTCAGTGGGGCAGGCAGAAGGTAAGACTGGGTTGTTGACATACTGCCCCTTAAAGCTGAGGTAGCCCTCTTTTTTAGCCTATAAAGGAGACTGAATACTAGGTTCCTGGGGCATATAATGCTACTGCTTGTCCCTCCAAGATTACTGCAGAAAACGGGAGAGGCCCAGAAGGCCATCCCTCTACAGTGATCTTTCAGTGAGCCCAAATTACATGTGTGTTTAGAAATCTCCATCTTTTCGTGTGAAAGGGAGGCTGTGGTTCCAAATGGGAACCAGTGGCAGTTTGCACCTGACAAAGTGAAATTTTGAGGCCACACCTGTTTGTGAGAACAGGGGAGAGGTGATTCCACTACATCGTTTGAAGAAAACAATCACATCAGGACAAAACCCCAGTTTACATTTGTTGTTCCTGTGGTGAACATCTTCCGGGGGCAGAGGTTCTGCTCCTGACTCCTTTCCCCCATACAGATTTCATCTAGTCTGAATTGGGCACTTTGTGGAGTGGGGCGGGAGATGGTGTGAGCCAGGGCCTTGGTGCAATGGAGCATTTGTGCAGATGCCTGTATCACAATATATGTTACCTCCATGGGGTATGTGAAGCAATACTATTTAACTAAAACCGGGGGTGGGCTGTTCTGAAGTATTTTCAAAGCTATAGTGGTGGTGTCTGAGTTGAAAAATCCATATATTGCCCATACAGACATGCACACTATTCAACATGGGAACACTGAAACCCCATTGACATGAACTGGAAACATAACAGCAGCCTTGTTGTAGCTGTCATTATTTTCAAGAGGACTTGCCCTAGGAAACTCCTCAGTGGATTCTGCCTTCTTGATCCGATCTGTCTCTCTTGCCCAGGGCCAGCCTTAGACTGTCTGGCACCCTGGGCCAGCCTAACTTCTGGCACTCCCTCCCCTGCAGATAATGTCACTGAGTCACACGGGGGCACCCAATTTGGCACCCCCAGAAGGCTGGCATCCTAGGCAATCACCTAGTATGCCTAGTGGCAGGGCTGGCATTCAACAGCTACTGAACTGACTCACAGGAATGCCTGTCACTGTTAAATATTTGCAATAACCATGTCCAAAATCCTACTGCTCAAAAGACAGCTCCCCCTAAAAAACAAGGAACTAGACTTAGGAGACGTTGTTGATCTTACAGGAAGCTCTCTTTTCAGCTTGTCTGGCCTCAGGCATGCAAAGCGAGACCAAAGGAAATAGCTTGAGTGCTGGTGTAGTGTAGTTAGAGGCTGCAAACAGGCTTGGAGAAAAAGTGTCCTAACCTTTTAATAGAAGCTTCAGGATATGTTATTTACCAGATGATGTTATTTAGCTCCATGCCATGAAAAGCTTCTCCCATCTATTTCCACACATTAACCCGCTATTAAAGGAGAGGACATTTCCCCCCCTCCAGGTCGCTGGCAAAACTAAATCAAATGGCTGAACATCAAGCCAGAAAGTCCCCTGGTTTGAATCTTACCTCTGCCATGGATTTAGCTGGATAGCCTTAGGCAAGCCACTCTAGGGTCAAACAGATGAGGCAAAGATCACAAAAATTGCTAATTTCAGCCTCAGTTAGCCTCAGGACCATGCAGGGGAGCAAGAGGAGGTTTAACCCCTTCAATCTCAGCTCAATTTTGCTATTTGAAACTGGGCTCCCTGTTTTGTTATTAGTATTGGGGAGGGGGTGAGTAAGGGGCACATCTTTTCTTGTATAAAATGTTAACAATAGAATGGTGGGGACTGGTTTTGAATAGTGACAGCAGGTGGGAGGGTTAAATCCCCTCTCCCTTTGTGTATGGCCTGCAGATAGAAAAAGAGATGTGATTGGAACAAGACAAGCAATCTTTGTCTTACCTGTCTGTAAGCCCCCAGAATTGCAATAACATACTTGCCTCCCTTACATGGTTTTTCGAAGGACTAATGTATGCAAAGTTATTTGAATCCTTGAAAGTGCCTTACAAATGCTAGTTATCATTGGGGGTGGGTGTATGCAGTGAGAGATGCCATGATCACTGTAGCCTACAGGGCTCTTTTTCTAGCAGGAGCTCCTCTTCATATTAGGCCATGCCCCCTGATGTAACCAATCCTCCCGGAGCTTACAGAAAGCCCTGTACTAAGAGCCCTGTAAGCTTTTGGAGGATTGGCTACATCAGGGAGGTGTGGCCTAATATGCAGAGGAGCTCCCACTAGAAAAAGAGCCTTGACTGTAGGTAAAATGAGGAAGGTGTACTGATTGGCCGGGAGAGGGGCGTGTTTCCTATGGAAGGCCACATCTGTCCCTTTCTAAATCCAGACAGGACTATGTGCAGTCCAAATGAGTTGCCCGCCCCCACTCCTTCCTGCCTGTCATGTCTTCTCTAAGCAGCTGTTGTATCCAGCCAAAAAGCTGTTCGTCTCTGTTTTGAATACAGCTGCCCAGAATGCTCCCTTGCAATTCCTCCACCCAGTAAAGGGTCACCACGGCACTCACAGCTTTCTTCCTCACTGTCCTTCGCAGTGCTTTACTCATCCACCACCACTGTCACCCCCGTTCCCTGGGTCTGTGGGTTCTGATAGCCTCTGCTTTTTTATTATTTTTTTCTTCCTCCTCTGAATTCTCTCCCCTTCTTCTTTCCCTCCTTCTCTTTCTCTGCCTTTCGCTTCCTGCTTCCCCTCCGGACCCTCTGCAGCCAAGCGTAAAATGTGGAAATTAAAAACCTTTGGTAGTTTAAGAAATATTTATAAAACAGGTAATGTCTGGCGGGGGCAGGCGCGAGCTCCTTTGTGCTGTGGCGCCTGTTGCATGCAGTTGTGCTTACGTTGTGATGTGTGGCCTTCATCAATGTCTGTCCCCAAAATGCTTCCCCTCCCCCAGTGAGCAACAGAATGTCCACTGTATCCTGGCCAGTGCAGAACAGTCCTGCAGCCATCATGGGGTGGGTAAACAATGGGTAGGGCTGCCAAGCTGTATCTGGCAACTGCTGGAAGATTGGGGGGGGGGGGGCATACAGGCGTGCTGGTGTCATGTATGCCGTGATGTCACTCTAGGGAACCACTGGAAACTTTTCTGGCAGTTCTAGAACATGGCATCACTTCCAGGTGTTTTCCGGGGCGGGGGGGGGCAATGGAAGTGACATAGGTAGCTCTTGAAGCCTCCAGAAACTATAGTTTCCTGTAATAGCTTTAGGAATCCCTGGAAATGTTGGTTTTACCATAGAGTTCCACGTGATTTCTAGAGCTACCTAATGTCACCTCCAGGTTTTTTGCTGGAAGTAATACAATCCCACAGCCAGTGTGGGGAGCAGGGGGAATGTCCTGCCGCACTGGGGACTTGGCAGCCCTAGAGATACTTGGGGAACATAACAATGGGGTATGCAAAGGGGCAGTCATCCCAGAATTCCATGATGACAGCAGCTTTCAGATTGCATCCCAGTGAACTCTGGAGGTATTTAGTGAGAAGGTCAGTAACTACAGAAAGCTGGACTACCATAAACCATCTTCCAGCGATCAGGCATTGGGAAATGCTTGCTGTGTTCTGGGGTGTATTTGAAGTTTACGCAGGACTACATGGAATGTATGTGTGGCAGAAACCCAACTGGTGAAGCTTCTGCCATCATTGCATTATCGTGCAGGAAGAAGCTTTACCTGTGACTTTTTGTTTCTCATGCAACTGCTAAAAGCCCCAGGACTTCTGTCCATTGAAAAAGTGACAACCCCAGGCCATACTGCAGCATTAAAAAGAGGGAAAGTTGAACCTGAGAAACTGCTTGAAAGTACAAAGTTCAGTTGCAGGAAGAACGTGAGGTTATGACTCACCCCACCCCAAGTAAAAGTTCTAAAAGATAGTAGAACAGCAAGTGAGAGAGCTGATGGCAGTATAATAGAGGCATTATTTCATTGCTGGTGCTTATTCTCATAATAATTATCTGCAAAGTGCCAACCTCTGCAAATAGTGAAATCCACACAATGGTGTCCCAGCCACAACTATAAATGAGGCCTCTGCAATTCCATGGGGAAACCCAATCTAACTTTGTAATAAAACAAACATACACACAGAGAGAAAAATGGGGAATAAAAGGCCTCAAACAAACTTATCAATGACATGTACGTGTGACCAGACAATGAGAAGAAAAGACAAATGGTGTTTGGGTGCCATTTTGGTTTCCAAACACACCTAGCTGTCTGCCTCAAGATTTATTATGGGGCAGCTAAGACAGGGGGGAGGAGGCAGCAGCATTGGACAGGAAGAAGGGAGGAGGCAGCTGGCAGGGGGAGGGGGGACTAAAGGGGGAAGTGGGATTTCCACTGGGGCATGATTCCACACAGGTCTCTCCCTTGATGCTTATGTATACTTCAATGTTACTGTAAGCCACCTCAAAGGTCCCATTGTGGCACACAGATGGCCTGTCTTTCTTTAAAATAAGGTAGCGTCCCATCGTGCTCCACTGCAGGCCTGGGTCAAACAAGTTTGAAAGTTTTTGAAACACTACATAAACCTGCAAAACTGTTTCTCTAAAGATGATAGTGGACAGGGGGAGCGACGAGTGAGAAATGATGCCTCTATCATACTGTCTGCTGGGAAAATTATTGCCTGCCTCCAGTATACCCAAAGCAGTTCATGCTGGATGGACTGTGGCAAAAAGCTTCCCCAACCCCAAAGCCCCCCACTTCCCCCTGGAAAGGAAGCTCCAATGGTTTCTATTCACCTGCTCAGACCTGTCTGTGTCTGACCTTGCCAGCAGAAGCTGCTCCCCTCCCCGTTCCTTCTGCTAAATCGTTTGGCAGAGAAAGGATAGAAGCTAGCAGTGCAGTCCTTACAAACTTCTAAGCCCACTGAGGTCAGTAAGCTTAGAAGATGGCAGGTCTAGGACTGCACTGTATGCCGTGGTGGTGGAGGTCTTGGATTGGACCCCTTGGCAGAGATGCCATCTTGGCCAGTTTTCAAGTGCCAAAATAAGGCAAAGATGGTCCTGCAGAAAAAGAAGTGGTCATAACTTTGCCCTGGACCACTTGGGTGGCTTTGTCCACTAATCCTCCCCCGGTCTTTGTGACTCATCCGTAACCTCAACAAGAGCTGTAGTCAGGGCAAACACAACTCACACACAAGACAGTAAAGCCCTCTGCAGAGTAAAAGGAAAGGAACAGTAACTGTAGCTGAGGGATTGCTAGATGCAGATGAGTGATAGTGTGATTCCTGCCCTGGGGAACCTATAAGCTCGTCTTGGGCTCTGTTTATAGGGCTACAGCATCCTCAGAGGAACTGCACCCCCCTTCCCTGCCACCTCTGTGGAAACACTGTTGGCTAGATGGGCATTCCCTACCCCCTGCTTGTAGGGTACCCCCCCACAAGCATAGGGAATAAAGTGGCCAACATTGGTCAACGTCGGCATGTGCAGAATGACTCCCATCTCAGCTGCAGCCGTCCCTCAGCCTGCTGTTTTGCATCCACAGAGGAGGAGAACTTTGAGTTCATCATCGTTTCCAGTACAGGACAGACATGGCACTTTGAGGCCAGCAGCTTCGAAGAAAGAGACTCCTGGGTCCAGGCCATTGAGAGCCAGATTTTGGCTAGCCTGCAGTGCTGTGAGAGCAGCAAGAACAAGGTACTGGTTCCCCTTTCTCTCCTAGGCTCATTTTTAACGGTGACCTCTTGGTGGGTATCCATGTATCTTGGGATGGTACATCTGCAGAGCCTGCCTTGCAAGGGAGAGGTCTGGGAGGATCTATAGATCAACAGGAGTTAGTCAGTTGCAAGGAGGAGACGGGAGCTCAGTGTGAAGACAGATGCAATATCCTAGTGAAGACCGATGTAATATAAAAATAACTAGCTTCTGCTTCAATTTCAGAATCATGTTTTAAGTTTTTTCCGCCTCCAAAGCTCATTGCTGATGGCATAGATACTTTTGAAAGAAGGACATTTCCAGAGCGTCCCTGATACTCTGAAAATGTTATATCTGTCGTTGCCTTAAAATAAAAGGAAACTGTGTAGTTTTCTTATTAAGGGTTAAGGCTGTAGTGTGTTGGCAAGGGTTATCACCCTCCATGTTCCGTTTAAAACTGCTGAGTATTGGCAACCCACAAACTGGATGGCTGGTGCTAGAAAGTGTTATTTAAAGTTCAGAGCATGTGATATTTACATCATGAGCACATTTTAAAAATTAGGTTTCTTCCTAAGGAACTTACAAATCTGAACATTGATGGGGGTGGGGGAGGAAAACTAGAAGAGGAAATATGAGCAAAGGCCAAATAGACATTGTTGACTTTTTAGAAACTAGTTCTTACCAAAGTAGTAAATTTGCATCTGGACAATTGGGTCCCATGACAATGCAAAAATAAAAATAAATCCCTACATTTAGAAAATGAGTACACCATGGATAATAAAGCTAGGCTTGTTGTCTAGTTTTCTGTCCACAGAGTTTTAGGTTTTTTTTAATATAGAGGAACATTTGGTCATACAAGTGCCCCCCTCCTATTCTAAAAGTGTTCAGCCCAGCCCAAACACAGACTTACCTTAGTAAGAGCTATTTGGAGTTATTGTTTATTTTCCCATGGGCATTTTTTTAAAAATCAGTACTGAAAACAAGTTGCAAAAATATACAGAGATGACAATGAAAACAAAAAATGTAATATGAGATTAAAATCACTGCACAAAACTTTAAAAATAGCAATCCATCAGATGGTGGAAATCAATCTGATGGTGGAAAAGAGCTGATTATGTAGTGACAACCAAAGTTAGGTAGTGGTTATAGTGGCAGAGGACACAGGTGTAGATCCACACACTTTCAACATAAGCTACATCACAGGGTTGTTGTGAGGTTAAAATGGAGATGATCTGTCTGTTGTATATCCCTTCTTCAGGGAGCTCAGGACAAGATTAAAAAGTGATTGATAGAGACAGAGGAAAGGAGGGTTTGAGTTATTAACATCAGATGTGAGGGTGTTTCTTGGCTGACTTCCCAGGGCCAAGCATTCCATAAAGTGGAGGCCACTACAGAAAAGGCTCTGTTACCTCTCCTTGGGCTGGCTGAGCAAGGCAGGCCCTCCATTTGCTACAGTATTGCAAACTGGGATATATACCAAGAGCTGGGTTTGTAAGAGCAATTCAAAGGAAGAGGTTGCTGAAATCACTTGACTCTGTGATATCCAAGCTCTCTGCAGATTTTACTTGAGGGCAGGATGGCAGTGGACTTCCAAGATACTTAGCTTCAAGCCCAGAAAAGTCATTTCTGACTGCCTTGTCTCTTTTTTTTTATCATTCCTGTAGGCTCGGATGGACAGCCAGAGTGAAGCAGTGGCCATCCAGGCCATCCGGAACGCCAAGGGCAATTCCTTGTGTGTGGACTGCGGGGCCTTGAGTAAGCATTTCTATTGCCTACACACTGGGTGCCAGTGAACCGAACACATCACATTGCACAGGGCACCTCTCCCCTGTAAACAATGTAGTGAGAAGAGGGGAATCATATTTCCTTGACTACAAACACCACATTGCAGGTTGAATGCTGGGCAAATCTTACCTGTAATACAAAAGGGGAAGCCAGCTGGATCTCCTGCAGAAGATTCGTATCAACTGGGCATTTGACTAGAATGGACATTACAGATAAAGAAGGAAGTGGATTTTTTTTTTAAAAAAATCAACTTCCGTTTATACTTTTAGTGGCTTTTCATGACTTTTTGTGTTTGCATTTTTAAAGTTAGAATGAAAACAAAGGCCAAGATGCCTCAAGAATCCTATCATGCTGAGTTTATTGTATAATCTTAAAATGATGGAGAGGGAATTGTTCACAATATCTGTGTCCTGGTTATCATAAATGGAAAAGACAGCCTTCATGATTACCAGAATAAGATGGTGCCTGAGCATCAGCATCTTGGTTCTCTAGATTGTCTATATCACTGAAGTGTTAAGGGCAAAAAAGGTGTATTTATTGATTACATTTATTGCCCACTTTCCATCCAAGATTAGCTCCCAAAGAGATTTAGAATAATTAAAATCCAGCACAGAGCTATACCACAAGAGGGACATGGAAGAGGGGTTCATTCACAAGATCTGTGTCCTGGTTATCATAAATGGAAAAGACAGCCTTCACGAGTACCAGAATAAGATGACACCTGTGCATCCCCATCTTGGTTCTCTGTGCTTGAGTGTGGCAGGCTCTTCCAGTCACTGGCCAAAATTCTTTTAAAAAATCACCCCCCTCCTTAAAGAAAAGTTTAAATGAAAAGTTCCACTTATAAAGAATATGCTGTCGAGATTTTTCCGGAAGCCGCTTAACGCAGAGTGTTGTTCTGTTTTCAGGCCTAGATTGGTAGGAGGCCCAGCAGCAAGTGTGAGGGAAGGGAACAAAGCAGATCATTAGTAGGGGAATGTTCACTGAACAGAAAGAGCACAGAAATTTCAGGGGAAGAGAAACGGGCAGGAATGGTGATGGCAGCAGAAATGAAAGTGGCCTTTCTATGTCAAGAATGAGAGGCGAGATCCTGCCCCAGTTTCTGATTGGCCAATTGCCTTTTCCCCAGATCCAACCTGGGCCAGTCTGAACCTGGGAGCGCTAATCTGTATCGAGTGCTCTGGCATCCACCGGAACCTGGGCACCCACCTGTCACGGGTACGCTCCCTTGACTTGGATGACTGGCCCCTGGAGCTCACCTTGGTGCTCACCTCCATTGGCAACGAAACAGCCAACAGCGTTTGGGAGAAGTGCACGCAGGGACGCCGGAAACCCACCTGCGAATCATCCCGGTGAGTGGGAAATGCCCTGAAGCCCAGAGTTTATCTGCTGCCTTGAGGGTTAGAGGTTGCTGTCATCGGGCATGTATACCAGGGTCAAAGTAACACAGAATCTGGACCAAGGAAAGAGTTCAGGAGCTTGTATAAATTAAGCAAATTAGTTACTCTGGTTTATATTTGCTAATTTTTACATAATGTATTTGGCTTTTTTTAATCATGTGAAAGAGCAAGAAGCACCTAGTTCAGTAGAAATCATAGGGCTGAGCTAGAAGTGGCATTTTTCCAAGAGTCAGGCCTGGGGTCCCCCAACCCAACTCTTGTACTTCCACGGTCAGATAGCAGCTGCTTGGAGCAGTGATCCAGAGCACCTCATTGGCATGTTTAGGATTGGGACCATGGCATGGAAGGAGGGAGGGGCTTCTGTTCTCCTGTCCCATAATGACCCCAGGGGGTGTTATTTGCTTCGTTAGAGAGCTGTATGTATAACAGGCAGTTAATAACACTGTGAGTTCCAAGGTTTTTGTAGGAATTTTTTGGGGAGGGGGTTCATTTTAGATGTGAGTGTTTGATTTTTGCTACCTCGATCCTTCAATTCTGTTTTGGATTCATTTTGGAGTCCTATTGGATTATTTGGGTGCCCCCAGTGAATAAAAACATGTCTACAGAATCCAATGCAAGTCTAGTCCATGGGGTTTATTCTTTGGATTGTGCGTAATAAATAGTGCAGTCCTGAGCCGATAGAGACCCTTCTAAAGCCATTGAAGTCAATGGGCTAAGGAGGGTGTAACACAGTTTAGGATTGCATAGGGGAAGACTGTCTGCTCCCATATATCGCCATGCACCCCATACAGTCCTCAGGCTGCCACCTACTGTCTGTTTCCCATCTAAGAGGAGCCCGCCTGGTGTCAATCAAAGCTCACACTTTCTCTGCTGTAGATCTCACCTTCTGTAATCAACTCCTTTAAGAGGTGGGGAGGGGGTGCTGGCTTTACAAATGTTCAAGAGATGCTGCTGCAAGGCCTTTTTAAATATACCACGGCTTTTAACAAGGTGATCGACTGCAGGTGGGAGGGAAGGTGGCGTGGTGCAGTTAAGTTCCATCAGATCTCAGAAGCTAAGCAGGGTCGATACTTGTATGGGGAGACCAGACCACCAAGGAAAGCTATGCAGAGGACGGCAATGGCAGCCTCAGCCTCTGCTTCTCATTTGCCTTGACAGCCCTTGTTGGGGTCGCCACATTGATTGTGACTTCAGGTGTCTTTTGGGTGGACTGGGATTATCTGGTGTTTTATTTTGCTGTTTTTAAATTGAGGGGTTTTTTGTAGGCTACCTAGAGCTGGGAGGAAAGGTTGGATATAAATATTTTAATAAATAAAATAGACTCTAAAGGTGTCTATTTAAGGTGCCCCTCCCTTCCTCTCTTCATTTACCAGATGGAGAGATACTCAGCAGTTCTTCCACAATGGGACAATCTCAGTCTCTCTCTTTCTCTCTGTGCTCAGGGAAGAGCGGGAGTCATGGATCCGAGCCAAATATGAGCAGCGTCTGTTCCTGGCACCGCTACCCACCTCTGAACTCTCCCTGGGGTGCCAGCTCTTCCAGGCTGTGCTGGAGCAGGACCTAAGTTCTGTGCTGCTGTTGCTGGCTCACAGTTCCAAGGAACAGATCAACGCCCCTACTGGGGACAAGGACCGGCGCTCGGCCTTACACATTGCGTGTGACCTGGCGAACGTGGTCATCACTCAACTCCTGGTCTGGGTAAGCGCTCGGCAGAAGATAAGCACACCAAGGGGCAGGAGCTATCCCCGTCCAACTGTTCCCCATCCCAAAAGAGTCATCCTATGGAACAAAAACAAGAGTGAGGGCTGGTTTTTGCATGCCAAATATCATATGAACTGCAAAACAGGAAATCCAAATCAGAGGTGAATGATGGGCCTAGGGCAAACTCTTGTAGCCTCTGCCTCCCAGATGCACAATACAGTGTTTCTTGATTTGTCCCTGGGTCCTGGCAAGCAGATAGCATTGGGGGTGCCTGGCTGAAGTTTACGTTCTTGGGACTGTGGAGTATAATTTGGAATAGTGCATAGGGAGAGGGAACTTGTGCTGTGTTCCCAACCTTGAAGTGGCCGTTCAGAACAGCTGTTTGCCTCACCTCACTGGATAAACTCACCCATAGCCGATCAGTACACATAAGCATTTGCAACATCAATATGTTGTTGAAGGCTTTCACAGCCAGAGTTCATTAGTTCCTGTGGATTTTCCAGGCTGTATGGCCGTGGTCTTGGCATAGTAGTACCTGACATTTTGCCAGCAGCTGTGACCGGCATCCTCAGAGGCATAACACAGAAGGCTAGAGTTCTCTCTGTGTCAAAGTGAGAGGAACTTTGACACAGAGAGAACTCTACCTTTCTGTGTTATACCGCTGAGGATGCCAGTCACAGCTGCTGGCGAAACATCAGGTACTGGCTATGCCAAGACTGCAGCCATGCAGCCCGGAAAACCTACAACTACTAATTTGCAACATCATCGACAGTTCATAGCAGTGGATTGTCCAATGCCATGTCGTTCCTGCTTAACCAAGCATATCTTCTCCATGCTCCAGTTCTGAATGTTTAAAGCCAGAGTAGGAGAACAGACTAGCACAGATGTGCCTTTAATGCAGGCCTTGTCACAATGGGAATGGTCTACTACGAAGTGAACCCAGGAAGCTGCCTTATCCTCAGTCAAACCCTTGGCATATCAAGGACAATACTGTCTGTTATGGCAGGCAATGGCTTTCCAGGGTCTCAGGCAGAAATCTTTCACATCACATATGACCTAATCCTTTTACCTGGAGATGCCAGGAAGGGGATATTGGGTCATTCTGTGTACAAAGCAGATGCTCTAGCATAGAGTAGTGGGAGCTGAACAAGGGTAGAGCTGAACAAGGAATTGCCACCATTTTGCTGCAGTAGCTAAGAGGCTAGATTGCCACTGAGGGAACTCTGACAGTGGCTGCTGTGTGTGGACCAGTAACTAAATAATAGCATTGATCACAAGTGGGTATTGGTAATGGATTGGTAGGGATGGAAGTTTTGAGGAAAGAATTAATCTATACTTTCCAGCTTTGCTTGGTAGGCTGTGTTGATACGGCTGAGAAAAGGTGTAGCAAGATATGACAAGCCCTAGGTGGCATCCTCCAATATTGTCCGACCGACCAATGAAGATTTGCCTCATATTCCCTGCTTTCTATGCCCTTTTCAGAGGTGAGGTGGATGGTAATCAGAGACAGGGCTTTTTCAGTAGTGGGACCTTGCTTGTAGAATGCCCTTTCTCTTGAGACTCACCCTGGCAACTTGCATTGCTTTCTTTTAGACACCAAGCCAAAATCTTTGTTCACCCAGTCTTTTTATCAAAGGCTGATTTTTAAATACTCGTTTACCCTGGGAATTGTCTTTGTAAGCTACTTGTGGTCTGTTTTTATGCTTGGCTGGGGATTTTTTTAATGCTAGATTTTATATATTTTAATGTGTAAGCCACCTTGGACAAGGTTCCCAGAAAAGCAACATAAAAAACCTAATTAAATAAGTACATACATCTCTGGGAGAACCAGAGGACTGAAAGTGTCTTCAATTAACTATTGCAAATTGGAGAAGAATATAAAAAGGGGCTGGGGGAATCCTGTCTAGGGAGGCACAGTGGGTGGCTGGTGTCACATGCTCAATCACCTCTGAAGGACCAGTTTTCCAGCTCCCAGATAGGCCTTGTTTGGGAATGCATAGAATCCCTTTCACAGCCTTCCTAACACCTGTTCTTCCTTCCACAGTATGGTTCCGACGTGAAGGCCCGAGATGCCGTGGGGCACACAGCGCTCTTCTATGCCCGCCGATCGGGGAGCCAGGAGTGCATTGACATCCTCTTGCAACACGGTTGCCCAAATGAAGGCTACAGCACTATCCCCACCCCCAGCCTGCGCCGGAAAAGCAGCAGTGCCAGCGTGGGAAGGACCGAGGCCCGGACTGCGCTGGTGTAGCATGCTGGAAGGAGTGTCTTCCCCATCCCAGTGGTGCCAACAGGGGCGCAGCAACTGATGCCTCCTCTCCCTATGGAGACCTACACTCCCTTCTGGCATTTGGGCTTCGTGCCAAGGAGCCTTGGCTCATGACTTCCTGTCACACACAGGATGTGGTGGCTGCCACCCTCTTCCCCGAGCCCTTCTGCAACAGCTGTGCTTGGCACAGGCGGCCGCACTAGGACTGCCTCTGTGGCTCATAACTCTCCCTTATTACGCCAGGTCTTGGGCTCCCTCTGTTGGGGCTGCTCTGCTGGTCTCCAGGGCAACGGCCATCTCTACAGGCAAGCGGTTGCAACCTGCAGGGAACTACCACAGCGAAATGTTAGCCCAGCACTTGGAGTGAAGGATCAGGGCCTAGGACTGTTTTGCCCTCCTCCCAGTTAAATGGGGACCTTTGGGGATGAAAGGGGCAAGTGGTGATGTGGGGACTTTTTTTTCCCTTTCTTTCTGTGTTTGTAACAAGCTTTGAAGGTGGAATGTAATCAGTGTTATTGGAGTGGTTAAGTGACCCTGCTCAACTAACCAGTGGGCATAGAAGCGACAAGGGCGGGGGGGGGGTGCTAAAAGGGACCAAGAAGGAGCAGGAGGGGCCAAAGGTTAGAGAGGAAATGTTCCTGCCGTTGATCTGGTTTAAGTGAACAGTCTCTCTCCCCCACACCCCTTAATCAAGCCGCCTTCCTCAGTATCTCAGTATTCGGGGTGCAGAGCTTATCAAACGCTGCAAGAACACTCGCAGTGATCAGCTTTCTCTCTCTCTCGAGATTTCCCATCTTCCAGAAGCAAAGGCATATCTATAACTTGGAGGGAAAATCCCCCACTTCATTCCATCCCTGCCCAAGGAGGGGAAGGGAAAATGAGGTAGCGGCAGGACGAGGGACTAGTTGAAATTCTGAGCTGAGCCCCCTGCCCTTGAGGCGCTTCCTTCCCGTCCCACATCCACAGTTGAAAGAGCTCTTCTACAACATAGGGTTGAGAAGGTACCGCGGCAGATCAGCAGCCTTTGCAGGGAGGAGGGAAGTTTGGAGAATCCCTTTTTGGCATCAGCCACCTGTTCTTCTTGGGAAGCAAAACAAGGCTCCACATCTGCTTCTGGAGGGTGGTTGTGATTTAAAAAAAAAAAACATAAGGGGGAGAGTGCTCTGGATTCCCTGTATCGTGGCACATTTTAGTTGACCAAAATTTCACAAGGCTATAGCACAGGCCATCAGGAAAAGATGCTCCACTACTGCCTGGGGACAATTGGGGCTTCTGTGTGTTCTAAGCCAGGACCAAATGGTCTTCCCCCTGGGGTAGGGTTGAATTCATTGTCTCAGTTATCCTTCAGGCATCCTGAGGACAGGCACCACCACACCCACTCCCGATTCAAACTGCACTGAAGCACGTTCCTCCCTCCAGCTCTTCTCAGGCTCCTGGACCTGATCCTTGCACTGAAAAAGTATATATATATATGTGATTCCTAAAGGCTCCAGGGTGCCTCTTCCTGTCTCCTTGTTCTTCATCCCCCCTCCCCTTTCAAGCAGTTCCAAGAGGCAGCTAAAAGCTGAAACAACGCATTCCTCTGCCAGCCCACAAGGGGACACCCCCAACACACACACACACACACACACACCCCTTCCCCACGTAGCAAGGGAGACCCTGAACAACTCTGAGAGATTAGCAGGGCAGCGTTTGGATGCTGAGCACCCAGCCAAAGCTTGGAGTAGAGTCCTTACAAAGCCACCACAGGCCCTGGCTTTTAAAACAAGACTCCTTTTTCTAGGGTTCCTTTGTAAAAAGCCCCTTTCTGACTACTATTTCTTCCTTTGTTTTTAATTTATTGCTTCATTTTGAGAGCTGGACAAAGGAAAAGGAAAACCTTCTTTCTCGGTCTCTTTTGTTTTTTTTCCTCTCTGGTTTGGCAGCTCTCCTGGTGCAAGTGTTTACAGGCCTCGTGTCCCTCACTGTGGCAGAGGTGTCCATGTGGTTGTGAGTGACGTGGTCTCAGGCTTTATTTCAAATCTGTGATCAGGGTAATGCAATGAACTCCCCCTCCCCTCCCCGGCATGGGGGAATCTGGGTGGGGTATGAGCAGTCGGCCTGAATCAGCCATCCCTGTGGTTGGGCCGGCCGGCCCGTAGTACTCACTTCTTAATCCAGCCTGCCTTTTTCCCCCCCTCAGGCCTCTGGTGTTTATACCCACTGGAGCTTAGCTTGCGGGCAAGAGGCACAAGCCCCCCCAAGCCACATCAGTTCCCCTTGTCCCTAGGCCCCCTCCCCTCTGTCCTTCTGAACCTGAACAAGCTCATGAATGTATTGGCAATGGTGTTGCACGAGACCTGTACCCCCTTCTAGCCTCGAGGTGGAGACGGAAAAGGGCCCAATGACGCGAAAAGGCAGGAAGCAGAGAGAGGGGCTGCCCTGCACCTGGGCCTCAAAGCTCTTCTCCCCGCCTTTGGGCCACACTGCCTTGAAGACTAGAGCCTGGGGCTTGCGGGACGGAAAGGGGGCATTAGGTCTCGAAGACTGAATGTAATTTACACTGTTGGGGACCGGCAGTTCGGCACAAGTTTCTGGGAGCTTGGAGAACCTCTTGCGCGAGCCCCGGAACCAGAGCGGGCAATGGGATGTCACGCCTCCCAGGAACGGCGGGATGGGGGAGGTGTGGAGGTGTGCCAGAGCTGATCTCGCCGGCCCTGTGCAGCCGTTGTAATCTCTTGGATTGTAATTTGTAAGTATGTGACAATGTAAGAAGATGTAATAACAATGACTGGTTATTCCTTCTTGTGACTGTTGTCTGGATTTGCTTTCCTGTCAAGGAGTTCCCAGAGAGGGAATGGAGCTCCTCAGTTGCCTTGGTCCATGGATGACAAGGGGGGCGGTGGGGAGAAGGCACAGACGCTGGAATGGGTTCAGAGGAGGACAATGAAGATGGTCAGATTATCTGGAAAACAAGTCGTACAAGGAGCCAGGTGCGTTTAGCCTGGAGGAGAGATGATGAGGGGAGTATGGAAGTCATGGCTGACTTCTGACAACTGGTAATTGGGCTTGGATGTTTCGGAGAGGTGGCTTGCTATTCCCTGCCTCTGCATTTCAGCCCTGGTATTCCTTGGAAGGCTCCCATCCAAGTACTAAGCACCTGCTTAGCTTCTGAGATGTGATGAGATGGGGCTTGCTTGGGCTATTCAGGTCGGGGCAAGACTGAGGGGGATCCACACTTTGCTGGATCATGTGTTATGGTCCGGTAGTTACAAAAGGGTTTTGGGGCTGGACATTAGAAGAGACTTTTCCACGAGGAGGTTTGGCTTTGCCTTGCCTTGTTTTCAGCATTTCTTTCTGTGAGCATTGTCAGCAAAAACATTTTCTCCTTATAAATCCACAATAGAATGGTCCTTATAAATCCACAATAGAATAGATAATTTTTTTACGCCCTGGCTGAGGAGAAAGTGGCAGCCATCAAAGGCTGAGGCAAGAAAAATGAAGGGAATTGTGGATGCTCCACTGTTACTGACTGGCTTTGGGTTTGCAGCAGCCATGTGGAGAATTGTTTCCATATGGAAGCAGCTGAGGGAGACTAACAATGAAATCAATTAACTAGGTGGCAGTGAGCTCTCCCTTGCTGGAGGCCTTCACCCAGAGAATGGGTTGGTTTTACAGCCTTTGGGGAGGGGCTTCGGCTCAGTGGAAGAATATCTGCTTGGCATGCAGAAGGTCCCAGGTTCTATACCCATCACCTGCAGTTAAAAGGATCAGGTAGTAGGTGATGCAAAAAAGGCCTCCACTTGTATCTGGGAGAATAGCTGCCAGTCTCAGTAGACTATACAATCAGACAACTGGCCTGAGTGAACCTATGGCCTGATTCTGCATAAGAAGAGATTGGATTTATACCCAGCCCTTCGCTCAAGAGTCTCAGAGCAGCTTATAGTCCCCCCTCCTCCCTTCAACAGACAACCTGTGAGGTAGGTGAGGCTGAGAGAGCTCAGAGAGAACTGCTCTTGAGGGACAGCTCTGAGTTATAACTGACCCAAGGTTATACCAGCAGTTGCATGTGGAGGAATAGGGAATCAAACCCAGTCTTCCCAGATTAGAGTCTACACACTTAACCACTACACCAAACTGGGTCTTCTTGTGTTTTCATGGGCAAACAGAACATGTGAGGAAAAATAGTTCATGGCCAGGTGCATTTGAAAAAAAAAATCAGACATGGGATGCCTGAATTTTCAGGTATCCCTATACTGGTTTGTGTTACTTTTCAGGCATTGCCTCCAGATGTATGTGCCTGTTTTTTCCTATGGGGTGATAAGGAATCATTCTGGAGCTAGTGAGTTTTAGATCACATGGCATCAGATTTGCAGGGAACTAAGACTCCTCTTTCCCAATGACCTCCTAAATTAAACTGGGATTGGACAAAGGGGTCTGATTTTACAAACGCTTGAACAGGTACCCCCTGCTCATCCTGATCTGTTGCTTCTTATAAGAAGTAGGGGATATTTTCCCAGGGGTCTAGAGCAAGTGTTTGTAGGGAAACAGAAGCAAAATTGCAGAGTATGAAGTCTTCCCTTCTTTCTGAAAGACCCCTGCCTTGAGTTTTAATGGGATTAGACAAAAAAAAGTCCAATTTTATGGACCAAGAACAAGGTGGCATCAGCCATTCTGTTCTACAAACACTACAGACCCCCAATGGGAAACAATGGTGACCAGGGTGGCTGGGGGTATCTTGTTCAGGGGAGAAGCCTTATATAATATCATTCAAACTTTGGGATCTTTAGGGGAAAGGGGTCTTTGTTCCCTGCAGTTTTGACACTACTTTTCTTAAAACATCTGATCCAGAACCCTGGAAAAATCCCATTCCCCTTATAAGAAATGAAGGACCAGTATTGAGGATCTGTAAAAACAGGCCCTTTTGAACTTGTTTGTCTTTAAGGGACGTGGCCTTGGTTTCCCTGAAACTATAGTTCCATTTGTTCTAAAAACATCTCCAGACCTCAAGAAAGATCTCCTATTCGACTTCATTTTTTTAAAAAGATTTTTCCCTCCCATAATTCCAGCGCATTCCATATTTTTTTTTTGCTGTTTTGCAAATTCACAGAATTACCCCAAAAAAGCAGTTAAAGTACATGTTTGGCTTGGGAAGTTCTGTACACACCTCCCTAATCACCACAGGGAGTGTCTCATTGTGATGAATTGGGGGGAGAGCACAAATAGGGAAAGGGGATATTGGTTCAAATTTCTTGGCCCATACTAGATAATAAGGGCCCATAAGCAGATCTTTTCTAATGGGCCCTTAGACCCACAAACTCTTCTTTTACTGATGGGGAGTCAACATCAACAACTCCCAGGTGCTGAGAGGGGGTGAAATGGCTTTTTTCTTGTCGTGGCTTCAGTGGGAGTGAAGTAGAAGACACTGGCTCAAGTGTTCTGCAAGAACCTGTTTTGCCTTCCTAAATGCCTGTCAGCAAACATGGACCACCATGTACTTTTCAGTCCTGCTTACTTCAATAGAAGAAAGCTAAAGGAACGCACTTCAGTCTCTCCCTCTGAAATCAATGCCTCATAAAAAGCACTTTGAGCCAACCAACACAAACAGCCATGCCAGAAGGGAAGGCATTGCCTGCTGAGAATACCCCAGAACCACCACTGCCTTTCACAGCAAGGGTTTACTGCAGAAAGCTCACGTTCGCATTTCAAAACGAGGAGGAAAAAACTTTCTATAATCAAGGCCACTGTGTTCACCCTACACTAAAAATTACTCAAATTATAGAGTTAAGGAGCAAAGGGATGCAAGTTCAAGGTGGGTTCATGCCAAGAGCTGTGTTCATTTGGTTGGAGGGGGTTGCACAAAATATACTTTTTTTGCTACTCAGTTGGCAATCTTAAGTACACAGGCTAAAGAGTTACAGTAGCCTGACTTGCTAAGACAGCTTCTGTGGGGTTTAAAACCAAATTCCATGAGCCTAGGGGGCTGTATACAGTGGGGGAGGGGCTGCTCCATAGTGGTTGGATACCCCCTCCCATACCAGGTTCAGTTGCTTTTGGTGATAATGAGCCCAGCTGCTGCAGTGGGCGAAATGTCTGATTAAGATCAGAGAGATATTGGTTCAAATGCCCACTGCACCTTGAAGCTCACTCCACTGACTTTAAAAAAAGAAAAGGTAAAGGTAGTCCCCCGTGCAAACACCAAGTGGTTACCGACCCATGGGATGACTCCACAATGTTTTCATGGCAGACTTTTTACAGGGTGGTTTGCTATTGCCTTCCCCAGTCATCTACACTTTACCCCCAGCAAGCTGGAAGGATGGAAGGCTGAGTTAACCTTGAGCCGGCTACCTGAACCTGGCTTCCGCTGGGATCGAACTCAGGTTGTAAGCAGAGCTTGGACTGCAGTACTGCAGCTTACTACTCTGCACCACAGGGCTCTTCTCCATTGATTTCCTCCTGGCTTGACATAGCCTGAAAGGGTTGCCGGGAAGACGAAGAAGAGAGCAGGGGGCTGTCCATACACATCCCTGCACTCCTGGGAAGAAAGTTGAGAAACATCAGCCATTTCTTCTTCAAAGAAAACCGGTGCTTCTTTCTATGATGAAAGCACGTAGCTCTGGGCTCCCTAATGTGGCACCCACCAAGTGTTTTGAGAAAGTAGCTGTGGCTTTGTGCAGCAAGGCTTCTCTGAGATTTGATTGGCTGTGCAGATTTTGAGAAACATTGCTTTGGCAGCAGCTGCCACCACGCCGTAAGGATCTTACTGGGCGACTGAAAAATAAGCTGCTGTGGCAGCCATTTTGTGACTGGCTCCGCCTCCCACGACAACCCTTTTGTGCTGCACCTTCCATGCTGTCTCAATTCCAAATGTGCCCACAGGCCCAAAAGGGTTGGATACCCCTGCTGTAGGTGGATGAACTCCTAATTAAGGCCACACGCCAAAAGCTTAACACATCTATGTCCTGTTGCTTCTAAACGGGGACATTAAGCATCTGCATTACCTCATTTTCTCATTGAATCAATGGCCCTTCAAATCACTTAACAAAGTGGATTGGACTGTTAAACCTACACAGTTTTATTCACAGCAAGATGCAGACCTACTCCACTCTAAGACCATTCAAACCACTGGGGCAGAGACTGCAGTAAGTCTGCATTGGATTGTAACCAATACTCCCCTCTAAGCTGTGGAAATGAGCAAAAACTCTGCTTTGTGAGCTTCTGACATTAAAGTTGAGAGCTACTGCATAAATCGCTCTGAGGCCACTTTTCCTGTGCCAGTGGCTCAGGGAGGGATGGTGGCTCAGTGGTAGAGCATCTGCTTGGGATGCAGAAGGTCCCAGGTTCAATCCCTGGCATCTCCAAAAAAGGGTCCAGGCAAATAGGTGTGAAAAACCTCAGCTTGAGACCCTGGAGAGCCGCTGCCAGTCTGAGAAGACAATACTGACTTTGATGGACCGAGGGTCTGATTCAGTATAAGGCAGCTTCATATGTTCAGTACAAAAATGCGTGAGCCAGGGGCTAAAAAACCATGAGCTAGCTCACACTAACTCAGCTTAGAGGGAACACTGATTATAACTGTAAGCCTTTCTCTACATAAAGGTCACTTCTACCAGGGCCAGATTCCCATTGATTTCCCCCTTCCCACTGCCAAAGCCAGCCCTGCCACTAGGCAAACTAGGCCACTGCCTAGGGCACCGGTCTGGGGGTGCCAAACAGCACCCCATGTGACCTGGTGACACTATCAGTGCCGTGGTGTGGGTGGCTGTGAGCGCACCAGGGTGCCAGACAGTCTAGGGCCTGCTCTGCCCTCTGCAGACCTCCTGTTTTGCACCTAGCACTGTTCCCAAGGATCCAACAACCCCCAGAAGATGTATTTCAGGAGCAACACAGGAACGGAGAGACGGGGAAGTTCCATTCTGTGAGTACTGCACCACTCGCAGTGCTTAGGAGCCAGCCCTTTATTTTAGGAACTGAACTGTCATTTAAATATACATCTACAAAATGCAGAGTGTCAACAACTACTGCCCTCTTGAGGATTCTGCTGCAGCTGTAGGTGAACTTAGCCCAGCTGCATTCCTGAGGGAAAAGGAAATCCATGTACACAGCTACTCATAGAGGATACACAGCTTTCTTTACGGGAAATATAAAGTCTCTTCCCTCATCCTCTTAAAATAAATAGGCTAGCTAGCTGAACCAGCCACAAGGGATGGGATCCTGCCTAATATTTCCAGTGATGGAAGGGAAGCCGTTTTCATGAATTCTCGCTCCTTCGGACCTCCAACACCCATGTCATTCTTGAGGGGGGGGTCCCTCATATCTCAGGTGCAGCATTTTCAGGGGATAGTTCAGGATGCAGCAGGAAGAGAGAAGAAAATCATGCTCCGCTGTTGGAAGCCCTTCCATCAAGTAGTTACTGGTGGGTCAAGGCAACAGGTAAAACACTAAAATTGTTCATAAGTTTCCCCATTACCAAGACTCTGTCCTTCTCTAGAGCTAGTTCCTAAAGAACCAAAAGCAGATAACAGAGAAAGGGACACTCTCTAGATCAACAGCATTCCCATAGAACCCTACATTTAGAAAGAACTTGTGAACAGCATACCACGAAAAAGGGTTAAAGCTACCTTAGACAGTCTTCCTATGAAGATTCCCATTCTGTTTATAAGAATTACCATCCCCACTCCCCAGCATAAGAGTTGTCCCATTGCAAAAATTTGTTTCTATTGGGTTCACTCTAAAGATATTCTCAATTGACTGCTCTTTGTTATGCTTTACTAGCAAAAATCATAAAACCAGCACTCAAGAGGTCAGTTTGAGAGTTCCTCCCATTCAAATTAAGGATATCTATTCCTTCTGTTGCAAAAGGCAAGTTGGGAACAGTCTTCCCTGGAGTTATTTCACTCCAGAGACAAAAGGATAAAGCAGATACAGATTTTCTTGGTTTCCCAAAGTCAAGACACTCAACAGGGTGGCCTTCAGAAGCAACACCAACTAATAACCCAATAACAAGCTAGAAAACCTTCTGTGTTGACAAGGTCAAGAGAAGAGCCAAGAAGAACCTGGCCCCACACAACCAGGCAGAAGAAGAGCTATACGCTTATGCAGCACTATCTCTTTTTCCTTCTATGAAACTATGGCGCCATCATGAGCAGAGCAGCTCTATGGCCATTCAATGGAAGAAGCCAGCTTGCTAGAGTCACTGAAGAACTGTTAGCTTCTTCACACTACTCTTTTTTGGGGGGTACATCTTCTGGAGTTGCTGGCGGGGGCTCAGGCCCGGAAGCAGTCGTGAAATTTGCACCACAGTCAATATAATGATATGTCTCCAAAGAACTCTGAGTTACTTGGCCGAGGTAGGAGATCTTCACAGAAGTCCTGAAGGGTGGAAGGAAGGACGGAAAGGGTCAAGAGAGGGGGGGAAGTGGGGGTAGGGGACTGAACTATCATTCCTCAAGCTAAATTCAATCCACTTTCAATGTTAACCTCTGCCTGGTTGATGAAGCTTCTGTTATCACACCCATTGCCCCACGCTTGCAAGATTAGCAGGTTATGCATATTGGGTGGTCCATCATGTCTTTCTATAAAAACCTCACAATTTAAGAGATGAGAGGAATACTTTAGAAACAAAAGAAAACTCCTTACAGGAAAGCTTTCTTTGAAAGGGTAAAAGGCATATGTTCTTCTTCAACAAATGCCTCAGCAGAAGAATGGAAGTATTATTTCAATAGACTTACAATGAAAGGCGGTGTGGTATCACCCAAAATTAGGTTTTGTGCATAGCTAACCTGTCTCCAATTTAAGTGCTAAGAGGCTTGAATTCAAAAGCACAGGCGGCTGATCTGTGGACACAGCCAGATCCTTGTTTGCATTGCAACACGGAGCTTTGCAGCAGGGATGGGCAATGGAAATGAGGCGGCTGCTCGAGGCTCAAAGAGCCGTTCACAAGGGGTGTTTTCGCACTTACGTTTTACTGGCGCGACGACCCTCCTCACGCCGGCGGATCTGCAGTGATTTCGCACTAGAAGCGCCGGCGCAGCCCATTGCGCCGGCTACTTCCGTCGCTAAGCCAGCGCAAACGTTTTCCAGCTTCTTGGCGGTTTCCGTTTGCGCTGGCTTAGCGACGGAAGTAGCCGGCGCAATGGGCTGCGCCGGCGCTTCTAGTGCGAAATCACTGCAGATCCGCCGGCGTGAGGAGGGTCGTCGCGCCAGTAAAAGGTAAGTGCGAAAACACCCAAGGAGATCGGAACTCAAGGCCCATGGAAACACCTCAAGAAGCAAACACTTAGTAGAGTGGTGGATCAAGGCCTGGGCACAGCCCTGCAAGCAAGAGCCTGAAATGATGCCAAAGAATCTGCTGTATTTTCTATCCTGGTTCCTTAAAACTTGTTACTGACTTCATATATATGTTTTATAATAAACACCGCAAAAAGAATGCAGTGTTTCACATATTTTTTAATCTATAGGAGGGCAACCCTGTTAATGGATTCTGCCTCTTTTCTGGTGGTCTAAAGGCTGGCCACTGAGGTAACTGGATAGTTTGGCGGCTTCCTAGATCCTGGTCTGTCCAGCCCCACAAAAAGGGACATCTGTGACAATCTACCCATGCACAAAAAATTGGTAGTTTAGATACACGCACATCTATACTGGGAAGCAGGGCACTGCATCGTCTAGCAAAAAAGGCATTCCAGCCCTAGCACGGAGCCCCTCTGCATGCTAGGGGGTAGGGAAGTCAGAATGTCTTTTTTGCTAGATGATGCAGTGCCCTGCTTCCCAGTGTATGGGGGAGAGGGGAGTTAAAAGATAAATCATTATTCTACAAAGGAATGAGGCATCAATGGACTCTGCTCAGGGCTGTGCACGAGTGCCAATTCCACGGAAGTACAAAAGCAGCTTCCTTCAGAAACTCAGCTTTTTAGGCTGCAACAAAGCCAGGTTCTGGCTGTTCTGAAGGGATGCTTGAATGTAAGTGAGCTTTCAGAAGCTAGAGGGGCAGCTGAATAAAGCTTGATGAATAAAGTTGATGGAGTGCAGTTTCTTCTCTACCATTGCCCATCCCATGACTGGAAAAACCAGAAGTCATGAGCCCAAATTTAAGATCTGCACAAACTATACTCAGGGCTTTTTTTGCAGAAAAAGCCCAGCAGGAACTCACTTGCATATTAGGCCACAGCACTGATGCCAAGTCAGCCAGAACTACGTTCCTGTGTGTTCTTGCCCCAAAAAAGCCCTGACTGCACTTAGCACAGTTTTTCCATGGTACAGAATGTGGATTTCCTGGGAACATTTTTTTTAAAATCATAGCCATGGATTATGACTTTCAACACCTACATAACCTGATAGCCCGTCAGCGGTCACAAAGCTTTCTTAGCCCCACCCCCTTACACTAGACCACCCATCAGTGTCTAGTTGGAGATTCAAACCAGCATTGAAATACGTTGTCCTCCAGTCTGTTTAAGGCCCAGCTGTACATACAAAATACCCACCTCATGAAAATCACAATGTTGTGCACTCTGATTCTGGATAACGTGCAAAAGAAGCTAGAAGACACCAAGGCAGAGAGAGAAATGGTCAAGAACTGTTAAAACATCTTTGGTAGACAAACGTGTGAAAGGTTAGATGCTCAATGGAATCCCAACAGGTAGCCATCTTGTAAAATATGGCCCCGATATGGATGGTTTTGCTTTGTTTTTCAGAGAAGAGTTGGTTTTATACACCACCCTTCATTACCCAAAGGAGTCTCAGAGCAGCTTACACTCTCCTTCCCTTCCTCTCCCCACAACAGACATCCTGTGACATAAGTGGAGTTGAGAGAGTTCTGACAGCAACTGGTCTTCAGAGGACAGCTCTAAGAGAGCTGGGACTGACCCAAGGTCACACAGCTGTCCTTATGCAGAGGAGTGGGGAATCAAGCCCAGTTCTCCCAGATTAGAGCCTGCCACTCTTAACCACTACACCAAACTGGGTCTCACAGCTGAAGGTCATAGATCTTTGTTGCTCTGGGGCTTCAAAGCTTTTCAATAAGGAAATCTAGCAACAAAATTTTGTGTGCTAAACCATTAAAGCCAATTCTCACAAATATAAACAGGCAGAACTCACCATTTTTAGACAATCAGTCCCAGAATATGGGCTGGTTGTGATTGCTGTGCAACACACAGAAATCATCCAAATCCCTAAAGGCCTGTCCAACTTGGGCCGCACTAAATGGAGTTCATCCATGTATAATTGCCTCTCAGATGCTCAACAGCTCCCAGTTTTGGGGTCACAAGCTGGCAGCCAAAAGGTAAGAAGAATATGGTGCCCTCATGGACCTCTGCAGATGGCTGGTATAGATTGTGTTTGGCTCGGGGGTTATCAGCTCAGTGAGTCTCCTGCTCTATACTGAACCAATTTTAGGTCCTGGATCAGCCCTTGCCACAGAAAAGGTCAATGTCCCTCAAAATCAGCAGAGACCTTGGGAAACCAATCAGGGGATTGGTGCAGGCCCAAGCTCCCTTGTCTGCTTTTCTTCCTTCCCCTTATGCCCATACTAGTCTTCTCAAGTGGCAGGGAGGGAACAAAAGGAGAAGAGAGAAATGACAAGAATTAAAACAGCAGAAGGGCCAAAGAGGAGCATTTAATCAGGGTCAATACATTGGTTGGCAAGAAGCAAAACTGGTCCATTTCAGAAGCAGGTTTACTTATGATATATATGCTACAAATTTGTGCCAGGGCCAGAAAAATTATGCTTTGGCACTCAAATCAAGATATTTTTATTTTGCTTTGTAAAAGGCAATGTTGCAGGCCAGGCCTCTCTGCTAGAAGTTTAGAGAGCAAAGGTACTAATTACGTGTATTCTTTTCATGGCCTTGAGAGGGCACAAGATGGTGCAGCCCAGTCTCCTTGGAACTCAAAAGCTAAGCAGGGACAGTAATTGGATGAGAGACCACCAAGGAAGACTCTGCAGAGGTAGGTAAGGCCAACACCATACCTCTGCTTCTCTCATGTGCCTGCAAAAGCCCATGCTGTGGTCACTGTAAGCCAGTTGCAACTTGCTGTACATTTGCCATTGTATATCAAGAGGTCCTGCCTGCTGTTGTTCTCCAGCGGACTTAAAGGTGAAACTCTACCTAAGGGAAATTATGTCTGCAGGGCTGTAAGCAGGATTTTTTTCTCGGGAGGGGGGCACTAATTTAATAACAATTAATGAATAAATCAAAATTAGATTTAATTTAAATTACATTACTGAGAATGAAAACCTACGAAGCGCTTTGCCAAAGCTCCTTACAAAACACTGAGAAGCCACGCACACAGATGTGGAGTTTGCAAAGCTGCCTCTTTCCACCCCTCACTTCCAAACACCCCTAGAAGCAGCTGCAAAAATCAAAAGCAAAAGAAACTGCATTGGTTCCTCTGCCCACCTTCCCCCCTCCTGTGGGAGGCTATGACTGCAGGCAATTAGAGTGGGCTAGGGAAGAAGAGCATCCCAGGGCGCAGCCCCCACTCAGCCCCGAAGGGGTAAACAGAAATGCTTGTCAGTGTCACTGAGCTTGCCTGTGCAAGGAGGAAAGGGAAGTCCAGGGCTTGTGTGAGGCAGGGCAGTGGGCAGCAAGACGCCAGGCCTCCAGGGAGCCCTGCAAGTCCAGGTACTTATCTGGGGAGGAGGAGAGAGGAAGCAGAAGGCAGCAGCATGCACCTCAGACTTATGGTTGCCAGATCTGTGTTGGAAAATACCTGGAGACTTGGGGGGTGGAGCTGGGAGAGGGTGGGGTTTGGGGAGGGGAGGGGCCTCTGCATGGTACAATGCCCATAGAGTCCACCCTTCAAAGCAGCCATTTTCTCCAGGGAAGCTGATCTCTGCCAGCTGGAGATCAAGTGTAAAAGTGGGAGATCTCCAGGCCCCACCTGGAGGCTGGCAACACTACCTAGACTCCCTCCCAGCCAAATAACTGAAGGAAAGAAGGTTCCAGCTGGCACAGTGCCGGTGCAGTTTTAAACTGATTGGTAAAGGGACAACTGGGGAAAGACTAGGGTGGAGGTGCTGCAAATTTGAAAGGGGGCGCTGTCCTCACTGCACCACCACTGGTTTCAGCCCTGGATGTCTTCCTAGCAGGAGGAGATAGCAGCTTTCTTGGGCAAAGGTTGTAGAGCTCAGCTCTAATTCATGCAAACTTAAGTGTCAATGATTTCTTACTATGCATAAAAAGAAGGTCCACCCATTTTGGACTTTACTGTGAAATTCACCTGGGGAAAGAAAAAAATTGCAGACAAAGCATAAGCATACTTCTGGCAAACCAGATGACATCCCAACCTCCCACCCTAGCAAGATACCAGCTCCAAGTAGTAAAAAAACAACAGTTGTACCAGCTTGTCACTCAGCGGCTGGATCCTGGTAACATTGTTCATCTGGTGTGTCCCAACCACAGAATTCATGTATTGCACCTGACTGGTCAAGCTGGTTACTGCCACTGAGTAGAAATTGGAGTTTCTGATTCGAAGGGTTGCCTGTTAGAAAAGAAAAACAGCCACCCTGACCTAGATAGCCCAGGCAGCCCCAATCTCGTCAGATCTCAGATGCTAAGCAGGGTTGACTCTGGTAAGTACTTGGACAGAAGACTCCTTGGAATACCAGACTCCTCTTTATTCAGCCTCCTCTTTGAATACCTTCCAGGCCCCCAGTGGGGGTCAGTCACAAGAGGCTGCCATAACTTTCAGGTGCACACACACAGAGGAAAAAGAAAAAGAAAAGAAAAGAAAAACAGCTACAGGAACGGAGAAGCTTCTACAGCTAATTGGAGAAGACAAAATTCAGTATACATATAATTGTGAGTTACCATGATGGTGAGGATAACGAGGGAATTCTTTCGGTCAAACCGCACCCTAACCACTTTGATGCCATTGTCCTTCACAACGACCGAATGTGGAAAGAGGAAGAAGACCACAAGCCCAGAAACCAGGAGGCAAAGCAGCACCGACATCAAGACGTAGAATTTCCTGCAACAGACCAGATTAAAAGTTCAGACAGTTTCTTTTGTGTGATGACCTCCTGCTAACATTCATGGTCTAACCTAGGGGGATGCTCTCATCCAACCTATCCTAGGGCTGCCAGGTCCCCTGCTATGGTGGGCCCCCACCAGCCCTCCCTACTACCACTCAAGAAGCAACAGGAGCAAAAATTAAAAAGTTGGTAGCATCTTTGCAGTGACATCACTTCCAGAGAAATGCAGAACACTGGGTAGTTCCAATAAGCACCAGAAACTATTATTTTACCATAGAGTTTCCAGCAATTCCTACAGCTACCGAATGTCACTTCCAGATTTTCCCAGGAAGTGACGTCACAGCACAGATGAAGCTCCCAAGAGTTACCAGGCATGACCTTGCCTTCTTGGCCCACCCATGCCATTTTTCCTACCTAAGAAAGTCCCCAGGAGCTGTTATTGCCCCAGTGGGAAAATTTGCATGCAGTTGCACTGGGGCCATAAGCACCAGGTAATAGGATTTTAAAATGCACTGGGAGCTCCATACATGAACTCTTGGAGAACTGCTTGGTTAAGAACTGTCATACCTTTGGGACACTCTCATACACTTTTGAGACACAATTCCAAACTATTACCATTTTGTAAGTGATTTAGACATGTGGGGAGTGACAGGGAGGCTAATAACAGATTTAATCTCAGAATGAATCTCCGTGCAATGCAAAATACTGGTCAGAAATTTGTTATTTTCCGCACACACACCATCTCTCTCTGACATTTTATTTTTAAAATATCCACCCAAATAAGATCACCAAGGCAGACAAGTTACAGCTGAAATTATCCATTTATAGTGCAATACCAGATCTACTAGACTGCATAACTTTGTAGAAAAGTCCCTGAATAAATCCTTCTGGCCAATGCAGGTTGATACTTTTATTACAGTCCCAGTTGGGCAGGAGCAACTTTAAGAGGATTTTCACATTTGAGGTTTAAAGCCATTATTTCTTCAACTGGGTTTTTAATGCAAGTAGAAGGATAGAACTCATCTTTGCCAGAAAGCTCATTTGCATTACAAACTCATCACTGCAGCTCTTTTCCATGTCAGTGGTGAAAGCTATCTAAGCAACACAAGAGAATGCTATTCCATTGAAAACAACAACACCTGCTTAAAAGTAAAATGTGTTTAGAGAGACTTTACCAAAGCAAGAATCCAAAAAACCCCAAAATCCATAATGAAGATCTTATGAGAACCAATACAAAACAGTGAGAGGCTTTCAAGACTTCCAGAACTCATCATGCAGGATATAAAATACTCTTAAAGAAGGTGAGAGATGATGATGATGATGATTCAGGCCTTAAAGCCTCCTGTGTGGACTGCCAGGTAGATTTGAGTAGACAGCAGCACTGAGCAGGACTGCTTCAATCTTCTAGCAAGGGCAACGGGAGGCTCCAGTGAAAAATAGAAAAAAGGAGCTAATCCAACATCTCTGTAATACCAAATAGAATACACATGTCCCTCAAAAGGTTGAGGGGAAAACATGGTAATCGTTTGTTATTAACAGTGCCGTGGAACCAACCATACAACATTAAGAGGGGACAGCAATGGATGAGCCCTTGGTGGCCATCATAAATCACTGACTCAGGTTATCTTCTCTCAGCAACTTGAATGAGTAGTTATCCACCCACTATCTTTTTTAAAAAAATCATTACAGAAAAATGATGTGGCCTGTTGTGAACCTGTCTTTGATCTACCTGAGCCAGTTTGGTGTAGTGGTTAAGTCTGCGGACTCTTATCTGGGAGAACTGGGTTTGATTCCCCACTCTACCACTTGCACCTGCTAGCATAGCCTTGGGCCAGCCATAGCTCTGGCAGAGGTTGTCCTTGAAAGGGCAGCTGCTGTGAGAGCCCTCTCCAGCCCCACCCACCTCACAGGGTGTCTGCTGTGGGGGAGGAAGGTAAAGGAGATTGTGAGCCGCTCTGAGACTCTGAAATTTGAAGTGGAGGGCGGGATATAAATCCAGTATCTTCATCATCTTCTTTCTGGGCAAGGAAAATGAAATAGCAGGTGGCAGACCCACTCCAAGTGTTCTTGACCAACTCATCTGCTCTGGATCCTTTTCAGTTTGGTTTCAGGCCAGGCTAAGGGACAGTGATGGAGCTGATAGCCTAAGTTGATGACCATCATCTGAATATAGATGAAAATCATGGGTCTTTTGTTGCTCCTACTAAATTTGTTATTTATTTATTTAAGTAGATTTATATTCCGTCTTTCCCATAAGGGGTTCAGGGCAGATTACAGACATAATAAAAACAGTTAAAATCCAACAATAGAATAATATACAGTCAAAAACAGATTTGTATGTAGCCTTCGATCAAGCTGATCACGTCATCTAAACCATTTAGAACCAGAAGTAGGGGGATGTGCTTTTAAATGATTTAAATCATTCCTTAAAGACCAGTCTCAAAGAATCCCTATGGGAGACCAGATGTCAGTGTGAAACTTGTCTTGTGGGGTTCCAGAGGGCACAGTCCTACCCACTCTCCCCCACCTTTTACTATTCAACCTCTATTTAAAGGCTTTAGGATAAATTATTTATAGCTCTGGAACTGGGTGTCAATGATCTATGACACCCAGCTCTCACTCTCTCTTGAGATCTTGAAAGTTTTGAACCACTGCCTTATAGCTGTGGCTAAATAGCTAAGAGACAAAAAAAACCAACCCTGAAACTGAATCTTGATAGGATAGAAATAAAGTTCATTTGGAAGGCTGAAGCCTTGAAGGACAGTGTACTTTTGATGAAGTTCAGCTACTCCTTGCTGACTTGGTTAAGAGTCTAGGCATTGTACTGAATCCAGCATTACTGCTGGAAAAGCTAGAAACAAAACTGCAAAAAAAGAAGAAGCTTTCTTTCCAACTTTGTCAATACAGGAAAATGGCCCTCAACCTTGATTCAGCTGATCTAACCACCTGGAACTATGCCAGGGTTAACACTGAGATTACACTAATGCATTGCACTCCATGTGGGTCTGTTCTTGAAGTCAACCCAGAGAATCCATTGAGTACAGAACACTGCAGCCTGGCTATCATCAGGAGCGAGAGAGGGGATGCACATTATACCCATTCTGAGGCCATCATGCCATTGGCTATTCATCAACTACTCAGTTCAGTTCAAGGTACTGCCTTTCCTATGCAAAGCCCTGCATGGCTTCAGACCCTCTGCCCTCCTATGTGCCACAATGATGGCTCAACTCACCTGTTCAGGGTCTTTTGCAGGTGCCATCCTGCAAATGAGCAAGGTCAACCACGTGCTTTCTCTGTCATGGCCTCCTCCTTGTGGAACAAACAGCCTGCCTGAGGTAGTCAGGAATGCCCTACCCTCTCCACCCGGTTCCTGTTATTCCACAAATCATGTAAAATGGAGTTGCTCAGGAGAGCTTGTCTATAGATAATAAGGCTACACTGTAACATAATATGGAGCCCCGTGGCACAGAGTGGTAAGCTGCAGGGCTGCAGTCCAAGCTCTGCTCATGACATGAGTTCAATCCCGGTGGAAGCTGGGTTCAAGTAGCCTGCTCAAGGTTGACTCAGCCTTCCGTCCTTCTGAGGTTGGTAAAATGAGTACCCAGTTTGCTGGGGATAAAGCATTGATGATTGGGGAAGGCAATGGCAAACCACCCTATGACAAAAAGTCTGCCAAGAAAACATCATGATGTGATATCACCCCATGGGCCAGTAACGACTCGGTGCTTGCACTTTACCTTTTTATTTACCTTTTTATTGTAACACAATAGTTCAGGAAGGCATTTTATAAAGGGAAAGGGACTGTACCACTGTGGATACGGCACATCAATTTATGGCACATATTACTGACAGGGAAATCTCTCGTGGGACCCACATTACCTTGCCAGTACATTATGCTGTTGTTTCATTGTTTTCTACTGACGTAATACCATTTTTTCCATTATATCTACTGCACTCTGTGCTGTGCCTACTCTGTCATTCATATTTCTGTAGTGCTAGTACATTGCTCATTCGATGTCTCCTGCACTGTGCTGAACAGGTATCTCTTCATACAGACTGTTATGGATTTACCCTGTGTGATCTGCTTTGAGCATCAGCTTGAAAGGCTGAGTATAAATACAGTAAATCAAATAAACTTCTGCCAATTCCTCCCTCTCTGTGCAGACCCCAGCTTTGCCCCCGGTGCTGTTGGAGAAAGCCTGCTGACCCCACCCAAGGAATGAAGTTTTAACAGGGGGCATAGCAAAGTTCAGCAAGAAAAGTCCTATTCCGCAGAGCCCACATGTCTGTATATATTTAGGAACAGGTTTAAGACTCTACACTAGAATTGCTAATGTTCCCATAGCATATTACATATTATATAACAAACTAATGGGGTTTTTTATTGGTTTGGTAGGCCTCTACAGAGAATTTAGGAAGGATTTCAGGATACTTCTACTTGTTGGTGACTACAGATGATGCGGGTCTCTTTTCCGCAAGATATTTGTTTCGTTTTTCATTTCTTCAGTTTTATTTTATTCACTTATACCCACCCTGCTCTTCTCCCCCATAGCACTCACACGTCTGTAAAGTGTAAAGACGTGTCTGGTAATGGAATTGTATAGAAATGTTTCTTTTGTACTTACGTCCTCCGAGGTTTTAACCTCTGGTCATGATAGGGTATTAGAGCCACCAGTTCATTAACTTGCTCTAAGGAAAGAGAGAGAAAAAAAACATAAACTGCCAGTTTCAGAGGCTCTCAGTGTTGTAGGTCAGTTTTGTTATTGTTAGGAGCCTGTGTAGTATAGTAATTAGAGTGTTAAAAATAGGATCTGCAAGACCTGAAGTCTGAATCCCTTCTCTGCTATGGAAACTTGCTTTGGGCCTGTCCCAGACTCTCAGCCTAACCTACCTCATGGGGCTGTTGTGATGATCAAAGGGAGGAGAGGATGATGATGAAAATCCATTTTGCTCTCTGTTCCCCAACTGGAAACTGCAGTGATGTTATGGGGACTTTTCTGGGGGGTGGGGGAGTGTCTTCCACATGATATTACCTGCCAGTTGTCCACATTCCATGTATCTCTTGCTTCAATGCATGTTTTGCTAAACTTGCTTTGATACAGTCTTTCAGGAAAACAGTACTTGAAGGGGTTTGGAAACTGTGGGGATGGGAAAGTGCAAATCTCTGCACCTGCCTCCCCATCTGGCACCATTTCCCCTCACCCCTCATACTTTAAAAAATTGGTAGCAGGCATACTGCTATAGCATTATTGCCTTTATTGCTATAGCATTATTATGCTATAGTAATATGCCTATAGTGTAATGCTGCTATAGCAATAAATCCACTGCCAATTTTTTTTAAACGCCCTAGTGGTGAAAGAGAGGAATGTTACGCCTGACATTTTCCCCTTCCTTCCACCCACTCACTCACTGCAGAACTGCTAGTGTTTTTAAAAATGTAACTGCATTTACAGTGGCAATAGGTACCTAACTGTGGTGTGAGATGAAATATAATAGATCACATATAGTTGTATTGTGGTTCTCTTCCTCCATCAGGATTTAAAGTAGTGATCGTTGAGGGAGTTTTAAAAAACCTAGCACTATAGCACAGATCCAGATATTTTCCCTCCCCCCACCATGTACCTCCCCAATTCACATTACTAACTTCAAGTATCATGCACAGTCTGGATCTTAACTCTCCCCCATACACACACATATTCTCCATATTTGCCCCAAAGGACTTTACATTCAGTTAATCACTATCTGCTGGTTGTTCCCAGCCTGAAGGATGTCTGTCTTGCCTCATCTAAGGCCACAGCTTTCTCTACCATGGTTCCAGTCTAGTGGAACATGCTTCTGTTAGAGATTAGGGTCCTACCCGATCTACCAGCTTTTCATAGGGCCTGAAAAATGGAGCTGTTCCACCAGGCCAGATGCCCATAGTACATCAAGTCTAGCCTCCTTTGCTGCAGCATCCCACCTTCTATCTGGCCTACTGAGATATCATCAGTTCCAGCTCTATTTGTATTACGGCCTGATTAGCTGGGCTCCACCTGAAACCGAGTACATTTGTTTAATTGTTATAACTGTTAAATTTATTGTTAATTTTTATTGTTCATTGTTACTTGTTTAAACTTGCTATAATCCACCCTGAGCCTGTTGCGGGATAGGGAGGAATAGAAATTAACATAAATTAATACATCTCACCAAGATGAAGGAGCCAGACAAATGCTACACTGATTACTTTACCTGTAGGGATGTAGCCACTGCCCTGGCAAGAGGGGCAGGTGATGCTGTCCCGCCCAGTGAATTCCACATAAGGGAATTTGGCGATGTCTTCCTCCCGATCCCTGCCATTCAGAAAGTCATCCTCCTCTTCTGCTGGCCACTTAGGGGAGGGGGAACTAGACCTCAGAGACTGCCAAGACCCCATGAAAACAGCTCGGAGAAAGAGGAACTCACATCTCCTGCAACTGCAGAGCAAGCAACACAAAAAAATAACCCAAAAGTAAGAACCCCTGCCCCAATTGGTTCCTGCTTGACATCAGTGATGTGTGTGCCTATCTTAAGCTTTAAAAAGCCAAAAGTCCTGCACCAAGAGAAAGAATTCTGAGGACTGTACAAATCTGCACCATTTATTTTAATTTATTCTGGCTCTGGATGGGGAAGGGGCCAAGTTACTGTTCACCAAAACTCAGTTACTAGCTACTGGAAATCTGGTTCAGTTCAAAAGCCAGTGATTTTAGTAGGTATTACCCATAAGTTTGCAAACTTTATTTTTTAGCCATAAGGATTAGAAACAAGATTCACCCCGTCCAACATAAGAAGCTAAGAGCTTCAGGAAGCTGAATCTGATGTCCAAGCTTCACTTTCTGATCTTCAGCTACATATTCTTGCCATTGTCTGTCCCCCCTGCCAACTCAACCAAACACAGAAACATTTAAAGCAACTTTTAAGTTCACATGTGCCTCTTAAAGAATTTCTCAGTCCTCTGCCTCTGTTGGTGTCTGCAGGTGGAAAACCTATAAGGCAGCTTTAAATGCATGCAGGAAGGCTGGCTTACACTTGCATTTCAACCTGCTAGTAGTACAGGGGGTGGCCAAATTTGCTTAATGAAAGAGCCACAGAATAAACATCAGAAGTTTGAGACCCACAAGACATGAACATCAGAGTTAAGTAGGTAGATAGAAAGGAAAACAACTTTAAATGCATTCTCCAAGCCATGAGCTGGCTTGGCAAAGTGATTTAAAGAGAGATATGCCTTCTCCAAGCTGGCCAATGGGGTGCTGGGGGGCTTCGAGAGCCACACAATAAATCAGGAGTCAACAATATAGAGTGGACAATACAGACCGATGGTCGACCTTAGCAGAAGTCATCCCACGACCCCACTCCACTTTTCAGCAAAACAACCGTCCCTAGCTTTCAGAGAGTGCCCCCTCATCACTCACCGGCATCAACCAAAGCAACCCCATTGAGCCAAGCTCCCCAGGATTTCTGCAGGAGTCTTGGCGTCGCTATAACAGCGCGGGCGTCAACAAGAGGGGGCGTTACCCAGGCTAAGCCGAGCCTCCCTCGGATGCACGCCTCTACCTTTATCTGGAGGGCGGGTTTTCTGTAGTGCGCAGGCGAAGTGAGTGTTTAGACACCTGGTGCTCACCGAGTGGCTCGCGCCGGGCGACGACGTGCGCGTGTGTCCCGTGAGTTCTCGCGGCCACATCTAGGGGGACAGTTTTTGTGTTTTTTTTAAATAAATGCTCTCGGGTTTGTTTTTGTGTGTCTTTTAGATATAAATCCAATTTCTTCTTCTTCTAATGGGAAAGAATCCCCCATTCGGCTGAAGGAGTGTGACACCTCTGCCTTTAACTCCTGCTTCCCCTTGACTCCCTTACTGAAGCGGGAGTCAGCAGGATGGGGGGGTGGGTTAGAATGGTCTATGCTACATGGGGGTTATCCCAGTTTTGGAACCTTCTGTCAAATAGCTAGATTCCAGTCCAGTAGCATTAGAGACAAACAAAATTTTTGGTACAGCAAAGGAATTCTGATGCTGGAAAGCTTATATCCTGAAAACCTTGTTGGGTCTGATCTCTAAAGTGCTACTGGACCAGGGGTGGCCAAACGATGGCTCGGGAGCCAGATGCAGCTCTTTCACACATATGGTGTGGCTCTTGAAGCCCCCGCCACCCTGTTGGCTGGATTGGAGAAGGCATTTCTTCTCAGAACCCACTTCCTTATATATTTACATTAGACATTTATATAGGGAAAGGGTGGAATATAAATTAACTAAAATAATGTAAATAAACAAAAATCTATACACCTACACATAAACACACATACACAGTAGTAACATTTACATTTAAGATGTTACATTTGTAGATGTGTATGTCCTATGAGCAATTTTCACACAGCATTCAATGTGTGTAGCACTGAATAAACAATTTTACAAGCCATATTTTATCCAGGTATCAGTTTTATTTTTAAAAGAAACACATATGAGCTGTGTCTTATGAACAGATGCACATGTGTTTACTGTACAGGGCTAAAATTAAGCTTCAGGCTGAGCAGTAAGAATGGGATGAGACACAGGACTCTTTCTCAGTTCCCCCCAAGTTTAGCCACCCCCCTTAACAGCATATTCTTTGAACTTTAGCATCTTTCTCTGGGAGGGGAAAGGGAGGAGGTGTTTCAGGACACTACAGCTTTAAAATTTTCTTGGGTAGACATTCCAATTTTGGGACATCTTTCTTATAGCTGCCATTTTGCAAGATGGCAGATATGGTTATTCTGATATTTAAAATTCACATTGGAAGCTTATCTTGCTGTCAAAATATATATATTTTTGAGGTAGGGTTGCCAGGTCTACATTGGAAAATACCTGAAGATTTTGTGGTCGGAGCCTGGAGAAGGTGGGGTTTGAGGAGGGAAGGGGTCCAGCATGGTACAAGGCCATAGAGTCCACCCTTCAGCTTCAAAGCAGCCATTTTCTCCAGGGGAACTTGATCACTGCCAGCTGGAGATCAGTTGTAAAAGCAGGGGCTTTTCAGGCCCCACCTGGAGGCTGGCAACCCTATTTTGTGGTTAATAAATTAGGGTTGCCAATCCCCAGTTGGGGGCAGGGATCCTCTGGTTTGGAGGCCCTCCTGCCACTTCAGGGTTAGCAGAAAGTGGGGGAGGAGGGAAATGTCTGCTGGGCACTTGGCTATACCCTATGGAGACTAGTCCCCATAGGGCAGGGGTAGCCAAACTTGGTTAACATAAGAGCCACATAGAATAAACATCAGACGTTCGAGAATCACGGCACGATTGTCAGATGTTTGAGAGTTGCAAGACAGGAAGGAAGGCAAGTAGATGGGGAGGGAGGAGAGGTGGAAAGAAAGCAACTTTAGCTCTTCTTCGAGGTCTCTGTGCAGTCCCATACTCGGAGTTCTGTGCTCACGCAGCTCATCTCGGAGTTTCCGAAGCGCCAATCTTAGAATGTTGACGCTCTCTCTCTCTCTCTCTCTCTCTCTCTCTCTGCCGTGGGAAGCAGGCAGCAGTGCGCATGCCTGAGGCTGAGGGAGAGCGCCTACCCGCTCAGTTTCGGTTTTTCCGCCGAGCGATTAGCATACCTCATTGATCGTTCTCTTCCGAAGCTCTTTTGTCTTTTTTTCTGTTTCTAAAACCAAGTTACCAGTTCACAGTCAGTTGAAAGACAAAGAAATAGACGGGGGAGGAAAAGAAAAACAGTTTAGCATCTTTTCATCGTACGTTTGCCTTAACACACACCCGCCCTTCCCAACCGCCTCTAACCTATGGGAAAGCCAGTATATTTCAAACGCTGTTCGGGCTGCTGTGCAAAGATCCCCTCGACGGCCATAACCTTTGCCTACTGTGTCTTGGGGAAGGACACCGACCTGACACTTCTACAATTTGCTCTAAGTTTACAAGACAACCTAGGAAAAATCGGGCAATCCGCCTCCGTTATATACTCATGGAGGCTTCCCTGCAGCCACAATCCTCATCATCGTCAGCATCCCAAGTGGAGCCATCGCCTCCCCCGCCTGTGAGGGGAGATTCGGCAACAGCTGATCGCGACTGCGCCCCTGCCAAGCCCAAGAAGGCAAAGGATAAGTCTTACAAGCCATCAGCTCTAAAAAGCCTCACACCGCAGAGCCGCAACTCAGTCGCAGAGTTTCTCCAATGGGGATCTCTGGCATATCATCACAGTCTCCGGCTGTCTTGGCTAGGTAGGAGAAGTGATTTAAAGAGAGAAATGCCTTTTCCAAGTCAGCCAACCGGGCAGGGTGAGCTATGAGAACCAAACCATATCTGTGAAAGAGCTATATGTGGCTCCCAAGCCCTGGTTTGGGCACCCCTCTAATAGACTTTTCCGCTGTATTTTGACATATTATCTAATTGTTAATAGTGAGTATGCAGAAGGGGCAAAAATATGTCATACCAAGTATGTAGCTGTATAACAGGTTAGTTACAAAACCTGAAATCTAAAATGTTGAATATAAATATACCCCAACAGAAGTAAAAATTGTTGTACTTTTGACAGGGGTGTTGGTGAGAAATATTTTCTGTTTTAAGCAATCTGTTATAATTATTTTTGAAATACACAATTATGTTATATAATCCCCTTTTTTCCTTTTGTATCCCCTTTATACTATCTCTTTGTTTTCTAAAATAAAATGTGTGTGTGTGTGTATATATATATATATATACACACACACATACATACATATATAGGACATACAAAGAAAAATATTATACAGTATACATGGACTGTATCTTATGTAAAGATGGGGTATATAAATCAAGCAAGTAAGTAAATATCACGTACAGGGCTCCTGAGAAAGAACCTGAAGGCCTGAAACTTCCATCTCTGAGTCATGGCAGCTCTAGGCCTATAACTTTGGTTGACTTCTCAATTCACAAGGGGCATTACACTTTCCTCAAATTTTCACAAGATGGCACCAGATGTTACCAAATGGTAAGGGAAAGTTCTGCTCTCAGCTGAATGAGCTAGAGCTGCTAGTTGCAACAGTTTAAAAGCATGGTTAGCCTTACGCTCCTGTACTCTTGAAGAGAAAAGTATGTTTTTGTCATACTGTGTTATTTGTCATTAAGGCCGAAGTTAACTGCATGAAAAACTTTTGATTTGGTTGGTTAAGAACAATTGCACAAGATCTAACTGTGAGAAAAGCCATATGAGAACTTTATTATGGACAGTCAAGTAAATAACACAAAACAAGGTGCAAACCTTAGTTCTCCAAAAGCCAATTCATCCACTTGTGATCTGTGTCCAGCACCTTAAGGGGGCAACAGGATCAGTCCATCATTGATTTAATGGAATGGTTCAGGACAGTGTTTATGTATAAAGGAAACAGGACTTTATAGTCTATGTCACCGTTAATTGTAGGCATTATCTTGCTTTCTAGTTTTGTAATTTTATATTGTTTATTAAACATAATGTCTGATACTTTTTTAGCATTGTTTATAATTTTTGCAATCTTGGTCCTATTTTACTGTGTATTGGATCTCTTGTGCTGTTTTGCTTGCATTATTTTACACTTTGTAACTCACTTTGATGGTGCGTTCATACTACACTAAATAATGCATTTTACATCCAGATTTTTTTGCTATTCTTACACAGTGAAAATCCAGATGTAAAACACATTATTTAGTGTAATGTGAACACATCTTGAGTCTCAGCAAGAAAAATGGGCTAGATATTTTTAAAAATACAGAGAAAGGGGGAAAACAATATAATCTTGTACTGTAAAGTGGCCAGACAACCTGATTATTACTAATAATTAGCTCTTTTTAAATTTTATAAAATAACCTTAGCTGTGTTTGCCCTTGTAGCAATCCTGCCAAGAAGGCTAAAGTTAATCCAGGTCCAAAGGCAAAATAAGGGAGGCTTCGGGCGATCTATTTGCCAATAGCAGAGATAGGTGGAGGTTGAATTTAGCCTGCATCTGGGTTGGGAAATTCCTGGAGATCTGGGAATGGAGCTTGGGGTGGGGAGGGCAGAGTTTGGAGATGGAAGGGAGCTCACTGAGATGTCATTATGGAACATGGACTCCAAAGCCACCATTTTCTCCAGGGGAACAACTTCCGGGGCTCAGCAGGAGCCAGGAACTCTTTATCCAGACACACATGTATGCTTGAGCCCAATAAGCCCAGCATCTTCAAGGATATCTTTCTTGTATCTTCAAGGACATTTTTTCTTGTATCTGACTGTAACTCTTCCTTTCCTCTCCCCTTCCTTAAGCTAATTGGATTGAGGCATTTTAAACATGGCTTGTGATGTGAGAGCATCTGGTTGAAGAGGAAAAACTGTTAGCAGACCTCTGTAGCACACAGTAAAGCAGAGCAAATTTGTTTTTAAAAAACCAAGTAATCTGTGTGCAAGGTAACAATGCTGGACAGAGAGAGCACAACGCATCCCAGCGACATGACTGGTGAGAGGAAAAAAGACAGAATTAAAGTGTGTGAAGAAGCAGGAAGCAAACCTAATGAAATGCATTCTGGGGATAGAACAAATAGGGGTGCCAACTACAACTAGGGAAATTCCTGGAGATTTGGGGTCAGTGTTTAAGGAGGGTACGGTTTGGGGAGGGAGCTGAACAGAGGTGTTGTACCATGGAGTCCACCCACACATCAAAGCTGCCATTTCCTCCAGGAAAAACTGATCTCCATAGTCCAGAGATCTGTTGTAATTCCAGGAGATCTCCAGGCCCCACCTTGGGGCTGGTAACCCTTCAACCCTTCATGTATCTGAAGAATGCGATCATATCTCCCCTGAACTTTCTCTTAGCATCCCTGCTAAATCACTGTCTTTGTTTTGGCCCTTCTTTTGTATTTCAGAAAAATTAAGACATTGTAAACATGAGTCATTAAGCTGTCATCCATCAAAATTTGTTTCCATCCTCTGGGTTTTTTGGTGCCACCTTTGAATGAGTCTCCCCCCACAGTATGTATTCCTGTAAAGGTGTGCACAAGAACATTAAGTCAGCAGTCTTACCTGGAAAGCCCTAGTGAACAAAGTGGGATTTAATTGCTGAGTAAGCATCCATAGGATCGTCCTGAAAGGCACCCTGTAAGACAAAGTCTGCCATTTCACACTCCGCAGCTGTGGGGGTTATATTATGGACCATTGACAATATATTATAGGTGTTTTCTAGTGTATCATAAACTTGAAGAACAAGGAACTCTGACTCCTGGTGGACCTCCTGATGGCACCTAGGTTTTGGCCACTGTGTGACACAGAGTGTTGGACTAGATGAGCCATTGGCTCGATTCAGCATGGCTTCTCTTATGTTCTTAAGGGCCTGTTGCCTTTTAAAACTGAACAAATGGCTTACACACTCTGAAAGGATGAGCAGAGTCTTCAGCAATGTGAAATGGAGAGCTCTGGCAGTGATCCTGGTTACGAGAGCTCAGGTACTATCTTGAAAAGAGCTACACACTTCTCAGCTACGCACTGGAGTCTGCTTAAAATGGCACTCTTGGGATACTATAAGTGTTTGGTTCACTGTTTTCATCTGTACTGTGAAATATTGGAAGACGTGGGAATCATGCAGTAGGGCCTTGAAAGTAAGGAGGATGCAGTCATTTTCAGGAATTGAAGCCAAATATTGCCATTTCCAAATGATTGTATAGCAGTGTATGCAATCTGGTTGCCAGTACCAAGTTGAGCACTTCCTGGAGATTTAGGGGTGGAGCTTGTGGAGAGTGGCACTTGGAGAGGGGTAGGGTTTCCAGCACTGGGTTAGGAAGTTCCTGGAGATTTGGGAGGTGGTTTCCAGTACCAAGTTGAGAACTTCCTGAAGATTTGAGGGTGGAGCCTGAGGGGGGTGGGGCTTGGAGAGGGGAGGGACTTCAGTGCCCTAGAACCCATCTTCCAAAGTGGCTATTTTCGCCAAGTCAGCAGGGGGCAAACTTCTCTGCATGAATGAAATGTTTCCAGTTTTTGCAGTCTTTAATTGAATCTTTCCATATCTGCAGTAAAAATTCAGTAATGTGGTTTTGACTGGAATCAAGCAGAAGTCCCATGTGTCACATGTATTCAACGTATATGCCTGTTGATTCTAATTCTGGCTTCTGATCTTGGATCTGAAATTCTGAATAAACATTGATTGATTGATTGATTGAGTCTCACATGTTGTCTCATACATGCTGCTCCTATTCTCAAATGGATTCCCCTGTCTCCTAGAAGAGGCAATACCATTCATGTTCCATCCCCTCATATACATCCCATATGCATGTGTGGTAAAAACAGTGGAAAGGCCATTTTGGAGTGGGCTGTGCATTGTCCTTCCTTCCATCCATCCATCCGCCTTTCTCCAGATAGTTTAGGAGCTGCTGCAGGTCCTTGGCACTTGAGCTTACAAGGCAAATAAGGAGGTTTGCCTTGAAGGCATCTTAGGAAATTCTCTTTGGATTTTTTTTTTTTGTATCCTTCATCTCAATGCCATCCACAGAAGATATCTCAGTAAACTGTTTCCCAACCTTCTTACAGGAGAGGCACATTTTATGTTCCAGATTAAAACTGGGGTCTCATTTCACTTACAACCAAAAGGTTTATTTTTAAAGTGTGTAAATGTAAGAATTATCTTCTGTTAGAGGAACTCACTCCATGTGTTTCTGCCTAAGTCATTAATCTGGGCGTTTTCTTCTGAACCAAAGCAGGCAAGCCTGGAGCAGAGACTCACACAGAGATACTACAGACTCCCTTCTCTCAGGGCGTATGATTCACCTGCAGATCTGCCTAAGAAACAATCATGCCTGATGAAGAGATAGGGCAGAATTATCTGCTTTCTGCAGGAACTTTGGCTGGGCACCTGAAGCCCGCAGGAACCTGTAATTATCTCGCATATTCAGTCCTCATGGCACATGATGTAGGAATTGCTGCAATAAACATTAACACACGTTTCAACTTGACAGTCCTTGAGGTCAATGAGTTTGTCTGTTCGAGATGTACTGAAAGCGGAGGTGAAACCTGAGTTCCAAGTCAAAGCCAGTTGTTTACTCTTGTGCCAGACAGCCGTGGAATCCTCCTCTAGGGACTAGTTTGCAGGGTGCATTTCATGAGCGTTGGGTATCCTGTACAGCTTGGTCAGATAATTAATGCTTCCTATTTGACCCATTCTCCAGGAATCCACAAATATTATTGGATAAACAATGCAACCGCTGCTTGAAATCCAAAGATAGTAAGATCTAAAGAGAGCAAATTATAGAGAAGATTGCCAGGGGAAACCAAGGGTCTAGAAATAGAAATGGCAGGACTGCCAAATCATTCCATATCTGCAGAGCTGCTGCTTGAGAGAAAACAGCATAATTTTTAAAAAATCAAATTCAGGCAGTAACCATCTCTTTTAACAGGAAAAAAACATTCTTGTGCCAGGGGTTTTTTTGAACAGGAACGCACAAGAATACAGTTCTGGCAGACTTGGTGCAAATATGTGAAACAATTGTGTTATCGGGGATATGGCCTAATATGCAAATGAGTTCCTGCTGGGCTTTTTCTACAAAAAAGCCCTGGTCTTGTGTATAGTCAGTATGTCTAATACTGTTTGGATGCCATTGCTGGTAATACAGGCTATGTACTCTTTGCTATAACAGATCTGTTTTTAGTGTGACTATGGTGTGGTGAGATTGGAGTGACCCAAATCTTGTCTGCCAATTCTGGCCTGGAGATTTGGGGGCAGAGCCTGGAGAAGGTTGAGTTTTGGGAGGGAGCTCAGTAGGGAACGAAACTCACTGTGTCAGCTCAGACCAGCCACTCTGTCTCCCTTCAGCGGTTGTGGAGGGGAGATACAAAAAGGTGCCATTCCAAGAACAATTATGTCCCTGCTGCATTGATGGTATCGAATCTCTAGTCCATGCCATATTTGACTGTGAGGCTTATAATAATCATTGAGAAGTACTTCCATTATCCATTGCCATACCTTTTACCAGTAGCCAAAAATAGCAACTCCTTAAGAATCTTCTTAGCGATAAGAACCCTGAGGTTACGTACAAATTAGCAAAATTTGGCTGGCTTGCCACAAGAATAAGGAAAACTCTAATAATTCAGTCAGGAAATGGCTAAACACCTTTGCCAATCTGTTTGCTGTAACTGCGATGTTCTGTTCTATTTGTAGTTTTACAACAGTATTTTATGCCTTTTTATGTATGATTTCATGGTCAATCAGTTTTAATTTTGTATGATTTTACTGTTTTAAATGCTGGCTTAGGCTGTGAATAAACTATGTCTGTCTCAGCGCCTAACTATGCATACAGAACTGCAGGTCCTGCCTCCACCGAATGGAGAAATTTACCTGTATTTACTTGTAAGTCTGTTATGCTGAGATCTACTGAAAGCCAAGATGAGACCTGAGTTCCAAGTCAAAGTTGGTTGTTTACTCTTGTGCCTGGGGAAACTGGGTGTGTATGTGGTGGGGGAGGGAGGGAGGTATTTGTGAATTCCCTGCATTGTGCAGGGGGTTGGACTAGATGCTCCTGGAGTCCTTTCCGTGATTCTAAGCTTTCCCAACGGAGCAAATGGCTGCTCCCCAGGATTATGCCTCCTCTTCCCAGGCACCATCATTCTGGCTCATGAATGCTTGGGAATTCAGTTCAGCACAAAACTTCTGGTGCACACCTGGGAGGGTTGGAGAAACTCAGGGCAGATACAAACAGTGCCATTAGGCCCTCAGCCTAACCTGCTTCAAAGGGTGGTTGTGAAATGGAGAGAGAAGAACCATCACAGTCCCCTGTAGGAAGGATGGGATTTTCCTGGAACCACTTCAAATGCTACCACAATGGTATGGGTGTTAGTGTTGCCAGACTCTAGGTGGCACCTGGAGGTGTCCTGCTACTACAAGATCAAGTTCCCTTGGAGAAAGTGGCTGCTTTGAAGGGTGGACACATTATATCTTGCTGAGGTTGCTCCCCAAACCCTGCCCTCCTCAAGCTCCACCCCCAAAATCTCCACGTATTTCCCAACCCAGAGTTGGCAACCCTAATGTTGCTGAAAATCACTTGCATATGGTCCACACAGTTGCAGCAGTATTTAAATTGGCTTCATGGGCTTGTTGGCAAGGCGTGGTGGTCAGCCACCTCGCTGCCATATGACAGTTCCAACTTTTGGCCCAGATATTCACTGTGCAATCTGGCTGAATCAGTTAGAAGAAATGGCTTAGATTTCTTATATGGCATCTGCTGGAAGGAAACGTAATCCCAAACCCTCAACCACAATAGCATTGTCTCTGCAAATACCAGCCTCATCTCTGACTTGGAATACATAACACGCTTGCAGTTTCAAAGGTAGACCACATCATTTGGAGACTGTGGTGCTGATTTTGTTATTCAGGACTGCTTCTTTGCATGATTTAAAGTTGCGTCTGCAATGACAAAGGGTAATCATGGGTTCCATCAGTGATCCCTACAAGTGGGAAAAGCCACAAACTTCTCACAAAATACTATGTTTTCCCCCAAGGCACAAACTGCATCATAGAGCAGAGGGAAAGAATTGCAAACCTGATAGAACTCCCAGTTCAAGAAGACCAGCCCTGTGACTGGTTAGAGAAAGACCCACCATAAACTACATCTGGTACTGCCAAACCAAAGCATCTGGGATAGATTAAGATTGGTAACAAACAAGTTGTACCACTCTTGGGTCATAAAATAAGATAAGCAGCCATGGACTATAGTCATATCCTTTGCTTAGCCAGTCTGACTCAAGCATCACATAGACTCCAAGCAGCTTCAGGGCATTAAAAAAAATAGAATGAAACTTCTGTTGTTTGTATGTCTTATGCCCATATTAACATGTGTCGTCGTGATGTCACCCTGTGGGTTGGTAACAACTCAGTGCTTGCACAGGGGAGTACCTTTACCTTTTTTTAACCTAGGGTTGTCAGATCCAGGTTGGAAAACTCCTGGAGATTTGGGGTGGAGCCTGGGGAGGACAGGGACTTCAGTGGGGCACAATGCCCCAGAGTCCACTCTCCAAAGCAGCCATTTTCTCCAGAGAAACCAATCTCTGTAGTCTGCAGATGAGCTGTAATTCTAGGAGATCCCCAGGTCCCACCTGGAAGTCCGCATCTCAAGTCTAACCCAATGATCTAACTGTGGACTGGCCAAGGGTACAAGGGACTTTACTGTCTGAGCTGCCATAAGAGGAAGGATTTCCTGGCCTGCCCTCTGCTGCTCTGCCACTGAAGATGGCCAGAAGTTGGTATTGCAGCAACCAATTCAGCTAGAGTTGCCAGCCACTTCCTAGGTGATAGTGGAGGAATTCCCACCCCTGCATGATTAGCAACAAAAAAATACAGGAGTTGGATTGGCATCCTGCAATGCTGAGATACCATTTCTGGATGAAGAATCAAAAATGGCATCACTGCACTACTGGACACTCTGTGATTCACCCAAAACTCTGTGACTCCTAGAGCACCCCACAACACAGTGATATCACTTTTGGTCGTGTGGCTGGAAATTACATCACGATGTCACAGAATGTTGTTTTGATAAGTGTCTACTCCCCAGCCTCCCAGAGAATTGCCAGCCTCATGTCAGCAGGTAGTGGGTAACACAAAGGGCTGATAGTGTTCCTCCTCATACCCTTAATTCCAGTTTGGTTTCTCAGTCTGAGCAAGTTGTTCATCAGGTAAAGGTTGGGCTGCATATATGAACTACCCATCCCCAACTTGGTGTGGTGGTTAAAAGTGGCAGACTCTAATCTGGAGAACCAGGTTTGATTCCCCAGTCCTCTTCCACATACAAGCAGCTGGGTGGCCTTGGCCAGTCACAGTTCACTCAGAGCTCTCAGCCCCACCTACCTCATAGAATATCTATTGTGAGGAGAGGAAGGGAAGGGAAGGTGATTGTCAGCCACTCTGAGATTCCTTTTGGTAATGAAGGGAGGAGTATAAAACCAACTCTCCTCCTCCTTCTTCCTCCTCCTGACTGCTCTCCAGTTCACATGCTGGCTTATCATCCACCTGCCAGGATATGCATCCTGCCAGTGACATTACTCCTATGGTTGCCAGCCTCCAGGTGGGGCCTGGAGATCTCCTGCTTTTACAACTGATCTCCAGCTGGCAGAGATCAGCTCCCCTGGAGAAAATGGCTGCTTTGAAGGGTGGACTCTGGCATTATACCATGCTGAGGACCCTCCCCTCTCCAAACCTCATGCCCTCCTGGATCCACTCCTGAAGTCTCCAGGTATTTTCCAACACAGACCTGACAACCCTATCTGTCACTCCACTCCACAAAGTCTGAAGACTTCCTCTAGCCTAAGAAGGTTTCCTCCAATTTAAGAGGCTCTTCCACGTGGGATTACCAACTCTGGGTTGAGAAACTCCAGATTTGTGTGGAGGAGCCTGAGCAGGGTTGGGGGAGGGGAGGGACATTAGGAGGGTATAATACCATAGAATCTGACCTTCAAACAAGCCATTTTCTCCAGGAGACCTGATCTCCGTCATCAATATTGTCAAGTTATCAGTGTTTTGTTTGTTTAAAAAGGCATCAGTACTCATGTTGCACTGATTTCCAGCAATTCCCGCCTTAAGCCTTGGAAGAGCACACACACACCCTATTGCAGGTACTTAGTACTGGTGAGTACCACCACCACACACAAAAAACCCTCCTGCTAGTTACATTAAAAAGGTAATCCCCTGTGCAAACACCAATCATTTCCAACTCTGGGGTGACGTTGCTTTCATGATGTTTTCATGGCAGACTTTTTACGGGGGGAGGGGTTTGCCATTGCCTTCCCCAGTCATCTACACTTCCCCCCCAGCAGGCTGGGTAGTCATTTTACTTACCTTGGAAGGATGGAAGGCTGAGTCAACCTTGAGCCTGCTACCTGAACCCAGCTTCCACCGGGATTGAACTTAGGTCGTGAGCAGAACTTTGGACTGCAGTACTGCAGCTTTACCACTCTGCAGCACAGGGCTCTTGCTAGTTACATTAGCATCTAAAAATATCAAATTCCTTTTCTCAGACAACCTCAATGTTTTAAGTGGCCCTTATGTAAGCATCCATTGTGAGGACCAAACAAGTCAGAGTTTCACATGATAGTGGTTTATGATGTCACTTCCCATCAAATATATTTTTCCCCTGCGGTAAGTACTGCTGTGTGACTCAAGGGGAGTGTGATTGATCTGTTTCATTGGTTACACTTCGCTCCAACTGAGGCAAAAAGCTTTTTGTTCTCTAAATAAACTAGTTAAATGTGATTCTGTAATCTTTAAAGCAGGAACCCTAATTTCCACCCATCATTTATAATACTTTGTCTTCTATTTAACATGTCATTCTTCCCTGAATAAGAAGAATTGCAGATTTATACCCCACCCTTCTCTCTGAATCAGAGACTCAATTTCCTATATCTTCCTATATCTTCTCCCCCCACAACAGACACCCTACGAGGTAGGTGGGGCTGAGAGGGCTCTCACAGCAGCTGCCCTTTCAAGGACAACCTCTGCCAGAGCTATGGCTGACCCAAGGTCATTCCAGCAGGTGCAAGTGGAGGACTGGGGAATAAAACCCAATTCTCCCAGATAAGAGTTCACACACTTAACCACTACACCAAACTGGCTAAACATCACTTAATAGCTTTACTTTGGCTGTGAATAGTTTCAGGGCTCTGGCCTCTGATAAAGTTTTGCCTTAGCATTGGGAATTGGGTATCTTATAATACAGAGGGGAATTGGTGGGCTATTGGAAATCTCTTTGTAAACAGCAAGTAAGTATGCCTTGTTTTATCTAATTTTGATGGTGAACTACCAAAATATAACCATGTGCATTTTGTTTATTAATTACTTTGTGCTGCACCTCATTGCACTCTTGTTGTGGCTTATAAATTTCTAATGACCAGATCCTGAAGGGAAAACTAGATTGAACACAGGGCTTCAGATCGAACACAGGGCAAAAGCATGGTTTCATTATAGGATTGCCAAAGTCCAGGTGGGGTCTGGAGATTGCCTGGAATTACAACCGATCTCCAGATTACAGATATCAGTTCCAGTGGAGAGAATGTATACAAAAGAAATGCACTGTATAGAAAGGCTTACAACATTAACAAAGAACTGAGTATACAATTAACAACAATAATTAATTGTACCATCAGTTCTTTGTTAATGTTGTAAGCCTTTCTCCACAGTGGGTTTCTTTTGTACACCTCTTTTTTGTACACTGTGTTTCCCATATTTGTTGTTTCATAACCCATGGAGAAAATGGCAACTTTGGAGGTTGAATTCTCTGGCATCCTATCTTGCTGAGCTGAGCAAGTCCCCTCCCTAAACACTACCTTCCCCAGGCACTGCCCCCAAATCTCCAGGAATTTCCCAAGCAAGAGTTGGCAACCCTAGGTTGTCAGACAGCAAGGCATTCCATTCCACTCCACCAGGGTCCGAAGCTGGTCTAGTAATCACAATCAATGATGGTTTCATGTAATGCCTGAATGCAGACATGATAACTCAATCCTGGCTTGTTCTTGGGCAGCTTCTTCCAAGGCTACAGAGAGGAGGTAATGAAACAGGCACTTGGAGGCATGTTTGAGGCATCTGCTTCTGAATGGGTGCTCCATGTGGATTCAAAGGCCGCGCCTCTGTCCTGAGCTGTTCTGAAGCATCTCCTTTTCTAAGGAAGTGGAGAAAAGTCAGGATCGGCTCTTTGCTTCTTGGAAGAGAAGCTGTTCCAAAGACAGGGAAGGGTGTGCTCCTTGAGTGCTCACAGGGAGAGGTTTCCATACCCGAAAGAGGTTTGTGTGTGGCAAAGCTAGAGGGGGCTGTGATAACTTCCCCAGGATGAGCTCAGTGCTTTGTTTGCCAGGCAGCTGTGAGGAGCAGCTTGGAGTTCCCTTTCCCTGTTTCATTCAAGATCCTCTGGATTTTATCCCCCAAGACTCAAGAATAAACTGGCAGGGGCTTTCACTAGCAGGTGCCTTGGCATCCTGGATTCTGTGTTAGTGATTGCTGATGTGTTAGTGGTTGTTATTATGCCTTTATTGGGTTGTTCTGCCAAAGAGCTCAGGCATCAATGGGCCCCCTGCCTTTTATCTCCACAATAGCAATGTGGCCAAGTGCAAAGTAATGCACATTGGGGCCAAAAATCCTAGCTATAAATACAAGTTGATGGGGTATGAACTGGCAGAGACTGACCAAGAGGGGGTCGTGGTAGATTACTCACTGAAAATGTCAAGACAGTGTGCGATTGCAATAAAAAAGGCCAATGCCGTGCTGGGAATTATTAGGAAGGGAATTGGAAACAAATCAGCCAGTATCATAATGGCCCTGTATAACTTGATGGTGTGGCCTCATTTGGAGTACTGTGTACAATTCTGGTCACCGTACCTCAAAAAAGATATTATAGCATTGGAAAAAGTGCAGAAAATGGCATCTATAATGATTAAAGGGTTGGAACATTTTTCCTATGAAGAAAGGTTAAAACGCTTGGGGCCCTTTAGCTTGGAGAAACGTCGACTGCGGGGTGACATGATAGAGGTTTACAAGATTATGCATGGGATAGAAAAGGTAGAGAAAGGAGTACTTTTCTCCCTTTCTCACAATACGAGAACTCGTGGACATTCAATGTGTCTGTTGTTGGAACTCTCTGTCTGGGGCAGTGATGCTTTGAATTCTTGGTGCTTGGAGGGGGGGCACAGTGGAAGGGCTTCTAGCCCCACTGGTGGACCTCCTGATGGCACTTTTTTTGGTCATTTTGTGACACAGAGTGTTGGACTGGATCGGCCATTGGCCTGATCCAACATGGCTTCTCTTATGTTCTTAGTTTTCTTTTTTAAAGCCTGCACAAAGTCTACCAATGGCAGGAAAATGGTGTTCACCAGGGACTGATGGTGGGACAATGAGTGTTAATGAGTGTTAAAAAGACATCCTAGAACAACGTGGCATGCATGTGAGGTTCAAAGCAACATTAACCAGTTGCACATTTGCAGACATACATACTCCAGCCTTTTTATCTTCCTGGTACATTCCCCTGAAGCTGAAAAGCTGATGCAGCTGGGAAATGTAGACTGTGAGTCATATCTTTGCCATGCAGTGGGCCAGACTGAGCCCTGCTAGCAAGTTTGCCTTCCTGCAAGAGGAGAGATGGCACATAAGCAGGGACACAGAGAACACACTGTTTCCACAAATGCTACTGTGGATTTCCTTTTGCGTCACTTATGGGAGGGAACTTATCCCAAAGTTGTCATTGCCTTGTCCACAGACAAAGACGAGAAGCCACCAAATCTAGACAAGCCAATTTCTACCCAAAGCAGCAATTACAACTGCCCTACAATGCTGAGAGGAAAACACAGAGAATATGAGTTGATTGCGGAAACAAATGTGCCTGACATAAAGTACAATAATGGAAGCCACCAAAAGGGTCCTCAAACACTGGACATTGTAGAGTTGAAAATGCCGGGCTGGGAAATTCCTGGAGATTTGGGGGTGGAACCTGGAGATGATAGGGTTGGAGAAAAGGAAGAAGCTCAGTGGGGAAGTAATGCCACAGAACCCGCCGTCTCAAAGTCGCCATTTTTTCCACGGGATCCGATTTCTGTAGCCTGGAGGCCAACTGTAATTCCAGGAGATCTCCAGGTCCCACCTGGAGGCTGGCAATCTTATTGGACAGAGAAAAGAAGGTATAATCTTCGTGTACTGCTTTGTTGTGTACATTACTTTAGGCAGGGCTTTTTTTGGTAAGAAAAGATCAGCAGAAACTCGTTTGCATAATAGGCCACACCCTGATGCCAAACCAGCCAGAACTGCCTTCCTGTGTGTTCCTGCTCAAAAAAGCCCCTGACTTCAGTAATTCTTACAACAACTTGTGAGGTAGGTCAATAGGGTGGCAGAGAGAGAGTGGCTTGCCTAAAGTGAGTTTCTGATTAGATCTGATGAGACTGCAGTGAATTTAGAAGGCACTAACTCACATTAGGACTGTATTTTTTATATAATAAGTACTGTACCATTTTTAAAATAAACATCAGAAAATAATCACACTAAAATGGTGAATAACAATCACTTTCATGGCTTAACCTGCCAGAGAAATTTTTTAAAGTGAGATTTAATTGTCACATAATATTTATTTTCCAAAATGCCACAATATAAAAAAATATAAAAGTAAAACTTATGCTCTCCAAATTGGTGCTTGGATGTTCAGTGTGTAGTACGTAATGGAAAAGTTACATGACCCAGTTCCCCAGATACAGTTTTTTGCCAGCCAAGCAGATACTATGTGCAGATAAGCTTAGTATTAGGTGCAATGTTAAATCACACCAGCAATATTGTATGTACACAGGGCTGGCATCCTAGACAAGGCTTAACCCCGCTTCCCCCCTCCCCCCGATAACATGTATGTACTGTGTACAACTGGAATTTGTATATGTGCACTACATAGTTCTCACGTTAGATTCAATGCATGTACAGCTGAACATGTGAGACAAAAACGCACATTCATCCAGATACTGGTCCCTGGTTTAATTTGTAAAGTGAATGCATGTTGACTCATTCTTACAAACAGATGTACAGATATACACTATATGTTCACTGTGAACGAGCTACATACTGATGCCAGCTTTGGGCTGGGAAATACCTGGAGATTTGGGGGGTGAAGCTTGAAGAGGGTGGGGTTTGGAAAAAGGACCAAACCAGGGTACAATGTTGTAGAATCCATATTCCCAAGCAGCCATTTTCTCCCTGGGAACTAATCTTTATTGTGTAGAGATCAATTGTAATAGCACATCTCTAGACCTCACCTTGAGGTTGGCAACCTTAAACTAAAACCATATCTCCCTGCCATGCCTTGCAGCTTAGGATCTACTTTGCAGATGGGAAAACTGAGGCTGAGTAAGTTCCATCAAAGCCATTGAAGCTTATCAATCAATTTATCTATGTCTGAACAGTGCCCCAGAATGAATGGTGTTTTTTAAACTTCACACAATGAGGTGGACACAATGCAAGGTGCCAGTGTTGATCTTTAAAGCACTATATGGTTTGGGACCAACATAACTAAAGGACTGCCTACTCCCTTATGAACCTGCTCAATCACTACACTCATCTTCAAAGTCCTTGCTTTGGGTAACCCCATCATCTGAGATAAGGCAGGTGGCAACCTGGGGGATGGCTTTAGTTGTGGCTCCAAAATTCAGGAACTCTCTTCCTAGGGATTCATCTGTTTCCTTCTGTTAGCATCTTCCACCAACAGGTGAAGGCTTCCTTTTTTGTTTGTTTGGTTTTAGTTCATTTGGCATTTCCTCAGTGTTCTAGGGTTGCCAGGTTCCCTTGCCTGCCCAGCAGGGGCATTTGGGGGGCATTCTGGGAGTAGGTGGGGGCACTGTGTGATGTCCCCAATGTGATGACATCACCTGGAAGTGACATCACATTGGGGATGTCACATGGGGATGTGCTGGTATTTGAGCAAAATTCTGCAGGTTTTTTTGCCCTCAAACCATAGAGTTTACCTAAATACCTGAGCAACCCTGTGAGATGTCACTTCCAGGTGATGTTATAGCAATATCCCTGTTTAGGGGAGGGATCTCTTCCGCCAGCCAGCTAGCTCATGAGTGAGAGGAACCTCCAAAACCGGGAGATCCCCTCTGGGACCTGGGGGCTGGCATTGGCAACCCTACAGTGTTCCCTCCTTCCTGACCAATGTTTTAATTATTATGTCTTTGGGTATATTATAGCCCTGTTTTTATAATGATGAGGGAGGATTGGTTTAGGATTGCCAATCCCCGGGTGGGGGCAGGGGATCCCCAGTTTGCAGGCCTTCCCCCCATTTCAGAGTCATCAGAAAGCAGGGGTGGGAGGGAAATGTCTGCTGGGCACTCTGTCATTCCCAATTGAGACCAATTCCCATAGGGTATAATGGTGAATTGATCTGTGGGTATCTGGGGCTCTGGGTGGGGAGGACCCTGTTTTTTGAGGTAGAGGCACCAAATTTTCAGCATAGCATCCAGTGCTTCGCTTCAAAACACTCTCCAAGTTTCAAAAAGATTGGACCAGGGGGTCCAATTCTATGAGCCACCCCCCCAAAAAAAGGTGCCCCTATCCTTCATTATTCCAAATGGAGCGAAGGCAATTAAAAGATGTGCCGTCCCTTTAAATGTGATGGCCAGAACTCAATTATGCTTGTTGTCACAACCTTGCTACTAGCTCCAGCCCCAATGTTTCCTGGCTCCACCCTCAAAGTCCCCAGATATTTCTTGAATTGGACTTGGCAACCCTAGGTTGGTTGGTTTTAAAATGTGATTTTATTTTGTATGTTTTAATTTATTAATCACTCTGGCCACCCTTGTCAGGACAGAAAGGCGGCATAAATTTTGTAAAATAAAATAAATAAAATGTACAGACAAGAATGGGTAGATGTTTCTGAAGAACTGTGTTTGCACAAAAATCTTAAAATTTAAAACAATAGTAGGACAAGAAAGAAAATAAGAATTTGTAAAATGCTGTGATCCCATGGCAGTGATGGCGAACCTTTTAGAGAGTGAGTGCCCAAACTGCAACCCAAAACCCACTTATTTATCGCAAAGTGCCAACACGGCAATTTAACCTGAATACTGAGATTTTAGTTTAGAAAAAACAACTCATAGTGAAATTAACAAACTGAAAGAACATTTGGTCTGGATAGCATTTGCTTAGGAAACCAACAAAATAGTAACATGATGGTGAGAATGATGGTGAGAGTGTCATAAGGCAATAAATGGAGGCTGTTCATTGCTCTGTTGCTACCAAGTCTGGGTTAAACTGAGAACATGCCAGAGGTGTTCCTGTCCACCTAATTTACTTTTGAACATGTAATATGCATTATAAACATCATTCTAGTTTGCCATTAGGAAAAAATAATCCATTAAAATATAGTGTGTCTAGTAGGAGCTGGTGGTTAAGGTGTCCAAATCAGATCTGCGAGGTCCTGATTCAAATGCCCACTATGCTCTGGAAGCTTGATGGGAAAGCTTGGACCAGTAATATACTCTGAGTTAACCTGCCTCATAGGTTTGTTGTGAGGATAAAAGAGAAGGGGAGAGTGTGTCAAACCACTTCAGTGTCCTTTTGGGGGAGGAAGGCAGGGGATATATGATATTAGTTAATAAATTGTTGATGAAAGGAGTCCACTGATTTATATGGCTAAATCTGAATCCAGCAGCACCTTAGAGAACAAGATTTTTGAGAGTCAAAGCTCCTTTTATCTAATCGAAGGAGCTCTACTGCTGGAAAGCTTGTGCCCCCTCCCCCAAATCTTGTTGGTCTCTAAGGTGCTCCTGGGCTTGAATCTAGTTCTACTATGGACCAGCACGGCTACCCTTGGAAACTTCAGGGATAGTTTGAATTGTATTAACTAGAAAGTCTGATGTGAGAAAGGAGGGCCAGTTTGGTGTAGAGGTTAAGTGCGTGGACTCTTATCTGGGAGAACTGGGTTTGATTCCCCACTCCTCAACTTTCAGCTGCTGGAATGGCCTTGGGTTAGGCATAGCTCTCGGAGAGTTGTCCTTGAAAGGGCAGCTTCTGGGAGAGCTTCTCTCAGCCCCACCTCCTTCACAGAGTGTCTGTTGTGCGGGAGGAAGATAAAGGAGATTGTGAGCTGCTCTGAGACCCTGATATTCAGAGTGAAGGGCAGGATATAAATCCAATATCTTCTTCTTTCTTTAAACTAAAACTGCAATCCTGTGCATGTGTAGAGAGTAGGTGCCACAGTGCTCACTGTAGATTACTTCTGAGTAACCATGGAGAGCATGCTCAATGAGGAAAGGCCAAGGGACTTGGGGATATTCAGTCTGGAGAAAAGGTGGTTGAGGGGGGAGCCATGATTGCTCTTTTGAAGTATTAGAAAGGCTGCCACTTAGAGGAGGGCAAAGAGCTATTCCTGCTGGCAGCAGAGGAGAGGACTGGCATAGGAAAACCTTTTTAACACTAAGAGTTGTTCAACAGTGCAATCGACCCCCTCACTGGCAGTCTTTAAGCAGCGGCTGGACAAACAGGGATGCTCTGGAAAACCAGAACAGCCGTGCAACAGTTCAAAAACAGCTGATCAACAATTTGCCTTTTGGTCCCTGTAGCTTGAAAGATCTCTGCTCAGATACTGCTATCAGAAGCATTGTATTTGAAAGCAAGGAAGCCTGCAGTTCCTCCCTTTCCACTCCTAAACCAGATCCTGGCCGCTGTTTCTGCCAGATTAGTGGGATCTAACATTTCCTGTAATAAACCCACAAAAAATGTGCTTGATTCAAGGTCTTGATCTCTCCTCCCCCCACCCACCATCCCCACATCCCCATGCTTTCTTCTACCCTTCAGCTTGGACTATGCCACAACAGTTTTGAAATATGAAACACAAACAGGTCTTGGCCACATGAAAACGTGAAGCTGCCTTATACCCATCTCTAGTGCAGGGGTGGCCAAACTGTGGCTTGGGAGCCACATGTGGCTCTTTCACACACATTGTATGGCTCTTGAAGCCCCCACCAGAGAAGGCATTTGTCTCTTTAAACCACTTCTTCAAGCCAAGCCAGCCAGTGGTTTGGAGAATGCATTTAAAGTTCAAGTTGCTTTCTTTCCATCTCTCCCTCCCTGCCACCATCTGTCTTCCTTCTTTCCTTCCTTCCTTCCTTCCTTCCTTCCTTCCTTCCTTCCTTCCTTCCTTCCTTCCTTCCTTCCTTCCTTCCTTCCTTCCTTCCTTCCTGACGTTCGTGTCTGTTGGCTCTCACACATCTGACATTTATTCTTTGTGGCTCTTACGTTAAGCAAGTTTGGCCACCCTTGTCCTAGTGGGTCCCATCTAACCCCCTTCCTAAAACTGCAGGAACACCTGCAAGGAATTTTCTTCTGTGCGTTGTGCTTGGGGCTGCATTGTGGCTGCACCCTCCCACATCAGAATTCCAAAGGTGCCCACGAGCTCAAAAAGGTTGGAGTGCCCTGTTGTCTCTCTGAAGGAAGCTCAGTTAGGGTTGCCAGGTTAGGGTTGGGAAATACCTGGAGATTTGGGGGAAGGAGCCCAAGTTTGGGGAGAGGAGGAGCTTCAATGAGATATAACTCCATAGTGTCCACCTTCCAAAGCAGCCATCTTCTCCAGGAAAACTGATCTTTTATCGCCTGGAGATATAATCGTTATAATCCCAGGGGGTTTCCAGCCACAACCTTGGGGTTGGCAACCCTGTTCTGCACCCATGCGCAGAAGGGTATAATGCCACAGGGTCCACCTTCCAAACCAGATATTTTCTCCAGGCGAACTGACCTCCATCACCTGGAGATCAGTTGTAAAAACCAGCAACCTCCATCTAACACCTGGAGCAGGGGTGGCCAAACCGTGACTCAGGAGCTACAGATGGTTCTTTCATAGCTATTGTGTGGCTCGTGATCGGCCAGCTTGGAGAAGGCATTTGTTTCTTTGAATCCCTCTCCAAACCAAGCCACTCAGAACCCTCTCTGTGGGCATGCACGCTCCCTGGCCCCCTCTGCGCACGAGGCTTGGCTCCCCACCCCCCCCGCGGCTCCTTGCCTTCTTTCCTCTCCAGAGCTTCAATGCAGCTGCGCTCCGTGGCCCCCCTCTTCCTCAGAGGCATGCCGAGCTGCGCTGCATCGAAGCTGGACTCTACCAGCTTAAAGGCGGCCAGTGCACCTTCTAACTCTTTGAAGCCCACGCATTAGAAGACTTGCTCCCCCTCACTCCTGGCTTCAAAGAGTTAGATGGCACGCCAGCTGCATCAAAGCTGGTAGGGTCCAGCTTCAGTGCAGCGCGGTTTAGCACACCTCTGAGGAGAAGGGGGGCCATGGAGCATGGCTGCATTGCAGCTCCGGGGAGGGAGGGAAGGCGAGGGGGCGGTGGTGGGCAGAGCTGAGCCTCATGCACAGGGGGAGGGAGCGTGTGTGCCAACAGAGAGGGCTCTGAGTGCCGCCTCTGGCACCCATGCTATAGTTTCACCACCACTGTCCCATGGGATTTCTTCATGACATCACAGCAGCCATTTTATATTGACCAGGCAACTCTGGTAATCCAAAATGGCTGCTGCAGCTTTCGTTCACTAGAAGTGAGTTGAGGAAAGAAGGAGTGGAGGCAGGCAGGACAAGGCAAGAAGGAAGATGGGAGTGAAGGGGAGGCAGGGGAGGGAATAGGGTTGTCAATCCCCAGGTGGGGGCAGGGGATCCCCTGGGTTGGAAGCCCTCCCCCCGCTTCAGGGTCATCAGAAAGCAGGGGGAGGGGAGGGAAATGTCTGCTGGGTACTCATGATTCCCTATGGAGACTTATTCCCATAGGAAATAATGGAGAATTGATCTGCGGGTATCTGGGGCTCTGTGGGCCCTGTTTTTTGAGGTAGAGGCACCAAATTTTCAGCATAGCATCCAGTGGCTCTCCCCAAAATAATCCCTAAGTTTCAAAAAGTTTGGACCAGGGGGTGTAATTCTATGAGCCTATCCTTCATTATTTCCTATGGAAGGAAGGCATTGAAAAGGTGTGCGGTCCCTTGAAATGTGATGGCCAGAGCTCCCTTTGGAGTTCAATTATGCTTGTCACATCCTTGCTCCTGGCTCCACCCCAATGTCTCCTGGCTCCACCCCCAAAGTCTCCTGGCTCCACCCCCAAAGTCCCCAGATATTTCTTGAATTGGACTTGGCAACCCTAGGAGGGAAATCGAGCAAAGTTGGGGAGCAGAGACCGCAGAGAGGTAAGGAAGCAGGAAAAATTAAAGCTATGACGGTAGAAAGGACTTTAAGGAAAATGGTAGAGAGTGAAGGGGGACTGATACCAGTAAGTGGGAGTGAGGGAAGGAAGGAAGCAGGAAAGGGAGATAAAACGCGGGAACTGTGAAGGGGAGAGAAAGAGGGAAAATTGAGATTGGTTGGGGAGGAAGGTTAGTGCGTCTGTCCCAGCATTTTGGCCCTGGTTATTATCTCAGTAGTTATCACATTCAAAATAGTTTGACAAGTTAAAGATTCAGAATAATGATAAGGATCTAGTTGCCTATATGTTCTTTATTCATTTCCTAGAACCACCTAGTTGCCTATGTATGTCCTTTATTTAGTTCCTGGAACCATCTGAAAGCCCCAAATCAGTGCAGTGGCTTTTCTGGGCAGAGAGGAAAGATTGAAGGTTACATGAAGTCAACACAGCATGAGTATTTCTAACAGTTGATCTCCATTTGGGGAGTTTAGTTGAGAGAAGAGAAAGAAAGGGGAAAAAGCTTCAGCTAACAGAACATCTGTGTTGTGTGAAGACACAAATTCTTTATAGAAGCTTGAATGTTCTTGATTATTACAAAGTTGATGGAACATTCATTGTGTTGGAGAGCTGAAGAGATTTGGAGGAGCTGCAGTTTAATTCATTCTGAAGTTCTCTGGTGCTGTACAACACAGTATACTCTTTATGTGAGAGAATGTTGGACATTTTGGACTGATTACTTTTGATGACCATTTTGATTTGGACTTTATATTAACTATTATAAGTTACAATATAATTCCTTAGTAATTCTGTCACAGGTGATTTATTATATTTTGACCTAACTGGAGGTTGGCAAACGTACTTTAAAATAGGACCATTAATTGTCATTAGGCAGTATATCTCTAAATAGCAGTTGCCAGTCACTATGAGATACAGTGAGCACTGTTGTTTATGCTTTTTTGTGGCTTTCATCATGAAAGCATCAAAAGAAGGACCATAGGATCCCATGATGTGATCCAGAAGGGCAAACTTGCGTTGATGGTGAAACTGGTGGATTTGGTCTGTGCCTTACCAGATGCATACCACTGTTAAGTTTCACACGTCAGTTTTTTCAGGGGAGGTACCAGCTTTGAGATGTCTTCCTAAAAGAAAAAAAAACAGTTCTCTGAATCAATGAGGAAAAATGCTACAGTCTGAGTTTGTATGTATGAGACAAGTAAACCTTCACAACCCTTCAAGGTTGTCCTGTCCTATGATCCCAAAGCAGGGAGGAATATGACAATGTTTTCCTAATTCTTTGTACTGAATTGATGCCAATGATTCAAAAAATACTGCCTTGGGAAGAGCAATCACCTGATCTTTTCTCTCATCCTTTTATTGTCGGAGCCTCCTTTTTTTTTTACAATTGGAATACCCTTGCAGATGTAACGGAGAAAAGTTTATGCTGGCCTCTTCCGTTGGCAATAAAATGCAGAGACGCCTGTTTCTAAGGGCAAGACTGAGGGCTTTTTTTTTTTGGTGGGGATTTCTTAACAAGATAATTGGGTGAAATTCATATTCCAGTGCCTCAGGTTTAAAAAATAAGGACCCTCCTTGGACACTTTACAGCGGCATAATTTTGAGCCAAAGTTAAAGCTGGCCCAAGAATACCTGAGGTGGAAAATCCGCATGAAACCATGGTTTGTCATTGCCTCCCACCCCCACCCAATTAACATGGGGCACAGTTCACGAGGAAATAAACTTCATATCAATGCTTGGGTGTCATTTCAAGCTGGAGAACTTCCCACTAGATTTGGCCAATGAGGTAGATCTGTCTCTCACTCTGCCATGTCTACACAGTCTAGCCCTGTTTATTCATTATTAATACAGAAACCTGTTATATCTGTTATAACAAGATTCTAGCCCTCGAGGTTGAGGAAGACAAGGCTGAAAGCCTGCAGGCAATTCCCACTGCCCAAGCATGACATTCTTGGCTTCATTCCACCACCAATCTTTAGATACTAACAAGACCTTTGACAAGAAAACCCATGGGATGTGACTATTGACTCTTCTGACCCCATGAGCCATATAATTTAGGACTTGCAATAATGGGTTTAAATTATAGGTAGTAAGGTACTGGCTGGATATTAGGATTTATTTTATTTTTTTATTTTACTGTAAGAGAGGGTCAGCAGTGGAATCAACTATCTAGGGAGGTGGTGGGCTCCCCCTCGCTGGCAGTATTCAAGCAGCAGCTGGACAAATACTTGCCAGGACTGGAGATCTCCTGGGATTACAACTGATCTTCAGGTGACAGAGATCAATTCACCTGGAGAAAATGGCCACTTTGGAAGGTGCACTCTATGGCATTATGGCGCACTCTATGGCACTCTATGTGTGTGCACTCTATGGCACTCTATGGCGGTGCAGTTACAGGAATTTCTGGAGGACGCTTCCGTCTTAGACCCATGCCAGTTTAGCTTCCGCCCGGGCCATGGGACGGAAACAGTCCTGGTCGCCCTCATGGATGACCTCCGACGACAACTGGATCGAGGCGGCTCGGCGGTACTGCTGTTGCTAGACCTATCGGCTGCGTTCGATATGGTCGACCATCGGCTGCTGACCCGCCGCCTCGCCGACGCAGGAATTCGGGGGCTAGCCTTACAGTGGCTCTCCTCCTTTCTTGACGGTCGGGGACAAAGGGTGGCAATTGGGGGGGAGCTGTCTCAGAGGCACCCACTTCATTGTGGAGTGCCTCAGGGAGCAGTTCTCTCCCCAATGTTGTTTAACATCTTTATGCGCCCCCTTGCCCAGATTGCACGGAGGTATGGGCTGGGTTGTCATCAATACGCAGATGACACCCAGCTCTATCTATTGATGGACGGCCGGGCTGGTGATGTCCCTATGAATTTGGACCGGGCATTACAAGCCGTGGCTGACTGGCTCAGGCTGAGCGGGCTGAAGTTGAATCCGGCGAAGACTGAGGTCCTTTGCGTGGGCCGTGGCGGACCGGGAGGGGAGATTACCCTACCGGCCTTTGACGGTGCGCCACTGGTACCAGTGCGCAAAGTCAAGAGCCTGGGAGTGCTACTGGAATCCTCTCTATCGATGGAGGCCCAGATAGCCGCCACTGCTAGATCTGCCTTCTTCCATCTCAAGAGGGCGAGGCAGCTGGCTCCCTTCTTGGAGCGCACCGACCTAGCAACTGTGATCCACGCAACGGTCACTTCGAGATTAGACTACTGCAATGCCCTCTACATGGGGCTGCCCTTATACCGAACACGGAGGCTTCAGGTAGTCCAGAACGCAGCGGCCAGGCTGCTGGAGGGACTACCACGGTGGGAACCTGCGCGGCCTGGGCTGCGGGATCTGCATTGGCTGCCGGTTGTGTACCGTGTTCGCTATAAAGTGCTGGTTATTACCTTTAAAGCCCTATATGGCCGAGGACCTGCCTACCTAAAGGACCGCCTCCCCCCATATGTGTCCCAGAGAGCACTGAGATCCAGTTCTCAGAACTTACTAACAATCCCTGGGCCAAGAGAAGCTAGGTTGAAGGCTACTAGGGAGCAGGCCTTCTCAGTGATAGCCCCTCGTTGGTGGAACGACCTTCCAGAGATGGTGCGAGCCCTGCGGGATCTGAACCAATTCCGCAGGGCTTGCAAAACATTTCTTTTCCAGCTGGCTTTCAAGATAGAACCTGATTAATCCGACGTGTGGACATCTAGCCATCTTGTGGATATTATGATTATGATTACAGTATTTTAGCACCTATTTTATGTATTTTATCTATTTTATCTATTTTAAATAATCACTATGTAATTGATATATTTAAAATTGCTTATATTGTTTTAGATGAATCATGGGATCCCCATGTCTGTTAGCCGCCCTGAGCCCGCCTTGGCGGGGGAGGGCGGGATATAAAAATAAAGATTATTATTATTATTATTATTATTATTATTATTATTATTATTATTATTATTATTATTATTATTATTATTATTATTATTATACCCAATCTAAGGTACTTTCAGGGGTTCATATTCACAATAGCTCTCAAAAAAACTATTTGTGATCTTTTTTTGCAAAGTCTTGTTGCTCTGCCACACTCCCCAGACAGCTGGACCGAGATGGGTTGGCACGGTTATTACTATTACAACTTATAGCAGCGTTTGACAGTCGACTATGTTGACCCACCGCATCCCTGACGTAGGAGTTTGGTTTGGGGGAAAGACCTTCGATGGCTTTCCTCCTTCCTCCAAGGCTGGGAATAGAGGGCTGCACTAGGAGAGAATGTGTCCTCTCGACACCCCCTTAATATTTGGGGTCCCACAGGGGCACTTCATTCCCCAATGTTGTTTAACATCAGTATGCCTCACCTTGTCCAGCTAGGATGGAGGATCAGGCTTGGGTGTCATGACACCCAGCTATATCTGTTACTGGATGGCCACCTGGATACCACCTCACAATATCTGGCCATGGTCTAGAGGCCATGGTTGGATGGTTTAAGCAGAGTAGGTTGACACTGAATCCAAATAAGATGGAGGTTCTGTGGCTGGCGGTCCACAGTCAGGGTGAAACTGTCTCTTCTTCAACTGTCAGTTCCCAACTCATTTCTTAACTGACACTCTCTTCAGAATTCTGTTTGAACAGCCCATCACTCAAAGTTTCTTAGACACTGTGAGGCATTAACCCTTGACAGTCCATCACAGCTTCCTTCACCCAACTTGTGTGCTTTGCAGTCATGCAAGTGGCTGCAGGGAATGTCATTTTAAAGATAAGAAGGAGCCCTTTTGCACTGTGGTATGAAGTAGGGGTTGGGGAGGAGATGCTCTTACCTCTCTCCGCGAAATGGCCAACCAGGAAACTATTTGCATAACATTGGGAATACTCTGGACTGGCTAAACTTTGGCTTGGGAGCCACATATGGCTCTTTCACACATGTTCTGTGGGTCTCAAAGCACCCACCGCCCTGTTGGCCGGCTTGGAGAAGGTATTTCTTTCTTGAAATCACTTCTCCAAGCCAAGCCAGCCAGCGGCTTAGAGAATGCATTGAAAGTTAAAGTTGCTTTTTTCTACCTCTCTCTCCATTCCATCTATTTGCCTTCCAACCTTCCTTTGCAGCTCTCAAACATCTGATGTTTCTTCTGTGTGGCTCTTATGTTAAGCAAGTTTGGCCTCCCCTGCTCTATATTTCACTCTCAAACTATGTAATTAATGTCCTGCTGGGGTCATTTGAGCTTCCAAAAATGTCTGGTTTGGCCCTCAGTTCAGTTTGTGGCACCTCTAGCTAAAGGATCTCAGTTATGTGATAAGAAAGATCTTCTTGAGGTCTTAGAGAGCTGCTGACATTCAGAACAGACAGTACTCTGAGTCAATGAAATGGATTCATATGTGAAAGTGTACGGCACATATTCTGTAATGCTTTCCTGTAACTTTCTAGAACTGAACCCCAAGGTGGTTACTCTATTTTATCTACAGTGATAACACTATGGTTACTTAGAAATCTTCCATCTGATGACATTTTTTTTGAATTGTCAAGGCATTTGGGGATGTAACTATGGTAAGTAAACAACAGCAGGTTTTTTTTCCAAATGTCACATAAAAATTATGATAAAACCATGTCAAAGATCTGGGTGAACAGTAACACTTTGTATGGGTGTTACTGACTATAAAGAAATCCATAACATCCCAATGGCATGTACTCACCTATTTTATTTTATTTACATAAAACATCCCAGTTAGAAACAGTGGGGAAACCGTTGGCCATCTCTGTTGGACTAATACATCTGGAAGGGCAGCTGGATTTGTTACAGATCCATGTGTAAGCCCACTAAGTATTTAAGAGCTTTCCAGGTCTTTTCTCATCTTTGATCCTTCTTATGAAGTCATGCCTCAGATTTTTCAAAGGCTAGACTAAGTAAGTTAGAGTTGCATTGTTTATGCTTGTGCACATCCATATAAATATACAACTTTGACACTAGGGAGCATATTCTTCATCAGCCCCTTTTTTCTGCTTTTTATCCCCCTTCTTAGAAAGCCCAGATTCTGATTGCCACCTAGCTATTTTCTAATAGACGGTGATACCATCAGGGCTTTTTTTTCTTTTAGCAGGAACGCACAGGAACTCAGTTCTGACTGGCTTAGCATCAGGGGGTGTGGCCTAATATATAAAGGAGTTCCTGCTGGGCTTTTTCCACACAAAAAAGCCCTGGATATCATCCAGTGTCTGCTAGATCTCTGGGCACTCTTCTCTCCCCCGGGCTGGCTAAAACACAGATGCAAAACAAGCAACTCCCTAGAGTGCTAGAATTCCAGAAATGCCTGCCCTAGTGATGTAGAAAGGTCTTCTGCATGGTCTACACAATACATCTCACCACTGTCTTGGCTAGCGATGTAATGTCTGGCAAGAGTACTTTTCATGAGTGTTTGCCACTACAAATATTAATGTGCATTTCATGATTCAAATTTTTTTTCTTAAAGTTTGAATCACAGTGTGTTTACCGCACTCCCCTTTCAGAGCTCTGAGTAGGGTCGCCAGGTCTGTGTCAGAAAAAAATTGGAGATTTTAGGGGTGAATCCAGGAGATGGCAGGGTTTGGGGAGGGGAGGGGCCTCAGCATGGTACAATGCCAGAGTCCATCCTTCCAAGCAGCCATTTTCTCCAGGGGAGCTGATCTCTACCCAGCTGGAAATCAGTTGTAAAAACAGGAGATCTCCAGGTCCCTCCTGGAGGCTGGCAACCCAAGCTCTAAAGGTTACACATTGCATGAATGATTACCGACTATCTAAAGGAAGTTGTAGAGCCCATTATTTTGAAAGTGGGTCATAGACATGCAGATGTCTAGATAGTCTCCATTGTTTCAGATGGCTTGGAATCAGAATTATATGGCCAACTAATACTAAAAGTCTCTTTTTCACATGCATAATATAAATATTCTGTCACAAGAAAAAAAGATTACATGAAACCAGAATGGAATTCTTGAAGTGGGGAAGTCATTGGTCCAAGGTCATAATAACCAGGATTTTGAACCTGGGCTCCCCAGTCCTAGCCTGGCATTCTGACCTCAGCACCACACTGATGTTCTTTCACAAAGACTGATGCTATGATTGTATAATCTTTTAGCAGGGATAGGAGAATTGGAACATTATAATGACAGAAGCTTAGTTTTTCAACTAAAAAAGTGTAAAAGCCAGTTTGGTGTAGTGGTTAAGTGTGCAGATTCTTATCTGAGAGAACCAGGTTTGATTCCCCACTCCTCCACTTGCAGCTGCTGGAATGGCCTTGGGTTAGCCATAGCTCTCATAGGAGTTGTCCTTGAAAGGGCAGCTTCCGGGAGAGCTCTCTCAGCCCCACCCACCTCACAGGGTGTCTGTTGTTGGGGAAGAAGATAAAGGAAATTGTAAGCTGCTCTGAGACTCTGATTCAGAGAGAAGGGCAGGATATAAATCTGCAGTCTTCTTAAAAGACGCTACTCATCAGCATAATCATCCTTCCATTTCTCTGTATCTGAAGTGTGCATGCACATGAAAGCTCATACCTTGAATAAAATTTTATTGGTCTTAATGGTGCCACTGGACTCAAACTTTGTTCTGCTGCTACAGACCAACACGGCCGCCCACCTGGATCTATCAGCATATGTAACTCTTTCAGACATTCACCTGAAAGCCACATACTTTTCTTGAAATCCCTTTCCCTTTTATTGTCAAACATGTATGGAGTTTAACTGTAGTTACTCAGAGGGCAACAAACGGGTGAGAAGTTAAGGGTTGAATTGCGTAGATGGAACACTTGATGTGAATATAGGCTGTAATGAGGCTGCTCAAATCACACACTCAAGATCACTATCAAGGCCATCCTGTAAGTGGCAAGTGAAAGCCAAATCAAATGTGATGCTAAGAATTCTGTAAATGGAACTCCCAGTGTTTTTCAAATTCAATTATTAGCTGTTTGGGAACCCAATTCAGACTGGGATATAACATAAGGGGAAGGCAGCTTAAGCTTTCCTTCCCTCACCATTTTCCTGACCTGAAACAGCCAGGGGAGTTGCTGTTGCCCTGGTTTGGGAAATAATGAGTATTTGTCCTAGCAGGGCCATTAAAAGTTGTGAAAATATCACAGGAGAAGGCTTAACGCCTTTCATTTGCATAGGGTTGTCAGGCCTGGCCTGGTGACCAGTGGGAGAACGGGAGCTGGGGCATTGGCTAGTAACAGTGTGTCATCACTGGAAATGTCAGTCTTCTCTAGGAATCTCTGAAAACTCTTATGATTTTACCATAGGATTTCAGTGAATTCCGAGAAAGACATGATATTACTTCTGAGTTTTCCTGGAAATGACGTCACACCACCATGCAACCACCATTTTTAAAATATTTATTTATCTCTTGTCTAGCTGCCACTGGTCTGAACAATAGAAGGAAATGTCCTTGGAGGATGGCTGGTATCCCTACTCTTGTACCATGGCCTGAGTCCAAATTGAGTTCCCATGTGCCCAATTTTAAACAAATGATGGAAATGCTGTTCATGGAACTCTTAATGTCATGTTTGGTTTGGCCTTGAATGAAGATTTGAGACCCCTGATGCAAACTCTTTATCTTGCATGTTCTACGGCTGGGTCCTTCTGGTTGTGGAAGTGTGAAGTTCTTCCGAGCTGATGCTGTGAATACCTCTGCAAGGATGGCCCACCTCCACCTGCTTCTGAGATAGCCTGTCAGCTGATTTGGAGCTTCAAGAAAGTCTGTTTTTGCCGACTGGGCTGACATTTTCCAGCAGATGTTTCAACTGGAAACTTGAGTGACCTACATGCAGAGGAAGGGGCTGGCTACTCTCTTTGTCTGGTGTTTCTGGTGCCAAGGCTGGGCCATACTGTCACCAATGTAGCATGGCTTTCCTTCCCTCACCATTTTCCTGATCTGAAACAGCCCAGGGGAGTTGCTGTTGCCCTGTTTGGGAAATAATGAGTATTCATAAGAGAAACTTGAGTGACCCACATGCAGAGGAAGGGGCTGGCTACTCTCTTTGTCTGGTTTATCTGGCGCCAAGACTGGGCCATACTGTCACCAGTGTAGCATGGCGGGGTTTGTTTTCTGCTTTGTTTTTAGCTCTTTCCCAGCCACAGTGAGAAGATTTATAGAATGCAGCCTCTTCCTCACTCACGTTTCTTTAGAAAACCCGATGTGTCTCATGTCCCAAAGTAATTACAGAAACACTTCCTGGAATCATTTGCTGTGTATTTCATAATTTCATTGCGTACGAGGGTGAAGCCTACATGCAACAACAACAGAAGAAGTGTATTTGGCAGCTGTAAATGTGCCCTCCCAGAGAAAACCACCAACCCCTCCTCCTCAGCCACTTTGCCAAAATTGTAAAATTTCAGTTTACTGCAAGAAAATACTTGTATAACTCTCTCACACGCACAGAATACATGAACATCTTCGGAGTCCAGTTTGTTAGCTTTCTCTTGTTATATCTGCCTTTCCCATTACAATGGCAAATCATTGATGGAAACTTTCTACTTCATTAGCTTTCTCCTTCCTGAAAGCAAAATGCCAAACAAGACAGAGGTTTCCTTATCTCTGCCTAACAACCTGTCCCTTCTTCTCCACTGTGCTTGATAACTGTAAGGTTTAGGATCCATTCATGACCCATCTTCTGCTGCCTTAGTCCACGTCTGAGTCAAAATCAGAGAGGACAGAATAGGAAAACCAGGAACTGAAATACGGAAAGAATGTGGGAGCATCAGCATCAAACTTATAGTGGCTTCACTGTCATGGCATCCCTTCACAAAGCATCCTGGGTTTTGTAGTTTGGCACTGGTGCTGCGAGCATTCCCTAGGTGCCAGCTGACAGAACAACAGTTCCCAGGGTTATCCGGAAAGAGGAAATAATAATTCAAGCAGTTTGTGTGTAACATAGATACATCCCCATTACAGCAATTGTTTATGTGAATTGTTCCTAATAGCTAGAGACAATTCTTATATTACTGTTTCTGACCCACCAAAATTAATGCCTGTTATGTCTTGAAACATTAACTAAGGTACCGCATGACGAGCGCTACAGAGGAGACCAGGGGAAACCCACGGGTCTCCGGATGTAGCTCATCAGACGCCCCGCCCATTAAGATCTGTGGCGGGAAGTTTAACTGGCTAGGATTGGACTGGTCAGACTGGGGGGCAGTTCCGGGAAATGTATATAAGCGGGGCCCGGCCCGCGTGCTCTCTCTCTTGTAATGTACCACCGAATAAAGCATGTTGCCTTCAACCCATCTCGCAACTCAGTACATTACAATGCCTCTCCTGGCTGGCAATGGCCCAGAGCAATGCCCCTCCAGGAGTGATCCCACACACTTGGATGTCTTCTTTTTCAAACAATTGGCTTTTACGTGGTGCTTCTCTTCCAGTCTTCTTATCCACCTGTATTGAGCCAGCAGCTTCAGAGCACTTTTGTTGTGCAATTAACACAGCAGTTCTGCACATGCATTTGGAGGAAGACAGGTGTCATGTTTACAGAACAGCAGGATTGCTTTGAAAATGATACGACTACATTCTGCTGAAACGTATTTTCATCTTCCGAGGCATACTTTTGTCAAAGTGATTCACCTGAATGCCAGAGAACTGTTTATGTGGCTAGCCTTAATTTGCTGGAACAGAGAACATAAGAGGTTTCCTGCTGGATCAGACCAGCGGGCCATCCAATCCAGCATCTTGTTTCACAGAGGGGCCAGCCATTTGCTGTGGAGGGCCAACAAACAGGGCATAGAGACCAAGGTCTTCCCTTGATGTCATATCCTAGCACGTGTTCAGGCTCCATCTACACATTACAAAATCCTTGTGTTTGTTGGGGAACAGCATGAGGCCTTTGCATCACACATGCAATAGGAGGTTTGTGCCTCCCTGACTCAAGAGGCTTTGCATGCAGAACACCCAGGCTCAATCTCTGGTTAAAGGGTGTCCCTTAGAAAGTGTTAGAAAGCCCCTTACTCTGCCTGAAGCATTGGAGAGTAGACAAGACTGGGACAGACAGGCTAATGGTCTGCAAGGCAGCTGCATATATACACTCCCACACTTGGCTTGGCAGACCTCTGTCCACAACCTGTAGATTTCTGTATAAGTTCACATCTGACCTGAAGTGACAGGGCTTTTTTTTTTTTGTAGCAGGGATTCCTTTGCATATTAGGCCACACCTCCCTGATGTAGCCAATCCTCCAAGAGCTTACAGGGCTCTTAGCACAGGACCTACTGTAAGCTCTTGGAAGATTGGCTACATCAGGGGTGTGTGGCCTAGTATGCAAAGGAGTTCCTGCTACAAAAAAAGCACTTCCAGATAATGCTCTGAAACAGGGGTGTCAAACATAAGGCCTGGGGGAACGGAACCAGCCTGTCCAGGGCTCTTATGTGGCCCATGATCAACTAGTGCAAGGGAGGGAGTGCTGGGGGGAGTGGGCAGAGCAAATGCATTGTGGCTTCAGCACAGCAGAACAACCTCACCTGCAGCAATTAAGCATCTTGGGAGCATCTGCCCAGCACTGCACTGCTGCCTCTCCAGTCCACCTATGTGGGTTTTCCTCTGTGCCCGCTCCCCTCTCAGCCCATGGGGCCTTGCAGTGAGGATACACCAACTTGCAGTTTACCAGCTGCTGTCCTTTATACAGTTTCTATATCCAGTACCTGGCAGTACGCTTTATGGCACGAACAGCCTGGCCCAACAAAGTGACATTTATGTCAGATCTGGCCCTCCTAACAAATGAGTTTGACACCTCTGCTCTAGGAATTTCCCCAGCTCTCTATGGTACAAAGCACAGAGATTTTGAGGGAATCCTATAGTGTAACCTGAGAGTGCCATCGCTTCTAGATCAGACACCATTCCTTCTCCCCCCTTTCTGCCATTGTAAGCATCAGCATTGATCGGAATGTGAGCGTGGAGGCAGGAAATCACCCACTCAAAGCAGGCCTTCAGTAAGCCTATTGCATGGTAAAATTCCTTGCAGCCACAATATGCATATGAACACCCACAGCCACCACAACGGTAAATGATGAGACCTGCATAGATTATGTTGTAATGTTTTTTGTTTTGCATAATTTAGGGTGCTTCTGGTCATGGGAAAAGGACAAAGAGGTATGCAGGGTACTTCAGCTCCCCATCCCTGCTTGCCAATGGTGTCATTTACAATCTTTGCAGCTGCCAGATATTATCTGTAGAACTTGCAAATGTATGGATTTAATTATCCAGAGATTCTGGTTTTTTATCTGGGTTTGAAACATAATCTGCCTTGGTTGCTCAAGGCAGTGCTTCTCCATTTATTCTCCTGAATTCCTTGAGAGAATTTTATAGCAGGCACTAGGGTTGCCAATCCCCAGGTGAGAAAAAATACAACGTATCCGAGTAGAGTGCACTTGATTCTTTTAAGGAATTGTCATTTAAAGACACAGTACACCACAAATACAGAAAGTCCCAGTGCACAAAATTCTCTCATATAGTCCACAATCCAGTACTTGGAATGCACTCTTCCATAGTACTGGATTTTGGACTATATGAGAGAATTTTGTGCACTGGGACTTTCTGTATTCCTTAGTTTATGTATTTGTGGTGTACTGTGTCTTTAAATGACAATTCCTTAAAAGAATCAAGTGTGTGCTACTTGGATACGTTGTATTTTTTGCCAAATATTCACCAGGTATTCTCTGTATTTACCAATCCCCAGGTGGGGGCAGGAGATCCCCTGGTTTGGAGGCCCTCCCCCCCACTTTAGGGTCATCAGAAAGTGGGGGCGGGGGGAGGGAAATGCCTGCTGGGCACTCCATTATACTCTATGGAGATCAATTACCAGAGGGTATAATGGAAAATTGACCTGTGGATACCTGCAGCTCCAGGGGGGCTGTTTTTGAGGTAGAAACGCCACATGAGGAGGTGCAATAAGTCAAAATTGCTGCCTTCTTTTTCTGTCAGCTCTTCTCCATTCCCAGAAGCGGCAGGAGGAAGTAATTAACATCCTCTTACCACTCGGCCTTGCAGCCTACCAGCTCTTTCGGAAATCCTGTGACCCTGGGAATAACCTTTTCACAGGGCAGGAAATAGCCATTGGAGGAAAGGGAAAACTAGGGAGATCGTCAACACTTTCTGGATTGCAGGATTCAGTTTATAACCAAGTACTTCACTAGAACATATCGGTTGCAGTCACACTCACCATTAAATACATCTGCAACGTGCCTGTATTATAATCCGCACAACCAATTTTCTGATCAGACAACAGCCAGGCTCCCGTTCTATCCCATGTGGGTCCCGTCGCTGGTTGATTAGAGTGCTCTACCGGACCTCGTTTAATGAGATGTCAATCTGCATTAGCGTAGGCGCAGTGATGCCCGCTATCTGCAGCACGTCGCTTTTAAATGGGTCACTAACAGTTTTGCTAGTCCGTTGGCACTACTTTTCCAGCACGAGCACTACGCGTACAGAAAAAAACCCAGGAATTCAAATCAGTTCACATCTACTTTCAAAAGTGAGTTTTGTTTCTGGACACAGGGGCAGGTAAACGATTTATCGAGCCAACATTCGCTCGCTCATTCACTGGCGCAGTGATATCACTTTGGGAGGGAAGCGGCGGTGCGCTTCCGATGAGTTGCCAACGATGGAGCGTTCAAACAGAGAAATTCCACTCAGGAACCGTCAGAAGAATTTTGTTCCGGATTTAAAGCAGTATCAAATTAGTCCACGCCCCAGTCGTCTCAACGCGGAACTCGAACGAGCTAACCACCATTCGCAGATGCTGACGTTTGGACAACTGCTTAAAATCTGACATGCTTCTGGACTCCACTCATGCCCATAATGGGATTTTCTGAACGTCTGACCTCACCCCCAATCTTTTAAATGTGTTACACTTAAGCTTCCTGTTGCAGCTAGGAGGCATATTTTCTTTTCCACGTGGAAGAAAGGAAGATCCTTGAAATAAGGAATAGGTGGCAAGCCTCATGTAAGAGGAGAATTAGTGGCTGCTCTCTGGCAGATAGCTTTCTTTTTATTATAACCGTTGTTTTAATTTGTTGTAACCTGTCCAGAGGATTTGTTTTATGGAAAGGATTTTAATAATAAATAAATCCTCACAAACTTGTATCTTCTTTCAAAATGAAGACTAGGGTTGCCACCCTGCCAGGGCCAGTAGACGTTCCCACCCCCATGGGCTGTAAGTCCTGCAAGGCTTCTTCGCTCCAGTCAGAGCAAAAGGGGAGTGGGAAAGGAGTTTAAAAATCTCAGGTGAGTGAATTTCTAGAGCAACATGATGTCAGATACAAACTAGAGGTGACCTCGCAATTTTGTGTGTCATTGCTTGACATCATTCTTGGGTTTGCCAATCCCCAGTTGGGGCAGGGGATCCCCTGGTTTGGAGGCCCTCCCCCCACTTCAGGATTATCAGAAAGGGGGGAGCGATGTCCCCTGAGCACTCAGTATACCCTATGAAGACCGGTCTCCATAGGGTATTATAGTATAGTGGGTTCCAAGCAATGAAGAGGGGAGGTGGGCAGTGAACATAGCTCTTTTATTTGTACAGCATAATATAGGGCTGAACTCAAAAGACTGAAAACTGGGCCAACAGGGCCAACTATATATACACTTAAGCTTCCCGCGCTAGCATGCTATTGGACCATTCAAACCAGCAGGGGGCCCGTGATTGGAGTAGGACAGCAAGTATTTGAATCCTGCTGCCCATTGTCCCCGAGTCCCCAAGCTCAGCCTTCCAGGCTACAATAAGTCAGGCAAGAACTCCATATATTGAACACACTTCAGATCACATATATAATAGGTATAATGGAGAATTGATCTGTGGTTATCTGGGGTTCGGGGGAGGGGCTCTTTTTTGCAGTAGAAGCATCTGGTGCCTCTCCTCAAAACTCTCCCCAAGTTTCAAAAAGATTGGACCAGGGGGTCCAATTCTATGAACTCCAAAAGAAGGTGCCCCCATCCCCCAGTATTTCCAATTGAGGGAAGGTATTTAAAAGGCATGTGGTCCCTTTAAATGTGATGGCCAGAACTCCCTTTGGAGTTCAAACATGCTTGTCACAACCTTAGTCCTAGCTCCACCCCCAAGGTCCCCAGATATTTCATGAGTTGGACCTGCAACCCTAGTCATTCCCCACCTACAAAGGGCCACCACTGGTTGCCAACACTGAGCTGGCAACAATAAGAAAACACAGATTTTGGGGAAGAAGAATTCCACAGAGTGTGGTTTTCTGGGCTTCAGTAGGACCCTGATAGACTCAACACCATGGTTGTGACTCACTTGTTCATCATGACGATTGGACAAGATACTCTACCGAAAAGCAATATTGGCTCTGAGTCTCCAACAAGTACAGCAGTGTTTAGGTTTTAATGAATGACAATGAGGAAGGAACAATAAGGCTCTTGGCAGAATGGAGTGTTCCTTGCGGTGTATATAATTTAGAAGCACGATTTCTAAGTTGCACACGGAGTGCTCTGGTAATAACGGCTAACAACAGCCTCTCTGTCCTAGTTGTCAACAAAAAAAACAGGAGCTCTGTTCTGATGTCACCACCCTCCTCCTCCTCCTCCACCATGAGGCTTCATCGGAGCCTCAAAAGCATCCCTTTGTGCCTCTTCTGGGAATGAAATGCAAATAACAGGAATCAAAATAGCAGGGACACATCAGTCACACACTAGAGACATGAAATTTGCCATCCTGGGCCCATCCTGATCTCAGCTACCTTGTGCCAACTGCCTCCCCTATAATTCAGACTTTTGTATAGAATGTCAAGAGTGAAAAATGGATCTTTTTGTGTGTGGTATGGTTCTCTCTTTCCACTTACAAGGCACCATTGTAAGTCATGCTGGTCTCTCATAAAGGCCTTTCCTTCTTTAAGTTTTGGCGCGACCTAGTCCATGATGCAGACTTAAGGGAGAGTAAGCTGTTCCAGGCACCTGGAATTTAAAGAGACCACCCTCCTTTTAAACACCTTCCTTTCATTGGAAATAATGGAGAATGGGGGCATCTTATTTTGGTTCAATCTTTTTGAAACTTGAGTGGTTTTTTGAGAAGGGGCATCAGATTCTATGCTGAAAATTTAATGCCTCTACCTCAAAAAATAGCCACCTCAGAAAGCCCCAAGGTTAAAGCCAACACTTCCTGCCATTTTCCAGAGCTGCAATGCACTGATATGACAAAAGAGATGGACTTCGCTTGAACGCACTCCTGGCACTTCATACCAAAAAGGTGGCAAGCAGCTTTTAAACTAATCCCAGGGAGAAAGATAACAGGAGCCAGGGAGCCTCTAGTTTGAGATAAGCCAGTCCAAAGGGAGGGTAGTGTAAACACTCAGGGTAATGCTGACAGGAGGATAGTGAGGGTAGGATGGTGTAGGAGAGCCGTGTGTGGAGACAAAGGGGGCAAAGGATGTGAGGTTTACTGGAGAAGGAAACGCATTATAGATGCCTATATGCCAGTGCTAGAAGCTTCCAAGCCAAGATGGAGTGCTTGGTACTAAATGACACTATAGGGCTGCCAGGTCCTCTTGTCGCTCAAGGGGAGGGGCGGGTTGTGGGATGTTCCAGGGGTGGGCAGGGACATCATGCAATGTTGTGCAATGCACTGATATTACTCAGAAGTGATGTCATTACATCAGCCTCACGGAGGGAGGGCAATGCTCTGGTTTTGGAGTGAAAATCTACAGTAAATTCACCCTCAAACCATAGAGTTTTGCCCAAAAACTAGAGTGTCCCTTTGCAACATCCCCAATGTGATGATGTGACGACATGCTAGAGGCACAAGATCTCTGGTCTGTAGTAAGGAGAAGCCCCTGAAACCAGAGGATCCCCAACTCAGAGCTGGAGACTGGTAACCCTATATAGTACGTATTTCAGAAACATAGTGGGGGAAGTCAAGATGGCTTTAAGAATGAATAAGACAGATTCATGGAGGATAGATCTATCAGTGGCTTCTAGCCATGGTGACTAAAGGGAACCTCCACATTCAGAGGCAATAAACCTCTAAATAATCGTGCCAAGAGACAACTTCAGGGGATGGCCTCAGTCTTTGTGCCCTCTTGTTGGACCTCCAGAATAACTGGTTAACCAGTGCTTGAGACAGATGTTAGACTAGCTGGACCACTGGTCTGATCCAGCAAGGTTTTTCTTATGTTCTTATTATAGGTCTGACTGTATGGGGGAATCATTTGTCGAATGGGCTAGTATCCAGAGGACAGTGACTCTCCCTCAAGATTATAGAGCTTGGCCATTCCTATACTTCACTGCATATCTTGGCTCAACTGCATAAACCATCTAGAGCTTTTCACACTGTGAATCCCTTTTTGCAGCCCAACCAAATAAAACCATTTAACTGTCTCAGCACCCCTCTAGTGCATTTGTAACCAGAAGTTATTGGAGTCCACAAAGAAGCCATGAGGTGAACTGGAACAAGCTCATGTACATATGCATTATGAAGTCTTCATTTCCCTAGAGTTATTGTTTCTCCTTTTTGCTTAGCAACCTGATGAGTGTTCATGATGCTCATGAATGCCTTCATTATATGTTGCTTACCTGTTTTTTATTATTATTAATTATTATTATTATTCATTTATTTATATTCCACCCGTTCCCCCATTGGGGACTCAGAGCGGAGTACATAAAATAAAATAGAATCACAATAAAATCATAATAAAACTAATTACAACATTCATCAGGTGCAGCAAAATAGTTCAGCAAGATGGCAAGGTGGAATAGCACAAATAGTACCACAATATAGCAATATTTATTGACTGCCAGGCTCAGAGGGATGGAACAGGTGAAGATCAGAGCTCAGTCTCAGGTATGGTGGGGATGATCTCTCTGGAGTTCAGCCTAGGAGGCAGATGGATAATCTCAAACTCATGTATTTTGGTTTTGCCATCACAGCATGTATCCAACCACCTGTGCATTAAAAGGCATCCAAAGTTTCCCTACATTTTTCTTCATTCTTCGCAGCCTCTTGCAACTCTCAGAAAGGTCTTTCCTGGGGTCCCAGAATTCATGCAGAGGAAAAACCATGCTGGCCTTGCACAAGGAAATTAGATTTCACCCTTTCCTTCATAGAATTGTATTTGCAAAAGAGGAAAGAGAAGTACCGTAATTGCACCCCTTGTCCTTCTTCATGCCATCCCCCCAGCCTATATGGCTATTCCTCTGCATGGGTCTTGCTGCCTCGGGAATGATCTTTCTGGGAATCCAAAGGGGCTGGAGAAGTATAGGGAAAGTCTTTGTTCTGCGCATGGGGTGGTTGGATCCATGCCACTTTCTTTCTTTTTCTTTTTTTGTGGGGAGAGAGGGGGTGAGGAAGCATGTGTCTTTTGACAGATTCCTTTCTGCAGCACACCTGCTCTTGCCTTGTGGCACACTGTGGTCTGGATTATGTATCTGTAAATATCTACGTATTTTGAGAGAGGCAGGCCTTCATTGCTTTATGTAGCGAAAAGGTGCTGTTGTTCATTGTGACATGATCTCTGAAGTACACTGGCCATCATTACCACATGCATAGTTACAGTCATCTTTCTGGGGAGAGCCAGTTTGGTGTAGTGATTAAGTGTGCAGACTCTTATCTGGGAGAACTGGGTTTGATTCCCCACTCCTCCACTTGCACCGTCTGGAATGGCCTTAGGTCACCAATACCCCTGGCAGAGGTTGTCCTTGAAAGGGCAGCTGCTGTGAGAGTCCTCTCAGCCCCACCTGCCCCACAGGGTGTCTGTTGTGGGGGAGGAAGATAAAGGAGATTGTGAGTCGCTCTGAGACTCTGAAATTCGGAGTGGAGGGCCGGATATAAATCCAATATCATCATCATCATCATCATCATCATCATCTTCTTCTTCTTCTTCTTCTTCTTCTTCTTCTTCTTCTTCTTCTTCTTCTTCTTCTGGAATCCTCCCTAATCAAAGGGCTAGACTCAGAAGCAATTGTTTCTGTGGAAGTAGGGAGAAAGTGTGAACTCACCAAACAAAAGTGGCAAAATAAAGCACAGGCAGCAAGGAAAGTCTGGGGCCTGAAGACTCTTTAGTTCCTCATCTGCTTTCCATGTATACTCAGTCTCTAAAGCACTTGATCCCGGTGCTCAAAAGTGCCTCAGAGATGTCACTGTAACACATACATTTTCATAATTTATCTGCCATTGCTGCTAACTTGCATAATGCACCTGCTGAAACGCCTGAGGCAATTTAGTAGCCAAAAAAATTCCTTTTCTTATAAAATCAAATGCAAACTTAAAGCAGGATCAACTAACAAACTCCCTGACCCATGCATGCTAGTTGGAACTAATTTCTACAAGCAATGAACAGTGACAGGGCTTAGTGGGGTTCACTAGAGTTGCCTTGGTTGAAAGGGTATATTTGTATAACCAATCCAAAAGTTCTATCAGTTTTATTTACTTTCCTAAGCTGCCTCTCCCTCCCATAGTTGGGAAACATGAACACATATGCACTCCCACATGTACAATGCAACATGCAACATAGATGGATGTGTGGATGATTGGTACATTTGTTTACATCACAAGCCACATTACACGTATGCTGAAAATGTGTGTGCATTCCATATGCATAGACACAGCCACAGGAAACATCACCAATGGGCAGTTCCACAGATATAGTGTTTAGTCTTCTATGCTGCTTTGTTGTTGTACTTCAGCCTGCAGCCTAGATCCCTTCAAGGAAGGAAGGAGAAGAAGAAGAAAATATTGGATTTATATCCCTCCCTCCACTCTGAATCTCAGAGTCTCAGAGTGGCTCACAATCTCCTTTATCTTCCTCCTCCACAACAGACACCCTGTGAGGTGGGTGGGGCTGAGAGAACTCTTACAGAAGCTGCCCTTTCAAGGACAACTCTTGTGAGAGCTATGGCTGGCCCAAGGCCATTCCAGCAGCTGCAAGTGGAGGAGTGGGGAATCAAACCTGGTTTCCCCAGATAAGTCCGCAGACTTAACCACCACACCAAACTGAATCTCTCAGGTAGCGATCAGTTGCCTCATGCCTTTGTAACCTCAAGGGTCAACTACTGCAGTGTATTTTGCATGGGTCTGCGCTTGGAAAGGATCCAGGTACTTCAAGAGGCATACATTATGGTGGGCAGTTTCTTAACAGGGTTGAGAAGAAGCCAACCTTCAGCATAAAGCATTTGAGTCCATCTCAGAATCCCTTTGGATTTTGGTCACTCGAACACTCACACAGCCTGTCACTAATAGACATTCAGAAAGTAGGACCTTCGTCATTGCCCTGAACTGCAAAGTGGGCGGTTTGCAGCAATTACGAAAGCAGGAAAACCAGGCTACCCACAGAGAAAGGTAGCGGTCTCCACATACTTAGGGGACTCTCCCACTAGGCAGGAAAATATGACCATGTCAGGGGAGGGACGGTGGCTCAGTGGTAGAGCATCTGCTTGGGAAGCAGAAGGTCCCAGGTTCAATCCCTGGCATCTCCAAAAAAGGGTCTAGGCAAATAGGTGTGAAAAACCTCAGCTTGAGACCCTGGAGAGCCGCTGCCAGTCTGAGAAGACCATACTGACTTTGATGGACCAAGTGTCTGATTCAGTATAAGGCAGCTTCATGTGTTAACTAATAGAAAGAGAACACCTTACAACCCGTGTTTCCTCTAAGCGGAGTTAGTGGGAGCTAGCTCACAGGTTTTTAGTCTCTGGCTCACACCTTTTTGTCTTAGGGCGTTTTTGCACTGACCTTAATTGGCAGCGACGTCCCTCTTCACCGCGCAGGATCTGCGGGGATTTCGCACCAATTGCTGCAGAGCACCCGGAAGAGCCGCAAAGTCCCGCAGCTTTTGCGGCGCAAATGTAAACCGCCAAAAACCAGTTTACATATGCGCCGCAAAAGCCGCGGGACTTTGCGGCTCTTCCGGGTGCTCCGCAGCAATTGGTGCGAAATCCGCGCAGATCCTGCGCGGTGAAGAGGGACGTCGCTGCCGATTAAGGTCAGTGCGAAAACGCCCTTAGCTCAGGAAAAATAGCCACAGAGCAAACTCATTTATGCAGCAGCTCACAACTTTAATAGCAGGAGCTCACAAAGTAGAATCTTTGCTCACGAGACTCCACAGCTTAAAAGAAGTATGACTTGTTTGAGGACCAAACCTGCTCCAGGACCAGGATGCATGGAATACTGAAAGAAGCTAGACATCTGTTTAAAGGAGGGGGGAGGGAAGCAGAGAGCAATGAGGAATTTGGCTTGCTCAAGTCATGGATCTTACTGAATCTTGGAGGGAGGGTGTAGTTGGAATAGAATTCCCAATTCCCACCCCCCCAAGATTACCCCTCCAGCTTGATAAATAGTATATTGGCATATATGAAAATATTAAAGAGGAACATCATTAGCTGCCCTGAGCCTGCTTCGGTGGTGAGGGCAGGATACAAAGCAAATAAACTAAACTAAATTATATATTTTGGAACTGCTAGAAATTATTTAGATGAGCCCGTGGTGCAGAGTGGTAAGCTACAGTACTGCAGTCCAAGTTCTGCTCACAACCAGAGGTCGATCCTGGCAGAAGCTGGGTTCAGGTAGCTGGCTCAAGGTAGACTCAGCCTTCCATCCTTCTGAGGTTGGTAAAATGAATACCCAGCTTGCTGGGGGGAAAGTGTAGATGACTGGGGAAGGCAATGGCAAACTACCCCATAAAAAAGACTGCCTTGAAAGCATTGTAATGCAACATCACCCCAGAGTCGGAAACAACTGGTGCTTGCACAAGGGACTACCTTTACCTTTACTTTAGAAATTATTTGATGACAAATACTGGAGATGCAAGAATTGCTACCATGGAAGAGTAGGAAAACAACTTATAGTTCTAATCGCCAAGTTAGCATAATGATAAAAGATGGCAGGATCCAATGTGATCGCTTTATTGAAAGCCTACTATCATGTAACAGGCTGGATCTACACTAAGCTTTCCATCAGTAGACCAGAACTTTCTTGTCTTCCCCCTCCTGCTGATCTCCACAAAATATTACTCCTGGTGGAGAAGGCATGCTGAAGAATGACTTGAAAGATATCTGCAGTGGGAAGGGGAAAATCTCCCCTTTAGTCTGGATCCAACACATTAAATATTTTGAAAAAAAAACCCCACCATGGACATCATTGGAATTTAATCATATATTTGTTTGTATTACAGTATTGGCTTAACCTGTTCTCAATAACCTCAGCATAGTTCTTAGTTAACAGATAAGGCTGCAACATGTAATCAATTGATTGGTTAATCGATTCTAAATCCTTTTGACTGACTTAAAAAAATACAATTTGATTAATCACATAGGCAGCTGTTTTTAAAATGTCAATTGTAATTAAAAGTACTTAGAAAACATGCAATCAGCAGATGTTGTCTTTAGGAAGTCATTTCCTCTTGCATGTCAGATACAGAAAAGGTTGTTATGCAACACACACACATCATCTAAAATCAAGAAAACTCTCTGTCTTACTCTTCAGAAGTATTCATCTGCAAAACCAGGCAGATTTTCAGTGCTGCCCAGACCAAAGCTGCACTTTTCTAAGGCCATCAATATAGACTTAGAAGGACATAGCTCTGCTTAGGATGGTTTATGAATTGGCTAAAAACAATCAACTCAGATTTTATTAACCTGGTGACATCCTTTGCAGAAGCAGTCCCATGTAACGCATGTTATCCACTCTGGATGTCTGGAGCTAGATTTCCACTGAACATATAGGAACATGAAAGTTCAAGAGTGGCCAGTAGTTGTTCCGGTCCATAGGTGTTGTGTATGTGCATTGTTGTTTTTTTAAATAAGGGGTTCACAGTGATCTCTTTATGGCCATAATAAAATATCCCTCTCAAAATAACCACTTGGATCTTGCATTAGGCCAGCCCCTTCAAGCAGGTTTTATCAACCAGGTAAGCATGGGTTGGACACCCAAGCAAGTCTGTTCACTTCTTCAATAATCCTGACCAGTTCCGCCACCTACAGAGACAGAGAAAAAGCTGAGAGGTATGAAAAGCAGAAGCCTTGGTCCCTTGCATCACTAAATCCAGGGCTTTTTTTGTAGGAAACCCTCCCACCAGGAACTCATTTGCATATTAGGCCACACCTCCTGACACCAAGCCAGTCGGAACTGTGTTCCTGCTCAAAAAAAGCCCTGACTAAATCTGTAATTGAATGTAAATGGGACCTAATATGGATTTTAACTCATAGCTAACAAGTTCCATCTGCCCTAGAAAGGAGACCATTAAGTGTTATAATGATGTTATAAACTTCAAAAAGGGGTGGGGCTTTCTCACCAAACGGAGTACATTCTCCAGCTCCCTGCTGGCTACAGCAGATGGGAAAATGCAGTTTTTGGACACAACTGAAGCATTCAAGATGCTGAGAAATATTTTTGCTTAAGAGAGCACATGAGCATCTCATTTCAGGAATGTTTAGTATCTGGTCTGAATTACTGTAACGATTTGCAGTGCGTCACAGTTCCCTTGGTCTGATGTTCTTAGGAACTCCGTGGATCAGACCAGTTGTCTGTCTCATTCAGCATCATGTTTCCTATGGTAGCCAACCAGGTGTCCATGGGAAGCCTGCTACTGAAGCACTGAGCTCCACCTTCTTCTCCTTCAGCAGCTTGGTTGAGAGGACCACTGCCTCTGAATGCAAAGATTTTATTTAAGCATCATGCTTAATAGCCACTGACAGTGCAATCCTAAACTGAGTTGGTGGTGCAAAGTGCCATCAAGTCACAGACAATTTATGGCAACCCCATAGGTTTTTTGAAGGCAAGAGATGTTCAGCGGTGGTTTGCCATTGCCTGCCTTCATATCACAACACTGGTATTTGCATCCAAATACTGGTCAGGGTCAACCTAGCTTAGTTTCTGAGATCTGATGAGATCAGGCTACCCTGGACTATCCAGGTCAAGGCAAACTTAGTCAGTTTCTGATTCCACAAAAGTCACTGTGTTTAGAATGGCACTGTGAGAGACCTCCATGAATTTGCATAATTCCTTTCTTAAAACCATCTGACCTAGTGGCCATCACTCTGTCCTGTGGCAGCAAAACCCACAGATAGATTATGTTTTGTGTCAAGAAGTATTTTTGTCTGTTTTTGAATCTATAGCCCAGCAACTTCATTGGGTGCCTCTCAGTTCTAGAAGTTTGGAAGGAAGAGAATCTCTTCTCACTTTCTCCACACACATCATGAATAATTTTACAAATGCCTTGTCATACCCCCTCTTTTTGTTTATTTTTGTGGTTTTATTAGTATCTTTGTTATAAACCATTAACAAAACATGTACAAAATAATAGGAACAATTAATGCCCATCCCAGAATCCTGTTTGATAAATTGGCTCAGAAATTGACACATTGCCTTGCTGTGATTAAAAGTGCTATTTATGTAAAGCTTCCATTCAGTCAGAGATTAATCTGAGCCAGAGTTCAAATCTGGAGCGTGTGAAATTATTTTTAAAAGTGCCTCAATGCTTGTCTAAGGTGTCTTTCCTCCTCACCACTAAGTAATCATATATAACATCTGGAATTAGGAGTAGGGGCCTCATTTCTGGAAACATAACATCCCAGAAGGCTTGAACGTATAATGATACCACCTTGTCCCAAATCCCTTCATTGGTCCATCTAGCTTAGTATTGTGTACATGCAGGGCTTTATTTCTAGAAAGAGCCCAGCAGGAACTCATTTGCATATTAGTCCACACCCTCTGATATCACCATTGTTTCACACAGGGCTTTTTAAAAAGAAAAGGCCCAGTAGGAACTTATTTGCATATAAGGCCATACCCTCGATATCAAGCCAACCAGAACGGCGTTCCTGTGAGTTCCTGCTTTAAAAAAAAAAAAAAAAAGCCCTGTGTACATGGATTGTCAGTACCTCTCCAGGGTCTTCGGGCGGGGGGGGGGGGGGTTAAGGTCTTTTGTACTACCTGAGATCTTCCTTAGCCAGATGCCAGAAATTGAATTTTGGACCTTCTAAGCCTGTGTTAGAGGCTGGCGAGAGCCAGTTTGGTGTAGTGGTTAAGTGTGCGGACTCTTATCTGCGAGAACTCGATTTGATTCCCCACTCCTCCACTTACACCTGCTGGAATGGCCTTGGGTCAGCCATAGCTCTGGCAGAGGTTGTCCTTGAAAGGGCAGCTGCTGTGAGAGTCCTCTCAGCCCCACCCACCTCACAGGGTGTCTGTTGTGTGGGGAGAAGATATAGGAGATTGTGAACAGCTCTGAGTCTCTGATTCAGAGAGAAGGGTGGGGTATAAATCTGCAGTCTTCTTCTTCTAGATCACAACAGTCCCAGCATCTTTCAGGTGTGCAAACTGACCACTGTAATCAAGGACATTCATGCAGTGCACCAATAGCCCCTCCTGTGAGATGGTCTAGAAACAAGGCCACCCACCTAAGAAAGGAAAGGCAATTGAAAAGATGGAGAGGTGGGTGGAAAGCTTTCTATTTAAGTGTTTATTTGTTTCAACTGTTTCGCTGAACTGCATTCATATTGGCCCTGGATCCACACTGCTGGCTGCTCTGGGAAATCTATTAGCATTTAGAACATAGGAGAAGAATTCTATTATCCATAACAATTTCCAAAGCATATAAGACATGATTCTAGAAAGCAAGGGCTGGGGAAGATAGCGTTCTTCACACCTCAGGTAGTAGGAAAGACCATTCTCTTCCTGTGGTTTGGCAATTAAAACGGTTCACAAAATTGAGTTTTAGGGTGCCTTAGCCCAAACTGAGTCGTGATGAAAGTGTTGGTCCTGGAATCTTCTCAATAGTCCCATCTGGCCTTTATGTGGGAGATTTACTCTTGAGCTTTAGCAAGTTTTCATAAGCTTTGGGTCCAGCCATAGTCCCACTATTTATCTTATTTACGGTAGACAGAGATGTTGTAAATGCTGAGAAAAACCAACCAACAGCCACTGGGCAAGTCCACAAGATGGTTATTAAAAGAAGAGCAGTGCTGCGATATAACCCACAGAGAACTTCTCTGAACATCTGATATATGCATATCTTTGTCTGAATAGAAATGCAGAGGCATGCTTCACTCTTATTCTCCATTCCTCGCCCCCCCCCCATGAATTTGCCTGTGAATCACATGCAGAGACACAAAAGGCACCCTCCTCCAAAGGCAGTTCCATGTATGCATCAAGAATGATTGCCAGCTGGTCCACAGTGGCAGAAGCTCCTGCTGGAACCTGGGGGCTGGCAATCCTACTCAGAGGGGCTTACAATCACCTTCCCTTCCTTACCCTTCAACAGACACCCTGTGAGGTAGATGGGGCTGAGAGAGCTTTGAAAGAACTGTGACTGGCTTCGTGTGGAAGAGAAGTGGGAAATCAAACCCCATTCTCCAGATTAGAGTCCACTGCTCTTAACTGAACTGGAGGATACATTTGACTCATGAGGCTTTCATTGGTGCAGTAGAGTGGTTAGGGTGTTGAAGTAGAACTGACAAGACCTAAGTTCAAAATTCCCACATGCCCAAAAAGTTACTGAGTGGCCATGGACTTATCATTCTCTCTCATCCTGGCCTATCCCACAGGATTGCTGTGCAGATAACATGTAGGAGGGAAGAACCATCTATGCCACCCTGAGATCCTTAGAAGAAGGGAGGGATAAAACTAATGGGAAATGACCTCACCCTTGATTGCTGTAAGTCCAGGTATTGCTGTCTTTAAGTATTACAAATGAGTAGCCATGCTAGTCTATAGCAGCAGAATAAAACAGGAATCCAGTGGCATTTTAGAGATGAACAACATTTATTCCAACACAACCTATTGTACAGAGTTCCATTCATCAGTTACACAGGAGTGTGTATTCATAAGAGGGATGTGTGTTGCTATTTGCAGCCAGGCTTTAATAGAAATCATTGACTTTTCCATCCTGTTGTTTCCTAAATTGCTAATGGACTCCTGTTTTATCTTTATGGAAGATAGGTGCGCCTTGACCTAGATAGCCCAAGCTAGCCCAATCTTGTCAGATCTCAGAAGCTAAGCAAGGTTAGTTCTGGTTAGCATCTGGATGGAAGATCTCCAAGGGTCATGCAGAGGCAGACAGTGGCAAACCATCCGTGAACATCTCTGGCCTTGAAAACCCTACAAGGTCCCTGTAAGTCAGCTGTGACTTGATGGCACTTTCCACCACACTATATACAATATAGGTACAGGAGGAGAAAAACAGAACAATCACTTAATATTGCAGATATGCACTTATGGACCCCACTGTGTTGTTTGAAAAGCAGGCTGGCGGGGTGACCAGGGAGCCTTGGCATCTGATTAGCCAGCTTTCTTGTTACCTAGATCCAGCTGTTCCGGCCATGCTGATCCATGCTTCTGTAACCTCATCACCAAAATGTGCTCTATGTGGGGCTACCCTTGAAGACAACCCAGAAACTACAACTGGTCCAGAATGTGGCAGTCTGACTGCTGTCAGGGGCTAGGTGCTGGGACAGTGCATTGCCCATTTTGAAACAGCTGCATAGGCTGCCCATCTGTTTCTGACTTCAATTCAAGGTGCTGGTTCTGAAGGCTTGAACATATGCCCTTCACACAGCTTGGGACCCATATATCTGAAGGACTGTCTTGTTCCCTGTGCACAAACTACAATAATCAGATAACCATCTGTTGGCTATCTCATTACCTATGGAACCAGCATGATGTAGTGCAAAGGTGTCAAATGTCCATCCCACAGGCCAGAAGTGGCCTGCCCAGAGCTTTAATCAGGCCCATGGGGCTCTTTTCTCCACTTCCCCCTCCTGTTCTCACCCTTTGAAGCTCCAAGGCTGCTGACCTTCCCAGCTCCTTCTTCCTTGTCTTTGCAGGCTAAAGCAGGAAGCAATTCTGGACTTGCAAAGCTGCAAAAAATGTGCAGAATGGACTTTCCATTAAGGTTTTTGTGCCCAGATAGACTACTTTGAGAGTAGTAGACCTTAATGGAAAATCCATGTTGTTTTTTCCTTGCAGCTTTGTCTGTGCTGCAATGTACTTTAATGGAGTGGAGCTCAGTTTCACTTTTCAGCATTTTATATGGCCAGTTAAAAGCTGTTCCTTGTGGGAGTTGTGTGATCTTGCAGATAAAGGGTTGATTCTCTGAGCCAGCATGTCTCTGCTGAATGGACCTTAGAACTGGTGCCTAGTGCAGGGGTGTCAAACTCATTTGTTACGAGGGCCAGATTTGACACAAATGGGACTTTGTGGGGCTGAGCCATACATGTCATAAAATGTAATGCCAGGTAGCAGGGATATAAACTTTATGAAGGATATAGATAAACACAATTAAATATATTATTTTAAACTTAAAATACAGGTTTGCTTAAAACTCTTGTGATATTTTGTTAAAAATTGAAAGTGAGGGAATAGTAGGATTTGGCAATGCAATTTTTAAAATAAAACATGAAGAAAAAGCACAAGGATCACAACAAAAACTAAAAATATAAAATTATCCGAACTGAGGAAACATGAAATGGCTGGGCATTGCAAGCTTCTCCCCCCTCTGGGTCTACTTAGATTGACAGTAGCTCTGCAGTGTAATATGACTGTGAGTTCCCAGATTAGAGAACTCACTAGGCACCAGTTCTCAGGTCCATTCAGCATACACATGTTGGTTCAAATCATCAACCCTTTATTTGCAAGCAGCTTTAACTAGCCATAAATGCTGCAAAAAGTGAAACAGCCTTACCTCCACTCAATTGAAATATATTGCAGCACAAAGTTGCAAGGAACACAGACTGGATTTTCCATTAAAGTCTCTGGGTTCAGAGACCTTAATGGAAAACCCATTCCATGTTTTCCTTGCAGCTTTGCAAGCACAGAAGCCAGCAAAGAAAAGGCAGAAGGAGCTGGTAACTTCATTGACAGTCTCCAAGCTCAAAGGTGAGGACAGGAGGGAAAGGAAGAGGAATAAAATTGCATGGGCTTGATTGAAGCCCTGGGCAGGCTGGGTGTGGCCTGCAGGATGAGAGTTTAACAGCCCTGCTCTAGACAGCTGCTGTCAGTCTAAATAGACTAGATTGAGTTTGATAGACCAGTGGTCTGATTTTGTATAAGGCAGCTTCATGTCTCCACAGTGCTACAGTGAATTCTGAATTATGTTCAGGATCCCTTGCCTGGCATTTTCTGTGTATGCAGCTTGGGCAGGATTAAACTGTCTTGCCCCCCACACTATTTTTACAGGTTCCCTAAACTCTGAGAAAGATAATGTTATTTAAACTTCTGATATGCAAAGTGCTCACACCTACTGCTATTCTGAAAGCAATGCATGATGGCCCTTACTGAAAAACATCTTTATGGTGGGAAACAAGACAAGCTAGTTTTTGATCATCCTTTAAAGTGACCTTTAAGCAGAGACGAAGAAGCAAACATTCTTTCTCCCAGAAGGTGGAACTTTCTGAAACCTGCAATTGGATGATAGTAGAAACTGTGCTTGAACCCAAGCTATCGGAACGACTTAATTCTACCTCTCTCTGATTGGGATAATATTGCTTGTTATGTGGGTGGGTTACTGCTGCTGTAAGATGGTTGATAATGATCTACAGTTATGCCGACGCCATTGTTGAAAAAGCATTCAGGGAAAATGTCACAGTCCGTTGTAGAATCTCAGGAAAGGAGTTATTCTGCCCCCTTCCAGACTTGCATGAGGTGAAAGAGGACAGCACACCACAGTTCTAAATGTACTGAGGGGAGGTCACTTCTATACAACAGGTGAATTCTTTCTCCTTTGGTGCAGTATCAGCTAATACAGCATTTTAAGAGTGGCGGAGGTGGTTTATATGGATCTTCGTGTCCCCTCAAAGACACACACATTCTTCCATGTGAACTTTTGGTGATGTGTGTGTATGTGTGTGTGTGGGGGGGTGTTCTGTAGGTTTCCAGTTTGTGTGGGGAAAATCCTGGTATTGTGGTGTCTATGTGCTTACCTGTGCTATCACCAATACATTTCTACCTGTCTATGCCCAAAGCATTTTTTGCAATTTTTTTGGAAGTATTCATGAGTGGAAAAAAACCCTCCTGTCTGTCTTCAACATAAACTGGGATAGGAATGCGCAATATATGTACCACTTTTTGAATTTCCCAGTTTTCGTAAACATCCTATTTGAGAATTATTTACTGCAATATTATCTTGTCTTTTCTCTGAGGAGTTCAGGAAAGCACCCATGGTTCTCCTCTACCCCATTTTAATTGTAACAACCCTGTGATGTAAACTTGACTGAAAGTTCATGACTGGTTCCATCCTGTATTAGACATCACTTACAACCATAATTAAGGGAAAATGTGCATGAACCCAACTGGCTGCTGTGCTTGTTTTGTATACCTTGCTTCTTCCTTCTTTCATGAAGAATCATGGTTTAAAACTACCTCTGATTATCATCCATGTATTTTTTTGTATGTGTGTGTGCATGTGTGAGTGCATGTGTGCACATGGAAGTCATGGTGACCTCTGGTGACTGACCCCTACTGGGGACCTGGAGGATATTCAGAGAGGTGACTGGATAAAGCCTGCCCCTGTCCTCCCAACTGCTAATATTTCAAGGAGGTCTCCCATCCAAGTGCTTGTCAGAGTTGGCCCTGCTTAGCTTCTGAGACTGGATGAGATTGGACTTGCTTGGGCTATACAGGTCAGGCCATCATCATCCATGTATCTTGATGGATATAATCCATGTTGTACATCCCATAGGGCTGCTAGGCTCCAGATGGGGCTGGAATTACAACTGATCTCCAGACTACAGAGACCTGTTTCCTGGGAGAAAATGGCTGCTTTGGACAGTGAACTCAAAGGCATTATGCCTTGCTGAGATCGGGGGGGGGGGGGGGTTGTAGCAGGAACTCTTTTGCATATTAGGCCACACACCCCTGATGTAACCAATCCTCCAAGAATTTACAGTAGGCCCTGGAATAAGAGCCCTGTAAGCTCTTGGGGGATTGGCTACACAAGATGGGTGTGGCCTAATATGCAAAGGAGTTCCTGCTACCAAAAAAGCCCTGGGATCCTTCCTTACTCCGAACCCCACCCTCAGCAAGCTCCACCACCAAATCTCCAGGAATTTCCCAACCTGGGACTGGCAACCTTACACAGATGAGGCCAAGGCCAAAGTATATTTCTGCCAAATAAACAGGCCCGTCAGATTGTATGGAAGCAGAACAAGTCCAGATATGACTTACGTGTTTGGCACACCCTCACTCCCAGTGTAAGAAATAGAAAAAAAAAATCCCAGTTGGGCCTGGGATTTCCTGTATTAATCTAAATTACTTATTTGCACAAGGCGCAAATAAGTAAGTGACACCACCATGTAAATTCTACCACTTACAGTTTATCAGTTTTGTTTATCAGTCTGCTTGTGTACCCAAGGGGTTCCAATGTCACTTAGGTGATTTGGATACGCTGTCTGGGGCTTACTGCTTTTTGTAACTAGCAACCAAGTTGTGTTTTTGGAGAAATTCTGGTTTGGGTTCTATCATGTTTGGAAATGATTCCCACGTACAGAATGTTGCACAAGGAAGGGGGGGATGAGATCAATTAATATTGGGGCATGCATACCTGGACAGCACCCAGACGAGTCAGTGTTCCACCTTTCCCTTGATGACTAATGAAAGGAAGTATGTAAATACATCAAAAGCTAATTTGGAAAATAGGTGACATCCATCCAGCAGGTATAAGGCACCCCACCTCCTTTATAAAGTTGGTGGAAATAAAGAGCAGGCTGGAGGCTTGCAAGGAATAATGGGAGGGCGATTTGGAAATCCCACTTCATATCCCTCCCCCCCCAGCAATTTCCTATCAGATTTCTGTAAACACTCAGGAGTGTAAACACTCAGCCATTTCCCATCCCCTTTTCAGTGTTACAGTTTAACTGACTCTGTGATACCCTCAACATTCTGTCTCTTTCAGATAATTTTCAGTCCTCTCCAGACTGTTTTTTGCTTGGAGTCCCCCCACTCCACGCCCCAGGATAGCCAGATCTCCCTTGGCCAATGGCAGATTCAGTTCAGGGATAGATTTAGGAATATCCCTGAAGATTTAGGGGTAGAACGTGGGGAGTACAAGGACCACAGGGAGCACAATGCTATAGAGTCTATGTTCCAAAGGATCCATTTTCTGTAGTCTGTAGTCTGGAGAGGAACTATAATTTTGAAGGATCTCCAGGTTCCACCTGGAGGCTGGCATCCCTATTCTCCTTTTTGTTGATTTATAAAATTATACATTTCTGCATACTTAACAAGTCTCTCAACTATGTAGAGAGCTCTGATTTGTGTGTGTAACTTGGTTTCTATCCGCACAATAGTCAGCCAATTTATCTTAGATATTAGTCTTTGTCACACTCATGCATACGGGGAGCCTACCAATCATGTATAACAGAAGGGGATGATCCTCCCTAATGTGCACAGTTGCATAACAGCCCCAACATGATGATGTAATCTGATGCTCGTTTTTGTGTGTGCAAAACTCTATGGTTTGAAGCCATTTTTACCATAGAGTTTTGCCCCAAAACAGAGCGTCATGTGTGACATCACTGACGTGACAGTGTTGCTCCTGGGTGACATCATTGTGTCGGTGATGTTGCATTCAATGACCGGCCCACCCCCAGAACACCCCCCCAATCCTTCTGTCATGATAGCAAAGGGTCATAGCAACCCTATGGGGGATGCCAGATCCAGGTTATGAAACTCTTGGAGATTTGGGGATGAAGCCTGTAGAGACCAACAGGGACCTCAGTGGGTTACAATGTCATAAAGTCCACCCTCCAAAGCATCTGTTTTCTCCAGAGGAAACTGATCTCTGGAGATGAAGTATAGTTCTGGGGGAATCCCCAGGTCCCACCTGGAGGTGAGCATCCTTTTGATCTAAACTAGAGCCCTATGTTTTTGAAAGTGGCAGACACATGTAAAACATAATGTAGTCAGGCCCTTTGAATGACAATTTTGTTGGTGCCAGAAGAACTTCTGTGATGAGGGAGTTTCACCATGACAGAGAACGTTGTGTCTATGGTGTTCTCTCACCTGAGAGAAGGGGGCATACGTAAGGTCTCAGAAGATCTTAACTGGTGAGCAGATTCATATTAGAGATTCCTGAACTCCCATAGGTTTGGTTTAAATGCTGATCACCAGTTGCAATGATGCCACCAATAGAATGATGATTGGACCGAGAGTGTGCCACAAAACACAAGAATGGTGCTTCATTTTTTGGTTTGCTCGATTCAGTGGTTCATTTCATTTTGTGTTTTATAATTTTCTGACTGAATTGTGGTTTGTTGGTTCATGTGGTTCAGGAGGGCTAGAAAGCGACAGCACTCTGCGAATGTGCCTGGCATGATGACATCACCCAGAAGTGATGCTATCATGTCGGGCACATTTGTCAGCGTGATGTGCCTGATGCAATAGCGTCAGTTCAAGGTGACATCATCACACTGGGCAAATCACGGAGAGCGAGGAGGATCCCGCATGATAATGACACAGACGAACCGCCCCAGAAGCAAGCCGCTTCATTTTGTGAGTTGTGCATAGCATGAATACCCGAACTGATTCAGAACAAACCACAAATTGGCTATTTTAGGCACTAATCACAATTTGTGCTTTGATTCGTGCCCATCCCTTGTGCTAACCTGTTTGTGGCTGTTTGATGGATGGCTACACATCTAGCACACAGGCATGATCAGTTTTCATGCATGCATGTTGTCTCATGCAGTTTGGTGGTGCTATCTTCCATGTTGAATGAGCATACTTCTTTGCTCAGCAACCATGTCATAGATTTAAAGCTATCAGATATCTGGGGAAGTTCTTAAATCTTTTATAAAAGATCATGGGGATTGTAGTTTCCATCCTCCCTTGTTAGTATTCCACTCTCCCTTCTCTACTGGCATAGCTGAACTCACTGTTTTCCAAATGTAGTCTTTCTGACTTTTACACATATGAGGTTCGGAGGACGGGGGCATTTTTCTCCCTCTCTCTAGCTCCTCATGGTCAGTGCAAACATGAATACATGAAGCTACCTTACACTGAACTGGACCATTGGGTTAGTATTATCTACTGAAACTGGCATTGGCTTTCCGTGGTCACGGGCAGAGGTTTTCACATCACCTCCTGCCTGATCCTTTTTTATTTTTAACTGGACATGCCAGGGGTTGAATCTGGGATCTCCTGCATGCAAAGCAGATGCCCTAAGTGTGCAGACTCTTATCTGGGAGAACCAGATTTGATTCCCCACTCCTCCACTTAAAGCTGCTGGAATGGCCTTGGGTTAGCCATAGCTATTGCAGGAGTTGTCCTTGAAAGGGCAGCTGTTGTGAGAGCCCTCTCAGCCCCACCCACCTCACAGGGTGTCTGTTGTCGGGGGAGAAGATATAGGAGATTGTAAGCCACTCTGAATCTCTGACTCAGAGAGAAGGGCGGGGTATAAATCTGCAATCTTCTACCATTGGACCCCAGCCCCTCCTCATATCTTGGAGAACATCTGGGGGAATAGTATTCAAGGCAATCTCATTGAGGTGAGGGGATCAAAGTGCATCACCGCACTTTATCTCTATGAAGGAGAAGGAAAAAATTACCTTGGGGTAGCCTTGGCTATTAATGCCCAAGCAGCTGAGAGTTTGCAACGTAACACCCAAGTCATCATGACCCATCTAGCCATTTCATGCAGAATGACCAGATGCAGTGGCACAAAAATAACCCACTGCTGCCTTGCCACTAGATGCAGCCAGAAATTTTTTTTCCTTCGCTCCAGAAAAACCACACACCCTCAAAGCACACACCCATGCTTCTCCCAGAATCCACACACTCTTCCTGGACTGGCACAACCTGGTTCATTTGCAGCAAAGATTGTAGCATCCCATCTTCATAAAGAAGAAAGCAACCCTTCAGATATATTAATTCCAAATCATGTAGGATTTTATAAATAAATGCACTAGACATAGCCTAGGAATGTCAGCCTCCAGGAGAGGCCTGGGGATCCCCAAAATGACACATCGTCTCCAGGCTACAGAGATCAGTTCCCTTGGAGAAAATGGGTGCTTTGGAAGGTGGGCTGTATGACACTATACCCCACCTAGGTCCTTGTCCTTTCCAGGCTCCATCCCCAAATCTCTAGGAATTATTATTATTTCATTTAACTTCTATACTGCCCTCCCCACAGAGCAGGTTCAGGGCAGTTTATAACAGTGAATTTCCTAACCTGAATCTGGCAACCCTACTCCCCCAGTCCCCACCAGTGGATAGGGGTAGGGTTACCAGCTTTGGATTGGGAAATTCCTGGAGATTTTGGTGATGAAGCCTGCAGAGCATGGGGTTTGAGGAGGGGAGGGACCTCAGCAGGGTACGACACCACAGACTCCACCCTCCAAAGCAGCCATTTTCTCCAGGGGAACTGATTTCTGTTGGCTGGAGACCAATTGAAATACCAGGAGATCTCCAGCCCCACTTGAAAATGGCTGCCCTAAGGGGGGACCTGGCAACCCTAATAAACCTAGTGTAGCAGGTAAATAATGAAGCCCCACACATTGCTTGGTTTGAAGCGAGGTATTTTACTTTGACATCAAAGTAGAACATGTCAGCATAAGCTCAAAATGACTAAGTTAAAATCATCAGCCTTCTGACCATTTTTATTCATCCCCAAAACAAGCAGACAAACCCCCTCTTATCTAATTCAAATGCTCCACCTCCTGCTTTCCTTCCAGTAATTTCTTGTAGTTTTCCACTGCTCTGTCCCTCTGCTTATCAGCAAGAAGCTCCTTCTCTGCGGGGCCCTGTTATCTTGGATTCACACTCTTAGCCTGTCTGGTTTTAACAGTTTAGCAGAAGCTCCTCTGAGGGGCCTCTTAACAGTCACTCTAAATGTTGCATCAGACATTCTCTTTTAAAGGCACAACCATACTTTCAATTATTATTATTATTGAGGTATTCATTAATTATTCAGGGGTCCCTGAATATACAGAGTTGTGTGTATTTCTTCAGTCTTACAACAGAATAGCATGGCTTTCACAATATGGCTATGCAAATTATCCTTTGCTGCTGGCCTGAGTCCCCCCCCCCTCCCCACCACTTTCACAGAAAGTAGCTCACAGTTTGGCAAAAAACCCCAAACAAACTTGAAAGTTCTGAAGAAGTAAAGGAGCCCTGAACTCATGTGAACCAAGGAGTGGTACTGACAATGTATACCAAAGTCACATTTTGAAGCCAGTAGCTGAGGAAATTACAGTTATCTCTGCAAAATAAACATCTTAACAGTGAGTAGGAGGGTAAACCCACTGAATAAAACTGCTGTGATGGAAATTACCAAGGATTAAGAGAGGCAGCGGTTCAAAAATTGTGGTGTGCAAGTGTGCTCGTGAGCACATGCGCAGAGATTTGATAGCTGATCTTATCAAACAGGTAGAGGAAGCTACAGCAAACCAAGGAGACCTCACTGAAATCACAACCATTGTTCCCAATAGTGCCTCATAGAGAATGACTTTGTAGATGAGCTCAACAAAAGTTATTAGAATAAAATGTTTTCACTAGGACACCTGCCCACATATATCTTTGTTCATCTTTTGTTGTCTGAAGGTGCATGTTTTCCTTGAAACTTTGTCTGTGCTGCAATGTGTTTTAATGGAGTGGAGCTCAGTTTCACTTTTCAGCATTTATATGGCCAGTTAGAAGCTGTTCCTTGCTAGAGTTGTATGACCTTGCAAATAAAGGGTTGATGCTTTCAGCCAGCATGACTTTGGTGAATGCACCTGAGAACTGGTGCCTAGTGAGTACTCTAATCTGGAATCTCACAGCCAAAGGGGGATATTACACTGAAGAGCCATTGCCAATCTGAGTAGACCCGGGGGCAGGGGGAGAAGCTTGCAATGCCCAGCCATTTCATTTTTTCCTAAACTCAGAACATTTTATATTTTTGGTTTATATTTTTAGTTTCTGCTATGGTCTTTGTGCTTTTCTTTATGTTTTATTCTTAAAATTGCATTGCCAGATCCCACTATTCCCCCCACCCTTCCATTTTAAACAAAACATCACAAGAATTTTAAGAATGTTTGCATTTTAAGTAAAATATATATATATATTTAATTGTGTTTTTCTGTGTCCTTTATAAAATTTATATCTCCACTAGCTGACATTACATTTTATGATACTCATGGCCTGGCCCCACAAAGTCCCATTTATGTCAGATCCATCCCTCATAACAAATGAGTTCAACATCCCAGGTCAAGAGTCTCAGGTATAGGTCTTCCACATCTCCTCCTACCTGATCCTTTGTAACTGGAGACACTGAGGATTGAACCCAGGACTTTCTGCAACCAAAGTGGAGGTTCTGCCACTGCGTTTGTCCACTTCCCACTGCATTCTTTATAAGCTGAGAGCTACCTTCTGTTACTTCTGTGTGATTGTTCTTTTGTTGCCGTAAACCACTATGGGTTCCCAATTGGGGGAAAAGGCAGGATGGTGGAAAGTGTCATGTCACAGCTGACTTATAGAGACCCTGTAGGGTTTTCAAAGCCAAGAGATGCTCAGAGATGGTTTCCCATTGCCTGCCTTTGCATCATAATCCTGGTATTCCTTGGAGGTCTCCCATCCAAACACTAGCCAGGGCTGACCCTGCTTAGTGTCCAAGATCTGATGAGATCAAGCTGGCCTGGGCTACCCAGGTCAGGTCAAAGGCAGGATATAAATGAATTAATGAATAAATAAATATCAAACTCAAAGTTTGTCAGGTATCACGTTTCCTCCATGGCTGTATTGTGCTCACTAGGGTAATATCATTACCTTGTTCTTCCTGCTCATTTCCTTTTGATTGAATTCAGAGCTATGTGCATGGTCCAACTGAATGAAAGTGTCAAGCATGGTAGAATTCCATTGGTAATTGATTGTTTTAGGGTCCCCCATAAAGCTGGCCTGTGAAATATCATGGAGGACCAAGGTCTGTTAACTCGTCTGTTAACTTATTCTTTCCCCCTCCCCCTTCTTACTTTATTGCTTGCAAAGTAGAAGTAGAGAGAAACGAAACTAACTTGAGAAAGAGTAATCAGCACCTTCCCATACATTCCTGTTAGGGAGTGTGGCACACCTGAGGAAAGCAAGGATGGAGTCCTGATAATGCCATGAGAATGTAGACATTTATGATAGTTTATGTGTGAGGGCGCATCCCTTGCCCCCACCTTTTGGAATCCTTTTGACATATGCCTTAAAAGTATTGTCTCAATGTATCTTTAGCATCACTCTCAAGAATCTGTTACACTGAAAGTATCGGTCTATCAATAAACGTAGTTTTGTATCAAACCTGACTCGTCATTGAAACCGCATGCTTGACAGAAAGTGCAAGAAGGGGAATGTGGTATCAAGCACAGAAATAACCTTGCTGAAAATCTCAGTGTTTTTGTAAAATAAACCAGATTTGTAATCCTTATGACTGAGAAGTTGGCTTCAAAGTGTGTTAACATTACTAAGCTGCTTCCACAAGGAGGTTTTGATCAGCTTTCATGTTAACCTGATCTGATGCAGCAGGGTTCTTCTTATGTTATTAGGTTGCTCAGGGCTTTTTTGTAGAAAAAGCCCAGTAAGAACTTGTTTTCATATTAGATCACACTCCCTGACACCAAGCTAGTTGAAACTGTGTTCCTGTGCGTTCCTGCTCAAAAAAAGTCCTGATGTTGCTAAAGGAAAAGGGGAACAGAGGCCAACCTTCAAATGCTAGTGATATAGTAATATTCTCTCACATGCTATCGGAACCGGACTGGCGCTAGGGCTTCAGGTGTTCCAAGCTAACATCTGTCTTTCTGCCACCCTCACCCGCTCCCACCACCCTACTGGATGGCTTAGAGAAGGCACTTATCTCTTTTAATCGTTTCTCCAAGCCAAGCCAGCCATCGGTCTGGAGAATGCATTTAAAATTGCTTTCTTTTTTTTTTAAGACATTCAATGGAGGTGTTTGTTTTTGAAGAGCCAGTTTGGTATAGTGGTTAAGTATGCGAACTCTTATCTGGGAGAACCGAGTTTGATTCCCTACTCCTCTCCTTGTACCTGCTGGAATGGCCTTGGGTTAGCCATAGCTCTGGCAGAGTTTGTCCTTGAAAGGGCTGTCCTTGAAAGGGCTGCTGTGAGAGTCCTCTCCAGCCCCACCCACCTCACAGGGTGTCTGTTGTGGGGGGAGAAGATATAGGAGATTGTAAACCACTCTGAGTCTCTGATTCAGAGAGAAGGGTGGGGTATAAATCTGCAATTCTTCTTCTTTCCATCTCTCCTTTGCTCCCCATCTGCTTCCTTCCTTGGGTTTTTGGGGGTTTTTTTGCCACTGTGTGACACAGAGTGTTGGACTGGATGGGCCATTGGCCTGATCCAACATGGCTTCTCTTATGTTCCTTCCTTCCTTCCTCCCTCTGTCATTCATATCTTGTGGCTCTCAAATATCTGACATTTATTCTATATGGCTCTTACATTAAGCAAGTTTGGCTACCCCTACTCTGGAGGAATGGCAGCAAGATGCCCCTTCATCTGTGCTGGATGTAACCCATTACAGCAGGCAAGCATATATGACCATCTTAATTTAGGTATCATCAGCATATAGAAATATAGAAACAGGATGGGAATTCAAATTCAGCAAAGTATTTGATTCCCAGATGGTATGGAGAACACTGCTGTCTGGCATCTTGGATTAATATGTTCCAGTCTCATTTAAGGAGCTTCTTAATAGTTAACACTCTTTCCTTCCCTACTAAGAAGTAAACACCTAATAGCAGACAGCTGGGCAGTTTTGAAATCTATATAGTCATTACTGAAGAAGCCTTGTGAGGAAGTCTTGAAAGGTACAGGAAAATGTGAGATTTATTGCCATAGCATTATGAACAGACTGCCACTTGGCATTACAATTGTTTGTAACGCTCTTGTGTGTTACGTTCTTCTTGCATTGGCTGTTCAACTGGTTAGTATCTCAGGTTATTTTTACAATTGGTGGTTCTGCTTCCTCAATGTTAGCTGCTCCCTGAGCCCAAAACAGGAGGAGCATTATAGCCAATTTAGACATTCAGTGGAAGTGTTTGTTTCCCCTTCATTTTTTTTTTTAAAAAGACCTATCTGAAAAATGGGAATCTTGAATGATTTGGAGAAAGGGCAGCTTCTTTCACATGAATTCAATATCACCCTCCCCAAACTATTTCCTCCTGCAAGCCAAAAGCTGGAAAGCCGAATGTTCCACAGAACAGGGTTCTTACATCATGGGTCTGCATTACAAAAGTTCCCAGAAACATTATCTCTTCTCATATGAATATTGCCTTGCCTGCCTTGCCAGAAGAAAAGACACTCCTCAGCGAGACCGAATTACTCACATTGCTCTGCATTCAATTAAGACATCTCAATGATTTAGGGCATGGTGTTGTTAATACATGTCTCAATTTTCACAGATGCTCTGGGATAGACTGATCCCCCCCTCCCCCTCTGCAGGTCTCCACTTCCCCCATTTTAGTGTTTGTGGGGGATCCCTGACCCCCCAGGAGCAGCTTTTCAGGTATCATTTTAGGTTTCAGCGGGAGGGACAAGTGAGGAAGTCACATTTAGCTTCTCTCAGTCCCTCCTGTCAGTGGAGATCCAGCCCAGGATCTTTTGAATGGTCATATGTTTATTTATGCATCCCCAGGGGAGGGTATGACATCCCCACAGGAGCTTACGAAGGTTAACATTCTGCACAAAGCAGCCACAAGAACACAACAAACACTGCCCACATTAAAAATAACAATAAAAATAAAGTATTTTTAAAAGCTATTTAATGTAGTGTTCCTTTTGTGTTAGTTTCAACTAAAGATTCGCATTAGACACGATCTAGCAGATTACCTCACAAAAACCCTTGTTCCCAAGGAAGGTATGGATCCTGCGGTTATAGGAGAGTCAAAACATTTCTGGCAACTAAGGTTGCCAGCTTTAGGCTGGAAAATACCTGAAGATTGGGGGAGGAGTCTCGAGAGGATGGGGTTTGGGAAGGGAGGGATCTCTGCAGGGGTATAATGCCATAAAAAAGGAAAAGGAAAGGTCCCCTGTGCAAGCACCAGTCGTTTTCAACTCTGGGGTGACGCTGCTTTCACAACGTTTTCACTGCAGACCTTTTTACGGAGTGGTTTGCCATTGCCTTCCCTGGTCATTACACTTCCCCCTCAGCAAGCTGGGTACTCATTTTACTGACCTTGGAAGGATGGAAGGCTGAGTCAACCTCGAGCCAGCTACCTGAACCAGCTTTCGCTGGAATTGAACTCAGGTCATGAGCAGAGGACTCCAACTGCAGTACTGTAGCTTTACCACTCTGCGCCACAGGGCTCATAGAGTTCACCCTCAAAAGCAGCAGTTTTCTCCAGGGGAACTGATTTTGGTCTTTTGGAGGCCAATTGTAATAGTGGGAGATCTCCAACTACCACCTGTATATCGCTAAACCTACTGCCAACTGAACAGATTATAAGGGGATCTAGGGTCTGAAGTATATGATTAATGGTCTGAAGCTAAATCCTACCCTAGGAAGCTACAGATGATTTTGTAGCAATGTTGTATAGCGGTCAGTCAGACTTAATTCTGGGAGATGCAGGTTCAAACACCCAGACAGATTCTTCATTTGCAGTTGCTCCACCCCTGGGCTTATGCTTTTCCCTGCTCAAGTGCTGCCCAGTTGCTGCCCAGGCGCATTTTGATCCACAGCTCCCTTCAATTTCCCTCACAGCTTCTGGATCTCTAAAAAAACAAAAGCAGGAAGCTGTGAGGGAAACTGGAGGGAGCCACAGATTAAAACGTGCCTGCACAGCAACTGATGGGGAATTGATCACTTGAGCTGGGGAAAGCAGAAGCCCAGGGGTGGAGCAACTGCTAGTGAGGAATCAGTCCCACTTTGCCATGGAAACTTACTGGTTGACCTTGGACATATCATGCTTTCTTTGCTTAACTTGCCTCACAAGGTGTTGTGATGATTTAATGGAGGGGGTGATGTAAGCCACTTTGGGTCCCCCATGGGGAGAAAAGAAGGGCGCAAATATCTAAACACTCCTTCCCCAAAGTCCCTCTTAGGCCAATGCAGATGTGTGTGAAATCAGCACTTCTGATTGATATGCTGTGTGAGACTTCTGGGATAGACCAGGTGTATATAAATACTATGAACTTGACCCTCACCTGCTTAACAGAGCGTGAGCTTTTGATCTTGTCTGCAGGGATACTTGGTTGGAGAATAGATACTCACCATCTGGTTCTTGGCTGGAGAACCTTCCTGCCACAGTATCTTACTGGACTCTTGCTCTTTTTACAGTTTACAGACAGGCTATCACGGCTACCCTTCTTAATCTACTCCCACAGTCTGGATTTGACACATATGTAGATAAGAAATGCCTAAAGCAGCACGTTAGAAATGAAGGACTGAGATGAGAAACAAAAGCTCTGAAAGGGAAATAAAGAGGGGGAAACCCTTTACATGTATTTGCTGTAACAGAATTAGGCTATGTATAAACAGTTTTTCAGAGTTGGACGTAGTCCTGTCTAAGCGCTGTTCTTGTAAGACACAGGCTTTTTGTCCCATCATCTTACCGAAGTTCTTCTCCTACAGGTTTTGAAGGTTGTTTTGTCATCTCTACAAACCGAAAGCTATCCCCTAGAAATGCAACCAGCATGAGTGTGACAGATCCCTGAGCCAAAACCCCTGCCTGAACTGGTTTGGGTCCCTGGTGATGTGCTCATGTCACTCCCAGGTGGTGCCTGCATCATCTGTAAGTGACATAAGTGTGTCATTCTCCCCCCGCCATGCACTCAAGTCACTTCAACATGGCATCAGGAGTCACTTCCACATCATTCGGAAGTGATGCAAGCATGTCAGGCAACATGCTCACATCACTTCTGGATGACATGGGCGCTTTGGCAGCAGTGCCTGACACCACCCAGAAGTGGCATGGGCACACTAGGGGGCTGAACACCCGAGCCAAACCAAGCAGAAGCTCAGTGAATGTTCAGGGGAAGGTGATTTTTTTAAACAGTTCAAGTTTCACAAACCAGACAAAGTCTTTCCTGGACTTGGGCTCAGGTTCTGGTCTATCCCCATCCCAACAGACATACATACATCTTGATGAGACTTGCAGGCCTGCCCTGAGTAGAGGCTGTTGCTGAGTGCTCGAGCATCTCCATTGCATGTAGAACACCTCAAATTCATTCCTCAGAATCTCCAGTTAGAAAGGTCAGGTGGTAGGTGATGTGAAAGACTTCCGCTTGAGACCCTGGAGAGCCAATCACAGTAGATGATTTGGTCTGTCCAGTAGACCTTTGTAGACCTTTGGTCTGTCCAGCAGCTTTTTTTGAGCAGGAACGCACAGGAAAACAGTTCCAGCTGTCTTGGCGTAAGGGTGTGTGGCCTAATATGCAAATGAGTTCCTGCTGGGCTTTTTCTACAAAAAAGCCGTGTTATATAAGGCAGCTTCATGTATTCTGTTCACTTCTGTTCACTTCAATACCACAATAAGTCACACAGACACCACACATTCTGCTGTGAACAGATGGTGTCAAGGCTTGCATTTGCAGACACACAGCAAAGGTGGCACTTTTTCCACAATATTTTTGTAGGCTATAGTTATCAAAGTAGTGAGGACGACCCTGGTTCCTGTTGCCCCCAAGCCCTTTTTTGAGGAAGGCTTCCCCCAACAAGCCTGGGCTTCACACTTGCAAATAGTCTTCTTCACCTCACCTGACTGCAAAGTTTTGCTCTTTCAAATTGCCTTTAAGCAGAGATGCCAATTTTATAACGATTTCTTTCTTTTTTTCCCCCTGATCTGCTCCCATTAAGTCAATTTAGAAACACTTAGCAAAACATTTTTCCCCTGGGCAAATTGAAGCTGCTGAGCGTCTTGTGGATAGTTCATTGAGGGGACAAGTTTGGAGTCTGGTTGCTGTCTTTTCTATGCTAATCTTAGTTTTTACCTTTCCTTTGGGTTCACTGACTTCCAACAGAATGAAGTTTGAGCAGCATGTTTAGATAAATTCTGAGTATAAGCTTTCATGTGCTTTCAGAGCTGAAAAAGTGTGCATGCACAGGAAAGCTTATACCTAGAATCAGGGGTTGTTTTGTAGAAAAATAGGTGGTGGAGCTTATTAGCATAACTCATTAGCATATGCCACTCCTCACCAGCCAAAAGCAACCTGATGCAAGAAAGGAGAGCCCAGGGTGAGTGAGGCATGCTTGGGCTGGCTAGAGATGAGGGCTGCTCGAGATGAGGGCGGCTTGAGGCGTGGCAAAGCCCCTGGTAGCTGACTGGCTTCTTGCTCTCCTAATCCAGGGATTGTTATGCAGCTGCACCTACTATTCAGTGGACAAGGTAGGTGGGGAGGAGGGGGGGCATCAGAAAGGTTCAGGAGCTATGCTCCTGTGAGCTTCTGCTGAATTCAAGGCCTGCCCAGAATTAAATTTTGTTGGTCTTACAGGTGCCACTGGACTCAAATTTTGTTGTCGTTGTTGTCATTGTTATTCTGACCCATTCTCCCTGGAAACCAGGCTCAGAGTGGGTAACATCAAAATATTAAATACATAAAGCTAATACATAGTTACAATAAATAAATAAAATACATAATAAATGTTTCCCACTATATAGCTAAAAGATAGTGTGAATCTCAGGGGGGGAGTAAGCTGTCTGATGAAAAGGAAAGGGGAAAAGGCAGGGCTTTTTTTGTACAAAAAGCCCAGCAGGAACTCATTTGCATATTACGACACCCCCTGACATCACTATTGTTTTGCACAGGGCTTTTTTTGTAGAAAAAGCCCAGCAGGAACTCATTTGCATATTAGGCCACATCCCCGATGCCAAGCCAGCTGGAACTGTGTTCCTGTGCATTCCTGCTCAAAAAAAGCCCTGGGGAAATGGGAGAGAGGAAGAAAGGGGGAAACCAAACCAAGATGGACACTGTCAAGATGGAGCCAGTCACTGCCCTCAACCGTATGCCCACTTACAGTTGGTAACAACTGTGAACAGCAGCAAATCGGCATACAAATAAAAGACTAACAAACAGATGTGAGAACTAAGTTTGAGTCCAGTGGCATCTTTATCAACTGCTTTAATCCGATCTTAGCTATGCTTATCACTCAGTTACTTATGCATCTTGACTCTAGCCCTTCTTCACAACTAACCCCCCCCCCCATCCCACCCTACCTTCTCTCTACAAATATGTAATGGTTGTGAGAGTCTGTTTCACTGTATCTGATGAAGTGTGCATGCACATTAAAACTTGTACCCATAATTAAACTTAATTAATCTTAAAAGTGCCACTGGGCTCAAACTTTGACCTATGAAGATACTGTGGGGAAAGCGCTGCCTTTGCTTTGTGGCTAGAGATGTAGGTTGTGAGCCACCAGGTGCTCAGCGCAACCCAGTGTGTCTGGTATTTGTGTGTGAGAGAGATCATGGTCTGTGAGTCACATCAAGGTGGATATATGTCCACAACAGTCAGGCCAGTGGTTGTTCCTGGGAGCTAGTTTTGGCATTTCCTAGGGGATGACAGGAAACCTTCAAAATGTGTAGCCTCTGCTGCAACCACTATACTACTGTTGGTTATTTCAATGTTAATGTTTAAGCATGAACCCTGCATAGTGCCAGTTACACATCCTGTGGTATGGCCAAAAATCAGCACCCATCTTTGACAGTGACTGTTGTGTCAAAACATCTTGACATTGAGAATCAGTTTGGAGTGGTGGTTAAGCGTGCAGACTCTAATCTGAGAGAAATGAGTTTGATTCCTCACTCCTCCAGATGCAGCTGCTGGGTGACCTTGGGCCAACCACAGTTCTTTCAGAGCTGTTTTATGAGCAGCTCTTGAAAGAGCTCTCTCATCCCCATAGGGCACCTCACAGGGTGGCTGTTGTGGGGAGGGTAAGGGAAAGAAGATTGTAAGCCACTAGGGCTCGTTTTGAGCAGGAACACACAGGAATGTAGTTCCAGCGAGCTTGGGGTCTAGGGAAGTGGCATAATATGCAAATGAACTCCTGCTGGGCCTTTTCTACAAAAAAAAGCCCTGTAAGTTGCTCTGAGACTCCTGGTGAAGGACAGGATATAAATCTAATCTCCTCCTCCTCTTCCTCTTCTTCTTCCTCTTCATGGGGCTTGGTGACATTTCAGCAAACTTTTTCTTGCCCTGTGTTGTGGCTATGGAATTAACAAAAATTGGGGTGACTTAGAATCCCTTCTAAGAGGAAGTACCTTTTTAAAATGAGACTAGAGAAGATGCCAGTAATGCCTTAAAGGAAGTGATGGGAGACTTCAGTGCCTTGCCTTTCACATTTCCACGAGGGAGAGGAATATCAGAGGCGTGAACTGTAGTTTCCCATATTATGAAATCAGTTCAGCACGAAAGACTATCTGGGTCAATTTGGGGCTACATTAAAAGCTGTAAATTGGGATGAACTTTACCACCTGCTGATTGTCTGATTGCTATTTGCCCTGCATGGACAGTTTTTAATCACATAAATTCAGGATCTTCTACGCTAAGGTCATTGCATATTGATTTGCCCTGCACGGACAGTTTTTAATCACATAAATTTGGGATCTTCTATGCTGAGGTCATTGCATATTAATTTAGTGATCTGGGAAAGCTGGGCCATATTGCTAGCTGCATGAGGAACCGTATGGTGATGTAATCCTCTTGGAGTTTCCCTAATGTAGATGACCCTTACGCTGGATTCCTTTAAAAGTAAAATTCTTTGCTGTTTAGGGAAAAGTGGCGGTTCTGTTCCCTTATGAGAAAGCATGGCAGCCACATTTCTAGCTGAAGGAAATCTAGAATGCTTGCAACCTCACTCAGCATGAGGAACAAGATAAAATATTATTGGCTGTTCAGTGGGCATGGCATTATACTCAGCTCTGCTGAACAGTAAGCTTTCCCCACCCTCTAAACTACTATGGTGATGGAAGAAAGAACCTTCAAGTTAGGGTTGCCAGCCTTTAGGTGGGCCCTGGAGATCTCCCACTTTTACAACTGATCTCCAGACGACAGAAATCAGTTCCCTTGGAGAAAATGGCTGCTTTGGAGCGTAAACTGTATGGAATTGTACCATGCTGAAGTCCCTCCTTTCCCCAAGCCCCACCCTCTCCACCCTCCCAAATCTCCTGGAATTTCCCAATCTCAACCCAGAGCTGACAACCCTGCTTCAAGTTGCAGCTGCCTTATGGTGACTCTCGAGGCTATTCAAGGCAAGAGGTGTTCAGAGTTCGTTTGCCGTTGCCTGCCTCCGGGGCTTTTTTTTGTAGCAGGAACTCCTTTCCATATTAGGCCGTACCCCTCTGATAAAACCAATCCTTCAAGAGCTTATGGGGCTCTTAGTACAGGGCCTACTGTAAGCTCCAGGACAATTGGCTACATCAGGGGTGTGTGGCCTAATATGCAAAGGAGTTCCTGCTACAAAAAAAGTCCTGCCTGCCTCTGCAGAGTGACCCTGGACTTCCTTGCTGGTCCCATCCAAGCACTGACTGGGGCTGACCCTGCTTAGCATCCAAGACCTGGTGAGGTTGGTCTAGCCTGAGACATCCAGGTCAGGGGTACAAACCACTATACATAGGATTATTTCCAATCACATTGTTGTTGTATGTTTTCTTTCCTTCCCAGATTATGTCCTGCCAAAAGTTGTTAGAATTTGTACCCAAGCCAAGGAACAGTCATTGAACAATGCTCCGTATCTGGGTTTGATTGCTTCATCATCCTTGACGTGGGACTATCTGATGTGCTGGTTTAAAACGGCTGACAGATGTACGTTGCAGCCATTTATCAGATAGATCTGATGTCTTGGCAGGGGCGGATGCTGTTTGAAGCAAGATGCCGGAGCCCTCCAGACCAGCACATCTACTGATTGGTGAGAAGCCCTCCTTGGTTGCAACATATGGCTGATTTAACTCCTTCCTTGTTAGTAATACTTCTGCCATTTTGTGGGAGCAATCCGCCACAAGCAGGTTGCTAGTTCTCATGATCGCAAAATGACAGAAAAGATACTCTCCGTATTACAAAACAATATCAAAATATAATTACAATACTTTCCATTCACAACATAGTATTGCAATGTAAATTTCAGTAACAAATTCAATGACAAATACCATACAAAGCACACAACTTCACTACTGTCCATAAGATGATATCAGGTTCTTTCCAAACAATATAGTCCGACGATGCAAAACCGGTTCATTCTCGTTTCTGATCATAAGAACTTAAGAGAAGCCATGTTGGATCAGGCCAATGGCCCATCCAGTCCGACACCCTTGTGTCACATAGTGGCCAATATATGTGTGTGTGTATACACACACACACACACACTGTGGCTAATAGCCACTGATGGACCTCTGCTCCATATTTTTATCCAATCCCCTCTTAAAGCTGGCTATGCTTGTAGCTGCCACCACTGATGGACCTAATAGCCACTGATGGACCTCTGCTCCATATTTTTATCCAATCCCCTCTTAAAGCCGGCTATGCTTGTAGCTGCCACCACCTCCTGTGGCAGTGAATTCCACATGTTAATCACCCTTTGGGTGAAGAAGTACTTCCTTTTATCCGTTTTAACCTGACTGCTCAGCAATTTCATTGAATGTCCATGAGTTCTTGTATTGTGAGAAAGGGAGAAAGTACTTCTTTCTCTACTTTCTCCATCCCATGCATAATCTTTCTCTTTCCCCATCCCATTTTCCCAATCTTTCTCCATCCCATGCATGATCCTTATGATCCTTCCTCTGGGACCGACATATTAATTTTGAATGCAGTAGTCTGATGGTGCCTTATTTCTTTACTATACACTGTTTTCCAGGCTTTTCTAATTTATTTAATTACTAGAACGCTACTGTTCTTTCTCCATCTTTCAGCATTTCATTGCGTTCCAATGATCGCAGCATTAAAAACAAACAAACACATGTGTCATGCTGGGAGGGTGGTCCAGTCACAGTGTCCTCTTTCTGGCCCCCACCCCAGTTAGTGCAGAGCATGCAACCATGAAATTTGCATTAAATTGGCTACACTCTTAGGTCTGCAATGCAGAAAGATGGGGCTTGTCATGTGAAAGATTTCAAAGACTGAGGCTCTTTGTGTGTGCAGACACATGCGCACACTACATGGCCTGAGTCTTCCTCTATGTGCAAACGCTCAAAACGAAGGTTGCATAGCCTGTGGTCAGAAGCGAGTAGAGCCCCACGTTCATAGTATGATTCACCACAGACCACCTTCTCTTAAATCTAGTATTGTGTAAAAATACATTGCTCAAGTCAGTTGCAGAGCAGAATGAATGAGGCTACCATCTCTTCCTGGCAGGACTGCCAAGAGGCACCATGGGCTCCCAGACAAAGATTCCACCTAGCTCCCCCACCACCACCACCACATGACCCTGATCTGAACCAAGTATCATAATAAAACAAATCACTTACCATGAATCTATAGTAATAAAAGAGTCAGCCTGTCTGTCCAGCTGGGGTTTTAAAATGTATTTACTTTATTATATTCTGCCTTTCTCCCCAATGGAGACAGGGTTTCCAGCTCTGGGTTGGGAAATATCTGGAGATTTTGAGGGTGGAGCCTTGGAAAAGCAGGATTTGGGGAGAGATGGGTTTAATGCCATACAGTCCACCCTCCAAAACAGCCATTACCTTCAGGGGAAATAATGTTTGGTCATCTGGAGATCAGCTATAATAGCAGGAAATCTCTAGGTGCCACCTGGGGGTTGACAACCCTAAGTGGGGTCCTACAGCAGCTTATGTCATTCTCCTCTCCTCCATTTTATCCTCACAAAAACTCTGTGAAGTAGGTTAGGCTGAGAGTGTGGGACTGGCCCAAGGTCACTCAGCAAGCTTCCATGGCAGAGTAGAGATTTGAACCTGTGTTTCTGAGCTCCTAGTCGGACACTTTATCTACTACATCATGCTGGCAGGCATAACTCATCAGAGAATAAAGCTAGGAGACTCAAAACTGGCCACCAGCTGCAGGATGATTGTGGGAGTTCCAGGGCCAAAACTGAAAAGCATGGGAAAATCATGGTCCTGGTGAGACAAACCACAACTACATCATGCTATTTGCAATGGAAGCTGTCTCTGTTTGTGGTGGGCATAACTCAGAAAATAATTGAAAAACTGGTCACCAACCCCAGAACAGTGATGGAAGTTGCAATGCCCAAAATGAAGGGAATTGGAACACCCTGAACCAGGTTATCTTCACGATAGGCAACATGTAGCTTTTAAGTAAACTGTCATGTGTCTCTAATACCTAAATCTCCAGTCTTCTATGGAAGGTTGACACAGTCTCAGCCAGACCTACCTCGCAGGATTGTTGCAAGGATAAATGGAGGACAAGAGAACAATGCAGTTTAGGGTCCCCTGTGGAGAGAAATACTGGGTATGACCAGGGCTTTTTTTGAGCAGGAATGTACAGGAATACAGTTCTGGCTGACTTAGTGTCAGGGTGTGTGACCTAATATGCAAATGAGTTAATGCTGGGCTTTTTCTACAAAATGTCACTGTATGAAACTATGGTGACATCAGGGTGTGTGGCCTAATAGGCAGATGAATTCCTGCTAGGCTTTTTCTACAAAAAAAGCCCTAGGTATGACATTTGTTATAAATTTAATTTTTAATGATACTCTGAGGGGTTATTAGATCTTTAAACAACACAATAATGATAACAACTCAGTGCCTGAACTGGGAATTCTGTTTCACATGTATAACCACTAAAGCAGGGGGGAGCATCCTTTTACTATTTTGTTAGATTATGGAGCAATATTACCTCCCCTCTTCTGTTCATTAGATTTGCCAAAGTACCTTCTGTTGCCAAGCAGGGGAGGGCATGGAAAAAGTGGGTTGAGAGAGAAAGAAATGAAGGAGAAAAGTGTGGAAAAGTGGGAGATAAATTAAGAAAAAAGCCAAGGAAAGTTGCTATAACTTGCTACAACACCCTAACTCCTGCTTTGCAAGAACTGGCTGAGCTGGGTGGAAGGAAAGGAAGAGAGAAAGGCTGGACTATTGGAGAAAATGACCTGCAGGCTGGCAATTACTGAATTAGCCATCAGTGTGCTGTCTTGTCTGGCTTCAGTGTTGGCTTGGGTTGACCACTGATGACTTGGGTTGGTAGTATGATCTCATCTGTTAGGCAATTGTGCTTCAGTATTGGACGAAGGCAAGTCTAGCCCATCACAAAGTGCCTGTTGCTAAGTTGCTAAGTTCAGGTTTCCTTATGCCCCTAGTGGCTGCAGGCAGAACTACATTAAAATAAATTTAAAGACATTCGGCGGGATGCAGTGGGAGGCTGGTTTCAAGCGTCCTCCAGCTCACTTCAAAACCTTCCCCCTGAATTTTGTCCCCACAGTCCTCCTCTATTGGCAGCCCTGCTTCCTGGGTATCTGGGTTCTCCTGACAGAAACATAAAAAGACTTGCTGGAAGATGGACTTCCTAGTAGCTCCTAGAGTGGGTAGTTAGGACCAGGGCTTTTTTTCCCCTGGGAGAATGTGGCAGAACAGAGTTTCAGAATGTCTTTGTGGAAACAAAATTATTTAAAAATGTTCAAAAGTTCATGAGGGGCTCCAGTGTGTTTCTCCTTCATTTCCCTCGTGAGAGTTCCAGCACCTCTTTTTCCAGAAAAAAATGCCCTGGTTAGCAGCTTGCTTTCCTAACACATCCCTCAAATGCAGAAAGAAAGTTAGTAGTTTTTAAAGCCCGTTGCGGAAAGGAGTTTGTGAGTATGGCTGTGATCATATACACTAAATAATGCACTTTCAATCCATTTTCAGTGCAGTTTCCGCTGGATTTTCCAAGTTCACACAGTAAAATCCAGTTGGAAACTGCATTGAAAGGGCATTTAGTGTGTGTGATTGCAGCCTTTATTTCTTGAACCTGATTAAGTGAATAGGATCATGAATGTTCAGTATAAGCTGATTGGAAATGCTTTCCCTAAAAAACAGTGGTTGGTGGTTGGTACAATTTCAGAAAGGCAGGAATTCCCATGCATACTGCCCCACAATGCTGAAGAGAACTTTAAGTCACAATCTCCGCCATGAACCATTCACAGCCAAGCTATAAATCAAGATCATTTGGCATTGTATTCATCCCCTTATGCTATGTGTCAGAAGGCAATTTACATTCCTCTTGATGTTCAACAGGTAACAGCATGATTTAGCTGCGGCTTCAGCCCTGAAGGGGCTTCTGGAGGAAATTGCAGTGGAATAAAATTAAAAGAATGTGGGAGGCATCACAAAAAAGCATAATTAATGTAAGGTCATAGTGGAGATGTGAGTGGGGGAGCACCTGATGAAAATAAATGCTGATTCCATGAAGCATCAACTAGGGATTTCCAGAGGAAAAAAAATATGCTTTAAGCTGTGATACATAGCCACTGACAATGGACTGCCCCTACCTAAATACTTTAGCAAGCAAATTGCAAGCCACGACTCCAAGAGAGTCTCAGTGGGGTATAAATGGGGAGAGATCTTGAAGATTACGAGTACATCTCATTGATCACAATGGAACTAAGCCAGTGTATGTCCACATGCTTTGGCCTGAGTGATTGCTCTGTTATCCTCTTGATCTAACAACTTCTCCTGGAGATCGATCCAAGCAAGCAGCCGTGTTGGTCTGAAGCAGCTGAACAAAGCAGGAGTCAAGTTTCACCTTTGAGACCAACCATTTTTTATTCAGAACGTAAGCTTTCATGTGCTCTTAAGCACACTTCATCAGACGAGGAATCCAGCACAGTGAGCAAAGCCATACATAGCTGAGCAGAGCTATACATAGCTGATAGGCAGTGGCCCAGAATGCAACATGGCCCAGATTTAAGAACCAATGACAGTGAAGTAAAATTATCTGGTAGGCAGTGGTTTAGAATGTAAAATGGTACAATGACAGAATAGTAAAATTAACAAATTGAGCAAACCTTTGATCTGAGTAGCATGAGCATGTAAAAGCAACAAAACAGCAGTATGCAGTAAAATTAACAAATTGAGCAAACCTTTGATCTGAGTAGCATGAGCATGCGAAAGCAACAAAACAGTGGTATGTCAAATGTGAGATTGTCTGTCAATGACAATAGGAGATGGGTTCAATATATGTAATGGGATAAGCAACCTAAGTCCCTTTTTTAAGATGTAAACATAATTCTAGTTTGCCATAGGAAAAAGGAATACAATAAAATATAGTGAAAATGGGTAAAGCATATGTAATGAGATATACAGCCAATATTCCTATTTTGAATATGTCAATACAAATAATTATACTGATACACAATTCTAAAAGAGAAACACATTGGAATACTGTGGATGTATAGCTATACTCACTGAGTATTCCTTTTTCCTATGGCAAACTAGAATTATGTTTACATGTTAAAAAGTAAATTAGGTGGACAAGAACATCACTATCCAATGTATTTCTCTTTTAGCTGTATTGACACACTCAAACAGGGACTTTAGAATTGCTGCAGGGCCTGGAAAAGTTACTGTCACAATTCAGTTTGCACTTGATTATCCCAGATGGTGTGGCCTAATATGCTAATATTAGGGGATGTGGTCTAATATGCTACTGAGTTCCTGCTGCGCTTTTTCTACAAAAAAACTCTGGACCTATGCATTTGCCTATGGTGGTGAGCTGTGTGTATGTGCGTGCCAGATTAGGTTCTCCTCACATGACTTCAAATAGAAAAACAATTATTTGTTAATTTTAATATTCTGTCATTGTACATAAGAACATAAGAGAAATGTTGGATCAGGCCAATGGCCCATCCAGTCCAACACTCTGTGTCACACAGTGGCCAAAAAAAAAATGTATATATATATATATACACACACAAACACTGTGGCTAGTAGCCACTGATGGACCTCTGCTCCATATTTTTATCCAATCCCCTCTTGAAGCTGGCTATGTGTCATGGGTGCTGGGGACCCTGCAGAGGAAGACGAGTCTGCCAAGGAAACTGTACCCCTGCCACCTGCACCAGTACCCCTGCCTCCTGCTGAAGAAGATCCCAGCCCCCCTGCCTCGCCCTCTCGGGTGGCTCGTGTGCGTGACCGCCTCCGTCAGGACCTCAGGGATCGGAGGAGGGCGGCACGCTCACAAGCAAGACGCTCCCTGAGTCCTGAGTTTTGAGAGGATTCTGGCCCTCCTAAGAGCAAGGATGCTTGAGTTGTAACAGGATCCTGGCTGCCTCCCAGAGCCAGCAATTAGCCCAAATGGGCAACAGCCAGCAGAGGGCTATATAGCTGTGGGCTTTGGGAGGAGGCTTTGTGGAAGCAACTAGTCATCTCCCTGACGTTCTAGCATCCACTCCGGCTTGACTTTGGTTCTTGAATCCCTGACTTTGGCTTTTGACTTCTGGACTCCCTGACCTCGGCTTCTGGACCTCGGACCTGCGATACTTGCACAGCGATTTGGATTTGGCACCTCGGACACTCCTGCTTGCTGGCTACAGACCTCGGACTGCCTCTGGACTTTGCCTGACCCGGCCCCAGCGATGACAGATTGCTTCCACCCGACAAACACCCACTCCACAGGATGGAGGCTGAAGCAAGTGAAACCACCGAACTACTGGCTGCGCTCCAAGCCTAGGTACAGCAGCTAACAGAGGCAGTAGTGCACTTGCAGCAACAACCTGTGGCCAGTGCTCCAGCCAAGTGCCCAGTTCCCCCACCTGACAGATTTGGGGGTGCCGTGGAAGAATTTCCTGCTTTCCTGGCACAGTGTCAGCTGTACTTTGAACTAAGAGCACGGGACTTCCCCAATGACAAGACGAAGGTGTGTTTTATCATTAGTCTGTTAAAGGGGCAGGTGGCCAAGTGGGCCACACCCCTACTGGTTGGGTCCTCTCCCCTACTGACTGATTACCAGGGGTTTGAGGCCCACCTGTCTGCTGCCTTCTCCAACCCAGTCCAAGCAGCCACAGCCAACCGGAAAATCAGGGCCCTGAACAAGGCCAGTCCTCGGTGGCTCAGTATGCCACCGAATTCAAGCTCCTGGCCCAAGACTTGGCGTGGAATGAGGCTGCTCAGATGGACCAGTTTACCGAGGGGTTGGCAGAGAAAGTCCTGGACGAACTGGCCAGGGTGGAGCGGCCCCCCACGCTCCAGGAACTTATCACCCTCTGCCTCCGCATCGATGGCCGCCTGGAAAGTCGCCGCCAAAAGGCCAGCCGCAGGCGTAAGTAGACCCTCCAGCCTGGGGTGACTAGCTGGGTCCTCCGAACAACAGGCTGATACCCCGGGCCCGTTCCTGCTACCAGTCAAACTCCGTCTGCCCGATGGACACTGGCTGTTCGTGTATGCCATGCTGGACTCGGGAGCAGCCCACTGTTTCGTAGATGCCGCCTTTGTAAAGCAGCACCAGATTCCAGTGCAGCCAAAAGAGACTCCAACGCTGGTGGAGGCTATTGACGGGCGCCTCCTCCGTTCTGGCCCCGTCACCCAGGAGACCTGTCCCATCACCTTCCACGTCCAGCAGCACCAAGAACAGCTACAGTTTGATGTCGCCCGCATGCCTCGCTTCCCGCTGATTCTAGGCCTTTCCTGGCTGAAGCTGCACAACCCCATCGTGGACTGGGCCCAGCAGGAACTACGCTTCCGAGACCCATGCCCCCATCTGACTCCTCCCACCACTCTAGCAGCCGGCATCCCGAGTGGTGGTCCTCAGCTCCCTCAGAAGTATGCGGATTTCGCCGATGTCTTTGAGGAGACAGGAGCAGATCAGCTTCCCCCTCACCGACCCTATGACTGTGCCATTGATTTGGTACCTGGGGCACCACTCCCGGTGGGGCGTCTGTACCCAATGTCGGAGCCTGAGTTGGCAGCTTTGCGAGACTACCTGGACAAGAACCTGAAACGCGGATTCATCCGACCCTCAACTTCTCCCCTGTCTGCTCCAGTCCTCTTCGTGAAGAAGAAAAGTGGGGAGCTCCGGCTGTGCAATGACTACCGGACCCTGAACAAGATCACCATCCGTGACCGGTACCCTCTGCCACTGATCCCTGAACTCTTGGATCGTTTAAAGGGGGCCCAAATCTACACCAAGCTGGACCTCCGCGGAGCGTACAATTTGGTGCGCATACAGCCCGGAGACGAATGGAAGACCGCGTTTGGGACCCGATACGGGCAGTACGAGCACCTGGTGATGCCCTTCGGATTGACCAATGCCCCCGCTGTCTTCCAGAGGTTCATGAATGATGTATTCCGGGACCTGCTCGACCGCTTCGTGATCATATACCTGGATGACATCCTAATCTACTCCCGCAATCCTGCCCAGCACGCCGAGCACGTCCGCCAGGTCCTGCAGCGCCTACGAGCCCATGGCCTCTACGCCAAGCTGGAGAAGTGCGACTTTGACCTGCGCTCCGTCGAGTTCCTTGGTCACATTGTGTCACCACAGGGAATCCTCATGGACCCGAAAAAAGTGGAAGCAGTCCTGACCTGGCAGGCCCCTCAGAATCGCAAAGACCTGCAGCGGTTCCTTGGTTTCGCCAACTATTATCGGCAATTCATCCCGGCCTATGCATCTCTGACCACGCCCCTGACTCAACTACTCCGCCCCAAAGAACTTTTCCACTGGTCCCCAGAGGCCGATAACGCCTTCTCCACTCTGAAGACCCGTTTTGCCACCGGGCCACTCCTGAGATACCCTGACCCCCAGCTTCCCTTTACGGTGGAAGCTGATGCCTCCAACGTGGCCCTGGGAGCAGTGCTGTCCCAGCGCGAGAAGCCGTCTCAGCCACTCCAGCCCTGCGCCTATTACTCGCGCCAGCTCACCGCTGCGGAGAAGAACTACACCATCTGGGAGAGAGAGTTGCTCGCAATCAAGGCGGCTTTTGAGGTTTGGAGGCATTACCTCGAAGGGGCTCGCCACCCTGTTCAAGTGCTCACCGACCACCGGAACTTAGAGCACCTCCAGACCACCCACCGTCTCAACCAGCGCCAGATCCGGTGGTCCCTATTCTTCTCTCGCTTTGACTTCCAGATCTCCTACATCCCCCATACCCAGAACCGGAAAGCAGATGCACTCTCCTGGAAACCGGAATACGCCCCTGCTTCAACTGAGGCCGCGCCCGCTGCTCCCATCCTGCCGCCCTCAGTGTTTGCAGCCACCTCCACTACACCCACACTCGTGGAGGACATTCGTGCTAGCCAGGCCAACGATCCCTGGGTCCAGCAACACCTCCAGGCCCTCCAAGATGACTCGGCAGGCGAGTTCACGAATCGAGGCGGTCTCTTGCTACACCGCGAACGCCTCTATGTGCCGCCCGGGCCCTTACGGGCAGAAGTGCTACGCCTGACCCACGACTCGTTGCCCGCTGGGCACTTCGGACAGCATAAGACCACCCACTTGCTGACGCGAGAATTCTGGTGGCCACGAGTTCGCTCCGATGTTGCCCGTTATGTCAGCTCCTGTGACGTCTGTCGGCGGGCCAAAGACGTCCCGCCCAAACCCTCGGGGTTGTTACAGCCCTTGCCCGCACCCTCAGGACCCTGGGATACCATCTCGATGGACTTCATCACGGAACTCCCACAATCCAAAGGTCAGACTTGCATCTTGGTGGTCATCGACCTATTTACCAAGATGGCCCACTTCATTCCGTGCCCGAAACTTCCCACAGCTCAGGAGACAGCTCAGCTCTACCTGCAACACATCTTTCGTCTGCACGGACTCCCAGCCCACCTGATCTCAGACCGGGGGCCCCAGTTCTCCTCTCGGTTCTGGCAAGCCCTCCATTCCAGCCTGGGTACTCGAGTGCACCTGTCCTCAGCCTACCACCCGCAGACAGATGGTCAGAAAGAGCGCACCAATGCCACGCTAGAGCAATATCTCCGCTGCTACACCTGCTACCAGCAGGACGACTGGACCACTCTGTTGCCTCTAGCGGAGTTTGCATACAACAACGCGGTCCACTCGTCTACCCAAATGACCCCGTTTGCTGCAACCTACGGCTACCACCCTCGGTTCTTCCCGGCGATCCTGCCACCCACGAATGTCCCCGCCGTCGAGGCCTACCTGCAAGAACTCCGCGCCAGCCAAGACTTGCTCCGAGAGCAGCTACAGCGGGCCAAGGAAGCCTATAAACTGGCTGCGGACCGGAAGAGGCAGGAAGGCCCCCCAGTCCAGCCGGGGGATCAGGTGTGGCTCTCGACTCGCTACCTGCGCCGGCCTGGTCGGTCTCACAAGCTGGATGCGCGGTTCATCGGACCCTACCCCGTCATGGACCAAATAAACCCCGTCGCTTTCAGGCTCCAGTTGCCACCTCACCTCTGCATTCACCCTGTGTTCCATCGCTCCCTCCTTGTTCCAGCTGCACCCCCTGACCCAGCTCGGCCTCCTTGCCCACCGCCGCCACCACCGGTGTTGGTGGATGACGAGGAAGAATACGAGGTGCGCCAGATCCTGGACTCCCGGTACCATCGCGGAGGCCTCCAGTACCTTGTTGGCTGGGAGGGATATGGCCCAGAAGACCGGTCTTGGGAGCCCATGGACAATCTTCATGCCCCGGACTTGGTGCAACAGTTCCACAACGACCACCCCGACCTCCCAGGTCCCTCGACGGAGGGGGGCCCTGGGGGGTGGGATAGTGTCATGGGTGCTGGGGACCCTGCAGAGGAAGACGAGTCTGCCAAGGAAACTGTACCCCTGCCACCTGCACCAGTACCCCTGCCTCCTGCTGAAGAAGATCCCAGCCCCCCTGCCTCGCCCTCTCGGGTGGCTCGTGTGCGTGACCGCCTCCGTCAGGACCTCAGGGATCGGAGGAGGGCGGCACGCTCACAAGCAAGACGCTCCCTGAGTCCTGAGTTTTGAGAGGATTCTGGCCCTCCTAAGAGCAAGGATGCTTGAGTTGTAACAGGATCCTGGCTGCCTCCCAGAGCCAGCAATTAGCCCAAATGGGCAACAGCCAGCAGAGGGCTATATAGCTGTGGGCTTTGGGAGGAGGCTTTGTGGAAGCAACTAGTCATCTCCCTGACGTTCTAGCATCCACTCCGGCTTGACTTTGGTTCCTGAATCCCTGACTTTGGCTTTTGACTTCTGGACTCCCTGACCTCGGCTTCTGGACCTCGGACCTGTGATACTTGCACAGCGATTTGGATTTGGCACCTCGGACACTCCTGCTTGCTGGCTACAGACCTCGGACTGCCTCTGGACTTTGCCTGACCCGGCCCCAGCCGTGACACTATGCTTGTAGCCGCCACCACCTCCTGTGGCAATGAATTCCTCATGTTAATCACCCTTTGGGTGAAGAAGTACTTCCTTTTATCCATTTTAACCTGACTGCTCAGCAATTTTATCGAATGCCCACGAGTTCTTGTATTGTGAGAAAGGGAGAAAAGGACTTCTTTCTCTTTCTCCATCCCATGTATTATCTTGTAAACCTCTATCATGTCACCCCACAGGCTACGTTTCTCCAAGCTAAAGAGCCCAAGCGTTTCAACCTTTCTTCATAGGGAAAGTGTTCCAACCCTTTAATCATTCTAGTTGCCCTTTTCTGGACTTTCTCCAAGGCAATAACATCCTTTTTGAGGTGCGACAACCAGAACTGCACACAGTACTCCAAATGAGACCACACCATCGATTTATACAGGGGCATTATGATACTGGCTGATTTGTTATCAATTCCCTTCCTAATAATTCCCAGCATGGCGTTGGCCTTTTTTTATTGCAATCACACACTGTCTTGACATTTTCAGTGAGTTATCTACCATGACCCCAAGATCTCTCTCTTGGTCAGTCTCTGCCAGTTCACCCCCCATCAACTTGTATTTGTAGCTAGGATTCTTGGCCCCAGTGTGCATTACTTTGCACTTGGCCACACTGAACCTCATCTGCCACGTTGACGTCCACTCACCCAGCCTCAACAGATCCCTTTGGAGTGCCTCACAATCCTCTCTGGTTCTCACCACCCTGAAAAATTTAGTGTCATCTGCAAACTTGGCCACTTCACTGCTCACTCCCAACTCCAAATCATTTATGAACAAGTTAAAGAGCCTGGGACCCAGTACTGAGCCCTGCGGCACCCCACTGCTTACCGTCCTCCACTGCGAAGACTGCCCATTTATACTCGCTCTCTGCTTCCTATTAATCAGCCAGTTTTTGATCCACAAGAGGACGTGTCCTTTTACTCCATGACTCTTGAGCTTTCAAAGGAGCCTTTGATGAGGATTTTATCAAAAGCTTTCTGGAAGTCAAGGTAAACAACATCTATTGGGTCTCCTTTGTCCACATGTTTGTTCACCCCCTCAAAGAAATGTAACAGGTTAGTGAGGCAAGATCTTCCCTTACAGAACCCATGCTGAGTCTTCCTCAATAATTCGTGTTCATCAATGTGCCTACTCATTCTGTCCTTAATAATGGTTTCTACCAACTTTCCCGGTATTGAAGTCAGACTGACTGGCCTGTAATTTCCCAGATCTCCTCTGGAACCCTTTTTAAAGATGGGGGTGACATTTGCTACCTTCCAGTCCTCAGGAACAGAGGCAGATTTCAATGAAAGATTACAGATTTTTGTCAGAAGATCCACAAGTTCAACTTTGAGTTCTTTCAGAACTCTTGGATGTATGCCATCCAGACCTGGTGACTTATTAGTTTTTAATCAGTTGTAGGACTTCCTCTCTTGTCACCTCAATCTGACTCAGGCCTTTCAGCATCCCTTCCAAAATTAGTGGTTCTGGAGCGGGCAAACAATTCTCACGGAGGCAAAAAATGCATTCAGCTTCTCAGCCATTTCCCTATCCTCCTTCAGTAATCCTTTGACCCCTTGGTCATCCAAGGGCTCCACTGCCTCCCTGGCTGGTTTCCTGCTTCTAATATATTTGAAGAAATTTTTATTGTTGGTCTTTATATTTTTTGCAATATGCTCCTCATAGTCCCCTTTTGCCTGCCTGATCACAGTCTTGCATTTGATTTGCCACAGCCTGTGTTCCCTTTTATTAATCTCACTTGGACTGGTTTTCCACCGCTTAAAGGAGTCCTTCTTACCTTTTACAGCTTCCATTACTTTGTTTGTTAACCATGCAGGCCTTTTCTTATACCTGTTTGTGCCTTTCCTAAATCACTCCCTACCAGATAATTTTACTTCACTGTCATTGGTTCTTAAATCTGTACCATGTTGCATTCTGGGCCACTGCCTACCAGCTATGTATGGCTCTGCTCAGCTATGTATAGCTTTGCTCACTGTGCTGGATTCCTCGTCTGATGAAGTGTGCTTAAGAGCACACGAAAGCTTACGTTCTAAACGTCTCCTGGAGGATGTGCAATGAATACATATTCAGGCAGCTGCTCTGTAGACTGCAATCCACAAGGCTGTTAAATTAGCATTCTTACATATACATTGCTTGAAACAATACTAGAAAGGGAGGAAACAAAGGGCAAGGATGGTTGCAAGCATAACACTGCAACACTAAGCATGCCAACTGATTTCAGTAGAACTTAATTCCATAAAAGCATAGCTAAAGTAGGAGGTAAGTGAAAAGCAAGTGCCTGCTGGCCCCACCCAACCTCTTTACATTCATCTGAACCTTTGTACTATGCCTGCACGTGAAATGGAACAAATGTACTCTGAATGAGCTGTACTCTGCAAAAATACTTCTACAGAGAGAGCAGTGTACCCCCCTCCGCTCTATTACGCACTCATTATCCATAGAGACATCTGCATAGCTCTTGAATGTTATGCCAAAATACCTCCCCTGCATTATGTTCGCACTATTAAATATGTGAACTGACCCGAGTTTTATTTATTTCTCTAGATTTATAGCTCCTGCCCTATGTTGACTCAGGGCAAATATAGATTTGACAAAAAAAAAAATGAATTTCTGTCCTTAAAGCCTTTGCCAAGCTATTGCTATTAGCTGTTTCTTAATTAGTCTTGTCAGCAAATTCTGAGTTTTATTTTTCTTTTCAATGAAGATGAAATCTATTTGATCTGACTTCTTAACGTATTAGGTCATACCAATTAAAAGCATTCTTAATAGTTCTCTTTGATGTTGCACCCAATTTTAGAAGGGATGCAGGAGACAGTCTTCGTCAGATGATTGATGTAAAACCATAGACCAGGCATCAGTCTATGTAACTCTTCACAAGATCTTCAGATTTGCAGGAAATTAAATGATCTGTGTACATGAACTGTACAATGTTTTAGGATCCAATTATTTAGTTTGTGTGAAAGGTAACTGGAAAAGTATCTCCAAATTTCCTCTCAGCTTTTTAAGCAAGCCAAAGGGCTGGATCCGGCCTAGGACTGTCAAGTCTAACCCAGAAAATGCTTGGGGACTTTGAGGGTAGGGCCAGGAGACTTTGAGGGTGGATCCAGGAGACTATTTCCTTAAATAAATAAATATACAGCAGTGCAGTTCCCCTGCATAGTCTTCATTTCCTCATTCCCCAGTACTTCCTCCCTCTCCCTCTCTCTCTCTCTCTCTCTCTCTCTCTCTCTCTCTCTCTCTCTCTCTCTCTCTCTCTCACACACACACACACACACACACACACACACACAGACTCACACAGCAGCCAAAATAAACACAGTTTGGAAGCACACACTTTGTGGTCTCACTAGGGCAATTTATTCACCATGGGAGTTGTTGAATGCTGTATACTCAACCAAGTTCTTCAGACTAATACAGGGAAAACAAGCAGAGGGACTGGACTGCTTTCCTTTCTCACAACAGCTATGTTGTTCTGCAGGCTTGCCCCACCCCCATTCAGCCTGGCTCTGGAGACACACACACTTTCCAAAAAGCAAGCCTTTCCCAAGTGTCTTCTAAGCCTTCTGAGGTGGAAAAGCACATGATGGCTGTAGGGAGCAGGGCTTCCTCCACCAGCCAGCTGAATGGGGGCAGGAAGGAACCTGCTAAACCAGGGAATCCCCCACTGGAACCTGGGGATTGGCAAACCTAATCCGGCCAGTGTTTTCATTCAATCTTACCTAATACTTCTCCTTACTATGGCCCCCATCCTACATTGCTTTTGTACATGCAGGTCCCATGACCCCCTGCATAGCTTTTTTGGTTGCTGGCAGGGACCCCTTCCTTGCTTTTGAATTAACAGAAAAGCTGGTCGGATGGTACCCAATGTCTGGAGGGGGGGCAGGGGATTGGTAGTACTTTTGTTTGCAGTAATCAGTATTTTCACATCCATATTCTGTGTTCTGTGACAGTTTGCATTAGACTCCAGTCCGTAATTTAAACAGCTATTTTCTTGCATATGAAATATACTTCTAGTGTATTACTGACAAAATGTGGATTATTTAAAAAGCCATCATGGAGAAGTACCAACATCATCAATAACTTATTCAGCGATGTCACAAGAGTGACTTGCATGTCTAGCAATTCCATTGAACTCTTCACTTCTGGGCATAAAGATCTGGTGCCTTTTTTGCTATATTTGCTGCTGCAGACTTTGCAAATGGTGCAAAAAGAGGAAACTGGTGTTGTATGTAATAATGGGACTTTGCTTGAAATGGAAAACTTCCGCACTAATAGAATAAAATGGCTTTTGCCATGGTGATGCAAAGCTAAATGTTGCTCTAGGTTCCTATTATTTTCAAGGTGGTATTTCTCCCCTACACACAACTACGTGTGGAACGTTTTGTTTCCTAACTTGAGTCATTGACACTACAGTGTTGGCCTGCAATGAAAATGCCTGGCAAGTTTTAAAACATGTCTGTGATAGCTGTGTGTGATGTGTGTCCAGGGACAAAGAAAACAAATAGAGCAATAGGAATTGTTGGCATGGCAATTGAAAAGTGACACTTCTCCCTACTTTTGTGTCCCTTTTGGATTCCAGAGATCCTAGGAGAAGCATCTTCCCATGGAGATCCTTCTTGTTGGTGGCAATATTCAGAGAGCCAAAGGTCAACACTGAAAGCATAAAGGGATTGTGATGTTGGTCTGACAAGCAGTGTTACTATTGTGATGCAAAAGACACGCAAGGTGTAAAAGTAGGTGATTACAACAATGGGTTGAATGTGTCAAGACAAGCCTGTATAAGGCCACACCTAACCGTGCCCTTTTCCCTTTTCTGATTTGAGATGCACAATGTATGCAAGAGGTTGAAAGAACTGCCTATGTTTATTCTGAAGCACTGTAGGTAAGACTGATGACTTAAAGGGGATTACAAGTATTGTAAATGCAGGCACCAAGGAAAAAGATAACATGAAATAGCTATAAACTACCTGTATCTCAGGTCTGTGTGCTCTTAAGCTGTCTATAGGCCCAGGTCCTACCATCTGGGGCTGCCAGTCTCCAGATAATGGCTGGGGATCTCCTGATATTACAACTGATCTCCAGGTGACACACATCTGTTCACCAGGAGAAAACAGCTGTTTTGGAAGGTGGACTCGGTGGTATCCCCCCCTCCCCAAATCCCACCATTCTCAGACTCCACTCTCAAAATGTCCAGGTATTTTCCAACCCAGAGCTGGAAATCCTACTACCATAATAAACCATGAGATGTAGGGACCAGTGTGATATCATGGGGCGGTCCCTGGTAAACTCATGGCATGAGGCCTGGTGATGTCATATTGATGAGTGGTACTTAGGGTTGCCCTCCCCCTGCTTTAGGGTTATCAGATAGTGGGGAGGGGGGAAGGAAATTGCTTCTGGGCACTCCATTATACCCTATGGAGATCGATTCCCATAGGGTATAATGGAGAATCAGTGGGTATCTGGGGCTCCAAAGTGGCTGTTTTTTGAGGCAGAGGCACCAAAGTTTCAGCATAGCATCCGATGCCTCTCCTCAAAATACCCTCCAAGTTTCAAAAGGATTGGACCAGGGGCTCCAATTCTATGAGCCCCAAAAGAAGGTGCCCCTATCCTTCATTATTTCCTATGGAAGGAAGACATTTAAAAGGAGTATGGTCCCTTTAAATGTGATTGCCAGAACTTCTTTTGGAGTTCATTCTTGCTTGTCACACTCTTGCTCCTGGCTCCACCCCCAAAGTCCCCAGATATTTCTTGAGTCAGATTTGACAATGCTAGTGGTACTAATAGTGGTCACTGGCAGTTCTAATGGTGGTCCACACATCAATAGGAATTGTACCACATGATTGTACACAATTGTATGTCTTTGATAAGGACTATTTGCCACACATTTTAAAATGGGAAATTAACTATGTGTTAAATTGACGATAGTGACCTATTATTATCTCCAATCTCAAAATTACATGTGGTCTATTATTTATTATTTATTTAAAAGATTTGTACACTTTTCTGCCCTTACAAGGGCCATCAAGGTGTCTAATAATTGGAAATGTTATGATAATTTACAACATACAGCAGGCATGTGTTGGAGTCTTAGAAGAAGCCATCAAGTGTGTGGGCTGCCTAACTTCAACTTGCTGCTCTGAGAAAGAATCCCCCCTCCCCCAATATCCCATGCCAAAACTAGCAACTATAGAGCTCTGTGTTTGTTACTGTGAGCTTTCAAAATAAATAGTGGGAAATAAATATTACAGGAATAATGATTAAGGAGGTCTTTGCTGCTAGAATATCTACCAGTAAATTCCTCAGAACCTCACTGGGTAGGTATGTGTTTTATAGATGATGATTATGAAGATGACAGACAGACAGACAGACAGACAGACAGATAGATAGAAGCCACGAAAAAAAATATTGTTATGGGATCTCAGAGGAAGAAAATATGAAAGGAGCCTGAACTGAAAGGAAACAGACCCTTAGTTTATTTATTTTTCCTTTGGGAATTGACTCACAAATATTGTTTAACCACATGCCATTACCAATGTCTGAGCAGTCCAAAAGCAAGTGAACAGTTTGCCTTCTATTTTGCTTAAATACTTTGGGGTTTGACACACTATTCTGACACATTATTTCCGTCCTGACAGATAGGCATGTTTGACGTGGGCAGATTGCTTACCTCAGTAACCATGCAAAAATATAAATGATCTACTTTCAGTATGAGAAAGAAAAACAGCAAATTCAGTGCAATTTAAAGAGACAGTTCATTTGCTTAGCTATTATACTGTATCAATTCTCATATATAACCATACCCTGCCACATTTACAATTTGTATCAACATTTGGAATGTAAAAAAGAAGGAAATCAGGAAGAACACAGATTATATATTGATCCTGGATTATTACTTAACATTGAATGATGGGAAAGTCTAATATTTTGGAAGTACCAGTGTTATAAGATACAAAGATATGTCAGTGTTTAAGGAGCATCCTGCTGGGCAAACAATGCATGGTGTATGTGAGAGGAAATTGTTTATTCCTGTATGAACACACTGTGACCGATTTCCCACTCACCTTACGCCACTCTCATGTTCCTCTTCTCAGCGGGGCTTCTTTCCAATTTCACAGTATCTGCCCCGGGGCTGCAAGTAACGTTGGTGTTTTTGCACGGCAAACAGAAACTGGTTTTTAGAGGTTTCTGTTTGCTGCTTGAAAATGCCAGCGTTACTTGCAGCCCCAGGGCAGATAGTGTGAAATCAGAAGGAAGCCCTGCTGATAAGAGGAACACGAGAGCAGTGTAAGGTGAGTGGGAAATCAGTGTCTTTCTACACACGTTTGGCTGCCAGTGTCCCCATGCAGTTATTCTCCAACAGTGCAGAAATTGGCCTTCAGTGTTATTAAGAGGTTCAGCTAGCCCATATCCTGTTTCAATTAGATCATTTGTCTTCACAAGGTCCCAGGTCCCATGATGCCAAACATCACTTTGGGGCACTCCTTCTGTGCAACCCCCCCCCCCCACTTCTGCTGTCTGTAGATAACATGCAGTATTTAAGCACCAAAAATATTAGCATCGTAAATATATTGTACAGTTCAGTAAGTAGTACTTAATGATGATAAATTCATTAATAACCACCCACAAATACTTATTCACTAGATAAGCAAACCAGCCTCCTTTTTTGACTCAGTAAGCCATTGCGCAAAGGTCCAAGGTGAAAGGTCAGGCAAGCACTGCCTTGTTTCTCCACTAAGCTTAAGCAATATGAATCAATATTCTGGAGTGCTTCCAGCCTTGTGGGGTCCCTGGGCAGTTTGGTGCTTTTTTGCCACCTCCTGGCACTAGGGTTGCCAGGTCTGTGTTGGAAAATACCAGGAGATTTTGAATCTGGGAAGGGCAGGGAAGGGCTTCAGAATGGTACACTGCCATCGTTTCTCCAGGGAAGCTGATCTCTGTGAGCTGGTGATCTGTTGTAAAAATGGGAGCTCTCCAGCCCCACCTGGAGGCTGGCAACCCTATTCGGAAGCCCAGGGTCAGTCTTAAAACCACACCTCTGTCCTGCTTCCCAGCTCTTGAATATAGCAGAGCCTAGAAACCTGGACTTGTTCCAGATATATAAAAGTTCTTCCAGATAGTGGATTTATGCGTTTGTGCTTGATCCTGGCTAGGGCCAGAGGTGTGTCTCATTATCACATGCCTCATACTCATTCTAACCTGATTTTTTTTTTTAGAGGGGTGGGGGGAAAAGCTATTCCAGCTATTCTATTTTGGTACAGGTGCATGGCTTTTCTTGTAGACAAAGCTCAGCAGGGACTCATTTGCATATTAGGCCACACTCCCTCACATCACCATTGTGTCACACAGTGCTTTTTGTAGAAAAGGCCCAGCAGGGACTTATTTGCATATTAGGCCACACACCCCTCATGCAAAGCCAGCCGGAACTTCGTTCCTGTGTGTTCTTGCTCAAAAAAAGCCCTGTAACAGGTGCAACAGAAACATTTAGCTTCTGTTCTAATACCCATCACAAGGTGGGGGCTGGAGTTCTCCTGGAATTACAACTGATACTCTCCCTAGAGGAAACGGCAGTTTTGAAGAGCAGGTTGTATGCCGTCATATTCCTGCTGAGCTTTCTCCTGTCCACACTCCATTCCTCTCAAATCTCCAGGAACTTCCCAAGCTACAGTTGGCCAGGGCAGCCCTAGGTTCAACAAACCAGGGCTTTTATTGAGCAGGAGCACACAGGAACACAGTTCCGGCAGGCTTGGTGCCAGGGGTGTGGCCTAATATGCAAATGAGTTCTTGCTGGGCTTTTTCTACAAAAGCCCTGTGCGAAACAATGGCGATGTCAGGGGGTGTGGCCTAATATGCAAATGAGTTCATGCTGGGGGTTTTCTACAGAAAAAGCCCTGCAGCAAACCATCAGTCCTGTGGCACCTTGAAAACCAAAAACTTTTATTCCAGTATGATTTTCTTTCCTCCTCCTGTTGTATCTGAAGAAGTGAGCACTGACCCACAAAAGCTCATGTTGCAATAAAGTTTGATTTAACGTTCTACTGGATTTCTGTTTTGTTTTGCTACAGTGAACTCAATGCAGCTTCCTCACTGGAACCATAGGTTTTTAGCATACATACAGTAACACCAGTTATGTACGGGTTTAGCAGTATGTTGTTCCCCTAGAGCAGGGGTGGGGAACCTCCATCCCAAGGGCCATATGCGGCCCTTGAGGTCACTTGGTGTGGCCCTCAGGGATTGCTGGGTTGAACTGAGCCATGTGGCAGCCTCTCTGGGGCCTGGCTGGCCAGCAAGGATCGTAGGGCCCAGCCACACTGTGCAGCAGCCTTCCAAGGGCTAGGCAGGGATCACAGGGCCCAGATGTACTGTGCAGCAGCCTCCCTGGGGCCTGGCTGCCTGGTCAGAATTGCTGCAGGGCCTGGAAAAGTTACTGTCACAGTTCAGTTTGCACTTGATTATCCCAGATGGTGTGGCGTAATATGCTAATATTAGGGGATGTGGTCTAATATGCTACTGAGTTCCTGCTGGGCTTTTTCTACAAAAAAGCTCTGGACCTATGCATTTGCCTACGGTGGCGGGCTGTGTGTGTGTGTGCGTGCCAGATTAGGCTCTCCTCATATGATTTCAAATAGAAAACAATTATTTGCGTTAATTTTGCTGGCCTGAATCATTCTTCCTCGGCAGAGCACTGTTTTTTAAGTTGATAATTTTTTATGGCCCGTGAATGTTATAAATATCCATATGGCCCTTGGCAGAAAAAAGGTTCCCCACCCTTGCCCTAGAGAATCCTGAGAGTTACAGTTTGGTGAGGGGCCAAAGATTCTCTGGGAGTGATCAATCCCTGGTCCCTCCTTTCCACTAGTGTCCTTGGAGCGCTGCAAGAGGGTGTGTGTGTGTGTTTTTAATGCACAAATATGTAACAGGGTTGCCAGCCTCCAGGTAGGCAGAGAAATCCAAAGCAAAAAGCTTTCCATGAAAATCAGCCTCTGTACTCCAAAGACAAAACAAATAGAAAATGAATACAAAAGCATATATTAATTCACAATACACCATACAATTAGTCCTCTATACAGAAAAGGAATGTGTTCACCGGAAATCAATCCAATATTTGAAGCAAATCAATGCTGAGTTAATCCGTGAGAATCCAGGTGAAAGACACAATATTACAATGTTGTAATAAGATGGTATTCTTACCCAGGTCTTGAAAATGCTGTAAAAAGCTCGAAGAAGCTTGTACAAAACAAGTGCTACAGTATGACCTTGTTCTTTTCTGGACTGTGATCAATTCCTTCATTATTTCACCTGGATTCTCAAGGATGAACTCAGCATTGATTTGCTTCAAATATTGGACTGATTTCTGGTGAACACGCTCTTTTTCTGTATAGAGGACTAATTGTATGGTCTATTGTGAATTAATAAATGTTTTTGTATTCATTTTCTATTTGTTTTGTCTTTGGAGAACAGAGGCTGGTTTTCACGGAAAGCTTTTTGCTTTGGATTTCTCTGCCTAATTTGCCGTGATTCTCTCTGTGTGGTTGCACAGCCTCCAGGTAGGGCCTGTAGGTCTCCCAAAATTCACAACTGATCTCCAAGCAGCAGAGATCACTTTCACTGGAGGAAATGGCTGCTCTGGTGGGCAGGCTGTACAGCACTGTATCCTGTGGAACATCCTCCGCTTTCCAAATCCCTCCTTTCCCACTGGGAAGTGCCCCCCCCAAAATCTCCAGGAATTTCCCCGTGCATAGTTGGCAATCCTAAATGCAGATATGGGTTAAGAAGAGTGACAGGTTGTAAGGTTGCCAGGTCTGCATTGGAAAATAACTGGAGATTTTGGGGGTGGATCTGGGAGAGGGTAGAATTTGGGGAGGCAAGGGGACTCAGCCTGATACAATGCCACCTTTCAAAGCAGCCATTTTTCTCCAGGGGAGCTAACCTCTGCCAGCTGGAGACCAGTTGTAAAAGTGGGAGATCTCCAGGCCTCACCTGGATGCTGACAACCCTAGTTGTTATGGAGTGTCTCCTTCCCACCCACCCTGCCATGTACTGAAGGTGTGATGGTGAGAGTGGGGTGAAAGGTATCCTATGAGTGGATAGAACAAAGTAGGAGTCAAGTGGTACCTTTAAGACAAACAAAGTTTTTTTCGGAATGTAAGCTTTTTAGTGTGCGTGCACACTTCTTCAGACACGAAAGCTTACACTGTGAATAAAACTTTGGTCTTAAAGGTGCTATTGGACTCCTGCTTTGTTCTACTGCTTCAGACCAACACGGCAGCCCACTTAGATCTATCTATGAATGGACAGTTCATAGTAATGTAAGGAGAGCGATGATAACGTCCATACCATATGCCTGACGTCCATACCATATGCTGCTTAATAACGTCCATACCATATGCCTGACGAAAGTCACCCGCTAGTTCCTTGGGAGAAACGAGCGCCCCCCTGGGGCTAGCATTCCCTTCCTTCGCCCCGCCTCCATTCTCTCATTGGCCTGAAGCCGGGCTTGGGGGGGGAGGGGGTTGAGAAGGCGGAGATGGGAGAGCCCAGGAGAGAGGCGGGGTTAGAACCCGGGGCCGCGGAAAGCCGTTGGCTGCCTGAGGTGGGGAGGCGCTCGGACAGATCCCCGCTCTCGTATTGGGTGGTGTTGAGTGGGCGGGGCTGGTCTGAGGCGGCCGGCAGTTTCCTGTCAAAAGGACGGTTACTGGACGGGCTGGGGGGAGGGAGCGGAGAGACCAGGACGGAGCCGGGGGAGACGAAGAAGGTACCCACGCTCGCCCCCGGGGCTGGGGTGGAGGGCAGGGCAGCACCGCGAACACGCCCTGGGGGGGTCTCGGTCCCCGCCATGGAATGGGGCTGGTGGTGCGTGGGAATGACCCCAAAGCGCTGGTGGCGATTGTCGGTCGGGGTAGAAATAACGGAAGGGATGAGAGTGAACTTTTATACAGCTGTATTATAATCTCCTAGCGGCAACTTAATCGTCAGTAGAACGGCAGGGAAAGTTACCCGGCTATGGATATGTTGGGGTTAATTCTAAATAGACTTCGCACAGGATGAATAACTTTTTTTTGAAAGGTGGTCTGCTTCCTAGTGATGGTAGGATTGCTTCCTGGCTTCTGCCAAACATGAGTTTTCTCACATAAGGAGACAATGCAGTGGCCCATGGGTCATCATTTCTATGGTGAGAGTGACTTCCAAGTGATCTCCCCTTTTGCCCACTCTGTTCCACAGTCCTCTCTTGGTTTTGCCCAGTGTTCCCTCTAAGCTGAGTTAGTGTGAGCTAGCTCAGAGATTTTTAGCCTCCAGCTCACACATTTTTTGCTTCACTCAGGAAAATTGGCCCCAAAGCACAATAATTAATGCAGCAGCTCACAACTTGAATGCCAGTAGCTCGCAACTTTAATACCAGTAGCTCACAAAGTAGAATTTTTGCTCCCAAGACACTGCAGCTTAGAGGGAACATTTTCTTTCTCTTAATAAAATAATCTCGAAATATGTTAGTTTTTGAAACTCCGTATAAGCCGCTTGGGACTTGACTTCCTGTGTACTGGGAGGGATAGCTCCAAATAGTCAGGGCAGTAAAAATTGAGCGAGGGTAACTTGATAGGAGGACTGTCATTTGGGCTATGGTGTCACTGGTACAACTACGTAAGTACTTGCTAATGTACTTCACCCTTACTTTGTGAGCACTCATACAACTGGGCAAAGAGGTTGTGTACATGTGGCAATGTACCGTATATGCCAGTTAAAAGAAACTGTGGATGCATAGTTTATGTTTCTGTGAAGAACGGGCATGAAAATGGTTTAAGGTTTTTAGCTTGTAGACCTGGTTGAATGTTTTCTGTTTCACAATTTACTCCTCATGGAGCTAGGTATCACTTGTGGCTGCAGCGGTGTCACGCCTGTTTTCTCTTTGACTTGTGGTTGCTCAAAAGACATTCCTCCCCCCCACTTGTTTTCCTTCGTTTTCAAAAGCTATACCTTTTGACTGTAGAACTGAAAACTCCCGTGCTGCCTAGCTTTAGACATCTTTAGACATAGAGCCAGTGTGATGTAAGAGTGTCAGACCAGATTCTAAGAACCCCAGGATCAAGTTCCTGCTCAGCCAGAGAAGCTTGCTGGCAGAGCCTGGGCCAGTTGTACACTCTCAGCCTAACCTATCTCACAGGTTTGTTGTGAGGATAAAATGGAAGGGCAACAACATAATTACTTTGGGTTCCTTTTGGAGGCAAAACCAGGGTGTAAATGAAGCAACTAAACACATATAACTTTGAATAAACATCTTCTCTGAATCCAGGCTAGGATTTCTTCTTAGTACACTTTGTGAAGTTATTGTTTTTGCCCTCTTCATGTGCCGCTTCTGACTTTCCTAATATCACCTACTGCTTCTGGTTTAGGAACAGTAGATCATTCAGTTTCTGTGTAGCATTCAGCATAAAGTTTAGGCCTTCTGAAGGTTTTATTGTATTTGGCTCTACATTTTGATCCCATACTTCCTTTCAGTGATATTGGGAGGTAGGTTAGGCTGAGAGAGAATGTGGGGCTCAAGTGGGCTTTATATCAAAGTGGGGACTTAAAGCTTAGTCTCCCAGTATTGCTCCAGCATCCTAACCTCAGTGCACTGGCTCAGTGTGGGTTGTGCTGTGAGATTCCTCTGCCATACCAGGGAGAGCCTTGAATCTGTCTGTGGTCACATGCAATGATCCTGTCCTCCTGGACTTGCTCTTTAATACGTAAACAAGTTTCTTTTGGAGCTTCTTTCTACAGCATTCTGAGTACTCGGAAGGCCAGAACTGAATTAAACTAGAGACTACTTGCGCACTATGTACACATCACTGTGCCTTACTGCTTTCTTCATTGTTTTTAAAAACAATTGGCTGGCGGTCCTCCTGATCATAGGAACTACTGGGACAGATTGCTGACAAAATAAAGTCTTGTGCCTGAGCTAAATGGAAGCTTTGAGATATCTTCTTGAAACATAAGCTTTCTATGTGATGTAACTGCTAATGCTCTATAAAAGCTCTACTCCTTTCTGTGTGTCCAGACTTTGTGCAAATGTCACCAAGTAGTAGAGAGTTGCTGTTATTTTGCATGGCATGTGCTATCCATGTTACTTAATCTCATATGTCTTTTAGGCTTTATGCTGCCCTTCCTTTGAGGTAGTCAGGGTAGTATAGATTCTCCTTTCCTCATTTTATCTTCTCAACAACCTGTGAGGTGTTTTAGGTCAAGAGAGTAGCCTAAGGTCACCTAGTGAGTTTATAGCAGAGTGGGGATTTGAACTCACGTGTTTTCATTCATAGTCCACCATTCTAACCACCACACTCTACTAACTTTCCTATTGGTGGCTCCAGGTGAACAGACCTAATTTCTGAATCTGGACACTTGCTTAATTTCTAAAATGAACTACCAAGACTTGAACCTGCCAAGAAGTCACATTCTTTAACTCTCAAGCTGTTAGTATTAATCCCAGATCTGTGGCTATATTGCACATGGTTCTACATAACTGCCTCTTTTGCCTTGCATGTTTCTTGGTTAAACCTTTGCTAGTACTACAGTTAAACATTGGCTTTGTCTGGACAGTGACACCCTTTGTTCACTTTATTCTAATTTATTTTGCCCTAGCTAGATTGATTAGAGCAGGGGTGGCCAAACTGTGGTTTGAGAGCCACATGTGGCTCTTTCATACATATTGTGTGGCTCTTGAAGCCTCCACCACTGTGTCAGCAAGCTTTAAGAAGGCATTTCTCTTTTCCATGCCAAGGCAGCTGGTGACTTGGAGAATGCATTTAAAGTTAAAGTCTCTTTCTTTCCATCTTTGTCTCTCCATTTACCTTCCTTCCTTCCTTCCTTCCTGTGGCTCTCAAACATCTGACGCTCAGGTCCTGTGGCTCTCAGACATCTGACATTTATTCTGTGTGGCTCTTATGTTAAGCAAGTTTGGCCACCCCTGGATTAGACTATGCCTGCAGGGTTGTTCCTGTGGGCAGCCTTTCTGTGCTGCAGAATGCCTTTGGTTCTGTTTTTGTTAATACATTGCCTAGAATGCAGCAAGCACAATGGTCAGGTGGATGCTTCCACACCAGTTCTGGTAACATCTGTGATGTTACACTACATGGCCAGGCTAGGTCTTTGGTTACATAGAATGGTAAAACTATGGCAGAATGTGAGCTGTTATGCTGTGTAATAGGTACTTTTTCTATTGTTCATTCTTGGCCTGAATACATTCTCAAATGTCTAGTAAGTCATGATGAAAGGGGACAGTGACAGCTTTAGGGGAGAACTCTACCAATATCTGCTATTCTTTCCCATACATTATTGATAGCTTGCTTTTCTCCCTGATTGGGGAACCAGAGCAACTGTTCATATCGTTCCCCCCCCCCCACACACACAAGTTAATCCTCACAACAGTCTTGTGTAGGGCTGCCAGGTCCAACTCAGGAAAATATCTGGGGACTTTGGGGGAGGAGCCAGGTGAAGGTTGCGACAAGCATGATTGAAATCTGAAGGGAGTTCTGGCCATCACATTGAAAGGTACTCTGCTCTTTTTAAATGCTTTCCCTTCATTGGAAACAATGGAGGACAGGGGTAGCTTCTTTGGGGACTCATAGAACTGGAACCCTGGTCCAATCTTTTTGAAACTGGGGGTGGGGGTGGGGGTTGAAGAAAGACACCAGATGCTATGCTGAAAATTTGGTGCCAAATCTGTACTCAGCAAATGAACTTGTTGGGTGGCGTTGGGCAGCCTTATTGCTCTTGCTTAAACCTTCTTCACAGAATTTGCACAGGAATGGAATGAATAGTTAAAGTGCATTTTGTTCACTTCTGTTAGAAAACAAGTTAAACTAGATTAATTTGCCCTGACTAGGATAGCCCAAGAAAGCCCAGTTTGTCAGATCTAGGAAGCTAAACAGTAATTATAGAACAATATTGTTTATATGCAGTTTTTTGTCTAATAAGGGGTAAATAACTTCTAGCATAAGGGAGGCCAAAGTTGCTTAATATAAGAGCCACATAGAATAAAGGTCTGAGAGCCACAAGTCATGAATGTCAGATGTTTGAGAGCCAGAAGGAAGGCAAATAGATGGGGAAGGAGGGAGAAGTGGGAAGAAAGCAACTTTAAATAAATTCTCCAAGCTGATTTGGCTTGGAGAAGTGATTTAAAGAGACAAATGCCTTCTCCATGCCAGTCGACTGGATGGTGGGGGCTTCAAGAGCCACACACTATGTGTGAAAGAGCCACATGTGGCTCCTGAGTGACAGTTTGACCACTCCTGTTCTTGCACATGGGTCAAACAGTGGTGTTCTTGGTTAGGTTGTTTTCTTTGGCACACATTGCCAGTTCTTCACTCAAGCATTCGGTGAGACCTTGAGGTGTGGCAGTGCAGTTGGGGCTAGTGGCCTGGGAGAAAGTGTTGCTATTGGTTGGGTCTGAAGTGAGCCCCTGAGACACTAGCAGCAATGCTGAGGCAGAGCACTCCTGTTTATTTATTTACAAAAATTATGCCCCACCTTTCTGCCCTTGTCAGGGTCACCAATTGGGGTATAAATTTTGTAAATTAATAATATATGTAGTTAAAACAGGTCTTGAACTATTAAAATCAAACAAAAATACATCAACAAAGCAGTTAAAACAAAATCTGAAATACATGTAGAAAAACATTTTAAAACCATTAAAATTTAGGGCAGTGTGTGTGGGGGGTGTTAGTGAAGACAGAACAAAAAAATCTACCCACTGATAAAAGTTGGTAACAGAGCAGGACAGAGAAGTCTCCCTGGGGAGAAAGTTCCAAGAGTTTTGGTGCTATGACTGAGAAGGCCCTTTCCTAAATTGCCACTTGTTAGCTTAGAAGGTGGCTGTACCCAAAGCCAGGCCCAAAATATTACTGCAGTGATTGGGAAGGCTTGTAAGGTTGTGTTTGTTTCAGTGCTTGGGCCAAACAGTTTCCTGACCTGCCCTTCACTGGACATAAGAACATAAGAGAAGCCATGTTCGATCAGGCCAGTGGCCCATCCAGTCCAACACTCTGTGTCATGCAGTGGCCAAAAAAACCAAGTGTCATCAGGAGGTCTACCAGTGGGGCAGAACACTAGAAGCCCTCCCACTGTGCCCCCCTGAAGCATCAAGAATATAGAGCCTCACTGCCCCAGACAGAGATTTCCAACAGTACGCTGTACTAATAGCCAGTGATGGACCTCTGCTCCATATGCTTATCCAATCCCCTCTTGAAGCTGTCTATGCTTGTAGCCACCACCTCCTCCTGTGGCAGTGAATTTCATGTGTTAATCACCCTTTGGGTGAAGAAGTACTTCCTGTTCAGCAATTTCATTGAATGTCCATGAGTTCTCATATTGTGAGAAAGGGAGAAAAGTACTTCTTTCTCTGTCTTCTTTATCCCATGCATAATCTTGTAAACCTCTATTATGTCACCCCTCACTTGATGTTTCTCCAAGCTAAAAAGCACCGAGCGTTTTAACCTTTCTTCAAAGGGAAAGTGTCCCAACTCCTTAATCACTCTAGTTGTCCTTTTCTGCAATGCTATAATATCTTTTTTGAGGCGCGGTGACCAGAATTGTACACCGTACTCCAAATGAGGCCACAGCATTGATTTATACAGGGGCATTATACAGGGGGAAAGAAGTACTTTTCTCCCTTTCTCACAATACAAGAACTCATGGGCATTCGATGAAATTGCTGAGCAGTCAGGTTAAAACAGATAAAAGGAAGTACTTCTTCACCCAAAAGGTGATTAACATGTGGAATTCACTGCCACAGGAGGTGGTGGCGGCTACAAGCATAGACAGCTTCAAGAGGGGGTTAGATAAAAATATGGAGCAGAGGTCCATCAGTGGCTATTAGCCACAGTGTGTGTATGTGTGTGTGTGTGTATATATGTATATATATACACACACACACACATTTTTGGGGGGCCACTGTGACACAGAGTGTTGGACTGGGTGGGCCTGATCCAACATGGCTTCTCTTATGTTCTTATGTTCATTATGATACTGGCTGACATAATCTAGGAGTCTCTTTGGGCACATAAAAAGACTTGGGTGTGCTCGTGCAAGGTCTTCTTTGTCTTTCTGAAAATATCCTTTCCCCATTATACTTTGCCAGTTGTTTTTGAAACTCTTCTTACAACACGTGCCCTAAAAAGTATAAGGTTGTTCCTGCTTGTAAAAGAAAGGAAATTATCATACTCTATAAATAGTTCTGGTCACATGCATCTCTGGATTGGGCAGTTTCCTTAAAGTGAGCAATATAATTTGACAGTGTTGCAGTCCACACACTCCAAGGAAGTTTGTATTGTTTAAGACTTAAGAGCTTGAACCCTGAGCTGCAAGTTAACTATACAAATCTGAGTTTAATGGGTCCACTTTAGGCCAGTTGCAGTAACTGGGATTATAATGCCAGCCTGTTTAACAGTCTTGTTATAAGGAGCTGAGATTATTGTATGTGAAGGACATTTGAGCTCTTAGAAAAAGTCATGTGTGTCAATGGAGATTATCAGACTTCTCTGGTTAAAAATTGTTTTGATATTCCAGAATTGCAACTGACCTAAAAATTGAGATGTTATAATACTTGAGAGTTCAAAGCACTCTTCCTGTACCTCATTGTAAATTGTTTTCCATATAGTGAGGATTTCCCACCCTTTTCATTTTGCTGTGGCAGCTGGTTTTCCGCATGGTGGTAATCCACATGTTTTTCCTGTCCCAGTCCCCCACAGTGGCTGTTTTTTTAAAACCAGCTATTGCTAGACCAGTATGACTATAATGATACAATTATCCACTAGGTTCTCTGAATTCCTACCTTCCAGGTAAAACAAGTCCCTGCCCCCTTCTGTTGAGGGATGTACATTAGACCTAGAAGACAGATTGTTGTAATAATACATCAATCTTGCAATTGCTGATTTTAAAAAAGGCCTCCCCCCAAGTGGTCCAAAAAGCCTGCAGTAAGGCAAGTTTTTGAAAGAAAGCACAAAAGGGCAAACCTTGTTAACGTGTATGGGTGCACTGTGAAGCTGTGTGGAAGCAGGGAGAAAAGCCCAGCTTCCTAACAGCTCCCAATCTGGGCTAAATAGCTGGTGTGGAAATGACCCATATCTTGTATATTAGTAGTATTATCCACACATTGCTGATGAGAAAGTGACTTGCATAAGGCCATCTTGTGATTTCCTGGCAGAGGTGAAATGCAACCCGTTTCTGATTCATAGCTCAATTTCTGAGTCACTATGTTACATAAACTTACACATTCTCATAATTTCTTATATTATCACTTGTTCTTGGGTATGATAAAGTGACTTTTGACATGGGGACATATAATAACCTAAATCTGCTTCTCTTTTAAAGGATAAGGGGGTGGAGTAGGTTTGAACCTTCAGCATCGCATAGCCTAATATCCATTTCTTTTCTTCCTCTGTGGTTGGAGAAGGTAGTAACTGTCCTTTCACACTGCTGTCTGGGATGTGCATAAAAAGGGTGAGGCATCTCTGTGGGTTTTTTGGCATTGAGTTGGAGATTAGAAAAAATGGAAACTCCTTGGAAGATTTGGAGAGCAGACAGAAGTTTACTTAGGACTAAACCAAGGGGTGGTGATGGTCTTTATTCTCACCTGCTTTTCTTATTTTTGCAGACTGTATTCCAGCAATACTAAAATTCTGTTAAGCCAAGCTTTTGGATAGAGCAGTTCTAGGGCTTGCTTTGTTCTGTGGCATGCTCTCCTCCCACATTAGATACTGGCTGGGCAAGTGACTCATCTTCCTTTACTGGATCCTTTGCAACAACAGCTTGTTCTGAAAATTTTTGTTTCCTTCTGAAACGGACTTCTTTTAGTCAGAGGTCAACTTTATTTTTGAATTTCTTCAGAACTCTTGGAAGCTGACGTCTGCAGTACACATATGATTGTCTCTCAAGTCCAGCACGTGTGTCGGTTTGGTCTCTAGAGTTGTATTAATCCCAGGAGCCTAATTACTCAAATTATATACTGGTACCTAGGAGTTCTAAATATTTTCTCCATCTCTGTGTAAGTCTGGCTCTTAGAACTTTGGAATGTATTAGATCAGGAGTGAAAAAAGGTAGAAGATTGGCACTGATACTTCAGTAAGGACTTCTAAAACAATTCAGCGGTCTAAGAAGAGAGTCATTGGTCCTATGTTTGTGCAGTTTTTTTATCTTGCTGCTAGCTCCCTCACTGCAAATGGACTGAATTTGTGCTAACTACAAGTGGAAGTTATGGAACTTTAAGAGGAAGAACGACTAACAGCATTTCTCATGTGAGACTCTATTCATGTTGCAGCAGGGTAGGAATCACTAGCAATGGAGGCCCCAAATTGCTAAACAAGTGGGGAAGAGGAGTGCATTAAAAGAACAACAGCTATCAGTGCAGTTTGTTGACAGTTTGCTTTGAGGTAGGAGAGGCTTCTCAAAGTTGCCCTTTTGTAAATTGCTATTCAAGGCAAAAGGGCTTCCATAGATGCTGGATTTTATAGCCCGTTCATGCCCAAACTAATCTCTGAAACACTGTCTCTGCAATCTGGTGCGTGGAAATCATGATGTAAAACACTCAGTCTCTGTGGTAGTATAGTGTATAAGCTTATGCTAGGTTTGTCAGTCTTTAGATGGCAGTTGGAAATCTGGGATTACAACTGATGTACAGGTGATTGAGGTCAGTTCACCTGGAGAAAATGACCACTTTGGGAGGTGGATTCTATAGCATTATGTTGGCACCAACTGTCAGGAGCCTGGGTATGATTCTGGACCCCTCCTTATCACTGGAGATGCAGATCACAAATGTTGCCAGACTAGTGTTTTTCTAACTGCGCCGAGTCAGGCAACTGGCCCCTACCTGTCCCACCCTGATTTAACTACAATCAGGGCTTTTTTGTAGAAAAAGCCCAGCAGGAACTCATTTACATATTAGGCCACACCCCCTGGTGTCACCATTGTTTAGCACAGGGCTTTTTTGTAGAGAAAGCCCAGCAGGAACCCCATGACACCAAACCAGCTGGAACTGCTTTTCTGCTCAAAACAAGCCCTGGCTACAATAATCCATGCAACAGCCACCTCCAGATTAGACTACTGTTAACTCGCACTACAAAGGGCGACCTTTGAGACTGACCCAGAAACCCCAGCTGGTACAGAATGCAACTGCATGGGTCCTTAGCAGGATCCTCCATATGGCACATATCCAGCCTGTGCTGTGAGAGCTGCACTGGCTTCCAGTAGGAATACCAGATCAGGTTCCGCTTATGGTGCTTATCTTTAAGGCCCTTAGTGGTCAGGGACCCATGTAACCTTGGGACTGCCTCTCCTGGCACAACACCCCGAAGTGCATTGTGGTCACTTGATAAGAACCTTCTGGTGGTCCCTGGCCTAAGAGATATCCTGCTGTCCTTGACCAGGGCCAGGGCATTTTCCACCCTGGCCCCCAACACGGTAGAACTCTCTGCTGAATAACATTCGTACTCCACAGGACATAATGCTGTTCAGCAGGGTGTGTAAGGCAGAGATGTTCCATCAGGCATTTAGCTGAGGACAAGCTCTCCCCACTGGGCAGTGCCATATATCGGGCAGTTATCACCACCTATTGGTTACATATATTGTTGTTTTAAACTGTAAATTATGTTTTTGGACATTGTGTTCTTGGATATGACTTGGTAAACTGCAGTACTTAGTCCAAGTTCTGCTCACAACCTGAGTTCAATCCCGGTGGAAGCTGGGTTCAGGTAGCCGGCTCAAGGTTGACTCAGCCTTTCATCCTTCCAAAGTTGGTAAAATGAGTACCCAGCTTTTGCTGGGGAAAGTGTAGATGACTGGAGAAGACAATGGCAAACCAACCCGTAAAAAGTCTGCCAAGAAAACATCATGATGTGACATTACCCCATGGGTTGGTAATCTCAGTGCTTGCACAGGGGACCGCCATCAGAAAAAGTAAACATAGCATTAGCACTTTTAAAAATTAATTAATTTAATTTTAAAACTTAACCAGATTTTAATTAAACCCTTATAATGTCTAATGTAATTTTATCCATGTGTATAATTCAACCCTGAACTATGTTGTTAGCCGCCCTGAGCCTGCTCCGGCGGGGAGGGCGGGATACAAATAAAATTTGTTGTTGTTGTTGTTGTACATTTACCTTTTTATATGACTTGATGTATACTGCCCTGAGCCCTATTTATAGAGGAGGGTGGTTTAAACATGTAAATAATACCGCACTGAAATCCTTCCCCAAACCCCACCCTCCTCAAGTTCTACCCCCAAAATCTACACGTTTCTCGATCCAGAGCTGGCAACCCTAGTTTATGCATATGTTCCCTACCATCTTATTCTAAAGCCTTCCCATTATGATCAATAAAAGTACAGGTATAAAATTTGTGAGTTCTGTAATGGAGCATCCAAGTGTGTTGCAGGGTCACTGTATGGGCTATTGTTGTCACTTTGCCTGACTATGCTCTGCTGTGGTTCTTTGGGCTGTGGTCTTGGTTCTTGCTATTCATGTTTTGTGGTTGCAATATTGTACTAATGCAAGTAACGATGGAGCTCTGGTCCTACTGATGTGGATTGGATTTTGTCTCAGTTCTCCTACCAGACTACAAACGGTGATATTAGATGGCTGGTTCCTCTGCCCACAAATTTTTGAAGTACAATATGTTGAAGCTGCTAAAATCTCTCTCTCCCCCTCACCCCACATTTTGTTACAATTCTCAGTGCAGCAACTGCACATCTCCCTGTTGGTATATGCCAGTGCAGATAAAGCGAGTCAGAGATTATCATTTTTTAAAAAAACTTTTGCATATCTCAGGTACCACAAATGGGCTTTGGCTCCTAGTAAGCAATTAATGCAGCCATGCACTTGGTCCATAATCCAGTCAATCACAGACCAATTTCTCTTTTGGTGTGTATGAATGATCAGATATGTAAAAGATACGAAGTGTTAGAACTGAGCTTGAATGGCTTTAATCTAAAAATAATTTATAGAGTGTGATAATAGAAAACAAACTTTTTACAGTGACAGTTGTTCAGCAGTGGAATCAGCTACCTAGCGAGGCGGTTGTCAAGCATGCAGTTTCAATGAAGAGTCGAGTTTGATACAAAACTACGTTTATTGATAGACCGATACTTTCAGTGTAACAGATTGAGAGTGATGCTAAAGATACATTGATACAATACTTTTAAGGCTTACTTCAAAAGGATTCCAAAAGGTGGAAGCCTTAAAAGTATTGCTTGCAAAGTAGAAGTAGAGAGAAATGAAAGAAGGGGGAGGGGGAAAGAATAACAGAGCTAACAGAACTTGTTCCTCCATAATATTTCACAGACCAGCTTTATGGAGGACCCTAAAACAATCAATTACCAATGGAATTTTACCATACTTGACAGCGGTGAGCTCCCCCTTACTAGCAATCTTTAAGCAGCAGCTGGACAAATTCTTGTCAGGGATGCTCAAGTCTAGGCTGATCCTGCATTGAGCAGGGGGTTGGACTAGATGGCCTGTATGACCCCTTCCAACTCTGTGATTCGATGTTATTAAATTTTACTTAGTGACTTCCCACAACATAATAAGGTTGGCTGAACATAACACTAAACCATGATTTTCAGTTAGATGAACGTGCCTTGTAGTCATGCATTTAACTTTCTCACATGCTGTGATTTGAGCAGTTTCTTCCTGTTTAATGCAAACTGATTGTCACTAAATCTCAGTGGGCAAACTATTATTTACGATTTGTAGACTGTTCAGGGGGTGGATGCAAATGATAATTTGCTGTTTCAGATTGCTCTAAACATGATAAAAATTAATTGAATCCCACCATGGAGGGAAGGGCATGCATGAGGACAAGACTTGATTTGGTGTTATACTTGAACCATCATTGTGTGACTTCTGGATGTTTCATTTGATACATTTAACATCTGGCTGATGTGTATTTATGGCAGAAAACATCAATACTTCCTTTATGATACAACTCCCCCCCCCCCTTGAAAGATTCCTGATGCAGAGGTAATTACAACAAAGCAGAAAGCATACTCTTTAAGCAAATAATTATAGCCTTTCTTTGCAATTAGGTATTGCCCATGATCTTGTTTTTGTCTTACTCTGTTTCTTTGTCAGGTGGTTTTTGTAGAGAATGCAGATGCATTCTAGAAAGTGTTGATGCAATATGGGCTGTTTGCATCTCAGGATTATGGTGCTGATTCTCAAGTGCTCTGTTTAGAGAACATTTTATTCTTCGTGTAAAAGTTTTGGCTGTCAGTCTAAACAAGCATCTGTTTATTGCATTTGATGGTGGTTCCAATGGGATATGTAAATGTCATCTTTTAGTTTAATGCAACAGTGTAATATTAAAGAAGAATAAGTGAGATCTAAAACCAAAATGAGGGGAAATAACAGAATTTCATAATGCTTATCACTCATTTCAGGCCATTTAAAGAATAATATAAGAGCTGAATGCTGGAATCAAATATGGGATTGGGCTTTCTGTTAAATGTACTTGCAGGGCTTGCTTTCAGATAAAATAATGCAAAACAGGATGCTGCATAGAATAGCCTACATTGCCTGTTTTATGTATTGTGCAAAAATGTAATGAGTGAGCATGTGTCAGCATGGTGTCAGACTAGGATCTGGGAGATTCAGGTTTGAATCCCCTCTCTGCCATGGAAGCTTGTTGGGTGACCTTGGGCCTGTCACACACTCTCAGCCTAACCTACCTCACATGGTTGTTAGGATAAAAATGCAGAAGGGAAGGATACAAGTCACTTTGCATCCCCACTGGGAGAAAGGTGAGGTATAAATTATGTAAAATATTTTTTCAAATGTTCATTTGTGAACCTCAGATGTTGTGTCATTTGAGTGGTTTTATTTATAATCTTTAAAGTGAGCATTAGTGGGGAGAACACATTTAGCTTGTTTAACATTGCATGATATTATCAGTGGGCCTGGAGCCATTTGTACTTGTAAAATGGAGGAGAGAACTGTTCGTCTGGATTATATAGAATATAAATAGCAAGATAAAGAGGAGCAAAAGTCCAACTAGATAAGGCAGGTCAAAGACTTTTATGGTTTTTAGAGCCTCTTTAATGCATTGTTCTAATCTGAAATCACTGTGATATGAAGTGAATGGGGACAGGACTGATGGAATGCTTTTTCTAAGGAATTAAGTTTCATTGAATGCACTGAGTCAGTTGTGAGATTAGCTGACTGGCATAGCTCACTTAAATCAAAATAGGTTTAGGAGGCCAAATAGTTGGGGTGATGGTAATTTTGAGTTTAAAACTAGTATGCTTTGATTATGACAGACTGAATAATTTACCCTATGTTTAATATTTTGAGTTCACTGATTTGGGGTATTAGTGATGGGCAGGGAAACTGATCCTTAAGTTGTTATTCTTTAACTGACAACGCTCCCAGTCTACATGCCAAGAAACTCTAAAACGTGTTATGCTTAAACAATGGATAGCCAATTGGTGGGCTGTAAGCCAATTGGCTCCAGGACAAAAGTGTCTGGACCCTCATTTGCATGATATGCTGTCACATAAAGTTGCCTTATTTCCTCTTAACAGTTTGTGTTTGGTATCCCAAGGATAGCAGACTGGCATTTGGTGTCCTGAGAAGATTGTCAGTAGGGCGTGGGTAGAGCTGGTGCTTGGAAGCCTAGGGAAGGCATACTTACCTTGTACTTTCCTCTGGGGCAATAGCCAAACCTAATTCCTCCATCTCTTAATTATTGTGTGCGTGTGACACATTAAATGAGTGTTTCAAATATATATATGCAGATAAACCCATTCCAGTTAGTAATTCACAAACAGATTAACTCACCATGTGTATGTACCACAATCACATACAAGATAGACAGAATTGCTGAAGACCCTCTATACCATCTATGTGCTTTTTAAATGCGAAGAGAAAGGAATTGTTGGAAAAACAAACAGCAGCATTCAAAAAAAGAACCCAGAGTTGCTCAGTATCAGGAAGAACAGAACTAGCTTAGTCAAGAAGGAGCTAGAAAGGATGCAATTTATACAGATTTGAAAAAACCCTCCCAAGCCACCAATAATTGGTGGAAACAATGACGAAGGAAGAAAAAAGATTTACGCAATTCTTTTTCCTTTGCAACATTTTACTCTGGTGATGGGAAATCTTTGCTGTGAGCATTACCTCTTCCTCTTGCTCCCAAGTATGAATTCTTCTTAAATCAGACTGCCATGCTGTAGGGAAACAAACACTGGTTTTCTTGTTTGCTTTTGAATGGGCTTTTATTTTTATGTTAGCTTTAAAACAAATGCACATTTGTGGCTATTAATACAAAAACTGGCCATCTCTGATGGTCTTGTTTCATAAAAAAAATAATTTAAGGCATAAATCATTGAAGAATGCCAAAAATATTATCTTACATGTTGGAAACTGGGCTTAGGTGTTCTGAATTATACAGATGAAAAAGTGATTTTTTTTTAATGGAGCTGATGTGATTAGGGTGTTCCATCCAAAAATGGCATTGAGTGTATGCTTAATGATTCATAGTCTACATTTGGTTAATTTAGAAAAGGAATGTAAAAGTTTGAATTTTTAAGTGTGATTAACAGAATGTGTGCCATAGAGGAAAGATCTAGGGAGGGAATGATCCTAAGCAGCAAAGGACTTCTTTAATAAGAAACAGCTTACGCATAAATACATGTGAAACTGCCTCAGGGTGGGTGCCAGGCTTCGTGGCACCCTAGGCGGCGAGGATGGGGGCCACCTCTTCCCTCCCGGGTGATGTAAATCCCACAGGACAGTTCCAGGAGCAACTGCTGCCCTCCCTGTGCCAGTGAAAGGTCCCACCAATCAGTTGATTGGTGGGACCTTTTACTGGTGCACAGATTAGTTTCTTAGCTTAATGCTGTAATTGATTTTATTGTGATTTTAGCTGTTTTATTGTTTGTTTTATTATCATATATTTGATGTACTCCGCTCTGAGTCCCCATGAGGGAATGGGTGGAATATGAGTAAACTAATAATAATAACAATAATGATGCTGGCAGAAGCTGCTGGGCCAGTCTCCCCCTGGTCGGTGGGGCTTTTAAATCTTGCAGGGATGTGTGAGGCTGCTCCTGCCACTCTTCCCCCATGATTTGAATTTCCAGTGGGGGCGGCCTTCAAGCCGCGGCAGAGGTGCTTGAAAGCTGCCCCCACTGGTGATTCAAATTACAGGGGAAGAGTGGCAGGAATGGCCACACGCCTCCCCGTGTGATTTAAAGACATTGTCAACCAGCTGGTCAGCAGGGTCTTTAAATCATGCAGGGAGGTTAGTGGCTGCTTCTGCCAGCCCTCCCACATTATTTGAATGGTTGGCCAGGGCGGCTCTCAAGCTAGCTGGTTGACAAGGTCTCTATAAACGGAGGAGGAGGCTGGCCCAGCTACTTCTGCCAGCACTCCTCAAGCCAGTGAAAGATCCCACCGATCAACTGATTGGCGGGACCTTTCATTGATGCTGGGAGGGCAGTGGCTGCTCCTGGGGCCCTCCTGTGCAATTTAAATCACCTGGGAGGGAGAGGGCAGCCTCCACCCTCCCAGCGGGCGCCCAATTAGGCTTAAGGTCACCTAATGGGTGCGCCAGCCCTGCTTATACTGAATCAGATCATTGTTCCATCAAAATCAGTATTGTCTGCACAGACCAGCAGCAGGACTCCAGGGTCTCAGGCAGAAGTCTTTCACTCAGGGCTGGCTCACCCACTAGGCAAACTAGGTGGTTTGGGCACAGAATTCGGCCTTCCTCACCCCTTCCCCCTAGGCAAACACCAAGTTTGCCATCTCCTCAGCCACCTCCTCCCTCCCTTCCCCACTCCAAGTGTATTTCAAAGCCCAGAAGGGTGGTGGAGCCGTGCTCCCGAGCAATCTAAAGGGGACAGCAGGGCGTCACTGTCTTTGAGTGCTGCAACAGGCCAGCAGCAGCAAAAGAACCGCGTCCTGAAAGGGCGCTGACGCCGCTCCCTCATCTCCACTTTTTACTTCAACTACTGCCTGGTCCTTTCAGCTGGAGATGTAGGGGGTTGAACCTGGGACCTTCTGTTTGCAAAGCAGAGGCGCTTCCACTGAGCCACAACCCCTCCCCAGTCAAGGAGTCTGAGCTTTTCAAAATTGTTTTTCCTTTGATAAGATTATGACCTCAGATATGCACCTTTTTAAGTTCTGTAAACTTATTCACTTGGTTCATAGCTTCAATTTGTTTGTCTAAACAATGGGTGAACAAGTAACATACTGAAGCCTCGTAAATACTGAACAGTTTAATGTCACAAATTAACAGAGATTTACAAAATTTACAACAATCCTAAATTGTCATGAGGGCACAAAGACCTCATACTCTTAAAACTCGTTGAACTGCTTAAAGCAGATCTGGCATAGAAGACTGCAGCTGTCATTTCCTCCAGAGCTGAGATGATGGTTCTGAATTTACTGTGTAAGTAAACATTTATGTGCGAAGGGGGACTGCAGCAGATCAACTTTTCAATATATTGTTCACAAAACACAAGTAAGCAAGGGGGGAAAAGAATAAAATAGGTGGTCAGTGTGTATGAGAAATTATGATCTCATTCAGCTCCTGTGATGCATTTTATGGCCGATCTATGAATCAGCGCTATTTTGTGGACCTTGTTCATGCTGGTGACACCCCTTCTGCCAGATTGCTAATATTGCCACTATCACATGAACTGTTAACTTGCTTTGTTAAATAGAAGGAACCCCTATCCCAAGGTTACAGGTTTCAGAGCAATCACGCCACCATCACTATGTAGGAGCTACAACATGTCTGTATGGGTAGATGATTCCCTTTTAACATGCTGTGATGGTCTGTTGATACTAGAGGATCAATGGAATACTTGTCGGATATTGTAACTCTGCATGCCAGAGGATCTGAGAGGGAAAGGGTTAAGAGAAATCTCTCACTGGGATACACACTTGGCAGTTGTCCCACCCTCTCATTGGTTAGATATTGAGCTTCTTTGGCTTATGCTTGCCTTCTGTTTTATATGGGACATCTGTTTCTCATCTAGGCTGGGAGCTGTGGCAAGTTAACATTTTTGAAATTTGCCTGTTCACAATGTTAAATGTACCTGCATGAAGATGTGCTTGAAAAGGTTCTTTTCAGAAAATGCGGGCGCTCTGGGTTGAAAATTCTGGGCACAGATTACAACGTACAGTGCTTGTTCTGCAGGCAGTTCATACAAAAAGCAATGCATGACAGAGCCCCATGCTTGAAACCTTATGAATAATGTTTATGAAATATGAAACCATTTGTTTAATTTAGCAAGAGATCCAAATCTGGAAGTAGTTTCTCTTTTGGATTGGGTCTCCATTTCCCCATTAAACATCTGATGAGGCTAGGTGTGTAGTTTCCAGTGCTGACTTGGAATGGTGTAGCCAGCAGCAAGCAAATGTCAACTTTGACAATGGTAATCAGTTGTGTGGATATAAAGGGACTGATGCTTCCTCTCCTAAGTGCCAGTGCTGTTGGAGTTGACAAATTACCATCTTGGGGATAGTTTATACATAAATCTTAGCCTTGTGCTACATGCACATAACTATGGATTAGTGTTACCTTTCAGAAGATTTCCCAATAGAAGAAAGAAGTATTTAAACAGAGAACCATGACTGGTCATACAAACAGAGCAGATAGTATTTCATTTATCATGTGTCTTTTGTGTTTAGGTACCAGTGTAACAACTGTTATCATGTCTAACTTTAAAATATTAAAAGCCGCAACAATAAGCTGCTGAATTGGACCACTGGTATAGGACAGTTACTTAAGGGTGCCCCCCCCTCTGGTTTTAATGGTAAAGGTAGTCCCCTGCGCAAGCACCGAGTTGTTACCGACCCATGCAGTATGAAAACTCAGATGTAATTAATGACTGAGTAATCTTTCGGTTCTAGAGCTGGCCTACCTTGGATAACACTACCATTGACAGCTGTCTGCCACGAAATTTACAGCATTCCATCTTTCAAATATTTCAGGATTGCATAGGTGAGAAACTTGCTTATTTTTAAACAATTCTTCTGTAGACTTAATTTTTTAAAATTGCTGTCATTTCCAATACAGTTTTGAGTTTTCTCAGATACATGTGTGTGTGTGAGTGTGTGTGTGTATATATATATATATATATAATGTGTGTACTATGTATGTATTTTAACTATGGTTTTAAACTACTTTTTAAATTTAGTGTTTGGATGGGGTGGTGGTGATTTTATTGGCTTCATAATGTGACTTTATCATGTATGTTTTCAATTTTTATCTGCCTTGATGACCCTTGGAAGGGCAGAAAGGAGGGATACAAATTTTGTGAATAACTATCTATGTTGCCCTTATTTAGCACATCAGTTTTGTTTTATGTACTGGGCTTTTTTGTGGAATTCGGTAAAGGAACAGTGGGTGCCCTGCATGCACTTAAAATCCCTTTATGGCAGCAGAGGAATGCTTGTGTAAATTGGCTGTGACCTCTCAGTATTGATTGAGCAAAAAAACCCCTGAGGGCCAGTGTTTTTTTTACTTGTAGCTGGTTCAAAAAAAATGAGCTTCCTGTTACAAGACGTTATTTTTTCTGGAACAGCTGTCTTGCTGAGTGCCTTACAAGTGAGGTTTGCCAAAGGCTTCATGACTGACCAGGAACTTGAACTTGAGATTTGTACATCCAATGCCATTATATCCCTCAGACCACCATTTTTATTTATTAATGTTTTATTAAAATATTTATATCTCACCTTTCCCCTTGGCTCAAGGCAGCTTGATCAGCTGTGATTGGGGTATATGCAGGCTGCTGAACCAGTGATCCTTGGAGAAACTAGTGTATACATGCCCAGACAGGGATCATGGCAGCAATGTGAATACGCACCAAGAAGAACTGTGGCTCTGTGGAAGAATCTGTGACTTGTATGTAGAAAGTCCCACATTCAGTTCCCAGCATCTCTAGTTAAAGGATCTCAAGCAGCCAGTGTTGGGAGAGGTCCTTCACTACTCAAGACTCTGCTGCCAGCCAATAATGTCTTAGGTGGTCTGATGTAGTATAAGGCAGCTTTGTGGACGCTAAAATGAACCAGAGTGGAGACATATTAGAAACTATAAAAGGTGTACTATGGGAAAGTTATGTGGGCTAGCTAGGATGTGCTGTGACTGCAAAAATAAATATGAGTAAGTGACCTTGAAACCGGAACAAACTAATTTGGATCAGCCTATGACCAGTTGCTGAACAGAGATAGTAGGAAGTCAGTTTCACTGGAAAATTCCAACTTTAAGTTCTAGTTGCACATCTTTATCTGAAGGGCTATAAAAGAGTTTGGAAGAGGACCTCCCCCCACAAGATTCTGATTTTGCTGTCTCCTGCAATCATACAATAAAGAATTTCACAACTTTGGAAAGTATGTTTTGTGTATTTCTTCTACAGCTTCATATGCAGATGGTGATTGTATAATTTTGGATGTTATGGGTATGTTTGAATTCCTGTGGTTGGGTGAAATCATTCTTCTCAGTACACTACCATTATGCTCAACCAAGTTTGAAACTTTCCTCTGCTCCAAAGAGCTTTTCTTCAACAGCCCTTCCATTGGAGGATTGTTCCTTGGGTTGGAAGAAGGTATCAAACACAGCTGAACAGGGTGATAAGTTACAAGCCATTATGTATGGGATTTTCATATTCTAACCTTTTATTGATATGTTTCTACACTGTGATTATCTACTCACTGGTTAGTATGCTACTTTCCTGGCATTCATTTGACTTTTTATATGGTTGTTAATTGCTAAAAATAGCATACTTGTAGTTTGAACTGTAATTACAGCAGACTTCTATTTTTCACATTAGATAAAAATTTTATAGCATATAATCGGACTTCTTTTTAAAAAGTTGATAGTGTTGTACAATTTCCTTGGTTGTATGATACAACTGATAAATAAGGCCTTGAACCCAGACTGCTTTTTGCTACTGACTTTGCAGTATAGCCTTGGATTTATCACTTCACCCCTTAAGATTCCTGTTTTCCCCCAAGTGTAAACCAGTCATTTCCAAAGAACTCAGAACCATGTGTGCCAAGAAAAACAGACCACAGGAAGTTGCAGGCTGTGTGTTCACAAGTGTCTACCAGAAGCCTGGACACCCACACAATAATAACTTGGTGTCACATTCCCAGTGAAGAAGAAGAAGAGATTGGAATTATACCCCACCCTTCACTTGGAGCCTCAGAGAGGTTTACAATGTCCTTTCCCTCCCCCTCCCCACAACAGACACCCTGTGAGGTAGGTGGGGCTGAGAGAGCTCTCCACGAACTGCTCTTGAGCAGAACAGCTCTGTGAGAGTTATGACTGACCCAAGGTCTCTCCAGCAGTTGTGTGTGGAGGAGTGGGAGTCAAACCCTATTCTCCAGATTAGAGTCCACACTCTTAACCACTACACCAAACCAAATTCAGACAGAATTTTAAGAGTCTATGAAGGGCTTTTCTCAGGCCCATAGCCAGGATTTCAAAGGTCGGGGGGCATAAATATTAGTTGGGGGGCACTTAACGGCCCCCTTTTCCCCTGGTGGGACTCAGGGTGCGCAACTCAGAGCACCTGTTCTTCCCTTCCCTCCTACTCCTTCCCTCCTTTAAATCATGTGGGAGGCTGGCGGCTGCTCCTGCCACCCTTCTGGTATGATTTAAACAGCCCTGAGGAGCCACGGGAGTGAAAGCTGAGAGGGTGGGGGCTATCCCCTCCTCCATGTGGCAGCAGTGGGGAGAGAGAGGGAAGGTTGTGGGCCTCGAGTAGAGGCACCCTGATAGGAAGTCAAGGGGCAGGGCCCCCTGTGGCTATAGGCCTGGCTTTTCTACACCAATTTTTTGCTGCACTTGGCTTCTTAACTGCATTTGGGGGTGGGGAGGAGAACAACCGATAGCAGAAGAATTACATGTGTAATGGAGGAGGGAAATTGATGCAGTTAAGAAAATGAGCGGCAGCAAAAATCCGATGTGGAAAAGGACAAAGAGCTAATAGGTGAATACAGTTTTGTTTTTAGAAAAAGAAAAGAAAAAAGGGACTGTGTTGCATTATAGTCTTTTTCTTGCCCCTTCCTAGCTCTGCACAAACCTTTGTGGGTTTCTGGAATGGAGATGGCTATTTTTCCTGGCCTTTTGAGCTCTTGGGAGGGGCCGTGGCTGAATGGTAGAAAGCCTCAGGTTCAATCCGTAGCATCTCCCATTAAAGGGATCAGACAAGAAGAAACATGAAAGACCTCTCTACCTGTGACCCTGGCAAGCACTGCCAGTCTTGAGTAGAAAATACTGACCTTGATGGACCAATGGAGGATTCAATATAAGACACCTTATACTGCCTTCATGTTTATTTTTTCCCCCAAATGGCATTGAATTTAATACAAGGGCAATAGTAGTAGAATATTGTCAAAGAAGTCAAAAATGCATTTGAGCAAATGGTAGCTTGCTGGGATATTGCACTGTAGTCTTCTGACAGCAGTGGCATTGGGATTGAGCACTGAAATTTTGCTTAGCAGCAGGTACTGGACTTGTATTTTGTCCTTCCACTTCAGTTCTATGGGCTAGCTTCTCCTACTGGCTGCTTAATTAACTGCAGGCTTCTCAGAGCAGGAACACAGGAGGAAGCATCAGTGTGGCTCATTTTGACTCAACAGATGAGGTGATTTATTCATATATTTATTTTGCAAAATTTAAGATCCAGTAAGGGGTGTGTGTGTTTTAGGAACTAGCTTGGAGAAGGAGGCTGACTCAGTGCTTGAGGCTACAGCGGCACAGGTGGTAGATGCACTGTTTCTGATGTCAGTATCCGACTAAGCACTGTCCTTACCTGGATGAGAGATCACCAAGGAAGATGGGCTGTTATGCAGAGGAAGGCACTGGCTAACCACTTCTTTCTCTGAAACCCCATGAGATGGACTTGCTATGAGCTGGTTGTAATGGGAGGCAGACTGCCTTTTTAATCGCTGGTTGCCTGGGTTCTTTTACACTCCAGACTACAAAGCAAGAGGAAAAAGCTAGAAAGCACAGCATTTCCAGACTTTTGGTTCAACAACCATCAGACATCATTATGTTTCTGCATTTCTATGGTGAAATGCCTCTATAATGGCGCTGGAAATAAAGGTGGTAACCCGCACAAGCTAACACCCAAAATGTCAGTTAGGATTATGTTGAGAGAGTACCACCTTGGCCGTTTTCGCACTTAGCGTTTGCTCCCCTTTTTCCGCGGCGCAATTATGTCCGGATCATTTTTCTCGTTTTCCCACTAGTGACTCTTTGCGGAGTCGCCTTCCCTGAAGCCCCGGCTCAAATCGTTTTCCCACTGGCATCGGCTTGAGTCCGATGCCCTGTCAATCATTTTTTTTTTAAGCGCAAGTCTGGTTGCGTAATGACGTACTAACGTACTAACGTAACATCGAGGTGTTCCCTCCCCTTCTTTTCTTGGACAAACCGCATCACGTGTGCTGCTGCTGCTTATGGATTGGCTGCAGCTGTAGAATCCTCCACAGCCCTTTATGTATTAACGGAAGCATTCACAGTGGAGAATCCTAGCACTAGATTCCCCCCCCCCCAAATTCTGAAGCACTAGATCCCCCCCCAAAATTTCCTCCGCTCTCTTTCCCCTCCTAGGCTGGCGCTTGCAACGGGGACCTGACTGATTCCTGCTGCCAGAGCTCCCCCCCCCCGCTCCATTCTCTCCTTCCCCTTCTGTGGCGCGTGTGAAGAGCGAGCTCGCGTCCATTTTCTAACCGAGCGGAATGTAGCCAGGGAGAAGAATGCAGGACTCCAACTTCCCATTTTATACATGGCGATTTTGTGCAGGTCCAGAAATCCTGGTGGCACAGCTGAGGGAGGCATTCCCTTTTTAAAACACACACACATTGACGCTTTGGCCCGCACCGGCACTACATTCCCCCCCCCCCAACAATGGTCGTTTTCGTATTATCGAGATAACGCAACAGCGAAATAACGCAACTAAAGTCAATAATAAAAAAAAATTCTAACGAAAGCAATTGAAGTGGCAATTGAGGCTATTCCAGGAGGGTTTTTTTTTTTTCTATTTGTTAATTTCGAAATATCGCTATTACGCAAAACTGTGAAGTTTAAAAAAAAAAAATGGCCGTGCCGGCACTTTGGGGAAGCGCCGCGAAAGGCTGATGATTGGCCAAGCGGGTGGATGGGGTGGGAGGACGGAAAGGGAGAGGGTGACGCCCCCAAAGCAGTCGATCCGGCGTGGATGGATTTCGCACAGGAAACTCCGCTGAGTGGATCCGGAGGTTTTCGGAAACTCCGGCAACATGCTGAAAAACATACTCCGGCGTAAAATCCCTGAAGCGCCGGAGCAAAGCGCAGCTCCGGAGCAACATGTGCGAAATCCAAGAGAAGATCCGGAGGTAAATGGGGCGCTACGCCGGAGCAAACGCTAGTGCGAAAACGGCCCTTGAGTGCCACAGTAGTCCAGGCTGTCAGCTATCCAGAATTTTATTTGGGGTGGTGGCTACATCTGTACAGCAGCACGTACACATATGCCTTGGGCACAAGCGCAGGGTACATTGCTCCATGCAGTTCCCACCCCTTAATAAGAGGACCGTGTAGGCAGCTAGCACAGTTTTGCAAGGGGGTGAGGTGAAAACGTACAAGTGCTCAGTAATCTCCCAGATATCCTGCCTATCAGCCTGTCTGCCCAAGAAGAGGGACGTTTTATCACGCAGCCAAGGGTTAGCTTTCCCCAATGTGTTCTCCTGTGAAAAATGCAGAAGTGGAGTGCTGTACTACCATGGCGGATCATGGCCTGGTCTATGTCAGTTCCACATGCAGTCACTTGCAACCAAGTTCATGACAAACAAATAGTCTGGAATGTACCCTTAAAATCTTCTAGATTCTTTTAAAAAGTCTATGAACAGGGTTGGAAAGGGTTTACTACTACTAATCGTCAGCATCCCATTTTACACACAGCCTGTATTTAGTGGACTTTTTTGATAATGTGTGGGAGTGTAACGTTAAGGGCCACATCATATAACTTCCTCCAGGTTTAGTTTTTTAAAGGTAAATCTTCTGTGAGAGGCTGCAATCTTGAGTGGAGCACAAGAATGGGGAAGAATCTGTCTGATTCTTCTTCCTGTTTAAAACCATCCCAGCTGCTCCCCTTGGATGTGTGTGGAAATCTTATAGAACAGAAAAGCAGCCTGGTGTATCAAGTAGGAAAAGCAGAGGAAAGGTTAAGTAGGTTTCCATCTTGTCAGTGATCTGTTCCTGATGACTCCCTGTGTTCTTTTTTCCCCTTTTTTTAAAGAAAAGGCTAGTGTGAGTGAAGTTATATGCAACTATAATATGAAGCTCAGGTTTTTATGATTCCTAGATAGCAGTTGGTGTTTTGGAGCAGAGCAATGATAAGCCTGTGTCACTGGGTTCTTCAGCCACTGTTTTGCGTCGGGTTGCCACCTGGAGTTCTTCTCAAAATTACAACTGATCTCCAGATTTTAGTTCCCTGGATAAAATGGCAGCTGGGAGGGCAGACTTTCCCATCTCCACAGGGACTGCTCCAAATTTCCAAGCCTAGGTTGGCAACCCTACCTCTGGATAAAAAACAGGGTTGCACTTAACCGTAACTGTTGTTCATTGACGTCTCCTGTGCAGGCACACATTGGGGACTGTGCTTGCATAGGCTGGCTGTGAGAAAGGAACTGAGGGAAGGGTGTGGTCCACCCTAAGTGATGTGAGGGTTTTGGCGGGAAAACCAGCACATGCTCAGATTGCCTAAGGACAAATTGCTCAGTTATAAACTTTTAAGCTAGAAAATCAGCCTCCACAGCTGCCCTGTGCAAGTGCAGTCCTCAGTGTGGGGCTGCACAAGAAGATGGATGTTGAACTTATAAACATAGACCAGAACGTCCTAGCCTTTTAAAGTCTGCAAGAACCTTTGGAATTCTGACATAGTTCAACCACAAACTAGCTGCCAAAGAGGCAGAGCCAACCACAAACGGTTGGGGAGTAAAATTATGCACAACTGTAATGATAACTTCAACCTTCCAGGTAGAAACTCTGCTAACATAATGCCTTTTAAAATGAATATATTGCTTAAACATGTTTTCTTGCATTCACACAGCTTGCCCTTCAGTCATAGAGTGAAGTTCTTTGTGCTGTGGTGGCAGCTCCTGCTAAAGCCACTTTAAAAAGTTTGGACAGCCAGTCTGAAGCTCTGCTGCGCAAAAGTTCCACCTGGCCTTACATGCTTTCTAAAAACACTTGGTGGGCACTCAGGAGCCCATAAGTGTCACATTCGGGACACCTGACATAGCCTAAAGTGGCTGTGTTCTGTCTTCTCCCCCCCCCCGCCAACCCCCAGCCATTTTCTGAACTACTGTGGTGGGAAACTTCATGAATATTTTGGTTGCTCAAGAGCCTGCTGTGAACAATTGAATATTGGTGAACAGCAGGTTCTGTGAAGGAAGTGAAAAGTCAACTTGGAAAGGAAAAACCTCCTACAGAATATAAAAAAACAGAGGTATTGTGTACATTTGAAACAATTATAAATTTCCCCGGTAACGTGCAAGGTGACACGCAATTCAGACAACCAGGCACCATGCACGGAGAACAGATGCAGCGTCAGACAATGCTTGCTGGGAAAATAACATGCACTGACTTGTGCGATGTGCCACATACTTCAAAGAAATCAAGTGAGGGGGAAAACTTTCAGGATACTTCACCAATCTGACCTTGGGGGAAATAAGTCCTTGACTTCAAGCATGATGATCAGTCAGGCTGGAAGGAAGAAAAACAATACAAAAAACACCAGGGTATAACAGCAAAGGCTTTTAGCCGTGGTCTCAATTAATAATGAAACAGAATTGCTTGGGCCCTTTGTGTGCACAGTTTAACCCCTGCCACATAGGCAGAGTAAATGGATGCAGACAGCATTATTATTGATAATTAACAAATAGTTTCTAATGCTCCAGTGAGGTAACAATCAAAGGCAGACCTGAAAATATACCTTTCTCAGTAGCTGTTGGGAGAGACTATCTTCAGTCTTACTGAAGTCTGAATTTATTTATTTTTTTGATTGGCCAGTATCCCTTTGAAACAGAAAGCCCACCTTTTCTTTTTAAATGAGCTCCATTGCTAACTTCAGTTTTAGCAATGGATCAGGTTTTGGCTCAGGGGAAGAGTGTCTGCTTTGCATGCGGAAGATCCCAAATTCAATCCTTGACAATTCTAATAAAAAGAATCAGGTAGTAGGTGATGTAAAATACCCCATCTGAGACTCTGGAGAAACACTGCTCGAGTAGATCTTGATTGACTAGTGATCTCAGACTGACTTAGTATAAAGCACTTTCATGTGTTCAGTAAATGACTAACTAGAACACTCCAAGATCTTGGGAGTAATTACTCTGATAAGCCTATTCTCAGGATATATGAAAGAGAAGGTTAACTTCTCACATTGGCAATTGATTAAACATAAAAATGAAAGAAGATGGCACATTCCAACTCTATGATTCTATGGTAAAGAATACTTGTTCAAACGTGTTGTGTGGCTTGCAGTTCCCAGTAAGTGACTAATGAGTGTTGTGTTGAAGGGGGTTTTTTGGTAATAAATGCAGGGCTTTTATTTTTTAGCAGGAATGCACAGGAATGCAGTTCTATCTGGCTTGGGGTAAGGGGTGTGGTCTAATATGCAAATGAGTCCTTGCTGGAACAATGTAATGTCGGGGGTGTGTTTTAGCCTAATATGCAAATGAGTTCCTGCTGGGCTTTCTCTACAAGAAAATCCCCGAGTAAATGCTTTCTATTGCAAAATTGACAGCTGGTGTGAAGCTTTTCCAGGTGTTTGCAAGATGGCTAGGGTTTATCCCCATTGGGTTGGGCTCTATATCCAGGAGGGTTTGATAGTTTCTGGCTTAGATGGGGGAGAGAGATCAAAGACTGTTGTGCTAAAGCTGAAATTCCATGTGCTATTACTTGGGAGCAAGCCCTAGTGACCTCAGTGGGATACCTGTGGTTAGAATCAGTCTACAGATGTCTTGGATAGGCTGATTGTGAATGAAGAAAAACACTTTTTAGGTATATTGCAGCTGAAAGCTGCTTTTTAGTATTTCAATTTTTTTATTTGCATTTTTCAGAATTCAGTTGGGCAGATTTTTTTCCTATGCTCTGAATTCAGTTGGGCAGATTTTTTTCCTGTGCTCTGACTGTACTGTGGGTGCATTCTTTCTTACCATCAGGAGTGGCAGCACTTTATTATGCTTATTATTGGGAGGAGGAATTAAACCACCGGGCTTTTCCCCTCAGAAGGCGTTTCAAGCATAATACAACCAGCTCAGCTTCCTCAGATTTTATCAGTACGGCTGGAAAAGGAACTCACAACTGGAAGCTGGCGCACTGTTGCTGTGCCTTTGAGTCACATGACTGCAGCCTCTACGGAAATTGTCAGTTCACTAGTTGGATCGACCATTCAGTTGCTAGAGGCACAGACACACTGTGAGCTGGAATCTCCTGTAGCTTAGTGCCGTGATACTCAGGAACTGCAGGTAAATATTCTGTCTGGTTTCTGCCTTCAAGGATTTGATACTTAGATTTGTTCAGTGTCCATCAGCCTAACTGCTTAAAAGTTTAGTGAAAACTCCTGTGGCTTTATGTTATAAGCTATACGTTTGGTAGGATTTTTAACTTGAGCAAGAAAGGCATTAATCCTGATCTTAACAGTATAAAAAAAGTTCCTTTAAGTGTCCTTAATGTATTTTATAGCTTAAGTAATTAGTGTGAACCTTTTTTTTCCATATGAAAGTTAATTAGCATTGCCTTTCTGCAGATCTTTCACCTACTTAATCACCCTTTCAAAATAGGTACAAAGGTGTCTTTTTCTCTTCCTCCCTTGTCCTTTCCTTTTTTTTTTTTTTAAAGGCTTCTGCAACTCTTAATCTGATGGACAGCTAGTTCCAAGAAGACAAACCTGTGGGTCTGTAAATCTCTTGCAGATACTTTCCTGGAAAATAGTTCAGTAACCTGGCAGCTGTGATTTAGCAGAGTGTTTAGTACTGTAGTGACTTGGTCTGCTATTTTCTAAATTCTTTGGTTTTGCTTCTTGGGGGGTGGGGGTGGAAATACTGTAGTTGAAATATGTAATGTAGAACTTGCAGAAAGTGGTGTTCAAATACCCATAGCTCTCCCGTGCTAAATTAGGAGAACTATTCCTACTTCCCAAGGAAGAAAAGTGACACTTGTCAGTTATGTTGGTTCCAACTTTGTGTCATCTCAGCCCTTTAACAAGAAGATGGAACACTGTCCTGCTGAAGTGAGCCTTATTTGACCCTCTTTTAAGGAACCCTTAACAGATGTGGAGCACTTGGCTTTCTCAGCCTGTAAATGTGGGTCAGGAATCCATCTGGAGGGAAGGAAAGCCCAAGCCTGGCAGGTTGTAAGACAGAAACAGATACACTTACATATGCGATTGGTTCTGCCAGCTTTCAGTGAGATTTCTTTTTCTCTGCTTCTAAATGAGTTGCGGTGCTAGAGGGTGAGGCTTTGGGACAGAGATAAAAGTTCTGTTTGAACACATCTGTGAAGAGTACTTTTACTGGCAATTTTGCGTTAAACTCTGCTAACTGGAATTGCTAGAACTCACAAATCAGTTTGCACTGAGAAGTCTTTGAATTAAAACCATGGTGCACCAAATAACAAATCATTGCAAGAGCTTTATGAAGAGGATTTGGATAGATAGATGTAGAGTGCAGATGTGAGTGTGAATGATAGTTGACCATGTTTTGAATATAGGAATGGTTCTGAAAATAGCACTTAAATAGTACGCTGCTCTTCCTTGACAACACTTCTGAATAAGCCTGTGGCTATCCTTGTAGCGTTTGTATTTTACATGGGATGTTGATCTAAATTATAGATAATATTGAGTTGGAATAACTAAACTATGTAAATTTCAGTTCTGTGGTGGCGCTCAAGAATAGAAAATATTATATTTGAACTTTGATTGGTTAGCGGTACCTTTATAATTGAATTTAAATTTATAACTTCGGGGAAGTCAAATACTGGAGGGAGGGGGGGGCTGAAATATCATATGGGTTAGTATAGAAAAGAGACAATTAAATATTGTAACCATATGTTATTAATAAATTGTTAAAACACAAGAATAGAAAATATTTGGCTTGAGGTATGCTGACACTTTGTGCTGTGATAAGAGTTTAGCTATATATAAATGTGGAATTTCAAGAGAAACCACAGCAGAGTGTGCTATTGTACAACAGAAGAACTCATTGATTTGGTTTAAAATGTGACACCAAATTGCCATTAGTAGAATCAGAGTAGTTTCCTGATACAGACTCTAGCACCTACTGTTTAGTTCATATTTCTCCTCTTCTTCTGGCAATTTCTTTTCTTATTACAAGTGTTTGTCTCTACTTGATCTTTTCATCCCTCTGTCATTTGCTGTGACCTATCTTCCAGCCTTTCCTTCAGAATTCTCAAACATCTTACATGTCTTAACTTTCTTCTAACTCAATGCTACATCTTTCCCATCTAGTGACTGCCATTCAACTGAAACTACTTTTCAGCTGCCTTCTTGTTTATTCAAGGGTTCAGGGTTTTGTGCTGCTTTTACTTGTTCTAATGTCTTTACTATTCTGTTCTTCTCTTTGCACTACATATTTTCTGTTTTGGTTCATGTATTGCTTTTCTAGTTTAACTCTTACCTTTCTCCCTGTTAATTATGTAAGCCTTTTCTTCCTTGGTGCTGGAGTCTCTCATGACTTTGTTCTGAGTCCTATTATGTTGCCTCATTGCCTATCATTCATCTTACCTTCATGTTTTTATGTTGATGACCTGTAGCTCTTGTTCTAATATTTCTGCTTGGGCTTTTGTTTCTGACTAGGCTTCTTCCCATTATCTTAAGCTTTTATCTAAAACTGAACTGTTGGTTTGTCCTCTTCCTTCAGCATCAGAATCATCTTCCTTTTTTAAAAAAAAAAATCTAACTCAGGGGTGGCCAAACTAAGGAGCCACATGCAGCTCTGTCATACATATTGTGTGGCTCACAGAGGTCAAGGGGGAACTTAATGCAGGCTTATTCTCAGGTAAACATGCATAGCATCAGGACCTAAGTCAGCCTCTGAGTGCTGACCCATAGGTAGGTGACTATTTCCACCAGGTGTGAAACAGGGAAGGAGGGGGAAATAGTTAGACTTGAAAGCTCCTCTCCTCCACCACAGAGATCGCCCAGAGACCTAGAGCAGGGAAAGAGAACGCAAGAGCTGAGGGAGCCACTGGAAGGATGGACAGAATTAAAGAGGACTGCACAGGGTTCCCCCTTAGTTTCATAGCTCTTATAGGAGCTGTATTTACAAACCTCGGTGTCAAGACAAAGAGAGATACATAATGATGCAAACAGTGGTCAGTGATTTATACATTACTTGTGTGTTTCTTTCTCGCACTGGTGTCAAAAAACAATTCCCTAACTTTTTCCTTTGCAGGTCTTATGGGCACTATTATTCCCCGCTTTTGTTTTTTTTTTAAGTCTCCTTCTAGCATGGTGTTGTAAACTGTATTTTATCTTTCTGTGCAAAAAAGTAACTAAGAGTTTTAGTAAAGATGTTTGTGTAAAGATGTGTATTCATGTCCTGCAGCTCTCAAACATCTGATGTTTATTCTTTGTGACTCTTACGTTAAGCAAGTTTGGCCACCCGTTATCTAGATAGCACTACTATTTTCCTTTTTCCTCTAGCACAAATTTGGTGTCCTCATTGACTTTTCCCTTTGCCTCCTGTTTTCCTAGCTCCTGCAGAAAAATAACTTTTCCAGTATTGACACTCCGTCTCTTGGGGAGGGATGGTGGCTCAGTGGTAGAGCATCTGCTTGGGAAGCAGAAGGTCCCAGGTTCAATCCCTGGCATCTCCAAAAAAGGGTCCAGGCAAATAGGTGTGAAAAACCTCAGCCTGACACCCTGGAGAGCCGCTGCTAGTCTGAGAAGACAATACTGACTTTGATGGACCAAGGGTCTGATTCAGTATAAGGCAGCTTCATAAGTTCATAAGTTCTTCCTACTGCTAAGAGGTGAGTTATAGTGCCTCGATGTCTTAGTTTTCCATTTGCTGTTCCCCCACCATCACCCTCTTCTCTTCATTCTTGACTCTGCAGCTTGTTTTCTCTATCGTATTAGTATGATCACTTTTGCCTTTTGTTACACTCCCCTCTCTGTCCTTTTTCCTTACCAAGCCCATCTTAAAATTCTGCTTCTGTTTTGAAATACGTTCAAGCTTTGGTCTCATCTGATCTAGTCTCACTTGGATTACTTCTTCTGTTCCATACATTTACTCTTCTTCTCTTGCTGCTCCTTTTCTTTGGCACTCCCTACCACTGTCATCATCAATCTCTCCATCCTTATTAAACAATGTTTGAAAATATAGCTCTGCTACTATGTGATTCTCTCTAACCTTTGCCTTCTCCTCTCCTTTTACTTTTGCTTGCCCTCCAAAGGTTGTCCGTTCTGTTCTATTGTAAGCCAGTGGACAGGGGCCATCTTCAGTTTTTTAAAAGTACTCTTTTATAGTGCCTATCCTAGAGGTCTCTGACCTTTTTGAGCCTCTGGACACATTTGGAATTGTGGCGCAGTCATAAAATGGTTGCCATAGGAGATGAAAGCCACAGAATGGTTGCCATACAAAGCTTGCTGCTTTAAAAAATTGGATGTCCTCTGATAGGAATAGAATAGGTGTTCTGTGTAAGCTAGGATGAAGAGAGATGCTGAGAGCACATCTTGGACTAGTGGAGGTGAGACAAAGAAACGGAAAGAGAAAGAGTTACGTTGGAAGGATGTTCTTGAGAATAGGATTCTGGGTAAACAAGGATACAGCAGTCAGAAAAGACAAGAGGGAGGATACTGAGGAAACTGACCCTATCCACCTTAGTAGGTCTTCTGCCCCTTCTGGAGTACTGGTGTGCTTGGTACAAAGAGTCATTGTACTGTGACATTCCTCCACTTCCAACAACATGAAGGAGGAGGGACAGCTTAAAAACAAAAGGGACTCATGGGAGAGATGAACCAGCCCATTAATGACTTTCCTTATTAAGTGTCCATTATCTGAATTTCTTCTCTCTCTAGTCAGGCAATGAAACTGGAAGTGAGGCTGCAGGAGAATCTAGAGGGAGAGTGGGAGGGAGTGAAGCAGTGGTGTGTTTGCGGGGAGGGTCAGCTCCCCTAAGTTGCATTCCCCTTTTATTCTTATAATTTGCTCCCTACTCTTATGGTTTAAACAAACAATGTACATAGCACAAGCAGTGATTATACTTTTGAAAGACCTTCAGGCCTATGAAAAATGTAATCTGTGGCTTGATTGAATCTTACACATTACCAAAAGGCCAGCGAATGGTAGTTTCTCAGACTCTCTTGCCCCTCCCCCCACCTTTTGATTCCTTTTCTTCATCTATTGCCATTCAGCATCCATAACCATCATTTAACTGCTACAGGTTTTCTTTTGCAAGAATTCATCTAGACATACTGATATGTAAGGGAGGCTTGGGGACTTCATAAATGTGTTTAGAAACTAGATATTTTTAGATGTCTGAAAACATTAATAAAAGGTAAAGATAAGGACATGCAACTGCTTTTGCAGTGACAGTCAGGTATTATTGATATGTAACTCCTACATGTAACGCCTACTTCGATTACTAAATTGTTTCGCAGAAGAGTGGCCATAAACTGAAATGGTTAGAAAGGTTAAATCAATCACCAGCAGCCACCACTGGTCCCCAAAACAGCTTTCTCAGTCCTTCTCTTTCACCCCACCTTAGCAGTATGTTGTTTGAATATTTTAGTTAGGAAGTCGCAATCACAATTTATATATTTTGGCTGAGTATGCTTAGTGGAAGAAGAACCTCAATGCAAAGTCTGTCTGCCGGTTCACCACATAGTCCAACGTGTTTAACCTTACCTTGCCCACCCATACCCTGCACTGTTCACTGAGAGACATGAGTGTACATGGAGTAAATATATCTGACTCATAGGCTGTGACTCTGTGCCTTGTACTGTGTAAATTGATTGGCAAAGAGCATTTGGTTGTATTTATTGATATATGAAGTCCTTTCCTCAGCATACAGACCTGTCTTATTGCTTTCTGTTGTAACATATCTCTTTTATATTCATTGCTGTGAGCAAGAAGGGGAATCCAGAGGCTCTGCACCATTAACTGCTAAAAATAACGGCAGTTAAATCTCTTTTTAATTACTTGGTCTTTCTATCTGTACCTGTCAGCTTGACTGTAAGTGCTTTTTGTTTTCATTTTTTGCTACGTTTGTCTAAAGATAAGCTAGAATATTAGAAGTAGCCATCTGGAACCCATCAAATAAAATTTTCCACCCAAGGCATTTTCTCAAGGGGGTTTTCTCTTTGGCTTTGTGCTCAAATCACCAATATGTGTTAGAACTGTGGCTCTGTAAATTGAATAAGTAAAAGAATCATTCTTCAGGGCCTTATTTGTATTATGGAGAGAGGGGTAAAAATTGTGTGGGTTGTATAACCAACCATTATTAATAAATAGAATACATTTGGAGAGGTAGTATTCGAAATATATTAATAAAAATTGAGTATATGCTCTAAGTTATTGCATCCCCTCGAGACTGCCAGTTTTATATCTAAACAAGTGCAGGTGAACTTTGGGAATGCAGACCAGAGCACTTGCAGAAATTAGTACTGTAAATTCTATATTCCTCAGCCCTAGCTTTTAAAATGGACAGATACACCCTACATGTGCAGCAGTCAGACATCAAAGATGCTGGAATAGGGAATACATTGAGGGCCATAAAGTTTTTGTAACAGAGAAGTGAAGAAATATGCCACAGAGAGAGTGCAGCCTTTACTGTAAAAAGGGGTCATTTTTGGCAGAATGGAACATTAGCAGATGTGTTTGAGCAGGCTTCATGGAATAAGGGATAGTTTCAGAAAGAATCATGTTTTAAGAGGGACTGCTGATACTTATACTTCACTTTCCCCTTGTAAGACTCCAACATACATTTTAAGATGCAATTTTAACTTCTCATCTTTGCCTGTTCCCTGTATCTTAGCCGTTCCCTGTATCTTAGCCGTTGTATCAAAGCTGTTGGCAGTAGTGGAAAGTGCCATCCAGTTGCAGCTGACTTATGGTGACCCTGTAGAGTTTTCAAGACAAGACACAATCAGTGGTGGTTTGTCATTGTCTGCTTCTATGTAATAACCTTGGACTTTCTTCCAACCCAAATAACCAGGGCTGACCCTGCTTAGCTTCAAAGATCTTCTGATGAAATCAGGCTAGCCTGGCCCATCTGCATCAGAATGGTGCTGCAATTGTTGTTACATGTCTGACCTTTTTTTGTAGAAAAAGTCCAGCAGGAACTCATTTGCATATGAGGTCACATCCCCTGGTGTCACCATTGTTTCACACAGGGCTTTTTTGTAGAAAAAGCCCAGCAGGAACTTATTTGCATATTAGGCCACAGCCCCTGATTCCGAGCCAACTGGAACTGCGTTCCTATGCGTTCTTGCTAAAAAAAAAAAAAAGCCCTGCATGTCTCCAGATGGTCACCACCCTTCTTCACACTGCTTCTAAATACATTTCATTCCCCATTTTATCATTTCATCCTTCACCTTATCCCCCTCATTTTGCTTCTCAACTTCATAGCAGTTATCTAATAACTATTCAGTTTCTTGGAATAATAGGAAAGACCATAAATGCTTAACATGAGTACTGGATTTGAGGTCATACCTCTTCTGTCTGCTTTCATACAAAGGTAAGCAGATAAACAGTTCTGTTCTCTTTTGAATTGTGTATATGGTTTCTTTGAGAACCCTTGTTTTACTTTAGAATCATGGATGCTGGTATTCTTAAGTGTGAGCATTGAGAAATTAAAAAGGAAGCTCTAGAGCTACAGTACAAAACAGGCATGAAAATAATTATACTGCCGTGCAAAAGTGACAGCCATGTGATATTTCCTAGGATCACCCAATGTTCAAGCTTTTGAGTTTTCCAGAACCCTTCATTCATGATTTTTAAAAGAAAGGGGAAGAAGGAAAAAAAGATTGGGGCCTGATTCATTTATCCACTTTCACCCACTCTTCTCCCCTTTTGTGTGTGTTAACATTCAACCAGATGATCATGACAGACTCAGACATGCATGCTGCGGTGATTTGGTTGGTCCTGATAAAAATGGTATTACATGACTTTTGTGTTTTAGATTTTCCTTTCCTCTGGGAAATCATGTTTGATTGTTGCCTCTACTCAATACCATACATAAGCCTAATATGTGATCTTGGCAGTAGCTGCAATTAATAGCACTTTGCTTGTCTTGGATTTGTTATAAGAATGGATAAGACTCTGTTATAAAGTAGAACTAACTTGATCCACCTTTTACTTTGGTGTGTATTCAATTGGATACCAGCGTGACGGTGCCACTTGCCAAGGTTCAATGATATGGTAGTGCAATTAACCTGATAGTGATATCAGTACAGCAATCATGTTGATCAAGTGAAAAGCTGTGTTTTTTCCAGTGGAAAAAAGGCAGTTTGCAGAAATAATGTTTCTAGATAAGAAGTGGAAATCAAATATGTTCCTTCTATTTTTGTGCAACTGTAATTGGATCTCTTTATTGGCTTATTTGTATTTGGCCTCTAAAACATTCACATGGCTGATTTATTTTAATGGCTAGAGTCAGTCTTGTTTAATGTCAGCATAATGACATAGAAAGCACAGATTAGCAATGCACAGGTTCCACTCTCAAAATTGATGCACAATTTTAAATGTCCTGCACTTATTATTTCTTTTAAAAGAATAAGCCATTTCAGGTCTCTTTAAGCTCTCTGGGAAAAGGAATTATGCCTTTAAGTTTCAAGAGAGAAGGAACAGTGCTACAGCTCTGCTTGGCTTGCAGGATGCCTGTATTGGACTTCTGTTATATGTTGTCAGTGTATAGGGAACTGAGTTGTGTAAACATTATAGAACTTATTCAAGTGCTGCTAGTTTTGTGTCTGTAGACTCTAGTAGTTGATTTTTTAAAAGAAAAGGGCAACAAATCTTAAACCAGAGTGTGCTGTGGCAACTGCTATATGATTTTACCCTGAGTGAAAAAGCGTTCCTAGCTACTAAATAAAAACAATTTTTAAAGGCTAAAATAAAGAGCTGTTTTAACGGAAGGGAGAGAAAATTAATGTAAGATTGGAGTGAGGCCGAAACCCTGTTCAGATGTTACAGTGAACACACATATATTCTGCATGCACATGCATGTGTCTTTTTGTAAAAAATAATAACATTTGGTTTTCATACCGTCCTTTTCTCTACCCTAAGTAGTCTCAAAGAGGCTTACAATCATATTCTCTCCCTCCCTCCCTCCACAACAGGTGTTTGTGAGGCAGGTGGGGCTGCAGCTTGTTTTATGTAAAAATCTTCAGACTGCACATTCTGAGTAAAACCTTGTCTGTAAAAAGTAGTCTCCAACAGAAAGGTTTTTTTGCAGTGCTGCACAACATTTCCACTAGAAAAACTGGGAGCTAAATCTTTGGGGAGAAGTATCTTCTCCCCGATCTTCACATCACTAGACAAGGCAGAGAAGGCAGCTGTAGGTAGGGTTGCCAGATCCAACTCAGGAAATATCTGGGGACTTTGGGAGTGGAGCCTGGAGCAAGGTTGTGCCAAGCCCGATTAAACTCTGAAGGAAGTTCTGACCATTACATTTAAAGGGACTGGGCTCCTTTGAAATGCCTTCCTTTCATTGGAAATAATGGAGGATGGGGACATCTTATTTTGGGATTAATAGAATTAGACTCCCTAGTCCAGTCTTTTTGAAACTTGGGGGGTATTTTGAGGAGAGGCACCAGATGCTATGTTGAAATTTGGTGCCTTTATCTCAAAAAACATCCTCCCATGGATTGATTCTCTGTTATACTCTACGGGGACCAGTGGACATTCAAGCCCCCCTCCTCCCCCCCAGCCACACTTTCTGATAACCCTGAAGTGGGGAGAGGGCTTCCAAACCAGGGGATCCCTTGCCCTCAACTGGGGATTGGCAAGCTTAACATAGGTGGGGATAGCAAGCTATGCAGGCATTAAGCCCATATCACTTGAGGACTTCCTTAGTGTTCTTATGTCTGTTTTTCAGATGGGCAGCCGTGTTGGTGTGAAGCAGCAGAACAAAGTTCAAGTCCAGTGGCACCTTTAAGACCAACAAAGTTTTATTCAAGATATAAGTTTCCATTTGCTCACATGCTTCTTCAGATACATTGAAATTGAAGTTATCAGTTCATACATAAAGGTAGGGGGTGAGCATCAAATTAGCATACAGCATAATAAAGCATACAGAAAAATAATAAATACTTAATTAAACTGAACCTAGTGGTGACCACATAAACTGAGCTAGTTGTTCCAGTTTGGTCCTTGCATTGTTAAACACCTTTATTTTGCTGTATGCTAATTTGTTGCTCACCCTCTACCTATATATAAGGATGGTCACTTCCATTTCAATGTAGCTGAAGAAGTGTGTATACACATGAAAGCTTGTAACCTTGAATAAAACTGTGTTGGTCTTAAAGCTGCCACTGGGCTCAAAATTAGTTATGTATGGTTTTGTGAGCTTTTACTAGGCGTTGCTTGTTTCTAGGCTTAGGTCCCCCAACCTTTTTGAACATGCAGCCACATTTGGAATTCTGACACAGGGTGCTGGGTACAGCCATAAAATGGCTACCATAGGAAGCAAAGCAAGAGTTGCCAACTCTGGGGTGGGAGATTCCTTGAGATTTGGGGTGGAGTCTGGGGAGGGGAGGGTTTGGGGAGAGAAGGGACCCTAGGAGGGTACAGTGCCATAGAGTCTCCTCCAAAGCAGTCACTTTCTCCAGGGGATCTAGGGTTGCCAGGAATAGCAACTAGTGAGATATTACATGGGGACAAGGAAACAGAAGTTAATTAATGACAGTGTAATGTCATTTCCAGGAAAGCCAGTAGTGGTCTGTGCCACACCCAGGGCCTTTTTTGTAGAGAAAGTCCAGCAGGAACTCATTCACATATCAGGTCACATCCCCTGATATCACCATTGTTTTTTTGTGGAAAAAGCCCAGCAGAAACTCATTTGCATATTGGACCATGCCCCCTGACACCAAGCTTGCCGGAAATGCCCTGGTCAAAAAAAGCCCTGGTCACACCTTTTTGTCAGTAGCTAGAAATTCTCTGTTCTTTCCAGCAGTTTCTAAAAAGGACTAACAAATCCTGGGGGTTCCTTAGAAATTACATCACAGCCTTAATCTGGCAGTAACCCCCACCCCCCCATTTTTCTCCTACTGCCACTCTGAGTGATAGTGCGAAATAAGCACCGGGAGCAGGGGATCCTCCATCCTCACCGGAAGGCTGATCTCTATAGCGTTGGGATCAGATGTAATTCTGGGAGATTTCTGTGCTTCACCTGGAGGTTGACAGCCTAGACAGTGCCAACTGCAAAATGGCTACTACAGGAGTGAAGCCATGCATGCACATGCACACACAGGAAGTCCAAGTGCAGGGGAAAAGGGGGATAGTTATTTTTTAATTCACTGGAAAAGAGGAGTGTAAGAGACACAATAAAACCAAATCTTTGGTGGCAGCTGCCAATGAAAAAAAGTTTTTAAAAATCTACACAGCCAATGAAATCTCCAATGACCAATTAGATACCCTACTGGGCAAAGAGGCTTATCCACCCCATTCTTTGCCTTGTGGGCACCAATTTTTGTTAAAAAATCATGTTTTCCCCCCTCTCTTGATGTAATGAAAGCAGAGATCCCCTTCCCTAATACATAATTTTTACACTTACATGGTAAATCAGTGCTCAGTTGCAGCTTTAATTTTCAAGCTGCTTTGAAAATGCCGGTCACTTGGGGATGTAACCCTCACATTGAATTTGAGATGATGCCTGTTGTCCTCTTTTCACACTTACACTCTAAAAGTTGGCACATGGCAGCCTTTTTCTCAATGAAAGGAGCTCTCCATTACAAATTTGCTTTTATTGTTGTTTTTTATTTGCACTGTGATTGCCTGCTAGTAATTGGAACAGAACTCTAACACTCAGCAGGTTTCTTAATCATGCCTATCATGGCTATCAGTGTGTACATATCTGCATCATCATCCAGACTGGTATACTAAAAATAGTCTGTTACTTCTCTCTGTAGGTATCTTGGAAACAGAGGTAGAATGAAAGGCAGTACGTGTATCTATAGCTGTGCCTGTGTGCTTTATAGGACATAGTATTCCCAGTAGCAGTGCAGTGTGTCCCACTCAGAAATACTACTAAATTGTTCTAAAAAGACCTGGTTACTGTTGGAATGTGCACCTGTCAGACATGTACATTTTCTGCATTCTCTTCATAGCTTCTTTTCAATTCAGTGTTACTTATTACTTGATTAGTTTGTAAGTAGTTGATTTTTCAAATAAATTAGTCTAGCATTCGCTACTAAATTGGGCAATAATTAATTTTCATCCTTGAATGCCTGTTGGTTGCATACAAAAAAAGGGGACGGACTTTTGGCATATGAAGGTGAGACCTGCTTCATTAATTCATTCTCATGAGGGTGCCATGTAGGTTTCCCATTTGTTTGCTTATGGTGGGAGACCTCCAACCAATTCCAGACCTTGCCTACCAATGCTCAGCTGATCACTTGGTGGAAACTGGGGCCAAAGGGAGGATTTGACCATCCTGGGGAGAAAACATTAAAAACATTTAAAAAGTAAAATGCCTTGGGTTTTTACAGGAGTTCCTGACGATTCCTAGAGCTCCCTGGAAGTGACAAGCATAGCTCTAGCAATTGCCAGAAACTCAACAATAATCTTACCACCTTCTCCTTCCCTATCCATTACAGCACAAAAAAGAGCTTCTTGTGCTGTGTGTAGCTGAAGCAACCATAAGGTTTGTGCATTTGCAGAATTCTCACTTCAGATATCGAGACACTGGAAGGAACAATAAAGTAAAAACTGACCAAGGATCCTCTGGTTATTTCGGCTGCTTTCTGGCTCTCTTTGAGCCCCTTCACACTTTACTGTTGCAGTTCTGGTACTTAAAAAAACCCTCTTAAATTTGAACAGCAAGATACACCTGCTGTGCCATCAATTGTGAAGAGTGCACACATGTTTGAATACAGAACCAGTGATCAGAAGACAAAAATGTTCAGCTTCCCTCTACCCCCCCCCCCCCCAAAAAAAAAAAATCAGGGCAAACCAGTGCTCTACCAATAATTATATAGAGTTCCAGAAGTCACACTACTTTTTTTTTTTTTAGAAATTGCACTTTGTCTCAAAAGCCTTTGTAGAATGGAAGGCAAATTATTATCATAAGTATGTTTGTAGAAAATACAATCACTGGTGTTTTGACTTGGGCAAGCAGACAGGTATCTCAGCAATTTACCAGAAGGCACTAGCTATCTACCTGACCTTTGGCATGATGCTGGTCATATCATATAATCATTTCAGCATCAAAGACTTCAAGGGTGCTGAAGTAAACAGCCAGGTGGCAGAGTCCATCAGTCCCTCAAGAAAAATGCATTCCACAGTCTTCAGTGCCAGAGTGAGCTAATGGGATCTTTGCTAAGCAGCATAATGTAAGTTTGGTTTTGTTGATCTAGTAGGCAAAACTCCACATTCCATATCTCTTTGCAGTTCTAGCTAGGCAGTAAACAAGAGGCCCCAAATGTGTGGCCGGAGCAGACCAAACTGGAAGAATCCAAGAAATTATGCAACGTCATTTAAACTAAGACGTATGCAAGCTGTAGAAGATAAAATCTAGTACAGTATAGTGGTTAAGATAATGCTGTGATCTTGGAAGGCCACCTGTCCAAATCTTGCCTCAACCATGAACTTGTTGGGATGGTGTTAGACAAGCCTCTATCTCAGTGCAATAGGGATTCATTGAGAAGTTACGTTTTTATACATTGTGGTCATTGTGACATACCTATATTCTGCTCAGTGAAAACTGAAATTTCAATTTTGATGTTTCAGGCTCTTAGGCTTAGATCCAGCATAAGTACTTTAGAACAGCTATACAGGGAGGGACCCCTGATCTTCCCAGCTGTCCCTGGAGACCTAATAAAGTGGATTGGGATGGGGAAGGAGACAGAAACTGCTTCCTGTCTGCTTTTCCATCAACAGAGTTCCTTTCATGCAAAAATCAGGCAGATAACAGTTTACCCCTTCGCCACTGTAGCCTCCAAACACATGGCTTTTCCTCTAAGTGGGTTCCAAGACCCCTGGAATAGACTCTCCTGGGGTCAGAAATGGCTGTTGGAGGAAGGAGAGAGCTGAGAAGACCCATTCCTGTCAGTGCCTTCCTTTTCTACATTGCAGGATCCAACTTGTTAATTCAGCCATCACAAGGCTAGTTAACTGCTATAGTTTCCCTTGTGTCAAATGCAAAATTGCTTGTGGAAAGATGGATCTCAGTTAATTTACCCAATTAGCGTCCCCCAGTTAAGGATACATCTGCCATCCCAGTTAAGGAAACATCTGCCATCAATTCAATTCTGACATATTTATTTCCTTCACTATGCCCCCCTCCCCGAATTAAATCCCAAAAATGATAAACTAAGCTTGTTATCTGTTTGGTCCTTGAGTCTGTTAAATATCTTCATTATGCTGTATTCTAATTTACTGATGATCCTCTACCTATAAGTATGAACTGGTAATTTCCATTTCATTGTATCTGAAGAAGTGTGCATGCGCATGGAAACTTATACCTTGAATAAAATATTGTTGGTCTTAAAGGTGTCACTGGACTTCAACTTTGTTCGTAAGAATCTCAGTTACTGAAAAGCAGATGAATGTTAGTGAAGTTTTCTGCATTTGGTGTGACAACTGGAAGCTATCTATCTCTGTGGACCAAAGGCAGAGAGTATGCAAGCCCAGCTGCTAACCAAGTTGGTTCCTGTTGTGAATAAACTAATATCTTTTCATGATGACTGAAATGAGACCCAGTTTCTGTTTGTAGCATACTCAGGATGTATTTGATTCAGCATAATGTAGTGGTGCCTATTGTGAATTTTTAAAAGCAAGAACAATGAGTTTTAATGATAGTATTTTAATTGAGCATCCTCCCATGTGAGGGCTGTAAAAGAAGAAAATGCCGTTTGCAAAGAATAAGCAAACCAGAGCAATATTGGTCTGTAGTGCAACAAACCTTAAGTACAAAAAAGTTTAATGGAAAGAAGAGCCATGTACTCAAATTTTTTTCAAGGGCTACTCAGAAATCTACAAAGTTTAAAAGAGTGAATAGAGTGGCAGAGACTGACCAAGAGAGAGATCTTGGGGTCATGGTAGATAACTCACTGAAAATGCCAAGACAGTGTGCGTTTGCAATAAAAAAGGCCAACTCCATGCTGGGAATTACTAGGAAGGGAACTGAAAACAAATCAGCCAGTATCATAATGCCCCTGTATAAATCGATGGTGCGGTCTCATTTGGAGTACTGTGTGCAGTTCTGGTCGCCGCACCTCAAAAAGGATATTATAGCATTGGAGAAAGTCCAGAAAAGGGCAACTAGAATGATTAAAGGGCTGGAACACTTTCCCTATGAAGAAAGGTTGAAACGCTTGGAGCTCTTCAGCTTGGAGAAACGTCGACAGCGGGGTGACATGATAGAGGTTTACAAGATAATGCATGGGATAGAGAAAGTAGAGAAAGAAGTACTTTTCTCCCTTTCTTACAATACAAGAACTCGTGGGCATTCGATGAAATTGCTGAGCAGACAGGTTAAAACGGATAAAAGGAAGTACTTCTTCACCCAAAGGGTGATTAACATGTGGAATTCATTGCCACAGGAGGTGGTGGCGGCAACAAGCATAGCCACCTTCAAGAGGGGGTTAGATAAAAATATGGAGCAGAGGTCCATCACTGGCTATTAGCCACAGTGTGTGTGTGTGTGTGTATAATTTTTTTATTGGCCACTGTGTGACACAGTGTTGGACTGGATGGGCCATTGGCCTGATCTAACATGGCTTCTCTTATGTTAGTAATTGTATTTTTACAACTCTTGAATTTCTGTAGCAGTATTAAAGGCATGATTTTGTTCAAGTCATTGAGGCTTTCTGATATGCCAGATTTGTAACTTCATGTATGGGGAGCAGCAATAGCTGAACATGTATGTAACATACCAGAGTGGACTGATCATACAGTAGGGGTGTAATAGAACAGAGGGTCTTGGAAACAAGCAAAATGCCTTTCCCCCCATTTCTTCAGTTATGAATGACTTTGGTTATGGTGTTAAAAATGTAGCATTTTTTATACTTACATTGCCAAACAGTTCCTTTTATAAATCATATCCTGTGTGTTCCTTTTCACTGGTGTGTTATCTTCTGGCATTATTGCTAACAATTGCCTTTTCTGGTAAGGACTCCACCAGAGTGGAAAGTATGCATTCAAAACCTAAATGACCTCAGTGATAGTTCACTGTTTAAAGCTCCAGTACTTCTGAGAAAAGCCTTACCAAATTTTATTTGTATTTGTAACAAAAGGCTTCCTCATGTTGTCATTCTTTGTGGTCTACTTCAGCTACTATCTGGACTCTTTATTCTACATTAATAGCTTTCTGGACTTGTTCTTTTTCTTCTTTCATTGAAAATCTTTAGCTAATTGCACACTTTTCCCAATGTGACTTGTCAATATAAGACAGCTTTTAAAAGAGGTATTCTGGAAGTTGCCTGATGTATTTGCCAATCCCCAGTTGGGTGAAACCTAGAGTCCCACAGAACAGAAATGTAATATAAAGCCGCAAAAAACTGTGGAAAAATAACAAAAAAGACTGAAAATTATTTCAAAAATATATGTGATTAGTCAACTACCTCTTAAACAATATAATCATTAATATCACTATACATTCCAAAAAACAACGTAAATGTGCAAGAGAAGAAGTTTACACCATCCTTTCAGTTCATCATATCAGTTTCAGATTTCAAGCGCTCAATGACTATTCACCCGACTCCGCAGGAAGAATAAAGTGCCAGTGCCAACCAGATTTCAAGTGCAGATGATTTTAGTTTTTCAAAGATGTTAGTTCTGTTGCAGGTGTTCCATCTTTTTAAAGCAATTTTAAATTCAGTGGGTTTTCACAGCCTCTAACATTAAAGCTGCCTGTAATACTGTTTCACTTTCCTTCATCTAAGAAACATTTCCCACTCATCAACACACAAAAAAAGCACTTCTCGTAGCACTAGCTCTGGAGAAAACTCTCTAAAGAGTGTTGATGAGTGGGAAACGTCTCTTAGATGAAGGAAAGTGAAACAGTATTACAGGCAGCCTTACTGTTAGAGGCTGTGAAAACCCACTGAATTTAAAATTGCTTTAAAAAGATGGAAGTTTTAATAGAACACCTGCAACAGATGAAACATCTTTGAAAAACTAAAATCATCTGCGCTTGAAATCTGGTTGGCACTGGCACTTTATTCTTCCCATGGAGCCGGGTGAATAGTCATTGAGAGCTTGAAGTCTGAAACTGACATGATGAACTGAAACTGACATGATGAACTGAAAGGATGGTGTAAACTTGTTCTCTTGCACATTTACCTTGTTTTTTTGGAATGTATAGTGATATTAATGATTATATTGTTTAAGAGGTAGTTGACTAATCACATATATTTTTGAAATAATTTTCAGTCTTTTTTGTTATTTTTCCACAGTTTTTTTGCGGCTTTATATTAAATCCACAGTTGGGGGCAGGGGATCCCCTGGTTTGGAGGCCCTCCCCTCACTTCAGGGTTATCAGAAAGCGGGGTGGAGGTGGAGGGAAATATCTGCTGGGCACTCCATTATTCCCTAAGGAAACCGGTTCCCATAGGGTATAATGGAAAATTGATCCATTTTGGGTTTGCTTCTTAAGGCAGAAGCCCCAAATTTTAGGCATAGCATCTGATGCCTCTCCTCAAAACACCCCCAAGTTTCAAAAAGATTGGACCAGGGGGTCTAATTCTATGAGCTCCAAAAGCAGGTGCCCCCATCCTCCATTATTTCCAAATGGGAGGAAGGCATTTAAAAGGTGTGTTGTGTCCCTTTACATGTGATGACCATAACTCCCTTTGGAGTTCAAGTTGTGCTTGTCGTAACCTTACTTCTGGCTCCACCTCCAAAGTCCCCAGATATTTCTTGAGTTGGACCTGGCAGCCCTGTACGAAACACAGGACATGCACTATTCAGTCATGCCCCTCTTGATCTGTGCTGCCAGTTTTTCTGATATTTAGATTGCATTTATATTGTAAATCAGCCGCATATTATAGTGGAAGACTGCCTTTGTTTAGTGGGAGTGGGATTTACCATTCCATCCCCAGCACTGAAAGATAAACCACCTAAGGAAGCCAAGAGGAAAGCTGCCAAGGACTGCAACTCGGGTCTGTCATGATGGGTGTTCCCTTGTTTCAGTTTTGAAGAAGAAGATGATATTGGATTTATATCCCGCCCTCCACTCTGAAGAGTCTCAGAGTGGCTCACAATCTCCTTTACCTTCCTCCCCCACAACAGACACCCTTTGAGGTGGGTGGGGCTGAGAGCAGCTGCCCTTTCAAGGACAACCTCTGCCAGAGCTATGGCTGACCCAAGGCCATGCTAGCAGGTGCAAGTGGAGGAGTGGGGAATCAAACCCGGTTCTCCCAGATAAGAGTCCGCACACTTAACCACTACACCAAACTGGCTATACCAAAGCTTGGGGGTACAAAAAATCTAAACCTATGCTATAGCAAATGATGAAAACTAAAAAGGGGCATGAAGGAGGAGTAGTTAATTGTCATGAGTCTTCATTCATGTGACTGTCAGACTGTTTCCATGTGCTGGTCACGCTGGCAATTGCAGATTCCCCCCCACCCCAGGAAGTAAGAAGATACTGTAGTCTGAGCTCTGGGAAAGTAAAATATCCTCCCTACAATTGAAATGTCACCTTGAGGGAAAATGTCTGGATCCTCTACAACAATTCATGTTTGTTTCACCAAGGAATGATTGTCTGGAGAGGCCTCAGAGTCATATATGTAGGCTTTTAGCAATCAAAAATATAATATACAACAAAGGAATGATCCAGGCTTTGGCAGGAGCTTCGACACCCCTTTAATTTCTTGGATAATAGAAATGAAGAGCTTCTCATACTGTGGAATATTCTCTTTAGCGTGCATCTGTGAAGTTACATAGCTTACGTGCATTTGTATTTGAGGTGGGTAGGTAACAACATGTGTGTATGCAGCATATAAATTGCAGTTATAGTTTTACAAGGGAAATGGCCTTTGCAGAGAGAGCTGTTCCAAGTACTAAGGAAACAGAGGGTGAGACGCATTTGAGAAAACCTAGAATCATGATCAACAGGAATACAGCACAATTACTCTTACAAAAACAGTAAACTAGATGTGCAAAGAAATTTCTTGGAAGTTTCAGAATGTTACTGCAGCAGTTCTGAGATCCATATAGACCAAAGACGTCAAGATCATACACCACTTCAGTTCTAGATAATCTGGCATAATGGGTCTACCACAAGGACTTTCCATAAAACATATACCCAGAATTTCCTGGTGGAAGATCAGTTCTTAGAAGCACCAAGGTCTTATCCAGGTTGTGGTTGTGTCATATGGGGAGAAGAGGTTAGTCAATCACTTTTGGAGAACACTGCATGGTAGAAGGCTTTAAGCCCCTTCCATATGCACATCACATTCTGGATCCAAATCGGTCTTGCATGTGCCTGGAAACCAAATTCTCAGTGGGGAACTCTCAGTACACTTCTGATAGAAACATCTGGTGGCCACAGGGTAGTTGTCTGTTTTTCAACTTAGGTTTATATTGCAGTGTGGCAGTCATCGAAATCTGGAAAAGTCAGTAGTGAGCTTATAAAAACATGGACTGAAGGTTTGGATCTTGATCACAATCCACTTGTCCATTTGTACTGTAAATAATAGACTACACACAGGCTATCAGAATAGTAATCCCCCCCCCAGTTCTGAATATGTAGATGGGGGGATATTTTTTAGGTCACAGTGGGGATATTTTTATGTAGATGGGGAATATTTTTTAGGTACACTCAAATGTTTTCTAGAAGCTGGTGCACTTCTCATCTAGCCAGCCACTGTAGGAAAGAGGATGTTTGTCTAGTTGGAGCTTTGCTCTTATGTTTCTTCCAAAACCTTTTTCTTTTTTTTAAGGAAAGGGTTAGGAAGACCATTTCATTGGGGAGGTGTGCAACTGAGCTTGGAGCAGTGGCAGTAGAAGGGTCACTTAATTTATTCTATGTAATGAATCATGTATTTTAATTATTTTAACTTAATTAACTGGTTTTTATGTTTAATTTCTTTAATTGTTAAATTTTAAAGTTTTATCTTTGTTAAATATGTGAAATGTTGTTAGCCGCCCTGAGCCGCCTAGGCGGGGAGGGCGGGATATAAATGTAAATATAAATAAATAAATAAATAAATAAAATTAACTATATTCCCATTCAGAATTCTGATTTCCCCCTCCCGTAGAATTTCAGATGCTGGGAGCAGTGGGGGGTTAGAATTTTGGCCAGGGGAAAGATTAAGCCCCCCTTCCCTTATTACTTCTCCAGTACCAATCACCTAAGTGGCTTTTTCTGTTTTCTAAAAAAAGCATGTCATACATCTGGATGTGACTTCTCCTTTGCCATAATGTCACACATCTGGATGCAGCCTCTCTTTTGGACCTTTTTCCCATTGTTCTGTGTGTGTCAGATACCAGAGTAGGTATGCAATGGAAGTTGTATGATGAATATTTATTGATTTGGTTTGATTTCTAGCCAGACCTCCTCTACAACACATGGGTCTTGGCAGGTTACAACCAGTGATCTTCTTCGTGGTCTCTGTGCTTCACACTCATGGGATAGTGCGCCTGCGCCGATCCCCGAATCGGTATCTGCAAAAGCCCGGGATTTTTTCGCGCTCGGCGCCACCAGGCATGCGCAGGCGACCCACTGCGCATGCCCACCGGCGCCCGCGCGGCAATCCCGCCAGTTCCTTTCTGACCGCTGCGCTAGAGAGGTTCCCTTTCTGATTCTCCGGTCGGTGAGAGCGATTTTTTCTCTCGTTCCAGCCCGTTTGGTCTTGTAAATAGTTAGTTAGCTAGTTATTAGTGTTAGTTAGTGATAGTTAAAAAAAAAAAAAAAAAGAAGAAGCGTTTTCTTTGTTGTCCGGCGGATCGCCCTTTGGGGTGGTCCGTTTCCGTTTTTACCCCCCTTTCTCTCAGGCGTTTCTGAGCAGAAGGAAAAATTTTTCCCGCGCGACCGCTTATGGAAAGTCGCTGGGGGTTTTTTAAGCGCTGCCGGGCTTGTGGGAGGAAGATTGCCCCTCCCGACGGACATTCCCTGTGCCTGCTGTGTTTGGGGGAGGCGCACAGAGTTGAGTCGTGCCCGCACTGCCTTCGGTTCTCGAAACAGACCAGGAAGAACCGTGCGGCTCGATTATCGGCAGCGCTCACCGAATCGGCGCTTCGACCTCATCGACCGATGGAGGTTTCGGCACCGAAGTCGACCGACACCCCGGCACAGGAGCTTGCATCGGCCGATGCTGCTCCGATTCTGACTTTGGAATTGCCGGAAAAGCGTGGCTCCACGAAGCGTCCCCACGAGGGTTCGGTGGATGCGCCCGCTACAAAACGCCGAGAGGACTCGGGGACCCGAGCTCCGAAAAAGGCGAAATCGAAGGAGAAGCGCAAGCGACCCCGCACTCCTTCTCCGTCGGAAGGCGCATCGACGTCGGCAAAACCGCCGAAATCGATTCGGGTCTCTCCGCGCAGGAGCCCAACAGCCCAACAACGCCTGTCGGCGTCGGAGCAGGAGCCGGAAATTGACCTCACCCAACGGTCTTCATCCTCAGGCTCACGGCGTCGGTCGAGCAGCGGATCGACGTCGGGGGTAGACGCTTCGGCACCGGTCGTAGACCCGCCCTTCAAGCCCCGACCCAGACGGGACCTATCCTACACCCCGCAACGCTTCCCAATACCACCATGGGAGCAACGGCGGTGGCAGCCTCCCTACTCCAGATACGAATCCTGTCGGTGGTACCCGGAGGACTACCAAGACTGGGAACAAGCTTCGGAGTTTTCTGCGATGTCGAGGGTCTCGCATCACTCCCGGAAGGCGTCGGCGTCGGTCCCCCCGGATCGACAGCTAGTCCCGGTCGAAGCTCCTCCAAGACTATCGTCGGTACAACTTCAACCACGAGCGTCGACACCGAGGCTCTCCGAGCATTCCACTCAGCGTGACTCCTCGTCATCGGAGTCGGACAGTGAGATCCCTGATCTGGAACCCTCACCTGGTTCCAACACGGCGGAGGATCTTCCGATCTCGCCGTCGGAAGACCTAAAATCCTATGGCGACCTCGTGAGGCGCATCGCTTCCACCCTCAGACTGCCTGTGACCCAACCGGAACCCGTAGTGGATGACAACGTGTTCGATATAATGCAGAGGAACACATCCACTGCGGTGGCCCTTCCAGTCACCAAGGTGATTCTTCAGGCCATCAAAGAATCTTGGAAGAAGCCTTCCTCGACACCCGTCTCCTCCAAACGCCTGGACCATATGTACAGGGTTCAGGAGGCAGGTGCTGAATTTCTGTTCACCCACCCACGTCCGAATTCTGTGGTGGTCTCCTCCTCCTCGAAGGCAAGGAAGGTGCACTCCTCCCCACCGGACAAGGAGGGTAGGAAAATCGACGGGATGGGCCGCAAGGTCTATTCAGCGGGGGCACTCGGCATCAAGGTATCTAACTATGCAGCCTGCATGGCTAGGTACCAGTATGCCGTGTGGGAGCAGCTTTCCCCCTTCCTCTCTTCACTAAGTGAGGACAAGAAGACGGCGGCAATGAAATTGCAAAAAGAAGGTCTCGCTGTAGCCAGACAGCAGCTGGCTGCAGCGAAACATATGGTGGAAGCCTCAGCCAAAGCCATTACATCGGCAGTTTGCATCAGGCGACACTCCTGGCTCAGGTCGACGGCACTGCACCAAGACACCAAGACCTTTATCGAGGACTTACCCTTCGAGGGTGACGGGCTCTTCAGCACTACGACCGACACGGCGCTGCAAGAGTTTGACAAGAGTGTCAAGACATCCAGAAACTTGGGGGTCCAACCTTCCTCCAAGTCTCCGAAGTCAAAGCAATGGTCCAAACTTGGACCAAGAAGCCCTATCAGAAGTTCTCCCCTGAGCAGTGGCGTCCTCGCTCGCAGCAACCTGAACGGCCACCCTACTCCGGCAACGGCAGAAACCGTTATGGGGGCCAACCTTCTAATAAATCTAAGGGGGCTCGGCCACAGAAGCAGGGGGTTTGACTTCCCGCAAGCACGCGTCATCGCCCCCACTGTCGACCATTCCATTCGCCTACGCCCTTTCCTGCCTGCCTGGGAGTTGATCTCCACAGACAGGTGGGCTCTGTCCATTATTCAAGAGGGCTACAAGATAGAGTTTATCCAGACCCCAAACCAGTCCGTGGTAGTTACCACTCCCCCTTCCCCACCTCTGCTGGCGGAGGTGAGCAACCTCCTACAGAAACAAGCCATAGAGGTTGTTCCACCGGAGACCAGGGTGGGAGGCTTCTACTCCCGCTACTTTCTGGTTCCCAAAAGGGACGGGGGTCTACGGCCTATCATGGACTTGCGGGGTCTGAACAAATTCATTCTATACCAGAAGTTCAGAATGGCTACACTGCAGACGATCCTGCCCCTCATCAATCAGGGGGATTGGATGGCGACCCTGGACCTCAGGGATGCTTACTTTCATGTCAGCATCCATCCCGCGTTCAGGCGTTTCCTGCGATTTGCAGTGGGTGCTCGTCACTTCCAATTCAGGGCCCTGCCGTTTGGACTGTCTACTGCTCCTCGGGTGTTCACGAAGCTGATGAGTGTGGTGGCTGCTCATCTTCGCCTTCAGGGAGTCGTTGTTTTTCCGTACATCGACGACTGGCTTCTTGTAGCGAAGTCGAGGGAGAGTTTAACTTCTCACATCGCCATTACTCTGCGTCTTCTCGGCACCCTGGGGTTGCAGGTCAACGTGGAGAAGTCTCATCTCACCCCGTCAAAGACAGTTCAATTCATAGGGGCTCTGTTGGACACGGATCAGCACAGAGCGTTTCTTCCCGCTCAGAGAGCAAGGGACATCATGACTCTGGTACAGCTTCTCCAAAGGCGACAGTGGGGCACAGCACAACAGATCCAGCGGATGCTGGGACTGATGGCTGCGACGACGAGCGTGCTGCGCTTTGCAAGACTGCACATGAGGGGCCTACAGCTATGGTTCTTGCGCCATTTTCGCCCCCTCAGAGACTCACCTCGGAAGAGGTTCACCATCCCATCCGAGGCTCTTCAATCCCTGCAATGGTGGGGGTCGGAGAGCAACATCTGCCAAGGGGCTCCCTTTCATCTACCAACCCCTTCCGTGACCATCGCCACCGATGCTTCCATGTGGGGGTGGGGAGCTCATCTGGAGGACTTATGTGTGGGGGGCAAGTGGCCACTGAAACTCGGCCAGTACCACATAAATTACCTGGAACTGCTGGCGGTCCACTTTGCCCTTCGATCCTTCCGCCCTCTGTTAGCGGGGAAGACCGTGGCATTACTGACGGACAACACCACTGCCATGTGTTATATAAACAGGCAGGGAGGGACAGTGTCTCGCAGGCTATGCTCACTGGCATTAGATCTCTGGAGGGAGTGCCTCCAGTGGGACATTTTTGTGAAGGCTACGCATCTGCCTGGGGTCCTCAACGTACAGGCGGACTCTCTCAGCAGGGGTGCAGCGTCCCCACACGAATGGGAAATGCAGTGGAAGTTCCTGGAACCAGTATTCCAACTTTGGGGCTATCCGCAGCTAGATGTTTTCGCCACAGCGTGGAACAAGAAGTGCCCCTTGTTCTGTGCCAGGGGGGGCGCGGACCCGACTTCCCTGGGAGACGGACTCCTTTTTCAGTGGGAGGGTTGGTTCCTGTACATGTTCCCACCCTTACCTCTGCTGACGAGAGTGGTCCACAAGTTAGTGCAGGAGAGACCACGATGCATTCTGGTGACCCCGTGGTGGCCCCGTCAGAGCTGGTTCCCGATTCTGCTCCAGCAGTCGAAGGGGATCTTTTACCAGTTCCCGGCGGAACCGGACCTGTTGTCGGCCCAGGGCGGACACGTGCTCCATCACAACGTGCCGCACCTGAAGCTGACAGCGTGGTTCATCGACCACTAGACTTTTCCACCAGGGTTCAGCATGTGCTCCAGAGTAGCAGGAAACCTTCCACCCGTGCCTCTTATGAGAGGAAGTGGAAGAAGTTCAGTGACTTCATGGCTGACTCTCTTGTGCCACCCAACTCGGTTGGACTCCCGGCAATTTTTGAGTTTCTTTTGTCTTTGATCGATGAGGGGTTAGTTTTTTCCTCCATCAAGGTTTATTTGGCAGCTATTTCTGCCTTCCATGTTTCGGTCGAGGGTTACTCTGTTTTTGCACACCCGCATTCCAAAAGATTTTTAAAGGGCCTGTTCCGGCTTCATCCCCCCTCTAGATCCCCTCCACAGTTGTGGGACCTGACTTTGGTTTTGGACAAGTTAACTCGCCGTCCCTTTGAACCCATGGCAACATGTTCCCTGCAGCTTTTGTCCTGGAAGACTGCATTTTTAGTTGCCATCACGTCAGCACGTCGTGCGGGGGAGCTCACAGCGATGCGGTGTGACTACCCATACCTTGCCTTTAGGGAGGCCGGAGTTTCTTTGGCCCCGGACATTACTTTTCTCCCGAAAGTGGTTTCCCAGTTTCACCTTAACTTAGAAGTTTGGTTACCCACTTTTTACCCTAGTCCTTCCTCGGACGAGGAACGGAGGCTACATGCACTGGATGTTAAGCGTGCCCTCCTATTTTATTTAAACCGTTCAAGGGGTTTTCGTAAGGATAACCAGCTTTTTGTCTCCTACTCTGCCCCCAAGTTAGGGTCCAAGATTTCGTCTCAAAGACTTTCCAAGTGGCTTACTGAGACGATCAAACTTTGTTATCTGTTGGCTAAAAAGCCGTTACCTGGACCTGTGCGTGGACACTCCACTAGGGCAATGGCCACGTCGGTGGCATTCCTGAAAGGTGTGTCCCTTTCTGATGTCTGCAAGGCGGCTACCTGGTCTTCTCCGCATGCCTTCATGAAGCACTACGCGCTGGACGTGCATGCTCAGCAGAGGACTCGGTTGGGAGCTGCGGTGCTACAGGCTGTGTCTTCAGGCTGACCGTCTTCCCGCCTCCAGGTATGCTTTGCTTGCTAATCTCCCATGAGTGTGAAGCACAGAGACCACGAAGAAGATAGACAGGTTGCTTACCTGTAACTGTAGATCTTCGAGTGGTCATCTGTGCATTCACACTACCCGCCCTCCTTCCCCGCTGCTGACGGTCTCTCTCTCTCCAGAAAGGGGCTTTCAGCGGTCAGGGAGGAACTGGCGGGATTGCCGCGCGGGCGCCGGTGGGCATGCGCAGTGGGTCGCCTGCGCATGCCTGGTGGCGCCGAGCGCGAAAAAATCCCGGGCTTTTGCAGATACCGATTCGGGGATCGGCGCAGGCGCACTATCCCATGAGTGTGAATGCACAGATGACCACTCGAAGATCTACAGTTACAGGTAAGCAACCTGTCTTTCCCTCTAAACTGAGTTGGCGTGAACTAGCTCACAGACGTTAGCCTCCAGCTCACAGATTTTTGTCTTAACTCAGGAAGAATGACAGCAGAGCACAATAATTTATGCAGTAGCTCACAATTAAATGCCAGTAACTCACAAAGTAAGCATTTTTGCTCACAAGACTCTGCAGCTTAGAGGGAACATTGGTTACAACATAAAATACATTTATACAATAACAATACAATAAATTAATATATCAACAGTTATTGCAATCTAACTTACAATATCAATTATAATATTTCTAATGACACTAAAAACCAGTATTCCTGAGTCAGCTTCACATATGTGAGAGTATAGATGGTAACTAGTAATGCGAGGGTGGGAAGACAAGTAAACAGTATAATATGGAAAATGCACAGCAGGAGGCCAATATTGTTAGATCTATGCCACCTCAACCATAGGTCTGACGGAACATCTCAATTTTACAGGCCCTGAGAAACTGCATTAAAGCTTGCAGGGCCTGGATCTCTCCTGGAAGAGTGTTCCACCAGGTCAGCATCAGAGCCAAGGCTTTGGCTGAGGCTGTGGGTCTCCTTAAAGTTTGGGGTCATCAGCAGAAGTTAGTCCACAGAGCATAACATTATTTGAGAAACATAACAGGAGAGAGAATCCTGAAAGTATGTTGGTCCCAGACTGCATGGGGCTTTAAAAGTTAAAACCAAAACCTTGATCCTGATCTGGTATTCCACCGGGAGTCAGTGCAGCTGGTGGAGCACTGGTTGTAGGCTCTTAACCCTGTGAATACACATACTGCTGCATTCTGGATCATCTGAAGTTTCTGGGTCAGCCTCAAGGGTAACCATGTGTAGAGAGCATGTTCCAATAATCCAGCTTGGAGGTGACTGTTGCTTAGGGTCACTGTGGCTGGATTGCAGGGAGATAAATGGAGAACTAGTTGCCTGATTTGCCTAAAATTGTAAAATGCTGGTCTGGCAACATTTGTGACTTGGAAAGCAGTCCTGAGATTGTCTATGGTCAGTCTAGGCATTTGCTACTAAGATTAAGCAGCTGTGGCTGAGAATATTTTTAAAGGGGGAAAAAGTGTCTAGGGGAAAAATAAAACCAATTATGGGACTGTAAATGGAAATGGTGTTTTGTACAAGCCATGTACCACCTATCACCGCTAAGCTTAGTATCTATACTGTTAGCTTTCTAAGCACTGCAAGAATCCAGGTTGTACACTGGTGATGATTTCTTCGTGCTAATAGCATTGGATGTGAATAAAAGTATCAAAGCCACCCACAGCCAGCTATTTATATGCCACATGTCAACCTTATTAATGATGAGCTCTAATTTCCATATACATTTCAGATATAATATGGCAGTGATTCTTCAACTGCAACAATGCTCCACGAAAGCAAGCTTACTTGCTTCTTTACAGACCATCACACTTTCTTACATTAGTGTTGTCTCACTGGAGGATGCTTAAAATCCTGCTGAATTAGAACCTTTTTCTTGTTACCTTTCCATGCAGCTGGATGTGGTACTTGATACAAAAGAACAAATGCACGGGGTGAAAAGAGAGCACAGGTAGCAGGTGTACATTTTCACACATTTCATCTCACTGGGAAGTTTCTCAAGGATTAGTACATAGTTAAGTTTTGGGCCTGAGTAATAGCTTATTGGATGCCAAATGCCTGAGTGATGTAAAACATCTACAAATCTAGCCATGTCTATCTACTAACCAGCAATTATTTCCCTTTCTCATCTCACACATATTATAATGTTCCACTTGAGTGTTGAAGGAGTTGAACTTTGGCATTAATCATATTCTCGCTTGAAAAGGCTTTATCTTTTTCCTGAATGCCATAGTCCTGAAAGTACACAGCTTCCTTGGATGTTGCCTTTGAATGCTTACATTCAGAGGTCTGGACATGGGGACTCCCAGTAGCCATCATCGCTAGAAACCACTGATGGTCCTATCTCCATGAATTTACCTGATTGCCTATTAAAGCCATCTAAACTCATGGACTTCTCACAATTTAATCATCCCTTCAGTGAAGAATAATTTCCTTGCATCCATCCTGAAGCGATCCCAAGTTCTTGTAATATGAGAAAGGGAGAAGAAAAGTCTTGCCCATGTTCTCCATGGTATGCATACTTTTATAAACCTCTATCATTTCTGCCCATTAGTTGTCTTTTCTCTAAACTGAGGATGGAGAACTGGGGGATAACAGTATACAGGTCCTGACCTGGGTAGCCCAGGCAAGCCTGATCTCATCAGATCTTGGAAGCTAAGCAGGGTCAACTCAGGCAATTACTTGGATGGGAGATCTCCTTGGAATAATAGAGCCAGGAGGCAGAAGCAGGATTTGTTCAGCCATCTCTCTGAATATCTTCCATGCCACCAGAGGGTTGCCATGACTTCCAGGTGTATGCATGCACACACATATACATATGCAGATAAAAATACAGAAATAAAGGTAACAGTATACAGGTTTCATCAAGCAGGAGCTTATTTTAGCAGGTTATTTTCTGTGCATAATGTGCTTAATGGAAAGCTTTAGCTGCATAGCAAGAGTATTGACATTCAATATCCTCTCACAGCAGGGGCATCCAGACCATTATAAAAGGCAACAAAAACAGTTGCAGAACTTTCCCCACACCCTTTGTGTTTCCAGCTTGAAAGGTTTAGTGGCAGCAGCTCTGGAAAATTGTCCTGTTTGACAAATCCCATTTGACCAAAATTGCCAGGCAACTCTGTGAGGCCACCTATATACTTTGTTCTGGCCCTTGACACAGAAGCTTGAAAAACTGAGGTCAGAAGCATCAAGTTGGAATGGTGTTAGGCAATCGAGAGACGTGGTAGGATTATTGAGTTGCTCAGAAATGTATTATTGACCCACCTGACTGAGAGCAAGGCACTTTCATTTCTTTGACTTGAGAGATCAAGTGGGCTTTTAACTGTTGTCTTGGTAGAGCCGTGTTGAAACTGAGGAGAGAGGAGCTCTGAAAATCTCACTTCTTACAAATCAGAGCTTTTACTCCTGTAATGATTACTTCATCTTTGCTCACTTTAGGGTTGCCAGGTCCGACTCAGGAAATATCTAAAGTCTTTGGAGGTGGAGCCAGGAGACTTTGGAGTTGGAGCCAGAAGCAAGGGTGTGACACGCATGGTTAATTTCTGAAGGGAGTTCTGGCCATCACATTTAAAGGGACCACACTCCTTTTAAATGCCTTCCTTTCATTGGAAATGATGGAGGATAGGGGCACCTTCTTTTGGGGCTCATAGCATTGGACCCCCGGTCCAATCTTTTTGAAACTTTGTGGGGAGGTGTTTTAAAGATAGGCAACAGATGCTATGCTGAAAATCTGGTGCCTCTACCTCAAAAAAAGCTCTCCCAGAGCCCCAGATACCCACTGTTTGATTATACATATGGCAGGGGTCGGGAACCTTTTTTCTGCCAAGGGGCATATGGATATTTATAGCATCATTCGCGGGCCATAAAAAATTATCAACTTAAAAAACAGTGCTCCGCTGAGGGAGAATAATTCAGGCCAGCAAAATTAATGCAAATAATTGCTTTTCTATTTGAAGTCATGTAGGGAGAGCCTAATCTGGCACACATGCACACACACACAGCCCGCTGCTCAAGGCAAATGCATAGGTCCCGGACTTTTTTGTAGAAAAAGCCCAGCAGGACTCAGTAGCATATTAGGTCACACCATCTGGGATAATCAAGTACAAACTGAACTGTGACAGTAACTTTTCCAGGTCCTACAGCAATTCTGGCCGGCCAGCCAGGCTCCAGGGAGGCTGCCACACAGTACATCTGGGCCCTGTGATCCCTGTCAGGCCCTGAGGAGGCTGCTGCACAGCGTGGCTGGGCCCCACTATCCTGGCTGGCCAGCCAGGCCCCAGGGAGGCTTCCACATGACAATCTATCTGTCCAGCAATCCCCGAGGGCCACACCAAGTGACCTTAAGGGCCGTATACGTTCCTCAGGACGGAAGTTCCCCACCCCTGCCCTTTGGGAACCAGTCTCCTTAGGGAATAATGGAGTGCCAGCAGACATTTCTCTCCTTCCCCCCCCCCCCATTTTCTGATAACCCTAAAATGGGGGAGGGTCTCCAAACAGGGGGATCCCCTGCCCTCAACTGGGGATTTGCAACTCTAGCTCACTTATGTATTCCCAAACCCCACTCTGGTCAAATTATTCTACTATTTAGATATTCTGTCTAATTTAAATTGATTAATTTAATTTAGCAATATGCTTGACTCACTTTATTACTTTACTTTGGATTTTTGGTTCTTCAATAAATAAATAAAAATTTACATCCTAAACTTGAATTCTTCCATACTTTCAATGATGTTACATGATATAGTGTGCTGTAGAAGGTGGAATGTTTTAGTAGAAACTGGAAGACTCAGGTTCGAATTTCCAGTCTGCCATGAAAGCTGGCTGGGTGACCTTGGGTCCACCTGTTACAAGCTAACCTACCTCTATGGGTTGTTTTGAAGATAAAATGAAAAAGGGGAGCATGTTGTAAGCCACTTTGAGTCTCCATTGGGGAGAAGAGTGGGGTATAAATGAGGCAAATAAATGAATACCAGGTTAGTGATGCCAATGTGACAGCTATGCAGATTTGTTGTAGCACTGCAAAACAAAAAGGGAGGGAATCCTGAGGACCTTAAGGACTACCAGATTTATTGAAAACTATTGGCATAAGTTTTGGGAACTAGAACCCACTTTACCAGATGTTTGGGGAGTATATGGGCATAGGGGAAAATATGAGTGGTAGGATATAAATTCAACAAAATGCTTGAGGTAGCATTACCAATTCTTCATGGGTAAATTCCTGGAGATTTGGGGGTTGTTCCTGGGGAGGTTGGGATTTGGAAGGCAGAACCTCAGTGGGTTATAATGCCATAGCGCCTGTTTTCCTGAGCAGTCATTTTCTCTTTATCCTGGAGATCAGGTGTAAATGCTCCAGGCTCTAACTGGAGGCTGGCATACCCTGCCTTGAGGTACGGCACTTCTATTCGAAGTTAAGTTGCATACAGAAGAAATACAATACTATACAGCAGTGTTTCCCATTTGCAGGGTCATGACCCGGTACTGGGCCATGGAAGCCTCACTACCGCGTCACAAGAAAAGCCAAAGCTAGCCCCACCCCCAGCAAAGCATGACCTCTGCTCTGCTTCCTTCCTTCCTTCCTTCCTTCCTTCCTTCCTTCCTTCCTTCCTTCCTTCCTTCCTTCCTTCCTTCCTTCCTTCCTTCCTTCCTTCCTTCCTTCCTTCCTTCCTTCCTTCCTTCCTTCCTTCCCCCATCTCTCTGTTGTGTAGAGAAAAGCTAGACTTGAAGATGGATACAGGCTGCAAAGCTTGAGCTATGTTTGGATTCCTTCCTTCCCCCTTCTGTGTGTTGTGCAGAGAGGAGCTGGGCTGCCTCTCCTTCCTTCTCCTCTCTCTCAGTGTTTAAGAGAAAAGCTGGAGTCCACTGGCACTTTAGACCCATGAAGTGTTCTTCAAGGTATGAGCTTTCATGTGTCTTGCAGTATGCTTTTTTGGGGAGATTTCCCCGGGAGGCCTGGGCAGCAAAGAAGGATATGTGTGTTTTTTTTAGCCGAGAGGGGCGGGGAGTGGGCATACCTGTAGCTATTTTTTTTACCAAATAACCCCTGGGCAGAATTGTTGCTGACTGGGGTCATCTGATGATGAGAAAGGCGACAGGGGGAGGGCTTCTAGTGCCCTGGCCCCACTGGTGGACATTCTGATGCTTTTTGAGCATTGTATGAGAGAATTTTGGACTGGATAGTCCACTGGTCTGATCCAGCATAGCTCCTCTTATGTTCTTTCTTTCCATGTCTTTCTTTTCGTCTCCTTCCATTTCATTCTTCCCCTTTCTCTTTCTTTCCTTCCATTTTTACTGGATGAAAAGTTGGCACCCCCAGTTGTAGCCAGCTGGCCTTTCTATGATATTTCTGTGTGAGTGAGTGAGAGAGGTGTGGGGCAGAAAGAGATTATTGGAGATTACTGCAGTATATCTCAGCAGCACTGGAAGTGATGGTTCTATGAATTTGGCACCATTTTACTGGTCCTGCTTTTAACAGCTGTCTGACACCAAAATTAAACTCCTCCTGTAGATATTAAAAAGGATGAAAGGAGTTCACTGGCTAAATATCTGCAAAACAGGTTGCTTTAAAAGGCATGGGAAACACAGCCAGTAAAAAGCTGCAAGCCCCTCATATCCTTTTTGGGATAACTGCAGAAAAGCTTGTATGAACTTCATATAACTTGAAATTAATTCATTAATTGCAGTACAATTCTCTGCTACCTTTCACAGCAATTTCCCAGCGTTTCAGCCAAAGAAAAGTATGAAAAATAGCTGTCAAAAGATTTTCTTGAAACCAAGCAAGCTTGGTTATAGCTTGAGTCAGGGTTCCAGTAGTAGCAGCTGAAGGAAGGGCCTACTAAATGTTTCAGCATATTTTGAGGTAGAGCAGCTGCCAGGGCCCAGTGTGGGTGATACACAGTGCTGTCATTCCTGATGGCAATGGCAACAGCACTCACAACTGCATACACTGGCCAGTGCTGTTGAGGAAGGAGTGTGTAGGTGGTGCAGGCAATTGAACATGGGCATTAGGAGTGCTTGCAGGTTGGAGAAGAACACACGAACAGATAGGTGCATGCAGGTGTGGGAGTGGAAAGAGAGAACCGCCTACTTTCCACCCCCATTTTGGCTCAGCATGAGTTTCAGAGAGATTTTTCTGAAAATGAAGTTACTTCAGAAGAAGAGGCAGGTTTGGGGGAATGCCCTGGAAGTTACATCACAGGAAAAGGTAAAGTTTTGTTTCAGTGTGCCCCGGAAGTGACATCACTTGGCCCTTGGCACCACAGGAAATGACATAATTCCTGTCTCCCGGCTCCACCCCCAAAATCTGATGGCTCCACCCCCAAATTTTAGTGGGCCACGAAGGATAAGTGTAAAAATAACCGGGCCACAGGAAAGAAAAGTTTGGAAAACCCTGCAATACAGTATATAGTAGGACAGTACAATACTGTAAAGGGATGTATTTTTTCTCTTTGGAGGTTTGAAATGACCAAAATCTTCATTCTCAGTTTTAAAAGTGCTCCCCCCCCTCTGGGCAGAGAAGAAGCAGGAAGGGAAGAAGTCAGTTCCATTGTTTTCGAGACTTACCTCAACCCACCATCATACAAATGCTAACAGGTCTAGACAGTGGATGGTCAAGCTCCCCCACCCACCCAGCAGGGCACAGAGATTTGGAGGCATTAACTACTAGGAAAACTTAAGGAAGTAAATTTCGGGAGACCTCAGGAAAAGTGTCTTTGACCCAGCCTGACCTGGTCAGTGGGTGGGGAAAAGAGAGGTGATAAAATTCAGGAGTTCAAGGAGGAAGGGCTCTTTGGTGCTGAGACCATCAGAGCAGACAGAACTCTTAACTGAGATCTGGAGGTGGTAGCCATTACTGTGTGCTGGCCTGAAGAGCTGGAGGAAGCTACAAAGTAATAGGACTTCTGTAAAGATCTACAACACCCTCAGCTAAGGAGCTGGTCCTATATTTTTAACATTCATGTGGCACAGATAGAAAGAAGGACAGGAATAGCATTTCTTTTGAATCCATTGCTCTATATGATGCTGTACTAAAAATATACTTGTGAACTTTTCCTTTTTAATACATACTTTATAACTTTGGATGCTGACAGTGGTTCTCTGTACCACATAGACCTCAACTGTCTTAGAAACACTATTTTTAAAAGAGCGTCAAGGGGAAGGCAGGCAAGGTAGCAAGTGGCCATTCCTCCAGGGGTGCACAGGACAATAAACTGTCCCTGTGGTTTGTCCAGGCACTGGGTAACAGGAGACACAGAGGCAAGGCCTCAGAAGATGAAGAAGAGATTAAATTTATACCTCACCCTTCAGTTGTAGTCTCAGAGCGGTTTACAATCTCCTTCCTCTCCCCCACAATAGATACGCTGTGAGGTAGATGGGACTGAGAGAGCTCTGAGAGAACAGCTCTGCAAGAACTGTGGCTGACCCAAGATCACCCAGAAGCTGCATCTGGAGGAGTGGGGAATCAAACCTGGTTCTCCCAGATTAGACTCCATCACTCATAACCACTACATCAAACTGGCTCTCTCTGGGAAGGGAAGCTGACCCCTCCCAGTGGGCAATTGCTTACAAAAGTCAGATGGTGGCAGTGAGAGAGAGAGAGAGAGGCCTCTCCAGGTGTTTGGAAAACCTTGGAGGGCAGGATGGAACAGGGCCTGCAAGCTGGAGCAGGGCCCATTCCACCACAAATACAATTAAATAAATTGAAACTACTAAGTCTATATGTATCTGGCTGCTCTGGTTTGATTCCTCCCCTTATGCTTTTTTTACCATGCTATTCCTGCCTTGAAATGTCCCAAGTGGTCAGTGTTAAGTGAGAAACAGGCAGCCTTGTGTTAAGTCAGATATGTTCTGGTGGCTGTCAACAAAGACTAAGTTTTTTCACCTTCCCAGCTTTAAAGCAAGGGTTAAGATCTTCTTCTCCAGTACATGTTCATAAGATAGTTAACTTTAGCCCAGTTACCAGCAGGAGAGATTTCAGATATCTCCAGCAACAAAGTAATGAGACCTTTAGTCAAACCAGTTGGAGCCTTTATAGATTGCTTAAAAGATAGTGGGAAGGTTTTATGACCAAGGTCAAAACTATCTACTTTGTTTGTGTTAGAGAGCAGAATCTTTACTAGGGAAAATCTGTCTGTCCAGAGACATCGTAGCCCAAAGGAAGAGGAACTGCCCTGGAGGTGCTGGAAGGTGGGGGCGGGGAGAGGGAGAGATTGCTTTTTAAAATGCTGTTGATGAAACCCTTCCTGGAACTGTAAAGTAGTTCTCACAAATCCTGAGTTGTCTTGAGAGCTGCAGGAGTTAAAAACAAAACAAAAAAACTCCCAGCCAAATACCCCAGAGAGAGTTTTACAAAGGCCGTTTTCGCACTAGCGTTTGCTCCGGCGTAGCGCCCCATTTACCTCCGGATCTTCTCTTGGATTTCGCACATGTTGCTCCGGCGCTGCGCTTTGCTCCGGCGCTTCAGGGATTTTACGCCGGAGTATGTTTTTCAGCAAGTTGCCGGAGTTTCCGAAAACCTCCGGATCCACTCCGGATCCACTCAGCGGAGTTTCCTGTGCGAAATCCATCCACGCCGGATCGACTGCTTTGGGGGCGTCACCCTCTCCCTTTCCGTCCTCCCACCCCATCCACCCACTTGGCCAATCATCAGCCTTTCGTGGCGCTTCCCCAAAGTGCCGGCACGGCCATTTTTTTTTTTTAAAACTTCACAGTTTTGCGTAATAGCGATATTTCGAAATTAACAAATAGAAAAAAAAAAACCCTCCTGGAATAGCCTCAATTGGCACTTCAATTGGTTTCGTTAGAATTTTTTTTTATTATTGACTTTAGTTGCGTTATTCCGCTGTTGCGTTATCTCGATAATGCGAAAACGACCATTGCTGGGGGGGGGGGAATGTAGTGCCGGTGCGGGCCAAAGCGTCCATGTGTGTGTGTTTTAAGGAGGGAATGCCTCCCTCAGCTGTGCCACCAGGATTTCTGGACCTGCACAAAATCGCCATGTATAAAATGGGAAGTTGGAGTCCTGCATTCTTCTCCCTGGCTACATTCCGCTCGGTTAGAAAGTAGACGCGAGCGAGCTCCTCACATGCGCCACAGAAGGGGAAGGAGAGAATGGAGCGGGGGGGGGGAGCTCTGGCAGCAGGAATCAGTCAGGTCCCCGTTGCAAGCGCCAGCCGGGGAGGGGAAAGAGAGCGGAGGAAATTTGGGGGGGGGGATCTAGTGCTTCAGAATTTGGGGGGGGGGGAATCTAGTGCTAGGATTCTCCACTGTGAATGCTTCCGTTAATACATAAAGGGCTGTGGAGGATTCTACAGCTGCAGCCAATCCATAAGCAGCAGCAGCACACGTGATGCGGTTTGTCCAAGAAAAGAAGGGGAGGGAACAGCTGTGCCTGCTCGATGTTACGTTAGTACGTTAGTACGTCATTACGCAACCAGACTTGCGCTTAAAAAAAAAATGATTGACAGGGCATCGGACTCAAGCCGATGCCAGTGGGAAAACGATTTGAGCCGGGGCTTCAGGGAAGGCGACTCCGCAAAGAGTCACTAGTGGGAAAACGAGAAAAATGATCCGGACATAATTGCGCCGCGGAAAAAGGGGAGCAAACGCTAAGTGCGAAAACGGCCAAAGAGTGGATTTGGATGTTGTCTTAAAGGGGACTTTATGTAATAGAAATGCATTTCAGATGTAAGTATTATTACTTGAATGAGGAAGGTGCTTGTACGCACTGGGTCCATTTCAGGTAACGTTTGAGGCATTCTAAGCAGGAGTTCCGCTACAGCAGATGAGGTGCTGATCCCTGGGCTTTTCAAAGATAATATTATAAAGCCATATATTTTCAGAGATGGTATTTAAAGATAATATTTCAAAGATAATATTTAAAGCCCTATACAGCCAGGGGTCCTATGGGACCTCCTTTCCCTGTATGAGCCCAGTAGGTCTTTACGATCAGCAACCCAACAACTTCTGGTGGTCCATCTGGTCTCAATGCGGGCCAGGGCCTTTTCAGTCCTGGCCTCTGCCTGGTGGAATGAGCTCCCCTTGGAGATCCAGACCCTGCGGGATCTGCTTCAGTTCTGCAGGGACTGTAAAACAGAGCTCTTTCGCCAGACTTTCAGCTGAGGCGTGGACATTACTTGTTACCAGCCTCCCCCCTTCATTCCATCCCAGTGCTATAAGACCTGCTGGACCCAGACAATAGACCATGTCTGTGATGCAGAATTTGCCATTTAAGTACCTATTGTTACTCTGTAATTTTAGATTTTATATATTTTAAATTGGTTTTTTTAACTGTTGATTGTTTTATGATATAACCTGCTCTGAGCCTGTTCTACAGGAAAGGAGGGCTAAAGAGCGAATACAATAAATAAATTATAATGGTCTGTATAACTCCTTATTTGATCTGTCTATATTGGGAATGTTACTCAAATGCGAGTAAGTTACGATGCCTGTAATGGGCTATCTGAGCCAGATAGTATTGGATTGATAGTATATTAATCCTGAGATAGCGGACTGGCTTTCTCCTCTTAATTTGTGTTTTCTTGAACCAACTGTGATTGTAAATTAATGAGGTCCCACCTTCAGTCCAGTTACCAGTCCCCGCTAACAAGTGACCTTAATACAGGTAGGCAACCATGGGCATTGTTGGAGAACCTCCTACACAGTGGACTGCATGCATGTCCCATAGCTAAATGGAATGATTCCTTAAATACCAGTTGCTGAAGAACACTGATGAGAGAGAGCTATTGCCTTCATACCCCACTTGTGGGTTTCCCAGAACAATCTCTTCTAGACTAGCTGGATCTCAGCTCTGATCCACCATGACTTTTCTTACATTATATTGCCTGCAAGCATGATTTATTATTACAATAAAATAGGAGAGACCTATTGAAGACCATCCTACTTCCATTTTGCATCAGAAGAGCACTATACTCTTAGAAATGGCTTGTCAAGGTGAACTGCGAAACTAAAATATGCTTCAGTTAATTGGCATGAGATCATTCCATTTACCTGCATCTTGATTCATTAAAATTTTTGGAGAGACAGTGTGACACTTTATGGGGAAAACCCCTTTTCCTTTTCAAGGCCACTATTTGAATAGTGAATGTAAATTAGCATCTTGAGAACTCTTTGAATTACTTTGACAGTAATGTACTGTGGGGCTAATATTATCTCCGCCATCTACCCCACGATGTTATAAGATCTTAGGAGGCAGCACTGAATTGACACCTTGTATTTTGTGAGGCTCTTTTGGGTGTGGTGCATTAGTGCTGAGTGCCACCACACCTCACTCTTTATGTTGCTTACGTCAATGGGGTTGGAATTGAAAGCTAGGGTGAATTCTCAAACTGAAAGTATTTAAACTCTTTTGGCGACAGCTGGATGTTAAGTTTTCAATATTTTTTTGGATCACAGGTGGCTCCATGTCACAATATCAGGAGTGGGGACTATTCCAGCAAGATATACATGACCTGGATATTGGTAATTATCTCCTTTTCTCATTGAATGTTTTTGTGATGTGTCTCTCACTCCCATCCAAAAATTGTGTCTTTGTTTTTCTGAAATGCATGTACTTAAAAAAAAATTCTGAAGGAAGTACAAAAGTCACAACTTTCCTTAAGACTTCTTTGAATAGCACTTATTTTGCATGTTTCTTTTAAAAATATGTTGTATCCACAAAGGCTATTTTGCTAACAGAAAAGATAAGTAATTTCATATGCGACTACATTTTCAGGATAGGAATATGCAGGTTTTCAGCTGGCATGAAAGCTCATACAACCTAGTAAGAAACCTGGTTTGAATCTCACCTTTTCCTTGGCTCAGCAGGTGGCCTTTAAACCTAGAGACAGTAATACAGGTTTGCCTTGCAGTGTTATAAGGATTACAGCAAAATAACAGATGAACTTTGAACATCCTAAAGCATTATATAAATCTTGTTTTTATTATTAGGACCCCTTGTTTGGGAAACTAGATAACTTTTTTATTCCTCAATAGAATATTTGGGGGACATGAAATCTTGGCTTTGACTGCATGGTTATGCTAGTTTGGCAACTGTACTGTTATGCTAGTTGGAGAGAAACTTGTTTCTGAAAATATAGAGATGAAGCGCTTATGAAAATGAGTTGTAAGGATTTGGTTTTGGCCCTGTCTTTTAAAATTTCTCTTTGGTCATCATCATTAAATGCTTAGCATGACTGTGTTGTCTTCGGCAACTGCTGTGAGAGCCCTCTCAGTCCCACCCACCTCACAGGGTGTCTGTTGTGGGGGGAGATGATATAGGAGATTGTAAGCCGCTCTGAGTCTCTGATTCAGAGGGAAGGGCAGGGTATAAAACTGCATACTACTACTTCTTCATCATTGTCCTGTGTCCAGTTAAGATTATGACTCCTTCATGAATAGGGGTCCTCCTTGTTTGCCCTTCTTTTCCTGACCATGCTGTCAAGCCACGCTTCACTGGACTGGAATAGGAGAAAAGGATGCTGAGGGGTGAAAAGGAGGATGAGAGGCAGGTACCTAGACAAATTCAGACCTGTTTGTTCTCCACAAACTGGGATTCTAAACATACTGGTTTAGAATTCTGGTTTATGGAGAAGAAACAAATTCTTATTTGCCGAGGCACTGGTGTTCAATTGTCACAACAAACTGAAGGTTGAAAACTTCCGCAGCCTGGAAGTTTTCAGTGATGTTGTGTATGTACGTGGGGGAGGCAAGGGCACCTCTATAAGCCAAGTTCACGCATCTCAAGAAACAAACCTTTGGCTGAATAGAACCTAATATAGCTCAATATATATATATATATATATATATATATATATATATATATATATATATATATATATATATATATATATATATATATATATATATTTTCAATTTTAAATAAATTTATTAATATTAATATAACAATAACAATCCAACACATACAACTATTACAATATCTATAACTTTAGCCATCCCATTATGATTACAATATTATGTAGAGAGACTTAATAGAATACAAAGTCTATATATTTTTCTGGCAATTGACATGAAACATTTTGTTGTTCTTGTACAAACTTAAAGAAATAATACCATTTTTCCACAAACATGTTACTGTCTTTTCCGCTTTCTAAAACTTCTGATTGCCAAATTGTGTCTGCTATCTTATCCATTGCTATTATGTCCCAGACCTTCAGGAACCATTGTCTTTTTGTAGGCATTACCTTTGACTTCCAGTGATGCGCTATTAAAATTTTAGCTGCTAATATAAGGAGAGATGTCAAGTCTGCTTTATGTCTTGGCATCTCTTCCCTTCTCCATAAATTTAATAGAATTGATTCTGGGGAGAAAGGAATCTTGTGATTAATAATTAATTCAATAGTTGATATGATTTTACTCCAAAAACTTAAAACTGTTGGACATTCCCACCAACAGTGTATAAATGATAGCTCAATATATTTAACAGCTCCTCTGGGATATATAATGTGACCACAACTGTTTGTTAGTTGCAGCATATGTTCCTCAAAGGGGTATTATCAACAGGAGATTGACCACTGATTGAGAAACGCCTTTCAAAATTCTGATGTTTAGCTTTATGGCATTCACTGGATCAAGAGAATATAACCATCATAAAGCTTTTAAATAGTTTATTTCATTAAGCTTACGTGAGCTTTAAATTAAATGACATGGTTGCAAAGTACTTTTACCCAGTGAGACTGGACAGTGCTATTTTAGTTGTGAACTGTGACTGTTTCCCCATCCGTAGTGAAAGCAAAAAGCCATAACATCGCATAAGTTCCCTTCTTGGCCACAATCACAACAAATGAGGCGAGTGGCACTGCTTCTGCTCCTTCCTAAATTACCGCTCATGAGGGAAGGCAGTGAGTATTATGGCCCATTCCCATGTCATTCGTTCTGATCACAGAAAAATCAGGCTTGAGGTTTAAATGGAAACTGACATTCAAAGGTTAACAGCCTGTTATTGATTAGTATAAAATTAGGCATGTAGTTAACATGGGAGACTGTCAATGTTTGCCTTTACTCACAGAGGAGCTGGATTAAGTCCACAGTTAAGAGTGAGTGTAAATTTCCAGTTTAGTGGAAAAAGGAACTGTTGAGGTAGTAAATTTGTCTACTCCCCCCTTTTTTTCAAATGCCATTTTGAGTGACTGTTAGCCAGCTCTAATTAGGATGTTTTTAAAAATAGTAGGGGAGAATGGAGGAATAACAGCTGATCTGAGGATTTCTGGTTTTTATATGTCAGGAAGCAGAAGATGATCCTTACCTCAGGCTTAGCCTAGGGGGCTTGACCAGACATAATGGTTTCCACCTGTATATTACATACATGTTGGGTCTCTCTGGTTAGACCTAGACCCAGCACCACCACTGAATATGTGTACGCCATCAGTGAGTAGCCAAAAGGGTGATGAGCTTGTTTTGCCATTGAGTTATGTTGTTCTCTCCCTCCTTCCCATAGCTGCCCAGACCCCATGCTGTACCAGCCTTCATTGTGCTGAGAGGGAGGGAACAAGGATGAGATTGGTGCACAGGCAGCTCCCCTCAATGCCCAATCCCACCTCATAGCATTGGAGCATGAGCAATGGGTCTAACCAGATACACATGACCTGGAAGTGTACATGTGGAGAATGCCATGTCTGTTTAGGTCATTAGAATACATAGAGTGGCAGCAGACTCAATTGTTATAAAGGCAGGTCTGCCCCATTTATATGTAAACAAGGGTAGGGGACAGTCCAGTTTTTAAAACAAAAGGAATACACTAAGCTCCCTGGGAACTTTCCATAGAACTTAGTCTTCCTGTCCATATATAACCTTTGTATTGCAGATCTGTAGCTACTGAATTTCTCTTCAGGGATATTTCAGGGGCTCCTCCCCCAATTTTCATTTTTTTTTAAAGAAAAAGAGTTCCTACCTGTTTGATCTATGGAGGAATAAAGAAACTCATAATTGCTATTCTACCAAACTGCCCAGTGAGGAGTAAAACCTGCTCCTTCCCACAGTGCTCTGTTTGAAGGAACTAGGGTGCTTATGATGTTTATTTTAAAGTCATTTTATCTAATACATTAGCTATATACATATTGATCTACTTGTGTTTAGGCTTTTATTTCTCAAGATCCACCCCCCCCCCCTCCATGGTCACACACTTAATTTCACATCAGTTGCTTCTTTGAGACTAGGGCACGTATTTGTCCTTAAAAAGTTAATTACAAGTGTAATTAACTGGGTTGATTCTGTGAGAGGAAGGGAAAGGGAGTTTCATCATTCAACTTCTGTGCTGGTTGTACTAATTGAAACCAGACTTAATGCCCATCCTGGGCTGATTAACACTGCAAAGGAAGAAAAGATCGGTTTTTAAGGAACCTGTACCTTTTCCCTTGAAAGTGCAAAATGCTGATAACAACCATTTGCCTTTTAACAAACAGATTTATGAACTTTATCACATTTTGACCTTGGATTAGAAGGTATTTTGTGAGGTCAGCGTTGTCGGCTCTGTCGGTCAACTGGTTTTAGGTTGGAGTTCTTCCATAATCTGCTACCTGTTATTTTTAACTGGAGATGCCATGGATTAGAAGCTGGGGTTTTCTGCATACAAAGTAGATGTTCTACCTTGGAGCCACAGATTGTGAAGATGGCAAAACAAAGCAGAATTAATTTCCCACTCCTCCACAGTGGAGGCTAGAGATATACTCAGACCTTGTATTGGAGGATTTTGTTACAGTTTAGTGTAGTGATTAAGAGTAGTGGACTCTAATCTGGTTTGATTACCCACTCCACCACATGCTGCTGGCTGGGTGACTGTGGATCAGTCACAGTTCTCTCATAGCTATTCTCCCAATAGCAGTTCTCTCACTCAGCCCCACCAACCTCACAGGGTATCTCTTGGCGGGGGGGGGGGGGGGAAAGACAACTGTAAGCTGCTCTGAGACTCCAAGGCGGGGGTGGGGAGAGGGAAGACAACTGTTAGCTGCTCTGAGACTCCAAGGCGGGGGGGGGGGGGGGGACGGGGAGAGGGAAGACAACTGTAAGCTGCTCTGAGATTCCAAGGGGTATAAATCCAACCCTCCTACATCTCAGTAAGGTTTCCTTTTTTTACTGTATTGCTTATTTTTTTAAAAAAAAATCATTTCTGACTTTTGCACGGTGTCCCTTGCCTGCTGCTCCTGATGGGGCTTTATTCAGAAAGCTGTTGTGAAGAAGGTAACTTATTTGCATTTCTTCTTCTTAGAAATGGAACATGTGGCTGCTTGCCCATCCTTTCCTGATCCAACCAATGAGTTTGATAGGAATGTTCCCCGCATCTGCGGTGTCTGTGGAGACAAAGCTACTGGCTTTCATTTCAATGCTATGACATGTGAAGGCTGCAAAGGATTTTTTAGGTACGTAACTTTTAAACTAATGTTTAACTGGTAAAGATAGTTTTAAGGTTCTGAACTGTAGCATGCAAATCAAGTGCACGTATTCTATAGATACATTGGCTTTCCTCGAATGAAAGTCTTCATGGTCAGGTAAGACAGGTGTTAAGAATCTGGTACCAGGGTAATATTTGTTTGGACCATTTGGTATTAGATTGTGAAACAAATTCATTCACCATGCTTAGAAATGGTAACTGAACTGGTGATATTTGAAGAGTAATTCAGCTGCAGAAGGTTGCAGCCAACCTGGAAAGGTGCAGTTAGGGAACAGAGTCTTTTTGCCATGGAGGCCTTCCTGCCACCTCCCATGTGGGGTAAAGGGTATGGGTACTTGTATCTTTTTCCATCCCAATGAGGGGGTTGGTTTTCTTCCAATGGAAAAATTGCTAGAGAGGAAATCATTATAGAGCCCCCTTTTGCCCCCTTCCCATTGCACAGGGCCTCCTAGGCACATGATTGCAAAAACACAAAAGAAAGCTGCAATGTTGTTCAGTGTTGTGCGTTGGGCTTTTTTTTGAGCAGGAACGCACAGGAACACAGTTCCGGCTGACTTGGTGTCAAGGGTGTGGTCTAATATGCAAATGAATTCCTGCTGGGTTTTTCCTACAAAAAAGCCCTGGTTGTGTGTAGTTCAGCCCTGTAACAATGACACAAGAGAGCCAGTTTGACATAGTGGTCAAGTGTGCAGACTCTAATCTGGGAGAACTGGGTTTGATTCCCTACTCCTCCACATGCAGCTGCTGGGTGACCTTGAGTCAGCCGCAGTTCTCACAGAGCTGTTCCTTCAAGAGCAGTTCTCTCAGAGCAGTCTCAGCCCCAGCTACCTCACTGGGTGTCTGCTGTAAGAAGAGGAAGGGAAAGGAGATTGTAAGCCACTCTGAGTGAAGGGTGGAGTATAAATCCGTTCTTTTTCTCCTTCTCCTCCCTCTGAAAACTGGCATGAATGCCATTGACTGTCAATCGGGACATGTCCATACAGGAGCTTTCTCATAGTACATGAAGTCTGGGAAACAAGTGTGGGGAAGAGTTTTTTGTTACCATTAATGCTCCATCCTTCTCGTGGGCTGATCTTTTCCTCTCCTGTGTGGGTAGGCAGGGGGTTCTGAGTTCTAAGTATAGTGTTGTATGTGAGTGTATGGTTGGGTGCATGTGAGGTTAGCGTGTGCTGAATGAGAACAGTGAGGAAGGAGTGGGCAGCTGTCCTTTGGTCTCTTAACCATATTTAAATGGGAAGCCAGCATGATGTCTCCATCAGCCCAGCGGATTCCGAAAACTAGCCACATTTAGCATATCTTATAAGAGGCTTCTGTTTATCCATCTTGAGCTGCACTTCTGTAACGATGACACCAGAGGTTTTCCTGGGAAGTGTTTATTAAACATTCTGACTAATAGCAGGCATAATTATAACTGCTGCATGACTCATATGGGAAAAAGCCTCGTTTATATATGCCAAACTATAATGGGATGTATGTAGGGAATAGGATGCGTTACTCTCAGACACTGAGTTTCAAAAGGACAACTTCCTCTTAATGTTAACTCCTTATTTTGGGATCTCCATAGCAGACGTCTCTTTTGTTAGATTGTGGGGTAGGATGTTTTGCATACACTACGTAGCCTTGCGGCCAGGGTTCCAGTTGGGCAGCCTGGCAAACCAGAAACACAACATTTTCTTCAATGGCTATTGCTTAAGTCAGTAACTTGAGTGTGCCTTTCCACAGACAAGATTCGTGCCCTCAGCTAATCAGGCATGTGCTTTCTGTCCTAGACATGATACACGTCAGTGCTATTAATCATCTTTATGGGACACTGACTGAATCATCTGTTGCATTACCTGAACCAGGTAATCAGTTTCAGAGGAGAATGGTGTTGGTCTGTAGTTGAACAGCTAGATTGAAGTCCAGCAACACTTTAGAGAGAGACAAGATTTCCAGGAGATAAGTTTTAGAGAGTCAAAACTCCCTTTGTCTGAAAATGGTGTTTCCCAATCTGACAACAGAGGTTTTTCTGAACTAAAATTGAGGTTTTTCTGAACTAAAATGGGTTTTTTTCTGAACTAAAATTTAGTGTGTATCATTCATGCACCCAAAACATTTGGAAACAGACTTGCGTGGAGACTTCCTCTGAGTAGGATAGCCAACTTCCAGGTGAGGCTTGGAGATCTTCCAGAACTACAACTGATCTCCAGACTACTGAGATCAGTTTCCCAGGGGGGAAAATGGCTGCTTTGGAGGGTGGATCCTGTGGCATTATGCCCTGCTACAGTCCCTCATCTCTCCAGGCTTTACCCCAAATCTCCAGGAATTTCCCAAACTGGAGTTGGCAACCCAAGAAGAAGGCTGTTCAGTTCTGGATCTAAGTGCAGTTAGTTCATTCAGTCTTCCTGGACTACAGAGAGATAGCAGAGCTACCTGCTCTCAGCAGAGAGATTCAAAGGGGACCTGCCTGCGGCTTGACAGATTCTCAATGTAATTTTTAAAAAAACTTCTCAAAGCACATTCATGGTTCTGTCAACTCACTCAAGTCTGTCCCACTGCACAGTTTCATAATGACTGCTTTAGACCAACTAGTGGATCAACTTGAAGCTTATTAGAAGCCATCTTGAGAATCAGTTTTTCTCTGGGCCTCAGCCAAACATTCAATAACATGCAATATCCAAAAGAACAAAATTCAGAATCCCAAAGCACCCAAGAATACAAGAGCATCACTGCCCAGACATAATGTTCCATCTACCCATCTCCTCTTGAAGCTGTCTATCCTTGTAGCCACCTCCACCACTTCCTGTGGCAGTGAATTCAATTAATGAATTGCTTTTTGGGTGGAGAAGTACTTCCTTTTTATCTAATCTCATTAATTTTACTGAGTGTCCCCAAGTTTTTGTATTGTGAGAGTACTTGTATTGTGAGTGTCTACAGGTTCTTGTATTTTTGTTTTCAGCAGCAAATATTTCAACCATCAGCCCTTTGACTTCTTTTCCTTGCCCTGTTTAGGATAATCTGAATGAAAGGAGGAGGAAAAACAAGAGGGTACAGGAAACAAATTTCTGCTGTTTCTTCATCCTTAAATATAGAGCTCTTGTACATTCTATTTTAGTTGCTAAGGGCTAAATTAGATCTGCTGGCATCCTCCAGGCTGCCATGGGGACACCACCACTATTTTAAAGCAATTTAAAAATGCCACAATGCCCTGCTCAGCACCACACTCTTTTATCCCCCCCCCCTCCCCATATTTTCTTGCTGAAACAACTTGAGGAGGGGTTCAGCCCCTTCAGCACTTCATCAGACATGATTTTGATTAGTTTGGTGTAGTGGTTAAGTATGCAAACTCTAATCTGGGAGAACCAGATTTGATTCCTCACTCCTCCACATGCACCTGCTGAGTGACCTTGGGTCAGTCACAGTTCTCTCAAGAGCAGTTCTCCGAACAGCTCTCTCAGCCCCACCTACCTCACAGGGTGTCTGTTGTGGGGAGAGGAAGAGAAAGGAAGTTGTAAGCCACTCTGAGACTCCAAGTGAATGATGGGCTATAAATCCAATCTCCTCCTCCTCTTCTTCCGCCACTGCAATTGCAGTACATTCTTTTTAGATGTGAATTGTCTGTAACACTAATCCCTTGTCTAGGGTGAAGAGTGTTAGAGAAATTGCTAATAACTGTGTGTAATACTTCTTCCCATAGACATTATTTTTGGGGGGGAAAAAGAAAAAGGCTGAAAGACTGTGTGTAATACTTCTTCCCATAGCCATTATTTTTTAAAAAGAAGAAGAATCAACTAAAAACACTTCCTTTGGCTAGATGGCTGGGGGCCTGCAGGGTGTTTTTTTTCAGCTTTACAGCTGTCCCCACAAATGGAGGTGGGAACAATCTGCAAAAAGCTGCCTTCCCTTTGCATGGGGATTATTTAATGTATAGCTGCCACTGAACGAGGCTTTGTTGTTGCTCAGTCGCACAGTCAAGTCTGACTCTGCGACCCCATGGACAGAGTCACCCCAGGCCCTCTTGTCTTCCACCATCCTCCGAAGTCTGCTCAAATCCTGTCTTCCACCATCCTTCAAAGTCTGCTCAAAATGAGGCTTAGTGTGCATTTAAAAAGTTTTTGTCTGGAAGTACCATTTGCTTCTTCCTCCTGGAAACAGGTGTTTGATGTTATATATGATGTGGCATACCTGACCACCACCAGCAATATGAGGTGAGGTGTGGGAAACTCTTAATGCGATGATGTCACATCGCACATGTTATCAAGAAGAGAGGGAAGAGAGAAAATGGTGGCAGCAGCTCCATGTATTCCATCCCATAATCATGGCACAGTACTGAAGTTGCGTAAGGGATAAATTTCCAAAGAGGTTGGCGTTTCCATTACTGGATGCTTTTCAGAAACATGCCAAAGGCAACTGTGAACTTACTGACATCTTGGTAAGTGCAGGAACGTCTGTGGCTTGAACGATGCACAAGGTGAAACCAAAGACCCAGTGGCATTTGTCTGACCTCAAAAAGGAATGAAAAATGTCACTCTGGGCAAGGTGTGTCCTGGAAGAAACCTGCATGTGCTGTTTGTTTAAAAGAAACTGCGGTGATATACCTTGAGACAAAAATCTGGATGCAAGAAATTAGATGCCTGTTGTGGAATTACCCCTCTAGACATTTTCCTCTCCTCGACATGATTAAGAAAGTTTCATGAACACTTATGCCCCTTGGTCCTTTTGAGAAGACTTTAGCAAAGAACTGTAAGAAATGCATGTCTTCGCAGAGAAACTATCACTTTTGTGCTACCTGGTCATGTGCATTTTAAATTTGAAAAGAAAAGTTCTCAACTGTTTCACTAATACAAATTACTTGAAATGGGTATACACTGTGAGGCCACTGGTAACCAGTCCCTCAGAGGTGTTCTAGAGCTGAAGGAAGAGCCCCATTGGTAAAGTATTGGGGGGGGGGGGGGGGGAAACTTCATAGATTCATTTTCTCTGCAGCAGCCATAATTGCTGTACATACATACACACAACTAAATACATAGTTGTTTTGCTCACTGCTGGAGCCAACTTCGCATTATACATAAAGAGAGAAAGTTTGAAGACATCAAAATTATCTGGAAGATTAGCTAACGCCAGCCCTCAGGAAAAAAAGTGATAGAAAACAGAGTGAGGGAGAGTTCTCTTCAATACGTACCTTCCCATCTTGCTGTAAGCTTGTGACCCTACTCCAGTCCAGACTACTTGACTCAGCAACTGGGGTACAGGGGCTTGGAGTAATATTGCAGTTGGGAAGCTAAAAGAGCAACAGTGCTTTGGTGTGTCCACTTTAAGGGACCATGATTTTCTATCTGCCTTCTCATCTTGTTCTACCCTGACCCAAGACTCAGTGTCTTCGCTTTATATCCATGTGAATTTGTTCCACATTTAGCAGAAAAAGGTGTCTGGCAAAAATTTTCCTTGGTACATGAGAAATTAAAGTAAAGTATCGTTAACTATTAAGACAACTTTAATTTCCCATTCTGTGTAGTAGAGAACATATAAGTTTTGTTCCGTGGTGGTAAGGAGAAGGTGTTTTAAATATGCAAAAAACCTAAATGACTTTAGGTTAGAGTTCTTGATTTAAGGCAGAAGGTATAACCATCTTGTTGGCAGGAGACAATTCAGATTCCTAGAAGAGAAATAACTCCTAGAGAAAGAAAGGGACCAACGGATATATCACAGGCAAAGTTCTGCTTAGGGATCCTAAGTTTGGAAAATGACTGACCCCAGTCATATGCAGCTTGCCTCAGAACAGTGTGACCGTTTCATAAAAAGCTCCTAGCCCTTGTGATTAAGTGGCACTCACTCGACTGATATGGTTGCTTTTGTTTAGTTTTGCTTTAGGTATTTGACATATGAGGGTATTGTTTATATGGGGGTGGGGGGTATTTGCTTGGTAAAACAAAGCATGGGCTAGTGCGCTATGGCCATTTGAACCCCTTGGCACATTTTCTGCTGATTATTACAAAGCAGCATTTTGCCTTTGTTTAGGAACCTGGCATTTTAAAATCAGTCTAACTACCCTAGTCAATGGGCAGTTTTATTTATTTATTTATTTATTTATTTATTTATTTATTTCATTTATATCCCGCCCTCCCCCACCTTGGCAGGCTCAGGGCGGCTAACAGCAATCCATAAAAACACACCATAATAAATAAAACATTAGAATTACATTATAGAACAATAAAACATTAAAACATTAAATTAAAAACCAGTCTAGTAGATACAATTATACTGCGGTATAGATCTTTGGACCGCATTGGCGGATCTTTAATTACCATTTTTCTTAGCAGTCCGAATATGCTGATTTAAAAAGGATGGTCTTGCAGGCCCTGCGGAACTGTTCAAGGCTCCGCAGGGCCCGCACCTCCTCGGGGAGTCGGTTCCATAGGGTAGGGGCCGCGATCGAAAAGGCCCGTATTCTGGTGCTCTGATATTTAACTTCCTTCGGCCCAGGGATAGTCATTAAGTTTTTCCCCGTTGACCTCAGTGCTCTCTGGGGTTCATATGGGGAAAGACGGTCCCTCAGGTAGGCAGGTCCTCGGCCATATAAGGCTTTAAAGGTAACGACCAACACTTTGTACTGGACCCGGTATATAATCGGCAGCCAGTGCAGTTCACGTAGTCCCGGCCATATATGCTCCCGTTTCGGGAGTCCCAACAACAGCCTGGCCGCCGCGTTCTGCACTAGCTGCAATTTCCGGGTCCGGCACAGAGGTAGCCCCAAGTAGAGGGCGTTACAGTAGTCTAGTCTTGAGGTGACCGTTGCGTGGATCACTGTTGCGAGGTCCCGGCGCTCAAGGAAAGGGGCCAACTGCCTTGCCCGCCTCAGATGGAAGAATGCTGACTTGGCAGTGGCTGCTATCTGGGCCTCCATCGATAATGAAGGCTCCAGTAAAACACCCTGTACATGTTTGTTTGTATTAATACACGTGCAAATAAGCAATTGCTAGTGGTTTCTATAGAAAGTGAAAACAAATGTGTCTCAGTGACAACAGTATATCCACTCTTTGTTTCTTGTGCAGCCAGGCATGAACTCTGGTGGGAGAGAAATTTGTTTTTCTCAATTTCTAGCAAAAGCCTGGGATAAAATTTCAGGTGGAAATGAAATGATTAAATATGGACTCAAGTAAAACACATTTGGAACAGATGGCACAGGCAGTTTGTGTGCCTCTGTGGCTAGAATGTTTGCTCTCCTTGTATTGAATGTAAAGTTTTGACAATAAAGCTCATTTTAAATTTTAAAAACCTTTTGTTTAATATTTTGGCGGTTCCTTTACATTGCTTTCACTCTGGTGCAAACTGGAGTGGGGTTATATACAGGCATTTAAAATGCAAATAGTGCCTTTTGGTTCATAAATGATGATGGAAGTCTCCCTAGCTCCCCCCCCCCCCAAGCCTTTATCTTAGAAAAAAGTTGATCTATTTCTTATTATTTCATGCTCATCTGTTTTAAAGTCTCACAGCAAATGAACGGTTCTGAGAAATGTGCTCCAAATGGTGGACTGGTGAACTTTGGAAGTAACTTTTGAGAGGCAAATATGGGGATGGACAACTAAAGGAGTTAAGCAGGATTAAATGTCAGGATTTCATAGAGCAATGAAGGCAAGCCATGGGGGGAGGGGAAGCATCCCTCTTGCAAGATTATACAGTACTTCATTGCTCAAGCAAGGGAAAGCTCCTGCTTCCTAGTCCAGTTCCACTGTCTGTTTTTATTCTTCTCCAGGTTCCTTTGGTAGACCGCTGGAATAGCCTCCATATTAATTATCAGTTTCAATCCAGTCTCGCTAGTCTTATTAATTTGAGAGTGAATGCAATTTATGTTAATCATGCAAGGTAACATCTGACTTTCCTTTGAGTCTGTTCAGTCCCCAACTACTTGTATAGACATCTTTTGTTTATTAAATTAGTTTAAGGAAGAGAGAGATATGCTCTCGGTGTGCTCCTCAGTTTTGAGAACAAGCACTAATTACAGGCTCGCCAACATCTAGGTGTGCAACACCATTGTCTATATGTACACTTGCTGTCTGCAGATCTGTTGTATTCTTAAATGCTGTGGTGTAGAACTTTCTGTATGTCCTCTGGTCTTGTGTCCTGGTCATCCTGTCTGCTGAAGATTCCTGCATGATACTTGCACAGCAGTTTTCAAAGTTCAAGACAGGTCTTCATAGGAGATTCCCTGTACCTTTTCTGTTATTTGAGCTGGAAAGGCAGCACTGGGTAGCTTGTTGATACCAATGGCAGAGAGCTTTTCAAGCTTGTCAACAAACAGGGAACTCAAATGACTTCACACTCCCCACCCACCCCCAGTAGCCTGCAGTTAGTGGCCAAGTGCTAACCTTAGAACTGTGGAACTAGCATTCACCATCTGGCCTGCTGCCCACTCTTTCCCTTCTCAAGCAGAACTCCCATATTCTTTGAAGGTATAGATGATGGAGTTTGATCACACCTCCCATTAGGCTTCCCAACCCTCCCGCCCTGGCGGGGGACCCCAGGATTTCCACCCTCTTCCCCCGCCCCCCCAAAAAATAGAAGCGGGGGGAGAGGGGGGAAACGGCACCGGGGAGCATGGCGAGCCGCCCGATCCTGGAGCGGGAGAGGCCGCCACGCCACACCGCTGCCGCCCCCTCCCTGCCCACCGCAGTTGCTCCTCCGAGATGGGCCCAGGCTGAGCCCATCTCGGAGGAGCAGCCAAGAGGCGGCAGCAGCGCAGGGGAGGGCGAGGCAGGCCAGGAGCATGGCGAGCCACGAATCCGGGCCCTTCTAGGATTGCGGCTCGCCACGCCCCCGGCCCACCTCCATCCTCCCCTCCGCTTCCACCCCAGAGGCAGAGCGGATGAGGCCGCCGCTCCGCTACCGCCTCTTCTCTGTTCGCCGTGGCTGCTCCTCCGAGATGGGCTCAGGCTGATCCCATCTCGGAGGAGCAGCCATGGCAAGCCGAGAAGAGGCGGCAGCTGCGGGGCGGCTCGCCACGCTCCCCAGCGCCGTTTCCCCCCTAGCTCCACCCCTGTGTCTCCTGGCTCCACCCCCAAAGTCTCCTGGCTCCACCCCCAAAGTCCCCAGTTATTTCTGGGGTTGGACTTGGCAACCCTACCTCCCATGCATAGTAGTGTTTGCTAACTTTTCTGTGAGCACTGGAAAAGAGCAAGCTGAGGGCTGCTTACTTGGCTTCCCTTCCAAACCCTGGCCTACTTGGCTCCCTGTGCACCCACTCTCCTGTTAGAAAGATGATCCCTTAAAAGCCTTGAAAACATAACTGATATAAGCCTATCATCTCTGGAGGAAGCAGATTTTTGTGTGCAGTGTTTTTGAAAACAATGTTGTTGGAACACAATGCAGCCAACATTAACCACTTTAGCTATATAGAATCTGTTGTCCATTATGCCTGTTCATTCTTTGTTATAGCCCCATTAGTTTTTCCCTTATTAGTTGGCTTTTCAGTGTAACTCGTGAGTGTGTGTGTGTGTGACTGACCCCATTCTCAGCCTGCTTCATGAAACTGGTGAAAGCAGTAGTCTGTGAAAGCTCAAGGCAACTGCAGTTCAGTCCTAAACAGAATTACATATGAACATATGAAGCTGCCTTATACTGAATCAGGCCGTTGGTCCAGCAAAGTCAGTATTGTCTTCTCAGACTGGCAGCGGCTCTCCAGGGTCTCAAGCTGAGGTTTTTCACACCTATTTGCCTGGACCCTTTTTTGGAGATGCCAGGGATTGAACCTGGGACCTTCTGCTTCCCAAGCAGATGCTCTACCACTGAGCCACCATCCCTCCCCAACTCGATTGAAATGAATGGATTTAGAAAAGTATAACTCTGCTTAGGATTGCACTGCTGGTCTTTAAAGTGGCATAGCATTCTGACGACACTCTGAGTAGTAGTTTAATTTTTTTTGTAATCAAAGAGATTATGGCTTCAACATCAGCTACTCAGTGGCACTGCTAGTAAAGCATTTCAGAACATCTGGACACTCTAAGCAACAGCTGAAGTTTTTTGCCATAGGGCATAGCATTCTTTGTCATCTCACTGGAGAGAGCTTCTTTTTTGGGAGAGTTTTTTAAAATGAAGTGTTTAGAAATGTGCATAATTTGCCCAATACTATACCTTGGTATACTTGTTTTCCTGAGCTGTGTTCTTGTGTTTTGCACATGTCTGTCGAAGTTCAAAATAGCCTTGCCTAAACCTGGAAAACTATTTTGAGCCACGGTTAATGTTTTCCTTTTTATAGTACAAGTTGTCTTATCCGTTTGACAAAAATTTTCCCCCTCCCCCCACTTTCTACATGGTCCACAAGTTATTTGAGCACTTAAACAGAAAACTGTGAAGGTGTAAAAGTTATTGCCATCTTTGAAAATGGGATAACAGGACTGATTTTTAAATAACCCAAACTCTTAGGAAACAGAACGTTAACTACATAGGGGATGTTTGCTCTATGCCTGGTAATCTCTTGCATGTTGCCTTCTTAGAGGACTGGTGACTTTGTATGCAGATCTTGTCACATTGTGTTTTTTAAATGGTGTCTGTGCAATAGACCTTTGTCTTCTGACCATTTGTAAGTAGAGGTGTCATGTTTTGGGTATATGTATTTTTGTTTTTCAGGAGGAGCATGAAAAGAAAAGCAAAATTCACGTGCCCGTTCAACGGTGACTGTAAAATCACCAAAGACAACCGACGACATTGCCAAGCATGCCGGCTGAAGCGTTGCATCAACATAGGCATGATGAAAGAATGTGAGTCACTACACGACATTCTGTCTTGCGTTGCACGTTTTGCAATGGTTCAAGCCCAGGTTTCTGCATAAATTTCTCAATGGTTTAACACCATTCTGAGAATTACAGCTTCAGGGTTTGGTCAATTTCTTTCTCTTCCTCTCACTTTTTATGTATTCATTTTTTTACGCTGGCTCATTTTCTCATGTTCTGTGCTGGCAGTAGGCAACCCCAATAGAAAATTCTTTCTCAAGTTCCTGTTAGCCATAACAGGGACAAAGACAAGGAGGTTTAACAATAACAGCAACAGAGACCATGCAGTTGCAGTGGTTTTCAGCATGCCTTTGCAAACCTGGTTTTCAATTGGCTCAGGTTGTCCATAAGCAAAGAGCTAGCTGTCCATTTATTTCCTGCAGTTACATGCAAGTTTATCTGAACACAACAAGACAGTTTAGCAAGCTGTGTAATAAATATGCATTGTGATATGTCATCCCCTACATTATTCTTCATCGGCTGTCACTACTGCCTGTTCGAATTGGTTTTTTGATTTTGTAATCCATCGATTGGTGAGAAAGGCATACTTTAAATGAATATAATAAATTGATATGCAAGTTACAGCCATTTTAAAAAAAGATTTCAGTGTTGGGGTAATGGGATTGATTTTGCCCTACTCCAAATGAAGATAACTGGAACTGAATTGGGAAGCCTGTTTTGACTGAAGGAAAGATGATAAGCAATGATGGTCAGAGTTCTGTTGTTGATCATTAGGTACATTATATTACTACATACAGGTAAGTGGGCAGGTGCGTTTACCATTTTATAAAATAGGTTCCAAGCATCCAGTTGATGTGGTTTATAGTACGGAACATCTGCGTTTGGGGTTTTAGCTTCAACCGGGGCTATTTTTGCTATCAGCCCTGCTTGGTGGATTATGACACCAGTGCTTATTAACTACATGGAGCTTGTTCAGCCTTCATTATCCTGTTTGGATTCGGAGACGCATGGATTGTGTCTGAATGGGCAACTCCCTCATGTTTTTGTCATTTGCCAATATTAATACAAAGATATTTGCAACATCATAATAGTGATATACCTTAAAAAATAAAGAATATTTTTTAAAATGGTGACACATCTGTCAGCATTTTTTTTGGGAAGTGGGGGGAGGAGGAGAAATGGTGCTGGGTTTTTTTTGGGGGGGGGGGGTGTTCCCCCAGGAATGCACACTTTTCTATCCATGCTTTCCCAAAACAGTCTTTAGGTACAGTCTTTCCAGAAAGGTCATACTGAAAGAGGTTTTGTGAAGTCCGTGGTATAGCTAGAGAAAACCCAGAAGATTGGTGTATGCCCAATGATGTCATGCAGAATCTCAAATAAAAACTGCCGCTGTTTAGTAGGAGTCTTGAAACCAGAGCTACCTGAGGTTTACCTTTCTGAAAAAGAATTCAGCCCTGGTAGTTTCTGAGGCATTTACTTTTGGGGCAAAAATAAATCTAATTCAGATTTCGTCTTGTCACTTGTGGACCTATCATTTCCTTCTTGAACAAATGAGTTCTTCCAAGAGGCTTAGGTTTGGCCCTGAGATTCAAATTGAAATCTCAGGGCCACCACCTTATTCCTCACTTATGGTAACTGCTGATGTGTAATTTGAGATGAGAGGCAGTAATCTGGCACCAAAAGCTCCAGTACTTTTTGTATTTCTCACACACACTGTTTCTGTTCAAAGCCACATGATGTAACTGCACACATTGATTAATAACATGATACAGTTGCTAGCAGCACAGGACCATTAGTACTGTTTTTCACTGTAACATCTCCAAGTCCTACTCCATGAATCTAAAGGATCAAGATGCTGATTACCCAGCAGTGCTAGATTTACTAGACCTCTTGCCTGGTGAGAGTAGGCTTCTCTGTATTTTCCAGGAAATGGAATGCCATGCAACATGACAGAGAGAAGCTTACAAGAGACTGTAACTTGGCAGTCAGGTGTAGACTAGCACCTACTATATTTATCTGCATTTTTAACTTGCTGTGTTAAGGACTGTATGGATTGAGTGCCTCTTTTGCCTCATGTTACGGTGACTCATGGAAACTGTATGTGGAAAAACTTGTTCCCAAGCTATAGACTCATGGCCATAAACTAATTTGATGACTTCGGTATATGAGGGCTGTAGGAGATGATTAAGGTCTTCCTTCAAAAGGAACAGCAACATATTATGCTGTGTATAATCAGTGCGGGGGGGGGGGGATGAGGGAGGGGAAATGGCCTTGGAAAAAGGCCTGCTCCAGCTCCCCCCTCCCAGCAGAAAGGCAGCTGGGCAGGGTGAGGCTGATGGGATAGCCTTATCCTGTACCTTGAAGAGGTAAGCTTCGGCAAAGCAGCCCCATTCCTCATCCTGTCACCCACCCTTCTCTTTGGGCTGGGATGGTACTGGTGGGAGGTAGCCCCATTGGGCTCTCAGGCCATCGGGACTCTTCCCAGTGCCTTTAATGACCCAATCTGCCCCTGCCAGCCAATGCAGAATAAACTTGGTCTGTGTATCAGATAGTATTTGCCATGTTATGGCTCCTCTCTTTCTTAATCACCTAAAAAAATGGGGCTGATAGGCTGAAAGGACAATTGAAGTTATTTTACATATAGGGTTGCCAGGTCTAACTCAGAAAATACCTGAATTTTGAGGGTGGAGCCAGAAGACTTTGAGGGTGGAGCCTCTTAGGACTTTCCCATTCCTAAAATAAATAAAATACAGCAGTGCAGTTCAACTGAATACAGTCTTCATTTCTTTATCCCCCAGCAGCTAAACTTCCACTAAATGAAAGTGAACACATGCACTGTCACAAAGCAGCCAAAATAAACACAGTTTGTAAGCATACACTTTGTGATCTCACTGGGGCAATTTGCTCACATTGCTGAATATAACCATCTGCTGTACTTCAACTAACTTCTTCAGACTAATAGGAAAATGAAGGAACAGCCTAGGGGATGGAGTTTCCCTCCGAACAGAGGGACTGAGAGCAATGTGGCTCTGTCTGCTCGCCCCCCCTGCAGCTTTCCTCTTGCGAGATTTAAAGGCACACACACATTCAGAAACACATTGAAGCAATTTCTTAAAAAATCTGGACAGCCAATCAGATCTTCAGTGGCCAATCACAAGCTCTGTTAGGCAAGAGCCCCATCCCACCCACTTTCTAAAAGCACCTAATGGGTGCCAAGAAAGATGTCAGTGGACATAATGGCACTCCATGGTCACTACATTGGGAACCCCTGCTCTAGATAGTGCACTTCTAATCTGGATCCAGGTTAAGAATCAAGAGTTTTCAAATAGTATTTCCTTTGCCAACCGTATGCATGAATACACACACACACAAATACACACACACACGCATATGCTAGCAGAGTTAGAGGTCAAATTTCACATGCAGTCAATGGTGACTTTTTTTTTGTCTAAGTGTTAGGTGTTTTTACAGTGCTAAAAAGGTAAAGGTAGTCCCCTGTGCTAGCACCAGTCATTTCCAACTCTGGGGTGACATTGCTTTCACAATGTTTTCATGGCAGACTTTTTACAGGGTGGTTTGCCATTGCCTTCCCCAGTCATCTACACTTTCCCCCCAGCAAACTGGATACTCATTTTACTGACCTCAAAAAGGATGGAGGGCTGAGTGAACCTTGAGCCAGCTACCTGAACCCAGCTTCCGCCAGCATCGAACTCAGGTTGTGAGCAAAGCTTAGGACTGCAGTACTGCAGCTTTACCACTCTGCACCATGGGGCTCTTTTTACAGTGCTACATGGAACCTATTCCTGTGTATGCGGTTGGGAAAAAGGGTCTTACACATTACAACCATCCATTAACGGCAGAAATCTAAACAATTTCCACCATATCAGCATTTGAACTGTAGCTGCAAACCAGCAGTTTAGGATATTCCAGTGGTAAAGCATTTTGACAGAGCTACAACTGCCTGATTCATAAGTAGAATTTTACAGAGCATTCCCTTGTATTTTTTTTTTACCATGTGATTACATTATTGTAATCATTAGACAGGCTTTTGTGCTTATTTGGAGCATCTTTGCATTACAAGCTCTGAAGAGAGCTGAGGACTTTGAATACTGTGGCCCTCTGAAGGAGCAAAGGGCAACTTGAGCAGAATTGTTACCCATCCCCCCTTTGGTGTATTCATTAAACTGGCAAGGCTTTCCTTTAATTCTCAGTAGTAGTGTGACCATGAGATGTTTTCTGCATACAGCAAAGCTGGATCCAGTGGATGTGTATCGTGTAGCAGCTAACTTGTAAAATGATCCTTTTAGTGAAATAGTTACTTGAAAAAAGGAAATCTTAACTGACTGTAGCTAAAAATAGCCTTCCCAAACTGACCACTAGTTAAATGAATGGGAACAGAATGTGCTTCAATGAGCAGTAGGCCAAATTACTAAAAGGGTCGTGCACTCTGTAAGTTTGTGGGCCAGCTGGTTTTTTCCCCTGGGATACGGCCTGGTTATAGCTGTCGCAATGCACACCCTACACTGCATGGTATCACTAATGAAGACTCCACTTTTGGATCTTATTGGTGGATCTTGAGGAATGTTGCCCTGTGTAACTGCAGGCTTGCGGTTTGAAATGACAACCTAGGGGTGCTTACATGGAAGTCAGATCTGTTTTTATGCTCACTTTCCAAGTAAGCCAGAAGAGCAAGACCTCCCCCCCACCCACCCCAAAAAAAGCATTGTGGAGGCACCAAGACTACCATCTTCTGATAGCCTCAGCACCTGGAGGTGTCAGCTCCTGATCTGGAATCACAGAGACTCAGTTCAGATATCACGTGGAGTTATCATGGTGCAAATATTATTTTACAATCCAAACTGTGGTTGGTGCATCAGCATTACAGGGAAGCCCTGGCTTAGAACCAGCCACTTGTGTGATCTCCATTTCCATTTGCTCCACACCCTCGTCTTCAAAAAGTGGAGTAACCCTCGTTACTGTGTTCTGGCTTATAAGTTCAGATAATAAATCATAGTTAAGCTTCCTAAATCATTATAATGTGTGAACTATTCTCCTTTGTTTATGTGGCAACTCTTGTCGGTTCTGGGAAACATCTAGCGAACATTGTGTTGTAACTGAAGGGTCCTGGATTCCAGTTTGTGCTATCTTCCCCGCCTCTTTTGGGGGCGGGATTTCCTTTTAAGTGCTTAGAAAAGTTATGGGGTAGTAGGGTTGCCAGCCTCCAGATGGGGCCTGGAGATCTCCTGCTTTTACAACTGTTCCAGGTGGCAGAGATCATCTCCCCTGGAGAAAATGGCTGTTTTGAAGGGTGGACTCCATGGTGTTGTACCCTGCTGAGGCCCCACCCCTCCCTTCCCCAAACTTCTCCCTCTCCCAGATCCACCCCCAACACAAACCTGTCATTTTCCAACACAGACCTGGCAAACCTAAATATGTGTAAGACTTAAGCTTCTATTCATATAAGGAAGTACGGTTAAAAGGGGAGGGGGTGATCCTCCAAGATTCAAAGAGCTGTTACCATGACAGTCCTTTTACTAATTGCACCATTATTAGCATATTGCTTAATTAGTTAATTACATCCATTGATGCCTGGTAGCCATCATCCCTAATGAATTGGAGATTTCTAAAGTGGAGCTAGTCTGTTCAGTTCGAGATTGAGAATCTTCAAAACATCCTAATGAAAAAGTAAACAAGATTGCCCTTGCAGGACTGGAATTACAGTCAGCTTCGATTGTTTTGAAAACAGCCTGTCTCCTGTGGATTTGTGCCAGCCTCTTGTTCAGCTTGAATTTCACAAGGTTTGGTTTTGCAGTTTAACCTTGACCCCCTCCAAGTGGCTTCTTAGGGCCTGCATTCACCTATCAAAGGCTGCTGCAATTCTGTCAGTTTTGTCCACACAGATAATTGATGTCCCCAGTGCATTTTTGTAGAAAAAGCCCAGCAGGCACTCATTTGCATATTAGACCACACCCCTTGATGCCAAGCCAGCTGGAACAGAGTTTCTGTGTGTTCCTGCTCAAAAAAAGCCCTGGATGCCCCCCCCCTTTTATTACAGAACACTTTTATTAGAGAACAGATTTTAAAAATGTATTTCATGGATGACTGAACCCCTTTATTGAAATTTGAAAAAAAAGATAATGCTTTACCCTCCCAATAAACAATCAATAGTGAGCATTGCTGTTATTCCTTCAGATAATTTTCAATAGCTCCTTGCAATGTTTGTGCAAGTCCATAAGTGGGAGCAGATTGGCTGCTATAGCCGACGGGGATTTCCTGGTGGGCCAATGGCCTTCCCCCGCCCCCATGGTGCAATCCAGCCCAAGGCAGAAGAGCTGTTCTCTCCCGGTTTGGGCAAGACAGGCTGGCAAAGCTGCAAGGCTGACTGGCTCCTTCTCCTTTCCTTCTCTGTCTTGTGGGGGCTGGTCCTGTTTTCAGGGTTGTTTTTTCCTCCCCATTCACCCAGGTTTATAGGGACATCATAGTGGTCCAAGTTCACATATGATAAAGTGGTTCTGAATCTGAAAACTGCACTTCTAATGCTGGACTTTGTGGTTCAACAGTTCTGGCATACCCATTAAAACGTTCCCATCACTTTCTACTTTTCTAGCATGCCAGCTCATGTGTATTGATAATCTGAAATTATTTACATGGTGTGTAATGTATCCCTTGGCCATTACTTTCAAAGGCTTTCCCTGTAATTTGTGCAAGTTTCACTGCACACCATTTTTTCAGGATTCATATTCTGCCATACTGAGTTAAATGATACAAGGACGAGCAAAAGGAGGTTTGTCCCAGATGCCATCAGGACAGCATAAAACAAATGAAATCTGAAGAGTCTTTGAAGAGCAGGCTGTTAGGATAGAAAGGAGGCTGTTGAGGCTGAGCTGGCAGATGCCAAATTGCTATGGAGGGAGTGGGGGGCAACTTGGGAGGTACTGAATCCTTTTGGGAGAAGTGCAGTACAGAAGCATCACAGTCTTGCCACCAGAGGTGTAAAATGTCTGGAAATTTTGAAGCCATGGAAAACTTGAGTTTATTACCAGGTGTGAGTGGTTGGGAGTCTGAGGAAATTGAAATTTGGGGGTGGGGTGGGGGGTTGAAGTACATGCAGTTGTTTCTTATCTGGATGATCTTGGGCCAGTCATACTCAGCCTAACCTACCTTATAGAGTTGTGAGGATGAAGTGGGGGAGAGGAGATGGAAGTTGTTTTGGGTCTGCATTGGGGGTAAATTAAAAATTATTATCAAACCTAAATACTGCCAGCCTATTTGGATATTGAGTTAAGCTTTTAAAAATCAAAACCACTGAACTAGGGTTGCCATTTTCCAGTTCGGAGCAGGGACCCCCATTTTGGGGGGTTTCTGCTCAGGAGAACCCCACCTCCAAACAGTGATGTCGCCATGCGACATCTTTCACAAGCTGATGTCACATGGAAGTGATGTCATTGCATTGGAGGTGTCACACAGATGAAAACTCTATTGTTTGATGTTGATTTTACCATAGAGTTTTGTCCAAAAGCATTGTCATGTGATGTGATGTCATTTCCACGTGATGTCAGCATGTTGCATTGCGGTGCCCCGCTCCTGGAAAGTTCCCTCCCACAGTGGGCATCAGACCTGGTAGCCCTACACTGAACTACTCAGTGGTGTTCCCTAGTCACATTTAAACAAACATATCATCAAAAATAGGAATTATCATTAAAAGTAAAAAAGCATTTCACTCATTTCAAATGAAAGCAGTATTTCATAGAAGTTTCTTTGAGTGATCCCCAAAACGTCTAGTTTCCTAAATGGGAAAAAGTGGGAGGCGAAGTCAGGGGGATTGCAGTTTTAGTTCCCCCATTCTTTTTCTGGGCAGCCACTTTGTAGAAATATTTGCATATCAGAAACTGCATTAATTACAGGGGTTTCCCAAAAGATTGTATCCATGAGTAGGTTTTATATGCAAGCTGAGATGGCTTTGCAGTTTGGGAAATTCTGGATTCAAATCTTGCATCTGCCATGAATTTATTTCGGTTGCCTTAGGCAAGACGCTGCTGGACCAGCTTCATCTCCTTCCCCTCCTTGCTTTTCCAATATGGTGATAATATGTACCTGAAAGTTGGGGGATTTCTGTAGCAGGGGTTTGACATTACATGGAAAGGTGCACCCCAGAAAGGAAACACACACTCACAGCACTCCTTATGTAAGTGCAGAAGTACTTTGCACTTACACATTGGGGTGTGAGATTATGAGTGTTTTTACATTCAGTTTGATCCAGAGTTTTAGAGTCTTCGAATCACCTGCCACTGTTACGCTTTAATTATTTTCCTTTTACATTTAAGCGTTTCAGTTTGGGGTGGGGGGTCTCTGATCAGAGGGCAGACAGAATACCAGTGCTTAGTTAAGTGTATATGATTGCTTGGAAATCATGTCAACACTGCAAAAACAATACAAATTTAAATTACTAGATGAAGCAAGCAATGATATGTAAAAATTTCAAGTGCTGTCAGTTCTCATGCAAATTACTGCATCTTGTGATTTTTGGAGGAGTCTTTTAAAATGCATGAAAATTTCTACAATACAAGTTTGAAACGCCTGTAGAGAAAAAATTAGATCAAAACTAGTGTGGAGAAAAACAGTTGCAGGAGCAGCTCCAAAACGCATCTCACCGAAACAAACGTAAATGCTTCAGGCAGCAACGATGCAAAACAGTTGTGAGAACATTAGGTAATGTAAAAGGTGAGTTTCCAATGCGGTGATAGTCACAAACTGTCAGTGTAAAAACACCCTATATCTCAGCTTTGTTATTTTAACAGGAATAACTATTATGTTAGTGACAATTATTGCACCTACCTGCGCAGTTGGAGACCACAGCATTTCTGAAGGAAGCACGTGTAAGCAGGAATTGTAGAATGTTGTTTGTGATTATGATACTGATGTGAACAGAAACCAAATTCCCATGACTGATGTCCTGTTGTGCTCAAAATACCTCATTCAAGCTAGTCAAGAGCACAATATCAGATGAATCTGTGATCCTTAGCATATCGGAACCTTTAAAAATAGCTTCCTGGAGAATGGGAGAGATTTGCTGAGACAGGCAAAAATCCCATTTTTGCTGACTCTTTTAGAAGACGCTAATTTCTCTCACATTGTAGTTTCTTGTTTAAATTTAATTTTCTGATTTCTGAAAGAAACCTCTGGGGAAGGGGTCATCTTGGATTTCTGGCATTCGGCATTTAAAAATTGTTGACATTGTTAGCTTATTTTGTGGGTGTTAGCAATAAATCACCTATTTTTGCACACTTAATTTTGGGACTGCATGTCCCATTTTCCCCCAAGAAGCAATTCCATAGGTTTGTACTCATGGAATGGATAGTGTTGTTCTTTGCAAGTCTTTTCTGATTCTTTCCTGTGGCTGAAGGCTCTTTGCTAACTGGCTACTTGTTGGGGATGAAGCGATCAGGTCTGCTTGTAACAAAAAAAGACAGTGTTAAAAAAGGCAGTCTGGAAAGTGGAGGGGGATATTCTCATACCCTGACAGTGCAGCCACAGGGACATGTAATTGGCCACAATCTTTCCCATCTTTGTTTTAACACATCTGTCAATGAGAATAGTTGAATAAACTCAACTTTCTGCTGCAACTGACTATCAGGACACCAGATCTGCTAGGAAATCAGTGTTTCCAATTCAGGAAGTACACCTGTGTGTCATGGTGTGTTTTCTGGACTTCACTTGAAAATCTGCATTTGTATGGTTTTTGAAGAGATGTGACCAAGGAGCCTTAGCCTGTGCTCTTTGAGTGCCCAAACTTGAAAGTATTTACAGTGTGAAATCCTCCGTTTCCTAAATTTTCAGTTGCTGCTTATATTTTGTGCTTTTCTCCAGAGGTGATAAGTACACCAAAGCTGCAGGCAAGACTTGGTGAGGAATATAGAGGGTTTGGGGAGTCATTTTTGAGGCTGAGTTGAGGTAGCATGGAGGCCATTTGAAAGACTCTGCAGTATGTTTTGCAGATTATCATTTGGAATCTGGGGGCTGGTTCTTATCACCACCAGTCCAGCATGGTAGGTACCACTTGTACTATGCTTGACTACATCTGCTAGTGCCATGCATGGATGAACTACTTACTAGGAGGCCTTTGTATGCTGGCTGCAGTACAGCCTTTTCCATGGATCTTATTCTCCATGAAAGCAGGCTTGACACAAAGCTATCCTCACTTTCACACAGACTGCAGAGGAGCCAAGTTGTTCTATGAAAAAAGATCGTGTCCTCTAACTTTTTGCAAACGTGTGAGATTCCTGTGCTGCGTAGCATTCCATTCTGTCAGGAAGAAGGAGAAGGGGGGACGTGGTGGCACTTCCTTACCAGTTCAGAAATGAATGGAAGCCTCTTCGGAGTATTCCCATTCAGCTCCATGTGAATGGTGGCCTTTCCTACTAGCACTGGACTGCAACCTGGTTGCCTCCCTTTGGCAAAGTTCCCAAACTGTGTTGCTATCTGGTTTCTGGTGGGCAACACCGAAGTCATTTTACAGCTGTCCCTTCTCCCAAGGAAACAGTGCCTTCTGGAATATATCCCATTAATGCAGACTGCACATTGCATTTCACTTCATGACTCTGGTTATGATTTTTTGAAACAGAACGCAGCTGCAGAGGCTAAAGGGGGAGATCAGGGGGTGGGGAGGAGCTTCTTAACCATTTTCCACCATAAATCTCCCCTAGTGAATTTTACCCTTCAGCTCTGGGGCAAAAATACAATTACCTCTAAATCTGCCACAGTTGGTGCTAAAGGAGTTCAGGGTTTGATTTTTTGTTTGGTGGGAAAATGTGTTGAGGAAGGAAAGAGAAAGAATCCCCCTCCCATACATGTACCAGATCCCCCTTGAAACAACTGCTGCAATCTGTAAAGGAAAAAGAATGCATAGTTCCAGCCTAAGGCTGCGATTGACCTGTTGTGCTTTGGTGCATCGGATTACATATAGAGCTGAATTGCAGTCTGTTTGTTCAGACTGAAAGGCCATGTTAAACCGTGTGCACTGGGGTCAGATTAGGACTAGATGATCCAAGGGATCATTTTAATTACTGTATGTATACTTGGGGGAGGGGGAGAATTAGTGAGCTCCAAGAACATACAGTCCTGTAATAAGATTGTAAATGGCCCTGCTCTGGGAACCAGAAACTGAGGAGCATAATTCGACTGCCTTTTATCATTTTGCCTTGGGTTGGTTGGCATGCTGAAATTTTGTCCAGTGGGCTTGTGCTTAAAGCAGAAACACTGAATAGCTGTGATAATGATTTTTATTTTTTAACTCAATGTTTATTTCATTTGAAACAGTAAAAGAATAAAACTGCATTCCTCCTGGAATGTATTAAGTGGCATGTCACCATTTGTGCTAGGTTCAAAATACATCTTATCTATTTTCTTCATTTATATCCCACCTTTCCCCCAAATTCTGCTCTCCTCCATTTTATCCTCACAATGACCCTGTGAGGTAGGTTATGCTGAGATAGTGTGACCCAAGTTCACCCCCCAAGTTTTTCTGGCAGAACTAAATTTCCAAACATGGGCCTCCCAGATCCTAGTCCAGCACTCTGACCACTGTAGCTGTCTCCTCCCCTTCCCTTTGCTTTTCCAATAATTTTCAGTTCTTGTCATTATTGAGATAGGTGTAGAAAGTTATATGTCAGGTCTACTGTGTCTTATCGTCTTCTGTCCATGGTGTCCAGAAGAAAATTTTGACCGTGGCATGTAAGATAGATAGATAGATAAATTTATTGTCATTGTTCTCAACAAAAAGAGAGCAACGAAATGAGGTGCTCTTCCACAAAACATACCAACACATCAAACACACATATTCATATTCATACCATTTAAATACATCTAAAACCATTTAAACCATTAAAACCATTTAAATACATCTAAAACAGATAAACATTCATAAAACCATTAAAACCATTTAAACCATTTAAATATATCTAAAACAGATAATCCTTCATAACCCTGCATTTAGCCTAACCACAGCACTTGGATAGAAACTGTCCTTAAATCTGTTTGTCCTAGCCTTCAACACTCTATATCGTCTACCTGACGGTAGTATGGATCCACTGCATGGTAATTAAGTCTCATATCTTCCTTCTTTGAAATAAAAATTTGTAGTTGCCACTCTTTTGTTGTCTTCTTAATATTCAGTGGTTATAAAAACAAGTGCACAATGATGTGGAATCCTGTGGCTTAAACACACTTGTGGGGATTGGTTCATCTGTTTGAGTCTCGTACAAATACTTCCTAACCATGACACAAATAACTTTCTGTGATGCATAGTAGGCTCTTGCTTCTGAAAGTCTATATATCATAATAAACCAGTTAACAATAAGATTCTCCTGCAACAATCCTGCACTCCTTTTGCACAAAGAGGCACTAACCAGTTTTCATTAGTCCTAGTGTAGCCTTTCTCTTTCCTACCTTGTTGCTGCAACTCTAGGAATGTTGCAATTTGTTCTGGCCACTGATTGCCTCCTGATACACAAGCACCTATGAGCCTGGGGAAGAATACTTCATCACTAAACCTGTGGAAATGAGCGGCCTGGCCAAATCGCAGTGTATGTAGGACAGCGGTGGTATGGTGGGAGGAGGAGAGTTGTACTGATACAACAGGAACTGTTCCACATGCTGCTGCTACTTTGTGCAAAATTCAGGATTATGACCTTTTTTTGCTCTGACATTAATTTGGCTGTACTTACTTGTTGTTTATAATGATCCTCTTGTTTTGGATGGAGCAAAGTTGACGTTTGCAGAGCAGGTTGAGATCTTGAGAGGGTGCTGATGGACCCAGCTGTGGCATTTGAAACCCAGATTGACATGATAGCCAGGAGTGCATTCCATCAACTGCATCAGTTTTCCCAACTCACCCTTTAGACTCATCTGACCTATGCTTATCCATGCTATAGCATGCTCTATGTGGGCTGCCCTTGAAAACAACTCTGCCACTGGTCCAAGACTTAATGTTGCATGTGACCTGACTGGCAGTACCCAAACCATCAGGGAGCTCTAGTTCTCAAGAGGTGTGGGGCTGTTTTCTGCTCATGAGCATGGCACAGGGAGGGAGGATTTTAGCCTTCCCTCCCATGCTGTTTTCTCAAGCTGCAATGGCTGAAAGGGGCTTTTTTACCCTGCTCTGTGGCTCTGCATGTTGCAGTCAGTACCTGTGGAGCCCCAGAATAGGGCAAATGGTTCCCCCCATGACTATTTTCAAGAAAATCGCATGAAGGGCTGAAGTCACTCTTTGCACAAGCAGAAATGGCCCTTCAGCACTTGGAAACTAGAGTTTCTTAATGTTACAGGTACCACAAGTTGTGTTGGGAGACCCCCCCACTCAGATGACACATATTTAGTTGAACTCTCAGAATGCAACAGCCTGATTATTGTCAAAGGCTAGCTGCCAGGAACACATTTTACCTATTTTAAAAACAGCTGCATTAGCTGCCAGTTTGTTTGAGTTCAACTCAAACTGCTGAGTGTGACCTTGAAAGCTCTTATACTCATATATTTAAAGGACTGCCTCTCCCAACATGTTCCCATCCTCCAATGGTGGTCTTCTGGGGCCATCTTCTAGTTGTCCTTCCATTTAGGGTTATAGGCTGTTTCTTTTCAGTAGCAGCTCCCATCTTGTGGAATGGGGCTGTCTGGGGAGACGAGAAAGGAACCATCCTTAAAACTTTTAGGAGACACTGTAAAGCTGTTTTTATTTGGTGGGGCTTTTTAATAGTTTGTGTTGCAGTGATTTGCTTGAGCATGGGATTTATGTCATTTTATTGCATTGCACGTGGTTTCAATTTAGAATTGTAAGCTGCTTTGAGCCACAAGGGGAAAATGAGGTGTGTGTGTAAAAATAAAATAAAAATGCACATCACCTACTTTTACTGGATTCGGATCGACATTTCTAAAATTTCTTTTCCCCCTCGTTATAACCTTTTAACAAGCAAATTATCTAAATGAGTGCTCAAAATTATCATAAAATCAGATAAGGGAGGTGGGAGGAAATGGGACTTGAAATAATTAATCATACTATACAGTCACCTTAGGTGGGGTGTGATATTATCATAAATTGTGGCTCTCTCTTTCCTTCTGTCTGCTGCTTCACAAATCCAATCCAGTCAATCCATCTGATTTCTGAAACTTTTGCAGAGGTAACTTACTTCTGCTTAGAATGTAGCACTGATTCAGCTACCAAGCAAGGTGTAAAGGAATTTGTTGTTGTAGAATGTAATGTTGCAGAGAGGTCCTGATATCCTGCTAGGGCTGCCAATCCCCAGTTGGGGGTAAGGGATCCCCTGATTTGGAGCCCCTCCTACTTCTTCAGAAAGTGGGGGGGGGGGACAGCCACAGGACATTCCATTATACTCTATGGAGATCAATCCCCATCTGTCCATGGGTACCTGGGGCTCTAGGGGGGGGGTGTTTTGGGGGGGGGGGTAGAGGAACCATATTTTCAGCATAGTTCAATTGTGCTTCTCACAACCTTGCTCCTGGCTCCACCCCCAGAGTCTCCTGACTCCACCCTCAAAGTCCCCAGGTATTTCTGGAGTCAGACCTGGCAACCCTATATCCTACCCATTATAGTACCTGGAGTGGCACAATCACAATCCTGCCCAAAGTGCCACATGGTTGCACTCACTTTCCTTGACCTTAGCAGCTGTTTTTGTTATGTTGTAGGGCAGTGGTGCACTATGTGCCAGAAAGGGAGGGAATCCATGGGCAGGGAAGCATGTATAGTTCTTCTTGGGCTGCTTCCAGGATAGTGGTATGGTAGGGCTAAATGCCAGGGCTGGAAAGACTGGGTACTTAGAAATCCAGGCACATCACTCTGATGCTGTATATCTCCACTGATCTGAAAGCATTTCTGTATCTGTATTTAATCTTTCTCAACATACTGCCTCACGGTAAACTGCAATGATTCATTTCCTACGTTCTGGCTTAACATGCAAGTTCTTGCAACAGGCTTTCCCGGCACTGTTCAGAATATTTATTGTCATTAAAAGGTTTTAAATGTGTCATCAGGCCCTTTTGCTATGTAAACAAGTTCGGAAATGGCAACACTCATGTGTGTTTTTTTTTGGGGGTGGATCTTTTCAGTCTTTCAGTCTCTTGTGTAAGAAAAGGAAATCTGAATCTTTGATCTTAATGCATGAATTACTTCACAATTATACCTTCCTCCCCTCCCCTTTATTAAAAAGGTCTCTAGTTATTGTTTCTGGGATCTCTTTGAAACAGATGCTTAGGACTTGATCCAAGTAACCTCAAGTTCTGATTTAGAGTAGAAGTCTGCTTATACCTCAAGTGGAAAAAATGGTAATTTTGGAGGCATGAGCCATGAGTAAAAGACTGTAACTGGTTGAAGGCTGATGTCTGTTCAGGTAACTAAATATATTGGCCCCAGTACCATATGCATCTTAGACAATCTTGTGGAAAATATATATTTGGAGCAAAGGGTCTCCTTTCAATAGATAAGCTGAACCATTGATCTTTCACACTTTTCAAACTAGCCTAAGCTCTCCCTGTCTCTCAGTGCACTTTCTTGTTTTTACTTTCTTGTAGGAATCACTGCCTATCACCTTGATACCAAGTGGCAATTTACCCTAGGATTACCAAGTCTAACTTAGAAAATACCTGGGGACTTTTGGAGCGGAGCCAGGAGACTTTCCCAATCCCTAAAATAAATAAATAAAAATACAGCAGTGCAGTTCCCCTGAATACAGTCTTTATTTCCTCGTTCCCCCAGCAGCTGGCAGCACTTCCACTTCCCCCCTCACACACACACACACACACAGCAGCCAAAATAAACATAGTTTGTAAGTACACAGTTTGTGGTCTCACTGGGGCAATTTATTCACCATAGGAGTTGTTGAATGCTGTATACTCAACCAGGTTCTTCAGACTAACACAGAGAAACCAGATGTTCTACTTTATACTATTTACTATTTTTCTGTGCAAGTAGCTCCTGGAGGGGCTGTAAAACAGATGGAGCAACAGAACTGCTTCCCTTGTTCTGTAGGCTTGCCCTACCCCCATTCAGCCTGGCTCAAGATTTAAAGGCACAAACATCATTCTAAAAACAAATTGTTCCCTAGCATCATCTTAAGCCTTCAGAGGTGGAAAGGCAAATGGTGTCTGTGGGGGCAGGACTTCCCCCACAGGCCAACTGGCTGGGGTAGGAAAGAGTCTGCAAACCTCTTTCCCAGGTTCGCTGGGACCTGGGGATTTGCAAGCCTAGTGTACTCAGATCATTAGAATTGCCTCCAGGAATTTCCAAGCTACAACAATTCTGGCTTGGTGAGTCAGTGTTCAGAGTGACACAGGACTCCTTGTAGCCTAACACATTGATTATGAATAAAGTAGAGCCTTGTTTGTCACCTGCCTGCATTATTCCCAACTATGGAATTGTGGGAGATGCTTGTAAGAGCAAAACCAGCCTAATTGCCCATCTGAATCTATGGACAGAGTGGGCCATAAACCTAGAAATTCATTTGGGATTTTTAATGGATTACCTGATGAGGGAGTTGTTGCTTTTGCCTGTTTTTCTAAGGAGAAAAGCATAAATTAGGTTAAATATGGAGTGTGAATTTGTCAGTATTAGAGTTGCCATGTACTTGCTGGGGGAGGACATCTCCACCCCCAGTCAGCAGGCCTTGCCAGGATTCCAGCAGCTGATGAGAGAAAGAAAAAAAAAATTAATCATCCATGGTGTGATATCACTTCCTGAAAAACTTGGTGTGATGTCATGCCTCTCTAGGAATCACCATTGATTTGCTGTAGAATTTTCTTCAGTTCCTAGAGAGTACTGACATCACCTCTGGGGGGTTTTTTGCCATCACTTACTGTCAGTGGCTCCTCTATGTTCCTGCCCTCTTTCTCCCACTGGTTTCCAGGCAGGCCCAGCAATGTCAGTATGTCTTCTTTAACTGAGGCCTACTACTGCAATTCTTGTACCTTAAATGACAGGCAAGTGAGAATATAAAAAGCAAGTTTCTGTCTCTTGGCTATAATTAAAGTTTATCCATTGTCGCAAGTGTTTTAACAAGAACACTTTCCTCAATCTTCAACATTTAAACAAAGCTCTGCAATGCCAAAAGCCATGTGAAACACGCTGCTAATCATGTCTAGAAGTCACTTGAACCTGCAAAATAAACATTATTTCTCTGTTAACAACCTGCCTGAGTACCTTGTAATCTGTGTCTGAGGTCATGGAAGCCTATATAATCCCACCCCCTGTACCTTCCAGGAAAAGTCTGCAGTATTGTCATTTTGAGTGCACTTAAAAAATTCAGTGATTGTTGGGTTTTTAAATCATAAACATGTATTGTCAGCAGCTGAGTTCTTCAGTGAAAGGGTTAGTTTCATTTTTCTGTTTCCCTGCTTGTATTTGGCAGTTTACCCACCATGCACAGTATCATGTACACCCACAAATGCTTATTTTTCTATTTTGTTTGCACATTTTGTGTGTTTGCAGAGCTGTGTGAATTTGCGGTATGTGCTTCCTGTATCTAAATGTTCAGCAAGGAGGTAGTGTGCATTTCTGAAGAAAAGGGGCTACGTAGGAGAGTTACAGTCGAGCCCTGGCCTTGTCACTAGGCAAATTAGGTGATTGCCTAGGATGCTGGCCTTTTGGGGGTGCCAAATTGGGTGCCCCTCATGTGACTCGGTGACATTATCGGTGTGGGTGTGCGTGCCAGATGTTAGCCTTGCCTTGGGCACCAGATGGTCTAGGACCTGCCCAAGTTACTGTCTACAGGCAAGCAAACCTTGCCTCCTTTGCCATCCCTGAAGCGACAGCTCTAGTAATCACGACAGAAGATGTCTCAGGTTTGGGAGCAGGGACAGATAAAAGCAAACTTAACTAGAGGAAATCTTTCCAGCTCAAACAGTACCAAAATGAAGTGAGGATTTGCCATACAGAGCCAGTCAATGTTACATGCAGGCAGTCTTCCTTTTCACTAGATTAGGGAAGACTGGGTGGGAGGTGCTGCAGATTCTATAGGGGACACTGCTCCTGTGCCCCCTGCTGGCTACAGCCCTGAATAAAACTTCATTGATCTTTTTTGGTCTTGAAAGCTCATACCTTAGATCAGGGGTGGCCAACGGTAGCTCTCCAGATGTTTTTTGCCTACAACTCCCATCAACCCCAGCCAGCATGGCCTATGGCTGGGGCTGATGGGAGTTGTAGGCAAAAAAACATCTGGAGAGCTACCATTGGCCACCCCTGCCTTAGATAAAACTTTGTTGATCTTCAGGGTGCCACTAGACTCAAACTTTGTTCTGCTGCTTCAGACCAACGCGGCTATCCACTTGGATCCACGTCACATTAAGTCACTATTAAAGGGAAAGGACATTTTCCCCTAGGCCTGTTAGCAACTATATTTGTGTGGGCTAAGATAATTGAATTTTTAAAAAAATTCAATTAAATAACAAAGTTAAGCGCATAGTTAAGACTCTTTGCTACCCGATATCTGATTCTGATTTGCCTACCCACACTGCCAGCAGTTCCTTTATTTTCTCTGGCAACTTAGAGATGTGCTCAGGGTCCTTTTTTCAGCCCATAACATGACAGAGCCTCTTGTGTGTTGTATAAACCTCTTCTTCATTTAATAGTACAGGGAATCCAGGAAAAATACTTTTGCAGGGTTATATAACTTAAAATAATTACATCCCTGAACAAACAGTCCCCCCCCCTTTTTTTAAAAAAAAGAAATGAACAATCTCATAGCTTGGAAACGCGCAGTTGGATGCCACCTTGATCTTTAGATCATTTTCAGGCCTGCAAAAGGTTGTGCAACTTTTTGTATTGGAAAAACACCAGTGGCTAACTAACCCTCATCTCAGGTAGCTACAGGCTACATAGCACCCGGCCGTTTGCCTTGCATCACCCGTATACGGTATATTCTGCTTATAGAAAATGACCCTTCTGTTTTTCTTGCCAGCCCTCTCATTCCAAACTCCACCTTAACCGTAAAATGTTCCCCTCTGTCTGCAAAAGCCCCCTCCCCCCCAGTAATTCTGTGAATGTTTCCTCGTGGTTTGTTGGTTTGTTTAATGGCCTGTTGTTGTTTTTGAAAGGTTACCAATGTCTTCCCAACAGCAAAATTATTGTATGTTGTAACTGCTTTTTATAGCGTGTTGCTGATTTGTAGCAGCATTTTAAAGACCTTTGGCATAGAAATGTTGGAATAAAACCCTGCATTGAACATAAGGACTTCTTTCTGTTGCTAAAGCTGTATGGTTAGTGATTAATTCTTATGAAGACAAGAAAGCAAACATGAAACATTTTGGATACATTGTTTTGTGTTGAAAATGTTTTTCAAATCCACAGCAGTGGCTGAAATTTCTCATGCCCAATACTTAGGGGAAGTGTTGTTTGTTCTTTGTCTTATTTCCCCAGTGAGTTGGCAGGGATTAATGGCATGTCAGCCCAACACATCTGTAAATAAATTTTAATTTGTTGCACTTACTTACTTGATACCCCATCTTTCTCACTAAGACTTGAAGGAGATTGCAAAATATAGAACATAAGCCAAGTGGATGACACAAAACATCCAATAACGATGCAATAGGGATGGGTATTACAAAAATGAGAAAGCACTGCAGTGCAAACAGAACACTGTCTGAGACTCTAAGGTGTGACGTGCCATAAACAATACAGAGAGTGGATTGCAAAATTACAAGCCAGTGCAATAAAAGTGAAATAATCCATACAATAAATGATGCAATCGACTTCGGTCCTCCTGTTCCCTTATAAAAGCATCCTCCTGTGGTTTTGATCCTACTATAAAAATGCCCCCCTGAATGTTTTTGTTCTGCCTATTCTGTGGAATGAGAGAAGTCTGGGAGCCTTCCTGACCTCTGCAAACAGGTCATTCCACAAGTGGGAACTACAAGAGAGAACTTGGGTGAACAGGCCATCGCCAATCATATCTGTTTCTTTATTAGGAGAGGGTAAATTGGGGCCCCTCAGCATGTAAGAATATCCATGAAATTGCTCTGCTTAAGGAGGTGTTGGCATATATAAAATGGTGATGTGAGTTGGCCCCAACAAAATATCATTTCTACATCTACTCAGGGCTTCTTTTAAAAACTTATTTGCATATTAGGCCATACCTCCTGGTGCCAAGCCAGCCGGAGCTGTGTTCCTGATTAAAAAAAAAAAAGCTCTGCTTCTAATAACATATTGGATGGTTCATACCAAATACAAAAGCAGCAAAACCATGGCTATCTTCTAGGCAGCCAGGGCTTAGGGTTGCCACCTCTGTATTGGGAAATTCCTGGAGTGTTTGGGTACAGAATCTGAGGAGGGCATAGTTTGAGGAGAGGGAACTTAACAAGGATATAATGCTATAGAGTCCACCCTCCAAAGCTGCTATTTTTTTTTTAGGGAACTGATCTCTGTAGTCTGGAATTCTGGGAAAACTCCAAGCCTTTATAGCATCACATCTCCATGGAGTTCCCTATTTGCTGTCACGAACCCCTGGAATTTCTCAAGCCAGAGTTGGCAACCCTATATAAACATCCATATTCAAGGACTTAGTGAACTCCCCAGATGTGCAGAAAAATATAACTTTGTAAATTAACTAAACGATTCGTCAGTGTCCTGATGAAGAACTGAGCTTTCCTCCTGAAGGCAGTTAAGGGACAAGAAAGAGAGGGGAGGAAAAATTACCTGCCTTTAGGAAACAGCGTACAAATATTTTGATAAATAAATGTGGACTCTGTGTAAGTAGGCTCTGCCACCTTCATTCAGAATTGAGGACAAAACCATTCCATTGGTTGCTGCTGGGTTTATCCAAACATTTTTACATCTGAGGTTTTGGGGAATAACGTTCATGAAGCAGAATCTCTGTAATTTTCTGGCTATTGTTTTCGATCAAAATCTAGGTTATGAAGTTCATTCTGTATCATTTTCCATGGTCCAGAATGAGTCACCTTATTTCAGTTCCAGATTCCTATCTTTAACATGAGAATAATCGCAGTTTGAATGGAGCAAAAGCGGTGACTGAAATGAATGCGATAAGGGTAGCGAAGCTGCAAGTGCAGTAGACAGTATAAACAAAAAAATGAAAGCCTTGATATCAGCTCATCAACTCATTGTTCATATTACCCTTTTCTGTGCAGTGTGGCTTTGACATTGTTTCTCCAAAGAGCCCATTAAGTTTTATCTCCGTGAAGCCTGGAATGGTATCAATAACTTTGGAACTGTAGGTTGTTCAGCAAGTGGAAAATATATGTTTTGTGGAGCTGTTATTAAAAGATCCCTAGAATGACTTGATGTACACCTATTAAAATGTTACATCCACTAGAGCCTAATAGATCTGTATATTTTTGTTGTGTTCCATATAGCATTATCTGGGCACATTCAGTATGGCCTTGTAACCTAGGAGTCCCTATTGCACACTCTGGCCCAAACTGCTGTTTCCAAGCCTGTATGGAATGCCAAGCCAGATTTGAAAACAATCCAGTTTTTGCAGTACCAGTCTATGTCTGTGAAAATAGATATCCCAAGAAGGCCAGAGAACAACAAATGATGGTTCTTCCATTGCTTACAGCATGCATTAACTTCATCTTGACAACCAGTACAGACACATGAGTGTCTGGCCAGATACTATTGTGCCAAACAAACAATCCTACCACTACTGCACCTCCCTAAATGTCATCTTAGGAACAATGATGAGGCATAGTAGAAGAGCTGCCATAGGGTTGCCAGGTCTGTGTTGGAAAATACCTGGAGATTTTGGGGGTGGATCTGAGAGAGGGCAGGGTTTGGGGAGGGGAAGGGCCTCAGCATGGTTCAATGCCCTAGAGTCCACCCTTCAAAGCAGCCATTTTTTCCCAGGGAGCTGATCTCTGCCAGCTGATAGGCTCCACCTGGAGGCTGGCAACCCTAAGCTGATGGGGAAGAGGGATTCATGCTCCTGCAGAATCCGGTTACCTGTGAGTAAAACAGTCAAGCTGGCAAGCTGGAAGCATATATCTAGAGGACCCGCGCCCCCACATAGGGTGTATAAATACCAGGCAGGCTGAGTACAGGGTTTTTTATTAGAGATCCAAATTGAATGGAAAACAGTAGATCTAGGAACACACTAATGTTTTGTAAATAAAACTTGATCAGAGTCTGGCGGTCAGTTCTTAGTCTACTGAAGCTTTTTTTGCTGTAGAAACTCTGCTGTACAGTACTGTACACCTCCCGGTGACTAATATATCGAATTCAGAGGGGGAAAAAAGAAATTGTGTCCGTTGGGTAAACAGTCTGTTGACATGAGCAGAGTCCCTCTCAATATCCTGTGAAGTCCAGAGTCGCCAGTACAAGGAGCTGTGTCTCTTCCCTTTTGCACACTTAGCCTAAATAAGTATGTAAACGTATTCAAGAGAAATCTCAAAAGTTTACTAGATTTTTGATGGTGCAATAAACCCACGTAAGTTAAATCAGTTGGTATATAGTGAGGCTGAGGAAATAAAGTCTTGTGCACAGTAGAGTGGATCAAGCCGTCTGAAGTGGAGAAAAAAATGGGAGTGATACCTCTGTTCTATGCTTCCCTTACTGTCCTTTGGGGCAAGGGACAGCAAACAACAAAGTGTTTCTGGCAAATCTATCTGCTGAAGCCAATGCCTTCATGGTAAGGTTTCCTCCGATGGCTACTGATGTGCTCTGCCCTCACACCCAGTTCCAAAACTTAAGTCTAGTCCTGCTTGCTGGTCATAGTGCGGGAAGAACAACTGTTGGAAATCTATCTCAAAGACTGACTAAAACAGCAGTAATTGTGAAAAGGAAGCAAGACCTTGGTGTGTATACCAAGCTGTTTACAAACAATCATGCCAAATCTCTTATTTCTTTTAGGGGGGAAACCTACTTAGAGACAGATTCAAGTCCACTAGCACCTTTGAGATCACTCTAAGATAATGTTGGACTTGAATCTAACTGTTCTACTGCACACCAGCACAGCTACTTTCTGAAACCACTTAGAGGCAAGGATTGTTCCAGCACTGCAAGAAAGCTTTTCAGTTTTGTCTGTGTAAGTTACTGGCTCTGGCTGCCTGGAAAGCAGCACAGATCCCCAGGCTTGCATTCTTTTTCAGAGACTCTGACGCATCCCTCCAAGATAAGAAAGCAAAAATGCTGTGGTTTGCATTGCAGGACTCCATTTGTTGTCCTATCTGTCCTAAATATGACACATTCCACAGTGGCTCTTATAATGTCTGGGAAAGAATGGGCAGCTGAAGTGGTTTAATGTTTATACCACTTGTCACGTTCTCAGGGTGCAGGCAGACAGGAGTCCAAAGCCAGTCCAAGGTCAAAGTCCAGGAAGTCAAGCAGGAGCCAAGTCACCAATGCAGAATCACAAACCGGAATCAGAAGTCAATGTCCAAAAGCCAAAAGGTCAGGGTGCCAAGGAAATCAAGCAGGTCAGGATCAGGAAGGAGCATGGATGCAAGCCAGAGAATAGACTTGTTGCTTCAACAAGATTACCAGGTCCTGGGTGGGAGCTATATGGGAGTCTCAATCAGCCTGCTCCCTGGGTGGCAGTGACTCTGCTAGAACTCAGGGCTGAGAGATCTGAAGCCTCGGCGTGCCTCATGTCTTCGCTCTGAAAGTTCTTTCCGGAGCCTGCTTCGAACTCTTTAGATGGAAGGAGGAGCGCTTGGAGGAGATTGATCATCAACAGCTGACACTAGTGCTTGGAGAGTGATTGATGGGCCAGCTGCTGTTTGTTCACCTAAGGAACTGGCTGGCAACTCTTCCAGGTCTGTTAACCCTTCCAGCTCCTCCTCTTCAGGGCTCATGACACCCCTTTTTTTGCTGCGCAAAATAGTTTATACTCTTTTATCTTGTACTTGCATCTGTGTTATGTTATAGTTGAATATTCCCCCACCCCCAGCCTATGGACAGGGGAATGTAACTGATTGCTGGAAGATGCCAATAGCTGAGTTGAGATATGAATGCCAGTCTTCCAGAGTCAATGTCCAAATTCTTGCCATTGTGGGCTGCTGCCCTCAAAGACCTTTTGTCCCAGACCACCTCTTTGGATGTTATTGTGTCCCCCAAAATATTGTGCTTCACCAACCACAACAGGATCTCTTAACAATCAAGTTAGAAACCCTGCATATTAGGCCACACACCCCTGACATCACCATTGTTTCGCTAGGGCTCTGAACTGGGTCAAGTTTGTGCAGAATTTTGATTTGTGAATCAGGTTGTGCCCATCCGTAATATTCATGGCAGCCAACAGTACTGAAGCCACAAAATACAATAAGTGACAATTGAAAATACAAAAAAGCAACAAAATAGTAAGTTCAGTAGTACTATTACATACATAGTAAAATGCTATAAAGAACAGCAACTGCAGCAACATCCAACAATATAACAAACCCAATAAAAGATCAGCACAACCTTCAGTAAAGAGCAGCAACTGCTATAAAGTGGAACAGGAACAGCAGACTGCTAAAGGTTTTCCACCAAATTGTTTTAGCAGCAGGAGTCATGAGACAATTTCATCAGCGTCGGATTGGAGACTGTAACCTCCACAGACCAATTACTGAGTCTGTATGATATATAAAAAAGATCTGATATTGAATCTTAAAAGGCACAGTTGCCTTAATATCTAAACGTAACTTTCTTGCTAAGCTCTTTAATAATGTGAATTTAACTCTCACACATACTGTAATCACAAAGCTGTTTCAGAGTTTTGTAGTTCACCATTCAAGTGCTGTCCATTCAGACCAAGCAGCTTGAGAGGTGGTGGCGGTTCTGAATCATTCTGTAAGGTGCCACAAGACTGTTCCGCTGATCTCATTTATCTTCAGGCTTTAGTGTAACTTTCAGTAGCCATTCCATGTCACTTCACAAAAAGCTGCCCTGATGGCATCTGTGTTGTGAGTTCCAAGAGTCCAGTCTTCACTGCCTTTTACTGCAATAGCTTCATCTTGTAATTGTAATCCTCTTTCTGTATTGTTTACAGTATACTGTATACCCAGCCTCAGATCATTTATTGTTTGCATTGTTCCCTAATTCTGTAATCCTAGTCCTTGACATTGTTCACTGCTTGTCTTACCCTGTTTGATTGCACTGTTTTATATCCTTGAGTCTCAGCGGGAAATCAGATTATAAATAAAATGAATTTAAAAACATCAAAAGTAAATAAATTAAACTGTTCTGTGCTTGATATCTCTTGGCCTACAGTTATTCTGACAGATGAAGAAGTTCAGAGGAAAAGAGAAATAATAATGAAGAGGAAGGAAGAGGAAGCTCTTAAAGAGAGTTTGAAGCCCAAGTTGTCTGAGGAGCAGCAGCGGATCATTGACGTTCTCCTGGAAGCCCACCGCAAAACTTACGACGAGACTTATTCTGATTTCTCTCAGTTTCGGGTAAGCTCCAGGGCTTTCCTCTTGTTCTAATCTGCTGTGGCTGGGATGACATCTGCTGGTAAAACTGCTACTGGTCCATGAGCCTTGATTGGTGAATGCCTTTTCAGCACCTGCCAAATAGGATCTTTATGCTGGCCCAGGAAAAGATTTTAAATAGACTGGGGTTTATTAATTTGCGATGCCAAATGTAAATGTTCTCCTCTACATTATGACATTATGTTCAAGAATGCTTTTATTCTTCAATTTTTTTATTAGTTAATAATTCCTAAATTTAGATGAGCATATATTAGGGCAAGGACAGCTGCAATGAAAGGATATCAAAACATCCCTTCAGAAAAACGCAGGTGTGTTTTTTGTTCTCATTTACCTCTGCATATTTCATACTTTTTAATATGGTTGCTATTTCAAAAAGCCTTGTGATAAATATATTACTCCCTGAATTGGACACCCAGCAGGCATTCCCGATGCTGAGAAATTGAAATTCTTATTTTCCTGCAAACTAAAATATTGCATGGTGGACAGTGCTTTATTTTGCTATATAATTTCTCTACATCTGACAAAGTGAGTTTATTTGAAGGATGCAAGGCCTTTAGGCTGTTAATTCTAGGGAAAGGAAAGCTTTTCAGCACCCTGGCTTTTAAAAATCAACAGTTCTGAATAAATCCTCATTAATTTCTGCCTTGAAACAAAGTGATTTGCAGCCTATAAAGTGAGACCATGAGACAGATATACAATTTGCTGGCTGTTGGAGGCCCTTTCATATTTCCTTTCTGGCCAGATGCTCTCCACTTGACATTAATTGGATTCACAATTGGGACATTTGGAGCCTGGCTGCCAACAACACTTTAAATTGTTCTAGCTTATCCACTGAGAAGATCAGCATCTCAGACTACATGTTTGAAAAATCGATATGAATGGATAGCAACCAGTATGTTTGAACAAAATTACAAGCACCTTTATTTTTGTTCGTATGCTTCTTTTGAAACTATATACCTTTTAAGCTCATTGTGTGTATGTGTGTGTTAAGCCAGCTTGCCCAATGAAGGGAGGGTAGGTCTCTCAGAGGTGCCTTGACTGAGTGCATGTATAGGCACACTACAGTGAGAGGGGACTTAGGCATGAAACAGTAGTAGAGGGGAGGGAACTGGCCTTTTATCTGTCCTCTAATCTTGAAAGCATGTGGGCTGCTAACAAAAGACTGTGTGTTTGTAATATTTCCTACCAGACCACTCTTTCTATCAATTCATGAGCAGAACCATCATCTCCATTAAATGGGTGGTAGCCATGCTGCTCCTAGCCTAACTCTGGAAAGTGCATAGGTGTGGTAACTCTTGCAGGTGTCTTGCAGAACATTATATGCAATTGATGTCTACATTTGCATTTGCCATGGTTTTCTGTCTCACAACACACATTTTAAAAGAGTTGTCTTCTACTACAAGAGCCAGTTTGGTGTAATGGTTAAGTGTGCGGACTCTTATCTGGGAGATCTGGGTTTGATTCCCCACTCCTCCACTTACAGCTTCTGGAACGGCCTTGGGTTAGCCATAGCTCTTGTAGGAGTTGTCCTTGAAAGGGCGCCTGCTATGAGAGCCCTCTCAGCCCCACCCACCTCACAGGGTGTCTGTTGTGGGGAAGATATAGGAGATTGTAAGCCGCTCTGGTCTCTGATTCAGAGAGAAGGACGGGGTATAAATCTGCAGTCTTCTTCTTCTACTTCAGTCATGATACAGAGCTATAGAAGTTAACCACATTTGGTGCAAAATCATGACATAAAGCAATATTTTTACACTGGCACATTTATTCTAGGAAAGCATTCAATGAGGAAAAGAGCAGGGCAAAGTTTAATGGAAGTGGGTTGCTAATGCCCCCTGCACTAACCTCTGGCCCTACTGCAGTGACTTCCATTGGTAAAGGAGCTGACGGAGGGGTTCTTGACAAACCTCAAACCACACTTTTCTTCCTGACAAGATGTCCCACTTGATGCATGGGCTTTCCCTGTTAATATAATTAGGAAAGCACAGAGGGTAATAGTAGAATAGAAGGCAAAAAGGAAAATAAATACCAAGCAATACCATTTCTCTTCCAGCCTCCTGTTAGAAACAATTCAAACAAAAGAAGTATGAGTAGATCTTCCTCCTTCATGACACAAGGATTCTCCTCAGATGATTCTTCAGACACTTTTAACTCGTCTCCAGGTAACATGCACACTGCAGAATGACTCAAAGTATCTTTGCCCATAGTAACCATCCAGGGAGGATGCTGATATGTCAACGCTGTCTTGAATATTTCGATTGCTTGTTGTTTAAATCTTTTAACCTATTTTATGATTATTTATTGGAACAATGTATTTATTGGATGTTGTGAGCCACTCTGAGCTGTTAAGGGACGGTAGTCTAGAAATCAAATAAATAGATAAATAAATAAATAAAATACATAAACAGAACCAGTATATATCAAATAACGTGTCTTGTTCACAAATCAAAAATAAATGAAGGAAGATAATGTACACAGTCATTCCTTTCTTACCCATTTGTTTCTGACAGGTTAGGGATTTTTAAAATGCAACTAATTGTTGCCAGGGCTTTTTTTGTAGCAAGAACTCCTTTGCATATTAGGCCACACACCCCTGATGTAGCCAATCCTCCAAGACCTTACAGGGCTCTTCTCACAGGGCTTACTGTAAGCTCTTGGAGGATTGGCTACATCAGGAGGGTGTAGCCTGATATGCAAAGGAGTTCCTGCTACAAAAAAGCCCTGTTGTAATCTAACATATTATTACGATTTTGATTTGCTGTTGATATTGATAACAATTCCCATCTTTAAGAACCATTCTAATTTGCCAGACAGTGTTGGTTGTTTCCAGTAATGTATAGATGCCATCCTTAGAGAGGTCAGAGCACTTAACAGTACATCTCTGGGATAAGTAATTACGATACTGACACAATCTAGGATATACATTTCAGATTTCAATTTAAGGACCATTGCCCATATCTCAAAAATCTGGGTGGGACTGTGGGAGGGAGAAGGGGCTCCTGCTTCCCCACCCTCACCCTGTATTCTGTTTTCGTGATCTGAAAGGATGCCTAATGTATGTATGTAATCTTTATGCCACTTCAATAGCAAAATATATAAAGGGCTATACAACAGAAAATTAAAAAGCAGCTAAAACAGCAAACATTGTAACAACAATAAAACCATAACTAGTAATATTCCACGACATACTAATAGTCTTGTTTCCCAGTTTGGGCTTTTAAACAAATTTGACTTGCCGTCTGTTAACTATGATAATCATCACTTTGTTTGAAATGTGCAACCTAAGTAAAAGGCTACAATGTATTTCCCCACCCTGTCTCCTATTCTGCAGAGCCCATGATGTTCCCAAATCTGCAGCTGAGTGATGACAGCGATGATAGTGGGTCCATATCCATTGACTTCTCTCACCTCACCATGCTGCCTCACCTAGCTGATCTGGTTAGCTACAGCATCCAGAAAGTGATTGGATTTGCAAAAATGATTCCAGGATTCAAGTAAGGATGAATTTGATTTCTATATTTGCTTGTTCTGATTTTTGAGTGTAATGTAATGTAAAATTTTATTTATATCCCGCCCTCCCCCGCCGAAGCAGGCTCAGGGCGGCTAACAGCACTTCAAGTAAACAATACAATAATAAAACATTAAATTCACATTAAAATTCACATTAAAACAATCAATGATTAAAACATTCCTAAATCAACACTGGCGGTAAACATTATTAATCTAACGGTAAACATTAATTCAGTTATTGGTAAATGCCTGTTTGAAGAGGACGGTCTTGCAGGCCCTGCGGAACTGATCTAAGTTCCGCAAGGCCCGCACCTCCTCTGGGAGCTGGTTCCAGAATTGTGGGGCCGCAGCGGAAAAGGCCCGAGTGCGGGTGCTTTGAAGTTTGACTTCTTTTGACCCAGGGATATTCAGTCTGCTTTTTCCCACTGACCTCAGTGCTCTCTGGGGCTCATATGGGGAGAGACGGTCCCTCAGGTAGGTCGGTCCTTGGCCATATAGGAGTGTGTGTTGTTTGTTTCAAAATCCATCCCCCTACAACATGTCTCCAAGGAGACCTTGGGGTGGTGGGGTGGTTTGTGTGTCCCCCCCCCCAAAATCAAATCACAGTTGACCTTCATGGGGTTTTCAAGGCAAAAGTAGAGCAAAGGTGGTTTGCTATGGCCTTCCTACATGTAGCAACTCTGGTATTCATTGGGTGTCTCTCTTCCAAGTACCACTTGTCACCAACCCTACTTTTAGCTTCCAGGATCTGACTAGATCAGACCAGCTTGGGCTGTCCAGGTCAGGGCAACATGGGTTTACAAGATGAAAAAAAAGCAATCAATAGAACAGGGGTAGGGAACCTTTCTATTGAAGTCATGTGGGGAGAGCCTAATCTGGCACGCACACACACACACACAGCCCGCCGCCCTAGACAAATGCATAGGTCAAGTGCTTTTTTGTAGAAAAAGCCCAGCAGGAACTCAGTAGCATATTAGACCACATTCCCTAATATTAGCATATTAGATCACATACTCATTAGCATATTAGGCCACACCATCTGGGATAATCAAGTGCAAACTGAACTGTGACAGTAACTTTTTCAGACTTGCAGCAATTCTGGCTGGCCAGCCAGGCCCCAGGGAGGCTGCCGCACAATACATCTGAACCCTGTGATCCCTGCCTGGCCCTGGGGAGGCTGCCGCATGGTGCAGCCGTGCCCCATGATCCTCGCTGGCCAGCCAGGCCCCAGGGAGGCTGCCACATGGCAATCTATGTATCTGTCCAGCTTTCCCCAAGGGCCACACCAAGTGACCTCGAGGGCCTTATACGGCCCTCAGGACGGGGGGTCCCCATCCCTGCAATAGAACATAATATCATTATCCTAAATGAGATGGTCAGGAGAAAAAGAGGGTTATAAACAGCGCCGGTTTGTGGGCAAATAGCGCCCTAGGCAGGCATCCCCCACCAGTGCCCCCCACTGCGCTCCACTTCCCCCCCACCCGCTGCTGCCTCCAGCCTCCTCTGGCCTGCTGCCACACTCCACTCGCCCCCCACCGCGCTCCTCTCGCGACCCCCGCTGCCGCACTCCACTCGCCCACACCGCCACACTCTGCTCGCTCGCCCCCCCCTCACTACGACTAAAACAGCTCTACAGGCTGTGGGCTGCTAGAAGCCAGTAGGGCTGTACTTGCAGCGAGCGGGGGGGGGGGGTGAGTAGAGTGCAGCAGGAGGTGAGCAGAGCGCGGTGGCAGTGGTGGGCTGAAGGAGTCTGATGGTGGCAGAGGCGGGGGGAGTGGGAGGCAAACTAGCCAGTTGCCTTGGGCACCAGAGGGGAGGGAGCCCATTTCGGTGCCCCCCACCTCCCGGTGCCCTAGGCAACTACCTAGTTTGTCTAGTGGGCGAGCCGGCCTTGGTTATAAATATCTTAAAGGAATAGATTAAAAATGCATTTTCTCAGTACAGCAGTTTTGGTAGCACTTCTGATCCTGGCAGGAGGGATGTCACGGGCTGGGGCCAGGTCAGGCAAAGTCCAGGGGCAGTCCAAGGTCTGTAGCCAGTGAGCAACGAGGGTCCAAGACGCCAAAACCAAATCACAGTCCAGGTATCGCAGGTCAGAGGTTCAGAAGCCAAAGTCAGGGGGTCCAGAAACCAAAATCAAAAGCCAGAGTGGATCCTAGAACGTCAGGTAAGTGACTAGTTGCTTCCACAAAGCCTCCTCCCAAAGCCCACAGCAATATAGCCCTCTGCTGTCTGTTGCCCATTTGGGCTAATTGCTGGCTCAGAGAGGCAGCCAGGATCCTGCTGAGACTCAAGCATCCTCACTCCTAGAAGGGCCAGAATCCTTTCAAAACTCAGGGCTCAGGGAGCGTCTTGCTCGTGAGCGTGCCGCCCTCCTCCGATCCCTGAGGTCCTGACGAAGGCGGTCACGCACACGAGCCACCCGAGAGGGCGAGGCAGGGGGGCTTGGATCTTCTCCAGCAGGAGGCAGGGGCACTGGTGCAGGTGGCAGGGGCACAGTTTCTTCTGCAGGCTCAGCTTCTTCTGCAGGGTCCCCAGTACCCATGACAAGGGACTCTTACCAAACCCGCTCCTCTCTTCTGAGCTCACCAGCGCTCGTCTCTTTGGGTGATGAGGGCACAGAATCTTTGTACACACCTGCATCTATGAAGCTCATCTTGCCTGAAAAGGACTAAAATGGGACATCATGAAAGCATCCAACCATGGAAGGAGGGTGGAGGAAGTCAAAGCTGCTGCGTTAGCCAGAAGCTGTCATGTGTCTTCCCTGCCCTCCTCCTTTTTTAATATTAGTGCACACTATTTTGGGTGGCTGCTAAAACTAGATCTTTGCTTCTTTGAACATTGTTTATTATATACAGCAGTATAGCCTACCATCAGTAAACTGTGGGCATGCATGTGTGAACAATCCAGGGGTTAGATGCAGATCTCCTCCTCTGCAGAAACTCTTTTTTATGACTCCCCCCAAAAAGTTGTGTCTCATGGTTGCAGCGGGTTGTGGGGAGTTGCTCTAAAGAGAGGAATAGGATGAAATCTGTACACTGGAAGGAACTATGTAGCCTCAAATTTTGACTTCTTGCTTTAGTGATATGATAGATGATTTGAAGTCCCAGATGTATATACTTTCATCCCCAAATGTAGAGATCTAACAGCAGAGGACCAGATTGCGCTATTGAAATCCAGTGCCATTGAAGTAATCATGCTCCGTTCAAATCAGTCATTTTCACTGGAGGATATGTCGTGGACCTGCGGCAGCAATGATTTCAAGTACAAAGCCAACGATGTCACACAAGGTACGGCAGTTTCAAGGACAAAAGGCTTCTGAGACCAAGTCAAGTTCAAGGGTGCTTCAGAGAAACTAATCTCTTCTTAATTTCCTTCCAAATGTAGTTTAATACTGTTTTTGATGAGTGGAGGAGATGGAATGCAAAGTCAAAATGACTGCTGCACTTGTTCACTTTCAGTAGTTGTCAAATATTAATCCATGCATGTAGCATGAAAATGAAGACATCTGTATTTACCTGTCATGCAATAGATATATTATGAGCTGAATCCTGCAATACTTTGGGAGCCATTTCCATTCTGTGGTGACACTACTTTGGCACTACAGCATGGGAAAGAAATAGGGGTTGGGAAAGTGGGCTGTATGATTGCTTCAGCATGGGTCAAGATCCAGACCTAGGAGCACCTCAGACTCTTAAGTGAAATTTATTCCCTTTTAAGCCTTTGTAGATTAGATCCCACTAAGTTAGCTGCATCAGACCAAGGGCTCTAGTCCGTGAAAGCCTACACTGGAATAAAATTTTGTTAGACTCTTGACTGTTAATAGGCTCCTGTTCTTTGATAAAAGTATCTTATAGCAGTGTGTTGAACAAGGGGCTGGTTGCCTGATCTAGCACTCAAACAATTGCTTTGCCATCTTTATTTTCCACCCATGATAGCAAAAAAATGACTATAGACTTAGGGTGTGGGGGTCCAAGGGGCGGGAGAGAGAGACCTTGAATGGGCTACCCTTGCCTTAGCTCTGTATCATGTCAGTGATGGGGTATTCTATTAGCATCAGAGATGGGGGACCCAAATATCCACAGCATATCCTTTCAAGCCCCGAACATATGTGAAGCTAGCACAGGCCTTGTAAAAAGCTGCTACAGTCACAGAACTGGAGAAGTCCGACAAAGATCATTTCTAGATACCTCTGAAGTGATGGGGTGTTAATTTGGTAAACTTGGCTTCAATGATTTGTGTGCTTATTACAATTCTTTCCACATTAACCACTCTGGTATATTAGAATCCTGAATCCTTATAGCAGGGCCAGCCCTAGACTGTCTGGCTCCCTAGGCAAGGGTAACTTCTGGCATGCCCCCTGCACTGATAACATCACCAAGTCACATGGGGGGCACCCAGTTCGGTACCCCTGGTAGGCCAGTACCCTAGGCAGTTGCCTAGTTTGCCTAGTGGCAGGGCTGGCCCAGCCTGATAGAGGGAATGCATACGCACTATACTCACATTTAAAGCCAAAGCTCTTGAACCACATAGTCCTTAAACCTCGGGGGGTCGGGGGTGGGATGAAATCTGCATTCAGGTGCCTGCATGCCATCTTGGCACTGATCTCTAACAGAACAGAATCTCCAGGACTGGACCATTTTCTGAATGCAGTGCTCTCATAAACACCTATAACACTACTTTTTAGTGAGACCGGTAGGTGGGATGAATTTGCCCTTTGATTGACCAGCCATATTATTAAGTTGATGGGCTTACAGTTCAATTTGTTCCTTGCTCTGTCCCTGGCTACTTGCTAACCTGTCAAGAGTCTGCTGCCCATATCTTAAAAGGCCTGTTCTGTTTCTCTTTCAGCCGGCCACAACATGGAATTGCTCGAACCTCTTGTTAAATTTCAAGTTAGCCTGAAGAAGCTGAACCTGCATGAAGAAGAGCATGTGCTTCTAATGGCTATCTGCATCCTTTCTCCGGGTAAGAAAAACTCAGTCATCTTGGGTTACATTTTGCCTGGGGTTCCTACCCTGTGTAACAATCAGACGTGAGTTGCTGCTTCTCCTCAGTTCCCTCAGTGCGTATTGTGCCCAAGTTGGATGGACTGTGGAACATGTGGAGAAGGAGCATCAGTCAGGCGTAGACTTTTCAATTTCCCGGGCGGGGGGAGGGGGTGGCTGGGGCCCAGCCATAGGCATTTGATCCAGTGACATCATAGGGAGGAGCCAGTGACATCACAGGGAGGGGCCTCCATTATCACTACCTATGAATTTATAGAGAAGCTCCCTCTCCATAAATTTAGGGAGCACCCCCCCCCCCCCCACAATGCCCATGGACTGGGCCAATACAGGAAAAGGTGGGAGTTTGCCAGTGGTTATAATGGTATCTCAGAGGTCTCTTGCTGTGTCCTGTTTTTGAAATTCACTTTTATAATAGTCACTTTAAGATCTGCAAATATACATATCATGTGCATAGGACAAACCAATTGTCACAAATTTGACAGTAAAAGGCAATACAGAAAAGCTTCAGGGGAACATTTTATAAGTTTCCCTGGACATTCACTTGCAGGTGTCTTATTTCTGCCTCATTAATAAAGTACGATTGTACTGAAATTGACAAAGCTATGGCATCACAGATACCTTTGTTTGATAAATTCATGGGTCTCTGACCAGGGCAGAATAAAAAACAGTTTCTGGGTGCTCAATTTCTGAGCAATGTACAAAGTTCAGAGTTAGTGGCAATGTTCTTCTCACTTCAAACTCATATCCTACAAAGTACATTTTGAGGCAATTCAGAACAGTGCCCATGGCCCATGGCCCCATACCACCTAGGATTTTATGTACCTTGGCCTCTTAGAAATTCCACCTTAAAAACACAGATATTCAGAACAAATCATTAATGAAAATCACATGATTCAGTTTATGGGAAATGATTGCATTCCTGTGCATGGTGTATTTCTGCTCTTCAGGTTCAGCTTGCAAAACACAGTGGGCTTCAACAAATGATCTTCAGACAGTTGAATTTTACAACTTTCACTTTTAATTAACAACGCAAGCTGTTTCTTTAGAAATTACACTACAATCAAATATTCTCCCAATCCCCTGTTACCCCTTCTGCTCCCACACGCATCCTCTCCTGCCATATCCCACCTCCCCACCCCAGCAGTGCCCTAGGCAGTTGCCATGTGCTGCATGGTTTGTGGCAAACCTTAAAGATTGCTTCATCTAAGTACTACACAGCTCAGGTGGGGAGGGCGGGGTATAAATAAAAAATTATTATTAAAGTGCAGCTATTCAGAAACCCCTGTACTTAACTGACACTGAATGTGTTTCTTCTAATAGATGCTCTTTGAATGAACTCATTAGCTATAACATTAAGATCAATTTCCTGAGAAATATGTTTATGTTCATGAAGAAGAGCCAAGTGATCGAGCCTGTCCTCTCTCATGCTTGACTGTAGCTACCTAGGTAGGGTTGCCAGCTCAGGAAATATCTGGGGACTTTGGGGGTGGAGCCAGAAGACATTGTGATGGAGCCAGAAGCAAGATTCTGACAAGCACAATTGAGCTCCAAAGGGAGTTCTGGTCATCACATTTAAAGGCACACCTTTTCAGTGCCTTCCCTACATTGGAAATGGTGAAGGATAGGGGCACCTTCTTTTTGGGCTCATAGAACTGGACTCCACAGTCCAAACTTTTGAAACCTTGGGGGTTGTTTTGAGGTGAGGCACTGGATGCTATCCTGAAAATTTGGTGCCTCTACCTCAAAAAACAGCCCCCTCCAGAGCTTCAGACACCCACAGATCAATTCACCATTATACCCTATGGGAATTGATCTCCATAGGGAATAATGCAGTGTCCAGCAGACATTTCCCTCCCCCCCCCCCCCGCACTGTTTTCTGATGACCCTGAAGCAGGGGGAGGGCCTCCAAACTGGGGATCTCCTGCCCCCAACTGGGGATTGGGCAAACTGGAAACTGCAGTGTACTGATTAGAAATAAACCACTTCATTGTTATGTTGCAAATAAATGCTTAAGCAATTTCTTTAATAATGATGCAATTATATTATTATCATCACAAACCAAAATTCATTAAATGTCCATAGAACAATAAAAAAAGTTATACTTCCACTTCCCTCTTTGGGGCTCCTTTCATTAATGCATTCTCTAACTTAATTACTCAAAAGCATTAGATAGAAAACATATATGTCGGTTAACTACAAGTTTTACGGATATATCAATTGTTCAGGATACACATCAGATTATACTACTATATAAGCAATACAACAGGAATATATGAAGAACTCATAAGCAAAGAAATACAGCCAAGAATATACCGTAATTCACAAGCAATGAAAATACAACAGAGAATAGCCAGTAATTCCAACAGTTACAGATTCACCACTGTCAGAAGCCCATCCTGACAGTTACACGCTAAGAGAGATGCAGCTGCCACACTAAGATTCACTAAGGAGGTAACGCACTGCCTGTCAGCATCTAACACCAAAAGTATTCTGATCTTGACCTGGAACAAAATTTGCTTTTTTAAAAAAATATATCTGATTTTTAATTTTAATACCTAGCCTCACAAAGGGGTCTGTTGAGCTTGAATTTATTTTAGCAGAAGCTTAACCAGGCTATTTTGTGATTTCCAAAACTAATTTTTAATTTTAATACCTAGCCTCACAAAGGGGTCTGTTGTGCTTGAATTTATTTTAGCAGAAGCTTAACCTGGCTATTTTGTGATCTCCAAAACCTGGCTGATTTGGTCCTATCTCAAGTTTCACCACACCTCTCCAATTTCTACCACGTTACATGAAATATTGAATGATGATGTTTATGGCCATATAGTTGCAGCTGTGCACACTCAGGAATTATTTTGAGAATCCTCTTTCTTCCTCTCTTTCTTTCTCCTGCAATTCCAAAAAACTTGGGCCAGACAAAAAAAGAAATTAAACATAAGAATGGTCGCATATGCCCCCTTAGTTACTTGTCCTCTCATGTGCCGTACTCACAAGAATTGTGTGTGCCCTGTTTCCTAGATCGCCCATACGTGCAGGATACTGCTCTAGTGGAGTCCATCCAGGATCTCCTTTCGGACACCCTGCAGACATACATCCTCTGTCGACACCCGCCCCCGGGCAACCGCCTGCTGTATGCCAAGATGATCCAGAAACTAGCCGACCTACGGAGCCTGAATGAGGAGCACTCCAAGCAATACCGCAGCCTCTCCTTTCTGCCTGAGCACAGCATGCAACTTACGCCACTAGTCCTTGAGGTCTTCGGCAACGAGATCTCCTGATTCTTGTGGGATTGGGGATGAAAGTCATCGAACTTTTAAGCAAGGGGCCAGCCTGGCTTCCCACTGGTGGCAAGCTGGGAGCTTTTAGGCCCATGAAGTTTTGTACATTCTGTAAACAAAAGAGTTTTGATTTTTTTTCCACACTACTGGAGGGGACTGTGTTGGTTGTACATCTTCAATCTCATATTTTTGCCTTGCTGCTGAGCAGCAGCCCACAAGCTTGGCTCCTTCTTTCCATGCCCATCCCAACTGAATCATTTTCTTACTTGCTGCTTTGTCACGATGAAACCGCTTGTCGTTCTCTTCAATGTTGAGCTTTCTAAACCAGCAGCTGCAACAATGGTGTAGTTTCTTAAGGAAGGTAATGGCTGAATAGCACATAAATATGGTGGAATGTAGGCTATGGGGGGTGGGGAGGCTAAGACTGGACGTAGAGTGTTCTTGCCTTACCGTTTTATTAAAAGCTTTTAGTCCAGTGTAAATTGTAACATGCCAGAGGTGGGGAAGTGTTCTTCTCTGCCTAATGTGCACTTGCTGCGTAATTTTCTGCCAAATGCCAAGTCTCTTCAGCTTTTAGGAAATATTTATCAGCCTCAGAATGAGTAAGAGAGTGATCTTTACTGGACTAGGTCATTTGAGCGGTCCCTTATTGAAAAGGAAAAATGGCAATTTGTTGAGTGCATGGAAACCAAAGGAACTGGGTGAGGGAGTATCTTTGAGCCAACTGCACATGCCTCCCTAGAGAAGTGAGTGGAGATCTTAAGACAGACCTGAAGGGCCAAGCCTCTGCTGGGAGAACCTCCACACTGTTTTCTTTTTGAAACAAGGAACTCCAGAACCTCGCTTTCTCTGTGGCTTTTCCCCTTCTTCACTTTCAGACTTGACTGCCAAAGGAGATATCTAAGAAACCAGTGACCTCCAGTGTATTCCTGAGCCTGCGTTTTGTACAGAATGTTGCGGTTCAATGACACAACAGAGAGTCTCCTTATGATCCCACCAAACAACACACAAAGTGGCACATGGACATTGCTGTGTAGAAATGGATGTCTTAACATGGGAGCCGTAATTTTTGCCTTAGTCACGCTCAGGGAGGCCGAAACTTATTTATTTTCGTCACTTGCTAGATGTTTACTGTGAGCCTGAAAATCTCTAGGCTATGTGACCTCTGGGAGAAGAAAAACATTTGAGCTTATGCCTTTGTCTTCTGACAAGGGAAAGAATCCCGTATCAATATTCGTTCAAATATTATATTTGCAGGCAACCTATTCAGATATAGATGTTGCTTTGTTGGCTCCAGAGAATCCAAAGGGAAGATTCATGGATTGGATCCAGGCTCAGTTTTCAGGAACTTTCCTGCCTCTTTCTTATTTCTGCCCACTGATCTCCCATGAAAGTGCTGGGCCTGGGGGATAAGTGACGATAAGGAACAACACAAGGAAAGGAGGAGTCAGTGGAAACCACCAATTTAGTCTGGATCCAACGCACTACCTTCTTCTGGTCCAGCTTCCACTGTAGTATAGGAATATCCAGCTGTTGGGTGGCAGAGTTGTTAATAAGTCACCTGGGAAGATTACCAGTGGATAGTCTACCCCTCCCCCCCCCCCACCAAGTACATTGTCCTTTTAGTTCACTGGGAAAGTTCTGGTAGGCTGTTGTCTTGGAGGGCCACTGGCAACCAGGGCCAAGCTGAAGCCCCGACTGTTCAGGTAGCCCCATAGGGGGTGGCTGGATTCGGATCTGGCAATCGGGATAGGGATGTCAGCTCTTCCCACACCACCTGGGACTGAGCAGAGTGACCCCTAGGGACCCTTCGGCTCAGCTCACTCCTGCAGTCCTTCCCCCAAATCATGTAGGGGGAATGCCATTCATAAAACCTCCCTCCGACTACTTGCTGCTACATACAGTAGCTAAAATGTCTGGCAAAATGACCTAGATTATATCTCACGGGCTACGTTGAACAGATTTGCTTGGCCAGCCTCTGGGATATGTTGATAAGAATGTATATTGAACAGGATACAGATGGGAGCGTCCTCTTTTTTGTAGATTAAAATCCCCGTTTTGCTCACTAGGTGTCAGTAGGACAATACAAAGTAATCCTTGAGCAGAGTAAAGTGCCTTGTCTTTGCTCCAGACCAACGAATGTCCCCCAGAGCTATGAGTAGATTACTTTGCTCTTAAATTAGCCTAAATTAGTAGGATTGGAAGGATGCATCAAAGTCTTGACTTCCTTTTGTACTTGGTTGAAATTTGGCACAAGGGCAGCCCACCCACGTCAACTAAAGTCTCTGTGGTGTGTGCTCACAGGTCTCCCCACGACCACCATCAAGTATAACAATTTTTTTTCATGGATCGTGCAATGCCTTTAAAGATCACCCTTGTGTAGCCTGGCAGTGAGAAGAAGAAAGCACTCGTGCCACCCATTAGCTTGCATATGCTTGGGTCTGTCACTTTCTGATCTCTTTTTTGGAGCTTTGCCACTTGCTGTACAAGAGCAGATAGTAAACTCAGTCAATTTAAAAGTAAACCTAATAACATGAGATGGATTGACTCAATAAAGGAAGCCCACAGCGTTCAGTTTGCAAGACCTGAGTTTTGCAGTCAGTGACAGGACAGTTCTGTGGTCATTAATTCATAGGGTCGCCATAAGCCAGAAGGGATTCGATAGCACATAACACACACACACCACATCTCTTTTAAGATCCTATAGTGGCATTTGCTGTGAGTCTGAGTGTCTCAGCATCGAGCCTCTTTATATGGTTGATGCGGTTACAGTGTGCCTGCCTCATGCTCAGGCATGGCAAACATGCCCTGGGGATAAGGTTGCCAGCTCTGGGTTGAGAAATGCCTGGAAATTTGGAAGGTAGAGCCAAGAGAGGGTGGGTTTGGGGAAGGTAGGAGCTGGACCTCAGCAGAGTATAAGGCCACAGAGTTCACTCTCCAAAGCAGCCATTTTCTCCAAGGGAACTGATCTTAATCATCTGGAGATCGGTTGTAATAGCAGGAGATATCCAGTTGCCACAAAGAGGTTGCGTCTGGGTAACCCACAGTTCCCTGCCTTGCATCCATCCCATGTATTTGGTACTTACCTACTGTTTACATGTGTTTGCTGCAAAACAGCTGACATTCTAGAAACTTTTCTGCAACATTCAATGTTAAAGTGACTGTTAGAATTCCCTATTGCAGGGATGGCCAACATGTAAATCCTTTACATGTTTAAATATTGTTTAATTTTATGTCGGATCTATTATTGGAAGCCTCCCTGAGCCACTCGTGGGAAGGGCGGGATATAAATTCTAAATAAAAATAAATAAAAAAGCTCTCCAGATGTTTTTTGCCTACAACTCCCATTAGCCCCAGCCATTGGCCAGGTTGGCTGGGGCTGATGGGAGTTGTAGGCAAAAAACATCTGGAGAGCTACCGTTGGCCATCCCTGCCCTATTGTGCCAGTCTTCAGTGTGTGTGAGTGTGTTATTTTCCTGTAGCTTTGCTTTTGGTTGGGATTTGTAAGGGGGGAGATTAGCAGTTCCTTAACATTCTTTTCCTAGTTTAAAGAAGGAGGTAGGGGAACAGGGCCCAAGTTGAAAGGAAAATGCCCACAAAGTAGAAGTGAGATTCTGATCTCTCAGGGAATAATCTTCAAAGACTAAAGGGATGCATTATCATGGTTCAAGTTGCTAAATCAATATGATCCATGTGCCAGTTTTCTCAAGCAGGACTTTTTCCACAATTGTGAAATTCCCCGCATTGATGTTTTTAGAACCACATTATGTGAAATTTTCCACAGTGGATTTTTCCTCACCTGATGAAAATCCAAAGTTTCCTCTGCCTTACCCCGTATTTTCAGAACTTGCTAAAACTGGGAGTTCTAAAAATGCAGGATAAGAAAGAGAAAACTTCAGGTTTGTGCCTGGTGAGGAAAATACTGCAGAAGATTTCATATAACACAGTTTTTAAAACGTCATTGCTGTGGAAATGGTCCAGGAGAGAAATGCAGCCAAACAGATGTTTTGTAAAAGTCCTCAGAGGAAGTACATCAAGCTGAATCAGATAAGCCCAGGAAGTACAAAATGGTTCCTGTGCGAAGACATTTCTCAATTCTGTTCTCTTTGGTAAAGAAAGATCTGGTTTTTCTCCCGTTAACTACCTATTATTGATGGGTGTTGGGGTATTTTCAGTTTTGGTTTTTTGAGGGTTGTGTGCCTTTTTCTTTTTTGTTACCTGCCCTGAACGATGATGACAGAACTGGCTAGAGATCCAAAACTGAGTTTTCACTGCAGCCCTTGAAGGAGTGGCCTGGGCTGCTTCATTTTCCAAATTACTTTTCTTGGGACCTTTTGGTACCCAAGCCTGTCTTAAATCCCTCTGCGATGCCTATGCTGAACAATTTGCACCAGATTTTTGTGGCATGATTGAATGTGTAAATAGGTATTTAATATAGGTTGGAAATGTTCTGTTGTAAATTGAAATTTTGACATTTATAAAAAATAGATATATTTGAATCAAAGCTGCTCTTTTTGTGAGAGATACTGGGATTTATTTTTTTCTTTCCAATCCTGCATGTGAAACCCAAACATGTACAATAAGAGAGGAATGTCTTCTTTCCAAATGTGAAACACAAATCATCTCTCATTTGTTGCTTTGTGTAATTTAAATGGTCATACAATGCACTTTATTAGGACAATCAACAGAGTGATTTAAAGAGACAAATCTATAGTTTAATTATAGAAATGATGACGATGACTTAGAGGTACGTGCTATCTTTTTCTTCCTCTGTACATCTTTGGGCTTTTTTTCCAGATGGATAAAAAGAAGATCTAATATTGAAACTATTCCAGGGCTTTGTGGACATGATAAAGGATGATCGAATAATGTTTTCGTAGTTATATATGTAATATGCTGTTACCTTATTAATAAAAATGTATTGCTTTGTGGAAAAAAAATCCTTTCTCTGCAGTGATTATATTGAATTTCTAATCTGGTTGTTTATAATCTTCCTTTACTATGACACACATTTAGCTGTGGACAACATAGTACCAGCCAAACTTCCTTTAAATAGTTGTGTAGAAGGGGGTGCACTGTATAATAAGATGGCATGCTGCATACTTAATTCTGTACTGGGAGACCTGAGACTTAACTTCTTGAAGAAGTGTATCTGGTTTTGTTAAGAGCCTGAGGGAGGTTTTAATTATTCCAAAGAAAATCCTGGATTTAGGGATTAAATAAATCCAGATGTATTTTACTAGTTCAAGGCTGATTTTTCAAGTTGTTAGCCGCCAACGTTTTTCTTAAAATACAGAATTACAATTCACTATAAAATATTCCATTTTGTCAAATATACCTTCTATGGGGGAAATCTGTCTCCGTCTTCCTGACCCTTTCTAGCTAAGTTCCAGTGGTGCAAGAGATAAACAAGTAAAAGCAGAACACTGTGCATTCCATCGAGGTGTATGAAACTCAGGTGATTCTCACACCAGGGCTTGCTAATGTAATGCTTTAAAAAAGCCCTTGGGCTGTTCCAGATTTGATGGTGGAGATGCAGGGCAAGCCTGTATCTGCAGTAGGGGCAGTTTTTGTCTTCCAGTGTTACCAAATTCTGCTCATTTAATTTGTTTCATTGTATGGGAGACATTAAGCTGATTGCAATTGGGGCATAGTTGAATGACAGAACTTGCCCGAATCCCATGATCAGGTGGCCTCATTGACATCTGGTATGGGATCTAATATCTTGATTCTTAACCAAGCTAGCATCTCTCCTCCTTGAACTATAGAGAGGTTAATACTTTGCTATGTGTCTGTGCATAGGTATATGCGCTCATGTTATACAGAAGAAAGCATGGCCTAGACGTGTTTAATATTATAGCTCGTTGTTCTAAAACTACATCCAGTCCTTGATTTATATATATAATCTCACTCTCCACATCAGGAGGATCTGTGCCTCTGCCATTCTTTGGGGGCAATACATTTCAAATCCCTGGCTCACACACCTGAAATGATATCGTCCTCTCTTGTCTGTATGAAAATGTGCATTCTGTGTGCCAGCATTTGTGTACCGCTCTAAGGAGTAATCAGAAGGGATCACAGCTCTGCACCTGTTTCTGATTTCTGGAGTCCTGTTCAGTATAGCTGTAGAATCAATCTGAATAAGGAATTGAAGTTTGCACAGATACTCAAAATATGCTTTAGGATACATGATCCATATACCACTGGGATAGTCCTACTTGTATCCAGATCAAAGCTTAGTGGGGGGTTTTTTGTTTTTTTCATGTGCAACAAGGCAAACACATTGTGACTTTGTGTCCTGAAAGAAACATTTGGCCATCCTAAGTCAGACGAGAAATGGACAATCTGAGGACTCTTTGGATGGTCTTGTAAAACCTCTGTATCTAAATTGGTTGAAGCCAATGATCTAGATTTTTCTGTTGTATCCAAGTGGCAGTTAGAGAATGTAAAGACACCTTTTTAAATCTCCAGAAAGGTTCCACCTGGAAAGGCCTAAAAGAATTTCCCTAGGAGCAGGTCTAGGATAATTTTCTGACTAGTCCCCTTCCTCTTTATCAGAGCTTGCTGTCAAAGGTCCTATAGTTGAGAGGAGTTTCTCCACCCTCAAACCTTAGCCTGGCAAGGATGGTGAGGGAGAAACGGAACATCTCTTTTGCCTAGCTCTCAAAAGCTCCTGATGTCACTGGTGCTAGTGTCCTTATGGGTAAGATCAACCACAGCCACCATTTGGCTAGGTAATTCTAGCCATGAAAAGGTCAACTTTATTCCTACAAGCGTATAATGCAGTTGGTGGAATAGGGTTGCCATTTCCCAGTTCTGAGTGGGTGGGCCTCCGATATGCCACCACAGAACTGGCTGATGGGGGGAGCCCTGCCCCCGAAGAGTGCAAGCGCACCACAATGTGCCTGGTGCAGTGACTTCACCTGGAAGTGGAGTCATCAGGCTGGACACGTCACAGGGGGCACTAGCAATTGGAAAAAACTGGTTACCAGGTGCTAGAGCATACCCCAAGAAGTGCCCATCGCGACGACATCACTTCCAATACAATAAAGCCCAATCTTTACAATACATTCACAAGAGACCATCAAGGTTCAGAACATGTCTATAAGATTTCCAGATTCTCCAAACCTGTTCTGAACCTTGTTGGTCTCCTGTGAATGTATTGTCAAGATTGGGCTCGTAGAAGCTATAGCTAAACGACAGATCAAGTAATGCCGCATCGCATTCATTTCATCGTGCCTTGCTGTATGGAGTAAGAACTTCTGGAAGCCTTGTGCTCCATGGATGACTTTACCGTGGGGACTACTGCCTGCACCTCTTCTAAAGTTTGGACATTTATTAGCATTCAAGTGACTTTGGGCATGGGTTTGTGATCCCTTATGTATTGATTCTTACATTTATATTGGAACAAACTGTTTTTGATACCTTTATAACTCTTTTGCATTATTATTTGTGGAGGCTGGTTTTCGCGGAGGGTTCCTTTACCCTTTTTTCCCCTGCTCCTAGACCAGGGTACTGGCAGACCTAGACAAAGTACAAGGTGCTGGTTTTGATTTTGAAAGCCCTGGTTAACGTTGGTCCCAAGTGTCTAAAGGACCATCTATGCCTGTACTCTATGGCTTGAGACTTTCAGATTCTACAGTGAACCAGACTTAACTTAAGCATGTTAAGTTGGCTGTTACACAAGGGAAGGGAAGATCTCTTCAGCTGTCTTCCCCTGCCAAACATACACCTGCGTAAAGGCCCCTCCCACGAGATGCATGGCTGTGTCCCTGAAGGCATTCAGGATTATTTAAAGAACTACACTTCCCAGAGGCCGGTGAGGATCATAAGGCCCAGCTGCGCAGCAGCCTCCCAGAGGCCTGGCTGACCAGCCAGGATTGCTGTGAGGCCTGGAAAAGTCACTGCCACAGTTCAGGTAAGTTTTCCCCTCATTTCTTTATTTCCCTTTCTTCCTATTTCTTCTCCCAATTTCTTTGTTTCCCTTAATTCCCCTTTCTTTATTTCCCTTTCTTCCTCCATTTCTTTATTTCCCTTTCTTCCCCCTTCTTTATTTTCCTTTATTACCCTTTCTTCCCCCCCATTTCTATATTTCCATTTCTTCCCCACATTTCTTTATTTCCCTTTATTCCCATTTTATTCCCCACATTTCTTTATTTCCTTTTCTTCTCCCCTTTATTTTCCTTTCTTTCAATTTCTTCCCCCATTTCTTTATTTCGATCTCAGCCCCCCACTGGTGGAACCAATTGCCAGAAGAGGTGCGGGCCTTGCGGAGCCTTGCTCAATTCCGCAGGGTCTGCAAGACTGCTGTTTTTCAGCTGGCCTTTACTTAATGATCTTACAGCATACTACTGAATGAATACCGTCACCACGGAAAAACTGTATGATGTATAACACCAAGTTTTTAATATTAATCTAATCCTAGAATGCTTTTAATTACAGTGATGATTAGTTTTATAAATGGTTGAGTTATAATATGTATGTACTTATAATATTGTTTTAATTGTTGAAGTGCCTGTGTTGTGAGCCGCCCTGAGCCTGCTTCGGCGGGGAGGGCGGGATACAAATTAAATATTATTATTATTATTTATTCCCCTTTCTTCCCCCCCATTTGTTTATTTCCCTTTATTCTCCTTTCTTCCCTCCTTTCTTTATTTTCCTTTATTAACCAGCTACCATCAGTTCAATTCGCACTTAATTATCCCAGATGGTATGGCCTGATATACTAATGAGCGTGTGACCAATATGCTTATATTAATATGCTAATAAGTTCCTGCTGGACCTAGGCATTTGCCTAGGGTGGTGGGTCGGGGGGGTGTGCATGCCATAATAGGCTCTCCCCACATGACTTCAAATAGAAAAACAATTATTTGCATTAATTTTGCTGGCCTGAATTGTTCTCCCTCGACGGAGCACTGTTTTTTAAGCTGATAATTTTGTATGGCCCACAAATGATATAAATATCCAAATGGCTCTTGGCCCCTGGTTTAGACTGTCAGACTATATTATCTGAGAGATCCAGAGCTGAATCCCCACACTGCCATATAAGGGTTGTTGTGAAGATAAAACAGGGGAGGGGAGATGATATAAACCATTTTGGCTTCTCACTGAGAAGAAAAACAATATTTAGGGGTGGCCAATGGTAGCTCTCCAGATGTTTTTTGCCTACAACTCCCATCAGCCCCAGCCAGCATGGCCAATGGCTGGGGCTGATGGGAGTTATAGGCAAAAAACATCTGGAGAGCTACCGTTGGCCACTCCTGCAATATATTAAGTATATGGACCATTAACAAGGCTTCCCATCTATTTCCTACCCCTTCTTATTTTTGTGGTTTCTTCTACAGTTAAGGGACTTTGGCCTGGCCTCTACCTCTCTCACAGTCCATTTGGCAGCAATTTCTGCCTCCCACAATCTGGTTTCTGGAAAATCTGTTGGGTGTTTTTTTTCATCAGTTACCAAAATTTCTCAAAGGTATTTTTTAACCCTTTCCCCCAATATCTCCTTTGGTTCTTTAACGGAGCCTCTTCTTCTCATTATCCCAAATAATGGATAAACCATCCAAAACAATGGCCCTGTCTGTGGTTGTTACTTTCTATGAAAATTCTTTTTCTCATGGCTATTATATCAGCTCAAAGGGCTGCTGAAATGAATTAAACTCCAACCCTCCTTCCACCAAATTTAATTCAGAATCAGGTAAGATAGAGCAATTACCTATTGTGACATATCTCCCTAAAGTGGTTTCAGAATATTACCAGTCCCAGGACATTGTCCTTTCAGTATTTTTCCCATTAGTCAATATGTGATTATATACACCATACCCTGGATGTCTGAAAAGCTAACGGAACCCATTCTTTTTCTCTGTTTTTCTTCCCCAAAACTGGGTAGGGCAGCCTCCTCTCAGACACTATCTAGATGGACATTTTGCTGCGCTCTTATCTTTTGTTCCTTCCTAATGACTGCTTATTCTACCAGGGCCCAGGCATCATCAGGAACTTTCTCCAAGGAATTGCTGTCAAGGAGATCTGCAGAGTGGCTACACGGTCATCAGCGGCAACATCTGTCAAACATTTTCTGTGAATATAAATTCCAGACATGAATCAGCAGTGGGGAAAAAGTTCTTCAGTTTGTTTATTTATTTATTTTTGTTAATTTGTATTCCACCCTTTCCCACCAGTGGGCTCAGGGCGGATAACAACAAAAGTTAAAACAATTTAAAAACTACAAGCTAAAACCATAGGATACAATAAAACATACAACATATATGTCACAGGCAGTAGTTTCCAATTGGGCACATTATATATATATATATATATATATATATATATATATATATATATATATATATATATATATATATATATATATATATATATATATATATATATATATATACACACACACAAAATACAATACAATACAAAAGTAGGCCCATATATATATATATATACAAAATACAATACAATACAAAAGTAGGCCCAGAGATGGAATAATAGATTAAGATAAGATTAAAATAAGATAGCATCATGACAGGTAAGGGAGGCCAAGCAGATGGAAATAAGGATGTCCACTGCAAGTTTGTTTACTTGAGAGTTTACTTGAGAGAGGGGATTGGATAAACATGGAGCAGAGGTCCATCAGTGGCTATTAGCTACAGCGTATTGTTGGAACTCTCTGTCTGGGGCAAGTGATGCTCTGTATTCTTGGTGCTTGAGGAGGGGGGCGGGCAACAGTGTGAAGACTTCTAGTGTTCTGGCCCCACTGATGGATCTCCTTATGGCACCTGGGTTTTTTGGCCACTGTGTGACACAGAGTGTTGGAATGGATGGACCATTGGCCTGATACAATATGGCTTCTCTTATGTTCTTATACCTGTTCTGGCCCTCGGGCTGCATGTTTGACACCCCTGCCAGTGTAGGAGAAACTGAAGCCTTAGAGTAGCTACAGAGAGTGGAATCTCTTCCATTTGTCCTATGAATATTCCTAGAGTCTAGGATAAATTGAATGATGATCACCCATAAAGACGTTAAGGATGCAGACTGCTGTTGGCCGGCATCCTACTACAGGCCTGCAGAGTGAATTCTTCTTAACTCTGAGAAAACCTGAAGAGGATTTGGAAAATGTTTCATAGATGTAGAGTGGAACATAACCGGACAGCAGCCGGTTATACCCACACTGAAGTTTAGTATTAGAAGGATATACTGAACTTGTGCATACAGAAGCCTATAAGTGATATAAGGTTGGGGGAAAGTGATATGAGGTGGGAAATTTAAATTTAAGATTTTGATTTTATAGTAAGGGAAGAAGTTGGAGATATTGATCTTTGATATGAATATGACAGCAGAGGATGTGATATGCCATTAGGGTTGCCATTGCCAGGTCCTCCTTGGCCACTGGCAGGGAGGTGGGGGGCATTTCCATTAAACTTTGTCTTGGGGTTAGGGTGGTCAAGCACCAGTCATTTCTGACTTGGGGGTGACATCGCATCACGACGTTTTCACGGCAGACTTTTTAACGCGGTGATTTGCCATTGCCTTCCCCAGTCATCTACACTTTTCCCCCAGTAAGCTGGGTACTCATTTTACCGACCTCGAAAGGATGGGAGGCTGAGTCAGCCTTGAGTCAGCTACCTGAACCCAGCCGGGATCGAACTCAGGTTGTGAGCAGAGAGACGAACTGCAGTACTGCAGCTTTACCACTTTGCATCACGGGGCTAACAATTTTTTTTTTTTTAATCGTCCCATACGCACACGTTGTTCCAGAAAAGGAAATTCTTATGTGCAGGGGAAATTTTTTATTCAAGAAAAGGTACCAGCATTTATCCGTGGAGCAGTTGTGCGAGCGTTTATACTCCCAGGAATACGGTAAAGACGCTTCCTGGCTGGGGAGTTCAGGCCGCCGTTCAGGCCTCGGCTTCTCTCGTCGTGCGCATGCTCCGAGTGTGGGTCGTGCTTCCACGCTTGGCACGGGGTCTCATGCCTGGCCCAAAGCGCCCGCGCCCGGCCCGCATTGGCACCCACGGGGGCACTTTCCACTGCGACGAAGCGCTCGCTTGCTTTCTTTTGCGGCTGCTTCCTTCTTATCAGGTATGCAAACCAGATCAGACAGGATCCAAAAGCTGGGCTGGAGTTGATCCAGCATCTTATTCCGGATAGCTCTCCTTAAATGCACACGGCCCTGTTCCACTTTCACGAAGAGAGAACGGGGAACTTGTCAGATAGCAAAGCTGATATGAAGACATGCAAAATCAGCCCCCCTACGCACTCCCCTGGAGACCACCCTCTTGCCCGGCAGTCCTCCACCCCTCTATCGTAATTTATGTACATTTTGCACGCGCTCCAAATCCCATTGGTTTTGTTGTGACGTATTGCTTTAAAACACACGCGCTATTTTAGCTGGGTCCCCTTTTGTGTGGAAGTACACCCTTTCAGTATCTGTCGGTAGTAAGGCGGCACGCAAAAAGCATCCCCCTCCATTCAGTTGGCAGGATATTCGTCCAAAGTGGCTCAGAGCATCCTTTGTCCCTCCTCCATTTTATTCTCACAACCATCCTGTGAGGTAGGCTAGGGTGAGACTCAGAGATTGAGGATTTGAACCTGGCTATCCCAGATCCTTGTCATCTAATACAGATTTAGGAATTATATTCTACATTTCAGCCAGATTTGTTCCAAAAGTAGCTGTCTGTATGAATTGCAAGTACTGTATAAGGATAGTTTCAGAGGGCCTCCTACAGGATGCAGATTTCATGTGATCCAGAAACCTTGAATCCCTGCAGACCAACACAGATGTTGGAATTGACTCAGAATGTTGTATGCAAGAATGCTATGGATATTCTACTTTAACTGTTTAGGACTGATTTTGTGCATTATGTATGAGGAGGAGGAGAAGAGGAAAAGTTGTTTTTATACCCAGCTTTTTTGTATGGTAAGGAGTTTCAAAGTAGCTTACAATAGCTGTCCCTTCCTCTCCCCACAACAGTCACCTTGTGAGGCAGTCTGAGCTGAGAAAGTTCTGAGAGAATTGTGACTGGCCCAAGGTCACCCAGCAGGCTTTGGGGTGGGGGAGAAGTGGGGAATTAAACCTGGTTCTCCAGATTAGAGTCCACCGCTCTTAAACACTGAGCCATGCTGGTGGAGACACTGGGTCCTCTTTGTATCTCTTTTTCCTGTAGGATGGCCATGGCAAAGGCTTACACCAGTCTAAAAAAGGGCAGTGAAGCAACAGTAAAGTCCCAAAGTAGTGTCAAGGCACACTTTTTTCATTGCTTTGACACATTTTCAGTGTCTCCTTCTGTGCCCAACAGGATGCAGAGATTGTCCGGACACGAGATCCCCAGTTGCTCTCAGAATGCGATGTTGTGGTGGATGTTGGGGGTGAATATGACCCACAGAAGCATCGTTACGACCATCACCAGAGGTACTGCTGAGATCCTGTGTGTGTATACCATTAAAAGCCTCAGTACAGCAAAAGGGAAAGGCAGTTCTGGCTCTCCATCTCATGAGTCTTCCTGTCTGCCCCTTGTGCTTTGGAGCAGGCAAGGGAGAATTTCTGATGACAGGACTGGGGAGAATAAGAAGAGTAGGTTTTTATACCTTGCTTTCCTCTACCTTAAGGAGTCTCAAAGTGACTTACAATCACCTTTCCCAACAGGCAACTTGTGAGGTAGGTGAGGCTGAGAGAGTTCTGAGAAAACTGTGACTGGCCCAAGGTCATCCGCAGGCTTCATGGAGAGGAGCAGGGAATCAAACCCAGTTTTTCAGATTAGAGTCCACTGTTCTTAACCACTACACCAGGGGTGGCCAAACTTGCTGAACATAAGAGCCACATCGAATAAATGTCAGATGTTTGAGAGCCGCAAGGCGTGAACATCAGATTTTTGAGAGCCACGACAGGAAGGAAGGCAGAAGGGGGAGGGAGGGATATGTGGAAAGAAAGCAACTTTAAATGCATTCTCCAAGCCACCAGCTGGCTTGGCTTGGAGAAGTGATGTGAAGAGACAAAGGCCTTCTCCAAGCCAGTTGATAGGTGGTGCGTGCTTTGAGAGCCACACAATGTGTGCGAAAGAGCCACATGTGGCTCCCAAGCCAGTTTGGCCATCCCTGCACTGCACCATACTGTCTGTCTGGGAGCACAGACAAGCCATGGTTGCCTCACTTCCACTGCCCTGGGAAACTGAGAGAGGCAGCTGTAATGGGGGAAGAGGAAGGGATCTGTATCCAGAAACATTTTCTGCAGTTTGCATAAAATGTGTTAATTCATGTGTCTCATTAATGTCCTTCCACTCCTTCTGCACTGTTGGTCCTTTCCAGTTTTTTTTGTTTGCTGATGTGGCAAGATGCCTCCAGCACAGACTGCTTCGTAACTCATATCATCCTTCTTTCCAGCGACCAGCTTGAGACAGAGCTGCCAGTTCTGCAGCCATTTGGAAATCTTCACTCCCAAGTAGCAGAGGTGTGAATTCTTGTCAGCTCAGAGGAGAGGAGAGAGAGCCAATGCTCTCTTTTCTCTCTACAGCCACTCTTAATGCCCTCTGAGGGCTGGATCAGGGTCCCAGCCAGGATTTCCTGCTCCCCAGTAAGCCTGCTCAGATTTTGAAACCCCCTTCTGTGGCCCTGCTTTTCACGAACCCCCCTTCCTAGTGAAGTGAGGTGGAAGGCCATGGAGGGACAGGATCTTTTCTGTGGTGAGGAATGGCTGGGGATTGCCTCCCCAGCACTCTGCCTCATACCAAACCTTAACTTTTTGGTGCCAGGATAAAACATATTTCTTTTCTCAGTGATCATTCTGTTCAGTTAGAGTCTGGATGACTCTCCTCCCCTCTCCAAAGTTTTTGACTTGGGGGTGTTGTCATTTAACACTCTTTTGTTGTTGTTTTCTGTTTTTAACTTTGGCATTGCTTTTTTGCAGTTTTACTCTCTGTTACACCATATTGTTGTTTCAGGTTGATTTCATTACATGTATTGATTTGGAAATTGCTTTGGCCACATTTTTGTCAAAAGTATATACAGTAAAATACATTGGGTCAAGGCTTTTTTTGTAGCAGGAACGCCTATACCTATTAGGCCACACACCCCAGATGCAGCCAGTCCTCCAAGATCTTACAGGACCTACTGTAAGCTCTTGGAGGATTGGCTACATCAGGGGTGCGTGGCCTAATATGCAAAGAAGTTCCTGCTACAAAAAAAAATGCTCTGCATTGGGTCAAATAAGAATCGCTCTCCCTGATCCCCGTCTTATTGCTGCAGGTCGTTTGGAGAGTCGATGCACAGCTTGAACGCAGATAAACCTTGGCAGACCAAGATGAGCAGTGCAGGGCTGGTGTATTTCCATTTTGGCTCCCAGATTCTGGCCAACCGGCTGGGCCTGAATGAAGAGGATCCTGTTGTACGAGTGCTCTATGACAAGGTACCAGCTGGGAAGGGGAAATGGTGGCTGTTTCTCCTAATCTTAAAGTCTCCATAATGGAAGAAGAAAATATAGCCAAACTTTGGCTCTTTTCCTTCTGAAGCTCTTCAGAATGTGGGAGCACTTTACAGAATCCTTATTGGCAAGCACCTCTTCCAAGGCCGTGTTATATTTGAGGGTATACACCTGTTGTCAAATGGATCCAGTTTGGGATATCCAGTTAGATCAGGATTGGAGAGGGGGATGCAGCTCAGTCGTAGACCCTCTGCTTGAAATGCAGAAGGTCCCAGGTTCAATCTCTGGCATCTCCAGTTAAGGATCAGGTAGCAAGTAAAGTTAAAGATCTTGGTCTGAGACCCTGGAGAGCTGCCGCCAGTCTGAGCAGATAGTATTGACCTTGATAGCCCAAAACAGTTTCATGCATACACACAGAGGTCATAACCCTTCTTCTTTGGGGAGGCAGCTGTGGTTCAGTGGTGGAGAATCTGCTTGGCATGCAGAAGGCCCCAGTTTCGATCCTTGGCATCTCCCTTAAAGTGCTGTGAAAGGCCTCAATCTGAGACTCTGGAGGATCTGAGTAGACAATACTGACGATGGATTGATGGTCTGATTCTGTATAAGACAGCATCATTTGGAACTGTCAAGGACAATCCAAGAGGATTTTGTTATGACTCTGATTTATTTTCCCGTTCATGAGTACCTCCATTCACAGTTGCTGTAGTTTCATCCCATGCTTCTGTAGTATGCATGTAAATACTCGGTTCTTAGCACCCGACCAGTGCCCTCTTGCCACAGGGACGTGGCTCCTGCACTGATCGACATAGGTGCGATGTGGCCTTGTGTTTTGCTTGAAACAGCTCTAAGTTGCCGTGAGCAACAGGTGAGGCCCAGCTTATAAGGAGCAGTAGGGTGAGTGGGTCCCTGCCCTGTAAACTCATTCTCAAGGGCCTTAATCTGAACAAATCTTTCTCATCCCTACTCTTCTTCCCTCCAGTTGTACGAGAACTTTGTGGAGGAGATTGACGCGATAGACAATGGCATCTCCCAGTGGGAGGGGGAGCCCCGCTATGCTATTACCAGCAATGTGAGTTCCCGGGTGAGCTATCTGAACCCCCGCTGGAATGACAAAGACCAAGATACTGATGTAAGAAGGTGAAACTAACGCAGAGGTGATGTGTCTGTGTGTCTTTCTGTATTTTCCCCACCCATCTTGAAATGACCATCCAAGTCTCTGAAGAATATTTTGCCTGTAGCAGCTCTAAATCAACTGACCTCTAGAGAAAGTTGCCTAGAGACAGTTTGCCTTAATTTTCACACCCCAAATCCTGTCAGATTGTGCCTTTTGTGATCGTTCCGATTTTTCTGAGGCACAGGTAAGCAATCAAGAAATCTGAGAATAGTCCCAGATGTTGAAGAAATGGGCCCATTGGGTTAACTGGCAAGCTTTACTAAATGAGGAGCTACTCTCAGTTGGCTGTGTGGCATCCAAATGCAATGCATTTATTTCATTTATTTATACCCACCTTTCTCCTCAGTGGGGACCCAAAGTGGCTCACATCATTCTCCTCTCCTCCATTTTATCATAACAACCCTGTGAGGTAGGATAGGCTGAGAGTGTGCCTGGCCCAAAGTCACCCAGTGAACTTCCAGGGCATGAGTGGGGATTTGAACCTGGCCCTCCCAGTTCCTAGCCTGGGGTAGCCAAACTTGCTTAATTTAAGAGTCACATAGAATAAGTGTCAGATGTTTGAGAGCTGCAAGACATGAACACGAGGGGGAGAAAGTGACAGAGAAAGAGAAAGAAAGGTGGAAAGAAAGAAGGCAAATAGATGGGAAGAGGAAGGAGGGAGAGAGAGGTGAAAAGAAAGCAACTTTAAATGTGTTCTCTGAGCCCACCATGTTGGCTGGCTTGGAGAAGGAATTTAAAGAGACAAATGCCTTCTCCAAGCTGGTCAATGGGTGGTGGGGGCTTTGAGAACCGCACCATATGAGTGCAAGAGCTGCAGTTCTGCTACCCCTGTCCTAGTCCGACACTCTTAACCATTATACCACACTGGCTCTTTTTGAGTTCTCCTTGAGAAACATGAGCATATGCCCGATGGACTGCAAGCCATTCACCTACTCTGCAGCTCTCCAGTGTGACATCTGCAGCTGGTTCTGCTCTTCATTAAGTAATTGTGCATGTAAGTAAAAAGGGAGGGAGTATTGGGCATATTATGCTCTGCAGCTTCAGTTCCTGACCTCCCAATTTCCACCAGGAGGATCTTGCATTCAGTCATGACCTTGGCTCAGCATCAGCTTGGGTGCAGCCAGGGTTCAAGGGCCTGGCACATCAGCTTGGTACCCTAATCTGCTTTCTAGAAAGCCAGACTGCTTGTGACGTCCACGGACTGGTGTCTGTTTGCAGAAGTCTCATTAGCTAGGAAGCCGCTGGGTACGTGTCTCTCCCACCTGCCTGGAATGACTCTCAGCTGATACACAGTAGAGAGGACACAAGATAATGAGCCATTTGCTTATCTTGAACAGGGCAAAGAGAGGTCAGCAGCCAATGCTGCTGTCGTCTGGCATGTTCCAAATAGATGGGTAGCTAAGACATCCACCTAGGTGAGAATAGACTATGTGAGTCAAGGCCTTGCTAATCCCAGGTTTCCTTGATAGTGACCCCAAAGGGGCAGATAAAACTTGCCTTTTGAATGAATCATGAATTAGATAAATATGTTGCTTGCACAGTATCTCTTTTTGCCTTGTTAGCCTAAAAGAGGCATTATAATCTTGTCTGGTTCATTGCTCTTCCCAGCCACGGAGGCCATTCAGGACTATGGTGGACACTCAAGTGTAATTTTTAAAAAATAATTATTCAGTAAAAAGAAAGTTGGATACAGAGCTTTGCAAGTTCCTCTTTGATTCTATAAACAAATCATACAGACTTGCACACTGGAAGTAATGCTATTGGAAAACTGGTCACAACTAAACATTGAAAATTCTGCACGTGATTTAATCTCAATGTTATTATCCATTGTAAAAAATGTTATTGCCACAAAGTGGTTAGACAAAAAACCACCCACTATTCAATTTTGGCTACTTAAAATATGGGACTACTTTACCTTTTAAAAATGGCTGCATGCTCTAATTTATCCCCCAAGGATTACAAATCCAAAGTAGTTGGCAGTATGGTTCTCAGTGCTAGAACATTTAAGTCAAAATGATATAATTCCAAAAAACCCTCTGTACTCAACAGTGATTTATTTCTAATGTGAATTATTTTAGTTCTTAGTTTTTCATTCAAAAACAGTATATGTAAAGAATATTTTGCTCCTTCACCTGTTAGAATTATTTTTTAATTTTGTGGTTTAAACCTTGTAAAAGTTTTAAAAAATGTAAATACCACCCCCAAATCATACAGAAGTTAAGTTCAATTCAAGAAAAGCATTCTATTTATCAAACTTCTCTAACGTTTTACCATTCAACATAGATGCTAGTTTACTCTCCTGTTCAGTTTCCTTTGGTTTCTCCAAGCACCACTCTTTGTTTGGAGCCATGTTCCTCTTCCAGTATCTAACAAAGATTAATCTTGCAGAAGATACAGCATTTAAAAGAAATTCTTGCACATGTATTTTGGTCTGAATACTGGCCCATTCATATTGCCTACCTTGAAATCCCAGGTCACTGCCTATTTTCTGTATTAAGGCACCTTTTCCCCCGATGTTTAGTTTTAAACCAGTTTTTTTTTTAAAAAAAATAACAACTGGGTTGCTTGAGGGCAGGAGTTGCACTGAGCTTTGAATTTCTTTCCCAGGCTGGATTCCAGAAGGCCATGGAACTGGTGGGCAGTGAATTCCTAGACAGGCTTGATTACTATCACCGTGGCTGGCTGCCGGCTCGTGCCCTTGTGGAAGAGGCCATCCAGCAGCGCTTTGAGGTACAGTTGCTCCTCCCACCCTTCCTTGGTGGCTTTATAAGAGTTGGCAGGATCTAAGGCCTTTCTTGCCCACAGACCTGAAGTCCTCAGCAAGCGCTTGCTTTGCACATGCTGAGATTTCTCTCACACAAGTCCCATTTTTTGAAAAATTGTACGACTCCTACTTGTCATTGTTCAGCTGTGATACACCCTCTTCATGGCAGCTTCTCAACCCTAACCCTTAGCTAGGGAGGTGAGGTCAGCATCAGCCCCAGGGCTGGTGTCAGGCTTTTAGATGCCCTAGGTGAGGCATCCCAGTGCCGGGAGCCTCCCTGCAGCTTGCACCCTTGAGGGGGGGCCCTCCACCCTTAGGCCTCCCCCTCCCCGGGTCTGAAGGGCTTTCTGCCTTTTCAGCTGGTGCCTGCAAGGAATAGGTGGTGCTCGGGCTGGGCCAAGGCACTCGGCCAAGGGCTTGGGCTGAGGAGGTGTCATGATGGCCCCACAGGAATACCATGTGATGCAGCACCTCCTCCCACCCAGTCAAAGTTGGGCCCCACTGTATGCACACATTTCCTCCTGGTTATTTGGGAGGGCAGATTCAGGGGATTCAGTCTGCTTTTAGCCCCAGCTCGGTAATGGAGGACCCAGAGAGGGCAAGTGCCCTCCTCTTTCTCAGACAGGGGGGAGCATCTCCATGGGGGCAGCTCTAAACCCCACCTCCTCCCCAACGGCAAAGCCCTCTGCAGCCCTACAAGACTCTGCCTTGAAGCCCACATGCCCTTTCACTGGGATTGCCAAGTGACCTGGAGAAACTTCAGCCTGCTCAGCTCCTGTGCCTTGAGTGGAGGCTTCCTATCAGCAGAGATCAGGAAGGGAACCTGTCCCTGGCTTGGAGAGAAACCAGATCCCCTCCTGTCTTCTTGGTGCAGATTGGCACCTGTTCAGAGGGCTGGAGCTGGCAGCCCTCCCTGGGGGGAGCAAAGAAGGGGCCCACCTGACCTCCTCCTAAAGGAGCTTGTGAGCTGCTCTGAGATTCTGAGTGGAGGGCAGGATATAAATCCAATATCCATCTATCTCCTCCCCAGCCCTGCTCTGCTCACCAGACCCACAGAGACCTCCTCATGGAGCTGCCCAGACTCTCCTTCTCCTTCTTCCTCCACCCCCTCCCCACTCCCGATCTTCACCCTTCCAGCCTTTCCCTCCCTGCCTTGGTCCTCCAGCTCTCTGACAAGAGAAGCTGGTCCCAAAGGCAGAAGCGGGAGGACTTGTGCCAGCTCTCTAGGAAGTGCAGCTTTATTGCTTTAACCTTCACAAGCCCTCACAAGCGAAGAAACCTTTGGGGGGAGGGGAGCTGCATTGGTCTGAAGCAGCAGAACAGTTTGAGTCCAGTGACACCTTTAAGACCAAGGAAGTTTTATTCTGGGTATAAGCTTTCCTGTCCATGCATGCCTGTTGCATGCAGGAAAGCTTATACCTATAATAAAACTTCCTTGGTCTTAAAGGCAAAGAAACAGATGCTTTTGCTAGATAAAAGCTTCCTTTGAGGCCCACCTCCAGGGTCAAGGATTTGCAGAGACTCCAGCCAAAGGACTGGCAGTGGGCATTGAGTGGGCAGCACAGCTGGGCTGGCTCCTCCACGCGGGTCCCAAGCTGAGGGTGCTCCTGCCCTCCTCTGCACTCTGGGTGGCCAGGCAGGTGAAAAGGCTCAGCAGCACTGGCGGAGCCTCAGGTGGTGCGCAGGGAGGGGGCGCCCTAGGCAGTGGTCTACCTGGCCGACTCCTTAGCATCAGTCCTGATCAGCCCAAATCAAGGGGTTTTTTTCTGTGGTGGTCCCTATTTACAGAATGGGTTGCGGAATGTTATAATAATACACCATACACCTGTCCTGGCACTTTTCAGGATGGATTGTAAAACTGTTTTATTTTGAATTTTTTTGTGTGTGGGCAGCTGGTTCCTGCAGTTCTAATGGCTTTCTGTGTGGGTTTTGTGCCTATATGTGATGTGCCTATTCTTGATTATTTATTTTATTTTTTATTAATGTTGTTGGTTTACTTTTACTGTGAAGGCTTAGGTAAACTTTGCCTCCTACTTTCCCCCCTGAAGTCTGTTTGTTTCTCATGCAAAAATGGGAGGGGGAGGACACAATCTTATGGAATAGGTTTTTTTAAAAAAAATGAGTGAAATGTACTATGCTAACATAGGGTGCACCAGTTTGCAAGTCTCTCACTTTAAATATTTGTCATTTTGCTTGAAGATGAAGACATTTGGATTTTATATTCCATAAACATGCCAGCACAATTTTATATTCTGAGAAAATATAAATGGTATACTTCACATTTAGAAACTGCAAAATAGGTTGAGGTTTGATAAGGAAGTTAAGCATTACATATATTTCAATTTCCCTTAATGCCTAATAAAGGTTTTTGAATTTAATTTTTAAAAAATTTCCCCTGCAAATTAGTATTTTTCTTTTGGGAAAAAGCCTCCCCCCTTTCAAAACTTTACATTTCTAACTTAGAACCATTTTCTTTGGAGCAACCACTGGGAGGGAAAGGACAGAAATGAGAGCAATGCAAAAGGGATATGATGCCCCCCCGAAAAGTCCAGTTAGCATTCTTTTAGTCCTACATTTCTTAGTGGTTACTGCATTGTTTCATGCCCCAACCATGAGGACTAGAAGCTCAGAAGAAGAAAAATATGGCCTTCAGCATTCTGATAATGGTGGTGGTGATAGATTTTTCACTGGACTCAAGACTTTTGATGGTCTTCAGCGGAATTACCAGAGTACATTTCTCTACCTTTCCTGCCAACAGCTCTTCCCAGTTTTAATCATGGGTTTGGTGCAGTAGCTGATAACGAACTCTGTGCATCTCTTGGTAGGTCGATCCCAGTGGCGAGATCCTGCTGCTGGGCCAGGGCGGGTGCCCATGGAAGGAACATCTTTTCAGCCTAGAACAAGAGCTGGGTATAAAGAAGCCCCTCAAATTTGTCCTGTACACAGATCTCAACGGCAAGTGGCGGGTGCAGTGTGTCCCTGTCGGGCTTCACACCTTCCAGAACCGGTGAGTGTGGGCATCCAGAAGTCCTTCTCATAAGCTTCTTTCTCGTGGAGGGGACCCAGGGGATGGTCCGGAAATTCCTGTACACTGCAGAGATACCAGATCCCAAGTGTCATCTGTCCTGTTACACAACTATTCTGGTATTTATTTTAAAACCTTAGCAAGCCCTGTAGCCCATTAAAAGTGTAATGTATTTACAGTGCAATCCCAGAAACAGCTGTAAAGCAGGGGTGGCCATACTGTGGCTCTTTCACACGTAGAGTGTGGCTCTTGCAGAGAGCCACAGTCACAATTCCCCATAACCAGAAGAGCCACATGACTGTCATATGCCGCAGCACGCACACCAATATACCGCTGTAATATAACCTGTTTCATTACCAGAGCATGTAGTCTGGAGAGCTCACAGCTCAGGGGCAAAGCATTTTGGCATGCAGAAGATCCTAGGTTCAGTCCCTGGTCTTTCCATTTATAAAGGATTGGGTAGGAGGTGATGTGGAAGACTTCTCCCTAAGACCCTTGAGAGCCACTGCCAGTTTGAGTAGACAGTGCTGACCTCAATGGGCCATTAGTTCAGTGTAAAGCTGCTTCATGTGTTGTCTTTCCTCACCACTGCTGTGTATTGGCCCACCCTTGTGTATCACAAATGAGAGGAAGGGCTTACAAATCAGAGTTATAACACAAAATAATGTGCAAAACTTATAAGTTCTCCAGAACTCTTAAAAATTCCCACAAATACATTAAAAGTTCACTTCAGGTTTTAATCTAGTTTTCGGGAAGAACAGATAATTAGAACCTTCTCTCCATGCTAAGTTTTCTACTTGCTAGGAGTGCTGTTCTCTCAGTTTGTGTCCAACAGGCATATGCCTCACTTCACCACATTCTGCTGCATATGTCAACCTAACCTCATATTTATTTATTCATTTTTATTTTATTTAAAATATTTATTAGCTTCTTCTCTTCCTTACAGAACTCAAGGCAGCTCACCATATAGATAACATACATAAAATAGAATACATAAAACCCAAAATTGAAAATCATAATCTAGAACTACTAATAACTTATTCAAATAACTGTCCAAAATAAAACTGTCTTCAGCTGCTTCCTGAAGATCAAAAGTGAGGAGGCCAGGTGCAACTCTTGGGGAGGTTGTTCAATAATTGTGGGGCTGTGGTGCCCAGTAGTCCCTCTAGCCACCTCCCAGCTCCCTGTGAGGAGGCCAGTCTTAGGAACTTACTACCAGGGCACTTTAAGACTGATCCCAAGAGGGAGGCAAAGCTCTTCCACCTTCCCCCAAGGTTGCTGCCACCAGACTGGTATTCTTCAGGGCCCCATCCAACCCTGTTTCCCCTGAAGGAGCAACAATCTCCAAATGACCAAAGAGATACTTACAGCATTCACATTCTCTTCTGAGTAGGGTCGAAAGGCACTGGTCCCTTCTTCAAGCCACTGACACCAAACACAATGTTAAACGAAATTTATTCTGAAAGTACAGGTATTTTCCCAACACCATGTAACAAAATAACAAAAGTTTTAAAAGCTATTTATTTTGACCTTCAGGCCAATTGTAGAGAGCTAAAAGGTTCAGAGTTCCATAGCACTCCTTTCTGGTACAGTCCTGCCAAATCCACCAGGATTCCCAATAATACCCTTAGTGACCCTCAGGTCACCACAACTCCTTGCCTAAGCAAGCAACCCAGAAGATTCAAACTAGGCGGGAAAATCTCCTCTTTTACTAACCTACCAGCCTCTAATTGGCAATCAAGGCCTAATATCTTGCAGCTGGTGGTTCCACCCTGGGGCTTACAACAGAAGGTGAGAACTTAGCTCACTGAAACGTAACCCTGGCTGCCACTGAAAAGACCCTCTCTCATGTACCCACCAAACAAGCTTCTTTGAGTGGCAGTCCAATCAGGAGGGCCTCTGTGGCTGTAATTCTGAGGCATAGAACCCCCACATCTCCACAGCCTTGACTTAAACATCATAGTCATGTGATGCTTTACAAATGAAACTTCTCATTTTCTCTTGAGCTTGTAATCATGGTGAAGTTATCCCAGTTTCTAAAGGAATTGCCTCCTTTCGTGGAATGTGAGGTGGGTGCCCCAGGAAGCAGTGCTCAGAAAAGGTACAGGTGGTAGATCAAAGAGCCACACATGTGGCTGCTGAGCCACTGAGTATCACTGAGCTCTCCTGAGGATTTGAGTAGGACCAGGGCTTTTTTTGTAGTAGGAACTCCTTTGCATATTAGACTACACCCCCCTAATGTAGCCAATCCTCTAAGGGCTTACAGTAGGCCCTGTACAAAGAGCCCTACTACTGGTAACCACCGTCTTCTTTGCAAAAGGGTGTCATTTCTGTTTGTTGGGGACAGCAGGACCTCTTTGGGGCCAGGGATCACCAGCAGATTCCAACCAGTGGAGTGTAACAAAGAGGTTGGACTGTCCTCAACAAGGGCCAGGACTTTTCCAGTCCTGGCCCTTGTTGGGGACAGCAAGACCTCTTTGGGGCCAGGGAACACCAGCAGATTCCAACCACTAGAGTGTAATGCTCTTCCAGGGACACAATGGAGGAGGAGGTCCCATAGATAAATCGGTCCCAGTAATAATGACTTCTGAAAGTCCATTTCTAGAGTAACCTGCAATGGGAATATATATATATATACACACACACACACATATATAGTTACCATTCCCTGAATGATCTTGCTGAAACAAATAAATTCCGAGGCTTCAGGGAGAAAGAAGCAGGATTATGGCAGAGTCCTAATTCCCCCCTCCCTTTGTTATATCAGCTGTAATATATTCTTCAACTACCATTCCTGGATACATAGGTGATCCTCTCTGATCCCTCTCCCCATCTGCATCAACAGGTTGTCGCTTCGGGAGGACTGGCGTGGTCTGCGCGATGAAGAACTCTCCCAAGTCAGTGGGATTGCCGATTGCATCTTCGTGCACTCCAGCGGGTTCATTGGTGGGAACCACACCAAAGAAGGAGTGCTGGAAATGGCCCGGAAGACACTGGCACAGCTGATGGAAACCAATGCATGCAACTCCTGAAGATCACATAACTGGACTTGTGTGGGGATTATTTGTTGTTATAAACATTGGTTTTTAAAATATATATTTTCCTTGCGTGTTTGTGGGGTAGAGGTCAAGACTTGTTGCTCAGTAGTAGAGGCATCTGCTTTGCATGCAAGAAGATCCCATGTTTGATCCTTGACGTCTCCAGTTTAAAAAATTATGGAGGAGGTGATATGGAACCCTGGAGGGGAGTAGGCAGTATTGCCCTTGATAGACCAATGGTCTGACTCAGTAGAAGGCGGCTATGTGGGTACAAATAACAAGAGGCAAAGCTAACTCAGGACAGTAGCAAATAAAATGGATAGTTTGGGAATAGGCTAGGAATTAACAGAAGAGTAGCTGCTGTGCCCAGAATTCTCTGCAAAGGATTTGAGAGGCACATGGGAAGTAAGAAGATGACACTGGATTTATATTCCACCCTCCACTCAAGAGTCTCAGACCAGCTCACAATCTCCTTTATCTTCCTCCCCCACAACACCCTGTAAGGTGGGTGGGGCTGAGAGACTGTCTCAGAAGCTGCCCTTTCAAGGACACCTCTGCTAGAGCCATGGCTGACCCAAGGCCATTCCAGCAGCTGCAAGTGGAGGAGTGGGGAATCAAACCTGGTTCTCCCAGATAAGAGTCCGCACACTTAACCACTGCACCAAACTGAAGCAAGTAGCTTGCTTCAAATGCGAACTGGCAGGATTGAGAACAAATATGTTGAAGAGAAGACTGGCACTGTCATATTGGAAACTGGCAAAAGATGAAAAATATATGAAGGAGATATCTTGAGAGAATTAAAATTCTGCTTCTGAGCAATCAGAAGTCCAGGATTTGAACAAATTATGCAGATGGATACAACTTTGCCATTTTCTTTATTTTTCTGCATTTTTTCTGGTTGTGCGAGATGTGAGGAGCTATGTATGGGCTATCCAGATGTAATCCCTAATTTAAATTATTTCAGTTCAGAACTTGAACCATTAATGTTCGATCTTTTTCCATGGTAGGGACTAGAGTGAACATGAGCTTCTCATGTTTCCTAAATATGTGATAACAGGCATTATTCCCCTCTAGGTTTTAAAATTGGAAGCACACCCTGATAATGGTAGGCTAATTCCAAGGATCCCTTGTCCCAAGATGTGTACTTCTTCACATCTGTGACTTGTATAGAAGCAAACCTAGAGTAATGGCTGTTGCAGAGATGCATCAGCTAGCCTCTTTTCAGTGCTGTGAACTCCAGAACATTCATTACACCAAACAAATGTTTTTGAATAGACATTGTTCTAGCCCTGCTTCTTCAAATGTTGGAGGCTGAGGCTCTAGTGCATACCAAGGTTGTCTTCTGCCTTTTTCTGGGCAAAATATGAGTGAGGTGGCTTCCCTGCTGGAGTAACTAAAGTTTGAAAGTGTAAAAAAAAATAGTGTGATTAGAAACTTGGGTGATGACCAGGGAGACCTCAAGTCTCCATCCAACCAGGAAGTTCACTAGTTGCCCTTGGGACAATCAGTCTCCCAGATGAACCTTCAACCCATGCTTTATGTAAACAAAGGGGTTTTTTTTGTGTGGGGGGGCATACACAACCCTGCAGCCCTTGCAGGAAGAGCTAGTATGCAATCAATAAGCTATCAAATTTAAGAGTAGCAGCATATTTAGATGATTGCTAGACACCCAGGCTGAGACCAGCCTTGTAAAGCTGACCATTTTCTTCAAGCAAGTTTGAGAACAGGAATATTTATATTTAGGAAAGAAATATATAAATTTAGATTGAGGGCAGAAGCTTAGATGAGGTTGAGGAAGGAGTGAGTGAGGACAGCAGCCCCATCAGCTGCTTTGTTTGCTGTGCCCCATAGCGACTTGTGGGGGAAAGGGGGGAGAAAAACAGTCTGCCTCAGGGAATTATCACTTCACAAAGTTAATTCTTCTACACTTCATTTGAAACCATCTGCAAAGAAAGTTGAGGCTCTGAAACATTTCATAGTTATGTAGAAAAGGGAACTTTGGCAGAGATGACCTTTTCACATCCCATCAGCACTGTCTAATCTTAAGAGCCTATACAGTCTTGATAATTTACTTCACAAGATAAAGTCTAGTCAAGCGTCAGATCAAGCATCTTAGAAAATGGTGGGTAAATCACTGGTCTTATGAGGAACTCCTTGGGTATTTAGGGTGGGGTAGGCCCCTGTATGCAGACACCCACACCCTGGGACCCAATGTACCTCATAAAGAATATGCTTATTTATAGATCATATTTCTGTCCTTTAAAGTATAATTGCAAAGAAGAAGCCTTCATAAATAAACTGGAATAGAGAGGGGGAAACTTTACCCAGCATTGAATAGTCAGATTTGAGGTTAGGCTTCTGTAAAATAGCTTGGATGTTTTACAGTGCAAGCAGCTGATCTCTGAACTGGCACCAGGTTCATCAGTATTGCTTACAAAGTAAATATTGGGCAGTGAAGAGATGTATAAGGCCTAAACACACCAGCATTTGTGGTTTCAGAGATGCCTCAACTGTTAATAAATACCTTTCTGAGGTAATTTATTCAGCAATTACTCTAGTATGACACATCCTGTACCTAAATTTTCTCTGAAGAAAACAGCACCTTTATCTACATTGCTGCCAACTTTTTAGGACATTGCTGAGGGAGTCACAAGAGGTGAAATGGATTCCACTCCTTCAGCCTGAAGGTGGTAGATTCCAGTTTGGAACATTCCTTCACATTCAAAAAAAATCCCCACTAACAGAAAACTAGCACAACAAAATGAGGTTCAATTTCCCCTCTTTGCTTGCTGTGCTAGTTTTCCATTTCAAGGGACTTTAAAAAAAAACAAGTGAGAATTCCTAAATGTGATCCAGCATTTGAAACCAGATGTGGTGCCATGAGTCCTTTCAACCATTTCAGAATCCTACCCCCATTGTTCTCTTGTTTGTATCAATCTGGCTGGCCTTAGTAGAAAGAGCACTGGCAATTTCTGGGCTCCAAGTAGAACTGAATTAAACATACATAAAAATATACACGTATGCCACTCCTCAGAGAGGCCAGCAGGGGCAGGCTATGTCTCTCTCTTTCAATTGCCAGCATTAGCCTGTTAAAGGGTTCCTCTGTCTCTCAGCTCTTTCACTGCTGGGCAGCAGGCAGAGGAACTGAACCAGTGGCCGTTCTCTGAGAACTCCCTTGCTGAGACTTGCCAGCTCCTGTGCCAGCCCGAGGAAGCCAGGCAGAGGTCCCAGGACAAGCTGAGATGTCCCTCAGAGCTGCAGCACTTTACCTGCTTCAACGAAGACGACTAGCCAGCATAGCAGCATCCATCCAGGTGTGTTTGGAGTAGGGAGGTGGGTGAGGACAAGCTGAGATGTCCCTCGGAGCTGCACAACTTTACCTGCTTCAACGAAGACGACTAGCCAGCATAGCAGCATCCATCCAGGTGTGTTTGGAGTAGGGAGGTGGGTGAGGACAAGCTGAGATGTCCCTCAGAGCTGCAGCACTTTACCTGCTTCAACGAAGACGACTAGCCAGCATAGCAGCATCCATCCAGGTGTGTTTGGAGTAGGGAGGTGGGTGAGGACAAGCTGAGATGTCCCTCGGAGCTGCAGAACTTTACCTGCTTCAACGAAGATGACTAGCCAGCATAGCAGCATCCATCCAGGTGTGTTTGGAGTAGGGAGGTGGGTGAGGACTGAATGCAGGTTGCCATTTTTTTTTAAATCAGCTGTGTTTCTATGTCTTTAGTAGCAGAGCCTAACATGCAAAAATTATCTTCAAAGTCATTATCTTCACATCTTCAAAGGCATCGCCTGTTCAATGCCCTTTTTTTGTGCTATCAAGCCACAGTGACTTAGGGTGACCCTGTGGGGTTTTCAAAGCAACCCTCTAACAGAAGTGGTTTGCCATTGCCTGCCTCTGCATAGTGGCCCTGGACTTCCTGGTTGGTCTCTCACCCAAGTACTAACCAGGGCTGACTCAGAATATCCTGGGATCTGACATTATTGGACTTGCCTGGGCCATCCAGTCAGGGAGGTTCAATGTCTTTGCGCTGTTAAAGGCACAGGAAGATAGTCTCCCACTGAGCTGTAGGGTTGTTCTGGTGGAACAGGACAGTAGTAGTGTAGACCCACCCACCACACACTACTGTTCTGCAAAAGCCACCACCAATGTTTGGTCCCCATTATGTCCTGGAAGGACACTTGGGCACCACCAAGAGCCACAGGAGATGGGCATGGGGGGGGGGGGCGGCGAGGCAGACTGTTCCTACATGCATGGTCCAGATGGCAAAAAGCTGTTAGATTTTGGGAGGCAAATGCTGGTTTATGAGATCAGGCAGGGGGGTTAGGGTTGCCAGGTCCCTCCTAGTCTCCGGAAGGGTATGGGGAGAGGAAACTTGCCAGATCCAGGTTGGAAAACAGGAGATTTGGGGATGGAGCCTAGGGAAGGACAGGGATCTCAGTGGGGTCCAGTGTAATAGAGTCCACCCTCCCAAGCAGCCATTTTCTCCAAGGGAACTGATCTCTGTTGCCTGGAGATGAGCTGTGATTCCAGGGGATCCCCAGGTCGACCTGGAGGCTGGCATCCCTCGATAGAATATCCCTCTCTCTCCTCCTCCTCTTGTTGTGGCTGTCACTTTTGACAAAGGCCATGCAAGCTCCAGTTGGCAGCACCACAGCAAAAAGTGAATGCAGAGGAACAATTAAAATAAATTGGTTGCAGGATCTAAACATAAATCAGTAGCAGAAATCAGGGTTCGTTGAGACTAGGATTCCAAATCTGAACCTGTGTGGGATGAGGGATTTTGTACTTTTAACTGCAGCTAGATTGGCAGAAATCAGCTGATGACGTCCTTCCAAGTGTGGCATTGAACATCATTGCCTGCTAACATTTGCACATTTGGTAAAGACGTGGCTTAACAGTAGCCCTTGGAAGAGGTGGTGACCCTAATTTTTGAACTCAACTCAGCAAACATAGGCAACTGGTGGAGGTTTAATTGACCACAACCTGATCCATCTGTTCTGGCACACTTCTCACCCCCACCGCACCCCACCCCATGGCTCTTTCTGTGGAAGAGGTAATCAAACAAATGCATATGGTTCGATGATACCAAGTACTCATAGAATCATAGAATTATTCCTCTTCACTGCATCTAAAACTCTGCTCCTAACATCTCGGTGATTCCTAAGAGACTAGAAGAATGGCCTTGAAAACAAAATGACTTGTCATTTCAAAACTAGAAGGCCCCGACCTTGTAGAAAAGCCTTCCTGAGGTCAGGAAGGCTCTCATGCTTCCGGGGCTTTCAGGGAACTATGCCAAAGTGAATTATTAAAGAGAGCTTTTTTGGGCAGGTAATACAGTCACAAGAGCTCTGTAGCACAGAGTGGTAAAGCTGCAGTACTGCAATCCAAAGCTCTGCTCATGACCTGAGTTCGATCCCAGCGGAAGCTGGGTTCAGGTAGCCGGCTCCAGGTTGACTCAGCTTTCCATCCTTCCGAGGTCAGTAAAATGAGTACCCAGCTTGCTGGGGGGAAAGTGTAGATGACTGAGGAAGGCAATGGCAAACCACCCCGTAAAAAGTCTGCCATAAAAACGTTGTGAAAGCAACGTCACCCCAGAGTCGGAAACGACTGGTGCTTGCACAGGGGACTACCTTTACCTTTACCTTTTGAATATAGTCACACTGTACTAAATGTTTCACAAAGTTACTTGGATTCATTATGAGGGACTATGATCTATACTACTAGCTTGCTGAAACTAGGATCCTACTATATAATTTTTGCATCATTTAATGTGTCATGTTCAGGGCTTTTTTGTAGCAGGAACTCCTTTGCATATTAGGCCACACTCTACTGATGTAGCCAATCCTCCAAGGGCCTACTGTAAACTCTTAGAGGATTGGCTACATCAGGGGTATGTCACGGCTTAATATGCAAAAGAGTTCCTGCTACAAAAAAAGCCCTGGCCATGATAATACTTCTGCTTTGCTTCAGTTCTAGTTTCAGATTTCTGATTGGTTCTGTGAATCCTAGTGTTTTGTTTATTGAATGGCATATTCTGTCGATTTTATTGACTCACTCTGTGTAATCTGCCTTAAATCCACACTGAGAAAGGTAGACTATACACAAAATAGGTTTGCCAATTCCCAGATGAGGGCAGGGGATCCCCCGGTTTGGAGGCCTGCTTCAGGGTCATCAGAAAGCAGGGGCGGAGGGGGAGGGTTAGGGTCCATTATTAACTTATGCAGATTGATTCCCATAGGGTATAATGGAGAATTGATCCACAGGTATCTGGGCTCTGGGGTGGCCTGTTTTTGCGATAGGCACCACATTTTCAGCATAGAATCTGCTGCCTCTCCTCAAAATGCCCTCCAAGTTTCAAAAGGATTGGACCAGGGGATCCAATTCTATGAGCCCCAAAAGAAAGTGCCCCTATCCTTGATTATTTCCAATGGAGGGAAGGCATTTAAAAGGTATGCGGTCCCTTTAAATGTGATAGCCAAAACTCCCTTTGGAGTTCAATTATGCTTTTCACAACCTTGCTCCTGGCTCCACCCCCAAAGTTTCCTGGTTCCACCCCCAAAGTTCCCTGATATTTCTTGAATTGGACTTGGCAACTCTATACATAATGTCAATAAATAAATAAATCAGAACCATGTGGGGCAAACTGCTAAACGTAGGTGGAAAAAAGAGGGAACGGCCTTCCATAGCAGAGCTTCTGAAAAAAATCAATATGATTTGGTTGGCCTCTTTGGAACACTTGAATGTCATAGTTATGTATAAGCTGGGAAGTCATGAACAACACTTCCATAATGTTGGGGGGTTTTTTTAAGTATGTTATAGTGGGGTGCATTTCTGTGCAGTGGTCTCTTCTTTCTGGTAAAAAGTTGTGTTTGGTTTCTGACAACTGGCAGTTTTGGGGAATTGTGTGGGAAATCACTTTGCCTCACAAGAAGTACAATGAAGCTGCAAGACAAAAGGTCGTTTTTAAAAATGGAAGTCTCCTTTGAATCCAAATATCCAAAGGTAATGGAGGTTGCCTTTGCTCCTCCGCATGATTTACTGTTCTGAACTTACTTCTTTTCAGCAGATGCAGATCACTCTACCTTGAGTGCCTTCAAGCTACACTAAATAATGCATTTTACAACTGGATTTTTACTATGTAAGAATAGCAAAAAGTCCAGTTGCAAAACACATGGTTTATTGCAGTGTGAACGCACCCCTTGAGTCTGCATTTACCGTAGTTATAATTGAACAATTTGATTGCTTCTGATGCAGAGATAACAGAATTGTAGAGTTTCACCCAGAAATATGGCACTTGCAGAGAGAAAATATAGGTTTGTCTGTCAGAAGAGCTGGAAATAATACAAGAACAGAGTTGGCAACAGGATAGGAAAATGCATTATGGTGGTGGAGATGGCCAATTTTTTCCAATTCCCCTTCTCATTGTAGACCCAGCATCATATCTAGTCCTATCCCTGTGGGTTCCCTGATGCTAGGTTTGCCAAATCTGGCCTGAGAAATTCCTGAAGGTTTGGGAGTGGCACTTGGGGAGTGGTAGGACATCAGTGGGCTCTAATGCCATAGATCCACCCTCCAAAGTGACCACGGTCTCCAGTTGAACTGACCTCTGCAAGCTGGAGATCAATTGGAATTCTTGGAGATCTCCAGACCTCACCTGACAATTGGCAACCTGACTGGAACCCCAGAGGCAGAGTTTAGGCTAGACTACCATGAGAGGTGGAAGGGATGTTCCATTCTGCTATCAGAACTCCCCTTGCAATCCACAGTCAGTGTGAACCATAGAATGTGTCAGAAAGACCTTTTCTGCATCTATCTGTCTCCCTCCCTTGCTTTCCAGCCAAAGTTCTTGCTCCATGGATCAGGACCCCATCCTCTCTTGTGACCATCCCAATGCACTAAGAGAAAACAGAGCTATGCGGAGATGCCAGCATTGCCCTCCTTCTTGGTCCTCTTCCTCTGCCTACGTAGCAGCCTCTCATGCCCCCAGGGGTGCGACTGCCCCGTGGGGAGCGGGGTGGTGTGGTGCAACCGGAGACAGCTGATGGCAATCCCTTTTGATATTCCTCGTGACACTCACATACTTTACCTGGACTCTAACTGGATCACCCATGTGCCGAATGGTGCCTTCCGTGGCCTGACGCAGCTCCGAGAACTCCACCTTGCAGACAATCTCATTGAGACCATTGCTCCAGGGGCTTTTCGTGGGCTGGGTGGCGCACTGAGGCTCTTGGACCTTTCAGGCAACCAGTTACAGGCCCTGGAGATGGCTCCCTTTGTCACACTGGCTTGGGTCAAGCTCGAGCTCTATGACAATCCCTGGCACTGTGACTGTTCCCTGCAGGAACTGATGGAGGCTCTTCCCTTGGACACGGAGACAGTGGATGACATTGCGTGTGCCACAGCTCCACGGGAGGATTTTATTGGCAAGCCCCTGGCCCATTTGCTCCACAGCGGTGTCAACTTCTGCATCAGTCGACAAAGGAACACTGACCTGGCTATGCTGCTCACCATGTTTTGTTGGTTCACTGTCGTCATCACATATGTCATCTATTACGTCCGGCGCAACCAAGCTGAATCCAGACGCCACCTAGAATATCTCAAATCCCTGCCACTGCCCCGCAAACAGTCTAGTCCCGAGGAAGAGGTAGAAACAGACACGCTCAGTACCATACTCTGAGGGCTGCCTTGCACAGCCATTTTGAGAGATGACTTAGGTGGCAATTTTGTGATGGAATTCCTCTGAGGGATGACTGGACAGCCATTTTGAGGTGGGGGTTACACTATGAATTTAAACTGCTTTGAAACTGATTTTCAAAACCTTTTAAAACAGTCATAGCTTCTCCTTTTAGAGAAACCTGGGAATTAGTTTTATGAGAGCATTGACTCCCTACACAAAACTGCTGTTCTAGGTTTGCCAGCTCTGCACTGGGAAACACCTGGAGATTTGGGGAGGTGGAGCTTGAAGAGAGTGGGGTTTGGGGAGGGGAGGGACCTAAGCATGGTACGATGCCATAGAGTCCACTCTTCAAAGTAGCCATTTTCTCCAAGGGAACTTATCTTGGTCACCTTTAGATCAATTGTAATAGTAGGAGAGCCAGTTTGGTGTAGTGGTTAAGTGTGCGGACTCTTATCTGAGAGAACCAGGTTTGATTCCTCACTCCTCCACTTGCAGCTGCTGGAATGGCCTTGGTTCAGCCATAGCTCTGGCAGAGGTTGTCCTTGAAAGTTGAAAGGGCAGCTGCTGTGAGAGTCCTCTCAGTCCCACCCACCTCACAGGGTGTCTGTTGTGGGGGAGGGAGATAAAGAAGATTGTGAGCGGCTCTGAGACTCTGAGTGGAGGGTGGAATATAAATCCAATGCCGTCGTCTTCTTCTGGTGCCACCTAGAGGTTGGCAACTCAAGCCCCAGGTGTTAGGCTGCAACTAGTATTATAGAGACTGAGAAAGTGGCACAGTGACCTGGTTTAGACACAACACAACATTATGGCTGTTTTAAATTATAGTTAGTTTGTTAAAGTAGGATTAAGGCCATAATTTAATCTCTTCGCTCCTGATTTTCCTTAACAATTGCCGGTTTCAGTGTTTATGCTTTGGTGAAAACATCTAGCCAAGGGGTGTGTGTGGACACCAGCCCAGCATTGTAGTAACATGCTTGCTTTTGTATGTCATGTGAAACATAGTTAAGATAAATTGTAGTTAATAGACCAACTTCAGAAATGGTTTCCAAGTCCCCTCTGGCCATTGGAGGAGGATGTGGGGGTAGAATTGTTGGGTCCAAGATGGAAAACTCCTAGTGATTTAGGGATGGAGCCTGGGGAGGACAGGGACCTCAGCGGGGCACCATGCCATAGGTCCACCCTTCAAAGTAGCCACTGTCTCCAGGGGGACTGATCTCTGTAGTCTGGAGATGAGCTATAATTCCAGGGGATCCCCAAGTCCCACCTGGAGGCTGGCACCCCTAACTTCAGACCATGGTTTCAGATCCTGCTTTGATTGACCCTAACTCATTATGCCAAACAAAGGAGGCATTCAGATGATCACACTAATCACAGTTAATAAAACTAAAACAGGGTTTATTTCCCTTCTGAACTGAGCCTTAAAACTATAAATTCAAACAAAACTGGTTGGAGAGGCCACACACTGCTGAACTTGGGAATGGAATCAGGTATCTCAAGCCAAAGATTGTCCATGTGGAGAATTTAAGAATACATGGCCAGTGGGCAGAGCCATGAACAAGGTCTGGACTGGTGGGACATGTGCGGATTTCTGAGGGGACAATAGGCAAGGCCAAGGCAGAGCAGGAAAAAAACCATGAGATGTAGAGTTAGGTCAAAATATCAGGCTAGCCCACAAAAAAGATCCCAAACCCAAAACAAAAATACCAAGTGGAGAGGGAAAATGTCATTTGACTGGTAACTCTGAACCAGGCCCTGCCTAGGAGTCTAACATTGTTTGACTGCTTGAAACAGCAGTGGGAATTGGCATGTGGGGTGGCTATAATCAGGAAGATAGTATGAGTTGCTATCGTGTAACTATGTGAAATGTGGTGGTTCTGTCACAGGAAGGATTTAACCGTGATAGGCGCTCAGGTATAATGCCATGATGTGTTGGTCTCCCTTGCAAAGAATGCTGGGAAAAGTTACAAATTTGCTTTCATAGATATATTTTAACAGAAGATTGTGTGTGTATGTGTATTCCTATAACAATGCTGTTAATTTATGTTTTATTTTGCTGGTCCAGGACCGTAATAAATTATGAAATAACCATGAACAGCAGAGTTGTTGGCAACATTGTGTAGTTAGACCCTGAGTCACTTGGTAAGGAATGGATGGATGGACTATATTGTGCATATGTTAAGTGGCAAAAGTAATTTCTGGCTTATGGCAGCCCTACAAATTAATGTCCTCCAAAACATCCTATTGGTAACAGCGTTGCTCAGGTCTTGCAAACTTCCTTGAACAAGTCAATCCATCTCATGTTGTGTCTTTGTTTTTTCCTGCTGCCTTCAACTTTTCCTAGCATTATTGTTATGCTAGTCTTCTCATAATGCAACCAAAAAGGAATACATTGTTATCACCATGGCTGTTTTTGAGCACAGAAATGCAGTTCCGGCTGGCATGGCCAGGGCTCCGGCTCAAAAAAAGGTCTCTGGCAGAGGGAAGGCACTAGGCAGCTGCACATTCCCAGACTGTGCACTCCATCCTCTCTGCCGCCTCCAGCCTTCCATGGGCTTGCAAAGAGAGTGAGAGATGAGGCACTGCCCACGAGCGCCCCTTCCCAGGAGCAGCTGAGCCTGCCACTGCCCACTCCATTACATGGGCTCTCTCTCTCCAACTGTGTTGGGGTATGTGTGTGAAACAAGGTCTCTCATTGGGCTGTGTGAGAGCACACATCCATGATCTGCAGCTGATGGCACTGTACTGTTCTGTGTCAATATGCGGAAAGTAACTTACTGAACGGGTGACATCACTTTTGGTGATGTCAGGGGGTGTGGCCTAATATGCAAATGAGTTCCTGCTGGGCTTTTTCTTTTAAAAAGCCCTGGGTATGACACTAGTTTTCTCATAATGCAACCGAAATGGAATATATTACTTTGAGGAAAATGCTGACCCCTGCCTTGTGCTGATTTCCCCTTAAAATTCCTTCCATACTCTAATTCCTTTTTGGCTTCCAGTGTGACCTACCAGCAATTACAAGGGGGTCTGTCCCATATGCCATGGGATGCAGCTAGATCAAGAGACTCAGATTAAAAATTAATTCCCATTTTCTACATATACATATAGTTTTCCCCAATTACAAAATGCATAATCTCGATCAAACCAGATTTCTCCTTGCAGAGAGTCACCTCTAGTTTCTCATTTTGCCAGGGATTTAGCCAGAGACATTATCATTTGATACTGGGGGATTAACAGTGAAAACAACCATAAATCCCCACCCCTTAATCTGTTTTTTTTATGGGGAGGGGCTTCTCCATCTGCCCAGCTACAGCCACTCTCTAGCAGCTATATGGGGGAGGGGGAGGAGAGGACTTGGCTGCCTCGCCCCTGCATGGAGAGAAACAGCCAGATTCGGCATAGTTATGTTGCTTCAATAGGCTGAAGTTGAATAGTGTCTCTGAAAAAGACTGAATCCTACTGAACTACAAGTACAGTGGCTCCAGCCAGTACATCAGTGGCGCATGGATGCTCCTCTGTGATCAAGTGAAAGATACTTCAAAGCTGGTCTGGGATCAGCCAGGGAGCGGCATGCTGGGAGTTTGACTGCTGAGGTTTGATGGGTAGCACCAGTGACTTATTTCAGAGGGGTGTTATATGGAAAAAGGAAAGAGACGTCAAGTATTTTGTACGTGAACGTATGTGTTAGAATGGATACACAGTGATAAATTTAGCAGCTATTTCAAAAGTAATATGCTATATAGTTTGTGCCTCATCTAGAAGAGTTGATTCCGTCTTTTAATAGCAAAGGCAAGGGAAGCCCTCTTACAGTTCTAGGTCATCAGCCTTTCTAAACCTAATGCTCATTGCCTAATGACAACATTATGTCATTTGTTGACTTAATTTATATCCTGCAATTCTCCCAGGTGGACACACCTCATTCTCCTTGCTTCCATTTTACCTCATAACAACATTGTGAAGCAGGTTGGGCTGGGAGTGTGTGACTGGCCCATGGTCACCCAACAAGCTACCATGGCAGAGTGGGGGATTCGAGCCTGGATCTCAATCCTAGCCTGACACTCTAACCACTACACCACACTTAGACACACAGGAAAGAGCCACTGCAGATCTAACACTGCAAACAGAACCTCCAGCTCACAATGCTGCTTTCCAGCCATGCCCTTCCACCCACACAGCAAAGGCAGCCTTGTCAAATGCTTAGAAAAGATAGATATCCCAGGCTGTTCCTGCATCTTCACTCTAAAATGTCTCTTCTGCAGGAAACAACAGATGAAGCCTTTTTTGCTAGAGGGACGAGCGATATCAGTATCTTTGGACCAAATTGCCATTAAGAGCAGACGGGGCTTTTTTTGTAGAAAAAGCCCAGCAGGAACTCATTTGCATATTAGGCCACACACCCCGATATCACCATTGTTTCCCACATTGTTTTTCTACAAAAAAGCCCAGCAGGAACTCATTTGCATGTTAGGCCACACCCCCTGCCACCAAGCCAGCCAGAACTGTGTTCCTGCTCAAAAAAAGCCCTGAGAGCAGACAAGCAAGACTAGGGTTGCCAATCCCCAGGGGATCCCCCGGTTTGAAGGCCCTCCCCCCACTTCAGGGTCATCAGAAAGCGGGGGGAGGGGAGGGAAATGTCTGCTGGGAACTCTGTTATTCCCTATAGAGATTTATTCCCATAGAAAATCATGGAGAATTGATCCGCGGGTATCTGGGGCTCAGGGGGGGGCTGTTTTTTGGGATAGAGGCACCAAATTTTCAGTACAGCATCTAGTGCCTCTCCCCAAAATACCTCCCAAGTTTCAAAAAGATTAGACTAGGGAGTCCAATTCTATGAGCCCCAAAAGAAGGTGCCTCTATCCTTCATTATTTCCTATGGAAGGAAGGAATTGAAAAGGTGTGCCGTTCCTTTAAATGTGATGGCCAGAACTCCCTTTGGAGTTCAATTATGCTTGTCACAGCCTTGATCTTGGTTCCACCCCTAATGTCTCCTGGCTCCACCCCCAAAGTCCCCAGATATTTCTTGAATTGGACTTGGCAACCCTAAGCAGGACGCGACGGAAAGGTTGGCTACCAGCTTTCACAATCACCAGGTGGAGGTTACCATTGGTATAAGTGAACTTGCACATGGGCCCATTTCAAATTACCCAGCATGGTATGTCAGACTAGGCTCGAAAAGACCACAGTCCCAACTTCGACTCTCCCATAGAAGCTCACTGAGTGACCTTAGGCCAGTCGCAAACTCTCAGCCTAACCTAGTTTACAGGGTGGTCACTGGGAGGATAAAACAGAAGAGTGGAGAACAATAGTGTAAGCTATTTTGGTCCCCACTGGGGAGGAAAGCAGGGCATAAATATCTAAATAAAATAAGCAAGCAGCAAGCCTGTGCCGCTTCTCTGTAACAGCCGAGCTCAGAATATCACATGAAATTCTTGCATCGCTTCCAGTTTTGTTTTTAAGCAGCCAGTGAACTATTAAAGGCTTCCAATGTCATTTTTGTTTTTTGTAAAAATAAGTTCTAAAATATAATTTGCCCTTCACGAGTCTTTGGAAAGTGGGGAAGTCTAAATTAAGTAGATGTACGAAACTCAATAGCCCTGCAAACATCCCATCTTCCTGACAGGCCTCTTAATGCTTTTTAAGCAAAGTCTGAGTTCAATTTAGGTCCTTCGATTTCATCAGTCCTGGCTCTTCCCAACTGCATCAAGTCCAAATCATTGCAATAATTGACTTCGCCTTTCAAGTCATTCCACCAGCTCTGTTGTGATATTAAAAGCACGAGGCCTGTGTGTTCCCCCCACTGCTGCAAGGCAAAGATTGCCCACTGCCTGTCTTATCTTAAACTACTTCCTCTGGTTTTGCTTTACAAAGAGCATCTTAATAATTAGCACTACAGCTGTCATGTGGGCCTGAAGACTATAGTTAGGAAAGATGTAATCTGGGGCAGACGGAAAGAAAGAAGACTGGCAACAGGTGGTGTGTTATCCTGGCACTGGAGCCCTGCAGAAATTTCTTCTGCACCAGCTGTTCAGTCCAATATTGCACCCTAAAATAAAATAATAAATTTACACCAAGAAGGCCATACTTCAGGAGCCTCCAACTCCAGGTGGCCACCAACAGCTTTCCTGGCTCCTATTAAGTGTTTTTTAGAAAGTGGGTTGGGCTTTTGCCCAGTAAGGCTTCTGATTGGCCACTGGGAGATAGAACAGCTGTGCAGATTTTTTTTAAAAAAGCTTTGGCAGCAGCTGCAACCTCAGCACAAGGACTTTTACTGAGGTAAGCTGCAGCAGCCATTTTGTGGTTTGTTTGCCTCCTGCAGCAGCCATGTTGTGGTTCTGCCCTCCCCCCCATGCTGTATAAGAATTCCAGATGTGCCCACAGGCTCAAAAAGGTTGGGGACTCCATAAAGCCCAGTTCTCACCATAAGCCTCTGTGAAGGGCTCATCTGACCGAATACTTCCCCACTGAAAAAAATAAACTTGCAAATGGAAAGTTAGGACCAAACCAGAACACACTCTTTAAGGTCCCTGATTGGAACACCAATGCAAGCTTCCTTCACAAAGAGCAGTTGCAGGGGGTCCCACTTCAGAGAAGAGTCATGGCATCGGGAGAAGGGGAAGGAAGTTACATTTTCCTAACCGCGCCCCCTCAAATTATTTGCCCTATTAGGGAAAGTGTATAGAGTACCTGTAGATTTTCCCCAAGTGGGAAAATATCAGTTCTGGATGGTTGTTTAAGCTCAGCAAAAGAGAATAAGGGAAACCAACAGTTGTGACTTTGTACCAACCCTTCCTCCTTGGTCCAGATTCCAATGGCTTCTTCCTACAGTGGCTGTTTGCAAAGGAAAACAAACTGGAAATCCAATCATGGATCTTCATGCATCAACCCTGGCTTGGTCCTTCCATGTCTAGAAGAGTTTTAGCCTAGCCTGGGGGTGGCCAAACTTGCTTAACATAAGAGCCACATAGAATAAATGTCAGATGTTTGAGAGCCGCAAGACATGAATATCTAATGTTTGAGAGCTGCAAGATGGATTGAAGGAAGGAAAATACATGGTGGGAGGGGGGAAAGGTGGAAAGAGAGCAACTTTAACTTTAAATTCATTCTCCAAGCCTCTGGCTGGCTTGGCTAGTGATTTAAAGAGAAATGTCTTCTCCAAGCTGGCTGATGGGCAGTGGGTGCTTCGAAAGCCACATAATAAGTATGAAAGAGCCGCATAGTTTGGCCACCCCTGACCTAGCCTTTTCCATGGCAAGCTTGTTGTCTATGTGCAGAGAATATCTTTTCCTCGCATGGTGTAGCATTCTGTAAAGTATGAAGTGATGCAGCCTAAACACGTTTACTCTCTTGGTGAGGGCTAAGCCTAAAATGACATTCATTTGCATAGATTAATTTTGAATGATTCTGTTTCTGCAGAACGACACAATGTACTAAAAGCTTCAGGTCCTGCCCATTAGGGAACCTTGTTTGTTTCATCCTTGAAACTGGCAGCACAGAATCGATTCACCCATAATTTAATGGCTGGAACTTCAAACCAGCCTTGCTGGTAGCAGGAACAGCATGTGCTTGCTCCTCCCACCTCCACACTGCCCATCAGCTTCTATCATACCCACCTCAAAACTAAACAGCCCCACATGCTTCAGACATTTCCAGATATGGAGGGGGATCCAGTACACATGCAGGCACTGAGTTCCAGTGTACACATTTGTGCAAATGACCCAAATGTTAGGTTTCAGGCTCAGCGACACATAGGACAGAAATCTATATGAAGCTGCCGAATACTGAATCAGACTATCTATCAAGGTCAGTATTGTAGCAGCTTTCTTACTTCACCTGCTGGCCCTTTTTAGCTGGAGATGTCAGGGCCTGAACATCTGCAAAGCTGGTGTTCTGCCTCTGAGCCACAGTCCCTCATCCCCATGTACTGAAGGCTATATGTAGGGCTTTGTTTTGTAGCAGGAACAACTTTGCATATTAGGCCACACACCTCTGATGTAGCCAATCCTCCAAGAGCTTACAGGGCTCTTAGTACAGGGCCTACTGTAAGCTCCAGGAGGACTGGCTACCATCAGGCCTAATATGCGAAGGAATTCCTGCTGCAAAAAAAGCCCTGGGTATGAAATCCCACCTACTCTCCACTTTCTTTCCATCCTTTTTTCAAGACAGTATTGCAGAACCTGGACGAAATGAGAACAAGGCTCTCTGGCCCAATCATACAGTATCTCACACTAAATGCAGCCGCATGGGTAAATGCAATCATTACACCTAAGCCTCAGCTCTACACTACAGCATGTGATGTGTCAACACAACCATTACTGTTGGAATTGCTGCAGTGAAAGGAGAACCAGCAGAGCTTCCTAGCCTCATCATATACTTTTGCTTTCTAAGTTTTCAGGAATGAAGCAAGAAACTGAAGTCTTCATTCAACCCTCATGTTTAATTAATTAATATAGCGTGCTAACATGTATAGTATATAGCAGGGGTAGCCAAACTGTGGCTTGGGAGTCACATGTGGCTCCTTCACACACATTGTGTGGCTCTCAAAGCCCCCACCACCCCATCAGCCAGGAGAAGGCATTTCTCTCTTTAAATCACTTCTCCAAGCCAAGTCAGCTGGCAGCTTGGAGAATTCATTTGACGTTAAAGTTGCTTTCTTTCCACCTCTCCCTCCCCATCCATTTATTTCCTTCCTTCCCTCCCTCCCACATGTTCATGTCTTGCAGCTCTTGAGCATCTGATGTTTATTCTATGTGGCTCTTAAGCAGATTTGGCCACCCCTGGTATATAGGGTACATCCCTATATAGCAAGCGGGAATTGTTTTTCAAATACTCTGGGAAAACACTATAGTGCCTCCCCATACACCAGGGATGGGGAACCTTTTTTCTGCCAAGGGCCATATGGATATTTATAAAATCATTTCCGGGCTATAAAAAATTATCAACATAAAACAGTTCTCTGCCAAGGGAGAACAATTCAGGCCAGCAAAATTAATACAAATAATTGTTTTCTATTTGAAGTCATGTGGGGAGAGCCTTATCTGGCGTGCGCGCACACACACACATGGCCTGCTGCCCTAGACAAATGCATAGGTCCAGGGGTTTTTTTGTAGAAAAAGCCCAGCAGGAACTCAGTAGAATATTAGACCACATCTCCTAATATTAGCATATTAGGTCACACACTCATTAGCATATTAGGCCACACCGTATGAGATAATCACGTGCAAACTGAACTGTGGCAGTAACTTTTCTAGGCCCTGCAACAATTCTGGCTGGCCAGCCAGGCCCCAGGGAGGCTGCCGCACAGTACATCTGGGGCCTGTGATCCCTGCCTGGCCCTGGGGAGGCTGCTGCACAGCGCAGCTGGGCCCCACGATCCTCACTGGCCAGCCAGACCCCAGGGAGGCTGCCACATGGCTCGGTTCAGTCCAGCAATCCCCAAGGGCCACACCAAGTGACCTCGAGGGCCACATATGGCCCTCAGGACAGAGGTTCCTCACCCCTGCCATATACTATCTATATGTGTAGCATGCAGAAATTCAGCTAAATTCTATATAAATCTATTAATAATCCTTTTGTCTCTTGAAAGCTTATACACTGAAAATGTTGGTCTCTAAGGTTCTGCCGGGCTCGAATCTAGTTCTTTCAATGCCAACAATGGCAGGGTGGCTATTGTTGAGGGACAAAACTCATTTTTCCATAAAGAGAGAATTGGTTTCTAAAAGACCAGTACCCTGAAGTACCCTGGTATTCGTACTTGTGAAAATAGGGGATGTGCACTCAGAATAAACTTCCCTGAATCAGATGAAACAGGATCAAGGGCGCAAAATCTTACACTAGAATAAAAACTTGCTAGACTTTGGATGTGCCAAAAGCCTCCTGTTTATTTCCCCTGAAATGATAGCTTTTGAATCCTGATTGTACAAAAGCCCCAAGAAAAGTTTGGCTTGGAGGTGCTGAAATGTCTGCATTTGCACAGAACCATGCTAGGAGACAGACAAAAGTCCTCCTTTTTATTTTTAGTTCCTGCCACAGGTAAAGTTACAAAATAATCAATCCCAAATGGGCAGTCGCTGTTCAGGTGACAGAGACTTTAGATATCCCTACGGATACGCACAATGCCAGATGATCCAAGCCAAGAAGAAAGAAGATGCTCCCCAAGTCAGACTGAGTGTTAAGTCAGGTTTCTGATGAAAAGCTGTCCCACTGCTCAGACTGCCAGAGAGGGAGTGAGGCTCAAGTGGTGTGAAGTGTTAGGCAGGCCTGCTGAAATTCAGAGTTCCGAAAACAAGGGCTGCTCCCGGGTGCTGCTTCGACTGCCCAAAGGCACGAGGGGACTTTGTGGAGAACTAAAGGAGGGAAATGGACCATTCTCAAAGAAGAAGGGGATATGGCTGACCTTCCCACTTGACCAGCACTAAGAGAAAAACAAAGAAAAAAATGTCAGATGGGTCAAGGGTTATGCAGCTTGCCTCCAGCCCTGTTCTTGCTGGTTCACTTCTATGAGCCCCCTCTGCCTGACCCGACTTTTCAGGTTCCGGTGGCCATGACTCTGTTGGATCTATCTTTGCAGCCTTAAGGCAATAACTCCCCAGTGGGAAAGAGAGTGTGCCAAAAGAAAATGGCTACCATCAGGGCTTTTTTTTGTAAAAAAGCCCAGCAGAAACTCATCTGCATATTGGGCCACACCCCTGAAGTCACGTTTGTTTGCATATTAGGACACACAACCTGATGCCAAGCCAGTCAGAACTGTGTTCCTACTCAAAAAAAGTCCAGGCTACCATTAAAAAAAAAAATCAAAGCAACAGTGCATGAAAGAGCCCCAACTCCATGACAGAGGAAGTTGCTATGGTGTCTCTATATGAGTTACTGTTCTGGGAGCACCAGCTTCTGATAAGTTCTCTTGGGCTGTGGAAAGTGCTGTCAAGTCACAGCTGACTTAATGGTGACCTCGTTGGGTTTTCAAGGCAAGAGATATTTAGAGGTGGTTTGCCATTGCCTGCATCACAACACAGGGATTCCTTGGAAGTCTCCCATCCAAATACTAGCCAGGGCTGACCCTGCTTAGTTTGAGATCTGACAAGATTGAGCTAGCCTTCGTTATCCAGATCAGGATCAAAGTTCTGCTACAGTTTTGTATTCAGAGGGACTGAATTAACCAATCACACCCAACCGAAAGTGAGTGGCAGAATTACCTCAGGAGGTTGCCTGATGCATCTCTGTATGAGTTGCTGCTTTGTGAGTACAGGAAGCTAATGCGGGATCATTAGTATACAGAAATATAGGGCCAGGGTGCCTCTGACAGTGAACAATGTCCATTCTTATATGTTCCAGATGAACTCCTTCTAGCTGCAATGAGTGCAGTGTGCTTTCAGACTAATTCAGATTTTATTTATTTATTTATTTATTTATTATTTTATTCGATTTATATCCCGCCCTACCCCACCGAGGTGGGCCATTTTAAAAATGGCTCAGCTACCAGACGTTTGAGAGAGTGCTTAAGGACTAGAAACTTTTTCAAAAATATAAAATTGAGATTCTCAGGTTGCTGATAATTTCAGAGCAGAATCACAGAGTATACAAACAAACCAGACTACACATATGGCCAGAAGGCAGCTTTCCTGAACTAATGATCAATTAGCTAGCCAGTTTTTCCCCAAACCTAAGATATGGCAAATAGGGAGATCCCAACTGTGTGCGAAACCCACCCCTCAACTCTTTCTAGCCTCAGCACCTCTGAACTAACAACAGGGTACTATGTTGCCTAGACAGCCAATGCTGATCTCATGGTCATTCAGATGGGCCAGCATGAGCAGAAGCCCTCCTCCCAGTTAAAGCACGACACGCCTTTTGACAGATTGGCTGCAGTTAACCCTCATCACTGATCCACTTTTTATTAGGTTCATGCCCTGTGGATTCTGTCCAGTTGCTGCTTAGACCAGTAGGCAATTGCTGCCTTTGCAACTATCAAGGACGGCGGCAAGCTCCTGCTGGCACTCCCACTGGCTCCTTGAAATCCTCCGCAGCTGGAGGTGACACTCACCACTGTCAGAATGGCTCCCTTCTTAAAGCGAGGGTGGAAAGCCACCAGCTGGGGTTGTGTACCAATTTCACCCTGGACAAAACCACTGGAAGAAGACACAAAGGTATTTAGTGCAAGGGACACTTAAAGGCTTTGGCAGCTATGCTAGGGCTCACACAGCCTGGGGCCCCATGATAGCACGCAAAATACCTCCTATAACTCTGCCCATTTTGCTGCCCCCTCTACAGAGACAAGGACATCTATGTGGGGCACACCTCTCTCGCCTCTTTCCAGAATGCAGGAAACTCTCCCCATGGTCATGAAGCCACTGTGTATTTGCTCACATCCATTCTTTGTTTCTCTCAAGTCTCCCCTTCAGGTAAACCAGATTGTTTTTAGCTCCCTTTTGGGATCCACAATCAAATATTAGTTGAAAACATGCCACCAATCAATCAGTAAAGTTTTTTCGACGTCTTCCAATCAGTAAAGTTGATGCAAATAAATTGGCTGAAATCAGCATTGGAGCAAACCAGAAGAAACACGTCACTGATACATTTCAGAATCTGCACGGGTCCAATGCCCTCTGAAACAAACACCAACAAATGATGCAACAGAAAGAACCTCATAGGGGAGACAACCCCACATCATTTGTGCTACCAAGGTTGCCCTGTCCAGTATTGCTACCTGCAGGACCTCTGACTGAGAGAGAACAAAGGGCAGGATCTTTCCTGCTGACAAAGGATCCACATAGATTCATGAGGGAGAATGGTCCCAGACCATTCAGAAGGACTTGGTAGTGGGCCCAGAACTCCCCTGGGAGCCAGTCCTGTCCCTAACTCCATGTGCATTTAGATTCACTTATTTCTTAATTTCACCTCCCTGAAAATTCAGTGCCCTCATGGAACTGCTCAGGACTTTTTGCTCTGCAAACACTGATGGCATAATATACCCAGCTCCCTTGAAGGCCTTCCAAGAATTAAACAGCTGGCAGATGGTGAGCCACAGGGAGGGTGCAAGGAAATGCACGGACAATACAGGGGCAGGTGGGCTCAGATTTCACAGGAGCCAGCTTTTGAGGACAGCATGCCTCCTGCCTGCTCCCAACAGCAGCTTCCTGTTGCACATAACTGCAGGAATAAGTGCGCATTCTTCTCATGCAACAGTGAAAGCCAGGGGCATGTGGAACTTTCTACACAAAAGTAGTATCTGTACAGCATGGGCATGAAGCAAGCCAGTTTCCCCCCTAAGACCTAGTGGGTCGCTTCTCCCCAGAGCAGTCCATACAAGAGCTTCACTCAGCCGCACAGTTCCTCTGACAGGTCCCCCATCAGAGCCTGACTTTGCTTGTCAGCAACGCATGTAAGAGTCTGCAGCACTGACGTCCCCACCTGGTGGCTCTCTGAAAGGTTCCGTCTTTGACAACCTTCTGAAAGGTCATCTGTGTTAAGAGAGGTGTTTGGCCAGTTGTGGTTTCAGTGACTCAACAGGTACAAGGCTGCTTTCTGAATGTTCTATATTTTCTTCCCCTTTGACAACTGGGTGTCTTTGGATAATGCCATTTATGCATCTTTCAATATTTATCATAAGCCAACCCAAGCTGTTGAAGGGGCAAGATAGATTTAAAAAAAAATAAAAAATAAATAAATATTCTACAGATGGGTGGAATTTGATGAGACCCCCTCCTCCCAAGCGCTGTTTGCTGGAATGCAAGAAAATGCATGTGGTGTTCGGAAGTCCAGACCAGGACCCATTTCCAGCTTACGAGCAGCCAAACAACCAAAACTGTGTCAATACAAACCAAGGCAAGAGTTCAAATACGGGGCTGTTGCGGGTTCGAAACACTGCAATAATGGCCATCTGATCGGAAGAGCCTGCCAAATGAGGAAAATAATAGGGGTAAGGGAACCAAGTGATGTTCATAAAGACAATGGGCAGAAGTTTGGCAGGGTCTTAAGGGGTGGTTTGCATGTTAGGAGACGGAGGAGAGAAAGACACAATCATTCACTTCAGTAGGAATCTAGATGATTGAATGGCTAATGCCTGGGGGAAAGGTAGGCTTGAAAGTATCTTAAATAAACCAATGGCCTTTTCCTTCCTTTCAACTTTGAATGAATGGAAAGTAGCTACAAAGTGTGTCGAAAGCAAAATCAAAGTAATTCCTATCGAAAGTAGACCATGGGCCAAACTAGATGTTATGTCTGCTACAAGCCAGGATGGGGCTCCCTCACCCATTTTACAGACAGATATGCCAGGAAATTAACATTTTCAAACGCTCTGGGATCCAGTTCAGCTCAAGAGCATAGTGGAGGGGGGGGGAGGAGAAGGCTGAGTCTCCCCACACTGTACACCTCCATGGGGAGATGTTATCAGGGCAAATAGGCCTCTCCTGTGACCAGTTCAGCTTGAGGAAACAATGTGGGGTGGCTGAAGCTCCTCTTCTTCCCGCAACATGTTCATCAGCCAAATCAAGTTCAGAGCATCTGGGAACATTTGTCAGCCCTGACTCATGGCAAACCTAATGTCTTCTGGCCCTCAGAGGTGATTCTGGGAGCAAAGAGCGAACGTAGCCCAACCTGAATGCTAGTGTCTTCCTTTCTGAATGCTACCGTTCTCTTTCTTTCTGCCTCCCGCTGGGCTCTTTCCCTGCCACCTGGCCTCAGCCCATTTGCGGCTAACGAGAGCTCCCATAATGTATCAGGGCTTCGACGACTGTCAGATTAGGAATCCAATTTTTAAAAAAACTTTGAACAACAAAGACGTGGCCTGGACCTTTGTCTCTGAAGCTGTGGCTTTAAAGAGGATCACAGAATGCTTTAAAATGCAGATCAGGGAAGAGTTATTTTAAGCCCCCCAAGCAGAAGCAGTTTTGTGCTCTTATGCTCATGCCCGGCTTGCTGTGACATCTCTTTAGCAGAGTCGGGTGAAACAAAAGGGCTGATTCTCATTTGACTTTCTGGACTTGGCTATGCACAGACAAAACCACAAAATACATATTGTCAAGTAAGGTGTGTATTTTTTCCATGCTTGTCCTCTTGAAACATGCAAGAGTAGAACGACTGATCCTTTCCTGAAGACAGCTTATATATATTTTAAAGAGGGCCAAGCACCGAAAAAAACCAGGTGCATACAGTTTTCACTTGGCAAGATATCCATTTATTGTATTTGAGTGTGCAAGCCACAAAAATCAATCAATCCCTTTCGATTTATAACCCACCCTTCCCTCAACGGGCTCTGGGCAGGAAACAACAATTAATAAATATACAAAGTTAAAAATTAACTCATACAATAAAACAATATAACAATCTTAAAAAAACAAGTCAAATTCTGCAGATGGCAATATCAAAGTGCAGCCACTTCTCCCATATATCCCCCAGCTGGTATAAGACAGATGACATAGCCTTAATGTAGTAGGTCAATTCAACAGAATGATTTCAACAGGGAGGCCCCAGACTGACAAATGTCCAATGCCTTAGTTAAAAGCCTGTCTTACAGGCCCTGCAGAACTGCAACAGTCCCCACAGGGCCCTAATCTCCAGTGGGAGCTTGCTCCACCAGGCAGGTGGGAAAAAGTGAGGATCTGTCCAAACATTTGGGAGGTAAGGAAGCAGAAGAAAAATTCACATCATGATCAGTGTTCTTTCTAAGCTGAGTTAGTTAGTGTGAGCTAGCTCACAGATTTTTAGCCTGCAGCTCACAGATTTTTGTCTTAGCTCAGGAAGGATGGCCCCAGAGCACACTAATCTATGCAGTAGCTTGCAACTTTAATGCCAGCAGCTCACAAAGCAGAATTTTTGCTCACAAGACTCTGTGGTTTGAAGGGAACACTGATCATGATGCTTTGTTGATCCACAGAGCCAATATCATAGCAGCAGGTTATGTTTAAAATTTATTCAAAGGCTGCATTAAGAAAAGTTAACTTTGCCCAATTTCTCCTGCTGGTCATGAAGCACAGCACTCTCCTTGATCAGTGGAAGTCCCAGCATCCTCTAGCTTCACAATTAGAAGCCACTTACATATGTTCAAGCCTGTTTCCTGGCAGCCATAAGGACTAGAATCCTGCAAAAGTCGGTAAATTGGGATTCTTAGAGTAAGGCATTCCGAGTTGGACTCTTAACTCTTGTTCACTGCACGTGGCCCATCTATCTGCCCTATCCTTACCGACGTTGCTAAGAGTTTTACCTCTGATCACAGCTGCAAGCCTCTCACCAGTTGGATCCCAGACCATGGAATGCACCTCCCCTCCAATCCTAGAAACACAAGGACACAGAGACTATCATTCAGGCACTGGCTATTACCAGAACAGCAGACGTGGCAAAAATGCCATGTATGTATGCACAGAGAATCACTCCTACTAGTAAACTGATTATAATGGACCAATCACAGCCAGGCCACTCACAGACAAAATAGGGCCTCCATCTACTAGAGAGATTTCTCCAAGTATGAGAAAAACAGCTGTGTAAAGTGGTAAAGTGCCCATGGCGCAGAGTGGTAAAGCTGCAGTACTGCAGTCGAAGCCCTCTGCTTACGTCCTGAGTTCGATCCCAGCGGAAGCTGGTTCAGGTAGCTGGCACCAGGTTGACTCAGCCTTCCATCCTTCCAAGGTCGGTAAAATGAGTACCCAGCTTGCTGAGGGGGGAAGTATAGATGACTGGGGAAGACAATGGCAAACCTGCCTGTAAAAAGTCTGCCAAGAAAACGTGAAAGCAACGTCACCCCAGAGTTGAAAACAACTGGTGCTTGCACAGGGGACTACCTTTACCTTTTTAAAATTAACCAAAGGAAAAAGAGCTCCACCTTCAAACAACTTCAGGAGGACTGATCACATTCAGGAAGTCCAGAACAATAACCTGAGAGTTAAAAGGACAGTTGTGGGTGGGGGGCAGATAGCTCAAGCCTTTGAACTCCTAAGACTATCCTGAAGGGGGAAGATTTCCAAATTGTTTCCCCTCCCATGATTCATTCATTGAGGAGTTGTTGCTTATAAACACCGCCTACACATCTAAATAGATATATCCACAAACTTAAAACAAACACATTCCCAAAGTAGATGTGTGTTCTGCAAGAGGTGCAGAGTTTGACATCTTGTGAACTTCACATTTTGTTCTCCTTCCCATCCCCCCTTTTTGAAGCAAGTCTTTAGCACTCAAGACCACATAGATAAGCTGGAAAGTGTATAGGTCATGCTTGGGAGAAAACTCCAAGTGTGTTCTGTAAGAGGTGCAGAGTTTGACATCTTGTGAACTTCAAGTTTTGCTCCCCCCCATCCCCCCTTTCTGAAGCAAGTATTTAGCCCTCAAGACTGCACAGATAAGCTAGAAAGTGTATAGGACAGGGTGGCCAAAATGTAGCTCGGGAGCCACATGTGGCTCTTTCCCACACATTGTGCAAGCTCTCAAAGCCCCCATCACCCCATTGGCTGGCTTGGAGAAGGCATTTCTCTCTTTAAATCACTTCTCCAAGCCAAGCCAGCCAGTAGCTTGGAAAATGCATTTAAAGTTAAAATTGCTTTATTTCCACACCCCCCCATCTATTTGCCTTCCTTCCTTCCAACTCTCAGACATCTGATGTTTATTTTATGTGGCTTCTACGTTACTCAAAGCTCTTTTATTTTTGGATTTGACTTAAAAATTCTTTTAATTGTTACTGTAATCCAACTTGAACCATGAGGAAAGACAGGAGATGTTTAATAAATAAATGCACAAACCAGAGGGGAGACCTTTTGATCACTGGTGAAATTACACTCTAGGAAGACCTCCTCTCCACCCCTGAAACTGACCACTGACCAAATTTGCTAGCTTCCCTTTGCAGCATTAAGGGCTAGAATCTTGCCTTTTAAAACTGGTGCCAGGATTGCCAGGATGCTGAGGCTGGCAGCTGCCACTAGCAGTGCACTCGTGCTACAGCCGTATGGAATCCTGCTACACACATACACACGTGGTCTTACCCGTGGGCTTTTTGTCTCACCTCTCCTCCCCGTAAAAAGTATCGAATTTGGTTTCTGACAGATCTGCCACAATGGAAGCTGTTTTTGATCCACCAACTCGCCCTTGCTGCTCACCTGAAAAGCAGGACGACAAAAGATTGGGCTTTGAAATGAACAAAAAAGAAAATAGAGAAGAAAGTGCCGACCAGGGAGGGTGGGGAGAGAATGAATGGTATGAGCAGGATGGTTAACTATTCTTTGTGGGTACCAAAACCAAGGACGTCTCCGGTTTGAAATTGAAGAGGGGGGCATATTTGTGGTAAGTGCTAAGTAGGGTAGAGTCTTACAGCTGCAAGAAGTGCTCAAAGGAAATAATAACTGTATAAAATCCAAGCTAGCTGGGTGGCCTCAGGAGAGGCACTCCCTCTCTCAGCTTATCACATCCCACTGGGCTGTTGTGAGGCTACAATGAACGCCAGGCAGGCTAGGCTGAGCACCTTAGAGGAAGGGTGAGAAGCAAAATGCCATGCAAACAGAGAGCTGTAAGGCTGCAAATGATCAGAAAGGCACCAAGCCCACCTTGAGAAGTGCAAACCCCAGGTGTTCTAAGTAAAAACCAACAGATTCTGTTATATTGTGTCTCTGTCTTCCTGAGAACAGGTTTTAGTGGAACAATGGGTGGTCTTGAGAGCCCATGGAATGCCCAGCGTCATCACCATCTGAACTTCAACCAGTCCTCAATCAACATGCCACAAGCAGGGAGCCACAGAAGGTTCAAACAAGCAGCATGATAAACTATAGCCAGGGCTATTTTTGTAGAAAAAGCCCAGCAGGAACTCATTTGCACATTAGGCCACACACCCTGACATCAAGCCAGCCGGAACTGCATTCCTGTGTATTCCTGCTCAAAAAAAGCCCTGACTATAGCAAGACACATGCACGCATCCCTCTATGAAGACACTACGTTTTTGTTTGGCTGCTTGTTGCATTTACTTCTGTGTTTGTATAAATGGTTTTAAAGGAATTGTCTTTAGTCCATTTTTAACCTTTTTGCTGACTATTGCCTCTTTGGATGGAAAGGGGGTTGACAAAGAATCGATACAAATTATACAGACACACAGGCAGATACAAAGCTGCACTTGTTTTTTTGCTACTGTGTGACACAGAGTGTTGGACTGGATAGGCCATTGGCCTAATCCAATATGGCTTCTCTGATCTTATGTTTTTCCACAGTCCCTGCAGCCAGGGGTGAGCAAGGGGATTTGGACCAGTTCCAGTAGGTTTAAGAACCTGGATGAAGGCTTTGTATTTAGTCGACTGGATGCTTTTTGCCTTATTCCATTTTCCATCTCCCTAACAGGCTGGGCCTGCATAACTGTACTTAAAAGATCCAACCTCCTTGCCAAAGAAAGCTAAATTCAACCATCCCAATAAATTTCCACTAATCTGTTTGCTTTAAATTTTTCTGCTTTAGGAAGCAGAATAAGCAATGCAAAATCTTCAGATCTCTACAAGTCAGACAACAGTCAGGAGCCAATCAGAGTGATGAAACCCACCTAAAAATCTTACTCCTTTGTCCCCACTTCTGCTTTCTAATTTTCCACATGTTGCCCATACACATGCAAGCATGCCATCGCAACCTTAAGGACTAGACACTTGTTTTGCTAAAAACAAAACAGTGGCTCTGTGTTCAAAACCATTTTTTTTGTGCTTGCAGACTCCATGCAGCCCCGCGAATGTTGCCATGCCTCATCCACACTCACCACTGTACTCCAAGAAAGACAAGGAATAAATCACCGATTCCCCCTGGACCGTGAAGAGTAAGCGGCTGCCATCCGGACTCCAACACCCTGTCTGGGAAGGGAGACCACAGGTGCTCTTTTCTGACATGCAAATCCAAAGAAGTGGAACTCTAGCCTAAATATATACTATGACTTTTGCAGCAAGTTTTAAAAAGTGCTGCAAATGAAACCCCATCAGGGGCATGGGGAAGGGAGGGAGGGAGGGATGTAAGGGACTGGCTCATAAGCTCTGAGGTTGGGACAGGGGAAGGAGGTGCGGTAAGACAGATGAACCAGGTTGCCAGAAGCACAGCCCATGTAGTTGAGGAGGAGATGCACTAACACCTGCAAGGCAGGTGTTCAAATCCCAGGAAAGACACTGCCTTTCTGGGCAGATCTGGGTGAACCAGACAGCGGCTCAATCTGAATTATCCTGTCTGATCAGTGGAAATAATGGCCTGCTTTGTGGATCCTTCAAAGGATGGACCAGATAAATTAACGTAACCCACTTTGTGCCTAAATGGAAATGGGGGTCTATACATCTCAGTCTTTAAAAAAAAAACCCAGCAAGCAGCAAACAGTTTACAGCTATTTTTGCTTCTGTTGAGGCATCCTGCTGGAACGCGTCTCTCTAATTCAAAAAGCTTTCTCCCACAATGCTGTGCAACCTACCTGGCAGGGACCCTTAATAGTTGGCCACTTTTCGCAAGTCCACATTTGAACCTCCCAGACTCTGCAAAAAGAGAACACAAAATGTTCGGGGAAAGTATGATTGCTTTGGGTGGAATTAGATAGAACAAGACGTTTAAAAAGGAACTGTAGCAGTGAATGGCTCTCCTCATATATTATCAGGGTGTAATGGTGGACTAGGATCTGGGAGTCCCAGTTTCAAATCCTCACTCTCCACCATGGAAGCTTACTGGGTGACCTGGGGCCAGTCACACACCCTCTGCCTCACATGGACGTTGCGAGGATAAAATGCCGGACAGGTAAATAATGAGCTCCTCAGAGGAAAGGATAAAAACATATTAAAATAAACCTGCCATCATGGATCACTTGCTACAGAAGGTCTGTAAGGCTCCAAACCCCTTCTCTATTCACCTGAAGACGGCTGAAGGTGTGGCTGCTAGTACTTTGCTGCCGTCAGGTGACCAAGCCAGATACGTGACTCCACCTCCTCCAAACCACTGCAGCTGGACACAGTTTTCTGTGGATACGTCCCACACCTATAGTGAATAATGACAATGGAGGGAGTTGGAGAAGAGGCAGGAATGATGCACACTGGCCCTGCAAGCCTGAGAATGAAAGGATCCACACACCCGTTGCTTTCAGGCTTGTGTGCAAACACCGCTACTTGCCTGAAGCCCCTGTAGCCAAGGCAGCAAGCGATCAAAATGTACCAATACGTCTGCTCATATTTATCACCACTTCTGTTTTTGTATTCATCAAGCACTTGGCATTCTGGTGAAAGCTCACTAGACAGAAAGCACCTAAAGGGTGAGGGGACCAATGGTGGTGGTCTGAAGATCAGCTGTGGGCAGTATGGCCTTTGTTTTGATCAAGCATTGGGGATCTGTTCATGATACCAATGGAATCAGAAGCAATTAAATGGGTGGGAACACACTTGCAGCCTAATCTCCCTCACAGGGTTGTTGCAAGGTTTTGCTTTTAATTTAATCAGGAAAAAACCCCACCCATATACAGTTTTAGCAGTGAACTAGGAGTTGTGGGACCTTTAGGCCTCAAAACTGTTCTATGCCTCAGAAAAACTCTCTCTCAGACTGGCTTATCAACACAGTACTTTGATGTAAGTAAGTTAAACACCAGGCCCAGCAAGCCCTGCTGGTATACAATAACACTTCCATTTACTCAGACAGAAGAACAACCAATGACATTTCAGATCTTTAATTTCAACTCTTCTCTACTTAACTCCTGACTCTCAGTATGCAAAACTTAACATGCTCTAACTAACAAAGCTTTCTCCAATATCCAGGTCCTACTGGCTGATTCAGGGCACTGCTATGATTGCCTCCTGTGTTTCTAGCATACATTGATGTGCTCTGCCTGTCACAGTCAACAGCTTCAGATGAACTGCAAGAAGGTCCCAAAATAAATAGTCACTTTCCTAGTTTTTGCACTCTTGTCAGAGAATAGCAATCACATTCAGGAGACTGCTAATGGACTCAGCGTATCTTTGGAGTTAACAGGCATTCAAAAAAATGTGTCTGGAATAATTGCTGCTCTTGTACAAGAGTTCAAATATTTCAAATTCTGAATATTTCCTGGAACAACTGTCTATAAGATCTCTTCCCTGCTGCCTACACAAACATGTTGATTCTCTGTTCTATATAATGTATTCAAGGCAAGGGTGAAAAAAAATACTGATATACAAAATAAAATTTCAGTCATTATTAACATTCTGAAGTCCACAGAAGATCCTTACAAAAGAGTTCAAGAAAAGGGTGAAAGGACCAGCACAGATCCTTAGCAGCATTCAAGCCTTGGAAAGGACAGCTTGCTCAGAAACCCTTTGTTCTGCCTCCCTGTTAAAAGGACCACGGATTCTCCACTATCCTGCACCTCCTCCCAACATAGCTACTCTTCTGCTTGCCCAGATGACCTGATCCTGCCCTCTTCATCCTCTTGGGACAAAAATTTATACTGTTTTATATTGGATCTTTTTCCCTTCCCAGAAGGCAAGGCAAGGCAGAAAGAATGGCAGAAAGGCAGAAAGAACGGCAGAAAGAAAAGAACGAAAGAAACTTGCTTCAATCCTTCCTTCCTTCAGAGCCCACTATGAAAAGTAACACAGCTTGTAGAAAACATTTCCATTAGGATTATTTGGATGTCTTGTCCTACATGTCTGTTTCCTTAAAATGCTCTGTCTTCAAATAACAGAATTTAAAACTCTTGTCAACAGACATCATTGGTACAACAGTGAGAAACTAAAAAGGAGTTATGAACTGATGGCCTAGTGAATGTATGCTTTTTTAAAATTATACACACCTGAATTCCTGCTTTCTTTTAACCAACTTGCAATGTTAGCCTGCATTTCTCATCATTAGCTGATCTTTGCTTCATGGGCTGCTAGGGTGAAGGCACAAATGAGTGGGACAGTGTGGCTGGGTGTGATCTTGTCTGCTTGAAGAGACCATGCCAAGACAAGCTGCAACCAGCAGGTTAGTGTGTTCCATTGTTTGCAGCTATCACAAGCTACAAACGCAGAAGATACTTTTCCAGTTGGCAGGGAACATACAGCGACACTGAATGTCTGACTGCCTCCCCCACCTATGCCCTTCTGCCATGGCACTTTAGCTATTGTGCTGGTCGCTTCTGTCCAAAATAGTGAAGACAGCCTTGGATCGGGCCCCACCAAGTCTCCAGAATTGGTTCACTGCAACTTTTTGGTAAAAGGGAAAGCAGGTTTCATCAAGCTGTCCAAAACAGAAGGTCATTCTCCCAAGACAGCTGTGGCACCTCCTACCTAGATCTGGCTATTCCCACCCCATTCCTAGAAAGGAGGAGGGAGCAAGCCATGTGGGAGCTGAGACACAAGGGAGTATGAAGCCAGACGGGGCAAGGGAAGGGCAGAATCTCCTTTTCAGCTTGTTGGGATTCTTCTATTCATAATGCATCAGCTGCCTCTAATGCTGGCATAGGTACATATGGAGGGGGACCGTGATAGTTAGTTGCCTATCTTCTTGTCAACCCCCTCCAGAAGGGTTCCTCCCTCCTATATGCTCCAATAGTCTGAAGAAAATGAACATAATTAGCAAAACGCCAGTGGGAATTGGAATTTTTATTGCTATTGTTTTACTTTACTGACTGGAATATTGTTTTATTTTATGTATTTTTATCTGATGTACAATGCCCAGAGCCCAGCCTTGGCAGGGATGGGGCTAATAATAATAATGATAGTAATAGTAATAATAATAAAAATAATAATAATAATTTTTTATTTATACCCCGCCCTCCCCGCTGAAGCAGGCTCAATAATAATGATAATAAGTGTGGAATACGAGATGCTTTTGAATTTCCTTGGCGTGAGCTGAATAACTTTTACTTCTGTATTCAAGAACTTACCGCCTGGCTTTTTCTCTGCCTCCCTCCCTCCATGGGGAAAAAGTCCTGCTTGGTCAAAGCAGATTAGGATGGATCACCCTTTCAGCTCATTTGCACTAGGCCTGGGCTCATTTCTGGCCCTGACATTTTAGTGGAAAATGTGGGCTCACGTACTATTTTATTTTACTTGGGATAAGGAAAAACTAGTAACAGAGAACCATCTAATGCTTTGGTTTGCCTTGCACGGCTGCTGCCATCTGTTGCAGCCCCTTCCTGTTTCAATCGATCTGATGCAAAACCACTCAGAAGACAGGGGGAAAGAGAAAGGAAATGGGAGTCCTCCCTCCACCCCTCAGTGACTGACTCATGCCTCTTGCCACAGTCACAGTTTCCCACCTCTGCCCAACACTACTCATCCTTCTCTCACAGTTAGGACTTATGGCTGCAGACGCTACTCATATTAGCAATGTCCCTTTTTGCTTCATTGTCTTATGTGGGTTTGGAGCTACCCCTCCCCACCCACCGAGACAAAAACAACCCACTAGTCTCACCAGCATGGCAGTGTCGACAGGCGATGCTGACAAGAGCAACCCTCCGCTGGGTGCCCACGCCAAACTGGTAACTGGGCAGTGCCTGGGGTGGCTGAGCACCTGGGCGCAACCAGACGAAGGCCTGTAGGGGCAAAAGACAGGATATTTCCATCAGGAACAGGAAGCAGATGACGCTTGAAACACTCAAACACAGAACTGAACATTGATTATCACATTGGCTGTCCAGTGCAGAATGCAATTTCCGGAGAATACCAGCTTTTATGAGACATATGTAGGCAGTCTAAAATTCATAGGTAGAAACAACATTTACAGTGCCTGGAGAAATATCGGGAACCTAGCAGCATTTCCAGAGCCTGAAAGGGCTTCAACGGCTATGTCCTTTCATCCACAGCTAGTGGAAGCTGTATAAGAAGCAGATGTGCACTTGTTTCTTGGCATAAGTTATATTCCAAATTCTTTTGTATACAGAATGAAGCAAGAGTGCAGCGATGCCTTAAAATCTTAGCATATGCTTTCATAAGTAAGAGGCATATGTATCTGAGGAAGGCAGCTCCGGTTCATGAAAGCCATATGCTGGGAATAAATTTTGTTAGTTTTTAAGGTGCCACCAGACTTACATTTTATTTTACTGCAGCAGACTAACACCTGGGATTTTTAACGGTCATAGCTATGAGAATGGGGTTGGGAAAAGGGGAGAAAAGAAATGGGAAATAGCCCCTCTCAAAACCAAGACCATAATCTCAAGGACCTCAAAACTAGTAGGTTTCCCTAAGGTTCAAATTGCAACGAGAAAGCACAACTATGACGGTGAGAGTCAACATGGGCTACAGCCGGGTAAACTGCAGTGAGGTTTGCAATTACTGGCTACTGACCTGGTGGAAAGGGAAGTGGGGTCCAGATGCCAAAGCAGGACACAGCTGTGGCATGCCACCGCAAGGATGGATGCACACAGAGGCTTCCATGCCAGCGAGGCCACGTTCCTCTGTAAACGATGTTTCAAGATTGGGACTGTTGCGCTGGAGAAGACAAGCATCACCAAGGTAACCACAGAAATGGATTCCCAAAATCTCACCCGTTAGGACACAACCACAGGTGCATGACATCAGATCACGCACCAGCAATCGGGGTGTGAGCACTTTTGTTCACACAAGGTTTCTGTGCAAGTTTCACAAGCAGTTTTTGAATGTGGATTTCTCACATCTGCACCTAATACTCCTGTCACTACCCCACAGGTCTACAGTATGCAACCGACACTTCCTTCCCATTCCAGTGGTGCATTGTAATTAAACTGCCACTAAAGGGTATAAAAGTTAGTGTTGCCTAAGGAGACATAAGAACACAAGAGAAGCCATGTTGGATCAAGCCAAAGGCCCATCCAGTCCAACACTCTGTCACACAGTGGCCAAAGAAACCTGGTGCCATCAGTAGGTCCATCAGTGGGGCCAGGCCACTAGAAGCCCTCCCCCCCAAGCACCAAGAATACACAGCATCACTGCCCCAGACAGAGTTCCAACAATATACTATGGCTAATAGCCACTGATGGACCTCTGCTTCATGTTTATCCAATCCCCTCTTGAAGCTGTCTATGCTTGTAGCCACCACCACCTTCTGTGGCAGTGAATTCCATGTGTTAATCACCCTTTGAGTGAAGAAGTACCTCCTTTTATCTAGTTTAACCCGACTGCTCAGCAATTTCATTGAGTGCCCATGAGTTCTTGTATCGTGAGAAAGGGAGAAAAGTACTTCTTTCTCTACCTTCTTTATCTCTGACCACTTGCCATGAAACTCTGAGTGACACTAGACCAGATACTCTCCCTCAGTCTTATCTACCTCACGGGGCTGATGAGAACAAAATGGAGGACATACCATTTATACTACTCTGAGCTCCCTTCAGGAAGGGCAGGATAAACACTGAATACATAAGTAAAAGCAGTGGCTTAACTCCTTGTTCATGCTGGTGAAGGATGTGGGTGATGATTTAAAACAAAAGACACATCTCACTTTGTGAAGGGTTTTATACAGCAAAGACTGGCAGAAAGTATCCTGTGGTCCCTCTGGCCAGTTTCTCAAATCTTCTAGTACCTGCAGAGATCCTTGTGAATGGATTAGGTGGGCTGTTGTCTGAACCTGCAAGTCATTTTGTCTTGTGTTAAGCAACAAAGCAGACTCTGGGTCATTTAGTGTGGAGTAGTTATGCATAACTGTTAGGATGTATTCTTGCTTCGTCAATTCTAAGCTCATTGGAAAATCTGCAAGAAGGTCACACAAGACTAAAGACAGTATCTTCCCCATCCCCAGCATTTATAAAGCCTCTTCCTCTGGGAATTCTGAATTACAACTAGGGATGGGCACAAACCAGGGAAACACAACTCGGTTAGCTTAACGGCCAAACCACAGACCAAATCATGAAACAAACAAGGAGGCCAGTTCACAAATCAAATCGGTTCATTGCCCTGCAAACCCCCATAGAAAAGAACCAGAGTCCCTTTAAACAGGGCATGTAGAAAGCTGGAAAAACAGCTGAGTAGCAGGAAGCAGCTTGCTTTAAAATTTAAAGGACTGCTCAAGACAGCCTGAAAGCTGAGCAATTGGAAGCCTCTGTTTTTGCAGTTTTTGTGGGGAACAGAAAGCAAAGGTTTAAAGGGACTCAGAGCCCCTTTAAACTCATGCTTTCTACTCCAGCCATGAACCACCACAAACTTCTTCACAAGTTCATGGAAGTTTGTGATAGTAGATCTGTCATGAACTTCTATTTGTGAACCATGAACAGGCAAAATTCATGATGAATTTTGCTTTGTGGAGTTTTTTTTGTACCCATCTGTAATCATGACTGCTACTGCTTCTCAAGGCGTCCTACCTAATTTCAAGCCAAGACTGAACTCTGACAATTCATCTTTTTTGAACTCAGTTTTTTAGAAAACTTCATAATGTCCTTTCAAGGATAAAAATGGCAAATCCCTGCTCTAAAAATGAAGCTCATGAGGGATCACCGTTTCTTGAATCTCTGTTCCCTGCCTTGTTACTACTGAGATCCAGGAATAAGCAGATAGGCCACTGGCTTTCTGCAACCTCAACAGAAACTCTTTAGACCAAGTCCATATACATAAGCAGCATCCCTTACCTCTTGGCATTGTAAACACGAATGGAGTCATCCAGCAGGGCCACTGCAAACTTGCTGGTGTGGGGATGCCAGGCAAAGGCTCGGATTGAGCAACCGGCCCTGAATCGTTATGATCGGGAGAAAGTTAAGAGAGAAAACCTGTTTCATTTACTCCAAGAGTCAAACAGGAGCGAATGCACAGAGGCCTGGCAAATTTGGAGAAAGTGGGATCAACAGCACATTCTCATCAAAAGTCAGTCATGTGAAAGCACCACACATCGCAATCAGGATGGCTACACACTGGTACAGTTAACGTTTTATTATCCAGCACTTGATTACCCAGAATGCTCAGTCAACCAGGACGGCTCAGAGAGCATGATCCTCCCCCCCTCACTGCCATAAGCCTTTGGCGTTGGATGCATGGTGCACCCCATTCCCACATCTCCAGATAGTCCCTCTGATAAAGAAGATGATGATGATATTGGATTTATATTCCGCCCTATACTTTGAATTTCAGAGTCTCAGAGCGGTCACAATCTCCTTTACCTACCACAACAGACACCCTGAGAGGTGGGTGGGGCTGAGAAGGCTCTCACAGCAGCTGCCTTTTCAAGGACAACTCCTATGACAGCTATGGCTAATCCAAGGCTACTCCAGCAGCTGCAAGTGGAGGAGTGGGGAATCAAACCCGGCTCTCCCAGATAAGAGTCCGCACACATAACCCCTACACCGAACTGGCTCTCTGGATGTTGCAAAGCTTCTGACAGCCATAATTGACAGTTGACATTACCCTTTCATGAGGCCTTCTTAAGCTGTTGGGATCCACCTCTGCCAGAGAACTTCCAGTCAGCTGCCCCACTTGTCTGCCAGCTGTGAACGGAGGATCCCACCAGTCACCATGGGGTGGGGGTTTGGTTGCTGCAGTTTCCTCTGGGTAAGGGGCAGGGCGCAGCAATAAACTTGCATAAGCGGCAACCCCTTTTTCTTCCAAAAGTGCTGAATAATAATAGAGGTTTTACTGTAAATAGAGCCTCGTGGCGCAGAGTGTTAAAGCTGCAGTACTGCAGTCCTAAGCTCTGCTCACAACCTGAGTTCGATCCCCAGCAGTAGCTGGGTTTTCAGGTAGCCGGCTCGAGGTTGACTCAGCCTTCTATCCTTCCGAGGTCGGTAAAATAAGTACCCAGCTTGCTGGGGGGAAAGTGTAGATGACTGGGGAAGGCAATGGCAAACCACCCCGTAAAAAGTCTGCTGTGAAAACACTGTGAAAGCAACGTCACCCGAGAGTCAGAAACAACTGGTGCTTGCACAGGGGACCTTTCCTTTTACTGTAAAAAGGCCATCCTCTCCTCTCCCTTCACCAATATTTCAGTGCTATTCTCTTCCCCTTCCATACACACACAATATCTCAATGCTTAAGTGTGCAGACAAAGTCAGGATTCTAATTACAAATGCAGAACCAACCGGTGGCAAAATCCCACCACCTAATTCCAAGTGAAGACAGTGATCCTGTTTGTGCACAGCAGAAGATTTCTGCCTCCCTGCATATAAGCAATCACATATTAAGGACCACTTCAGGGACGACTCAGGAGTAATGTCTGCACTGCATATTCTTAGTAGTCTGTATAATGATGGGCGATGCAACAGAACATGCATGCCAAGACTTGCCTGCCCAGAGCGGACGGAACTTACCAATCCACAGCCTGGGAGAATTCAGCTATCATATCTTCACTTGGCAACTTTGGAGGGAAGAGAACAACAAAGAAAAAGTATTAGTACTTTGGCAGCAGTCTCAATTGGTTTGTGCAGGTTTTACAACTGGGTTTCAAGCAAGCCATGTGCTGAAGTCAGAGCAGGGTGAAAATAAGAGCCCTGCTGGATGAAATCAGCGGTCCATCTAGTCTAACATGCCGCTTCATGCAGTGGCCAACCAGTCACCTTGAAGGGTCAACAAACAGAGTGCAGAAAGCGGAGGGTCGCTTTATTCATCATGGCTAGTAGCCACCGACTCCCATGCTTTTGTTGAACCTCCTTTTAAAGCCTCCTGTTCTCATGGCCATCACTACATTCACTGGCACTGAATCTCTGAGTCCCTCCTGCCTGCCCTGAATCTACTGCCCATCAACCTCACTGGGTGCCCTTGAGCTCCGGTATTAAGAGGAAAATAGTTACTTCAGCCAACTTTCTTCACCTAAGGCATAATTTTATAAATATCTATCCTGTCCCCCTTTAGCAGTCTTCCCTCTAGTCCAGGGGTGGCCAAACTCACTCAACATAAGAGTCACATAGAATAAACATCAGATGTTTAAGAGCCGCAAGACATGAAGGAAGGGAGGGAGAAAGGAAATAGATGAGGGGAGGAAGAGGTGCAAAGAAAGCAACTTTAACTTTAAATGCATTCTCCAAGTTACCAGCTGGCTTGGCGAAGTGATTTAAAGAGACAAAAGTATTCTCCAAGCCAGCTGACTGGGCAGTGGGTGCTTGGAGAGCAACATAATATGTGTGAAAGAGCCACATGTGGCTCCTGAGCCACAGTGTGGCCACCCATGCTCTATACTGAAGACTCTTTTAGTCTTTTCTCTCCTCGTAAGAAAGATGCTACACCCCCCCCCCCTTAATCATCTCGGTAGCCCTCTGCACTATTTTCAGCTATAGAAGAGCTAGTGGGATGACGTCTGACTAGGGGAGAAAAGATTATCTCCATTAAAACAAACCAACAGGATTCAGAGAGAGTTCAATAAAGCTGGCATCCAGCCATAGTCTCAGATTGGACTGTCACACCCTCCTGCTATCAATCATCCTGGTGTTTCTGTCCTGTTCAGACCAATGTTGCACAAACCTCACCGACAAATGGGGAAAGATGGAGCCGTGGAGGGAGGAGACCCAATGGCAGAGAGCTAGTGTACAGCGCGATCCTGCTTTCAGCCACCGGACAACTGCAAGGAAACAGAGGACACAATCAGATGAGAGTTGTTCTCTATTTACTTTACTTTTACTTTCTTGATAGGTCTTAAGGTGGATTAAAGGATATAAAACTGTGCAAAAACTGGACAGCCAATGAACAATGCAGTTGGACTAGAATTATGCAAATCTAGAGTGCTGCTGACCGGAAAAATGAGGGTTTCATTTCCCAAGCCAAGTTCAGCTCCAAACTGACAGATGCCATGCTGTGGTTCCCCTCACTAGATTTATCCCTCTATCTTTGCACATCTTCTCTCTCTTGCATCTTTCTTTTCAAAGAGAATGAGATCCTGGCATAATGCAGGTTTATTAATTAGTCCAGGGGCTGCCCAACCTATTCTTTAATGAGAGCTACTTCTGAGTAATGAAAAATATCTTGCACTACTCTACCCCCACCCCTGTAGCACATTATGAAGTTTTGTTCTGCCCTAGAAACAGACCGTAGACTAGGAACAGCACCAGATGTGAAGCTATCTGAACAATCATGTGATGAAGAAAAGAAACCTACAGCAGATCTTTTCTCAGTCTTTGCCTAGGTTTCCTAGGGGATGCACGAGCTATTCCATAGCAGCTGGGGAACTACCAGCTGGAGACTCCTGAGCTAGGGTATTTTCTCTATCAAACAACATCATGGAATTCAGATATTTCAAGGTGGAAGTCAACCATATAAATGACATGGGGCTTCCTCCAAAAATACCATCTAATTGTGCATTTCCCAGCACTGAGATTGTATTACTGGCTGCCATGGGAACATACAATTTGATGACGTCAGGGCACGATCTAAGTGTTACTACATGTTAAGGAGGGGGAGACACAAGGCTGCAGCTTGCCCTCAGCGATGCCGCTCACCAGTCAATCTTGGGCCAGTTGCATACTGTCAGCCTAACCCCCCCTCACAGGGTTGCTGAGATGATAAAACAGGAAAGAGAAAATGATGAATAGCACCCTGAGCTCCTTGGAGGAAGAGTGGGATACAGATTTAGTAGACAAGACATGGAAAAGGGGAGGGAGAGAAAGGGAGAACTCAAAGAGGGCAGTGAAGTTGTGCAAACTGGAGAGCCAGTTTGGTGTAGTGGTTAAGCACGTGGACTCTTATCTGGGAGAACTGGGTTTGATTCCCCACTCCTCCACTTGCACCTGTTGGAATGGCCTTGGATCAGCCATAGCTCTCACAGGAGTTGTCGTTGAAAGGGCAGCTCTTGTGAAATGCTCTCTCAGCCCCACCTACCTCACAGGGTGTTTGTTGGGGGAGGGGAAGGTAGAGGATATTGTGACCACTCTGAGACTCTGAAATTCAGAGTATAGAACGGGATATAAATCCAATATCATCATCATCATCTGACGATTAATACATTTAAACCAGTGCTGTGGAAAAAGCATTTAAGAGCTATACTGTAAACAAACTGAGGGCTCCAGGCACTCTCAACATTACCTATTTGCTTTGCAGAGTCTGTCCAAGACTGCTCATCCAGCCCCTGGTTCAACTGCTCCTCCCCCTCCGCATTTGCCAGCTCTTCCAGCACTCCGACTACCCCGACATCACGCCTAAGAGCAAAGGGAATTCCATGATATCTCTGGCACGCCAAAGTTACCCAGTGCATACGCTATGCACCTGTCTTTACCGCATAAGCCCTCTGGATATTCTTCAGTTTTCTTTCTGACAACTCTCTAGACTCCAGGAAGAAAAGCCTGAGATGCCACGCAAGCTTGATTTGAAAGGCTCAAAAATCACCCCTTCACATGATGCAGATCCTGGTTTACACATAAGTTGTGCAGTTGTAGAAACTGGAGAGCCAGTTTGGTGTAGTTGCTCTTCTGCCCTCCTGTCTCCCCTGACCCCAAACTCACCAGGCATTGATGCACCTCTTCCACAGCATCTCCCGGTGATGAATAAAGGCCGGCTTAGTGCTGTGTTCCAGCCTACTGTGGGCTTTCAGTGTCTCCTTGGGGATGGTCAGGGTGGGCAGGTCCTCCACCTATACAGCCAACCAAACAACCAATAGGAGGTGGGGGAAATTTAATACGTATTTTGTACAAAAGAACCAGAAGGCATCTACAGAAGAAAAGGCCTTATAATTGATACTATCTGGTTGAGCTTAAGACCTTTGGTCATAGAAGCTAATAAAGGAAAAATGGAAAAGGGCTTATCTACATTTTAATTTGAGGAGAGATAGCAAAGGGTCCAGTAGCACCTTTGAGACACAAAAATGTTATTGTAGCATAAGCTTTTAAGAAATACAGCTCTTTTCTCCAGATGAGTTAGTCTTAAAGGTGCTACTGGACCCTTTGCTATTTTTGCTGCAACAGACTAGTATGGCTAACTCATTTGAGGAGGGCACATTCATTGTGGGTTCTGTACGCTATTGTGCAAGTTTACAGTCGAAGGAATTGGGTGTATAATTTCACATCAGAAAAATCTCACGTTCAATGTGAGTACAAATGTGAATACAAATCATGTTTCTTGCTCTTCAGGGTGCAGGGAAAGCACAGAGAATTTTCAACTAGAGATGGGAAAGAAAAGGATTCTTGTTATTTATTTATTTAATTAATTCAATTTTTAGCCCACCCTTCCCGTAGAACAGGCTCAGGATGGGCTACATCATAAAAACAGCAACAAAAACAATAAAAAACCAATTTAAAATATATAAAATCTAAAACTACAAAGTGACAACAGAGACTAAAATGGCAGGTTCTGCCTCACAGACATGGCCTAGAAAGAGATAAGGGTAATAATAATAATAATAATAATATTTTATTTATATCCTGCCCTCCCCGTTGCAGCAGGCTCAGGGCAGCACACAGCATATAATACATAATTACAATATAAAACGTTATATTAATACAATATAATTCATTAATTACCTTAAAACCAATGTAATTAAAACCATCAAAGTTAAAAACTAACATTTACAGGTGCTGTGTTCTAGATATTAGAGATAAGGCTTCATGTTCTAAATAGCTCTTTGCTCCTCCATGTTACTAGAATTACGCTAAAAATGAATAAGTGGAAATCTGCATAATGAATACAGGTTGCAGATATTAAGTTTTCTATGCACTGAATTCCCCTCCAACCTTTTTCTGGGGCAGAGCTTACATAGCTCAACATACTTATTTGTTACCTACTAGTAAGGGCATTCTACATACAGTCTCTCTTCCATTCTCTACTTGCATTCTTTGAACATCTCTCTCTGGCTGAGCAACCCTTTGCTAGTTTCACATTTATGTGACAAAAAGTGTGTTCATTTAGTAGTTATGGAGACCTTCCAAAGGAGAACAGCTGATGAGTTATTACTGTCACCTTTGTATGTATTTACACAGACACACACACAAAGGGTGGATTTCTTGGGCCTTCTGTTCTATACTTACTCTGTTTAGCCAGGTTAAAAAGCAGTTCATTTTTCCTCCCTCTCCAAAGAACATAAATACCTCCCCTCTCTCAAGACTGGCTGGTGGAAACACAAGCAAGGCCTAGGCTGGCATCTTCTAGAATCAACAGCTGTTGCTTACCTGTGCTTGGATAGGATGTGGAAGCTTCTCATTGCTGTGCCCAGAAATAAGCTCATTATTGTATTCATAGAGGGTGATGTCTGTTGGAGGAGGCAGGGGTGGGAAGAGTGCTAAGGAACACATCCTAGTGGAGGGGGGAGGGGAATCCAGGAAGAAATGGTAAAGAGAGTTTGTTAATAAGGGCAGTCCCACAGAAGCAAACCAATAAAATGAGCTTGCATTCTGAAGTTATAAAGCTGCCTTCCTGCAAAATCTAAGCCAAAAGGAGTAAGAGAACTCCCATACCCTCAAATTCTATCCCACAGGCAGCTGGGATTTGTTCTGCTACAGGAGGAGGACGTTTCTTGAGATGTAAACTTAAAACCTCTTGCAAAAAAGTTTCATTTACATTCTACTGATGCTGATACATGAATCTGTTACCTTGTAATGCTTAGCTGCCTTACAAGCCAAGTACCATTTCCCCTATAAAATTGCTTCCCCACTCAGTGTTCAAGAAAATGCAGGGGACACGTCATGTTCAGCTAAACAAATGGCCCAAATCAGTTTGTTTGTAGGTGCATCCTACAAAGTCCTTCAAGGTCAGTCCTTATAAACATAAAATACTTGCCATTGCTGTAATTTATGTGCCCAGACCATCCAACCAAACAAGTTTGCCTTTTGTTTGGCAAGTATCTTTTCTGTTTGGGTCAGTTTTCTCAACTGATAGTGCCAATGTTGAATATAGTAGTTGGCTCCTTCCTGGTTCTAAAACCTTCTCATGCATAAGCTTCTAAGTATGAGAACACTAACACAAGCAGTTCCAGCAGCAATCATATGGAACATTATTAATCAGGAAATGACAGAAACATGAGTTTATTCTGAATACTTAGAGTAAGTTCTGAATAAAGGAGAAAGGAACCCACCCAGAGAGTTTCCTTTTTCTTTTCTTCACTGCTATTAAAGGACTGATTAAATCTGTCACTATTTCAGATTATTCCAGTAGCCAGTGTATCTTTGGCTATGTATACAATACATTTCACCGGTCCGATTTGGATATGGACATATATTCAAATAAGGCTGGTGAAATTTAGTGTATACATAACCAAAGGCACGCTGACTACTAGAATGTCTATCATTTGAAAGTTATTTCTGAGATTGCATGGGAACATACAATTTGATGATGTCAGGGCACAATCTAAGCCAGGGGTGTCAAACATGTGGCCCGTGGGACAACTGCTCCCGGAGGGCTTCAATCAGGCCCGCATTGCAAAATCCCACTAGTCCCATACCTTTTCCACTTGAAACAAAATTTTGCAAGAGTTTTAAGCATGTTTGTGTATTAAATTAAAAAATAATATCTTTAATTGTGTTTGCCTGTGTCCTTTATAAAGTATACATCTCCTCCCTCTGGAATTACATTTTGGCTCAGCCTTACAAAGTCCCATTTATGCCAGATCCGGCCATCCTAACAAATGAGTTTGACACCCCTGATCCAAGCATTACTACATGTTAAGGAGGAGGAGACACAAGGTTGCAGCTTGCCCTCCATGATGCCGCTCACTAGCCACTCTTGGGCCAGTTTGCATACCGTCAGCCTAACCCCCTCACAGGGTTGTTGAGAGGATAAAACAGGAAAGAGAAAATGATGAATAGCACCCTGAGCTCTTTAGAGGAAGAGTGGGTACAGATTTAGTAGACAAGACATGGAAAAGGGGAGGTAGAGAAAGGGAGAACTCAGAGAGGGCAGTGAAGTTGTGCATTTGAGAAATACATTTAAACCAGTGCTTTGGAAAAAAGCAAGCAAACAGAGCACTAAAGAGATATAATGGAAACAAACTGAGGGCTCCAGGCACTCTCAACATTATCTAGTTGGTAATGTTGAAAGGCTGGTTTAATTTAGGGTATACATAGCCAAGGGTACACTAGATTTACTATATATATTACTACCTGTTCATTTGGAAGTTATCTCTGTTTTGAGAGGCAGAATTATTTTCTAATGAGCATGGGCTATGTGAGTCACATTTAAGGGATTGTTTGAAAGTACTCTAGGAAATTAGATTTCTCCAGGAGTTAATAAATAAGTTTCAACAACAATCTGTCCAGGTGCATGGAAGAGTGGAACAGGAGGATCAGTTTAGGCTTTTCTTCTCTGTATAGATGATCAGTGCCATCACCAAGTTTCTAATCAGGGCTGCAGATAATGGATTCAGATCCATGGAGTCGACAACCACCTGCTAAAGACAGGTGTTGTTCTGCCTCCAACTCTCATTGCCCGCCACCACTCAGGTGGGTGGTGGGAAGAAATTCCCAGGTGTGATGTGGCTTCCAGCATGACCTGGATATCATGTCATCAATCACACCACATGATGTTTTAGTATTTGCCCAAAATTCCATGGATAAACCATAGTTAGTTTTTGGTGAATACTAGAATGTGACTCCAGCACAATGGCATCATTTCCAGGTTGCACTAGAAGCGATGTCACTGCAACAGGGACCCCAATCACCTCCCCCCTAAAAGGAAGTCTCCATCCCCTGCTCTTTCACTTATTGCCAAGGAACACTCCATTCCTTTTTGCTGTGCGAGTTTCTCTGCAATTTCTTCCAACCAGGTATTTTTACAGTAAAGCCAATTCACACAACACAGAAGGATGAATGCCACACAAACATGGGCCAAAGCACTTGAGACTGCAGGGGATGGATTTCAATTTATTTCATTTTATCATACCTCCATTTTCTCTCAATGGGGACCCAAAGTGGCATACATTGTTCTTGTCTTCTCTGTTTTATCCTCACAACAGCCCTTTGAAGGAGGTGAAGCAGAGCATGTGACTGGCTGAGGGTCACCCAAAAAACTTCCATGGCATACTGGGAGGAACCTGTCTCCTCCCAGATCCCAGACTGGCACTCTAATCACTACCTAACCACAACACTATAACCACTGGCTGTGTTCTTTCACTTTTAAAAAAAACTCTCCATAAAAACAGAAAACTAGGAGAAAACTAGGGCAAATATTAAAAATCCTATCCCTGTCTCTTTGCTTAGTGTGCAGGTTTTCTATCTACAGGGAGATCTTAAGAGAGAATAGTGTCTCAGAATTGGATTTACCCACCCATCACTTGAAAGTGTGGCATATTTACTATATATATTACTACCTGTTCTCCTGTCTGGTATGTGTATTTGGTGGTTCAGACTCATGCGATAGAGCCCCTGTTTGTTATATCTCTGTGTCAGTTAGAACCAGGGCTTTTTTTTGTAGCAGGAACTCCTTTGCATATTAAGCTACACACCCCTGATGTAGCCAATCCTCCAAGAACTTACAGGGCTCTTATTACAAGGTCTACTGTAAGCTCCAGGAGAACTGGCTACATCAGGGGTGTGTGATCTAATATGCAAAGGAGTTTCTGCTACAAAAAAAAGCCCTAGCCTGCATGACCTGTTGTGCATAGGGGTGCAAACTCTGGGTCAGGAAATTCCTGGAGATTTTGGGGGTGGAGCCTGGGGAGTGGGGACAGTGGGGTTTGAGGAGGAAAGGGACTACAGCGGTATAAAAATGCCATAGAGTCCACCCTCTAAATCTGGGGTGTCAAACTCATTTGTCATAAGGACAGGATCTGACATAAATGAGATCTTGTTGGGCTGAGCCATATCAGGCCGGGCCACATGTATACCTATTTAAGATTAAGTAGCAGAGATATAAACTTTATAAAGGATGAAAGATTTTGCTTTTTAAACCAAAAAAAAGGCCAGGAGGAGGACCCAATAGAAGAAAGAGAGGCTTAGCTCAGTAGCTCTACTGTGCAATTGAGAGAGCCTGGCAAAGCAAACTCTCCCTCCCCCCTGCTCCCCAAGGGAGAAGCCTCAGCTAGTGGAGAAAAAAGAGGCTTTGCTCTGTAGTTCCTGTATGATTGAGCAAGCCTGGCAAAGCAAGCTGTGATGCAGAAGGAAGCAAGATATAGGGTGAAGGAAGATGACAGCCAGTTGCTGGGGGGGGGGCTGATAGGAGCTCTCCGAGGGCCTCATTTGGCCCTCGGGCTGCATGTTTGACACCCCTGCTCTAAATAGCAATTTGCTCCAAGGGAAATGATTTCTATCATCTGCAGATCAACTCTGAGAGATCTCCAGTCTTCACCTGGAAGGCATCCCTCTGTCTTCTTGCTAACAAACGGGTGTTGTTTTGAACACCGTGTGAACCAAACAGCAGAAACCTGAGTGAGTTCCTGCAAGCAAAAGGGGTAATAGCCTACCATCTCGTTCTCCTGCATGTGCAATTCTTACTCCTACTGAATTCAATGGAAAATAATCTGCAGAAAACACCTGCTGGGCGCCCTGTGAACGCTTTATCGCCATGCATTTACGGGACCTCCAATAAAAGGCAGAGAGGAGGAGTAGAACTTGCCGAACCAGCCCACCTCCCCACGCTGACAGCGGCCCCCTGCGACACCAGCCCCAGCCACCTGCACTCACCCTGGCCACGAAGCTCCACTTTTTTGTTTCCAGGGAGGCGAGGAGAAAAACGGAACTCGTTTTATGCCACTTTGGCTTTTCCCGGGCACCGGGTACCGAGTGAAGCCAAACCTAGTCAAGAAGCGAAACGCCTCGACCTGCAATCTGAGACACGCAGCCTCAGTACGCGTCTCCCTAGTTCAAACCATCGGCCGGCCGTGCTGCTCCTAGAGCGGCTCTCGTATAGAAAACAGGAACTTTGCTCAGCCCAGCTGAGCGGCAACTCCTTAAAGAGGCCGATGCCTGATATCAGCGAGCTTCTCTGTGCTGTGGAGCGATGCTGCTGCGAACGCTGGTTATGTTTACTAGGGAAGCGGGTCTTCAGTGAATTCAAGGGACATTTCTAGATCCTCGTAAATAGAGTGATTGAAAGCCATTCAGCGTAGTCCTGTGAACGCGTAGGCAGAAAAGAAGGCTCACTTAATTCAGGGTGGGGAAGTTGACACAGGATTGCAGCTTCTCCTCGAAGTTTCTCCGACCATAATTGTGTATGAACGAAGCTGAAGCTGGTTCCTAGCTGTTTTTCACATTAGGTGGGTAACCGGGTTGGTCTAAAGCGGCAGAACAAAACTGAGTCCAGTGGCACCTTTAAGACCAAACAAGTTCTATAAATGAAACTTTGTTAGGTACTACTGACCTCAAACTTTGTTCTGCTTATTCACGTTTGTTAGAGAGCAATCCTAATCAGGTTGACCTGGAAGTCAGTGCTGCTTACTCCCAAGAAAACGTCTTTAGGATTGCATTTCACCCACAGTTTGTTACCGATTAATTCAACAACAAATATTGACCATATTTAAACAGCTTTGAACTCCAAAATTAGCTTTGGGCCTGGCGGTATCTTGCACCCTGAGTCTCAGGGACCCCAATCCTAAAGCCTGGTTTGGGAGTCAAGAGCTTCAAAATGGATGCTCACAGAAATGTCATAGGTTTGTATTGCTAAGAAGTGTGTCTTTTAAGTATGTATTTAAATCTTTTAGGGTTGCTATCCTCCAGGTGGTGGCTGAATATTTTAAATTACCTCCACGCAACAGAGATCAGTTTACCTGGGAAAAAGGCCGCTTTAGAAGGTGGACTCTATGGCAGTATATACCAATCAGGTCCCTCCCCAAACCCTGCCCTCCTCAGGATCCACCCCCCAAATTTCCAGGTATTTCCCAAATTTCCAGGTATTTCCCAACCAGAAGCTGACTACCGTGGATTCCTGCTTACAGCCTCTCTCACACACCCCAGTTTTCGCTTGGTTGGGTTTGTTTGAGGACAGATTGGATGGGAGAAAAGCTGGTGGAAGGAGGGAAAATATGGGTGCCAACAGGTCTGGAGAAAATGTCTTTTTATCAGAAGCATGATGTGTGGAAATGAGTAGCTCAAGGTTTTTATGGTATGGAGGTAAATAAAATCAGCTGGTAAAGAACATCTCATTAAACCTCTGTTAAAGAAATGGGACTTTTTTTTTCTTGAGGCAGTTGGCAACCCTAAGGACAAACTAGGGTTGCCAACTCCATGTTGGGATATATCTAATGATCTGAGTTGTGGAGCCTGCAGAGGGGCCTCAGCTGTGTATAATTCCATAGAGTTCCTCCTCCAAAGCAGCCACTTTTTCCAGAGGAACTGGTGTCTGCAGTCTGGAGATAACTTGCAATCCCAGTGGATCCCCAGGCCCCTCCTGGAGGTTGGCAGTCTTAGAAGCCTGAAGTCCATTACTGCTTGCCACATCACCCAGCAGCCTTGGGGAGACCACTACAAACATAGCCACTGGTGGTTGCCAAATCACAAGTTGGTTGGTTTGGCCCTCTCAGGTTTGAGTGTATAATTTCCTTAACCAAGGATGGAAGTGACATGTAAAGGAAGCATCTAACATTAGCCTTCCTACCTCAATTGCAGGCAAATTACAAGCTTGAGCAAAAGAGAGGCCCAGAGGTTTCTTTAAAAGGCTGGAATAAGCAGAAGAGTATCCCCGGGGAATAGGCCTGGTGCTTCAGCAAATGGGCATCTCTCATTCATGCTCAATGTATGCCCACTAGTACCATGCAGGATGGGACCAAGGGGGAGGAGATTTCAATAGACAGAGTTTGAAGCATTCAAGACTGAGAGAACTCCTCTTGGAAATGCATTTAAGATGGCACTGCAAAAATGTATATTTTAAGATGTTTCTATTCTTGCACCAAGGACTGGTGCTTGAAAGCTTTCCTTTATTATACTTTGACAAGACTTCTTGCCTATACATGCAGACATCTGTTGTAAGAAAAAGCCAACACATGGACACTTTATTAGTTAAACCTAGCACTGCCAACCTCCAGGTGGTGTAGAAAAAGCCAAAGCCTCTGCGTAAAAATAACCTCAATAAAGATTCAAAAGTGTTCTTACAAAAAATGTGTTATTGTAATTTGTAATATTCAAAAAAAACCTCGCCTCCATACAAAAAACTCCACAAAGAGACTCATACAAAGTTAGACCCGAACAGAGAATCCAATAACAAATGAATCCATTCCTATATATACCCTACAGGTTTTTTCAAAATATGAAAGTCTCTATTCCAGATTGTATGAGTCCCAAAAGGTACAACTGTGATCCAATGACCTGGTTCTGTTGGTGGGCTGGGAAATTCTTGGAGATTATTGGAGGGCAGGGTTTGGGGAAGGTAAGCACCTCAGTGAGGTACTGTGACAGAGTCTACTCTCCAAAGCAGCCATTTCCTCCAGGGGAACTGATCTCTATTCTGGAGATCAGTTGTAATCCTGGGAGATCTTTAGGACCCACCTAGAGGATGGCAACTCTACCAGTTATATACCATCTTGTGGAGGATTTCCCCCTCCCTGTCTCATTACTATCATGCTTGGGCAAGGCCAGAGGCATGAGGCCTTGGGGGCAAGTCAAAGGGCAAGCACCAAAGAGATCTTGACTCTCTGGCTCTTAGACCAACCTTTCAGAGGAGCCAACATACAAGTCCCTAGATGTGGTGTGTTGTATATAGTCCATTTTGGTTTTAAGCTGCATTGGTTGCCTTCAGGGTGAAAAGCAAGGTACAAATAAATTAGAAGATAGATAGATAGATAGATAGATAGATAGATAGATAGATAGATAGATAGATAGATAGATAGATAGATAGATAGATAGATCAGATAGATCAGATAGATCAGATAGATCAGATAGGCAAAATGTAGTGGTTTAGAGTGGTGGACTCCAACCTGGAGAGCTGGGTTTGATTCTCCAGACTTCCACATGAAGCTTGCTGGGTGAGGAGAGTGGAAGGGAAGGCAATTGTAAGACACTTGGAGACTTATGGTAGAGGAAGGGCGGGGAGGCTGAACAAACCAGCTCTTGTTCTAAGTAGTAGTGGGACCATAAGAGGGGTTTCCCAGCATTAAGACTGGTGGTGGGAAAGGGGATTTTAAAAGGCTTTTGGTCAGGCACGTAGCTAGGAAATTTTAAGTGGAGGGCCCCAAAAATGTAATCACAAAAATTTAAAAAATGCCTCAGTCATTTCCTCCCCCCCCCCCCCCCGAGAACATGGTGGTGCCTTGGGTACTGGCTCCAAACTTGTGTGCAGGAGTGGGGGGCATTTTCTGCCTTCTGCTGCTGCCAGGTCTGCCCCAGCTCCATGCATGCTGCTAGCTTCATTCCTCTCCCACTTCGAGCCTCCCAGGATGAGAGCTTGCAGGGCACCCCAGCCAATCAACAAACCAGTGAGGCAAGCACCCACTTTGGCCCCTGGCTGCTCCCTGGGACCTGCCCACCCACCTTGTCCCCCCAGCATCAGCAGTGCCCACCTGAAGCTGCCCCTGCCCAATGGCTCCACTAGCCAGCCTGCTGGCACACCTGTCAGCATCATCATGACTGGAAAGGCAGCTGGGAGCTTCCAAAAGCACACTGGAAGAGTGCAAAGGGAGAGGAAATGGTGGCGGCAAGTGGTGGGGCCAGGTGCTTTCCAGGAGAGTTAGGGTGGAGGGGCCTACCGTAGTTACAGGCTTGCTTTTGGTGCACAGTGTCCCTTCTACGTCTGACTGATGAAGACAGTCCCATTGAGAATCTCTTACCAACCCAACCCTCACTGCTGAAGCCAGACCTGTAGAAGGGTTTGAATGCTCTGTGATTCAAGTTCCTTCAATTTGGTACAAGCTGGATTCTGTGTGCTTCCACATTTCCATGCATTTTATTTTGCATAACATTTGCTGTTTTAACATGGGCACATAAGACTGCCTTCTACTGAATCAGACCATTGGTCCATCAAGTCAATATTGTCTCCTCTGGCAGCAGTGGCTCTCCAGGAGGAGGATCTCAGATTAGGGTTGCCAAGTCCAATTCAAGAAATATCTGGGGACTTTGGGGGTGGAGCCAGGAGCAAGGGTGTGAAGCATAATTGAACTCCAAAGGGAGTTCTGGCCATCACATTTAAAGGGACCGCACACCTTTTTAAATGCCTTCCTTCCATAGGAAATAATGAAGGATAGGGGCATCTTTGGGGGGGGCTCATAGAATTGAGCCCCCTGGTCCAATTGTTTTGAAACTTGGGGGGTACTTTGGGGAGAGGCACTGGATGCTATACGGAAAATTCAGTGCATCTACCTCAAAAAACACCCCCCTGAGCCCCAGATACCCACAGATCAATTCTCCATTATTTCCTATGGGAATAAGTCTCCATAGGGAATAATAGTGTTTCCAGCAGACATTTCCCTCCCCTCCCCCTGCTTTCTGATGACCCTGAAGTGGGGGGAGGGCCTCCAAACTGGGGAATCCCCTGCCCCACCTTGGGATTGGCAACCCTATCTCAGATGGAGGTCTTTCCCATCACCTACTACCTGATCCTTTTAACTGGAGATGGCTGGGATTAAACTGAGGACTTTTTGCATGCCAAACAGATACTCTACCACTGAGCCACAGCTTCTGCCCATTGGCTTTTAAGTGTTTGATGCAATGCTCAGGGATGTCAGGAAGGAGTAGAGAGGGGAGAGGGACTGCAAAGCAAACAGCAGGAATGTGATTGTGAGATGTTTCTAACCCTTTCCACTCTACCAGCTGCAGCTGCAGTTGTGGGGTAGATTTTGGGGGGCCCATCTGGAAGCAACCTTGCTGCAAATCAGCATGCCTTCTGGAAAGGGAAGTCATGGCTCACCAACTTCGCAGAGGGGTTTTTTTTAAAGAAGGGGAATAAATAAACATGTGAACAATGATGATCCAATAGGATAGTATATACTTGGTCTTCCAAAAACCTTTTGACAAAGTTCCTCATTGAAAGCTCCCAAATAAACTTCACAGTTGTGGGATAAGAATATGATCCTCTCATGGATTGGAAACTTGATTCAACAACGTCCATAACCAAAATCCATGTAGTCACTTGTATCAAGACCAACCAAAATAATACAACACATTATTGCAAGCTTTCAAGTTCAGAACTCTCCGTCTGGCTGGATGTTATTGGTGGCTTGGAGAAAAACACATCTTTTAGTTTGTGGCATTAAAGTTTCTTTGTCTATATCCTGTGTAAGGGTGTTTAGAAGAGTCCAGTGGGCAAAGGGTAGGACTAGCTGAGTTCAGATTGCGCCCTGGCAAAGAAGGAGCAAAAACAGAAGGCATCCAGCTTTAAATATAAGACCCAATAGCTGATCAGTTGTTTCCCTGGGGCCACACAAAACATACAAGTCCCTTCGAAAGCTGCCAGTTTTTTTGGCTTTGTTTCTAATTTCTTAAACAACAGGAATCCTAGAGTAGGAATAAATGAATAGTTCTCACAAGGGAGGGAAATGAGCAATGGGGACCCACAAGGACCAGTTTTGGGACCAGTGTTATTGAATTTGTTTGCATTGTTTAATGTTGTTCATATTATCTGGAACAGTGGATTGAAAAACTAGGATTGCAAGTTCCAGGTTGGGAAATTCCTGGAGATTTGGGGGTAGAGGGGAGAGATTTCAGTGAGGGTATGGCTTCAAAGCAGCCATTTTCTTCAGAGAAATTGATCTCTGTAATTCTGGAAGATCTCAGATGTTGGCAGCTCTAAGTTGATTGTATGATAAATGTTGTTTTACTGATCTATGGTGTGGCTCCATTTGGAATACTGTGCACAGTTCTGGTCACTGCATTTCAAAAAGAATATTATAGCAGTACTCTGGAAAAGATATAGAGAAAGATGATAAAAATGATCCAGGGAGTTGAAATTCCTTCCCCATAAGGGGAAGTTGGGGATCCCCTGCTTCAGAGGCCTTTCCCCCTGCTTCAGGGAGAGTAGAAAGCAGGGGAGAGGATGTCCTCTGAGCACTCCATTATACCCTATGGAGACCAGTCCCCATAGGGTATAATGGAGAATTGATCTGTGGGTATCTGGAGCTCTGTGGGGGCTTTTTGTTGAGGTGGAGACACCAGATTTTCAGCATAGCATCTGGTGCCTCTCCTCAAAAACCTCCAAATTTCAAAAAGTTTGAACCATGGGGTCCAATTCTATGAGCCCTCAAAGAAGCTGCCCCTATCTTCCATTATTTCCAATGCAGGGAAGGCATTTTAAAGGAGCATGGTCAGAACTCCCTTCAGAGTTCAGTTATGCTTGTCATAACCTTGCTCCTGGCTCCACCCCCAAAGTCCCCAGATATTTCCTGAGTGAGATCTGATAAACCTAAAGGTTAAGGAATTTTTAGTTTAAATAAAAGATAACCAGAGAACTTGCATTGGGTGGAAAAGCAGATAGATATCTGTTTTTCACCCTCTTCTATAATACTAGAACTTGGGGCTGATTGATTGCTGTCAAGTCACAGCTGACTTATGCTGATCCCTGGTGGGGTTTTCAAGGGAAGAGATGTTCAGAGGTGGTTTCCCATTGCCAGTCTCTATGCCACAGCCCTGGTATTCCTTGGTGATCTCCCTTCCAAATACTGACTTTAGCTTCCAAGATCTGACAAGATCAAGTAGCCAGATACCTAGTGAATTTGATGAGATAGAGACAAAAAGAAACATTTCGCCACAATAGTAAATTAAGTCATTTAACTCTGCTACAGAATATATATTGATGGCCACCAGATTAGTTTGCTTTGAAAGGAGATTAGATATTTGCAGATGATATAATTATGATTATATCAAATCCCAAAGAGGGAATTAAGGAAACGAAAATCATATTAGACGACTTTGAAGCGATATCAGGATTAAGAATTAATATGGGAAAATCAGAAATGATGTATTATAATGTGAATCTGAAGGAAAGGAAGGAAGGAAATTAATAGGTTAACCAAAATAGGAATGGGTGTCAAGAAATTTAAATATTTGGGAATAGAAATTCATAAAAATATTAATAAGATAGAGGAAAAAAACTATTAAAAGGTATGGGAAAAGATAACAAGAGCTATGAAGGGATGGAGGAGGAAAACCATGAGTATAACTGCTAAAGTAAAAAGTGTTATAATGTTTTGGATACCAAAATTATTATATCTATTCCAAACAATACCATTAGAAGTGGATAAACAAAAAATGAATAATTAGAACACAAAAATACGAGAATGGATTTTTGGTACTAAGAAATTTAGAATTGCAAAAAAGTTAGTATATAATCATAACTCTGAACTAGGATGGGGAGTACCAGACATAATAAACTATTATTGAAGCTTTTCAACTTAAAGCATTACTAGAAATAGAAAGAGAAGGGAATCAGAAATGGGTTAGGTTTGAAAATGAAGCTAACAAAGGGGTCGTGAAATCTGGTATTTTTATAAATAAATGGACTAAAGATCTTAAATTGGAAACAGGATCAAGGAAAAGTACATTAATGATCCAGAGAAAGTGGCAGCCAAAATGGTTAAAACGAATATCTAGATGGTCGCCTTTGGAAATTTTGGAAGAGGAAGGCATAGACTATAGATGGGGGGAACTACTTAAACAAAAAGGATACAGTAGAGTACAGGACTTATTATCTGCAAATAAATCCAATATCTTCTTCTTCAAATAGTTTTAAACCATTTCAAGCTTTAGAGGAGGCAGTAGGTGCAAAATACTGGTTAAAAGCTGCAGGCTTATACACAAAAATTAAAAAGATAATTGAAAATAGTGATATAAATATAGAAGAACCGATAAAAGAAATTTATAAATGAATGGAAAAAAACCAAAAGAGGATTGGTAGGTGTAATCTATAACAAAATGACCTCAGGTGAAGAAGGAATAATAGACCACCTCCAAAGAAAATGGAGTACAGAAATTCAAATAACAGAACAAAAAGCAAAAAAAAATAATGGAAGGAATTAAGAGAATAAAAATATATAAGTTTAGGGAAATGGAGCTAAAATTTTATATCAAATGGTACAGATCCCCAGCCACATTAGCCAACATGTTTCTAGGATTAAGCCCAAACTGCTGGCACTGCAAAAAAATGAAAGGATGGTACACTCACATATGGTGGGAATGTCATGAGGTCAAAATAGTATGGGAAAATATAGTAAGAATAATAAACAAGCTCTTTCTAATAAAGCTGAATATAGATTTTGAATTGTTGTCGATGAGCGTTCTAGGTAATGAGATAATAGGGAAAAAGAACCAAGATCTATTAAAAGCGAAGATATTAGCTGGTAAAGCAGTAATAGCAGTAGGGTAGAAAGATAAAAATAAATGGACAGAAAGAGCCTGGCGTAATTATTTGTTTGAATTTGTTCAGTCAGATATAATGGATATAACAAACCAGGATCTACCATGGGAAGATAGAACATCGAGGATTAAGGAAAAGTGGTCACTTTACCTGAGCTGGATAAAAGGAACAGAAGGAAGACATTCAGTGGAAGCTTCAAGCCCTATGCCCCTGGCTGAAAGAAGAAGTCTAGATCGAAGGAGGAGGGATGGGGGAGGAAAATTTATAATGGAACAATGAGACAATGGAAATTGTACATTCTAATTAATAAACAATAAAAAAATTCAAAAAGAAAGAAAAGAAAGATTAGATTGGAGGAGGTTAGGACCATCAACACCTATTTGCCATAAGAACTAAACAGAACTCCCATTTTCAGAAGCAGTAATACTCCAAATACCAGTACTGGGAGATGACGATAGGAGAGGCTTTGACCTCCTTGCCTTACCTGTAGATCTCACAGGCCTCTCTGGCTAACCACTGTGTGAAGTAGAATGCCAGAATCAATGGACTATTGGACCGATTCCCCACTAGCCTTTTCCCGGTCTTGTGCTCCTCTTCTCCATAGCGCTTCCATCCAATTTTGCACAAGCTGCTGTGGGGCTGCAACTTACCCCGCACCTTTCCTGTGGCAAGCAGAAATCGGTTTTCAGAGGATCTTGCTTGCCATAGGAAAGAGGAGGAGCAAGTCACAGCCCTGCGGCAGCTTGTGAAAAATCGGACAGAAGCAAAGAAGAGGAGTGTGAGACTGGGACAAAGCTAATGGGGAATTGGCCTTGGTCTGATCCTGCTTGGATGTTCTTATGTTCTTGTGGCTATTTGGCATGCACTCTAGCTGCACATAAACGTGCTGTTAAGTCAAGACATCATCTATCTCAGGGGTGGCCAACAGTCGCTCTCCAGATGTTTTTTGCCTTCAACTCCCATCAGCCCCAGCCTTTGGCCATGCTGGCTGGGGCTGATGGGAGTTGTAGGCAAAAAACATCTGGAGAACTACTGTTGGCCACCCCTGATCTATCTGTTCAGAGATTTGACATCTAGGGGAGCAAAGCCTGTAGAATGGTTACTCTAGCTGAGGGGTCAGTGAGCTGCAGCCCTGTAGCTAAGAATCAAAGAGGGAAGGGGCCATGGGGGTGAGAATAAGAAGCTGGAGAGGCTGAGGGGGGCCACCCCTCTCCCTCCCCCCTTCAGTGTGATTTAAATTGCATGTAAGCTAGGGCTGCTAAGCCCCAGGTCCGGGCAGGGGTTCTCCCACCTGGGAGGTTCCCAACCCGCCAGCCCACATTGGACCGGCGGGAGGAACCTCCCCCAATGTCGCTGGCATGATGACATCACCTGGAAGTGACATCATAAAAATGGTGGCGCCCATGCGGGTCTGCTCTAGGCATTTCTGGGAAAACACTATGGTTTTCCTGGATGCTTTAGCTATTTGGAAGGTAAAAACTCTATGGTGCATAGGTACAATAGAGTTTTTACTTCCCAAATGACTAGAATGTCCAGGAAAACCATAGAGTTTTCCCGGAAACGCCTAGAGTGGTCCTGCATGGGCGCCACCATTTTGATGATGTCACTTCCGGGTGACATTATCACGCCACGTGTGTGCTCCACGTGTGAGAGAGAGTCCCCCGCTGCGGGAAGCTGGGAACTTGGCAACCCTAATGTAAGCTCCGATTCCCCTTCTACCTTTTCTGGAGCTCAGCCTGCAACAATCAGCTTCCAATTCTGAAGTTCAAAAGAAGGCTGATTTGTATCTCTGCGCTCCCTCCCCATTTCCCTGCTTTCCTGTGCCCTTCCTCAACCGGGGGCAGCAGGGAACATGCACAGCTTGTATACACTGGCTGGGGGAGACATTTCCTGGCCACCCTCCTCCCTCCCTCCCCACCCTGAAAGGACTCTATCTACCCTTGCAGCCTGTGCAATCTAGGGGCCTCTCCCACCCACCCAGGAACTTACCGTTCAGGCTCATAGAGGTGGAAAACAAGGCAGCACATGGAGCCCCCAGCTCTTCATGGTCAGACTAAGGGCTGCTGGGAACGGGGTAGGGCTGGCTGCCCACCTACCCAACCAACTTTTGGAATCTGCCCACCCACCCACACAACTCTACTCAGAGTGCTTCAGGGGAGAGCTTGCCGGTGCCACTACCTGATTCATGCGCTGAGGCAATTGGGGTGAGGGGTCCCGAGGGGGAGTGGGGAGCCAAGGTTTGGGGAGGGGGCCCATAAAGTCCACAAGGAGGCTGGGCCCTCTGGGCCCCATGAGGCGCTACGGGCCTGGTGAGCTGACCCAAATGTGTCTCAGAAACGAGAACAAAACATATTGTTTTAAAAGGATATGAACTCTTTAATATGAAGGTATATTGTGAGGTTGGGGAGGGGAGGCTGGAATAACCAGTATGAGGAAAGAATGGCAGGGAGAGATTTTGATGGAATTAAAGATGCTTTACAGTAATGGAAATGACACAGGTGAACAGTTGCCAGTAATCCAAGTTCAAATCGTATGCAAATGTATGTCGGTACACTAAAACAATGGAACACAGTGCTCGTGTATGTATTTATGACTTATTGTGAGATCTCATGTGTGTTACTTCCTAATAAAGGAACCACAACAACCATTTTGGGGCTGTAAAAACTTTATGGATTATCCATCCATTTGTCAATGTAAATTGTAATGTTGAATTTTCAGTAAAGTATATATTTTCAAGGAGGCAGTAATAGGCTTTCTCATCCTGTCTCTTTGTTGATTTCTTGCTCCAAATGTTGACATCCAGGGCTTTTTTTTTAGCAGGAGTGCACAGGAATGCAGTTCTGGCTGGCATGATGTCAGGGTGTGTGGCCTAATATGCAAATGAGATCCTGTTGAGTTTTTTTTCTACCCCAAAAAACTCAACCTGTTGACATTATTTGGCTTTTGAAAGATTTCTGAGCCCTGTTTTAGCTATTAACACCAACAAACCTTTCTAAGTGACACCATGGTGACAAAATGGGCACAATAACTGACTGGTAATGGCAAGGTGCGTTATAGTATTCCTGGCACAATGGCAACAGGTCTTGCTTCAGGCCAGAGCAAGAGGCTGGCAGAAGGATTCCAGAGAACCCCTGTCTGATTTCCCTCCTGTGGGTGCAACAACATATGTGGGAAAGCATGGCTCATGCTACATCACTTGTCATCAGGAAAACCGCAACGTATCTTGAAGCAAAACAATTTCCCTAAATTGCATTTGGTCTACAAAATGCATAACTAGAAACTAACAAAACAAGCCTATTTCTTATGGGAAATGTTGGCATTTTCATCTCCCTCCTTGTAAATAATTCAGTCATGTTGACATAACTGTTGAATCCCGTAACTTTAATATCCACTTTTGCACAATAAGATTTTAATTTTGTTTCAAACGGTAAAAGCTTTAGTCCCTAGGTTACTAGTATTCAGAGAGGCACACAACACTGGCAATGAATCCAAAAAACGTATATATAAAGACCCTCCCTTAGCAACTCTCACTATTTATTTACATACATTTAAAAATATCAGAGTTGTCTTGCTGGAACAGAACTTTCTGTAGCACAGCATTCTGTCTTCCCCACAAGCAGGCTGGAATGGAGAGCACCACCACCCCACCCCACCCGTTATCAACCTCAAGATGGGGCCTGGAGTTCTTCTGGAACTGCAACCAGGATTGCCAACTCTAGGTTCGAAAATTCCTAAAGATTTGGAGGTGACGCTTGGGAAAGGGAGGGAGCTCAGCGGGATATAATGCCATAAAGCCCCCTCCCCCACCCGAGCCATTCCCCCCCCCCCCAAGGAAACTGTAGTCTGGGGATCATTTTCAATTCCAGGAGGTCTTCAGGTCCCACCTGGAGTTTGGCAACCCTTAGTCTGCAAATGGTTTTCCAGCTATAGAGATGGGTTCCCCAGGAGGAAATGGCAGCTTCAGAGGGTGAATGCTATGGCAGGGGTATCAAACTCATTTGTTATGAGGGCCGAATCTGACATAAATGTGACCTTGTCAGGCTGGGCCATGAGCGTCATAAAATGTAATGCCAGGTAGCAGAGTTATAAACTTTATAAAGGACACAGACAAACACAATTAAAGATTTAAAAAAATTAAAACATTTTAAAAACATTGTTGTTATTATTATTATCATCACCTGTTTGTTTATATTCCGTCCATTCCACATAGGGGCTCAGGGCGGAGTACAACATGAATAGTAAAATCACAATAAAATCAACATAACAATAAAGCAGCATTACAGTAAAGCCAATTTCAATGTACCGTCTAACAGAATAGTTCAGCAGGACCAGATGGCATAACAATACGATGCAGCAAAACAGCACAGTAGGATAGTTCAGCAGGGGAGGCCAACCGATCTAATGAATAGATGCCTGCTGCCTCACCCAAAAACCTGGTGGAACAGCTCTGTTTTACAGGCCCTACGAAAGGCTAGCAAGCCAGGTAGGGCCTGGATCTCCATAGGGAGCTGATTCCACCAGGTTGGGGCCAGGACCGAGAAAGACCTGGCCCTAGTAGAGGCAAGACGGGCATCCCTTGGGCCGGAGACAGTCAGAAAATCTTGGGAGACCAAACGAAGCCATCTCCGGGGCATATATGGGAAGAGAAGGTCCCGCAGGTATGTTGGTCCCAGGCCACGTAAGGCTTTAAAAGTTTTCTTTCCATCTCTCCTGTCCTGTGTGATCCAGGGAACTGGGTAAAGGAAGCTCTGGCTCTTTCCTTCCCCAGGAGACGAGGAATGGGGGGAGCCTCAGCCCGTAGAAGGAAGAGAGGCTTGGCTTAGTAGCTTTGCTGTGCTATTGAGAGAGAGGCTGGTGAAGCAAGCTATCCCTCCTTCCTCCCTCCACAAGTGAGGAGCCTCGGCCAATGGAGAAAATAGAGACTTTGCTTGGTAGCTCTTGTGCTATTGAGAAAGCCTGGCAAGGCAAGCTGTAATGCAGAAGAAAGCAAGAGAAGGAGAAGGAAGCAGACAACAGCCAGTTGCTTGGGGGCCTGATAGGAGCTGTCTGGAGGCCTGATTGACACCCCTGTGCTATGGCATCACAATCCTCTGAGCCCCTTCCTTTCTCCAAACACCACCTTCCCAGGCTCCAACCTCAAATCTCCAGGAATAGGGATGGGCACAAACTGACTTACAAACTAAAGTTGATGATGAAATTTGGCCGCTTTGTGGTTTGCAAACTGAATTTCATGTCAGGTCAACCGGCACAAACTTTAAATGAACTTTCAAGCTGTTTGTGAATAGATACATTTCCACACAGACTGTCTCTGCTCAATCAAGATGTTTACCAAACTTCAAAGGGAGGGTGAGGTTCCCTGTGCATTTGGTGTGTGTACTTGCAGGGATCCATGGTATGTGCTTTCCAACATGAGCCTGACATTTCCCCTAAAAGCATTTTCCTGGGGACATCTTCTTTGTGTGGCCATAACTGGGACCCCTGAAGTCCAATGTGCACAGAGAACTCAGAGAACATGTAGAGGAAAGTCAGCTGGAGATTCCCTGCAAGTATGATCTCTTTGGCTTGCACAGGATCTGTTCTATACACACCTAAACCTCCAGTCATTTTCCCAGAGAGCACTTCCCTGGATGCCCTTTCTTTGGGGGGGGGGGCATAACCGGATGCCATACATCCAATCCTCACCAAACTTGGAGGGCAGCTAGAGGAGAATCAGCTGGAGATTCTCTGAAAATTTGATGACTCTAGCATACTGAGGGAGGGCCGTTCTGTTGCATCATGAACCTCATGAACCAAACCAGTTTGTTTGACACCGAAAACTTAGCCATAGTTATGCTACAAACCATGAACTGAACTGCATTTTCCTAGTTCATGCCCATCACTATCCAGGAATCGCCAAACCCAGAGTTGGCATTCTTCCCCTAAACTCCATCCTCTCCGGGAACTGCCCCTAAATGGAGCCTTTTTTGTATCAGGAACTCCTTTGCATATTAGGTCACACCCCCTCGATGTAGCCCATTCTCCAAGAACTTACAGTAGGCCCTGTAAGAAGAGCCCCTTAAGCTCTTGGAAGACTGGCTACATAAGAGGGGTGTGGCCTAACATGCAAAGGAGTTCCTGCTACAAAAAGCTGCTAAATCTGCAGACATCTTTGAAGCTCGAGCTGGCAGCTGTATACTCTGTCCAGGGCTGACAAAAGGGGGAAATTATAAAAACCAAGATTCCAAAAGCTGTTGACTCCTGAGTGGGGACCTGAAGCCAAACAAGGCATGTAGTTTGTTCTCATGTTTGGATTGGCTCTGGTAGAGTAAGCCTTTGTCTGAGGCCCTGGTTGCTTTGAGCAGCTCTGCATTGTAAGAACACAGTCTTCAAAATGGAGGTCTTTATTCATCTATCACTGCCAGGCACCATTGGTAGACTTAATTATTACCTCTGCCATATGTTTTGCTCTGATTCTGATCTGGTAAGCACCTGTACACTCCATTTCCCCTAGATGACTCCGGATGTGTCTGCAATTTTGGGTTATTTCTATTAGTGTGTTCTTGCATCAATGTTATCTATATTTCTGTGTGAATTCATCCATGTGCTTATGTTTCCACATTCCCGGCAATGGGAGTCTATAAAAGGGAGTTTATGCTGGAATATTTGTGTCTGCATGTTTGTGTCTGGCTATACAAGTCCACATCTATGCATCCACCCATGCACACATGAGTGTGTTTGTGTGTGTTCCCTTTTGAATTCATGCCCCTCCAGGATTCCAGCCATTGGTTAGGAAAGCTTCCAGCCCTTTCTGGGGTTTATATTTTCGTCTCGCTTTTATTATATTTATCTTTGTTTTTCCTAGCAGCCGCAGAAGTTATTTTAAATTTTTTCAGGATATTAAATAAACGCTGTGGCCAAGGGGAGGGGGCATGCAAAGCCTGCATTCCTGACCCATCACAGAGAAAGAGAGAAGGGGCTGATAGGAGCCGGTGATTTTGGTGGCGCCTTTGCTTCGAAGACATCAGAAGCACCACAGGCCTGGCGTGAGCTCTCTGGTGTCTGGACACAAACGCAGGCAAACGGGCAGAGGAAGGGAGCACCAGTCGAAAAAGAACACACAGCGTGCGTCGGCTGAGAGCTCGTGATGGGTAGGAGGAGAAACAACCAGGAGACAAAGACTGCACGTTATTTTGCACTGGTTACTGTACTGAACACAGAAATAACACAATCCTGTTCCAGCGGACTTAGAAGGAGGGGGGATTGGGATTTTCAACAGTGGTAGGGTAGGGCTGCCAACTTCCAGATGGTGACTGACTATTTCCTTCTATTACGACTGATCTCCAGGTGATCAGTTCACTTGGAGAAAATGGCCGCTTTGGAAGTCTACCCTTAAGCCCCACCCTTCTCAGGCTCCACTCCCCAAATCTCCAAGTATTTCCCAACCTGGAGCTAGCAACCCTATGGTAGGGAATAGGTTGGGTTGCCAGCTCTGGTTTGGGAAGTACCTGGAGATTTTGGGAATGGATCCTGAGGAGGATGGGATTAGGGCTGCCAAGTCCTATTCAAGTAATATCTGGGGACTTTGGGGTGGAGCCAGGCACAAGGTTACAACAAGCATAATTGAACTCTGAAGGGAATTCTGACCACCATATTTAAAGGACGGTACATCTTTTAAATGCCTTCCCTCTGTTGGAAATAATGAAGGCTAGCGGCACCTTCTTTTGGAGCTCATAGAATTGGACCCCCTGGTCCAGTCCTTTTGAAAATTGGAGGGTATTTTGGGGAGAGGCACTGGATGCTATACTGAAAATTTGGTGGCTCTACCTCAAAAAACAGCCCCCCCCAAGCCCCAGATATCGATGGATCAATTCTCCATTATACCCTACGGGAATCGGTCTCCATAGGGAATAATGGAGTGCGCCCCCAGCTTTCTGATGAAGTGGAAGGAGGGCCTCCAAATTGGGGGATCTCCTACCCCCATCTGGGGATTGGCAACCCTAGATGGGATTTAGAGATGGGCTTCTTCAATGGGGTCTAATGCCATAAAGTCAACCTTCTAAAGTGGCCATTTTCTCCAGGTGAACTGATATCTGTTACCTGGAGATCAGTTGCAGTCCCAGGATATCTCCATCCACCACCTGGAGGCTGGCAGCCCTAGAATAGGCAATCTTTGTTGTAGCAGTCCTGGCAGTAAAGCCTGGGGAGGGCAGCGTTTAAAGTGGTGAGGATAGGGTAGAATATAATGGAGTCCTCCCCCACCTTAAACCCTCCCCTCCCCAGGCGTCACCCTGAAATCCCCAGGAATTTCCCAGCCCATTGCTGCCAACCCTGCTCCTCGCTGAAGAATACTGTTGGGTTCTTAAAAAGAAATATAATAACAGAATTCTTCTAGGTATGTGTAGACCGTTTCTCTTCCGTTGAAACTTAGATGAAAACAGAGCCACCCAGCTTTTTGTGGTATTCAAAAAGCCGAAAAGTGATATTTGTGGTATTCGAACAACATTGTCCTTAAAATAGGTCTTAAAACACACATCGGGTGTGGGGGAAGTGTTGCTTTTTTTTCAGTAACAGAAAGTCTCCATGCTGCCTGCATACAAATTAGAAACAAAACTGCAGACACCAGTGGTACAGAAGACATATCTTGTGAAAAATTACCCAAGTCTCATGTTGGTTTCCAGAAAGAGCTGCATCCTTATCCCTTTAAAGCAACTGAAATTGCTGCTATGCATAGAAGTAGGAGCTTCCGCACTATACAAGGACCAGATGTATATTGCAGAGCACCTGACCCTGCATTCCACAATCTGTGCTGCTATGTCTATTATTAGGTTGTACTGCCGCTATGCTAAAGTTGCTAACCAATCCCTCTGAAAGCAGTCTGGCTAAGTATTCCTCCCCCCACCCTCACCTTCTGGGGCCAATTGCCAGAAGAGCCAGCAACAAAGCCACTCTCTTCCAAAAGCTATGTGTCAGATAATTTTTGCACTGGCTTCCATTCTGAAATCAACACCGTTCTAAGAATGCTTTCCTGGGAGCTGACTTCTGAGCAAACACACTCAGGACTACTGATATAAAAGAGACCTCGGAGGGAGTAAAGACTGTAAAGCACATTGTAAATTTGAAGTATATTAATGAATAGTATCAACCATAGGCTTTTGGTATTTCCATAAATATTAATGCTGTCAACCGATAAAAATAAATATTTTTTAGTTTCTAGTTTTCTCATTGTTGCCTTTATTGCAAAATTTTTTCTAGCATCTAGCATCCAGGAGGTGCTTAATGTATTTGCAAATTGCCAGTTGATGGATGGACTGGTTCCTTGTCCGGTTGGATATCATGCCAATAAAGGTTATGGAACTTGATGCCTTTATTCTTCGATTTGGTATGTTGTTTTGAGAGCACAAAATTCAGTCTATAAATCTATGAAATCAGTAACATGAAACCACCTATCTTTTACCTGGTCAATTAAAGAGAAATAATTAGGCAGGTTAACAAAACTTCATCACAGATCCCTTCACATATTGAACGAAGTGTGACAAAGCAATCACAACACTGTTGAGGGCAGACTAGCTTTAGTAGTTTTTGTCATCATCCCCATAACAGACTGGAATGAAAATAATCCCCAGAAATACACAAGTGTGTCCTTAATTCTCAATCCTACAGATTAAAACTGACTGCTTCCGTTTTAAGATTTTACCTCATTAACTGGCTGAATAAAGCTGACGGGTTTAATAAATAGAAACAAGTAAATGGGGACCAGGGTGAAACAGCAAGTTGAGGGGGAAATGTAGAAAGCCCCCACCCCAGCATTCAATAAGGCTTGAGCACCAGGATTCCTTCCACTCTTTCCCCCTTAACTATCTCTCAGATATTAGGGTTGCCAACTTCCAGGTGGGGCCTTGAGGTCTCCCGGAATTATAACTGATTGCCAGATGACAGAGAGATCAATTCTTCTAATTTATTCATCAGTGATCTGGAACTGAGGGTGAGCAATGTAGTGGCCAAGTCTGCAAATGACACAAAATTATTCAGGGTGGAGAAAACCAAGGCTGACTGTGAGGAGCTCTAAGAGGATCTCCACAAAGTGCATGAGTGGGTGACAATGTGGCAAATGACGTTCAGTGTGGGTAAGTGTAAGGTGATGCACATTGGGACAAAAAAAACCCCCTACGTATAGGTTAACGGGGTCTAAACTTGCTGAGACTGAGGGGGAAAGACTTTTGGGTTGTAATAGATACATCAATAATAAAAGTGTCAACCCAGTGTGCTTCACGGGTGAAAAAGGGCAAACTCTATTTTAGGGGTTATTAAGAAAGAGATTGAGAATAAAACAGCCAATATTGTAACACCCCTGTATAAATCTATGGCATGGCCTCATTTGGAATACTGTGTACAGTTCTAGTCCCCATATCTCAAAAAGGACATTGCAGAGCTGGGGGGAAGCGCAGAGGAGGGCAACCAAGATGATTAGGGAGTTAGCACCTTCCCTATCAAGAAAGTCTGAAAAGCCTGGGACTTTTCAGAGACTATTAAGGGGGCACATTACAGAGGTTTATAAAATGAGATGGAGAGAGTAGATAAATATAAAATTTTCTCCCTCTCCCAAAATACTAGAACTCAAGAGCATTCAATGAAGCTGATGGGCAGTAGGTTCAGGACTGACAAAAGGAAATATTACTTTACACAGAGGGTGATTAAATGCTGACAGAGGATGTAGTGATAGCCACAGGAATAAACAGCTTTAAAAGGGGATTCGATATTACTTGCATTTTATAACTCTTATAAATCACTCAATCGTTTTATTCTTGTATATGTAATTATCTGAAATAATAAAATTGTTTGAAGTTTTAGACAAAGAAATAAGTATCTGGAGGTAGTTATTTATTTGTTTTGAATGCTAGAAATTAACTAAGCAAGTCTTGATGTCTATACCATAAAACAAAGTAATTTTAAAACAGTGTGGCCGCTGGAATTGCTACTCAATACAATACAAGCACTTAGAGAGAAAAAAGGGGGGGATTAGATAGATTCATAGAGGACAAGGCTATCAATGGCTACTAGCCACAGTGACTGAGGGGAAACCTTCACATTCAGAGGCCAGTGCCAGGAGACAACACCAGAAGACGGCCTCAGTCTCTATGCCCTGTTGTTTCTCTGGATGGCCACTGTGTGAGACAGGATTCTGGATTAGATGGACGATTGGACTGATCCAGCAGGGCTTTGCTTATGTTCCTGGATAAAACGGTTTGTTTTGGAGGTGGAATCCATGTCAGTATATCCTACTGAGCTCCCTCCCTGCCCCCAAACCTTGCTGTCACTGGGCTCCACTCCCCAAATCTCCAGGAATTTCCCAGAGTTGGCAATATTAGTTGTTCTCAATATTTGGTCCCTTCTAGAGCATTTTCAGTCCTCATCAGACCAGTTTTTAACTCCCTCCCCTTTTTATTAGTTTTTGTTGTTGTTCAGCAGCACAGTCAAGTCTGACTCTTTGCAACGCCATGGACAAAGTCTTTACAAAGCCATATTTTTCTGTATGCCTTTGGAAATGCTCCGAGGAGCTAAAGGCCCTTATCTTGCCTGTGGGTGGTCTTGTTTTGTGGCTTTTGTCATCTCCAAGAGACCAGCCACATATGGTTGTCAACAGGTCTGGACAAAAAAACCTGATCCCTTCAATAGAGGCTTGATAGGATCAGATGTTATTTAGTGGATGTTTATTTTCTTCCTTGTTATGAAAAGCTTCCAGTGCCCAGTTCGCACATTACGCCTCTATTAAACAGGATGTTCTGGGGTTGCCAACTCCAAGTTGGGAAATTCCTGGCTATTTGAGGGTGGATTCTGGGGACAGTGGGGCCTGGGGAGGAAGGGGACCTCAGCGGGGTATAATGCTATTCAGTCCACCCTCCACAGCAGCCACTTTCTCCAGGCAATTGATCTCTATAGCCTGGAGATCAGTTGCAATTCTGGGATAGCTCCATGCTCGACATTGAGGTTGGCAGCCCTGCTCCAGGCATGTTGGGAACCCTTCTGAGATTAGAGCAATCAATGTAGATTCCACATTCATACACATAGATTATGCTTTGGAAATAGGTGGTAAAGCTACCTCTTCTTTACAGAGCTACCAAGAAGAGCCAAGGAATGAACAGAAATATATCCAATACAGCAGCAATTCTGGGTCCTTAGTGAAGCCCACACCCTCTGTCTACCACACGTAACAGCCACTCGAGCGAGTGTGGTTAGTGACAGAATCTATAGACTATCAAACACACCAAATGGTCCGATTAAGGGAAGACCTCCCAGAAAGTAATCATGAATTGTCCACATAAATTGGGCAAGCTGCCCTCCTCCACACATCCCACTGCCTCCACCACACATGCTGCTCTTCAGAAGTGGGAAGGTTTACCATGCTGAGAGAAAACTGAAGTAAAACACACAGAGAGAGAGAGAAGAAAAAGATGAACCTTGAGACTCAAACTTGGTTCTGGTTCACCTCATACAAAGAAAGCACCATTAAGAAAACAAAGTGCTAATGTTTTAAGCATGTTTATTTAAAGCTTTTTACAAATCTTTGTGTTTGTCTGTGTTCTTTATAAAGTTTATATCTCTGCTACACGTGGCCCAGCCCGTCAAGATCTCATTTATGTCAGTTCTGGCCCTCGTAGCAAACGAGTTTGACACCCCTGGTAGCTTATTCCCACCCCTTTCCAAATTGCCACAATCTTCCTCAAGGGCTGCCACAGGTCCTGACCACCATCACCCTAGTTGCCTCTCAACCTCTGCCTCTGGGCCCACTACAGCATCTCCCTGCCCTGCCCCCCATCTCCTAGCAACCTAGGGTTGTCAGCCTTCAGGTGATAGCTGGAGTAGGGTTGCCAATCCCCAGGTGGGGCAGGGGATCCCCTGGTTTGGAGGCTCTCCCCCTGCTTCAGGGTCATCAGAAAGCCAGGAGGGGGATGTCTCCTGGGCATCGTATTATTCCCTATGCAGACCGATTCCCATAGGGTATAATTGATCTGTTATTATTATCTGGGGCTCTGGAGAGGCTGTGTTTTAAGATAGAGGCACCAAATTTGTAGCATAGCATCCAGTGGCTCTCCTCAAAATACCCTCCAAGTTTCAAAAGGATTGGACTAGGAGGTCCAATTATATGAGCCCCCAAAGAATGCACCCCTATTCTTCATTATTTCCAATGGAGGGAAGGCATTTAAAAGGTGTGCAGTCCCTTTAAAAAATGTGATGGCCAGAACTCCCTTCAGAGTTCAATTATGCTTGTCACAACCTTGCTCCTGGCTCCACCCCAAAAGTCCCCAGATATTTCTTGAACTGGACGGCAACCCTAAACTGGAGATCTCCTGGGATTACACCTGATCTTCAAGTAAGGTTGCCAGGTCCCTCAGACCATTTAAAACCAAAATGAAACTGTGTCCTGAAAGACGCCACACACAAAGTTATGCATATAACTTTGCATATAATAAATATATTCAAAACAAAAAAAAATCATACAATACACAAAGACTAATATTTACACTCAGAAAAAAATATTTCTTAACGAGATCCTGATTGGAAATTTTCAACAAGACAGCTCACAGCTCACATGTTTTAAAGTCTCTAGCAGTATCCCTCTTCTTTAGGATACTGCCTGAGACTGAATCATGTGAGCTGTGCTGCTGAAAATTTTCAATTGGGATCTCATTAAGAAATATTTTTTTTCTGAGTGTAAAGATTTTTCTGAGTGTAAAAATTTCTAGCCAGAAGATTTGCCCTTTACTGGAGTAGACTTACCTGACGAAGGACTTCGCCCTTGAAATGCGTAGATATCTGGAAATTGCGTTGTATATACATAATGAGGCTTGATACATCGCATTTCATCCATATGATTTGGGAATGAAAGTTTGACTCCTAAGGAAAGCTGCTTGCTACTTCTTCAAGGACATAGCTTTTTGGAGTATAAAGTTTCCTCTACAAGTACAATACCTACAGAGGAGTTTGTCTAGCATTTGGGACTTTTGTAATATTAGTCTTTATTATATAATTTTCTGTTTTGAATATATTTATATGCATAACTTTGCGTGCAGCCTCTTTCAGGACACAGTTTCATTTTGGTTTTGAAGGTCCCTCAGACCAGGCAGCAGGGGATGGGGGGTGAACTTACTGTGAGCACTGCAGGGAGGAACACCAAAAATAAATGGTGTGCCTACATGACCTGGAAGTGATGTAGGCACATAGGGGATGTTGTGGAGGATGACAATCTGGTTTCTGGGCAGGAACTCTATGGTAGAATTAGCCCACCCAAAACCCTCCCCTCCCCAGGATCCACCCCTAAATCTCCAGGAATTTCCCAGTCTAAAAGCTAGCAACCCTATAAAATCAGCCGTGGTGCATTTCCTGAGAGAATCCTGTTGCTAGGAATCGCCTCATGAGCACTTTAACCATCTGCATGTGTCCTTTGGCAGCCCAGCCAGTGTTTGTGCTGGCAGAACAAGACGCTGTTGAATTGAAGGCTTCTTTTTTTAATCTTTCAGAAACCAAAAAAGCCCCAAACTGAAACTCCTAGCGATCAAAGGATTGGCAAGAGCCCAAGGCCCTGTGAAGAGCTGGCCTGTGGCAAGCGACTTTTGGCAGGACTTGGCCCTGATGGAGCCACAAAGCTCTAGAAGCTCAACTGTTGAGGAGGCCTCAAAAACCTTGGCCCAGGAAGGGGAGGGCTGGTCTGCCCTGTGGCCCTGTCTGTCAAGTCTTATCATCTAAGGACCCCTTATAGAGCACCATGGAGTAACTTCAATTATTTCTGAGGGGGTTTGGAAATAGAGTGGACAGCTCCGGGCTGGGAAATTCCTGGAGATTTGAAGGTGGAGTCTGGGGAAGGTGGGCTTTTGGGAGCACTCAGCAAGAATGTGATGCCATAGAGTGCAACCTCCAAAGCTGTTTTTTTTCTCCAGAACTGGCATGGGGATCAATTGTAATTTCTGGAAAACATCAGCCCCTACCTGGAGGTTGGCAACCACAGAAGATGGGAGGTATCACTTTCTTACTGGTGTTTAGTACTGGTTGTTGTCAGCTTACTCTCACCCCTAAGTCATAGAGTTGGAAGGGACCTCCAGGATCATCAGTCCAGGGGTGGCCAATGGTAGCTCTCCAGATGTTTTTTGCCTACAACTCCCGTCAGTTCCAGCCAGCATGGCCAATGACTTATCAATTAAATATCAATTAAAACAACATCAACAATCTTAAATATAATAAGGCATAAATGACACTTTATAAGTGATGTGAAAACAAATCAATTATAAAGTGATGTGAAGGGAATTGAAAACAAATCAGCCAATATCATAATGCCCCTGTATAAATCGATGGTGCGGTCTCATTTGGAGTACTGTGTACAATTCTGGTCACTGCACCTCAAAAAGGATATTATAGCATTGGAAAAAGTCCAGAAAAGGGCAACTAGAATGATTAAAGGGTTGGAACACTTTCCCTATGAAGAAAGGTTAAAACGCTTGGGGCTCTTTAGCTTGGAGAAACATCGACTGCAGGGTGACATGATAGAGGTTTACAAGATTATGCATGGGATGAAGAAAGTAGAGAAAGAAGAACTTGTGGGCATTCAATGAAATTGCTGAGCAGTAAAGTTAGAATGGATAAAAGGAAGTACTTCTTCACCCAAAGGGTGATTAGATGTGGAAATCACTGCCACAGGACGTGGTGGTGGCTACAAGCATAGCCAGCTTCAAGAGGGGGTTGGATAAAAATATGGAGCAGAGGTCCATCGGTGGCTATTAGCCACAGCATATTATTGGAACTGTCTGGGGCAGTGATGCTCTGTATTCTTGGTGCTTGCGGGGTCTGGGGGAGCAAAGTGGAAGGGCTTCTTGCCCCACTTGTGAACCTCTTTTTTTGGCCACTGTGTGACACAGAGTGTTGGACTGGATGGGCCATTGGCCTGATCCAACATGGCTTCTCTTATGTTCTCTTATGTTCTTATGTGAAGACAATTGAAAGGAGAATACAGCCTTCAGGAGGAACTTCTACAACTGAGGTGCTCTTACAAAAATTTTTTTTTTAAAGCCAGATTCACTGGGTAAGTTCATCTGAAGCAGCAGAACAAAGTTTGAGTCCAGTGGCACTTTTAAGATCAACAAAGTTTTGTTCAAGGCATAGATTTTTGTGTGCATGCGCACTTCTTCAGACACTGTACTCCCTTAAGGTTGCCAATGGTGCTGCAGAAATGTATCCTGTCCCTTTAATAGAAGATCACATGTGGAAATTAGCAGCTGAAGCTTTACATAGCATGTAAATAATATTCCATCAAGCCTCTGTTAAAGAGACAAGATGCATTTTTCTGCAGGCATTCAACAACTCTGACCTTTGACAGTGATAACATGCAGGGAGGCTCTGTTCCTTTTCCTCCTAAGAATGTTTAAAGGGAGTAAGAGGGGGTTTAAAGGGCAGTATGTTGATACCAATACTCCCTCTAAGCCAGGGATGGCCAAACTGTGGCTCAGGAGCCACATGTGGCTCTTTCACACATATTGTATGGCTCTGGAAGCCCCCACTCCTCCGTCAGCTAGCTTGGAGAAGACATTTCTCTCATTAATTCAATTTGCCAAGCCAAGCCAGCTGGTGGCTTGGAGAATGCATTTAAAGTTGCTTTCTTTCCACCTCTCCCTCCCCTCATCTATTTGCTTCCTTTCTTCCTGCTCTCAAACATTTGATGTTCATGTCTTCCGGCTCTCAAACATCTGTCATTTATTCTATGTGGCTCTTACATTAAGCAAGTTTGGCCACCCTTGCTCTAAGCTATGGAGCCTTGTGAGCAAAAATTGTACTTTGTGAGCTACTGGCATTAAAGTTGTGGGATACTGCATAAAATAGTTTGCTCTGGGGCCATTTTCCTGAGCTAAGACAAAAATGTCTGAGCCAGAGGTTAAAAAACTGTGAGTGATTGCTCACTAACTCAACTTAGAGGGAACATTGGCTGACACTTTTTAAAAAAAAGATGTTTGAATAAAAAGAGGGAAATAAAAGTTATTTGGTATGGTTACCAGCTGCCTGGAGAAAAGTTTCCTGTCCCTTTAATACAGCCCTGCTAGGATGTTGGTTACCAGGTTATTTACTTCCATGGCAGGAAAAGCTTCAGCAGCCTCTGTTAAAGGGACAGAAGAAATTTCTCTAAGCCTGTTATCAATATTGACTCTATGTCTGACTACGTCTGATCTCCAGGGAACACAGTTGCCAAGAGGTTTGCCCTGTCCCTTTAACAGAGGCAAGATGTTTGGAAATGATTTTTTTTTTAAAGTTGCCAGTACTCATGTATACAGTTGTGCCAGTTTCCACCAATTCCCTCCTCCCTGATCCCTTCCTCACTTGGGGATCCAGGACATGCTCTTTCTTTCTCTTACTGAGTGGGGTTGGCCAGCACGTGAGGAGAATCCCAGAAGAAAGGGAGCTAGCATTCATTACCAGTGAGTACTGTCACAAAAAAAGCCCTGAGAAATGGCAGCTGAAATTTTTAAAGATATATAGACAGGAAAATAACATCAACATCCTATGAAGCTTCTGTTAAAAGAATTGACATTTTTCTCCAGTGTGGTGTAAGGTTGCCAGCCTCCAGGTGTGGCCTGGAGATCTCCTGCTTTTACCACTGGTCTCCAGCTGGCAGAGATCAGCTCCCCTGGAGAAAATGTCTGCTTTTAAGGGTGGACTCTGTGGTATTTCACCATGCAGAGGCCCCTCCCCTCCCCAAACCCTGCCCTCTCCTGGATCCACACCCCAAAGTCTCCAGGTATTTCCAGCACAGACCTGCAATCCTATGTAGTGGTTAAAGTGTTGGACTAGGACCTGGAAAACTCAGGTTTGAATCTCCACGGTGCCCTGGAAGCATGTTGGGTGACTTTGAGCCAGTCACTCTCTCTCCACCTAACCTACCTCACAGGGTTGTTGTGAGGATCCAGCAGTGGAGAGGAGAACAATGTAAGCCCTTTTGGGTCCCCGCTGAAGAGAAGGCCAGGATATAAATAAATAAATAAAGTAAAATAATTGTTGACAAGCCTTTGATGGTGTTTACCATACTGTAAGCATGACCAATATCTACACCTTTCAGCAAAAGCAGTAGTTTCTTTGGAAAGTGACGGCCTTTCTTTGCTGGGGGTGTTTTTGAGGGAGTAAAATTGGACAGGCATCTGTCAGGGAAGCTTTAGATATAGGATATCCTGTCTTAAGGCAGTGGGTTGGACTGCAGGATGGATTGATTTCCTTCCAGCTCCAGGCTTCTGGGGAGTTTGCACGTGGCCCTGTGTGTTTGCATAAGGCAAAGGGAGAACAGATGTGCTCCCAGCTGCTGTGCCTGGCTACCGTACATTGACGGTGTGTGGTCTGCAGAGGTCGTTCTGGCGAACGCTTTGAAGGCGGCTGGAACCCGTGCCGCTGTGGGAGGCTTCACCTCCCGGGGGAGGTTCTGTGGCCCCCTGGCGTTTGCAAGCCGCAGTACCTTAACCCAAAGGCTTCTCTTCAGAGGGGCAGCAGCTGGGGAAATGTTTTACTGGACATCAGCACCAAGATGGATTTTTTAATTCTTTTGGTTCCCCCCCATATCATCTGCTGCCTGGCAGTGAGAGAGATTTACCTTTCCCACTTTTTCTTGTCCCCACATGCTTTGAACCCCACAGATTCCCTTATCAGTGTCCTCTTGTGGTGGAAAGTGTTGTCAAGTTGCAACCAGGGCTTTGTCAGGGGGTGTGGCCTAATATGCAAATAAGTTCCTGCTGGGCTTTTTCTACAAAAAAGCTCTCTGTGAAACAATGGCGATGCAGGGGATGTGGCCTAATATGCAAATTAGTTACTGCTGGGCTTTTAAAAAAGCCCTGGTCACAACAACCAATTTATGGAGACTCTGTAGGGGTTTCAAGACAAGAGACATTCAGAAGTGGATTGCCACTGCCTACCTCTGTGTAGCCACCCTGGATTTCCTTGGTTGTCCCCCATCCAAGTGCTAATCCGAGGCTGACCCTGCTTAGCTTCCCGGATCTTATGAGACCAGGCCATCCAGATCAGGGCCAGCTTCCTTTATTGAAATGTCTATCCATGAGAAAGCTGCCAGCTCTTTATTGCCTTTGCTTCTATACCTTTTTATGCTTTCAGCCCGATATGTAGAAATTTAGGAGGCTGCCCTTTTTCCTGGCTCACAAAGTGATTGGGAAAAGATTTGCCACTCTGTTCATTACACTGCATCAGTAAATAGGGGCAGAGATAAGTTGGCAAACTTGTCATTTCACTGAGGCACCCTTTGGCATGCTTTGAATGGAGAATGTATTTCCATAGCATGGGATGGGTTTGAAACCTTGAATAATTGTTTTTCAGAGGCTAGTATCTATCTGTTTTACTAGCTCTTTCTTGAGATGTTCAGCCGAGCCAGTATGGTGTATGGTCAGAAGATTGGCAAATGGGAGACTCAGGTTCAGATCACCACTTTGCCATGGGAGCTTGGTGGGGGACCTTGGGCCAGTCACGAACTCTCACCCACCTTGTAGGGTTGTTGTGAAGATAAAATGCAAAGGGGAGAAAGTTGAAAACCTCATTGGGTCCCCCTCAGGTAGAAGGGTGGTAAATAAATAAATTAGGCACAAAGCAAGATAAAGAAATAAATTAGGCACAAAGCATGATATATGTGAGCAGCCAAGATCATCTTTCCAAAATCAGGAGGTTGGGCCCAGAACAGGAGGCAAAACATAGGGAGGAGGGCATGACAGAATTAAGATTAAAGCAGGAGCATTTCATGATACAGTTTATAACATGAGTTTTAATTTTATTTTGAACACATGGAGGATTTGCCTTAATCAGACCTTGGGTGTATCAAGGTCAGTTGTTTTCTATAACTGGCTTCTCTTCTCCATAATGCCAGGCAGAGGTATTTTGCATTGGCTATTACCAGATCCTTTTAACTACAAATGCCAGGGATTGGACTTGGGATCTTCTGCATACAAAGCAGATGATCTATCATTGAACCACACTCCAGCTCCTCCCAGTTTTTACTACTGCTGTATCTGTCTTGATCTGTCATTCTCTCTTTCTTCATATTGCAGTCACGCTTTCACTTTCTCTTTTCATGGTTGCCAACAGGCCTGGAGAAAATGTCCTGCCCTTTTAATAGTGGCTCAACAGGTTATTATTTACCAGGTGACGTGATTTACCTCCATGTCATGAAAAGCCTGTTTCCACACAATAAGCCTCTGCTAAGGGGGCAAAACATTTTTCTCCAGGCCTGTTGGCAACCCTACCCATAGCATCTCTAGTTAATCTGATTTCACAGTAGTTGTGTTGGGAAAGGCCCTTTCCTTCTGGAGATTCATGTCAAGCTGCTATTGCCCATGACGAAACACTGAGTTAGTAGGACCAATGGTCTGAATCTTTGAATTGGAGCTTCATCTGTTCATAGGGTTAGAACAAAACACGGAATTTTTTAAAGACACTGATATTTTTTAAAGACACTGAGACTTCCTGAGTGGCCAGGAAGATGGCGGCGGTGGCGAGGTAGAGCTCAATACTAGAGCTCCCTAAACAACGAAATAATCTGAGTTCTGACCGCCTACCAGTCCAACTTTTTAAGTGCAATCGGCAATGTAATCCTTCCTGGGAAGGAAAGCGAGGTGCCGGGGTTCCGCGGTGGGCAGACGGGCTGCTGACAGACCTGTGGAGCGAGTCGGGTGAGATGGGCCTGCCGGAGGATGCGGAGACGGCAGACTCGATTGAGCTGCAATCGGGCGGAGCCGGGCGGAGCTAGGCGCCGGGTAGAGCAACTGGCGATTAAGTCCTGCGGGTGCTGAGTTGGGGGTGGCTGAGGCGCCACCCTAGGCTGCATTCCAGCTTGTGCGTAGCCGAGCAGTGAGTGGAGCGGCCGGTGAGCGGAATATACTACAAGCAGCAACTGAGGAAAGGAGTGGCCGAAGACCTGAGGTGTCTGGTAGTACCATAAGCCGGCAGAAGGGAGCTGGTGGGAACTACCTGCACAGCCGAACACCACACAGCCGGGCAGAGTAAGGGTCTCAGACTGACCAACCCTGTGTGACTGGGAGTCACGAAAGGGTTCACCCCCCCCTCGGGACTGCCAGGTTGCACCGGAGATATTGTTAGAGACCCCCTGGACCTGGACCTTGATATGCATCATCTTATGCTTGGATGTGGGACTGCTGCTCCTCATATTACAACTGCCACGGTTTTGAAGCAACCGGGCTCTGCACTGTACGCACTTTATATCATACCCAACCAGCACTTTACTTATCCAGCACTTATTCCGTACTATGCTCAAATTAGAAGATCTTGCACGGACTGGAACATTAGCACTTTCCTTGTAACCTCCTACATCCATTTTTAGGCTCTGCTATATTTAGTGTAAATTTTAATTAATTAACTCGTTGGATTAGCTGTTTGTATCAATTGGATTTGATTTGTTTGTGGTAAATTAATTGGGAGTATTATTGGGGGGATTATATTCAATTTTACCATTAGATTAGATTATATATATTTTACGAATTGATATAAGGGAATTATGGGGTGGGCTTAATTGGGTTGATTGAGAACGGGGATTGATGGGGCAGAGTGATTTGGGGGGCTAACTAAGGACAGTGTTTTAGATACTAGTGGCGGCAGCTACGTTAACATCTATTACCACCAGCGGGAGATGACTGGTCTAGGGATTCCAGTGCTCCTGGGGAGGGGGAGGTATGGCGGTGGGAACAGACAGCAATATAAGGGAAGGGGGCGGAGACCTGTTAGTGCTTGGCCTCCTTCCAGTCTGCGTCCCATCCTGAGGGTGACAGGTAGCAGGGTCAGGTTAGACCCGCCTCTGTCATTGGTGTTATGCAACGCCAGGTCCATTAATAACAAGACCCCTGTCCTTCGAGAGTTTTTACTCGAACAGGACATGGACCTGGCTTGCGTGACCGAAACCTGGGTACGAGAGGGTGATACTGTAGCCCTCTCACAAACAGCTCCCCCGGGCTATTCGGCGGGGGGGAGGAGTGGCACTGTTCATACGAGAGGCTTACTCCTTTAGGATGCTCCCAGCTCCAAGGATCAAGGGTATTGAATGTGTAGGTCTGGCGTGGGAGGCTGGAGAGGGGTTGGCGATTTGGCTGGTGTACCGTTCGCCTAGTGCACCGGCCAACGCCTTACCGTCCCTGCTTGAGGCGGTGGCAGGCTGGGCGTTGGAGCACCCAAGGCTGGTGATCCTGGGTGACTTCAACGTCCATGCGGATGACCCGGCCTCTAGTCAGGCGACGGACCTAGTGTCATCCATGGCAACACTAGTACTCTCTCAATTTGTAACATCCCCCACGCATCAGACCGGGCACATGTTAGACTTGATCTTTGCAACTGGGGTTGTGGTGGACGATATAACTATAGAAGCTGTGCCAAGGTCGGACCACCGCGCCCTTAAGACTCGTATGAACGCTCCACCCCAAACCTGCTTAGGCGGAGAGCCTATTTTGGCTCGCCCGCGGAGCCAAATGGACCCGGAACGGTTCCAAATGGCTCTTCGGGATCCCTGGCCCTCTGGCGATTCCTTGGAGGCCCTAGTTGAGGTCTGGCATAGCCGACTCTCCAGGGCTATTGAAGAGATCACACCTCGATGCCCTCTGCGACCCTGGACTAGGCTGGCGCCGTGGTATACCCCGGAACTACGCCAGCTGAAACAAGGCCTCAGACGGCTAGAGAGGCAATGGCAGCGTACTCGAGACGAAGCAATTAGAGCATCTTATAGGGAATTTATGAGATCCTATGAGATGGCAGTCAAGGCCACAAAGAAAACGTACTTTGCGGCTAAGATTGCATCTGCAAATTCGCGCCCGGCACAATTATTTAGGATAATTCGAACACTCACTACACTGCCACAGGGCAAACCAAATGTTAAGGAATTAGAGATAGGCTGTGAGGCTTTTGCGAAATATTTTGCAGACAAAGTCCAATCGCTCCGCCACAACTGCCCTGCCATATTGGATTCAGTATGTAAACTCGAGGCTCCGTGCCTGCCTTCTAGTTTGATCCTGGATCACTTCGACCCGCTCAGCTTGGAGGAAGTTGACAGAGTCCTCTCTGCTGCACGTGCAACAACTTGTGATCTTGACCCGTGTCCCTCCTGGCTAATTAAAGCCTGCCTGGAGGAGCTAAGATGTCCTATACGGGACATCATAAATAGATCTCTTTCAGAGAGCCATTTTCCTGCCCCTCTGAAGGAGGCAGTGGTCCGCCCTCTCTTAAAAAAGGCTACATCAGACCCGATCGAATTGGCACACTACCGGCCGGTCTCAAATTTGCCCTTTTGGGGCAAAGTTATTGAGAGGGCTGTTGCGCTGCAGCTGCAGAGCTTTCTGGAGGATGCTTCCGCCTTAGATCCATTCCAGTCTGGCTTCTGCCCGGGACATGATATGGAGACAGTCTTGGTCGCTCTCATGGATGATCTCCGGAGGCATCTGGACCGAGGCGGCATGGCAGTTTTGCTGCTGTTCGATGTGGTCAATCACCGGCTGCTGGCCCGCCGCCTCTCCGGCGCAGGGATTCAGGGGTCAGCTTTACAGTGGCTTTCCTCTTTCCTTGAGGTTTGGGGATAAAGTGTGGCAATTGGGGGAGAGCTATCCCAGAGACACTCACTTTATTGTGGGGTGCCGCAGGGAGCAGTTCTCTCTCCGATGTTATTTAACATCTTTATGCGCCCCCTTGCCCAGATTGCCCGGAGACATGGGCTGGGTTGCCATCAGTACGCTGATGACACCCAGCTCTATCTATTGATGGGTGACCTGACTGACAATGCCCCAGAAAATCTGAACCGGGCGTTGCAAGCCGTGGCAGACTGGATTAAGCTGAGTGGGCTGAAACTGAACCCAGCGAAGACAGAGGTCCTTTGCCTGGGTCACAGCGGTTTAGGGAATAGGGTCTCTCTCCCAGTTTTTGACGGGGCGCAACTGGTAGCAGTGCACAGAGGTAAGAGCTTGGGAGTTCTACTGGAGCCTTCCTTGACAATGGAGGCCCAGATAGCAGCTACTGCCAAGTCCGCCTTTTTCATCTTAGACGGGCGAGGCAGTTGGCCCCCTTCCTGGAGCGTGGCGACCTGCAACAGTGATCCATGCAACGGTCACCTTGAGGTTAGACTACTGTAATGCCCTCTACATGGGGCTGCCCCTGTACCGAACCCGGAAACTGCAGCTAATGCAAAATGCAGCAGCCAGGCTGCTACTGGGACTGCCTCCGTGGGAACATGTGCAGTCTGGGCTGCGGGAATTGCACTGGCTGTCAATTGTTTACTGGGTTCATTACAAGGTGCTGGTCATCACCTTTAAAGCCCTATATGGTCGAGGACCTGCCTACCTTAGGGACCGCCTCTCTCCATATATTCCCCAGAGGGCACTGTGATCAAGCTCAAAAAATCTTCTCGAAATCCCTGGGCCAAAAGAAACCAAATTAAAAACTACTAGAGAACAGGCATTCTCTACAAAGGCCCCCCAATGGTGCAATCAACTGCCGGAAGAGGTGCGGGCCCTACGGGATCTTAACCAGTTCCGTAGGGCCTGCAAAACTGCCCTCTTCCAGCTAGCTTTTTAAGACGGAACTCTTGATAAGATCAATAACACCGAGCCATCTTACACATAATTTGATTGTATTATAATATCATACTGTTTTATTGGTTTTACTGTTTAAATTATTAATTATATTATATATCGTTTTATTTGTATCATGGTTTTACCATGTCTTGTTAGCCGCCCTGAGCCTGCCTAGGCGGGGAGGGCGGGGTATAAATAAAAAGTTTATTTATTTATTATTATTTATATTATATTAATAGTGCTTGCAATCCTGACTCTCACCACATTGAGGCGCCATTCTATATGTTTGAACAAGAGAAATCTTACAGGTTCTTATTTCTAATGCGAGGGCTGAGAACTAGCTGAGTTGTCTCTCTTTGTTTTCGTCTGGTTCCTGCACTTTTACTAGTATCTTGACACATAGCAAACAAGGATAGAAATGAAGTTTTCCTCTTCATTTCTTCTCTTTGCTAGGGAAGCTTGGCTTATTTTGATTTCTTTGTGCTGGGCTTCTTTTATGGCCACAAGTATAAAAGTGGGAAATCTACAGTATTGGTTGGCCACCTTTTTCTGGTAGGGGTTTATTGAAAAGCAGGGGCTGTTCTGTTTGTATACTCTGCAGTTAGAGAAACTAATTTCCCCCCACAAATATTAGACTTATCAACAGGCCTGCAGAAAAAATATTCTGCCCCTTCAATAAAGGCCCGATTTGGTGTTATTTACCTCCGTCTCATGAAAAACTTCGGCTGCCCATTTTCACACAATAAGCCTCTATTAAAAGGGACAGGGCATTTTTCTCTAGTGCCATTACCAGTCCTTCCAAGGATCATGTTCAGGAAAATATTTTGAAAACATCCCAGTGTTCCTTACCTGAAACCCCAGTTGCCTAGTCTTATACCTGAGGGCAGTTACACATGCAGGAAAGTCAGGTGAGAATGGATGATTCTGTTGTATTTTTGCAGTGGGAGCAATGGATGGACCAATCCCACCCCATTTTCAGCTACAGTTGCCTTTAAAAAAACAAAGAAACTGGATCCTGTGCCTTTAAGGGCAACTGATGACTTTTATCTCCAGGTCATGTCATGGAAAGTATTCATCCCCATGCTGTCAAATCAGACCTTTAAACTGGGGTAGAGGGGCTTTCCCCACAGCTGTTCAAAGGATCATGTGGGGGGGGGGGATGGACTGAGAACCTGGAGTTATCTCAGAATTACAACTCATCTCCAGACCACAGAGATCAGTTTCCCTGGAGAAAATGGCAGCTTTGAAGGTCCACTCTGTGGCATCGCAACCCTGCTGAGGTCCCTCTTCTCCTCAGACCCCATTCTCTGTAGGCTCCACCCCCAAATACCAGAAATTTTCCAACTTAGAGTTGGAAATCTTATGTGGGGTTGCCAACAGGCCTGAACTAAAATGTTCTGTTCTTTTACCAGAGGCTTGTCATCAGAAAATGGGCAGTTTAAGCTTTTCTAGGGGTGGAGGGAAATAACATCACCTAGTAAATAACAACCCATCAAAGGAACAGAACTTCTTTTCTCCTGGCCTGCTGGCACCCCTAAGAAATGTGCTTTCTTAGGTCAGTTCTCTCAGCCCCCTCAGCCTTTTAAACAGCAGAAAGCCTTCGCCCATGGGCTTCAGAAGAAGAAGAAGATACTGGATTTATAGCCCAGCCTCCACTCTGAATCTCAGAGTCTCAGAGCGGCTCACAATCTCCTTTACCTTCCTCCCCCACAACAGACACCCTGTGAGGTGGGTGGGGCTGAGAGGACTCTCACAGCAGCTGCCCTTTCAAGGACAACCTCTGCCAGAGCTTTGGCTGACCGAAGGCCACCCCTCCCAGCAACTGCAAATAGAGGAGTGGGGAATCAAATCCAGTTCTCCCTAGGCTTCCCAACCCTCCCGCCCTGGCGGGGGACCCCAGGATTTCCAGCCTCTTCCCCCGCTCCCCAAAAAAATGGAAGCGGGGGGAGGGGGGAAACGGCACCAAGGAGCGTGGCGAGCCGCCCCATCTCGGAGTGGACGTCCGCTCACCGTAGCTGCTCCTCCGAGATGGGGTCAGCCAGTTCAAGCATTGGCCGCTAGAGGTCGCCACTCACAGCGGTGGAGTTTTTTCCCTGAGAAGCACTTCCGGCTCTGAGCTGAACCCAGGAGGAATGACAGGATGAAAGGGGGCCGAAACCATACAGACTTCAAGCACCACCGCTCCCTTTGCATACTCCGGCGGCGTGCAAGAAATGGAAAGTTGTCTAGTTCCATTTTTCTACCTCTCCATTTCCCCCTTTTCCCTTAAACTGGACGACAGAAGTGACGTTCCAGGGTTACCCTTAACAGCCTCTGCCGATACGGAGGCGGGTGCTGCGAGCGCATGCGCACTTGAGAGGACGCGGAGGTGGGCTTTCTTCCCACCTCTTGGGGGCAGCGGACAGTAGGGGGCGGGGCTAGGATTAGAATTTTGGCGGGCGTTTTGGGGCGAGGGAGGCAGGCTGCTGCCATGGAAACAAAACCAGCAAGGGCCGGCCCAGGAGCAGTGGTGCCGTCTGGAGCTGCGTTTTCTCCAGCAGAATTGATCCATGATCATTGTGGGAGATTTCCAGCGTCCACCTGAAGGTTGGCATTTCTGCTAATCAGGGAGGGGTGGCCGGAGCGGGCTCCTGAATGTCTCTTCCAGGGTGGGAAACGAGGGTTGCCAATCCCCAGGTGGGGGCAGGGGATCCCCCGGTTTGGAGGCCCTCCCCCGGCTTCAGGGTCGTCAGAAAGCAGGGGGCGGAGGGGGGAGGGAAATGTCTGCTGGGAACTCTGCTATTCTCTAGAGAGGTTTATTCCCATAGAAAATCATGGAGAATTGATCCATGGGTATCTGGGGCTCTGAGGGGCCGTTTTTGGGGGTAGAGGCACTAAATTTTCAGCATAGCATCTAGTGCCTCTCCCCAAAGTACCCCCCAAGTTTCAAAAAGATTGGACCAGGGGGTCCAATTCTATGAGCACCCAAAGAAGGTGCCCCTATCCTTCATTATTTCCTATGGAAGGAAGGCATTGAAAAGGTGTGCCGTCCCTTTAAATGTGATGGCCAGGACTCCCTTTGGAGTTTAATTATGCTTGTCACAGCCTTGATCTTGGCTCCACCCCTAATGTCTCCTGGCTCCACCCCCAAAGTCCCCAGATATTTCTTGAATTGGACTTGGCAACCCTAGTTCTCCCAGATAAGAGTCCACACACAACCACTACACCAAGCTTGGAGGATATACACACTTCTTTAGGCCCCTGTTTGGTCATTTGCTTTTCTTTGAGCCTAACACCTGTCCTTAACCAGCACTGTGCTGTTTGCTTCCAGCAGGTGGAGGCATGTGAGGGCAGGGGGCATATGCAGTTCTTGGTTTACACATGTTTAAAGGGAGACAAGTGGCTATTTCTAAAAGCCAAGATTTTCTCCTGCATACTTCCCCTCCACCCGCCATGAGAGATGCAGTTTAATGTAGTGGTTAAATGTGCAGACTCTTATCTGGGAGAACCAGGTTTGAGTCCCCACTTCTCCTCCACATGTACCTGCTGATGTGGCCTTAAGTCAGTCACAAGTTCTCACAGAGCTGTTCCTCTAAAGAGCAATTTCTGTCAGAGCTCTCTCAGCTCCACCTGCTTCATGGGCTGTTGTGGGGAGGGGAAGGGAAAGGAGATTGTAAGCCACTCTGAGACTCCTTTGGGTTGTAAGGGCAGGGTATAAATCCAATCTCCTCCTCCTCTTCTGTTTATTTGGGGCCATTTGGACATTTGCACATGGAACACTCTCTGTACAAACAGGAACAACAATCCTCCTCATCCTCATTCTATAATCTTGAGGATTTGTCTAAGTGAAATTGCTGTCCATGTGAATGGGGTCATAGGGAGGCTGGCACAATGACCAAGTGTCTAGTGGCCTTGCCAACAGGCCTGGAGAAAAATGCCCTTTCCCTTTAATGAGGCTTAATGTGTGGAAAAGGAAGGTAGACACATGGACACATGAAGCGGCCCTATACTGAATCAGACCCCTGGTCCATCAACTACTCAGATTGGCAGCTGTTCTCCAAGGTAGCAGGCAGAGGACTTTCACATTTCCTGCTGTTAGATCCTTTAACTGGAGATGCCAGGGATTGAATCTGGGACCTTCTGTATGCCAAGAAGATGCTTTACAACTAGGGTTGTCAGGTCCCCACAGCAACTGGTGGGAGATGGAAGGGTAGGGTTACCAGATCCAAGTTGGGAAACCCCTGGATATTTGGGGATGGAGCCTGGGGAGGACAGGGACACTGGTGTGGAACAATGCCATAGAGTCTACCTTCCAAAGCATACATTTTCTCCAGGGGAACTGATCTCTGTAGTCTGGAGATGAGATGTAATTCCAGGGAATAGGCTGGCATCCCTATCTACCACTGAGCCACATCCCTTCCCAGTGGAAGCTTTTCATGGCATGGAAGAAAATAAAATCATCTGCTAAAGTACATCCTATTAAGCCTCTAGTAAAGGGACAGGGCTTCCCCTCACCTTCCACACTGATGACAGCTCTATGGCAAGATCAGACCAACATAATACCATAAAGTCTACCTTCCAAAGCAGCCATTTTTTCCAGGGAACTGTTCTCCCTCACCAGGAGATCTCCAGCCACCATCCTGAGGCTGGCAATACAACCTCTGAAGTGGGTTAGGTTGAGAGTGCATGACTGGCCCAAGGTCACCTAGCAGAGTGGGGATTTGAACCGAGGTCTCCCATTTGCTGCTCCAACACTCTAACTACTACACCACACTGGCTCGCCAGTACCAGGTGCCTATGCTAACTGCAGTGGCATTTCTGGAGAAAAATCAGTTCCCTTTCCACATAAAATCACGTTCCCTTTTCAACACTACAACACAACAGCAACCTTTCAGGTAAATTGCGGCCTAGGAGGGGCCTGCCTTCTCAGAGGCCATTTGTGTACAGTTAAAAGCTAAGATTATATGGAAGCGAGAGTACCTGGGAGGGAGAAGGAGGTCACCTCATTCCTTTCAGGCCGAGTTTGGACAATATTGCAAATCTTGAGGAGTTAAAAGTCCCTGGTCGGCTGGTGTTAGCTGTAATTGCTGCTTCTTCTGATGGGAGCTTGTCTCTTCACAAAGGTCCATTGTGCCCTTGCGAAAGCCCCGCTGACAGAAGGCCTTTGTTCCAAGGGGACTCATGGGGGGCTGAGAGCTCCCGTAGTCACAATTTCCCGAATAACATCTCAGGGGCTTTATGGTGATTACCCAGTGGGAGTGTGAATCGCTCCCTGCCGTGGGAACTAAAGAGAGGGGAATCTTACATGGCCCCTCACTGACCTCTAGAGGTATGCTTGCCCCTTAGCCACCAAGGTTACCTACAAACAAGGTAACTGATTCTGGGGTGTTTCTGTTTGGGAGGGGGCTTCAGCATGGTGAGACTAGAATCTGGATGGCCCAGTTTCTAACCTGCCCCCTTCTGCTGTGGAAGTTTGTGGGGTGACCTTGGGTCAGCCACAGACTCTAAAACCTAATTTACCTCGCAGGGTTATCATGAGGATAAAATGGAGGAGGGGCAAACATTGGGAAGAAACAAACCCACGAACTATTATTCCTGGCCTAGGATAATCTTAATTTGGGATGACTGAATTGCATTATGTGAGGGTGATTGTGACATTTGGAAATTCAATCTAGTTTGTAATGCGCTAGCCCAACTGTTAATTGGGGCACGCTAGGCTTCCCAATCCTCAGGTCCCAGCGGGGGATCCCCCATTTTTACAGGCTTCTCCTGGCTCCCAGCCAGCTGTCCGATGGGGGAAGCCCCACCCCCCATAATTACCATGTAGTTTTAGAGCTCCTGCAGGTCCGTTTTTAAAATATGTGCCTTTAAGGCTGAGCAGGAAACAGGAAGGGCTTCGGAGAACAGCCCCTCCCTTTGTTTGCTTTTGTTTTTAGATGAAGGAAAGTTCTGCAGGAATAAGACCCAGTAAGTATTTGTGTGTGAGAGAGAGGGAGGGGGCAGCGGATTCCCTGGCTTGGAGGCCCTCCCCCTGCTTTAGAAAGCGTGGGTGGGGGAGGGAAATGTCTCCTGGGCACTCGATTATTCCCTATGGAGAATGATTCCCATAGGGAATAATGGGGAATTGATCTGCAGGTATTGGGGGCTCTGGGGGGTGCTATGCTTTGAGGTAGAGGCACCAAATTTTTCGTATAGCATCTAGTGCCTCTCCCCAAAATACCCCCCAAGTTTCAAAACGATTGGACCAGGGGGTCCAATTCTGTGAGCCCCAAAAGATGTTGCCCCTTTCCTTCATTATTTCCTATGAAAAAAAGGCATTTTAAAAGGTGTGCTGTCACTTTAAATGTGATGGCCAGAACTCCCTTGGAGTTCAGTTATGCTTGTCACACCCTTGTTCTTAGCTCCACTCCCATACAGAAGGTCCCAGATTCAATCCCTGGCCTCTCCAGTTAAAGGATCTAACAGCAGGAAATGTGAAAGTCCTCTGCCTCTCCCAATGTCTCCTGGCTCCACTCCCAAAGTCTCCTGGCTCTGCCCCCAAAGTCCCCAGATATTTCTTGAATTGGACTTGGCAACCCTAGGGCACGCTGCAGAAACAATGTTATTATCTTCTGTCAAAGAAACTTCACAAGACTCCAGTTAAGACTAGTTAATTAAACTGCAAATGCAGGACAGTGCTCCTTCAGACATCTGGTGATGACCAGTGTTCCTCTAAGCTGAGTTAGTGTGAGCTAGTTCACAGTTTTTTAGCCTCCAACTCACACATTTTTAGCTCAGGAAAAATGGCCCCAGAGTAGGTTTGACAGGTTGAAAAATGCCAGGAGACATTGGGGGTGGATCCAGGAGAAGGTGGGGTTAGGGGAGGGGAGGGGCCTCACCATGGTGTAATGCTAGAGTCCAGACTTCAAAGTAGCCATTTTCTCCAGGGGAGCTGATCTCTGCCAGCTGGAGATCAGTTGTAAAAGTGGGAGAGCTCCAGGCCCCATCTGGAGGCTGGCAACCTTACACCAGAGCAAACTAATTTATGCAGTACCTCATGACTTTAATGCCAGTAGCTCACAAAGTAGAATTTTTGCTCGCAAGACTCAGCAGTTTAAAGGGAGCACTGGTGGTGACTTGTGTGACTGAATGCTCTTCCATATCTGTATAAAAACTCTCACTGCACTGGAGTTGTCAGATCCCCCCTGTACACTGGCAAGGGATGGAGGGGGTAGGGTTGCAAGATCCTGGTTGGGAAAGTCCTAGAGATCTGGGGGTGGAGCCCAGAAAGGACAGGGCCCACAGTGAGGTACAATGTCATAAAATCCACCCTCCAAAGCAGCCATTTTCTCCAGGGGAATTGATCTCTGTAGCCTGGAGATGAGCTGTATTTCTGGAGGATACCCAGGCCCCACCTAAAACCTGGTCTCTCTGCCCTGCACTAAGAAACCTAGATATCAGAGGGGAAAGTTCTAGCTTAGTTTTCTCCTTGATAATTCTGCTTTTCTGTATGCAGGGATTTTATCCTGTGTGGAAGACGTACAGATTTTCTCCCCCAGATTCTCCTTTGGGAAAATTGATGCTGAATAGTCTCTAGCTGTTCACTGGCTGATTGACACCCCCCCCCCCCCAATATTCTCCTAATACTTAGATATCTGAGTTTGGTAGCCCATCATATTTGCATTTACCATTTGATGTTATTTTAACAGTTTTTAATCACTGATAATTTATTTAGCATTTGCCAGGGTGCGAGCATAGCACAGGGCAAGACTTTCCCGCATTGGTGTTTCTCGAGGACCTTGTGCATGGCTCCTGCAGAAAATTGTTCTGTGTTGCAGAAGATTCTGGGGCATGTTCTAGGGTGAATTGTTCTTTGGTACTGGGAAGCAGCAGACCTCACTTTGTTGCTCCCACAGTTCAATAATCCCTTATTCGGAGCCACAGAAATAAATTAAACATAGATCAACGCTTATTCTTCTTTGGGATAAGAAATCATATACAAAGAAGAATAAGCGTTGATCCATGTTTCTTTATTCAGTCTTCATATGTACAGGTGGAAGTGACTTTACCTGTTGATTGAAAGTTACCATTGCCTGTGGGACTGTTCAGCTGTTAAGGATTATTGAACCATGGGAGCAACAAAGCATTGCACCACTGAAGCTCTGATACAGTGGATGCAGCCCCAGCACTAACCCTAACCCTGCACCGCCCCCCTCCCCGTGACCTATAATCACACACGTGAAGCTCATGCAGCACAATGACATCACCGGGAAGCGATGTTATTGCAATGGCACATGGTTCGCCCCTTGCCCAACAGCTCTCTCCTGCTTTGGAGAGAGATGAGCAGGGACTGCAGGGGGCATTGTTTCTTTGCTCCGAGTGACTGGTGCGAAGCAGGGGTCGTTTTGCAGAAAGATAGGTGGTGGAGCTCATCAAGGGATTGTTATGCAGCTGCTATACTATTCAATGGACAAGGAGGTGGAACTCTCAGAAGGAGGAGGAGGAACTCTCAGAAGGTTCAGGAGCTGCACTCCTGTGAGCTCCCACTGAATCTGAGGCCTGGTGCGAAGAATACCCCACATAACCCCTGCCCAGCAGCCCTCTCCCGCTTTGGAGGGAGATGAGCAGGAGGCGCTGGGGGTGTTTCTTCACTCCAATTGCTCGGAGCAGAGACAATGCACCCCGTGGCCCCTGCTCAGCTCCCTCCAAAGCAGTTGGAGTGAAGGAAGAACGCTGCACACTCTCAGGGTCAGCACAAGCAGAGGGGGGGGGGCACCCACCCCCTGCACCTGTGACGAGGTGGCGCCATAGGCGGCTGCCTACCTCGCCTACTCCTATGCGCTGGCCCTGGATGGATGCCAACAGGGACTGTAACTTAAGTTTATTTCAGTTTCTCCAGGATGAGGAAGAGGTTACATATGTATGGAACTGTCTTCCATTACCTTTATATATTGATGTTATATTAAATATATAATTGAAAAATTTTAGAAGTGTATAAGATTTGCATGTAATAAGGGACCTGTTTGGGTTCCCATTTTTTCAGCAGTGTGTTTGTTTGCTGAAACCCTTACTTGTATTGACCACCTGGAAGTTGGCAACCATAACCTCACGCTAGTCTCACTATTGCCTATTGCGAACAAAGAATGTGCCCTAGATGGAATGACTTCAGTCTTGTATGGTGTAAATACTATTTAGGAAATTTGTATGCACTTCTCCAAAGTGCTGCTTGACTTTCTCAGCTAGAATTCCTCTGGTTTTGTGAGTATATAGTTAGTTTATAAAACAAGAGCACACAAGAACTTTTCACAGTTAATCAGTGTTAAGAGACACTTGCTTAAGAGCCAGCATGACATAGTGGGTAGTGTGTTGGACTACTACGGTCTTCAAGATTCAGATTCAAATCCCCACTTTGCCCTGAAGCTTGCTGGGTAGCCTCTGGACCATCATTCTCTTTCTCAGCCTAACCTACCTCACAGGGCTGTTGTGAGGATAAAACGCAGTACAGGAAAATTAGGCATGCTGTTCTGAGCTCCCTGAAGAAAGGATGGGGGTGCAAAATAACTTGGGATTGGACCAAGTTGGACCAGGAAAGATTCCAACACTGAGAAGACACCAGGTGGTCCACCTGAAATATGCTAGCAGTCCACTATCCATATTCTGCCAGTGGCTGTCCTCAAAAACACCCCCACATTCCCCTGTAGATACAGAGAGCTGCTGCTAGGTGGGTGGGTGGGGCAAAATTCAAGGTGACCTGGTCATGGAGCTGGGTAAGCCATGTGGTTTGTTTTCATACAATATTTTGTGTCTGGATGGTGGGGCACAGTCTGACGGGCTGTGATAACTCCACAGTCCTGCAGGTTCCGTTGCAAAGAAAGACCACTAGTAGTGGGCATTCTTCTGATTTTAATGCTAATTTAAATTTTCTTTATTATTCTGACTAGTACGTCAAACTATTCTGAGCTTCATTTAAAATAAATATGGGCCTCATGCTCACCTGTGAGGCTGTTCAGCAATTATAAATCCATTGCCCAGAAACATTTCAGACAGTATGAGTGCAATTTTATTCAAATCATGGTACAGAGCACCAGACTGTATTTTTCTCTGAACATAAAGACCAAGTTTTTAAGGCTCCCCCCCAACATAGCTTACATTTTATTTTTCATTAAATTAAAAACAAGCAAAATCCAAATGGTTTTAAAAACAAAAGAATTTCCATTAGAATGCGGCACAGTGCAGGCAATATTTAGGGCGATTTGTGCCCTTCTGATGCTGACACTGTGTGTCCTTCTTTTACACAAATGCAGAATTATATCAGGTTTTATTGCTTAATAATACCCTGCTCTTGCTGAGACAGTTAGGCACTTTTATATATGTGATGTCACCACATCATGTTCCCTCACCTCTTCTAGCCAATTACACCAAGCCAGGGAAATGCATAGAGTTGCTAGCTCCTTGTTGGAAAATACCTGGAGATTTTGGGGCTGGAGGCTGAGGAGGACAGGGTTTGGAGAGGGGAGGGGCTTCAAGTGAGTATAATGCCATAGAGTCCCACCTTCCAAAAGGGCAACTGTCTCCAGGTGAACTGATTTCTATTGTCTGGAGTTCAGTTACACTCCCAGGGGATCTCCATCCACCACCTGGAAGTTGGCAGCCCTAGAAATGCATAATATGATGATGTCACAACATAAGCGAGAGTGCCTAAATTTTGCAGAAGAGAAGGGAAGATGATGACTCAGGGATGCCATTTTTGGCAGCAGCCCCTTGTTCAGCATAACATGTAGTCCCTCCATAAATCTGGCAGCCTTGACCTGGATATAGGAGTAAGCAGATCAAAGGAGTATGAAAGCAGTTTAGCTGCATAAATCCACAGAATATGGATCATTAGGAAGCAAATAATGCCCCAAAACAATAGGGGCCTGTGTCAATTGGTACCCATCCCTGCAAAAACCCCGGTCCACTTGTCAGTATCTTAAACTAAAATCAAACACCCCCCTCCCCATGAGCACATCTGGCAACTGACAACCTGAAATGAACAAGGGTTTTCAAATCATGATGGATATTTTTTTTCCAAAACACACACAACAAAACAGAAATGAAAAGCGTTTCAAGATTTAACATAGTCATTTCTTTCATCACACAAAGCGAGAGAAAGAGAGAGGACACACGGCAAATATGCTCTTTTGCACAAAGAAAGTCCTCCGATTAACAGAGAGACAACCCCTGATTCGGTAAAGGACACCTCATGTCAAAAAGGCCTCTTGGAGAACCCGGGGACCTCCTCTTTTCTGATAATTTGTCACCATAATTTAAGGCATAAATATACTTCTAGATTAAATACATGGGGAGAGGAAAATCCAAGGGCCCCATAGCACCTTTGGGGGACAGCTTGCAGCCCCTTCTTTACTGCAGAGTGGTTGGACCTTGGTTTCTTCCCAACCCTCTTGACCTCTTTGTTGTACATTAGCTCTTTTTATTTATTTCAATGGGAGAATGGTCTTGCTTAACCATACAGGATCATGTTCCCCTGCCCCAATCAGGGCACATTTATACACAGCTTTGGTTCTCACGCTAACCCCTGATACAGCTGACACCTGCAAAATTCTGATATACAGATATGTCTGTGTAAAAACTTACACAGTCCTTGGTCTGGACTGTATAGGTTTTTCACTGATCTCACATCAACAGACAGGGATGGGATAGGGACTGGAGCAGAATACAACCCATATTATGTGTACACAGCTGAGAATGGATGTAAAACTGGACACCCACACCTCCCCTTTCAAAACTATCTCCTGAACTAACCCTAGATTTGCTACTGTCTAATTCAAAATGTGTAAATGGAATGGCACAGAGCAGTGGGCCCCGAATTTTTATAAATGTTTATATCTTCTGCAGGATTTTGTTTTCCTTTGTGAACCACCTACCTGTCCTGCTTCCTATTACCCTTCCCTTGGGAAGGCTAGTGTGGCTTTAAGAGCATCATGGAGGGCAGAGTTTTGTCTGAGGTGGCTTTTCTCATCCTCAGGGCATTGTGCATCGTCTGGAGGAATCTACTTTCCTATGCAGCTCTGAAAGCTACAGGAGCTCCTTTAAGATTGGGACCTGTCAAGCCCGTTTGTCATGTCCCAGGCTGAAGACTGTGCATGCTTATTTAACACTTCTAAAGCCAGGGCTATGCTCTGTGGATGCAGGTACTCCCAACCCTAGTCGTGAAGCAGCCCAAGCTTCTTTCCTTCCTCTTTCCACCTGCTGCTAAGCAGACCTGAACGCCTGCTTGCTTCAAGGTTTTAAAGGAGAATTGCTCCAGACTGAATGCTCCTCGCAGGCTACACCAGATGGAAAGTGATTCCTAAACATACCCTGAGAAAACCCTACTTCAATTTTGCCTTGCCCACCAGTCAGCTAACCCCCTAGACAGGCTAACCGCAGATTGGCATCTCCTTAAATGTCCCGTTCAATCTTTTGAAATAACACATATAACAAGAAACCAAGGCAGAGGCTTTGGCTATTAACAATGCAGAGAACGATCAGAGATTTAGCTTCAGATTCTGATACTTGTGACTTCAGTCACAAAGTCACGGACCTTCTGATACCCCAGCCAAGTTTGCTTCAGGAATTAAGAGGGAGGGATGTTTGGCAACATGTCTGGTCTGGACAGAAAGACCCAACAGCTTCTGTGTCTGCATTGGCCCCAAGAAATAAATTATTTAGACGAGAGACGTTTTGTAAGGGCGGCAGTGGTGGTGTAGGAGAAAGACTAGATTTCTAGCAGGCTGCTCTGCTCTGGACTGGTAGCATCTTTCTCCTCTCCTGGCAGGCTGTCCTGCATGGCAGTAGAAGGGGAACCAGCCACTGTGGCAGCCTCCTCCCGTTCCCCTTCGCCATCGGGGGGCTTGCCCACTCCCATCTCGTTGTGGGTTTTCTGATGTTTGCTGAGGTGATCGCTACGCGTGAAGCGCTTGTTGCAAAGCAGGCAGGTGAATTTCTTCTCCCGGGTGTGAGTACGGACATGGCGTTCCAGCTCGTCTGAGCGGGTGAATCGCTTGCCACAGAAGAGCCAGTTGCAGACGAAGGGGCGTTCCCCGGTGTGCCACCGCAGATGGGCCTTGAGGTGCGAGGCCTTGCCGTAGACCTTGCCGCAGCCTGGGATGTGGCAGCTGTGGATGGGCTTTTTCCGCAAGCTGGCTGCTGAGGCCCCGAGGCGCTCCAGCTCTTGGCAGTTGGGACAGTCGCAAGTAGACCTGCCTGCTGTACTTCCGAAGGAACCGCCTCTTCCAGACTTGAGTCCAATCCCACCTTCCATCAGGGAGTTGTTGGCTACCGGCTTGGGCTTGTACATCTCTTGCGGCAGTACATGCTGGCCAGAAGGGAGGAGGTGTGATGAGGAAGTGATGCCCACTGCAGGGTAAGGGGCAGGGTTCAAAGTGGTGAATTCTGAAGTGTAACTCGGCAACTGAGGGCTGATGGGAGGCTGGCTAGGCACAGACTGCAGGGAGCTCTGGAGTCCATCTGACTGGGGCTGAGAGCTCAACCAATTGCTGTTGGAGTGCATGTCCCACCAGGAAGCTGTGGGGTTGCTGGAACTGGTGGAGATGCCTGGATGGATACCAGCTTTGTACCAGGAGCCATAGGGATGCGCCATATCCAAAGAGGTGTAGACACTGGGGAGACAGTCAGGAGATGGGTGGCCCTTGGACACCAAGAGAGATGATGGATCTTGAGATGTGGGAGAGGCTGGAAAGGAGTGGGAGAAGGGGCTGTAGTCATTGTTGTAAGTGGTGGAAGCTTGTGGGCTTGCTGACGGGGACATCAGTCCATTCCCGTTAGGGAAAGTGGCTGTGTAGGAATCTCCCATACCTTCAGCACCCCAGACTTTTGGCACAAAAGACTCCAGTCCCAAAAAATAAGGTTTCTTCCCCAAATTGTTCTCTGCTTTTCCTGGAGGAGGTGAATCCTGTGAGGGGCTAGTTCTTCCAAATTTGTTGCAGGTATCCGTCAGCATGGCAAGGGGACTAGAGCCATAGCTGGCTTCTTCCTAGATGGAGGAGAAAAACATACACATCAAAGTATTAGCAGAGGGCAATGGAATGGACATTTTGAGATGATCTGAAATGAACGAGGCCAAGCAACACAGAGTAACAAACATGGCTGCATTTGTACCAGTGAATGTTCTCTGGGTTGCAGCCTAGAAGTCCTAGGCACACTGCCAAATTATGCATCTCAGTCATAGCTGAACAAGCTAAAGTATCTCACCCCAATGTTAAAAAGGTGCAGGGCACATATTGACACCACACAGAAATGGGCTGAACAGACATTCATTTTCCACATAGAACCCTGGGTATTGTAGTTCTAGGAGGCAATTTTCAGCACCATCAACAAAATACAATTCCCAGGATTCTTTGCAGGAAGCAATGACATTAAAACGATGAGATAAACAAAACAAAACATCAGCATAAAGTCTGGAAAAGTGATTAACATTATTGGCCAGAACAGTGGCCTTAGAGATGGATTTCGTTCCTAATTTAAGCACAGGTATACCCGGCTACTCGTGCAGTGACACCGTGTTTTACTTCTTGACCCATAAAAACAGGGATAATGACAGGATTGCCAGGTGGCAAGCCAGAGATTTGTGTTGTAGCTTCAAACTACTGATTAAGAGGGAGATGCAACCTCTGTGGCTTCTCTGAACCATGTCCTTCCTCATGTTTCTCTCCCCCCCCCCCCTGTCTTTTGTAGCAAGCAAGATCCCACATGCACCACTGGAGATTATAAACAGGAGAAACTGAGTCTTCTCTTTAATGAGTGATTTTAAAGGTGAATCTGGCAAACCCCAGCATGAGAACTGATGAAACATACTTAGAACAATTCGCCCTGTTTAAAAGTGTCCTTATTGCATTCAGCCCAATCTCTCTAGGATTAATGTGTGACAAATACCAGTTCTGCCAGTTTTGCAAGAGAAGCCTGTCATGCATAGCAGTGATTGGCTAGCACTCATGCTGTCAAACTTCCTAGGGTTGCCAGCCTCCGGGGATGGAATGGCGATCTCCCACTGTTACAATTGATCTTCAGGTGACTAAGATCAGTTCCCCTGGAGAAAATGGCTGATCTGTAGGGTGAACTCTATGGCATTATATCATGTGGAGGTCCTTCCCTCCCCAAACCCCATCCTCCCCAGGCTTCACTCCCAAAATCTCCAGGTGTTTCCCAGCTCAGAGCTGGCAATTCTGTTCACCACAAAGGACCTAACGAGATGCGATGGTATTCACAGGTCCAACCTAAGGTTGCCAGGCCTAACTCAGGAAATATCTGGGGACTTCGGGGGTGGAGCCTGGAGACTCTGCAACAGTTTGGAACTTGAAAATAAAAGCTTATTTTTGGGGGAGTGTGAATACATCAACAAATGAACCATGCTGTGCTTTAACAAGTAAGAAATCCAGCCTGACTAAGGAATGAGAGGAGGGGCAAGAATTACCACTGAACCTGCATTCAGTTCACTGATATGTATGATAATGTCCAGCAAACAGTGAAGGCAGGAAGAAGCCAGGCTTACCCTGTGGTCAAGGGACACTGAGTTTTTCTTTTTTTCATTCTCTCTCTCTTTACTTCTAGATAATAATGGGTAATGGCCAATGCAGAGAGGAAAGAAAGGCGCCTGCGTCTCTCCCTCAGCCATTTTCCTTGCTGAAACAGTGGATGGACGATAATTATTTCCTTGTTTTTGCTACCCATCAAGTTTCTATTACTAGCCATTGCAGTGAGCACAGAATACTCCACATGAAACAGCAAAAATGGGGAAGTTTCTCACACCCCAGCATTGTTTCTGTGCAGGAAAATGGATGGGGGGGCAGGAGCCCTTCCTGCACCCACAGTGGTATTCAAAAAGAAGAAGAAGCCACCATTGCACTGTGGGCCTGCAGTGAACCTGAGTTGGACCCAGGAAATCCAGGCCCAACTCTTTAAAAACACTAATATGTCATTTACCCCAAAGATTCTGATAATCTAAGAACAGTCACAAATTTCTACACCTCTTGTCGTAAATGGACTTAGAAGTGTGTTATTCTGCTTAAGATGGTATCCCTAGTGATGGCTGTAGGGTGGCCAGACCGTCCCGGGCGCCCGGGAATGTCCCGGTTCTGGCCCCCTATTCCCGCCTCCCGGGCTGGCTATACCGGGACCATTTAGAGGTCCCGGTTTAGCCAGCCCCGGAGGCGGCGGGCGCCGGCGGGGAAGGTGGCGAGGGAGAGAGGGAGCGCCCCTGCGCACGGCCCCTCCCTCCCTCGCCACCTTCCCCGCCCGCGCGCGGGGCCCAGCGGCGGTGGCGGAGGCCTCTCCGCGGCCTTCGCTGGTCGCTGAAAGCCCTCCAGAGACTCTGGAGGGCCTCCAGCGACCAGCGGAGGCCGCGGAGCAGCCGGCGCTGGTCCCGGGAGGCCTTCCAGAGACTCTGGAGGGCCTCCAGCGACCAGCGCCGACCAGCGAAGGCCTCTCCGCGGCCTCCGCTGGTCGCTGGAGACTCTGGAGGGCCTCCAGCGACCAGCGGAGGCCGCGGAGAGGCCGCGGAGCAGCCGGCGCTGGTCCTTGGAGGCCTCCAGAGGCCAGCGCCGGCAGTGGAGAGGCCCCCGCGGGTCCCTGGAGGTCCTCCAGAGGCCCGCGGAGGCCGCGGAGAGGCCCCCGCGGGTCCCTGGAGGTCCTCCAGAGGCCCGCAGAGGCCGCGGAGAGGCCGGCGCTGGTCCCTGGAGGCCTCCAGAGGCCAGCGCCGGCAGTGGAGAGGCCCCCGCAGTTCCCTGGAGGGCCTCCAGAGGCCCGCGGAGGCCGCGGAGAGGCCGGCGCCGGTCCCTGGAGGCCTCCAGAGGCCAGCGCCGGCAGTGGAGAGGCCCCCGCGGGTCCCTGGAGGGCCTCCAGAGGCCCGCGGAGAGGCTGGCGCTGGTCCCTGGAGGCCTCCAGAGACCAGCGCCGGCCTCTCCCCCGCCTTCCCGGCCTCCGCAGCCGCCGCCAGCCCCGCCAGCAGCCCGGAGGAGAGGCCGCCACCGCCCTGGATCAAGGTAAGCCAAAAGCGGGGGGGGCGGCTGGCGGAGGGGGGGCGGCTGGCCTTCCTTCTTTCCTTCCCTCCCTCCTTCCCCCCTCCCTCCTTCCTTCCTTCCCTCCCTCCTCCCTTCCTTCCTTTCTTCCTTCCCTCCTTCCTCCCTCCCTCCCTTCCCTCCCTCCCTCCCCCCCTCCCTCCCTCCTCCCTTCCTTCCTTCCCTCCTTCCTTCCTTCCCTCCCTCCTTCCTTCCTTCCCTCCCTCCTCCCTTCCTTCCTTCCTTTCTTCCTTCCCTCCCTCCCTCCTCCCTTCCTTCCCTCCCTCCCTTCCCTCCCTCCTCCCTCCCTTCCTTTCTTCCTTCCTTCCTTCCCTCCCTCCTCCCTTCCCTCCCTCCTCCCTTCCTTCCTTCCTTCCTTCCTTCCTTCCTTCCTTCCTTCCTTCCTTCCTTCCTTCCCTCCCTTCCTTCCTTCCTTCCTTCCTTTCTTCCTTCCTTCCCTCCCTTCCTTCCCTCCCTCCTCCCTTCCTCCCAGTGGGGTGGTCTCACGACTCCCTCCGCCGGCTGTTTCTGATAGCCCTGTGCCCCCTCTTTCATTTGATATGTGTCCCGTGCGGTTGCCACCCTCCCGCCGGGAGATGCCGCAAAATGAGCCCCCTTGAGGCTTATGGCGGCAGGGCTCGGGGGAAGCGAGCTAGACTGCCGTTCTTTTGAGGGGTCATAGAGTGTTTCGAGCCCGTCCCTGTGGCATCGGTCCCATCGTTGTGGGGCCCAGGGGGCCGGCGCAGCGGCACGCTGAAGCAGCCTGTCGGTCACTTCCGGGTTCCTGTCCTGCATCTCGACCTGTGTTATTAGTGACAGGCTGCTTCGGCGTGCAGCCGCGCACACCCCTACCTTCCCCCCCCCCCCCAAAAGGTGTCCCTGGCTGGCCTTCAGACATTATGGTCACCCTAGATGGCTGCTATCCTGAGTTGCTTGAGGAGCAAGTCTAAAATGGTACGATACAGGATTTCACGGCTGTCACAATCTCCTGCTACACTGGTAACCTGGATTCCTAAAAGTAATGTAATGTAGAGTCCCTCATACATTGGAACTGTTTTAGCAACATACACAACATGGTGATTTCAATAGCTATTGGGCACTAACGATTGAGAAGTTCTCCCATGCAAGTGCCATCCAAATGAGACATTTGAAGGGGGGGGGGTGTGTGTGTGGCAAAACTTCACACTCAGTTGTCTCCATTGCACAGTAAGAACAAGTTGGTCATGAGACTCCTTTTTTCTTCTGCCTTTTCCTTCTTCAGTTAATGTGCATTTGTTATATCTCTATCTTCCCTTTCAGCCAATAAGCTACCAAATAAGCCAAAAGGTTAATATCACAAATAAAATGTCATCTTAAAGACAAAACTTTTAAAACTGGATAAAACAACCAGTTGTAAAGATACACAGCCATTCAATTAAACTTCTGACAGCAGGGAAATAAAGAGGACTATCTTCCCCATTACTGCCTATTACTTATAATGTTTTTCTCATCTTTCCCATCAGGAGCTCCAGAAGGTATACATGATTCTCCCCTCTTCCATTTTATCTTCTCTACAACCCTGTTATAGCCCAATCTTGTCAGGGGAGGGCAGGAGGGCAGGATATAAATATAATAAAATAAATCTTGGCAGCTAAGCAAGGGTGGCTCTACTAAGTATTTGGATTGGATATCACCAAGGAATACCAAGATATTTTTTATATTTTATATTTTATTTTATTTGGTAACTTATATCCCGCCCTTCCCACAAGTGGCTCAGGGCGGCTTACAACAAATAATAAAACAATAAAATCGAAACAAAGTTATTACATTTAAAAACAGACATTTAAAACCTAAAAAACCTTAAAATATTTAACCTTAGAACTATACAGTATAATCACAGAAATCTGGCAGCTACATTTATCTAATCAGGCATAGGCTAACCGGAAGAGGGTTGTCTTACAGGCCCTGCGGAACTGAGCAAGATCCCGCAGGGCCCTCACCTCTTCCGGTAGCTGGTTCCACCACATAGGGGCCATTGTAGAAAAGGCCCTGTCTCTAGTTGCCTTGAGACGCACTTCCTTAGGCCCGGGGATGGTGAGCAGGTTTTGAGTCCCAGACCTCAGTACTCTCTGGGGAACGTGTGGGGAGAGACGGTCCCTCAGGTAGGCAGGTCCCAGGCCATATAGGGCTTTAAAGGTAATGACCAGCACCTTGTACCGGACTCGGTATATTATTGGAAGCCAGTGCAGAGCCCGAAGGCCCGGCCGAATGTGTCCCCATCTTGGGAGGCCCAATAGCAGCCGGGCCGCAGCATTCTGCACCAGCTGCAATTTCCGGGTCCGGCACGGGGGCAGCCCCATGTAGAGGGCATTGCAGTAATCCAACCTCGAGGTGACCGTAGCATGGATCACTGTTGCTAGGTCGTCGGGGTCCAGGAAGGGGGCCAACTGCCTTGCCCGTCTAAGATGAAAAAACGCGGACTTGGCAGTGGCCGCTATCTGAGCCTCCATCTTTAGGGACGGCTCCAATAGCACCCCCAGGCTCTTGACCCTGTCCGCTGGCCTCAGCGGTACACCGCCAAAAGCTGGCAGGGGGATTTCCCCCCCCGGCCCCTGACGGCCCAAACAAAGGACCTCTGTCTTCGCAGGATTCAGTGTCAGTCCACTCAGTCTGAGCCACTCAGCCACGGCCTGTAATGCCTGATCCAGGTTTTCTGGGGCGCAGACCGGTCGGCCGTCCATAAGTAGATAGAGCTGGGTGTCATCAGCATACTGGTGACACCCCAGCCCATACCTTCGGGCAATCTGGGCAAGAGGTCGCATATAGATGTTAAATAACATTGGGGAGAGAACCGCTCCCTGGGGCACCCCACAGTTAAGTGAACGCCTCTGGGATAGTTCCCCCCCAATCGCGACCCTTTGTCCCCGACCTTCAAGGAAAGAGGAAAGCCACTGCAAGGCCAACCCCTGAATCTCCGCGTCGGCAAGGCGGCAAGTCAGCAACCGATGGTCGACCGTATCGAACGCCGCCGATAGGTCCAACAGCATCAGTACTGCCGAGCCACCCCGATCCAGATGCCATTGAAGGTCATCTACTAGGGCAACCAATACCGTCTCCGTCCCGTGGCCTGGGTGGAAGCCGGACTGAAGTGGGTCAAGGATGGAAGCGTCCTCCAGGAACGTCTGAAGCTGCCTCGCCACTGCCCTCTCAATAAGTTTGCCCAAAAAGGGCAGATTTGAGACCGGCCTATAGTGTGCCAATTGGGCCGGGTCTAAAGATGGTTTTTTTAGGAGGGGCCGGACCACGGCCTCTTTAAGTGGCGCTGGAAAAAGCCCTTCCGTTAGGGATCTATTTATGATATCCCGTATAGGATATCTGAGATCCCCCTGGCAGGATTTAATAAGCCAGGAAGGGCATGGGTCCAATTTGCAAGTTGTTGGGCGGGCAGATGAGAGGATCCTGTCGACTTCCTCCAGGCTGAGGGGGCTGAAACCGTCCAGAATATAATCTGAAGATATGCTCGGGGCCTCGGTTGCGTTAACTGTCTCAAAATTGACGGGGAGGTCGTGGCGGAGTGATGCGATCTTGTCCGCAAAATAGTTCGCGAAAGCCTCACAGCCTATCTCCAATTCAACAGAATTTGGTCTGCCCTGGGGCAGAGTGGTCAAGTCTCGAATTATTTCAAACAATTGTGCCGGGCGCGAAGTTGCGGACGCAATCTTAGCCGCAAAGTATGTTTTCTTTGCGGATTTGATTGCCATCTCATAGGTCTTCAAACTCTCTCTATAAGATGTTTGGGTCACTTCGTCTCGAGTACGCCGCCATTGCCTCTCTAGTCGTCTGAGATCCCGCTTCAATTGCCGCAATTCCTGGTTGAACCAGGGAGATGGTTTGAGGCGGGGGCGCAGAGGACGCCTAGGCGCGATCTCTTCGATAGCCCTGGAGAGTCCATCGTTCCAGGACTCAACCAGAACCTCCAGGGAATCGCCAGTAGGCCAGGTATCCCGTAGAGCCGTCAAGAACCGTTCCGGGTCCATCAGGCTCCGCGGGCGAGCCAAAATATGCTCTCCGCCTAAACGGGTTTGGGGTGACATATCCACACAAGCCTTGAGGGCAAAGTGATCCGACCATGGCACTGCTTCCATTGCAATATCGTTCACTTGTACTCCTGCCACGAAGACCAGGTCTAACATGTGTCCCGCCTGATGAGTGGGCGTTGTAACAACCTGGGAGAGTCCTAGTGTCACCATGGATGACACTAGATCCGTCGCCCGGTCGGAGGCCGCGTCGTCGGCATGAACATTGAAGTCACCCAAGACAAGTAGCCTTGGGCACTCCAACGCCCAGCCCGCCGCAGCCTCCACCAGGGATGGTAGGGCGGCGGCTGGTGCGTTAGGCGGTCGGTACACCAGCCAGATCGCCAACCCCTCCCCAACGTCCCACATCAGGCCGGCACATTCAATGCCCGGAATCTCCGGGGCCGGGAGAGCCCTAAAGGTGTAAGCCTCTCGTATGAGTAATGCCACTCCTCCCCCCCCGCCCGCTAGTCCGGGACTGGTGGAGGACTGAGTAACCCGGGGGGGTCATCTGGGAGAGAGCCACGGTCTCCCCATCTCGCACCCAGGTCTCGGTCACGCAAGCCAGGTCCGCGTCCTGCTCCAGTAGGAAGTCTCGAAGGACACCGGTCTTATTATTGATGGACCTGGCGTTGCACAACACCAGTGTCGGAGGCAGGTAGGTTCGTCTGGTCCCACTACCTGTCACCGTCGGGATGGGACGCAGGCTGGAAGGTGGTCGAGCACTCTCATGTCTCAGCCTCCTTCGCTTGTAAATCTGTCTGCTCCCACCGTCATACCTTCCCCTCCCCAGGAGTACCGGAATCCCCGGGATAGATAGATATGCAGATAGATATGCAGAGGCAGGCACCAGCAAACTACCTCTGAATGTTTCTTGCCTTGCAAACCATACAGGGTCACCATAAGTCAACTGTGACTTGACAGCACTTTCCCCCACCATCAAACCAGGATTTGAAACCATGGCTGGAAGCTGGTTTATTAAGCTGTTTATGTGTTACGAGTGAGCTGAGCTATTGCCTCTCTCTTTCTTCTCTCAAACTTGGAAAAATAAAAGTTTCAGTTCTTTCTAAAAGTTTTCTAAAAACCATCAAGGATCAAGTCCCATGGATATCATGAGAAAGAGACATTAAGAGTATGACTGTCACATCTGGTCCTTGCTGCCATCACCAAATTAACTTCTATAGCATGTATCCTAAGCAGTGCTCTACCAGAAGTTGTTTCATAAGGGGAGGTATGCAGGCACTCTCTGAGATGCTGTTTCAGTCCATCCTGCTACTGACCTCTGGAACCACTTTCCATCCACCCACCAAACCACTTCCTTAAAATTTCAAGTGAAACTCCATTCCTTAATACTTCCTTCTCTTGGACTAAACTAAAAAAGGTAAAGGTAGTCCCCTGTGCAAGCACCTGTTGTTTCCATCTCTGGGGTGACATTACTTTCACAACGTTTTCACGGCAGACTTTTTACGGGGTGGTTTGACATTGCCTTCCCCAGTCATCTACACTTTTCCCCCAGCAAGCTGGGTCCTCATTTTACCAACCTCGGAAGGATGAAAGGCTGAGTCAACCTGGAGTCGGCTACCTGAACCCAGCTTCCACTGGGATTGAACTCAGGTCCTGAGGAAAGAGCTCAGACTGCAGCACTGCAGCTTTACCACTCTGTGCCATGGGGCACTCCACTTTTTGTTCTACACTTGCTGATAACTTGTGTCCTCTCCGTTTCTGCTAATCAGGTGTTAGGTTACTTGTGGGGAATCAGAATTCCTCTGGTGAGTTTTCTACATACACTCTACCTGGAACATATTACTGTTTGTTCGTTCGATTTTAATACAGTCAATGACCAGCACAAATCAGAACATGTTAACATAAGCTAAAAGACAAAGCTCTCAGCTGGTGAATGAAGACCAAGACCAAATGATGTTTTGCCATCCCCACTCCAATATCTTTGGTGGCCAATGGCCATCATTAATTTTTGTCTTTACAACTCACTCCTGTCCTATCTGTATCACCTGCAACATGTTAAACCATGTGCCGTGAGATACCAACACTTTTCTGTACATTGCCTAGGCATTACATAACTGTGACAGAGAAAGATGGGCTGTTTGTGTTTACTGGAAAAATTTGTGCACTATACTAAGGAAAAAGGTCCCCATTTCTGAATGTGAAAAGACTTGAAATTCCAGTAGCTTTACATTTCATTCTGGTTGTTTCACGGACCTCTGCTTGTGGCATCACAGCCAGAGGTGAAATCTGAACCTTTGCTCCGAAAGCAAGGAAAATTACCACTATGCTAACTTGTGGCAATGGCTACAGATATAATATGAAGCTTTGGTTTAAACTATGGTTCGTTTGATTGCTGAAACATGGGTTATGCCACTAACTATGGTTACTTGGGATATGCCAAATGTGGGTCTGAAAACATGCTTTGAAGTTGATCAATCACAGTCATCTTAACTATTGTTTTGTGTGACCTGCAACAAATGTGAATCTCCTGGCTTAATTCTGGCTTTTTCTCCTGGCACTGCTCTCTTGTGCCTCCTGACTACAGACACACTTGGCCAGAGCAAAAAGCAACAAAACCAGCATTTGCTGAGGCAAACCAGATTTTGAGTGATTATCCATGAGCCGAATCCTGGTTTCACAAACTAAACATAGTTAAAATAAACCATAGGTTTGTGTTATGAATGTACCTACCAACCTCTTTGACCTCCAAAAGTAGAGGAATTTATGGCCGAGTACATCACCCAGATCTTTAAAATTATGGAGTTGTAGGTTTGAAGGTGCCTCACACCTACTTCACTATGATGGAAACTACTACTCCCCAACCACCTTTAATATACATTTGGACTAAAGATTTATTCCAGCTTCAACCTGTTGCCTTGTCACAGCTTTCAACCCAGATACAAGGCATAAAAGCATTTGTAGTTTAATTTAGGGGGGGGAAACAAAAGAAGTCTGAGGGAAAATATAAAAGTGGAAACCATGAAGGAATCGTGGAGAGAGTGATTATAGAGAGTCCCTCTGAAAACAGCAGAAATTATGAGCTGCCCAAGAACAGTGTGACTAAAGGTTTGTGATGGATGGAGGGAAGTACGTGTTTTTGGCAATACACAGCAAAAATCTATTGAGTTCACTGCACCAGAATGATGGCCATAGGAATAAAGCTGCTTTGAAAAGGTTTAGGTAAAATTGTGTAAACAGTGATTATAGCTACCAATGATAATTCCACATTCAGAACAAGTCTACCAATGATTATCATATGGTAGAGAGAAACTATAGGGGATGGCACTGTTTGGTTCAGTGCCAAGTGACTTCAGCACCTGTCAACAAATATGCCTTGAACTTAGCATGCACAAAAATGCTGATGATTCAAGAAGAGCTGGCCTTTGGGAAAGGGTACATGAGCATAAACTGATTGTACTGCGTACAGTAAACTGCACTGTTAGAATAAATAAACTGCACTGTTAGAATACAGTGAAGCAACCTGTTGAACAGTAACTGATGTGTCAATGTACAGATGAACAGTCCATTGCAAAACTACCTCCCTGTTTGCAACTGATGAGCAGGATGTGAGCAAAACCCTTGAGTGTTTGAGCATCTCTGCCCTTGGAAACAAATTGGTGGGTTAGAGGACTTTGAGCAGTTGTGTCTATAGGATAAAGAGTAATTGTATAAATATCTTAAAACTCTTGATGTTTTAAAAATTAAAACGTGGTGTTTAAATAAATAATGTATGCAGGAGATCTTTGATTCACCTTGAGCTGTCTGGGACCTTTATCATCACATTCCTATTACCAGCCATTGCAGTTGCTCAAACGATGGTCTTAAAAATGGTACAAAGATAGGGACTATTTCTTGATTTCACAAGCTGAAGCTTAGACAAGAGTATCAGATGAACGAGCACTTGGCACATCCTAACACTGGGCAGCTGTGTTTACTGTTCAGATGGTTTCTCTTGGGTGGCTTGGGCAGCCACAGGTATGTGCCTCTGCTTTCTCCTTTATTAGCATAAGATTGAGGCCATTGGTCTTAGCCAAGGACTTCTTGATCAGATTGAAATGGTTTCAACTTTATATTTCCTGAAGGGAAACGATTTTGCATATCGCAGTATAGCAGAGGTGTTTTCCTACAAAGCACTGTGTGGAGTCTGTTATTCCAAGTGTTGTGCCTTCATAACTGGGAGTGAGCATTGCATTTGGCATATGCCAAAGAATGCCAGGGTCAGTAGGTGGAACAGAGCGATCTGACCCATGATGTGCATGGCAATTGTCAAAGAGACTCAGAGGTGTCCCAGTAATCCCTTTTCTAATTGTTTGTCAAATGCTGCAATGCAAAGAAACATGCAAAACCATATTGTGTGTTTGTGTGTGTGACAGAGAGATGCCTGCCATAGGAATGGTGGGGACATTGCAGAGTTATACAAAGGGGAAAGAGAAAGCCACTTTAGACAACTGTGTATGCAGCATCTCTGCACATGTGTCACACCTTACAGAATGATGGGGTGAGGTAGAGTTGTCAGGGGTTGCCAGGCTTTGGAAGCTTTTTGAGGGTAGGGCCAGGCCAGGTTTTACCATAGAGTTTTTTTGGGGAGGGAGGGGGTTGCTAGATTGTTGTGGTGATGTGTGGTGTCACTGCCAGAGGTGATGTCACGCCAATGCTGATGAAAAGCTCTGCTCTCCCCAAGCAAGAGGTTGGCCAACTATTGCAAAGTTTAGTCTGTAGGTTCAGCTAATTGAAGAAGTGTTAACTGACTAATCATCTGCATTTAATGAATCAATTAAATTTAGAATTTCAAACAGAAGACTCTCAAACACAGTATGGTGGACTGTGATTATTTTTATAGCATACATTTTTATGCCTTCCCTTCATCACTTCAAGAGAACTTTCCTTCATCCAACCTCTCTAACATCAAGCTTTCATGGGATTGATTTAGATTTCTTTATTGAAAACAGAACAATCCGTGCATTTGGCCTTGGACTTTATTTTAATGATTCTTCTCAATAATATTTTCTCCTTCCAGCATCAGAATAATATTTTCTCAGAGCAAAGTTGTTTTGGAATACTTTTTGTAATCTCCTAAATGCTAGGTATTATTGTTATTGTCACTGTTACTATTATTACTAATATTATTATTCTGTATTCAGGTGGGTAGCCATGTTGGTCTGAAGCAACAGGAAAAAAAACCCTGAGTCCAGTGGCACCTTTAAGACCAACAAAGTTTAATTCTGGGTATAAGCTTTTGTGTGCATGCACACTTCTTCAGATACCTCCTACTATGTCAATTCCTTTTCTTTGCATGTCTGAATCCTTTCTTTTCTTTCCCTCTTTTTATTCTGGGACCCAACACAGAGATATGCACTGTTGCTTGAGAGTAAGTGCCAATGAAGTCATTAGCACTTCCAAATAAAAACTGTACATTATCAGGCTGTAATGGTTACTTTCAGCCTCCCTTTTACTATTCCCATGATTTCTCATTTCTCATAGCTCATCTTTTCAAATTGTATAAAATTGGATTGTGCCACAGGGTCTTTCTTGCATATTGATGCTCATTTGTGGATCTACTCATTTAAACTTTGTTACTTGCGTACTTAAAACTGTCGGTCCTCTTCAATATTTCCTTCATTGTCCCATTATACTTCCCTTTCCTTTGCTTAGAACTTACTGTTCCAGCACTCAGTTTTGTAGCAAAATTGACACAGCCAAGTTGTCTTCACGTGTCATTCTATTATGAAGACAGTGGTGTGATTAGATCTTTGTCCAAACAGTTCAGCAGTCACATTTTGCTTTCTGTGCGTGTCCTCACATTTCCCTTCTGTCTCCCCCATGCTGTCAGCTTTATTTATTCTTCTGTGCGTGTTCAGAAACACAGGCATGTGCAGTCCTAATTTTCATACTATGCCCCCTCCCGTTTTTGTAAAAACCAAATTGTTTAAGAAAATGTTTTTAATTAACACCATGACTCACACGGACTGTATTTCCTGGGGCTGGCTGACTAGAATCTTCCCACACTGACATACAGTGAGTCTTCAGTCACATTTCATTCATCCCTTTTCCTCCCCCCACCCCGCCCACAACTGAGGCTGAATGGAATGTGAGCAAAGCAGAATCCATCTCATTGTAGTTCTCTCTCCCCTCTCCTGGTGCATACACACAGCCCTTAACTGCTGTTGCTCATCTTCAGAACCTTTCAGCTGTGCCATACAGCTTCTCCCCTGTTTTTGGCTTTTTAAACTAATGCATGACACATAGGTGGGGGGGGGACCACCACAATTTTGCTACATTTCTTCAAAGGTCATAAAAACATAAGAGCTGTGCTGGATCATGCCAGTAGCCCATCTAATCTAGCATCCTGTCTCATACAATGGCCAACCAGCTACTATGGAGGGGCAACAGAAGGGTGCAGAGGCTGGGCCTTTCCCTGACATTGCCTTCAAGCACAGGTATTCAGAGGCTTTCTGCCTCTGAGTGTACAGGTACCCTTTGGTCACCCGGGCTATTAGCCACTGATGGACCTCTTCTCCGTGATTTTTTTCTAATTCTCTTTTAAAGCCATCTGTGCTGGTGGCCATCACTAAGTCCTCTGACAATGAAGTCCCCCCCCCCCCCCGCTCATGTGCACCATTCCACACCTACTCTCACTCTGGGCATATTTAGAGTGGCCAGAGTATTCCCAAGTCAGAAATTGCTAACTGGGCATGGTGGGGACATTAATACCCAGTAGTGAGTATATCCAGAAACCAGAGGTCATAGTTAGTCCAGATAAACTAAGGTTGTCCAGCTGGCAGTCTCCAGGAGCAAAATGGATTCAGAGACTTCAAAAACTGGCACCAGTGAGTGTCTAGGAATTTCCCAAATTTCTATGAAAAACCACTGCACAGTACTGTGATGTCACTTCCAGTTCTGAAACCAGAAGTGACCTCATGGCCTCACTGATGCCCATTCCTTTCCCCCCTCCATTTTTTCTCACACTATTCTAGGAAGCAACAGAAGGAATATGGGTGTATGGTAGGGTTCCCAAATCCCCCGCTAGGCCTGGAGACTCCCGATTTGGAGCCTCCTCCCCCCGCTGGCCATAAAAGGGAAAGCGGGGGGAGGGGAGGGGGGAGAACGGCAGCCCTTCCCACCCAGCCCCGATCGCAGCAGCCAGAGCTCTTCCGTTTTCTCAGGCTGCTTCCCGCCCCCAGTCAGCTGGCCGGTGAAGGGAGGGGAGCCCAGCCACTCCCCCAAAGGACCATGTGCCTTTGCACCTCCGGAGGTGAGTGAGTTCTGTCCCCTGCATCAGATTTCCCAGAAACGGGGGGGGGGGGCGGGGGGGGGGGAGGGGGGTGGAGAGGGAAACGTCTTCTCATAGGGTATAATGGGGAATTGATCTGGAGGTTTCGGGGGCTCTGGGGGGGCTGTTTTTTGAGGTAGAGGCACCAAATTTTCAATATAGTATCTAGTGCCTCTCCCCAAAGTATCCCCCAAATTTCAAAACGATTGGACCAGGGGGTCCAATTCTATGAGCCCCAAAAGAAGGTGCCCTTATCCTTCATTATTTCCTATGGAAGGAAGACATTTAAAAAGGTGTGCTGTCCCTTTAAATGTGATGGCCAGAACTCTCTTGGAGTTCAGTTATGCTTGTCACACTCTTGTTCCTGGCTCCGCCCCAATGTCTCCTGGCTCCACCCCCAAAGTCTCCTGGCTCCACCCCCAAAGTCCCCAGATATTTCTTGAATTGGACTTGGCAACCCTAGTGTATGGGTGGGAAGGTGCCCAGTGTGAAACACAACAGTGGGTAAGTGGCTGAATTTAGAAATCAATATAAGGTCAACTCTTGATAATTTATACTGCCATTCAGAGAGAGGTCACAACATTTTAAGTCACCTAGGAAAGCAAAAAACTTCGGTAGACCCTTGCTTCTGGATTGAGGGTGCAATGTGTCCAGCTTCTTTGTCCTCCTGCCATGATGAATAAAACCATTATAAAGTACCCCCAGTTTTATATATGAAGTTTTACTTAATTTGCATAATTCATTCCACTTCCACTATTGGGCCTTCTTTGGAAAGGGAATGGGCAGGGTACAGTCACTCCTGTTCCAACCACACTGTATTATTTCTGGGGCAAGAATGCTGATTTATTCTGATCTGTAGCAGATCTTTGTGGATAAAACTTCAGAGCGTTGAAATGAATGTTTTGTTACAACCTGCGCAGACCTGAGTTAGACAGGGTTGCTAGATTCCCCCTGGCCACTGGATGGGGGCTGGGTTGACAGAGCCAAATTGGGAAAGTCCTGGAGATGTGGGGGTTGAGCCTAGGAAAGACAGGGACCTCAGTAGGGTACAAAGCTATAGAGTCCACCCTCCAAAGCAGCCATTTTCTCCAGGGGGACTGATCTCTGTAGTCTGGAGATGAGCTGTAATTCTGGGGGATCACCAGGTCCCACGTGGAGGCTATACAAAAACCAACAAACTTGCTTGCTCCTAATATAAATATAAACACTTAAGTGGTACCGAGAGGTAAATTCTTAATAACATTCAATAACAATTTTAAGAATCACTTATTACAAATGATCTCCAGCTGGCAGAGATCAGCTCCCCTGTAGAAAATGGCTGCTTTGAAGGATGGACTCTATGGCATTGCACCATGCTGAGGCCCCTCCCCAAACCCCACCCTCTCCCGGATCTAGCCCCAAAGTGTACAGATATTTTCTAACACAGAACAGGCAACCCTATACCTCATAGGGTTGTTGTGAGAATGAAAGGAAGGAGAGGAGACTGATGTATACCACTTTGCATCCCCATGGAGGAGAAAGATAGGATATAAATGTAACAAATAAATAACTGAGAAGTTAGCGGTTTGAGGGATGAGGGATGAGAGGAAGGGCAAGAGTGAAAGTTGTGAGTGTGAGCAAACAGCTAGCTTACCAGGAGTGTGAACTGAAAATTTGAGCAGATACCAGATCTTTGGTTAAGTTTCTTCATCAGGAGGAATTGAGTATGCTGAAGGCCAGACAGGATTGCCAGTGCCAGGTTCGTAAATACCTGGAGACCTGAGGGTGGAGTCTGGGTGAGTGGGATTCAGGGAGAGGAGGGACCTTGGTAGGCTATATCATGCAGTTCACCTTCCAAAGGAGCCAAGAGAAGCGGAATAAATATTTTAAATAAACAAGTGATTTATGTGGTCTGGAGATCAGTTGTAATTCCAGGGGATCTCCAGCCCTTGCTCTAGAGCCAAACTAGATGTGATGGCCTCCTCATGGTTGTCACAAAGATGTTGTCATATCTAGTTGGATTCTGAGGTGCCTATCAGGATTTCCTGGGTCTGCCATGCAGCCCAGCCGCACCACAACACTGTACTTGCATGTATTAAATCTGCCTGAGAGAAGGTTTTCCTGCATATACAGGGTGAAGCCTAACATCCTACTGTTCTTAGCTTAAGAACATAAAAGAAGCCATTTTGGATCAGACCAATGGCCCATCCAGTCCAACACTCTGTCACACAGTGACCAAAAAACCATGTGCCATGAGGAGGTCCACCGGTGGGGCTAGGATACTAGAACCCCTCCCACGGTTTCCCCCCACACCCCAGCACCAAGAATACAGAGCATCACTTGCCCCAGATAGAGAGTTCCATCTATACCTTGTGGCTAATAGCCACTGATGGATCTCCCACTATTACAACTGATCTCCATACGATAAAGATCAGTCCTCCTGGAGAAAATGGCTGCTTTGGAGGGTGGACTCTATGGAATTGTATCCTGCTGAGGACCCTCCCCACCCAAACCATGTCCTCCCCAGGCTCCACCCCAAAAATCTCCAGGTATTTACTAACTTGAGCTGGCAACCCTATGTTTTGGTTACAGTGTTGGACTAGGAACTGGGTCAAATCCCCCTAGGCCATAAAGATCATGGGATGACCACAAGATGAGTCACACTGACTGTCAGCCTTACCTATCTCACAGTGCTGTTGGCTGGGAGGACAAAGTGAGGAAGGGGAAATGCTGCCCTAAGTTCTTTGAAGGAAGAAGTGAGATAAAATAGTGTGAGATGGAACTGGCCTCTTTATTGTTAAAAGTGAAGAATATTGGCACATGAAAGTACTATTATGGTTCAGGATTGCCATCTTTGTAGGCTCTGAGGCTTTTTTACAATTGCCCCTAGAAAAGAGTTATTCAGCAGGAGCTGCTTTTCCCATCACAACAGCTCTCTATCTTTGTTTAATGCATTTCCAATTATTAGGCTGCTGTTAAAGGCACTGAGCCTCTGTCTGTAAAAAAAAAAGAGTTGCAGATGAGTTCATTATGATGAAACACCAGGACGCGCATAGAAAACAAATTTAAATCTTTGAAAGGTGGCAGTCTTGCAACCCAGTGGCCTAAACATATGGTTTGCATAACACCATCCTGCCTAGTGTTGCCAGCCTCCAGGTGGGGGCTGGTGATCTCCCAGGATTACATCTGATCTCCACACTACATAGATAGCTTATGGTTATTTATTCAAAATAGTTATTCCACTTATGGAGGAAATGGCTGCTTTGGAAGGTGGACTGTATGGCATTATCCCCTACTGAGGTCCCTCTCCTCCCCCAAAGTCCACCATTCTAGACTCCACCCTCAAATCTCCAGGTATTTCCAAACCTGGAGTTGGCAGTCCTAATCATGACCTTTAAGACTTAGGGCAGGATGTGAAAGAACTACTGAACAGAGTTGCTGCTGTTTCATTTGGACCTGATAGGGGGGCTATCAGGGTAGGGTTGGTAACCTGCAGGTGGGATCAGAAGGTCTCTCAGAATTACACCTGATCAATTCCCCCAAACAAAATGGCAGCTTTGGAGAGTGAAGTCTGTAATATCCCTACTGAGCTCCATCCACTTACTAAAGTCTGCCCTCCTCATGCTTCATAACTAAACCTCCAATAATTTCCCAACTCAGAGTGGGCAAAGCTAACTTGAGGCAATTGAAGAGTTTGCCAGACAGGCATACAGGGAAGTTGGTATGGGTGAACACAAATGATCAGAATGGAGAATGTTCTACAAGTCACAACCAATGCTCCCTCTAAGCTGAGTTCATGTGAGCTAGCTCACAGTTTTTAGCTTCTGGCTCACACATTTCTGTCTTAGCTCAGCCTGCTCAGGAAGGATGGCCCCTGTGCACACCAATTTATGCAGAAGCTCACAATGTTAATGCCAGTAGCTCACATGGTAGAATTTTTGCTCACAAGACTCCACAGCTTAGAGGAAACATTGCTTTGCCAAATCGTTATGGTGCTTCTGTTAGGTAAGTCAACTCTGGGTTGGAAAATACCTAGAAATTTTGGGGGTGGAAGTTGGGAGGGTAGGTCTGTCAGTTCTAGGTTGGAGTCCAGTAGCACCTTTAAGACCAGCAAAGTTTTATTCAGAATATAAGCTTCTGTGTGCATGCATACTTTGTCAGACAATGAAATGGGTACAGTGAGCAGTGCTACATATAGTTGGTGGGCAGTGATTAAGCATGCAAAGAGACTGGATTTATACCCTGCCCTTCATTCAGAGTCTCAGAGTGGCTTACAATCTCATTTCCCTTCCCCTCCCCACAACAGACACCCTGTGAGGTAGGTGGGGCTGAGAGAGCTCTTTCAAGAACTGCTCTTGAAAGAATAGCTCTGAGAGAACTTGTGACTGACCCAAGCTCACACCAGCAGGTGCATGTGAAGAAGTGGGGTAATCAAACCCAGTTCTCCAGATTAGAGTTCGCTGCTCTACACGAAACTGGGCACATCTCAAAGACTGTCAGGCACATTATGATATTCTCCAGTCTTTCTACAAATGAAACCAAGAATGTTATATTTTTAGCAACTGTGTTAGTCCAGCTCCATATCCAGACATCAATCTACCCACATGCTGTTGCCCCTGACATCTTTTAATCTATAGCTATAGCAGCTTGGTGACCTATCTGCAAGGTTCCTGCAATTCCTACTTAACTGCTCCACATCAGCCTTTGGGCATCAGGCCTTCATTTACAGCAGGCGAAACATATGCATTTACTTAAAGTTAAGAAAATTCTCAATTAAAAGGTTTCAGGGGGTCTTAGCTGTTGTAAGATGAGACTGGGATAATGACAGAGAACAGACTGAGACTGCCAGACAATTCATATGGTAAACCAGTGGCCCATGTTAGGTGCAAGAGATGAAAAGGAACATAAAATAGGCAAAGCCGACAACTGATGTCAGCAGGTGGAGGAAGAGGAAGGTGGAGAAAAAGAATATATGGGAGGAGACTACAAGTAGGGTTGCCACCTCTGGGTTGGAAACTACCTGGAGACTTTGGGGGTGGAGTCTGAGGAGGGTGGGGATTGGGGAGGGGAGGGACTTCAGTGGGCCATAATGCCATCGAGTCCACCTTCCACAGTAGCCACTTTCTCCAGGTGAAAAGATCTCTATTGCCTGGAGATCAATTGTAATCCCAGGAGATATCCAGTGACTACCTGGAGGCTAGCAGCCCTACCTGAAAGCCCAGGGTCTATTGACTAACTGGCAGTTTTAATAAGATAGACGAATCTTCCAGGATCAAATTGGGAAACCCCAGATTCACAACGTTAAAAAGGAACTTTCCTTACTTCTGATAGTCACCTGATTCTGATTAACTGTTTTGCGCAACTTGAAAAACAGCAACTGAAGTTGATTCATTAAAAGATAATGGTAGATTTATTTTGAACTACAAAATTCTTTCAGTCTCAAACAAGAACAAACTCTTCTGGGTTACTAGCATAGAAGAAACTGGAGGGGGGAGAATGCAGCTTTACAGCTTAACCCCTTGTCCCCATCCTAAGCTTGCTTTTGAACATCTCATTACTGTGCATCTCATAATGGCTGGAACTCTGTAAGCAGAAGCTGGTTGTGGCTTCTTGACAACTCCTGTTTCCAATCTCTCCAGGTTTTTTTCTTCCTTTTTGTAAATGGCTTTTTAATTGAATTATGTTGTGGCATTTTAAACCCCCACTCTTTCCCTTCCCTGAACAACTTCCTCTTCGTTTGCTCCCTTTATGTTTTTAATCTGGCTCTCTAGGAGCACTGGGTTTGCCAATTCAGACATTCAGCGCCACATTTTAAAAAATGTATCCTGTTCCCAGATAATCATTCAAAGGCTTTGAGCCTGCCAGTTTGGGGTCCATTTATCTTGTCACCAGCACTTGGTGTTGAAAATGTTGTGTGATGAAATATAAGAGATCTCTGCTTTAGGGAGTTAGGATGCTGGAAGAAGCTTGAACTAGCATTCATCTAGTTCAACCTAAATTCCTTCCTCAAGCTATTCTTCATTATTTTCCTGTTGCATTTTTTACTAGCTGGATGTTAAGACAGCCAGTGGCACAAAAACAAAGAAAGATTTATTCTCATTTAAACCTGAGCTGTCTGTCATTGGGGTGCCAGCTAATAACCTGAAGAATCCCATTTTAATATTGTACAGTAAAAGGTTTGTGAAACTGCGATGCTTCATTTTCCCTCTTTTTTTGCTTTCACCTTTCTCCCTTACCTGCTTAGCACAGGGAACTGTGGTAGGTGAGGCAGAAGGGCAAGTGGGGGGCTTGAGAAAAGCAATGGATAGTTAGCGCTGCAAGCCTCCAGGTGGTGATTTCCCACTATTACAACTAATCTCTAGACAACAGAGATCAGTTCCCCTCGATAATATGATGGCTTTGGAGGATGGATTCTGGCACTGTACCCTATTGAGGTCCCTCCCCTCCTCCAATGTATTATTTTGCGGCTACAGGTTTTTTTTTAAATACACTTTTCTAAATCAGGGTGGAATGTAACTTGTGATGTATTGGGTGTGTGTGTGTGTGTGTGTGTTGTCCTATCTCAGCTGAGCAGTAGCATCCAGCAAGTGCCTTCCATTTAAAGCCTTGTGGTTCAGGTTTTGTGCATGTATTTTAGCATTAGTTTGCTGAATGAAAACAGAAAGGAACATAGGCAAAAAGGGGGAGGGGGGGAGACCAATGTTGAAATTGACAAGACTTTTTTTTAAACTGCCAAGCAGCTGCCAAGCTCAGTTTTCCACACTGAGGGGCACTAGCAGATTCTCCGCTGTGTTATCACCCACTGTGAAAAATGGGAAAGAGTTCCATGATCTCATAGTATGGGGGAACATGTTGCATGTATAGAATGCATGGCAGAACCCAATGACACTGGCATCGCAAACTGTGATTGTTGGCAATGTGTGTGTGTGTGTGTCTGTATTTGCATGAGCATCTGTGCAAAGTCAGTTGCAACTCCACCAGGCTTTGCACTGGGCTGCAGTATGTATGGGGGAGGAGTCCTCAGGCAGAAGCTCTAGAGAGCATTTTTAAGCTTATGCCACTAGACTGAAAAAAAAATGGAGAGGTATCTTCCACAATGCCCTACTCCAGCTACATAGTACCCTTCCTTGCAAATCTGTGTGGTTTTCTTTTTGTGATTCTCTAATTTGATCCTAGTGCCCCATGGTGCAGAGTGGTAAACTGCAGTCCAAGCTCTGCTCACAAGTGCTCCCTCTAAGCTGAGTTAGTGTGAGCTAGCTCACAGATTTTTAGCCTCCAGCGCACACATTTTTGTCCTAGCTCAGGAAAAATGGCCCCAGTGCACAATAAGTTATGCAGTAGCTCACAGCTGTAATGTCAGGAGCTCACAACTTTAATAACAGTAGCTCACAAAGTAGAATTTTTGCTCACAAGACTCTGCAGCTTAGAGGGAATATTGCTCACAACCTGCGTTAGATTGCAGCAGAAGCTGGGTTCAGGTAGTTGGCTCAAGGTTGACTCAGCCTTCCATCCTTCCGAGGTCAGTAAAATAAGTACCTGGCTTGCTGGGGATAAAGTGTAGATGACTGAGGAAGGCAATGGCAAACCACTCCGTAAAAAGTCTCCCAAGAAAAAGTCATGATGTGACATCACCCCATGGGTCGGTAATGACTTAGTGCTTGCACAGGGGAATACCTTTTCCTTTAATTTGATCCTGCACACGGATCATGATCTTGGTAGTTTTTAACAGCTGTCCTGTGCTGACTGCACCTCTGCCCTTCAAAAGGATTGATCCCAAGTGCCTCTTAAGTTTGGCAGTTTGCAGAAGGTCCATGTGGCTCAGTCCCCATTTCCAGAGACTGCCAAACCCATCCCACCCCCCAACTTTGTTCACTAAAGCATTAAAGAGAAAAATGTTTTCAAAGCTTTAGGCTTCCCATCCCAGTGTCTCTTTTTTCTTTACATCTCATGTTAATTTTATTCCGTGTTGATGACTGCCCCCCCCCCATTTATTTTGTTTGCATGCAACGCTGAAATTGTGTTGTTGTTTTTTACTGGGGGTGCTGTTGCCTCTTCTTCAATCCCCCTTTCAAGTCAATACCAGCAGGGAACTAAATCTTGTGTGGCTCCTTTAACACTCCCCCACACTGTTTTAATTTTTTAAATTCAAGGATCTGGCACTAGTGATAGCCTCATATCACTAGACTCATGCCACTTGCCAAAATTTAAAAACAATGGAAAAATGGAGATTGTGCACTGATGAAGAGAGGTGGATGGTGGAGAGTGCAGAGTGGGTGGAATGACCTTGATATGGGCGGGGAGTGACCCTTGAGGAGCGGCTAAAGGAGGGGAGTGAAAATCCAAGGGAATCTGTATGCTTTTGGAAGCCAAACAAGGGGGAAATCGGCACAAAAGCACTCTTAGAAAACATGAAACAGCAAACTGAGCACTGAAGGGAGGAAAATCAATGCAGAACAAACAACAAAGGAAACCCAAAGGACATGCACAGTGAAAGTGAAGAAAAACACTCATGCATAATAGGCCAACAACCAGAAAGCAAACTGAGTACTGAAGGTGGTGGAGGTGGGGAGATACCAGTGCAGAACAACAAAGAAAACTCGACACACATGCACAGTGAAACAAGGGAGAACACCCATGTATTATAGGCTGGAGTCTGGTGGGCCACAGCAGCTCTCCAATTATTAGGAAATTGCCTCCAAAAGAAGAAAAAGAAGAGCTACAGTTGGGTGAGGTGTCTTCTGACATGCCTCAGTGCCAAATGGAGTACGGAGGAGCTGCTTTAGAAGAAGAAGAAGATGATATTGGATTTATACTCTGAATCTCAGAGTCTCAGAACAGTCACAATCTCCTTTACTTCCCCTCCCCCACAACAGACACCCTGTGAGGTAGTTGGGGCTGAGAGAGCTCTTACAGCAGCTGCCCTTTTAAGGACAACAACTACGAAAGCTATGGCTGACCCAAGGCCATTCCAGCGGGTGCCACTGTTCCCCTTGTTCAGAAAATCTATCTGATCATCTTCAACTATTCAAAGATGGAGGGATATGCATCAGGGTTTGGGTTCGATAACCTACACATTTTTTTCAATTCCAGGACCCTTCAAGTACTATTTAGATATTTATACACCACTTTTCTCCCTGTAGTCTAGAAATCAGCTGTAATTTTGGGAGATCCCAATGCCCCACCTAGAAGTTGGCAACCTAGGATTTCCAGCCTAGAAATCTTTCCAGCCTAGAAAGTCTTTATTCATCTCTAGGCAATAAAGATCAGTTCACCTGGAGAAAATGGCCATTTTGGAAGGTGAACTCTATGGAATTAAATCCCACTGAAGTCCCACCCCTTCCCAAACTGCACCCTCCTCAGGCTCCACTTCCTAAATCTCCAGGTTATTTTCCAAACTTGAGCTGGCAACCCTATCTGTGAGGGAGGTTAGGCTTAGGGAAAGAGAGAGTGACCAGACACCCAGTTTCCTCTGGGTTGGGAAATTCCTGGGGACTTCAGCAGTGGAGCCTGGGAAAGGGAGGGAACTCAGTGCCATACAGTTCACCCTCCAATGCAGCCATTTTCTTCAGGAGAACTGATCTATGTAACCTAGAGACCAGTTGTAGTTCTGGGAGATCTCCAGCCACCATGTGGAGACTGGCAACCCTGAGCTTCCATGAAACAGTCAGGATTCTAACCTGCCTCAAAGAGGAAACAGGGAGGCTTCAGGTACAGCATATCTAGCCCCAACAGGAGTCACTATGGTGGGGAGAGGATGGAACTCAACCTCACTTTCAAAATGGCAAGAGCAAAAGTTCATATTCCCTCCCCCCTTCCTTTCACTACTTTAAAGGGCTTTTCTTTTCCTGACTGAGTCACACTGTAGATTATGAAGTCTGGCAGCAAAAGGAATGGGAATATGGTTGCCTGCCTCTGGGGGAGGGGTGGTCTGGAGATCTTCCGCTTTTACAACTGATCTCCAGCTGGCAGAGATCAGCTTCCCTGGACAAAATGGCTGTTTTGGAGGCTGGACTCTACGGCATTGTACCATGCTGAGGCAATTCCCTGTCCCAAAACCCTCCCTCTCTTGGATCCACTTCCAAAGTCTCCAGGTATTTTCCAACACACACCTGGCAACCAATGCTCCCTCTAAACTGTGAAGTCTTGTGAGCAAAAATTCTACTTCATGAGCTACTGGCATTAAAGTTGTGAGCAAGCGATTTGGCTGCTGCATAAATTAGTTTTCTCTGGAGCCATCCTTCCTGAGCTAAGACAAAAATGTGTGAGTCAGAGGCTAAAAAACTGTGAGCTAGCTCATACTAACTCAGCTTAGAGGGAACACTGCTGGCAACCTTGGATGCGAAGATGGGAGCTTCAGGCTGTGTAAGGATCTGAAATTGCTGTTGCCATCTGCTTTTGCACAGACCTATGGGAAGAAATGGGGGGGAGCAACAGCAAATGCCCTTGGGACTGAGGGGGGTAATGTTGTTCTTTGCTGCTGAAGTAGTGGGGGCTTGCTTTCATGTCCCCATGGAAAACCAGCCAGTCGGTCATTTCTATTTCTGCTTATTGTGTATCTGGCTCTAAATCTGTTTACTACTGAAGAGACACTGTCATTTTAGAAGCTGTATTTTTATATGTTTCATATTTCACTGTTTGTGGCTTCTACTGTCTCGCTTTCTCTCTCTTTTAATTTCTCTGCGCTGGGGCTGTTTTTATGAAGATCTGGGTCATGCCAACAGTAACCTTTCCAAGCATAACAAGTCAACAGGGCCTGCAGGAAGCCTGAAAATGTGCTTTTGCTTTCTTTCTCTCTCTCCCCCCCCCCCTTTCTGGCTAAACTAGGTTTTTAAACATTTAGTTGCCACTAGCTATTTTGGGGGTGGGGTAACTCAAAGGAACATGAGCCTTATCACATCAGAATCCTCCTCTCATGGTAAGCACGGATTGTGTGTATGTAAAGCGCCATCAAATCATAGCCAACTTATGGTGACCGAGTGGGGTTTTCAAGGCAAAGGACATTCAGAGGTGGTTTGTCATTGGCTGCCCCTGCATAGCAACTCTGGACTTCCTTGGTGGACTCCCATCCAAATACTTAACCAGGGCAGAACCTTCTGAGATCTGGTCAGGTCAGGTTAGCCTGGGCCACCTAGGTCAGGGCAAACATGGATTAAGCCTCCTAAATCAATACTTTTCCATAAGGACAAAACAAAGATGAGTCAACTGTAAAAAAAAAATTAAAGGTGCAATCCAGGCAAAATTATGCACCTTTCAATGATTTCTCACTGATTTCAATGGGAGATATTTAAATAGGTGGTTAATTCTTTCAGATGAATAAATTTTATTAAAGTTTTTTTTAAAATAACATGCACATTAGTGCAACAACAGAACATGAAAGAATAAAGAGTCATATTTTTAAACAGAGCTGCCAACTCTGCTGGATCAGACCAGTGGTTCATCTAATCCAAGGGTGGCCAAACTTGCTTAATGTAAGAGCCACATAGAATACACAGATTCTGAGAGCCACAAGACATGAATGTCAGATGCTTGAGAGCTGCAAGAAAGGAAGGAGGGGAGGGAAATAGATGGAGGAAGGAAGGAGAGGTGGAAAGAAAGAAACTTTAAATGCATTCTCCAATTTGCTGGCTGGCTTGGCTTGGAGAAGTGATTTAAAGAAGAAATGCCTTCCCCACGCAGTGGTGGGAGCTTCAAGAGCCACACAATATGTGTGAAAGAGCCACATGTGGCTCCCGAGTCATGGTTTGGCCACCCCGATCTAGTCCAACATCCTGTTTCACATAGTGGCCAATCTGTTCCACCAGCTCTTGGAAACTAAGCAGGGTCAGTCCTGTCCAGTATTCCACCAAGGAATACCAGGGTCACTATGCAGAGGCAGACAATGACAAACCACCTCTGGACACCTCTTGTCTTGAAAACTCTGCAGGGTCACCATAAGTCAGCTGCGACTTGATGGCAATAAAAGGGGGGGGGGAAAGCAAAAAACTCTGCTGAAGTAAAATTGTTTTGGCTCTTGGAAGGTAGGGCCCAAGGCAGCTTCTCCTCCTTAGCTGAGGCTTCCCAGAACTGCTCCCCTCCACACAATTTGTTTATTTTTCCAAGTATTTATTGCCTACTTTAACTCCCCCTGAAAAGGATTTCAAGGCAGCTTAGTTACAGATATGCACCACATATAAAAAGCACAGGAAACAATAAATGTTAAAAAACCAAAAATATCCAACAACTGCTTGCCAACCAAGTTAAGTCAGAAAACATCAATAGGCTAGTCACACAATTCAGCAAAAAAGCCCACTAGAGCATGATTGTTCTACAATACTTTTTATAAAAGCCTAGAGCAGGGGTAGCGAACATTGGCTCTCCAGATGTTTTTTGCCTACAACTCCCATCAGCCCCAGCCATTGGCCATGCTGGCTGGGGCTGATGGGAGTTGTAGGCAAAAAACATCTGGAGAGCCAACGTTCCCTACCCCTGAAGGTGACCCCCTCCCCTATCTCTTTAGGACATGAGAAGAGCCCTGCTGGATCACTGGATCAGAACTGTGGTCCATCTAGTTCCAGCATCCTGTTTCACACAGAGGCCAACCACTTGCCCTCAAGCACTGACAAACATGGCACAGAAGCCTTATGTTGCCACCCAGCAATGGTATTCAGAGGATCCCTTTAGTCGCCATAGCTAGCAGACATGGATGAACCGTGTCTCCTCCTCCATGGACCAGTCTTTTAAAGACACCTAATTCAAGAAGCCATTCCTATGTCCCTCACTCCCAGTAGTGGATTCCTCAGATGGTCAGGGCTTCTGCAAACCCATCTATGATACCTTGATTGGCAGCTCTGGGAGCCAATTACTGCCGCTGGTCTGAAGTTCCTTTTCATCTGCGCAATCTACTTTCCGGCAGGAGTGCCAGACAAAAAAAAAAAGTTGATCTCTGAAGAGAGAGTGACAGAGACAGAGAGGGAGAGGAGAAAAACAATAGGGGAGAAAGAGAAAGGGAGGGAGGAGAGAGACAGTAGGGGAGAGAAAGGCACAGAACTAGAGAAGAATCTAGGAACGGGGAAAGGGGGAAATGGGTTTGAAACTACCAAATTAAAGGCTAAGTCTATTCTACTTGCTGCTGCTACTTCCTACAGAGGCAGGAACAGAACTGAAGGGGAGGGTTCTTCTGAAGGTGCCAAAAATATTTCCTGCCTCTCTAAAGGAACAATGGAAATAACCCACTGAGATGTCCTCTGCCTCAGAGGGAGAAAGCAGTATATAAATTTAAAAATAGTACAATTATAGTTGGGCACAGAGCCAAGATTCCATGCCTCTCATTAGTACATCTCAGGTATATGATACTGAGAAAGATGTTTCAGTCCAGCTGCCAGTTGGACTAATGGTCTAATTCAGTAAAGGAAGCATCATATAACATCTAGTCCAGTTGAGAAGCATAACGCAGGGTGCTGCCTCAGCCATCAAAACTATCTTACCCCTTCCTTGGAAACCACTGCAGTAGATCAAGCGATGTTTCAAACAGGATGACTTTCACTTTTGCTGGTTTCAGTCTGTGAGGTTTTTTTGTAGTGTCCTGAAGACATTCCTGGACTCTGAGACAACCAAGAGAGGAGACAGCAAGGCCATCCCAGACTCGAGATCCCCAGCAAGTGGAGACAGGCCTTTGGAGGAGAGAAATTAGCGTCCAGTTGTCTTTGCCACAGACAAGATCAATAAAGTTGTGCTGGCTACAGACCCTCCTGGGACACGAACTCCTTGTCAATTTTCTAGTGCCACACAAGCCCAGCGCCTCAATTTTGGCAGGGCAGTTTTAGTTTGCCAGTGTTGTTGTTGTCTTGGGATTCTGTATAAACATTCTTCTCCTACACTCCCAGAATCTAATTTTTGTTAAGCCAAATGTGGCCTGCCTAAACAGACTGGAGATTCTTTCTGGCTCTGCAGTGCAAACACAGGCTGCCTCAGATCATAAGGCGAGCCAGTGGTGCCAGAAGGGGAGCAAATCTGGCTTTTGGGAAAGCGGTTGGCTACCACATCTTACTCCCTATTGGGCTGGGCAAGGTGACAAGCCAGGGAGCAAATGTCTCCCTTTCAGTCTGAGGGGAGGTAAAAAATCAACAAAGAAATTCCAAGACCCTTAGCCAGTCACACAAAACAGTAAGGGACTTGAGCGGGCTAAGATAGCAAGAGTCTTCGTATAGCTCTGAAGAAGCACCTAAACAACCAATGTGTTCCCTCAAAGATTTGGGGTTATGGACACACAAAACCAAAATTGTATGTACAGAGAAAATACATGCAATGCTCTATTCATACAAAAGGATGACCATGCATATTGGGGGTTGGGGAAAGCCCATTATATATCCCTTTACATGTCACCGGAACACTAGAAATGAATATCTGAAAAAGGTCTTTTGCATTGCAAAAAGCTATGGGAATTCCAATAGTGGTGGTTATACTGGAGCTAAGGGTTTCTAACAAGGAACTCTGCTAACTCTGTTTCTATCACAGTGGGGTTAAGGATCTCTCATGGAGAATTCCTACCACACTTGTCAATCTAGAGTTGCCAGCTTCCAGGTGGGGCCTGGAGATCTGCTTTTACAACTGATCTCCAGCTGGCAGAGCTTCCCTGGAGCAAATGGCTGCTTTGAAGGGTGGACTCTATGGCATTGAACCATACTGAGGCCCCTCCCCTTCCCAAACCCTGCCCTTTCCTGAATCTGCCCCCCAAAATCTCCAGGTATTTTTCAACACAATTTTGGCAACCCTAAGCAGCGTTGTGCTCTGCCTTCTTCAGATGTTCATCCATGGGCCTGAGATTGCACTTGCTGACTTTCGCCATGACATCCATGTATTTAGTCAAACAAGATCTACAGCAAGTCCCATGTTGAGGCCCCCAAACCCCACCCTCTCCTGGATCTGCCCCCAAAGTCTGCAGGTATTTTCCAGAACAGACCTGGCAACCCTGTTGATCTACATGGAGAGAAACTGGAAAAGAAATCATATTGCTTGGCTTAATAGGGAAGTTCCTGCCAGAAGACAAAATCTCATTAAACTAACTCCAAGGATGTTATCTACAAGCATCTTTGAGCAGGTGAGTAACAGAATCTGCAGCACTTCAAAGAAAGAAAGTGCATGAATATGTGTGAAGTAGGATACTTGCTTTGGGGCAACGTTGTACATCTCAGTTACAAAGGAAACAATCATTTTACTCTGGACAACCCAATATCGAAATCATAACGGATCAAAAGGCCCCTTTGAGGCAAGATTTCATATATGAATTAGTGAGGAAATGTGTTTTATTCTGGGCAGCCCAATAAATACGAAAACCCCTGCAGTGTTGCAAAAAAAAAAATTGACTGGAAATGACCTGAAGAATTTTTAAAAACAGAACAAAACTATACCACTAACGAATGAAAGTTAAAGGACATGGAAACAAGAATACACCCTCAAAGGAGGGGGGGGGGGGGGTTGTAGAAATTCTTTGTCAACCATATGATCCAGTAGAGAATTATTATGACATGAGCAATTCTTCTTCCCTCTCTAGCCCACCAAATGAGAGCCATCTACATGTGGAACATGTGCTTTGTGCCTTCCCGTTCTCCCCAGAACAAACAGTGGTGTCCTGAGTGAGTCAATTTTCCATCTGATTCAAAAACAATAAATGTGGTTGTATGTCAGCAATATGGATCTGTCACGGTTTCAGCTCAACACCACATTTCTCCTATAACATTATAAAGAAGCAAAAAGGAAAAAAAGATTGCATCCTTAGGAACGATCCGATTCCCACAACATTCTGTATAAATGCAAGGGGAAGAGACCACGTAGCAGTCTCAAAAAAACAGGCAACCAAAGGCAGATGTTCTGAGAAGTAATCATGAGCTGTACGCAGGACACTCCCTTACAGAGGATTTGGTGAGGCTCAGATGTGATTCTTGCACATCCCTATCACCCTGCACCAGCCTCAAGAAACAGCAACCATGGGACAGTCTGACTGAATGTTCTGAAAAAACCCACAATATTATACAGTACTGTGACCTTGAGTTGTAGTGTCTTTCTTGCAGATAATTTTCCTGTTCTTTTCAGTGAGAGAAATTAAAGATTGAACTTGAGACTTTTATGTCTCAAGTGGCCTGTGGCCATTGTTCATTATTCTGCTTTAGCATAAGCACTGTGCCAACGCTAAGCAACGCTAACTGCTTGCTCTTCATTGGCTCTCAGGCAATCATTTTTAAGGTTTGTTGAGTTCCCCCCCCCCATCAAATCACACACAACTTACTGTGCCCCTGTAGGGATTTCTAGACAAGTGATGTTCAGAGGCTGTCTGCCATCACCTGCCTCTGCACAGCGACTCTGGCATTCTTTGGTGGTCTCCCATCTAAATGCAAACCAGGGCTGGCCATGCTTTGCTTCCAAGATCTGGCTAAGATCAGGCTTTACAAGCTGCAGTTCCCCTGTGGGAACACTGCATTCTCCAGCTACGGAATGGGATACACTAAATCTGGTGCCTGGGAGTGGTGAATTTTATGTATGCTGCTATATATATTAATTTAGTGCATTTTTACCCCTTCCTCCAAGGAGCTCAGCATGGCTTATATGGTTTTCTCCACCATTTTATCCTCACAACCACTGTATGAGGTTAGGTTGAGGAAACTGACTAGTCCAAGGTCACAGTGGGGATTTGAACCTGGATCTCCCAGGTGCTAGTTCAATGCTCTAGCCACCATACCATACCAGCTGTCATTCTTCTTGGCCAAAAGAAATGGTACAATAAGAATGATTTCTACAAAAGCCAAAGATTAAGCTTTCAGACCACTGTTGTTCTGCAGGGCATAGGGACACTCTCAAAGCATTGCTAACAGACCCAGAGAAAAATGCCCTGTCCTTTTAATATGTGGTGATGGGCAGCTGAAAGTTTTTGCAGTATGGATGTAAATAACATCATCTGGTAAATAACATCCTGCTAACCTTCTGCTAAAGGGACAGGACATTTCTCTCCAGGCAGGTTAGCAACCTTAATATCAAAAAGTCTTCTGCTAAATTATGCCACAGGTTTTCATGCCAGACATGGTATCATAAGAACCAAAGAATTTCTGTTTCTCCTCTGCTTATTCCCAGCATGGATCAAGCCTGTTAAAATTAAGTCCGTGTCCAAACTGAGATGTAACCAAAATGCTTTAGAAATGGTTAAAAAAAACCTGACTCATGAGGTCACTAACCACACCTGAAACTAGAAAACAATATCCTATTTAAAAGGCTGCATTTTTCCTTGCTGCAGGCAACAATGTTGGTGATATCTGTTTGGAATGCAATTTGTCCGATGCTGTGCAAGAGGCGTGCTTTGCTCCTTAAGAGAGAAAACAGTAACCATAGGGAACCCAAGACATTCTGGTTCCTGATGAAGACAATCCATATGCTACCCCTGACCAGAGTAGAAATGTAACCATAAACGACAAGTTTGCTGCTTGTTTAAAATCTGTCACCTGACATGGATGACAATGAGCAATGTAATGTCTGCTCCATTGATGTACTGTTTTTATAATTTAAAATACTGTGTGTGATTTCTTTTAATTCTTTAGAAGTAGAGCCCATTAATATCCCAGCATTTATGTTTTTGTCTAAGAAACATGTGGGTAAACTTCCCACATGACCTTTTTTTAAACACCAAAACTGCAGTATAGAAAACATGTCATGTTGGAAGCAGGCCATGTAAAGCCTTTAGCCTAAATAGCCAGATATTCTACAAGCGAGCTATTCAGGGGCTGGAGGCCTCCCCACCTCTACCAAATAATGGTAGCTTCACTCTGTCTCAACAACTTGGCCAAGGAGAATGCTGAAGAATATTTTAATCTCACCCTTCCTTCCAGGAGTTCAGGGTGGTATAGATGATTCTCCCTTCCTCCCTTTTATCTTCACAACAACCCTGTAAGGCAGGTTAGAGATGAACCCTAGTCTTTCCAGTCCTAGTTGGGGCTCTGATCCCTACACCACACCACCCTTGCTGACTGAGGCCATCTCTCATAGGAGGAGTGCCAGAGATCTATCCAATAAGGCAAAGATCCCTGAATGATTTCCCATTTCCTAATGGGAGAAGTGGTACTGTTCAGCAGGAGAAAAGGGAGACTGTGACTTTCTCACACTCATTTTGACCCAGCCAACCTGGCTGTCTAAATAGAACTAGATAAGGAACAAAACTGTACAGTACTAAAGCAGCTTCTAAGGTACCTTCCTGTTCAGAAGTAGCACCCTAGAAGTACAGCATGGTGGAGAGGGGACAGATACAAATCACTGCCTAGTGATTTTTCATTACTCGCCCAAGACTATAAAGTTTCAGAACAAGCATTTATTTTACTCATGCTAACTGATACATATTTACATACTCGTATGTTTTTTTCAATTCTGCTAACATTTATTGCTCTAGAATCAAGCTCAAGTTGTGTCGATCTTTTCCTGAATTCAGGTACCAGATGGAAGAACTTGCTGAATTCTCACAGCCAAAGGGGTTGGGGAAGGGGAGGACAAAATAAAACAGCTGCCATCCTTTTTCACATCCTGTTGACTCATTTCTTTTTGGTCTGTGACCCATGAGTTGAGAAACCTGCTTACATACAGCTTGTAAAATCTTGCCATGACTGGGTCCTATTGCAGCTCTTTGGGGAATTCCTTGGAATCTTTGTGCTTGGGAAATTCACCAAAAAGATCAAAGGGAGGTGTGTCTAGGATGGGCTACGGATGGGGAGAACAATCACACCTGCATTTTGACCTGTGACCTCCTAAACAGCCTGGAGCTTTCCACCTCAAGAAAATCAAAAGAAAGGTGAACACAAAGATGCTCAGCAAAAAAAGGAGGAGGTTGCCAGTCACTGCCTGTTAAAGCAGTAAAAAACTGGCACTGAAGAACTGAATTGCAACCAAACATAGAGCTAGAACAAAATAGGAGTCAATTTCACCTTTAAGACCAACTTAGGTTTATTCAGAACGTAAGCTTTCATGTGCATGCACACTTCTTCAGACGAGGAATGAGGTTCAGTAAGCAGAGCCTCATACCTCATTCCTCATCTAAAGAAGTGTGAATGCACATGAAAGCTTACATTCTGAATAAACTAAGTTGGTCTTAAAGGTGCAATTGACTCCTATTTTGTTCTACTACTTCAGACCAACATGGCTGCCTATTTGAATCTATAAATATAGAGCTAGTTCATGTGGATGTTCATAACTGCAATAGCAAGTGATGAGTTGTGTGTGTGAATGGGTCAATTCACTAACGAACACCACATGGGGCGCTTTCATTTCCCATCAAACACAATGCTTTTTGTGGATCTGTACATTCAGTTCAGCTATCCGTCCTCAAGTATTTAGCAATGTATGGACTTTACAGGGCAATTCTATACAGGTATGCTCAGAAGAAACTTAACTGCTTAGGATTGCGCTGCAAGTGATATATACCTGAATTCATGAAGCAGGGAATAGACCGAGATCACAAAAGTTGCTCAGTCTTGCTCAAGGTCATTTTGCTACTCAGAGAAATTTCCAAGCCCTTTTCCAACCCTCTCCCTGCCCCTTTGGACAGCTGGTTTTCAAAAAAAACTTTGGGGAGACGGCATCTGCATAAGAACAAGAAGTCTTCACTGGAACCTGACGAGGATAATTATGCAGTTAATGCTGTCCATCCAATGATATGGACTGTGAGCAATTAGCAGTTGTTAGAGATCAGCCCATCCCTTTGCTCATTGCCTGTTCTAAGAAATAAGATATTTAAAAAATCAGCCCGATTTTGCACTAGGCTTGGAGAGCCCTTTTGCTCCCAGTGCTTCTCTTGGTTTTCAGGCAAGCTGCCCCGGAGCTGCAAGTTGGCCTGCCACTTTTCAGCAGCAAGTGAGATCCTCTTACAAGTGGTTTCTGCTTGCTGCAGAAAAGTGGCAGGCCAACTTGCAGCTCCGGGGCAGCTTGTGCGAAAACTGAGAGAAGCGCTGGAGGCAAAAGGGCTCTCCGCCTGGAACAAGCCTAGTGCAAAATCGGTCTTAGTCTCCTGACAACAGGGTCAACAGCCTCAGCTTCCTATCTTCCATGCATTTGCTGGCTGCTTTGGTAAGCTCCTTTATATTGCTGGACACAAAATCCTATAGGAGTGAGTTCCCCTGGAAAACTGATTATTTGCTTTGATTTAAATCCTTACTCTGTCCTCCTTGCATCCTAAGACACAGCAAACAACAGGGCTCTTTTCATTTTTTTTCCCCTGCGGGGGGGTGGGGGGGGTGGAGGGCCTCATGACATTTTTGTAAATGTTTATGAATGGTTTATGACTTCTCCATGAATGAAGTATAAATCCCCATGGGAAGAAACTTATTTAGCCCTAGAACTCAGGCACAAATTGCTTTGGAACAACTGGGCCTAGATATTACAGTAGTCTGGGGCTGCCAACACCTGCTGGGAAAATTCCTGGAGATTTGGGGGTAGGGCTTGCAGACGGTGGCGTTTGGAGAGGGGAGGGAGCACAGCAGAGTATAATGTCTGGACTCTGAGGCAGCCATTTTCTCCAAGGGAACTGATCTCTGTCATCTCAAGGTCAGTTGTAATCCAGGGAGATCTCCAACCACAACCTGAAGGCTGGCAACCCTATAATAAGCAGATAGTTGCAGATCCCATAGACAAAACAGAAAAACTCTTCAGGGAAAGAAAAGGAAATGAAAGCATTGTGTAGAAACTTGGTGATGATCAATGAGATTTGAGGAACAACATGCATGATGAAAAACAGAAGTAAATGGACATGATTAGCCCAGATAAGTAAAGCCAGATTTGGTTCACAGTCAGTGTTCCCTCTAACCTGAGTTAGTGTGACCTATCTCAGTTTTTTAGCCTCTGGTTCATACACTTTTGTCTTAGCTCAGGAAAAATGCCCCCAGAGCAAACTAGTTTATGCAGTAGCTCACAAGTTTAATGCCAGTAGCTCACGAAGTAGAATTTTTGCTCACAAGACTCCACAGCTTAGAGGGAGTATTGGTTACAGCGCTGACATGATTACAGTGGGACAGAAACCAAGTTTTCAGTGGCATTGAAAGAAGCAAGTTAAAAAAAAAAAAAGTAAAGAAGCAAGTTAAGCAACAGTGACTGAAACTACTTGCATGCAAATGAGAACAAATTCACATTCGGAAAAATTGCAAGGAAACAAACAACTTCAGAATACAGGTAGAAGACTGCATGTTTGAATGCTGCCATCAACAAGCCCTGGCATGTGGAAAGCTAGAAGGTCAGGGCAAAAGATCCAGGCTTAGCTTTCCCCCTGATGTGCAGTTCTAGCTTTCTATAGGCACAAAACTGTTGTGTCTGGATGAGGTTTGTGTGTGTGTGGATTCAAATATCCACACTCTGAAGGGGTAAGATCTCAAACTGGCAATGCCAGGAGAGCTTTCCCCCCAGCTATGGTTTGACTCTAACCTTTCAGTACAGAATAATTAGGCAACAGGCAATGTTCCCGAGTCTGCATTTGCAGGGCTTTTTGAAACAGCCTAGATAACCATCTGGTGTGTGTGTGTGGGGGGGGGATTTAACATAGATGCAATCCTTTCTTAGCATGGGAGCATGGAGTGAGGGAAGAATAGGTAATCTCCTCTGAGATGCCTCCAGCCTCTACATTTTTGTTAGTCACTCTCTTGTTTTTGACTCTCTCAGTGGGCCAAATTGCACAACTTGGCTACAATAATGCTGGACAGCTATTCTCCTCCTTTTAAACAAAAGTTCATCAGGAAAGACAGACCTAGCAACAGGCCATTGCACATCAGAGAACCACAGGGAGTTGCAAGGGAGGAAGGGATGTGCAAGCTACAGTAGGGACAGAACCCTTCCCTTGTCTGTTACTTTCCTCCTGCAACCTCATCCCCCTGCCTACTCCTCCCCTATAGGGAACATGAGTAGGAACTCTAACTGGGGGAAGTTGCAGGGAAAAGAATTAATCATCCCTTTGCAAATAATGGGCCTCCCCATGCAGTTAGTAGCATAGATGCAGCAGCCCAAATCCCCAGAACTTGGTAAACTATCAGTGCAATTCCAAACAGAGATATGCCCATCGAAGTAATTCTCCTTACAGCACTGTATGCGTGGTTTCACCCTGGGTTGGTTTCATAGTCCTCATGAGATTTCCAACTCCACCGAACATAAGTCCACACTTCAATACTGATTGTTCCCTGGTAAGTATGATTGGCATTACAGCCTTCTGTCACAGACATAAAGCAAAAAAATCCTGACTTTCGAGTTAAGCTCTCTGCCAAAAATACAGTATTCACTGCCCAGGAGCCCTTAAAATGATCATTCTACACAATCCAAGGTATACAAAACAGAGAACAAAGGCACCATGGAAAGGAATAAGGTGATTCCAGTGAGCAAACCAAGCCACACACCACAGGGGAAGTCAGACAACCAACCAGGCGATTACAACTCCCCCTTCTAACAATCCAGGCAAATAATCAAACGAGGTTATTAAATAATTTAATGTAAAGGAATATTGCCACTCAGTTAGGATGCTGAAGTCAGATATGAAGGTCTGCAATGCCAGCCACACGATTCCTATGTAGCACAGCTTTTTTGTAGAAAAAGCTGAGCAGGAACTCATTTTCATATTAGGCCACACCCATGATGTCAAGCCAGCCAGAACGACATTTCTAAGCGTTCCTGCCTTTTTTTTTTTTTTTTAAGCCCTGCTATACAGTAAGCATTTGTAAGGTTAATGCATAGTCTGTCCATTACATTTTTATCCTATGATTCCTCCACGGAACTCTAGCACACATGATTCTCCTTTTCCTTGTTAATATGGAAGCTGCACCTACATGCGGTGTTTGTTGCTGCTGCTGCAGGCATTTGACACCACACACGCTTGACACCATCTGAACCAAATAAGTTTATCTTGGTCTCATCGGACCACAGGACATGGTTCCAGAAATCCACGTCCTTAGTCTGCTTGTCTGCAGCAAACCGTTTGCGGGCTTTCTTGTGCATCATTTTTAGAAGAGGCTTCCTTCTGGGACGACAGCCCTGCAGACCAATTTGGTTCAGATGGTGTCAAGCATGTGTGGCGGCAACCAGGTGAGGAGTACAAAGACAAGCGTCTCTCGCCTACAGTCAAGTATGGTGGTGGGAATGTCATGGTCTGGGGCTGCAAGAGTGCTGCCGGCATTGGGGAGCTATAGTTCATTGAGGGAACTATGAATGCCAACATGTACTGTGACATACTGAAGCAGAGCATGATCCCCTCCCTTTGGAGACAGGGCCGCAGGGCAGTATTCCAACATAACGACTCCAAACACACCTCCAAAATGACCACTGCCTTGCTAAAGAAGCTGAGGGTAAAGGTGATGGACTGGCCAAGCATGTCTCCAGACCTAAACCCTATTGAACATCTGTGGGACATCCTGAAACGGAAGGTGAAGGTGTGCAAGGTCTCTAACATCCACCAGCTACGTGACGTTGTCATGGAGGAGTGGAAGAGGACTCCTGTGGCAACCTGTGAAGCTCTGGTGAACTCTATGCCCAAGAGGGTTAGGCAGTGCTGGAAAATAATGGTGGCCACACAAAATATTGACACTTTGGGCCCCATTTGGACATTATCATTTAGGGATGTACTCACTTCTGTTGCCAGTAGTTTAGACATTAATGTTGCATAATTTTGAGGGGACAGCACATTTACACTGTTACACAAGCTGTAGACTCTCTATTTTACACTGTAGCCAAGCGTCATTTCTTCAGTGTTGTCACATGAAAAGATATACAAAATGTGAGGGGGTCTACTCACTTCTGTGACATACTGTATAGGATGCTTGCATGTTTCCTGTTAAGCCTCACATAGAAATGACTCCAGTGATGGGTCTGGGTAACAGGCAAAGGAAGCTGGGTTTTTTGTTTTTTTTTAAAAACAAGAACACCATCATCCATCAGCCTTTTAAACAGAAATTTGGAAGGCTGGAGAAAAATGCCCCATCCCTTTACAAGAAGCTTAATTTTTCTACCAGGTGGCATTATTTACCTCCATTCTTCAAAAGCTTAAAACCATCCACTGATACACATTAAACTACTTTCTCCAAGCCCATTGGCAACCCAAGTCACAGCTCCACAAGGTCCACTGTATTGGCTTTACACCCAGAGGAAGGAGAGCAAAAAACTTACCTTTCCATGACTCATCAGTGAAACTTCAAAAATGGAATTGCAATATACCCTTCATAAATGGATTCTTGGGGCCAAACTGCATTCACCATTTGGCCATGTTGCTGCTGTGGGCATTTGTTGGGGCTCTGAAATATGGGGTTCTTCTAACCAGTGTTCCCTCAAAACTGAGTCAGCGTGAGCTAGCTCACAGTTTTTAGCCTCCAGCTCATGCATTTTTGCCCCAGAGAATCCTAACCCAACTCACGTTCTCTATAGCCAGTCAGCAGCTGTGCAGAATCTTCTTTTCCAAGCACCAAAGATTCAGATTGGGATTCAAGTCCAGGAAGAGCCCTACAAATGTAGCCCTTCAACCAGGCAAATACTTCAGGTCATTTCAGCTAGTGGAACTAAAGGAACAGTGGTTCTGAATCTCATGTTCTCTGTTCTTGGTCTTTTGTTGATTTATTTGCTTCATTTCAACCTAGCAATGGGGACTCCAAAGCAACTTACATTGTTCTTCTCTCATCCATTTTATCCTTACAACAACCATGTGAGCTAGGTTAGACTGAGAGTCAGAAGACCGGCCTAAGGTCACCAAGCAAGCTTCTATGAGGATTCAATCCTGAGCCTCCCAGATCCTAGTTAACACTTCAACCCAGAGGTCCCCAACTTTTTTGATCCTATAGACATTTTTAGAATTTTGCTGCAGGGCACAGCCACACAATAGCTGCCGCAAAATGGCTACCATGGGAAGTGGAGCCAGCCACAAAATGGCTGCCAAAGCTTACATTCAGTCACACAATTAAAATCCCTGTGCTGTGGTGTAGGGTTGCCAGATCCTACCTGTGTCTTGGTGGGGATGCTCTGACAATTTGGGTAAAAAAACTCCATGGTGCCATAGAGTTTTCATCCAAATTGCTAGAGCATCCCCTGTGTGATGATGTCACCCAGAAGTGACATAATTGCATCAGGCACATCACATGTGACGGAGTGATTTGGGGGCAGGGATTCCTCCACCCAAGGTTTTTTTGTAGAAAAAGTCCAGTAGGAACTAATTTGCATATTAAGCCATGCCCCCTTCACACAGGGTTTTGTAGAAAAAGCCCAGCAGGGATTCATTTGCATATTAGGTCACACCCCTGGTCCCAAGCCAGCCAGAACTGCGTTCTTGTGTGTTCCTGCTCAAAAGTCAGCTCCAAAACTAGGGGAAACCCCACCCCCAGTAGGAGACTGGGAACCCTAATATGGTGGCAGCTGTTGCACAGCTTTTAAAAATCTGCACAGCCAATCAAATCTCCAATGACCAGTAAGAAACTGTGCTGGGCAAAAGTGCCACCTACTTTCTAAAAACACTTGGTGGGTGGGTGGAAAAATGTTGGTGAGCACCATGGTGCCCAAAGGCACCATGTTTGGGATTTCTGCTGTAACTGCTACACCATTAGTGGCTCTCTTAATGGGATCTGTATGTTCTTTTTGCTTTTATATTTTCATATACAGGCTGCCCTTTTTCCCCCTTCATCCCAGAAAACTTGGGTGCAACTTGAAACTAGCTATACCCAGCACACCCAATCTAATTACAACATCCTATACTCCATTCCATAGGCTGCAAACTGAAAGCTTTCCCATCACATCCTGACCAACACTTAACATTCAGATTAAGGAAGAGTTCTAGAGAACAAAAAAAGCTTGCATGTTATTTTGTGATATTTTGGTTGGCCCTAATTTTAAAAAAGGGGACCATCCAGGTTGATGAACAGTTCCAGGGGATTTGAAAGTTTGCAACTATTTTGGTGCCCCGTGGCACAGAGTGGTAAAGCTGCAGTACTGCAGTCCAAGCTCTCTGCTAACCATCTGAGTTTGATCCCGGCAGAAGCTGGGTTCAAGTAACTGGCTCGAGGTTGACTCAGCCTTCCATCCTTCTGAGGTTGGTAAAATGAGTACCCAGCTTGCTGGGGAGAAAGTGTAGATGACTGGGGAAGGCAATGGCAAACCACCCTGTAAAAAAGTCTGCTGTGAAAACATTGTGATGCGATGTCACCCCAGAGTCAGAAACAACTGATGCTTTCATAGGGGACTACCTTTACCTTAAAAAAAAAAACTATTTTGGTGACATTTTGGAAGATCCTGATATAAGGTGTTAGGTAGGTTTTGTTTTTACATTTTGTTTTGTCCCAGCATTGCTCTCTGCAATTTCTACCTCATCGGTATAACACAGCTGCTTCTATCTCAACCATCCCTCTCCTTAATTAGATGAGACATCCTTTACCTAAGTATTCGTCCTTGAGAAATGTCAGCCCAGCCTCTTCCTGGAAACCTTTCAGGAAGGCAGCTCCTGAAGCATCTCATTCCATAGCTGAACTCCTCTTATAGAATGAAAAAAAGGCTATAACCCTAATCAACTCTAGTAGTTGATCAGAAGTCATCTGTAACAATTGGTGGGTCTGTCCAGCTGCATCAGCAGGCACTTCCTGACAATGGTGTAACTCTGCTTTGGACTGCACCCGCAGATTCCCCCAGTTTACAGTCTGTCTTCTTGAATTAGTCATGCTACTACCTCTATCAAGCCTCCCGTAGTTTCAAGCCAATTTGCAGTTGTCAGTCCTGTTCTATAGATCAATATAAGTGGACAGGGGGTTAACTTTGGCCCTAGAAAGAGTATGTTTGTTCTTCATTAAAGGTAGTCCCCTGTGCAAGCACCAGTCATTTCCAACTTTGTGGTGGCGTCACATCACAACATTTTCATGGCAGACTTTTTACGAAGTGGTTTGCCATTGCCTTCCTCAGTCATCTACACTTTCCCCCCAGCAAACTGGGTATTCATTTTATCAACCACGGAAGAATGGAAGGCTAAGTCAACCTGGAGCTGGCTACCTGAACCCAACTTCTGCTGGGATCGAGCTCAGGTCATGATGAGCAGAGCTTAGGACTGCAGTACTGCAGCTTTACCACTCTGCACCACGGGGCTCTTTCTAATTCTGCATTAGGTGCTCATTAATTTCACAGCTTCTGTGGACACCAAAATACTGCTGACAACCAACCAATCTCTCAAGGACTATCTCTATCTCTATTCAACCTCTCTTTCCTTTGTCCATTCATTCCTGTATTCAGGGTCAGGTCACTCCATATTGAGACTTCTCTCCCATCAGGATATTGCCACTTTCTGTTAAGGCTTCAGCTAGCTAAGGGTGCAAATGAACAGCCACAACAGCGCATGTTGAAGTGCCCATCTGCAAACATGAGCACTGATTATCTTGGACATCTCGGAACTTTTCTTGTGCCATAAAATCATCTAACATTTTGTTGATCATGTTTTTAACCCCACTTATCCTCCAAGGAACAAGGAACATGATTCCCCCCTGCCTCTATTCTATCCCCAACATCCCAGCAAAGTAGGGTAAGTTGAGAGGAAATGGCTGGCTCAAGGGTGAGTTTTATGGCTGAGTAAGAATTCGAACCTGGAGCTCTCCAGTCCCAGTAAAACACCTGAACCACTACACCACACTGCCAATACACTGACTTTACATACAAAACATTAGCTGGGTTCCATATATCACAGCCAAACATAATGTGTTCCACAATTGCAGGTTCTCAAGACACCCACATTTACAGAATCAATAATGAGCAAAATTGGCACCCATAAGAAGCAGGGCCTTTTTAGTAGCAGCCTCCAACGTTGTGGGGTTCTCAGGAGGTTAGGGAAGAAGATCCTGTGAATTTAGGGGGAGGTACTAGTGAGTTTCCTGCATTGTGCAGTGGGTTGGACTAGATGATCCTGGAGGTCCCTTCGAACTCTGGATTCTATGATTCCATGATTCTAGGTTAATTTTTCTATTTTATTTGGCTAATTTAAGAGGCAATTGAAATTTTTTCTATCCTGTCAGGATTTTAATGGTGGAGTTTATGGAAATAGTCTCTTATGCCGTTGTTAGGTTGCTTTGGACCATTTAATAATTTATCGCTTTAATGTTTCACTTTTATCCTGTAAACCTCTTTGGAATCTATTTTGATCAAAAAGCAGTATAAAATTATTATAAATTTTTAAAAAAACTGGATTGTATATGTTTGTCAATGCAGTCACACAATCGCTCATGAGCATGTAATAAACTGACTGACACATTTTAATGTGATTGCATATTGATTTGCACCCTAAATTCAGTGAGAATGTGAAGGAATTGTATTAATCTAACTGAGAGATGGATACAAGATTTTAAGAACATTAGTATTTTCAAGACACATGTGGCAAAGTGTTGGACAGGGTAAGCCTACAACCCTTCGAAGAAAAAGATTAAAAGAAAGAAGAAAAGAGATGAAAACAGGTTATTAGAAACTGTCATGGAATTTAAAATGGTATGGACAGGCAGGAGACAGACTTCAGGATTTGGAAGTGATGTAGCATGCAACATCCATAAGATGTGCACATTACAAAGGTAATCACAGAAAAACAGTCATAATAGTTATGCTGATCTGTGCAAGAACTACAGTATGCCAATAAAATAACTGAGTAACATAAACTGGGGCGACATCTTCTGGGTAATTCAGTGACTGCTCTGTAGCCCCAATCCCAGGCAACCATAATGATGAGTATGGCCCTTAGAATGCGAACCACTAATAGGCAGGGACCTGTCAAACTCTGGGTCCATATAGTACCAGGTACAATCCAGGCAACTGAATTCATTCTTTCAATGAATAAATGAGGCTCTGATCCCTAGCAGCCAATAGACTGGTCCCCTGTAAGAACAGGTGGGCCCTAGAGGATAACCGGCCAGTTCTTTTAGACTCTCGGGATAATGCTGTAAAGAAGTTTGCAAACTGGTAATTGATAATGGTGGGTGTGGGAATATATTCAGACATTCTTGAGGCAATCTTCTCGAGGATCTCTTCTCAAGAAGGCAGTGATTTTTCTCAGGAGTAAATCAGGAAGACAAGCTTCTGACAGCTGAAGAATAAGGGTTTGTTTTCTGAATTTACATCAGAAGCATACTGTTCTTACATCCAAAGAAGTGTTGGAATAGTTGGAGGCAACCCCAGGGCAGCAATTCAGGCAGAGATGCAACAGGCAATCTCTTCTGAGGGTGGGTAATTCTACTGTACCAGGAGAGACTGATGGCTTTGATCATATCTGATGCAGAGATGGGGCACTCTAGCAAAAGGATGCAAAGGCTATGGCAATTAATCACCCAAGGATGCAGGCAGCCTCTTTTCTGGGTGGGAGCTTTGGGCTCAAACACCCTTTTGTTATTTAAATTTACCCTTGTGACATAATAGTATGTACTGACTCATAGCTTGGGAACTGCTGAGCTGATTCAAGATCTTTTAGCCCAAGAACCAGAAGAAGAACCCTAAAACTTCAGGCTTTTTAACTCACTAAATCAGGGACTTCTAAAGGTAAAGGTAGTCCCCTGTTCAAGCAGCAGTCGTTTCCAACTCTGGGGTGATGTTGCTTTCACAACATTTTCATGGCAGACTTTTTACAGAGTGGTTTTCCATTGCCTTCCCCAGTCATCTACACTTCCCCCCCCCCCCCCGCAGCAAGCTGGGTATTCATTTTACTGACCTCGGAAGGATGGAAGGCTGAGTCAACTTGGAGCCGGCCACCTGAACCAGCTTCCACTGGGATCGAACTCAGGTCATGAGCAGAGGGCTCCAACTGCAGTACTGCAGCTTTACCACTCTGCGCCAAGGACTTCTAGTACCTGGATTTTCCTGTGCTACCCAAAGGTGATGACAGCCGAAATCTCTACAGCCATTCCAACACTGAAGTTCCTTCCCCCTCCCTGGCCCACTCAGTATACATTTCCAGTCTTTCTATTCCCGTAGTGTTATGAGCATTTTGGACAAGATGCCCAGTGACACATCCATTATAAAAGAAAACTGTGTGAATATATATATATCACACTTCCCCCCCTTAAGAAAAAAAATGCTTCAAAGCAGTAACTTTGGGAAGCTTTGGCCTTTATTTATGTATATTTTACAAGAAACAGGATTTCTACAAATATGGCCTTCATAAGTGATGTAATCTGGGTATATTTTGTATTTGGGTAGCTCCATTAGTGAAATAAAGTTCTTGAAAGGCTTCCAACTATACTATATAAATACATATTATTAATATTATACCCATGTGCAAAAAGCATCTCATGATGTGGATCTCAGAGATATAGCATTCCTTTTTCCAGGCACACACAAGATTTCAGCTAGTTGGGAGAATGATTTGACCGGATTAAACACAGCTCTAATGCCCAGATTCTTTCTTTTCACTTTCCTCTTAAGAAAATAACAGCTATAAAAAGGGTGAGGACACTTAGGCATCGATGTCCCCCCTTAAGGCTATTTTTGGCATTCGAAAAAGGCGAACAACACTTTGGGAAGGTGAGCAAACTGTACACTGTCCCTTCTCAAATGTTTGTAGCCCAGTTACCAACATGGTGCGAAGATGTCAAAAGAACCAGCACTGCAGTATCCTCCTAGACAGGTGAGCCTAGTGGTTAAAGGGAAAGGCAGCGATACCTAATGTGTCCTTAGAAATCTGAGAAGGTTCACCAACTCATATGACTAGTGTCAGAGTCCAGAAGATGCAGGTCAGAAATTATATCAAAAAGATACATAGCTTTGCAAAGTATTTCTTGATATTGTGGCACAATTGTAATGACACCAAGGGGGAAGACCCTGTCTGGGCCTGACTTTCTTTCTTGAGTCATGCATCCAGTTGAGGCCTTATGCCAGAGGTTCCCGTGTCTCTTTCACTAGGAAAGGATGGGCATTTCAAAAGTGAAATCAAGATCAAAACGTACACCTTTCTTGCCTGAGTTGGAATGAGCCCATGTAATAACTGATGAAAATGCTGCCTGTTTGACTTCAGAAAGAAACTACATTGTAATGACTCCATCCATTCTATTAATGCAAGGCCTGCTTAGTCTATTTTGAAGATTTAATCCAGTGTCCAGTTTGACCCTAGAGATGCTAACAGAACAAGGCCAGTTTGCGTCAACTGGAACATAGACTCATTGATGTCAATCGCAAAAGGATCATTTATGGCATCTAAGATGAAGCTCAAATACTTTGGCCCCCAAATGAGAAGGGAGCACTCACTGGCGAAGAGGAGTGCTGGGAAAGAAGGCAAAAGAACAAGGGGGCAGCAAAAGATGCAATGGCTGGACAGTGTTACTTATATAACCAACACGAATTTGAGCGGACTTCAGAGGGTAGTGGAGGGCAGGAGGGCCTGGCATGACTTGGTCCATGGGGTCGCAAAGAGTCGGACTCCACTGTGTGACTGAACAACAACAACAAAGGAGTAGGCTTCAGTGTAATCAACTCTACGGGGACAGTTTACCTTGCACAGGAATGAGGCAATATACGTATATTTTACAGAGTGATCCAGTCCATTTTCAGGACAGCAAATGCAATTTTCATAAATAAGCCACCATAGTGAAAAAGGATTACTTTTCATGAGCAATATTTAATGCCCATCCTGAGGACTACAAATAGACTGAGGATTTGATAGGGTTCTTCTGTCGAACAGTACTGAGGTATACTCACAGTTGGCTCTGTTTGCCATGATGAGAGCTACTTTGCTTGAAAGTCTGTCTGCTATAATGGCTGAGAGGATGATCTGTGACCCAGGAAGCCCCCAGTTCAAATTATTTGCTGTGAACAGGTGGTAAGCTACCATCTGTCAGGGGGATCCCTTTATTTGGTTTATCTTTCAGACTTGGGACCTTTCCCCCTATCTGTAGTACAAGAACAACAGTGCAGTCCTAAGCAGAATCACACTCTTTGATTTCAACAAACTTAGAAAAGCATAACTCTGTTTGAGATTGCACTGTTGTTATCCTGATGCACCTCAGAATTTTCTTGTAAGTATTACTGAGTTAACATATATGAACATTTTAAAGCAATACACAAATGCTACAGGGCCACCTTAAGTCAGCTGTGACTGGACAACCAAAAAAAAGTTAGGAATGCATAGAATAGATGGACTCTGGAAAGAAGAAAGGGAAGATGCTTGATCCAAATGGCTCAGATTGCTTCTATGTAAGCCTACTGGCTAAAACTGAATTCCTGAATAGTTTATGAGATTGTTTGGCAGCAAGTTAATGATGTCAGAAATATATTTATGTATACATACACATAAACCCCTGACCTGGATAGCCCAGGCTAGCTTGATCTCCTCAGATCTTGGAAGTTAAAAAGGGTCGGCCTTGGTCAGTATATGGAAGGGTAGAGACCACCAAGCAATACCAGAGTTGCAATACAGAGGCAAGCAATTCTTGCCTTGAAAACTTTACAGGGTCCTCATAAATCAGCTGTGACTTGAGGGCAAAAAAAAATTCATATAAATCCATCAAAGTACCATCCTTTCTGTCAGAGGAGGTGGTCTTTAAATAACATAAATAAAATAAATGTATTAAAATAAAGCATCAAACTTAAGAGCAGAGTTTCTTTTGCTCTGCTCACCAAAGAGCATGGTACCAAGAATGGAATCTTGATCATGATCAACCAATGTGGGTAGAAATAAGCTAGTATGAAAATGGTACCTTCCATCTTCTGCGTCAAGCCCCCTTAGAGAAGCAGTACAGGTTTCAAAAAAATCTGTTACTTTTACTCTTGTCAGCTAAACTTTGATACTGCACATTTCTGCTAACTTTTATTTTCCAGAGTTGCACATTTTGTTAATCTTGAAGGGAGGGGCATCAGTCTCTTAGGCTTTCTCACAATATATATTTTTTTAAAAAACCCAACTTCAAACAACATGCCATTCCATTAAGAAAAAATCCCACAACTCTCTGCTTGTTGAATTTTCCAGTCAATCATTAGTCCCATTTTTAATTAAAATGGCTTGTTATCAATTTAACCCTTTCAAACCCATCACTTTTATGTCTGGATTTTTTTTTTAAAAAAACAACCCACTTAAAATACAGTTGCAAACAAAAAAAAAAGCCAGATGAGGAAAAGAAAATATCTTTACCTAATAAAATCTGAAAATAGCCCTGAACTGGGATTTTGTCCTCAGCTGAAGCCTAAATATTTTTGATTACACTGGCTGTGAAGTTTAGTTTTCATTTATGCTTCTCAGTCCTCACTGTAGAAGCGGGGTGGGGAGATATCTCAGAACAAAATCAGTTTCTTTGGATCACAACTCCTCTCTTCCCCCAAAATTTGGATTGGGGAAACATTTGCAGTTCATTTAATCAAGTTTTTTTTTAAAGAAAGAATTTCAACTGAGGAGAGGATAGCAAAAAAGAAAGGGGGAAGCAGGAAATGGAATGATTATTTTTTTAAAAATGAAAAGGTCTCCCTTCAAGCACAAACTAAATACAGATGACAGTAATACACAAGGCAGCCCAGGAGCGCTACTCTGGTACCTCAAATGGACTCTTTTCAAACTCCAGACAAAACATCCCAGGTCTATTTTACTAACCTCTGATACCCTCTCCCCATCTCCAAGCGGTTTTGGGTCAAGTTGCCCACCTTCCCCCAATGCCTTAAATTATAGTTCTGCAGTTGTTATTTAAAAGGCATAATGTTAAGAAAGGACTGGGGGGGGGGGGTTGGGAAGGAGAGAGGAGAATCTGAGAAGGGAAATAAAGTTTTAAAAAAATTGCTTCTTACTTTTCCTCAGTTCCTTGCGCTTGGAGGTTTTAATTTCCACCTGGTCTGACCCTCCCCAAAGCCAAAACCTCCAGACAGCTTCAAGTCAGGACTCTCTAGGGCCCCTGGTCGGGCACATCGGGAAGATTACCTCAAGCAGCGACGACGATGCCATCTCTCTGTCCCAGCCTGAGGACTTTGCAGCAGATTTTTGAAGAGGAAGGAGAGAGTCAAGGAAAAAAGGAACGGGCTGGTCTGCAGTTGGAAGGGACCGCGTGTGTGTGTGTGTGGGGGGGAACTCCTCTGCTTTACAGGATCCACCCTCTAATTACCGCCTGGGAGCCTTTGAGGACCCGCTAGTATCCAATAAAGGAGGAGGGACTGTGGTGATGGTGGTGGTGGAGAGGGGAAAAAAGTCAACATCTTCTGAATGGGGTCTCTCCCCCCACCCTTTTCTTCAGAGTTGAAGGAAAGAAAGGAGAAGAGGCGTTTTGAGAAAGGAGAAACAAAGCTTAGGGAAGGACCAAAAGAAGACAAGGAAAGGAAATCCAGAGAAGGGAGAAAAGGAGGCAAGAGAAGCGTCTGAAGGCAAGGGGCTGCTTGAGAACAGGTTGGGAAGGAACCAGAAGCCAAACCAGCTGATGTCAGGGACCAAGCAGGGTGACAAAATTGGAGACAGGCACAATATCCAGAGGGAAGTTGTCCTGTGCAAGTTTGGCTGGAATGAATGGCAGCTGAGCTGGAGAACTCTCCCTCATTGTACCCTATGTTCACTACTGTCTGCATTTTTATGCTGCTGTTCCTCCCAGGAGCCCAAATAGCATGCACATAATTGTTCCCTTTCTCCATTTTATCCTCACAACAATCCTGTGAGGTAGGTAAGTCTGACAGGGTGTGACTAGCCCAAAGTAGCCCGAGCAGGTTTCCATGGCAGAGTGGGGACTTGAACCCTGGTCTCCCAGATCCTAGTTTGACTCTAACCACCATTCCACGCTGGTTCTTTATTTGCAGAAGGAGAGGAACACACATGAATACACATGAAGCTGCCTTATAACAGAGTCAGACCATCAGGGTCAGTATTGTCTACTCCAACCGGCAGGAGTTCTCCAGGGTCTCAGGCAGAGGTTCTTTCCATCACTTATTTCCTGGTCCCTTTTAACTGGAGATGCAAGGCTTTGAACTTGGGACCTTCTGCATGCAAAGCAGAGGCTTTTCCACTGAGCCACAGCCCCTCCCAGTCATTTTGAATTTTGACGCACACATGTTGCGCTGTCCTCAAGAGCTGCTTTGCTTCCTGGAGATGGCAGCCAACTGTAAAAAAGTGTCATTGTATGGCTTCCTAACAGATACCTGGAAAGATCAATTTAGCATGTGAAAACATGCTGAATGTAACAAACTCGTATCTTTACTGACCATCATGTGTGATAAACAGATATACATTTTGCCTTCCGCCAGGGCTGGATCTGGGGGGGCAGAGGGAGGTGCTTGCCCCGGACGCTGACGGAGTCCATTGTATTCTATGGGACCATAAGATAGAATGGCTCATAAGGGGGCGTCATTTTTTAATTTTGCCCACCTCAAAAAACATAGATCCGGTCCTGCCTTATGCTATCACCCAACTGTGTTATTCCATGGGGCACATGTGTTAAATATGCTTTTAGGCTATTTGGAAGTTTTCCTGACATGGATCACATCCTTCCCCTTCATTCAGTCTAAATTGTCAACCCAATGATATTTTATCATCCCTTAGTGCAAAGGCTCACAAAATGTTTCCTATAAGGGAGTGTGGAGAATTGCATTTTCTCCTGGTGGGAGGCTGGCAACAAACAGGGCTTCCCTGTGCAGTTTACCAGGTTTTTTCCCCCTCTCTAGTCAGAAGGAGAAGTTCATTCACTGGCACATCAGCTCACCTGCACACAGATGCTAACTGATTTAGGCAAAGGAATGGTCAGTCATCCCCTCCTCTCCCCTTCTGCAAGTAGGGAACATAGGGGCTTGGAGGACTTTTTGTTAGACAGGTAACAGTGAGAGCCAGTTTGCTGTAGTGGTTAAGTGTGCGGACTCTTATGTGGGAGAACCGGGTTTGATTCCCCACTCCTCCACTTACAGCTGTCGGAATGGCCTTGGGTTAGCCATAGCTATTGCAGGAGTTGTCCTTGAAAGGGCAGCTGCTCTGAGAGCCCTCTCAGCCCCACGCACCTCGCAGGGTGTCTGTTGTGGGGGGAGAAGATATAGGAGATTGTAAGCAGCTCTGTGTCTTTGATTCAGAGAGAAGGGTGGGGTATAAATATACAGTCTTCTTCTTCCTGGAGACAACAAGGAAAGAAGCCGTAACTTGGGCTGACCAGGATCAAGGAAGAGGAGATAACCATTTTGTTAAAATTACCTTTCAAGGGAAAGTTGGTCTCTCTTTTCCTGGGGATGGTGAGCTGAACAGGCCTCTCATCTGAGCTGGGAGCAGGCCTCCACTTTGGACCATGCAGCTGGCTTAGAGGGCTGGACTAACCATCAAAGTAATGGTAGCTCTTTAGAGAACTAGGACACCTAAGATAAAAGAACCTAATCTAATTTTAACATTCAGTTAGGGCATGTTTTAGAGAGAGGGACAGGGGATTTTTGTTTTACTAATTTATTTTGCTCTTCCTTGCTTCATTCTGGTGTGGTGCTAAAAATATGCTTGTAACCATTTTCTTTTTAATAAATAGTTTAAACCTTTGATTCTGGAAGTGATTCTCTGTACTACATAGACCCCACTGTTTTGGACACACAAGGGGAGCCCCAAGAGGGGGAGGAAGGCAAACAGTTGGCAACTGGCTATTCCCCTAGGGGTACACAAGGCAGTAATCTGTCCCTATGGTAGCCAAGCGCTGGGCTAGTAAGAGACACCGAGGCAAGGCCTCAGGGCTTGGAAGGGAAGCCGAAGGTCCTGATTTCTTCAGTGGGAAATCTCCAGGGAGTTTGGGACCCCAAGGATGGGGAGGCAGAACCGGCCTGCTGGACAGAGCAGGCACATTCTGCCACAGAGAGATTGAAGTGTGTATTGAAAAATTAAGCCGCCATCTTGAAAGCATTCATCACATTATGACCTCCCCCATTTCAGTCAATGTGTGCACAGTGACATCTTACCAATGGACAGGACTTTTTTGAGTAGGAACACACAGGAATGCAGTTCTAGCTGGCCTGGCACCAGGGGGTGTGGCCTAATATGCAAATGAGTTCCTGCTGGGCCTTTTCTATAAAAAGCCCTGTGTGAAACAATGGTGATGTCAGGAGGTGTGACCTAATATGTAAATGAGTTCCTGCTGGGGGTTTTTTAACCAAAAAAAGCCATGCCAATGGAGAGAACAAGGATGTATCAATAATTTACAGTGATAGATGCAACCTGCACTAGAGTTGACACATCCTGGGAAATCCTAGTGCGGTGGAATGTGCCTGCTCTGGCCTGCAGGCCCTATTCTCCCCTGCCCTCCTAGTTTTTTCTGAACACCTGGAGAAGCTTTTCTTTCTCTCACAGGCAACCACTGCCACCACCTGACCTTTGTACAGAATTGCCCATTGGGAGGGTCAGGACTTCCAGTTTGCCTTCCGAGTTCTGAGGCCTTGCTTCTGTGTCTCCGACTGCCTGGTGCCTGGTCTTCATGTGGACCGTTTACTGCCTTGTGTGCCCCTGGAGGAATAGCCACTTGCCAACTGCCTGCCTTCCCCCTGGCACTCCTTTAAAAATAACATGTCCAAAACAGTGAAGGTCTATGTAGTACAGAGAACCACTACTAGCAGCAAAGTTTCTAAAACATTTATTAAGAAGAAAATATTTACAAGCATACTTTTAGCACAGCTCCAGTTTGAACAAGGGATTAAAAAGAAATGGGCAAAATGCAAATCCTTTGTCTCTCTCTCTCTCTCAATACATGCCCTATCAGATGTTAAAATACAGAGCACGCTCCTTAGTTTAGGAGTTCTAGATCTCTACAGAGTTACCATTACCTTGAAGCTTGCTATAATTCTTGAGATAAGCACATGGTTAATGGCTGCCTTGTCAGTTGAGAGTCCTCTCTGCTCATGGTCTGAGTCCCTGAGGAAAGAGAGCTCCTTCCTGCTGTGATGATGTCACTTGCGGGTGAAGTCATCACATCAGGGATGTCGCATGGTGATGTCCTTGCTCAGGGGAGGCGTTTTCCCTGCTGGTCAGCTAGTCTGCAGTAGAGAGGAGCCTCCAGAATCGTGGGATCTCCCACTAGGAGGGGGCCAGCAACCCTACCTAGATAGTAGATACATCACTTAGGGCTGAACTAGATGTGACATCATCCTTGTGTCCACTATGGGGATGCTACCACCATTTTGAAGCAATTAAAAATGTTGTGAGCATGGCAGACTGAAGTGCTCTGATTTCTCCCTGCGTGTCTTTTTAAAGTGCCAAAAAAGCCACAAACCTCCCTCAAACGTAGCTGGTTTGAAAAAGTGTAATGTGTGGGGACAAGAGCACCTCAGTCTACTGTGACACATAGCTGACAGACTAGCCAGCCTCCAGGTGGTGGCTGGAGATCTCCCGCTATTACAACTGATCTCCAGGCAACAGAGATTAGTTCATCTGGGGGAAAATGGCTGCTTTGGAAGGTGGACTCTATGGCATTCCATTCCATTGAAGTCCCTCCCCGCACCAAACCCCAGGCTCCACCTTAAAAATCTTCAGTTATCTCCCAATGTGAAGCTGCCCCTAGTACCTGATCAGTATTGGGCCTTCACAGCATTTTTAAATAACTTTTAGATAGTGATGACATCCCTGTAGTGCACACAATAATGTTGTCATACCTAGTCTGGTCTTTAGAAACCACATCAGAACCTTGAGCTTTGATTAGCAGGGTATGTGAGAGCAGCCATTGGCCCTCCCCCAGAGCATTCTCATTGGCCCCAGGCACTGACCCATGACACCCCCCCCAACAGGAAGGGGCTGGCCCTGGGACTAGAACGCTGCTGTTGTGTGGGCTGGCCGGGATTCTGAAACCGGGGCCGCGCTGCCGCCTCTACCACAAGGGGATCAGCATTCTGTTCAGCGGGGGTGAGTGGGCGGGCTGGCTGAGCTTCCCAGCTCACGCTGCCGCCGAGTTGCTTGCTTTCTGTGCATGGGGGGGGGGGGCTTCCAAAACTGGTGCCGTGTTGCTGAGTTGCTTGCTTTCTGTGCATGGGGGGGGGTGGGCTTCCAAAACTCCAACGGGGTTGGATTACGGGGGCTGGTCACGTGACCAGAGGGGGCTGGTCATGTGACCAGAGGGTGGATGAGGGAGGGGCCATGTGAAGTGGGCGGGGTTGTGTGCGGAGGGAGTGACGCAGCCCTCCAAAAGGGGTGATGCCCAATGGCGGGGGTGACTTGAATCAGTTACACCCCAGGGTGCAACCCACCCTAGTGACGCCTTTGTGTGAGAGGGTAGGGTTGGCAGGAAGAAGTATTAATACATTGGGTCAGTTGGTAACGGTGCTTTCTTCCAGCTTTATCTTGCTTGGAAACTGGACATCTTACTTGACACAGCTTACTTGATTTGGCTATACTTACTGTTTCATGCTATTATTATGCACTCTAGATGTGGTTGTCCATGGAAAAAATCAGAATCATAGAGTTGGAAGGGTCATCTAATCCAATCCCCTGCACAATGCAGGAAACTCAGAAATACCTCCCCCTAAATTCACAGGATCCTCATTGCTGTCAGATGCCCATCTAGCCTCTGTTTAAAAACCTCCAAGGAAGGAGAGCCCACTACCTCCTGAGGGAGCCTGTTCCACTGAGGAACCACTCTAATGGTCAGGAAGTTCTTCCTAAATGGTAGGTGTTGCAAAATACTGCAGCATATCTGTTGGCTAGTGCCAACCAGAGTACATGTAATATGACTGTGTTGATAGCATCATGCTGGCTGTCATATGTATCTGGGTTCACTTTAAGGTGCTTACCTATAAACCCCTTTTCAACCTCCAGGTGAGGTCTGGAGATCTTATGGCATTAAACTGATCTCCAGACAACAGAGACCAGTTTCCAGAAGAAAATGGCTGCTTTCAGGGGAAGGACTCTATGACATTATACCCTATTGAGATGCCTCCCCTCCCCAAATCCCATCTTCCTCAGGCTCCACCCTCAAATCCCCTGGAATTTCCCAACCCACAAAGCTGAAGAATTTCTTCAGCCCACAAAGCTGAAGAATGTGGTAATCCACATTGGAGAGAAGTGATGAATAAATAAATAAAATAAGATGTAGATAGGTCAGGTGGTGTCAGCTTTTCTGCATATTCACAGCTTCTCTGTGGCTGTTCTGTATTGCAAAATAGCCTTCCAAAACATGTTATTGCAAAATAGCCTTCCAGAACATGCAAATCCAGAAATTATGCAATGCTGAACTTTTATTTTTTTAAAAAAAAACTTCAAAGGGTTGGTTTCTTTAAAAGGTGTGCATGGGGTTCTGTTTCTTGTTTATGTGGATTTGTTTATTAGTTTGAATTTTTGTAAGCTGCCTTGGGCTTGTTGGGGAAAGGTGGTGGTGATGGTGGAAAGTGCCATCAAGTCATAACTGACGTATAGTGACCCTATGGAGTTTTCAAGGCAAAAGGTGTTCAGGGTCCTGGTATCAGGATCCTGGTATTCCCTGAACATCTCCCATCCAAATATTAGCCAAGGCCAACCATGCTTAGCTTCCAAGACCTGATGAGACTGGATTAGCCTGGGCTACCCAGGTCAGGTTGAGGGAAAAGTGGGACAGAATAATTCAAATAAATAGCACAAGAATATTTCACATTTTGCAAAGCTGACATTTGAAATACATCTGTGTCTTTTGGAATATGAGTGGAATGTGCCTCTAATTTTAATCCAGGGAAAGAAATTCCTAAATGCTGCATCCAGGTTTCAGAAGCTTGAGACTAAGCTCTTTAAAGAAATAGGTGGTGATTCCAAAGGATTTCTTTTAAAGAAGGGAATGCTTCAGTTTCTCAATGGAAAACTGTGGCCCACCCATTCAAGCCATCATACTAAGGTAGACCAGTAGTCTGTCTAAACTGAAGGTGGACAAATTTGATTAAGAGCCACATAGAATAAACATCAGATGTCTGAGAGCCACAAGACATGAGTGTCAGATGTCTGAGAGCTGGAAAAAAGGAAGGAAGGAAGGAAAATAGATGGGGAGGAGGGACAGTGGAAAGAAAGCAACTTTAACTTTAAATGCATTCTCCAAGCCCCCAGCTTTAAAGAGAGAAATGCCTTCTCCAAGCCAGCCAATTGGGTGGTGGGGACTTTGAGAACCACACAATATGTGTGAAAAAGCCACAGCCTGGCCACTCCTGCAGTTCATGGCAGAGTGGAAATATGAATCTAGATCTCCCAGAATCCAAAACCTTAGCAACTACACCTGGGAAATTTCTAATCATAACACCTGATCTCAAAATAATTTGTTTTAAGATGGAATATTTCACAATTCCATCTTTCCTTTGTGCCCCGTTTTTTGACCCCTGAATTTATTTATCTCATCTGCTCTGATTGTAGGGCTGGGAAAAGATGCTTCATTAACTGCTATTATCTACCATAGGCTTTTGGAACTGGGAGAAGCTGCATAGCAAAACAGACAATGACATGCCAGAAAGCTACAGGTACTGTAATGTTTTATTTATTAAGCATTGCTTTGAAGATTTGGGACATAATAGCACCACTATATATAGTCCTTGCGAAACATCATCTGTAGAGTTGCCAACTTTTAAAACAATCGGTCCTGATTCTTGGCTAGGAAATTGAGGAGGCAAAACTTTTAGATCTCTATGTTATCAGCCTGCTATTGAAAACAGAGCCAATTAAAAAGCTGGCAGCCCTGCTCACCTGGAGTAGGGGTATGAGCTCTGAGCACAATTCCAGAAAGATGCTGGCAACAATTCAAAAAAGAGCTTCCAGGAAGATGAATAGTCTGGAGACAAACTATACTTGGAACAATAAAGAAACACAGGTTATTTTTATCAGAGATGGAAAACGATTTAACTGAAAGAAGAAATAGGCTCAGACTAGCAGGAGATCAAATTTACTTTTCTTCACACAGGGAGGCTGTAGATATTTCAGTGTGCTGCAGTGGGGTAGGGTATATGTTGTGGTGGGTCCATGGAAGCCTGGGCTCAAATCTCAATTAGACCTCCTTTTAGAGCCAAACTAGATGTGATAACATCCTGTGGCAACTATGAGGACACTAAAGCTATATTAAAGTCATTGAAAAACTAGGCAAATGGCCAAGGTGCCGGCCTTCTGGAGATCCGAAGTGGGCGCCCCCCCCCCCATGTGACTCAGTGACATTATCACTGTGGGGGGCACCAGAAGTTAGCCTTGCCTAGGGTGCCAGTCAAAGGCTGGATCTGCCCTTCAGCCCCCATTTTCAAGTGCTGAAGCTGCCATGGGTGTGGGGGGGCATTTTGGCACTTGATGGGGGGAGAACAGTAGTGCCTCAGCCCACAGCACTGCAGACCCCATCAGGGTGGAGTGCTCAAAGGATTTTAAAATGGTCGTGGCCTTGTGACAGCCATGAGAATGCCATCACATCTAGTTTGGTGCTTAGTTCACTTATAGTCACATCCTAAACAGAGTTGCAGCCTCTGGGTAGGGCTGCCAGTTCCAAGTTGGGAAATACCTGAAGATTTTGGAAGTGGAGGACTAGAGTTCCCATTCTCTCACTGGGGGCAGGGGTTCCACTGATTTTGGGGCCTCCAAACCACCATCAAAGAACTGGCTGGCAGGGGAAACCCTGCCCCTAAAGAGTACCAATGTCACCCAGATGATGTAACCCAGACAATGATGTTACCCAGAAGTGATGTCATTGTGTCAGGCATGTCACATGGGGGGAACGCTCTAGCATTTTGGGGGAAACTCTATGATTTTTACTGTTATAAATGCTGTGAATAAACTACAATCTAATAACTCTGTGATAACCATAGCGTTTTCCCCAAATGATAGAGCATCCCCCATGTGGTGTGCATGATGCAATGATGTCACTTCTGGGTGATGTCATCATGGCATGTGTGCTTTGCATGCACAACAAAGATCCCAGAGAGGAGGAGCAGAGTCTCCCACCAGTAGCCAGGTGAGACCTGGCAACCCTAAGGAGGGCAGAGTTTGGGGAGGTGAGGGACTTCAGTGGGGTACAATGCCATGTAATCCACTTTTCAAAGCAGCCATTTTCTGCAGGTGAACAGAATAGGGCTGCCAAGCTCCTGCGGAGGGCAGGGAATCCCCAGGTTTGGAGGGGCCCAAACTGCTGACACAGAGCAGGCTTCTGGGGGGATCCCCGCCCCCAAACAGCCCCATTGCTACACAATGTGCCCACAAGATGACATCACCTAGAAGTTATGTCATTGTGGCGGGCATGTCATGCTACAGACGCTCTAGGATTCACAGTAAAACTCCATGGTACCATAGAGTTTTACTGTGAATCCTAGAGCATCTGTGGCACAATGATATTATCACTTCCAGATGACGTTATTGCACCGCACACACTACGCACACACAAGAAAAGAGTCCCCCACTGGAGTGGCGGAGGAACTTAGCAACCCTAGAACAGAACTGTATGATCTGGAGATCAGTTGTAATCCCAGGAGCTCTCTAGCCACCACTGAGAAGTTGGCAACTCTGTTTCCGAGCCCATTGACTTTGCAGGGGGAGAGACTTAGAAGTGCTTAGGATTGTACTGGCAATGACCTTGGGATTTTAACTGGCTCTTAACATATCATACCTCACAGGGTTGAGGCTAAAATGAAAATAAACTTGTATGTAGTGTTCTGAGCCCCTTGGAAGTTAAGTGGGATAGATCCATGATGGTAGCACTGAAATCTCTGGGGTATTTCATACTGAGCCGGTGAATGGTCTGGTAAATTGTGTCCTGTGGGAACTGAAAGCCATTTGAATGCACCTAGAAGAGTCGCTGTGTATCAGCAGAATGAGTGAGTAATTCCCCCCTCCCCTTCTCTTTCATTTTTTCTGATCACCCTCCATTCCCGCCGCCTGACACAGGAGACCTTGCTGTGGAGCCAAGGAGCCGTCCCTCTACTTGTATTTTCTCCTTAGTTAGGAAAAGAAAAAGCCACTAATTAAAGATACGGCAGCTCTTGTGGTCATTTGGAGTCTGCGCTTTACTAACATTTGGAAGTGTTTAGTTTTTTGTGCATCTGAAGTTGGCAGGGGGATGGGGGGAGAGAGAGAACAGTGATTGGTGGAAGAGGAGGAAAAAAAGAAATCAAAGATCACAGTGGCATGCGCTCCTGACCTCAAATTGATTTTCCAGCATGACATTAAAGACCTTTTTTGAAAGAAAAAAAAAAAGAACACAGCCAGGAAGGCAGAGATGGGGACTTCCCAGCCCAGGGAACACGTTGACAGACTGGGCCAACTCAGAGGGGAAAATATTCATTTTGGTCGTATGCTGCTTTTGCCCCTGGAGATCAGGCCTCAAGTCCCTTGCCCACTCAACACTTTCCAGCGGAGCTTTGTGGTGTGCGGAGAGTGAAGGAGTCAGACCGCTATGCAAGAGATTGACTCAACAAAAGCAAAGAAAGATTTGTGCTTCTGCCATTGAGAGTGGCAGATCCTTTTTGGATCTAGGAGAAGACAACACTGGAAAGCTAAGGAGAGAGGACTCCAGTTCTGCATCCACAAGAGGGAAGCAGGAATGAGTATGAGCATAGTGGCTGTTCAGTTTTAAAAGTTGCTTGCCTCCCTGGCTATGGGGGCTATAGCGACAGAACACCAGAGAAACACTGCCACTTTATTTATATAGAACGTTTCTATGCCACCTTTCCACCCAAATAGAGTTTCCCTGTTGACATCAAAACATTATAAGATTGAAGCAGAAGATCTAAAAGATATTGGATTTATATCCTGATCTCCACTCCAAATCTCAGAGTAGCTCACAATCTCCTTTATCTTCCTCCCCCATAACAGACACTGTGAGGTGGGTGGGGCTGAGAGAGCTCTCACAGCAGCTGCCCTTTCAAGGACAACCTCTGCAAGAGGTACGGCTGACCCAAGGCCATTCTAGCAACTGCAAGTGGAGGAGTGGGGAATCAAACCCCCGGTTCACCCAGATAAGAGTCCTTATGCTGGAATGAAGTTTGCTGGTTTCTAAAATGCTCCTAGAATCCTGTTTTGCTTGAAGGCAATTGAGAGAGTCAGTTCAGAAGGTAAAGCTTACTTGGGAGGCTATAGCACAGAAGAGTTGGAGAGCAAGGGAAAAAAGAGGCCCTTCCTTCTCCTCTCTCATCTTCTTCCTCATCTGTTGATGGAATGATACCTAGTAAACAGGTTCCACCAGGGCTTATCTGCTGATCAGTTTGATCCACCTTCTCCATCTGCAGGCAGTACAAAGGGGGAAAGGTGGGTGAACCCTGAGCACTGCTGGTCTATCATCATGCCCTTTTTTCTCCGGTATCTGAGCTGGCAGCAGCACATCTCTCTGGCATTTTTTATGCACTCTCTTGATTGGTGAGCTAACAACCAGATTTTAATTAGCTCCTGCAACATGATTTTAACTTGGGGCAGGCAATGCATTGTTCATTGTGGCTTCTGTACTGCAGACAGTGACTTCTGTACTGCAGACTGTTGTATATTGTAGTTTCATGCATAGCTAGATAGACAGCTGAAATTTTTATCTGTTTATCTGAGAAACAAATATGCATCTTGTGCAGATCTAACTCTCATGCTCACGTAGGTCAGTAGCTTCATGCAGTGGCCTTCTGTGATCTGACCTGTTCTGGCCATTGCTCTGATGAGCTACAATACAGGAAAACCTGTCATGTAACCAGGGCTTTTATTGAGCAGGAATACAGAGGAACACAGTTCCTGCTGGCTTGGTGTCAGGGGGTGTGGTCTAATATGCAAATGAGTTCCTGCTGGACTTTTTCTACAAAAAGCCCTGTGTGAAACAATGGTGATGTTAGGGGGTATGACCTAATATGCAAATGAGTTCCTGCAGTGCTTTTCTACAAAAAGCCCTGAATGTAACTATCTGAATCTTATACTTGCAGCAGAATAAAGCAACAGATTGCCAAGGAGATAAAATTGAGTGTACCAGTCCAGAGAGATGGGATGGTGGCTTAATATAGCCTGATTTTGTCATATCTTGGAACAGGGGTGGTCAAACTTGCTTAACATAAGAACCACATAGAATAAATGTCAGAGAGCCGCATGATATGGATGTCAGATGTTTGAAACCCACAAGATGAAGGAAGGAAGGAAGGAAGGAAGGAAGGAAGGAAGGAAGGAAGGAAGGAAGGAAGGAAGGAATTCAAATGGATGAGGGAGGGAGGGAGAGGTGGAAAGAAAGCAATTTTAACTTTACATTACACTAAAGACCTTTAAATGCATTCTCCAAGCCTCTGGCTGACTTGGCTTGGAGAAGTAATTTATATAGAGAAATGCCTTCTCCAAGCTGGCTGACAGGGTGGTGGGGTCTTTGAGAGCCACACAATATATGTGAAAGAGCCACATGTGGCTCCCGAGCCACAGTTTGGCAACCCCTGTCTTGGAAGATAAGCAGGGTCAATATTTGGATGGGAAATAGGGTTGCCAGCTCTGGGCTGGGAAATACTTGAAGATTTTGGGGGTGGAGCCTGAAAAGGATGGGGTTTGGGGAGGGGAGAGACTTCAGTGAGGTATGCCATAGGGTCAGCCTTCCAAAGTGGCCATTTTCTCCAGGTGAACGGATCTATAGCACCTGGAGATCAGTTGTAATCCCAGGAAATCTCCAGCCACCAGTGGGAGTTTGACAACTCTAATGGGAGACCATCACACAAGTGGCATGTCCTCTGAAAGGACATCTGACTACTCTTAACTGCATGAACTTTCCCATTCTATATAGTCCAGCCAAGCTCCATTACTTCATTTCTTCCCTGCCACACCCTAAACTCTACCATTTTCACCCCTTGCATTGGCACTATCTCAGTGGCATAGGAATGACCAGGGCTTTTTTCTGGAAAAAGAGGTGCCAGAACTCACAGGAGGGAAATGACAGAGAAACGCACAGGTGCCCCTCATGAACTTTTAAGCATTTTAAAATAATCTTGTTTCCATAAAGAGGTTCCAGAACTCCATTCCACATGTTCCCCCAGCAAAAAAGTCCTGAGAATGACATATCTTCAGTGTTTTACGCAAAGGTCATTTTGTAGAAAAAGAGGTGCCAGAGCTCATTAGCACAACTCATTTGCTTATGCCACACTCCTGACATCACCGGAAGGTATACTAAATTATATCAGCTCAGCGTCTACCTTCAAATGCTTCTTGAATTATAATTGTCATAATAAAACCTTACTCCCATCATACTTTTTCAATTACTTTCTCCTATGTGGCCACAGCGGCATGATGAAGATTTCCATCTGTCTGTCTGATTTTTTTGTGGGGGGGGGGGGGGGGGAAATATTAGAAAGTTTGTCAAATCTTTGAGTTCAGCAAAATTTTTACTGGAGGTTTGAACAATGGAGCCCCGGCAAGTACTGGGGCGAGGGGGAGTGGTAAGATAAAATTTAGAGGTTCCAGAGCTCCGCTTCTTTGAAATCCTGCCCAAAATGAGGGCTGGGTTTACAAATGCAGAAGTTATCTATACTGGCATAATATGCAATTTCATAAACACACAGGGATTTAGTAACAATCCTGTTCTCATTCAACTGGCATATCCCAAGGATAAGATTGGAGTGTCACACAAAAAATTAGTACAGTGATACTTTCCTGCTACTACTGTGTCCCAGCTTCTTTAATAAATTTAAATATATACTTTAAGCAGAGTTGGCAGCTCCAGCTTGGGACATTCCTGGAAATATAGGGATGGAGCTTGAGAAGGACAAAATCTAGGGAAGGAGCTCAGTGAGGATGTGAAGCCACAGAGTTCCAACTAGGCTTGCCAATCCCCAGGTCCCAGCGGGGGTTCTTCTGCTTTCCCAGGCTCCTTCCCACCCCCAGTCAGCTGGCCGGCGGAGGAAAGCCCTGCCCCCAAAGGCACCATGTGACTTTCCCCCTCCAGAGGCTCCAGTCTCCGATTGGAAAGGCTTCCTCTTGGGATGGGGTGTCTGTGTTACTTGGAAGAAGTTGGCTGCAGCTCATGAGTAGAGAGACCAATCCCTCACTTCAGAGTCACCAGAAACGGGGTGGGGGGAACGTCTGCTGAGCACTTCATTATTCTCTATGTGGAGATCAATTCTCATAGGATATAATGGGGAATTGATCTGAAGGTTTCGGGGGCTCTGGGGGAGTTGTTCTTTGAGGTAGAGGCACCAAATTTTCAGTATAGTATCTAGTGCCTCTCCCCAAAGTACCCCCCAAGTTTCAAAACTATTGGACCAAGGGGTCCAATTCTGTGAGCCCCAAAAGAAGGTGCCCCTATCCTTCATTATTTCCTATGGAAGGAAGACATTTAAAAAGGTGTGCTGTCCCTTTAAATGTGATGGCCAGAACTCCCTTGGAGTTCAATTATGCTTGTCACACCCTTGTTCCTGGCTCCGCCCCAAAGTCTCCTGGCTCCACCCCCAAAGTCTCCTGACTCCACCCCCAAAGTCCCCAGATATTGAATTGGACTTGGCAACCCTAGTTCCAACATCCAAAACTGCCCTTTTCTCCAGGGGAACTAATATCTCTAATCTGGAGATCAGTTATAATCCCAGGAGAACTTCAGCCCCCCCACCCCTCCGGAGGTTGGCAATCCTGATTTTTATATATATATATATATATATATATATATATATATATATATATATATATATATATATATATATATATATATATATATATATATATATATATATATATATATATATATATATATATATATGTTAAAACTACACTAATGGTCTTATAGGCCTTCTTGAGGAAGTAGTGGAAAATGAACACTGCAACTCAATTTGGAACTTGCTAATGGCAACAAAATGGCATAACTCTAAAACCGAATATTAAAGAATGGTTATGTAAGGTCTGGGAAATGACAGAACTCACAGGAGACATACAAATAAGGCAGAAAACGCACCCAAGACTGTGAAAAGCTATGGTCTCCTTTTATAAGAGTCTATAAAGACAGGCGTAAATTAAGACAACTCCCATTATATAGTATATGCCAAGGCTTTATTTCATATAAACTCAGTAAATATTATTCTTCCTTGGGCACTCATAACTTTGAGACTGAATTCAATTTTATACACACACATACAATTAATGTGAGGGGAAATTAAAACTCTAAAATAACACCACGTTTGATCCTATAGTTTCCTGTTGCCTAGATGGGAGATTTTTACTGATTCTTCCGCCTGCTTCAGACTCCCCCCCCCCCTCCCCATCACATCCAGTGCTGTTCCTGGGAGTCCCCTGATAATTTCCAGGGGTAAAAAAGGTGTATGACAAGAAGAGAGAAAGGAAATTCTGTTCCAAATGGGAAATTTCTGCTCATGGATTGCAAGTTCCAGTGAAATGGCTAGTGTGGCATACTTAGGCCATGTTGAGCCCGTGTTAAACTGACCCGGTTCTGTTCCGAATATCTTTGTTCCGGATATTATCGATCAGACTGCCGTACTGCAATTTGAATCACTCCATGGTGAAACCATCTTCTGCTGTCCACATGACGGCACCATGCAGTTATTTTTTATTGTTTCCTCCACCGTTAGGTGCATAAGAGCATTATGCACACTCGCACATTATGCACACATGCACATAGGTGAAACATTATGTGGTTATGCGCATATTGCTAAGTAGTAAAAAAATGGCAACCATAAATCGGACTGATTTTGCTCTGGGACAGCCTTCAGACATCCAGAAGTTGGTTAATATTGCAGCAGAACTATCCAGATGGAGAAGACTACGAGGTGAAACCGGACAACTCAAAAAACACCACAAAGGAGCAGGTAACAAAATAATCCGGTTTGGAGAAGGATTGGAGAGGGGTGACAACGACTGACTACCGGGAGGCAGATGTTGCTGTCTGATCAGCCAGTTTTTATCCGATAGGAAACAGCAGCAACAACTGATTAAACTGTGTGTCTGAACAGGCCCTTAGAGTGATAGATTCAGTTGTGAATCCCCACCCTCCACCAGAAGCTGTCTGTATGAATTTTGGCCCAGTCACACTCTCTTTCGACTTAACCCACCTCACAGGGTTGATGTTGTGAGAATAAAATAAAAGGGAGAACAATGTTGTGTGCAGCTTAGGGCTTCCCACTGAGGATAAAAGAGGAGTATAAATATAGACACAAATAAATACATAGATATTCCCTTATAGTATGATATAATATTGTCATAATGTTACATTTACAGGGAGGAGGAAAATGTCTCTTAGGGCTTTGCGTGGTTCAAATAGGGTTCCCAATTCCTAGGTGGGAGCAGGGGATCCCCCAGTTTGGAGACCCTCCCCCAGCTTCAGGGTCCTCAGAAAGCGAAGGGAGAGGAGGGAAATGTCTGGTGGGAACTCTATTATTCCCTGTGGAGATTTATTCCCATAGAAAATCATGGAAAATTGATCCATGGGTATCTGGGGCTCTGGGGGGGCTGTTTTTTGGGGTAGAGGCACCAAATTTTCAGTATAGCATCTACTGCCTCTACCCAAACTACCCCCCAAGCTTCAAAAATATTCAACCAGGGGGTCCAATTCTATGAGTCCCAAAAGAAGGTGCCCCTATCCTTCATTATTTCCTATGGAAGGAAGGAATTGAAAAGGTGTGCCGTCCCTTTAAATGTGATGGCCAGAACTCCCTTTGGAGTTCAATTATGCTTGTCACAGCCTTGATCTTGGCTCCACCCCAATGTCTCCTGGCTCCACCCCTAAAGTCTCCTGACTCCACCCCCAAAGTCCTCAGATATTTCTTGAATTGGACTTGGCAACCCTAGGTTCAAAGCACTGTCCTATAGGAATAATCCATGAGAAATATTGTTCTGAGGAAACTAGAGCACATCAGTGGGGGGAAATGTTGATGCTTCTGTTAGCATCAGTGTAAAATTCAAATGGTGGTATCTGTGTACCAATTTCAGATTTGGGGGGAAACAAAATTGACTCTGGTTTGCTGTCAGAGGGGGGTGACCAGCAGGCGTGGAGCAAAGTGATTCTTGAATGGAGGCTTAAATGTGTGGAAATGGGCAGCAGAAGCTTTTTGTGGCACAGAGGTAAGTAACGTCACCTAGTAAATAATATACCATTAAACCTCTATTAATGGGGCAGGACAATTTCTTCCAGGTAGTTAGTAACCCCACCTCAAGGCCAAACTAGATATGATGGGGCAGCTGAAGCATATTATCTATATGTCTGCCTCATTCAGGCCCCAAGTATGCTGGAACAGGTAGGTACATGGTGTGACCCAGCAGCCAGGGGGTAGGGTCGAGCTGAGTCTCAAGCCAGCTATCTATAGCTGTCTACTGACAAGCAGGAAATAGATAATCCACCTTGTCATGACTGCTACGCTACAGGTCTTGATTGTGTGTGTGTGTTAAGTACCATCAAGTTGCTTCCAATTTCTGGTGACTTTATGAATTAAGGACCTCCATAATGTCCTAGTGTTAACAGCTGTGCCCTGGTGTTGCACACTGAGAGCTGTGGCTTCCTTGATTGAGTCAATCTTTCTCATGTTGGGTCTTTTCCTGCTGTCTTCAACTTTTCCTAGCATTATTGTTTTTTTTAGTGTCTCGTCTTCTCATAATGTGTCCAAAGCACAATACCCTCAGTTTAGACATTTTAACTTTCAGGAACAGTTCAGGCTTGATTTGATGTATGTGCTGATTAGGGGCTGTATAACACCCTGTATGTTTTCCTCAGTGGGACAACCGGAAGTTCTGTGGGGCTGTCATGTCAGCAAGATTACACAGGTGAAACCCACAGTCTTAAGTGCAGGAAAATGCTTGGGACTCACTCACAGAACTCTCACCTGTTATAATGGGAATTTAGAAAGAACCTCCCAGCTACTTGTGAAGCAACTGAGCAATTTTATTTACATAAAATACAATGTGGGCTTAGTCCCAGTGAGAAAAGCAGACTATAAACAAGAACAACTCCAACAGCCATTTTAACAACCATAACTCAGCTTCTTCTTCCAAGACACCATCGGGAGAACTCTCCCACTCCTCCAACACTTCCACTTAAATGTATCATCTGATCCTGTATAACTCTCTACCACATCATCATCAAATGTCTTTTAGCCTCTGAGTCTGAGGGCTCCTTCATTTTATTTTTAGCCATTTTTTCAAGTAAAAAACTTAAAAGAGAAGGGGTGAATAGTACTAGCCCAAGTACTTGAAAGAGGTGTTCTCTACTTGAGATTGATTGATCACTGATAAGGATAAATCCAGGCAAATGACCTGAAGTCCTCAAACATTTGCAGTGCTTGCGGCCTGAGGGTTGAAATGGGGTCCAGCCCATACCTCTGGCTGCAACATCCCCTGCTTTAATCCTCATTTACATCGAACACTTCAAGGTGCTATTGTTTGTTCTGAGCCATCCACTCCAGTCCTCCCCTTTTTGTATCTCCCTGTGGGTGATTCATTGTGCCAATGCCATGACAACAAGGCCCCAAGCAAGCAAAATCCTGGGCCCAGGTTACTGCTCTTGAAGGTAAAGACAAAGGCTCCAGAGGTGTGATAGGCCAGGAGCGAAGGTGAGTAAAAAGCATGCATTCCTGCTTAACAAAAGGACATATTGTAGACTGACAAAGAAAAGAAGTGGGGGTTCATTGCCTAGGGACATTTTATGTATTTGTTTATTCATTTCTACCCCAGCTTACTCCCCAGTAGGTATCTTAAACTGTTCTCTTGGAAACACAAGAAGCAGCCTTATACTGAATAGGCCATTAATCCATCAAAATCAATATTGTAATATATTTTTTTTAAAAAAAGATCAATATTGTCCACTCAGGCTGGCTTTGGGACTCCAGCATCTCATGCAGAGGTCTTTCACATCACCTACTGCTGGATCTTTTAAAGGAGATTGCGGGCATTGAGCCTGGGGCCTTCTGCAGGCTGAGCAGATGCTCTACCACTGAGCCACGGCCCTCTCCTCTACTCCAGTTTATCCTCACAACAACCCTGTGAGACAGCAGATTAGGGTGAGAGTGTATAATGGCCCAAGGTTGCCCACCTAGCAAGCTTCCAGGGAAGAGTGGAGATGTGTCAGATCCAAGTTCTAATCTCTACACTTCACAAGGTTTCTTTTTTATTTTGGGAAAAGTGCAAGGGGGCATTGGAAATATAGACATTACTAATTTATCTAGATCTGACTTCAAGGAAGGATGTTTAGGATTGCTGCCTTTAGGTCAATGATTTCCAACAAGAAAACAGAAAGTGCTGAGAATTTTAAATAATGCAGCTTGGTTAGTTACCTCTGTTATATTACACTCCAACTATCCTGACTCATAATAGCTTTGATTAAAGAGTAGCAGAAAATGTGTGTCTCCTTATCCTTTTAAAGCATGTTTTCAGTGGGAGTCAGGATCCCTACTATTACTATTAATATACTATTATTGAGCAGGTGGTGGAGTGGTTAACTGTGTGGACTCTTATCTGGGAGAACCAGGTTTGATTCCCCACTCCTCCACTTACAGCTGCTGGAATGGCCTTGGGTCAGCCATAGCTATTGCAGGACTTGTCCTTGAAAGGGCAGCTTCAGTGAGAGCTCTCTCAGCCCTATCCACCTCACAGGGTGTCTGTTGTGGGGGAAGAAGATATAGGAGATTGTAAGCCGCTCTGAGTCTCTAATTCAGAGAGAAGGACGGGGTATAAATCTGCAGTCTTCTTCTTCTTCTTTCATATTCATCACTTGGTAAATGCAGCAACAAGTGGTGACTTCCATGTGGGAAGCAGCTATCAGAGATCAAATGCAAAAGGTAGAAATAACACTACAGAATGACTCCTGATTGCTTCAAAAATATCAAAATATATCATACAACGCCACAATTTCAGTGGTAGCAGTTCACATGTTCAGAAAAACAGCAGGGTGACCATTTCCTTCCCATGGTAGTGATGCATGTCCCAGCTGCTAGGGCTGCCAGCCTCCAGGTAGGGCCTGGAGAGCTCTCTGAATTATCCTGCATGACATCCCCAGTGCGATGTCACTTCTGGCCAGCTCCATGCCAGCAGGTTGGGGGCTCCAAAATCGGGGGAAACCCTGCCCCCAGCAGAAGGCTGGGAACCCCAGGCCAGTGCAACAAAGGGCTTCAGTAGTAGTCACCAGCTCCTTGAGTGTGATCTGGGAGCATACTGGGAAGGGAACCATAGCTTGATCCATACATTGTTGGGTATTGTGCTCTTACAGTCATTCAGCTCCCGGATTTTCGTGTCCAGACACTCTCTATTGTGTGCTGTCACTTGGCTTGGGTCTGGTACTATTGCTTCAGACCCTGCTCTGTTGCAACTGAGGACATTCATACAACTGAGTTGTTTTAACCTGGAAAGTCAATTCCCCCCGCCTATTTTATTTGTTTCAACTTTTATTCCGCCCTCCCCGCAAGCGGGCACAGGGCAGATCACAACAACACTGTACAACGGTAAAACAGTAATCTGTATTTAAAACAGATGGAAGCTGTTCTTGTAAACCAAATACAGGCTTTTCACTCATATTATAAACACAGAGAAATGCAAAAAAAAAAAGTAGCAGTCATTTGTGAAAGAATTTTTGTTATTTATTTGCTTTACATATGGCCTGTCTTTCTCATTGAGCTCAAGGCAAATTACAGAAGAAAAGCAACGTGTTCATACAGCATAAAACTTCCAATGAATAATGCCGTAGTACACAATTAAAAGATGATGAGTTGGATCTAACCACTTTTTCTGCTGATGAAAAATGAAGTGTCTTTTTTGGCCACCCAAAAAGACTATGCTAAGAGACTATGCCAGGGGTAGCCAACGGTAGCTCTCCAGATGTTTTTTGCCTACAACTCCCATCAGCCCCAGCCAGCATGGCCAATGGCTGGGGCTGATGGGAGTTGTAGGCAAAAAACATCTGGAGAGCTACCGTTGGCCACCCCTGGACTATGCTATGAGAGCCAGTTTGGTGTAGTGGTTAAGTGTTTGGACTCTTATCTGGGAGAACAGGGTTTGATTCCCCACTCCTCCACTTGCACCTGCTGGAATGGCCTTGGTTAGCCATAGCTCTGGCAGAAGCTGTCCTTGAAAGGCCAGCTGCTGTGAGAGCCCTCTCAGCCCCACCCACCTCACAGTGTGTCTGTTGTGGGGGAGAAGATATAGGAGATTGTAAGCCGCTCTGAGTCTCTGATCCAGAGAGAAGGATGGGGTATAAATCTGCAATTCTTCTTCTTCTAAGAATAATATAAACTGCATCCAGACATGTCAAACATATGGCCTGGGCCTGGAATCAGCCCATCCAGAGTTCTTATCTGGCCTGTGAACAACTGGGGAGAAATCAGTCCAAATGTGGACCAGAAGGGCCTAAATTAGGGCGTTATACCCTCTGAGGAGGTCCCTCCCTTCCCCAAATACAAGCCTTTCCCAGGGCCTTCCCCCAGATCTCCAGGGATTGCCCAACCCAGAGTTGGCAACCATAAGGGTTGGGGAAGGCTGATTTGGCCCTGAGTTCTGCTGAAGAGGCGTATGGGACACAGTCAGTGGTAAAATATCTCTGGTACCTAGCAGTACATTTTACAGCACACATGGCCCAGCCCGTCAAAGTGACATTCATGTCAGATCTGGCTCTCGTAACAAATGAATGTGACACCTCGCATAGAGAAAAGTTATGTGTAGTCATTGGGAACTGGGTGAAATTGAGTAAAAAAGTTGGCTGGATCTAACCCAATGTGAACAATAAAATCAAGGTATTCTATTAAAAATGTACTAAAGGTTGAATACAATGCAGTACAAGAGGGATAATACCTAGAATTATCATTGCATAAATATGTATATTCCATTATACATAATATAGTATATATTATAAAGGCACCCTCCTGGAAAAGCCTCTCTGTCCATTGGAGTATGCTTAAGATCTCAGCCAGCCCTAACAATAAAGGGCATCTTTTACGTTCTATGGAACTGTAATGATTTCAAAAGAGCCCTGTGGCGCAGAGTGGTAAAGCTGCAGTACTGCAGTCAGAGCCCTTGGCTCATGCCCAGAGTTCAATCCCAGCAGAAGCTGGTTCAGGTAGCCGGTTCCAGGTTGACTCAGCCTCCCCTCCTTCTGAGGTCAGTAAAATGAGTACCCAGCTTGCTGGGGGGCGGGAATGTAGATGACTGGGGAAGGCAATGGCAAACCACCCCATAAAAAAGTCTGCCGTGAAAACATTGTGAAAGCAACGTCACCCCAGAGTCGAAAACGACTGATTCTTGCACAGGGGACCACCTTTACCTTTAATGATTTCAAAGAAAGGATGTCTATTTGAAAGTAACTCTGTTTCATCTTTGACACCTCCATTTTGGAGACTGTTTCTGGACATGTTTTTCACTATTTCCACACATGACCATATCTCTATTCTTTCTATGATTAGATATGTTCTTATATTGGGACAGACAGAACTTGAGCAGAGAAAACATAGATGCTAACTTCAGGAACTTGGTTTCAAACCCCTGTTTTCTCAGGTTTAGGCTGGTATCAAGCAAGTATATTCAGGACCAGATCTACATGGTTTTTTAACGGGGGCAAAATTAAAAAATGGTGCCCCCTTATGGGCCAGTCCAACTTATGGTCCCATAGAATACAATAAACTCCATACCCACTTTGGCGCCTCCCCTCTGTTGGCACCCGGGGAAAGCATCCCCCTCTGTCCCCCCGCCCCCCCAGATCCGGCCCTGAGTATATTAAAACTGATTTGAAAGCCTTTTGTCCTTCCATGGTATATGCACATACCTCTATTCCTGTGAAGAAAATGGGAATGGGATGGAAGTACACATCATAAGCAGCAATTGCTCTTTCAGTGCAGAAATGAGTATTTCTGGCTAGAATTTGTCATCTGTAAAAGAGAATAGATATCCTATTTTACAGGAGAAGGATGCCCTATTACAGGGGTGGCCAAATTGTGGCTCAGGAGCCACATGTGGCTCTTTCACACATATTGTGTGGCTCTCAAAGCCCCCACTGCCCCATTGGCCGGCTTGGAGAAGGCATTTAAAGTTGTTTTCTTTCCACCTTTCACTCCCTTTCCACCTCTTCCTCCCCATCTATTTGCCTTCCTTCCTTCCTTCCTTCCTTCCTTCCTTCCTTCCTTCCTTCCTTCCTTCCTTCCTTCCTTCCTTCCTTCCTTCCTTCCTTCCTTCCTATCTATCTCGCGGCTCTCAAACAACTGGCTCTTACATTAAGCAAGTTTGGCCACCCCTGCCCTATTAGAAACTCAGAAGTCGCGAGCAAGAAAGGGCTGGACGAGCAAGAAAGGGCTGTCAGGATCAAGAGCCCAAGAGTGAGGACACTATTTTAACTTTTCCACCAATTCCAAACTCCCCCAACACCACTGTCCATCAGTGACATGGAATAATAGTAACTGGATAAAAGAGACATTGGCTTCACTCGTGGCCTTGAGAATCAGGTCACCAAAAATGCAAGCTGCTAAAATAAGAGAGCGAGTTTCCTGCATCGCTAGACTGCAGCTCTGCCCTGTAATCAGCAAAAGGACCTAAATGCCGTGTTTATTTATAACCCTTTCATTTCTCCCCAGCTCACTCCCTTTGGTTGGGTGACCGCAACACTTTGAATGGACTAAAGGGTCCCAGGGGCTGGCTTAGCAGTTGGAGTCACTTTGCGAGGTGGCCATCTTGGTTACATAGCTAGGTGGAGGAAATAAAAAAAGATGTTCACTGTCTTGTGGAGCAGTAGCTTCAAGATGTAACACTGGAATTCCCAATTCCATGTAGGGTTGTTGGGTCCCAGACTTTGGTCCCAAGAAAAGCAGCCTCTTTACATCTCACAAAGTCCTCCTGTTTGTATGCGATGGCATAAGGTCTTTGAGTCAGATGTTCTTTGGGAGTTTTGTGCCTCCCTGAACTGTGCATGTTCTCCTCTTCACAACCAGGGTGTGCAGGCTGAAGCAACCATTGTCTTTCCCTCCATGCTGTTTTCTCTTCTTTAAAGAGCAGCTTTTGACTCTGTTGTAAACTTTTACATGCACCATGTAAGTAATATGATTCTGTACACCGAGTCAATAGTGCATCCACAGGGAACTTAAAGGAGGAGAAAACAGCACGGAGGTGAAGGCAGCAGCTACTTCTGCCTGCACACTTTGGTTGGAAGAAAAGGGCATGCATGAGTCTGGGAGGCACAAAACTCCCACTGAACATCTGACTCAGAGTCCTGGTGTTATTGCACAAAATACACAAAGACTTCCTAATGTGTAAAGAGGCCCTCTGTGTCAGGTTTTGGGACTCATTCTCAGGGTGGTGGATTGAAATCTCAAGGCAATCAGCTCGCTTTAGCACTTTGTGGCTTCTTATAGGACATCTCTGCATGTCTGTTTGTGGTAGCTACTGTACATGCAAATTAGAAAAAGGAGGCAGTAGTCTAGCACAGGGGTGGCCAAACTGTGGCTCAGGAGCTACACGTGGCTCTTTCACACACATTGTGTGGCTCTCAAAACTCCCACTGTCCTATTGGCTGACTTGAAGAAGGCATTTCTCTCTTTAAGAAAGCAACTGTAAATGCATTCTCCAGCCAAGCCAGCTGGTGGCTTGGAGAATGCATTTACAGTTGCTTTCTTTCCACCTCCCTCCATTTTCCTTCTTTCCTTCCTTCCTCGCAGCTCTCAAACATCTGACATTCCTGTCTTGTGGCTCTCAAGCATCTGACATTTATTCTTTGTGGCTCTTACATTAAGAAAGTTCAACCACCCCTGGTCTAGCACAAACAACGTATGTTTCACGTTCATGGCTCAGTGTCCATGTTTTTAGTTTTTGTGTAATCCAGCTCCTCACACAATTGTGACTATGCACAACTACCATATTGCACAATTCCTAGTCATAGGAAGCAGGGCTTTTTTTGAGCAGGAACACACAGGAACACAGTTCCGGCTGGCTTGGTGTCAGGGGGTGTGGCCTAATACATAAATGAGTTCTTGCTGGGGGGGTTTGTACAAAAAAAGTATTACCATCACTATTGCTATTGAACAAAAGCAGTTAGAGGGTCAGACTAGGATCTGGGAGAACCAGGTTGATAGCTTTGGATCCTCCTGTAGGAAGAAAGCCAAGGTATAAATAAATAAAGTAGCTGCTTTGTTGCCCAAGCAGGTCAGATGAATCAGCACCAATGTGTGTGTTTGTGTCTATATCTTTTACTATTGGGAGTGGACATTACTGGTTCTACTGTTGGTTCTTCTGATACTTATTTCTATAGTTTCATAGAACAGAATATGTCTGTTTTTCCAATGGCTACCTCATCTCTAGAATGTCCCTTATTTTTCAAATTTTTAATTTCTTGGTCCTACAATGGGACATGCATAGCGGGTGTGCTTTCATTCTTGACTGTTTTTACAATGTGTCTCTCTAGTTTCAAGCATGAACAGACCTTCCTCCCTCCTTCTTCAGCAATTTCCGGTCTCTCCAAGGGGGCAGAAGCTGTGGAGGGTACATGTTTGGGTGGCAGGGGGCTTGGAGGGATATAATTGAAGGGTGTGTGCTTTGCAGGGTATACTTTGTAAATTAGATTTCTAGTAGAATCCAATTTGGAGCAGACAGCGCCTGGTTGACAGCTACTAACTCGATTACCTACACCTTCTAATGTTCATTCTGTAGGACCTCCAGCTATCTCAACTTGCAGGGCGGATGGGTTTGATTTAGCAAGGCTTGAGTTGGCCGTTTATTGGCCTGGGGAGCGGGGGGGTGGGGGATGAGGTTTGCTATGAAGTGTAGCCATGACCTTACCTTGTGCCTTGATGGTGATGTTCTAGTATTTCAAGGCAACTCACTGAAGAAGGGACTGCCTCTCTTCTGGAAGCTATGCCAGTGCCCAGAGGAAGTCTCTGGGCTCACTACTGAGGGTCAAACCAAATGTGATGTTGAGACATCTGCAAATTGATCTTATTCTTCTTTGCTTTAAAAAAATACAAATAGCAGTTGCAGGAGGGGACTATTTGAATCAGAAGCACCAGGTTAACTTCCCTTCATGCCATTTGCTTCTGCAGGGAATATTGAATAGGGTTGCCAGCCTCGAGGCCTGAAGATCTCCCACTTTTACAATTAGGGTTGCCAAGTCCCTCCACTGCTAGTACCATAGAGTTTTTAGCGTGAGTCCTAGAGTGTCCCTGACACGACATCCCCAGCGTGAGCCAATGGGGCTCTTTGGGGGCAGGGACCCCCCTACTGGTCTGCTCCCTGCTGGCCCTCCAGGGGCCCTCCAGGGCGGGGGATTCCCCACTCCCGGTGGGAGCTTGGCAGCCCTATTTACAACTGATCTCCAGGTGGGAGAGATCTGCTCCCCTGAAGAAAATGGCTGCTTTGAAGGGTGGACTCTATGGCATTGTACCCTGCTGAGGCCCCTCCCCTCCCCTTCCCTCCCCAAACCCACCCTTTCCCAGCTCCAGTCCCAAAGTCTCCATGTATTTTTCAATATGGACCTGGCTGTGTTGCCAGGCCTATTACGCATCACCTCACTCCCTGACATTTTATGGTTGGCCTTGCCTTCCATGGCAGCCATTTTGTGGCTGTGACCACTGCCTTGTGTCAGAATTCCAAAAGTGCCCACAGGCACAAAAAGTTTGGGGACCCCTGCCATCAGTTTTCAAGGCAAGAAACATCCCCTCCACCTGCCTCACTAACAGGAGCTAATAGCAGTTTGGGGAATGATGCAAAGGAAAAGAGTTAAACCCTTCACCCCAGGGAGAAGCCTGCAATCCAAATCAGCATCCTCTGCAGCTTCTTTTTATGTACAATACATAACAGTTAAGACACTTGTTTATTTTATTTATTTAAAACATTTTTACACCACCCAAATATATTGGGAGTTCCAATTCCAGAGCACCCACACAAACATGTGGTTGAGTCCTCAGATACTCAGCTGAAAAAAAGAATCATGCAAGCATGTTTAAATATCCTTCTTTTTATCATTTCAGGTGGGTAGCCATGTTAGTCTGTAGTAGCAGAACAAAACTGGAGCCCAGTAGAGTCACAAAGTCCAACAAAGGTTTCCAGGATATAAGCTTTCTTGAATCAATAGCTTACTTTATCAGGGTATCTGATGAAGTGAGCTTTGACATAAAAGCTTTTACCCTGAGGGAAAAATGTTCTCCCTTAGAATGCCCATCAAGTCCTCCAGGCAGGATTACATGCAAGTGAATGCTGAGAAGTGTGGCATTAATCCACACACATCTAAAAATGCTTCTGTACCAGCTGCCTGCCTACAAACTACCCTCTCCTCAGCCAGTGAATGAGAGCTGCAGTGATGACACAGAATGGTCATAAACATTCTAATTTCTGAAAGGAAAACATCATGCATGGAAAGTACAGATGCCAATCAATGTTCCCTCTAAGCTGCAGAGTCTTGTGAGCAAAAATTCTGCTTTGTGAGCTACTGGTATTAAAGTTGTGAGCTACTGCACAAATTATTGTGCTCTGGGGTCATCCTTCCTGAGCTAAGACAAAATGTGTGAGCTGGAGGCTAAAAATCTGTGAGCTAGATCACGCTAAGTCAGTTTAGAGAGAACACTGATGCCAGTCTCCAGGTGGGGCATGGGGATTCCCTGGAATTACAGCTCATCTCCAGACTACAAGGATCATCAGTTTTTCTGGAGAAAATGAATGTTTTGATGAAGATGGGTGGACTCTATGCAATTGTACCCCACTGAAGTCCCTGTCCTCCCCTGACTCCACCCCACATCTCCAGGAGTTTCCCAATCTGGATCTGGCAACCCTGCCAGTGGCCAAGGGGGACCTGGCAACTCTAATTTGGAATGCTGGAAATCAGGGCAGCTATGGTAAAGCAGGGCTAGCTGAAAGAAAAAAACTCATACAAAGCCTAAGAATTACAGGGTTTTTCATAGGTATGAATGCTCCATACAAAACTCCACATGTACATAACTATATTGGGAGGGGGAAAATATGTATAGGAATCTCTGATCTGAAACACATTTATGTGGTAATGAATTCTGCTGAAATCAGTGGGACTTACTTCCAGTTTAGAATTTATAATATCAGTTGGTGGAAGTTGGTGGTTTAAGACTTCTGGGTTGTATTTCTAGGTTTGAGAAAGGAATGTATGTAATGGGCTAGAGCAGGATGGTGTAAATCCCTGAAAGGGAAATAGGATTTAGATATGGAGAAGCAGGGAATTTGGAAGATTCCAGGGTTTCATCTCCAACTATGCCACGAGACTTAGCTACTCTCTGCTGGATGTGTTCCCGGAGGCCTTGCGTCATGAAGAAATGGCTTTAAGGACTAAACTACCCCCTGAAACCAAATTGCTGTGCAGTGCAGCAATCAGATTTTGCCCACAGTGGAAAAGAAGGACCTGGGCATGGATCAGATTCTACACTGTAATCACCAGGTTGGCTGCATCTCCGAAAATATACAGAACCCAATGAGAAGATGATAATGAAACCAATCTGATATCTTTCAGCACCGATTATGAGAATTCTCTGGTTTAGATTCTGCAGGATCAGGACCTTGGAAATTAATAATTAATCCTGGGAGGGTCCAGGATAATCTTGGAGGGCTTCTGCCCATCTTTGACTGCCACTGGTTATGTATTCCAAATTCTTGAAAACTGAAAACAGACTACCAGCCACATAAGAATGTTCACCAGTATTGATAAACCCAGATCTGGTTAGATTCTAAGAATTCTTGATTCTCGGTTTTTCTTTTTTGGCCCCTTCCCTTCCAGAGCTCCCCTTCATTCCTCAAAAATCAATTTCATTTCCTTTTCAGCTTTTCCCTCCATAGACTCTTTCTGTCATTCAGTTTCTATTTCACATGGACATATGAAGCTGCCTGATACTGAATCAGATCCTTGGTCCATCAGTTCTGTGTACTCAGACTGGCAGCAGCTTTCCAGGATCTTAGGCTGTGTATTTTCAAAAAGCACAGAGATCTTTCACATCACCTGCTACCTGATCCTTTTACCTATACATGCCAAGGATTGAGCCTAGGACATTTTGCATGCCAAGCATCTACCACTGACCCACAACTTCTCCCTTATTTCAGATTCTCTTCTCTTTCATTTCTTCTTTCTGATTCCCATACATAATTTATTCCATGTCTTTGGCCATATCTGCACTACTGACTTGATGTGGTTTAGTATCCATAAAGAAATCCTGGAAACTGTTGTTTGGGTTACAGTTGTCAATCCCCAGATAGTGGCAGGGGATCCTTTAGTTTGGAAGCTCTCCCCCTGTTTCAGGGTTGTCAGAAAGTGGGAGGCAGTGTTTCCATTATATGGGGACCAGGTACTCCATTATATCCTATGGAGGCTGGTCCCCATAAGGTACAATGGAGAATTGATCCATGGATATCTGGAGCTCTGGGGAGAGCTGTTTTTGAGGTAGAGGCACCAAAGTTTCAGCATAGCATCTGATGCCTCTCCTAACCCACCCCCCTGCAAGTTTCAAAGAGATTGGACCAGAGGGTCCAATTCTATGAGCCCTAAAAGAAGCCCTAAAAACTCCTCCTCCATTATTTCCAATGAAGGGAAAACACTTTAAAGGAGCATGGCCCCTTTAAATGTGATGGCCAGAACTCCCTTTGGAGTTCAGTCATGCTTGCCACAACCTTGCTCCTAGCTCCATGCCAAAGTCTCCTGCCTCCTGGCTCCACCCCCAAAGTCCCCAGACATTTTTTGAGTCAGACCTGGCACCCCTATTTAGGATATGTGCTAAAAATCTCTTATACAATTCATAAATCTTCACCAAACGTCAATGTCCAGTATTCCTTGGAGGAAGCCATGTAGGTTAAAGTGGTATATAATTCTGCTTTGCCTCTAGGATGCTCCGATATCCTCTTTAAAAGAACCACCTGTGAAACTTTCTCTTTATTCAGAAGCAATTTGCTAATCCTACTCTGCACTGTCACTCTGCACAGTTACTTGATTAAATGGAATCCAAAATCCTTAGGCTGGTCCTGTCTCTGTGTTAGCTATATAAATCCTTCCTGCATTGTTCAGGATGGTGGAAGTTTTGAATTAAAGAAAAAAATTAAATTCATTTGTCTTCTGAGTTCTGTTTGTGATTTAACTGTTAGAACCTGTACAGGCAGAATGTATAATATTATTGCCTGGGGTTTTTTTACTGCGGATTTTCAGATCTTGACTTAATCTTGATTGTAGATTCTGTGCCTGTCGGATGCTCCATTCTTTTCCTCCTGTGAATTTATTCTGCAGTTACAATTATTTAAAACCCACACTTTTCTAAATCAGGGTGAAACATCACATGGGATGTGTGGGGGTGGTGTGCAGTTTTTAAAATTGCATAATTGTCCTATTGCAGCTGTGCAGTAGTGTCCAGCAAACACCTTCCATTAAAATTTTCGTAGTTCAGGTTTTGAGTTTAGTTGGTTGAATGAAAAGGAACAAAAAGGAATGCAGGCAAAGGGGGAAACCCCCCCACTGTTGAAACTGACCAGACTTTTTCTGAAACTGATAAGCAGCTGTGAAGCCTCATTTTCCATATTGCCTAGCACTTGGGGGTTCTCTATTGTGTTACTGGCCACTGTGAAAAATGGGAAAGCGTCACAAGATCTCATGATATGGGGGAAACATGTTGAGTGTGCAGAATGCACAGTAGAACCTACTGACACTGGCATAGCAAGCTGTGATCACTAGTAAATGTGTGTGTGTGCGCGCGCGCACCAGTGCAAAGTTGGCTGCAACACCACCATGCTTTGCACAGAGCTGCAATTTATATGGAGGAGAAGCCCTCTAGCAGAAGCTCTGGAGAGCTTTTTTTAGTCTTGTGCCACTAAATTGAAAAAAGGTGGGTATTTTTGCTGATGCCCAAGCACAGCTGCATAGTATCACTAATTTCTTGCCCTTCCTTGAAAATTTGCATGATTTTTTTCTTTATGATTCTCTAATTTGATACTGCACACTGCTCATGATCTTGGCAGTTTTTAAAAGTCTTCCCCTATATGGATTGCATTCTTCCTCCAAACGGATCAATTCCAAATGATTCTTAAATTCAGTGGTTTGCAGAAGGTCCATGTCACTCAGATTAACATTTTAATGTTACGCTTCCGGAGACTCCCAAAAATTGCTCCCCCACAAAAAAAACCTTGGTTTCCTAAAGCATTAAAGGGAAAAATGTTTTCAAAGCTTTAGACTTCCCATTCCAGTGCCTCACACTTTGCATCTCATGTCAATTGAATTCCACACTGACAATCCCCTCCCTCCTATTTTGTTTGCATTCAGAAGTGAAATCCTTTTATTTTTCTTCCCCTGGTGATGCTGCTTCCTCTGATCCCCCTTTCAAGTTAACATCGGCAGGGAACTAAACCTCATGCAGCTCCTTTTAAACTTTTCCCTGGTCATTTTTTTTATTCAGCAATCTGAGACTAGCGATAGTCTCATATCACTAAACTCATGCTGCTTGTAAAAAAAAAAAATAAAACAAGGGGAAAATGGGGATTGTACACTGATGAAAAGGGAGGATGGCGGAAGGTGCAGAGTGGGCAAAACAACCTCTATGTGGGCAGGGAGTGGCCTTTGAGGGGCAGCTAAAGAGCAGGGTGAAATCTAAGGGAATCTATACACTTTTGAATTACCTTCATATCGGAAGCAAAACAAGGGGGAAACATACACAAAAGGACTCTCAGAAAACTCGGAAACAGCAACCAGAAAACGAACTAAGCACTGAATGGACGAAAAATCAATGTAGAGCAGCAAAGAAAACCCAATGAACATACATAGTGAAAGTGAGGGAAAACACCTGTGCATAATAGGCCAGGTTGCCAGCTCTGGGTTGGAGAATTTCCAGAGACTTGTGGGTGGAGTCTGGGGACAGCAGGGTATAATGTCATAGAGACTAACTTCCAAAGCAGCCATTTTCTCCAGGGGAACTGATCTCTGTAGTGAGATCAGCTGGATAACTTTGGTCCCCACTTGGAGGACCTTCAAGGAGTTATGAAAACTGGGGTGAGGGCATGAGATTTTGAATTCCCATCCCTCAAAATCTCCCCCCTAGGATTCTCTAATTTTTCAGAAGTTTGAGCTGGCCCATCCCCCTTTTCCCCTTGTCCTCCTCTTCTCTCAACATTCTGCCCCTCCTTGAGCAAATTTCAGTCCTCATCATTTTAGAGAAATTTGCTGCATTTCCTTTTTGTTAATTTACAAAGTCATATTCACCACCCCCGTTGAAATTCTGGGATATCCACCAAAGACATAGATAGCAAATATCTCTGCAAGGTCTATTCACTGTTATTGCAAGGGGAGGCCAGACAATTTGGACAGTTGGTTTTTGCTCTAACCAATAAATTGACTAAGCACTGAAGCATGGTAGTTAATAATTTTCAATCCAATGCTCATCAAAAATCTTGGCACACTGACAGCTTAAATACACTTCCCATCTTCTAGAGATGTGAGTCATAAAAGACAGGTGACCAGATTTCCACATTTAATCTACCTGACAGGGACATATGCTTACCTGTCACCTACAGTAAAGTTCAGACGCTCTAATGAGGATTGCCAGCCTCCAGGTGGAGCAGGGAAATCTCCTCGAATTCAGCTGATTTCCAGAAAAAAGAGATCTGTTCCCATGGAGAAAATGGCAGCTCTAGGGGATGGACTGTATGGTATTATATCCCACTCCACAAGCCCCACACTTTTCAAGCTTCACTTCCCAAATCTCCAGGAATTTCCCAACCTGAAGTTGGCACTCCTAGTTTGCTACTCCTCCACATGTAGCTGCTGGGTTACCTTAGGTCAATTGCAGTTCTCTCATAGCTGCTCTCTCAAGAGCAGTTCTCAAAAAAACTCTCTCAGCCCCACCCACCTACCTCATAGTGTGTCTGCTGTGGGAAGAAAAAGGGAAAGGAGATGGTAAACCGCTCTAAGATTCCAAGTGAGAAGTGGGGTATAAATCCAATCTCCTCCCCCCCAATTGTTGTAACTATTACATAGGGGATAAATCCAAGAGGGCAGCCGTGTTGGTCTGAAGCAGTTGAACAAAGCAGGAGTCAAGTGCACCTTTAAGACCAACCAAGTTTTATTGAGAATGTAAGCTTTCATGTGCTCTCTAAGCACACTTCATCAGACGAGGGGATCAGGTATTATGGGCTGAAATACATTGTTTAAGAATGCGAACTCTGGTCACATGATAAAACAGTGTGGCTTGGCCATTTGTTCTAGATAGCCATAAAAGGCAATAAAGTTCCCTGCCAATTGGTGTTTTTGCAAATCACAGAAGGACATGTATTTCCTAGTTGTAAGCTACCTAATTAACTTGTCAGTTTACATGGGGGACAAACACTAGCATTTTCAATGGTGAAAGCAGTATGAAACAGGTCTTGTTATTTATGGTGTGAACATTAATCTGGCTGTGGCCTCTGGTAAAAGAGTTTGAAGGGTTTTGTACCACTTTCAAAAGCTTGCAAGACCTATTTGTCCAGTGTGACAATAGAAACCAACATGAAAATCACAAGAAACAAGTCCTCTGTCCTACCTCTCAAAAACTACAGTAGGTATCCCTTGCCTTTAGGCAGTCAAAGCAAGCCTAAAAAAGGGACCTGAAAAGCCAGCTAATGAGGGATAGAATGCATCCCTTCATCATTTTCTCTCCCCAAAAAGGGGAGGGGTACCTCCAAACCATCTTATCCCCCATGGATGCGGGGGGGGGGGGGCTGACAATCTCAGGGAACTTCTAGCCAGAACAGGCGCTTTTCCTTCAAAGGAGAAGCAAAATAAACTGTGGAATGAGTTCCATGTGCAGAGGTAGCTCTGTGTGCTTTTGGAAGGAGCTGTCTGGAGGGAAGCATGGAAAACCACACTGCAATGAAGGGGATGATTCCCACCCCAGGACTCAGAAAGAAACTATGGCAGAGAGCAAAAATAAAGAAGGGCTAGAAAATCTCTATAGAGTTATTAGTAATAGTGGGGTGTCAGATCTATATTGTGATAGGGGACCCGAATAGCTGAGTTTTAACAGATACCATAGTAAAGGCAGAGGAGTAAAGAGTTAGAATTCTATTCCCCCCAAGTCAACAAAAGGAGCACGGTCAAGCAGAGCTGAGCAGGTGCAGTAAAGTGGAAATCACATGACTCCTAAGCAATATACCAGGGGTGTCAAACATGTGGCCCGGGGGCCAAATCAGGCTGTCATCTGCTTCTTTCTCCTTCTCTCATTTCCTTCTGCATAACAGCTTGCTTTGCTAGGCTTGCTCAATTGCACAGGAGCTACAGAGCAAAGTATTTTCTCCATTGGCTGAGGCTCCTCCCTTAGGAAAGAAGGCGGGGAGGGAGAGCTTTCTTTGCCAGGCTCTCTTAATTGCACAACAGCTACTGAGCTAAGCCTCTCTTCCTTCTATTGGCTGAGGCCCCTCCCCCTCCTCATCCCCTGGGGAAGGAAGGAAAGAGCCAGAACTTCCTTTGCCCAGTTCCCTTAATCCCATGGGAGAGATACAAAGAAAGCACCATTATGACCAACGAATGCTAATATTTTAAGCATGTTTTTCAGGTTTTTAAAAAAATCTTTGTGTTTATCTGTGTCCTTTATAAAGTTAATATCTCTGTTACCTAATCTTAAATAGGTACAAACATGGCCTGGCTCAACATGGTCTGGCCTAACAAAGCCTCGTTTATTTCAAATTTGGCCCACATTACAAATGAGTTTGACACCCCTGAGTATAAGTGACATTTTCCATATGCTGGAGTTACTCCTGATTTTCTTGTGAGTTGATCTGCAAGCACTGGAATCAGTTTGTGCAGGGATCTTCCACGTCTGCTCACCCTCTGCATTTTTACAGTTGTGGAGTCAGTTTATTTTCTCTACCACTGAGCCACCATCCCTCCCCTAATAGCATGTTGCTCTAATGTTGTAATAATATTTTAAGTAGGTTCCCCACATTTCTAGCTTTCATTTTCAAAGGTAAGTCTGTGTCCCTTTCCCTCATGGATATGCCTTTTTCCTTACTTCTCAGTGAAGGAAGAAGCTAAAGACTTAATTGAGGCAGGGGGAAAGGAAGTGATTTAACTTGACAAGTGTCATCACTGAAAATGGGCTGGAGCTTGGGACAAAGAAAACTGATAACAAACATTATGCACTAGGGGGGAAAATGACTCAGAATCAGCTTCCAGAAAAACATCAGGGTAAAAGTTATCTCAAAAGGGTAAAAAACTCCAAAGTGCAAATTAAAAGCACAAAAATACGTGCAGAAATCAGGGGATAAACTGAAGCAGTAAGGGGCCAGAACTGATGGGGAGAAAACCATGCAGAAAAGCCCAGTGGGTGATCTCTGCATGAATGCTGTCAGATTCAAGAGTTTCTGGTGTGACTGGACAAGACCAAGAGGGCTCAACTAGGTTTCCATGCCTGATTGTATTTCCTGCACTGTCCTGCTACCTGCTCTTCTGTACAAGCAGGTAAGTAAAAGGAAGGTGGTGGAAGAGGGTATGCTTTTCAAGGATAGCAGTGCTGCTTCTATACAATAATTATTCCAGTTGCAGCTCTTGGTGCTGCAAATGATATATTTGTAGCAGTAATAGAGGATGTGATCAGACAGAGAGGTTGCCGTGGCAGGGTCTCAGCTTTTAAAAAGCCGCTTGATTTTACACTGCTTTGTGTTGATTAAATAGCGACTGCTAAGCCGCCATCATTAGTACAGTAGGCCTGTTGTTGGTCCGCCACATGTCTAATGCACCAAAACCACAGATCCATGGCTGGGTTGGGTTCCCGTCCCAAATCGCTGCTGTGCATGTACAGAAGCGCACATGTCCTCCTGGCTGGTTCTATGGGGGCACTGAAGTGCATGTTGGAGTAGTAATGGGGGAATTTTAAAAAGCACCAGAAATGGAGCGGAACAATCACACCGCTCACATGTTTCAATGTTGTGCCAGGGTGATCAGACACCTGGAAACTCACCATGGAAGTGCTTCACCAGGGAAGCTACTAGAATTTGCTGGTGCATATTAAATCTGTATGGAAGTCATTTTAGCACAAAATGAGGGCAAGTGTGGCACAGCAGCCAGATGTATGTGTGTGATTGCGCCCAGAGGTGAGGGGTGGCAATGGCAGGCCAAACTGCTCATCTGATTGCACCAAGAGTGTCCACATGGTTGTTCTTTCCATCTGTTTCTTTCTTCAGCCCCCTTACAGACCCTGTTTCCCCTACCACTACTATTGCCAATAGGATTTTTTCAGGTTTTTGGGTGGAAATTGCAATTGCCATTGTGCCATAGCACAATAATGTTATAATGATCTAGTACCATGAGCTAGAGATTCCTCTGAATTCCCAGTGTCTGTTATAAAAGAAAGGAAGTCTCTAGAACTTTTCATTTAGCTTCTGAGATCTGATGGGATCCAGCTTCCTTGGGTTATCCAGGTCAGGGCATAAATAAGACATTCTTTAATTGAATGATGACACTAATTTTAAAATATGTCACTTATTTTAAGCAGGGGAAGGTTTAGCCTCCAATATTCTCTGCTTTCTGTGAAAAAAACTGACCACATCTTCCATTTTACATGTGAGTGGATGGATAAGAAGGGTTGCCAGGCACAGCCTAATAACCAGAAGGCAGGAAATTCCCATTTTTATGGGCTGCCCTGGCACAATGACGTCAGTTACGGTGCTACTGGAAGTGACGTCAACAAGCCAGGGTTGATGCTGCAGCATTTGCCCCAAATGCTATGATTTAACCACACAGTTTGGAACAAATGTTAGAGCACCAACCAGCTCGATGACCACAGCCGATTTCGAGGTGACAGAGATCCGTTCCCCTGGAGAAAATGGCTGCTTGGGAAGGTGGATTCTAAGGCCTTAAACCCTGCTGAAGTCCCTCTCCTCCTCAATCTCTGCCTTCCCCAAGCTCTACCCATCAAATTTCCAGACACGTCCCAACCCTGCGTTGCCAACCTTGTGGAGGCTCCACTCCCAATATCTCCCAACCTGGAGCTGGCAACCCTAGGGGACTGGTGTTAGTTACCCTAAGCTCCTCACAAAACTTACTAAATAAATAATCTTTAACTACCGGAGTTTGATCCTGGTGGAAGCTGGGTTCAGGTAGCCAGCTCAAGGATGACTCAGCCTTCCATTCTTCCAAGGTTGGTAAAATGAGTACCCAGCTTGCTGGGGGGGGGGGGGAAGCGTAGATGACTAGAGAAGGCAATGGCAAACCACCCCATAAAGTCTGCCATGAAAATGTGATGCAACGGCCTCCCAGAGTTGGAAACAACTGGTACTTGCACAGGGGACTACCTTTATCTTTTTTACATTGGGCAGCATTGCCATTCCCAGAGACCTATCAGAAGTCTTATATGCTATATTTTGCCTACAAGTACCGGCCACAGAACAAAAATTTGAGTCCAGTGTAGGGTTGGGAAATACCTGGAGACTTTGGGGGTAGATCCAGGAGAGGGCAGGGCTAGGGGAGGGGCCTCAGCACAGTACAATGCCATAGAGTCCACCCTTCAAGGCAGGCATTTTCTCCAGGGGAGCTGATCTCTGCCAGCTGGTGATCAGTTGTAAAGGTGGGAGATATCCAGGCCTCATCTGGAGGTTGGCAACCTTAGCATGGCACACTTAAGTTTAATTCAAAGTGTAAGCTTTCGTGTGCAAGCCCGCTTTCTCAAATACAAACACTTCCTGAGAAGTGCTTGCACACGAAAGCCATCATGTTGTTGCACACAAAAGCTTATACTTTGAATTAAACTCTGTTGGCCTTTAAAGTGCCACTGGGCTCAAACTTTGTTCTGCTGCTTCAGTCCAATGCTTAAATCCCACCTGCATTTAAATTACCAGCTGGTCATTCTTGCTATGTGGGCCTTGAGATTACTGTAATAAAGGCAGATCTGTCATCTTGAAAGAACAGATATTCTGAGCGCCTTCCATCCACACAAGATACAGATTGCTTCTTTCTTCAGCTCATTTCTCCTTGGCTGTCCTCATTCACACCTCTCCCTCCCTCCCCTCCTCCTCCTCTCTGTCTCCCTCTGAAAAAAGAGCCACCGTCCAAAGAGCCTCCCTCAGCCCCGGATGTTTCCCTTGTGGTCAGAGGCCCTGAAATAAGCTCCTCTAATGGGTGTGTGGGCTGTGGCTGCCGCTGGCTCCGCCCAAAGCCCGGTTTGCCTTTGCCAGCTGCCACTGGGCTCCAGACGGCTCAGCAGGAGAGGGGATCGGGGATGCCGCAAGCATGTGGGACCTACCTCCCATCGCTCTTCCTGCTGGAGCAGGGACAGGCGTTCTAGTGGGGGAGAGGGTGGCTAAGGAGGGGGTGGGGAAGAGGAAGAAATAGCTTTGGCTCCACAAAGGGTTTCCTGCAATAACACACAGGCAGCAGTGGGAGTGAGCAGGATTCCAGCAGGAGCATAAAAAGGTTCACCCACGCCCTTGGGGCCAGGGCTTAACTTGTAAACAGAGATGTGCGGAGGCTCAAACTTGCCCTATGACCCAGAGGTCTAGCTTCGTGCAGTGAACTGCAGAGAGAGGTGCAATAAAACCTTTCGGTGAGCCCTTTGAAGCCCTCCCCTGCAGTTTTGCGCCCCTCCTCCACTCTGTCTTCTGAACCTTCCTATCTTGTCAGAGCAACTATTTACTGAAAGAATTCTAACTTAAAAACTGGGTGCAATATATGAACATATGTATGCACATATGAAGCCGCCTTGTACTGAATCAGACACTCGATCCATCAAAGTCAGTATTGTCTACTCAGACTGGCAGGGGCTCTCCAGGGTCTCAAGCTGAATTTTTTCTTTCAAATACATTTTATTGTAATTTTACATGATATATAGAATACAGATATGAGATGAAGAACTGTTGTAGTATAATATCACATTGTACTTATTGCAGATAACCCAAAAACAGTTACAAATAATCAATAATATGAAACAACTGAACCATAAATACAACCAAATTTAGAAATAAATGAAAATAAAATAGTACTGAAAATCCCTGTATTTTTGACCTCTAATCATGTTGTCAGCCAAAATGTAAACACTACCACAAAGAAAGGTCATTAACTATATCTGGAATGACTTCTTGTGAAATGAGATAACCTAGAATACGAAACCATATAGCATAGAAATTGGAAGAACAGAGAGGACATTCTAGTTGGTTAATATTGTCAGAGATTTTGGCCATTATATAAGTGCTCCAGAGTTTCTTGTGCCAGAGGTTTAGATCAGGAGATTTAGTAGATTTCCATCTGATGGCCACAGCAGAGCCAGCAGCTGATAAAAGGAAGGAGACTCTCTTTTTTATGCAATGGATGTGTAGAATCAAGCCCCCCAGTTATCAGTAGTTGATCAAGAGTATAGGCAATAGTTACATTAGTAATTTTAATTTTTTTAAAAAAAAATTTCCAAAATTTTCTCCCAAAAGCCGTGTAAATTAGGGCAGAGAGCCCAACAATGAAGGTAGTCACCCTGAGATCCACAGTTTTTCCAACAAAGAGGTTTCACTGTGGGTAGTATATGTGTCAACTTCGTTGGAGTTAAGGACCAAAAAGAAAGCAGCTTAAATTATTGTATTTTTATTTCCGCCACAGTAGATTTGAAAGGTGATGAGGACCAAACTTCTTCCCATTGATCCTTTGTGATTTTGCACTCACAGTATTTATCCCCAAAAGATTGATATATAAGAATCTTAGAGTCATCCCAGGAGTTCACAGCTGAATATGTTAATGAGACCAGATGTTTTTTGGATGACTGAGCATGCTTAATAACTAGTTCGAGGTTTGTCATAGGCTGTTTAGCAATAGTTGTGAGTTTGATTTGGGCACACATGTGATTTAATTGGAGGCATTGCCACCATGGGATTGTGGCCCCTAATTTAGTTTCAAGATCAGCTTTAGATAAGATTAAGTTCTTTGAAAGAAGATCATGTAAAGAAGTTACTCCCTTGGTTTTCCATTGATGAAAGTGATTGTTCTTGAAAGCAGGAGGAAACCATGGCTGGTTAACAAGCTGAGGCTTTTCATGCCTATTTGCCAGAACCCTTTTTAGTTGAAGATGCCGGCGATTGAACCTGGGACCTACTGTTTACCAAGCAGATGCTCTACCACTGAGCCACCATCCCTCCCCTAATAGCATGTTACAGGGACAATGCAAGGTGAATACCCATGTGATTCTGAAGCCTTGCCTGGGGCTTGGGTTGCTGGATCCCCCCTGCCCACCAGCAGGGGATGGGGGGGGGCAGTAGGCTTGCCAGCTCCAGGTTAGGAAATTCCTGGAGATTTCAGGATGGAGCCTGGGGACCTCCGTGGGGTACAATGCCATGGAGTTCACCCTCCAAAGCATCCATTTTCTCCAGGGGAGCTGATTTCTGTCATCTGGAGATGAGCTGTAATTCCAGGGGATCCCCAGGTCCCACCTGGAGGTTGGCATCCCTAACTAGGGCTTCCCAAACAATGTACACTTTTTGAAACTGTATGGACATCAACATGAAAAAAAAAATTCTCTGCCCTGTAGGGAGTATCAAAGAGCTCCAAATCAACCCAAGGAGACGATATAAACTCAGTCTTTTGGGAACCTAAGGCCAGGGACCTTACTACTACACCACAGTGCATGTTTTGTTTGTACTGTATCCCTTTCTGCTTCTCCCGTGGTATATCCGCAAATGGTTTGGCTGGAGCTGGCTTTGGATCTTTCTTCAAAACCTCTGGCTCAACTCCCTCTTTAATTAACAGGCAGAGCACTGTTGCTTTTTCGAAAGCGTTCCTTTTTATATTATTCTCCATGTATCCTCTGAAAATAAAAGCGGAAACTTAAGCAAAAATGATACGCTGTGAACGGTTCTTTCCTTGGAGCTGATAAGATAACCTGACAGCAGTCTACAGCCGGGCATGTGATGCAAGCCTTCAGACCCTGGACCAGGGGTGGCCAAACTCGCTTAACATAAGAGCCATATAGAATAATCATCAGATGTTTGAGAGCTGCAAGGCATGAATGGAAGGAAGGAAAATAGATGGGAAGGGGGGAGATGGAAAGCAAGCAACTTTAACTTTAAATGCCTTCTCCAAGCCAGCAGATAGAGCAGTGGAGGCTTCAAGAGCCACACAATATGTGTGAAAGAGCCACATGTGGCTCCTGAGCCACAGTTTGGCCACCCTTGCCCTGGATGTATATCTTCTAAAGCCATTACATCCCCCTATTCTATGCAGTCCCTTCCTATCCAGCTTAACCTGTAACCTGATTGCAAAATTTCACTCGTCCCAAAAGGCAGGAAAATGTGCAGGAATGCTCACTGAACACAGAGCCAGGCGGAAAGCACACACTCTTGATAAACAGCTACCGTTGGTTACACCATGCACTTTCAGCCATAATTCCAGTCCCCCATGCATAGGCATGTTTTCGCAAAGGCCACTGAGTTTGCCCACCAGTAGTCTGGACATGGCCTCTGAAGTTCTGGAAGCTGGGCTTCAGAGCAGTTGTGGTTTGCTCCCCTTCCCTGATTCCCTCTGACCTACTGTCTAATTAGCACGGAGGCCTTGGGCTAAAAATACCTTTGAGCACAGGGCTGGGCAGGCTCTGCTCTGTTCCTTTCTTGTTTTGCAGGCTGTGTGGTCACCACCACGAGGGTGAGACCCACCCAGTTTCCTCATGCCAACCTGGCAGATTGCAAATGTTGGCCACAAGGCCACACCGCTTAAAGATATTTCTGTCCCCTGGACACTTGGGCCTGTATTGCTGCTGTCCTCTTGCTGGGGGTATTCATGGGCTCAGAGCCGGCAACTTTGGTTTCAGTGAGTATATTTACGAAGGCTGCAGTTTGCAAAACACCCTCTAGTGAATTGGAGCAACAGAACTGTATGCAGAAGATATTATCTCCAATTTATACACACACACACTGGAAAAATGGGGATGGAGCTGTCATGTGTGTATCTTGATCATTTTTCATGCCTTCCATGGACTTGAGAGAACTGGAGGATCCATCATCCCCATTTCTTCTTCTTCTGCTGCTGCTGCTTCTGCTTTCAAGTTCCAGTTGACTCATGGCAACCCCTTAGGGCAGGGGTGTCAAACTCATTTGTTATGAGGGCCAGAGCTGACATAAATGAGACCTTGCCAGGCCGGGCCATGTGTGTCATGAAATGTAATGCCAGGTAACAGAGATATAAACTTTATAAAAGAACAGACAACACAGAGATTTTTAAAAACTTAAATAAAACATGCTTAAAACATTAGCACTTGTTGGTCTTAAAGGTGCTTTTTTTGTATCTTGCCATGCCATCTAGGCTCTCTCAGTTGCACAGAAGAGCTATTAACCCAAGCTTCTCTTCCTTCTATTGGCTGAGGCTCCTCCCCCTCCTGGTCTCCTGGGGAAGAAAAGGAAAGTGCCAGAGTGTCCTTTGAACCAAGCTATCCCTCCCCCACTTCCTCCCCAAGAAAATAGAGGCTTTGCTCTGTAGCTCCTGTGTGATTCAGCAAGCTCGGCAAAGCAAGCTGTGGTGCAGAAGGAAGCAAGAGAGAGGGTGAAGGAAGCAGATGACAGCCGGTAGTTCAGGGGCTTGATAGAGCCCTCTGGAGGCCTGATTCAGCCCCCGGGCCAGGCCACATGTTTGACACCCCTGCTTTAGGGTTTTCAAGGCAAGAGACATTCAGAGGTGGTTTGCCATTGCCTGCCTCTATGTGATGACCCCTGGTATTCCTTGGAGTTCTCCCATCCAAATACTAGCCAGGACTGATGCTTCTTAGCTTCTGAGATCTGATGTGATTGGGCTAGCCTGGCCTTTCCAGGTCAGGCCCCATTTCTGCATACATGCTGGAAAAATGGAGAATACTTCCTAGTGACAACAATGAAACAAATGTTTTCCCATTCTAAAAACTGCAGGGGTCTAGTGTGTGTGTGAGCCACCACAGAACCCTTATCCACTGAAGTTCTTATGTTTTGACCTCCCACTCTATGCAGCCATTTCCAAAGCTTAATTTGTAACCTGACTGCAAAATTTTATGCACGAGTCAGAAGCAGCCAAATGTGCAGGAATCCCTGTCACATAAAAATCACAACCAAGCACACACCATTGACACAGGATATCATACATGAAGGAATTAACAGCCTTCCTGTTCCTGAGAGCCAGTTTGGTGTAGAGGTTGACTATGTGGACTCTTATCTGGGAGAACTGGGTTTGATTCCCCACTCCTCCACTTGCAACTGCTGGAATGGCCTTGAGTCAGCCATAGCTGTCCTTGAAAGGGCAGCTTCTGTGAGAGCTCTCTCAGCCCCACCTACCTCACAGGGTGTCTGTCCTGGGGGAAGAAAATAAAGGAGATTGTGAGCTGCTCTGAGACTCTGATTCAGAGAGAAGGGTGGGGTATAAATCTACAGTCTTCTTCTTCCTGAAGAATCCATTCTTCAAACTAAACTAACATTGTAGCAAAAGCAATAAAAATGGAAGATATGGATGGAAAATTCCACCCCCCTCCTTAAAAGAAGAGAACCGAGGAATAACTGCCTCTGTCCAATAAGGAGTTATGGATCATCTCTCCTAATCAGAAGAATGGAGAACATTATGCATTGTAAACAATGAAGAATACATCCAGGGCTTTTTTTTGTAGAAAAAGCCCAGCAGGAACTCATTTGTATATTAGGTCACACCCCTTGATGTCAAGCCAGCCGGAATTGTGCTCCTGTGCATTCCTGCTGGGGGAAAAAAAGCCCTGAATATATCCATCTATCAATCTACTTACTTTTTTGTTTGCTATAGTGCTTTCCAAGTTTGACTATAGGCAACCCATTTTCAAGCCAAATGCTGAGTTCCCAAATATGGAATTGAAATCACTGGGGCTGTTAAGGTTGCATTTTATTGCATTTTATTTCCAGCAACAGCAAGCCACATACCACTGCATACTCATAAGCAGATCCTGAAGGAGTTCAAATTCTCATTTTTGTCCTAGTATTGCTTGACTGCCTGTCCGTCCGCCATCCATCCAGGGCTTTTTTGAGCAGGAACGAGGTTCTGGCTGGCTTGGTACCAGGGGGTGTGGCCCAATATGCAAATGAGTTCCTGATAGGCTTTTTCTACAACCCCCCATCATCTATCTGTCATCTGTCATCTTGCTATCTATTTAGAACATTTATAACCTACTTTTCCATTATGCAATAATATATCCAAGGTAACTTACAAAAATAAAAATTAACTTAGATGCAATGAAACCAGTGTATAAAAACACAACAGCCCAAAATATCCACAGATCACCATCATTTTGCCTGGGGGTCTTGGCTGATAGGTGCCTACTTACTGATTACTGGTGATTACCTCTCATGAAACTCTACACACTTTCCTGTTTGTCTTTATCAGAGCTCTGGTGGTCATGTGAGCTAGGACATCTCTGACTCAAATCTTAACTCTGACATGAAGTGGCCTTTTGAAAGCCACAAATGCCTTCGCCTCTGCTCCCCATCTGTTACATGGACATAATACCATTGGCCTACCTTAAAAAGCTATTGTAAAAATGGCTGAGATAATGTAATGCTTTTGGCACTCCAGGAAAAATGCTGTATAAATTCTATGTGTTACTTTTGGCAATCAGTCTCATCCTCCTCACCTTCCTATATGGTTGCCAAATCCCCCTGGCCAACAGCAGGGGGATAGAGTTGCCAGCTCCAGGCTGGGAAATTCCTGGAGATTTGGGGACGGAGCCTGGAGGGACAGAGAACTCAGTGGAGTGCAATGCCACTGAATCCACTCTCCAAAACATCCATTTTCTCCAGGGGAACTGATCATTGTAGTCTGGAGATGAGCTGTAATTCTGGGAGATCCCCAGGCCCCACCTGAAGGCTGGCATCCCTACCTTCCTGCCAAGCATGCTCCTTTTGAGAGTAACAGGGTGTGCTGGCACAAGAGAGCTGTGGGACTAGCTGGAATAGGAGTGTGCAGGGGTTGTGGGGGGAGAGGCAGGGGGCATGTTTCTTTTTTGGTGGAACATCCAAGGCAGTCCCCTCTCTGCACCGGCCCTGCCATCACTCTGTGGCCCAGGCTTGGTTTAGATGAATCATCATTTTGAGTGAACACACAAACCATAATTAGCTTTGGAATATAAATATGGAAAGTTCGGCGAATGTTACTGACCAATATAGCTCCTCAGCTCATTATCTGCACCCGGGCTGCTCCACACAGCTATTTTCTGAACAAAGGGCCTCACTTTCCAGTTATTTAAATAAAGCTCTGGGAGATTTATGGGACCTAGAAGCCAGGGAGAGATGGAGGCAGGAGAGACTTTAGCAAAGCTACTGTGGGGCCAGCGTCTCCTGTTTGAGGACAAGGAATGGGAAAATCTCCACACTGTTGGCCCACCCTGACTCGCAGTCTTTGAGGAATGGGCACTCAAGTGTTTACCTCAGCAAATATGTCAGTACATAGACTGAGGTAAGGTAGGCCCCAAGGACGACATGCTCAGTCAGATAGTCATTTCTGAATGAAACCTTACTTCTCTCAAATGCCTCTTTCCTTATTCTCTGTCAAGTCTGCACCTCCAGCTTGGGAAATTCCTGGAGATTTGAGGGTAAGGGCTTGGGGAGGGTTGGATTTGGGGACAAGAGAGACCTTAGTGGAATATACTGTCATGGATTCCACTCCCATCCCCCACAGCTGCCATTTTCTCCAGGGGAACTGGTTTCTAAAATCTGGTGATAAATTGTAATTCCAGGAGATCTCCAGACCCTACCCAGAAGCTGGCAACCCTATGAGCGTGCTGGAGGGAATATTACAAAGACAGGCCAGAAGGCCCAATTTTCCAGGACAGATGAAAACAAGATCTAGGGAAAAGAGTGGACCACTCCCAACTATTCATAAATTAGCGATGTATGAAGACTCTGAATAGTGTACACGGGAGAGAACAATAACTGTCTATAGTGATCTAACTATTTCCCAGTTCCTCCCTATTGAGCCCTAAGAGGGGTCTGGAGTTCTCCCAGAATTACAGCTGATCTCTAGACTACAGAGAGAAGTAAACCTGGAGAAAATGGCAGCTTTGGAGTCTATGCTATACTATATATTATAGGTAAAATTCCTCCCCAAATTCCCCCTTCCAACAGGCACCATCCCCAAATCTCCAGGAATTTCCTAGACTGGAGTTGGCAACCCTACCCTTTATACTGTTTACATATTCACCTTGGATCTTGTCAGGCAGGAGTTTAACACACCCCCTACACACGCACAGTGTTTTCTCTAACTGAAGCAGTCCCAGGGCTCTCCTGTTTGCCTCACTGGGGAATTTTAATACATGTAGCTCAATCAAACATCAACTGAGCAGCAGGGTTTTAAAAAATAGTAAAGAGGAACTTCATGGACACTGCAACTTCAATTAGGGTTGCCAGCCTCCAGGTGGGGCCTGGAGATCTTCTGCTTTTACAACTAATCTCCAGCTGGCAGAGATCAAATCCCCTGGAGAACACGGCTGCTTTGAAGGGCGGGCTCTATGGCATCGTATCGTGCCAAGGCCCCTTTCCTCCGCAAACCCTACTGTCTCCCGGCTTCACCCCCGAAGTCTCCAGATATTTTCCAACACAGACCTAGCAACCCTAACTTCAAATGACATTATCCACAATGCTCTAGGAATTTCCCAGATCTCAATGATCCATCCCCCATGATGCTCTAGGAATTCTCCCAGTCTCTAAAGACCATAGAGATTGGGGAAATTTCTAGAGCATTGTGGGAGGAGTGTGATGTGATCACCTGGAAGTGATGTTACAGTGTCTAGCCTGTTCTCCCTCCCTTAGGCTCTGCTCTCAAAAGCTTCCAGGATTTCAGCCACAGGGCTGGAAACCCTACAAACTTTGGGGCAGAAGACCAGACTGCCAGCCAATAGGCAGTCACCATTCAGCTCACCTCCATCTTTATTTCTCTGTCTTTATTCTTTCATTTCCCCAGTGCAATCTGGGAACTGTAGTTTCCCAGACATCTGGCATTAGTGTTGAAAAAAACCATTAAATTCAAAGTCTAAAATTACCGCTGAATTATTATATGAGGCAAGTGGATATCTCATTGCTTGTGAACCAATGAAAAGACACAGACAGTTGACAGGAAAGAGCTCATATTCCCTTCAGTTCTTCCATATCCAGGAAGAGACTATAGGATAAAGGAGAGACTAAGTAAATGAGGGAAAGACAAAGGGTTGTTCTATACAAGCCATATATTACCATTATATTGTACATCACTATCTGATGATGTACAATCTGGCCATCTTCATGTCATCTCTAAAAGGAAATGTTTTTCAGTTTAATCAGTTCAAATATTCAGGAGCTGTTCATGCTGAGTACAAGCAACAAGTGTCGAGAATTTAATTGCTGGACTGGACATGTTATATGTGGTTCAAATCCAGAGAAGCATTCCCTTGCCATCTCCTTCTCAAGTCAAATTTTTCTTCCAGATGCTATTTCTCAAAGGTGCCTCCACAGAACTACTTGATAAATGTCTCTTTAAACTAACACAGTCATAAAACAGCAGTGTGAGAATTAGGTACAAATATTTTGAAGAGAAATTTGCTTATATGTGTAATCAATAATTATCTTTTAAAAAATCTTTACCCCAAGCTGCATTTTGATCTTTGAGCGATGTGTGGGTTACCTTCTGAGAGGAAAATTTTGAGGGGAATTCTTGTGTGTAGATGTCTGTGTTGGGCTCAGACTCTTCCAGATCCCAGCAGGGGATGGACACAGGTATAAGAACATAAGAGAAGCCATGTTGGATCAGGCCAACGGCCCATCCAGTCCAACACTTTGTGTCGCAAAGTGGCCAAAAACCCAGGAGGTCCATCAGTGGGGCCAGGACACTAGAAACCCTCCCACTGCCCCAGAGAGTTCCAACAATATGCTGTGGCCAATAGCCACTGATGGACCTCTGCTCCATGTTTATCCAATCCCCTCTTGAAACTGTCTGCTGAATAAACTGTGTATGTGAATAAACTGACCAGCCCACATGGACTGGGATTACCCAAATGTCGTCACTTGCTGAACACTGGTATAAATTCATCCTGAGACCTTCCCGTTTTTATTATGGCTTATTTTTATGGATTTGATGGTTTAATCCCCTCTGCCTTTAGGTAAATGTTATTGAAGTTTTTTATTTATTACAAGCTGCCAGATAAATAGTTTTCAGTGGCAGAGCTCTGACCTTTATTGGATTTGCTGTCTTCAGTTCTGTTGCGCAGTTTGTGCTGATGTTACTACTTAGAGTGGAGTCAGGCTATCAGTCTTCTAGATTTAGACAAAAGGATGGGATGGGGGGTGCTTTGGGGAAGTGTGAGTGTAAAGAGAGGGGAGCAGAAGTGAGATCATGTGAGGACTGGGGCAGTCTCTGTTCAACCCCCCCCCCCCCCCCAAAAAAAAAAAAAGGTTCCAAGCCGCACTGCCTCAGCCCCTATCCCAGCTCTGACCACATGCTGAGAATGGTTCCCTAATTGCAGGCTCCATTGACAGGAGGCTGGGCTAGGCTGCTGAAAGCCACATGAGAAGCAACACCAGGCTAAGAGGAGGCTCTGGGCCTGGCTCAGAGCCCCCACCCCTCCTGTTGCAGACATCATGTGGCAGTGATTGAGTTGTGGTTGCCAGACCTCATCAAAGCCACGGGTTCAGCAAGCTACACACACACACACATAGTGGGGAGTGGGAGAGGGGGAAATGCAAACAGCCCCATTTTAAGGGTTAAAAGGACCCAGTCCTACAATCCACATTCTTAATAGCTGACCACCTTTTGTAAAAGCAAGGAGGGAAGAAGAAAGAAGAAGAAATTGGATTTATATCCCACCCTTTACGCTGAATCTCAGAGTCTCAAAGCGTTCACAATCTCCTTCACCTCTCCCTGCGCCAACAGACACCCTTTGAGGTAGGTGGGGCTGAGAGAGCTCTTACAGCAGCTGCCCTTTCAAGGACAACCTCTGTCAGACCTATGGCTAACCCAAGGCCATTCCAGCAGGTGCAAGTGCAGGAGTCGGGAATCAAACCCAGTTCTCCCAGATAAGAAGCCGTGCACTTAATCACTACATCAAATTGGCTGTCAAGAGTTCCTCAGATGCAGATTTAGGGTGCCAACTCTGGCTTGGGAAATTTCTGGAGATTTGGGGGTGCTGCCTAGGGATGCCAGCCTCCAGGTGGGGCCTGGAGATCTCCTGCTTTTACATCTCCAGCTGGTAGGGATCAGCTCCCCTGGAGAAATTGGTTGCTTTGAAGGATGGACTCTATGACATTGCACTGTGCTGAGGCCACTCCCCTCCCTAAACCCTGCTCCTCTTCTGAATCCACCCCAAAGTCTCCAGGTATTTCCCAACATGAACTTGGCAACCCTAATGGTGCCTGAGGAGGGTAGAGTCTGAGAAGTGGAGAAAGAAGAAGACTGCAGATTTATATCCCGCCCTTCTCCTTGAATCAGGGACTCAGAGCGGCTTACAATCTCCTATGTCTTCTCCCCCAACAGACACCCTTTGAGGTGGGTGGGGCTGAGAGGGCTCTCACAGCAGCTGCCCTTTCAAGGACAACTCCTGCAATAGCTATGGCTAACCCAAGACAATTCCAGCAGGTGCAAGTGGAGGAGTGGGGAATCAAATCTGGTTTTCCCAGATAAGAGTCCACACACTTAACCACTACACCAAACTGGCTCAGCAGGGACGTGATAGGTACCATTTCCTCCAGCAGAACTGACCTCTGTAGTCTGGAGATCAGTTGTACTTCCAGAACTCCAGGCTTGATTATCTTTATGGGGAGCCAGCCAGACATATTGGAATAATGTTCAGAATCAGCCTGATTTGCACCAGGGCATACAGGTTTGAATGCCACTATTTAAGGTGGGTACAGAAGGGGAGATGCTTCAGAATGCCCTCCCTGATTGGTTAGAAAGAGTCAAAAGAGTAAAAGAAAAAAGTGTCTTTTGCATATGCACAAAGTGCCTGTTTTGAGGAAGGAATTGCATGATCATTTACCATGACAAAAGTTGCAGTGTGACTTAGGCAATTTTCCCATCCCCGCTGCCTGTGGGGCTTTTCTGCACAGTTTTTCCACTGTTTCTTCTGGCCCCATACTGCTTCAGTTTATCCCCCGATTTCCACACACATTTTTGTGTCTCTAGTTTTCACTTGGATTTTTGATTCTCCCCAGGGCTTTTTTTTTCTGGACAAAGAGGTGCCGGAACTCTCAAGAGGGAAATGAAAGAGAAACACACAGGATTCTTTGAAACAATATTATTTTCATGTGCTACGGACTAACCTCTACTTTAAGGCAGTTTCCAGATTTTAGACATGTCATGTCACCAACTTCCTCAGTTCTTTTTCAGGTCCTGCTTTTGGTGCTTAATGCTGAATGATGATCTTGAAGCAACCATGCTTTAATATACTTTGTTGGATCAAAGACTGTTAAGGGAGGTCCAACAATTTTTATAAACAATAAAGGTGTCATGGTTTTGACTGACGAGGAGGTCATTCTCCCTCGGTGCCCTTCAAGAACTTTTAGTCATTTTTTGAGAATTTTGTTTCCACAAAGAGGTTCCAGAACCCTGTTCTGCTGCATTCCCCCAGAATGAAAGTCCTGGTTCTTCCCAATTTTTGTTGTACTTTTAAAACCACTTTTACCTTGATTTTTTCCCCCTGGAAGTCAGTTTTGACCTGGCTTTTCCCTTGAGCATGTTTCTGTTGGGGCGTTTTTGCACTGACCTTAATCGGCAGCGACGTCCCTCTTCACCGCGCAGGATCTGCGCAGATTTCGCACCAATTGCTGCGGAGCACCCGGAAGAGCCACAAAGTCCCGTGGCTTTTGCGGCGCAAATGGAAACTGGTTTTTGGCAGTTTCCATTTGCGCCGCAAAAGCCGTGGAATTTTGCGCCTCTTCCGGGTGCTCCGCAGCAATTGGTGCGAAATCCGCGCAGATCCTGCGCGGTGAAGAGGGACATCGCTGCCGATTAAGGTCAGTGCGAAAATGCCCTTGGTTTTCCTTTTCCCACTCACTCCTACCAACCCACTTTTCAGTGATTGGACTGTCATTGCCAAACCACTCCCTCTCCTCTTCCTCCCATCCTGAAGATGACTGGTTTCCTTGAATAAAACTTCACTGGTCTTAAAGGTGCCACTGGACTCAAATTTTGTTCTGTTGCTTCAAACCAACATGGCTACCCACCTGGATCTGGTTTCCTGTTATTTTTGTTAATGGCCCTAAAATATCAATATATCGATGTAGTGTTTTAATGGTAGTTTAATTCCTAACCCTATTTTTTTAAGTAAGTATTCCTTTTCCTTGCCAAGATATAAGGGAAAAGGCATATCTCCATGAAGGAAAGGGAAAGAGACTTTAAAAATAATGAAAGCTTGGAATACAGAGAAGCTGCTTAAACTATCATTGCAACACTACATTGATATATCAACATTTTTTAAAAAATGTTTTAAAAAAATTAGGGCAGCATACTCTGAAACCAGTGCTGCCACCAATGACAACAGCATCCTCCCTTGAAAATCCTTGTTTCTGAAAACACGGGCAGAAGGAAATAAATGGACTCCACAATTGTGAAAATACACAGGATGGACAGACATGTGTAAAAAACCTGCCCAAATCAATTCCAATGCCTGTGGATTGCCAAGAAAATCAGCAGTGAGCATGCAGAAAAGGTCATAGTTGCATGTGCAAGGAGTCATCAAAGTGGAAATTAGAGGAACTTCCTATGGATATTACATAGGAAGCACAATGAATGGGTATGTGAGGAACTTGTGGTATTTTCTCTTGGCACTTCTGTGTACTAGCCAAAGCCCTTTGCTCTTGATATTGCCACATCTCCGGCCTGCTGCCTCAGCTTCAGTGTGGTAAGAGAGCCAGCATGGTGTAGTGGCTAAGAACAATGTACTCTAATCTGGAAAACCAGGTTTGATTCCCAACTCCTCCTTCCCGTGAAGCTTGCTTGGGCCAGTCCCAGTTCTCTCAGAACTCTCCCAGCCCCACCTGCCTCACATGGTGCCTGTTGTGGGGAGAGGAAGGGAATGTGTTATAAGCTGCTTTGAGACTCCTTAAGGTAGAAAAAAAGTGGGGTATAAAACCCTACTCTTCTTCTCCACCATAGCACTGATTCTGCATTTCTTATGCCTTGTGGGCTTGATAAGGTACAAAAAGAAAGGAAAACAACTGTCAAACTTCTCTGGCCAGCTTCTGCAGAAATGGGCAAACAAAGATGCATATGTCATGGGTGCTGGGGACCCTGCAGAAGAAGCTGAGCCTGCAGAAGAAACTGTGCCCCTGCCACCTGCACCAGTGCCCCTGCCTCCTGCTGGAGAAGATCCAAGCCCCCCTGCCTCGCCCTCTCGGGTGGCTCGTGTGCGTGACCGCCTTCGTCAGGACCTCAGGGATTGGAGGAGGGCGGCACGCTCACGAGCAAGATGCTCCCTGAGCCCTGAGTTTTGAAAGGATTCTGGCCCTTCTGGAGTGAGGATGCTTGAGTCTCAGCAGGATCCTGGCTGCCTCTCTGAGCCAGCAATTAGCCCAAATGGGCAACAGCCAGCAGAGGGCTATATAGCTGTGGGCTTTGGGAGGAGGTTTTGTGGAAGCAACTAGTTACTTACCTGACGTTCTAGCATCCACTTTGGCTTTTGACTTTGGCTTCTGGACTCCCTGACTTTGGCTTTGACTTCTGGACCCCCTGACTTCTGCTTCTGAACCTCTGACCTGCGATACCTGGACTGTGATTTGGTTTTGGTGCCTTGGACCCTCTTTGCTCACCAGCTACAGACCTTGGACTGCCCCTGGATTTTGCTTGACCCGGCCTCAGCCCGTGACAGCATAGCTTTTCCAGCATTACATGCATGGAAACCTAGACTCAGGCCCTCAACATTACTTGCATGGGAAGTCAGACGTAAAACTGGAATAAAGGACCTTGCATCCTCTTCAGGGTAACATCACCTTGCAAAGACTCTGAAACGGAGTTCAACTGTGCAAATACACTGCTTGTCATTTCTCCGCACAGTTGAGCAAGCATCATTATTTCCTTTAGAGGGTAGTAGTGCCCAGAGAACCTGGGCAGTGTTTTAATATATTTATTAAAAATTGCAGGACTGATCTACAGTCATGCTGTCCTCACTGACTAATCTCCTTGCTAATCTTCTTATCCAGATTTAACATCAAGAAACTTAACCAATACTGTATTTCTCGAATGTACAAAAGCTGCAATAGCACATCTGCAGTAACTGGCAGTGCAATTCTAACCAGAGTTTGGCTGCTTCCTCATGGGAATTTTTTGCCATGCTGGAATGCTGGAAGCCCCCCAAATGGGATGATCAACACACTTTCTCCTTTAAACTAGATTTTAAAAAAACTACATTGATCAGGGCTGGCATGTGCATGTGTGTGTACAACTGCCACTATGTCTGCACTTTTTCAAGAAGCAATGGAGGATGTGGGGTGGCAGCAGCCATGAGCAGTGCAGGGATGGGGTATGTGGATGCCATTTCTGCCTGTTCCCAAGCTACTTTTTGCTGTTCCTGCTTGTTGCTGCCACCAGCGGGGCTTTTTTTTAATAGACGGAACTCCTTTGCCCATTAGGCCATGCCCATCTGATGTAACCAATCCTCCAAGAGCTTACAGGGCTCTTATTAAAGGGCCTACTGTAAGCTCTTAGAGGATTGGCTACATCAGGAAGGTGTGGTCTAATATGGAAAGAAGTTCCTGCTGCAAAAAAAAAGCTCTGGCTGCCAGTCTACTGATTCCCAGTGGGAGGAAATTCTCCCCTCCTCCCAAAAATGGTGCAATCTCAGGCAGGCAGGATAAAAGGATATTTATTGCACACCTGGTGGCTTGACATGCATCTGGTTGCTGGCATCAGCAGCATCCACACAGCTGTTTTCCTCTGACTTGGTTACTAGACTGGCGTGCTTTTCTGGGAGCACCCTGTGATGTCCTCCGTTCATTTGCTTTCTAGCCTTTTGCCACTCTTGGCATGCTTTTTCTTATACTTTTCTTAAACTTAAACAATCTCTGGTGATTGACCCCTACTGGGAGCCTAGAGCATATTCAGAGAGGTAGCTGAATAGAGCCTGCCTTGGCCTCCTGACTGAGTATTTCAAGGAAGTCTCCTATCCAAGTACTAACCACAGTCATATGACAAAATTGGGCTTGCCTGGGCCACCCAAGTCAGGGCACTTTTTGAGTGTTTTTTTAAATTAGTACTCGTTATTGCACAATAGTACTATAATGCTATAGTACAATCTTTTTTCTTTTCTTTTTTAAAGTAGGTGCTATAAAATAATACTGCTATAGCTCTATAAGACCAATACGTTTGTTTATAAAATGGTGCTTGCTATAACACAGTACTGTTATTGCTATAACACAGTACTGCTATAATGCTGTAGCTCAACAGTCACTTCAGGTGACATTGTAATGAAGAAGAAGAAGAAGATATTGGATTTCTATCCCGCCCTCCACTCCGAAGAGTCTCAGAGCGGCTCACAATCTCCTTTACCTTCCTCCCCCACAACAGACACCCTGTGAGGTGGGTGGGGCTGGAGAGGGCTCTAACAGCAGCTGCCCTTTCAAGGACAACCTCTGCCAGAGCTATGGCTGACCCAAGGCCATCTCAGCAGGTGCAAGTGGAGGAGTGGGGAATCAAACCCGGTTCTCCCAGATAAGAGTCCGCACACTTAACCACTACACCAAACTGCCAAGGAAGCAGCAGTCAGTGGTGGAAGGAGTTTAGAAAACTCTTGTGTGGATATGCCATTGACAAAACACAGCATTTTCCCCATGTGGATGCAGCCATCAGTCCAAACTATGCAGGCTTGTTTCATAAATGGCAATGGTAATTCTGAGAGTGGTAAGGCAGATCAAAGTTCTGGTATTAACCTTCAAAGCCCTGATCTATAAGTTTTTTTATTAAAAAAAATGAATTTAGCAGCTGGGGAAAGTGCTGCATATAAACAGATTTACAGATTCCCCTGACAAAGCTACAGTGAAATGCATAGGGGGTTTTTTAGAGAGAGAGACACTATCGGGGGGGGGGGGGGGGTCGGGGAGGGAGGGAGAAATAAAAGTGCGCTTGCTCATGCTTGTGCTTGGGAAAGGGAGGGGGATTGGCAGAATGAGCATCTCATTTAACTGCTGGCAGCAGCGGAGGAACAACCCAAGTGACAACTGAGGAGAAGGCGGCTCTTTCTCTCAGCGAGCTCATTCAGGCAAGGTCCCTTCAAGCCGGGGTCCCTCCTCACCCTCTCTCCATTGCTGCCCTTCCGCTGCCACCACGCTCTGCTCCCCCACTTCCCTCCACGACTAAAACTAAGCCCTGAGAGTCTCTTAACAAAATGTGCAGGCACAGGCTGCAAGAAGAAGCCGGCAGCAGGGCTTAGTTTTAGCCGCGGTGAGAGGGGGAGGGGGGCAAGCGGAGCACCGCCACGGGGGCTGTGTTTGCGGCAGCGGGGGTGTGTGTGTCGGCGGGTCAGAAAGGGTTAACAGCAGCCGCAGCAGCTGGTGGGTAAAGGAGGGGCCATACATGTTGATGGTGGCTTTGGGTGGAGGGGCCGTGCCCCCCCGGCCCCTCCATGGTTACGGGCCTGCTAGGAACTGATGTCACATAGCAAGTGTGATGACATGGCAGTGCTTTAGGATCTGGGCAAAACTCAATGGTTTCACCACAGAGCTTTGTCCAAATCTTACATCATCAAACGATCAAACATAATGGTGACATGAAGTCACATGCAGATAGTCCCTGGAAGTGAAGGTGTGCCTCCTGCACAGAGCCATTTCCCCTATTCCCATGCCCCTTCCTCTTGCTGCTTAACTGTGGTGGAGGTTTGTTTTCATTGTGCTGTATAGATGCACCCGGGCCCTTACACCTGTCTTCAACAGATGGGTGTAACTTTGGTGAACTGGCATGCAGCTACCCTCCAGCCTGCCCCCTACTGGACAGAGGAAGGAAGAAAAATGAGCAGGTGCACAGTTGCCTCACATAACCAGGGTCACTGGCTAGTGCCAGTGGGTCCTGTTTGCCTAGCACAGGGCTGCCAGAACCCTACACTAGAGCTGCCAATGCCAGCTTGGGAATTTCCTGAAGATTTGGGCATGGAGCCTACGGAAGGTGGCGTTTGGGGAGAGGAGGGTGTTCAGCAGAGATGTGAGACCATAGAGCCCATCCTCTTGAGCTGCCATTTTTGCCAGGGAAACAGATCTCTATGGTCTAGACTAGAGATCAGTTGTAATTCCAGGAGAACCCCAGGCCCCATCTGGAGAATGGCAACCCTACCTCACGCAGGGCTATGGTGGGGCTGCTGGCTTGGGGCTGGGGCCACCAGCTTCTGTTGGCTCTTACCAGTTTCTTGTGGGGTTGCCCTATGGAAGGTAGTCTCACCTCGCTTGGGGTGGAATTGTTCCAGTGAGAGGGGCTAGGCTATTGGCCTACCAGAACTTTTCCCAGTAGCCTTAATGGCCAACATGCCCCTGCTTTGAATTGTACTGTCAATGCTTCTAGTATGTATGGAGGATTCAGAGGGAAGTCTGATTTAGTAAAGGGACGTTAGTATAATTAAGGAACACCCAGAAAAGATGTAATTTTTTAAATGGCAGACTTGAGTCACAGTACGTCTCTTTGTGTGTGTGTGTGTGGTGGGAAGATAACCAATGGCTATATCGCACCATGAGCAAACTATTGCCAAAGCAGTTCTAGCCCTGTTCTAGCCCTGTTCAGTCATTACAATTTTGGTACTCATACATCTCTTCTTGATATTTCTCATGGATATTTGCTGTGACTACAGTAATACATGTTTTATTACACATATGATCCAAAACCCAGATTTCTGAGGGTAAATGTTTGCATGTATCAAAACTGGAAAATATGTACATTCATTCATTCATTTAGATTTTTATCCGCAAGCAGACTCAGAGCGGCTAACGGTTAATTTAAAACAATTTTAAGATTACAATTTAAAACAATAACATAACAACTAAAATACATTTCATGGTACCGCTCAAAACTTCAGTGTAGGCGGGATCATAACTTTCATTGTCCTCTTTCCACAAAATGGCAGCCATGAATTTTGAGAAGATTGCAGCCATATAGCGAGCTTGCCTCGTAGCAGCACCCAAATTGTACTGCTTGAAAAAGGAGAGACAGAGGGGCTCCATTCGATTTTGCATGCACCCTCCCATGACCAAATGGAGACAGTCTCCTGAGCTCCTCTTGCAGCCCTTCCCATCACTGACTTTTATTTACAATTGCTGTATGATCAAAGATTTGACATCCTCTGGTTCGAGAGCTGTTCTCTTCTACGATCTGTCATCTGGAGCATGCTTGTACTGTACACATGGGACTTGAGAGCCAGTGTAAAGAGTTCGGCTGACATGAGAAGTGATGTCAGAAGAAGGGCAAAGCCTGCAATTATAAGCCACACGCTGACAGCCAGAGACTCCGGCGTGTGCTTCACTCTCAGCGTGTTAATCCTGCAGTTAGCAACTTTCTTTTCCAGCTATCTTGGCATTATTCCACCACTTCTGACAATGGACAGATTCTGTGATGGCTTGTCATCAACAGCTAGGCCTCTTCTTCAGGAAAGACTTGGTTGGTACTGGGTGCACGCAGGAGCCAGCATCCTTAAAAATCTCAGTTCACAAAGAGGCACAAAAAGCACGTCTCCAGTTGCAAAGACAGGCTTGAAAGCACGTAACGAATGCCTAGTAAAATTTCAGATGCCACGGAGCAGATTTTCCAGCAGTCAGGGGGGCAAAGCTATTGGGATATTTGATTAATATAGCAGAGTTTTGCCCAGTTGTAGAAGCGTGACACTGGGCACAGTAAACAAATCTGTCAAAAGTGTATTGCGAAAGCTAAAACTTAACATTTATTCAAGCTAGGGTTGCCAAGCCCAATTCAAGAAATATCTGGGGGCTTTGGGGGTGGAGCCAGGAGACTTTGGGGGTGGAGCCAGGAGACATTGGGGGAAGAGCCAGGAACAAGGGTGTGACAAGCATAATTGAACTCCAAAGGAGTTCTGGCCATCACATTTAAAGGGACAGCACACCTTTTTAAATGTCTTCCTTCCATAGGAAATAATGAAGGATAGGGGCACCTTCTTTTGGGGCTCATAGAATTGGACCCCCTGGTCCAATCGTTTTGAAACTTGGGGGTACTTTGGGGAGAGGCACTAGATACTATACTGAAAATTTGGTGCCTCTATCTCAAAAAACAGCTCCCCCAGAGCCCTCGAAATCTCCAGATCAATTCTTCATTATATCCTATGAGAATCGATCTCCACATAGGGAATAATGAAGTGCTCAGCAGACGTTTCCCTCCCCCACAGCCTGCTTCTGCCGACTCTGAAGCCACAGATTGGCGTTTCTACTCACGAGTTGCTGCCAACTTCTTCAAAGTAACACAGACACACCATCCCAAGAGGAACACTTTCAATCAGAGACTGAAGCCTCCAAAGGCACATGGTCCTCTGGGGGCAGGGCTTCCCCCCGCCGGCCAGCTGACTGGGGGCGGGAAGGAGTCTGGGAAAGTGGAAGAACCCCGCTGGGACCTGGGGATTGGCAAGCCTAATTCAAGCAGATTCAATTCATGTTCAGGTTTCAGTCAAAAGAAGAGAAAGAAGCCTTTGGGGAAGGACGGTGGCTCAGTGGTAGAGCATCTGCTTGGGAAGCAGAAGATCCCAGGTTCAATCCCTGGTATCTCCAAAAAAGGGTCCAGGCAAATAGGTGTGAAAAACCTCAGCTTGAGACCCTGGAGAGCTGCTGCCAGTCTGAGAAGACAATACTGACTTTGATGGACCAAAGGTCTGATTCAGTATAAGGCAGCTTTATATGTTCATGTTCAAGCCTCATCTAAAGAGTACTTTCCCTATCACAAATGGCCAGCTTTTCCAGCATTGTGTGTATAGGAGTATGAGGGCACTGTATGTACAGGAGGTACCTGCAGAGACATGTGTTTCCATGGAAGGTCATGGAAAATGAGTGAAAGGATAAAGCAAGAGAGCAGGGGTCAGAGGGCAGCTCAGTCAAGGAGATAACACCAAAGACAAAGAGAGGCATCTCATTCAAGGAGATAACACCTATAGGCTGCGATCACACACACTAAATAATGCACTTGAAATCCACTTTAAGTGCACTTTCCGACTGGATTTTCCTGTGTGAACTGGCAAAATCTAGTTGGAAAGTGCATTGAAAGTGGCTTGGAAGTGCATTATTTAGTGTGTGTGATCACAGCCATAGAGTGATATAGCACCCCCACCTCTACCACCAATGTCCAGGCATGCTGAGTTCAGGGCTTTTTTTGTAACAGGAACTCCTTTGCATATTAGGCCACACGCCCCTGATGTAGCCAATCCTCCTGGAGTTTACAGTAGGCCCTGTACTAAGAGCCCTGTAATCTCTTGGAGGATTGTCTACATCAGGGGTGTATGATCTAATATGCAAAGGAGTTCCTGCTACAAAAAAAGCCCTGGTTGCTCCCGTCAACAAAACCTTCAGTGCCCTGCTTAGTTGTTCTTTTCCTTGGTTAACAGAAGCAGAAATCAATTATTGGGAGAACTTTCTTCTGCTGAATAATTGGCTTGATAGTTAGGAGCACTCTCAGCATGTATTCAGGGGGAAAAAACTTTTGAGACTTCTTTCTCGGGTCAAAATATAGGTTCATGTGCACTGATGCTGCCATGTGCATGTGCCTTGTCATACTGTTCCCTGGGAATTGTGGCTCTCAGCACCAGTGGCAGCTGAAAACTGCTTGGAAATCTGACCACAGTCACCACAACTGCCAAAACAAACCCACACCCAGGAGCAAAAGACTGTTTTAGATATGAATAAAGATTGCGGGGGGGAGTAACAACATAAAATGTTTGCAAGAAACAACTGAGATAATTAGCCCACATGTATTGACGATGTTCACCAAACAGAAGGTTGGTTTATTGCAAGGTCTAGTCAGTGGGGTTCCCAGCAGTACTGCCTTGCCTTAGCAAATGCTGGGAGATTTTGAGGGGACTGTTTAGGGTGGATGGAGTTTGGGGATGATGTGATGTCTCTTCCAGGGATGCACTAAGAATTCCCCTAATCGGTATGGGAAAGACTACAGAGACAGGGAAATTCTCTGGAGGCCACTTTCTAGCCATTTTTCACCTGTTCCTCAATTTTTTGAGAGCAAGGGGTTGGGGCAAAAGGTCTACTAGTCATGTAACATCCAATGAGATATTAATCGAGCATAAAAGGTAAAGATTAAAGTTTTCTAAGATGCTTACAAAGCAACTGACTTTGTAGTTTGGCATAAACAAAATAAAGATTCAATAAGAATTTCATCAGGAGTAAGAGACGAACATAAAAGGACATTGTGCATATGCCTGATAAGTCTTAAATGCTAATAGTAAATGGAAATACACCCGACACTACGCATTATAATAATTGAGTCCCACGCTGCAATTTGTCTCAACCCAAATAGTCCATACGAAGACCCCAGGTTTTTATTTCCTCGTTTCAATTTTTCAATCTTCCACAGTGGTATGGGCTCTTCAATCAAGTTAATTCGGATGCCAAATTAATTTCAATTTTACTTCTGAATTTCTTTCTGCAATCAGCAGTCTGCAGTCTTTCTGAAATCTGCAGTCTGTTGGATAGAATGCTGGCTTGATTCCACTGATTATATTAATATGGATAAGAAATAAAGGGGAAAAAATCAGGAAATCAGGAGGAACAATTTCTGGATGTTCATACATAACTTGATTGCAGAAAGAAATTCAGAAGTAAAAATTGAAAATAAATTTGGTGTCCGAATTAACTTGTAATTAAACTATAAGGAGAAAGAGAGAAAGAATGTGTAATCTAGTCCATTGGTGAGGTTGTCAGCTCTGGGTTGGGAAATTCCTGGAGAGGGGAGGGAGTTCCTGGAGGGGAGGTACCCAAGGAAATTCCTGGAGAGGGGAGGGAGTTCCTGGAGGGGAGGTACCCCAGGAAATTCCTGAAGAGGCGAGGGACTTCAACAGGGTACAGTGCCATACAGTCCACACTCCAAAGCAGCCACTTGCTCCAGGAGAACTGATCTTGGTCATCTGGAAGTCAATTGTGAAAGTGGGGAATTGTCAGACCCCACCTGGAGGTTGGCAACCATATAACCAGCCAGAATAAAAAAAAATTCCACTCCTAATAAGAGAGCACTTTGTACACTGTTTCAGTGGCAGACATCTTGCATGAATGCTTTCGCATGGAGTTTTCTGAACCATTTTAATGGGGTACACAGCCACATGCTAAGGTATGTGTTGCTGTGTAATGTCTGTAACAGTAGCATATACGACAGATGGTGTGAGTGGCATACGCTTAGCATCACCAGGTGATGGTGCAGTCCTCCTGACACTGGATGTTAGGCATCATCACCATACGCTGAACATGAGTCAACAGTGTGATGCGATGGCTAAAAAGGCAAATGCAATTTTGGGCTGCATTAACAGAAGTATATTGAGAGCCCCGTGGCACAGAGCGGTAAAGCTGCAGTACTGCAGTCTGAACACTCTGCTCACGACCTGAGTTTGATCCCAGAGGAAGCTGATTTCAGGTAGCTAACTGAGGTTGACTCAGCCTTCCATCCTTCCGAGGTTGGTAAAATGAGTACCCAGCTTGCTGGGAGGAAAGTGTAGATGACTGGGGAAGGCAATGTCAAACCACCCCGTAAAAAGTCTGCCATGAAAACGCTGCGAAAGCAACATCACCCCAGAGTCAGAAACGACTGGTGCTTGCACAGGGGACTACCTTTAACAGAAGTATAGTGTCCAGATAACATGAAGTGATGGTATCACTTTACTCTGCTCTGGTAAGACCTCATCTGGAGTATTGTGTTCAGTTTGGGGCACCACATTTTAAGAAGGATATAGACAAGGTGGAAAGGGTCCAGAGGAGGGTGACAAAGATGGTGAGGGGTCTGGAGACCAAGTCCTATGAAGAAAGGTTGAAGGAGCTGGGGATGTTTAGCTTGGAGAGGAGGTGACTGAGAGGTGATATGATCACCATCTTCAAATACTTGAAGGGCTGTCATATAGAGGATGGTGTGGAATTATTTTCTGTTGCCCCATCAACAGATCTCCAGGTCCCACCTGGAGGCTGGGAACCCTATCAGAAGTGATGGCATGACACACACAAAACTGGGTTCTCAAGAGTTCCATCCTTCCACAAAAGATCCTGGCTATTTGTGGGTGTTCAGCTGGGAACTCAATAATATTCTGTTGTTACAGACATATCAGCTGATTTGAATAAGAAACTGAGCATAAGCAAGCCAAAGAAATTGCTGCACTGGTTTGTTGCTGATTCTGTCCTAAGGTTGCAACTTGGACAGTTTTAAAATACTGTCACTTGCCTCTGTGGTCCTTCAGTGTGAAGTTTACACTTAATGGTGGTCAATTTAAAAAATTAAATCTGTATCTCTTTAAACTAGTGCACAGCAGCCAAATGTGTTGTTCCCCACCCCTTAGTTGTTGTTACTTACAGTATACATGTACAGGATAGCTTGTCTTTTGTGTGCATGAGACCGAGAGAAAGTTACAGCAATTGCACTCTGTGTTGTTCCCCCTTCCCCAACAGTGGGACAGGGGAGGGGTTGTGACTGTTGATATATCCAGGAATTGCATTTCTGTGGTTGCAACCAAAATTGCTGGAACTAAGTGGCGGAGCCCAATGGCGCTGCCCTGCCCACGGCCCAGCCTTTGGTGGTTACAGTCTCAACACCAGGCATTCACCCTCCTTTTCCTCCCTTCAACACCCCTCTCCTGCTTTCAGAATAACGGAAAAGGTCCCCCATCTATATCCCAGATCACATCAGATCCCTGTCTTGGTGTTGAGGTGTTGCTTAGGGAAGGGTTCGGGGAAACATCCATGTCACATAGCAGAAGGTCACTGGGTCTTGGACTTTTTGAAGTGGGAGTCACTTCTTATCCTTATCACTGCAGCAACACAAGCTGTGGGCAGCAGGGGTCCTGGAAGCAATGGACATAGGCTCTCTCTTTTCTTCTTTACCCCCTGCTGGGACCCAGGGAGGCCCAGGCCAGAGTCTCCTCTGCCAGCTCAGGAGGTCATGCTTCATGATTCACCTGCAAGAGAGCTTTAACATGCTTTTGGATCCTGACCCACAGTTTTGACAAGCACTGACATCTACAGCTTTGCAGATGTACTGTCTGATTGATATTGACTTATTTTTGTATGGATGTTAGATCCTTTTAGAATGTTCTTTTGTCTTGATTCATGTTGGCATGTTTTATCTATCTGTATGTTTTATCTATTATTTCCCCCCCCCCGCCTTTTATCTCTCCTTTAATGCCAATAAAGGTAACTGAACCTGAGATGTACTGTCTAAAGCAGTTAAGATGTGCCTTTATGAGCGGCTGGCTGGTATGCATATGCATTCTGATGTGTGTGCTAAGAGTTTGCTTCAGCTTCTCCATTGCGGTGGGGAAGAAGCTCATGGCGAACATTAAAGCCTGCTAGATCAGACCAAGAGCCCATCTATCCAGCGGTCTGTTTTCAACAGTGGTCAACCTGATGCACCCATGAAAAGCACATGGAAGCACTGGCCATCCAGAGAATCCAGCATTCATTCTGGGGATTCACAGAGGTCACAGAAACATAGGAACTGCCTTGCTGGATCAAACTGTGATCGCCATAGAGTAATAAAACCCCGTTGCCTCTGCCTGGACTTTCTACTGCTGAGCACGAACAGTGCATTTCTTTCTTTTTTTAAAGATGCACTTGATCTGTAGTTTTAGCTCCAGTCAGAGAATAAGAGTTGGAGAACGAGTCAAGAAGTAGGTTGTCAGCATTCTATCTGAGAGTCCTATCTGAGGGTTTTGTTTACTTGTTTTGCTTTTTGGTCACTGAATGAGGCTCTGGGAAACTGCCTGTGCTATCTAGAGATGGAACAAATGACCATAAAACCAGGGCTGAATTTTGGCCACAGCTAAGCCTCAGAATTATTTTTTGCTGCTCACTTGAAAAACAGGGGTTCCAGAAAGCTGGGGAAACTGTTGGCAGTATTGGAGCCATTTTTCAATGTCAAGACAAAGCATGAAAACTGCATGTGCAAAAGCTGCATAAGTGTTTTGCTTCATGTACCGACAGCGCTAATTGCACCTTCCAAGCAAGTGTGCAAATATAGACCGACATGTGCATATGATTATCACATGCAGCAGTTTACATGTGAGTTTTACACTCTTATTTGTGGAATAAAGTTAGAGTCCAGTGACACCTTTAGACAGGGGTTGTTTTGTAGAAAAATAGGTGGTGCAGCTCATTAGCATAACATTAGCATATGCCCCCCCCCAGCCAAAAACAACCTAATGCAAGAAAGGAGATCCCCAGATGAGTGAGGCCTGCTTGGGCTGGCTAGAGATCCTGGGGCTCTCCTGGACTGCCACCCCCCCAATCAAAAGGCCAGCAAGCTACCCGCCACCCAAAATCACATAAGAAGTAGAGAAAGGGTGGCACGGGATTCTTCAGGGGATAATGAGGGCTGCTGGGGGTGTGGCAATGTCCCTGGTGGCCAGCTGGCTGGCTGCCCGCTCTCCTAATCCAGGGATTGTTATGCAGCTGCACTAAGTATTCAATGGACAAGGTAGGTGGGGAGGAAGAGGGGGAACTGTCAGAAAGGTTCAGGAACTGTGCTCTGTGAGCTCCTGCTGAATCTGAGGTCTGCCTTTGAGACCAACAAAGTTTAATTCAAGGTATGAGCTCTTGTGTGCATGCACACATCTTTAAGTGTGCAGACCCTTATCTGGGAGAACTGGGTTTGATTCCCCACTCCTCCACTTGCAGCTGCTGGAATGGCCTTGGGTCAATTATAGCTCTTGCAAGGGTTGTCCTTGAAATGGCAGCTTCTGGGAGACCTCTCTCAGCCCCACCTACCTCACAGGGTGTTTGTTGTGGGGGAAGAAGATAAAAGAGATTGTAAGCTGCTCTGAGACTCTGATTCAGAGAGAAGGATGGGGTATAAATCTATGGTCTTCTTTTTCTTCTTTAGTGTGCACATGAAAGCTCATAGCTTAAATAAAACTTTATTGGTCTTAAAGGTGCTGCTGGACTATAATTTTATTCTGTTGCTTCAGACCGACATGGCTACCCCCCAGGATCTGCTCTTCTTTGTGATTTATGCTTTTCTTGCTGTATTTGAATTTCACAAACATTAACTTGTTCATGATGAGGACTAGCCACTAATATCCTCAAACTCAAACCCTTCCTCTCCTTCTCCTCCCCTCCTTTGCTCACATGCAGGACACAGACTGAAGACTCTCCAGTTTGCAACAAACCACATCTAATTTGGGCAAAAATGAGAAACTGGCTATCAACCAGGTTTCTAAACCAGAACATATACCCAAGAAACAAAGCTAGGTTTGCTTATGAAATCCGAAAACAGCCTCTGCGAAGGAAAAGTATAGTTAGCCCGTGCAAGTGAAAAATATTTCCAGGCTGTGCTGTAATTAAAGGTGACTATTATTTTGGGATATGTGGTTATCCAAAGAGCCCAAGATGAGAGGGCAAGAGATTCCATGAGGCATATAAGCAGCAAATTCTTATAATGCCTCAGTTACTATTATTTTATTGCAGTTAAGGTATCAAACATTTGCATTTGTATATGTGTATGTATTTCCTGCACATGCAAAACTGACATGTGAGATTTTTTAAAATGGAGAACATCAAACACTCCACCACATGCAACCCAGTGGTGCGACCAATACATCATATGGATCTACTCATTGCATAGCTCAATTTTAAACCCTTACTTTGTGTTATGAAATACTGAAGCTCCTGAATCCATGCTGAGTGTAGCATCAAGGACACATACTTTAAAAGAGATCAGTCAATGAATAGTTGTCTTTAATGTATTAGGCATCCATTTGCCCCCACTGTTTCAACAAGTGTTCCTGAGCAGTATTCATGATTGTGATTGCTGGTTGGTAGCTATTCTGGATCAAATAACTCAATCTTTATTGAGCTTGGTTTTGTGTATACTGGTCAAGGAAAGTTCTGCACCCTTTCCTGAACCCTTGCTTTGTTCCCTGGCTGTACTTCACCACAGGCACAGTTACATTCTGGCATTGGATCAAATTAAATTGAAAGATGTCCAGCTACTTTTAATTCAGCACTTCCAGTCTTCACGGCTCAGATGTGCATGAAGTTTCAGCCCATGTTAGTCCTCACTGGACCACAGAACTGACACTGATATTTATCCTTTAGCCTCCTTTTCTATCCCCTATGCCATTTCATGGAGCATGGACTTGCCAGCCCCCCTCCCCCAAAATGACAAGCCAGCTAACCAGAGACCTACCAGATCAGGGGGCTGGCACCATGATGCCCATTAACACTTTTCCTGGTGTCGCACTAAGTGTTTTTATAAAGTGGGCAAGGCCAAGTAGGTCTCATGCCCCACAGAGCTTCTGATCGGTCCCTCGAGATCTGATTGGCAGTGCAGATTAAAATAACAGCACCTGAACATCAGCAACTGCAACTGCAGTGTTGGTTTTATTATCTCACACTTCTTTTTCACCAGTGTATATTCTTAAATTATTACTCTGGTCCCGTTTAGCACTGGGCTTCCTCTCTGTGTTTGTGGCTGTGTCTCTTGTGGTGGCCATTTTGTGATGGGCTCTGATTCCCATGGTAGCCATTTTCTGATTTTATGGCTGTACTTCACCAATCTGTGTTAGAATTCCAAAGGTGGCCACAAGCTCCAAAAGTTTGGGAATTCTTTTACTAGATTGTAAGATTTTTTTTTTTTTGCCGATCTTTTGAGTTACATAAGATTCTGAAGTAATAAGGAAATGGATAATCCTTGGAGAAGCGGGATTGCCAGCCTCCAGGTGGTGGTTGAAGATCTTCCAAAATTACATCTGGTCTTCAGATGCCAGCAATCAGTTTCCCTGGAGAAAATGGCTGCTTTGGAAAGTGGATTGTATGACATTATACGCTGATGAAGTCTCTCCCCTTCTCAAACCCCGCCCTCCCTAAGCTCCACCCCCCTAAATCTAGGTAGTTCCCAATCCAGAACTGGCAACTCTGTGGAGTAGTCTTTTAGTACCCCCCCAAAAAAAGTAGAAATGGAAGGTCTATCTCACAGTACAGCTGACCCCATGCTTGGTCTGATTCCCATGACTACTCTCTGTCCCCCTTGTCCTCTTCTTCCCACTAGTTATCTCTTCTCTTGCACCACTGGGTGGTAAAAGCTTTTTCCAGAGCCACAGCCCCTGGGTGAGTGGGGAAGACCAGAAGCCCAGGCTACAAGCCATCAGGAGAGCAGCAGAGAGCCGCCAAACAGGGCAAGCTCACTGCACCCCTAGACTTGTAACAATTTCCGATTGGGCTGCCTGAATAAATCCAAAGAGAGAAGCCACTTCCTGGAACATTTTCTACATCCGAAACCACAGGAGAGAGACCCGTCGCCAGCGGGGAGGGGAGAGTGATCAAAGCCAGATGGTAGCCTGGGCACGAAGACAGCAAGGAGGGGGACACACTCATGTGACAATTGATAGACACACACAAAAGGCAAGCTCTAATAACTGACATAGACACTCCCTGATGCATGAGCATTCACTGACAACAACATCCTCATAGAAAGAAATGATAACATAGAAATGATAACAGAGCCAGGCATGAGATGGAGAAGGTTCAGTCTTGGCTGCGGAACCCTGCCATATCCCCTGCTCTAAAATCATTTAGCATTTCTCCCTCTTGTCTGCAGTGACATCCCTTCTGCAAACAATTACAGCTGCCAGCAGTCCATCGCCAGCTACAATTCAAGGTGTTTGTTCTTATCTTTAAACGCCTAAATGGCTTTGGATCTGGGTTCTTTGAAGGATTACTCACTTCCATAAGAATACCTATCAGTTCAGGTCCTGATATGTCTGATGTAGGGTGAGTGGGAACTGGAGAGACGGTCTTCTCTGTGGTGGCATCATAGTTATGGAACGGCCTACTAGTGGGATGTAATGCCACAGAACTCCTCTTTCAAGTAGCCATTTTCTCCAGGGAAGCTAATTTTTGTAGTTTGAATATCAAGATGTAATGTCAAAGGATCTCTAGGTCTTACTTAGAGGTTGGCAACCATATATGTGGATCAAGCCACTGATAAAGATACAAGAGCAGGGTAGCACTTTCTTCTGGTCAGCTAACAATTCATAACAGGACTGTAAATGGGTTTTGTAAATAGCTGTCCATTGGTACAATTAAGGCTTTCGAGGTAGGTGTTGTTCCTCTTTTAAAACATATTGCCTATAATGCAACATAGCCTCAGAACAGACAAATTGGGATAGGATGAACATCTGCTATGGAATATACATAGATATAGCATGTGTGTGCACAAACACACCATTTGTTCAACTTACTGAAATGCAGAGCCTATGAAAATTGGTAGGTGTACAGATGGAGTGAAAGATACAGGAGGGAAGCCCCTTGAGAGTGAACAGCTGTATTGGGGCTCAACAATTTTGTATTATGGCAAGCAACTGTATACCTCTGACTCGTAGAAGACTGAAATCCTAAAAAACCTAGGCCTGCCAATTCCAGGTAGGGAAATTCCTTGGAGAATGGATTGGGGGCTGGGGACAGCAGAGTTTAGGGAGGGGGAGGGAGATCAACAGAGATGCCATAGAGTCTGACCTCAGAAACTGCCATTTTCTCCTGGGAAACTGATGTCTGCAGTCTGGAGATAAGTTATAATTCCAGGCAGACTCTGGGCCCCAACTGGAAGTTGGCAACCCCAATTTTCTGGGATGAAGCCCCATTGAATAAAATGGGATTAACTTTCAAGTAGACCTGCTTCAGCTTGCTCCCTTAATAAATAATACTGGTTAATTTTGGAGGGGGGGGCTGATATCTACGGATGCTCAAGTGGGGCCTGGGGATCTCCTGAAATTACAGCTCCTCTCCAGAATGCAGTGATCAGCACCCCTGGAAAAAAGGGTGCTTTGGAGCGCGGACTCTATGGTATTCCCACTGAGGTCCCTGTCCTCCTCAGGCTTCACCTCCAAATCTACAGGAGTTTCTCAACCTGAATCTGGCAACCTTAACCCCTACCCTCTGCAGGTCACCCTGGCAACACTATATTTTCTCACAAAACTCCTCCTGTGTCTTTTAACCACAGCCTTAAAAATGCATAGAAGTGAAGCTTTCTCTTTCTGACTGGCAAAACTTTGACTCTGTTAGGTTGTAGATGAACGTACAGAAGGAGTGGACCCCACCAACAAAGAAAGCTGGCAAAGCAGTATACTCTGGATTCCATGAATCTCCTCAGCGGTCTCCAGTTCTGTTGAAACAAGGCACAAAGCTTTAACAAGGGAGAAATCCCCAGCTCAGCATCCTTCAGTCCTGCTTGGCCTGGTTTCCACCATGACAGGAGTCATATATTCCATTCTGAGGGCAACTCTGTGATGGCTGACAGCCACTTGGGAGGCTCCCCAAGCCCCCTGCCTAATCTTTCTGGCTTCGGGTAGGAATTTCTTCCGTTCCTGAGCTGTGACACATGACCAAGGCTGTGGTGGGATTGACATCAGATCATTGCTACTTCCTACAGAAACCTCAGCCTCTTCACTCTGGACATTGGCCTGGGCCAAGATTAGTGGTATGTTCCTAGATGTTAACTAGCTACTGTCAGAAAAGAAGCCAGCAGGGAGGTCTTGAACGGAGAGGCTACTGGTTGGGCCTATGAGTTAGAGGGAGATGCCATATTAAGCAGAGAAATCTTCCAGCATAGATAGGCCAGAGAACATCAATTGATACTCTCAGGGTGTGGTCACACACACTAAATAATGCGCTTTCAATCCACTTTCAAGGCACTTTCCAACTGGATTTTGCTGCGTGGAATGGCAAAATCCACTTTAAAAGTTTCTGAAGTGGACTGAAACTGCATTATTTAGCATGTGTCACTGCACCCTCAGAAGCCTTTAATGAGAGTCAGAGCTGGCTTGGGTGGCTAGCTAGCTTCCAGGTAATAGCTGCAGATCTCCTGGGATTATAACTGGTCTCCAGGTGACAGAGATCAGTACACCTGGAGAAAATGGCTGCTTTGGAAGGTGGACTCTATGGCATTATAACCCACTGAAGTCCGTCTCATCCCCAAGCCCTACCCTCTTCAGGCTCCACTCCCAAAACGTCCAGGTATTTCCTAGAGCTGGCAACCCTAACTGGCTACCTCACTGGTCTGAACAATTGAAGGGGGGGGGGAGAGAGAGGAAACTTGCTATCCGCAGGGTAAGCAGAACTTGCCTTATGTATGAAAAGCCTTGATAATATGATCGTACACAGTAAACAAACCCTCAACATTCATTCACAGACCTGTTTTATGCATGCAGGAGACTCAGGTGTTGGAATGTTGAGGGGGTACAATGGCCTTCCCCACTGCAGCCGGTAGGCTTTAGGATGCCATCTTCAGATAAAGACATTCCTGGAGATTTGGGAGTAGAGCATGGGGAGGGTGGCATTTGGGGAGGACAGTGGGATATAATCAGGACCTTTTTTGTAGAAAAAGTCCAGCAGCAAGTTCTTTGCATAATAGAAGAAGAAGAAGATATTGGATTTATATCCCGCCCTCCACTCCAAAGAGTCTCAGAGCGGCTCACAATCTCCTTTACCTTCCTCCCCCCCAACAGACACCCTGTGAGGTGGGTGGGGCTGGAGAGGGCTCTCACAGCAGCTGCCCTTTCAAGGACAACCTCTGCCAGAGCTATGGCTGACCCAAGGCCATGCTAGCAGGTGCAAGTGGAGGAGTGGGGAATCAAACCCGGTTCTCCCAGAGAAGAGTCCGCACACTTAACCACTACACCATACTGGCTCTCCAGTATAATAGGCCACACCCCCTGACAGCAAGCCAGCTGGAACTGTGTTCTTGTGCATTTCTGCTTAAAAAAAAAAGCCCTGAATATAATGCCATAGAGTCCAAAGCAGCAATTTCCTCTAGAGGGTTTATCTCTGGAACTACTGTCCATGCTGTCCTTCACCACCGCAGTCCAAAAATTGTATGAGGCTGCTGAAATGGATTTTTTAACGGTTGAGTTGAAAGAAGGTAATTTACAAGAATGTAAAGAAACCTGGAAGCCATTATATGAGTGGATGAAGGTCATAAGTTAAAATAGGAAAACAGACATTGAATCAAATAATAGGATATGGAAAGAAATTGAACATAAATACTTTTGATTTAGAAATAGAAGTCCTTGAAACAGATAAGGATGGAATATGATGTATGTAATTGAGTTTGATTCCTAGGCTCCATTGTATATTGTATGTTGTGTATGTTTTGTTCTTTGTCTGATGTATATTTTTGTATTTACAATAAAAAAATTTAAAATTAAAAAAAAAATTAAAAACAGGCTGCTAGATACTGAGCGCCCCCAAGACCTATACAGTCTGGCCAAGAAAACTTGTTCCCCACTGAGCTTTTAGATCTCTCTTAGTACTGGGAAAATGGCCTCATATCTATCCGTCTTGCAGGTACCACAGCAGCGTAGAGCTTTTTCCCTTGCCAGATGCAACGCCATGCCTTTTGCCATTCTTTATGGCAGATTTAACAAGACAGCCTATTCAGTCAGATACTGTCTCTGTAAGCAAAAATGTGTATAGTCAATTACTCATATTCTTCTTTACTGTAATTTGTATACAGATCTTCGTCACAAGTATTTACATCCTCTTTTAGTTAGCATGCTTGACTGTTCTGATGCACTTAAGGTTTATAGACTTTTGAACGATACTTCATCTAGTGTCACTGAGAAAGTGGCTAAGTTCTTTATTCTGTTTTAAAGGCACGTCAGAGGATCTCATAGAAACAGTTTATGTTTATGCTTTTTCTGATGTATATGTAAGCAATCGTTCCATTTTATCTTTTTTTAACCAATTTGTTCTGATATATATATCTATATATTTTATGCCAATAAAGGCTAACTTGACTTGACTTGACTTGACTTAGAGGGACTAATCTCTGTCATCTGGAGACCAGTTATAATTCTAGGAGTTCTCCAGGTCTCACCTGGAGACTGGCAGCCTTAGTTGGGCTTCAGTTTGGAATGCTCCCTCATATAACAAGAAAATCCATACAAGCAGAAAGCTAGCACAGCAGGGAGAAAAATTCAACCCTTTTTCTTTACTTGCTGTGCCTAGTTTCTAGTTATATCTTCCTCCAGTAGTCTGATGTGATTAAGTCTATTTTTCTCAGGCCCACACTTTAATATGGTCACAAAACAGAACCCAAGATGGGGTTATGCAGCTAAGACTAGACACAATTCGGTGGCTGGGGAGGACACTACAGTCAACACAGGCTCAGGACAAAACTTTTAGCCAGCAGTCTGTGGTGGCTAGGGGGCCTGTCTAGGATCTGGGAGATCCAGGTTCAAATCCACTCTCTGCCATGGAAGCTCCCTGGGTGACCTGGGATCAGTCTAAGCCTTACCTACTTCACAGGGAATTGTTGTGAGGAAAAATGAAGGACCTGTGAACGATGAACACTTCACTGGGCTCCCTGGTGGTAAGACAGAAATAAAATATACTAAATAAATAAACCCAGCTGGTTCCCTGAGTGTACCCCTCTGTCTCCATTTCAGTACCATGGGGAAAAGGAAAAATGTTGCATTCAGTAACACTGTGCTGATGACAAAATCTGGTTTCCTCCCCTAAACAGTGGATGGCCTACTGCAGGGGAGAAGCAGTGTGTCTCTGTATACCCAACACACAGGGACACACTAGGACTGCCAGCCTCCAGGCGGGGCCTGGAGAATGCCTGCTTTTAGAACTGATCTCCAGCTGGCAGAGATCAGCTCCCCTGGAGAAAATGGCTGCTTTGAAGGGTGAACCCTATGGCATTGTACCATGCTGCAGCCCCTCCCTTCCCCAAACCCTGCCATCTCCTGGATCCACTCCCAAAATCTCCAGGTGTTTTCCAATACAGACCTGGCAGCCCTAGGACACACTGTAGCCCCCCTCTGGGTCTCTGTAGCATCAAAACCCTGCATCTGTACATGTTTCTCCTGTCATAAACAATGGACATTTTGGTAATGAGAATCAGGAAGATGAAACAGAGTCAATAAAGTGCAGTCTTTGTTGTCCAAAAGAGACATTGAGAATATATATACTCTAGGTGGCAGCAAAACCTTATTTTCTACCAGCCCAGTCCCAAATACTGCACTGAATGGAGGAAGTCAGTATTCTAATCAGTATTCATTTAGGGCCAAACAAATGGCAAAGTATTCTGATACATTAAAAAAATAAAAAGCAGCCACTGCCAGTGCCCATCTGGATTGGCATGGAATGGGATTTAACCATTGCCCCCACCATTTCCTCAATTTAAATGCCTCTCCGGATTGCTATTTGCTCCCAGTTGGGGAGGAAATGCACAGCTATCATCTAGGGTTTATTTATTATTATTTATTACTTTAAATTTCTATCCCGCCTGCTCCGCAAGCGGACTCAGGGTGGCTAACAATCTCCAGTTGAAGGCGGTTGCCAATCCCCAGTTGAAGGTGAGAGATCCCTGGTTTGGAGGACTTCCTCCCGCTTCAGGGTTATCAGAAAGCAGGTGGGGATGTCCACTGAGCACTCCATCCTACCCTATGCTAGGGTTGCCAGCCTTCAGGTGGGGCTTGGAAATCTCCTGCTTTTACAACTGTCCTCCAACTGGCAGAGATCAGCTCCCCTGGAGAAAATGGCTACTTTGAAGGGTGGGCTCTATAGCATTGTAATATACTGAGGTCCCTTACCTTCCCAAACCCCACCCTCTCCTTGATCCACCCCTAAAGTCTCTAGGTATTTTCTGAAACAGACAGGCAACCCTAATGGAGACTGGTTCCCCATAGCGTATAACTGAGAATTGATCCATGGTACCTGGGGTTTGGGGGGGCTTTTTTAAAATATTGGATTTATATTCCGCCCTACGCTCTGAATCTCAGAGTCTCAGAGCAGTCACAATCTCCTTTACCTTCCCCTCCCCCACAACAGACACCCTGTGAGGTGGGTGAGGCTGAGAGAGCTTTTATAGCAGCTGCACTTTCAAGGACAACTCCTGACCCAAGGCCATTCCAGCAGGTGCAAGTGGAGGAGTGGGTTATCAAACCTGGTTCTCCCAAATAAGAGTCCGCACACTTAACCACTACACCATACTGGTTCTCCATAGCATAGCATCTAGTTTGTTGTTGTTGTTCAGTTGCACAGTTGAGTTCAACTCTTTGCGACACCATGGACCAAGTCATGCCAGGCCCTCCTGTCTTCCACTATCCTCCGAAGTCCGTTCAAATTTGTGTTAGTTACATCAGTAATGCTGTCCAGCCATCTCATCTTTTGCCATCCCCTTCTTCTTTGCCTTCTGTCTTTCCCAGCATCAGGGTCTTCTCCAGTGAGTGCTCCCTTCTCATTTGGTGGCCAAAGTATTTGAGCTTCAGCTTCAGCATCTAACCTTCCACGGAACAGTCAGGGTTGATTTCCCTTAGGACTGACTGATTTGATCTTCTTGCAGTCCAAGGGACTCTCAAGATTCTTCTTCAGCACCACAGCTTGAAAGCATCTATTCTTCTGCGCTCAGCATCTGGTGCCTCTCCTCAAACCCACCCCTCAAGTTTCTAAAAAATTGGAACAGGGGGTCCAATTCTATGAGTCCCAAAAGAAGGTTCCCCCTCCTCCGTTATTTCCAATTGAACTCCCTTCAGAGTTCAATCATACTTGTCATAACCTGGCTCCTGACTCCACCCCAAGGTCTCCTGCTCCACCCCCAAAGTCCCCAGATATTTTCTGAGTTGGACCTGGCAATCCTAGACCATCCCAATAAAATGATAGTTAGTAACTAGTGTTTAGGGCTCAGTGTCTAACCACATAAGAGGTCCCCAAAGATATCTTCAGATCTTCAGACCACAATTATTTATGTACCACCATTAAATGCAGCCTTTCTGCCAAGACACCCAAGACCGTTTACAACTGAAAACTTGAAAAAACAAAATACTATACAGTTACCTCAGGGAAACAGATGGGATGAACTCCCCAGCCTGAGTATTCCCCTTGCTTTCCCTGAGGGCACAGGCCTCAAAGTAGATGCGGGGCAAGGGAGGCAAAGGAGAAGCCTCCTCAGCAGTTACAGAAAGAAAGTACAATTTGGTTAAAACACAATAAAGCAAAATCATGTGTGATTGCTCCCCTGACTGGTTTCGGGCATGTAACGGAGCCATATTGGGTCAAACCCAGAAAAAGACTAGAGATGTTAATACTCCGTTCTTGCAGTCTTATTGTTCTGGGAGGCTTGGAGGCCAAAAACACATGAGGGAATAATCAAACAACAGTGCAAAAAAGACTACACAGGGCTAAGAATGGCTACACAAGGTTAAGAAGAGCAAAAAAATAGGACACAGGACTACACAGAAATACATGGGCACACATGTGGGCATCATAACACAAGAACTGGCCATCAGGCCTTCATTGCCTCCCTCAGGAGTTGATAGTCTGACCTCCCAGACCTGGATTTCATTCTGTACAAGGGCTGTGACAAGTGAGGGGGAATTTCAAACAGAAGCATTGTGGGCTTTTTAGCCTTTCTCCTCTTCCTCAGCCCCTAGTCAGGCTTGGAGTCAAAATGAGAGAAAGATAGCTGGGGGGGGGGAGGGTTGCTGAGAGAAAAGCAACAGGTGGAGAAAGAATCCAGCATTCCCTCCTGCCTGCTGCTTCTACTTGATGCTGCCCCCAACCCATCCAGCCATTTTCTAAGACTCGGCTTTCATGATATAACGTTGAGTTCATATGTCCACTGCATGTGCAGCATGTCTATGTATGCGTCTTCTCATGTTGCAGGATGCAGCGTGAACAACTATGGCACATAAAGGGACAGCAAGTGCTGTTCCCATATAGAGTAACTGTCAAATGTAAGTAGTGGGCCTAACATTCTGACAGGCTCTACCTATGACCCACCAGACTTGGCTGTAGCTCTCTTAGCTCCCCACCAGTGTCTGTTCAGGATCCTTGCCTGGCACATCAGATCCTGGACAACAGCTTCTTTAGCTCTTACTCTGACTCTGTAATAAAAAATACAATGAAACATCTGTTTGGAACACTTCAGTCTGAAGAAGCATTTTGTGTACTCTGAAATCTTGCTTACACTAGAACTGCCAACTGCCAAGTAGCAGCTGGAGATCTCCTGGAATGATAACTAGAAAACAGTAATCAGTTTTCCTGGAAGTTTGCCCACCTCAAGGGTTGCCAGGTCTGTGTTGGAAAATACCTGGAAACTTTGAGGGTGGATCTGGGAGAGGGCAGGGTTTGGAAAGGGAGGGGCCTCAGCATGGTACAACGCTATAGAGTCCACCCTTTGAAGCAGCCATTTTCTCCAAGGGAGCTGATCTCTGCCAGCTGGAGATAAGCTGTAAAAGTGGGAGATCACCAGGTCCCACTTGGAGGCTGGCAACCCAACCCACCTCACATCAATGCCAACATATGGTTTCCATTTGCAAATGTCTTCTTAACCACTGTGCCATGAAGGCCTGTGATAGCTGGAGAAAATGGCTACCTTGTGAGGTGGATTGGATGGCATTATATGCTGCCTAAACCCCACCCTCTCCAGGCTCCACCCACAAAATCAACAGGTGTTTCCCAACCCAGAACTGGCAACCATAACTTTCAGTATTCCGAAAAGCCTCACTGTTGAACTAAAATATTTGATTTAGCGGCCTTGTCATAACTCTCAGTAGTTCTGAGTCTTTGCCAGCAGGTGTCACTAAATCCATGGTGATAAGGTTTCTTCCTTCTCAGATGTTTTCCCCTCTGTTCAGTGCTGATAATGCAGTTCTTTTGGCTGTTTCCACATTTGCTTTGTGCTCAGTGCTGTTGGCAAGTGGGTCTTTTTTCCTCTTTCCCCACAGATGCATTTATGCACCTCCTGGAGTTTCTCTTGCTCCCTCCCTCTAAACCTGCTTTGCAGAGAAGTTTTAGGAACTGTTGCAGCAAAACCTGAATGGCTGCTGTGTGGGTGGGAAATGGCTGCCAACTCAGGGTTGGGAAATTCCTGGAGATTTAGGGATACAGCCTGGGGATGGGGAGATTTGGGGAGGAACCTCAGCGGAATATTCCCATGGATCCCCCCCTTCAAAGCAGCTGTTTTCTCCAGAGGAACTGATCTCTGTACAGTGGAAATCAGTTATAATTCCAGATCTTCAGGCCACACCTGGATGCACTTTATGCTCCCCATGGCATTTTTAAAAGCCTTTAAAATGCTGGTAGCCTCCTCGTGGCAGCCATGAGGATGCCATCCCATCTACTTGGGTCCAAAGTAGGAGGAACCGAACCACCGATTCAAGCAACCCAACGAACCATGAACCAAACCACCATTTTCACCTGCCCAGCCCTAGTCCAAAGTCAGGACTTGATGACAGAGTGTCATTATGTAATGTTTTTGTTCGGATATGCAAGTGTCATTCCCTTCTGTCATGAAAGAGTTCTGCTTGTTTATGTTTATGTATGCTAATTTTTAGCTAGATAGCTTAGAACCGGGGCTTTTTAAAGCAGAGACGCTGTTCTGGCTGACTTGGCATCAGGGGGTGTGACCTAATATGCAAATGAGTTGCTGCTGGGCTTTCTCTAAAAAAAAAGGTCCTGTGCAAAACAATGGTGATGTCAGGGGGTATGGCCTACTATGCAAATATGTCCCTGCTGTGCTTTTTCTACCAAAAAAGGCCCTTCTTAGAACCTATTAAGTGTTAGGCATGTTTTTTCCACCAGAGAGAGGGAGGTATTATTCATTGAGCCTGGAAACTGCTGTTGGTGGATCTATATATTGAGAGTACTGCGTGTTGTTTGTCGCATAGACAAGAGATGGGGGCTTTGGGGTGAAACTTTCTCTCCTTTGTTCCCATGCACAGAGATGAGTCTGGTCTAAGATGTAGACAAGATGGAGCTTGGAACTAGTTAGCCAGGATTTTGTTATTTTTAACTCCATGTAACCCTTGCTATTTTCTAGTAAACTATTTTAAAAATAGTTTTTACCCGATTACCTGCATCCCTGATTATTGCTGTGCAAAGCTACGCTACCTTTTTATGGTTTGTTTGTTTTCAATCTTGGATAGCCAGAGCCAGGTGTTCCCTCTCCTTGCCAATGAATTTATGGAACAAAAATAATCAAACTTTCTTGGCACTTTGGAGAACACTGACCCCGCTGCTTATGTTCAAACTAGTTTGCAAAGGAGCCAATGAATGGCTTGGAAACTTGGCGCCTTCGCTTGCATCAGGTTCACTTTCAGGACTATCTCCAGAAGACGTTTCATAAAACCTGACCCCAGACAGACAGCTCTGAAAGGAGGATCCAGCTGTGGCGCCACAGTGTTTGCCAAGCGCACACTGGTCTCTGTTCCAGCAGTGACACATGAATGCAACCATCTATCTGGTGGGATGGAGTACCCCATTGATCCACCGCCAGCTGGGAAGGAGTCTCTGGGAGCTGGTGCAGGAAAGCTTTTGAAGCACCCTTCAGAGCCCCAGATAAGCTAAAGGTTGGGAGAAGTCTTTTCCAAGATGAATTGGATAACTCCAGAGATCAAACAATGCAAATCTTTCAGCATAAAATCACCCCCTCCTCAATATAAGAGGTGAGACTGGGAGCCAAATATGTTTACAATATACACATTTTTGGGGGGAAATAAAACAGAAACTTTTAACATTTATTATAGCACATGGAGCTGGCCAGCGTTAAGCACCTTTGAAGTCCACACTAACTTCAGGGGGAGAGTTGAGCACACTACAGTATACTGCCTGAATAGCTGTTGGGACTAGCATGCAAGAAATCATTGAGCAGTGGTTCTGAATCAAATAAGGTGGCTGGAAGAAGAGTTTGTTTCTTGAAACATGAGGAAGAATTAACCTAGGAAGCATGTCGCCACATCTATAAATTGCCACATGTGCAAATCAGCAACATTATATTTTCTATACTTCAGTGGATAGTATAAATCCATGGACTGGTTAGCATGTCTACAGATTGGCACAAACCCTGTAAAAGGTCTACTACAGTGGATGTCAAACTATGAAAATTTGCGGCTTTAATCTGTTGGAATGGTAGAGTGAATAGTGACTGTGTTGATTGATTATTCTTTAAGCGCTAATCCAATAAAATTTGATTCTCAAGCCAATATAGTTTACGGGATTACAGTGGTCAAAGTGCAGTGAATTTATTGTTACATGGTGTTTGAATTGTTTAACTTTAGTCATGTTATTTCCTGTTTTGTTGTAGCAGCCTCCAGGTGGGGCCTGGAAATTTCCCACTTTTGGAACTGATCTCCACCTGGCAGAGATCATCTCCCCTTCAAATGGCTGCTTTGAAGCGTGGACTCTATGGCAGTGTACCATGCTGAGGCCCCTCCCCTCCCCAAACCCCACCCTCTCCCGGATCCACCCCCAAAGTCTTCAGGTATTTTTCAACATAGGCCTGGCAACCTTAGATGAACTGTGGTTGTGTGTTGTGCTCTTGTGTTTCTGGGGGGTAACTCTGAAACTATAATACAAAGGGGCTCATGAAAAGAGAATCCTTGTATGTATTATTATGTGTGTCTCCACCAGTGCCGTATAGTAGTAAAACACACACACATAATTATGGAGCAATTAAATATACAAATATTCATTGATTAAACACATTTGTAAGGCCTCTTTTCCCTTGGCACTCAAGGCAATTTTCATGCCATACACAAATCTGTCTTATAAAAACCTCCTACAAAAGGAAAAACCTCCCATAAAATTACATTAAACCATATTTATTAAAGCAGCCCCTGAGCCTCCATGTTCCAATAGTGGAGGCATGGCACAAATATGATATATGGCATAGCAGGGATTTTTATTGTAGAAAAAGCCCAGCAGGAACTCATTTGCATATTAGGCCACACACCCTGACATCACCATTGTTTCACACAAGGCTATGTTGTAGAAAAAGCCCAGCCGGAACTTATTTTCATATTAGGCCACACCCCCTGATGCCAGGCCAGACAGAACGGCGTTCCTGTGTGTTCCTACTCAAAAAAAGCCCTGCTTATGATTTGATTCAATGTAAAAATACTTAACAAATTTTGAATGGAACACTGAATGAAAGACAATGCATAATAACAGAATCCTCCACAAGAGATAAAGGTCAGGGAAGGGAAACCCATAAAAACTACCCTAAGATACATAGAATCATAGAGTTGGAAGGGACCTCCAGGGTCATCTAGTCCAACCCCCTGCACAATGCAGGAAGCTCACAAACACCTCCCTCTAAATTCACAGGATCTTCATTGCTGTCAGATGGTCATCTAGCCTCTGTTTAAAAACCTCCAAGGAAAGAGAGCCCACCACCTCCTGAGAAAGCCTGTTCCACTGAGGAATCGGTCTAACAGTCAGGAAGTTCTTCCTAATGTTGAGCCGGAAACTCTTTTGATTTAATTTCAACCCATTGGTTCTGGTCCTACCTTCCGGGGCCACAGAAAACAATTCCACACCATCCTCTATATGACAGTCCTTCAAGTACTTGAAGATGGTGATCATATCACCTCTCAGCCATCTCCTCTCCAGGCTAAACATCCCCAGCTCCTTCAACCTTTCCTCATAGGATTTGGTCTCCAGACCCCTCACCATCTTTGTCGCCCTCCTCTGGACCCGATTCTTAGAGGCTGAGCAGAAAAAGCTGAGTGGTCACACATTGGCTAAAGTAAAGTGCTTCCACTGTTTACAGTGAATACAATCAAATACATTGGTTGGTTGCAATGGAAATGATTGAAATCCATGGAACTTTAAGTGCTTCATGTTGCCAAGATCATCACATGTAACATTTGATAATGAATTCCGGTTCTCCAGCAGCTACACCTTCCACCTGTTCCTTCAAAAATGGTCTCTATACACTCTCATTCTTAATAGCACCAACCTGGACGGAACTATATGTTACAAAGTACACCAGGCTGCTGCTAAACTTGGCATCCCTGAGTCAAGTTTACCTTAGAACATGCACCGACATCTATCATGCTGTACATTTCCTCAACCACAGCATGAGTGAGAGGAACACCCACAACATGATCACAGTATGTGTTAACACTTGTCTTAAAGAGAGAGAGAATGTATTCAGTGCAGTGATGGAGTTTCTGGTGGCAACCCAATGCTCTAATTACAGGGGAGGAGGAAGGCAGGCCTGAACTACTGAGTTACACAACTCCAGAGAGCAGGTGGGAGCTCATGTGACAGAATGCTTCCCTAAACAAAAAAACAAAGAAAAGAGTGTGCCATGCACGAGAAAGGCTAAGCTAGAACTCTTCACCCTGATATCTAGATCCCCTTGTATGGGGTTCTTTTTTTGTATGGAGTGGCCTTCAGTTCTGCGAGCCTCTTGCAGTCTGAAATACAACCCATGATTAGGGTTGTCATTCCCCAGGTGAGGGCTGGGGATCCCTCGGGTTGAAGGCTCTTCCCCCACTTCAGGGTCATCAAAAAGCAAGGGGGGGGGCGGAATGGCTGCTGGGCACTCCATTATTCCCTATGTAGACTGATTCCCAAAGGGTATAATGGAAAAATGATCCACAGGTATCTGGGGCTCGGGGGGAGGGCTGCTTTTTTAAGTAGAGGCACCAAATTTGCAGCATAGCATCCAGTATCTTCCCCCAAAAGACCCTCCAAGTTTCAAAAGGATTGGATTAGGAGGTTCAGTTCTATGAGCCCCAAAAGAAGGTGACTCTATCCATTATTTCCAATGGAGGGAAGGCATTTAAAAGGTGCGCAGTCCCTTTAAATGTGATGGCCAGAACTCCCTTTGGAGTTCAGTTATGCTTGTCACAACCTTACTCCTGGCTCCACCCCAATGTCTTTTGGCTCCACCCCCAAAGTACCCAGATACGTCTTGAATTGGACTTGGCAACCCTACCCAGGATTAAGTTTTAAACCTCCACTGCCATTGTGAAAACACTGCAAAGGAGAAGGGGGGCTATCTCAGGGCTTACTTAACCCATGTGATTATGAAGTAAAGGCTGGAATCAAAGGAATGATAAATGGCATAGAGATGGTACTTGTTGATTTAGAGCACAGTTAATTTAAAAGCAGCCTCTGGGTTTTGAGGTAAAGACAAAGATGCTGGTTCTTGATTGCCAACAGTTTATTGTGTCTGTTCATGTGCGCCAGCAAAGGATGGTGTTACGTGTTTGGCAGCAAATATGCAGTTTCTAGTTCTGTGTTTGCAAATTGCAGCTGATAAGTAAAGTAGCAGGAGGAGGAGGGGGCACACAGAGCAGGGTGACTAAGCCTTGCCCTGTTCACTGATTTACACCCCCAACCCTCCTCCCACTTGGCATTTTCCGCTGCTTGAGTAGCTAATATGTTTTGGATCCCTGACTGCAGCAAAAACGGCAGACAGGAAATTTCCTTCTAGCTTTTGTGACTTCCCTAAGCCTTGCCCACATACTTATACCTCTGCTTTTGCAGGGTCTGCTTTTGCAGCCTGGTGTGTAACTTATAGAAATTTGCTCTTTACAAATGAAAACTGAATATCCTATTCACAAATTAGGGCAGGGGTCCCAACCTTTTTGAGCCTGCAGGCACTGTTGGAATTCTGACACAGGTGGGTGCAGCCACAAAATGGCTGCCACAGAAAGCACACACACACACACACACACACAATATGATTTTCCTCTACACCAGTTTTGCCAGGGATCCTGGAGGGTTTGGGGTTTTGTTTTGGTTTTTGCCATCTTCTGGGTGTGGAGCATGTGTCATTGCGTATGTGTGTGGTGGAGGTATTTGTGAATTTCCTGCATTGTGTAGGGGGCTGGACTAGATGACCTTGGAGGTCCCTTCCAACTCTATGTTTCTATGATTGTCCCTGTTCTGTTCACAGCATCACCCAGTTAAAAAAATGAGTTGAGAAATCATATGAGTTCAATAATTGATTACACTTGCATCGCTTATTTTTGAAGATATCTTCATTTTTGGACAATGTTTGCACATGGCACAGAAGGCATTACCTAAATATTTATATTTAAATTAATGAATATTTTAAAATGTTGCCCTGTTCATGTGCTTTTAAATGTGATTCCTGGTTAATCAGGGGCATCTTTTCTTAATTATTAAATGATTAATTTAATGGACTCATTAATCACTGTGAGATTGCTTGGTATAATAGCTAAAGTGTTGGACTAGGATCCGGGACACCTGAATTTGAATCTCCATTTTGCCATGGAAGCTTGCTAAAGGTCATAAGAACAGAAGAGAAGCCAGTCCAACTCTCTGTGTCATACACTGGCCAAAATCCAGGTGCCAATGTCCACCACTGTCAGGAGGTCCCCCTAGACAACTTAGTGACATCGGGAAATTTAGCCACCTCACTGCTTACACCCAACTCCAAATCATTAAAGAACAAGTTAAAAAGCACCGGACCAAGCACCGAGCCTTGCAGTACCCCACTGCTTACCACCTTCTGCTGTGAAAACTGCCCGTTTTACTCACTCTATGTCTCTTGAGAGCCAGTTTGGTGTAGTGGTTAAGTGTGTAGACTCTTATCTAAAAGAACCGGGTTTGATTCCCCGCTTCTCCACTTGCACCTGCTGGAATGGCCTTGGGTTAGCCATAGCTCTGGCAAAGGTTGTTCTTGAAAGGACAGCTGTTGTGAGAGCTCTCTCAGCCCCACCCACTTCACAGGGTGTCTGTTGTGGGGGGAGAAGATATGGGAGATTGTAAGCCACTCTGAGTCTCTGATTCAGAGAGAAGGGCAGGGTATAAATCTGCAGTTCTTCTTCTTGCTAATTTTCCAGTTTTTAATTCGCAAGAGGACTTGGCCTCTTATCCCATGACTGCTAGTTAACATAGGATACTTTAATGGGGAGCTTTATCAAAAGCCTTCTGGAAGTCTAGGTGTTAAATAGCAGGTTTGATACATGAAGAGGCCGGGTTGCAGTGATCAAAGCTCTTTATTCGGTTACAGCATGACAATGGTTAAACTAAGACTGGTAAACTGGGCCAATGGAGCCAACTATATACATTCCAAAGTTCCTGCACTAGAATGCCATTGGGTCATTTGAACCAGCAGGGGAAGCAGAGATTTGGATCCTGCTTCCCATTTTTCCCAAGTCCTCAAGCTCATTCCTAAAGGCTCCAATGAGCCAAGCAGGAACTAACAATCCACATGAACACACAAAGTCCACAAACACAACACTAGGTAAACAACATCTATTGGGTCACCCTTGTTCACATGCTTGTTCACCCCCTCAAAGATCTCTAACAGGTTAGTGAGACCAGAACGTCCCTTACAGAATCCATGTTGATTCTTCCTCAATAGCTTTTGTTCATCAATGTGCCTGCTCACTCTAGCTTTAATAACGGATTCCACTAATTTACTCGGTTTTGACATTAGACTGACTGGCCTGTAACTTTCCAGATCTCCTCTGGAACCTTTTTTAAAGATGGGGGTAACATTAGCTACCTTCCAGTCCTCAGGAATGGAGGCAGTTTTTAATGATACAGTGCATATTTTTTAATCAGGATATACACAAGTTAGCACTTGAATTCTTTCAGAACTTTTAGATGTATGCCATCTGGGCCTGGTGATTTGTCAGTTTTAATGTTCATCAGTTGTATGATGGACATTAATTTTAATTGTACATCAGTTGTATGACCTCCTCTCTTGTCATCTCAATCTGATTCAGGTATTTCAAATTTGAGTCTCCCGGCAGTTCTGGAGTGAACAAGCACCTCCTAGAGTAGAGATAGAGGCAAAAAATGCATTCAGCTTTTCTGCCATTTTCCTATCATCCTTTAGTAATCTTTTTACTATTTGGTCATCCGAAGGTCCCACTACCTCCCTGTCTAGGGATGCCACTCTCTAGGTGGGGGCAGGGGATCCCTTGATTTTGTCAGCTCCTGACCACCACTGGCCATCTGACTGGTGGGGAAAGACCCACCCCCACAATGACCACTGGCGGCCACCCCTCTCCCTCCCCTCCTGCAAGATTTAAAGGGCCCACAAGCTGATCAGCAGGAGCACACGGCCCGTCAATCAGCTGGAGGGCCCTTTGAATCTTGCAGGAGGGGAGGGAGAGGGATAGCCACACGCCTGAACTCCAAGCAGCAAATTCTAAAACTTGCAGTGCAGGCATGCAGGGCTCCCACTTCTTGCCAAAAGCATTTAAAGGGACCCTTAAAATGCTCTTGGCAAGAAGCAAGGCCCACACATGACTGGAGTTCAGGCACATGTGCACCCCCCCCCCCCCCCCCCGCTTCTTGCCAAAGAAGTGCCTCTTTAAATGCTTTTGGCAAAAAGCAGGTGAGGGAAGCTATACTCCTAGCTGTGAACTCACCACTTGGAGGACAGGTGTGCAGGGTGCCAGTCTCTAATGTGATGACATAACTTCTGCATGATGTCATAACACTGGGGATGTTCCCACCTCCTCCAGAAATGCCTCCCAAAGTCCCCTGTGGGGACTAGGAAGGACCTGGCAACCCTATCTCTGGCTGGTTTTCTGCTACTAATGTATGTGAAGAATTGTTTATTGTTGGTCTTTATGGTTTTTGCAGTAGGTTCCTCATAGTCCCTTTTTGCCTGTCTGATGATCATTGACTTGCATGTTATTTGCCAAGGCCTGTGCTTGTTTATTTACCTCACCCAGGCTAGCCTTCCACTGCTTAAGGGAATCCTTCTTACCTTTTACTGCTTCCATTAATTTGTTCATTACCAAGCAGGCCCTTTTTATACCTATTTGTACCTTTCCTAACCTGAGTTGTACATTTTATCCAAACTTCCAGGACTGTAGTTTTAAATACTCTCCAAGCTTCCCAAAGGGATTTAACCTTTCTTACTTTTCTTTTCAGTTTCTTCTTCACAAGCTGCCTCATTTGAGAGACATCACCACTTCTAAAGTTAGAAGTTACGCCTTCTAAAAGTCCTTGAGCTGGTCATTCTTTCTTGGCCTCACCTACCTCACAGGGTTGCTGTGAAAATAAAATGGGCAGGGAGAACCATGGGCACTGCTCTGAGCTCTGTGGAGGAAAGGTTGTCTAAAATGCACTAGATAGACCTGACCTGGATAGCCCTGGCAAACCCAGTCTTGTCAGATCTCAGAAGCTGAGCAGGGTCAGCTGTGGGCTAGTACTTGAATGGGAGAATGTCCTTGAAATACTCAGTTGGGAGGCAAGGGCAGGCTTTTTCAGCCACCTCCCTGAATATTCTCCAGGGCCCCAGTAGGGGTCAGTAACCACTAACCAGAAGTCCACGTGACTTCCAGGTACACACACACACAAAATACAAAAAAATTGCACTAGATACATAGACACTGCAACCCTAAATAGTACTGACCCACCTGTTCATAATTCTGGATGCTGACAACTCCATAAGTAGCTGTAGCATCCTCATGGCAAATATATACATTCCTTTAATCAGAGCTTTTTTTGTAGCAAGAACTCCTTTGCATATTAGGCTATACCCCCTGGATGTAGCCAATCCTCCAAGAGCTTACACGGCTTTTCTTATAGGGCCTGCTGTAAGATCTTGGAGGATTGGCTACATCAGGGGGGTGTAGCCTAATATACAAAGGAGTTCCTGCTTCAAAAAGCCCTGCCTTTAATTAAAAAGTAATTATATGTGTGTGTGTGTGTGTAATTATATGCCTCCTCTCCATAGAATTTCTTGAGCCAATTCACTTGGTAAAAACAATGTAATGAAATCATAAAGCCAACAGCATAAAAACAAGCCAGGGCATACAAACAGGATAAAATGCAATTCAGCATCCTCTTAGCCATAGTAGGATGAAGCCTTGAGCAGTTTGGGGCTCTGCCTGTCAAAAGCAGCAAGGTGAATAGTGCCAAAGAATGTAGGTAGCTAGAATTGCAGCATGTTGCAGAGAAGGAGCAGTGTAGAACAGTGGTTAGAGTGCTATGCTAGAAGAAGAAGATGAAGATATTGGATTTATATCCCGTCCTCCACTCCGAAGAGTCTCAGAGCGGCTCACAATCTCCTTTACCTTCCTCCCCCACAACAGACACCCTGTGAGGTGGGTGGGGCTGGAGAGGGCTCTCACAGCAACTGCCCTTTCAAGGACAGCCTCTGCCAGAGCTATGGCTGACCCAAGGCCATTCCAGCAGGTGCAAGTGGAGGAGTGGGGAATCAAACCCAGTTCTCCCAGATAAGAGTCCGCACACTTAACCACTACACCAAACTGGCTCTATACTAGAATCTAGGACCTGGGTTCAAATCCCCTCTCTGCTATTTATTTATTTATTTATTTTATATCCCGCCCTCCCCGATGGAGCAGGCTCAGGGCAGCTTACAACAACAAAATGAAAACAATCAATTTAAAAATTCCATAACATTAATACGACAATTTAAAATTCAATCATTAAAACAATCTGGTGCTGATATCATATGTAGTTGTTTTGCTTCCGATGGCTTCAGCATTCTTACATTTTCTCCCACAATGACGGTAACTCTAGATCAGTTAAACGCTAACTGGAAGAGTGTAGTTTTACAGGCCTTGCGGAACCGGACGAGGTTCTGCAAGGCCCTCACTGCCTCCGGTAGCTGGTTCCACCAGTAGGGGGCTGCTACTGAGAAGGCCCTCTCTCTGGTGGATTTTAGTCTTGCCTCCCTCAGCCCAGGGATCACTAGTAGGTTTTGGGATCCAGATCTAAGTGCTCTCTGGGGAACGTGTAGGGAGAGATGGTCCCTAAGGTAAGCAGGTCCTTGGCCATATAGGGCTGTATGGAAACTTTCAGCCTAGCCTACCTCACAGAGCAGTTATGAGGAAAAAATGGAGAAGAGAATAACATAAGCCACCTTGGGTTCCCACTAAGAAGAAAGATGGGGTAAAAATTATGTAAATAAACAAGTGTGCTGTGATGGAACAGCTACATTAGTCATTCACATGCCCATAGAATGTGGAAAGTCAGATTTTTGCAGTAGTCAGCCAGTCTGTCTTTATTGCATGAGCAAACAACAATGATTCCATCAAAATGAAAACAAGAAATGTCCAGACATTGAATCGGGAAAATTAAAATACATAAAGATCATTTAAAATACCTCAAAATACAACCACTGTACAATCAAAGGGCTTAATGGCCCAGAGAGGAATAGTTGGTATGCAGGTCAACTGTGCTTTTATCAGCCTGCCTCATCTTTATCTTTATGATGGTGGGAACAAACTATGCCATTCAGAAAGTAGTCAATTTATCCCTGTCTGCTAGTAATAATACTTATTTTCCCTGATCTGACATTCTTGGGAAATGAGATAGATATAGTTAGATTTGAGTTCAATAGCAGCTTAGAGACTAACAAGATATTCAAGGTATAAGTTTTCTTTTTTTCTCTCTTTGGTATTTTTTGTATGTTTATGTGCATGTGTGTGTCTGTACCTGGAAGCCATGACAACCTCTGATGACTGACCCCTACTGAGAGCCAGTTTGGTGTAGTGGTTACGTGTGTGGGCTCTTATTTGGGAGAACTGGGTTTGATTCCCTACTCCTCCACTTGCAGCTGCTGGAATGGGTCAGCTATAGCTCTGGCAGAGGGTTGTCCTTGAAAGGGCAGCTGTTGTAAGAGCTCTCTCAGCTCCACCTACCTCACAGGGTGTCTGTTGTGGGGGGTGAAGATATACAAGATTGTAAGCCGCTCTGAGTCTCTGATTCAGAGAGAAGGGCGGGGTATAAATCTGCAATTCTTCTTCTTCTACTGGGGGCATGGAGGATATTCAGGGAGGTGGCTGAATAAAGCCAGTCCCCTGGCTCCCAACTGCTGGTATTCCAAGGAGGTCTCCCATCCAAGTACTTGCCAGAGTGAACCCGGCTTAGCTTCTGAGATCTGACAAGATTGGGCTATCCAGGTCAAGGCTGGGGTATACGCTTTTGAGAGTCAAAATTCCTTCATTGGCTGCAATAGAATAGAATGGAATGGAATGGAATGAAACCCTTCCCCCAATCTTGGCACGCTAAACTGCTGCTTCCGCCACACTCAGCTACAACACTGTCATATTCGGCACGAACATTAAGCATAGCAAGATACCATGTATAAAAGACTGCCTTGCTGCACTGGAACTACTACTAGTGCATCTTGTAACTGGGAGTGTTGAGATCAGTTATTCTACAGCAAGATTCTTTTGCAGGAAGTTTGGCAATTGCAGCCTGTTTGCTTTACTGTAGTATTAAGAAAGCAACACTGAAGACCAAAGAAAAACCCAATTGACCAAATTGGGGTGGGGGGGGGGGAGTGTGGAGAAGCAAGACTGAAAATAAAGGAAAGGGAGTGACTATAGGCAGGGGCGGAATTCTAGCAGGAGCTCCTTTGCATATTAGGTCACACACCCCTGATGTAGCCAATCCTCCAAGAGCTTACAAAAAAGAGCCTTGAAAGCTCCTGGAGGATTACATCAGGGGTGTGTGGCGTAATATGCAAAGGAGCTCCTGCTAGAATTCTATCCGACTATAGGACAGTCAGTGTCCCAGTGTTGGAAAAGACACTGCTTAGTATGTGTAAAGTACCATCAAGTCACAGCTGACTTATGGCGAGCCCACAGGGTTTTCAAGGCAAGAGAGGTAGGTTGCCATTGCCTCTGCATAGCAACCCTGGATTTCCCTGGTGAACTCCCATCCAAGCACTAACCAGGGTCAGCCCTGCTTAGCTTCTGACATCTGATGAAATCGGGCTAGCCTGAGCTATCCAGGCCAGTGCCAGTTTAGTAAACCAGCTGTTAAATCATTTTGCTTCCCACCACTGGATGCAAATAATTGTAGGGCTTTTGGCATTCATGTACTTAGTTTCAGGGCGTGGCTGCAAATGTGTATGATGTATTCCATGACGCCACCCACTTAGTGTACTCTGCTTTCAAGAGGCAGGAAAAGGCAGCCCTTGCATGTTAAGCCAATTTCAGGGTGACTGTCCCAGTTCTAGCATTCTGCCTTCGTTTTGGAACACATAATCTTTGGTAGATTCTCTAATCTTTATTTAGTTGTAGCAGGGATGATCTTGGGGCACAGCTAGATGTGATGGCATCCCCGGGTCTGATCCAGAAATGTTGCTACTCGCCACCATTTTATAGTCCACCTTTCTCGCTGGGACTCAAGGCAGATTATACAGAGTGAGCCAATACGATCGACAGGATGGGGTGTTCAGTGAACAATACAATAGGATTAGCCTAGCAGGGGTGGAATTCTAGCAGGAGCTCCTTTGCATATTAGGCCACACACCCCTGAAATGGCCAGTCCTCCAAGCATTCAGAAAAAAGGACCCTATAAGCTCCTGGAGGATTGGCTACATCAGGGGTGTGTGGCCTAATATGCAAAGCAGCAGAGGTGTAGAAGCAATCAGAAATCTAAAAAATAGAACCGAAGGAAAGCATAAATCTTAACATGACACAGTAAATGATGCAAAAATTACATAGTAGGACCTACGGTGGTTAGGTCTCTCCTGGCAATGTGCAGGGGATAGGGAGGGAATTACTAGGAGAAAGAGGAAGGCCTAGGCCATGTTGCTGGCATTCTAGGGTTGACAGCCTCCAGGTGGGGCCTGGGGATCTACTTTCACAACTGATCTCCAGCTGGCAGCGATCAGCTCCCCTGGAGAAAAGGGCTGTTTTGAAAGCTGGCCTCTATTGCATTGTAGCCTGCTGAGGCCCCTCCCCTCTCCAAACTCCACCCTCTCTAGGCTCCACCCCCAAAGTCTGTATTTTCAGCACGGACCTGGCAGCCCTAGGCATTGCACAGGAAGTGATGCCATCATGCTGCAACATTGCTGTGACACTCTGGTATCTTGGCAAAAAGTATGGTAAAATAGCTTCTGCCATAGAGTATTTGAGCAAATACCAGAGTGGCACCTGAATGTTCCAGGCATGATGTCATCACTTCCTGTGCAACACCAGCAATGTGGCCTGGACCTTTCTTATGCTCCTGGTAAGTCCCCCCCGCCCTGCTGGCCAGCTGATTGGCAGCTGGGAGGCAGGGCCTGCATTCCTAGTAGGATCCTAATTTCAGCAAGCTACGCATAGTAGTATAGACCAGTCTTTCATAATTTATCTAAGTAACTTTGTGAATGATTAAGTACAGTAGATCTCTATTGACTGAGCAAAAATGTTCTCTTGAAAAATTCAGATTTGCATAGTTTGCTGCAAGGGCCTCATTCTGATGTAGGATTGCCAGGTCTTACCTTCCTTTGGTGGGGGGAGATCCTGGGTCCGTTCCTGGAGGATTCTGTGCATGCATGAAGCACACGGACCATGATGTCACCTGGACATGGCTATTTTGGCACTTGTAAAGGCACGGGGTAGGGACAAGAATGCATGGTCCTGTAGTATTGCAGGCCTGATCAGGTTTAGGTCTTTATGTCATTTTTAAATAGGGCTGCCGGGTCCTACCTGGCTGCCAGTGGGGAATAGATCTTATGCGAGGGGTGCAATGACATCACCCAGAAAGTGATGTCATCATACCAGGCACATTGGGTGCCAACGGAGCTCTTTGGAGGCGGAGGTCCTCCTGCTGGTCAGCTCTGTGCTGGTGGGTTGGGGCCCTCAAAACTAGGGGAACCCCCACCCCCAGCAGGAGGCTGGGAACCCTATTTTTAAATCACTCTTATTGGGCTCCAAAATAGCAGTGGCCAGTGATTCCAGGGACCTGGGCAAAAGATTAGGCTGGATCACCTCCATGACACACCCACTCCCTACCAGGTTCACCCTAGACTCAAAGAAGAGGTGGCCTTTGCCCCATGGAAGGCAAGAAGGCATGTGCAGAAGCCTCCTGAGCCCCCCAAAGGGAGAGCACACATGGCACAATCATCTACCCAAGAGCCAGAGGGGTGAGTGTGAGCCTGCCTGGCGCCCACTCTTCCTCTACTTTCAAATCCACCCCCCAGCCCTGGACAGCCGCCTTTGCTGTCCTCTGGCTAAGACTGCACCTGAATAGAAGTGACTGACAGTACAAAAGGCAGTTAACTAAAACAGGCTCTCTGGTGTACATATGGAAAGTTGGGCAGAAAGTCCACTCAAAAGGCACCTTCAATGCCAAATCTCCAGGGCCAAGCTCTGAAAAGACTGATTCTGCAAACATGTAGGAAAAGCGGGGTCTGGCTATCAGTTGGCTAGTGTCCATAACACCACACAGATTTCCACAGCAGTTTTACAACTTTTTTAAAAATAGCAATAATAATAATAAAACACACATGCAGCACTTAAAGCAAAGGTGGACCACTTGTTTGGTATATGAGAAGCAAAACCGACAGCTTCCAGAGCTCAACTTGGCTGGCTGTTCTTCCACAAACACTGCAATGCCAAGAGGAAGCTGGGCTCACATCATAGGAATTCCCCTTTGAAGACTACACCTGTCTTCACCTTTGGAATGCCATCCCCCTGGAGGCTCACCTGAGACCTACTTTACTGTCAGCAGGGCAAAACCTTTGTTTTTACCCAAGCTTTTAATTGAAGTGTTCCATCTTCTTTCAGCTGCTTTTATGCTCTGCTTCAATCCTGAGGGCTGTTTTGAGGCTATCATTTCAGTGTTGTTTTCATGGATCATTTTAATATTAATTTTTAAAAATGATTTCACTGTATTAATTTCTACCCTGTAAGCTGCCTCAAGCAGCTGTCTGGAGAGGCAGCATATCCATTTTCTAAATAAATAAACACACTGACAAGTGTGATTTTAGACTTCCATAAATGTGTGGGGATGTGATTGTGCCTACATTTCTGTATGTACTATGGACTTTTGGTAACATGTCCTACACAGATAGACACAGAGGGGTAGGGCAGACAGGAAAAAAACCCACATAGGCAGTTATTGTCTGACTACAGAGATCAGTTCCCCTGGAGAAAATGGATGCTTTGGAAAGTGGACGGAGACTATGGCATTGTCCTTCACTGAGGTCTCTGTCTTCCCCGGGTGTCACCCTCAAACCTCCAGGAGTTTCCCAACCTAGAATTGGCAACCCCACCCCCTAGGGATGCCGTTCCCCCGTTGGAGGAGGGGGATTCCCCAGTTTTTCAGGTGCTTGCCCACCAGCAGGGGAGAAATCCCACCCCAAACACAACACGCTGTTGTCATGCTGAAGTGACATCATCATGTCGGTGATGTCATACAGTGATGCTGTTTTCTGGGTAAAACTTTGAGGGTGATTTTACCGTAGAGTTTTGCCAAAAAAGCAGAGCATGACCATGCAATGACACTGACATGATGATATCACTTTCGTGTGATATCAGTACATCACAGCACTCCACCCCCACTCCTGGAAATTCCCTCCCCCTTCCCTGCTGGCATGGTCACCGGACATGGCAATCCCAGTAGGTAACATCTGCTCCTACTGAAAAGGGTGTACCTTTGGGGCATTACATGGCCTGCTACAGTGTTTTATGCATATGGGGCAGAGAAAGATACCAACAGTTTTAAAAGGGGATTGAATAAATTCCTGGCGGATGGGCTATCAATGGCTACTAGTTATGATGGACATCCACTCCTTCCAGAATCAGAGTCAGTATGCATCTTTGTATCAGTAGCTAAGGAGCATGGGCAGAGGATGCTGTTGCAGTCATCCTGGTTGTGGGCTTTCTAGAAGTGGTGGGTTGGCCACTGTGTGCGCAAAATGCTGAACTTGATGGGTCTTTGGTCAGATCCGGCATAGCTCTTCTTATGTCAGCTGCAGCCATGTGTTATTTTCAGTTCCAAGGCTTGGCAGTGTTTTGCCAAGTGTTTTGAATTGTAACCAAATGACATGAGACTTGTTGTGTATGTGGACTCTATCTAAGAATGTGGACTCTATATTTGAGGCAGTCTTTGCCGGCCTCATTGGAGCCATAGGACTGAGCTTGGGGACGGGAAACAATGGGAAGCTGGATCCAAATCCCTGCTTCCCCGGACCAATCATCGGCCTTCTGCTGGTTCAAATGATTCAATGGCATTCCACCGCAGGAACTTGTCTGTGTAAATATTTGGGCCCCTTGGCCCCGTTTAGTAGTCTTCAGTTTAACCATTGTAATGTTGTTACCACAATGAAGAGCTATGATCACTGCAACTTCACCTCTTCCATGCATTGAACCCACTATTTAACAAGACTGAACAGAAGCATGGAAGGGCAGCGTGTGAGGAAGACAGCAGGAAGCCAACAAGGCAATCCCAGCTGGTTTACGACTCTGGCTGGAGATCAAAGTGGGAGACTCATCCCTTTCTCCTTGAACTCACTCCCCCTGCTGCCACTTGCACTCGGAGAGATCCTCCTCATGACTCACAATCAGGAACCCACAATCTTGGTTTAACTAGTGTCCTGTTTGGGTTAAGTTTCCAAGCAGAAGATGTGGGGGCCACCTGGCTTTCGGGCTGCCAACAATGATTAACGTGGATTTTGAAGAGGAACAGGCATGCCCAGCATCTGGAGATTGAAGGCAGATCTTGTAGAATACGAGATGAAACAGATAGTGGAAAAGTAAACTTAGAAGCTGTAAAATGAAATGGAAATGAGGTGGAGCGGAATAGATCAGCCTTAAAGATCAGTCTACTGCTCAAAGAGATGGGGCCTCTTTCAAACAAAGAGGTTTCAGTTGGGTTTTGGTTCTATATTGAAGAGATGATTCCCACAGCCAAAACTTGAGAATGGTGTTTCTCATATTTTGATCTTTGGAGCAGGTTTTTTTAAAAAAAAAAATCACACACACATATACATATATATACACATACACAGGGCCGATGTTAGGGTTTTTAGTGCCTTAGGCGAGCTGCCCATTAGCAACCCCCCCCCCCATTTAAAAAACAGAACTGTAGGTTAAAATGGTTTTTAACAACGGTTAAAATGAAGAAACTTAAAACTACTTACAATTTTAATTCACAGTTCTTTTATTTTAAAGTTAATTTTTTAAAAAATTGTGAGATTAAGCAATAAAAATTGTGAGAATACTACTTATCCTTTTAGCTGGAGGTGCCTGGGACAAGACCTTGTGCATGCAAGAAAGATGCTCTACCACTGACATATGGCTCCCACCCCATGACTCTGTTAAAGTCAAGTAGGAAGGATGAGTGGCAGCATACAACTTCAACAGGAGCCAGTTTTTAGAAACTTTAATTGGCTCTTCTTCAGCTTTTACAATTGGTTAATTTATCCCTGCCAGGCTCCAAGGAGCGTCCTGCACAGGTGCTGTCCACTTTCATGTTTCCCTTTAACAGACCTGGAGAACACAAAACCAGCTGGGCAGTATCTGTGCTCCATAGAGCCTGCTTTCTCTTGGGGAAGCCAGGTTCCAAGGAGCACACACACTGCATGTGGGGAGAGCGGGCACCTGGTGGTGCTCCCTCGGCCAAGTAACACCCTAGGCAGCCACCTACTTGGCCTACTCCCACACACTGGCCGTGTGTGTGTGTATATATATTTGATCAGGTCCCAGAACAGATGAGAGGGCCATTTGGTGTCTGGCTGTACCTCCTGTGGCAGCCATTTTGTGCTGTGAACACCACACTGTGTCAGAATTCCAAAGGTGCCCACAGGCTCAAAGAGGGTTGCCAGGTCTGTGTTGGAAAATACCTGCAGACTTGCTCCCAATGTACAATTTTTGAATTGTAACAAGAGGCTATTTTTGAAGTACCTGGAGACTTGCTTCCAATCCCAGCTGTTGAATTGTAACAAGAGGCTGATAACTTTGAAGTAAACAGGAATACTCCTGAGGAAGACTTTGATGAAATGAGCCTATATTCAGGTGGATGGACTTTTATTTGGAATAGTGTTAAGCCTGTACTTTTTTATAATATGTTTGTTTGTATTTCCTGTGATGTCAGTTCTGGCATGGACCTGTTGGGGTCCCCTGTACCAGAAACTCAGAGGCACCGAATTAAGATGACAGCAACAGATACAGGACAAACAAAAGGGAACTATTTAGGCTTGCCAGTCTCCTGATGGTTAATGCAAACAACAGGAGACACAATGTACAAGTTGGAAAAACACTTATGCAACACTGTGAGATTAAGTATTACACTACCAATAAACATACACAACGTTGTGACTCTTTGTCTTTTCTTTATATAACAATATCTTCTGTCACTGAATAAATTGTAAATTGATCAATATGAAATATTCCATACAGGAAAAGCAATTATAATAACAAGGACTTTTTTTGTAGCAGGAACTCCTTTGCATATTAGGCCACACACCCCTGATGTAGCCAATCCTCCAAGAGCTTACGAAAAAGAGTCTTGTAAGCTCTTGGAGGATTGGCCACATAAGGGGTATGTGGCCTAATATGCAAAGGAGTTCCTGCTACAAAAAAGGTCATAATAACTATAGTCTACAATGCACACACAAAAGTCCAAGTGCCTTAAAGCAGTCTCTGATCAATTGCTAGTAGTTCATTCAACTGGCGTTTTGAAGGAAGCGTGATGCCATGCTGCATGTTTCAATAGCTCATCTTCTTTGGGTTGCAATATCTATATGGAACTAAGAAACACACAACAACTTTGGCACATGAAGCAATAATTTACATACACATCATAATACAAAAGCAATTACAGTGTAATACTTAATCTCCCAGTGTTGTATAAGTGCTTTTCCAACTCCAGATGGTAGCTGGAGGTCTCCTGGGATTACAACTGATCTCCATGTGACAGAGATCAGTTCCCTGGAGAAAAAGCCCACTTTGGAAGGTGGACTTTATGGCATTATACCCCACTGAAGCCTAAAGCCCTTTGCATCCCCAACCCTCACCTCCTCAGGCTTCACCCCCAAACCCCCAGAAGTTTCCCAGCGTGGATCCGGCAGCCCTCTCCTCCCCATCCCCCACCCATGGCAAGGGAGGACCGGACAACCCTAAAGCCCAGATGACTTGAAAAGGGGATTAGACAGATTCATGGATCATAGATCTATGAATACCTACTAGCCATGATGACTAAAGGGAGCTGCCAAAAGCCCAGGTAGTAAGCCTCTGAATACCAGTGCTAGGAGACAACATATTGATCTTTATGCCCTGTTATTGGCTCTCCAGGGCAATTAGTGTGAAACAGGATGCTAGACTAGATGGACCAGGTCTGGTTCAGCAGGACTCTTCTTATGTATGGTAAACAAATATATAATACAGGATTAACCAAACAACTATGGTATAAAACAAAGGTATTTTTTCCATTCAGGAACAGGATGATACATGCCCCCCCATCTCCTTCCAAAACAGCTGTGTAGCAAACAGCAAGTCCCACAAAGGCAACACTAGCCTAGAGCCAACACTGTGCTAGTTTGATTTATGTTACTCCAGCTGTTGTGTAGACAGGGAGCAATTTGACCCAGCACTCTCCGGAGCTTTATCCTGAAACCTGTTGTGATGCAGTCATGGCAGTGGACTTAAGGGAGTATCATGTAACTAAGAGCCAAACTATACATGATGCTGGAATGCCAGGCTGGAACTGCTTCTTCAGCCTGGGAAAAGCCTCCATTGGACACACAATGCGGATTAAGACTATGGCCCAGGAAAAGAGGGAGTTTTGATCCCTCTCATGCCACAGCAGACCAATCCATGTTCCTGTACTGATGCTTTCTGAGATTGTATAACAGATTTGTAGGATGGGAAACCTCATGTACTATTTGGCCTTACATTAAGGTGATCAGATGACTCTACAGTGGCAACACATAGAGAGGCTTTGGAAATTGTCAGAATGATCCTTGGTTCGGGACAGAGTTCCCACTTTGACTGCTGGCCTTAAGCCTCCCCTCAGACAAGGATGAAGCCAGTAAAGTAACTGGGCTCCCACTCTGAGGCCTGTTGCTGAACTTATGTCAGTAAGGACATTACATAGTCCTCATGTCCCCTACATGGCAGCTGTGATGCCCCCAGGACCTCAGCCTACATCCCCCTGTGGAGATGCCATCTTCTTCCCACAGTGCCAGAGAAGAGCCAACATGCCAGATATGTAACAGAGCCACTTTGTTTACTTTATCATGGCAGCTCCTTCAGCAGTGGTCCTGGACACTGCACCTTTTCTGCAAGTTTAATTCAGGGGGGAAGCAGGTCTGCCTAGCTTAGGCGGGAATTTTTTTTTATGGCTTGCCCCTGGGCTGGGAATGCCACATTCTGAGTATCCAGGAGACTTGGTAGTCCCTAGCCTGCAAAGCCAGCCCAGTCACCCTCTTATCTCCTTCAGCTGAGACTTGATACACCTCTTTCCCTGGCTACTCCCAGTTCCTACTTCTTTGCCCTTGCTCCTTTCTCTTCAGGAGGCTTTTACCACAGAGGAGAGCTGGGCTCCATAGGCAACTAATGCTAACTGGCTTTCTTCCTGTCTGCTCCTTCCTTGTGCTTGCAGACCCAACTACTTTTTTCCCTTGGCTCTGTATCCAAGCTGCTGTCTTCCTTAGGATGGTGCTCCTGCTCCACTCCTTCTCCCCTAGGATTAGGGAGTCTAGAACTGTAACATCACCATGAGGACATAGGAAGAGCCCTGCTGGATCTGACCCATGATTTATCTGGTCCAGCATCCTGTCTCACACAGTGACCAGCCATTTCTTCAGGAGATCCAATAACAGAGCATAGTGGTTGAAGCCTTCCCCCAATGCTGCCTCCTGGCACTGGGATTCAAAGGTTTGCTGCCCCTGAAAGTAGAGGTTCCTTTTAGTCACCATGATTAGTAGCCGCTGACAGACCTCTCCTCCAGTTTAAAACCCGTTTATGTCTAATTCCTTTTAAAAACCATCAATGCCTGTGGCCATCACTACATCCTCTGGCAGTGAATCTCCATTTTAATAACTTGCTGTGTAAAGAAGTTTGGGGGGTTTTGTCCATTTTTAATTATGACATGCTCTGGGCACTCCACACTTGAATTCCCACATGTCAGATTCAGATAGGGGCTGCTCCACATGGAGAGAAGGGGCATATGCTTTCCCTACCCATGTTGTTTTCCCAACCTGAAATATCCCTAAGGTGTCATGTGCCATTGTCTTGATCCAGATGAGGTCATCGCTCACCTGGGAATTAACTTCCAAATACAGACCTTCCAGTGCATGTTTTGCTGAACATCTTCATGGTAGCTGTGCAGAGGACACAAGGATTTTGTAATGTGTGAATCAGCCCTCCATAGCACTCCATAGCAAGCATCTTTCCTTGTATGTAATTCCAGCATCCATTTTTTAAAAAGAAATCATAATAAAAATAGTGTCTCTGCACATGCATAGAGTGCTTTTCCTTTGGAAACCTCCATCCCATTCCAGGCTCAAATATGGTTTACATGCAGGGCTTTTTTTTGTAGCAAAAGCCCTGTGGGAACTTATTTGCATACTAGGCCGCACTCTCTGGTGTCACCATTTTCCCACACAGGGCTTTTTTGTAGAGAAAGCCCAGCAGGAACTCATTTGCATATTAGGCTACACCACCTGACACCAAGCCAGTCGGAACTGCATTCCTGTGTGTTCCCGCTCAAAAAAAAAAAGAGCCCTGGTTACATCTCAGGTATTCCAGAAAACGCAGGTACTAAATGTGATGAAATTAAGTATAGCGCATAACCATGTTTTTTTTCAGTAGCGGAATGCAGCAGCAAAAATAATATACAAAACTGTTGTTTCAACTTGTCAAAAGGCCAGCAAGCCACCCGCTGCCCAAAATTACATAAGCAGCGGAGTAAGGGTGGCATAGGGCTTCTCCAGGGGTTAATGAGGGCTCATGAGGGCGTGACAAAGCCCCTGGTAGCTGGCTGGCTGCCCGCTCTCCTAATCCAGGGATTGTTATGCAGCTACACCCACTACCAGGGGTGGCCAACGGTAGCTCTCCAGATGTTTTTTGCCTACATGGCCAATGACTGGGGCTGATGGGAGTTGTAGGCAAAAACATCTGGAGAGCTACCATTGGCCACCCCTGATGGTGGGTGTAGCTGCATAATGCATAGTGACTATTCAATGGACAAGATAGGTGGGGAGGAAGAGGGGGAACCCTCAGAAAGGTTCAGGAGCTGTGCTCCTGTGAGGTCCTGCTGAATAAGAACATAAGAGAAGCCATGTTAGATCAGGCCAATGGCCCATCCAGTCCAACACTCTGTATCACAGAGTGGCAAAAATTTTATATATATATATACATACACACACTGTGGCTAATAGCCACTGATGGACCTCTGCTCCATATTTTTATCTAACCCCCTCTTGAAGGTGGCTATGCTTGTGGCCGCCACCACCTCCTGTGGCAATGAATTCCATATGTTAATCACCCTTTGGGTGAAGAATCTGGGGCCTGACCCTCCGTATCCCGCCTCTTCAGCTCAGGGAAGGAGAGGGAAAGGGAAAGCAGGGGGAAGGAATGATGTGTTATAGCAGAGGAAGAACAGCCACCCCACACCCATTCAGTGCAGAGAGGAGATAAGGCCAGTGCATCCATTTTTTGCACCTCCCTTCCTGATCAGCGTGACAGAGCAAGTGTTGGCCAGGAGCTCCTGTACTTAACAGGACTCATGTGATCAGAAGGTTCTCAGAATGGTTTCTGCCAGTACTGTTGCTCAAACCACACCGAAACAGATCCAGCCCATAATTTTCTAAAATATCAGACTGAAAGCAGAGCATGGCGGGATGAGAAGCCAAGTCCCTTCTTCCTTTTCCTTGAGTGCCTTGCCATCAGCAACATAATTTGATCTGAATGTTCCATGCTGGTATACTGTCCTGAGCTGCAAAGTCTGGAAGGAGGCAGGAAACATATGGGTGGGAAGCCCATGTAGACAATGAGTCTACACACATCTGGGCCTCTTTGGTTGGAACATGTGCCTTCAAAGCAGACTTAAGCTTCTCTGCTGATTTGTTCAAGTCTTAGTTACAGCTAGATGACTATATCCAGGGCTTTTTTTGAGCAGGAACACACAGGAATGCAGTTCCGGCTGGTTTGGCATCAGGGGGTTTGGCTTATATGCAAATGAGTTCCTCCTGGGCTTTTTCTACAAAAAAAGCACTGCCAACCCCACTTAGCCTCTAAGGCTAGCCTGGGCCATCCAGGTCAGGCTGCAAAGTAGGACAGGCCAATAATCTTATAGATAGACAGGATGGGGAGGGACGGTGGCTCAGTGGTAGAGCATCTGCTTGGGAAGCAGAAGGTCCCAGGTTCAATCCCTGGCATCTCTAAAAAAGGGTCCAGGCAAGTAGGTGTGAAAAACCTCAGCTTGAGACCCTGGAGAGCCACTGCCAGTCTGAGAAGACAATACTGACTTTGATGGACCAAAGGTCTGATTCAGTATAAGGCAGCTTCATATGTTCATATATGTTCATATGATTTGGCTTTTGCTAAGATGAACTCTCTCCATGTGGATATGATGCACTCCATTTTTTAATGATTATTTGTTGCCCCGCCCATTTTAATACCTTATTTTGGTTGTGATTAGGGTTGCCAAGTCTGACTCAGGAAATATCTGGGGACTTTGAGAGTGGATGAAATTAAGCATAGTTGTGACAAGCATGAATGAACTCCAAAGGGAATTCTGGCCATCATATTTAAAGGAACTGTGCTCCTTTTAAATGCCTTCCCTTCATTGGAAATAATTAGGGAGGGGGCACCTTCTTTTGGGGCTCATAAAATTGGACCCCGGTCCGTCTTTTTAAAATTGGGTAGTTTATTGAAGAGAGGCACCAGATGCTATGCTGAAAATTTGGTGCCTCTACTTCAAAAAACAGTCCCCCAGAGCCCCAGATACAGTCTCCATAGGGTATAACGGAGTCCCCTGTGGGCACATTCAAACCCACCCACCCCCATTTTCTGATAACCTTGAAGCAGGGGGAGGGCCTCCAAACTAGGGGATCTCCAGCCCCCAACTGGGCATTGGCAGCCCTAGTTGTGATTTTTCCTTGTTGGCTTTAACATTTCTTGTGTTGTGTCCATCAGTATTGGTACCCTCATCTGCATTATTTTATTGTTATTTTTTGAAGTATTTCAATAATTTTATTGCTGCTGTTTGTATTTGAGCATTTTACTGTTGCTGATAACTCTGTCATCACATCTCCGGTCTTTCATTTTTTTGCCATCACAGTTTTATGTCGGAAGCTGACTTGGGAGTTGCATAGCTAGCTGGCTCATCTATTAAATATTGGCAGGGAAGAAGGAAGATAGTGTGGTTCCTAAAATGAGGTAGGTCACATGAAAAGCTATACAGGCTTTTCCTTCTGGTTTATACAAAGCTTGTGTGGGCAGAAGTTTGTTGGTTTTCAGGCGGTTTTCAGTACTGGCCAAAATTAAGTACTGTTTATGTACATCCACAACTGAAATGGGGGAGACAAGCCAGAGGCCCATAAGGAATCATGGATCATGGGGTGGCGGGGGTGGGGAGAGGGAGGATTTGGAATTTCCCACTTCACTCTCAGTCTCCTCAAGCTGTTTTGTTTGTGGCCCCCCTCCCCCCATTCTTGGGTTAATTTACAAAGTCATCTTTTTCTGCATCTTTTGGAAATCCCCATCTGTTGAAATCCCTACCTCAGCCATGGGTGGCCTGATTTTGCTGCTTATGTTATCATAAAACGAGCCAACCACTTTTCTGTTAAATATTATGAAAGACTGGGAGCCAAGTTTGGGAATCCTATGCTGCAATTCCCACTCACCCCAAATCTCCTTCTCTAGGTGTCTATATATTCTCGGGGCAGGAGTGGGTGTATTTCTCTCCTCTTCCTATTTGGGAACCATCCATTCTTTGAGAATTGCTTTTTCTTGCAATTAATTTCCAAAGTTTTATACATACTTGCTTACCTGGGGAGTTTCTTGAGCATATAAAAATCCCTCCTATGTCTGTGGGTGATCCCATTGTGGGGGTTTTGTGATCAGTTCAGTCAGTGGCCAGTCCCTTTGCTATCAGGATATAGTCAGGGCTTTTTTTGTACAAAAAGCCCAGCAGGAACTCATTTGCATATTGGGCCACACCCCCTGACACCAAGCCAGCCGGAACTGCATTCCTGTGTGTTCCTGCTAAAAAAACAAACACCCCTCAATGTACCTAGTTAAATTTCAGTATTGAGTATTACAAAGTTAGAGTCCAATGGCACCTTTAAGACCAACAAAGTTTTATCCAGGGTGTGAGCTTTCATGTGCACACACACGTCTTTAGACAGCACTCCATTCTCTCTGGGAAAGTGCGTGTGCACATGAAAGCTCACACCCTGAATAAAACTTTGTTGGTCTTAAAGGTGCCATTGGGATCTAACTGTTCTGTTGCTTCAGACCAACACGTCGGCTACCTCCCTGGCTCTGTATTGAATATTGTTGCTGTTGCGTATAATTTATATGGCTCTTTCAGTATTGAAACCACACTCATTCTCAGAATAATCTTCACAATACCCCTGTAATGTAGGCCAGTATTTTTGTATATATTCCTAGTTGATTACTGATTAAGGAACATTTCCTCCATTTTTATACAAGCCTTACTCTGTGCTTAGTGTCATGGACATAAGGGGTTAATTCAAGGCCCTCAGTGCTCAGAGAAAGGCACTCGGTTTATGCTAATCGTTGATGTCCTCTATATATCCTATTTCCATCTATATCCCATTTTTAGGGCTGCCAACCTCTGGGGGTGGTGTGGGTGGTGCAGATCTCCCGCTTTCATAACTGATCTCCAGATGACACAGTTCAGTTCCCCTGGAGAAAATGGATGCTTTGGAGACTGAATGCTATGGCACTGTGCCATGCTAGGGTCTCTCCCCTCCCCTGCCTCACGCTCTCCATGCTCCACACACCAAATCTCCAGATATTTCCCAACCCAGAGCTGGTAACCCTATGCTTGGCCAGCCTAAAGGCAGAAAACTTCATGTCTGTGTGTGCATACACATTTGCATCTATGGATGGCAAATGTTAGTGACATGGGGTAAGTGTAAGGGGTAAGTGCACATGCAAATGGACTCTGGGTACTGTCCAGGTATTGTATGCAAAGCTAGAAATGCTTCTTTTCTTCCAGGTTTTAAGGACGATTCCCAAGCATTACACTGATGAGTTGCAAGTCAGAATAAGGTTCTCTTCCCTGATACCCTGGAAGAATCCAGAAACCGTTGCTTAAATAGCTTCCCTTATTTCTGAACTGTTGATCAGGTAACCTTAGTGGCAGTGGACAAACACAAGCCCAGGCCTGTTGGAGGAATCCAAGTTCGGTTGCCAAGTACATTCTATGCCTGCCTCTCGCTGGTGATGCCGTGCAGTCTACGCCCTTCCCTCCTGCTGAAAGGTACCATTATCGAGCAGCCTCTTGAAATAGCTTAAAAGAGGCCACCCAGTAGCTGCATCAGCAGGTCTGCCGGGACAAGTTGGAGCAGCTCAGGCGACCAAACCACACCCCAATGGGCACTCCTAAGCTTGCAAGGCTCACTTGTGGTTTGTCAAAAGAGCGCTTCCCCCAAAGTAGGCTATCCTCTTCCCTGCCCCTCCCTCATATCCCTGTGGGCTGGCTCCATTGCTTGAGGAAGGGAAAGGAAGGAGACGCCCTAGCTGTTTCACATGGCTTTGTTTTCTTCCTTCGCAGACACACTTAGTCATTGGCCCAAGCAACACTTACATGACAGAAGCCAGTTTCTGACAAGGAAGGTGGGGAGCAGTGGATCGCTTTGGAACAAGGCAATTTCACATTTTTAAAACCAGTGTCTCAGAGGATTGAACTTAGCTATGCAAAACCGGGGTTCAAGCATAGCTACGGCCGCTTTCATATTTAGGGTTGCCAATCCCCAGGTGGGGGCAGAGGATCCCCCGGTTTGGAGGCACTCCCCCCACTTCAGGGTCATCAGAAAGCGGGGGGAGTGGAGGGAAATGCCTGCTGGGAACTCTATTATTCCCTATGGAGATTTATTCCCATAGAAAATCATGGAGAATTGATCTGTGGGTATCTGGGGCTCTGATGGGGCTGTTTTTTGAGGTAGAGGCACCAAATTTTCAGTATAGCATCTAGTGCCTCTCCACAAAACACCCCCCAAGTTTCAAAAAGATTGGACCAGGGGGCCAAATTCTATGAGCCCCAAAAGGAAGGAAGGAATTGAAAAGGTGTGCTGTCCCTTTAAATGGGATGGCCAGAACTCCCTTTGGAGTTCAGTTATGCTTGTCACAGCCTTGACCTTGGCTCCACCCCTAATGTCTGCTGGCTCTACCCCCAAAGTCTCCTGGCTCCACCCCCAAAGTCCCCAGATATTTCTTGAATTGGACTTGGCAACCCTATCCGTATTCCCATTTATCCATTGTTGGCCTGGTTCTGAGTAAAGTGATACAAGGATGGTTGTTTCATATAGCAGACTTCATCCCATGAATTGCTATGGCCATTTCAAACTGCACAGCTTTTTTCTCCTGCCCTTTTTTGCCATGCAACCTTCCTCACCTTTTTTAATGTTCTAAGTTTAGAACTATAGCACTAAATCAATACAGCCTCTAAATGGAGTCAAGGTATCTCAATAGTGCTGCTGTAACACTGAAATGCTATATTGATTTAGAGCAGGAGTGGCCACACTTGCTTAAGAGCCACATAGAATAAATGTCAGATGTTTGAGAACTGCGAGGAAGGAAGGACGGAAAGAAAGAAAGCAACTTTAAATGCATTCTCCAAGCCACCGTCTGTCTTGGCTTGGAAGAGTGATTTAAAGAGACAAATGCCTTCACCAAGCTGGCCAACATGGCGGTGGGGGTATCAAGAGCCACACACTATAAAGGAGCCACAATTTGGCCACCCCTGGGTTAGAGCTAGAGCATTCAACTTAGAATGTTAAAAAAAAAAAAGGTGAGGAAGAGAAGGCATAAAAAAAGGGTTGGGGGAGGAAAACAGCATTGTAAGAAGTGCTATGGACATTTGCACAGCATACCACAGCATTTCAGAAGTGTGATGAGGAAGTGAAAATGGAAGAAAGCAGTTTCCCTCAAAAAAACAGCTCAGCCCCACTATGCCAAAGGGACTCGAGCAGCTCTGCATGAGCAGGCAGGGCTTTTTTTCTTTTCTGTTTTTTAAAGCAGAAACACACAGGAACACAGTTCTTACCGGCTTGGCATCAGGGGGTGTGGTCTAATATGCAAAGGAGTTTCTGCTGGGCTTTTTCTACAAAAAAAGCCTTGTGAGCAGGTAAATAAAAACTGTTAGCAGCCAGTAGCTAAAATGGCTATGTCTGAACTAACACACACACACACAAACCCATTAGCAACCTACTACTAAAATTGATTAAGAAGACTGTCTTGAAAGGGGCTTTTTTGTTATGTTGTTGGCTGGGTAATTAGATGCTCTGGATTGAGAAACTCCAACACTTTATAAATTGCCAATAAGTGAAAGCAGAACACTAGAAAAGAACAACAGTCCAGCAGTAACTTCAAAATTAACAAAATTTGGGGCAGGGTATCAGCTTTTGTGAGCTAAAGTGAGCAGCTTTATACCCGGCCACTGGGAAGGTGTTACAGAACTCGTGTTCTTTTCTACTACTACAGACAGACTAAGGCTATGATCGCACAAGCAGTGTTGCCTGACAGAGCCTCCCTCACCCTCCCCTCTGGATTAAATTGGAGTGATCACACATGCACATCTGGCTCCTGTGCTCAACTTGTCCTTACCTTGCACTAAAACGTCTCCCATGTATAAGGTTGCCAATCCCCATGTGGGGGCAGGGGATCCCCTGGTTTGGAGGCCCTCTCTCCGCTTCAGGGTCGTCAGAAAGCGGGGGCGGGGGAGGGAAATGTCTGCTGGGAACTCTGTTATTCCCTATGGAGATTTATTCCCATAGAAAATCATGGAGAATTGATTCGTGGGTATCTGGGGCTCTGGGGGGGCTGGTTTTTTTGTAGAGGCACCAAATTTTCAATATAGCATCTAGTGCCTCTCCCCAAAATATCCACCAAGTTTCAAAAAGATTGGACCAGGGGGTCCAATTCTATGAGCCCCAAAAGAAGGTGCCCCTATCCTTAATGATTTCCTATGGAAGGAAGGAATTGAAAAGGTGTGCTGTCCCTTTAAATGTGATGGCCAGAACTCCCTTTGGTGTTCAATTTTGCTTGTCACAGCCTTTATCTTGGCTCCACCCCTAATGTCTCCTGGCTCCACCCCCCAAAGTCTCCTGGCTCCACCCCCAAAGTCCCCAGATATTTCTTAAATTGGACTTGGCAACCCTACCCATGTAGATTAAATAAAGGTAAAAGTAGTCCCCATCCACTGGTATATTCCAGTGGCTTCCTCAGTGAAGTGCTTCCATGGCGGGTTTCTGGCCATCTGATCGCCCTAGCGTGCCATGGAAATGCATTAACAGTGTGATCGTTCCACTCCATTTCCAGCACATCCTTTTCTCCCCCCATCCCACTCTGATGCACACTTCAGAGCCCGCACAGAACTGGCCAGGAGCATGTGTGTGCTTGTCTGCTTCTGTGCACACACAGCCAGAATTTTTAAAAAACCCAACCCAGCTGTGGGTCTGTGGTTGTGGCATGTTAGCAATGTGGTTGGCTCACCATGGACCCACGGCACTATGATATTGGCTTAGAGGGTGCTGTCTAATGGACATAAACTGGCCCAAACTCACATGTTTTATTTAAAGCCAAGTTACTGCTGTGGCAACCTGCCCATCTGACCACACCCTAACATGGCTCCCCATTTTGATCTATATCCATAGTAAGTAGAACACAACTTTATTTTGCAGACAGGCTTAACTTAACTAACTATACTCTAGGAGCTTGCTACAGTGACCCAAGGGGACTCCACGTTAACCAGTGATCCACAAAGGTGGGGGCTGGAGATCTCCTGGAATTACAATAGATTTCCAGGTTACAGGGAGGAAATGGCTGCTTTGGAAGGTGGATTCTGTTGCATTACTCCTCATTGAGGTCCCGCCCCTTCCCAAACTTCACTATCCCTAGGCTCCACCCCCCAAAATCTCCAAGAATTTCTCAACCATAAATTGGCAACCCTACCTCACAAATAGGACGCCAGCCTTCAGGTGGGACCTGGGGACCCCACCCCCAGAATTACGGCTCATCTCTAGACAACATAAATCCTGGAGCAAATGGATGCTCTGAGTCTGGAGGGTGGACTCTATTGCATTGTACTCCGCTGAGGTCCTTGTTCTAAAACTCTAGGACAGAGGTGCCAAACATGTGGCCCGAGGGTCAGATCGAGCCCCCAGAGGGCTCCTATCAGACCCACAAGCAATTCACTGTCATCTGCTTCCTTCTCTCTCTCTCTTGCTTCTTTTTGCATCATAGTTTGTTTTGCCAGGCTTGTTCAATCACACAGGAGCTACAGAGCAAAGCATCTATTTTCTCCAGCACATGATGCAGCTTATGTACAAAAGCTCGCAATGCCCAACCAGGCTCAAAACATTGACCATGAGATTTCTGTAATGAATGTCAATAAATCAAAAGTAAGTTTGAAACTTACAGATACGCACCTGAACAGCCTACTCAAGATTGCTATAGCACAGGCATTGTCTCCAGATTTTCATGCAATCATTCACAGCAAGAGGTGTCAGTTATCAGAATCTGCATTTTTCTGTGTCCTTTATAAAGTACATATTCTCTACCTGGAATTTCATTTTATGACACACATGGTCCAGCCCAACAAGGTCTCACATGTCAGATCCAGCCCTCATAACAAATGAGTTTGACACCCCTGCCTAGGAGTTTCCCAACCTGGATCTGGCAACCCTGCCTCCCTACATCCTCCACTGCAGCGTCCCCAACCTTTTTGGCACCAGGGACTGGTTTTGTGGAAGGCAATTTTTCCAGGGACTTGGGTGGGGGCGATGGTTTTGGGATGATACAATTGTGCACTTTATTTCTATTAGTTTGGCATGGTGGTTAAGCCTGCAGACTCTTATCTGGGAGAACCGGGTTTGATTCCCCACTCCTCTACTTGCAGCTGCTGAAATGGTCTTGGGTCAGTCATAGCTCTCACAGGAGTTGTCCTTGAAAGTGCAGCATTTGGGACAGCTCTCTCAGCCCCACCTACCTCACAGGGTGTCTGTTGTGGGAGAGAAAGGTAAAGAAAATCAATGGAGGGCAGGATATAAATTCAGTGTTGTCATCTTATTTTTATTATTACTACATGAAATACTTATACAACTCTCGGCCCGGTTGCTAACAGTCCACGGACCAGTACTGGTCCACGGCCCGAGGGTTGGGGACCCCTGCTCCACTGGTGTCTGGTGGAACCTCGCCATACTACTCACAAAACACCATTCATGAGGGAGAATATGTAACCAGACAGTACAGAACCAGGAGCATTTCTGTTATCACAAACTATCCATGTTGATTTTTTTACTTGTTCCATGTGCGGTATATTTTTTGTAATAGTCTTTAAAAAAACCCCAAAACTTGAGCCATTGACTGTTAGTTTGCCTGCAGTTGACTGCACTTTGAACTCCAAGGAGTGAAATGAAAACAATCTCATCAGATGGGAATTGGGGGGGGGGGAGGGGGAGGTCATGCCTGGTGAAGGCAGAATTTTCCAGCTGCCAATTTAATATAGATGAGAGCGGCTCTCATGCAGAGTTGGGGGGTGTCTCAAAGCCAGTGTAACATTGAGCAGGAGAACAGATATTTGCCTAAAATCAACAAGAATGGGGGGATTCATTAAATTCCATCAGAATTATGGAATTTTATGAAGTAGTGTTTACTCATATTTTCTGGTACAGAAAAGCACCAGTTTTTGATGTTGATGGAAATGAGGGCAGTTGTAGACACGATACAAACCTGAGGGAAGGCTTGTCCTCTCCTCGTGTTCTCAGTAGAAAGTGACATTTAACTTTATGCTGTATCATTATTTTCTGTAGTCGAAATTCCTTCAGACCTTTATTTATTATGTTTTTATCCCATCTTTGCTCCAAAGAACTCTGGTCATGTTTCAGCTTGACTCGATTCCACTTTGAGGGATGATGGGGAACTCTAACAAATGTTCTTTGCCTTCTACTCAACATCAAACTCCCAGTAAAACTTGTTGCTAACCAATGTTTAATCCAGGGCTGGCACTGCCACTAGACAAACTAGGTGGTTACCTAGTGCAGCGACCTTCTGGAGGCACCATATTGGGGCCCCCATGTGACTCAGTGTCATTATCAGTGCGGGGGGGGGGGGGGGGAGAGATGCCAGAAGTTAGCCTTGCCTAGTGTGCCAGACAGTCTAGGGCCGGCCCTGGTATAATACTATGGCATTTTGTAGGGAACAAAAAAAAAGCAATTGTTTTGAGGAATGTCCTCTTGTACTGCCCTGAGGTTTTCACATATTTGTTGTAGCATCTCAGATAAAGACTTTACAATGTTTTGTGTAAAGGTGTGTTGCCTGATGCTCAGGTTAAAAAAATCTATTTCTCAGTGTATCCAAAATGCTAAGAAATGTCCAGAATGGAATGCTAGTAGCTTTAGAGTAGCATTAAATGGAGGTGGTGGAAAGTGCCATCAAATTACATCTGGTTTATTGGCACCTCTGTAGGATTTTCAAGGCAAGGGACTGAAGCATTCAGAGGTGGTTTGCCATTTTCTGCTTCTTCATCATGATTCTGGACTTTGGAGGTCTCCCATTCAAATACTAACCAGGGCTGACTCTGCCTAGTTTCTAATATCAAGTTAGCCTGGGCTACCCAGGTCAGGGCCACATTAGAAACACTTTATAGATGTTATGTGGCTTGTGATAGATCCATGATTATCAACCAGGGTGCATGGTAATCTTGCAATCTACCAATCTCCACTCCACTAAAAACTGGTTCTCCAGATTTACATAGGAGGTATGAAAACCAGGCCATCTCCCCTTACATCCAGTTCTTCTGGGAGAGAGTACAGTTGTGAAGCCAGAAGGAGGCCATAGAAATGTGTCTACATTTACAATGCAATCCCTAATCAGATTTAATCCATCCAAAACCCATTTATGTATTTAGGATTGCACTGAAAATCTTTTGTCATTCTGATGCTAAAAGATCCTGTTTTGGACCTTGGCAGTTTCAGTGAAATGGCAAACCGGACACTGCTTAAGGCCTTAATGCAGGGGTGTCAAACATGTGGCCCAGTGGCCAAATTAGGCCCCTGGAGGGCTCCTTTCAGGCCCTCGAGTGACTGGCTGTCACCTGCTTCCTTTTCCCTCTCTCTTGCTTCCTTCTGCATCACAGTTTACTATGCCAGGCTCGCTCAATCGCACAAGAGCTACAGAGCAAAGCCTCTATTCTCTCCATTGGCTGAGGCTCCTCCCTTGGGAAGGAAGGGTAGGAGGGATAGCTTGCTTTGACAGGCTCTCTCAATTGCACAGCAGAACCACTGAGCCAAGCCTGTCTTCCTTCTATTGCCTGAGGCTCCTCCTCCTCCTGGTCCCCTGGGGGAAGGAAGGAAAGAGCCAGAGCTTCCGTTGCCCAGTTCCCTGGATCACATGGGAAAAGTGCAAAGAAAGCACCGTTAAGACCAATGAGTGCTAATGTTTTAAGGTTTTTAAAATAATCTTTAATGGTGTTTGTCTGTGTCCTTTATAAAGTTTATATCTCTGCTATCTAATCTTAAATAGGTGCACACATGGCTCAGCCTGCCATGACCCGGCCCAACAAAGTCTCATTTATGTCAGATCTGGCCCTCATAACAAATGAGTTTGACACCCCTGCCTTAGTGTATACAAATGCAAGCTCAACCACCTCCAGAAGGTAGCCGCAGTCTGATATATCACAAACTCTAGCAACTAGAGTTGCCAAATCCAATACAAGAAAATATCCCGGGACTTCAGGGGTGGAGCCAGGAGACTTTGCGGGGGTGGAGCCAGAAGCAAGGTTGTGACTATGACAAGCATAAATGAACTCCAAAGGGAGTTCTGGCCATCACAGGGACCGCACACATTCCCTCCATTGGAAATAATGAAGGATAGGGGCACCTTCTTTTGGGACCCCTTTGTCCAATCCTTTTGAAACTTGGCAAGTCTTTTGAGGAGAGGAATTGGATGCTATGCTGATAATTTGGTGCTCCTACTTAAAAAAACAGCTTCCCCAGAGCTCCAGATAACTGTGAATTAATTCTCCATTATACCTTATGGGAATCAGTCTACCTAGGGAGTAATGGAGTTCCCAGCAGACATTCCCCGCCCCCCCTTTTCTGATGACGCTGAAGCAGGGGGAGGGCCTCCAAACCAGGGGGGGGGTTCCCCTGCACCTATGTGAGGATTGGCAACCCTATTAGCAACTCATACAAACACAATTCTAATAAGGTCCCTCCCAAAGGGAAAAATAGGGGTCCCGATTTCTAATAGACAGGAATCAACCAATTGGGACATTTCTTTTTGAGTAAGGACAGATTATTTGCTGACAGCTTTGTGCATATGCAGAGTGCTCCCTTCCTTTTGCGAACGATACAGTATTTGATTTGTAAACAAGAATATAAGAAAAAAATGTTAAAGAGAAAATTTGTGCGCTGTCCAGTCAGGGCACTGAAATTCTGGTCTGACGTAAGCCCCTTTCATCGATTCCTGGGAAAGAAAAGCACGCGCGTCACTTCTCGTTATATAACTCTTTTATTAAATGGAGGAAAAAGGTGGGACATTTGCTCTTACGCCTGATCTAAAATGGCGCCACATCCGTCACTTGGGGTGCTAAAAACACCCACAGAAATCATCGCCGCCATTGGACAGTTTAAGATTTTTCGCCTTTTTCATTGGATCTTTCCTTCCGTCTCTCCTTAACGCTGTTTGGCTAAGTGTTCGATCGCTCTGAAATATACCCGCCCATTTCTAATCGTTCCCTGAAGGCTGATTGGTTTTACTTAATATTGTCCCCGTTTTCTCCTAACGCAACTTTATAGAGCCCCACCTCTGTCTAATCTTTTGACTGGATTAGAGGCGACTCAATCATGACGCAGTCCCACCGTTTTATCTTACGGGCTCATCACTGTGAGGAAAACCTCTCCCGCCTATCTTTGCGATCGTCGATTGGTCCCTTGCTACGTCAGTTATTTGCCTTTTGCCACATCCCCTTGGCACAATTCTTCGTACTTTCGGTCAATCCCCCGCCTCCTCCACCCTCCCGCCAATGGGTGGAGCTTCCTCGGGAGGCGTTTCCCGAAATGGGGCACCGCCACCGAGTTCTTCGTGAACTGCACCCACTCGCTCCTTTCACCTCCCCCTCACGTCTTCGTCCCTTCACGCTCCGCCCTGTATCTTTGAATGGCCAAACGACCCGTCATTCACGCCCAGCCCCGCCTTCCACCACTGGCTTCTGGCCCTGCGATTGGGCGCGCCGTCGGGAGGCGTGTTCCTGGGCTTGTGGGGCCGTGTCGGCGCAGCTCCCTCCCCTCGCCAACCCTTTGGCGGTCACCGGTGGGGTTAGACTGCCTCGTCACCGACTTCGCTGCCCCCGCCCCGCCCACCCCTCCGGCACCACTTGGGCTCGCCTCCCCCCTTCAGCCAACATGAGCGGTAAGGACGGGACCATCTTGGCCGGGCGGGGGGCGCCGCCTTCCTTCCCTCTCTCGCGCCCCGCCCAGCCCAGCCCCCCGGGCGGAGGGACCCGAGCGGGGGAGGGGTAACGAGCCTGAGGAAGGGAGACGGAGCGAAGGGGAAAGCCTTGGGGGAGGGGCCCCGGGGAGGCCAGCGGGGCTCATGATTGGGGGGTGGAGGCAGCCGGGGGAGGGCAGCTGGCCTGAGGGAGGGAGGGAGGAGGAGGATCGGAGGGGGGCAGGGCGGGACCAGGTGGGGCAGGAGTGGGGTTGGGGGTGGGAATTTCTCAGCGGCGACTCAGGATTGAGTTCCTCTCGGGTGTTGGTGCAGCGTGAGAAGAAGCAGGCCGTGGAGGGACGCCAGGCAGGCAGGAAAAGTGTGTGCGTCAGAGAGAGAGGCTGAAAGAAAAGGGTTCAGTGGATAGGTTTTGTCCGAGCCACCTCCGGGTCCTCATCAAAGGGGTGCCTCTGCACATACACAGAGTGCGCGCCTCCCCCCACCCCGTGGAGCTCTCTCACACTTTACGTCTCGGCTTGGGAGCAGGGGCTGGCACGTAGGCAGGCCGCATGGCGTGTCGTGAAATTCCCGTCAGGAGGGAAGCGGCTTCCAAGTCAGGCTCGGCGGATTAATCATTGAGAGAACCCTTTCCGAGACCCCTCTCTCGTCTGAAATGTTAGGAGGGCGATCTCTCACTAGTGGGGCAGCCCCTAAGCAGAGGTACTCCTTTTCAAGTCCCTTAAAATCTATGAGCTTAAAAGGATTGTGGTTTTGGTTTCTTAAACCTTCCCGTCTTTTCAACTCTGGTTGTCTTGTGTATATTCACTACTACAGTCTAATAAGGCTGATGTTTGGTTAGGATAGGAACATGGGGATTCTGACCCATTTGGAACTCCTCTTGTATTTTGGTCTAGTGTCCCTTGATATATGCTGCTGGGGTATTAGACTTACGTAGAACTGCTTGGCTTGTGAATCGTTGCGTTCTTCTTTATAGCTCTGGCCTGCTTTGTACAGCGACTCACGACTGTTTCATTTCCCCTATCATCTGAATTTTCTTTTAGTAGCCTTATAGCTAAGGTAGCTTTGCTTGTGTATTTATGAGCTGAGGAGTGGGGGATGTCTGCGATGATTACCACCTTTATGAAGAGGTGTACTGTGAAGGGATTTAGAGAGGCAGTGCTTAAATAATGTGTGAATGAATTCAAGTACTTTTGGTAGAAGGGTGTTAAAAATAGGGCACGATGCCCCCCCCCCCCAGCTTCTGTTTCATGTGGAAAAGTTAAAAATGCATATGATAGGATTACTTTGAGAAAGGGTTCTTGGTGAATAGATTCAATATTGGGTTGTACTTTCTACAAAACTTGAAAACAAATCTGGCTATGTAGGGTAAGCGAACACAGAATACAGTGGGATCTGTTCCCAAGAAAATGTGCTGTCTTAACTTGTATCTCGAAAAGCAAGCAAGCATTCAGGCTTTGCATTCTGACAGGAAGAGGAAGTGTCTGGTGTGGTGCATGGGTGAGAGAGTTGGGCCCTGATGAGACAGATCAGGCTCAGTAGCTCCATCCAGCACACCGGCTGGCCTTATTTGCCATCATACAGCCTAAGCCACCCTACATTGGTGTAAGTCTGCTTATGGTGTATTCTTATAAAATAAATTGGGGCAGTCTTCCTTCTCTTGAGTCTTATTCTTAGCACTGTGATGGCTTCCTACACTATCTTGTGCTTTAAGATCTGACTTCCATTGGTGATGATTTACACATGCCATAGCTTGCAGGATAGTGACTAATGTCCTTTGAATGCCAGCCACATTTTGTATACTTTTTTGCATTCCAGCCTTCCTCCATAGACTTCTGGGTGGCATACATGATATTCCTAACACACCCCTGGTTTAGTGGGGTAGTTTACACCAAGGCACAAGAATGTGCTCGGGACAATCTCAGTACATTTCATGACTAGGCAGAGATTTGATTGTTGCACTTTTTGCACCCAGTATTGCTTTTTGTTGTCTGCCATAAAGGAATTGCTTGTCTATAATTCTTAAGATACTGAAGGTTCCAGTTTTTAAAATCTGTATTTTCAAACATCTGACTGTTCCATCTGTGACCATTCAGTTTTTACTTTCTCGCTTTCTCCCACTACCCCAACCCTCATGCAGACCATGATATTTCAGAAGAAATGGTTATTGTAAAAACTGAGAAGATAGAAGAAGGTTGTAGCAATGATGGAGGAAACTGTGAAGGCCAGGTGAGTGGGGTTTTTAAAGTAATGTATGGCAACAATCAGCAATCTTTTTAGGGGGATACAGCCCCATATCTGGGGGCTGGGGGGGGGGTCACAGAGGGGAGGAGGCCACGGGAGTGAAAACAGGAAGTTGGAGAGGCTGGGGGCAGCCCCTCTTCTCCCTCCTGTGTGATTTAAAAGACCAGCTGATTGGTAGGGCCTTTTAAATCCTATAGGAGGCCCAGCAATCTCAAAAGGAGGAGGGGGTTAGTTTATTAAGGACTGTTACTTTCGGTGTTAATAGTGGTTCTTTGTGCACTGTCTTTTGAACTGTACCAGAATTGTTAGCTTCACAAAATTGTTTCACCTCAGTTATATCATTTCCTTGCCAAAGGTGCTGTGGATTGTAGATTCACAGCTTGCTGGGACAACTTTTTAAGGCAGTTTGGGAATCACTGTGGGGAAGGATTTCCATTCTTTGGAAATCCTATTGCAGATGGCTTTCTTTCTCTCCCTTGCAGTGTACTGTGCTCCAGGGTCCAGTGCAGTTGCAGGTTCTGGTAGTGGGCGGGTCACTTATTTTTGATAGGCTTTCTACATTTATGCTCTCCATTTTTTTTCTTGTTCCGTACTACTCATGAGGTTGGCAAATGTGCTCTTGACACCTCCTCCTTCTGTGTTTCCTGTTAGGAGTCTCAGCCTTCCCCTCTGGCTCTGCTGGCAGCAACATGCAGCAGGATTGAGTCTCCCAACGAGAACGCGGATGGCTCGCAGGGACAGCATGGGGGCTCTAATGAACTGGACCTTGCTGCTGCTGCAACTCAGATGTCCCAGAATGGCAATGGCTGGCAGATAATTTCCACTCCCTCTGGGACTTCTGATTCTCCAAAAGACCAAGGGACTAACAGCAACGATGAGAGCGACTCGTCATCCAAAAACCGACCTGCCGCTGGGCAGTACGTGGTTACCACCACCCCCAATATGCAGAATCAGCAAGTCCTGACAAGCTTGTCAGGAGTGATACCCAATATTCAGTATCAGGTGATCCCCCAGTTTCAAACTGTGGATGGACAACAGTTGCAGTTTGCCACCACCGCCACCCAAGTCAGTGTCCAACAGGATGCCTCTGGCCAGCTGCAGATCATCCCTGGGACAAACCAGCAGCTCCTTGCAAACCGGTCAGGGACTGGCAATATCTTGGCTGCCATGCCAAACCTTCTGCAGCAGGCTGTCCCCATCCAAGGAGTCAGTGCTCTCTCAGGGCAAACTCAGTATGTCACTAATGTCCCACTAGCTTTGAATGGCAATATCACGTTATTGCCCGTCAACAGCATTGCAGCCAGCCTGGCCCCCACTTCTCAGTCAGTTACTCTGAGCAGCTCTGGTTCTCAGGAGAGCGGCTCTCAGCCAGCCACTTCTGGTGCCTCTATCAGTTCCTCCAGTGGAGCTGCTTCCCAAGCCAACTCTGGCTCTTTTTTTACCAATGCCAACAGCTACAATGCCACCACCACAAGTAACGTGGGCATCATGAATTTTTCCACCACTGGCACAGTGGGAACAAACGTTCAGGTGCAGACACCTCAGAGGACAAGCAGTGGTCAAAACACCGATGCTTTGCAGGTTACCGGAGTTGCAGTCCAGTCGGGGCAGCAGAAAGATGCTGATCAGAATCAGCAGCAGCAGCAGATCCTGGTGCAGCCTCAACTTGTGCAAGGAGGACAAGCAGGCCAGACCTTTGCTACCCAGGATGCCTTGCAGAACTTGCAGATCCAGACTCTCCCCAATACTGGTCCAATCTTTATTCGAACGCCCACCGTGGGGCCAAATGGGCAGGTCACCTGGCAGACGCTTCAGCTGCAGAATCTTCAGGTTCAGAACCCACAGGCTCAGACAATCGCCTTGGCTCCAGTGCAGGGAGTGTCCCTGGGGCAGACAGGGAGCACCAACACAACACTCACACCAATTGCTTCTGCCTCTCTGCCCAGTGGCACTGTCACTGTGAATGCTGCTCAGCTGTCCTCTGTACCGGGTCTTCAGACGATTAACCTTGGGGCCTTGGGAGCAGCTGGAATCCAGGTTCATCAGCTGCAAGGGCTTCCACTCGCAATAGCAAATGCCACTGGTAAGTGGAGGTTTTTAGTGATTGTTGTTCTTGTTATAAACCCTATCTTTATAACCAGAATGCTCATACTAAAGCTTTTCAGCAGACATTTCCCTTTGTCAATAGCACAGTGGTTAGACTAATGTATCCATTGCACTGAATAGCAGGAAGTGGTCATTATGCAGCATCTAAGATTCTAAATAGCTCGCATGGGTTGATGGGTTCCAGATTCTAAAGAGCCAAGTTTCAAGCCCTCATGGAGAGAGATGGTTGGAAGTGTAAAAACAAAGATGCTAGTGGAAGGGATCCAGTAGAAAATTGTTGCTCATGGGGTGGGTGATTTTTTGCCAGCTGCTGACCTTTGACTCCCTTCTCATGCCATTCATCAGGGTGTTTCTGAGATGTATGTGTGAATTTTCAACTACAATATGGGAATCGCCTGCTTCAGGATTTTAAAAGTGTATAAGGTGTCCAGAGTGTAGCATTAGTATCTGAAATAGGAATATTACACAAACAGTACCAATCTCAGCAAAGAAATAGATTTCTTGTAGGATCCTCTGTGCATAAGAAGCTGTTTGTGTCAGCTGTATGCTGCTCCTAATGAATAAGTATTCTGAATGGATTCAGACAGCTATTCTTATTGTACTGATTACAGATGACCAGTTCTCTGTGCATTTGCAGCATTCAGCTTTGTAGTGGCTAATCTGGCCTGTCAAAGTTAGAAATGGGGAGAGGAGTATGACAGCATGTGCTCTGGTGGAGCATCTGCTGGGCATGTTGAAGGTCACAGGTTCAATCCCCAACAACTGCTGTTAAAAAGGATCAAGTTGTAGGTGATGTGAAAGGCCTCTGCCTGTCTAAGTAAATAATACTGACCTTGATGGACAAAGGGTCTGATTTGGGATAAAGTATCTTCCCATGTCCTCTGTTTTTTTTTTTACACCTGCAGCTGCATAGGAACAATTCCCCTTATTGCTTTCCTGTACAGCTGTGGGATGTGTGTGGATGCTGCAGTCACATGAGCAGGGTGTGCTGTGGGGTCACATATACTGCAGCCACATCAGAGAACACCACAAGGAAACAGTTTCTACAAAGCAATGAGAAGATGTGAAAGGGACCTGTTTTGTGAATGCCAAAAGCACTTGGTCCTCTGCTTAGTGGCCCTCACTCCACAAATAAATCTTAGCAAAAATAGTAATCCGAATCCGAAGCTGACCTTTAATCTTTATGGGTGCAAACCAAACAACAGCTGGAGATATATGCAGCTTCTGCTGGTTTAGAATTCCAGTTGCTGCAGAAATGAGCTATTCTGCTTCCTGAGATCGGTTGATTCCAAAGTTCACTGAGGACGCTTTATAGGCTATTAACTTCTTGGTTGCTCAATGACAGGAGTTGTGCAAGTAAACCTTTGTGATTCGGGAATTGAAGATTGCATATATGGAAGGAGGAAATAACAGGAAATTGCTAGAAATGAAAAGGAGAGGGAGCAGAGGGATGCATGTGTGTGAGGCGAGATGCTGATGCATTGCCATCAGTGGATCTCCTAAGTAAGTGAGTTCTGGGTCACAGCCAATGTTCCCTCTAAGCCATGGAGTCTTGTGAGCAAAAATTCTACTTTGTGAGCTTACTGGAATTAAGGTTGTGAGCTGCTATATAAATTAGTTTGCTCCGGGGCCATTTTTCCTGAGCTAAGACAAAAAAGTGAGCTGGAGGCCAAAAATCTGTGAGTAGCTCACAATAACTCAGCTTAGAGGGAACACTGGTCACAGCCTTAATGTGCTGCCTATTCTACTGCGAAATTACGCTGAATTACAACACAGACAAATCTCCCAAGATTTGTAAGTTGGAATTAGTCTTCATATTGTCTCTCTGGTAAGCTTAGTAAGAGACTGGGAGGGGGTCACTTAATTAATTGATGGTGGATTGGGAGGGAATATTTAAATGCTATCCCACCATCAGAATCTTGTCTCCCCATTCCAAGATTGTCTAAGCCAGGGATCTCCAACATGCTTCCCATGGGCACCTTGGTACCTGCCAGCACCTTTCCTGGCACCCATCAGGTGTTTTCAGAAAGTGGGTAGGGTTGCTAGGTCTTGCCTTTGCTGGAGTGAGGGACTTTGGTGGGTGGGGACATCATTGACATCACCCAGAAGTGATGTCATTGCACTGGGGATGCTCTGGTATTTGGACAAACTGGTTTTTTTGTCCTCAAAATCATAGAGTATGCTCAAATACCAAAACGTCCCCACACAGCTCCCCCAGCACAATGTGTCACTTCCAGGTGACATTGTCCCAGTTTGGGCATGGGGCTTTCCCCACTGGCCGGCCAGCTGGTGGCAGGCTGAAGCCCCAAAAACGGGATTTCCCCAGCACCGTTGGAATGGCAACCCTAGGGCAGGGCCAGGTGAGGCTTTTGCTTAGCAACACTTCTAATTTGCTATTTGAGATTTGATTGTGCAGATTTTTTTAAAAAAATGTTGCCTTCGCAGCTGCTGCTATCATAGCACAGGGATCTTCACTGTGTGACAAAGTAAATTGTGGCAGCCATTTTGTGACTGGTTCCACCTCCAGTGGCAGCCATTTTGTGGTGCACCCATCACACTATATCAAAATTCCAAAAGAGCCCGTAGGCTTGAAAAGGTTGGAGACCCTGGTGTAAGCTCTCAGGAACTTGAGTAAGCTAATCCTCCCTCTCCTTTTCCTTGAACTGACTCAGAACTGTTCTCCATACTCTGTCTCTCCTGGAGCATTTTAAGTTTTCATCAGGCCATTTTAAAAAGTTTTTATTTTCCTTTTGATTAACTTGTAGAGTAATAATTTTTGTGCATACTGATGGTGCGCTCACATTACACTAAATAATGCGTTTTACATCCAGATCTTTGCTATGTAATAATAGCAAAAATCTGGATGTGAAACGCATTATTTACTGTAGTGTGAATGCAACATGAAAGTGTCCCCCAGATTGCTAGAGACACTATCTGGACCCATGGGTGACTCAGTTGTGAGCCAAAACGCTCACAATAAGTGATTGCTGGAACTTGGAATCAATATGAGTCTTATCTTGTTTGTTTTTGCATGTGTGTGTGTGTGTGTGTGTACCTGGAAGTTATGGCGACTTCTGTTGACTGACCTCTGCTGGGGTATGGAGGAAATTCAGAGAGGTGGCTGAATAAAGCCTGCCCCCACTTCCCAACTGCTGGTATTGCAAGGAGGTCTCCTTTCCAAGTTCTTGCCAACATCGACCATGCTTAGCTTCCGAGATCTAACATGATCAGGTCTGCCTGGGCTTATCCAGGTCAGGGCATGAGTCTTATAATTTCATTGTTATTAAAGAAACCTGTTCAAGGACACTTGTCCTTGAGTGTCCTGATTTTGTCAAGTAATCCTTAGAGTTGACAATATACCACCTTGCAAGTTATTATTACTGTTTAGTAATATAGTAGTTCTTCCTCTTATCTGCATTTGTGGGAATAAATGATTTGTGACACAGTAGCTTCCAGGTCTTGTGCACAGCTGCTTCCATAATTTTTTATTTCCAAAATTGTGTGTGATAGATTGTATATAAAATAAAAAAGTTACTAGAACTACCATATTACAGTGCTCATGTACATGTAAATTAGTCCCACTTGTCTATTTTTAGGGAAGCAGCATCTCATTGAGGTTTTTAACCTTAACCGTAGGTCTTATTGCCCCATATCTGCAAATGCAGTTGTGGAGTCCTGTGTGGATTTGTAGTGTTTTGGCTATTTAAGAATAGGAAGAAATAGTTCAATTATTTGTGGCCGCAGAGAAAAGATCTTGCGTTCTGGATTATCATAAACCAGGACTGGACTGATTTAAGGTCGTCAGGGGTCCAAGGGTTGGTCTCTTGGGTTTTTTTGAAATTATTATTATTATTCTCATGCTTCTCTCAGTCAGTAGAAGCATAGCTAAATAGGGGCAGCTGGCTTGTAACTGATTCTTATGATAGGCTGCTTCCTTATAGAGAACTCACTGTGTGGCAGATGTTGCATCTGCAAATGCAGAAGTATTCACAAGTGGGAATGGAGCATCTATGCATCAGTTTTCCCTGCACTTTGCTTGATTTGCCTCCCCCTTGTTCATCGAAGTACACTTTTTAAAAAAAATGGAATTGCTAGATTGTTAACAGTAGTGTGCTATAGCAGTGTCTATTGCCATGATACATTAGTTTCCAGCTTTCATTTTTTTTGAAAGTAAGTCTGTAGCTCTTCATTTGAAACTATATGGGGAAATGTTTTGCCTTAAAACCACACAACAAAAAGGGCTAGAAACTTATTTTTTCCCCAAAAAATGAAAGCTGGAAACAAGCCCATAAGCCCATAGGACATATTAACATGGTTGTGCTATAGTGATCTAGCAATTCCTGGAGCCTTCTCAAGTATGGGGGAAAATTATGGCCATAGGTGCTGAGGAGGCAAGGACAGTGGTGCTGATGGAGCAGGACTTGTAAAAATGTACATCTTTCCATTCATGCAGTGTCCAAGGATGCTTTGACTGCAATCTTTCCATAAAAGATAGTGCCCAACAAGGTCTGGGAAAGATTGAAGCAAAGCAGAGGCACAGAAGCAGGATGAATAGAGGACAATATCTCATGAATGCATCCCCAAACAGCAGTGCCATAAGGAAGCCAAAGCAGAGCAAAACATCCATGTGGAAACAGCCACAGAGCTAGAGCAAATAATCAAAGTAGTGACGTTTTATTGTTTGTCTTAAAGGTGCCACTGGACTTAAACTTTTTTCTGCTGCTTCAGACCAACGTGGCTACCCACCTGAATCTATTGATAGGTACAGCTTAATTCATAGTGAGTTAAAACACAGCATTATAGAAGGATAGAAATCTGGCCCTCTAAATACGCTGCCTTGTTTTGAAAGAGCAGATCTTGGGTTTGGTTGTGACTCTGGAAAGGCCATCTTGTTCGTTCTTCTTCCTGCTTTGCGTTGTTTCTGGGGATGGTGCATATTTGAACAATCTGTTGTCCAACTGCAGTCAAGCTCCGTACAAAGTTCGTTCTAAGTGTCGTTAGGTTTAATTTTTTATTTTCTTCACAAATGATAATTAAGCTGTTTGGAGTGGAGAGGGAGGAATATGTAGCATGCAGAACTGCTGTACGTTTGGGCATGTTTTGTTCTTGCATTTGTGGCATCTTTCCCGAAGTGTTTGTCTCATTGGTTGTTGTGGGCTATGGCCTATCTACTTCTGTCACACTGTTTTGATGCTGAATGGACTAGATTGTATTGCAGTTGTGTTCAAGGATGCATTCTTCCATGCTTAGTTTAAAATTCTGCACCCAGGCAATCTAAACTTTGCACCAAGAAAACTGAAATTCCACAGCCTGCCTAGTTGAAGTGAGCATGTCTGATTTCTCTTTGCTTAAGTCTGCAGTTTCTGTTGTTTCATATTCTGCTCATCACTCTGGGACAAAGCGCTGGGCAGGCATAGCACCCCTGCCTTTCTGACCACAGGAAATCTTATTTAGAAACTTCTTAGGCTCCTGAGATTTCAGGAGGCATTGCTCTCAAGCTTCAAACATATCTTCAGTTCTTTTAACACAGTGTTTCCCAGTTTGTTGGTCCTGAAAGCGGGTCCTAGGATTTTGCAGTTTTATTGATTTGTCTTTGGTTGAGTTTTACTGAAATATGCCCTGTTCTCCTTTTTCTGCATCTCAGCAGAATTTAGGCTTATACTGGCTCAGTTATGAACATTCCAGTTATGACTGTTGTTACCCCCCATCTTACGGTCACTCAGAGCAATGACCCAAATATAAAGGCATGGTTGTTTACCTCTAGCACGTGTCCTATGTGGTTTTTTAAAGAAAAAATATCCACAATTTCATATCATAAAGAAGCTTTGAGTGGTTTAATTTCCATTGAAATGTCCTGTGTCTTACAAATTTGGGAGCATGATCTGTAACCTTTTTGAGGCTGCAGGCACTTTGGACTTATGAGTGTTGAGCACCAACCCAAAATGGCTGCCACAAGAGATGGAAGCAAACATTATCTCCTTTTTCTGTTTGCAAAAGAATTGCAGAAGGCCCATAAAAAGAAGTGAAGGAAAGTCCAGGGGAAAGAAGGCAGAAAGAGAAGGGAGAATGGAACCACAGGCCTGGATGTCTTCCTGATCCTCCAACAGTTGTTACTGCTGTTAATCCATGAAAACCCCTTTCATTTAAATGTGTTGCCTTACAAAGGCCCCAGCCACTTCCTAAGAAGCTCAGGTGCTGGGGGAAGTACTGGTGGGTGCCATGTCATCCACAGCCACCACTTTGAGGAACCCTGGTCTACATTAAAATTTGGCTTCTTTGTTCACAGCTTCCCCTCCCCTTTTCAGAAGTTCTGGGAACTGTCCTTTGAGAGGGCTGAGAATTTCTAATTATAGGTGATTAGCACTTCACAAGACAACAGTGTCCAGGAATGCTTGAGGGGAAGCCATTAGATTCTCTTTACAATGTAGGCATTGCCCATTGTGAGGCAAAGCACCCCTGGCTTCCCACCTCAAGGGGTTACTGTGAATAGTAACGGGTTTGTTCTATCCTGCAGGTGTTACTAATTGATTCCTCAGCCTACGTAGCCCTTATCTTCAAGGTCAGAGCTGGAAAAGTGGTAATTAGCTTCTGGTGAGAACCTGTGAGCCACAGAATGGGAGGGAGGAAGTCAGGAGTGATGAGGTAATTTTTAGAGGGTTCTAGCAAGACTGTGTACTGATTGGATGTCATCATCACATGGCAAAAAACTATAATTGAGCTAAGAATCTAGAATAGAGGATTAGCTTTGATTCTAATGGACTGAACGCTTGGAGTATGAGATGCTTATATTTCTATATATTGCTTATATAAAAAGCTTAAGCTGTGGCCTTTGAGTCTTGGACTTAAGGTTTGTGTCAGCTAATGCAAACCTTGAGATTATGTTAGATGGTGAAGCTAGTTTTCTTGTTTTTCTGCTGTATGATTTTAGTGCATCATGTTGCCAACAGAATATATCCTTGTTTTGACAGAAATTAAACAGAACCTCATAACATTTTAACAAAATAAGAAAAGTCTGGTTACTTGTGTGTAGCAGCCCTGGGACTCATGGGGTTCAGCTTTGGACACCCATGTTGAACATAAAGAGCTGTAGCAGCACCAGCTTTAAAGAACTTAAATTGAGGTATCTATTGGTTGATTGCTCATTTGGGATGTGTTAGGATAGAGTGGTAGCAATAAGTTGCATTGTTTGTGTCACTCACAACTGCCCCTACCAGTGTTTCTAAGCTCCTCAAATCAAGGATCAAACCCAATTTTTATCATGGCACCATGCTAAACTGGCAGCCACTTTCTGGGTGCATGAGGCAAAGTGAGCTCACGTATTTGGTGAAGTGGGCTCTGGCTCACCAAAGCATGTGCTACAATAAAGGTGCCACAAGGCCCCATGTTGTTTGGGATGCAGTGGCAGGCTGCTGTTACTTCTTCACTGAACTGGAACATTTTTAAAAAATCAGGTCATCAGTTCAGAAGTAGAGCTCAGCTTCAGAAAAAATTGACATATTTTACTCACTAGGCTTAACTGAAATGAATCATGATAGTATAAAAGTAATACGGTATTTGGGAGGGTTTTTATACCCTTTGGGTTTGTCATGGCTTCTGTCCCTTTAAAGGTCCAGGAGGTTGAAGTCAGGCAAATGTTTGGTACTTCAGTGGTTTACAGTTTATAAACCAAAACCATGTTAAATTTGGAATTTAATACTGAATGCTTTAGGACTTTTAAATTATTTTTACTTTGTATTCTTTTTATTGATGCCCTAGTTATGGGCACCATGACCTAATTTGCTGTACCCAGGCTATGTAAATCAGCATTGGGGCTTGAATCATATTTAGATGTTCTTGTGCAGATGAAAACTCAACTGGTTTTGGAGCAGAGCCAAATCAAGTTACTAAGCTTGTAGAGGCTTCAGCTAGGAACAAACCAAAACAGTTGCAGCTGGAGCTGAATATAAGCTGTGTGGAACTGGGAATGCATTTAGGTAAAAGCCTTCACTTAAATATCTCTTAACCTGGACTCTCCGTAGCTGTAAGCATTTATCAATCTATAACTGAAACATTTACCAGCGAAGATGTTTTGAAAGTTTTCTATGCATCATAGCACGAGGCCCAGCGTGATTTAGAACTCATTGTGGGAAATGGCAGGAACTCTGATGAGCCATAGTGCTGGGCTTGGAGCCAGGAACTGGTGGGTTCCTATCTTAGCTATTCACCAGCCTGTCTGCATACGTCATCCTTAATTATTCTTGAGTAAGTATTTGGATTTTCTTACCCTACATTATCATTGTTCATTATTTACTTGTCATTTGTATATATGTGCTTTATGGGTTAGTACCAATGTTCCCTCTAAGCTGAGTTCATGTGAGCTAGCTTACAGTTTTTTAGGCTCTGGCTCACACATTTCTGTCTTAGTTCAGCCTGCTCAGGAAGGATGGCCCCTGAGCTCACTAATTTATGTTCTCTAAATCACACTAAATTACAACTTTATTGCTAGTAGCTCACAAAGTAGAATGTTTGCTCACAAGACTCCACAGCTTAGAGGGAACATTGGTTCATACCACAAATAAAAGGGGGAAATACGCCCCCCCCAAAGGTAAACAAAATGGGTTGAGAACATGGAAAACAGGGGGGAAATGTTTAATTGCAGTACGCAAATGAACCAGTTCAATTATGCATACAAAACATGGCACTGGTATTTTAATATGTTAACAGGTTGAAAACAGGAAACAAATGTGTACATTCAATAAGGTAAATAATGCCAGTTAAAACATAATAATCTTCTCTCAGTTAAAACATAATAATCTTGTTTCAGCACAAAGTCTTCATTGGTGGCTTATAACCATAATTGGCATGGTCATATCATACTTGCATAATGAAGAATTTAATACATCACAAGAATCAACAGGATAAACCAAATTAGAACTTGCAAAAAATAATAGAAAGGATATTAAAACCATAAAATTAAAAATTCATAAGAACTACCTACCCATGCTTGGAATATGTTAGGAATGTCTTATAAAGAATCAGGCTTCAGTTATTTCACATACATGTGGATAGTTCTACAAAATACACATACACACATATACAGTCTCAGTACAGGCAAAAAGAAAAAGGCCCATGCTCTGAGGAGCTTACATTCTAAAAGTAGGCAAGGATTGGACCCATGAGAAAGGAAGAGATCATGTTAGCAGCGATGAATGTAAGTAAATACAATCACAGACATATCAAATAAGGAGTTAATGTCTGGAGTTAGTGAGGACAGTTAGGTTCTTTCAGCGACTGTGCACAGGCACTTAGTATGATTTTGTGTAAACTATCATAAGCACACATTATACACTATATAAACTATCATAAGCACACTGCATTATATTGAATATGACTGTTGGTCCATCTACGTCTATATTGTCTGCTCAGACTGGCAGTGGCTCTTAGGAGTCTTAGGTACCGTATTTTTCACACCATAAGATGCACTCCCCCCCCCAAAAAAAACGTGGGGGGAAAAGTGTGTGCATCTTATGGAGCGAAGGTACCGGTACCTACCTTCCTGGTGGGGGGGACGATCCGCTGCCTCCACCTCTGATCCTGACGCTTCCCTCGTGCCTGCCTGCCTGGCTCCAGCTCTGACGCTTACAGCAAGTGCCAGGATCGCTCCCTCTGCCCTCCGAGGTGCGTCTTATCGTCCGGAGCACCTTGTGGTGCGAAAAATACGGTAGTTGTCATTCACATCACCTGCTACCTGATCCTTTTTTTCCTGAAGATGTGGATTGAATTTGGGACTTTCTTCATGTCAAGCAGATGCTCTGTAACTGAGCACTAGCCCCTCTTCATAAAGATCATGGCAAAAGATGCAAAATAAAAAGATGCCACATCAAAGCTGCTCACATGTTTTTCAGTTGAAGTGTGCTTGATTTCTTTAAAGGTTGGTGGTTTTTAAAGCAAAAATGGAATTTTGCTGTGCAAATCTTACATAATGTGTGTTTCTCCTATAGACTCATTGATGTTCAAAATAATGTAGCTTGTCCAGAGTTCACAGTTCAAGGTACAGATTTTGATTGAGAAGATAGTAATGAGTAAATCTTGTATTTTCTGTTCCTGCACTTATTAAACTGTATGTACTTTCAGTGTGCAGAGCAAAGAGGCTTTTGAGCCTTTCAACATAACCATCATTATATCTCTGTGACCACTTCCTTTAAAAATGTCATCTGTAGGTTCTATGTGTGAGAAATGTAAGTCTGTTTAGAGAAGGGGAACTGTTTTAGAAGCAAAGAGACGTTTTTGAGCAGGAGTGAAAGGGGGTGGCAGCAGTTCGTGGCAGCAATGGTTAACATTTCAGTGTTGAGAATTGAAGACATGTAACCCGTCAGCAGAGAGGGCTCTTATAGTGGTATGGATAGTCCGGAAGTAGTGATTGACTGTATAAAAACGTTCAAGAGGAGGGCTTGGAAAAATTTTCTCCATGAAGATGTTTGATGCTTTGAAGGACAGCTGGGTGCCTTAAGCCAGAGGTTATTGATCTTTTCAGATTTTGGATACACTGAGCAGCAACCATATGACAGGTAGTCACATGACAGGAAGTAGGGGGACCTTTGTTATATTCTCATTGGTGTGAAGGCTGGAACTTGTGGGCAACAGATGAAGAGAGTCAGGGGCAGGAAATGCAGACCGAGCACAAGGAGGTAACAAGCCACAAGTCAGAGTCATGGAGAACTCTTCTTCACCTCTGAGTGCTGTTCTCAGTAGGCATGAAAATAAAGGCAGGAATTGTGGTACTCTTCGTGCTGTGGCACATGCAGAGGAACAAATCTGATGAACAGCAGAAATTGATAGCTCTGAGGGGGCTTGTGACCCAGGAGATAGGGCTCTGCAATGTTGTTGAGAGTCATTATTAGAAGCAAGAAACCAGCCAGGGAGTTAGTGGGGCCCTTGGATGACCAAGGGGTAAAAGGATTACTGAAGGAGGATAGGGAAATGACTGAGAAGCTGAATGCATTTTTTGCCTCCGTCTTCACTGTGGAAGACGAGAAGTGTTTGCCCGCTCCAGATGCACTTATTTTGGAAGGGGTGATGAAAGACCCGAATCAGATTGAGATGCCAAGAGAGGAGGTCCTACAACTGATAGACAAATTAAAAACTAATAAGTCACCAGGTCCGGATGGCATATATCCAAGAGTTCTGAAAGAACTCAAAGTTGAACTTGTGGATCTTCTGACAAAAATATGTAATCTTTCATTGATATCTGCCTCCGTTCCTGAGGACTGGAAGGTAGCAAATGTCACCCCCATCTTTAAAAAGGGTTCCAGAGGAGATCCGGGAAATTACAGGCCAGGCAGTTTGACTTCAATACTGGGAAAGTTGGTAGAAACCATTATCAAGGACAGAATGAGTAGGCATATTGATGAACACGGGTTATTGTGGAAGACTCAGCATGGGTTCTGTAAGTGAAGATCTTGCCTCACTAACCTGTTACATTTCTATGAGGGGGTGAACAAACATGTGGACAAAGGAGACCCAATAGATGTTGTTTACCTTGACTTCCAGAAAGCTTTTGATAAAGTTCCTCATCAAAGGCTCCTTAGAAAGCTCGAGAGTCATGGAGTAAAAGGACAGGTCCTCTTGTGGATCAAAAACTAGCTGAGTAATAGGAAGCAGAGAGTGAGTATAAATGGGCAGTCTTTGCAGTGGAGGACGGTGAGCAGTGGGGTGCCACAGGGCTCGGTACTGGGTCCCATGCTCTTTAACTTGTTCATAAATGATTTGGAGTTGGGAGTGAGCAGTGAAGTGGCCAAGTTTGCAGATGACACTAAATTGTTCAGGGTGGTGAGAACCAGAGAGGATTGTGAGGCACTCCAAAGAGATCTGTTGAGGCTGGGTGAGTGGGCATCAACGTGGCAGATGAGGTTCAGTAATGCACATTGGGGCCAAGAATCCCAGCTACAAATACAAGTTGATGGGGTGGGAACTGGCAGAGACTGACCAAGAGAGAGATCTTGGGGTCGTGGTAGATAACTCACTGAAAATGTCAGGACAGTGTGCGATTGCAATAAAAAAAGGCCCACGCCGTGCTGGGAATTATTAGGAAGGGAATTGAAAACAAATCAGCTGGTATCATAATGCCCCTGTATAAATCGATGGTGCGGTCTCATTGGAATACTGTGTGCAATTCTGGTCGCCACACCTCAAAAAGGATATTATAGCATTGGAAAAAGTCCAGAAAAGGGCAACTAGAATGATTAAAGGGTTGGAACACTTTCCCTATGAAGACAGGTTAAAACGCTTGGGGCTCTTTAGCTTGGAGAAACGTTGACTGCGGGGTGACATAATAGAGGTTTACAAGATAATGCATGGGATGGAGAAAGTAGAGAAAGAAGTCCTTTTCTCCCTTTCTCACAATACAAGAACTCGTGGGCATTCGATGAAATTGCTGAGCAGTCAGGTTAAAACGGATAAAAGGAAGTACTTCTTCACCCAAAGGGTGATTAACATGTGGAATTCACTGCCACAGGAAGTGGTGGTGGCTACAAGCATAGACAGCTTCAAGAGGGGGTTAGATAAAAATATGGAGCAGAGATCCATCAGGGGCTATTAGCCACAGTGTGTGTGTGTGTGTGATTTTTTTGGCCACTGTGTGACACAGAGTGTTGGACTGGATGGGCCATTGGCCTGACCCAACATGGCTTCTCTTACGTTCATCATGTATGGGCTGAAGAGCACTGCATTAAGCCATGGTTAGTCATCCATATGGGATCTGCAAGTAGCAAATGTTGGCCCCCTTGACTTGAACAGGAAGGCACACAGGCTTCGCTACAGTAAAGAACTTGGTCTGCATTTCTGGTTTTTCAAGTATACTAGAGGCAAAGCTACACCAAGTATCCAAGGTCTGGGCTGCATACACCAGACTAGGGCTCAGTCATACTGATGGCATCCTTGTAAGAAAGGTAGACCTACCACAGCGTTATAGTAAAAATTAGAAGAATCGTATTCTAAAACCACACCTTTAGCTCACCTATCTGAATGCAGCTGTTGTAGATAGGGACAATTTTTGTGAATACTTTGGCTACAGAAAGCCCAAAATAAAGCAGTTTAAAGTGTTTTTAAGGCTTGAATTTGGTAAATATGGAATGTGCACATTAGTTGCCTTCAGGTCATTCCAACTATCTCAGAATTATAAGATGGCTCTCAAAAGAGAAAGATGTAGTAATAATAAAGTAAATAAGCTAAAATCCCATGGATTGGCTTGTATTATGATAATTAACTGGTGCAAAAACAGAAGTTCACTGTAAAATTTGGGAGCTGTGAAATTTAGGGGAGTGCTGAATGCACTGTTCCCCCAGTCCCATTGTTTGTCAGCCATGGGACTTTTTTTTTGTAAAGCTTTCAAGAGGATTAGTTGATTCTTCTGATCAATTGAAGTGGCATATTATTGTCAGTGTAGTTTACTTGTTGAGGTATTGAAAGAAGGGAAGGAGGATGTAATAAATGTTGCTTCCAATTTTCAGAAGGAAATCTGTAATGTTTTCTTTTTATGTTACTGTTAAATAGAATCTTAATATCCTGAAAAAAATAGTATGTTTCTGGTTCTCAGCCTCATTTAAACTTTTCTCTCGCCGGTGAATTAGAAGTTTAATTGTTCTGCTGGTTAAAACTTGTATTCATGGTATTTTGGCTAGCTGTCATCTGTGGTCTATGTTGTGAAATGGATCTGCTTTTATGCATTTGATGTGATAATTGTGGCTTCTGTGCAATACACAATGTACTTCTGGGCCCTGGTGGTTCTAAAGAGAGGAACAAGTTGCTGCTTGCTTAGATAACTGAGCAGGATTTTGAGTCTAGATGTGGTAGCATAGTGGCCAAATGTCGAAATGTTGACCAAGACAGAATAGCAGATGAGAATGCTGGATGATTGTTCTCCATTGGTATCAGGAACTCAGTGAGATAAAGGAGGATGCAAAATTTTCCTCACTGTTGTTGGAGTATCTGATTCTGAGGCTTGGAAAAAGGTAGGAATGAGACATGCTAGGGCTTGTGTAGCTTATCACTTGACTGCCAGAGAACGCCTGCTTTGTTTAGTCTTAGATTTCTGCAGACTTATCTTGAAACAGTGGCTAGAAGGAATGCAGTAAGCACAGAGGAGGATGTGGCCAGGAGTAACAGTCACCTACTTCTCAGATACTTTGGGGACACAAGTTGAGGTGAATGACATAAAATGTAATATGTTACAACCTACTGGTGGTAAATAATTGGGATTCCTGGGAATCAGCATCAAGTTTCCTCTTGTTCAAGGCACTGTAAAGATCCCCAGCCTTGCCCTGGTGGAAGAAATAACTACATAATTTCTGAGCCCTATCTGCAGACAAATCTAGCAGTCACTCAAGGTGTTTGTTTTGTGAGCAAAAACCCCTGATCAGTTATAACAAAAGCCATACCTAGGCTGTAAGCTAAAATTATAGCACTTTCTATTGTGAGCAGTTATAGCACTTGCTATCCTGAGCACAAACATTGAAGGTTGGTGTGCCAGCATCGCTGGCTAATGGGGCTCAATTAAACCTGAATTCAGTACGCTCAAAATTTTCTTGTCTAAAAGCTCAAATATTGCATATTCTCTAATGCTGTTTGATGGCAGCTGAGATACTTCAGTGAAATAGGATTAAAAATAAGGCACCAGGGCATATGGCCTTTAGCAAACAGCTGAAAGCCAAATGGAGAATTAAACTCTGTCATGTACATCAAGGCTGTTTAAGTGTAAATGGGGAGTGCCTTAGTTTACCTGGTACATGCAACCTGATTTTAAACATTTGTGAAGGAGGGACATGAAGAAAGCATAAGAAATAGTTTGTATCTCTGTCCAGCATACTCTTAATCCATCCTCATTTGGGGCTGTTTTAGCTTCTACAGTGTAGCCATCTGAGTGATGTATCAGAAATGGGACTGCATAATTGCTTTCTTGTTCAGCTGGCTTTCCACCTCCACTGAATTATGATGAGGTGATGTTGGCACTTGACAAGTGGCTGAGGTGTCTAGTCAGACAGCTTGCTGACTCTGGGCTAGACATGGAAGCTGTAAGCCAGTCCCTTTATCACCATTTACAGTTTCCATCTGTAGTGAAAGTAATATTAACTTTTAGGCAGGAAAAAGTTGACATTCTTCTTACTAGAACTTACGTAATATAACTGAGTACTGCCAGGTAACTTAAAGTAATGAAAATTGTCATTCACAAATAAAAGAATGTGTAGTGGTTGGAAAGATTAGTGGCAGTGGGTTCAGTCAACTGAAGGCACTAAATATACTCATGCAAAAGAATGATGAAGTAAACGTAGTAACGTACTTCTGGCTGGGAATGCCATTTTTACAGTTTGCTAGTATGGGGAAAAATTCCTCCCTGAAAGTCGGAAAACTAGTTCAGCAGGATGGACTCTGGCACTTGAATGGGAGACCTCCTTGGAATATCAGCTGTTGAGAGGTCGAGCAGACTTTATTCAGCCACCTCTCTGAATATCCTCCAGGCCCCCCATAGGTGTCAGCCATCAGAGGTTGCCATAATTTTATTGTTTTGTGGTTATATTGTAACCCACCCTGAGCCCATTTGTGGGAAGAGCAGACTAGAAAGCCAGTGAATCAAATCATGACTTTCAAGTGCAGATACACACACACACACATTTATATAACAATAGAAAAAGAGAGAAAGAACTAGTACCACTGAGAGCAGGCTGAGCTAAAACTTCTTTCCTCCTATACTGGTTTTTATTTGTGGGAGGAGCTTCTTTTGTTGTTGGATATTATCACCTGTCATCTTCCATCTGTGATCTCAAGTGATACCTGCTTATGGGTCTATCTTTTTGAACCTGTGGATACAGTTGGAATTCTGAGATGACATAGTAGGAGCTGCAACAGAATGGCTGCTGCAGGAGATGGAGCCAGCCACAAAATGATTGCCTCAATTAACTTCAGTTATGTAGTGTAGATCAGGAACGTTGAACTCATTTGTTATGAGGGCTGGATCTGACATTAATGAGTCCTTGTCAGGCCAGGCCATGTGTGTCATAAAATGTAATGCCAGGCAACAGAGGTATAAACTGTATAAAGGACACAGACAAATGCAATTGAAGATTTTTTTAAAATTTAAAATATTCTGAAAATATTAGCACTCTTGCAATATTTTGTTTATCTATCTTTGATAACTAATACCTCTTGCTCTGAATTATTGCATCAAAATCTGGAGACAATGTCTGTGCTGTAGCAATCTTGAGTTTGCTGTTCTGGTGTTCAGGGGTTTATCTGTAAGTTGCAAACCTACTTTTGATTTACTGACATTCATTACAGAAATCTCATGGTCAGTGCTTTGAGCCTAAGACCCCGAGGAAAATATGAAATGGCTGGGCATTGTGAGCTTTTGTACATAAGTTGCTTCATGTGCTGGTCAGTCAATGGAGAAAATAGAGGCTTTGCTCTGTAGCTTGATTGAGCAATCCTGACAAAGCAAGCTGTGATGCAAAAGGAAGCAAGAGAGGGAGAAAGAAGCAGACAATAGTGAATTACTCAGAGGCCTGATAGGAGCCCTTCGGGTGCCTGATTCAGCCCACAGACCTCATGTTTGACACCCCTGGTAGACCCTTTTGGTGTGGTCACAGCTGCTGCCAAAGCAACATTCATTCATTTATTTATTTATTTATTTATTCCGGGATTTATATCCTGCCCTTCCCACGAGTGGCTCAGGGCGGCTTACAACAAACAACAAAACAATAAAATCGGAAAAGATAGTTACATTTAAATCAAACATTTAAAAACCTAAAAACCTTAAAACTAGTATTAACTATACGGTGATCACAGATATCTAGAGAGCTACATTAGTCCAGTCAGGCGTAAGCTAACCGGAAGAGGGTCGTCTTACAGGCCCCGTGGAACTGAGTAAGATCCCGCAGGGCCCTCACCTCTTCCGGTAGCTGGTTCCACCACATAGGGGCCATTGTAGAAAAGGCCCTGTCTCGAGTTGTCTTGAGACGCACTTCCTTGGGCCCGGGGATATTAAGGAGATTTTGGGTGCCGGACCTCAGTACTCTCTGGGGAACGTGTGGGGAGAGACGGTCCCTCAGGTAGGCAGGTCCCAGGCCATATAGGGCTTTAAAGGTAATGACCAGCACCTTGTACCGGACCCGGTATGTTATTGGAAGCCAGTGCAGAGCCCGAAGACCCGGCCGAATGTGTCCCCATCTTGGGAGGCCCAATAACAGCCGGGCCGCGGCATTCTGCACCAGCTGCAATTTCCGGGTCCGGCACAGGGGCAGCCCCATGTAGAGGGCATTGCAGTAGTCCAACCTCGAGGTGACCGTAGCGTGGATCACTGTTGCTAGGTCGTCGGGGTCCAGGAAGGGGGCCAACTGCCTTGCCCGTCTAAGATGAAAAAACGCGGACTTGGCAGTGGCCGCTATCTGAGCCTCCATCTTTAGGGACGGCTCCAATAGCACCCCAAGGCTTTTGACCCTATCTGCCGGCCTCAGCGGTACACCGTCAAAAGTTGGCAGGGGGATTTCCCCCGATGGCCCAAACAAAGGACCTCTGTCTTCGCAGGATTCAGTGTCAGTCCACTCAGTCTGAGCCACTCAGCCACGGCCTGTAATGCCTGATCTAGGTTCTCTGGGGCGCAGACCGGTCGGCCGTCCATAAGTAGATAGAGCTGGGTGTCATCAGCATACTGGTGGCACCCCAGCCCGTACCTCTGGGCAATCTGGGCAAGAGGTCGCATATAGATGTTAAACAGCATTGGGGAGAGAACCGCTCCCTGGGGCACCCCACAATTAAGTGAACGCCTCTGGGATAGCTCCCCCCCAATCGCGACCCTTTGTCCCCGACCTTCAAGGAAAGAGGAAAGCCACTGCAAGGCTAGCCCCTGGATCCCCGCGTCGGCGAGGCGGCAAGTCAGCAACTGATGGTCGACCGTATCGAACGCCGCCGATAGGTCCAACAACATCAGTACCGCCGAGCCACCCCGATCCAGATGCCTAAAAGGCTGCACAGCCAATCAAATCTCTGTAGTCAGTTAGAAGCCTTACTAGGCAAAAGCCCTACCTGGCCTCATCCACTTCCTGAAAACCCATGGTGGGCACCCTGTTCTATAGCCTGAGTGCCTCTTCATTCTACTGTATACGTAGACCATCTCTGATTGTCTTGAGTTGTGGGTGGAGTTGTATTGAATCATAACTACATCCCATTTTATATGATGAAATTGCCTAGTATTACTGTGGCTGCTTCCACATGGGATCTTTCCCCAACGGAAGTCCTTCAGCTTGTCCAGAATGCAACTTTTGGCCTTTCCCAGACTTTCATCTTTAAACTGGATTTGTAAAAAAAAAATAAACACATACTATGATCCAGTTCTGAGGGAAACCTGTAGGCCTTAGCTGCTGGTGGAATTTTCATCTGAATGCTTCACCGCATAGCCCTTAGACAGAAACAGAGCAAAGGGCGTCCTGTAGATGAGCGTAGAAGCTTTGCTCTCATCTGTTCTCCACTCACTTTTGGCCCTTTAAAGGGCAACAGTGACATTTTACCCTGCTAATACTGTAGCTCCAGCAAATGTTTGCATTCTCCTCAGTTGCATGGAGAATTGTAAAATGGAAGCTTTATATGGACTTGACTGAGGAAAACATCTTTTAAAATCAAACTTTGCTTGTGGTGCTTGGATTGTGCCTGGTTCAGATTTTTCCTTAGAACCATACTTCTCTGGAAAGTAATGATGATGAAATAGCAGAAAGCTGAGTTGCGGCTTTTACACCATACAAGTTCAGACATACTGGTATTACAGGTTTGATGTTTGCGCAACTGATGTTTACACCAGAGCTTCCTTCTTTGGTAAGTGACTGCCCAGTGCAAAACCCACATGTTATTAACAAGAAGGCAAGCGTGTATTAGTCAGCGGTAATGAAGCAAAGCTTTGTTCATTTGCAATAGGAAATGCTCTCAAATCGTTCCATTTTAGTCTAAATAACACCAGCTTTTCTCCCTTTCCACAAGGACGTGTTTTCAATTTGCTCTGTAAAACAACGTTGTGATTAAAGGATATTGGGAACTATAAATACTTTCAATACAATTACTTAGTCTGCTGCTGTTTAACCTTGAAATCCTATCACATTTCTGCTGTGTGCCAAGTATGTCCCTCTCCAAGGTCCCCAAAACAAAGAGTGATTAACTGCTAAACTAGCAAGGGGGTCCTGTAGATGAGCATAGAAGGCAGATGAAAAGTGAGAGTAGCATGTGATGTAGTGAGCTGCATAAAGAGCCCACAAATTGCTAAAAAATAAAATCAGAATTCTGTGCAAAGGGAATCTAAATTCGCTATCAATCAGAGCTGAATTTTGCAGTCTGTATATATTATACAAGCACATTTATAGAATTTCCGTTGCACAATTCTGTAGTTCTGCTCTTTGGAGTGATTTATTATTTCTGGCTATCATGCAGTCCTTCCCATGGGACTTGTGTGCGCATAGGCCAGCTGTGGAATCTTCTAGAGTACATGATGCAAACACACTTTTCTCGTCAACTAACAAATTGACCAGCCTTTCCTTATGCTGAGGAAGCATGAATAAAATTCACTCTGCCTAGGGAAGTTTGCTGGGCATTTTTTCTTGTTTTGGTCTAGCCCAAAGATTTTTGTGTTGCTCTCCTCCCCCCCGCCCTGTGATGATTTGATTAGTTTGCTTGCATTGATGATAGTATGATGGGGAAAATGACTGAGTCTGGCAAACACTTCATGCACTCTGCCCAAATATGTTCCATAATATGGGCAAACAAGCTGGGAGCTTGTGAGGAATCGGGGGGGGGGGGAATGGTATAGTTTGGAAATCTCCACCCTTCAAACTCACAGAATTCTTTAAGATAGGGTTCCCCAACATGGTGCCCACCAAAAGTGGGATGGGCGAGGTGGGACTTCTGCACAGCAAGGCTTCTGACTGGTCACTGGAGATTTGCTGGGCTGTGCAGATTTTTAAAAACTTTGCTTTAGCAGAAGCTGCCACCATAGCACAAAGATCATTACTGTGTGACTGAAGGTAAGCTGCAGCAGCCATTTTGTGAAAAGCACTTCCTTATTCTCTCCGTACCTTCACGAGTGGAACACTAACAAACTCAAAGACTCCACCCACATCTTTACTATGTCTATTTTGAAGAAGTTTGTTTCTAAGAGACTGTGTGAGACTTTTGAGTGGGGAAATTTCAAGTATTAGGTATTTAAGTGTTCCTTAGTTCTGTTTTATTTTAATTTGCCCTAAGAGAATGCATTTATACATGTTTTATGTGAGAGTTTCATTGCTTTCAGTGGTTGTTACATATAGCTCGCCATATTGTGGCTGGCTGGCTTCAACTCCTGCAACAGCCAGGAGAGCCAGCTTGGTGGTAGTGCTTAAGAGCGGTGGAATCTAATCCGGAGCACCGGGTTTGTTTCCCCACTCCTCCACATGCAACGGACTCGGTGAAGGAAAGTAGGTTGTAAGCCGCTCTGAGTGAAGGGTGAGGCATAAATCCAACTCTGCTTCTTTGTTTTGTGGCAGCTATTACATGACTTTGCCCACCACACCATGTCGGAAGGTTCCTGCAGGATTAGAAAGGTTGGGGACCCGTGCTGTAAGATGTCAGGGGTTTTGAGCAGGATCAGGGTAATTTTGTAGGAAAAAAGGTGGTGGAGCTCATCCAGGGATTGTTATTCAGCTGCACCTGCTATTCAGTGGACAAGGTGGGAAGGAGGAGGTGGAACTGTCAGAAAGATTCAGAAGCTATGCTCCTGTGAGCTCCTGCTGAATCCAAGGCCTGAGCAGGATAATGTTCCCCCCTCCCTGTTCTCAACACTCCATTCCTTCTGAGGCATGCTCAGCCTTCCTTGGACCAGTTTTCTGGAGTTTTATTTCTTGTGTATCTGTGGAGTCACCCAAGTACGTAGAGAGTAAAACCTTGTCTGTGAGTAGCTTGGCTTTGTGGGTTTTGTCATCTGCACAGAAGCCAGCCAAGACTGAATGATGTACTTTAGGTCAACAGTTTACTCCCAAATCAAGTGATTGGATTTCTAGACTGAAAACTGTTGTGACAGAAGGCCTTGGCTGCATGACATATGACTGCCTCAGGCCAGACTGTGAAGTCTGTATCTGGTATGCCTCCCACAGAAGTCTAGATGACGTGGCTGAAGCTCTACCCCTTGCCAACCTCTGGAAAGCCCTTATTTCTGCACTTCTTTGACTTCCAGGATTGTGCCAGACGTTGCCTGCATGCTTTCCCAAGATATAAGATAGAAACTTAGAGCTCCAATATTTTCAGGAATTTAAATTATGTGCCCAGTACCAAATTTCTGTGTTTGCATGGAACTGCAGCACACACAGCACTGTGTGTATAGACAGGGTAACTCTCTGTAATGCCTGTGCCTCACAACTACTCCAGGCGATGAAACTGTTGGAAAGACTCCGTGCAATTGGTCCTTGAAGGATTTGTGAAACTGTAAAAGTGTGGTGGTTTGAGTCACTTTTTCTCATGCCTTCAGAGTTGTAGGGGGAATGGCTATGATGATATGCAAAAGGCCAACTGTGCTTAAATGCAGCATGTTGTATCAGGCTGAAAACCAGCATGCTGTGTCTTAAAAATGGAAGCTGCTGCATGGCAGAAGAGGAGTAAGAATCAGCCCCCTCAGCCTGTGTGCTGGAAACTGTGCTCTGTATGTTGTACTAAATTAACTATGGTGTCTGTGTGTGTGTTGAACTCCTTCCCAGAGACGTTAAATGTGCTTGCTGTTACAAATCCATGGTTGTAAAATGTAATGGAAAATCAAGAAAAGCCAATGTGATCAGTCTCTTGTGGCCCTTGCCCCCTCCCTTTTTTCAGATCTAGTTGCCTGCATGCTGGGGGCAAGAATAGATGAAGAGGGTGTCTTGTCCTTCCCCAGGTGTAAAAAAGGGGGGTGGCTGTGTTTAAGGTGGGGTGGAGCGTTCAAGTGACTTGTATGGTCTCTGATCCTTTTTTAATGAAACTTTCTGCGTCTAGTTTTGTGTCTACTCTGAGGTTTATAAGAGTGCTGTTTAGAAGTGCCTAGCAACTTACTTTGGGAAACTTTCCAACAGCCCATTAACATAAGCCAAAATGATGATTCCCATGTTGCCAGTGAGGGGCAGGTCTGAGACTAGGGTTGGGTAGGGGCTTGATCAAGGCTAGTTAGTGAGTTTTTCATTGAGAGGAGGCCTGAACTGTGGACTTCTTGGCTCCCTGGCTCACAGCTAACATGACACACTTTATGCAGTCATATGAACATATGAAACTTGCCTTATACTGAATCAGACCCTCCGTCCATCAGTGTCACTATTGTCTACTCAGACTGGCAGTGGCTCTACAAGGGTCTCAAGCTGAGGTTTTTCACACCTACTTGCCTGGACCCTTTTTAGTTGGAGATGCTAGGGATTGAACCTGGGACCTTTAGCTTACCAAGCAGATGCTCTGCCATTGAGCCATCATCCCTCTCTAACAAAAATCTTGGCAGTGGACAAAGTATCTTGGTGCAGTTATCGCTCTTTCCACAGGGTTGTCCCAACTTTGAATTGGAGTAGGGGGATCTAGGTCAGAGATAACCAAGCTTTTTGAACTTGTGGGCATCTTTGGAGTTTCAGCACATAGTGGTGGGTGCAACCACAAAATGATTGCTGCAGGAGGTGGAGCCACCCACAAAATGGCTGCCTTCAGAGGAGGAGCCAACTAAAAAAATGTCAGGATTTGAGGTCATGAATAACTGTAATAGCAGCTCTTCAACATTTCAAGCAGGAGCTCTGTTTTAACAGGATACATTTCAAAACTTAAATATTTATAAATACTACCTTGCATGTATAAAGCTTACCTTCAAGCAATGAAGATCCTTGTGTTGTGGTGGCCCCTGCTGTCGGAGCAGTACCCCCCCCCCAAATGGACAATGGAAAGCCTTGCTGGGCAAAAGCCCCACCCACTTTCTTAAAACATTGGCAGGCATCAGGAAAGGTGTTCTTGGGTCCCACTGAGGACCGCTGGTGAACGTCATGCTTTTGTTCAGGGCCCAACCAGCAATAGTTGATGAGGAACTGAAATCTACTTTTGCTGCTTATTCCTCATTTTCTTCAACATACACTGTTTGGAAGCCTGGAAAATCTTTTGTGGAACTCCCTTGACCTCATATCTGCAATCTGTCGTTATAACTTACATGAATTAGGGGTTGACAGTCACATATGATGCACTGTTTGGAGTGGATTGTGTGCTTATGTTCAACATAGGTGATGTGCTTGTGCAGCCATGTAGTCCACCTTAACTATGTGGGTGGAGGGTGTGCACATTGTGGGAGCAGCCGTAGAACAGGGAGCCAGTGGTACTTCTCAAAGGGGCGGGCCAACTGAGCATAGTGGGAAAGAACGTGTCAAAGGAAAGGTTCTTTGGTTTGGAATATTCCTATTCTGAGAGCTGATGTAGTATAGTGGTAGAAAGCGTGACTTTCTATCAGGGAAATTTTTTAAAAAATTATTTATTTTACAAAAATTATACTCCACCTTTCTGTCTTCCTAAGAACCACCGAGGCAGCAAATTAAAAACAGACATAATAAAACCACATATTAAAAGCCATTAAAACGGAAAGAAAACACATTAAAATAAAAGCTTAAAATAGTTAAATGGGCTTATGCATACAAAAACATAAACACCAAACATTCGACAGGACGGAGGGAGTCGCTGAGGAAATGCCAAATGAAACAACAAAGTGTTTACTTGCTGGTGTAGGGTGGCAACAGAAGGGGACATCTGAGTCTCCATGGGCAGAGCGCTGCAGAGTTTTCATGCCACAACCAAGAAGACCCTCTCCCAAGTTGCCAGCTGCCTAATCTCAGAAGGTAAGAGCGCTTGAAAGAGGGTCTTGGAAGATGATTAGTTCATGAGGGATTAGGTGGTCCTTCAGGTATGTTGGTCCTAAACTATCTTAGCTTTAGCACCTTGAATTGTACCTGAAAACAACAGTGTAGATAAGCCTAGACATGGGGTGATAGGCTTTCTGTGACCACTCTAGACAACATCTTGGCTGCAGTATTCAGTTGAAGTTTCCAAACACTTTTCATGGGTGTGCATTGCTGTGCATAGAGTGCATCACTGCAGCAATCTAATTAAACTAGGCCATGCACCACAGTGGCCAGAACTTCTCTGCCTAGGAAAGTCCACAGCTGGCTAACCAGTTTATCTAGCAGTAGACCTGGATGCAAGAGCATTCCCAGAGTACAAACCTGTCCCTTTAAGAGGACTGCAGCCCTAGCCAGAGCGGGTGACACCTTAATTTCCAGGTGTGACCTTCCAAGCATCAGTAGCACTTTGGTCTTGTCAGGATTAAACTTTAGTTTATTATCCCACATCCACTATTGTTTCAGCCACCAGGTAGCCTTCAGTGCATCATTCACAATTTTGGGGTGAGAACATTGGCCTTACCCCCTTAATGAGTTTACTAAGAGATCTCGAGTAATTCTGAACACTGTGAAGGACAATAGAGAAATAATTGAGTTTCAAGGCATGCGACCTTTGCGCTGCCTCTTTGCCAGCACCACTTGAGGTAATTCACTCCCGCGTAGGACATCACTGCATTTCTGCCCCATTATTCTGCTTAGAGCAGCAGGGCTGCAAGCTACTGACAGCGTGGACTTCAAGGAGCTCTTGCGTACATTCCCTTTAAGTGGCAGCCACTTTGCGACCCTAACTAAGTAATAGCTGTTGTAGGTTCCTGAGCACTTTGTGTTCCTCGGTCTGATGAACATGGACCCGACCTACTGGCATATGTTAAATCACCTCTGCAAACAGATTGCTCAGCCTGCTGCGTTTTTGCATCTGTGACTATTTGTGTGGGGTTTTCTCTCCCCACCCCCACCCCGTGAAAATAATCAAGCAGAGAGTCTTGTAGGGAAATAAACTATTTGGAAAGTGTAGCTGGGAATTATGGAAGAAGCAATTAGATGACAGCATAAGCACGGCCCAATAAAATGGAAATGAAAATGGATGGGCTCGAAAGCTTCCCACTCCTCCAGTGCTCCCCTCCCGTTAGGAAATGTTTTATATCTTTCCCCTGCATTTGAAAAACTCATCAGCACGGCACTATAATTCCTATGGTTTTTGTAATTGGATATTGGCTTTTGAGAAAGAGGGGGAGAGAATGTGGTGCGCGGGCTGTTAACAGATAATTTTTCAACTTTATACATCCATTCTGTGATCACAGTAATTAGCCAGCTAGCGCACTCCTCAAACCCCCCCTGATACCATCCTTAGCACAAGCCCCACTTAAACTATTCTTTCTTTCAAGCTGCTGTATTTATTACCGTTTCTCACTTTATTGTTGGGATGGGTTGCATCTGTTTTTAAGATTAGCTCCCAGGGTGCTACTACAATCATTTCCAGCTAAACAGATACTTAAAAAAAAATAAACCCAAACCCACGCACACTGCATTCTTTCTGTTAAGCCCAGCACTTTGCAAGTTCCCAAACAAAGAAACTTTGCCCTGAACAAAACAAGCTTCCCAGTTCATAAGATTCTAGGCCCAACACAGCTTATCATTCGGGTGTGATATAGTAGTGGGGTTCTAGTAAGGATGGGCTTGGAAAATATTTGTGTTTGCACCACAAAAGTACAACTTTTAGATAAATAGTTCTGAGTAAGGACAAATGAAAAAGTAATGTTTGTGCGTTTTGTGCACACACACACAACTCATTACAGTGTGTTGTATTTCCCTCTGTTTTATCATAACAACCACCTTGTGAGATGGCTTTGCCAGAGAGAGAAAGAGACTTGATCAAGATCATGCAGTGAGTTTCCAGGCTGCACATGATTTCCCCTGTCCCACCTTACATTGACTGTTTTCTTTAGTGTTTTGTTTCCCTTTTCAGTGCTTTCTGGTAACATTTGAAGTTACCCATAATTGATTAAGGTACAAAGCAGATTGTGCCAGTTTTGTTTCACTGGGCAATCCTCTTCTCAGGGATTGATTGTAGTTCTCGCTCTCTCGTTCTGTGTGTGTGTGTCTTGATAACAGTAAAAACAGCTAAATCCAAAACAAAACATTTCATTGCAGGTGATCATAACACTCACCTCAACATTCATGGTAGTGGTGACGGGTTGGCTGACGATGGCACCAACCTGGAAGATGGAGAGAACAGTCCAGATGCCCAGCCGCAGCAAGGCCGAAGAATGCGCAGGGAAGCGTGCACTTGCCCATACTGCAAAGACAACGAAGGAAGGTAAGATAGTGTTGGCATAGCCTCCTGCAAGTTAAAAGTGCCCCGTGGTGCAAAAAATCCATAAGCCAGGAGGGATCTAGTTGGCTCTGAGGTTCTTGGGTTGCTTTTTAAATTCAGAACAGCCACAAATCCATTATTTCAGAAGCCCAAGTCTCATAAGTGGGATTGGGAGATTGAAGGCATTTAGGTTACAGTCTTGCAAAAATGCCTCCCTAAAAATAACCTTGTGGATTGTAGGTTGGTTAGAGCCGAGATGAAGACTTTTAGTCTCATCTACAGAAAATTTCCAGGAATCCTTGGAGAGAAAACAATTAAAATTTCAGTCTGTGATACAACTTTGCATTGAGGGTGCAAAGCCAGAAGTTGACTGTTTGAGTCTTGTCTATCCTCTCCCCCCCCCCCCCCCCAGAAATGGTGTTATGCAGGTGGAACCGGCAAACATGGGTGATGCTGGGTGTCTTTTACAACCTCACCCTCCTCAGTAGGCAAAGCATTGTCAAGATTACATTATGTGTCAGCACGTACAGGGGACCACAGCCAGACTGTGTGCCTTTCCCTTCTGTTTGCCATATTAAAAAAACCCACTTCTGCACCTTATCTTATGAATAATGGGGCCCATTTTCAAAAACCAACACTGAGCTTCTAGATCTCTGAAAGCTACTGAAGATGCTTGACAATTTCTCCCCTCCCTTTCTGCTCTAGACCTTCAGCCTGTTTTTCACTATCTCAGTTTTTCGCTAACAGTGTCTTTTGCAATCCTAGTCCTGGCCTGAAAATTCCAAATTCCACAGCTGAATAATGCAGCTTCTGTGACAAAGCCATGTGTAAATCAAATACACATGCATAATTCAATCTGCTTCAGAAATCTGGTTCCCTTGTTTTGGAAGCTGCTTTACAATTGGCAGCATACATTCAACTGAAGTTGTGTGGGAGCCAGTGCTTATCAGTGGGTGGGAGCTCTGTTATCCACTGGCTGTCCAAAGAGAAACTCCCTTTCATTCTTTTAGATGTATAATTTTGCTTTTTGACTTACCAAAGGCGCATGAGGTGGTTTGCAATTAATCAAACACCATTTTTTCATCATTAATGGTAATGACATCTAGCCATCTTTATATATATGTATTGAACTGTAGCACCTTCAATTTATACTGGTTTTAATTTATTTATTTAATTTAGTTTATGAATCTGTAATTTAATTGTATTTTAACTGTATTTTATTGTAATCATGGTATGTACCATGTCCTGTGAGCTGCCCTGAGCCTACTTCGGCGGGGAGGGCGGGATATAAATAAAATTTATTAAAATTTATTATTATTATTATTATTATTATTATTATTGCCTTAAATGGCATTAAAAGATTCAAGTGGAAACATTTGAAATGGGGAGAGTTGCCCCTTTATCTCTCTCTAAGCTTGTGGAATAAGTTGTGCTACAAATCCACGCGGCAGGGATGGCAGGAGAAACATCTTGACCACCAGCTTCAGAACCTGAATGAAGATCTAGTTAGGTGGTTAGTATTGGTGGCCTGATGGCTTACGTGGCTGTTGCTGGTGGCTAGAGAACCATTGTTTTAGAAGAAGTCCCTGTGATATAACAGGGCCCCCAAGTAAGTTATACCTTTTTTTTAAAAAGCCATTGTGCATCATGCATATGTGTAGCACAAGAGTTCTGTTTTCAAGTTCAAAGCTGACAAATCAGGAAAATGCAGAGGTGCTAGGGAAAGGCAAGTTCCCCATGAGGATGTTAGCCTTGCTGTCTCATTAAGCTTAACGATTTTCAAATGCCTTGAGGAAATTTTCATACGTAATAAAAAAGGATGTCTGAATGAGGAGATAAAGTCTGTTGAGGGGCCAAGATGTGGCACCTTCTGCTTAGATATTTCTGGAAACTAGGTTTGGGTTAAAGCATGACGTACAAGGTGTTCAGTGGTGCCATTTGCTGGTAAGGGAAATGAAGTCCTCTTATGGAAAGCTTTCAAATCATCCTCTAGACATTTGTTGGGAATTCTTTAGGTGTAGCCTCATGCTTTCCCATCTAATGATGGAAGGTGAACACCTTGGTGGGAATGAACATACATGAATCCTTTTCCATTTGTTTTGAATTCTCTAGGAGGGAGTAGATTCCATTGCCTGCAGTGTTTTTTAAAAGCACCTTGCTGTAATCACTGGGAGAGGCTTCTCTCCCCTATTAAGAAAAAACGGCTGATCTCAGAGACATGGCTGTTTTGAAAAAAGTATGTCTTGTGGTGGCCAGCCCAAATCTCTGAATGACAGCACTGTTTCCTTGTGAAGGAAGAGGGATCAGCAAGAAGCCTTGTCCTCTGTTCAGTTCTGACTTTATGTATGCTATGTTTCTGCAGGAGCTCTGGGGATCCAGGCAAAAAGAAACAGCATATCTGTCACATGCCAGGCTGTGGGAAGGTGTATGGGAAGACATCTCACTTGCGAGCTCACCTTCGGTGGCATACCGGGGAGCGGCCCTTTGTGTGCAGCTGGATGTTTTGTGGCAAACGCTTCACACGCAGCGATGAGTTGCAGCGACACAAGAGGACACACACAGGTAACTGGAAGGAGCCATTGAGGCTTGGGCAGGAAGCAATACCTGGTGACACAAAGGGAAGCTCACCCTTATGGAGCCCTTTTGTGCATGGCATTTTTTTTATCTTTGCCCAATTATTTGGTTGGGGTAAACTGCAGCCCCTTCTAGGCACATGCTTGGTGCTTTCTCTGCAGTATAAATCCCTGGGGTGGATCCGGTCATCCTTTAAGAAGCCTTCTGCCAGCCTCAGGAGCCTTTCACTAACTTTTAAATGCCCCTCTTTCATTAGAAGAGCCACTTAAGTTGGAGGAAGGCTTCAAATTTGCCCAGTGGAGTGATAGGCTATCTACCCTGCTTCCTGGAGTAAGCATACTGAATATTAATAAGTTTCATATTTGTTCATGGCTGTTTATGTAGCAGCAACATTCCTTCCTGGGAAGTACCAATTCAGACTGCATGTGTATGTGTGTCCTCACCCCTGTACAAACTGCATGTCTGAAAGCAGCTACCTGCTCGTAGAAAACAAATGCGTTTACCCTAGCCTTCTTTCACTCTTGCTAGACTTTTCCATACAGGAGTGAATTGGTTTTTCAAAAATGGAGGTGACAAAGTGCAGCGTAACAGTCAGTTCAATTTAGTACTTTTATTGGCATAGAAATAACAGCTGCATATATGTGAGGATGAAGGTGATTCGATTTTTTGGGTGGATGTTTCGTGTGGCATTATGGGGTTTTAAACTCCCCAGGAAATAACCTAAAAAAGCATGGAGCAGCAGTAACTTTGTCTGATTCAGAACTGTTTACAAAAAAGAGGGGGGGAACTGCTCTCCGGGTCATCCAAGGTTAAGTAGTTTTTGTTGTTCACATACTTGCATACACACAACTCTGTTGTAGCTTTTTTCTCAAGGTTGATTTCATCTAATGAGGGAGTGGGGCAGGACGGAGAGAGAGTATTCCAGAGTTCCTTAATAATGTATATTTTGGTTTGTACGAAGTCCTTCCTAGTGGGTGAGCAGTCTTTCTCTCTTTAATGGGAACAGAGGCAACATGAGAACCAGTGGAAGAATGCCCTGGTGCGCTAATGCAGGGGTCCCCAACCCCCAGACTGTGGACTGGTACTGATCCGAGGCCTGTTAGCAACTGGGCTGCACTGCGTCGCAGTGCCACGCAGCCTCCCCACTGGGGCGCTTCCTCCCCCCTCTGTTTTCACAGGTTTAAGGCCATGGAAGGGGCAGTGAAGTGCCTCCCCGGCTCTTTAAAGGCCAACCCACCCCTCCATCACCTGATAGGAGGGGAAAACTGTGACAGCGGCGAGCAACCCACTGAAAAAGCCGCGCTGCCCTTGCCTCCTCCCCACTTCCTTCCTGGCGGCCTTTAAAGAGCTGGGGAGGCACTTCACCTCCCCTTCCACGGCTTTAAACTTGTGAAAACGGAGGGGGGGGAGGCGCTGCAGGGAAGGGCGAATTTAGTGCCCCCACCCTGCTGGCCCTGGGGCTGCAGGGGGCAGGCCAGTCCCTGGGGCCAAAAAAGTTGAGGGCCACAGCACTAATGGATTGGAGGGAGAGTACCTCTCTAGAAGCTACTATTTCAGTTTGTCCCGGTTGCATTCAATGAGAATAGAAGAGCAACTGTTAATAAACTGGATTAGTTGCAAGAATGTTGAATTTCTTGTTCTCAAGAGATCTTGTTCAGAAAATAAAACCTTATTTTTGAGCTGCACATTTTTTTAAAAAGCTGCTTTCCAGTATTTGCTCAGAGTGACATAAAGTTAGACAGAAGAAGAGCTTATTTCATAATAGAATGGAAAAGGCCAGCTGTTGAGACTTCACTATCAAGTAAACTTGAGTGGCAGTGGAAAGGTGATTAAAATGTACTTTCAAAAACAATATTTCAAAAGCATAGCCAGCCAAAGGCAGATACGGATCATGCAAGGGAAGGATTGCAGGGAAGACTGCGCTATCAAGTAAGTCATGGGTGCAAAAGGTGCAGTGATGTCCTACACATGTCGTGTTGTGTATTGATTGCACCCAAAACTAGGTCTTACCTTACAGATCTTAAGAAGTGGGGAGGTAAAGTGGGAGAAGACTTCTCTTGAGCTACTCTGGGGCCTAGGCATTTGGGATTTTAACATTGGACTCAGAAGTCAATAGGTAGAGCAGAAATTGGCATGATGCGTGCTTGGGATGTTGTCAGCTTACGGAAAGGAAAGGTCCCCTGTGCAAGCACTAGTCATTTCCGACTCTGGGGTGACGTTGCTTTCACAACGTTTTCACGGCAGACTTTTTACGGGGTGGTTTGCCATTGCCTTCCCTAGAAATCTGCACTTTCCCCCCAGCAAGCTGGGTGCTCATTTTACCGACCTAGGAAGGATGGAAGGCTGAGTCAACCTCAAGCCGGCAACCTGAAAACCCAGCTTCTGCCAGGGATCAAACTCAGGTCATGAGCAGAGCTTAGGACTGCAGTACTGCAGCTTTAACACTCTGCGCCACGGGGCTCTTCAGTTTATAAGCACTTGCATTTCTTACTTTGTGTTCAGTTTTCAAAAGCAGCTCAGCCTAGAACCATTTTACAGTAGTCCAGCATGAAGAATGTGAATAACCATACCTAGACTTAATTTTTCACTAACGGTAAGGGTGGGATAATTCCCACTAATTTCCCCTTCCTGCTACAGACCCTCTCCCATTTTCCTCTCATGGTATTCTTGAGTATGTCAAGAAAAAGCATTTTGGGGAGATCAGTGGGCTGCCGCTGGAAGGGTGAAGGCAGGACCCTTCTGTTCTGCTGATAGAAGTGCCTTGCATGAGCGGAAAGTTTAGTTTGGACACAGCCTGTGGGTGGCCAAATCCTAGCGTCTTAAAAGTGAGCACGTCTGAAATCTCTGGCCATCAAGTGTGGAGTGGGCCTGTGCAAATTTCTTGCTGATTTCTTCCATCCAGGAGAGAAGAAGTTTGCTTGCCCAGAGTGTCCCAAACGCTTCATGAGGAGCGACCACCTCTCCAAGCACATCAAGACCCACCAAAACAAGAAGGGAGGTGTGCCCAACAGTATGTCCATGGACGTCTCTGCTGTCTCCATGGATCCGGGTGCTTCTGTGGAAGGTGCTGCCGGGGCGACACCATCCGCCCTCCTTGCGACCAACATGGTGGCCATGGAGGCCATCTGCCCTGAAGGCATCGCACGCCTGACCAGCAGCGGCATCAACGTCATGCAAGTGGCAGACCTTCAGTCCATCAACATCAGCGGCAATGGATTCTGAGGCAGCGCCAGCTGCACCATGGAGGTGTTGTGCAAACGTGGGATTCTCAAGGTAGTGATGGGTCCAAGAGATCAGGTCTTTTCACTGCGCAAGTGGTGGAAGACGGGGGACTCACCTGCTCTGCCAGCCCTCCAAAATCCCAGCTTGGTCTCCCAGGAATGCTACGTGCAGAATAAGGCCTGCTGCTGTTGAGGGTGGCCCTCAGATGCTGGGTAGTATTTACCTGGGGGAACAGGGACGGGCCAGAGCTCTTTGACTCATTTATATTGCTCTCCTCCCCCCTTTCTAAAAGTCTCTTCACCCTCCCTACTAGGTACCCCAGATGCCATCATGCCTTGGTTCTAAATGTATATGATCACTGAAATACTTTTTAGCAGAAAAAAGATTCTATATTATTATTATTATTGTAATTATATAAAACTATAAAATATGTTCTTTTTTTTCTTTTCTTTTTTTTTGAGAGAGAGGTTAAAATTTGCTGTGACCAAAGTCTTTGGTCGTCGTTCGGATGCCTTAACTTTGAACTCTTGAGCTGTTAGGCAACGCTCAGGCTTTTGTTGAGATGCTATATTGCATTTTACATTGTAACTATATAAAATATATAAATTTAGCTTTTTTGTATGCTTGGCTTTTAGATTTGAGTTTTTCTTAATTATTTGGGCAAAATCCCCAGCTTTGGTCTTTTTTTAAAAAACAAAACAAAACCCTGTTCTTCCTTGTAAAAAAACCCTTAATTTTTCTCTATTTGGAGAGAAGCATATCCATGAAATCCACTGTCTGTTCATGTACATTCACACCAGCTATTTTCTGTGCGGTAGGGTCCATGACCCATAATAGGATCTGAGCTTTATAGTGGAGTGAGTGAGGAGGGGGAGAAACGTGTGATGAGCAATTGAAATATCCATGTTTAAAGAGAGCTTGTCCCTGCAGTTCCCTTTTTTGGCAACCCAGATGCCATAGGTTTGAGAACACAGTTGCATTGTGCACCAGTGGGTTGGTGGGGGTCTTTTTCAGCTTCTTGTAGCCACTCACAGAACTGCAGTGGAAATAAGGTCCAAGTAATCTGGTGCCCACTCAGTTAGCAGTGTGCCAGATAAATTTTGTGGGCTGTTGCCTTTTTTATTATTATTATTAAATTAAGTGGGTTTTTCCTATGTATTTGGATTGCCCAGCTCAGGAAATTTGTGGAACAAGTTGAAGCTTTGTGACCTGGATTGGGGTTGGGGGTTGGGGTGGGGAAGGGTCCAGTAGTGAATGCTCTGCAGTCATGGGGATTTGCACCTTGGAATTTTTAAAGATCAAGCTGCTGCATTGCTGTGGAACACTGTAAGCACTTCTCCAGCTCTGTTCCACTCACAATAGGCAGTGTTGTTCGGTGACACTGTGAGGCCTATCAGCATACACACACACACACTCTCCTCTTTCCTAGTCACCATTTTGTCTCGTGAACCTGTTAAGCATCTCAGTCCCTTACACCCATCTTGTTCTCTTATTGATTATACATATTCATCCAGGCCCATAAGGAAGAAACAGCAGGTAGGATCAGGTCGCTGACAGCTACCACAATCATCTATAAGGCCCAGTGTTGAAGGGAAAGTAAAAAAACAGAGACTAATTAAAAATGCTTGCTTTCCAAGCCCACCAGTACATGAAGATATTTACAGCCCCCACTTCTGAACACTCCTCTTCACAATTTCGGCATTCGTCCAAAGCCATAGTGGTTGGTGTTGTGGGGCTGTTGTGAGAGAGCTGTGTAGTAGGAGGCCATATTGCATCTTCATTCTCTTCCTCCTGTCTCCTAGCTATTAAAAAGGCAAAACGAAAGCCCAAAGCAGCTACTGTCTAGATAGATTCTTCCCTGGAAAAAAGAGGTATGCTGCTTCCAATGAACACTGAGCAAACAGAAAATCTCCAATTGCAAGGTGATTACTGAGTTAAGAAATTTCACTACGCTCCTTTCTCTTAAGATTTCTTCTACCTTAGTTATGGATGGCTGACCCTTTGGTGCAGTTATCCTCCTTTTTCTTAACCTGTTCGGGGGGGGTCAAGTCACAAATTGGGACCAGGTTTGGTAGGTGGACATTATTTTTGCTCGCAAATGCTCCACCTGTAGGCTGCGCCTTAATTGTGCTCCTCAACCAGGTTGCATCTCCTCCTCTCCCCCAGCATGGCCCATCTCATCAATGTCTTTCTATATTATCTGCCAGCTCTCCCTGATTGGGTCATCACTCTCCTGGACAACACTAGGAATCATATACTATGTGCCAGGCAGCCAGCCGGTGACATCTTACTATGTGTTCTGCCCCAGCTCGCTATCTGATCTTTATGCTAACTGGAGCTGTGTAGCAGGGCCGGAGCAGGAGAGAGTTTGTGTGGGAAAAGTGAGGAAGGAACTGGCTGTGTTGTCTCACTGCCTTGGTAGGTAGCCAGAATAAAAGTGAACATTGCTATTGAGCCTATAATCGCTGTGCATCTCTGGTGTTTGCTTAGGCTAGCTGGGTGGCAGATTGCACTGGGATCATCATCTTCCACTTCAGATTTTGTAAGGATGTTCAGCAGTGATGAGCACAAATGGAAACTTTCTCTAGGACAAAGTTGTAAGGTGGTATAGTGGTGCTCTGCCTGCTCTCATCCTTTAAATTAAAGAAGGGAGGGGGAGAACACCCTTGGAAACTGCCGTATATGAAATGATGGTGTGTGTTGAGAGTTTTGCAGCAGAGGCAGAGGATCGAGTAAATAGCCAGTGAAAAGGAGGACATCAAGACCATGTCTGGCTGCTGTATTGCTTCACTCCTGTTTTATGAGCCTTACAAAATGGAACTCTTCATACCAGCACAGAAAAGGGGATGCCAGCATCCCAATGCCTTTTCTTTTCCCTTGACCCAGATGTTCTTGTGTGTGTAGGTGTGTACTAGGATCTCAAATCCCTCAAAGAAGCCGTGGTATCAAAATGTGGTAAGCATGCACCCCAAACTCCCTGCAGTCAGTTTTATAAAAGACCCAGATTGCATCTCTAAAAGGTAACCTCCTTATCAAAAGTAGATATGCTGGTCTGCATTTCAAATCTGCCATAAGAAGACCACCTAAAACTTTTACAAGCTAATCTCCTAAGTAGCACAAGCCCAGTTGTGCCAGATGAAGGCAACTTCCCTGTCGTCTCCTTCCATCTACAGCCTTGTGTGCCCTTAAAAATTGCGCGGCTGTGGGTCATTGTTCCCTCCTGACTAGCATAGAAGGTAGAGCGGGAGGGAGAATTGTCAGAGAGTTCCCTCCTCTTTTGACAGGAAAACCATGCTGTGGGTGGAACTGTTGAGAGTGGCAAATGTTATGCACTTAGGCAAGTTGTTTAGTTTTAGGTTTTTTATGATGGGGAGAGAATTCCATCTGTTGAAGTCCTTCTGATCTCTATGCTAGATCACCTCTGGCAAATCAGATAAACTAGTTGGCACAGAACCCCTAGGGGAATGTTTACCCAAGACTGGCTACAAAATTTCCTCTCTGAATCGAGTGTTGTTTAAAAAATGAGAGGGGTGTTCTCACACAAATTTTTGAGAGCACAAACCAGAGCTCAAAGTTCCAAAGAAGCAGGGATCACAGAAGTTCAACTGCCCATCTAAGCAGTCCAAATCTGCTTTTACAGTGTTGGATTTTAGGATTTCATCAAGGACAAGGTAACAGTATTGTTACTGAACTTAACTACTGAAGCATTCCTTTGGATGCTGAAGAGTGGGAGGGAGTAGTGTTTTCCTACACGAATTTAAGTACCAAATGGCAAGCAATTATATAAAAACAGAAAGCACCAGGCCTTCATCTTCCTTCTCCCATTTTGCTTCCCGTTGCTTCAAATTTATTGTGACTGAAATGTCTTGCAGATGTCCCTCTTTTTATTTGTTTGTCATCAGAACACCCTTTGCCAGGAGCCGTTTGTCACATCCAAAGATGGCTGTGAAAAGTGTTGATCTCCAATTAATGCCCTCATTTTTCGACTCCTTATTTTTCCACAGAAGGAGTTAATGGGCCCCTGGGAAGGGCACAGCAGAGTGATGTTGCCCGGCTGCTCTTCCTGCGGTCTGCCACTGGCAACCCCCTAGTGCCTTGTCTGCACAAAAAGTAGTATTCATGGTTCTTATGTACATTTTCTGTAACAAAGGAAACCTGGAATCCTTTAAATCTGTATGAAGTTTTCGTTATTCCAAATGGTGGGCAGTTGGTATGCGGATAGAATTCTAGCTAACGGCTAGAACTTTCGTCAGTGTTAGTTTGTCAGTGTGAGTGAAGCTTGTGCTGCTGCAGATGGCCCTTCCAAAGATTTATAAGTCTTTTCCATGTTTCAAGGGCAATATTGCTTAGTTTACAATTCCTGCAGGGGGCCACCTTGTCTGCAAAGCAGACTTAAAGTGTATTCTGGCAGGGAAAGAAACTAAGCAGAAACTGTGAAGCAAACATTCACACCGAGAAAGGGAAGACTTTCTTCAGTTGACTTCTTTCCCACGTTGTGTATTTAACGTGAAGACATTTGTATTTTTATATAATCTTAGTCTTTAGAAACTGCAGTTGAATTAGAAGGGCAGCATTTTGCAAATATTGAAAATTCCAAATCCCTCAGTAGAACGCAGTATTCATTTTCTGAAAGTTCTGTAAAACTTCCTTGCCGAGACCCCCTGGTAGTATTTCACCTGTTGGCCTGTGCTACCAGTTTTTTGTGCACACCTTTCTGAAGTACTGAAGCCCAGGTCAGCTGTCTGCATCCAAAGGCTCTTTCTGTAAAATGTTAGTTCAGCCTTAGGGAGGTGGTGTTTCTGCAAAGGTTGTTCTTTTAAACTGTTTCTTTCCTATCCTCTCTCTCTGCTATGGAGAAGGAGGCCTACATATTCAACTTGGGCAGTATCCCATGCCCCGATTATAGGCTAGTAAGTAAAGTAATTCCAATAAACTTTAGAAAAATCAATGCCGGAGGGGAAGGGTGTCAATCTCCTGTTTTGGGATCTTTAACTTTTCTGTAGAAATTAGCATAAAGTAGAGGTGGCCTCCATTGCCTCTGCATGGTAGCTTTGCTTTCTGACACTCTTTGAAACCAACCATGCCTTGATTACAATCCTGTGTACAGTTGAAATCCTGTCTAGAACTTGCTTGGAACCCAACCTGTGTCTTTAGCATTTCTCAGAATTTCTCCTATGTTGCCAAGGTGAATTAAGCTGCTACTTTTGAGTATCCTCCTCCCCTTGTGAAGATTCTAATCATATCTTACCGTCAAGCCACACTTCTTTGTACCCTGCTCAGTGGGCTAATGCAGGGCACATGAACTTCTGGGGAACTGATCTCGCTTCCACAGCGATGTCTTTATTGTAGCCAAATGTGCCCCTTCCTTTTGGATGAGGAATGTAACCGCCCAAAGCTTCTCGTGTGGGAGAGGTTTGAAGTATCTTTTTTATAGGAACTGAGAAAGACTTCAAGTTTTCAAAAAGGGAATAGACTACACTGCTGAACATCTTTGTCCTTCTTGAGCGTTCTTCCCTTGTCTGTTTTATCTCGTGGGGTCTTCTTTCCACCACTTTCCCTGATGGTCCAGCCTGGTGTGTCAGAAAAACACTGTGATCCTTTTATTTGCTGGCTGACATGGCCTTGGGTCTGCCTCCCGAAATATGTTCTCTGCTCAAAAATAAGCATTGCCAAACTTTGCACAGAAAACTGTGACGAGATCTCCTTTGCCACATATAAGCTTAAAATAAAGCTGAGTTGTTGTTGGATGTCCAGTTCATTTGCTGCGTTAAATGGATTGTGGAGTATTGGTTCATGCAGTAGGCAGGCTGCAGTGGAAGTATATTCTTGAGCTGTCCTTTTAGGCAGCAGATCTGGGGAGCTGAGCTAATGGTGGGCTTCCCCTAGTGTGTGTGTGTGTGTGTGTGTGGTGGGGGGTGACTCCCTGCATTCAGACAGACAGCATTTCAGGAGGAGGTCCAGTCGTAGTCTAGCCTTCCTTGATGTATTTTAAAGTGTGGGGAATGTTACTCCTGACGAAGCATTCAAACATAAAGGTGTTCCCACTTCCATTACAGTCCTAGGGGAAGCTTTACTACATTATTCTAGTGATGGTATATACTCTAACCCACCTACATGTCAAATACACAAAAACAAACAAGCCAGGAAGAGCTTTATATAGTTCTTTAAAGCAATCTGCAGTTACAATTTTGGAATTAAATGTGCCTTTCTTTTATATACATGGGTTCTTTGCTGCCAAGCCAAGTGCCATCAGCCTTAAGTAACTTTGTCTAGCATTCTGTGCCTTGAAACAGCCTATTCTAGCTTTAATCTTGTCACCTTTTGGTTGAAATTGGCAGTAGGAGTTCAGTAACTCATTTGTTCCCCCCACCCACCAGCTACAGGTGACAAGATGTGCTTGCATGCTTTGCAGTGGAAGCAGTGGAGATGGCGCTTCTGTCTGACTGCCACTCACTCATTCATAGGCTCTGCTAATGTTCATTAAATGCATTATTTTTGGGGTTTGTTATCTAGAATGGCTTGTAATCCTTTTCCATAGTAACATGGCTGCCTCTCTTATCCTCTCCCAGGAAGGGAGACTGTGAGGGTAGTGATCTTAAGTCCTCTTTGGCGCGCTTACAGCACAATCCTGCAGACACTTAAGCCAACCTGTAACACTGGCAATAAAATAATTCTTGTATATCGGTGTAAAAGACTGTTTTATCTTGTAATAATGTATGTGCTTTTTTTAAAAAAGGAGAAAAATCCAATTACCGATGTAATGATGTCTGAAACACTTTTTAAAAGTGCTATTTTTGTACAAAGATTAAAGTAGTTTGGCTCCTTTGTATACTGATCACAATTTTTTAAAATGAAAGGAATAAAGCAATTATCTACAGAGTTTGTTATGAAGCCAGTTTGGCCACATGGGATTGTATATGTTTGTGTGTGGTTTTTCTTTCCCTTCTACTTTTCATGGTATGCACTTCTGAGGATGAAAAGTATCTTTATTCAATAATTTACCCTTAATCTCTCAGATTAATATGGGAATTTCATATGTTTTAGTTGATGTCTAATATAGTTAACAATAAGGTTTTTCAGGAGGCCAGTGGGAAATGTCACCAGTATTTCTGTCATGAGTTGTTGAAAATTTACAGTCGCACCATAGAAAATGATAACGTCTGGACATTAACAGGAAGTTCATTTATCTTCAAGCCTCACTAATAGCACAGAATTTTCTGTGCCTCTCATTGGTACATATTAGCATTAATCAATTTTACTGACAACATGCACAGTATATAATCATTCATATATTTCCACATAACCAATTTTTCCTGTTAACGTGTAATCAGTATTGAATATATTCTGCCTAAAAACAGCTCCACTTCTGCAATTGCTGGCAGAAACAAATGTGGAGCATGCTTGCGTAACTGCTTGTTCTGTGATGGTCTGCTCCTTAGAGACCAGACAGGATCCAGCTGGGATACATGTCATATGCTCATGAGTTCCGGTTGAAGGAAGTCTTCCCTTTTCCTGCTATTCCTAGCCAGTAGTTCAGGAGTGAGAATGAGAAACTGCGTTGGCCTCTGCTGCAGGATAGCTTTCAGATTAGAGGGGTACCTGTCTTAAAAAACTTTTTATATTTTTTTAATAACTCAAGAGGGCAGTGTTGCTGAACTAACATGCTTTTCTGCAGTTACAATTCAGTTTCCCTTTTCCCTACCCCCACCTGGATTTCCTTGTATTCCCCCTCAGTGCAACTGAAGTCTGAAAGCATAAAGTTGTTGGGGTGAAATGGATCACTATCTGAATTATATGGAGACATTTTGGATGCTCAGATTGCAGTTCCTGGATGTATAATTGAATCTGGTGAAAATTTTCCTGTTGGCAGCCTGTTAGCAGAGAAAACAGTAAGAGTCTAGTAGCTCCTAAAAACTAACAAAATTCCTGGTAGGGTATGAGCTTTCTTGATTCACTACTCACTTGTATCTGAAGAAGTGAGCAGTGACTCATAAAAGCCGCCTACAAATTTTGTTAGTCTTTAAGGTGCTACTGGTCTCTTTTCTACTGCTACAGACTAACATGCTTTACCCATCTTGATCTACCAGGAGAGACTTGCTGTGTACCCCACCCCACCCCGAGACATGAAGGTAGTATGAGAAAGTCATGGTTACCCTTGGTATGATCATTGCAGGTTTAATCTTTATGCCAGCATTCTATTAGAAAAGGGGCTTTCATAACAGGTTTAGCAGGAGTGGCAAGCTGAAGAGGCCCTTAATTGCTTCAATCGTGTAAATAGCAAAGGTCAGGTACTTAAGACTATGGTCAACTGACAGCCAGATTGGTGTAGTGGTTAAGTTCAGGGACTCTTATTTGGGAGAACTCCTCCGCACTCCTCTACAAGCACCTGCTGATGTGACCTTGGTTCAGCCACAAGTTCTCCCAAAGCTGTTCTGCTCAAGAGCAGTTCTGGGAGAGCTCTCAGACCCACCTACCTCACAGCCTGTCTGTTGTGGAGAGAGGAAGGGAAAGGAGATTGTAAGCCACTCTTGAGACTCATTCAGGTAGTGATGGGTGGGGTATAAATCCAATCTCTTCTTTGCTGTCCGGTTTCTTACAGACCATGTAGAGTTTGCTTGGTGCTGGAATTTTTTTGCTGGACCAGCTGAATAGCTTAGACCAGGGGCTCCCAGGCCGCGAACCAGTACCGGTTCGTGGCCTGTTAGCAACTGCACAGTGAGTTGTATCATTTCACTATATATTACAATGTAATAATAGAAATAAAGTGCACAATTGTATCATTCCAAAACAATCCCCTCCCCCCCCCCCACCGGTCTGCGGAAAAACTCTCTTCCACAAAATGGGTCCCTGGTACCAAAAAGGTTGGGGACCACTGGCTTAGGCTAACTCATTCTCATCAGATCTCGGAAGCTTAGTAGGGTCAGCCCTGGCTAGTATTTGGATGGGAGACCTCCAAGGTCATGACAGAATATACCAGGATCATGACAGGAGGTAGGTAATGGCAAACCACCTCTTGAAGCCTTTTCTTTTAAAGAACCCCCACTGGGTCACCATAAGCTGTGACTTGATGGCACTTTCCATCACCACCAGGTTACTAATAGGCAAGTGTTCAAAGTCAGGCTAACTCAATTCATACTGTTGATGTAATTACTAAACTGGATTTGAGTCCAATAGCACCTTAGAGCAACAAGATTTTCAGGGTACACGCTTTCAAGAGGTATGACAAAGGGACACAAAAACTTGTACTCTGGAAATCTTGTTGATCTCCAAGGACTCGAATCTCTACTGCAGATCAGCATGGCTACCCTGTGATACCTTAATTGTTAAAGCAATCTTTACTGTGTTGCTTCGCAAATTAAAAGTGCACTGTAGGCATTTAGAATTTTTTTTTTTTAAATATTCCTGGAATGAAAAAGATCATACGAGTCTGAACTCACTCCATTCTCACTTCACACAAACACCTGCCGGAAATGTCCTCCTTTCCTAATCACAGATGAAAGGGTGGCACTGGGAATGCCAAATGGAGGGCTCTGAACTGATGGTGCGGTACTCTAGGTGTCATGATGCTATTGCCCCCAGTCCCAAAATAAGGAAATGGTGTTCCTCATCTTGCTAATGCTATCTCCATAAATATTTATGGAACCCAGTAAGTCTGGTAGTGGCGTGTTTAATGATTTTCAGTCACGTACAAGGAAAATGAAAGAAACACTACGGACATCATTGCTCTAACAGCTCCCTGTTAAATGAGCATTCGAACCTATGCCATCAATGGAGAAATCTTACCTTTTCACCAGCTAAACAAAATCTCCAGAGATGGGCACATGCTGAGGTAGTACTCAAAACTTGGTTCTCCCCACCTCCCTTGATGAAGCCAGCCTTCAGGTGGTGGTACACGGTGCCAAGAGAAAACAGTATGTGTCAGATCTACTGTTGTCACCGATAGCGAAGACTGCCTACTGTTTCTAGGGCTCTGCATCAGTTCCCCCTTCCTCCAGTGTTCTGTGACATCACAACAGCTTAGTCTCTATGGCAGACATGGAGTGGGCAGATTTCCAACCATTTAGGGCATTTGAATGGAATGTTGTTTACAGATTTAACAAATCTGAGTGGTTCTGTCCTTTTTCTTTTAAATGCTGTTCACCCCTTAGGGCAGGGGTGTCAAACATGGCCCAGAGACCACAATCAGGGGTTTTAATCAAGCCTACAGCTCTTTTATTCTCCCTCTACCCACTCCTGTCCTCACCCTTTGAAGCTCTGAGGCTGCCATAATTCCCAGCTCCTCCTGCCTTGTTTTTGCTGGCTTTAGCAGGAAGCTTTTCTGGGCTTCCAAAGCTGCAAAGAAAATGCAGAATGGATTTTCTATTAAGGTCTCTGTACCCAGACATTAATGGAAAATCCATTCCATATTTTCCTTGTAACTTAGTGCAGCAACGTATCTCATTGTATTATTTTCCAGCATTTGTATAGCTGTTGCTTCCTGGAGGGGTCTCCTTGCAAATAAAGTGTTGATGCTTTGAGCCAGCTTGTCTCTGCTGAATGGACCCGAGAACTGGTGCCTAGTGAGTACTCTAAGATGGGAACCCACAGCCAAAGGGGGATATTATGCTGGAGAGCCATTGCCAATCTGAATAAACCCTTGGGGGGGGGGGTGGAGTTTGCAATGCCTAGCCATTTCATGTTTTTCTAGGCTCAAAGCATTTTAATTTTTTAGTTCTTCTGTAATCCTTGTGCTCTTGGCATTATATTTTATGACATGTATGGCCCTGGCTGCACAAGGTCCCATTTATGTTGGATCTGAGTTCGACACCCTTGCCTTAGGGCATGTTTGCGGACGAATAGTTTTACAAACCACCTCTTCCCTCTCTTCTGCACTTTTGCCCAAGTCCTAATAGCATTACTATTACTACTACTGTGGTCTTTCTTTCCCTCACTCCCCATGCACCATATGTTGTGCAGCCTCTGCCTTCCTCAAGCTCCTTTTTCTCATTAAAGATCCCTACTAGCCACTCTTCCCCAACTTCTCAAACCTAAGCCAGTGATTATTATTATTATTATTTATTACATTTGATTTATATCCCGCCCTCTCCGCAAGCGGACTCAGGGCGGCTCACAGTATCTAGACAATTAAACAAATAAAATATATAAAACCATAATTTACATTTTCAGTTTAAAAACGTATTACATAATGCTAACTGTGACATCAGGGTGGGGGTGGGGTGGGTCTTGCAGTCATGTGACAGCCAGCTTATTCAGATCTCCCTTTTCCAGTGCAGCAATCCTTCGTAAGGTGGCTGTCACAATGTGGAGAGCAGTCCATTGCGGCAGCTGCCTAAGGAACTCATTTTCTGTGGCCCTATTAGAATCCTTTTTTAATCATTTATGCTGGTACACAGCAATGCATCACCTCCCGAGAAAGCCTGTTCCACTGAGGAACCGCTCAGTTTCTTATCTTTACTGGCTGTGCATTATGATATTTAGTGTATTTCACGCTCATTGCATTCTTGTGTGGAAAAGCTCACAGTGAACCCCATGAAAAAGCTCACAACGAGCAACACAAACTTTCAGACAAATCTTGTAAGTGAAGATGCTGGAGAGTGAAATCTGGGACCTTTTAGATGTAAAGTACTAAGCTCAAAAAGAAGAGATGATAGTGTGGATCACATTCCCTATCATTTTTTTAAAAGCGTATAAAATAAAAAACAATCTAAACAAAGGGTTTTCTGTGTTAGCAGATTAACCTTCAATGTATCCAACTGTAAGACTTTTAAACCTCGCAGGGACTTTTCTTCCAACTAATGCAATCGCTGTCATACCACCATCCACCCAGTAAAACCTAAAAAGTTGTCCTTGGCCTATATTTTTGCCATCTCAAGCTAGGTCAGCCGAAATTACCTTCATCGGGTCTGGGATGAGCGCAGCTGCTTTGTGGGAGGGTTGTTTTCATTTTGCAGTATCGCAGGTTGTCCCATGCTGGAAATAAAGACAAGCCTGCTCGAGAGTCCTCTCGTCGTTCTTGGCTAGACACAGTGCCTTCCTCCCCTGCTTTGCTGCTTGTGGTTACTAGCTGACAGCAATCACCTCCATCCCACACTCTGGAATCAGCCAAATCCTTCCCACCTGGCTCTGGAGGAGGGACACCAAGGCGGGCAAGCAGGGTTCACATACCCAGTCCAGGTGGTGCTGGAAAGCAGATGGGAACCCTTTGGAGAACAACTTTCTTGCTCCTGGTGCAGGGACTGCAGAGTATGTGGACTGGTGCCCGGGCTAAAAACCGTAGCTGCGTCTCCTATGGATCTAGCACTTTGACGGAGGGCATGGAACACCTCCGGGGCTTGATTTTGGAAGATGGCCGGAATGGCACCATTCAGTGCCCCCACAATCAGTGCTGTTTTGGTGTTTGGAATGTGATCCAGGGTCAGCTCCAGGCCCAGCTGAAAGGTGAGCTGTTGTGGAAGTCCATGGGGTTCATTGGGCTGCTGGGGTCCCATGAAGCAGACAGACCTGGTAAGAGGCTTAAAAGATTTTTTTATTTGCCAGGCAAAGGTGATCACAGAAACAAGCCGAGACCATTATAGGCATCTGTTACATAGCATCTGAGCATGCACAGTAAATTGCCCCCCCCCCCCACTTTTCTGTACCTAATTTCTACTGCTGATGGCTGCATAATTCAAGGAACAATCTGTGTTAACTGCAACATCTTTAGTTTTTACAGTAGTTCTAGAAATAGTTATTAACTCAGACATTTGCTTACCAGCTTCCTTTAGACAGACTGTTTTAAGCACAAGTCCACACTTCTGCTTCTTGCAGAGTGAACAAAGGTTACAAAGCAGGCAAACATGGCTCCCTTAATGCTAAGCTGAGCATTTATGTCTCAGGACCAATTGTGGAACCAGGATTCTCTCCTACTTCCCCAGGGAGGGTTCAGACAGAAGTATGCTAGACATGGGATTGCAGTAGGATGATGGGAGGGCTGGAAGCCCAAATGGCTTCCAATCCTGGCTATCTTTGAATCCGTGGATGGGAAGAAAAGCATCACGATTCTGCTGCTTAGAGTTGCATTTAACATGTGTGGGCTCCACATTCTCATATTTTATTCCTAAAAACAGTTGTTAGAATTACCAGGTCATCAAGTCCACTCTCCTGGTGAACTCTCCTCCCTTTAAATTAAGCAGCCACCCCGGTGCTAGATCTAATGGACTGGTCCAAGTATTTTGGTCTCTGTGAGGTAATTAAACTAGTAAATTTTTAATGGGTCTGAAGAAGTGTGTTGTACACACAGAAGTTTATACCCAGAAGGAATCTTTGTTGGACTTAAAGGTGCCATGGGACTCAAACTTTGTTCTGCTGCTTCAGACCAACATAGCTACCCCCACCCCACCCCGAATGTAGTAAATTAACAATGTGGGAGAGAGAAATGCTGAAAGAGGAGCCTCCATTTCTGTCAAGCTCATCTTTTGATCTGGACTGGTTTAAGAGGCACAGAGAGATTCCTTCCCAATAGAAAGCAGTGCAACGGAGATAGAAGTTTTTATAGGGAGAAAGGGGTGATGAGTAGACAGTCTTGCCCTTTAGCAGGAAGAAAAGTTGAGTTGCCTTTTTGGTTCCTGGCAAATCTAGGAATTCTGTGGGCAGATACACATAATATAATTGGATGGTTTGCAGCTGAATGTATGAATTTCCTCCGCTGGAGATAATTGTGCTTGTCATGATAGAAAATCTGGGGCTCATTCATGCAAGCTTGTTCATCGTTTGATCACTGCACTATTAAGAGGTGGCATATGCAGACACAACACTGACATTACCACAAAAGTAAGTCTTTTCAAGGGAATCACTTCATGCATTTGGCTGCCAAACATCCTGTATAGAGAAACCAGTAGTTGTACAGGTGGATGTTGGTTGATAAGCAATAGCAGATTCTGGGGTTGCCAACTTGGGGTTGGGAAATTCCTAGAGATTTGGAGTGGAGCTGGGGGGGGTGAGGAAGGGAGGAGCCTCAACTGGGGGTAATGTCATATCCCGCCCTCCAAAGCTGCCATTTTCTCCCAGGAAACTGCTCTCTCTAGCCTGGAGATCAGTTGCAATGCTGAGAGACCGCCAAGACCCACCTGGAAGTTGGGAACTCCATTCTTACATGCAGATTATCAGTAATATGCAGTCATCCACTGATGATGCATATGAGAACTCAATTTTCCCAAGCCTCAGTGATCACATAGATTATAAAATTGTGTGTGTGTGCATGAGAGAGAGAGCTAAATTGACAATTAGGCCACGTAGGCACTGGCCTATAGGCCCCCATGCCTTTAGGGGTCCCAGGCTAGCTTTCCCCCTTGGTTCCTCCCCTGTACTTCTTCACCCAAAGGGTGATTAACATGTGGAATTCACTGCCACAGGAGGTGGTGGCGGCCACAAGCATGGCCATCTTCAAGAGGGGGTTAGATAAAAATATGGAGCAGAGGTCCATCAGTGGCTATTAGCCACAGTGCGTGTGTGTGTGTGTATATATATTTGGCCGCTGTGTGACACAGAATGTTGGACTGGATGGGCCATTGGCCTGATCTAACATGGCTTCTCTTATGTTCTTATCCTTGCAGCCCTCTCAGCCTGCACGTGCAGCCAGCAACTGAGCTGCTCTTTGCCCGACTTGCCTGGTGTGGCTACTACTAGTGTTGTTGCCAAGTTTGCCTCTCTCTGCCTCCCCCCCTCTGCAGCTTTGTCAAAGGGGCTTTTAAGAATGTGCCTGCAGGCTACAGCGAGGGCTGTGGGCAGTGGGGCAAGCGCTCAGATTCTGAGATAATTTGTGAAGGGGGCCCCCAAGATTTCAAGTGCCTAGGGGCTTCCACAGGGTTTAATCCGGCACTGGTGTGTGTGTTCCATTTATGTACATAGGCACCTAATTTTCCCAGTGGGATAAGTCATGACTCCCTGCAGCCATTTCAGCTTGGGAAAATTATTTGGGAAGAGGGTTTGATTCCCCATTCCTCTACATGCACTTCTGGTATGACTTTGAGTTCAGTCACAGTTCTCTCAGAGACACCTCACAAGAGTGTCTGTTGTGGGTAGGGGAAGGGAAAGGAGACTGTAAGCTGCTCTGAGACTCAGAGTGAAGAGTAGGATATAAATCTAACTCCTCCTCCCCCTCCACCTCTCTCACAACAACTCTGTGAGGCAGGTTAGGCTGAGACTGTGTGAGTGGCCCAAGGTCACTGAGAAAGCTTTCAGGGCAGAGTAGGGAATTTAAACCTGGGACTCATAGATCCTAATCTGACACTGTCCTGCTTTGTGAGGCACATAGTTCTGTGACATTTTGATCCTAATAAAAATTTTTATTTATATTTATTTAAAAGATGCCATGTGATATTTTTGGGAAATGAATCACAAAGAGGTCTGATTTAAAAGTTCAGAAAAAACAAACAAGGGAGAATAGTACCCTCTCATGGAACACTGAATCCTCTTACTTCCTACGAAACAGGCATCTGAAGGGAACACCTGGCTCAAATAAAAGAGACAGGAGATAAGTATTGTGCTAACACAATACATACACGTTAGGTCAAAGCCTAACATGGCCATGAGTTCCCTGGGTAGCTCTTTTGAGCAAATAGCTCTCTCTCAAGCTCATAATGCTTCTTTAAGCATTATGGCAGCCTAACTCCCATGGTGGTTGAGTGCTGATTCAACCCACCAGAAAACCACAATAGTGTAAAAGTCTGTATTGGAAGCCACTAAAATGTCACAAAGCAGTGAACAAGTTTTCAGGTTCTATAGAATGTAAAAGATAAAAAGATGTTTCTAGGCATGATAGAAAAGCCTCCCATATACAGCTTGCAAAGAAAAGGGCTGACCAAACTGTGGCTTGGGAGCCACATGTGGCTCTTTCACACATTATGTGTGGCTCTCGAAACCCCCACTGCCCCATCGTCTGGCTTGGAGAAGGCATTTCTTTCTTTAAAACAATTATCCAAGCCAAGCCAGCTGGTAGCTTGGAGAAAGCATTTAAAGTTGCTTTCTTTCCACTTCTCCCTCTCCATCTATTTTCCTTCCTTCCTGTTTTGCAGCTCTCAAACATCTGACATTTATTCTACGTGGCTCTTACGTTAAGCAAGTTTGACCTCCCCTGTCTTAGAATGTGCTGTAGGAGGGAAAAAACCTAATTTCTAATTGCACCAGAGGCTACTGAGACTATAAAGCTATTTTATTTCCTTTACAAATATTAAAGCCTGGGATTCATTTAGGGATGCCAGTCTCCAGGTGGGACCCTGGAATTTACAGCTAATCCCCAAGCTACAGAAATCAGTTTCCCTGGGGAAAAATGGCTGCTTTGGAGGGTGGACTCTAAGGCATTGTATCCCACTGAGGTTCCTGTTTTCCTTAGGCTCCATCTTCAAATTTCCAGCATTTTCCCAACCCAGATCTAGTAACTACCCCATCCCCCATCGGTGGGCATCATGAACACTTGAGGCTGTCCTATGCTGAATCAAATAATTGGTCCATCAAGGCCAGTAGTGTCCATTCAGAGTGGCAGCATCAGGCTGCCAGTCTTTCAGTTCACCTACTACTAGATCCTTTTATCTGGAGATACTAGGGATTTGAGCATGGAGCCTTTTCCATTCCTAGCATATGCTCTGCCACTGAGCCATGGCCTTTCTTCTAAACATTCCTTTGATTTCATAGTGGACTTACTTCCAGGTTAGAATTGTTGTGTGAATGGGACAAGGATGGTAATGTACTTCTCTGCATTTTACAGGGTTATATACAGTTTTGTTCTAATTTAGGGCTGCCTGTAGACCATCTCAAAGTGCCAACTTTGGTAGCTGCATTTAAGGTTTCTAAAGATGAGAAATTGATCCCTTCCCTGAAGGATCAACATCTAATAGAAAAGAGGAGATAAGGGAGGATGGGATGGTGCAAATTATGAAACTATTAGAATTGCACTTTGAAGCTGCAATGTTCCAAACACAGATTGCTTACAGATATAGTGAGAGAAACAAAACAGCCTGGGGAATAAAGAAGAATCCCACTCAGAATAACAAGGATAAGGCTTTGCCAACCTCTAGGTGAGCTGGAGATCTAGTATTACAACCAATCTCAAAACAACAGAGATTAGTTCCCCTGGAGAAAATAGCTGCTTTGGAGGGTGATCTGTATGTCATTATACCCCACTAAAGACCCTTTTCTCCCCAAATCCCTCTCCCTTCTAAAGCCCCTTTGTCTCCCCAAATCCTTCCCAAGCTTCACCCTTGATCTCCAACCTGGAGTTGGCAAACTGGAATGATCATGAGACAACAATGTGTAACAGGAATGAAGAGGTCAATAAATTATTCACAGTATGAGATTAGTTGGCAACTCCTTTGAAGTTGTTGGAATCCAGCTTTCTTTTTTTGAATAATGAGTTTTCTAAGAAGATGGCTGACAGGAGGCATCTCCCCCCCCCCTTTGCTTATTTCTCTGGATTTGCCCTCAGGTTGCTGGATTAGTGAAAAGAAAGCCACATGTGACTCCCCAACTTGTGAGCCTCGATACTCTGAGGATGAGCTCACATTGTCCTGCAGGTGCCGGGCGGATATGTGTAATGATAACATCAGGCATGATGGGAAGAGATCTGGTAAGAGGCCTTTGGGGTCAGAGGCCAAGGAACATGGGGAGCAAACAGGGATGACAGAGGACTGCAGACAAAGGACACTGCTAGAACTATCAGGCAAGAAGAGAAAGATAAGGAAAACCTGTTTACACAAACACCCCTCCTCTCCTTGGTTTTCTTCCAAATTCCTTTCCTTTCTCCCTACCTTCTCTCTCCATTGTTCACTTTCTGGCTTATCACACATCACGACAGAGTTTATGGGTTCTACCCTCCCGCACACCAGCAGGTGCAGTCCTACATACCACTTTCTGTGCATGGATGCTGTCCATGCACTCAGCAGAGACCTTGAGGGTGTAGGGAGGGAACGCTCCAGACGGCTGAGTCATCCTGATAGTTGCCCTTTGAAGAAGGCAGAACTGCCTGCTCTCATGAAACCTAACCAGACCATTTCCTTCCTTCAATCCCGATACTGTGTGTTTCCCTAGAAGATGAATGTCCTAGTTTCCTCTGGGATAGAGATGGGGATTTTCATGGTAGGGAAGGTATTAGGATTTCTGCTTCTTTATTTTCTTGGATCTGACTGAAAGAGGATCAAAAATTGTAATCCTTTAATCCTAAAGGAGCTTTCAGTTCCATGGGCCATTTCACATTCTAAGATATACACCTACATATTTTTATGTATTTATTTATAATATTTCAGTGTTACCTCTTCAGAGTCCTGCTTGAGGCAGCTTACAATTAGAAACACAAGTAACCTAGGATGTCTTAAGCATATAGTTAAAAAGCTAAAATGTGAACATGATAAAGAAATTTGGTCATGTACATCAACAGATACACTTGGTTTGTCTCTGCACAACAGGCGAAAGGTCCCTTTCAGAAGAAAGGGGAAATTCCTTTTTTTTTGCCTGCAATGATTATGAGCCCCTGGTGACTGTCATTTTAGAAAGGGTAGGAGTGTGTCAGTTATATGCCAAAACCATTTGCAGATCAAATGTTTAGGTCTTTACACATAGACAAGGTGGGGAGGTCTTTCAAATGGAGGCTTTCTCACAGTTTGAGTGCTGAACTACAGCAGTTTTCCTCACGACTGTTGTCTGCTTGTCTTTCTAGTCATCTCTCCTTGTCTTCTCAAACTGTCCTTTATCAGATTTTGAGAAAGCATGAAGGAACAATGAGGAACCCAAAGAAAGGAAACATTCTGAGGAAACTGAGAGGGGGGGAAATGCCAAAGTTCAGCACTGAAACAGCTATAAAACCTGTGTGAAAGACCATAATGTAACCAAACAAATATATATATATTTACATGTGTACAGCATGAGCTCACACACTCCAGTCAGCCAACCAGCATCAACCTTCATTCCCTGATCCAAAGACACACTTAACTGTCAATACGTAAGGTAGAGATCCACCTGAGACACAGGGATAAAAATGCGATAAGCAGATCTTAATATGGCTGGTAACATGGAGCAGCCTTCAGTTTTTAATCCTGAGAGACTTCATCCTGGAAGCTCTTCTGAACATGCTGTTCATCAAGGCAGGGATGCAGGGAATTCCTGTCCCTGAGACATTCAAGGTTTGGGGAAGCCTCTTCTACATCCACAGAACAACTATAAAAACCTTTCTGGATGTAAGCATGAATGATGTAACACAGTGTTTCCTACAGCATGTGGCCCACAGCACCAGGATGAGTAGTTTGAACGAAAAAGGAGAAAACGGGGTTTTTAAGAGTAAGGTGGGCCTTCAGGTCAAAGGATTCTCTGCTAATCACTGGGGGAAATTGTTCTGGCCTGCTTCAGTTCCTGGAAGAGTAGCTTTGGTAGCAGATTCTGAAGTGATCCTCATAGCTCATCAAGCCAACATTTATTCATTTTATTTACTTCATTTATGTCTCCCAAAGCACCAACATTGTTCTCCTCTCCTCCATTTTTTCCTCACAACATTGTGGGTTAGGTTGAGAGTGTGTGAGTGGGCCAAGGTCACATGGCAGAGTGGGGATTCACTCCTTGAACCCTTGACAGTCTAGGCTAGATTGACACTCGAACCACGATACCACAGACTCTTTGTGTTACATGTGTTGCCTATTATCTGTACAAGGTGCAAGCTGCCAGATCTGAGTCTAGAGTCACTTATACAAAGGAGTGGAGAAAGGTTTTAAACAGAGTGTGTGTTCTCCACCTGAGTGAGCTCCTGAGGGGGTGCTTCAGGATGCTAATTTAATTAACAAAGCATAAACAATAGGAGATGGGAGTTGGGGACCAGGAGAGGGGTGTCTGAGAGATTTGGGAAGCAGTGCCACCCCATAACCCCTGACTAGTTACAGCCCTGTCCTGAGGCCCCTCCCCCAAACTTTTGTTTGCATACCTCCATTTTCACAGTTCAATGAGGCCAAAAAAGATGCATACCACTGTACCAGCAGATGCTGGAAGACTGCCCTTCTTTACTACCAGACAGGGGTGGAATTCTAGCAGGAGCTCCTTTGCATATTAGGCCACATACCCCTGATGTAGCCAATCTTCCAAGAGCTTACTTTTTTTGGTAAGCTCTTGGAGGATTGGCTACATCAAGGGTGTGTGGCGTAATATGCAAAGGAACTCCTGCTAGAATTTCACCCTGGTACCAGATGTTGGCATACAGAGGCAACAGTGAGCCAGAACGATTGCATTCCCCACTACAACAACCTGCTTCTGATCTATCTATCCGTCCTTTTTAAAAAAATCTCACTCTTTCTTCAAGGAATTCAGGACAACGGATATCATTTTCTCCTCTGTCCCATTTTATCCTCACAACACCATCCATTACGGCTGTGGTCCGTGTGTGAATCTTTCCAAACATCCCTGTGAGGTTGGCTAGACTAAGAAATAATGACTGGCCCAAGCTTTATGGCCGAGTGGGCATTTGAACATAGACCCTATGTTTTATCCATACCCTACGCCTCGTGAAAGCTATTCCCCTCTGAGAGAAGATAGCTGAGACAGATTAAAGGTTAATAGAATTTTGTGTGGGGTGGAGAAAGTGGATACGGACATAGCTCTTTGAAGTGCATGCTGCCGCCACCAAAAAGCCATTTGTTTCCTTTAATCCTAAAGGAGTGAAATTCTATTGGCTACAGAATCCACCACTTTTATGAGCTATAATGGCTTCCGCCCACTTGGAGCGCTGCAGTGCCACGGTGTGGCAGTGGCCTTCAAACGTCAGTGATGGGAGGCTATTGGAATGTTGGCTGCAGGAGATGAGAAAGGGTGGGTAGCTTTATAGGGGGAGGGAGATGTCCTCTCCCCAGCTTTAATTTTAATTAAAACATCAGAGGAAAAGCCCTGTAAGGATGGGAGAGAGACTGATGCCAAGGGTGGGCAAAGAGGAGACAGATACGCATCTGGAGATGTGGAGGAGTGGATGATGGGATGGGTTGCCTTGGCTTAGAGCCAAGAAGCTTGGAAGTGTACACAGTTGCTTGGTGGGAAATAGATTAAGAGAGATTATTCCCCCCCACCACCATTCCCCTGCCCCAAAATGTGGAATGCTGGTTCTCCCATCTTGGTATGGCTTCTTTGACCTCTGTTTTTGTCTTTGTAGCTGACTCCATGCAAAGTTCCACTGGGATCATCTGGATCATCTCAGTCTGCTCTGCTCTGTTCTTCCTTGGCTTCTTTGCATTTCTAGGTACTGTGCCGTCAAGATGAGCTTTAGCATACAATAATAAGGCTTAGCCCCACAATGGGAAGATCGGGTGTATGTGTGTGTGTGAGATGCACACACATGCTCCTCCTGTGTGTCCCAAGATTCTTTCAGGGACTTATGTTGTACTCCTAGCATTACACACAGAACCATTATCGAATATACATAGGCATACTTTCATTTTCTCATGAACAAACTCCTGCTGCCCACACAGAGATATCACTTTGTTTTCAAGAAGCAAGTACATTCCTCTGGCACCTACAAGCCTCAAGGGCAGAACAGGATCACTGGTACTAAATGCAACCTAAGGTCGAGTTGTGCATATTCACAAATTGATACCAGGAGCAGAATTCAATATTAGTTTTTTTTGGGTGGGGGGGTTTAAGCAGCAAGTTTCTAGTCCCTGTTGCTTCAAATGTAGCTCAGGTTTTGTAAGCAGTGCAGGATGAAATCTGAGATACTGGAAGCGGGTGTGTGTCTGAGTAGGATTTCTAATGGATAAAGGGTGGAGGTTCATTGCTGAGCATGTCTCTTCTTCCTTCAGGAGAAGCCGAATCTGAGTAAATTAGGCAAAGCCATGAACATTTGCATGACCTAGGCAGAATAAAGAACTTGGATGACCATGGAACATAGAAGGGCAAATCTCATTTCCCCCCCTCTTCTAGTAGTTCTCAGACTGTGGAAAGGCCCTGCTTTGCCAATGAGGCCACAAGAAACTGGGGAACTCACTAATATCACCACAGGATCGGAGAGATACAGCGAGAGGAAATTGCCCAAGCAAGAGCTCCTGGATCTCCAGTTCCATAAGGTATCACATCCTTTCCCTCATGTCAGGACTCTCTCTCCCATCCACCCCCCCCCCAAAAAAAGGAGGGGGCACAAATATAACAGTGATGGCATATCTATACATAAGTTTCTATAACAGATCTCCAAATATCTAAAAACAAGTCCGTATGCAACTGTCATATATATGCCATGAGTTCAAATGTTGATAAAACTGTAAGATGTATATGTGTAATGGGAGCTATGTAGGTCAGATGCTTGGTATTCTTGCTGTGGATCAGAGAAGGGACAGTTGCATCTCTGTTCTGAATCCTCCATCTTAATGGAATCATGATTCCAAAGAGTCAGTCTCAATCCACTGCCTTCCCAGAGGAGCAACATCCCCGTTCTCTTGCTTGCCAGCACTTGGGCCTGAGTCCCTGGGAAGCATAAATTTCACTCCAAGATCTCAACTAATGTTGCCCTAAGTTCCACCTAAATGGCACTTCTGACACCATCCTTGGAGAGGTCACAGGGCTTTTTTTTCTTTATAGAAAAAGTCCAATAGGAACTCATTTGCATATTAGGCCACACCCCTGACATCACCATTGCTTCACACAGGGCTTTTTTGTAGAGAAAGCCCAGCAGGAACTCAGTTGCATATTAGGCCACACCTCCGACACCAAGCCAGCTGGAAGTGCATTCCTGTGTACTCCTGCTCAAAACAAGCCCTGAGAGGCTACATGACTCACATTCAAACTTGATCCACATTTGCACCCAAAAACTTCACACCACCTACTTTGCAGTTCTCAATCTGTATTGAGTAGGCTTGCCAGCTTCAGGTTGGGAAAGTCCTGGAGATCTGGGGGTGGAGCTTAGGGAGGGTACGATCTGGGGAGGAGAGGACACCCCCAGAAGCTGTCAGTTTCTCCAAGGGCATTATTCTCTGTAGTCTGGAGCTGAGTTGTAATTTTGGCAGGTCTCCACGCCCAACCTGGACAAAGTGGGGTTTGGACATTTCAGAGAGGTGGCAACCCTATTGAGTGTGCAGTCCAGACCCTTGTAAATTCACTGGGCTTAGAAGGATCTCATAACTCCTCTTAGGATTGTACTGTTAGGTTCAGAACCAAAATGCAGTTGCAGTGAATGAAAAGAAATTTGCATTTCAAGAGGAGTCAGGTGCTAGTCTGTAACAGCAAAAATAAACAGGAATCCCTTGGCAACCTCAAAACTAGCAACATTTTATGACACCATGAGCTTTTCCGGACTAGAGCCCACTTTTCCAGATGTGGCAAGTGGTTCCTTGCTAGATAGTAGTTTTATGTTGGCAGTTTGACACACAGGATTTGTGCAACATCAGGAGTTAACATCAAGGCCTGAAATATCTGCTTTCCACCCTTCTGTCTTTTTAAAAAAATGGTACAATCCAGCCTGATGAAGAGTTCTGGTGAGCTTGAAAACTTGCACAATGTTTTGTGTCAGTTGGTATAGTGGTGGCTGACTCTAATCTGGAGAACCGGGTGTGATTCCCCACACCTCCTCCTAGGACTGCCAGGTCTTACCCTGGCTGCTGGTGGGGACTTTTTCCATGCGCACGTAGTGCGTGGCACAGTGATGTCATCCGGAAGTGATGTCATTGTGCCAGGCATGTTGCCCAGGGGCAATCTAGGATTTGGGTAAAAACTCTATGGCAGCTAGTTTTTTACCCAAATACTAGAGCATCCTCCATGCAACATGCCTGGTGTGATGAAATCACTTCTAGGTGATGTCATTGCACTGGGCAAGTTGGGTGATGATGGAGCTCTTTGGAAGCTGTGCTTCCCCCTCTGGCCATCTCCATGCTGGTGGGTTGGAAGCTGTGAAATTGGGGGAACCCAGAATGGGAACCATACACTCTCCACATACAGCCAGCTGGGTGATCTTGGTTCAGTTGCAGTTCTCTCAGAGCTCTCTCAGCCCCACTTACCTCATAGGGTGTCTGTTGTGGGAAGAGGAAGGAAAGGTGATTGTAATCCACTCCAAGACTCCTTTGGGTAGTGAAGGGTGGGTATAAAACCAACTTCTTCTTTTTCTAATAGAACAGGGGTCTACAGCTTGCTGAACCTGTGGTCACCTTTGGAATTCTGACACAGCTGCAAAATGGCTTCCACAGGAAGCAGAGCAAGCCACAAAATGGCTGCTGCAGCTTACCATAGAAAAAGTCCTTGTGCTGTGGTTGCTGCAGTTTTTGCCAAAGCAACATCTGTAAAAAGCTGCACAGCTGATCAAATTTCCAGTGGCCATTCTGAAGCCTTGCTGAATAAAAGGATAACCTGGCCTTACCCACTAAAAAACTCTTAGAGAGCACCAGGAAATGTGTCAGCAGACACTGCAGCACCCACAGGCACCGTGTTGGGAACACCTGATGCATATTCCACATTCATGATACAAACCAATACAGGAAAAATCCAGTTTAAGCCTTGGGTGAAGATGGTCTGCAAATCTTACTTCTGTGGGCAAGTGAGGTATGCACAACTACGATTTCCTGTACACTGTTCTGAGGGAGGAGTCCTTAATGTTAAACTAGTTCTCCAAATGGTTTCATATATGAAGCTTAAATTGGACTGTTATCTGTGACTAACTTCAGTGGTCTCCACAAGATGGAATACATATTCAGGGTGATCATTGTTTTGGTTGTGTGTGTGCGTGTGTCTGCCCAGAAATAATGGTTGACTTCTGGAAACCCCTAGTGGGGTTTGGATGTTTCAGAGAGATGGCTTGATATTGCCTGTCTTTGCATTCTGGCCCTGGTTTTCCTTGGAGGTCTCCCATCCAGGTACTTGCCAGGGTCAGCTGTGCTTAGCTTCTGAGATCTGCTGAGATCAGGCTTCCCTGGGCTATCTGGGTAGGACCATATTCAGTTTCTAAATGTCTCTCGTCTGCTTTCTGCCCCACTTACATGGTGCAATTGAGAATAAAGGAAGTGCATTGCCTAAGTACAAAAGCTGAGGTAAATTACGTTTTCCTCTTTGTCCTGACAGGTTCTTCATGAGGGGCAGTGCTCTAAGGTATGGCAGGGGACATTCGGACAGCATCCTGTAGCCATTAAGACCTTTCCTCCTCCTTGCTACCGGGAGTTTGCCTCTGAGTGGGCTGTACACAGCCTCCCACTGATGAGCCATGACAATGTGGTACGTCTTGTGGCTGCTGGGTGTGGTGGGCCAGACAAAGAACAAGGTGGTCTCCTGGTGTTGACCCTGTACCCATTGGTGAGTGCTGTGTGCTGGAAGCACTGAAATGACTCCGGTCATACACAAATTGATTATGTGCACATGTGGCAGATGAAATATTGTTTGTTTGTGTGTGTCTGATTTCACAACATTGTCAGTTGTATGTGGTATCAGGTGTATGTATATCTTACATGCCCACAATTCCTCCAGGCAAGCAAGGAATGTGGAATCCCTAGACACAAAATTAAAGAACATAAGAGAAGCCATGTTGGATCAGGCCCATGGCCCACCCAGTGCAACACTCTGTGTCAGCAAAAAAAAAAACAACAACAGGTGATATCAGGAGGTCTATTAGTAGGGCCAGGACACTAGATGCCCTCCCACTGTTGCCCCCCCTCAAGCATCAAGAATACAGAGCATCACTGCCCCAGACATAGTGTTCCATCTATACCTTGTGGCTTAATAGCCACAAGGTATAGTGGCTTAATAGCCACTGATGTTCTGTTCCACATATTTATCCAATCCCCTCTTGAAGCTGTCTATGCTTGTAGCCGCCACCTCCTGTGGCAGTGAATTCCATGTGTTAATCACATGGAAAATTCAACATCACTGGCTTCTTGACTGCTCATGTGTGATTCTGTGTCTGTGTTTGTGTGACCAGCAAGCTCCCAGCCTTTAAGACTGTGAAGAAAATCTGTAAAGTAGCTGTAGCTGATAAAAGGCTTTCAGGATCAGCTCCTTCGATACTGTTCCCCAACCCAGACTCCTAAATTCCACTAACCAAGTTCAGTTTCCTTCCTATTTCCCAGTGCCATATACGAACACCCAGATATCTTTGAAAACTTGCATCGCTCAAGCAGAAAATATATCCTGTGAATTTGCTTAGTATGCATGATTTAGTCCACTTCCTATATTACACATTTTGCAGAACACATTCCAGGACCAGAAGGAAAAAAAAAGAAAAGAACAAACAGTGCAATCTTAAAAAAAGAGTAACACCTTCCTAAACTCAGAAGGACTTCAATGGACTTAGGATGCAGTAATACAAAGTATGAGCCCAGTGGCACCTTTAAGACCAACAAAGTTTAATTCTGGGTATATGCTTTCATGTGCATGCACACGTCATCAGATAGAATGGGGTAATAGGCAAACTGTGATTTGCTTAAAGTACCCAGGCCAGAGCAGAAGTGTTCCTGAGAAGTGGGAAGTATCTGGAGGAATGTTGGCAAGATCCCTAGAGACAATCACAGGGCAAAGGCGAGTCATCTAGAGGAAAACAGTCAAGGGACTGCAGTCCCAGCTAAGAACTTGTTCTCACAGATGAGGGGGGGAAACCTGTGTGGACTGTACCACTGCAGGCAGGGTTGCTAGCCTCCAGGTATGGTCTGGAGCTCTCCCGGTATTACAACTAATCTCCAGATCAGTTTCCATGGAGGAAACAGCTATTTTGAAGGGTTGACTCTATAGCATTGTACTTGTATGTGGTCCTTCCCCTCCCCAAACCCTGTCCTCCCCAGGCTCCACCCCACGCCCCTAATCTCCAGGAATTTCACAATATAGAGTTGGCAAACCTAACTTCAGGTGAAGCTTTACATGAGTGACACAAAATCCTATACACAAACTGTTGTGTAATGAATTTAATGTTTCACGGCAGCTTTTGCATGCATCTGAGTAACTGTGGGAATGCCTAAAACACTTGGTAGATTTGAACTCTGAACAGAAGCCAATGAGCGGTCTTGGCACGAAACTTGACCTCCAAACTTTGGTATGGGACTCCAGGGGGTGTTTCATTTGCATGTTTATGTGGGGTCTTGGCCCAGCCATTTCGCCTTAGTGTGTAGTTTATTAATAAAGCATGTTCCTGGTCCACTGCACTATTTAACACACACACAAGTTGCCAACTGTCCGGTGGGGCCTGAAGATCTCCTGGAATTACAACTGATCTCCAGACAACAGAAGTCAGTTCCCCTGGAGAAAATAGTTAATACAACTGGAGCCAGTGTGAAGATAAGCAATACAAGATAACCACCAGAAGCAATAAAACTTTCACGCAAAGCGTGTAAATAGGGATTTTTAGTGAAGTAAAACAAAAACAAAACTAAGGAACACTGAACATTCTTGAAATTTTTCCCATAAAGTCTCTCAACAGTCACAAAGAATGATAGCCTCTTCAAATAGGACTTAATGAAGACATGGGTGAAGACTTTAAATTCTTAGTGTTCTACTCGTGATAATACAGAGAGAATAAGGAATCGCTTTTAAAAGGACTCCTCACGGTTTCAATAGTTCTTCCTCAGCCTCTTTCTCCCGACGTTACATGGAGCCACAGCTCTACTCGTTACAACATGGATCCATGCATGCTCTAATTCTTTGCTACCGGCAACCATTGTGCAAATTAGAGCATGCGCGGATCCATGTTGTAAGGAGGAGAGCTGTGGCTCCGTGTAACGTTGGGATAAAGAGGCTGAGGAAGAACTATTGAAACTGTGAGGAGTCCTTTAAAATAATAATAATAAATTTTATTTATATCCCGCCCTCCCCACCGAAGCAGGCTCAGGGCGGCTAACAGGACATGGTATATACCATGATATTATATAAAACAATTATAAAATACAGTTAATAAATACATTTAAAAAGCAGTTACATAAAATTTTAAAACTACCATAAATTAAGGTGCTATAAAAGCAATTCCTTATTCTCTTTGTACCATCACAAGTAGAACACTAAGAATTTGAAGACTTCACCCACGTCTTCATTAAGTCCTATTTGAAGAGGCTATCATTCTTTGTGACTATTGAGAGACATTGTGGGAAAAATTTCAAGAATGTTCAGTGTTCCTTAGTTTTGTTTTTGTTTTACTTCACTAAAAACACATATTTACATGCTTTGCGTGAAATTTTTATTATTCCCCTAGAGAAAATGGCTGCTTTGAAGGGTGGGCTGTATGGCATTGTATTTTGCTCCCTCTCTTCATCAAACCATGCCCTCCCGAGGCTCCACCCCCCAAATCTCCAAGGATTTCCCAAGCCAGAGTGGGCAAATACAGACACAAAATAAATTTTGCACAGAGGAAGCAAAATGTCAAGAAGCGTTTAAGTCTAGTAGCTGAATTCTCTTTCCAGGGGTCCTTGCGGCATTTCCTCACTCAGCATGTTTGCTCCTGGGATGTTGCTCTCCGGCTAGGATCATCCCTCGCCAAAGGCCTTGCTTTCTTACATGGGCAGCAATGGAAGGAAGGTACGTCACGAGTGGGTCTATGGATGCCTCTTTTCCCACAGTCTCTACTAGACTATGTTTACCCATTTAAGTGTCCCCTTTATGCACTTGAACAAGCACTACCATTTCCTGCCTGGGAAATTCCTGGAGATTTGGAAGTAGTGCCTCTGGTGGCAAGAGAGAGGAATTTCACCTAGAATCTGTGGCATACCATAGAGCAGGGATGGCCAAACTCAGGAGCCACATGTGGATCTTTCGCACATATTGTGTGGCTCTTGAAGCCCCCACCATCCCGTTGGCCGGCTTGGAGAAGGCATTTGTCTCTTTAAATGATTTCATTCTCCAGTCAGTGGCTTGGAGAATGCATTTAAAGTGAAAGTTGCTTTCTTTCCACCCCTCCCTTCCTACCTTGTGGCTTTAAAACTTCTGATGTTCATGTCTTGTGGCTCTCAAACAACTGATGTTTATTCTATGTGGCTCTCACATTAAGCAAGTTTGGCCACCCCTGCCATAGAGCCTCTTCTCTAAAGCTGCCATCTTCTCCAACCTGGAGATATCACACACTATCATCAGCTCTGAAGGGCAGCAGCTCTCCGAGATCTTAAGTACTGTTTTCCTGCTGCGCTGCTAACAAAGATCTTCTAAAGTGGAGATGCTGAGCAGGGCCAGTTCCAGGGGAGGGGAGAGCAGGGCAGAGAGTGCCCAGGGGACCCCTCCTCTCCTCTGACCACCTTCTGGAACCCAGCTCATGCTTTCCTTGCAGCCCACCTCTATCCCCATCTGCCTATATGCCCTGTCTGTTCTTGAGCCTTCCCATGATCTTTACCCAGTGGTAGTGGGTGCTGTGTAAAGATGGGAATACCCCAACTGTGCCCACCTGGAGTGCTGCCACTCCTGCATGCGAATGGGACACTGAGTAACATTTTCTTACAGGCAGGCCTCTGCCCTAGAAGTCCACTGGTGACTATGTGCCAGCAAAGTCAAGCCTGAGCCATTCTATCATGACTTCAGAGACTCTTAGCTTGCACCCTTCAGCAGCAACCATAGTGCTATCAGCTCACCAGCTGCTTTCCTCTGCACTGTCACCAACTTACAGAAGGATGCAATGTGTGATGTGATGTCCTTTGATGGCACTGCTGAGCTCAGTAACCTTTCAGGGTTCATCTTGGCTTGCTCTATGGCTGCTGTATCTTTCCAGTCTGTATTTGCTCTTTCCTCATCCCACTGATCTGTTTACACTGGTCATAACTTTAAGGTTGGTGGGGAGGGCTAGGATAGCCTGGTGGGCTGATCATCACAGCAAGGAAAAAAAAGCGGGGGAGGAATTACCTCCAAACCTGGAAGTGATGTCACTTCAGAGTAACACTCTGGAAATCCCCTAGATCTCCATGGTAAAGACCATAGAGATTTGGGGCAATTCCTAAAGTGTCACCACTAGTCACTTCCGGGTTTGGAGACAATCCCCCAGTTTCTCTCACTGCAGTGTAGTAGCATCAGTGGGCAAGTGAGTGGATGGCAAGCCTAGGGGAGGCTGTTGATTTCAATTAACTTATTGCCCTCCCATTTGGTACCAGGTCTGTATAAACCCGGGGTGGCACACCGAGACCTGAGCAGCCAGAATGTGCTGGTTCAGGAGGACAGGACTTGCGTCATCAGTGATTTTGGTCTTGCCATAACTTTGCCTGTGCGCCATGAGCAATGGAGGGGCCCCCCTGTAGAAGGCATCATCCGCAAGGTACCTGCAGCACTATCAGGTCAAGTGAAATGGTTGGAGTGGAGCAACTCTGGGTTTGTTCATGGTCAGAATAAGTGCACAGCGATCTCCTTGCACTACCAAGTTTGCGGGGTGTACCACCAATCGCAGCTGGCCCCATGTACTATGCTATGCCATTCCCCCCTACTGTTAGGAGCAGAACCAGCTCCTTAAAGCAGGCAGGTATTGATGTATTTCCCAGTATTATTACCTCTGCCTATCTCCAGGCCCTGTGTTTGCACTTCCCTTTCCACCCACCAGTAGCTGTAGTCTCTGACAGACCTCTTGGGTCCTGGGATCTGTCCCACCTCAGGGCATGCTGATGGGCAATGCCTGCATTCTCAGGGCCCACAATGACCTCTAGGTTGTCTTTGGTGAGCAGAAAGTGTATTTTGATACACACACTGATCTTGTCACTCAAGGTTGGTTCCAATATAAAAGTGGCATCAATAATAGCTTCAAAATTGTGAAGTGCTGGCACAGCATGACATAGAGTTCTGTATATTGATATATGATATATCAAATAACAAGGAATTGACTTCCTGTGTAGATCAAAAATGGTTCTTGTTGATATGTTTCTGAAAATGTACCATAATCTCTAGGTATGTGGGGGGGGGGATAAAATTATTAAATATATATACACAGGGCTTGAAATCCCTCCCCCCAGTAATTTGTGATGACATCTGCACAAATGCAGACACTTAATGAACAAAACTATGCAAAAATAGGGGCAAAACAGGTCAGAACACATGAGATGGTGGGGAAACCAGTTGACTGGGCAAGTTGGGATTTGGGGGAGGGGACAGGCAGTCTGGTGGGCTGGGGAAGGGGAGGGAAATGGGTGATTGGGTGGAGAAGGGAGAAGGAAAGGAGAAAACTGAGGGATTAGGTGGATCAAGAGGGGAGAAAGTAGGGGCCAGTATTGGGGAGATAGGATTTCCTCTCCACAAATCCTCACTTAAAACAGCCAAAATTCAAGAGAGATGTAGCATCAAATGATGGAATATTTCCTACAATTTGAAAACATTGTTCTTTTTCAAATAAACACTCTTTACCTTATCTAGATGAAAACCCAGTCAGGCTATTGGGGCCCCAATGAAATCACCTCATAGGCCCCATCCAAGGTGACACCTCTGGCTCAGAGCTGGCTGAGGGCTCAAGAAAGAGGCTCCTAGTCCCCTTTCATGTCTTGGGAAAGAAGAGGGGAAATAAGACAATGTCCTTAATTTATTTAGGCTATAAAATTGTTTTTTATTAAGAAGCTCTTGGCAGCATGTATGAAGCTTGCTCTATTTTTTCCTCACAACCTCCCTGTGAGGTAGGCCTCCCTGAGAGAAACCAACAGGCCCAAACCATCTTTGAACAAAAAGTTAGACTTCTGCCATGTGAGAATAGTGCTTAGGATTGGATTGGCAAACTAATGGATATTTTGGGAGGGGGGTGCTTGTGGAGGATGAATTAGGAGAGGGAGGTTTTTATTTATTTATATTTAATTCATTTGTACCCTGCTTTTCTCCCCTGTGGTGACCCAAAATGGCTTATGTCATTGCTCTCTCCTCCACTTTTTCCTCACAATAACCCTGTGAGGTAGGTTAGGCTGGAAGAGGATGACTGACCCAAGGTCACCTAGCAAGCTTCTGTGCTACAGTGGGGATTTGAACCCAGATCTCCAAGATACTAGTCCAACACTCTCAGCCACTACACCACACTAGAATCTATGGCATACCATAGAGCTTGAAGCTGCCATTTCCTCTAAGGGGAAGCTGCCATTTCCTCAGGAGTGCAGTTTTAATTCCAGGAGAACTCCAGACCCCACCTGCAGACTGGCAACCCTAGCCATTACACCACTCTGAATTTCATTTTGACATAGTCAATACAAGCACAGGAGATATCATATTCTGGGTGTCTATCTCCTTTTTCCCAAGCAGGAAAACTGCTTACCTAATTTGTGCCATTCACCTCCTATTCTTCCTAGGCAGGGACCCCACGCTACACTGCTCCTGAGATTCTGGATGAGAGCTTGAATCTGCAGGACTCGGGCTCAGCACTGAGGCAGGCAGATGTCTACTCCATGGCCCTGGTGTTGTGGGAAACCCTGATGAGATGCTCAATACTCTTCCCAGGTGAGCAAGGAAGAATGGGCAAGAGGGAGAGGGAGGGAACACGCCCACAGGTCACCTGAATCTCTACTATCAGTGCCCCTACCCTTCACCCCTGCCTTGCCTATTACATCTGCCACAAATTACGCCTCACACTTGGATGTTATAAGCTTGCATGGAGGCACCGAGGAAGGAAAAAAACACAGAAATTCCTCACCCACACCACCACCAAAGTGCAACATGCGATTGTTTAACTCTGAGGCTGGGCATCATGGAAACCTTTGGTTTCTTTCTGTCAATCTCCAGGCGAGGCCTGGAGGAGTCCTGCCAGAATTCCAACTGGTTTCCAATCTAAAGAACAGAGATCAGTTTCCTTGGAGTTCAGCACTGGAGAGGGCAGACTCTATGGCATCACATCCCCACAGTCTGTGTTCTCCAGGTGCAACCTCCAAATGTCCAGGAATTGTTCTATAGTACAAATAAAAACATTGCTGTTCTTGAAGCGGAGGTGATGGTGGGGATTAGACTGCCACCTGGTGGGGGTTTAGGAGATATGCTATTGATGGGAAAACAAATCGAAAGGTAAAGTGTGCCCTCCAGCTGCAACTGAATCACAATGACCCCATGAACTTCCACCCTAGGTTACCAACTCTGGGTTGGAAAATACCTGAAGATTTTTTGGAGGGTAGACCCTGGGGAAGATGGTTTTTGGAGAGGTGACGAGAGTTTAGCAGTTATAATAGAGTCCGCCTGCCAAAGCTCCCGTCTTCTCTAGGGGAACAGATCTGTCATCTGGAGATCAGGTGGGATACCAAGAGACCTCCAGCTCCCACCTGAAGGTTTAATTTTTTTAAAAGCCATGAAAATTAACTAACATAAGTCACCATAAATATTTAAGAAATTATGAAAATGGATATGGACTTTGCATTTATGGATTGGATGTGTGTTGATTGGAATTTTGTATGAATGGCCATTTCTGTTTCTATTTATATAACACTAATAAATAGAATTCTCATAATTTGTTAATATATTTATGGTGACTTATGTTAGTTAATTTTCATGGGGTTTTTTGTTTTTTTTTAAACTTGGAGGTTGTCAGTGCTGTGACAGAGATTTTCTTTTAGAAGCTCTGTGTATAACTAATACAGACTTCATTATGAATGGAGTTTTCATATATTTGGCTTAGTCCCAGCGCTAGGGATTCTGCTGCTCGAAGTACATCCCTGTGCTGTGCCCACCCCCCCAAGCTCCTTTGGGAGAAATCATTGCGCACACGTGGCACAATGATGTCACTGAAAGTGGCACAGGCCAGGCAAACAGGGGACGAGGGAGTGACGATGGCGCACAATAATGCTGCTGTGCTGCTGCTTTCCCCTGCAGTATGTTCTTCGGAGGCTTCCTTGGAAGTCTTCAAAGACTGCACTGTTTTACCGGTGCCCGGCTGCTTTTGGGTTGAAAGTGGCTGACGGGCACCTTCCCATTGCACTGATGAGCGCAATGGGAAGACGCCTCTTGGCTGCTTTCAACCCAAAAGTGGCTGAGTACTGCTAAAACAGTGCACCTGAGTACCACGCTCCTTGCAAGGAGCGTACTACGTAAGTGCTGGCCCTGAGGCTTGTGTACCATGCTCCTTGCAAGGAGTGCGCTGTGCAAGCACCAGCCCTGGGCCCTGGCTCCGCTCAGGTGAAAGAGGGGGTGCCCAGGAGCACCCCCCAGGCAGGTTGACACCCGAGGCAGCTGCCTACCCCGCCTACTCCCACACGCCAGCTCTGATTTGGGGAAGGCAAAGTTATGGCTGAACAACTGTCTATCAGTCTTGCCTTAAGTTTTCAATGGGAGCCAGTTAAAAGTGTTTGCTTAAAACCTTGGATCAGGATTCCCCAACCTTTCTGAGGCTGTGGGATGTCTGAAATACTGACACAAGATGTTAAGCACAATCACAAAATAGCTGCCCACAGGGAAGTGGAAACACTCACACAGAAGAAGCCTAAGTGCTGGGAAACTAGGGGGATAGTAAAAAAATACTATGGTGTAGGGTTGCCAAGTCCCCTGCGTTTCACAGCGGGGACTTTCACGCACGCGCAGAGTGCACACACAACATAATGACATCACCCAGAAGTGATATCATCGCGCCAGCAACATTATGTGCTGCCGCTCTAGGCATTTGGATGAGGAAAACTCTATGGTAGCTATTGTACCATAAAGTTTTCCCTCCCAAATGGCTAGACCATCCGGGAAAACCATACAGTTTTCCTGGAAATGCCTAGAGTGGCCACCGCATGACGCCACCGGCGTGATGACATCACTTCCGGGTGCTATCATCGTGCTGGTGATAGGGGAAGGTTCTCCCGCCCAGATCGGGGGCTTGGCAGCCCTACTATGGTGGCATCTGTCACTGAAACAATGTGATTTTAAGCAGAAACGAAGTTACGACTGGCTTGGCATCAGGGGTGTGGCCTAATATGCAAATGATTCTTGTTGGGCTTTTTCTACAAAAAAAGCCCTGTGTGAAATAATAATGGTGTCAGGGGGTGTGGCCTAAAATGCAAATGAATTTGTGCTGGGCTTTTTCTACAAAAAAAGCCCTGGGCATAGCCAATCAGAAGCCTGCTGGGCAAGAGCCTCAACTGGCCCCACCCACTTTTTAAAAACACTTGGTGAGCACCATGGACAGGCAGCACATTGGGGGACCCCCTGCTTTAGGTCATTACAAAACCATGTTCCTCATTACTAGATATGTACAAAAGGTTCAATGGGAATAGAACCTATAAATTGCCCAGGATTAAACTAATTTCAGTTCATTTATTAGCTCGTTTTAAATGAGCTCATATTGGCTTGTTTACAGATCACAAGCCTTGAAAAAATACACATATTAAGCTTCTTACAATGAGCTTAAATGAAGCGATCACCTATATAAGAACATGGAGGGAAGGAGGACAAATATGCCCCTTGGAGGAATGGTGGGATAAAAATGTTATAAATAAGGGCTGGGCCTTTTGTAGAAAAAGCCCAGCAGGAACTCATTTGCAATAAGTTCACACCCCTGACACCAAGTCAGCTGGAACTGCATTCCTGTGTGTTCCTGCTCAAAAAAAATCCCTGAATAAGGGCATGTGTTTATCCAAATCAAACAGAAAGCAATTTGTCTTTTCAAAATCCACTTGCCTAGTAGGGTTTCCAATCCCCAGGTGGGGGCAGAGGATCTCCCGGTTTGGAGGCTCTCCCCACGCTTCAGGATTATCAAAAAGCAGGGAAGGGGGAAGGAAATGTCTGCTGGGCACTCCAGTATTCCCTATGGATACTGATTCCCATAGGAAATAATGGAGAATTGATCCGCAGGTATCTGGGGTATCTGGGGCTCTGGGGGGGCCTGTTTTTTGAGTTACAGGCACCAAATTTTCAGTAAAGCATCCAGTGCCTCTCCCCAAAATACTCCCCAAATTTAAAAAAGTTTGGATCAGGGAGTCCAGTTCTATGAGCCCCCAAAGAAGGTGCCTTTCATTATTTCCTATGGAAGAAAGGTATTTAAAAAGGTGTGCAATCCCTTTAAATATGAGAGCCACAGCTCCCTTTGGAGTTCAGTGATGCTTGTCACACCCTTGCTCCTGGCTCCACCCCCAAAGTCCCCAGATATTTCTTGAATTGGACTTGGCAACCCTATTGCCTAGTAATCCTTCTCTCTAGCAAATCTCTCTCAGGTAGCCTGACTTGTTCCAACTGCTGTTAAGTAGCAGAGGTGCAGCAGTAGGCTGGGCTAGAAACTCAAATACCCTGTCAGAGTTTGGGCCAACACCATTCTCTTTCTCTCACAGCCTGTTTCAAGAGGTTGGTCTGAGGAGAACAAATATGCCCTTGGAGGAAGGGTGGGATAAAAAGGTTATAAATGAAGGCATGTGTTTATCCAAATCAAACAGAAAGCAATTCATCTTTTCAAAATCCACTTGCCTACTAATCCTTCTCTCTAGAAAATTTCTCTCAGGTAGCCTATATAGGGAACATTATAGTATGTAGAGAGCTAGATTTTCTGGGGGCCCTTTCCTTGATCACATAGTTGTTAGTCTACTTGGACTTTTTGTATTTGCCATTGAAATTAGCTGAGGGCATTGTCTAAATTCATAAAGTAGCAGCTTTCCTTTGTAAGCAGCACATAAGGTCTTTAAAAAATTCTTGTTAACAATCCATATTGAAGAAGAACACTATCAGTGAGAGAATCATGATTTGCATGTTTGTGGGTCTCAAGCACAGATTTTTTTTTTCCCACTGTCTCTGGGTCTGCTCTAGCTAGGTGGGTTATAACGCTGAATAAGGCTTCCCTACCACTTTTAGCCCAGCTCTTCTCAGCAGCCTCTTCCAGCAGACACTGGGTATTGATTCCTGGCTTTCTCTTTGTAACTTGAACTGGTACAATACGGCACTCCATGCTCTCCTTGCTTAATGGAAGGGAGGGTGCTTCCTGTATTAACAGACAGTGTGGCAAATAAACCAGCAAAGCTGGCTTTATGTTTTTTTCCAAAAAGTTAATGTCAATCAAACTGCATGTTCCATATTTTTGAGCAATTTTCTTGCCAACAGAGATGTTAGCTGTGGAGATCACTAGCTTATCTCTTATGTCCTGAGAAAAATTTCAAACAGCCAGAGGTAATGAATTCCATTGTGATGCTGTTCCCTTTTAAGAAGAGATGCTCACTTAAAACGTACAGAGAAACGGAGAACCTGTTTAACTAAAAAAAAAAAGATGCAGTGATGACCCAGGGTCACCCAATGAAATTCATGGCTGAATAAGGATTTGTACATGGCAGTCCTCAGTGACTTGATATGCCCCAGTGAATCAGAGGAGGTTTAAAACAGTGATCCCCAATGTGGTAGCCATAGGTGCCATGGAGCCCCCAGTGTGTTTCCAAGCACCTGCTTGCTTCTCTCCCAGAGCCTCTCTTCTTCAAAGCAAGAAACCAAATGGGACTACTTTCCACCTCACTGGAATAGGAAATTCTTCAGAAAACCCCAGGATGTATCACTTTTGGATCTTCAGGGAATGCTCACTCAGAAATAGCTGCTCCCATGATAGGAGGATGCTTAGCTTGGGATTTCCTAATCTTCTGTAATTACACCCTCTGGCAGCCATTTTGTTATTGGTCTCTCTCCCACGGCAGTCATTTTGTAGTGCCGTCCATTGCCAGGTCCAAATCAAAAAATATCTGGGGATTTTAGGGGTGGAGTCAGGAGCAAGGTTATGACAAGCATGATTGAACTCTGAAGGGAATTCTGGCCATTGCATTTAAAGGGACCATATTCCTTTTAAATGCCTTCCCTCTATTGGAAATAATATAGGAGCACCTTCTTTTGGGGCTCATGTAATTGGGCCCTCTGGTCCAATCTTTTTAAAACTTGGGGGTTTTCTTGATGAGAGGCACTAGATACTATGCTGAAAATTTGGTTCCTCTACCTAAAAAACCAGCACAACAGCTCCACCCCTGAGCCCCAGATACCCACAGATCAATTCCCCATTATACCCTATGGGGACAAGTGTCCAGAGTATATAATGGAGTGCCCAATGGACATCTCCCAGCTTTCTGCTAACCCTGATGTGGGCGGAATGCCTCCAAAACCAGGGGATCCCCTGCCCCAGCTGGGGATTGGCAACTCTCTGTCCACTAATTTTGCTTAAAATTTCAAAACTGCCTATAGAATTCTCGAGGTTGGGGACTCCTTAACTCATCCGATTAAAAGTTGAGAAAGTGAAGGGCTCTTGGAGGTAAAGTACTTTCCTGACCTACTTCCTCCACTGCAGTATGGTTCTCTTCCCCTATCCAGTTCCTGTCTCTCCTGTTTCAGTCTCTCATCTACCATTCCCTTGCCCAACTATATTAAACCAGAATACCACAGGAGTCTTCAAGTTATTGTATTTTCTTGTCAAATACACTGAAGCCTGAGCACTGGGAAAACAGACGTGCTTCCTCAAGAAGGGTTTTTTGTTCCCCCCAGAATGAATGCCAGCTGTATATTTATTCTGCTATAAACTGGTTGTTCAGAGAGTCCCACAATGTGTAAATATAATAATAGTAATCATTTGCATTTGTTGGGTCATTATCCCTCTGCCATTAAATAGTAACAGACATACAGCTGCCAAACTCCAGGTGGAGCCTCAATAGGGCTGCCAGTTCTGGGTTGGAAAATACCTGGAGACTTTGGGGGGTGGATCTGGGAGAAAGCGGGGTTTGGGAAGGGGAGGGGCCTCCGCAGGGTACAATGCCATAGAGTCCACCCTTCAAAGCAGCCATTTTCTCCAGGGGAGCTGATCTCTGCCAGCTGAAAATCAATTGTAAAAGTGGGAGGTTTCCAGGCCGCACCTGGAGGCTGAGAAACACTTACAAACTGCAAACCATGTAAAGATACTGACCAACAACTTCAAAGTAACACTTTACTCCACACTTTTATTTATATTTCTAACTATATATGGATCATATACTCCAATATTCACAATACTTAATTTACACAAAGTCTCTCAAAGTATTTCCAATCCTCTTGAAAAAACAGTCCTCAAAAACGTTGACTCCAAAGCGGACGTAGCTCAAGTGAAAGACACTTGATGTGCTTCTTTCACCTTCCTGAAGACCAGAATTTCATTCCTTCACAGTGAAGTGGATAGACACAGCAATTTCTCCGTCCCTGTAAAGTACTGGGGTCGAAGCAGTAAGAGACCAGAGTCGGAGAGTGATTTCAGCAAGCTTTACTTCAGGAACACAACACAGACTGAGCTCTATTCAAACCTCCCGCTCCTTTATACAATTCTTGCCCCCTTCTGATTGGTCCTTAACTATGTACATGGATTGGCTATTTACAGGGGCCTAAGGGCCTATCAGGGTACAGTATGAGCCTAGATGTTGATTGGCTACTTATGTTTCAATCCTTCCCCTGATTGGGCACGCTTAGGCCTTCTCTGGAACCCTGGTGTGGAGTACAAGCTTTGGCTTGTTCAGCTTCCCTCCAAAAGTAACAGTTTTCCCATTTGAGCCTAGGACACAACACCCCTCCCCCCATAGTTCCAGCTATCAGGTGACATAGTCCTGGAGATATGCCGGAGGGCGGCGGTCTCGTGTCGAGCGTCGGAGCTCCGAGGGGACTGAGCGTTCCGACTTGGTTGGTGGTTCCGCGGCTGCAGAGCTGGAGACATCTGGGACGGCGGCCCCGGGAGACCTGGGTTCAGCTGCGCGGTCGGGGGTCTCCTCCTGCTGGGCCGAAGCGGGCTCCACGGAACCCTGTTCTGTGTCAGGCTCAAGGGTCTTACGTTGTCCGGATCTGGAGCCTCTGACCTTGGCTCCCCGGCAGGCAGGCGACCACGGAGTTGGTTGATGTGTCGCCTCAGGAGATGTCCACCCTCCAACGTCACTGCATAGGAGACCGGTCCGGTGACGTGGTCCACCTTTCCAGGGAGCCAGGCGGGGCCAGTGGTGGCATAGTTCCGTGCCCACACTGTCTCACCTGGGTAGAACCCTCTGGGGGCTTTAAGGTGTTCCGGCGCCGGTCGCCTGTCTGGGGCTCGGTCAGGGTGCAGCTTGTCCAGCAGGGTGGTGATGCGGCAGCCCATGAGGAGTTCGGCTGGACTGCGACCTGTGGAGGCGGTGGGTGTGGTCCGGTAGGCCATTAGGAAACACGCCATGTCTTTTGGCCAGTCTGAGGGGCCCAGACGGTTCAAGGCCTCCTTTGCCGTGTGCACCATCCGCTCTGCCTGGCCATTGGTGGCTGGATGAAACGGGGCAGAGCGAATGTGCCTGATGAGGTTCCTGGCTAAGAAGTCCTGGAACACTGCGGACGTGAATGCTGTGCCGTTGTCAGTGACGATGGTCTCCGGCAACCCGTGGATTGCAAAGATGGCCCTCAGAGCCGTGATGGTCGCCTGCGATGATGGCGAGGGCACCTGGACCACCTCCAACCACTTGGAGTATGAATCCACTAGTATGAGTAGAGGCCGCCCATGGAAGGGGCCAGCAAAGTCCATATGCAGTCTTGACCAGGGGGTTTTGGTGGATACCCATGGTTGCACTGGGCCATGTGGGGGGTCAGGCCTTGACACCTGGCATGTCGGGCACCTTTTAACCCAAGCCTCAATTTCTGCATCGAGGCCGGGCCACCAGACATAGCTCCGTGCGAGAGCCTTCATGCGGACTATGCCCGGGTGTGCCTCGTGCAGGGCTCTAAGCACTTGGTCTTGCAAGGGTTTGGGGATGACGACTCTGTTGCCCCATAGTAGGCAGCCTTTGTGGGTGGATAGTTCGTCTTTCCGGGCTGCAAACGGAGTAAATTCCGGCCCAGTCGAGCCCTTGGGCCACCCCCTCCCCACCCAGTCCAAGACACGGGAGAGGACTGGATCACGAGCGGAGCGGTCAGCAACGTCGCGGGCGAGCAATGGCCTGTCCGGAAGCATGTCCATCAGTAGGATCTGATGAGCTGGGGCTGGATCGGGATCCACGTCAGGCAAGGGCAAGCGGCTCAGGGCGTCAGCATGGCCCATTGCCTTGCCCGGGCGATGCACTAGGGTGTAAGTGTAGCCGGCTAGAAAAATGGACCAACGGAGGACCCGTGGGGACAACACCTGAGGGGTCTGCCGGTCTGATGCAAAGAGGCCCAAGAGGGGTTTGTGGTCCGTATAGAGGGTAAAGGGCTGGCCGTACATGTAATCATGAAATTTTTTGACGCCGGCCACAACTGCCAACCCTTCTTTGTCGATTTGGGCGTAGTTCCACTCCGCCAACGAGAGGGTCCGCGAGGGTCCGCGATAGGGACTTTGGTCCCATCAGGGAGTCAGTGGCCCAGAATTGCCCCCACGCCATAAGGGGATGCGTCGCATGCAAGGACCAAGGGCAGGGTCTTGTCGAAATGGGCAAGGACGGAGTTGGACATCAGGAGGCCCTTGATATCCTGGAAGGCTTTAGCGTGCTGGCGGCCCCACGCCCAGGGTCGGTTCTTGTCTAGAAGCCGGTGCAGGGGTTCGGCCACCGCTGCCTTGTGGGGGAGAAAAGCATGATAAAAGTTTAGGAGGCCGAGGAAGGCCTGGAGTTCTTGCTTGTTGGTGGGCGCTGGAGCATCTCTGATGGCACACAGCTTGGCGTCGGAGGGGTGGACCCCCTGGGCATCGATGGAGAACCCCAGGAATTCCACCCAATCCACGCCCAGGAGGCACTTCTCCAGTTTGACCTTGAGGCCGGCTGTTTCAAAACGTTGTAGGACTCCTCTAAGGCGGGCGGCGAATTCTTCAGGCGAGGCTGCAGCAATCAGCACATCATCGAAGAATGGAGTGACTCCGGGAAGTCCTTTTAAAAGAGAGTCCATGAGTTCCTGGAACAACTCCGGAGCCACACTCACGCCAAATTGCAACCGCTTTACTCTAAAGGCCCCCCGGTGGGTCACAATTGTTTGGGCGTTGGCCGTGGCCTCATCCACCGGCAGCTGTTGGTAAGCTTGGGCCAAGTCCAACTTGCCAAAAAATTTTGCGCCAGCTAGGGTGGCTAAAACGTGGCTGACGATGGGCACAGGGTATGCGTGGGCCTGAAGAGCCTTGTTGAGGGTGCACTTATAGTCTGCACAAATCCGCACCTCCCCACTGGGCTTGACTGGAGTCACGATGGGAGTTTCCCAGGTTGCGTGGGTGACAGGCTCTAGTATTCCCTGTGCAATCAGTTTATCCAGTTCCTCCTCAATTTTAGGCTTGAGCGCGAATGGAACTCGCCGCGCTTTAAGCCTAATAGGCCGCACTGTGGGGTCGAGGTGCAGTGTAACCGGGGGACCCATGTAGCAGCCCAAGGTGCCATCGAAAATGGCCGGGAACTCTTCACAAACCTTGTTAAAGTCCACTCCGACAGTCTTATTGACCCCCCTGATCTCTATTCCCAGAGGCTTGAACCAGTCAAGACCCAAAAGGTTTGTAAGGTGGTTCTTGACCACTAGCACTTGTAGCTGGCCCTTGAACCCCTTGTATTGGACTGGGACCGGGCCCACTCCCAAGATAGGCACCTTATTCTTCTGGAAGTCCACTAAGGTAAACTCCGGGTCCCTGAGACGAGGCCTCAGCCTGGTGGGGATTTTAAAAAATGTCTCTGCCGCTATAATAGATGATGCTGACCCAGAGTCCACCTCCATTTGGCAGGGCACCCCCCCCCCCCCGATCCCTACATTGATCCGGATTTTGGAGGGCCTGACTGGCGAGGGTAGGTACTGTACCGGGTATGGGTGGGCATGGAGAGCGTCGGTCTCGAAGTCTGGCTGGCCTTCGGAGTGCGCAGATCTTTGCGGGACGCGTGCTCGGGATGTGGATCTGCAGGCACAGGCGATGTGGCCTTCCTTGTTGCAGAGTCGACAGGTGGCATTCCGGAATCGGCAGGTCTTCCGCTCATGCTGGCCCCCGCAACTTGCACATGCAGGTGGTGTCTTGTGTCTCATGCCCTGTGGGACATGGGTGGTCTTCCTTCCTGCTGAACGATAGCCGGTTTGTAGAGCTCTGTCCTCATCCGAGTCCTCCATAGATGGTTCAGGGTTGATCTGGTGTGTCGCAGCCTGTCTTGTCAGCCGCGGCTCTGCTGATCTGCCCTTCTCCCAGCTGGTGGCCACGTCGATTGCCTTTGTTAGGTCGCACTCGGAGAGGGACAGGAGTTTCTGTACTAGTTTTTCGTCCCTCAAGCCCCATACAAACTGGTCGAGAAGGGCTTCGTTGAGGTCTGCGAAACTGCATCGGCTTGCCACCCGGCGCAGGCTTGTCAAGAACGCCATGGTGGTTTCACCTGCCTTCTGTGTCCTTTGTCGGAAGTCCCAGTGCCGGGTGAGCTTGGTTGGCTGGGGCTGGAAATACTTCTCCAGAGCGCTGATGATGTCGTCCACCGGCGTCTCTGAGAGCTTCCTGGGTTGGAGAAGAGCCCTGGCTAAGTCCACGGTCTCCGTGCCACACGTACTGATAAGCAGAGCTCTCTGCATGGTAGTCTCTGTAATCTTCCGGAAGGTCAGGTATGACTGGAAGCCTTTGACCCACAAATCCCACAGCTCGGGGCGATCGATGCTAAAGGGCTGCAGGAGGTTGGCTGAAGCCTCCATTCTTGGCAGCGTGTCTGGGCGGCTTGCGAGATGGGGTGTGCACAGAGCGGAGGTGCGGACCCAGATGGCTTGGATTTAGCCACCTTTCCGTGTTCCTGGTTCTGTTGCTGGTTCTTACTGGCATCCCATCCTCGTCGCCAGTGTAAAGTACTGGGGTCAACGCAGTAAGAGACCAGAGTCGGAGAGTGATTTCAGCAAGCTTTACTTCAGGAACACAACACAGACTGAGCTCTATTCAAACCTCCCACTCCTTTATACAATTCTTGCCCCCTTCTGATTGGTCCTTAACTATGTACATGGATTGGCTATTTACAGGGGCCTAAGGGCCTATCAGGGTACAGTATGAGCCTAGATGTTGATTGGCTACTTATGTTTCAATCCTTCCCCTGATTGGGCACGCTTAGGCCTTCTCTGGAACCCTGGTGTGGAGTACAAGCTTTGGCTTGTTCAGCTTCCCTCCAAAAGTAACAGTTCCCTCCAAAAGTAACAGTTCTCCCATTTGAGCCTAGGACACAACAGTTCCGAAGAATAAATTTCGTCACAGAACTAGGCCCATCTGGAGGCTGGCAACACTAGGCCTGAAGATCTCCCAGAATTACAACAGATAACAGAGATCCAAATAACAGAGATCAGGTCTCAAGAAAGTCACTGCTTTAGAGAGTGAACTCTGTGGTATTACACCCCACCAAGAGCTTTCCCTTCCCCAAAACCTGCCCTCCTCAGGCTGCATCCTGCAAATCTCCAGGAATTTCCCAGCCCAGAGTTGGTAATCCTAGTCAACGGGCTACTTCATATGCTTCCCACATGGAGGCCAAAGATCACTTCTGTTTCGCCTCACTCATCGGCATGACAGCTGTCATGTCTAAAAGCCACTCCACCTATGATTTAATTTCGTTATGTGTATTCCCCCATTTGTGTTGCTGGGCTGCACATTCCTTACAGTGTTCAGGCTGAGCATAAAGAACGCAGTTTTTAAACACAATGTCTACTGTATGGAAGCAATATAGCAGCCTACAAGTGGGGGCATAAATGTGGGAGCAGGGTCTATTTTACAGCACTGCCATATACAGAGAGTGGTTATGTAGGTATGCCAACTCTAGGGTTGGGAAACTCCTGGAGATATGAGGGTGGTGCCTCAGGAGGGAACTCAGCAGGGATCTGATACCATAGAGTCCACCCTCCAGTGAACTGATCTGCAGCCTGGAGATGACTTCTGGGAGATCTCTAGGCCCCACCTGGAGGCTGGCAACTCTGCCAGGACACATGAGTCACAAGCATGCTGTTTCTCTGACTTCACTTGTTCCTCTTCAGAAAGCAGCACTCCTGAGTTCCAGCTGGCCTATGAAGCAGAATTGGGCAGCAACCCGACATACAATGAACTGAGGAGGCTGGCTGTTGAAGAAAGGGGGAGACCGGCCATTCCACCTTCTTGGAGAAGGATGGGACAGGTAAACAAGAATCTGGAAAAGGATGGCTGCAGGAAACAGGAATCAATGTTCTGCCATCCAAAGGGGTGCTATTTGTCCTTGAAAGGGTAGCTTCTGTGAAAGCTCTCTCAGCCCCACCCACCTCCCAGGGTGTCTGTTGTGGGGGAAGAAGATAAAGGAGACTGTAAGCCGCTCTGAGTCTCTGATTCAGAGAGAAGGGCGTGGTAGAAATCTGCAATTCGTCTTCTTTTTCTGTTTAGAACTCACAGCCATTAATGGTTTGAAACTGGAGTGGGGTGGGGTGGGGAGGGGAGGGGATCAGGCCCATAGCTAACCAGGGACCCATCAAGCCTGGCCCCCTGACAATTTGGAGCTGCCCCTCTCCTATTCCCTTGCATGATCTCAATTGTGCAGAAGGGGCACCCAGAAGCAGCCACTGCCCCTCCCATGCTATTTAAAGGGTCCACAAAGCAACCCAGGGCAGCAGGAGGAGTCAGCAGCCTCCAGCACAATTTAAAGAGCCCCCTCCTCTTGCAGCCCCCCATGGCCCCCTCCCCCTGTAGTCTCTAGCTATGAGGCAGGGGGGGGGATGAACTTGATAAAAGCAAAATTGACAAAGCGCATACAACTTTTGATTGGTCTGCCTGCCTGCCTACCATTCCCACACACATCAATGTCAGTCTCTTGTGGCACAATGAATGCCTAAAGACACCGGGGGGGGGGAACCCTTACTGGAGGCTGGCAACCCTTATCCTACCATTAAAATGGACTGGGTGCCACCGTGGTCATAGGGGCGGTTGCCAACCTCCAGGTAATGGCTGGAGATCCTCCACTATTACAACTGAGATTGGTTCACCTGGAAAAAATGGCCACTGTGGAAGGTGGACTCTATGGCATTATACCCCACTGAGGTCCCTCCTCAGGTTCCACCCCCAAATCTCCAGTTATTTCCCAACCTGGAGCTGGCAACCCTAGAGTCAGCTTTCTGTCTACTTGAGAACACTGATTCTCTGCATAGACAGGCCCGGCGCTAGAGGTTCTTCTGCCCCAGGCCGAACCCCGCCCCCTGCCCCCCCAGTGTTCTATTTGTGTGCCCTGATGACGTCACCCCCCTCTCACTTTGCTGAGGCCTCCTGAGCCTCAGGAAGCCTCAGTGAAGTCAGAAAGGCAGCGGGTGCACTCAGAGCTGGGCTCTGAGCACGCTCACTGCCACGCTCCCCCCCGGACTTTGCAGAGCCTTCCTGAGCCTCGGCGAAGTCAGAAAGGCAGCACAGCATGAGGAGAGGCCAGGTGGTGCCCTAGGCAGCTGCCTACTTGGCCTACTCCCACGCGCTGGCCCTGAGCTTAGATCCTGGCATCTGCAGTGACACTTCCCACCCCAATGAATCATTCCTTAACAAACCTTCCTCATCTCTGTCCTTAGGTTTCTGTCTGCCTACAAGAACTTCTGGAGGACTGCTGGGACCCAGAGCCAGAAGCTCGCTTGCAAGCTCAATGTGCCCAAGATAGGCTGCAGATGCTGGGTGCTGCAGATGTCACAAAAGAGTGCTGTTGAGATCCAAGTATTAGCATTCCACACATTTTACTTGCCTGGACGTCAGGCGGAGGCTTCTTTTGCCTTTAGGGCAGGGCAACAGAGGCCCTTAGGGAAAGTCCTTCCAGGCGCAACTTTACTATAGGATCTAATCTGAATTCCATCACAGTAGGAAGGATGTGTCTCTTGGTCCTGTGAAGCCTATGTGCCTCTGCCCACTTAATCAACTTGAAGTAACACTGAGTATAAACCTAGAGCTGCCAGCCTTTGGTTAGGAAATACCTGGAGATTTTGGGGGTGGAGCCTGAAGAGGGTGGGTTTGGGGATGGGAGGGGCCTCAGCAAGGTACAATGCCATAGAGTCCAGCCTCCAAAACAGCCATTTTTCTCCAGGGGAGCTGATCTCTGTTACCTGGAGATCAGTTGTAAAAACTGGAGATCTCCAGGTCCTACCTGGAGGCTGGCAACCCTATCACTGCTAGGGATGTACATTCCAGTGCAGCTGATGAAGTCACCTCTGACTCCCCTGAGTTGAACTTTATCATTCCTAAAGAGCATTTTCGTTATAAATTTGAATGTGTACCGCTTATTGTATTTTTTAATCTCATTTGCTTAGATACATTGAATTTACAAACAATAATTATAAAATATACAATTTTATATTGATAAAATACACAATTTTTAGTTAATTATTTGAAGTACTGTATTATTGGCAGTTATACACAATGTTTCTATTCTTTGTGGGTTGTACCAACTGGAAGTTGGCAACCCAAGATCTAACTCAATATCTGGTGGGCACCAGTGCCCTGTGCTGCTTCTTGTCACTTTCTATGTTTAGCAGGAACAGAATATATGCGAATTCATCCCCCCCCCATAAAGGGGATTCATTTGCATGATAGAGACAGATCTCAGAATTTTGCTCATGATGCAGAATATTTTAACATGCTAAGTGCATGCAAGGTTGGACATGTGCTCCATTTGCCTCTTGCAGCCCCCCGTGACTCTCAAACAAGAGAAGAGAGCCTTCTATATAACACAACCCCCTTGAAAAGTAATATCGCATTTAGCCATTCTTGAGGAGAGCCTTGCATGGGGTTTCTGGAAGAGCTGACATTGGCCTGGTTAGAACTAAAGATCTGTAGATTTGCCAGGCTTGACACCAGTTCCTGGCTGCCAGCAGAGGTAGAGCTGTCCATCTAGACCTTTGATGGCATAACATACACATTTAGACAAATACAGAGGGGAAAAAAGGTTTAAACATTTGAAATAAAACCAAAACATATACATAAATTACATATACAGTCATACATGGTCAGATTTAAATTTAAGAATATCTGCCCAAAAGTTTGCTACAGCTTTAGTAATTCCCAATTTAGTATCATTCAATAAATGTCGACAGGGGCAGATTAGTCCAGTAATCAGGCGACAGAGAGCTTTCCAAATAATTTCTTACGGAAGTTATCATACAAGTGGCAGTCAAGCAGTATATGTTGAAGCAGAGCTAGCAAAGCTATAAGGCAGGGGTGACCAAACTTGCTTAGCATAAGAGCCACATAGAATAAACATCAGATGTTTGAGGGTCACAAGATGTGAGGATCAGATGTTTGAGAGCTGCGAGGAAGGGAGGGAGGAAGAAAGGCAAATAGGTGGGGAAGTGGAAGGTAAAAAGAAAGCAACTTTAAATGCCTTCTCTAAGCCACCAGCTGGCTTGGAGAATGCATTTAAAGAGACAAATACCTTCTTAAAGCCAGCCAATGTTGCAGTGGGGGCTTCAAGAGCCATAAAATATGTGTGAAAGAGCCACATGTAGCTCCCAAGTCACAGTTTGGCCACCCCCGCAGAAGGTGTCTTGCCTACTCTTTTTGCTCACCGCTCCTGGATTCCAATCATCCCTCCTCCAGTATCCAAATAATCCTCTCACTTCATTCTTCAAGAAACTGCTGGTTTACCTGGGCTTTCCCCAACTGACAGGCCTCGTCCCTCCCCTCCCCCTGTTGGGTCTAATTTTTAAATGTAAGCCTGCAGGCATGGTTGTGTATACTTTTATTTCTGCAAATCCTGAAGCATGCTATAAATGCTGAACAAAAAAAAAGAGATGCCAATACTACTAAGCATTTATATGGCACTTAAGAGCACATCCCATACACTGCCTTACAACAGTTCTGGAAACTACGGTAAGCATTATTACCTTCCTGCTGTCAATGGGGTGCTGTAGTTAGGAGAAGAAAGAACTCGCCTACTGAGTGAGTTCATGTCAGAAGTGAGATTCAGTCAGACTAGGAACTTCTCAATCCATAGTTTGGTCAGGTGTTATTGTATTGTTATTGTATTGGTCAGAGGGTGTTATTGTGTTGGTCAGACAAGTCACAACACCAGCGCTAGCCAATAGGTGACTGTGCCGTGCATTGTGTACCATCATTCTATACAAAATGTCCATTTTTCTCAGAGAAGGGGACAACATCATAAGATTCAGTTATTTTCCAAGCAGGCTGCAATGTGGTGTGTCGGGTTTGTTTGTTTTAACAAACCATATCTCATAGGCTAACAAACAGTGTGGTTTAATGGACGGAGGAATGAAACTTTGGCCAGAGAGATTTGGTTCAAATCCCTGCACAAGCAACAACTCCCCCTAACTTCTTTGGGTTGTTTATGAATAAACTGGGATGCTCCTCTATAATATATAAACGCCCCTGAGCTCCTTTGAAAGAGATTAATGGGGTAAAACAAAGATCTGTTATGCTCTGCTCCAAGTCTACAGGAGGGTATCAAACAGAGCACAAAGTTCTGCCGCTCAGCTAGGCTCCCCCTTTGACCTTCAGCTGTCGAGCAGAATTGCATTCTTTGCAGGCTCATCAGAGGAGAATGGGAGGGGTGTGTTTCTATATCTTGCACTCGGCTATTTGGCTGAATGCCAGGAGCAACCAGAAATGCAAGGCCTGGATCTTTGGCACAGGTGTTTACACAGACAGCAGACTCTGCTCTCTGGACTGGAGCCTGACCATAAAAAGCAGGGTCCTTTTTACATAGTGAGTGTCACACAATGGAGGTTTAACTTAACACAAAGAGGTGTGTAAGGTACTGTTCGAGAGCATTTGTAAAATGAAGCACTGATTCCCCCCCCCCCTTCTTAATCCATGTTAATGTGCACAAAAATCAAAAGGCTATTTGATGCAGTCACCGCAGAGCACTTTGGATGTGTGGTATGGTTTTGTCGAAGTGGCTCATCACCCAGAAAGGGGTTGCTAAAGTATACCCTTGTACCAGAGGTTTTTTTGAGCAGGAATGCACAGGAACACAGTTCTGGCTGGTTGGCATTGGGGTGTGTGGCCTAATATGCAAATGAGTTCCTGCTGGGCTTTTTCTACAGAAAAGCCCTGTATGGGACAGTGATGTCAGGGGTGTGTGGCCTAGTATGCAAATGAGTTCCTGCTGGGCCTTTTCTACAAAAAAAGCCTTGCCTTGCACCATGTCTTGTTCAAGTAGAAACACCAGCTGGGACAGTCACTTGGTTCAAGGGGCTACTTGCAGTGACATTCTCGTGCTTCCACTTGCACACGTGGAAATGTTCAGTGGGAATCCAACCCTGTGAATGTAATAATATCATTCAACTGCCATTGTGAGATGAGGGATGGCAGGAGGTGGGTGGGTGTTGGCAGGAGATGCCTTTGGGATGGAAAGCAGTCCAGGCATCTTTATGGCTAGGAAGAAGGGGAAAAGATGCTCTTTGCCAGATACAGAGCATCCTTTCCCAACAGGGAGGGATAACATGCCAACCCTTTGATGTGATAACACTTCTTGATTGAAGGGTACAGGTTTGCCAAGGCTTAGCACCCAGATTGGCTGAAGAAGACCCCAGGACACACATGGGTTAGGGTCTGAAAAGGAGCTCCTACTTGGGGCTCCTTCTTGGTTTGAGCTGATGGGGGGCTGGCTCCTTGCTGGGAACTCCTCAGAGTGGGTGTTTTGCCATAAAGAATGACAGAGAGGAATAATGCTAAACAGAGTTGCAGATGCACCTGGACAGGAGCATCCTGCAGGTACCCAAATCAGAAGCAACCTGGATTGTAAGTACTTTGGTAAGTACTTAGTGCGCTTCGATCCTGTCTTTTGCAATACCCTAAGTTTGTGCCTTGTAGAAATAAAGTTCTGTTTAACTCGAGAGGGTCTCACAAATCCTTACCCACCTGCCTGGCTCCTTGGCATGCTACTGAGTTAGACCTCTGAGAGGTCAGCTTCAGGCAACCACATGTGGGGAAGGCTGCATTCTACTGAAAGTGGTGGTGGCAACCAAAAAGGGGGGGGGGGGGAGACAGAAACAATGGTTAGTCTTGCTCCATGACATGACAGAGAAAATGCTAGCAATGTCAGGCAATCAGTCTGTTAAATATATCTATGGAGATCTGCTATAAAGTCACGTGGGAAACTTATCAAGGATGACACAGTATATTCTGAGAGCAGAACTCGACAGGATAGCAAACATAAGGTTGTTACCAAAAACTGGTGACCAGTGTTTCCTCTAAGCTGAGTTAGCATGAGCTCACAGATTTTAAGTCTCCAGCTCATACATTTTTGTCTTAGCTCAGGAAGGATGACCCCAGAGCACACTAATTTATGCAGTAGCTCACAACTTTAATGCCAGTAGCTCACAAAGTAGAATTTTTGCTCACAAGACTCTGCAGCTTAGAGGGAACATTGCTGGTGTTCTCCTCTCCTCCGTAAGATGAAGTGAAAATTTATGATGACATCAAATCAAGCATTTCCAACCTCCCCCCCCCCCGCCCCAACAGCCACTAATGTGGAACAAGGAATAATGTACATTGTTCTGTCATGGTACAGAGGGGGGGGGGGGCAGTCCTGAAATGGGCTCACCTCTTTGGTGGCAGACTGCATTTGTAGTTGACTCAAGTTCTCTCCCAAGACAGTATTTTTCATTCTCTTCAAATTAGAATTTGCGATATTAACCTTCAGGTGAGACCTGCTGTTCTCCCAAAATTACAACTGCTCTCCAGTCTACAGTGAGCTGTTTCCCTGGAGAAAATGGCAGTTTCAGAAGGCAGACGATATGATATACTACAGGGAAAAACAGAAGTCCTATATCCCTGCTTAACTCCCTCCCCGAATTCTCCCCTCCATAGGCACCACTCCAAAGTCTCCAGGGATTTCTCAAGCCACAGTTGGCAACCCTACATTGCCATTGCAACTCTAACTGAAAGCAGCCCTGTGCTGTCTCTAAGGGCACAGTGAGATGAAGGGCAGTGGAGCTAGCAGGAGTAATCCCAACACTTCTTTCCCTACCCCATGCAATTAGATGTGCTCTGGGATTGTCAATATAAGGACTGTATTGTTCCTTAATACAGGAGGGTGGGGAATCAAGAGTTATGTTCTCTTTCAGGCCCACGCAGTGTGTGATCTATCAAGCCAAATTCAGCTCACAGCTATGCTGTGTTCTGCAAGACATTTGTCAGTCCCCCCCAATTCATATCAGAACACAAACAAACACACAAACCAAAAACCCTGTTTTTACTGAGCTCCTCTCCACATGGGCTTTTACATGACTGGCTTTGTTTGAACTACAAATGCTGATATGTTATCTCTTTGCTGTTTGTGAAAACACTGCCAGAGGAAAGGAGTTATTTCCAACGCAGCCCCTGGCACCTGTAAAGAACTGTAGTCTTCAACTCATGGGCCTGCTTGGGTTGTCAACCTTTAGGTGGGGCCTGGAGATCTCCTGGAATTACAGCTGACAAACAAAGATCAGCTCCCCTGCAGACACAGGCTGCTTTGGAGGGTCCCCACTGAGCTCGCTCCTCTCCCCAAACTCCACCTCCGTATCTCCAGGAATTTCCCAGACTAGATTTGGCAACCCTAACAGGACAGGTGGAAGCTGGTTAGGCCCCACCAGGAGGTTGGTAACTCTTTACTGGAAAAGCACCACGATTCCTACTGAATGCACAGTTTAGTCTAAATGAACGACACCTTATCAGCATCAAATCTTCTATTCCTCCAGTAATTCTGTGTGGGAATATAAACTCAGGAATTAGATAAACCTACTAAGAAAGAGCGCCTGAGCCCTCTAAGATTCCCTCCGCTCTCCAGCTTCCTTTCTTATTTATGCATACCCTGTTTGAGGAGTTATTTACTGGAAGGCCCTCCGGCTGTGACGCAATGTCCGAAAGACGTCTCTTCTGGCCTATTGGAAGTTGCCATTGTAGATTGTGAGCCAATCGGACTCAGGGATTCGGAGACGGAGCCAGGTGCAAGGAAGCCTTCCAGGAAGCGGCAGCTGCAGTTTTGTGCGGAGGCGGAGAAGCAGAAGTCAAAGGGAATTCTAGGCGAAGGTAGTCGAGTCGCTTGTCGTTTCGGTGGTTGGGGATGGGTTCATGCAGCGGAGGGATTTCTTTGGGGACTGTTTCTATCTAGCATTGCAAAGCCAGTCTTCTGTTTCTACCTGTTTCTTTAAGGTGCATTTCTATCCCATGTATCCTTCCTTGGGAATACATTTCACAGAACTCCATGAACCTTAACTGCAAATTAAAAGGGTAGTGCAGCTTTAAAGGCTGCCGCAAATCCTTGGTGAGGCAGCTCTTTAGATAGAGTGACTTGAATCCCACAGTCTTGTCACCCTCGTCGGACTGATACTAGTTGTACAGGGGTAGTCAACTCGCTGGCCTACTAAGCCATGTAGGATAAATTTAAGAAGTTGAGAACTCCAAATTGCACAAGTGTATTTTTTGTTTTGCTAACACTCAGCCTTGTAAAAAAAGTTAAGATTATATTTACTGCATTGTATAATATCTAACACTTTTTTTTGCATTTGAACAAAGCAGGAATCAAGTGTCACCTTTAAGACCAACCAGTTTTTATTTAGAACGTAAGCTTTTGTGTGCTCTTAAGCACACTTCATCAGACGAGTAATTTTTCCAGTCTAATTCACTGCTTATTAGATTGCACTATTTGATTGCATTATTTGGTACATTTAGGCCCTTTGTTTCTCCCTGTTGAAGCGGCCCCGTGGTGCAGAGTGGTAAAGCAGCAGTACTGCAGTACTGTGGTCTGAACTCTGCGCACGACCGGAGTTCGATTCTGGCGGAAGCTGGATTCAGGTAGCCCGCCCAAGGTTGACTCAGCCTTCCATCCTTCCAAGGTTGGTAAAATGAGTACCCAGCTTTGCTGGGGCGGGGTGGGGGGAGCATAAAAGACTGGGGAAGGCAATGGCAAACCACCCCGTAAAAAGTCTGCCGTGAAAACGTTGCGAAAGTGACGTCACCCCAGAGTCAGAAACAACTGCTGCTTGCACAGGGGGCCTTTCCTTTTTTCCTTCTCCCTGTTTGTTGGGAGCTTACAACATTTGCCCCTTTTTAATTTTATCCATCTAACAGCCCTGTGAGGTAGGTTAGATTGAATTTATAATGTGTAAACTTCCTTGAGTCTCAGTGAGATAGGTGGGCTATAAGAAAACCAGGACAAAACCTAATAAACTATCTCAGAAAATCAAACTATTAATATAGAATAAGCAGTTTTAGAATTCATGGTTTATTGGGCCTGTAACCAACAAGAGTTGGACTCAACTGTGCGACTGAACAGCAACAAAACCAACAAGAGAGTGGGAGAAGAGAATCAGAGAGCCCCTCAGCTCTTGAAGTCTGCTGAGAAGAGATAAAAGAAAAGTCCAAGGGCAAAAGAAAAAGGTGCCTGAGTTTTGTGGAAACTCAGCTGGGCGGTAGGCTGCACTACTGGGCCTTGTTTAGCACCTTTGTGAGGGGGGGGGAATAGTACTTGCAGTATAGTTATCTATTAGTTATGTTTTAAGATCCTGATGATTCCCTTGTTTTAGTCAGAAACAAATCTCCAGTCACTCAGTGAGCTTCATAGCAGGGTGTGGATTTGAACCCGTCTCCCTCATTCTAGTCTGACACAGATTATATAACAAGCCACTATAACACATAGCATTATTTAACACTGATGTAGTAGGTCCAGTATTTAAGCACCTGGCCTCCTTTCAGTAATGTTTGCCTCTTTTTTAATTCCCATGGCGGGAGGTGAGTGCTGAAGCAGAGAGAGCTTCCTGAAGCTATCCCAGGAGCTTGAGGCACAGGTGAGATGTGAACCTGGAACTTTTTGGTTCACCTCTTCAGTGGATGTAGAAGGGTGTGACTCTGCTTAGGACCGCACCATTAAAATTAGGTGTATATATGATATTGATGTTTCTTTTTAAAAATGCAGTAGGACTTCTCTATGGGGAATAAGGGACCCCTCTCAGCAATATTTGGCTTTGCTTTTCATGTTGGCCTACCCTCTTCTCCTAAGACTAGTCATTATCTCATTCCCTTTTTAGGGATGGGGTAGCTGAGGCTGAGAGAGAATGTTTTGATGATAGCCTCATACAGTAAATGACAGAGGTAGATGATGCCCATCAACACCTTTTCTCTTCGATTTCAGAAGTTTTAAACTGATAGTCAGTTTCCACTTTGATGAATTTTCACTCTTGCTGTGCCATTCAAGACTGCCGTGATTATAATTAAATTGGTTGTATTCACCAAAACAATGAACATGCAAATCTTTTCTCAGTGAATCCTGAGAGCTCAGAATGCTGTCATAGTAACAAAATTTCCATCCACTGTCTGCTTCTACAATTCAAAAAAGCATATTAGAAATTCACCGAAGTGAAAATTGACCAGCAGTTTAAAACTTGTGAATCAGTCCTTGAGAAAGGACATGGTCAGAAATGGAAGGAATAGAATTGGCCATCTGTTGGGTCAACAAGGCTTTTTACTGGACATTAAGTCAGATAAGAGTGCTGTATTGTTAAAACTGCTTATACTTACATTATAGACACGGTGACAAATGTTGAATCTGAATAGCAATTTTGAATATATTCTGCATGAGTTTCTAACATGATGGATGAAATTTTGTGAGTTAATTTAACATGTATATAGATTTTGTAGTTATATTTTGCATATTATTGAACAATTTGATAATACAAATAGTGACAAGACACTTATATTTGGTTTATATTAGATTATTTTCTTCATGGTGAGGTACCTTTAATTTTGTCTTCATTCCACTTCATTCAGTTCTTCCTTTTTTCCTTGAAGGTAAATTGCAGCAGCCATTTTGTGGCTGGCCACCTCCTGCAGCAGCCATTTTATGACAGCACCCACCACACTCTTTCAGAATTCCAAATGTACTTGCAAACACAGAATGATTGGGGACTGCTGGTATAAGTTATCTTGGAATGGTTCTAGCTGGCATGCAGGATTAACTTTCTAGCTATTTAGGGCAATATTGGTTTAGCCAGCTCAACTTGTTTCCTATCTGGAGTTATTGGGCTGGTGTTTCCAAGCTCTCAAATCATACGACCCTGTTTTATTGACACAAATTAATCATTGGAAATAAGTGACTGGCTCACAGCATTTTTTGCAGAGGAATAAAGTGTCATACCATTGCCCTTTGCCCAGTAAAAGGACATGTGTGCAGTGAGTCTGCACATATACTAAAAAGTAGTACTACCCAGAGGCAAGCACTGCCATGGAAGTTTGTTAATGGCCTCAGATCCTTCTGCTAGTTAGCAATGCAGTTCTGTGAGCACCCAGCCTTGGAGCAAGATCATCAACCAGGCTTTGGACTGGACATCACTGTATGCAGGGCTTTTTTGTTGTTGAAAAAGCCCAGCAGGAATTCATTTGCTTATTAGGCCACACACCCTGATGCAAGCCAGCCGGAACTGTATTCCTGCTAAAAAAAAAAAAAAGTTCTGATTGTATAGCACTACCTCTTGAGTCCATGGGTATATGGACTGGGTTGGTCCAAAGCCTTTCAAATAATGAAGCTTGAGTCCAGAGGCACCTTTAAGACCAACAAAGCTCATACCTTGAATAAAACTTTGTTGGTCTTAAAGGTGCCACTGGACTCAAACTTTGTCCTGCTGCTTTAGACAGCATGGCTGCCCACCTGGATCTATTTTTTTAATAAGTATCTTTAATATTGTGGTTGGGCTGGAGAATAAGAAACCAGGAACTGCAAATGGGGAACTGAAAAGCATCTTTGTCCTCTGAGGGAAGCTACTCAGTAGTGAGATGTGCAAATGTTGGACTGAGGAAATAGCCCATGCAGGTGGCCCATTGTGGAGGGTGCATAAGATTAACAGCCTTGAGCTCCAGATTTTCACAGATCCTGGAGTTTAAGGTACTCTTATATTACCAAAACCACACCTACAGCCTAGCAGTCCCCAACCCTTTTGAGCTTGCAGATGCCTTTGAAATCCTGATTCAGTCTGCTGAGCACAGCTACAAAATGGCTGCTACAGGAGGTGGAGCTGGTCACAAAATGACTGCCACAGCTTTCTTTCAGTCACACAGTAATGATCATTGTGCTGTGGTGACAGCTGTTGCCAAAGCAGTGTTTTTAAAAAATCTGCACAGCCAATCAAATCTCCAGTAGCCAATCAGAAGCCTTGCTAAGCAATGGCCCCACCTGGCTCTGCCCACTTTCTAAAAATACTTGATGAGTGCCATGGCAACTACGGGCACCATGTTGGGCATCCCAGCTGTTGCTCAATGGCTCTCAGGTTTTCGTTATCTTTCATCCCACCAATCACTCTGCCAACATATATAGGCCCCACCATGACAGAAACAATAAGCTCACTTTTTTGACATTTATAGGTTTTCATTCATTCTGTTTTATCATATACATTGTTTTATGGCCATAAAAATGCAGTTGCTATGGCTTTAAAACACAACCTTTAATAGCTGAAAATGGCCATAATATTGTTGAGTATAAATTTTACTGCTATGGAAATTATAAAACACGAAAATATTTTTTTTTTAAAGTGCAGTAATGTTATTAGGATAGAGAGCAAATTCTTAGTAATTTTTATAAACACCTAGTGTTCTGCCTATACTACTTTTGTGTTACACTGGTGCTACATGTGTTATACCAGGGCTCAAGCACACAACCATCATGAAGTCCATGCATCTGTCACTAGTCTCTGCCAGTTTGTTCAGTTTTTGGGCCTTACTTTCTCTCTTGTTTGTTCCCCTTCTGATTTGTTTGTGCGGAGTCCATGCATGGAACAAACTCTGGCTGCATGCGGACTTTTGTGCAGCTTCTGTTGTTTTTGTAGAAGTAAATAAATGGGATCATGTGTCCTGTTGGTACTGTCCTTACCACAGGTGACAGTACAGTTTGAGGCAGGCCTTGTCCAATGCCATGTTCCCCTGGTTCAGTAACCACAGTTTGGGCCTGATTTCTTAATCCATAGATCCTGTGAAATTCTCTCAGACATGGCAAAAGTATTGTATTTATTATTTCTTTTTTTTCTTCATTTGTACCTCTTCTTTCTCACCAGAGGGGACCCAAAGTGGCTTGCAGTATAAATCTCCTATTCTCTCATTTTATCCTCACAGCCACCACCCCCTCGTGAGGTAGGTTAGGCTGATATGGTGTGACTGGCCCAAGGTTCCCCTGTGAGCTTCTGTGGCAGAATATTGTATTGTAGTTTTTATTCATTTAAAAAGGTGTCTCCTGTTCCTTTCAAGAGCTAGTGTTATGTTAAAAGGGAAAATCCTTGGTTCAAATCTCAATTTGGTTTTGAAGCCGCTGAGTCCTTAAGTAGGCAAGCTGCCTGTCAGTCTTGTACTGCTCCCCTTCCGATCCCACCTGACAATATGGGGGTTAATGCTGATTATCTTGTGGGGGTGTTATAAGAACTACTGTCTGTTGAGTGATTTTAACAGTGTTAGAACAGGCATTCCCTATGTGGTGGCAGTGAGTGCTGTGGTTCCTTTTTTGGCACCCCTCAAGTATTTTTAGGAATGGGTGTAGTGTGGTAGGGCTTTTTGACTCTGGTAGGATTTTTGGTGGGGCTTTTGATAGATTGATTGGCTGTTTGTTTGGTTTTTTAATTGTTGCTTTGGCAGCAGTTGCCAGTGAAGCACAAGGATTTACACTGTATTAGACTGATCACACACACTAAATAATGCACTTTCAGTCCACTTTCAGTGCATTTTTAAACTGGATTTTGCTAGTTCACAGAGTTAAATCCAGTTGGAAAGTGCATTGAAAGTGCATTATTTAGTGTGTGTGATCGCAGCCTAAAGTTAAGCTATGGCAGCCATTTTGTTGCTGGCTTCACCTACAGTGGCAGCTGATTTGTGGCAGCCATTTTGTTGCTGCATCCACCATGCCATGTCAGAATTTCAAATGTGCCTGCATACTCAAAAGAATTGGGAACCCTTTAGAATGATCTTAGGCATCTTAGAAAGATGCGTCATTGCTTATTATTAAGTTGCAAAAGGTTGCCTGGTGGACAGTGCTATGGAGACTGGTATTTAGGAAGCAAAATTCCCATCATAACTATGTACAGGCTGTAGGTTAGAAGAGGGCTTGTATATTGTGGGGATATATATTTTTGTTCAGAGAAACTATACTCCACAAAGTCCCCCAAATCCCTGTCTATCAGGGCAGAACTATCTAGTGTCAAGAATGGAGGGCAGGTTTTTTGTCCCAAGTGCTGTGTTTTACTGTTCCCCAAGGGGGGTTGTTTAGCAACCCCATTGTAACAGGGTATGTTTGTGTAAACTGCTCCGCACCCCTGAAGACTCCAGCCATTGAGAATCAAGGTTGGCCCTGTCTGCATAGCCTGATCATTTATTACATATGCTTCAGCATGCGAGAATGTTAGGAACTGGCTTATATAGAGGGTTGCCAACCTCCAGGTGATGGCTAAAGATATCCTGGGATTACAACTGTCCAGATGACAGAGATCAGTTCACTTGGAAAAAATGGCTGCTTTAGAAGGTTGACTCTGACATTATACCTCATTAAAGTTCCTCCCCCTCCCCAAACCTGACTCTCCTCAGGCTCCACTCCCTCAAATCTAGGGTTGCCAATCCGCAGGTGGGGCAGGGGAAAAGCACAAAAGCATCCATGAACAACTCTGGAAAACTTGTTCAATGATATATTCAATACAAAAACATATATGTTAAATACAGTGTACAAAGTCACACCAAGCACATTCTCCAAGACACAGTCTTGTCTTTCACGTGCAAGTTCATAAATAAAGTGAATGTCCGGGGAAAACTTTCCTGAAAAGCTGGGAGCAGGGATTCCAAGAGTGGTCTTTTCTGTCGAAATTGATATATAGCGATATTCCGCTGAGGCGACACCACGCAACTCCGAAATTTTAGAAGTGGCAGATTTATGAACACAAAATGATAAGTCGCTGTTACACAAAAGCAGCAGAGTGCATTGGAGCGACAGGGAGGCGCATATAACCCTGTTTCACTGGAGGCTTTAACAAGCTTCACTAATCCTTAAAGTTCATAGAAAGCATTCGCTTAATACATTTTCTGCAGAAGAAAGAGGCTACCACACGGCCACACCTCAGGCATTATATATGATGGAAAAGACCACTCTTGGAATCCCTGCTCCCGGCTTTTCAGGAAAGTTTTCCCTGGACATTCACTTTATTTATGAACTTTGCATGTGAAAGATAAGACTGTCTTGGGGAATATGCTTGGTGTGACTTTGTACACTGTATTTATCATATATGTTTTTGTATTGAATATATCATTGCATAAGTTTTCCAGAGTTGTTGGTTGTTCGTGGATGCTTTTGTGCTTTTCTCGCCAAGATCGACAAGGAGATTGACAACAGGCTGGCAAAGGCAAACCGTGCATTTGGCCGACTGCACAAAAGAGTGTGGAGCAACAAGCATCTGAAAAAAGGCACAAAGATCAATGTTTACAAAGCGGTTGTGATGACAACCCTCATCTATGGCTCCGAATCGTGGGTTTTATACCGTCATCACCTGCGACTCCTTGAGCGCTTTCATCAGCGCTGCCTTCGCACCATCCTCAACATCCACTGGAGTGACTTTGTGACCAACACTGAAGTCCTCAAGCGGGCAGAGGTTACCAGCATCGAGGCACTGCTGTTGAAGACGCAGCTGCGCTGGGCAGGGCATATTTCTAGGATGGAAAACCACCGCCTTCCCAAGATTGCCCTGTATGGCGAACTCTCCACCAGCCATCGAAATAGAGGGGCACCAAAGAAGAGGTACAAGGACTCCTTGAAGAAATCCCTTAGCACCTGTCACATCAACCATCACCAGTGGTCTGACCTAGCCTCAGATCGCAAAGCATGGAGGCACACCATCCACCAGGCTGTCTCTTCCTTTGAGAACACACGCATAGCTGGTCTTGAGGACAAAAGGAGATTGAGGAAGAATCGCACTTCTACAGGACCAACCCTAAATCAGACTTTTCCCTGCAGCCGCTGTGGCCGGACCTGCCTGTCCCACATTGGTCTTGTCAGCCACCAGCGAGCCTGCAGCAAACGTGGACTATTGCACCCTTCTTAAATCTTCGTTCGCGAAGCCAAGCCGAGAGAGAGAGAGAGACCTTTCCACGTTGCTCTTTTGGTTGCTCTAATCCCCAGGTGGGGGCAAGGGTTCCCTCAGTTTGGAGGCCCTCCCCTCACGGTTTGGAGGCCTTCATAAGAAAGCGGGGAGGGGGATGTCTGCTGAGCACTCCATTATTCCCTATGGAGACTGATCCGCTGGTAGATGGGGCTGGGTAGGGACCTGTTTTTAGAAGTAGAGGCACCACATTTGTAGCATAGCATCCAGTGCCTCTCCTCAATACCTCCTCGAAGTTTCAAAAAGTTTGAACCAGGAGGTCCTAGTCTATGAGGCCCCAAAGAAGGTGCCCCTATCCTTCATTATTTCCAGTGGAGGGCAGGCATTTAAAAGGTGTGCGGTCCCTTTAAATGTGATGACCAGAACTCACTTTGGAGTTCAATTATGCTTGTCACAGCCTTGCTCCTGGCTGCACCCCCACTATTTCCTGGCTTCACCTTCAAAGTCTCCTGGCTCCACCCAAAGTCCCCAGATATTTCTTGAATTGGACCTGGCAACCCTACCCAAATCTCTAGAATTTTCCAACCTGGACCTGGCAAGCCTGTTTATATATGAGAGATGCTGGTCATTTTGTATCAGCAAGCTGAAAAGACTGGGCCATTTGAACTCCACGCCTTTTGGTCTGCTTGGACCAGACAGATACTCCCTCTAAGCTGTAGAGCCTTGTGAGAAAAAATTCTACTTTGTGAGCTACTGGCATTAAAGTTGTGACCTACTGCATACATTAGTTTTCTCTTGGGCCATTTCTCCAGAGCTAAGACGAAATGTATGAGCCAGAGGCTAAAAACCTTTGAGCTAGCTCACAGTAACTCAGAGAGAACAGTGGACCAGATGTGGGTGATTTGTGGGCTGTATCAGAATATTTATTTCCATAATTCCATGGAACTGAAGAAGAATGAAATCATAAATGGATTTATTTTTGTGGAAATTGCTTCATTTCAGGAAGAGGGTATGGCTGAGATGCATTTACCTTTTTATCTCTTGGGATGTTGCTGGCCCTAAAGAACTGGATGGTGTTGACTGTAGGCAGGGCTTTTTTGTGAAAAAAGCCCAGCAGGAACTTATTTACATATTAGGCCACACTCCCTGACATCACCATTGTTTCACACACATTGTTTCTGCAAAAAAGCCCAGCAGGAACCTATTTGCATATTAGGCCACCCCCCTGTACAATGTCAGTCAGAACTGTGTACCTGCTAAAAAAAAGCCCCGACTGTAGGAAATATAGATTTTAATTCCAAATGTTGATGCACTTGCTCTTTTTAAAGAATGATTTCAAACTATCACTTCCTCTAGCCATGAGGGCTAGAAACCTTATTTTTAAATTGAGATCCTGAATTCTAATCAGAGCATGTTGCCCTTCTTAAGTAATATTTTTTTGCACTCTGGTAGAATCTGTACAGGACTGGTCATTGTGGACTCATAAACTGACCTTTTTAATATAGACTTTGCTCTGGGTTGATTCATACAGTGCTGATGACCTTCTGCCTGGCTGATCTAATAGTATCTTTCTCCCACCAGGTGACAAATTCATCTCTCCTTGTGGACCATGTGGAATCCCAATCCAGGTAAGAGTCTGACTCATCTTTGATGGATTTCTCTGGAGTGCCACTCTGTCAAAAATGCTTGGTGAGGTGTAACATAATGGAGCATTGCTTCTCAGCTATTTTGGAGCAAGCTGTAGGTGGAGTCTGGAAGGAGGCATCATAATAAGCACAGGCTGCTTCCAAAAAGAGAGTTTTGGTGCTTCCTAATTGGCTGATGCTTTTTAATTCACTTGTAGTTGTGGGTGACTCAGTAAAAGCCAAGTTTCAGCTTTTGCGATCCTGCTGATATAATTTTACCAGCACTAAAGCCTGCTTTGATGACAAAGCTCTGGCAGACACTTGAAAGAGGAGGAACTGAACATTTTACGCAGAGGTAGCTAGCAGGGTGGTCACGTACAATCCAGGCCACCTTTCTTTCTGTGACTGAATTAGCCTACTGCCAAATTGGAGATGATTCTTCAGTTTGTAGAAAAAAGAAGTGCATGCTGGCAGTACGCAAGACACTATCATTACTGACTCAGCAGAGTGTTTCTAGTCACGGATGTCTCATTTGTACTTGCTTTTCTAAAATGATTTGTGCTTTTCTAAAATCTCTGCATGCTCTCCATGCTTGGTAGTCCAAATGGCAGCCTCTGAATTCCCTTGGAGACTGCCTCTGTGGTTGTCCACCCTAGTTAGGCTTAGTAGCGACTGTCTTTTAGAACACAGAAATCATTGGATGGGGCTGAGCAATTACAATGGTTGCCATGGAGGGCTTGGACCAACCCCTGTGATGGAGATGGTGGATTCCAAATGGGTGCCTTCTTTAAACACAATTATGTCTCCTGGGCTCTCCTCTGAAGTACCTCCTGTTCCAGTGAGGTGGAAGAAAGCTAGTGGGTCTTTGCGTTGGTAAAGAAAGAAATGGGCACTAGGAAACAGAACAGAAGGTGCTGTAGTGGGGATCCTTGTGTTAGTGGGAAACTAAATTGCCTAAAGATGTTGGTTGACTCTGATGCGGCTTACCCAACACAGCTGTCATAATCAGTGTTCCCTCTAAGCTAAGTTAGTGTGAGCTAGCTCATAGTTTTTTATCCGCCGGTTCACACATTTTTGCCTTAGCTCAGGAAAAATAGCCCCAGAGCAAACTAATTTATGCAGTAGCTCACAAAGTAGAATTTTTGCTCACAAGACTCCACAGCCTAGAGGGTGTATTGGTCATAATTTGTGGGTGGTAGCAAAGCTTGAAGACTCGATGGGCTGAAGGTAGCGTGGAAGATTGCATATAGCAGGTATCTATAGGGATAAGCTGTTCAGAGCAGGAATGGCCAAACTTGCTTAATGTAAGAACAACATAGAATAAATGCCAGATGTTTGAGAGCCGGGAGGAAGGAAGGAAAATAGATGGGGGAGGGAGCGAGATGTGGAAATAAACTGATGGGGCAGTGGAGGCTTTGAGAGCCACACAATATGTGCGAAAGAGTCACATATGGCTCCCAGGCCACAGTTTGGTCACTCCTGTGTTCAGAGAATATTGGGCTCCTGCTAGATTAGTAAGTTTAGTTCCCTGGTCAACTTGGGTTTTAAGAAGTAGCCACTGGGTGGTAGAAGATGACTGCATCAAGGATTAGTGAGTTCTTGCCAGCTGATCAGATTTTTTCTTCCTTTTTTCAGGCCAGCCTGGTGCCTATCCTGGGGGAGCCTATCCTCCCAACCCCTCCTACCCTGCTGGCTCCAATCCTGCATATCCTCCTGCAGTGAATCCTGGTTTCCCCCCTGGTCCTGTCCCTGGTGGCTCGTATCCTGTTCCCCCAGCAGGGATCCCAGGCCAGCCTGCCTACCCTCCAGGCCATCCTATTCAGCCCCCATATCCCGGTCACCAGCCTGGCTACCCTGTCCCACCTGGTGGTCCCTACCCTCCACCTGCCCCAGGGATGCCTGGAGGGATGGGGGTTAACCCTTTGCTGCCTGGAGCTATCGTAGTGGGCACCCACGTTATGGATAAGAAAGCAGCGAAGAAGATGAAGAAGAAAATGAAGAAGGCTCACAAGATGCACAAACCACACAAGCTCCACAAGCTGCACGGCAAGGTCTGTGGAAGGGGAGGGCCAGGGTGGAATTCAGCCATGCACTGTGGGCTTCTTTCAACTGTGGCATTGGAGGGTGAGCAAAGGAGGCCTGTTTGCCCTCAAGAGTCATTATATTGTCTTCCCTTAGGACAGGGGTGACCAAACTATGGCTCTTTCACACACATTGTGTGGCTCTTGAATCCCCACTGCCCTATTGGCTGGCAGGTTGGAGAATGCATTTAAAGTTAAAGTTGCTTTCTTTCCATCTCTCCCCCCAACTTCCTTCCTGTCTTGTGGTTCTCAAACATCTGACATTCATTTCATGTCTTGTGGCTCTCAGACATCTGATATTCATTCTATGTGACTTTTACATTAAGCAAATTTGGCTACTCCTGCCTTAGGATGATGGCTGCAAGGTGATTTGGAATTAAAAGTCTTTTATTGATCTACTTCATTTATACAGTGCCTTTATAAGAACATAAGAAGAGCCCTGCTGGATCAGACCAATAGTCCATCTGGTCTAACATCCTTTCTCACACAGTGGCCAACCAGTTCCTCTGGATAGCCAGCAACAGGGCATAGAGGCTGAGGTCTTCCCCTGATGTTGCCTCCTGGCTCTGGAATTCAGAAGATTAGTGCCTCTGAATGTGGGATTTCCCTTCAGTCACCATGGCTAGTAGCTATTGATAGACCTGTCCTCCATTAATCTATCTAATCCCAAAGGGAAACCCAAAGCTGCTTGTATTGTTCTTCTTTCCTCCAATTTTTTCCTGACCATCTCCCTGTGAGGTAGTTTAGACTAAGAGTATGCAACTGGCCGAAGGTTACCATGCAAACTTCCATGGCAGAGGGGGGATTCTAACCTGGGTCACTCAGATCCTGTTCTGATATTTGAACCCCTACACCATGCTGCTTGTTTTGAGGCCTACCTCTAGTATCTAGCCTCATCTCCTTGGGAAAGAGAAGCCTGGCTCTCCAAATCCTTGAGCTCTCAATCCAGTTGCTGACGAGCACAGGAGCGCTCTTCAAAAAGCTGTGATTGCCAGAAAGGGGAGGGGACTTAATCTGGCTGCCCTCCCCATCTGCCTCAAATGGCTGATGAATGCAGCTGCTGCTTTCTGAAGAGGGCTTTGTGCATATCACCCTGGCAGCTGGGAGAACCAGAGGCATTGTGTGTGTGCAATCCATTATGGCTCCTTGTCCACTGGGGAGATGCACACTGAAGTCTGCTTCCCCATGTCTATGACTGCTTGTTGGATCAACAGTGTTGATATTTTGTCTGCCTTTAGTTTTGACAGGTGTCAGTTGTTTCCTTCCTGAATACATTTTTGCAACCATAAAGACTACACCCTTGCTTTTGAAATAATTTCAGGGATTTTTAATTATAATGGAGTGCTGACATTTCTTGCAGAAACATGGAATATTATTACCAACTGTTTGGGTTTTAACTATGGTAAGGTTTATCAGTACAGGAATTGGATTTTCAAGGCCTTTTATGCTTTAAGCTGCTGTTACTTTAAAAATGCTCCCTCTCTCAGGAATTGGCTTTTCAGGGCCTTTTATACCTTAAGCTTTTGTTACTTTAAAAATGTCCCCTCTCTGTGCATGCAAAGTAGTGGGGAATACTCTCATGGACCTACCAGCATCTTAGACTTCATTGTCTATCCATGCCTAGCTCTATCATGATCCTTCCCCACAGTTGTGATTAGGTATAAAAGTGACTTCTATTCTTTACTGGTATTTTTCTCTCTTGGAGGACTTGAAGCAAAAGAGGGATAACTATGGCCATTTTCTTACTTGTACTCAACACTGGCCCATACCTAAAATCACAAGCCATAGTTGCGATTTAAATAAGTCTTGTTTTTAAAAGTGTGTCTTCTACTTGGGTGAACCATACTGATTCCTACAGTCTTGGAATCAGTCTCTCAGGCTGGGATCACACACACTAAATCATGTATTTTCAATCCATCTTCAGGGTACTTCCAACTGGCTTTTGCCAGTTCACACAGTAAGATCCCGTTGGAAAGTGCATTAAAAGTGCATTATTCAGTGTGTGTGATTGCAGCCTCAGCCTTTCTAGGACTCAGCATTAACTCCAACATGCCAGATGGGATTTGCTTTTTAATTCTCTTGAATGTAAAGGTAAAATATCTATATCAGGACTCTGCAGTCTGTTGCTCAATAAGAAACCCAATATGGCTGTTTAAAAAAAAAATGAAATCTTCAAGTGATTTGGAAGAAGTAGGTAGGATGATGGAATAATCGGTATGTGGAGGAAGTGGTAGGCATAAGATTTGTATGTGATTGGTGGGCTTCTTAGAGGTGCTTAGGAACAGGAAATAACAAAGCTGAACAGTTGCTTGGAATCCAGGTTGGAACCACGTTCAGATCTCTGTCACTGCACTGAAATAATTGAATAGGAATACAACTGTATTTATGACATTGCAAGACCTTGTGTGTACCAGTTAACAGTCAAGGAGCACGGCTTTTTTTGTAGCAGGAACTCCTTTGCATATTAGGCCAAACCTGCCTGATGCTGCCAATCCTCCTGGAGCTTTCAGTATGTGTTGTGTGTGTACAATCTATGTATGGTTTCTTGTCCAGTGGACAAGGAAGAAGAGCCCTGTAAGCTCTTGGAGGATTGGCTACAACAGGGGTGCATGGCCTAATATGCAAAGAAGTACCTGCTACAAAAAAAGTCCTGTCAAGGAGTCCCAACAATCAATGTTTGGGCAGCAGAAACTTAATGGATAATTAATCCTTTTGTTCATTTTAGTGATGCTAAACAGTATAGTTTCAGTTATGCAGCTCTTGTGCTGAGCTCTTGCTCTGAATTTTGACATCATTTGGCTCTTTAATTGAATAGGGGTTCAGGCCCTTGATCTGCGCAGAGCCATTTTTCCTTCTATAGTCTCCTTCTCCAGCCACAAGGTGAACATAATCCACCAGGGCAATTTGTGTTAGTCAAGGTTGAGTCCGCCAGTAGAAGATCAATAGATTAAATGATGGTTTCAAGTGACGGTCATTAGCTCTTTGCATCCCTTTTCACAGCTGGAAAATAAAAGATGACAGGCGTCTTTGTCAGATGAAACATGAAGCGACATTACTGGCCCTGCAAAGCTTGGTTAGAACTACAGAAAGCAGAAGTTAAGGACAATCTTGACACTTGTAGTACTGGAACAAAAAGAAGCCACAGAGTGAAAAGGGGATTAGACAGAACAGTTAGTCCAGAGCTTATTTAATCAACAAACAGAAATGTTCAATTACTGGTTTAGATTCCTTGGGACTGCAGGATGTCTAGCTTTGTATAGATGGTTGCCCATCACCAGGGCTTTTTTTGTATCAGGAACTCCTTTGCATATTAGGCCACATAGCCCTGATGTAGCCTATCCTCCAAGAACTTATAGAGCTCTTAGTACAGGGCCTACTGTAAGCTCCAGGAGGATTGGCTACATCAGGGGTATGTGGCCTAATATGCAAAGGAGTTCCTGCTACAAAAAAGCCCTGCCCATCACAGCAAAAAGTGTTCCAGGCAAGTGGCGGCGATTTGTGGAATACTGATGAAACAGAGGTGACCTTCTTCCCCCTCATCCCACATATATTCCCAGAACTTGCAACTTTCTACGGCATTTAATACATACAAGGAGAGGTGTCTGGGTTCATACCTTTGTTGAAGGTGCTAGGAACTTGCCTGTAGTGATTTGCTGAAAAGTATTCTGTATGTCTTTGAAGACAGTCTGCTCAACTGATTGGCAGGTGGAGAAAAATCAGTGCTTTCAGATGATAGCATGGTCTGTCTCCACTGTTGACTCTTTCTGGTGTGGAGCCCTGAGTCTGATTAAACACAAGGCTGGTGTCTCATAATACATTTGTCTCTCTTCCCTCTTCACAGCATTCCTCCTCCTCTTCGAGCAGCAGTGATTCTGACTGAGACATCTCCCTGCCTTCCATCCCTACCTTCTTCCCAAGAATGCCGATCCTCCTGTCACTTCCTGCTTCCATCCAATGCTAATCTACTGAGTAATCACCAGATAAAAATTGACTCCTGCTTGCCATCCAGCCTGTTTTTACAGGTATGGGCCAAAATGTTAAGATTATCCCGCTGGCATGCACCAGTGCAATGCCTGATGGGAACTCTGGTGGTGTTGATTAAATACAGCTGGTGTGATCAACTGCCATGCTGGAGCAGGAAGCCACCAACTGATATAAAGAATGCTGCGAAATATAAAAGCTGTGATGGCGGCCCTAGCCTTCTGAAAATGTAAAGTGACCCTGCCTGCAACCAATCAAGTAATTCTTGAAGCTTTTTGGTTGGTTCTCAAATGCCTGCAGAAACCTATTGCGTTATCACTTTAAGCTGAAGTTTGATTATGGCTGAAGTGCTTCTGAAATCTCCCTTACTCCCCAGTCAACTGTTTACATGAGGAAACAGTAAATCAAAAGAGAGACTGCCCTATATTTGAATGGTGACAAATGCTTGCCGCTCACTATAAACTGGCATTATAAGCGTCTTACAATAACAAATAAAAACAGGTTTGATCAGGGATAATTATGCAGTTCATTTATGCATATTTTAAGGGCTTTATTATGTGATTTGAGGGGCAAAGTAATTAGTTTTTCATAGGACTGTTGAGGATAAAAATCTTCTTTTGAATGTATCCTAGAGAATTGTTTGCTTCAGCCTGGGTGTAAATCACTAACATTATGATTAACTTTAATATTATATTCAAAGGGGGCAATTCTTATTGGTCCAGAGCAGGTATCTGGCTTGAGGTTAGAAATGTCTAACACATTATCAAAAGGGGTGTGTGCAGCAATATGATTTTTACATATCCATTCCATTTTCCATTCCATTTAAAGGGAGTGTCTTGACTTTGTCTTTAACCCATTCTTGACTGGTTGATGCTCATGCCCTCTCGAGAAAGGACTTAGATTGCATCCAGGTATAGAGCTAAGGCTTGGAGGAAGACCAAAGTGGGCAGAGCTGTAGCCTGCCTTAACGTGACTTTTCTGGACCTCTTGGACTAAGGTGAATGAAATTTACCAGGATGGATGCTTCTGCTGCTTTGTTAGGCACAGGGAAGGATGTCAGAAGCCATAACAGATTCCTTTGACAGCTTGTTTCCTAGTTTCTGAATTCTTTCCAGCACCACCCATCTACAGCTGTAAAAATATGTGTGTCCAATGATCCCTGGCTTAAATTTATTTCTTGTTGCCTTTGTTAACAATAAAAAGTTTTGGTTTTAATGTTTAATTGGAATTGCCATGTGAATGTATTGCTCTGTGTTTGAAAATACACTGACGAAGGGAACTTTGATTTGCAAAAGCTTATATCCTGAAAATCTTATTGGTCTAAGTTGCTACTGGACTTGAACCTTGTTCTATTTATTTGCAATTTTGTGGGGTACATTTTTATCCTACCCTTCCTCAGGGCAATGTACATGTCTCTTTTCTCCCTACGCCTCATTTGTTCCTCACAACAACCTTGTGAGGTAGATTACATCAAGAGAATGAATAGTCCAAAAGTCCTGCATTTGAACTTGCGTCTCTGCAGACCTAGTCTGACACTCTAACCATCATGTCATGCTGACCCTTGGCATGAAAGGTTTGAGAGGAATCAAAGTAAACATTTGAAGTAATGTAGCAACCAATCTCCTTGTCTACAAATGTAAGGTCAGTACTTCAGTAGCTCCTTCCTTGATGGTTTCTTCAAGCTTCAAGGTTCCACCTTTAATCTCAAGGCTGAATTGAAACTGTGCTGTTCAAAGCCAGCCAAGTTTGTTTGAAAATGCCACATTGTTAGCCTCTGTCTGAAACCAATTAAGGGACACCAATGAAAGATTCTATCTTAAATAGAAGTCTCTCTTATATTGTTGTTCCTGAATTTTCTTCCCTCAGGCAGCAAAAACAAAAACAAAAAAACCCTCAAACTCATTTAACCTTAGTTGCCAGTTTGCTAAATTTCATCTTGGAAAATAAAAAGAAAGTTAAAGAACAGCTGCACTCATGATTTCTTCTTCAAGGACTGGTTCATTGGTGGCAAATTGAAAACTGCATTGATTATAATGCCCTGAATTGTGGTTGATAACTCCTTTTTTCTAATATTCTCCAATTTAAACATCAAGTAGTTGTTCTGCCCTGACATGGATAGCCCGGTTTATCTTAGTCTCATCAGATTTTGGAAGCGAAGCAGGGTTGGCCCTGGTTAGTGTTTGGAGGAGAGACCCTCAAGGAATAGCTGGGTTGTTGTACAGAGAGACAGGCAATGGCAAATTATCTCTGAATGCCTCTTGCCTTAAAAATAATATGTGTTTGCCATAAACGGGCTGTGGCTAGATGGTAGAAAATAAAATCATAATGTTTCTTAGCAAGAAGGTGAGGCAAATGTGGACAAAGTCAACTTTAAAAATGTTAAAGTGTTATTAAAAATACATAAGATTACCAAATTCCTGCCTTCCATCCTACCCTCCCAAAACTACATAAATGGGGTAAAATGGGGATCCCAAGTGTGGTGCTATGATGCCCACTAATGTATTTTCTGGTTGCCACTGGCTTCTTTACTACAGCAAACAGTCAATCCAGGGGTGTTTTAGGATATCCCCAGTTAAGTATCACCTTTGGGACTGCAGGAAGCCCCCATGAGGAAGTCTGTTTCAACACAGGAGGATGAATGGCTTAGGCCCTCTAAATTTTTGTAATTGCCCCCTGGCAGCCATCTTGGGATTGGTCCCACCTTCCAGCCATGGCAACCATTTTGTGGTAATGCCTCATACCCTTTCTCAAAATGGTAAAAGCTTTCACACACTCAGCAAGATTGGGCTCCCTTGTCAAAGTACAGAAGAGCAGAGGAAATGGGAGTTTGGAGAGGCCTTCGGTGCTGTGACTTGAATTCAACTTCCTGGACTTCAATCAGGGCAGGGACTGGGACTGATTTGTAATCTGGAATGGAAAGCAGTCTGTCAGACATCTGTTTCAAGTGTTTCTAGTGCAAAAAGTGTCCTCCTGACCATGCCACTACTCTGTGAATGCAGAAATCGACCCTTACTGAGGCTGGCATGATGAAATATTGAATTTGGGCCTTCACATTTAGAGTTCAAATCCCATCTCAACTGTGGACTTATTTAAGTCACCTTCAACAAGCTGCTTGAGGTGGAGGAATAACTTATTTCACCTGAGAAGGCAGATTCAAATCCATTTACACATTAGCAGTTCACACAAGTGATTAATGATTTTATTTGGGGTACCTTTTAAAAGAGGCCTTGTGTGTGTGCATGCACATGCGCACACATATGATGTCTGTGAGTTTGGAAGAGCAAGAGAAAACTTTATAGAGGATAAAACAGACAGCTTCAAAAATGCATTGAAGTGTAAAGGGGTTTCTACAGGATGCAGCAAAAATAAAGGGGGGTATCACAGTTGTTGCACATTAGCAGATGCTAATCCTCAACATACTAATTACTGTGTACTGGGATGAGTCATTATCTGTTTGTTTATCTTAGCTTGATCTTCTGTTAATTCAATATGTGGATAATGGCAATTAAAGAAATAATCCTGGGCCTGATCCTATATAGGTGTACATTCATAGGATTTCATGCATGTATGTCTCATCTGGGTTTGGTCTGGCTATTCATGCAGGTAGAAAGCTGGGGATAAAACACATATTTCCCCCCCCCCTCTATTTTTTAACCAGGATCAAATCCAGAGATGATGATAATGTGTGAAACGTCATATAAACAGGCCTGATAAATGCTAACGTCTTCTAATGGATTTGTTTATTGAGCCAGATGTGATGTGCATAAAATTATTTGTTTAGCATTCCAATCCATTTTATTTCCTAGGAGTAAACAACATTAAAAGAAAAACCTAGGTGGAAATGCAGAATAGCTGGACATTAGACAACCATTTCCCTGCCATTCTCCACTGCCCCTAATTATGTTTGTAAAATAGCTATTCGGCTGGCTGGTTGTGGAAAATAAAAATTAACTATGGTTAACTGGGGATTGCAAAAACCTCCTGGAGACCCCTAGACAAAGGTTCCTTCTTGGTCCACTGTCTCACCATCTTGATCCAAACCAAACATTGTATGGGGTGGGGGGGAATCATATGACTTGTTAGCATTAACACCAGGGCTTTTTTTGTAGCAGGAACTCCTTTGTATATTAGACCACACATCCCTGATGTAGCCAATCCTCCAAGAGCTTACAGGGCTCTTAGTACAGGCCCTACTGTAAGCTCCAGGAGGATTGGCCACAACAGGGGTATGTGGCCTAATATGCAAAGGAGTTTCTGCTACAAAAAAAGCCCTGATTAACACACTTAATAATTCTCTGTTCATTAGACCATGCCGAATTCCTCACATTTTATACTCAGAGGAGTGTTCATAGTCCCCCTTTCGGTATCATCCCCACGCAATCATTTCTGTGAGGTAGGTCAGAGTGAAAGAGAATGCTTTGTCATACTTACCTTTCCCTTTTCCTCAACAACGCAGCTGCTGAATTTACAGCTGCGCATCAGCAGGGCTGTGATCAAGGCCCCTGGAATTTAGCTACTCTGGTTCCTACCCGTGTTTGGTAGCTTCAAAGGTAAACACACAAGATGGTTATAGGTAACTGGATGAGACTTTCCAGTTATCAGTACAAACATTTAACACAGAAACATTTAGGTTCAGTAACCCTAACCCCTTTGAACAAGGAGGTGGTTTTATGGTTCCAGAACAGACCAACAGAAACTACGGTTCACTAAATAATCACCCACACCACACAGCCTGCTTGCCATGTTTTGTGGCCTACCAATACTTGACTTTCTCAGTTTGTTTCTCTAGTCCCAGCCAGGCAGCAAAAATGAGGAGGCTCACTGGACATCTGGTGGGCCACCATTTCATGGGCAATAAACTCAGTTTATCTTGATGAATCATAAGTTGTGTAATATGGTATCCACAGCTATGACATGGTGTCCACACATTCCCTGTGTCCTCCTTTGCTATACATTTACTGTGCAGGCAGCCAGACAACCACAAGTAGCAAAATGGTTTGCTTGTATTACTGTGTTCTAGGAATGCCAGTCTCCAATGGAACCTGGGGATCCCCCAGAATTACTGTTCATCTCCAGACTACAGAGATCAGTTCCCCCTTGGGAAAATGGAAGCTTTTGAGAGTGGAGTCTATGGTATTGTACCCCACTGAGGTCCCTGTCCACCCCCAAATCTTCAGGAGTTTCCCAGTGTGGATCTGGCAACACTTCCCCCACCACACACACACATACACCAGTGGCCGGGGAGGACCTAGTAACCCTAAGGGAGAGAAAAACTGTGTCTAAGTTATACACATAAAATGGCATAACACTTACTTCCTGTCCAAGTGGAAATGTTCTGTCAGAGCCAGGAAGTAAGGAGTCTGTGGTTGAATTCTTTGTATTCTTGACAAATGACAGCTCCCATAATCCTTTGTAGGAGGGGAGCCATGGCAGTTTTTAAAATCAGCATAGTCACTGTCCAGATAGGCCCACAGAGGTGTCTACAGTTTCATATGGATTTGTTTCTAGCAACAAGACTCTTTCTTTTCCTCTGCTTGCAGCTGTCTTTTTCACATCCTGGAGCATTGACTAATGTGCTGAAAAGCTGTCTCTGCTTAGGGGACTGCAGGAGCAGAGTCATATAATTGATTTCAACCTCTTAAAAATGCCCTGAATTATTTGGAGACAAATAAATTCCTCATTTAAAAAAAACTGGTAGATTTTGTGGCGCAGAAGGGGGGAGGCTTCACTTTTGAGTCATATTGTGGGACTGATAACATGGTTATTTTCTTCCTGCCTGTAGCAATGCCAAGCTGTTTTAAAAATATACTTAGAATAGCAGGATGAAAATAGAAATGCCTGGTGAGAAGCTCCTCTGCTGCTACTACCAAGAATAACTAAAAGAGGTCTGCACAACTCTGGATCCTCGAAGTCTACTGTAGCCCAAGAGCTGTACAGTCTGACCTGCCAGGAACTTTATAACTCCCTGCTGTCTGTGGGTTCGATCCTAAATGAGGACGCTTTCCTTTGCTGGAAGATGCTAAGACATGTACAGCTGCCATCAGGGCTTTTTTTGTAGCAGGAACGTCTTTGCATATTAGGCCACACTCCCTGATGTAGCCAATCCTCTTGGAGTTTACAGTAGGCCCTGTACTAAGCCCTATAAGCTCTTGGAGGATTGGCTACATCAGGGGTGTTTGGCCTAATATGTAAAGGAGTTCATGCTACAAAAAAGCCCTGGCTGTCATATTCTGAATCAGACCCTTGGTCCTTCAAACAGGGCACTATCTACCAAGACAGGCAGCAGCTCTTTAGGATTTTAGGCAGAGGTCTTTCACATCCATCTCACCTAATTCCTTTTAACTGGAGATGCTGGGGATAGAACTTGAGACTTTCTGGGTGCCAAACAGAAGTTCTGCCACTGAGCCATTGCCTCTCTCCCATGCTAGGATGGCCAATGTACAGATGACAACATTAATTTAAAAAGTGTCCCCAGAGAATGCTCCCAATTCCTGTTCTAACCTCTCCCTCTCTCTCTCTCTCTCTCTCTCACACACACACACACACGCATGCGCACAGAGAGAGAGGGGAAATAAAATGGAAATTGAAACTGTTTCAACTGTTCCCCTTATTTAATGGCTCTCACAGATCTCAGCTTATGTATACTCCTAAAGGGACTTCTGATCTCAATAAAAAACATAAACTGAATTTTCAATGAAAGAACAGCTGAAATAAAAGTAAAAGCAGACTTCAAAGTGACTTGCAAGTGCACAAACATAAATCCAATCAAAAGTTAATGCAAAATAATTTCTTCTAACAAAACAGCAAAAGGAGAAGAGCTCATTCGACCAAAGTTTGGAGGGTGGTTATGATTTTTTTTAAAAGGAACCAACCAAAAGCCAAGAGAGGGGCAATCTGTTGGGGGGAAGGGTAGGTGGCACACAAAACTAAGCAGACTCAGCATCAAATGAGCAGATAGTTTTGCATTACCAAGCTGCTGGGTGGGGTGCCATGCTCTGAGAAGGATGGCAGCATGGGAGGAGACAGCAGGCATGGCTTGTACTTGTTGCCTCCTATATCCACTCTACTGCCACCTGCTTTCTTTCCAGCCTGTGGAAGCACAGGCGGTGTGAGGTGTCTCCCCACTGTGTCTCCCCCCTGTGCAGCAGAGGGCCTGCTTGGAGGTGGTATATTAAATTGAACTGGTCCTGTGAGGGTGTTCCAAAACCAAGGCACCACTACCAAAAAGGCCCTGTCTTTCAAGGCTAACCAAAGGAAGGGTTTGGGGCATACCAAAGAGGGTTGCCAGCTCCAGATCGGAAAATACTTGGAAAGTTTGGTGGTGGAGCCTAAGGACGGTGGGGTTTGGAGGGGGGGATTTCAACAGGGTATAATGCCATAGAATCTGCATTTCAAAGTGGCCATCTTCTCCAGGTGAACTGATCACTGCCATCTGGAGATCAGTTGTAACAGCAGGAGATCTCCAGCTACTGGAGGATGACAACCCTAACAAGAGGCCAAAAAGTATAGTTAGCAATGTAAACAACTACAACCAATGGGTAATTAGTTTTCATAATCTTAAAAATTATCATGTGAGGGGGAGAACCTTTAAAATGTATCATTAAGAATAAAAAAAAGCAGCTTGGAATCTATGGATCTAATTTATGTACATACACATAGAAAAGGCATGCGGAAATTTCTTCACCCAAAGAGCAATTAACACGTGGAATTCACTGTTTCAGGAAGTGGCGGCTACAAGCATAGACAGCTTCAAGAGAGGACTGGATAAACATATGGAGCAGAGGTCCATCAGTGGCTATTAGCCACAAAGTATAGATGAAACACTATGTCTGGGGTGCAGTGATACTCTGTATTCTTGGTGCCTGGGGGGCAACAGTGGGAGGGCTCTTGGAGTTCTGGTACCACTGGTGAATCTCCTGATGGTACCTGGGTTTTGGCCACTGTGTGACACAGAGTGTTGGACTGGATGGAACATAAGAACATAAGAGAAGCCATGTTGGATCAGGCCAATGGCTAGTCCAACACTCTATGTCACATAGTGGCCAAAAAAATTATATATATATATATATATATACACACACACACACACACACACATATACACACTGTGGCTAATACCCACTGATGGACCTCTGCTCCATATTTTTATCTAACCCCCTCTCGAAGCTGTCCATGCTTGTAGCCGCCACCACCTCCTGTGGCAGTTAATTCCACATTACCTTGATCCAACATGGCTTCTCTTCCATTCTTAATATTGGTGTAGGCAAAGCAGTTAGAATTGAGAGAATCAAAATTGAACTTTAAAAAAGACAAGCAAAAGCTCAACAATTATACTAAAAGAATAAACTCATTTTTAAACAGAGATACACCGCTTCTCCATCTGTGCTACCAGTTCCAATATGCTCTAGAGCAGCTTGCCATATGCAATTCTGATGTAAAAATATTTTGGTGCTATTGATATATTTCATGAAAATTTATTTTAGGTTTATTCTTAAAGATATGTACAAAGTTGTTACTCTCTTTCCTATTATGGACTTCATCAATCTAAATAGTTTTAACTCTTTCTAGCGGAAGATAATTTTTTAAATGAGTGTTCATCTTCTATTCTTTTTTTAAAACTGTTTTTATTTGATGTTACAAAAAACAAAACCCAACAAATGCACTGAACGCAATGTAAACCGATTAACAGAGACTGTAATTCTGACAACGTAAAAGTGTTCCAACAATTATTCTAATTTACAGTTTGGCTCTGCATATTCAGTGAAAGCTAACTTAAAGGCTCTAATGGCTCAAATGAACTGTATCTAAAATATAAGGTATCATTAAAGAAACTGAGAGGTAAGCAATAAGTACATACAATTAGAACAATGTTTTAAGGGACATTTATGTAATTTTATTGCATTTATGCAATTTTACCTGATTTGTATATAAGAATGGCATCCATCTATTCAAGAAACATGCTGAATAAGTTGAATTGTTTACTGCTTTCAGCTGTGTGATTTTATCTAAAGTGAAAGCACCCATATTTTTCTGTCACTTTTCAGATTCTAATCATCATCATCATCATCGTCGTCGTCTACAAACTTTAGAATAGGAAGCAGAGAGTGAGTATAAACGGGCAGTCTTTGCAGTAAGCAGTGGAGTGCCGCAGGGCTCAGTACTGGGTCCCATGCTCTTTAACTTGTTCATAAATGATTTGGAGTTGAGAGTAGGCAGTGAAGTGGCCAAGTTTGCAGATGACACTAAATTGTTCAGGGTGGTAAGAACCAGAGAGGATTGTGAGGAACTCCAAAGGGATGTTGAGGCTGGGTGAGTGGGCGTCAACGTGGCAGATGATGTTCAATGTGGCCAAGTGCAAAGTAATGCACATTAGGTTCAAGAATCCCAGCTACAAATACAAGTTGATGGGGTGTGAACTGGCAGAGACTGATCAAGAGAGAGATCTTGGGGTCATGGTAGATAACTCACTGAAAATGTCAAGACAGTGTGAGATTGCAATAAAAAAGGCCAACGCCATGCTGGGAATTATTAGGAAGGGAATTGAAAACAAATCAGCCAGTATCATAATGCCCCTGTATAAATTGATGGTGCGGTATCATTTGGAATACTGTGTGCAATTCTGGTCACCGCACCTCAAAAAGGATATTATAGCATTGGAAGAAGTGCAGAAAAGGGCAACTAGAATGATTAAAGGTTTGGAACACTTTCCCTATGAAGAAAGGTTAAAACACTTGAGGCTCTTTAGCTTAAAGAAACGTCGACTGCGGGGTGACATGATAGAGGTTTACAAGATTATGCATGGGATGGAGAAGGCAGAGAAAGAAGTACTTTAATCCCTTTCTCACAATACAAGAACTCGTGGGCATTCAATGAAATTGCTGAGCAGTCGGGTTAGAACGGATAAAAGGAGGTACTTCTTCACCCAAAGGGTGATTATGTGGAATTCACTGCCACAGGAGGTGGTGGCATAGACAGCTTCAAGAGGGGGTTACAAGCATAGACAGCTTCAAGAGGGGGTTAGATAAAAATATGGAGCAGAAGTCCATCAGTGGCTATTCGCCACAGTGTGTGTGTGTGTGTGTGTGTATATATATATAAAATTTGGCTACTTTGTGACACAGAGTGTTCGACTGGATGGGCCATTGGCCTGATCCAACATTGCTTCTCTTATGTTCTTATGTAACCTGCCTTTCAGCCCAGTCAGGGGCACTGATGTGACACTTCGAATTAGGACTGGAAACAGTTTGGGAACTGATGCAAATGGGCCAAGACTGGAGTGATCTGGTCTCTGTGACCCACTCCAGTCAACATCCTGGATGCAGCATTCTGCACCAACAGATGTTTTCGTATACTTTTCAAGGACAGCCCCAAACAGAGTACAGTGTAGAAATTTAATCTAAACTGAGTTTCTTTCTATGCAAGGCTACTAAAGAAATTATCTGCAAGTACTAGTGTAGAAAGTTTTGGAAATTGCTGTGTATCAAATTTTTCTAATAATATCACAGTAGGATCCAGTGTCGTTTTGGAATATGTAATTAATTCAGTTTGTGCAATTACCTTAATCCAAAGATGATTAATTTTATCACAGTACCACCAGCAGTATCTCTATTCTAATAACATGGCATTGACTTTTGTTGGAATTAAGAAATTGTTTATCTGATTTATATCTCTCTCTTCTTGAATATTAATACATAGGGTTGCCAGATCTGGTTGGGGAAATTTTGGGGGTGGAGCCTGGGGAGGGGAGGGACCCCAACAGGGTACAAAGCCATAGAGTCCACCCTCCAAAGCATTTCTCCAGGGGAGCTGATATCTGCATCTGGAGATCAGTTGTAATAGTGGGAGAATTGGCTTTGTTTGTTTTTTTAAAAGCTCAGCAGGGCTCCATGAGGCTGCCACCGCAGCATGGCTTGGCTCCTGGCTGGTGAGCCAGGCTCCAGGAGGCCACTATGCACTGCTGGCCTGGGACCATGTGGCTTCCTTCTTTTGCCAGAGCCATGGCCTTCCCAGGCAGAGCCGCGCTCCGGTGGGCTCCAGCACAAAAAAACCTCTGGTGGGAGATCTTATGGATGTCAGCCTCCCGGTGGGACCTGGGGATCCCCTGGAATTACAGCTCATCTCCAGACTACAGAGATCAGTCCCCTTGAAGAATATGCATGCTTTGGAAGGTGGTCTCTATGACATTGTACTCCACTGAGGTCCCTAGCCTCCCTAGGTTCCATCCCCAAATCTGCAGGACTTTCCCAATCTAGATCTGGCAGTCCTACCCCCCCCACACACACACACCAGCGGCCAGGGAGACCTGGCCACCCTATGAGGTCTTCAGGCTCCATCTGGATGTTGGAGCACTAGCTGAAGAACAGTCTCAGTAAACTTTTTTTGCGGATAAAATCACGTCACTCCGCCCCGATCCCCCTGCCAGTTTTGAGACAGCTAGCGAATCCGAGGCCCCAAGCCTGTCTTCGGACTATCCTCTGGATGGCTTTAGCCCCCTCAGCCTGGAGGAAGTTGACAGGATTCTTTTATCGGCTCGCCCAACAACGTGTAAATTGGACCCATGCCCTTCCTGGCTTATTAAATCTTGCCAGAGGGATCTTAGATACCCTGTACAGGATATCATAAATAGATCCCTGATGGAAGGGCACTTTCCAACGCCGCTCAAAGAGGCTGTGGTCCGTCCCCTCCTAAAAAAACCATCTTTAGATCCAGCCCAATTGGCACACTATCGGCCGGTTTCAAATTTGCCCTTTTTGGGTAAACTTATTGAGAGGGCAGTGGCGATGCAGTTACAGACTTTCCTGGAGGACGCTTCCGTCCTTAACCCATTTCAGTCCGGCTTTCGCCCGGGACATGGGACGGAGACAGTGTTGGTTGCCCTAGTGGATGACCTTCAACAGCATCTGGATCGGGGTGGCTTGGCGGTGCTGATGCTGTTAGACCTGTCGGCTGCGTTCGACACGGTCGACCATCGGCTACTGAAGTGCCGTCTCGCCGACGCGGGGATTCAGGGGTTGGCCTTACAGTGGCTTTCCTCTTTCCTGGAAGGTCGGGGACAAAGGGTCGCAATTGGGGGGGAGCTATCCCGGAGGTGCACACTCGATTGTGATGTGCCCCAAGGGGCGGTTCTCTCCCCGATGTTATTTAACATCTACATGCGGCCTCTTGCCCAGATTGCCCGAAGGTACGGGCTATGGTGTCACCAGTACGCTGATGACACCCAGCTCTATCTACTGATGGACGGCCAGCCGGTCTGCGCCCCGGAAAATCTTGATCGGGCACTATAGGCCGTGACTGAGTGGCTCAGACTGAGTGGGCTGAAGCTAAATCCTGCGAAGACAGAGGTCCTTTGCTTGGGTCGCCGCTGCCCGGGAGGAGGAATCCCCCTACTAGTTTTTGACGGTGTGCCGCTGACGGCGGCGGACAGGGTCAGGAGCTTGGGGGTGCTATAGGAGCCTTCCCTAAAGATGGAGGCTCAAATAGCAGCTGCTGCCAAGTCCGCATTTTTTCATCTTAGGCGGGCAAGGCAGCTGGCCCCCTTCCTGGAGCGCGACAACCTAGCAACAGTGATCCATGCTACGGTCACCTCGAGGTTGGACTACTGCAATGCCCTCTACATGGGGCTGCCCCTGTCCCGAACTCGGAAATTGCAGCTGGTGCAGAATGCCGCGGCCCGGCTGTTATTGAGTCTCCCAAAGTGGGGACACATTCGGCCGGGTCTTCGGACTCTGCACTGGCTTCCAGTGATATACCGAGTCCGGTACAAGGTGCTGGTTATCACCTTTAAAGCCCTATATGGCCTGGGACCTGCCTACCTGAAGGACCGTCTCTCCCCACATGTTCCCCAGAGAGTACTGAGGTCGGGAACACAAAATCTCCTCACTATCCCTGGGCCAAAAGAAGCCCGCTTGAAATCCACCAGAGAAAGGGCTTTCTCCGTTATGGCCCCTACATGGTGGAATCAGCTGCCGGAGGAGGTGAGGGCCCTGCGGGACCTTGTTCAGTTCCGCAGGGCCTGTAAGACGACCCTCTTCCGGCTAGCCTACACCTAGCTAAGATGAGAACTCAATGTAGCTTGGCCAGACGTCTGTTCTATATGTAATTGGAATGTTTACTGGTTTTTAAGGTTTTAACTGTTTGTTTATATATTTAAAATTGTTTAATTTTTATGTTTGACCAATTTCTGGAAGCCGCCCTGAGCCACTTGTGGGAAGGGCGGGATACAAATCATGAATAAATAAATAAATAAATAAATAAACAAACATCAGAGATTTCACATTTACCTGCACCTTTTGGTCATGCCTTTGGCTTCTCTAGTGGTGGTGACCCATCTCACCTCTGCAGCAGTGTCAACCTGTGGAAGATCCTTGCTGATGAAGTGGGTTCCTATACTTACGGTAGTTCTTTTTCTTGCCTCCTCCCATCCCATTAAAAAACAATGCAAAAGAACAGTGGCAGCACAATATGTAAAATACAAAAATACAAAATATTGTGCAAAAACAAACACTCTTGACTGGTGTATACAAAATTCTATTGTCATGAAATGAACAGCCTACAACAGTGGGCATACATTCATACAGTATAAATAGACAACAAACAAAAGTCTCAAAACAATATTCCAAGGAGGACCCCACACAGTCTCTGAGTTTTCCAAACTGAGTACTAAGACTCAATAATAAAGTTCCACAGGAGTCCCTCCGTTGCTTGTTGACTTCTGAAGGAAAAATTCTAGCCTTCACGCAAACCCCGGCTTTGATTGCGTTCCGCTGCTCCTGCAGCTTCCTCGTAAGTCAACTGAAACCTCCAGCCAAGTTCTCTCTCAAACACCCATTTTGGTATCTTAATTTGCGGCCTTGGACAGGAAAAGGACTGAGGAAATTGTATGCCACTGCATCGAGATGCAAAGAGATTGACTGGAGAGCCGCAAATTAAGATACCAAAATGGGTGTTTGAGAGAGAACTTGGCTGGAGGTTTCAGTTGACTTACGAGGAAGCTGCAGGAGCAGCGGAACGCAATCAAAGCCGGGGTTTGCGTGAAGGCTAGAATTTTTCTTTCAGAAGTTAACAAGCAACGGAGGGACTCCTGTGGAACTTTATTATTGAGTCTTAGTACTCAGTTTGGAAAACTCAGAGACTGTGTGGGGTCCTCCTTGGAATATTGTTTTGAGACTTTTGTTTGTTGTCTATTTATACTGTATGAATGTATGCCCACTGTTGTAGGCTGTTCATTTCATGACAATAGAATTTTGTATACACCAGTCAAGAGTGTTTGTTTTTGCACAATATTTTGTATTTTTGTATCCTCCCATCCCACTGGCTCTCTCCTTGGACAGGAAAAGGACTGAGGAAATTGTATGACACTGCATCGAGATGCAAAGAGATTGACTGGAGAGAGAGAATCCTGCTCAGCCCACCCAGTTATGGAGATTCACTGGCCAGGAGAAATGCTAAAAGGAGGGAAGCAACTGCTGAATTTCTCGCTTCTCTTCTACTTCAGCCAAAGTCTGGGTTTGCTCTCAGTGTGCCAGGATTCTACAGCAGTGTGTAGGCTCATTCCTCTTTCTGTCCTTTTCGTGGGTTTTATCTGAAATCCTATATTTTCCTGCAGACCTGGATTTTCTCCTAGTTTTGCAGAATCTCCCTTATGGCTTTGGTGTAGTGGTTAAGTGTGCAGATTCTTATCTGGGAGAACCTGGTTTAGTGGAGGGTGAGATATAAATCCAATATCATCATCATCATCTTCTTCTTCTCCTCTAGCTAGCTGCATTGTGCTGCTTTTGTTACCCACACGGGAGGGAGGGGTGCTAGTACACTGTGAGAAGGTGCCAACTACAGGCGGCCATCTGTTGGCTATTCTACCACTCAGGGTGGCCAGTTTGGCATTGTCCAGGCCCAGGAGCTTTTCCATTGTAGCTCTGGCATGTGCTCTCTGAAGAAGCGGAGGGGGAGGGCTCTCCTTGGAGAGCTTCCGGAGGCACTGAAAGGCCTGCCTGTTTGCCAGGGCTGTTGAGGGGGAGGGCTTTGAATGGCAAGCATCTTTTAAGGGATGGGGCGAAATATGTGGCGCTTGCTATTTTAGTTTTGGTTTTAACTGAAAATATTTGTAACTATTATTGTAAGCCTCTTTGAACCATGAGGAAAGGTCGGATAACTAGTAGATAACTATAGTAACCAACCAGCACGATGAATTGTGCCAATAATTGAACTGGCAGCCAGTATAACATGTTCAAGACAAGCGACAAGTTTTCCCTGTAATTCTTTGAATGTCAGCCATTTTGGTGCTATTTGTACCAAGTGATGCTTTCAAACAATCTTCCACGGCAGCCCCACAGAGTGTGTTGTGTGGTCCAACCTGGATGTGATCAGAAGACTGCAGCCAGACCATGGCTCTCATGGACAGGCTGTAGTAGGCATAACAGTTGAAGTTGGGTAAAAGTACCTTGCAGTACAGATCCGTTCTGGGGTTTCTTTGTAGAGAATGCCCAGCAAGAACTCATTTGCATATTAGGCCACACCCCTTGACACCAAGCTAGTCAAAACCACACTCCTTCCTGCTAAAAAAAAAAAAAAGCTCTGATTCTGAGCCTGTAATAGCACAAGCTGTGGATCAGCTGCTTCGGATAGAACCTCACCCAGAACCTTCAGGCCCTCTTTGGCACAATTTTCAACCAAAGCTCCTCAGATCTGTCTGGATAGTGCTTCAATTTACTGGCTGGCCCATTACCATCTCCAGGTGCTCATTCAGAACATCCACTCTAGTTCTCTTTTTTAGTTTACTCAGCTTAAAGAGAACTAGAACTGGGTATCAGCAACACACTGATAACACCCTGTTTCACATTTCCAGAAGACCTCACCAAGGGGTTTCATGCAGACATTTAACAATGCACCCTGTGGTACCCTAGAGCAAGGGGTCAGTCAGCAGTCCCCAAGCTCTACCTTCTAAGACATCAGCTGAGTTGAACTGAAACTACTAAAACATGGTGCCCACCATGCACATCTTGCTCAATAGGCTCAGAGAGATGATCACCCTCTACAGTTTTGAATGCTGCCAGCTGCGATGCAGACTTCAAGTGAGTCCTATGGCAAGACCACCAACAGCAAGAACCAGTGTATAGTCAGCTGCTCCTCTGTGGGTTTCCAGCTCGCCTGTCCTTAGCAGGGGTCCTGTATGTTTGAAGCCCATTCCCGGCATTGGGTTATAGAGATAGAATCATAGAGTTGGAAGGGACCAGGGTCATCTAGTCCAACCCCCTGCACAATACAGGAAACTCACAAATATCTTCCCTTAAATGGAGAGATGGAAGCTTTCAGGAGACCTATTGAAACAATAAAGCCTCTTTAGTCCTTTGTTCCAGTCAGCTATAGATACTGCTAAATAAACAAGGCTTTGCTTTCCACAGCTATGTGTAAGACTGTTTAGCAAACTCTTGCACCTGCTTTTACTCCCATGGGTGGTCTTCAGGATCGGACTTGCACTGGGAATGGAGCCCAGGGGATGGTTACCATCACTTCACTGTCATCTGCTTCTACCCTCTGGCCATCTGAGCACCAAAGAGACTAAGACAAGGGTCCCCAACCTTTCTGAGATTGTGGACACTTTTGGAATTCTGACACAGCCCAGCCACAAAATAGGATGGCACAAAATGGGTGCTGCAGGTGGCAGAGCCAGCCACAAAATGACTGCTGTATCTTACCTCCAGTCACACAGTGAAGTTCCTTGTGCTGTGGAGGTGGCTTCTGCCAAAGCAACATCTTAAAAAATCTCCACAGTTCATGCATAATTTTGCAAATCTCTTATCACGTCACCCTTCAGTCATTGTTTCTTCAAGCAAAAGATCCCTAACCTCTTTAACCTTTCTTCATAGTGAAGCCTTGCTGCAGAAAAACTCTACCTGGCCATGTCCACTTTCTAAAAACACTTGCTGGGCTCCAGGAAAGGTGCCAACAGGCACAATGAGACTCCTGGAGTAAGAGAATGGACTCCAGCTCATACACACAGACCTGGTTGTTGCTGATCAGATAAACCAAGCACTTGGACTGCTGGAAGTGGAGAGGGTGGGGAAGAGATGAATAGGCTATTCAGCCAGGACTGTAAGCAGCAGAGATGGGCAACCAAGTCAATTAACCAAGGAGTGACAGAAAGGAAGTGTGCATGTGAACAAAATAAAATGGGCAGGGGGGGGGACAACCAAAATGAACAGGTAGCACAGGGAGTCTATCTTATCACTTGATTTACTTGGAAAGCTGAGCACTGTCTTAAGGAACATAAGAGAAACCATGTTGGATCAGGCCAGTGGCCCATCCAGTGGCCAAAACCCAAGTACCATCAGGAGGTCTGCCAGCAGGGCCAGAACTCCAGAAGCTTTTCCACTGCCCCCCCCCCCCCAAAAGCATCAAGAACACAGAGCATCACTGCCCTGAATAAAGTGTTCCATCCAGGGCTTTTTTTTTTGAGCAGGAACCCACAGGAACACAGTTCCAGCTTGCTTAGCACCAGGGGGTGTGGTCTAATATGCAAATGAATTCCTGCTGGGCCTTTTCTACCAAAAAAAAGCCCTTATTCCATTTATAACTTGTGGTTAATAGCCACTGATGGATCTCTGCTCTATGTGTTTATCGAGTCCTCTCTTGAAGCTGTCTGTGCTTGCAGCCACTACCACTTCTTGCGGCAGTAAATTCCAAGTTAATTGCTCTTCGGATGAAGAAGTGCTTCCTTTTATCTGTTCTAAGCTTACTGCTCATTAATTTCATTGAGTGCCCATGAGTTCTTGTATTGTGAGAAAGGGAGAAAAGTACTTTTTCTGTCTCGTGCATAATTTTGCTAATCTCTTATCATGTCAACCCTCAGTCATTGTTTCTTCAAGCAAAAGATCCCTAACCTCTTTAACCTTTCTTCATAGTGAAGGTGTTCCATCTCCTTAATCATTTTAGTTGTCCTTTCCCCAATGCTATATCTTTTTTGAAGTGCCGTGACCAGAACTGAACAGAGTTTTACAAACGAGACTGCATCATAGGTTTAGACAGGTGCATTGAGCGGATTTGTTTGCAGTCTCCTTTCTAATAATCCCCAGCATAACACCTGCCTTTTTTATTGCAGTCACACACAGTTAACATCTTCAGTGTGATATTATCTACCATGACTTCAAGATCTCTCTACTACAGATGTGCATTCAGATCTACCCTATATTCCCAAAATACCTTATCAGTGTTTTTCAGGTACATTTTGGCTTCCCAAATGTATCTGAGTTTTCTCGGGAAAACAACAACAAAATCCCAAGAAAATCCTGGATATATTTGGGAATTCTGGGTAAATCTGAAAACAGCAGATTGCTCCCGCCTCTCAGCTGTTTATTGGGCAGGCTTATGCAGTCCCTTTAAACTTTAAAGGGAATGCAGAAGTCAGCCTGAGGATCAGCTGGGGTGGCGGGGAGCTGAATGTATGAAATGAACATGCACAGAATGTGTGAGTCATCAATGAATAAGGATCGTGCAAGTGTCTATTTTTCTGGAATCCATCTCATCCAGTATCCTGTCTTACATAGTGGTCAACCAGCTCCCTTGGAGGGTGAATAACAGGGCACAGAGGTTGAGACCTTCCCCTGAAGTTTATTGATTGACAAGAGAAGCCAGTCCAAGATCAGCTGGGTTGGTGGGGCGTTGAGAGCTCTCCAGCACTGCAGCTCTGTTGCCTTCTCTTGCCACCTGGATTAAAATAGGTGGCAGGAGAGGGCAGCTCAGTCGGGATTGTTGTGCCTGTGGAAAACTGATAGCTCCATGCAGGCATAGCTCTGTGCTGTCTTCTCCTTCCACCCTGTTGAGACCAGGCGGCAGGAGAAGCCAAGCCCACCTCAGGATTGAAAGAAACAAGTGGCAACACAGTATGGAACCGAAGAAAAGAGCAAACAACTGTGGATGCAGAAAAATAAACAAAATACAAATCTTTAGTCTATATGTCAATTTTTCTATTATATATACAGATACCACATCACACAGTAGAAAATAATTTACTTCACAAGGAAAGGTTCCACTGCAAAAATAAGACAGTCCACTTTCACTGATGAAATCCAAGTTCATATACTAAAGTTCATATAGGACACAGTCTCCTGTAAAATTCTTTTATAGACCTCTATTCCGTGGTTTCAGTATCTTCAGGTACACCATGCATTGCATCAAGTAATACCTATCGTAATGCACAACAGACCACTAAACCCGGTTGAGAAACTGATAAAAAAAGGCATCTCCTCCATTAAAGGTGTTATTTCTTTGTTATATACCCTTTTAAATCAAAATATTTGGAACTGCTCCTCCAACCAGCAAAAAAATTGGCAAAAAGACTGTCTAATTTCAATCAATGACGACCAATGGAGTAAGCTCTGGTTATCTCCTTTATTTAAATCCAAATCACTTTATTTTCGACTTCAAAATTATAAAATATTCGCAAGATGGTATGCGACTCCTCATAGACTTTTTAAGGGCAAGGCAAAGGCTGATCCATTATGTTGGAAAGGTTGCGGTTAACTGGGTACATTCGTCCACTGTTGGTGGGAATGTCCGATGGTAAATAAATTCTGGAAATCTATCCTGGAAATAATATCGAAAATAATAGGGGTTAGTATTCCATTTACGCCCGCAGTGGTTCTATTAAATCTATGGCCTGACCAGGAGCTTTCTACCTTAAAGCAGGAACTAGTCGCACTACTTTTACTTGCTGGTAAGATAACTATAGCCACTTATTGGAAACAACCTAATTGCCCTCCACTCCAGAATTGGTGTAACAAGGTGTGGGATGTACTAATCCATGACAAGATGACAACAACTATAATATTGCTAGATAATGTAAGGGCGGGTGACTGGTTCTTACAAAAATGGTTTGACTTCCTTGAGTACGTGAATAGTGCTGATACCATATTTGGGAAACTACCGGCTAAATATTTGAACTTTATGATTTATTAACCTTTGATTGTCTGTAACCCTCGGCCTAATGACTTACTGGCATTTATACAGCATTTGTTGTATTTGCTACCTAGAAATATCTGATGTGACTGTTCATACAAAGTTTTTGTTGTGATTCCCAATGATAGGGAGTGTTATTTGTAAAAAATTCCTTTTTTTCAATAAAATTTAAATTATATATAAAAAAAATCTTTTATAATTTCTGCGTAGACTCCTCTAGTTCCCTGAAGAAATTTGGCTCCAAAGGCAAAAGTTCTCCTTATGTGTCAGTTGACTCAGGACCACGTTTTGCATAACAATGTTTTTTCTAGAGCCAATCTGTTCTGTAGTATTTGCAATTTGACATCAAGTAAAATGTCTTAATACCTTTCCAGTGCCTCGCACAGCATAATTTGGACTCCTGTGTGCAGTTGTAGTCACCATATCTCAAAAAAGACACTGTTGAGTTGGAAAAAAGGTACAGAAGAGGGCAACCAAGATGGTTAAGGGTTTTGAGCATCTTTCCTATGAAAAATAGCTGAAACGTCTGGAACTTCTTAGTTTAAAAAGAGATGACTAAGGGTGGACATAAAACTATGCATAGGATAGAGAGAACATGTCTCCCAACATGTTAGAACTCGAGGGCATCCAATGAAGTTGATGGCAGTAGACTCAGGACAGACAAAAGGAAATACTTCTTTATTCAATTAGTTATTAAAATGTAGAATTCTCGGCCAGAGGACGTGGTGATGATCATAGGCAGATGGCAGCTTTAAAAGGGGATTAGACAGATTCATGGAGAAGTCTATCAGTAGCTACTAGTCATGGAGGGTAAAGGGAACCTCTACATTCAGAGGCAATAAACTTCAGGGGGAGGCCTCAGCCTCTCTGCCCTGTTGTTCATCCTCCAGCGGAACTGGTTGGCCACTATGTGAGACAGGATACTGGACGAGATGGACCACTGGTCTGAACCAGCGGGGCTCTTCTTATGTTATTAGTTTCATCAAAGTAAAGCACTGAACTAACTGAAATACACTGTAATATATCTGATGAAGCCAACTTTCAATCATGAAAACTTACATGGGAATAAATTGTGTGTAAGGCACCGGTAGACTCCTGTTTGGTTTTTCTGGTTCTAAAAAATGGAAAACTGAAGCAAGGGTGTGGTCAAATGCATTTCTCAAGATTTGGCAAAGAACTTCCCCCATAGGTGCTTTAAGCTGACTTTAATCATTTATACAAGAACATCTATTGTCATTTTATGGTTTAAAAACTTCTCAAATGTTTGCAAATGTAGAGTTAGTAATGAGTCATTTACACAGCTATCTAAACCAGGGATCATTTTGTAGAAAAATAGGTGGTGGAGCTCATCCAGGGGTTGTTATGCAGCTGCACATACTATTCAATGGACAAGGAGGTAGAACTCTCACAAAGATTCAGGAGCTGTGCTCCTGTGAGCTCCCACTGAATCTGAGGCCTGATCTAAACATAATAACATCTTTCCTCCTAACTTTTTCTTAGGGATTATTTTCATGTAGGTACTGCCTCGCTTTTGCATCAGGCATAAAGCAGGAGATATCCCTGGCTCCTTGAATAGCTAAATGTTCCTGTGAGAATAAATTAGCGCATTGAATAGCACGACACCACAGCTGTGCGAGAGAGTTAACACCCTGTTAAAATAAGGTAGGCTTGTTCACACCCATCCTCTTCTGATCTCAGTTTTATTCCGCTTCCCCCTCTATGAATCTCAGTCTACATATTCACCCTGGGGATTGCAAAACACACAGGCAAATTGAGCCAGGGGCTGCTTCACACATGATTTTCTCCTGCATGGGTATACTCTCCCTGTATGAAATGAACATAATAATAACAATAACAACATTTTATTTATATCCCGCCCTCCCCGCCGAAGTAGGCTCAGGGCGGCTAACAACATAATCAGTCTGTACATGAGTTATACAACAATTTTTAAAATCAACATTCAACTTAAAACATTCCAATTTAAAATTAACATTTCTGGTGCTATTCTATTAGATGCAAGTATGTATGATGGCGGAATCACTTAAGACAAGTCCATCAATCATTCAGTCAGGTAAAGGCCATCCTAAAGAGGAAGGTCTTGCAGGCCCTGCAGATCTGTTCAAGGCTCCGCAGGGCCTGCACTTCTTCCGGGAGCTGGTTCCATAGGTGTGGAGCTGCAATGGAGAAGGCCCATGTATGAGTATTCGTTAATTTTGCCTCCTTCGGCCCGGGGATAGTCAGTTGGTTCTTCCCTATTGACCTCAGTGCTCTCTGGGGTTCATATGGGAAGAGACGGTCCTTCAGGTAGGCAGATCCTCGACCATATAGGGCTTTAAAGGTAATAACCAGCACTTTGTAGCGGACCCGGTATACAACTGGCAGCCAGTGCAGTCCATGTAGCCCCGGCTGTATGTGCTCCCATTTCGGGAGCCCTAATAACAGCCTAGCCGCCGCGTTCTGCACCAGCTGCAGCTTCCGGGTTCGGCACAGAGGCAGCCCCATGTAGAGGGCATTACAGTAATCCAACCTTGAGGTGACCGTTGCATGGATCACTGTTGCTAGGTCCCGACGCTCTAGGAATGGGGCCAACTGCCTTGCCCGCTTCAGATGAAAAAATGCCGACTTGGCAGTGGCTGCTATCTGGGCCTCTATTGATAATGAAGGCTCCAGTAGAACTCCCAAGTTCCTGACTCGGTGCACATGCACAGAATGTGTGAGTCATCAATGAATAAGGATCGTGCAATAAGGATTTTTCTGGAATCACATGTCCCAGGGAGGAGATGAGCACATGGAAACTGACATAGATCCTCCTTCATCAGCACCTGAATGCTGAACTAGATAAAAGGGTAAAACAAAGTTAAGAGTCCAGAGGCATCTTTAAGACCAACTGAGCTTTATTCAGGGTGTGAGCTTTCACGTACACGCACACTTCGCCGCACAGGGGTAGCTCAGGCACTCATTTCATTTGTGTATGAACACTTTCCTTGACTCTGATGACCTCTTTTCTCTCCATGCAGCACTGGCCAAGGATAAGTCAAACATTAGTTCTAAATAAACAATAGGGAAACCCTTGAGGGCTGGTGAGGAAGGGGAAATTCAATTTTACTCCATTACCTCTTAATTGCTGTTACTTCCCCCTCTCCCAGCCCATTCACCATCACCATGTTCTGCTCCTCTGCCTCATTCTTCTGGCCACCTCTGAGAAGGATTGCTTTTTCCTGGTTGGGAAATTTCTGGAGATTTGGGGGTGGAGCCTGGGGACAGCAGGGTATAATGTCATAGAGACTAACTTCCAAAGAAGCTATTTTCTCCAAGGGAACTGATCTTTGTGGTCCAGAGATCAGCTGTAATTCCAGGAGATCTCCAGGACCCAGCTGAAGGTTGGAAAACCTACCTCCAAAGCCTTGTGCTGAATATCCAGGCAGGTGCCTCTGTGAGCATTGCAGTTACTACAGTCACTCAAAATAACAGCCAAACTATGGCCTTTTTTAGACACAAACAGGGCTTTTTTTGTAGAAAAAGCCCAGCAGGAACTCATCTGCATATTAGGCCATACTCTCTGACACCAAGCCAGCCAGAGCTGCATTCCTGCGCATTCCTGCTCAAAAAAAGCCCTGGACACAACAATTCATGTGCAAGCAATCTAAAAACACCATTCTGAAGACAAGAGCAATGCTGATTCTGTGAACGTGAGAAGGAGGACAGGAAGGGCTGTACCAGTGCTTAGTTCTCGTGGCCCTTTCTTACACATCCAGGGAAATGCTGATCACCACTCCAGGATCAGGCAGCAATTTTTCTCCAGGCCAGTTTGGCAAGAGATCCTGGAGAGGGATTTTTTTGCCATCTTCTGGGTGTGCATAAATATGACAGAAGGAGAATACAGAATAACCAAATATTACAATAAGAAAAAAAACCTGTGTTCTGGGGCACGATAGAAATCTCAAAATTATATTCATAACATGAACTCAAATATATATCAGAAGAATAACAAATAATACAATGGTCAAATACCAAACTCCATGCTGATAGTGAACAGATCTGGGTGTGGAGCAGGGGGTCACTGGGAATGTGTGGGGGAGAGGTATTTGTAAATTCCCTGCATTGTGCAGAGGGTTGGACTAGATGACCCTGGAGATCCCTTCCAACTCTATGATTCTACGTCTTAAGGGGATTTAAGTTATTTTTTAAAGAGGAACCAAGTGATTTCTACTGATCTCCCTCCCCTCCTCCCTTGCTGGCCATGAAGCTTCTGTTCCTAAAGCCCCAAGGTCTGTCAGGAGCACCACAGGGCAATGGTATGCCATAGATTCCACCCTCTCAAACAGCTGTTTTCTCCAGGAGAACTGATCTCTGTAGTCTAGAGATCAGTAGTAATTTTGGGAGAACTCCAGCCCCCATCTGGAGGCTACCAACCCTATCTAAGGGGGCAAAGTGTGGGTCTACAGTGGGAGGAGAAAATGGGCAGAGATTGCCACCCACTCTTAAGAAAACTTAAATGTCTTTAAATCTTTGCAATATACAGTTAGACACAGGCCATTTCAACTGAATTTTTAAAAAACCCCTTTTTGCCAACTATGGATTTTTCTGCATTCCCTTAGGCATACAGAAGCCTAAATGGTAGCTGCGGCAGTCCCTGCTGTGCAGATTTCATCTGCACAGGAGGCAACCCTTGGCTGTTATTTTACGATGATGTGTTTACAATATTTCTTTAACCACGTGTCCAATTTTACAAAGGCTTACATGACGTACATCTAGGAGCATGACAAATATAGAATAACAACCACAGCCCTAATTCCTAAAATATTTTAAAAGCTGAAATAAACCAAACCTAGCAGAAACTCAAAAAAAATCTAGTGGATCAGGTGAGTTTAAACAGCTCTCCCAATGTTCAGAAGCATTGTATTTATTTATTTTATTAGGTTTTTAGCCCTCCCTCCCCAGCACAGCAAGGCTCAGGGAAGTTAATAAGAAGTTAAAAATCATATGAACACACGAAGCTGCCTTTTACTGAGTAAGACCCTTGGTCCATCAGAGTCAGTATATATCTACTCAGACTGCCAGCGGCTTTCCAGGGTCTCAAGCTGAGGTTTTTCACGCTTATTTGACTGGACCCTTTTTAGTTGGAGATGCTGGAGATTGAACCTGGGGCCTTCTGCTTACCAAGCAGATGCTCTACCACTGAGCCACCATCCCTCCCCTAGAGCCACTGTCCCTCCCCTAATGATAGATTAATTATTAAAAACAGCTTAGGAAAAGGAAAGGAAAGGTCCCCTGTGCAAGCACCAGTTGTTTCCGACTCTGGGGTGACGTAGCTTTCACAACGTTTTCACAGCAGACTTTTTTTATGGGGTGGTTTGCCATTGCCTTCCCCAGTCTTTTACACTTTCCCCCCAGCAAACTCATTTTACCAACCTTGGAAGGATGGAAGGCTGAGTCAACCCTGGGCCAGCTACCTGAATCCAGCTTCTGCCGGAATCGAACTCAGGTCGTGAGCAGAGAGTTCTGTCCACAGTACTGTAATACTGCTGCTTTACCACTCTGCGCCATCTAATATTAAATTTTGATTTGTTGTTCTGTTAAAAACAGCTTAACAGAACAACAAATCAAAATTTATTATTAGGCACTAATAACAACATTATCCAAAGTGAGGTTGTGCTGTCTGTGTGTAAGCGGAAACTGATATGGTGACACAGAGGATGGCAGAGAGGTGACTGGGGGAGGCCAGTTTAGATTGGAACTTTTACAGGTCCTGCGGAACTGAATCATCTGAATCTCGTCTGGAAGGGCATTTCACCAGGCTGGGGTCAGAGCCGAAAAGGCTCTGGCCTGAGTTGAGGCTAGACAAATACTTTTGGGCCAGGGACCACCCAAAGATTGTTATTCATAGAGTGCAATGTTCTCGGGGGGGGGGGGCAAGAAAGTGGTCCCAAAAATATATTCGTCCCAGATTGTGTGGGCTTTGATGGTTAAAACCAAGACCTTGAATCTGATCTGGTATTCCACTTGGAGCCAGTACAGCTGGCAGAGCACCAGTTGTGAGCTCTCAATGGAGTGCTTGTTAGCATGCGTGCTGCCAAATTCTGGACCAGCTGAAGTTTCAGGGTCAGTCTCAATAGTAGCCCTGCATAGAGTGAGTTACAGTAGTCTAGTCTGGAAGTGACCATTGTGCAGATCGCTGTGGCTAAGTTGGGGCAAGACAGGAAGGGAACCAGTTGCTGGGCCTGGTGCAGATGGAAAAATGCCAGTCTTGCAACATGTAAAATCCACTGAGAGGGAGGCATCCAGAAACACTCCTAAGTTCCTCAGAAGTGGCATTGGTGTTAACAAGTTCAGGGGCTGGAAGTTGGCATCCCAACCTAGGATCTCCTCAGCTCAGCCACAAGACCTCCAATGGATTTAGTTTCAGCCAATTCTGCTTCAACGTACCAACCACAGCCTATAGGCCCCTGGCCCTGTCTGGGGTGGCATTCAGCTGGATGTTCATCAACAGATCACAGCTGGGTGTCATTAGCATACTGGTGACATACATGCCCAAAGCTGTCTATGTGTGAGTGGAAACTGGTACAGTGACACAGTGGATGGTGGAGAGGTGACTGGGGGACTATTTAATCAGCTGGGCAAGGGGGCACATTGATGTGAAATAACACTGGAGAGAGAATTGCCTACTGGGGACTCTGCAAACCAAAGGGTGTTGCATTGTGACCCTCTCTCCAAACACCACGATCTGTCCCTGACTGTGGAGAAATGAGACAAACCATTTCAAGGCTGTCCCACAAATCCCACCATCGGTGGTCATAATCAACCATGTCAAATGCTGCTGTGAAATCAAGCAAAAACAGCAGTGCTGACTTGCCTCCGTCCAGGTGTCTACAGAGATCATCTGTAAGGGCGACCTGTGCTGTCTCCATCTCCTTCAACACTGGTACTTGAAGGAAGGCCTCCCTTGAGCTCTCAACTGCGTGCCATTCCCTCACTTTTTTACTCTAAAGCAGAAAATAGAATCATCTAAGAAAACAGAATCATGCAAGCACCAAGCAAGCAGAGTACAAAGTCAGGTTCAGCCTCTATTGCAGAACTTTTAGTATCAGAATTCTGCTTGAAATTGTAATGAATGTCTCAAATCATATGCAGGACATCCTTCCATTGTCACTTAACAATCAGAGTCAGCACACACCTTTCTTGGAGTATGGGACTATTTTCAAGTTCCACGTTCTAATCTAGAATGTCTCTCCTTCTAAAACACTAACTGCCAACAACTCTACCTTCCCACCCACAGAACTCTCTGCTGCGGGAAACTAGCTACAGCAGTTTTTAGAAGTGAAAATCCCTTTTATTCTAAGATAACTTAAAAAAGAAATCTTTCAAATTTTATTGGCTATAAACAGGGCTGGAATTAACTTCCTGGTGGGTCATAGTTTCACCATATGTTTTGATTATTTGTTATTCATTTTAATCAAATGTCACCACCCAAATCTTTGGGTGAAGCAGGCCATATATTAGTATTAATAAATAAAATAACTGTGGGTGTAGGCTGATGGGAAACCTTTGTGTATCCAAGCCAATCTGTTTCTGGATTTCTTTCTCTCACTAATTTAACTTTCTTTCTTCTGCATTGCCTGTTTTCCATTCCTAGTAAAAAGCTAATCTTTATGATAGGTCATGCGGAGGAACGGACCGCATTTTGCAAAGATCCTTGAAAAATGCAGCAGCCCCCTCCCCTCCAATCCAAGTAGTCTACATTGTTCCCTTCACACAATACTGTGTCCAAGGCCGCAGCATTTTCTCCCCGCTCCCCCCCCCCACCGTGAATGGCAGACATTCTTTTGAGAAAGTAAAATGGTGCACTTGGAATGGGGTCTAAACCTGCTCTAGTGACACCAGTGTTTGGGCAAGAAGTACAGTAAGTTCGCTCCTTTAGCTTTTGCTCCAGACAGGTTTTGTGTATGTTTTTTTCCACTTTGTTCCATAGACTGTAACGGCAGCGATTGAGAATAAATCCACAGCCTCATTCGTAGTCTGACTTATGGGTCATACTAAAATCTGAGGAGATGCTGAGAAATGTGTTAGTTTATTTTGGGGTACAGTATGTCGCTTTTTGTATCCTGCCACGGCACCTCCGTCCCATTCTCCCCCCCCCCCGCTCTTCCCCATAGTTCTCGATAAAAAACCACGCTGCTTTTGGGAGGACTTAAACAGCACACCACCTGAAGAGGGAGCCCTGTCGCTGTGGCAATGGAGGCGATCTATCCCCGAGTCTTGACCATGCGCTTGCCATTGACTGCTCTCTATGGTCGAGCTACAACGGCGCTGCGCAGAGCCGAGCTGCCTGCTATCTCTCTGGTTCTAGTGCGTAAGAGGAGGTCCGCGCGGGGGAGGGAAAGGGAGGGATTTTATAGCTTCCGGGTCAAGGCGGGGTTGAAATCGCCCCGCTCTCCAGCTCCCCCTCCCAGACCCGCCGAGGCCGCCGCCGCAAGAGCAGCTGTCGCAGCCCCTTCCCGCTGCCCTTGCCCTCCTCCCGCCGCCGCCATCCCGCCCGCCCGCCCCGGCTCTCTCCTCTTCCCCTCCCCCCGTCCCGCTCCCTCCGCCCGCCCCGGAGACCCGCGCACCGCCCGCCCTCCCTCCTCCCGCTCCCCCCGTCCCATCCCCTTCCCCCCTGCCCGAGAGAGTGAGCGAACGCGCGCGCGGCCGGGCCCAGCCACCCCCGCCAGGTAAGGGCTCCCCTCCCCCACCCCTTCGACTAGCATTCATTCCACCCACCCCGCGCTCCCTATCCGAATCCCCGGCCTCGCGTAGCGTGCTTCCCCGTCGACCCTGCTACCAAGCCCGGCCGGGTTGCTACGCCAGCCCGGGGATGGGGCCGCGGCCTACTGCGGCCTAGTCCCGCCCGAGTGCGTGTGTGAGGCGCCAGGCGGCGGGACAGCGAGGGGGAAGGGGCGGTTCGGCAGCCTCCACCTGCGTTCCGGGGAGCAGCAGGCCTCGCGCTCTATGGGATGGAGGGCGCGCAGGAGGAGAAGAGGCCAACGGGGAGGCCGGAGAGCGCGTGTGGGGGGGGCGCTGTTGCTGCGTCACATTGGGAGGGAAGCTGGGCCCAGGCCCGGCCGCGCGCTGAGGGAAGGGGGAGGGGCGAAGGTTCTGCCCTGCGGAGGGTGGGGGGAGGAGGAGGCGTTGACGCGAACGCGGCCGGCTGGGCTGGGAGAATGGAGGAGGAGGAGGAGGCCCGCTGGCGGGTGCAAGAAGGCGGCGGCGAGTGGCTGTGTCTACCCGCTCGAGGGGAAAGAGAAGCAGCGGAGTTAATGCGCGCCGTCCTCCTTTCTAGGCCAGAGCAGCACAGCGCCCTCTTCCCTCTTGTTTTTCTCTCTCCCTTTTCCTCCCGTTAGCCGGATTAGCTCTCCATGGGAGGAAAGTCCTTGTGAGAAGTTTTGGAGCCCTGCGGGGTGGGAGAGGGTGGTCATTTCGAGCCTTTTAAGGGGGCCCGAGTGGAAAGATTATTTTTTAAAAGTGGGTTTTGTATATCCGAAGCTACTAGATATTGGATGCGTTCAAAAAAAAATTCTTAATTGGGACCGAAGATCTGACAAGGTTTTAAAAATGCTTTAAATGGCTAATTGAAGAACTGCAACGTATTTTTATGTAAACTTGGGTTTGCGATGAGGTAGCGTTTAGGCTTTACTTCATTTTGCTGAAAAGAGAGCAGGACAAATTTGGGATGGGAGTTAATTCAGGGGTTTTAGGGTAGGGTGAAATGCTCCTAATAGGATTTTCTGGTATTAGGCTTATGCTAATTGGAAGATTGGCCTGTATAATTCCTTATGAGACTGAAATGTGGTTTTAGACCACTACTTTCCTTTCCCCCAAAAAATTCCAAACGGTCTTAGTGAGTAAGCTGAAATCTGTGGCATGCATAAGCTGTTAGTTTCGGAAAGCTGTAGTGTTTGGAGTTTCTGCCCACCTCCAACATGGAAGTAAATCAGACAGCTAAATAATGATAAATAATGGTGTTGGTTGACTGTAAATTATATACACTTAAGTATATGAAACCAACGTGCAATGTGGCAAAAATCACAAATCTTAAATGTTAATAAAATCCATAGTCAGGCCCTTGAGGTTTCAGGGTTTTTTCTGATTATCCTAAGTGTTACAAACATTAAAATATGTTTTTTCAGCTTCATCGATTTTTCAGAGGTGCAGATGCTTAAAGATCCCTTGTCATTGAAATAAAGGATAGTGCTTGTATGTTTCTGCTAGATGCCATATAACAGGTTTCTGATTTTTAAGTCTCTGGCTTACACATTCAACAGAATAAAGTGGTGAAGTTATGAGGTATTAGAATGGAATGAATCCCCTCCCCCCCTTGCAGGGTCATTCAGATAGTTGAACTCTTAACTTGGAGACTTTCTTCAGGAAAAGAACTAGCTTGCAGAAGGAGGAGTGGGCTAGAAGACAGATCCTAGATTTTTACTTACAGGGAACTTATCTGAGGAGTATTGAAAATTGACAATGCCCTGATATTTTTTTAGGAGTAGCGTTCACTCTGTCTAATTTTAACCATAGAGTGTGTACTCTTCATACGTGGTCAGAAATACTTCCATTTGGTATGTGTCCAGGTTTAGAAAAGAGGTTTTGGGAATTTGTTATTTAGTTAAACATCAAGGGTCATGAAATTTAAGCTGTTTTGTTCTACAGGCATAGTGGTCCCCGCAATGTCTGAACAGATCTTGTGTAGACAAGGCTCTGAAAGTGAGTAGGGGAAGCACCTCTGCTGAAGTTATTTGTAGCCTGCTCAACAGTGGAGCTGGAAAGTGAAAGTGACTACTGATTTCTGTCCTAGGAAAGCAGGGGGAAGAGGGGGTCCTGCGTCAAGGTATTCAAGGGGGATATGCCTTCTTGGCTTCATCCTGGTGTGCTGCAGGGATCAACTTTAGCCAGTAGTCTCTAATAAGAATTAACACTTCTCGCTGCCAAGTACCACCTGATCAGTTTGTGACTAAACACATGAAAGGTGTGAACCTCTGGACATCAACCAGTTAGCTCCAATAAGCACTTGCAAATCTGTGTTTTTGACAGCTTGTCAATGATAGTCAGCTATTCCCTTCCTGGCAGAATCTGCTTAAACGTATTATGGGAGTACATTGCACTGGGACGAGGGGCGGTAGGTTTCCGTGTTTACTCCAGAGGGGAGGCATCCTTCCTTTTTTGATCACCATATGATATATGATTTTTTTCTGTTGTAGTTCGGTTTCCCCCCAGTGACCAAAGATTTGACCACTGACTAAGCCTGACTTAACTGAACACAGCTCAAGATGGATACCGGTGTTATCGAAGGAGGTTTAAATGTCACACTTACCATTCGCCTACTTATGCATGGGAAGGTACATGCTCTGTCTCATCTTGTATGCCTTAGACCGAAACTAGGTCATAGTAAATGTCTTGGAAACCCAGTTGTCTGATCAAATTAAAACATCAGCTTGCTCTTGCGTGCCATGTTCTTTGTAGCTGTGCTGTATTAATCCCAGTGGAGGGTATCCATAATTCTGTAGCCCTTAATAAAAATTGATTGGATATATGTTTTTGGAGAACTGAGAAAGTCTGTTCCTTAACAGTGCTTTTAATTGGGCTCCTACGTGACTCTGTTTTTGTGTAACTAACATGCATCCCATGGTAGGGGAACTGTATTAAATTTTTTAAAAGTGTACACTGCTAATGGTGAAATATGTGTGTTTTGTTTGGTTCTGAGAGGGAAATTGAAATCTACTTTTTTTTCTTATTGCAGGAGGTTGGAAGCATTATTGGGAAGGTATGTGGTGCAGTTTAATATTGTTTTATTATTTTTCTTCAGATTAGTTCACTAATAACTAGGTTGTCCTTTTCTCTTTTTCTCTGTGTGTATATAGAAAGGAGAATCTGTAAAGAAGATGCGTGAAGAGGTAGGTCCTTGGGGAGGAAAGAGCTGAGATGCGGGCTAAAAATGCCTTTTAAGACAAACCAAGAGGCTTTACAATTGATAACAGCCATTTGAGTTGATGGGAATTATAATAAGATGAAACATATTAAGGATTTCTTTTTGCCTGGTCATAACTTGGATGTAGCAATGGCTGGTTAGTCTTTGCAAACAAAAAACTATAGAAGAGGAAGGGCTATGGGGTGGAGTGATGATAATTTGTGTTTCGACTTCCAAAAGCCATGGTAACAGGCTTGGCCTTTTGGAGTCTTTAATAATACAAAAAAGAACCATCTGATCCTTTGCCTGCAGGAAGTAGATCCTGCTGAGTTCAGTTTGGCTGATCCCTAAGCAAGTGTGCATTGGATTGCGGCTTTAACTAGGTAGTCAATTGTGGAGAAAGGATGGAATTACAAATGCCAGTCTTAGTTGACCTTCAACAAATTTTATTCCTCCTTTAGAGTGGTGCTCGCATTAACATCTCAGAAGGGAACTGCCCAGAACGGATTATCACTCTTGCTGGACCCACCAATGCCATCTTCAAAGCATTTGCTATGATCATTGACAAACTGGAAGAGGTGTGTGTTGATCTCATATTACCTAGTCCTGTTGAACTTGGGACGCAAGTAGAAGAAACACTTGGTCCTCCTTTACTGCAAGGACACCAGAGTAATGTGTGTTGCATAACAGTTGTGCGTTAAAGGCAGCAGTCTGGTTAAATCTTCTGATCCCAGCAAGCACTTCCACTGATGAATGGATTTGTCAGCGGGGTGCAGTTTTGCTGCCTGTCCATTCCCCTGTTAAAGATCAAAATGAATACTGATATGCTGTGTGAGGTACAGGGAACCCCAAGAACAGCATACGTGGCATATGTGCCATGGGGACTGAAAATTACCACCCCCTTCTGTCAGTGCAAATCCTATGTGGAATCCAACCCAAAGATAAGGCTAGTTGAGCTTTGTTCAGCAGCACACTGCATTCATTTGAGGAAAAAAACAGGTTTTCACATTTTGTGTGATAGACCGATTTTGGAGGGGTGTTTAGGTAAGTTGGTCTTAGCTTTATAAAAATGTGGTGTTACACTGTTCAGAGGTGTTGGTGTATATTGAGCATGTTATGATGTTATCCAGGAATATGGAGCGCTATTCATCATTGCTTTTAATATTAATGTTAGCCTGAATAGTAGCCTTAACTCAGCCTTCCATCCTTCCAAGGTTGGTAAAATGAGTATCCAGCTTGCTGGGGGGAAAGTGTAGATGACTGGGGAAGGCAGTGGTAAACCACCCCGTAAAAAGTCTGCCGTGAAAAGATTGTGATGCGACATCACCCCAGAGTCAAAAATGACTGATGCTTGCATAGGGGACTACCTTTACCTTTTTAGTCTTTGCTTTGTCTAATCTGTGGGCCAGTTATGCATTAAGCCCTTCTTGGAACCTAAAACACCAGAAACCCCTTTACAGAAGAGATAATAATTCACCGTTAGGGTGGAATGAAAGTTGATTTTTTAATACATATGTCGTGGTCTGGCTATAAAGTTTCCACCCATTCTTTGCTGAATTTTCTTCCAACCTAGGACCCAGGCTCAACCTCTGAGGCCACGCCCCCAAGTAGTCATGATAAAAGATGCAGTACTGTTTTCCCCTTCTTATTTATGACTTGATCTGCTGCCAGATTAAAATTTCACATTATGAGTTGGGTTTTTTCTGCAAATGTAACTTAAGCATCTGGTCCCTGGCACAAAGAGAATTTGCTCAAAAAAGGCAAAGAAAAGTGTGGTCTGAAGATGCATGCTTGTTTTGCAGGTAAGGCTTCAACTAGATTTCCTTTCTCCAGACAAGCATCATTGCTTGGGGAAAGTTCATACCCAAGCCTACTTCAGAAGCGGGCAGGGCATGGCTTGCCATCTAAGGTCCCCTTCTGTTGGGTAGGCTTCCTGTTACAGGCTAGAAAGCAATCTCTTTGTTTCATTAAGCATGGAACTGTTCAAACAAAGCTGCTGTGCTAACCTTCCAGTGGGTGAGCCCTGCAGCCTTCTCCCTGTAGCTCAGATGCATCAGAGTAGTTTCACAGACAGAATTCCTGCCCACAGAGCACAGCTTCTCTGCCTCCCCCTTCCCTCTGCAGCTCAAAATGCCCCCCTTCTGAATTTCAGCATGAAGGAGAAGGCGAGAAACTTGCACTCTGGAGGTGGAAATCCTTCTGTCTGTGGATGTAGGCCATTGTCTCTGTGCCCCAGTACATCCCCTATATGTGCCAGTTTTCCTGCTTCAAGGGAGGGACCAGCTGCATCTTGCACACAAGCAAAGCCCAGAGCTGGCTCCCACCTGACCGTACATGGAGCAAGGCGCGCCAGGCACCAGTCTCGAGAGGCCAGATTGCACAGAGGACAACTTCTTGCAAACCAGCCTCCCAAGCAAATTCCCCCCAAAGAGGTACTCCAGCACACACCAGCCAGTAGCAGCACCATCAAAATCCATCATAGTGCATCTGTGGCCTTGACTCTCCCCAGCCAGCACCTGAAAGTTGTTCTTTCCTGGCTTGAACCCAGGATGCTGTGATTCTGAGGAGAAATGGTTGCCTCTCAGCTAACATGTTACAGTTGTCATAGCAGCTGCGGTTATCTCAGCTGACTTTCTTAGGAGTCCCAAACACCTCTTGGGAAAGAGGGCTTCTCCTGCAAGACATTTGGGCCTCCCAGTGGCAATTACAATGCTTTGGCCTCACCTAGGAGGTAAAAAGACTGAAATGCCCCCCCCCCCATCCCAGCATCACATGCTCTTATCCAGATTGCAAACCTGCACTGTTACTCAATCTAGTTAAACATCTAAAGTAGTAATTGTAGAGCTGTGTGCCTTCAATAATGCTTGGGGGCAATGGAAATGTTCTCTGTTTCTTGTGTGCTTACATATTCTGGGTCTTGAATCACACTCTTTTCCCATATGGCCCTGCTTCCTTTTTTCTGCTGCTGATGTGTCTAGAACTGGGACAAGAGAGTTCGTTATTTGTCTTTGCCCTGGTTACAAGCTAACAGGCACACCTGATGGTAATGAGTGCCAAGATAGTTGGTTTTGAAAACTGGAATAAACTTTTTGACATTGCTGTCTTGAGCCAGTGGGCAAGTGGAATCAGCCACGAAGTACCTGCTGAATTTGTAGTATGCTGAAGATACAGTTCCTTTTAGTTGATCATGTTGGCGCTGTTTCAAGAGAGCATCTCCCCATTTGGTTTGCTGTTCCTTGAAGGGTTAGACTGTCTTTCATCCTTGTAAACTCTCAATTGTTATTACATTTGCCTTTCTCACTAAGACGCAAAAGTAGATTACACAGTGTTAGTCAGTGCAGTTAATACAATGAGATATCTGATAGGCAATGTACTAGAGCTAGCATTACAGCAATCTGAACTAACATAGATGTAAGCAGAGACAGACAGAAGCCACCTTGTTTTAGTAATGAAGTATTTCAAAAAGCTGCATATTGGTATGTCCTCTTTAAAACCAGATGACTGCATGTTCTTCTGCCACGGGGATGCTTCTTGGGTGGAGTATTCAGCAGTGTCTTTTAACTGCTGAAGTGCAGCCACTGAGCCTTAGCTGAATGACAGTAATTGGAGCACTTTCTGGTTGACCCACCTCCTTTTAAAAGGGTTTGAGCGGCTGTCCTTGATTAGTGGAAGGTGGTGTCTTGTTGCTTTCTGCATGGAGATTTGAAGCTTGCTCTGCAGCTATCAAGTTCAGGTTCTTAGGAACTGTAATTGGTACAGTTTACATTATGCCCCACATTTGAAGATACTGTGGTTAAGCTCTGGTGTGAATACATGATTTTCCTTTCTAATTTCCAGACAAATTGAAGCTTGACTTTATTTGGCCAGGTTAGGTTTTAACATTTAGCTGTAGTTCTGTCTCTTGTTTCATAGTGCAGGTCATGATAGACAATGATGGTGGTTGGCATGTACTTGTTATGGCAAATGTGAATAGAAACTTGTTTCCAAACATGTCAATAGAACTGTATGTTCTGGACACATTCTGAAGGGGAGTAAATTCTGTGGAAACTGCAGGGCAGACCTTATTGGTACAAGTGCTCCTTAAAGAACAAAAATCTCTTTGGTGTAGTGAATTTTTTGGGGAAGCACAATTGCCTAATTTTGGTTGCTTATGGGGTTTCTTAACTGACAAACGTGTATGCATACTCTGCTCTGAGTTTAGCTTGTAAGAACTGAGTCTTTAGGATGGTGTGCATAAGCAAACCAAATTAATAGCTCCATATTTGTTTGGATACAACTGTACCTGATCTTTTGGAAAACACACTCAGGCAAATGTTAGTGATCTGTGTTAAGAAATGAAATTGACAAAAATGCATATTTGAAGCCTCCCTCTGAAGTTCCAGTTGTTCAAAGTTAATGTTCTCTGTTTCTCAGGATATCAGCAGCTCAATGACTAACAGCACGGCCTCTAGCAGGCCACCCGTTACCCTGAGACTTGTGGTCCCTGCCAGTCAATGTGGTTCTCTCATTGGCAAAGGAGGCTGTAAGATCAAGGAGATCAGAGAGGTATGTGTGCTTGCCTTCCAGCCCTGTGAGGGTTGCTTGCTGCCATTTCCTAACTCCACACTTCCCTTCATCCTGCCTCCTCCCCCCATCCCACCCTGTGCCAAACGTGTGGTACTCAAATGCAATACATAGACTCTGCGTCATTCTGCTTAATACAGCCATTTATATTTAGGCCTAATGAAATTGAGACTAGCTGGAGCCAGCCATAGTGCAGTCAGGTGCTTTTTGTAATTTTGCCTTCCCCTTGCCTCCCTTCTGATCTCCTGATTCAGTCTCTTATCAGATAGGTGGCAGAACTTGATCAGGACAGGTAGAACTTTCCTGTCCTTGGTTCTGTTCAGATTCTTTCTTAAATGGAGGGTTTCAGGACTGTTCTGTTATATGGGAATGATGCATAGTGAGAAATAAAAGTTTAAGCATGTCCATTACTAATTTTGTAATAAAATCATTTTTTAAAAAAGATGAATATAGAGGATTAGAGGGATACAGTGCAAGTCTACATTGATCCCTGCAAATGTTCTTTGATGCTTTTTTTGCACACTTTTTTCCTGAACTCAAAATCTTCTGGTGTGTTATATGGTTTACTACACTTCCTAATCTTAACTGCAGCATCAGTGTAAAGTAACAGTGGGTGCTCATGCTGGTGTCATTTTGACATCAGTCGTAGTCTTCTTTTTAGAGAGGGCCACACCAGTAAGCAGATAAGAGGGCAAAAAAGGCTATTGGCGTCATGGGGGGAAATATTTAATGACCCTTATGTGTTTTGCCTGTGCTTTGTCAAGGGTATCTGTATAGTAATGTTGCTAGAAAGTTCACATACTGCCCAAGCAGATAAGAGGGCAAAAAAGGCTATTGGCGTCATGGGAGGAAATATTTAATGACCCTTATGTGTTTTGCCTGTGCTTTGTCAAGGATATCTGTATAGTAATGTTGCTAGAAAGTTCACATACTGCCCAATCTTCATACATACATAGAATATGACACATTGAATAAAATAAAAGGAATATTTTATAGATCCTTTCAGTTGCTTGTTACTTTACTTTTCCATATACTTAATGGATGCGTTATAGTTTTTCAATCTTGGCAGTCCTAGTCTTCAGGAAACACAAGTTCCAGTTGGTTTTTCTATGTCCTCTGTACCCTGGGCAATATGCCATGCTGGCAAGTGCTACTGTTTAAACACCACTTACAAATTTAGGACTGCTGGGAGGCTACCATCTCCACCATCATAATGAACTTACAAACATGGGTTAATTTAATCTTATGTTTGACCTGTGTTCTCTGTCTAGTGTTGAATCTAGATTGGATCTAGTGTTTTAGACCTAGATTGGCCTGTTTTCTTGTGCAGGGCCAAAATATTCCAAGCTGTGTCTAAGTTGAATAGACTACATTGATTCAGATGTGAAATCACTACTTCTGATGAGGAAATGATGAGGCCTAAATGCTGGACAGAATGTTAGGGGAGGTGTAAAAGGGAACTGAGTGATTCAGTCTGTTTAATTTTTTGAAGTAGACTTTTAAAAATGTCTACTTGTTTGCTATACTTGACTTCCACCTGTCAGGTTTTTTATGCCATTATGAGAGTGGGACATTTTCCCTTCTGGAAGAAAGCTAGAATTCTGAGCAGTCAAGGAGCACCAGATTGGCAGGCACGTCCTATGGATTGTGGTGTGACAATGGTCATGCAGTAAACTTGCGTCCCTGCTAGTGGCTAGCAGTAATTTCTGCACATCTACAAGGACAGAGGAAATACTATTCCCATCTAGAGCAGTCATGCTGTAAGACTGGAAAAAAGATTACAAAGGAGAATGCCTGATTTGGTATTTTTTAATCTTAAAGAGCACAGGAGCACAGGTCCAGGTGGCAGGAGACATGTTGCCCAACTCTACTGAGAGAGCAATTACCATTGCTGGGATTCCACAGTCCATCATTGAATGCGTCAAACAGATCTGTGTGGTCATGCTGGAGGTAAGTCTTGAGGGCAGGGGCAGCCCACTTTCTTTTAAGACACACCAGGCCACCCCCCCCAAAACCCCACCCCTTTAGAATTTTTATATATAGAGTGCCGGCTGCTAAAAACTTTTGAGCCTGCAGCAGAAGGGCAAAGGAGGCATTCTCACTGGACTATAGCCAGCTGCTTTCTAGATTTGGAACAGCTGATACAGAATTCCCTGACAGCTACCTTGGCATGCTTGTTTTGCTTCATAAAGTGGTAGGGTGTTTCAGTTTCTGACTTTCTAGCTGTGGTTGAAGTGGTGTTTGGAGAAATCATTGCCAACTTCATGTTGGAAATTGGGGTTCTTAAGAAGTTCATGTTTATGCTTGGAGCATCTTTGTGAGATCTCCCCTTCATGAGTCATTGTTGGAAAAAGTGGGGATAGCTGTCTTTCGTCGTAGTCGCAGCATGGTCATAGTACAACAGCATTTCCTGGGAAAGGGGTTTTCAGGCACTTTATAAAACTAGTGTAATGGTTATTGTGTCAATAGGAAGGACCCAGGTTGGACTCTGCCGTGGAAGTGGGTGACCTTGGGCCATTCAGACATTGAGCCTAACAGCTCTCAGGGTTTTTGTGAGGAAAAAAGTTGAGGAAAGGGAGAAGGATGTAAGCTGCCTCGGATACCTATTCAGGAAGAAGATGGGACTGAAATAAAATAAATACTCATGGTGTAGTTCTAATTAACTAGAGGTAATAGTCCTTGTTTGCAAATAAGCAGATTTTTAAAAGAGAAAGGAGCTGTGTAATGTGAGATTGAGGCATTGCACTGGGGGACAGATCCCATGAAAGCAGTAAAATGCAAGTAAGACAGCTGTCTGCCTGCACAAGGGCACCCAAGGTGATTAGGTGCTCAGCCCTTCTGTATTGTATTGATTGAGTGTGGGTAGCTTGGTCCTTGGCCGCGTCGCCTGTGGGCAATGCTGTGCAGCATCCAGGTCTGTCTTTTGCTTTAAGATCCATTGATTTTGAGGGAGCCAAAGTCTAAATCCATGCTCTGCAGGACTCTTGGTGCTGTGGCTTTTCCTGAGTGATTCTCTTGCCACAGCAGTGTCTCACACAGTTGCCCCCTCTTTTTTATCTTACAAAGAGTCTATACTTAGGTGAGCATCAGATACTCCTTGTGGGCCATGGCTGCTTTTCTTAGGGGCTTGTTGAATGAGGCTGTTGTTAGAGAGCTTCACACTAGAGAAAGTCCTTGGTTAACCATGTTTCCCCCCCCCTCCCCTCTCTAGTCTCCCCCTAAAGGTGTCACCATCCCCTACCGGCCCAAGCCATCCAGTTCTCCTGTCATCTTTGCAGGCGGTCAGGTAAGGCCCTTCCTCTTCTTGTTGGGCTTGGGTGGGGGAAGGAAAAGTAGTAGCCTATACCAAGCTTCAACACTGCTAGCACACATCAAACCACTCTATGCATGCTTATCACCTGTGCTGCCCACCTGGTCAGTGCAGTGCTATCTCTGCTGCTTTTGGTTTTGTTCTTTGGAGGCTGCTCTTGAATGTTAAGGCTCTGGTGTTCACTGGGAATTGGTGTAGGCATGTAGTTGGGGTTGCAGGGGAGAGTTCAGCTGGAATGGCAGATCTGTTCCAGGACCAGCCCATTCGCTAGCCTAAATTTGTCTCTCTGGCCTTTTAGTCTTGAGGTAGCATTTCAAATTGGAGTGATTGATTGTCATAGGAGTCCTTGAATCATGCAGAACAGTAAGTTCTGAAGCAGCTGGGGCCAACTACAAGAGGGACAGGTGATGGGAGGCCTGGAACCCCGAGCACCAATGAAGTGAGGAGGAGATCCTGGTTGGTGTCCTTGCCATTTTCTAGAGCAATTTGGAGCCTTCAAGGCAACTGGAGTGACACATGGGTATACCTGATACACTGCATGATACTGAATCTGGCTCAGTTTCTGGTTTAAGTAGATAAGCTGTTTCAGGTGCACAGGGGAGGGGTGGGGTCCAAGTGTAAGACTTTCAATATGGCAGGGCAATGTTGTGGACATTACAGGATGGATCTTCAGTCTCTTCAGCTGGCTGGAATCCTATTACAAGTATCTGAAGTCCATGTGACTGAAAGGGCTGTGTGAATGTAAGCAGATTCTGTAAGGCATACTTAAAGCCAGCCTGCCTTGCTCTGCCATTTGCAACCCTTTCAAGCGTAGAGGTCTTGGCGTGAGATTGGGGATTTGAGAAGCAAGAGTTTCAACTGCATACCCAGGGGAAAAGCCTCTTGCATGAGTATATGGAGTGGAGTTGGAACACTCTTGAAGACTTGGACATTTGACTGCTGTTGAGCACAGTGCCTCAATCCCCCCTGTAAGCTTTTTTTGACTTTTTTTTTGAGAAGGCTATGTAAACAGTTAAAATGTTTCAAAATTAGGCTTAAAGGTGTGTGTGGGGGGGGTTTGGGGGGGGAAGCCTAGAGCACAGGTGAGAAGTGGTGTTGAGTATTAATAGATAGCTTCAGCCAACAGCAGTAAAGGAGAGACAGGAACTGGTCAGGTTTGGTTGGAGTGCACCCAGTATTTATGCATTTATATGCCACTTATATTGGGAGATTTGGCTGGGGACTACTACTTGGAGAAAAGGTGCTGTCGTGGTCCCGTTCCTGCCTCAGTCCCTTTCGTCTTCTTCCCTTCCCCTCCCCCCCATTCATATTACCTACCCTCCAGAGGCTCTGACAGCTTGCTAGGCAGTGGAAAGACACGTAAGAGGTTACCGATTTGTTGTAGCTTGCTCACATCCTTGTGAGGGATTTTTGTGGCAGTGTAGCCCTGCTATGCCATTAGAGAATAAGGGTCGTACCCCTGCAGGTCCCCTTTTGCCCCTCCCCCCACAGGTGCAGACAGTTGGGGGTTTGCTTCCCCCAGGGAAATCTCGTATTGTCATCTGTGCTGCTGATGTGACACGAGTCGGAGTAAACCAGCATCTGTCTAGTATAGGCTAGCCCTTGATCAGAGTAAGTTAATTTATGACTTTGGTATTAGCGAAAGGTTTCGGATTGACAGCCCTGGAGACTGAAGTCCTCTATTTATCCACAGGACAGGTACAGCAGCGGCAGTGCAAGCTACCCCCACACCGCCCCATCAATGTGCCTCAACTCTGACCTGGAGGGACCACCTCAAGAGGTGAGAGGGGAGTTCAGTCTCCATGGCCCATTCAATCCTTGGCCTCTTTGAGACTGCCAACAAGGGTGGCAAGACTGGTGGTGGCGGCTTGTGCTGTGAACTCCTGTTCGTTGGGAACTGGATTAAGGCCACCAAACACTGCCTGGCAGGCCAGTAAGGAGCCCTTCAGGTGGGAACTGCTCGGTCAATTCCAGCTTGGGGCTGCACTTCTCCCAGGGCCCTGGAAGTGAGAGACTCGTATCCCCCCAGAGCCTTCTCACTTAGTGTTGAGCAAATCCCTGTAACAGTGACTGCCTGCTGGGTTGTTTGAGTAGAGTAATTCCCAGAACCATCAAACTTGGCTGCTGCACATCTCCTTATTGTTCCAAATGTGTTTCTGCCATTGAGAATAGTTAGCCAGCTCCTGGCTCTAGCTTGTCCATGGCAGGTTCCTTAGGAGTATGGAGTGCTGGGGGAGACTTAGTGGGGTGGGGATAAATGCCCAGCTGGCTCCTCTTAGCTTTTAAAAGCAGTTGGAGGCATAGGAGGTAATTCAGCTTCTCCTTGGGAGGTCTGGCTTGGAGTATGCATGTAGGGCAGGAGGGCTTGTAGCACTGTCCAATCCTCCACTACACAACAGATCTTCAGCAACCAGCTATTAATACTAATCCTTTTTGTGGTGGGAACCAGTTTCCCTTCTCACACCGTACACCTAGCCAGTTCAAGCAGCCCCTTAAGAGACCTGCCTTCAGGCTTCCCACCAATAATTCTCCCCACTCAGCTCTCTGGCTTCCTGCCTAGTTGAAAATCTGTCTGTCACTGGGTGGCTGTCCAATGGTTTTTAATAGGACTGTTTTCCTCCTTTTTGTAGGCCTATACCATTCAAGGACAGTATGCCATTCCACAGCCAGATGTAAGTTTTGTTTACACTTCTTGTCTTGAAATCACCCCCACTTCTCCCTTCAAAATTTCTCCATGCTTTCTCGACAAGCAGTTTTAGTCTGTTTTGATTTGAAACTGGAAAAAAAAATCTGACCTAAAAAACAGATTCCTCAAATTTTGTACAGTTATTTCTTTATGTAGCCAATCTTGATCTGTCCTCCTTTTTCTACCAGCCCACAACACACTTGCACAGCGAAGCTCGGTACACTTTTGCAAGTTCCAGTTTCGCTTGCCCCCCCTCCTGCCAATTCGATGTGAAGCCCCCTCCCCCTTAAAACAAAACAACAAAACTCCATGGTATACTGTCATTGTGGTTCTTGGTTCAGAGCACAGGGCATCTGGTGTAGTGTGCTTCACTGTGGTGGTGGAGGGGAGGCTAGCCTCAGACCTCTTCTTTCTTTAGCTCCAAACATGAAGCTGGATGCATTGCGTAGTCTCCGTAGGCGTGGCTAGAAGGTGGTGGGGCTTTCCCTCGAGATGCCTTTCCTTAATGCAGTTTCTGCTGATGATAAAGCCACTTAGCTAGCTGTTTTTTCACATGGCGTGAAAGGATTTTCTTCCCTCCCCGTCCTCCTTTTTACTAGTACCTCCTGGTGTTGAGCTAGACTCAGGTACTTCCAGCTTTTTATGGAAGAGCGCCTAGGCGTTCAGTCTCTGCTCCGTAGTCTGTTTAGAGCAGGGAACGGTGGGGCTGGGGTGAACTTAGATCTGGGGGAGGGAAAAGAGCTAGAAAACTGCACTTCAATACTGGGGAGAGCATCTGACTCCATTCTGGTCACTCCTCATGATATACCTCTCCCTTCCAAATGCTTGACAGAGTCCTGCATGGTGTAGTCCCAAGCACCACTGCAAATCAGTCTCTGTGTTACTTTGCCTTGTTTGTGCTTTGTCTCCTAGTGTTTTTGTCACAATTTCACTGCAGATGCCTTCTGTTGAGCCAGGGGACTTGGAGATGGGTGTTGGGGCGCCTGGCACCCATGGTGCTTTTCTTGTATCTGCACCCATCTGTGCTCAGGGAAGCGCTTGCTCCTTAACCTGGTCTTTCTTCTCCTAAACCTCCTGCCCCCAATGGGCAGCGCCTCATGCTCAGCTTGCAGTGTCTGGGGTTTTTTTTCCTTTTAAAATGTGTGCTGAACAAGTAGGTCTGAGAAATTCCTAACCTTTTGTTTCCCCTCTCTCACCCTTTTAGCTGACCAAGCTGCACCAGTTGGCAATGCAACAGTCACACTTTCCAATGTCTCATGGCAACACTGGATTCAGTGGTATGGAAATTCCTTCTTTCTTGTATAAGCTAGCAGTCCCAAGAGGTACCACTTAGCCTTTAATACAAATCTGGGTGTAAGTGCTGTTATCTTAGAAAAAAAACAATCCACAGGTAATAATCTTGGAGTGGGTGGGCTTTAAGTGCCCCTGAAAACAAGACACCAAGCGACTAGGTAGGATATGGTTTCCCCTCCTCTGCCCAGTCACCCTTTCAATAGGTTTGCCAGTTGCCTTCCGGCTACCAGGATCTGGACAGTTGTGCCAAATTGTATGAAGGTTTGTTTTTTCACTTAAAGTCTGATAGGGCTTCAGCTAGGACCACCCACACTTATTGTCCCTTGTATCTTGACAGGCGTTGAATCCAGCTCTCCAGATGGGAAAAGCTATTGGGGTAATGACTGAAACAAACCAACCAACCTGCAGTTGCTGTATTGTGTGTTAATTCTGGTGGGAGATTTCTTTTCCCAGTCAGCTGGCTCTGTTAACCATAGAACAGTGTAAAGAACTGCAAAGTATAGTGAAACAGTATAGGAGTGGCAGTTCACAGGCTGTATTTGATCAAACTTTTCCACCGTCAGAGAAAAATCCAGCTGGAATCTCCAGAATGTAATAGAAAGGATGGAGTGTCTAATCTTTCCTTTTCTTAGGAAAGCTGCTTGCTTGTGAAGGTCAGCCATGTACGTCTGTATATGTCATGTACTTGATTCCTAAATGTATGGAACAACATGGTTTTTGGAGCCCAGCACCCCTTGCTTTTCTCAGTTTTGCGGGTCAGCTCAGTGGGTGTATCCAACTACTCCTGTGTTCTGAAGCAGCTAGGGCACTAACCTACAGCCAGAAAGCCAGAATGGAAAGCGTGTGTGTGTGTGAGATTTTTTGGAGGTTTGCCTTTGCTTTGTGGGAGTGTAAATGGTGTTGCTGGTTCGTTCATCTCTGCACCTGTGAACAAGTCTCTTCCCCCCTCCCTCCCCAAACCCAATAAAAACCTGGTCTTTTGGTATCTGCTTCATAACCAGAGCCTTTAACTCCGTGGTGCTAAGGAAGAGGGGCCTGGGTTTTAATATCTTGCTCTTTCTCTGTTGGAAACCTCTTCAGGATAGCAATAAATCTGTGCAGCATCTGCTAGCCTGACTGCCCTGACCCTGTGTTCTGTACCCATTTGCAAGGCCTTGCATTGATATGGTTGGCCTTTTCTGTGTCTCAACAGGTTTGGATGCATCAGCTCAGACTACGTCTCATGAACTCACCATTCCAAATGATGTAAGTATTTTGCTGAGGTGCACAGAATTCTGGGGGCTGGGCTTGTGTTGTGATTTCAATGCCCTGATCTCCCATGCTTCTTCAGGAGCCATTGCAAGGAGCTGCTGGGCAGTTGGGAATGTTCTCACACATGTGGGTTGTGGGGGACAGACCTGTAGCATAAAAATGGTATCATCTGAACTTCTTGTACTTGGAACTTTTCACTCTTTAAAAGGGCTCCTGGGTTAAGATGGACTGAGATGTGAACAAAAAATGTTGTTTCCTCATTTTATTTTAATGTGAAAGTCGCACTGTAGGAAATGGGTGTGGAGGCATTTTGTTTCAGGCCGTTGAAGGAAATGGAGAGGAAAACTCAACATAGGTTTGAGCCGCCTGAATGGTCACTATCAGGACTTGCAGCAGGAACTCCTTTGCATATTAGGACACACCTCCCTGATGTAGCCAATCTTCCAAGAGCTTACAGGGCTCTTAGTACAAGGCCTACTGTAAGCTCCAGGAGTATTGGCTACATCAGGGGGGTATGGCCTAATATGCAGAAGAGTTCCTGCTACCAAAAAAACCCTGGTCAAAATAGTGTCCATGAAGAAGGGCAGAGTGCAGAAGCCTAATCCTGTTGCTGTGTCTTCCTTTTCCCCTTAAACAAAAACCCTGCAAAGCATACTCTTTGAGGTCAGTCAGGTCCCGTAGAGAAATATTTGTGCCTTTTGAGGATTAAAATATGTGAGAGTAAGTTGAGACTTTTGCCGGAGACTGAATCTTTTTACAGGTTTTCCCATAGCTTTCTTTTTTGAAACTGGGTGCATAAATATATTTGGGGCTGCACGCATCCCTCAAATTAACGCAGCTGAGAACAATGCTTGGCCTAGGAGAGAGTACTATAGACAAGAGAACAATTGAGACTAAACACAATTGGGTAACTGTCAAGAGTTTTGCAGCTTTGTGTGGGATGACCTCAGGCTGTTGCAGATGCTTCCAGAAGAAATAATGAAATTGGGCAGTCTGGTTAACTAGTGCAGGGGTTTCAGCTGGATTAATCCAACCTTGAGGCCCAAGAGCCAACCCACTTCATGCATCTTTGCTTTGCTCTGTCAGTGCTTTAATTTTCATACACTGAAAACCAGCTTTACAAATAAGGGGTTTCAAATTCTGTTCTCCCTTGGGAAATTTTGATAAGGCACCCTGATAAAACAGAAACGGGCAGGAGGAAGCTACAGTTGGTGAGTTACAATGATGAGCTACAGTGGGTTCTAGTTTTTTAAAAAAAAACCCTAGGATAAGGCTGAAGTTAATCTTTTCCTGCAATAGAAAAGGCATGAACTGAGTACCGTGTGAAATCCGTCCCTTGGTTTTTGAAGCTTGTCTGTTGCTCTTGCAACTCAAGACTCATAAAGGAAGATTGCAGACTTTCTTAAATTTGCAGTGGGTATGCAGAGGCTAACAATTCTTACCCAGATCTGTAGTCAGACTTCCAGTTGACAGCTGATACTTCATAAGCTTGCTACAACAATTTCCAGAGCTAACTGTGAATCCGGATTTAAGTTGTTCCAGAAGAATAGTGGACTACAGCTTACCTAAACCTTGGTGCTGATTTCCATTTGCTCCATGTGCTCAGTACATCTGCTTTAGTGAACTTTAGGAAGAACAGACTTCCGATTGAAAGCTCTCTTCCATACAACAACTGTGATGAATTCTTTTGGTTCTCAGAAAAACAAAGGTACAGTCTGTGATACAAGAGATGCCAGGCTAGACTAACCAGAAACGTGAACTTCTGTTATGCCCATTGGCACATGATTGCTAGCTGGAAGATGCCATTACATGCCTGTATGCAGTGTAGCCTCCTGTAGTGAAAGCATGGGGAGGTACATGTCAGTCTTCTCTGGATGGATTGGTGTTTTCCAGCGATCTTTCCTGTCTAGATAAAATGGCAATACAAAATAACAGGCATACGTTTGGAGCCTTGGGTTTCATTCTGACAAGCTGGGGTTTTTTTGTTGCTTTTTTTTAGCTGATTGGCTGTATCATTGGGCGTCAGGGCGCCAAGATCAATGAGATTCGCCAGATGTCTGGGGCGCAGATCAAAATTGCCAATCCAGTGGAAGGCTCTACTGACCGGCAGGTTACCATAACTGGATCTGCAGCCAGCATTAGCCTGGCTCAATATCTAATTAATGTCAGGTAAGCCTCTTGGAATGGCACGCTGCTTGTTAATGCATGTTTGAATTGCAGAACTGGGAAACATGGTGGATCTCTAAAAACCAGGGTAACTTTTCCAATACAAGGCAGTGTATCGGAACTGAGTTTTAGAGCCTTCTCCCTTCCCCATTGCAGATATAGTGGGCGGGAGCTGTTAAAACTCTGTGTATCATTCCTTTTTCTGTTGTGGTAATGGAGGTCAGGAAGGTATTTGATTCAGTGTAATGGAGGCTGACATAAATGGGATTTACAGAATGGATATATATGTGCCCTCTATGGATGGTAGCTTTCCTGCTTGGCCATCCCTGACTTGTGACGAAGCCAGTGTGAGCACTGTTGCTTGAAAGCCTTGTGTCTACACCCAGAGGCACTAAACTGGATTTATTTCTAAGCAGAAGCTGCAGAGGATGAAATAGTTAGCTGAAAAGGCTGGAAACTCTCAGAAAGAGGTGTATTTGTCCACTGTAATGCCTCCTGCAGCTCCTCTCCTCCCATGTGCCCTTGCTAACGGCAGAGCTTTTAGCTATGGGCAGTGCGCTGCGGCGAGCAGTGGCTGCTCCATGGGCCTTGTCCTTAAAAAGCCTGTTTGGCAAGTGGCCCTCTGCAGCTCTTTGCCTTGTGAGATCATCTGATCTGCTCAAAAAGTAAAAGCATCAGCTTAATGGAGAGCTCTGACTTCAATAATTAAAAACCCCAGCCCTGCGCAGCTGGCATTGCGTGTCCTCGATTTCTTTTCCCTGCCATCACTGATGTAGCTAACAAGCATTCACTACAAAATGGCAGGCTAGTGATTTAGATAATGGGGTTAGCTTTGTGGCCCAGCATCAGGCCTGCTGTGGCACTTTAGCAGAGTTGGGTGTCCCTGTTACCCTTCTGATTTATTTCCATGAACTGCTGAATACTTGGTGGCTCATAACCACATCAGGTTAGATAAACATGAGAATTTGCACCTACTAGAACTTTGAATGCATCACTGCTGCATTGTCCTTGATCTCTTGCCCTAAAACATTAGAGTAGCCTCCACTCTCAGCTGGCCATTTCAGGATCCCCAGGAAGGAATGCTGTAGGCCAGGGGTGGCCAACGGTAGCTCTCCAGATGTTTTTTGCCTACAACTCCATGCTGGCTGGGGCTGATGGGAGTTGTAGGCAAAAAACCTCTGGAGAGCTACTATTGGCCATCCCTTCTGTAGGCAGATGCTCTTTGGTCACGCAAGTCAGAACTCATGCATAAGAGCTGGTGAAACCAAGTGCTACTTCAGTTTTTTTAGTGCAGTTTTCGCAGCAGTTTAGGGCAGTTTGTAAGCAGCAAGGCATCTAAGAGGTGCTGCACTGAAAAGCATGGTCATTATTGGCAGACCCTCAGCTGAAAGCAGAACTTTTCAGATAGATGCGATGAAAGTGAATCCCAGGAGCAAACAACAAGAAAAAGATACCATTTTTGTACGAGGGAGTTGTATTCTACCCTCTGTAGAAACAGGCTACTTCTGTGAAGTTTGCTGTCATTTAGTACCCTTGAAAATCAGTGAACTGCCCTAACACATCTAAATCACAGAATTGAACTTGCGAGGCTGCAAGTCTGTCCATGTTAGATAGCAAACCTAAGGGTTCCCTTGGGTGTTGGATTGGCTTGTTCTAACCAGTGATGGTGCAGCATTCTGACATTCATTTTATTTTATTTTATTTTATTCGATTTATATCCCGCCCTACCCCACCGAGGTGGGCTCAGGGCGGCTTACAACATAAAAACCAACAGAATCCATTTAAATACATTCATGATAGATTAATAATTATAATTATACAATACAATATATAAAATACATAAAAACACATAAAACATACTACAATATGTACTATGCTAACCTTCCTTAAATCAGTTCTTCAATATTCCAGTATTAAATAATCTGGTGTTATAGATTGGAGTGTTCAGGCATTCTGATAGCAATTAATTATATGCCAGCCGGAAGAGGACTGTTTTGCAGGCCCTGCGGAACTGTTCAAGGCTCTGCAGGGCCCTCACCTCTTCCGGGAGCTGATTCCACCAACAGGGAGCTGCAATCGAGAAGGCCCTGTCTCTGGTCACTTTCAGACGGGCCTCCTTTGGCCCAGGGATTGTAAGGAGGTTTTGGGACCCCGATCTCAGCACTCTCTGGGAAACATGTGGGGAGAGACGGTCCCTAAGGTAGGCAGGTCCCAGGCCATAAAGGGCTTTAAAGGTCATAACCAGCACCTTGTACCGAACTCGATATGTTATCGGCAGCCAGTGCAGTCCCCGAAGCCCCTGCTGAATGTGCTCCCATCTAGGGAGCTCCCATCCCATTCAGTTTCAGACAACTGATTTTTTTTTTTAAATGCACCCTAGCTTGATGTAAAATGGCCGCCTCTGCTATGCAGGGACCTTCTGTATTGCCAGGGTGGAGAAAAGTATTACGTTAAATCTGAGTTTGTTCCATTAAGACTTTTCCCATTGGTTATGGCAGCCTCTGATTGGAAACACTGTTAGAATTCATTTCCTGATAAGTGCATGCTTCCAATACTGGCAGAAGCTGTAGGCACAGCTGCATGGGAGTGGGGGTGGAGGGAGAGAAAACAGAGCATCTACTTGTGTAGAACTGATAGGATTTCACTGCTCAACTGCATTGTTTCATCTGTTTGTTTGTATGTGTTGTGGCTACAATAGAATGTAGTGAGAAGCAGCGACTTTGTTGCTTCACTACTAAAGATAGCGTAAGCAAAAGCTGGAATTTGCTTGTGATGGGCTTGGGTATTAGGGTGGGCCATATTATTTAGGTTAGTGGACCTTGGTACACCTTGAGAATGTTGAGATCCCCTTGCAGCTAGCATTCTCTCTCCCCACCCCCCATCCCATCCTTCTTCTGGCTATGCTGTTTCCAGACCTCTTTCCCCAGGCTAGGTTCATGCGATATAAGCTGTTTGTGTCCTGTGCTGCTTTACTTTTTTTTTTTTTGTGGTGTTCCCATCCACCCACCCGTATTTTTGTTCCTTTTTTCCTCTGTTACAGTTTAGAAAGCGCTAAACCCTCCTCCCAGGCAGCCTCCGTCACGATCCCCGACCACCTCAGCATCAACCTCTCTCAACCCTCCACCCCTTCTTCTTCTTCCTCCTCCACCACCACCCCCTCGCTTGCGACAGCAGGGGTCTCCGACGCACCCTCCAGCCTCCCCAACCCTCTTCCGACCGCCCCCTGTGTCTCCAGTCTGCTTGGCATGAAACCCGTCCCTCTCCTGGCTCTAAATGTTGTGTCTGCTGCTAAGGGTGCCTCCACCACCTCAGCTGTGCCATGTGTTACTAACAAACTGAAAACGGAAAAACAGAGATTCTCTCCCTACTGAGTGTCTGCTTGTGGCCTTAGAGGAACAGCAGATTGTTGGCAGCAATGGGGATCCCGTAGAGGAGACTTGGAAGAGATTTTTTTTTTTTAACTTCGAAACAAAAAGTGAGCTTGTGATTCCTTTAGGATGGAGTTTTCTTTTCGATGGCGACCTCTGCTAGGTCAAAGACAATTTGAGCCAAGTGTATTAACCAGTTTTGGAGTCCAGTAGTGATCTTGATTATGTAGCTTGTAGCTGTTGCTTTTTAGTAGCTTTGTTTGCATTGTTACATGGGATAGGGGAGGGTGGGGAATGCTAGGGTCTGTTAACAAAATATTCACTTGCAATTTCTTGGTTGAAGCTGTGCAAAAAGAGGCTACTTTGGCCAAATCTGTTTCAATGTCTGTCCTTGTAATAAAGCTATCATGATGAGAAAGTGCACAGATGTGCCTGATTTGGGACCGATTGATGACCACATGCTGACTGAATTGTCACACAGCACCCCCAGGCTAAAGTTTCCCCCAATTATTTTTTTCAAAGAAACTGTGTCCTGGAATATAATTAAGTATATTCGCTTAACCCTCTTAATGGTGTTCCTGATACACAGTTCTGAATATGTGAACCACTGCAGCACATTCTTTTTTTTTTAAGGCTTTGCATTTTGAAATATTCTAAAAGGGTGTCTTCTAGTACAAGAGTCAAAAGCCTTGATTGTACACACACTGCTGATTGTCCTTGCGAGTGTTAACCCCATTTATCTTAATATAATTCACCTGCTTTGCTGATAGGGGCTTGATGTATTTTTTGTACATGCAACCTTCTCTTTGGGACTGGCAGATCTTTGAAAAGCCTTTCTTCATGCACGGATCTGCATGAGTCATTCAAGGGGGTGCACATGGCATATTTCTCACACATTGCAGTGAGAAGCTCTCCCAATGCATTGGCTGCTTTCTGTTCTGTAAGACAGAAAACCCAGAGTTCAGATAGTGCAGGAAGTTTAGTATCTTAGAGTTGAAGTTCAAAAGCTTCTGCCTATCTGGAGGCAGTATTGGCCTCTAGTCATAACAGATGCTTCTTGAAGCATATAATTTGTTCTGAGAGACAAGTGTGATCTATGGGGGCTGGACAATTGGCTTTGCTTGTCCCAGTCATTCTGCTTGCTTTTTCAAGCCAGCCACCTGCCTCTCTATCCTCTGTTAAGGGCTCATTTGAAGATGGGAGGGGGGGAGACCTTAAGCCAAAAACAGGCAGATGGTGTAACTGTACCTGAATGCCCCCTTGATCTTTAGCCTGGGGATGTTAACATGGACATTGGAGACTTTGCCTCCTTGAGCAGTCACTGTTGCTTACAGACGTTCCACAAACTCTCAAAGCAATGCTGAGTGGTGACATTTTGAACTGCTAAGATTTATGTGTTTATCCTTTTGTATTAAAGTTGCTAGAAGACATGGTGACTGTCTTACTAAATAACTGGGATTATACAATTTCACACTGCATTCAGGGAGATGGAGGAGCTATTGTGTGTGGGAGGGGGGAATCTTATCAAATGGTTGACTTATGCAGTTGTGTCAAACCCTTTTTCCCTTGAGTAGCAGGAGTCTCTTTTTTTAGTACTTGTTTCTGCAGTTTGACTTTCACAATTGTAACTTTTTAAAGAAAACTGTTCTGCTCTGTAGTGTAACCACATTAAGTAAAAATCGTCCACTCTTAACCAAGATTTTGGGCTGGCCGTCTTGTTTTATAGCGTCTTTTAGAGGCTGATTTTATGAGTTGTAACTTTCAACTAGTAAAGCTATTTGTGTATTTCCATGCTGTTATTTAAGAGAGGAACATTATGTGGTATTCAGTGTTCCCTCTAAGCTGAGTTAGTGTGAGCTAGCTCAGTTTTTTAACCTCCAGCTCACACATTTTTGTCTTAGTTCAGGAAGGATGGCCATAGAGCAAACTGTGTGGTAGCCAAGTTGCTTGCTCACAACTTTAATGCCAGTAGATCACAAAGTAGAACTTTTGCTCATAAGACTCCACTGCTTAGAGGGAGCATTGGTAGGATTACTGAATGATTGGTTCCAGTGGCCTCATCAGTGGTGTTAATTCAACTATTGCATCCCATCTACTACTTTGCACTCCATATGAAAGAGCTGAAGCTCTGAGGCAGTTGCCTAAAATAGAAGTTGCTTAAAATAGTAGCTAGAAGGTAATGCAGGAAAGGTCTGCTTCCAAAGTTTGGGACACATTCATGGAATAAACCCTTTTAAGGTACTCAAGTGAAGCTTAAGAACTCATGAAGCTTAACTGGGTTCTGCAGCTTGCTTTTTCTCAACATTTACCTCTTGCGGGAGTTGGCAACCCTGTGAGGAATCCTCTTGTAATGTAGGCAAGCAGGTTTAGTGTCTTGTTTTGAGACCACAAGTAAACTAGATGCAGGCATGGAGCAGTGTGGGATTTTGTGCTGCCAGTGAAACGCACGTTAAAAGACCAGATAAATCTCACTCTTAAGGTTTTGGCCTTTGTCTGCAATTTGCACCATTTCCTGTGACAGCATGGCAGCCAGCACTTGCCTTCTTGATTGCCTGTCATCTTACTACAGATAACACACTGAGGTTTTGCTATGCAACATGGTTACTCAGATTTAGGAGTGACGCTGTTTCTCCCAGCACTGCTCCGCAAAGTCTCTCCACCCCGCCCCCCAAATTCTTCTAACGGGTTGTCTGGATTTGGCAAGGCTTTGATTATCCTGTGAAATCAAGCTATTTAATGCTGGGTCCAGTATCTAGTGTGGAGAACGATAGGGCTTTCATTATAAAAAGGGGTTGGGAGTCCTTAACTGTGACCATCTTCAGCTTTTGCTAAATAATTCCCCTTTGGAGATGAATATGGCATAGTGGCAGGTTCATTCTTCTACCTTGCCAGTTCTCTGGCAGAACAGTGAAGCAACTGCCAAACTCTACAGCACAGCAAAGTGCATAAGCTCAAATGTTTCGTTAGTGTGATCTTAGGAGATGGGTATAGCATCAGATCTGACTTCCCCTCCCCAGGTCCATTTGTTTTAGTTTCCCCATTGGTCCTGCAGAACACAATGGGCTGGGGAGAACATTTGAATGACACAACCATCTGAGTTGTGCACATGTCTCTGATGGTATGGGACCTTCCTTTCTGATATGGGTTCATGGTGACCCTTCCCATGTATCTATCTGCCCATGTGGCTGGGTTACCTAAATGTCCTTCCTAGTGTATGGCAGGTGAATCTCATACTTGGCACCTAAAGATTTCCCCTTCTGTATTGGGCCAAAAAAGGTAAGTAGTGTCAACTGGCTGCACCTCTCTGGCTTAATGGGGAAGGGGACACCAGTTGGTAATTCCTGCAGGGTCTTTTATGAACATAAGGCTTGTATCAACATCTAGAAGGCAGTGCTGAATGTGTTCTTCAAAGCAAAATCTCTCCCCGCCCCCGCTATGAAAGCAATAATGGACTATGTTGTGAATTTCATGGAAAGTGTCAAAAGTGGTAGAACAAAATGAAGACCCTTAGTTTGGCCATCTAGCATAGGTTTCCATTAAAGGTGAACAAATATATTCAGAGTGGTTTTAGTTTAGGATGGATTAACTCTTGAGGCAGGGCCACTTTATAACCAAATTAGAAGCCAAATGCAGCCAGCTCTAAACTTGGGATCCTCATGTGATCATCCCAGAAAAGCAAGAGAAGTGTTAAGTCTGGAAGGAGAGTGAGATTTTTCTTGCTCTGGTCTGTGAGCCGAACTCATCTTGGCTTATTTTCAGTAGTCCGTCTATAATGAACCGTGCTTTTAAAGAGCTCCATTGCTGGCTGAAGCTAGAATGTATCTGAAGCCATTTCCTTCCACCGAATAGCTTCCTCCATGAGCCAGACTCGAATTGTTTCTGGCAGGAATGGAGTGAACCAAGGAAGACTTAATGGGTAGCAGAACATTGGGTGTCTGTGCAGCCCAGCGCTAAAGCAGTGTACTGATTATTTAGGTCACTTGTGGCTAGTACAGCCACACTACTAAGTGAAGGAAGGCATTCTGCTTGGGGCAGCTGAAGCTGTTGCTGCAAGTCTGGTGGAGGCTGATCTTTCCTTCCGGGCACTGAAACAACAATGGGCATCCAAGATCCAAAGTTTACAGCTGCTTTTCTGCATTCCCTGGCTTGAAATGGGTAGCAGAGGAGGGGCTGGCAGGCATTTCTCTTCAGGAAGATCTGTTCATATGATGCCCAGCCAAAGAGGACATGGTCAGCTTAAATTGTAGACTTTGGTTTTGTTTTTGTTTTTTTTAAATGTTTTCAAGTACAGCTGGGAGGATTGAGTCTTACTGAATCACATCTGTGACTGACAAGCAGTCTGCGTTGTTAAAAGGCCTTTAACCTTCTGTTCTCATTGTAGGCTTTCTTCGGAGACTGGTGGAATGGGAAGCAGCTAGGACAATGCAACCGCCTCACTCATTTCCCGTTTCTGCCGTTCATCCCCATGATCCATCTGTGTAGTTTCTGAGCAGTCAGCGATTCCAGGTTTTAACTAGTTTGTAAATTTTCAGTTCTACATGCTTTACCCATCCACTCATGATTTTTTTTAATCTCAGCATTTTAATTCCTTTTCTCTGTTCAGCTGTTAAAATGCTGATTCATATTTTAGTTTATAAGCTTCTACCCCTCTTCCCCTTCCTCCCCTTTCTTGGCTCATGAAGTTTTTCTGTTATGTCATGAAATGTAAGAGTGGAATTAATACATTTCAGTTTAGTTCTGTAATGTCAGGAATTTTTCAAAAAAATAAAAAGATGGACTGGAGCTTTTTTCTTGTGAATAGAACTGTGGTATTTTTGAGTCTTTATCATTAATCTTGTTTATCTGCTTACATCTTCCAAGAAGTTTTTAAGACTGGCACTCATGGGTGGGAATGACAAAGGCAGGACAGGTGCTGGCCACTTCCCGAGCACATCTGATTCTCTGCAGACCTTTATACCAGAGGTCGCTAACCTTGTTGAGCCTGTGAGCACCTTTGAAATTCTGACACAGGGTGGTGGTGCAACCAGGACCGGCACCAGGTTTTTTGGCACCCCAGGCGAGACCCCCACCGTGCCCTTCCTCTCCCCCCCCCCATGGGCAGGGCCCTGCCTGCCCCTCCACCCCTGCTCAGCTCTTTCCCTGCTGGCGCCCACCTGCAGCAATCCTGGCCAGGCTGGATGGCGAGGCAGGTGAAGGCAGATGCTGCAAGGGAGGGCAGGCTCCAAGTGCCTCCAAGCACATGTGTCATCCCCGGAAAGGCTGAACAGGGGGGTACATGCACTTGGCACCTGCCCTTCCTTGCTGTGGAAGCCGTGGCATACAGGCTCTGAGTGCACCTATTGCTGCTCTGCCCTGCTCCAAGCACCCCTGCTGCTGCTTTGCCCCTTCCCGGCTGTCAACCCACAGCATTCCTGGTAGGCTGTAAAACAAAGGAGGGTAGTGGAGAGGTGGGTGGCGGCAAGAAGGGAAGGGGCACTGGGGGCAGCAGGATGGCCAGGTGGCACCCTAGGCGGCTGCCTACCTGGCTTACTAGATAGCTTCAGCCCTGGGTGCAACTACACAGTGACTGTCACCTAAGGTGAGAGCAAACCTCAAATGTCAGGGAGTGAGGTTGTGCATAACTCTTAACAGCTTCCGCCTGAAGCACTGTTGGGCAAAAGCCTCACCTGGTCCTATCCACTTTCTAAAAGCAGTGGGTGGGTGCTGCATTGGAGAGACTGGAAACCTTTCAAGTGCATTGGCAGGAATTCAAGCTTCTTTTCTGTGAAACAAATGTGTCCTTGGTGTGTGTGTGGGCGGGGGGATAAACTGAAGGTGAAATCTTGGCTTTTCCTCCTTTTCATGCCTCTTTGGGGCTGGCTCAGGCACTTCACATTCAAGGTGTGACTTCTATAGTTTATACACAGGATTAATATCCTACTTCACAGACCCAACTAAAGCCACTTGATCATGTGTTTTTGATATGTGCTTTGTGATTGTCGGTTTTGAACAAATTGCCTGCAACAAGAGCTGATTGGCTCTTTGGAGTAAGAAACTCTGCAGTGAAGATTTAGAAGAACTCTCAGCTCCTATCCTGTGACCTGCTTGGTTGTCGCATCTACACTTCAAGGCTTTCTGCCAACTGATTGCACCTTCTGCACGAGAATATGGATCTGAGGAGCACAAAAAGAGCCCTGCTGGATCAGACTCAGAGTGATATTCCATCTAGTCCAACATCCATTCATGTCTCACACAGTGGCCAACCAGTTCCTTTGGATGGCCAACAACGGCATAGACTAGGGGCTGAGGCCTCCCCCTGCTGTTACCTCCTGATTCTGGAATTTAGCGGCTTAGTGCCCTTGATTGTGGAGGTTCCCCTCAGTCGCTATGGCTAGTAGCTATTGATATAGACCTATCTTTCATGAATCTAGCGAATCCCTTTTTAAAGCTGTTTATTCTTGTGGCCACCACTACATCCTCTGGCAACAAATTCTATATTTTAATCTCACTGTGGAAAGTACTATTTCCTTTCGTCTGTCCTGAACCTACTGCCCATAAGCTTCATTGGATGCCTTTGGGTTCTAGTATTTTGGGAGAGACAAATTTCATCAACTTTCTCTGCCCCATGCATAATTTTAATTTCTATCATGCTCCCCACTTAGTTGTCCCCTTTTTAAACTGAAGAGTCTGAGACTCTTTAGCCTTTCCTCATAGGGATGGAGCTCCTATCCCCTAATTATCTTGGTTGCCGTTTGTACTTTTTCCAGCTCTGCAATGTCCTTTTTGAGATATGGTGACAAAAACTGAACACAGTATTCTAAATGAAGTAGAATATTAGCTGTAGTAATCCCATCCCCCTTGTATGCACAGCCACCTTCTGGATTGGGCTAAAACAATTCAACCCCATTTTTTGTAAAGGGGTTGGGAGGTCATTGTGCCTTCCATATTTTGTTACAGAGGGCCTGCACTAATAGGAGGGACTGAGCACTGCCACTCAGGAAAGCCTGGTGAATAGAAAGGGAGTTTTGCAGAACAAGGCAGGTAGTAAAGGGTGAGCGGCTAATAGGGTCTGACTGGTTCCTTGAGGCTAGCACACTTCAGCAGACCCCATGAAAAGAAGAGAAGAGGCTCAGTCACAGGAAGGTTACACGGCAGTGGTTTCGTGTGCTTGCAGGCAACTGGCTCTTCCTTGCCAAACCTATCGGCTCTAGCAGTGTGGACTAAATCCAAACCAAAATGAAACCCAGCACTGAGTTTCTATGCAAGGTGTTTTTTTTTGGATTTACAGTTGCAACTATAACCCTGACATACTGAGAACGGCACTGCATAATTAATGTGATGCCTATGTTATACTTACCATTGATTTGCATTTCCCTTGAAGGAAATCCAGAAGCTCTATTGCTTGGAGGGGTATTAAACTTGAATTACTAGGCACTTTTAGAAGTATACATTCTGCTGTACCACTCAGGAAGGTTCAAAAGTTTGCAGGTGCTCTTAGCGATAGCTGGCTGAAGAATTTTATGTACCAAACGCTGGAGAAAGTCCATGTTGAGGCAAGCCCATTACGTTATCCTTACAATCACCTTGTCTGGCAGATGGAGCTAAGAGTGGTTTGCTGAAAGCCACCTGATTGAGGGTAGACATGAGATTCAAACAGCAGATTTTATAGGCCAGTGTTAATCACTACACTATGATGTTTAATTAGCATCATTCCTAGTTCCAAAGATGTTGCTAAGCATCTCTGCTTTCATAATAAAAGTAATCTGAAGTAAGTGTCAGAATCACATCGGAGTTCTGTACTGCTGGGAGATTTCTGCATACCCGCAGCTAGCTACCTGCTACTGTAAGAAAAATCAGGTGTGGAGTTGCTAGGCCTACTTTTAATTCACTAGTCTTGTCTATTTGTGGAAGAGTATGCAGAATCTGAGGGTGGGTTGTGTGTCTTAATTTGTGTTGTTAGTAAGATCCTACATTATTTGAGCACGACCTGAGAGTCATTTCAGTGCTAGGGCTCAGCTATGAAGTATTGGTAATAAGTGCTGGTAAACATAAACTGAGGAAGGCATGGTGGACCCTGGAACATGCCAACGAACATCCCTCTCACATATGTGCTAAGTTTTCCATTTTATTGGCACAAACCTGTCAGCCTTGAGTGATTAATACCTGAACTTAAATAAGGGCTTGTATTTAGCTTTGTAAAAACTGGCCAAATGCCTACCTCTAGTTGCCCTGGCAAGCTTCCCAAAGATAGACCAGATAGGTAACTATGCTAGTCTGTAGCAGCAAAATCAGGAGCAGTGTTCCCTCTAAGCTGAGTTAGTGTGAGCTAACACAGATTTTTAGCCTCCAGCTTACACATTTTAGTCTTAGCTCAGGAAGGATGACCCCAGAGCACACTAATTTGTGCAGTAGCTCACAACTTTACTGCCAGTAGCTCACAAAGTAGAATTTTTGCTCACAAGACTGCAGTTTAGAGGGAACACTGGTCAGGAAGTCAAGACTAACTGAATTGATTCCAGCATAAGAGTTAGTGAGTCTGCTCACTCGGGTTCTGACTTGTAGAAGTTTATGCTGTATTGGTAGTCTTAAAATGGGAGTTTGGAGGCACCTTAAATGTATACACCCCAGTTCAGATTCTAATAGAGGCCCAGCTACCTTAGCTGCTGGGAAGCCTTTTCTGATTGGGTTGTGCCTCTTAGCCGTGTATATGTTGCCCCAAGTGGGATTTTGATCTGAAGTATAAATAATTTCATATGGTTTCTGTGTCATGCAGAGAAGCATGAACTTCGATTTCGGTAAATCCTGGGGCTGAACCTACAAATGTCTTTAGCCAGAGCTGGCGTGGGCTCTTTACTGCAAAGTCCTATACTCCTCTCAGCTTCTGTTCCTGGTGCCAAGCTGAAGCAGCCAATAGCCATCTCTGTGCCTTTCTTTTGTAGCATTCCTCCTCCTAGGGCTTTCCTTGCCAAAAGCTCTGAAGTGGAAGGAAACAAGTGTCATGTGGATTCTCCCTTTTTGTCCAAGGCAAAGATAGAGCAGCTGTAGCCTCAGTGCCTATTAGCAAGGACAGAAACCATCTTGTGTGTTGCCGGTAAATTTAGATGTGTCTGAGAAGAGAAAACAGATTCTTACCTGCACAGTTGTAGTGTTGCTTATTGGGGCAGTGGGATGCAGAACTAGTTTGGGTGGGATGCCGGCTGTACATAACTGTTAATTCATTCTCCCTTGGTCTACTTCTGCCGAGTGTGAAAAGCTATTTCCTGCACATCCTACCTCCCACGGATTATCCATCTGATCATTTAGTATGTGTTTTGGTGTGTCTCCTAACTGCCCGTTCCCCTTGTCCACCATCAAACATGCCTGATTTGCTACTTTCTGCTGATCCTTCCTGCCAGAAATGTTCCAACTAAAGCCACAGAAATAAAATTTACTGCCAACAATGCTACCACAGTACTTACATCTTTAAAACTTGCTGTAAATGATAATAATACCTGTAAGCAGTGTTCCCTCTAAACTGAGTTAACGTGAGCTAACTCACAGATCTTTAGCCTCCAGCTCACAGATTTTTGTCTTAGCTCAGGAAGGATGACCCCAGAGCACACTAATTTATGCAGTAGCTCACAACTTTTATGCCAGTAACTCACAAAGTAGAATTTTTGCTCACAAGACTCTGCAGCTTAGAGGAAACATTGCCTGTAAGCATATAAATGTCATCCTTGGGACCCAGGTTCTTTGATGGTGTGATTGGTGGGATGTAATATGAAATGCTGAGAACTGCTGAATTAGGGGCCCCGGATCCCAGGTGTTTGAATTCATCTGCTTGGCATGCAGAAGGTCCCAGGTTCAATCCCTGGCATCCCAAGCTAAAAGGATCCGGTAGGAGGTGATGGGAAAGACCTCAGCCTGAGACCCTGGAGAGCCACTGCCGCTCTGAGTAGACAATACTGACTTTGGTGGACCAAAGTTCTGATTCAGTATAAGATAGCTTCGTATGTGTGTGTGTGTGTGTGATTTTTCCTGCTACTCTAATGGCTCCCCTAGCACACACAGTCCTGCCCTTTGGAGTTTTGCACCAAGTATGAGGGTTACAGGAAGCGCATACCGATGTTCAATACAAAATGGTCTTTAATTGAAATCTGCAGTGCCATGACTTATTTAGCAATGTTATTACCATACAGACATGATCTATCTTACAAGGATGGATGTTAAAACCAGTGTGTAGAGGATGCACAGATCCAAAGTGGTAGGAAGTATGGCTTCACCTAAGGGACTGAGAACTTGCCTTCCACAGGAAGAATGACAAACTGAGCTGGGTGGAGGCAGCGGTGGTTGAGATGAGTCGTGCGTCAGGCTCGCTGCGCAGCCCTTTCAAAGGCATGTCCTGTGAGAACGTGCCCATGTGGAGAAGGTAATGGCTACAGCTAGCCAGAGGCCTGGAGGGAGATGCTGAAAGGTACTGCAAAGAGGCCCAAATCAAGCGGTTACAGGATAGTGTTAACAGATGGGCTTAAGCTGATCCACACAGCCTGGTTTTCAACAAGGAAGGAGGGCTGCCCTCTTGGTCCCAATCTGTGGCTTGAATGCTATGCAAAGCACAGAGACGTTGATGGCTCGACTGACAGTTTGGTTGGGCCAATGAGATCACTTTTTTGTTAATGAGATTTTCTTGACTCTAGTTTTTCTCATGGAGCCATAGGAAGGTGCATTGTACCCCTTGTCAGTGTATTGCCTCCCCTCAGCAGCAGCAGTCCAAATGCTTTCTAGGGTGCTGTTTGAACTCCCTGAACTATTGCATTCATGAGAAGTTTGCACTCCACCACTACATTGCAGGCCTGCACAGAATTTTGCCTTAGTTGCAAGTAAGTAGGCTTTATTTTTATATAGTTTTATTTTGTATTTACATCCCACTTTTCTCCTTGATGAGGGATTCAAAACGGGTTGGTTTCCATCGGTAACAAGTGTAATCCTACTGCCTTCACTTTTATTAGCTTACTCAGACACTGGCCTCACATCCTAGCCTGACATTTTTACATCACTCTACTGTGCACTGCAGAGGCCACTGAGTTCAGACTTGGCCAGTGATGCTGACAATGGATGTGATCTCACCCATTGCTTCTCCTACTGCCATTGTTATTGTCACTGGCCAAGTCTGATCTCCGTGGCTGGGCCCTGCTTGCTCCCAGTGGCCACTGGGAACTTTCTCTGTAAGTTAAATGGCCTGTAAGCATATAAATGTCATCCTTTGGGACTCCAGCACCCTCCAGCATCTGACCCAGAATTCTACTTTAACCCCGATATTCTGCCTTGGTTGCTGTAAGTAGGCTTTATTTTTATATATTTTTATTTTGTATTTACATCCCGCTTTTCTCCTTGATGAGGGATTCAAAGTGGGTTAGTTTCCATCAGTATTTGGAGCTATGGTGCTATTTGAGGGTCAGGCTCTGTCCCTTTCTTTGTTCCAGACTGTACAATTATTTCTCAAATTATTTCATATTTGTTCAGTCACTGGATCTATACACTGAGGGACAATGGTTGATTACATGAATGTAGGCCGGATATATACATATCTAAGGCACATATCCTTTTGTTTCAACATGTATGACCGTTTGCTCAATGCTGACATTACTGGATGGAAACATAATTATGAAGCTCAACAAGTGTCTAAAACAGATTTTTAAATGAGTTTCTCTGATTTGGCCTTGAATATATTTGATAGTGGTCCCTTAAAATCATAGTGAGAATCTTGTTGCTTCCCCTAACTAAAATGGCACTGGGTCTCTCACGCACTTGCCAAAAGTTTTAACAATCCACACACCCTTTTTGGACAGACAGGCTTAAAATCTTTGTCTTTTATGGGAAAGATGTGCCAAAATTGGAGCTTGAGTGCATTGGAGACCATGGTAAGATATTACTGACCTTTAGGGAGCTGAGATTAAGTGCAAGGCTGTGTGAGGCTTTGCTAGAAAAAATCCCAAACACGTCAACTTTCTGGGCTTGGAATTTTCCATTCTGCTCAAAAGAACACTGAACGTGGTGCCCAGTCTTACATGTTTTAGTAGCCTTCCTTCCTTCTTCCTTCTTTCCTTCTCATCTGACCTACATGTCTTAAGTAGTATCAGGAATAAAAGGAAGAAAGAAAATTCAAGCCAGAGAGGACAGACAGTACTTTATCAGAGATGTCTTGTCACAAACTGCCCAAACCCTCTTGGTCTGAACAAGGAATTTAGCTAAGGAAATTTTACAAGCAATAATTTATTCTTTTGGTAGGGCTAGCCAAGAGGTAGAGGTAGGGAATTAAGTAAGATGAAATGTAACTTCTGTTTGGTTCTTGTTTGTTGTATTTTAATGTATTTTGCATTTAAAAATTCTGTTACCTTGCCACAAGTTTTTCAGGGTGTGGACAGCCATACATTAAAAATTAGATGTGAAATTTTGAGGGGCTTGAACTCATTTTTGCCAAGTTTGCCACTGATATGGTTGGGGATATGCCCTATTATTTAAAAGCCTCCCATTTTGCATTTCTGCACAATCTTCCTGTGGAAAGAGTAAGAGAGAACAGGCACAAGTAAATCTGCTGCCATCTCCCATTTGTCCTGTCGAAGGCAGTCTGGGGCACAGTTTTCTTCTCTAGTCTGTGGCTGACACATCAACTGCAGATGCTCTTCAGAGCACCATAAATGCTAACCCCCTGAAAAGCGCTTAACAGATCACGGTTGGTTTGCTTCAGCTGGTTGGCTGCTTTTACGTGCTTCCTACCTGCAGTTGGAATTCATGTTTTTTTCTTGGGGGAGGGGGAGAACAGAGCCCTTGTTACCCATCTGTTCAAATGGCCTGGAACTGAGGCCAGACCTGGAAGACACAGTGATTTCGCCAAGCTGTGGGTGGCTGGAGGAGGGGTAGCTTTGGGCTCGGGAGCATGAAGAAGGGTGGTGGCCTGCCTACGGAATTGGGCCAGGGACATTCACTCCCTGCTCATACCATCTGCTGGATGGATGTGTTGGATACAACTCAATGGGCTTCTCAACCTAGTTGGACCTCCCTGATCATAAAGGTTGCCAAGATGAAATAGGACTGGCCAGTTCTTTGATCTCCTCCCTTCCTCCTTTTTTCCCTTTTAAGCTCAGAAGATTTAAATAACTGCACCTATTTGAGAGCATGATAGCTTTTCTTGTTTGTTTGGAATCAGTGTAGGATTGGCAGAGATCCATGAGATCTCTTGTTTTGATCATGATGTATCAAGGCAGGCAAAAACATAGGTTCTGTTTCTTTGCAAAGCCTGCACTTTACTGGCTTTCACACAAACTGACTAATGCACTTTCAACTCACTTCAGTGTACTTTGCAACTGGATTTTACTGTGTGAAGGGCAAAATCAGTAAAGTGGACTGAAAGTGAATTATTCAGCATGTGTGGAAACAGTGAAAGCATCAAACTATTATGAGAAGACAGCATTGTCAGGGTTGCCAACCTCCAGGTGGCAACTGGAGACCTCCTGCTATTACAATTGATCATTAGATGACCAAGATCAGTTCCTCTGGAGGAAATGGCTGCTTTGGCATTGTACCAAGATGAGGTCCCTCCCCTTCCCAGGCTCCACTCTAAAATCTCCAGGTATTTCTCAACCTAGAGTTGGCAACCCTAGCTTGGATGCTAAAGGGGTTCCTGGATGAATTTTCTGACAGGAATCAGCCCGATCACCTCTCTGCTGTTAGTCTGTGCAGTGCATATCACAGTTACAGGTTGGGACACCACAGTTTCAGTAATAGGCCTCAAACCCCAGGCTGTGTAACTGAGGAAGAAAGATGAGAGGAACCCTGAACACATGTGAAGCATCTTTCTCACATTCGCTAGTAAATTCAGCCTGCTACACACATCTGAAATGGAAGCGGGGGGAGAGAGAGGCAGGATTTTTGGTCAGATGAGCAGGCCTGAGGCCTACTCTTGTCCCAATGAAGGCCTGCCTGCCTGAAAGAAGCTTTCACAGTACCTTTTCAAGGCTGTTCTGGTAGAGCCTACAAAAATCCCCTCAGAGAGGTGATGAAACGCACACAGGAAGGCAAGCCTCTGACCCATGGACGGAGATGAGAACACAGCTGGCACATGGAGGGGGCATAGCTCATCCTGGCACAGAGCACAGGAAGACATTTTAGACAGCCAATTGCCATTCATGTTGGAGGTGGGTACCATTCATTGTTGCCATTTTCCAGGGCCCATGGGAACCTCATGCTAATTTGTCAGGAGCTAGGGAGGAGGGCTGCCGTGATCCCAAAACTCATGGCTCAGACTCCCGTCTCCCACACCCCAGCCAAATTGCCTTTTTCATTGGCGGGGGCTTTTCTGAGTCCTTTTGACCCCCATGCCTGCACTTAACTTGTACTATGCAATAGTGTTGCCAACCTCCAGCTGGCATCTGGGGATCTGCTATTACAGTTGATCTCCAGATGAGCCAAGATCAGTTAACCTGGAGAAAATGGCTGCTTTGAAGGGTGGACTCTATGGCATTGTACCCTGCTGAGGGTCCTCCCCTCCCCAAACCCCACTCTCCACAAGCTTTGACCCCCAAACTCCAGGTATTTCCCAACCTAGAGCTGGCAACCCTACCTATGCATTCCCAGTCAGAACTACTTGGAATGAAGTCCCGTTATGTGGCTTACTCCGAGGTAAGTGTGCATAGGACTGTAGCCCTAAACGTCGCACATCCTGGGTGAGTGGGGGCATTGATCAAACACGAAGAAGCAATGAAGTTAAAGGAACCAACAACAAAAATACAATGTCTTTCTCCAAACCAAGACCTTCACCTGAGAAACCAAGAGGAAAGGGGCTTTTCCTCATAAGTGTAAACTCAACAGACGTTCCTTTTCTCTCTTTTTTAAGCATGACAGAAGTTTGCAAGAATTGGGGGGGGGACATCCCAAATCTTGCTTCCTGCCCCTCGTGTTCACCCCCTCCCTCCCCATTACACAGATCCCCCCCTTCCCTCGACAAGGACACACGTTAAGTGCAAATGTAAACATTCCTCATTATAAATTAAAAATAAATAAATAAATTAAAAAGTGCAGTGCATGTTGGTGCCAGCAGAGAGCACAATGGAGCGGATTTTTTTTTTCCTCCATTCCCGAAGTTGGAATGGGTCACATCAAGGCTGTTGAGGGAAGTGAGGAAATGATGCCGTTTTCTGGGCTCTGAACTCAAGATTCCCAGAAGCGGAGTGTCTTGTGTGTGATGGGAAGGAGGTGTGGGGAGGGGGGATGGTGGGGTTGGGGGCATTGTTGCACAGGCTTTGGTTGTTACTTGTGAAATAGGGCTCTATTGGGCGGGGAAGGAAGAGGGAACGACTTATTTTCAAGCTGTGGGTTGGGGGGAAGTTTCCGTGCTGACTGTGGCCCAAACATGCATTGAGTCCATCTCAAGAGACCGTCTGGTGCCTGGGATGCACGAGTCTCATCGTGGACTCCAGAGTACCCCTGCGGCTTCCCTTGGCAGATGAAAGCACCACTTTCCAGCTTGAGTCTTCTGTGTGTCTCTCTGCCCCCCCTGGGTGGCTCATCAGGCCGGGGTAGAGCTAGTTGGTCTTCTCCTGGATCCTGCAGTGTTCAGGACTCTTAAGGAAAGGGATCTATTCCTTCCCATGTATAGCCTCAGATTGGGTAGAAAGCCCTTCTGCTGAGCTGCGGGGCAGGGTCCAGTAGCGGTGGGTTCGACGAGGTCTTTTGTTCTATGTCTCCAGCTGCTTGAAAGTGGAAGCAGCGAGCCCCTGATGGCAGGAAGTGACCCTTGACCCCCAACCAGTCCTAGAGGATGCAAAGGGAAGGAGGTGCACTGGCTCTCCCCTCCAGAGATTATGAGATATATAGATTTATATAGAGCTTTATAGATTATTTATATAAATATCTGGGGAGGAGGTGTCGGTGCAGGGAGGCAGAGGAGGGGTCTGGGATCTGTACAACCTGGAGCTCGGGGGCAAGGAAGGCTAAGCAGGTGGCATCACAAACTGGACATGTCCGGCAGTCTCTGCACCTCCCCACTGCCGGAATGGTCTAATTCGGCGCTGTCGCAGTCCGAATCCTCGTAGGCAGCAGGACCCTATAAAGAGACAGACAGAGCAGGAGAGAAAAGAGTCAGGGCAAAGTGGAAGGCAGGAAAGAACCTGCTCTTATGTAAAATACTAGAGCAGATTTTACACAGAATTTGGTTGGAAAGACTGAGGCAAATCAGAAGCCACAAGTTAGCTGCATGAAAAATAGAAAACAATCTGTTGCAGGTCTCCAGAGAGTTGGCGTATAAATTTTCTAAATAAATGCACATCATGCAAAATAGGTTGTTTTCCATAATTGATTCCACCTGCCAGTCTAAAGGTAGTTCCACTCTAGCCCTTTACTTCCAAACTATTTTGACGGTGACTCTAGAAGATTTACTCAACAACCCATCTCATTTCAGCGCTTTCTGTGTTTTATTTTGTAGCTCTCTGAATACAATTTATGGCAATTCCAGCTACTGAATGTGTAGTGCGGAACTGTCTCTGGACAGGTGGAGACACAGTAGCGAGATTCTTCAAGGTTTCTCAGAACTGTAGTCCCTACAAATTTTCCTCTCATTTTCTTCTAGTTAAGTAGTTAACTTTGTATTGTCTTTTTTCTTACAGCATTCATTAAACAAAAATCAACTCTTGTTGAATGGGAGGGAATGGTAAAGTTCTCTCTCTTTTTGTAGACAGCTACGACTGTACGACTGAACAACAAGAAAAAAGTCAATACTCATTGTTTTAATTTATTTCTTCTTATTTTGTAACTGCACTATTACAACCAGAAACAAGAAAAAAAATGAGTCGTGATTCTGGTTGTTTACAAAGTGAATAGGGGAACAACGTTTGAGTCCAGGAGCACCTTTTAGACCAACAAAGTTTTCTGCAAAACAATTAAGCTCCCCACCTTCCCGAGGACTGACAATTAACCATCGATTTATGAATGCCAGAAGAAAACCAGCCAGTTGCAGAAAAAACAGAAAATAATTAATTAAGCTGAAAGCCAAAGGAATAGAAATTGCATTGACTCTTTGATGGTCATCAGAGCCTATTTTGGAGTAGAAATATAGAAGGGGTAATATAGCACTATACTAAGTACTGTGTGGAACCTCAGCTTCAATTTCACTTCTAGATGACTGCAGCACAGAACAAATGTCATGTTTTTAGTCCCCAGGAAAGGGGCAAAGAAATATACACGACACAAACAATGTCTTTATCTACTCTACTCTCTTTCTGAGATACTGGTAAAAATGGTTGTATCCATTTTCCCATGAGGAACAGACAATGATATTTTAAAAGTGAAACCTGATTTTCTCAGGTTTCATGCTTGAGATACCACATGTGAATGTGCAGTGGGGTAAACCATGACCTGCTTTGAGGTGGACTACTGACTCTGAAAATTTGTCTGATTTGTCTAGAATGGGTGGCCAAACTGTGGTGCAGGAGGGCTCTTGAAGCCCGCACCACCCTGTCAGCTGGCTTGGAGAAGGCATTTGCCTTTTTAAATCACTTCTCCAAGCAGTCAGCAAGCAGCTTGGAGAATGCATTTAAAGTTAAAGTTGCTTTCTTTTCACCTCCCTCTCTCCCATGTATTTTCCTTCCTTCCTTCCTTCCTTCCTTCCTTCCTTCCTTCCTTCCTTCCTTCCTTCCTTCCTTCCTTCCTTCCTTCCTTCCTTCCTTCCTTCCTTCCCTTTATGTCTTTTTTTTTTCGTGCAAATAAAATTTATTAACCACTCATCAGGTTCACAGACTACAATATTACTATACTCTATAAACAGAGAAAAGAAATATTCCTTCTGCGATATACTTAACATTTATCCCTGTAGAGGTCGTTTGGGGTACATTCCTAAGCATATTAATAATTAACACAACATATGTGTACATAAATTTTCTATTTAGAAGCCTAACGTCAATAAAATATGGTCTAAAAAATTAATTTTTTCTCTCTAACCACTTGTAAAATTTACCCCATTTAACACTGACTTCATCCTCAGGTATACCTTTCAGCAAATTCGATAAAATATCCATTTCTTCCCTTTATGTCTTGTGGCTCTCAGACATCTGGTGTTTATTCTATGGGGCTCTAATGTTAAGCAAGTTTGGCTACCTCTAGCCTAGAATCAGATCACATTGGCTATATCTGAGGCAGTCATCCTGAAATGACTCCCAGATATAGCAACCCTGTGAGACAATTCTCAGAAATGTAATGGAGCCTACCGTAGTTTGTTTATTTTTAAATGTTTTCCCTCCTTTCCAGAAAATAGCATTTTCCCCAACCAATCATAAACCTAGGACTGGTCAGGTGAGTTGCCTTGGCCAGTCACACAATCTTTTATCAAAGATTTCAGGTTTTCACAGCTGGTAACATCATTAGGGTTTGTAGAATCTTTTGGGCTCAAGTGCCGTGTTCTACTGGAGAAAGTTTTCCTTCCAGACGTTTCGTTCTCAGCTGCAGAGAACATCCTCAGTGGCGTTGCAGCTGGAGCAGGCGCTCAGACCTTCTTGGCTGCTGTGCATTGAGTGGGGCCAGGGCTGCTGGAGAGCTGCTATTTATAGGCTGGAGGGGGTGTGATGAAAGGGCAATTGGTTTGTGGATGTGCCCATTGTTTGGTGGGGCTTCCTGGAAGGGTAGTGATAAGGAAACTGGCTGTTGAATGTGACCATTGTTCTGTGTTAATTGCTGGGAGGGTTGGAAGGGGTGTATCTTCACACTTTTGATGGACTACTTGTACTCACAAGTTACTATGTTCATTAAAAACCTAACACCTCCCCTCTCTGTATGCCTTTTCTTACTATGCAGAGAGGATGGCTGGGGGCACCTTATTCAAGTGGCTGTAAAATCAGACCCCAAGTCACTTGAAACTTAGCGAGTCTTCAGAAGTGAGGGTAGACTTTGATAATACTATTTGGTGAAAAGCCTACTCAAGAAAATCTGCCATTTTTCTTACAAGGAAAACAATGGGCAGACATCCAACCAGCTCTTAATGAAAACAGAAATGGAACTGACAAGTATTCACAATACAACAACATTATTGAGCAGGAACATTTGAGCAGGAACAAACAGGAACGCAGTTCCTACTGGCTTGGTAACAGGAGGTGTGGTCAATATGCAAATGAGTTCCTGATGGACTTTTTCTTCAAAAAAGCCCTGTATGAAACAATGGTGATGTCAGGGGGTGTGGCCTAACATGCAAATGAGTTGCTGCTGGGCTTTTTCTACAAAAAAAAGCCCTGGTTACAAATCAATACATATTCCCTTTTTAAAATTACAGCATGGTACTAAAATTATATATATATTTTCCCCAGTGCACATTCCTTGTCTCAAATAATTTTGTACACCTGTGTAGTACTAAAGCAAAGAAGAACAAGGAAAACTGGGGCCATAGCACATACTAAGTCAGCTGATGGTCCTGGGGAATCTAGGTCAAGTATACCCTAGAGACCACAATTTTTCTTCAGTAATATTGATCTTAGCCAAATTTTTGTACTCCCCTCTCCAAGATTCATCTCCCATGTTCAACATAGGAAAGAATCCCGAGGCAGAGCAGAACTACAGTGCTTGGGGTATTCATGTTCCTGCAAGAGAGGGGGCACTGCCCCTCCCTTCTTAAAGAACACTCACCTCTCCAGCATTCTGGTCAGCACTGAGCTGGTGTTTGACGAGCTGAATAGCCGCCTCCTTTTCGGATAGCCCGTCAGAATGCCCCAGGAGGTCATCATCCGAGCGTTCGGCATCCAGGCGCTCATCTGTATTGGTGCTGGCCACGTCGGGTGTGCCACCACTGTGGGAGGCTGTGGTGCCCTCGCTGCCAGTACCCTCCTCACCATCCCCATCAGAGAAGTTCTCAGAGCTGAAGGTGGAGAGCGACTGCCGTTTGCTGGTTGCTTGAGGCCACCTGGGCAAGAAGGGAAGAAAAAGAAGCTTCTTAGTTATTGGGGGGGGGATTAATGGAGACCCTCATTCTATCAAGTATGGCTAGGGTACATTTATCTCCAGAGAGATATACTGCACTATCCAGGAAGTAGATAACAGGACTGGAATCTGGATTCTCTTCAAAGGGAAACAGAACTTTGGATAAATGATTATAGTTGATTCTCCTGGAGCTTACAGTAGGCCCTGTACTAAGAGCCCTGTAAGCTCTTGGAGGATTGGCTACATAAGAGGGATGTGTGGCCTAATATGCAAAGGAGTTCGTGCTACAAAAAAAGCCCTGACCACAGGGATTCACATGATACAGCTAATAAAGGATAAAAATGGGTGGAATGTAAACCATGACCTGATTTGAGGGGGACATAAGAACATAAGAGAAGCCATGTTGGATCAGGCCAATGGCCCATCCAGTCCAACACTCTGTGTCACACAGTGGCCAAAATTTTATATATATATATACATACACACACACACTGGTTAATAGCCACTGATGGACCTCTGCTCCATATTTTTATCTAAACCCCTCTTGAAGGTGGCCATGCTTCTGGCCGCCACCACCTCCTGTGGCAGTGAATTCCACATGTTAATCACCCTTTGGGTGAAGAAGTACTTCCTTTTATCCATTTTAACCTGTCTGCTCAGCAATTTCATCGAATGCCCATGAGTTCTTGTATTGTGAGAAAGGGAGAAAAGTACCTCTTTCTCTTCTTTCTCAATCCCATGCATTATCTTGTAAACCTCTATCATGTCACCCCGCAGTCGACGTTTCTCCAAGCTAAAGAGTCCCAAGCGTTTCAACCTTTCTTCATAGGGAAAGTGTTCCAGCCCTTTAATAATTCTAGTTGCCCTTTTCTGGACTTTCTCCAATGCTATAATATCCTTTTTGAGGTGCGGCAACCAGAACTGCACACAGTACTCCAAATGAGACCGCACCATCGATTTATACAGGAGCATTATGATACTGGCTGATTTGTTTTCAATTCCCTTCCTAATAATTCCCAGCATGGCGTTGGCCTTTTTTATTGCAAACGCACACTGTCTTGACATTTTCAGTGAGTTATCTACCACGACCCCAAGATCTTTCTCTTGGTCAGTCTCTGCCAGTTCACACCCCATCAACTTGTATTTGTAGCTGGGATTCTTGGCTCCAATGTGCATTACTTTGCACTTGGCCACACTGAACCGCATCTGCCACGACGCCCACTCACCCAGCCTCAACAGGTCCCTTTGGAGTTCCTCACAATCCTCTCCGGTTCTCACTACCCTGAACAATTTAGTGTCATCCGCAAACTTGGCCACTTCACTGCTCACTCCCAACTCTAAATCATTTATGAACAAGTTAAAGAGCATGGGACCCAGTACCGAGCCCTGCGGCACCCCACTGCTTACCGTCCTCCATTGCGAAGACTGCCCATTTATACTCACTCTCTGCTTCCTATTACTTAGCCAGTTTTTGATCCACAAGAGGACCTGTCCTTTTACTCCATGACTCTCAAGCTTTCTAAGGAGCCTTTGATGAGGAACTTTATCAAAAGCTTTCTGGAAGTCAAGCTAAACAACATCTATCGGTCTCCTTTGTCCACATGTTTGTTCACCCCCTACAGGGGAGTTTATTTATTTACTTTGTTTACACCTCGTTTTTCTCTTCCAGTGGAACCTAAAGCAGCTTGCATCATTTCCCTCTCCTCCTCATCCTCACAACAGCCTTGCAAGGCAAGTTAAGCTGAGACTGACTGGCCCACGTTTACCCAGAAAGCTTCTGTGGCAGAATTATGGCAGGGACAGTGGTTGGCGTTTACCCCACTGGTCACAAGGCCAGGTGAGGTGGCACATGGTGTCTCTGGGGAATCACTTCCATTGCACCTGGAGCAGGGTTGCAGCGGTAGAGTAGTACAGGACCAGATGTACTTGACATGGGTGGTGAGAGGAGGCAGGGAGCAGGCACAGCTGGAAAGTTGTGAGTGAAGGAGCAATGAAAGGAAAGCTAAAGAGAAGAGCCTGGAGAGGAAAAAAAGGAAGCCAGGTGAGGCAAAGTCTTTCCTCTCTAGCAAAGGCCTCAATGGGGAAATGAACTTAAGAACATGAGAAGAGCCCTGTTGGTCAGAGAAATGCCTTCTCCAAGGTAGCCGACGGGGTCGTGTGGGCTTTGAGAGCCACATCTGGCTCCTGAGCCACAGTTTGGCCACTCCTGCTTTAGAAGAAGCATTCTCCCATTTTAGAAGAGGCATTCTTTCTTTTCTGGAACACAGAAATGGCACTTACTGTATGAAGTTTTTATAGATGTATGCATTAAATTAGTAATAAAAACCCCTACAGTCTTGCTGCCTAATTAATTGGGATAATTGATCAAAATGTTTTAAATTGATCAGTCTGACTGATTAACAGCACATGTGTACTCAGAAGTAAGTCCCATTATATTCAAGGGAACTTGCTCCGAGGAAAGTGTGCATAGAATTATCTGCATAGAACTATGGCAATCCTAATGTTACTAATATTCATGAGAAAAAACTTGGAGTAAGCATTTATTCATTAGTGTTTCACTGAAGCTTAGTAAATGTGATTCTGAATTCATCTTAAACAGGACAATGTGGACAAATAAATAACACTAACAATTACAACAAATGTATTCCAGAAAAATAGACTCCCTAAAAGAGAGCTGGCACCAATCCCCATTCCAGTGTGCTCGCAACAAGCTGATAAACCATCTGTCCCTGATCACTTACCTTTGCCGGAGTGGCAGTTCTACCTCGCTGTCCACTTCTCCTTCCTCCTCCTCAGAGGAGACCCCACGTTTCTGAGCCAAGAAGGGAAGGGGGGGGAGAGGAAGTAGTCATGTTAATAAATCCTTGCCAGAATTAGAGTGGAAATAAATACAGATCCCACCCCCCAAAAAGAAACTTTTTCAAGCAAGTTCTCCTGAACGTGATTTTTCCTGCCCCAATATTCCTAGTTATTAGTGCAACTGGATTTATTTGTCCTGATTCAAACCTATGCACATGCAGCAGTTTGAGCTGAATATATACACTGGGGAGAGAAGGCAGCATGGTAGCCCTACCTTGTCAGATCTCTGAAGCTAAACAGGGTTGGTACTAGGATGGGAGACCACCAAGGAAGACTCTGCAGAGGGATGCAATGGTAACCACCTCTGCTTTTTGCTTTTTGCTTGAAAGCCCCTTGCTGGGGCCACCAGTTGCAACTTGATGGCACCTGTGTATGTAGGCCCCACTGCCACTTTAAAATTCATCAGCAAGTCTTAAGATGTTGATTGCAAATGGGTAACCATGCTAGCCTGCTGTGGGACACATCACAAAGGAATTTCAAGACAAAATTTATTCCAGCATAATCTTCCATGTGTCAGAGCTTACTTCGTCAACTGCATTGACGTATACATCCATTAAGCAGATGCATTAATATTTTGATGGCTTAAGACATCAAAACTAAAAAATATGAAAAGTCAACAATTTGAAGGACAGAATTGAGACATTATTTTGAATTGTCCAATTTCTGCAACATTTTGTTTCTGCTCTGGTATTCTGGCTTGCTTTGGCAAGAACTGGAACAATGGTGAAATATGGGAAATGGTGAAAGCTTCACAGTAGATGGAATTGCAGCTCTATAAGATTCTGAGAATTTCAGGTTTGTTTCGAGGAGGAGGAGGAGAAGAAGAAAGTAGTACCTAACCTTTGAGACTGAGGCAGGACTGGATCTACATGTTTTTTGAGGGGAGCCAAAATTAACATGACACCCCCTTATGGGCCCATTCTATCTTATGTGTCTATAGAATAGAATGGATTCCATACCCAATTTGGTGCCCCCCCCCCAGGCAAGCATCCCCTCTGCTTCCCCCTAGATCCGGCCATGGACTGAGGCCAGATCTACATATGTTCTACATATGTACTTTACCTTGGATACACAGTTGTGTTACAACATTAAATCTAATTGCCTCTGTGTCGCATCAGTGTTGGAGTTTCATGGGTTGCTGGTTTTTTGTTGTTGTTTTCCCCCAGAGCACTTATAGGGGTCCTAGAAATAAGGCCGTTGTGGGGGGAAATACAAAGGGCTCTAGAAAGAAGCTCTGGGCAAGTGCTCCCGCCTTCCCACCCACCCAAGTCAGTCATTTTCTATAGGAGAATTGATCTGATTTCATTGCCTCCCCCTTCCCTGCATCCTCTATCTAGGAAAAGTACAGCTTTTGTCCACAAGGAGGATCAAAGCAGCTTATATAATTCTCCTGTCCCCCTTTTGATCGACACAACAACCCTATGAGGTAGGCTAGGCTAACTGGTCTGAAATCACAGTGTGGACCAAAGCAGGAGGGAAGTGATGTATAATGACACAGAGTTCAACCTGCAAAGTACCCATTTTTTCCAGGGGAAGTGATCTATGTCATCTGGAGAGCAGTTGTAAATCTGAGTGCTCTCCAGCCCTCACCTGGAGATTGGCAACAATAGTTACCCAAGAGGAAGTGGCTGGTTTGCAGGGTGGAGTCTATGGCATTGTACCTGTCTGAGGTTCCACCCCTCCTCAAACTCCACCCTCTCAAATCTCCAAAAATTTCCCACCCTGGAGTTGGCAACCCTATCTCCTTCCCTTTATCTGCCCCTCTGACTTCAGCTTTCCATTGTCTCCCCCCTCCCTGCAGCCTCTACATAGGAAAAGCACAGTGTCTCTCCACATGGGGACCAAAGCAGCTTATATAATTCTCATCCCTCCCCTTTGACCTGCACAACAACCCTGTGAGGTAGTGTCATGCAGCAGGGGACCAGGAAGGGCCCTCTACTGGCTGCCACCACTCTGGTAAGGGTCTGTATGGAAGGGCCCAGAACACGCACCCAACCCCTGTATCTTCCCTATTAGTAAGTACCTTTTAACTGTGACTGAAGAGATGTAAGGACCCAGGCAGTATAATAATAACAACAGATTTATTATAAGTGCTTAAAACATCAACTTAAAAGACAGTGCTCCACCAAGGGAGAATGATTCAAGTCAGCAAAATGAATGCAAATAATTGTTTTTCTATTTGAAGTCATGTGGGGAGAGCCTAATCTGGCACACACACACACACCTGGCCCGCTGCCCTAGGCAAATGCATAGGTCCAGGGCTTTTTTGTAGAAAAAGCCCAGCAGGACTCAGTAGCATATTAGACCACATCCCCTAATATTAGCATATTAGGTCACACACTCATTAGCATATTAGGCCACACCATCTGGGAAAATCAAGTGCAAATTGAACTGTGACAGTAACATTGTCAGGCCCTGCAGCAATTCTGGCCAGCCAGGCCCCAGGGAGGCTGCTGCACAGTACATCTGGGCCCTGTGATCCCTGCCTGGCCCTGGGGAGGCTGCTGCACAGCACGGCTGGGCCCCACGATCCTTGCTGGCCAGCCAGGCCCCAAGGAGGCTGCCATATGGCAATCCATGTATCTGTCCAGCAATCCCCGAGGGCCACACCAAGTGACCTTGAGGGCCGTATACGGCCTTCGGGACGGAGGTTTCCCCACCCCTGTATTAGATGATCATACACGTGATAGTGTGTTAATCTGTTATTTTAAAGGCAACCCTTCACCCCTTGACAATTTTTATTATTCTTATTCTGAGTTTGGATTGTTTTGATTATTTTCCTGTAAACTCTGAGCCCCCTCCCCCCAATTGTCCCTTTGCTTGCACTGTATGTAACATCTATGTTTGCTAATATTCTGTACTGTGATATATTCAAAAAGTTCCTTCTTTACTACCAGTTTGCTAAATTCTTCAGCAGCACACACAATTTCATGTCCCCCTGCCCTAGGCTTCCCAACCCTCCCGCCCTGGCGGGGGACCCCCGGATTTTCAGCCTCCTCCCCCGCTCTTAAAAAATCTGGGGGCGGGGGGAGAGAGAACATACCTGTAGGCATCATGTTGTTTTACAGCTTGGGATCCGTTTTTAAAATGTGTCCCTTTAAGGCTGCACAGGAAACAGGAACGGCCCCTCCCTTTCTTTTCCTGTGCAGCCTTACTTTCGTTTTCACAGCGAGCAAATTCTGCTGGAACAAGACCAAGTACGGTAAGTATTTGTGTGTGTGTGTGTGTGTGAGAGAGAGGGAGGGGGCAGGGAGGGGGGATTCCCTGGTATGGAGGCCCTCCCCCCCTTTAGAAAGCATGGGGGGGAGGGAAATGTCTACTAGGCACTCTATTATTCCCTATGGAGAATGATTCCCATAGAGAATAATAGGGAATTGATCCATGGGTATTGGGGGCTCTGGGGGGGCTATTTTTTGAGGTAGAGGCACCAGATTTTTAGTATAGCAGTTAGTGCCTCTCCCCAAAATACTCCCCAAGTTTCAAAAATATTGGACCAGAGGGTCCAATTCTATGAGCCCCAAAAGATGGTGCCCCTATCCTTAATTATTTCCTATGGAAGAAAGGCATTTAAAAAGGCGTGCTGTCCCTTTAAATGTGATGGCCAGAACTCCCTTGGAGTTCAATTATGCTTGTCACACCCTTGTTCCTGGCTCCGCCCCCAAAGTCTCCTGGCTGCACCCCCAAATCCCCAGATTTTTCTTTAATTGGACTTGGCAACCCTACCCTGTCCCTGGCTTGCTCTTCCCCACCTTTGGTTTTAGTAATCCCATTGATTTCCAGCTACTGTTAATGTCCTCTTCACACAGGATAATATGTACCGTATTTTTCGGACCATAAGACGCACTTTCCCCCCCCAAAAAAGTGGGGGGGAAAGTGTGTGCGTCTTATGGTCCGAAGGTACGTATCTTCCGGGGGGGGATCCGCTGCCTCTTCCTCCGATCGGGCGCTTCCTCCGCGCCTGCCTGCCGGCTCCATCTTCAGGCAAGCGCTGGGATCGCTCCACGTGGCCCCACCGCAAACCCAGCGCTTCGCAAGCGCCGGCTGTGGAGGGGGAAGCGTGCTTCCTCCTTCCCTGTGTGCCTAACTTCAGCTGTGATGTTTAAAGCAAGCGCTGGGATCGCTCCCTCCGCCCTCCGATCCCAGCGCTTGCTTTAAACATCACAGCTGAAGCCAGGCACACAGGCAAGGAGGAAGCACGCTGCCCTCTCCACAGCCGGCACTTGCGAAGCGCTGGGTTTGCGGTGGGGCCACGTGGAGCGATCCCAGCGCTTGCCTGAAGAAGATGGAGCCAGGCAGGCAGGCGCGGGTGAAGCGCTGGATCGGAGGCAGAGGCAGCGGATCGCCCCCCAGGAGGAAGGTGCGTCCTATCCTCCGGAGCGCCTTATGGTGCGAAAAATATGGTAATTTTCTGTAGCCAGAAGTGGGGGAAAAATTTTAACGTTATTTTGCTGTGCATATCATTCTTAATTGTGTTTATTTGTGCTTTTTGCAATGGACTTTCACTGGTATGTTAGTCAAAATGGCACAGGATAATACATGATCAGCAGTCATGCTGTAATAGTTTTTTTTTTTAAGAAGAAGAAGATGATGATGATGATATTGGATTTATATCCCGCCCTCCACTCCAAATCTCAGAGTCTCAGAGTGGCTCACAATCGCCTTTGTCTTCCTCCCCCACAACAGACACTCTGTGAGGTGGGTAGAGCTGAGAGGACTCTCACAGCAGCTGCCCTTTCAAGGACAACCTCTGCCAGATCTATGTCTGACCCAAGGCCATTCCAGCAGCTGCAAGTGGAGGAGTGGGGAATCAAACCCGGTTCTCCCAGATAAGAGTCCGCACACTTAACCACTACACCAAACTGGCTCTCCTAAGGGGTGGATTTTAAATTATCGTGAGAACACCCAGGGGGAGGGGGGAAGCATGGCAGGTTTAACAAGTGACACAATGGGTGATTGATCTCCATTTAAATCTAGTACACAGTATCGTTAGTATGCCTGTGAAGATTTAAAAAAAGGTGAAGATTAAAAAAAAGGGGAAGGTGATCTGACAGCAGCAGTAGCGACATCACTGATGTCAGCTGCCCTCAAATTTTATACTGGATTACAACCCAGTGCGAACTGAAAAACAAGCAGGAAATAGTTTGGAAAAAGGGATGAGGTGCAGAGCACGCTTCCAAGCTGATTCCAAAACTTGGAGATTAACCACACAGAACATCAGGAGAAAGGTCAGTATGTGGAACAGGCCTGACTTGAGTCAGACTTGGTAGTGTGTAATTAATCCCTGGTAAAATTCCAAAAGCCAAGTCTTTCACCAGTTAGGAAATGCAATGTATTTACCAAATTACTGAAAGGGAATCATGCAAAATATGCCAGTAGATACAAATTTGCTTTCTCTAGATATAAATCTATAGAGAACACAGACTTCAGTTTTTCTTGGCACAATATCTGGATCAAACAGACTTTTAAAACAAAAAAAATTGATTTTAGGGCCAATAAGAACAGTCAAAATGAGGAAAGTGCAAGCAGCCATGATGACCACTGAAAAGTCCTGCTCTGTCTCCTTTTGGCATTTGAGACTTTCCTGGAAACTTCCCATGTGCATTCATGCTCCTCTCATGAATGATAAGACAGAGAAACATGAATTTGCTTTCAAATTAGAATTGCCTCCCCAACATCATCTCAGAATTCCAAACTCAGCAGCAGAACCTGGTTCTGTACTGGCACAAGCAAACCCACTGAACCTACTGAAATGCCTTTGAAATGGGATGAGGTAGGAAGTGATGAGCGAAACCCTCACTTCTTGACTGGGCCTAGCAGTTGCCAGCCTCCAGGTGTGGCCTGGAGATCTCCCAACCACAAAGATCAGTTTGTCTGAATAAAATGACTACTTCAGACTACTACTCCATGGTCCCTCCCCTCCCCAAGCCCTCCTCACGGGGCCTTTGCATAAGAGCACTAACTGGCCTGGAAAAAAGATGCCCCTTTAATAAAGGGTTAATGGAATATTGTTTCCCAGTCGATGTTATTTTCCTCCATGCTATGAATGGTTTCAGCTGCCCTTTCCCACACATTAAACTTCTAATAAAGTGCCATTTTTTTCTCCAGGCCAGTTGGCATCCCTACCTGTGTATAATCAAGGGGAAAGGAGGAAGGAACATTTTTCACAAAGGCAGCCCTAATTTTGCCTCAAGCTGGATTCTGCAGCTGGTATAAATAACACTTCTTAAGCATCCGGAACATATTTTAAAATACACAAAGCTGACAGTCTAAATTACAAGAAATTGTAAGAAAAAAATAAGGGCAGGGAGAGAAGAAGAAAAAGAAAGGAGAATGAGGCAAAATTGTACAATTGTGTATGAATTAACTGAAACGTACAAGTGTCAAAATGATTCAAATGATTCTTAAAGACTGGGAGGGCCTGTAGGCCCAGTTGCTGAGTCTCAGGTTCTAAAGCTGAGAGAGACTCAGTTTTGGAGGCTTATTCTCAGGGCAGCTGGTGGAAATCTCAGATCTGTCAGAACCGCCCCCCTCCCCTCGCCGGCACTTGATGACTGTTCCATGAGCAGTCATTTGTGGTAATGACTGCTCATGGAACAGGAAAAAATAATCTGGCACAAACAGCTCTACCCCATTTTACAGTTAGCATCAGGGTTGTCAGGTCATCCCAGGCAATGCAGCAAGGATTATTCCACCTTTCTTCTTGGAAGCAAAATTGGAGTGTTGGACTCCGTCTGAGAATCGACCTCTTCAGCACAGCCCAGACCTTCAATTTTGGAGTGATCGGCATTGATTGCGTATGAAAGACTATGGGTGCAGGCGCGGTCAGCATTCCGTTGCTTTAAATGTGATTAATTTCACTCTTTGGTATAAATATATTTCTATTTCCATAAGGATTATTTAGTACTGTGATATTTTTGAGGCTGGTTTTCGCGGAGGTCCTTTCAGCTGCTCCACTTTTTTGCAATTCTCTATTTGGTTGCTTTAATCCCCAGATGGGGGCAGGGGATCCCCCAGTTTGGAGGCCCTCCCTCCGCTTCAGAGTCATTAGAAACCGGGGCTGGGTGGGAAATGCCTGCTGCACACTCCATTATTCCCTATGGAGACTGATTTCCATCGGGTATAATGGAGAATTGATCTGTGGCTATCTGGGGCAATGGGGGGGCTGTTTTTGAGGTAACCAAATTTTCAGCATAGCATCTGGTGCCTATCCTCAAAGCACCCTCTAAGTTTCAGAAAGATTGGACCAGGGGGGTCAGTTCTATGAGCCCCAAAAGAAGGTGTCCCTCTCCTTCATTATTTCCAATGAAGGGAAAACATTTAAAAGATGTGCAGTCGCTTTAAATGTGATGGCCAGAACTCTCGTTGGAGTTCATTTATGCTTGTTGCAACCTTGCTTCTGGTTCCACCCCCAATGTCTCCTGGCTCCACCCCCAAAGTCCTCAGATATTTCTTGAATTGGACCTGGCAATCCTATCTCCAGGTCTGGAGATGAACTGTAGCTCTGGGGGATCCCCTGGGTCCCAACTGGAGGCTGGCATTCCTAGTTAGCATTTAGCGTTAAAAATTTTATGTATGAGGTGACTACCCCCTCTTCAAAGCCTCATGATGACTGTGACTTCACACATTCAGATACCACATGGTACCATTTGTACAGTGCGTGGAAGTACTACCATTAGGACTGGCCTGGCACCAGGCCCCACTCTGTGACTCTCAGAATTCCAGATGCTGGTGGGGACCTGGCAATCCTACTGAGGGAAAGTTCCAAAAATAATGAAAGAAAAAGGACCGAATCATGAAGCAGAAACAGAGATCGGCATTTTCGCAAGGGAAAACAAAGTATCTGAAGATCAAAAGGTTGGATCCCACAGCACCCTTCCACTAAGCAACGAGTCTCAGTGGAAGGTTGTAGAATCTAACCCACTGTGGAAGAAATGACAAATGAGGAGGGAAGGGGGGTTTGATATATGTAAAAAAGTAAAACAATCACAGAGGTTATGGGTTTGCTTCTGGCTTCAGGGTGCTATGAGCCTTAAATGGTCTGATCTATTACATTTTCATTCCACTTTATTATCATTGAGCTCTGGGCAGTATGTATGAGTCTCCCCTCCTGCACTTTATTTCCACATAGAAGGAAAGAACAAGAGAGTATGAGTGGCCCAAGATTGCCCAGGGAGCTTCACAGCTGAACCCATATCTTTGTAACCATATCCTGACATTCTGACAACTAAACCACACAAATGCCAACTAATCCTCCCTGAGCTTTGAGACCAGCCTGATGCCCCCGCCCCCACAATGACCCATCTCCCTCCACAAGAAGAGGGGCCTTCTCTTTAATAGCCCAAGAGTGCTGGAATATTTCCTCAGGTGCCCCTTTCTCCTCACCGTAATTTTTTTTAGAGGCAAAAATATTTTGGTTTCAGTCTGTACTTTTGTTTCTGATTGTAATTGTTTTCGTAATTGTTTTATGTTGTTTTAGGCATAGATTTATTGTTGTTTCTGCTGGTCACGGGGAGAGGGGAACAGCTATTCTCCCTGACCACGGGTCAGCACATTAAGTTCTATTGCTGGCTTGTAATATTACATTGCATAGTGTAATTCTGAGGGATTCCCAAACAGAGGCTGTCATCCCTAAACCTTTTCTTCTTAAGGACTAGAAACATTTTTGCTGAGACAGAGAGGAGAAGAGAAGAAAGAGAAGGAAGGAATATCAGAACGCTGACTCATTCTTGAATGATGTATTTGTGGAACTGCAAGATTAACAGTCTTGGCTATGTTCTTGTGTGATTCACAGAAATGGCTGGTTTTGGTGGTTTTATGACAGCCCTGCAAAACCTGAACCATGTACAGTTTGGGCTGTGTGTTTCTTAGCTGACTCCCAACAGGGAGGGGGGATGCTGGAATTCTGTTCAGGAAACCTGTTTACCATCCTTCCTGGCCTACCTGACTTCGGGTAACAGCCGCCCGATACAACATGGCCGCTGGCGTGAGATGTTGAGATTGCTGCGTGGTCCCTGCCCGACTACTCCTGCCTTGCTCCCGCTCGGCCTCCTCTCCCGGCTGCAGCCTCGCCTTTCCCGATTGACCCACAGCACCCTGTCGGGAGGAGGGCGACTCAGGGCTGCTGGAACAGGGCACAGAGGCAGTGTCCTCACTGGGGGTCTCACTGCGGGGCTGCTCTGCTGGTGGCGATTCAGGCCCGGCTGCTTCTTTGCGACCCTCAGCTCCCAGAGTTGTGGAGATGAGATCGGGGCTGGAAGACGACATCTTGCGTAGCAGTAGATCATGCTGAAGCCCTCGCAAGGCTGCGCAGGGCTCCAGGCGTTTGGCTCCCGCGGGTTCGGCCAGTTCCCCACAACTTCCCCGGGTGCTAACTTTGCGGTAGCGTGACTTGGCCCGGCGACTGCGCCCAGGGGACGGGGGGCCCTTCTGGCATACGGGGATGGCAAGCTGGGGCAACGTTGGGTCCATGATCACCTCTGTCTTCAAAATGTCAGGCCTGGAGGGGAAGCAATAATCAAAATTATAATCAGAAGGTCTGTTTCCTTCCTGAAGGCAAACCACAAGGGAAGAGAAGGGCTGAAGAAGAGAGAACATTAATGAGGGAGCAGAACCAGATTAAGACACACTGAAAGTATAAACTATGTCAATCAGAAGAAACCCTATAGCATTACCCCCAAATCTGCATTAGTAAAATGTGGGATTTTAAAAAATATTTAGAGATCTCTTCTAATCTGAGGCCCTGCACTGTACCTTACTTGGGGAAAGTTTGCAAGGCATGAGATGAACAGAGGTGGTTTCCCATTGCCTTTCTCTGTGTAGCAAGAGATTTCCTTGGTGCTCTTCCATCCAAACATTAGCCAAGGCCAAACCTGCTTAGCTTCTAGGGCTGGCGAGATCAGGCTAGCGTGAGCCATCCAAGTCAGGTCATAGTTTCCTTAGCATTGGGGGTTTTTTGAGCAGGAACTCACAGGAACACAGTTCCAGCTGGCTTGGCATCAGGGGGTGTGGCCTAATATGTAAATGAGATCCTGCTGGCTTTTTCTACAAAAAAAAGCTCTGTGTGAAACAATGGTGATGTCAGGGGGTGTGGCCTAATATACAAATGAGTTTCTGCTGGGCTTTTTCTACAAAAAAAGCCCTGCTTAGAATGTGTGTAAATTTGGTTTTGCCAGGGAGTCCCCAGCCAGCCAGCTCTATACTCTTCCCCTCCGATCTCCTCCTGAAGGAGATGGTGGTTGGCAAAGGAACAGTGTCAAAATCCCTGCCACATTCTTGTACCTGGCCTTGCTTGTGTTCTTCCACAAGAAGCGTGGAAGAGCTGAGCTGCACAATTTATTTAGTTAGAAAATATTTTATGCACTCTCTCCTAGGAAGCTCCCCAAGGAGGCTTACAGAGTAAAACACAATAAAAACATGAAGGGTGATTATTAATTAAAATCCAGCATTAAAAAAACAATACTACTTAAAACCTAGAGCATAGAGAAGCAGGTGTCACTGAGCAGCTTAAAAAAAATTTCAGACTCAAAGCTCACTATAAAATGTTATTAAATGCTCAATCCCATCATTAAAAGCCTGGGTGAACAGAAATGTTTTGGCATGGAACCTAAAAGAAAGCAATGTATTTGCCAGGCAAGTCTAAAGGTCACTCCATAAATGAGGGGCCACCACCGAATTAGCCCTGTCTCTGGTTGCCACCTGCCTTACCTCTGAAGGTTTGTGAGGCAGATCTTAACAGCTGGACAATTCAGGAGGAGGTGGGAATCAGTAAAATACCCCTAGCATGGCTTTGGCTCAAATTTACCATGCATGAACAGGTATTAGAACCACCAGGAAGTTGCCTCAGGAAAAACTGCTGCACTCCCGGACTCTGGAAGCAGGATTCCCCTCCCCCATGGGATTGGGTCATTACCTCTAAGGCTGCCAACCTTGGATTAGGAAATACCTGGAGATTTCACTGGTAGAGTCTGGGGAGGGGTGGGGCCTGAGGAGAGGAGAGACCTCAGCAGGGTCCAATGCCATAAAGTCCACCCTCCAAAGCAGCCATTTTCTCCAGGGGGACTGATCTCTGTAGTCTGGAGACCAATTAAAATACCAGGAGATCTCCAGCCCCACTTGAAGGTTGGCATCCTTAGACCTCTCTTGGTACTTGTTTTGGTTACACCTCCTCTTCCCTATAGCCTCTCTGGGAAGCCAGCTTCCTGCCACTCACTCCTCTCTCCCCAACACAAGCAACAGTAGTGGTCAGAAGCAGCCCCTGACTCCCAACTCCTTTCTTGCCCACTTCTCACCTCTTACTGTGTGGAGACAGCTTCTGAGGCACATTCCTCTTCTTGATTAGCTTCTCCACTGTGTTGCCGTGTAGAAGACTGCGGGATGGATGGTGCTTAAAGAGTCCTGGGTACTTCTTCTCTAGTGCCTGCTCCCGCCTAGAAAGAGGAAGGATAGGAAGACTGAGAACATCTGAGGAAGGGATAGGGTTGCCAATCCCCAGTTGGAGGCAGGGGATCCCCTGGTTTGGAGGCCCTCCCCCCACTTCAGGGTCATCAGAAAGTCGAGAGGGGGGGAGGGGAAATATCTGCCAGGCACTCCATTATACCCTATGGAGACTGCTTCTCATAAAGTATAATGGAGAATCATTCCATGGATATCTGGAGCTCTGGGAGTGCCACTTTTTGAGATAGAGGCACCAAATTTTCAGCATAGCATCTTTTCAAACCCCCCCCCCCGCAAAGTTTAAAAAAAGATTGGACTAGTGGGTCCAATTCTATGAGCCCCAAAAGAAGGTGCCTCTATCCTCCATTATTTCCAATAGAAGGAAGGCATTTGAAAGGAATGTGGTCCCTTTAAATGTGATAGCCAGAACTCCCTTTGGAGTGCAATCCTGCTTGTCACACCCTTGCTCCAGGCTCCACCTCCAAAGTTTCCTGGTGCCACCCCCAAAGTCCCAGATATTTCTTGAGTTGGGACCTGACAACTCTTGGAAGGAAGGAGAGGTGGAATATTCACTGGGCTGCAAGGCATGATTTCTCTGGAGAGAGATTCAGAAGTTAGGCCCACTTGAATGTCATTTCTGAGGTCAGAGAAGGCACTTTTGCCCATGTGGTGTAGTGGTCAAAGTGCTGGAAGAGGGTCAGAGGGAGCCAGGTTCTGCCGCAGAAGCTGGCTGGGTGACGCTGAGCCAGCTATTGTCAGCCTAATATGGTTTATGGAATTGTGAAGAAAAAATGAAGGGGAAGAACAATGTTTGAAGTTGCCTTGGGTCCCCAATGGGGAGGAAAGCAGGATAAGTGTGCCCTGACCTGCATAACCCAGGTTAGCCCTAACTCGCCAGATTTTGGAAGCTAAGCAGGGTCTGTCCTAGTGAGTAGTTGGATGGGAGACCTCCAAGGAAGTCCAGGGTTGCTACACAGAGGCAGGCAATGGCACATCACCTCTATTCCTCCCTTGCCTTGAATGAAAACCCTACAGGGTCACCATAAGTCAGTTGTGACCTGACGGCAATATAAGCATGCATGTTTTTTTTGTCAAGGGACAAAGAGAGGCAATTAGTACACAGAAATTTCCAAGGGTCTTCCAGTAGCCTGTCCATTAGGCAGTCCTAGGCAGCTGCTGATTTGGGCCCTGCTGATTTGAGGGGCTGCTGATTTGGGCCCTCCCTCCCCTTGCCAAGGAAATAGGCGAGTGCCACAGCAGTGGCGTGGCTTTGTGCCTCAGAGCATGTGCACTGCCTAGCCATCATTGCTCAGCCTCCTGGGTTCCAGAAGCTTCCAGAAGCACCCAGAAGGCTGAGTGACGGTGACAGGGCGGCGTGCACACACTGAGGCGAAGGAGCCATGCCACTACTGTGGCTCTCGCCCTCACCAGGGGCAAGGATGGGGGGAGGAAGAGTGCGGGCAGTGGGACCTCAACTTGGGTGCCAGATGCCCTGACGCTGGCCCTGCTTAGCACCTGGAAAAACACATTAAAATGCAGCCTTGTGGTCTTCATTTTTAGCCTTCCTGCTAAATAATAATACTAGTCATTTTATTTCATATACAGTTAGTGTTACTAGGTCATTTAAGGAAGGTGGGCCAGGCCAAGGATGTTGGACTGTAAGGTAGGGAATGAAGATAGTTCTGATCATTCATACAGAAAATGTTCCAACAGGATAGCCTCCTGTACAAGCTCAAGTGAAACAAATGGAAACTGTGTAAGAGCCTGCTGCCCTCTGTGGTTCCCAGTCATGTCAATCATGCTTGAAAGGAGAACATCACAATGGATTGGGGCCTATGGGTCAGATTGGTCATCTTCACATTCCTTTGCCTTGTAATATGGATGTTTCTGCTGAAGAAGAAGAAGAAAGTGTTTGTAGTGGGGATAAGCATAAATCCTGGAAGAGGGAAAGTGAAGTTTGTACTGAATGTGGTGAGGATGCTTCCCATCTTTGTTCCACTGCTTTAGAGGTGTTTTATCTGTCTTCACTAAAGTTGCCTGATCTGGCTTAGGAAATTCCTGCAGGGGGCAGTGCTTGGGGAATGCAAAGTTTGGGGAGGGGAAGGAACTTGGTGGGGACGGGATGCCTTAGACTTTGCCCCCCGAAGCTGCCATTTCCTCCAGGGGAACTGATCTCCATCGTCTGGAGGTCAGTTGTAATTCTGGGAGACCTCCAAGCCTAACCTCATGATTTGCATCCATAGTCCTCACCCGATGAAGGGGAAAACTCACTCAAATATTTTTAAGAATCAAAATTCTTTGCATATGGAATTGTAAATGATTAAAATCAGAAGCCCCCAACCTTTTTGAGCCTGTGGGCACATCTCAGATTCTGCCAAGGCATGATGGGGGCAGCAACAAAATGGCTGCCACAGGAAGCAGAACCAGCCATAAAATGGCTGCCGGAGCTTAACTTCAGTCACACAATATGGATCCTTGTAAGAGTTTCTTGCCTGGGTTGCACCTCTCATTGGAGTAAGCCAGTGGGCACAGCAGCAGGCCAGAGCCAATGTTGCTATTCTGTTAGCTCTTCCTTGGTTTTTTATTATATTTTAAAGACTTGCAAATAGAAATAGTCCCAGCAAAGGATCTCACCGGAGAAGCTCCTTCTCTTTAAGCTCCAGTTGTAGCATGAGGGAGTTGAGCTCCATGTAGAGGTTGTTCGCCCTCTCCAGCTTGCGCTCATAGTGCTCCCGGATATCCAAAGCATGCCTGAGGACAGAGAAGGGAATGAAGAAACTGTCAGCTATCTCATCGAAGGAGGCCAGGAAAGAACAGTGCACCGTCTTTTAATTAATCTAAGCATGGGTTTTGTTTCATTTTCCAGGCAAGACCGCTGTCTTAACCCTTACTGCAGCACACAAGATCATTTATTTCTTTTGTACTCCACCTGACCTGGATGGTCCAGGCTAGCTCGATCTTGTCAGATCCTGGACTTGGTTAGTACTTAGACAGAAGACCCAAGGAAGTCCAGGGTCACTAAGCAGAGGCGGGCAATGGCAAACTACTTCTGAACTTCTCTTGCCTTGAAAACCATATGGGGTCACCATAAGTTGGCTGCAACTTGACTTTCCACCACTACCACTACACCTTTCTCATGGAGACTCAGGATGGATTACACAATTTAAAATGGTGCAGGCATCACAGTATAATACAATGCAATCAATGTTCCAATTGAACTGGATTGCAGAACTGGCAAACAATACACTAAAAACAGTATACCAGAAACATTGAAAACATTGAAAACATACAACAGACCATATGGATACATATGTTGATCTCACACACTAATTGTTTGTAACGCTTGGAATGAAACCCCCCATGTTTGTTATGTCAGTTAAGTTTTAAAAATTCAATAAAATTTACATTTAAAAAAAAGACCGTCAAACAAAAATCCATAACACAACACAGAAACAGTGAAACAGTATAATGTTTCCAAGAAGCAAAGCAAGGAAAACAACCTGGAATTTCAGGCATTTACTATGATCCTTATAAAAAAGGCCCTTCAGAACAATTCTGTTGATACAGCCAAGACTGCGTCTGCAAATTTGCGCCCGGCACAATTGTTTAGGACAATTCGAACTCTTACAACACTGCTGCAAGGCAGGCCAAATGCTAGGGAAGTGGAGATAGGCTGTGAGGCTTTTGCAAATTTTTTTTGCAGATCTCGGTGCTCCGCCACGACCTCCCCGCCACATTGGAAACAGTATGTGAACTTGAGGCCCCGTGCCTGTCTTCTGGACCAGTTCTGGATTGCTTCAACACACTCAGCCTGGAGGAAGTTGACAGAATTCTCTCCACTGTACGCCCAACAATTTGTGATCTGGACCCTTGCCCCTCCTGGCTAATTAAAGCTTGCCAGAGGGAGCTTAGATGTCCTATATGGGACATCGTAAATAGAGCCCTCTCAGAAGGGATTTTTCCAGTGCCTCTAAAAGAGGTGATGGTTCGCCCTCTCTTGAAAAAAGCTACGGTTCAGATCCAGTTGAATTGGCACACTATCAACCGGTCTCGAATTTACCCTTTTTGGGTAAAATTATTGAGAGGGCAGTAGCGCTACAGTTACAGAGTTTTCTGGATTACGCTTCTGTTTTAGACCCCCACCAGTCTAACTTTTGTCCAGGTCATGGGATGGAGATAGTGCTGGTTGCCCTGGTGGATGACCTCCAGAGACATCTGGATCGAGGCGGCTCGGTGGTGCTGATGTTTAGACCTATCGGCCGCATTCAATACAGTCGACCATCAGTTACTGATCTGCTGCCTCACCAATGCGGGGATTCAGGAGCTGGCTTTGCAATGGCTTTCCTCTTTCCTTGATGTTTGGGGACAAAGGGTGGCAATTGTCCCGGAGGCACCCACTTAATTGTGGGGTGCCACAAGGGGGGGGGCTGCTCTCCTCGATGTTGTTTAACATCTACATGTGTCCCCTTGCCCAGATTGCCCGGAGGTATAGGTTGGATTGTCACCAATATGCTGATGACACCCAGCTCTATCTACTGATGGACGGCTGGCCTGACTGTGTCCCAGAAAATCTGGAACTGGCATTGCAAGCTGTGGCAGGATGGCTCAGGCTGAGTAGGTTGAAGTTGAATCCAGTAAAGACAGAGGTTCTTTGCCTGAGTCGCAGTGGTCTGGGCAGGGAAATTCCCCTACCAGCATTTGATGGTGCGCCACTGAAAATGGTGCACAAGGTCAAGAGCTTGGGGGTGCTACTGGAGCCTGCCTTGACAATGGAGGCCCAGATAGCAGCCACTGCTAAATCTGCCTTCTTTCACCTTAGGCTGGTAAGGCAGTTGGTCCCCTTCCTGGAGTGTGACGACCTGGCAACAGTGATCCATGCAATGGTCAACTCGAGGTTGGACTACTGTAATGCCCTCTACATGGGACTGCCCCGGTGCCGAACTCAGAAGCTACAGCTAGTGCAGAACGTAGCAGCCAGGCTGCTATTCGGGCTCCCTAGGTGGGAGCAAATACAGCCGGGGCTGCGGGAACTGCACTGGCTGCCAATAGTATACCAGATTCGTTACAACGTGCTGGTTATTACCTTTAAAGCCTTATATGGCTGAGGACCTGCCTACCTTAGGGACCGCCTCTCCCCATATATTCTCCAGAGGGTACTTCGATCTGGTTCACAAAATCTATTGGTAATCCCTGGGCCGAGGGAGGCCAAACTGAAAGTCGCCAGAGAAAGGGCCTTCTCGATTGCTCTCCCAACTGGTGGAATCAACTGTCAGAGGAAGTGCAGGCCTTGCAGAACCTTGCTCAGTTCCGCAAGGCCTGCAAAACCACTCTCTTCCAGCTGGCTTTTAATTAACATGGAGCTTACATTGTAGAAGGAGTACCGTAGTCATTGAAAAACTGAAATATGTATAACATCAAGACCTAGCACCAAATGAATTTGGATTTTTAAAACTATAATATGAATAATTTATAGAATGTATGATTTATAATGTGTATTGTTTGGACTGTTTTAATGTTTTTATGCTGTGAGCCGCCCTGAGCCTGCTTTGGCGGGGAGGGCGGGATATAAATCAAATAAATAAATAAAATAAATGAGGGGAGGGGGGGCACCTCCTGACATGTGCTGCTTAAATCTGAATTCAGCAGTGTACTTGCTATAGTGAAATCCTAAACAGAATTACACCCATCTATGCCCAAAGACCTTAGTTGGTTTAAAAAGGTATAACTCTGTTCAGGATTGCACTGTGGGTCACTTTAGGGAAGATTCTGGCCCAGCTTGGATAAAACATGGCTCCGGCATGTGGTGTAGAGAAGTAGGGGGAGGGAAGGCATTTCTAATCTCTTTACCTATACAGTGTACCAATGCCGCCTCTGACACCACTGGCCATCTGTGTAGTGGCATAATGTGTGAATCTAGAGAAATCCAGGATGTGTAGGCTGCATATGGATGATTCATTCCCAGAACTGAAGACGTTTGCACACATTTTCTCTGCAAACATGACATCCAGAACCTTGATTTCTAAAATGCTGGTATCATCAGTATGTTGTCACACTAGACTGGGGTGGCCAAACTTGCTTAACGTAAGAGCCACAGAGAATAAACGTCAGATGTTTGCGTGCTGCAAGACATGAATGTCAGATGTTTGAGCGCCGCAAGACAGGGAGGGAGAGAGGAATGAAAGAAGGAAAGCAAACAGATTGGGGGAGGGAAGAAGGGAGATGTGGAAAGAAAACAACTTTAACTTTCAATGTGTTCTCCAAAACATCAGCTGGTTTGGCTTCGAGAAGTGATTTAACAAGCCAGTCAATGGAGCAGTGGGGACTTGGAGAGCCACACAAGATGTGCGAAAGAGCCACATGTGGCTCCCGAGTCACAGTTTGGCCACCCCTGCACTAAACAAACAGAATATATTCAACCCTGTTTATGAGCATTACTCCCTAACAAGCGAGAGGGAATCTTCTGAACTGCTTGACTTGAGGTTTTCATATCCTTCTTACCTGAGTTCTTCTCGCCGCCGGTGGATAAGCTCCTCCTCCAAGCGGTGCAGACACGTCCCCTCTGACTTGATCTTTTCAAAATGCAGCTTCACCTCTTCGCGCCACTCGGCCTATGGATGATGACAAGAGAACGTCATATACCTTCTTCTTGGTCCTGAACCTTCACTGTAGTACTCCATCTGATGGTGCTTCGTCAACAAAGATGTACATGGGATTTGACAATGTTACAAGTGTAAAAGCCAAAGTAATAAAAGGGCTAACCTGTGTACAGATTCCCTACACTACCATGAAAGTAACTGGGATATCTTGGACCAGTCACTCTTTCTCTAAGCCTAATCTACCTCACAGAGTCTGTCATGAGCACAAAATGAGGAAGAATGGCACATGTCACTTAGAACTCCTTGGAGAAAAGGTCAGATTAAGATGTGATAGACACCCTCCAAATAAGGAACAATCTAGCATTCAACAGGTGCCGCTCCCATATACCATAGGATCTCTTTCTTGCAGAGACCAGGAGAATCCTGTGTAGCCAATAGCACCAGAGAAAGAAAATGGAAATTGCAGTAATAAAAATAGGCTGCCAACATGCAGATCATATTGACTACATTAATACATCACAGCAGACTCCAGTTAACCTGATATTTGGCATGAACATGGAGTATCTCCTTGCCACAGAGAGCAGAGATAAGGATTCCTGGATGGCATCCACACTTCATCGGAAATTGCACTCTTGTTGTGCTGCAGTGATCATTGGCAACTAGCTTGGGTGGTCTACACAAAAATCTAGTTATGAATGATTGCTACAGTGCACCAGAACACAATGCCCAAGAATGAGGGGATGCACCCTCAGGGTGGAAAACAAACCTTGTTTTTCCATAATGTATAAATGCAGGGACCTGGGAAAGCTGGAATTTGTTTACTCCCTACAAACCACATTTCTATGTCTGGATTAAACCATGGGTTAGAAACTTCATTTGTGAGGAGTAATCAAACTCCAATTCACCTGAATTCATTTATTGATATACTTCATTTATATTCCACCTCCCTCACAGAGACTCGTGGGTAATTGTGATTTGTTTCCAACTTGGAATCCTTAATAGCATTTTGTGAAATAAGTGGGAAGAAGCCACATGCTGGAGCACAGCAATAACCTACGTTTGTTTGCAACCTTGACTTAACTGGTTTGTGATGGTTGAAAACAGCCTATGTCTGTTAGAGTCGTACAAGCAACATTTCCTTCTTGCTACCATGACGCTACCTCAATCTGGCTAGCCCTGCTCTGGAAGAAACAGGCAGTCTCTTAGGCTGTGGTCAGACTTGAACATTGGTACGGTTTGGGCATGCTACTAATTACTTTGTTCCATTTTATGATGGAGATTTTCAGTCAAACTCCCACCCTGATCCAACCTCACTGCACATTTCTTTCATAGTTGACTGTTCAGATTAGTGCTGTGAATCAACAATGGAGTGCGCGCTCTGGTCTTCATGTGCACCCATGTGCGTATGCAGTAACAGTTTTAAAAAACAGAATGGCAAAAATAGAATTAAAGGTTCACACTTCTGAACTGATTTGAGATGCACCAGGGGAGTTCAAACATCTGGAAACACAAGATGAATGCACAGACATCCATAAGTACCGGACTTTTCCCAGTAGCTGTTTATTTTGCATCCAATTCATTATATGCTGGGGTGAGTACAACTGGGGAGCAGGTCCAGATGTGGCTGTGTGAACAAGCCCTTTTAATCTGTGGAAGAACAGCAACTGTAGCGAGCCAAACTGCCCGTCTGACTGCAGTCTTCGATTCCTTAATTCTTAATTGCAGCTGCTTCCTCCAGTTTAAACCAAAGGATTGATTAAATTGACTAAAGCAGATGGCATAGTCCTCTCTGGTCTAGTCAATTTCACTTTAAGGGGAAATGATTACTGACTAGCAGGGCATTGCTTAGTGGGCACATCAGTGATTTTTGTTTTCTTGTTAAAGGGTGTAGGATATGTTAATAAGCCCTGCCCTTTCATGCACTTAAACATAATTTAAAAATCAAAAGCACTTAAATCAAAACTGCTGCAAGACATGAGAAGTATGAGGTCATCAGAATGATCCAAAAGGTGCCTGTGAAAATTGTAGCAAAACATACAGCAGTCTGTTGCAGCGTTGCTGGTTATGCTTCTGGGACTAATTTGTTAGTTTCAGAGTACAGCTCAAAAGTGGGATGAAAACACATAAAATTAGTATGACTGCAGATTATGTCAGAACACACACATACACACACCAGTTCATACTATGGGCAATGACAGTTCTACAGTATCACCCTCTGGGCATTTTCACACACAAGTCAACTTGTTATTCGTGTTCATAATTAGCCACAGTTTATGCAGAAGAGAGTCCTTTGTTGTGCCAAAGGCCATTCTAGCCAAGGCTGGTTTCATGGTCATATTACAAATTTGATGGAAGCAAGATGCCCTGGTGCCTCTCTCTAGCATCGATGTGCAGTCCTAGGATTACAAAGCCCAAATTCTGCCTCAGATCCAGGACAGCTCCTGACAGACAAAGCTAATGCAATCTGGATTCTGCATACTCCAGTACAAGAACTAAACTCTGTTTTGAAACATGTTAAATAACTGTGGTGCCATCTGTAGTTGGGTGCAACTGAGTGGGTGATTAGGGTATTTTTAGGAAGGCACAAGTTGCAGCATCTTTGGTGGATGTACGTGCTTAGATATACCTCCTATATATATAAATACATTTAATTGGTGGGGCTGAGAGTCTATTTCCTAATTTTTAAAAGCTATTTTGATTCTGATTTGCTATTATAACAATGAATGGTAGCTTTTCTTCATAAAGTCAAAAGTTCTCTCCTACTTCCTTTGCGATTATTTTGCATTTTTGTGATATTTAGATTTATTTTATCAGCTCATCAGTCCATCAGGTTTAAGGCAGAGGATTCATCAGCTACAGCATTTCATCACTGAATAGTCCTAGAGTTCAGTTAGACAGTCCATTGCTTTGACTTGCTGAAGACTAGATTGTAAGCATATGAGTTCCTATGTCTTCTCTTGGGTACATAATTTACTAAATAGACTAAGGTCTCGTTCATACATTTGGGAGATGGAGATGGTAGACAACTGTGGTGATTAGAATACACCCCTTCAGATTGCAAGGAGTGGATTTAAGTTTCTACAGTTTCACACAAAACTTCACAAAAAAACTCAACCACCATGCAAGCAGAAAACTAACTTACAGGGTCTAGCCTTTAGTTTTGCTTACATGGGCTGGTTTTCTACATGCAGAGTGTTTGCAACACAGTGCAGCATTCTAATGTGATCTTGCACTTGTCATTCTAGTAGCACAGTGCAGTCTATCAGCAGTGTCTCCAACATGTCTGAACTGAGAGAGACAAGATGAGAGAGACAGAAGCCCTATTTTAGGCTCTTATGAGAACACTGACAATATTAGCTGTGATGGGGCAGAAGAGGAAATTGTAATCTTACAGAAGTTGCATCAGGACTTGAGCTGGAATGCACAGGAACGCAGTTCTGGCTGGCTTGATGTCAGGGAGTGGCCTAATATGCAAATGAGTTCCTGCTGGGCTTTTTCTACAAAAAAAGGGCTCTGTGCAAAACCATATCGCATATTAGGCCACACACCTCTGAGGCAGCCAATCCTCCAAGAGCTTCCAGGGCTTTTAATACAGGGCCAGGAGGACTGGCTATATCGGGGTGTGTGTGGCCTAATATGCAAAGGAGTTCTTGCTAACAAAAAAAAAAGCCCTGTGTGAAACAACAGTGATGTCAGGGGCTGTGGCCTAATATGCAAAGGAGTTCCTGCTACCCCCAAAAAAGCCCTGTGTGAAACAACGGTGATGTCAGGGGCTGTGGCCTAATATGCAAAGGAGTTCCTGCCTGGCTTTTTCTACACACACACACACACACACAAAGTCCTGGGTTGCATAATTCAATTGTTAGAGCGTTGGGCCAAGATCTGGGAGACCCAAGTTCAAATCTCTACTTGCCAAGAATTTTACTGGGAGAACATGGCCCAGTTATTCTCTCTCAGCCTAACCTGTTGTTGTTCTTGTGTGGACAGGGGAGAATGGTTAGGGAAGGAAGGTTTACACTGCCCTGAGCGCCTTAGAGGAAAGGTAGGATAAAAGTGTTCAGCAGACAGATAAACAGTTATAGGTACAGTCAGCAAGACAGACAGAGAGATACTGTGGAGCTGGGAGAAGCTGGAAGCCCAAGGAAGCCCACCTGGGATTTGAAGTAGGTCTCCTGTGGTGTAGATAGCACATCAGCAGATGCAATGTCCAGGTGCAGTAGGATCTGTCGGAAGGATGGACGGTTCCGGGGTTTGCTATTCCTAATGAAGAAAAATGGTGTTATGGATTTAGTAGAGGGTAAATGAGGCTTCTAAGTTGCCATGGAGTGCTCAGTTTTAAGTGATGGTATCCAGAATGTGTGGGAGATGGTTTTTGTTTTGTTTTTTTAAAAAATGGGCATCTAAAAATATTGTTCATAACAAGATGTACTAAGGAGGAACTGCATATTTTTTCATAGTTATAAATGCAGTGTTAGGGCAATTAAAATGCAAGCTGTATCTATCGAGGGAAAGGAAGAGAAGAGAAGTGCAACAGGTGTTAGAAGACAGATGGAGTCACAGGTAACTTTTAAGAAAAGCAGTCTACAGAACTGCTGATAAAGAAGGCTTTTGACCAGATAGTGACTATAGCATCCTACTTGAGATCTTCTCTGCTGTTCTTTCTGGGGCAATTTTTCTTTTTCTGCTAGAACCTCAGGCATTCAAGTCCTTGGGTGGTCTTCGGGTCACAGGCTTATGGCACTGTTAAGCAATCCAAGAACTGAACCAGGTGTTATCAAGTTCTGTGCTGGAAGATCCCAACATTTAAAAGAAGTCAACTATCAGCCATGACCAGGGCTTTTTTTGTAGCAGGAACTCCTTTGCATATTAGGCGAAACCCCCCTGTTGTAGCCAATCCTCCAAGAGTTTACAGTAGGCCCTGTAAGAAGAGCCCCTTAAGCTCTTGAAGGATTGGCTCCATCAGGGATGTAGCTTAATAGGCAAAGGAGTTCCTACTGAAAAAAAAAAAAGCTCTGGCCATGTCATTTGTTTGTTTCAGCTCCATGGGATCATTTAATTTCACTATAGTTTGCTGCAGTTAGTACAAAGTGGGTTCTTGTCACACAAGAAACACACACACTGTGGGAGAGGGAGTGAGAGACAGAATATCAAGAGGATGTTATAAATAGCCATTGCCCTGACCTGGTCTAGCCTCATCGTGGAGGCTAAGCAGGGTCAGCTTTGGTTTGTACTCAGATGGGAGACCACAAAAGAAGTCCACAGTCATTGCACAGAGGCAGGCAATGGAAAACCAGCTCTTTCAATGCTATGGGGTCGCCACAGGACAGCTGTGACCTGACAGCACGTTCCACCAACAACTGGCTGTTAAGGCCACTGGGAAAAGTTATGGTAGGCTGATCACCCAGGGGAACATCCCCTTACAAGGGCCCCAATTTGCCCCAGTCACCTCCTGCTGAAGAGAGAGACTGGCACCCAGAAGGAGTAAGTCCAAACACCTTTCCTGTTCGATACACCCCAGAAGCACATGTTCTGGGCAATGCCTGGTCTGCAAAGTGGTTCTGGTGTCACAAACTATGGATGCCAGCAGACACAGGCAAGAGACACGTTTGGGCAGAGATTTTGTAAGTCATGGGTTTGTCTGCTAATCACCCTGTCCCCGCTTAAGATCATACACAATGGCAATAGTGGGCCCCCAGGCAAAGACATTGTTTCATCTTAGACTAATCATTTTGCTACCTGGCCTGCCCTTTCCTGATTTGTTTATCATAGTTCTGAAACCACTTAACACCTTCCAGCCATCCCCGGCAGCTTCCCTTTCCAACAGCAGAGGGACATCAAGCAAACATTAGCTACATTCATGCATAATATCACAATTTCCTCCAGATTGTTGTCAGTTCCTGGGAATGCTATTCAGCATTCCACAACACATTACTTTACTTCCAGCTAATCCCATTATATTGTTCTAAGAGGCAATTATCTCATCATGCTCTGAGGTAGCATTTTGTCCTATAACTGGATAAGCTGTGTCCCACTGCTGTGTGTTTGTTTTCCTGGATCCAAACTGCACACCAAGACGCTGGACGTCTTACTCTTCTCCCAAACGTTGCCTCTTCTGGATTGGTAACTATGATCCTCCCTAAAACCCTCCTGAATTCCTGCTCCATCCTATATTTCTGTTAGCCTGTGTGCATTTATTGCTGTATGTGTGCATTACTTCATTATTTTAACTTTAAATCAAACGGCCTTTTCTTAGTTCAGCAACCACCTGGTTTATTTCTTTCTCAAAGCGGGAAATCACAGCAAACTCTGGTAGGATCTCAGTAGATTATTCTCCTCTTGCGAGCTCTGTGTCCTTGCTAATTCCCCCAACAAAAACAGGAGACAGGCCCCTCTTGGGAAACAAGCAGCATTTGGGATAACACTACCCCAGTCCCAAGTGAGGGGCTGCCCTTGCCTGTGCAAGATGAGCAGGAGTCACCAATGGAACCAAGCAGCCTCTACGCCAGGGGTGGCCAAACTTGCTAAACATAAGAGCCACACAGAATAAATGTCAGATGTCTGAGAGAAGGGAGGAAGGAAAGAAGGAAAATAGGTGGGGGAGGGAGAAGTGGAAAGAAATCAGCTTTAACTCTACATGCATTCTCCAAGCTGCCGGATGGTTTGCCTTGGAGAAGTGATTTAAAGAAACAAATGCCTTCTCCAAGCCAGCTGAAAGGGTGCTGGGGGCTTTGAGAGCCACATAATATGTGTGAAAGAGCCACATGTGGTTCCCGAGTCACAGTTTGATCAACCTCATAAATTTGGATGCATGGCACTGAATGACTCACAGAGTAAATACTTGCAGATGCTAACCCATGTCACACGGGAAGCATCGCTACGTGAAAATGTCTTGCAGCCGTCTTCAAGGTAGTGGGGTTAATGCTCAAACCAGTCACATGACATTTACAGTGTCACCCTTCCAAGAGCACAATGTAACTCAATTAGGACTGCACTGTACCTCAGAATTTATTTTACAAGAAACTGATTCATTTTTGATCTTGAACTAATATTGTATATTCTGCTATACTGACTGCAAGACCTTGTAGTTGTCATTAACATTAGACTGATCTTGTCTTTGTAAAATGTATGGACATGTCATCGCTGTATTGATAAACGTTCAATAAAGTTTGTTAATTTTTATTTTTTTTTTAAAAAAAGGACTGCACTGTTTATATCTAGTGCTAAGACTGAACCAGTTTGGGAGTCCTACTGTAGGTGCGAGAGGAGTTTTCTTATATAGACTCACCAGCACTGTCTCAGCAGGATCTTGAAGCCATCAGGGCAGCTGGTTGGCACAGGCAGATGAAGGCTGTTACTGCCTACCCCCCAGATTATGGCTGAGGAATCCACATCCTTGTAAGGGATCTCGCCCGTCAGCAGCTCCCAGAGAACAACTCCAAAGGACCTACAAGGAGGTGAACACACATGATTGGTGGGGAGGGTTACAACAGCCCTGGAACAACTATCCCTGCCCTTTCCTACACTCTTCTCCATACTTCCCCAAAGGGCAGGAGAGAATTCAGTGAGTCACATCTGGATATTGCAGCCAGTTTTGAGGAGGTAGTCAAAAAAAGTCACTTTCTGTCTAATCGTAGGAAGAATGTTACTTCCAAGGTTGGCTGTAGTTTCACAGAAACTGATGCTAAGGATCTGTGACTGGGTTCTCAGATATGCAGTTTTTAGCTGCAAAAAGCAATGGGGGGATAGGATGAAGCTGCAATGCTGGGAATAAGAAGTTTTCTCTTCACAATGATTCCTGCATGGAAAAATCCACACAGACACCCCAAGCTGCTTTTATCTTTGGTAAGAAAGCAGATAGCTGCCAAGAGACACCATGGGCCCTAGAACAGATTCTCTCTGGCTTTCTTCAGATCACATCCAATGTTCCCTCTAATTCTCCCCCCCTCAAAACAGAGCAGTTCATATCCTGAATGGAATATAACTGCTGTAATCTTAAAATGGGCAATGCCCAGTGCGAGACCCTGCGCAGCTCCCGACTGTGGTTGAGTGGGACTTCCTGTGCTAATGAGTGGCTTCTCATGCACACAGCTCAGAGAGGACCCCTCTTAGATTCAGCAAAATAAAAATCAATACAATTGATCAGACCAGGTATTCAGCTGCTAGAAGAACCTTGTGGCACCTTGGTTAGCTCTTTGGGTCCCCTGGTCAACCTGGGCTCTATAATTTTGTTCCTAGCCTTGACTATAGGTACTTATAGTATGGCTGCTTTTTTTTTTTGCTAGTAAGCAAAGAAATGGTGTGCCAGAGCTGAGCGAAACTAAGTCCACCTATTCCCAGGACCTTTTTTTTGTAGCAGGAACTTATCTGCATATTAGACTACAACTCCAATGTAGCCAATCTTCCAAAAGCTTACAGGGCTCTTATTACAGAGCCTACTGTAAACTCTTGGAGTGTTAGCTAAATTAGGGAGGTGTGGCCTAATATGCAAAGGAGTTCCAGCTACCAGAAAAGCCCTGCCTATTCCAACTTCATGCCCTCAATCCATATTCTAGTCACTTCCCCCTTTAGCACCCCCCTCCCCCAAAAGCTTATTCATGCACTAAACTGCACACTTGGGCAATTAATCCTGGATCACTAGTCCTGAAGTCAGCATTTATTGCAACAAATACAAATTGTCAGTATATGTTTAGGAATTAATATTGATTTTAAATTGAATGGGTTGGATTCCATTGAAAATTTCCACCAATGAAGGGGGGCAGTTTTCACCAATTTCTCCCTCCCACTGCAACTTTCTGACTTCTCCCTTATGCTGTTCCTGGGGATCTCTGTCCCTCAGGAGTAGTATTGGGGGAGGGATTTTGAACTGCATGGGAGGAGGGGTGGAGAGAGCAGGGAAGCACCACAGCTGGAAATTCCTTCATTTAGCAGAAGTTTACTGCAGGATACAAGCCAAGATGTTCTGATGATTCTATTTTTATTTTTTACCATGGGTTTAGACTGATCTGATTTTTGATTTTAGCAACAACAAAGTGTTCTTGCACCCAAACCGGTTAAATAATAACAATTTTAGTTGACTATTCCTTTCCACTCCTCAGTTTAATCAGGAGAGGTATAGTCACCAAGGGGTGACACGTCCCTGCTATTTTTGTGTGCCAAATCTCTCCCTGCCCATGACTGCTAAAAGCAAGAAGATTTTTTTTTTTACCAAAGCAAGAAGAATTTTTTTTCTAAGCATAGTTGCAGCAGCTGCTCCTGTTAATGAAATGTCTATAATTGGGTAGGTGCAAAGCCAAAATGCAACAAGAGTAAATTCCTGCCCACAGAGATACAATCTAAATAAGACAAACATGAGGAGGAGGAAGAGGAGCGAGAAGAACATGTTGTCAACTGCTAGGCTATTTAAAATAACATAAGAATATTATGATGAGGGAGTGAGAGCATCTACATGCTATGGTGGTGCACTAGGGTTGACATCTGGTGAAAAAAATGTTCTGTCCCTTTAAAAAGAGAGGAAATGGGCAACTGTATCTTTTTATGACATGGAGGTGAAAAACATCTCATTAATTCTCTCTTAAAAGAGCAGAACATTTATTTTCTCCAGGCAGTTGGCAACTTTGTAGACAGCCGTTGTATGCGGATGGAGGAATGAGATCATGTTCCCATATTTCCTAATCCTTCTTTCCTCTACACATGTTCAGTGTAATACTCCAAAAAGCCTGTGCATATACGAAATCTCTGCACACAGACTCTCATGATTGGGAATCCTGTTCCCAGTGTCCAACAGCCCAGAGTGGAAAAAATGTCCTGTCTCTTTAATAGAAGCTTAATGGAATCAAGGAAAGATGCTGTGGCTCAGTGGAAAAGCTTCTGCTTTGCATGCAGAAAGTCCCAGGTTCCATCCTTGCATCTCAAGTTCAAAGGACCAGGTGGTAGGTGATATGAAAGACCTCTACCTGATGCCCTGGAGACCCACTTGCAGTCTGAATAGGTAGTACTGACCTTTATGGACTGATGGCCCAATTCAGTATAAGGTAACTTCATGTGTGTGTGAATGTTATTTACCAGGTGATGTTACTCAATCTTCATGTTATGAAAAACTATTTCCACATATTAAGCCTCCACTGAAAGGACAGGACATTTTTTCCTCCAGACTTCCTCAACCCTGGAAGTCATGCAGAGACTCTGTTTGTGCAGGCACTTTCAGAAGAATGTGCATAGAGGGCAGGCAGGGCCAGTGGGTGTGAGTGGTATACCCAGGGCTTTTTTGTAAAAAAAGGTCCAGCAAGAATTCATTTGCATATTAGACCACACCCCTAACATCACCATTTTTCACACAGTATTTTTAAAAGAAAAAGCCCAGCAGGAACTCATTTACATATTAGGTCACACCCCTGATGCCAAGCCAGTCGGAACTGTGTTCCTGCTTAAAAAAAAAAAGCCCTGTGTATCCCCATTTCCCCCTCTAAACACAACGTATCTATGCTGCTGCAATATGTACAGTCTGAAAAAGAGAGGAAGAGACAGATGAGTTCTTAAGAAGCTTCTGAAAAGTAGTAGCTCAACAAATCCCAGGTGGGAGAGAATTCCAAGCTCATAAGAATAGCAAAGGAAAGAGAGAACAGGTGGATTAAAGTGTAGATTGGCATTAGCAGAATTGAAGAGTATGAGAATACAGAGAAATGGATATAAAATGGAACTAGATTACCGAGAGACAGAGGGCTATAATGCATGGATGTTTTCCATCGTTTTCACCATTTAGATCCAATTGGGTTTTCTTCTGCACTGATTTTCCTCCCTTCAACACTCCATTCACCATTTCTCTGGGTTTTCTGAGAGCACTTTTGCACTGATTTTTCCCTTGTTTCCAGGGGTGGAATTCCACAGGAGCTCCTTTGCATATTAGGCCACAAACCCCTGATGTAACCCATCTTGCAAGAGCTTACAAGGCTCTTTTTTGTAAGCACTTGTAAGATTTGCTACATCAGGGGTGTGTGGCCTAATATGCAAAGAAGCTCCTGCTAGAATTCCACCCCTGCTTGTTTCACTTCCAAGCCAAAGTTAATTCAAATGTGTACAGATACCCTCTGATTTCCCCCCACCTTTTTGCCACCCCTTTAGGGTCACTCCCCACCCACCTTGAGGTCATTCTGCCCACTCTGCACCTTCTGCTATCCTCCCACCTTCATCAGTGTACAAGCTCCATTTCCCCCTTGTTTTTAAATTTTTTGTTTTTTAGCAAGCAACACGAGTCTAGTGATAGGAGATTAAAAAAAATAAAAAGAAAAGAAGGAAAGTTTAAAAGGAGATGCCTGAGGTTTAGTTTCCTGCTAGTAATGACCTGAAAGGAGAATCCGAGAGGAGGCAAATGGCACTGTCCCTGGTGTGAAAAAGAAAGAAAGAAAAGGATTTCAGTGCTGCATGCAAAAAGAATAAAGGGGGAGATGGGAATCATCAGTGCAGAATGAAATTGACATGAGATGTAAAGATAGAGAGAGACACTGGGATGGGAAGCCCAACGTTTTGAAAACATTTTCCCCTTTAATGCTTTAGGGAACAAAGTTTTTTTGGGGGGGGAGGGGATAATTTAGCAGTCTTCAGAAGCCTAACATTAAAATGACTATTGAGCCACATGGACCTTCTGCAAACTGCTGAAATTAAGAATATCTTGGGCTTGATCCATTTGGAAGACAGAGTGCAATCCACACAGGACAGGCTTTTAAAAATTGCCATGATCACAACCAGTGTGCAGGATCAAATTAGACAATCACAAAGAGAAAATCCATATAATGCAAGGAAGGGCAGGAAATTACTATGCAGCTTTACTAGGGCATCGGCAAAAATACCCCTCCTTCTTCCCCATTTAGTGTCCAAAAACTAAAAAAGCTCTCCAGAGCTTCTGCCAGGGAACACCTCCTCCATACAAATTGAAGTTATGTGCAAAGCATGGTGGAGTTGCAGCTGACTTTGCACAGGCATCCGGGTGCATACACACACACATGTTGCCAGCTATCACAGCTTGCAATGCCAGTGTCAATGGGTTCTGCCATGCATTCCGTACACTCAACATGTTCCCCCATATTATGAGAACGTGTGACTCCCATTTTTTCACAGTGGCTGATAACACAGCAGAAAATTCCCTACTTCTCTGCAATATGGAGAATGGGGCTTTGCAGCTGTTTGTCAGTTTCAAAAAAAAAAGTCGTCAGTTTCCACATCGATTTCCACCCCCCCCCCCTTTCCTTGTCTTCCTTTCTGTTCCCTTTCATTTTAACAAACTAACACTAAAATGCATGTGCAAAACCTGAATCATGAAGATTTAAATGGAAGGTGCTTGCTGGATGCTACTATGCAACTGCAATAGGGCAATTCCATAGATTTTTAAAAAAACTTTGGACAGTCCCCATATATCACAAGTGACATCCCACCACAATTTAGAAAACTGTGTTTTTAAAATTGTAGCTGCAGAATAAATACACCAGAGGAAAAAGAACGATCCATAAGGTGGACACAGAATCCCAAATCCAGATTAAAAGCTTACTACTCTGGAAATCTGCAGTAAGATGTGCATAATGGGCTAGAGAATCGGCCAAAGCTGAAGCTTAACATGGAGAAGTAAGGGGAGCCAATGACAGGATGAGAGAGAAGGAGGAACAAATTATCACAACATCAGGTAAGACAACCCAGATGAGTTCAAGTGAGAGTCAAATGCAGCAAGAAAAAAAAACAGGTAACTATACAGCAGTGATTAACGAGGGGTGCAACTGTATTATGTCTAGTAGGGCTGACCTTGCTGGATGACACCCACCTGATTCCATCCTCCTCTCCTCTTAGAAGGAAATGGGACAAATTTCTCTTCGAATTACCACCTGGATTGTGAGTTGCATTTTTATCTTCTTCCAATACTGGAAGTGCTTTGTTTAATTTTCTCCCACCGTGATTTTATGGTTTTTATTCTGAGTATTCAGTATAGTTTACTGTCCTATTTTTTACTTTTAAAAATTAAAAAAAAATCACAACAGGGTGTGGCCACTCATGTAGGATTGCCAGCTACAGGCTTGGAAATTCCTGGAGATTCGGAGCGGTTCCTCGGGAGGGACCACAGCAGCATAAAATGGCATAGAGCCTACCCTCTGAAGCAGCCCTTTTCCCCAGGGAAACTAATCTCTGTTACATAGGGTTGCCAGGTTTTACCTGGTTGCCAGTGGTGGTGGTGGTGGAGACTTCCTTCCCACAAACTTCGTGTGCACTGCACAAAGACGTCACCTGGAAGTGATGTCATCATGCCAGGCAAATCACTTGGGGCACTCTAGCATTAAAAACAGAAAAATCTCTGGTGCCATAAGAGTTTTTTCTCCAAAATGCTAGAGCGTCTCCATGTGATGTATCCAGTGTGATTAGGTCACTTCTGGGTGATGTCATTGCACTGGGCATGTCACATGCCAATGGAGCTCTCTGGGGGCAGGGCTCCCCCCACTGGCCAATCCTGGGCCAGTGGGTTGGGGGCTCCACATTGAGGGAAAATCTGCCCCTAGCAGGAGGCTGGGAACCCTATCTCTGCAGTCTGGAGATCACTCATAATTCCAGGAGTTCTACACCCCCCCCCCCCCGAGGGTTGCCAGCCCTAATTCATGCCCTCCTTTCTTTCTGCATCTTCCATGTCAATCCTTCCTCACCAGATGTCCACTTTCTCAGAGACAGGTTCATTGCGAATGACTTCCGGTGCCATCCAGGCCACAGTGCCGGCAAAAGACATCTTGGTGCTCTTGTCACTGAGCTCTTTGGAGGTGCCAAAGTCGGAGATCTTCACCACATCATCGTAGGTGATCAGCATGCTAGAGGAAAGAGGTGAGCAGAGAAGAAGCATGAGGGACATTAACCCATCTCACCAGGGAAGGAATCAGAAAGGGATGTCATGTCCCCATCAGTCAGCAGGGGGAGCAGCTTCTAAAATGTGGTGGGAGCAACTTAACACGCATGTGCTGCATTTTGAGGTTTTGGGAGGGCGGGCCTCCCCTCCCCAGGAGACAAATTCCTTATTCTGATGAGATCTCAATGTGTTTGAAGGTGGATTGTTCTCTTTCTCTTTTTAAAATGATTTCAAATAACTATTATTAGAATGACTGGAGATTGCAGCTGTCGTTTTATTCAGTGTGTTCAGGTGAACAAGTATAGCGGAATTAATGTTTTGTGATAATTCCCTGATGAAGAGCTAATTACTCAAAATACCTTGGAAACTTGCTGGTATCAGGAATGATGCAAGGAAGTAAAACAGACAGCCCCAATTCAGACTTCAGGTAGAGAATTACATTTTTGGAATCTTAAAAAAAAAATCCCCACAAATTACAGAAGGTGGAGTAGCAAGCAAAGAGAAAGAATAAAAACTATCTCCATAACATGCTAGTGTTTTAAAAATTCAGTGTGGATTTTTTTAAAATGTGAGAAGGAATATCAAAAGCTGGAGCCCCCCATCTTCCATCTGAAGTGGTGCAGTCCATCCCCACCACATCATGGCCAGTTAATTCTTCTGCATATGTGAACCAGGTTTTGTCTTTCCTGTGTCTGGAAGGTTGTTTTGTGTGGAGGGGGAAGGGGAGTTTGTCTAGTTTTGAGGCACTGCACCTGTGATGTGCATCTGTTTTTAAATAAGAGTGCATTTAAACCTCTTCTGCCACATGGAGTTTGTGTCTTCATCAGGGCTTTTTTTGAGCAGGAATGCACAGGAACACAGTTCCGGCTGGCTTGGTGGCAGGAGGTGTGGCCTAGTATGCAAAGGAGTTCCTGCTGAGCTTTTTTTTGTAGCAAAAGCCCTGTGTGAAACAATGCAACATCAGGGGATGTGGCCTAATATGAAAATGAATTCCTGCTGGGCTTTTTCTACAAAAAAAGCCCTGGTCTTCATCCTTTCTTTTCATTTCATGGCAGAAATACAAGCTGCATGCTGATTTTATACTGCTTCAAACCAGCAGAGTGGGCATTACATAAGACTCGGGGAAAAGGTGGGTCTTACTCATGGCAATACATTGAAGGTTTCCATCACCAGAGTGTGAGCTCCACTTTCCAGAGGGAGATTTCTGAACCCCTCATGCTACAGTTCTGCTGCAAGGCTCCAAAGAAATTACACCATCAGCCGTCCAACCAGTGCAACACAGCCAGGACCGTGTGATCAGCAGTGCCTTCTATTGGCTGTATTTGATTCACCAGCTCTCTTGTTAACTAGACTCAGCCAATCTGTCCACATTGATCCATGCTTTTATAACCACATGGTTGGATTACTGCAATGCATTTTAGTTGGGACTGCCCTTGAAGATAATCCAGAAACAGAAGTGGGTCCAGGATGCAGCAGCCTGACTATTGTCAGGGGCCAGTCACAAGGAACATATTCTGCCCATTTTGAAACAGCTACACTGACTGCCAGCCTGTTTCATTTAAAGCCCTTCATGATCTGGGACACATATATTTGAAGGACCATCTACGGTATTGGCTATCACATCACTAAGGGTAACCCATCTGGCACTGACTAGAGCCCAGGCTATTTCCATCATGGCCCTGTGGAAGGGCTTATCTCTTCAGGATCTTCAGGAGGTGCTGAGAGACATAAGGCTTTGAGGTTTGAACAGTAGGCATCTTTTAAGGGGGAGGAAAGAGATTTGGGGTTGGCTTCTTAATTTTTAAGTGCAGATGCTTCAAACTCTTATTGTAAGCCTTGTGAACCACAATGGAAGGCGAGATATAAATGCTTAAATAATAAATCAAATGGGGCAAACAGCTCCATGGGGTCATTTTGGCTTGGGAAAATAGCACACAGGGTGCCAGGCCGATATCTATGGTTGCCAGTTCACCTGATATGGTGGGAGAATGCCTGCTGACAACCTCCACTGCCTGCCTCTGCTCCAGTGGCTGATGGAAAACATATAAATCCAAAATTTGCCATTGGCATTATGTCACTCCTGAGGAAAGCCCATAAATGCTCCATTCCAGCAATTGCCAGAAACTCTGTGGTTTTAGCATAGAGTTTCTGCTCATTCCTAGAGCAGTGTGACATCATTTCCAAGTTTCCCCCAGAACTGATGTAATGCTGTCAGACTGCTGTTGCCCCCCATGTCCCTGCACCTCCCAAACTCCTGTCTGTTTTCAGCTGCTGGCTCGCAACCCTCTGGAGACTCCTCCTCCCCCTGTGCCATGATCTCAAGTCAAATTGGGCTTCTGCTATGGTTTAAAAATGAGATTCTTGTAGTTGCTGGGCGGCTGTGGAGAAAGTGAGTCAGACCTGGGGAAAGCGGGCCAGACTAATTTCAAAATGTCACACCCAGTTTGGCTCTAGGTTTATGTGGTTTGAGTATTAACCTTGTGAGGGAATTTGCCCACATTCATCTCTCCTGTTCCAATTTTCCATTGACGTCCCATTGCTTGCTTTAGAGTGTCAATTCTCCAGGAGGTAGTGGCCTTATTTTTTCATAAGAAACTCTGGCATCATATAAATCAAAATTTACAATATTTAATCTGTGCCATTGGAGGGTGTTTTTAAAATTGTAACTATGAAACCAGAAGGGTGGGAATCAGTACTATGATACAGATTGCTTGAGGAGGAGGAGGAGATTGGATTTATACCCCACCCTTCACTCAGAGTGGCTTGCAATCTCCCTTCCCTTTCCTTTCCCACAACAGACACCCTGTGAGGCAGGTGGGGCTGAGAGAGCTCTTTTGAGAACTATTCTTGTGATAACAGCTCTGAGAGAACTGTGACTGGCCCATGGTCACCTAGCTGCTGCATGCGGAGGAGGAGTGGGGAATCGTACCTGGTTCTCCCAAATTAGAGTCCACTGCTCCTAACTGTTACACCAAACTGGCTCTCAGAAATAAATGCAGATCACAATAAATTAATGCAGAAATAATGCAGATCACAAAATGTGGGATTTCACAGCACTGGACAAAGATTGTCTTGCTGGGGAATCTGAAATTTGGGGAGGGGAAAGAGCAGTGATGTCACGTAGAATTTTCCAGATTTATTTTAATGCTGTGTTTTTCTGTGGAAGAATTTCTGCCCCACATATGTAAATATAGTCTGCTAAACTATAATTGTCAGGGCTGTTGTGCTGTAAATCAGTCTTGTTGGATGGGCTAAATGTGGAATATGAGACACAGACAAACCCAGTCCATTCTTAAACATGATGTATTTCCCTTATTAGCGATCACTGTTCAAATTATGGTAACATTGCTTAAATTATTTATTTAAATTTGAATCAGAATTTCCCCCCAGAAAATTTTCTGATTCAGATTTAAAAAAACAAAACAAAACCATCATCACTAAGAAAGAGTACATATTCACAAAGCTGTGACATTTTGAGAATCAATGTCCTATGGGAATTTCAAGGTGGCTTTTTTTCCTTGAGGGTGGTAACGTGGACCTATCCTGATCCCACATTGGGTTTGCCGCCCACCAGTCAGCCTTACCTAATAATCCCACATTCCTCCCCATCTCTTCCCACCACCAAATCCAGTTTCATTTCTTACTTGGGGGACTTCAGATCACGGTGGATGATTTTATGTAGGTGCAGATAATTCATTCCGCCAGCGATACCCATAGACCAGTCGACCAAGAGGGATGGAGTGACCTTCCGCCCTGCTCGCAGCACCTCATACAGCTGGCCCTGGGCGCAAAATTCCATGATGATGCAGTAACAAGGAGCTTGCGTGCACACCCCCCTAAGATGAGGAAGAATGGATGAGACACATTAGATGCCTGCTGGAACACCATGCAATTAAAGCAGGGATGCTCAGATAATCCTGATCCAGAAGGCCCAGGCTAGCCCACTCTTGTCTGATCTTCTAAGCTAATCAAGAGTCGACCCTGGTTAGTATTTAGAATCATGGAATCTAAGATTTGGAAGGGATCTCCAACGTCATCTAATCCTACCCCCTGCACAATGCAGGAATTTCTCAAATACCTCCCACACTCCCAGTGACCCCTGCTCCATGTCCAGAAAATGGCAAAAAACAAACAAACCCACAAACCCCTCCAGGATCCCTGGCAAAACTGGCCTGGAGAAAAAAAATGCTGCCTGACCCCAAAGTGGTGATCAGCATTTCCCTGGGTGAGTAAGAAAAGGCCATGACCTCCTTCTCTTTATCTGCCTAAGTTCACAGAATCAGCATTAAGGATATAAGAGAAGCCATGTTGAATCAGGCCAATGACCCACCCAGTCCAACACTCTGTATCCCACAGTGGCCAAAAATCCCATGTGCCATCAGGAGGTCCACCAGTGGACACTAGAAGCCCTCCCACTGCCCCCTCCCAAGCACCAAGAATACATTTTGATTCATTGGCCATCTAGCCTCTGTTTAAAAACCTCCAAAGAAGGAGAGCCCACCACCTCCCAAGGAAGCCTGTTCCACCGAGGAACCCCTCTAACTGTCAGGAAGTTCTTCCTAATGTTGTGTCAGAAACACTTCTGATTTAATGTCAACCCATTGGTTCTGGTCCAACTTTCTGGGGCTACAGAAAGCAACTCTGCACCATCTTGGATGGGAGACTACCACGGAAATCCAGGGTTGCTATGCAGAGGCAGACAGTGGCAAATCACATATTTGTCTCTTGCCCTGAAAATTCTTCAGGGGTGCCATAAACATAAGTGTAATTTTTTAGTACTTTCCACCATCACTAAGCTCAGATCTGGACTACTGGCATAAAAATGCAGACATAGGACCATCATGGCTTAAGCTAACATGCTCTTAAAATTTTATTACAAGACATGTATGGAGGGTTTAGTCTTTGAAACAAGAGGAGCCAAGAGGACATAGGAAGAGGGCATGGGCTCAGTACGGTCGAGCATCTGTTTGGCATGCAAAAGGTCCCACTTAAAAGGATCAGGTAGTGAGTGATAGGAAAGACCTCAGCCTGAGATCTTGGAGAGCTGCTGCCAATCAGAGGAGCCAATACTGGCCTTGATAGACCAGTGGACTGATCTTACGTGGGAGTCTGGCCACGCATTAGGGAACAAAGCCCTGAAAAACAGGATACTGTTGCTACGAAACAAAATGATCTTGGCTAAACAGAGAGGGAAAGGTCTTTGTATATGCTTAGATACACGTTTATTATATTACTGCAGTATCTCTTTCTTAAAAAAAAAAAAGGAGATGAAGTTATGCATGGTTTTTAAAAAGAGGCCAGGGCTACACATGAAAAATACCTGCACAAGATGTTTTTCCTGCTAATACAAGTGAACACTCAATTGCCTATATACCGCTGGGGCAAAGATGTGGAGAAAACAGTTCAATAGAAGGGAGACACCTTCATCTCACCTTCATGAACCTCCCAAATCACTCCACAAAGCATCCTGCCAATCCTGCCCCACCACTCACTTGAAGGTGATGATGTTGGGGTGTTTCAGCTTCCGCAGGTGCTTGATATCTGTCTCCTTGAGGTCTCGCACCTTCTTGACGGCCACCTCCTCTCCATGGAAGCGCCCCAGGAAGACGGCACCTTGGGCTCCGCTGCCCACCCACTGGAGGTCCATGATCTCTTCAAAGGGTACCTCCCAAGGGTCTGCATTGGAAGGGAAAGGCAGCGGTAGTCAACAGCTTCTTGGAGAAAGGCAAAGAATGAAAGTCTGATTAGGCAGAGGAGGGGGTACTCCTTCCTATAAGATCTCAGGGCCTTACACATACAACAGCAAGAGAGGGGAGAGAGAGAGAGAGGAAAAAGGGATTTCCAGTGGTCTGTTTGGGTTGGCATTAAAACAGCTTCATGAAACAGCGGATGAAGGGAGTGCTTCTGGTTAAAGAGTGATTAGAATGTAGAATTCACTGCCTGAGGATGTAGCGATGGCCACAGGAATAAACAGCTTTGATTTGATAGATCCATAGAGGTTAAGTAAATATCAGTGGCTACTAACCATGGTGACTGAGGGGAACCTCTACATTCAGAGGAACTAGATAGATTCATGGAGGATAAGTCTGTATCAATGGCTACTAGCCATGGTGACTGAGGGGAACCTTCACGTCACTAAACCTTTGAATCCCAGAGCCAGGAAGCAATATCAGGAGGAAGTCTCAGCCTCTATGCCCTGTTGTTGGACCTCTAGAGGAACTGGTTGGTCACAGTGTGAGATATGATGCTGGACTAGATGGGCCACTGGTCTAATCCATCAGAGCTCTTCTTACATTCTTAAAATGCCACAAAGCAACTATGCAGCACTGCTACGAATGCTTCATATGAATGACTCATAGAGGTCTCAGAATCCAGCTTTTTCTCGGGATACAAATTTGGGCTGAGCTGCAGAGCAGCCAGCTGTGACACAAGGGCACCAAAGCAAAGTGATCATTTAGATAATTAAAACTGGCATCTATTCACAGGAACAGGGGTGGGGAATCACATCTGTGAGAGCATTCGAAGCTTGGTGCCAGTGTGGCATTGTGGTTTGAGTGTTGAATTAGGAGCTGACTAGCTCAGGTTTAAATCTCCACTTAGTTATGGGAGCTCATCAAGCGATCTTGGACCGATGGCTCTGCCTTTCAGCTTCACCTCCCTCACAGGGTAGTTGTTGTCATGAGGAGAAAGGGGAGACCAGTGGTATAAGTCTCAATGGGTCTCCAGGGGGAGAACAGCAGGATAATCAGAGCTTTTTTTCTGGAGGAGTGTGGTGGAATGGAGTTCCAGAATCTCTGAATGGAAACAAAATTCTAAAAAAAATGTTTAAAAGTTAATGAGGGGCACCCGTGTGTTTCTCCTTTATTTCCCTCTAGGGAGTTCCGGCACTTCTTTTTCCAGAAAAAAAAGCCCTGAGGATAATAAATATTGAATCAAATATATTGTCAAATGCAACATGCAGTCTTTCTAGAGGAGGGTCTTTTGAGTTGGCCTTTGGAATTCTGGCAATGTGGTGGGCACACAGCTACAAAATGGCTGCTGCGTCTTACCTTACCCTTCACATAGTTGTTTCCCACATTAACCAATCCAAAGTTTAGCCATATTTTACATCTGACTAGTTCAAGAGGGCACTGCACCCACCCTGCATCCCTGTAAGTATGAACCCAGCTGCAGGTCATTGCTTTTGAAACAATTTAGGCATCTTCCTGGAAAAACTGTTTCTAGCTGGGGAAATGAGAGGGCAGGAATTGCTCTTGCCCATCTGGTTACTAAAGGCTTGAGCTGACAGGATCGTGCCCAGGTGGCAGAAGAAAAGAAATTTCAGAGGAGGAAGTAAAGGTGGTAGGGTTACCAAGTCCAATTCAAGAAATATCTGGGAACTTTGGGGGTAGTGCCAGGAGACTTTGGGAGTGGAGCCAGGAGATATTTGGGGGGAGGTGACAAGCACAACTGAACTCCAAAGGGAGTTCTGGCCATCACATTTAAAGGGACTGCACACCTTTTAAATGCCTGCCTTCCATTGGAAATAATGAAGGATAGCAGCACCTTCTTTGGGGGCTCATAGAATTGAACCCCCTGGTCCAATCTTTTTGAAACTTGGAGGGCATTTTGAACAGATGTTTTGAAGAGATGCTATGCTGCAAATCTGGTGCCTCTACCGCAAAAAACAACTCCCCCCCAGATACCCACAGATCAATTCACCATTATACCCTATGAGAACTGGTCTCCGTAGGGAATAATGGAGTGCCTAGCAGACATCTCCCCCGCCACCACTTTCTAATATCCTTGAACATATGAAGCTGCCTTATACTGAATCAGACCCTTGGTCCATCAAAGTCAGTATTGTCTTCTCAGACTGGCAGCGGCTCTCCAGGGTCTCAAACTGAGGATTTTCACACCTACTTGCCTGGACCCTTTTTTGGAGATGCCAGGGATTGAACCTGGGACCTTCTGCTTACCAAGCAGATGCTCTACCACTGAGCCACCGTCCCTCCCCTGAAGTGGGGGGATGCCTCCAAACTGGGGGATCTCCTGCCTCCACCTGGGGATTGAAGATGAAGAAGATGAAGATATTGGATTTATATCCCGCCCTGCACTCTGAAACTCAGAATCTCAGAGCGGCTCACAATCTCCTTTATCTTCCTCCCCCACCACAGACACCCTGTGAGGTGGGTGGGGCTGAGAGGACTCTCACAGCAGCTGCCCTTTCAAGGACAACCTCTGCCAGAGCTATGGCTGACCCAAGGCCATTCCAGCAGCTGCAAGTGGAGGAGTGGGGAATCAAACCCAGTTCTCCCAGATAAGAGTCTGCACACTTAACCACTACACCAAATTGGCAACCCTAAAAGGTGGTGGCAGCAGAGGAAGGACTGGAGGAAGACAAGTTAAGTTGGGGAGAGGTGGGGGGAGAAGAGAGGGTGCCCAGCTACTATGTAATCACCTCATCTTCTTTCCCAGCTCAGGTTGCATACATATAACTTCATTGGCTTATGGTTAACTTTGATTCTTAGCTCTCCCAATAGGCTAACCCTAATGACAAATCTCAGAATGTAGGCTTCTTTGACTGAGGACAATCTCCCCCCCCCCCCACCTTGCCAATGCTGCAAAGAACCATGTATATTGATCAAACTGTGTAAGAGGTCCTTCAGTAAGTGCCCTAGGTGCTTGGAGTTGCTTTTCTGTGAGTAGTCTCCAATGTGGATCAGGAAACACTTAAACAGTACCATCCAAAGCCAAGTTATACCCTTCCAAGACACTGAGTTCAACAGCTTTAGAAAGGTGTAATCACACTGCAGCCCTGACTTAGGTGGCTGAGGCTAGCCTGATCTCATCAAATCTTGGGAATTGGATGGGAGACCACCAGGGAAACCCAGGGTTCTACCCAGAGCAAGGCAATGGCAAACCACCACTGTCCGTCTCTTGCCTTTAAAATGCTTTGGGATTGCCATCAATCAGCTGAAACTTGATGGCATATCCCACCACCAATTTCACTGCATAAAACTGCACTGGAGAGAACCCCCTTATCACAGGCAGAGGACACCTGCACAGATCTTAAGCATGGAATTGGTACTCCAATGTACCCCCCAGCTGCATGTGGTATCTTTGGAAGAGCAATTTCCATGTGGGTAGTATGCACAGACCTAACATCTGAAAAGTACTTACTCATGAAGTTTTTCAGGACCACAATATATTATAGTCTCCTGTAGTTTTATGAAATGGCTAAAAGGAACCATGGAAAGTATAGTGCTAGGGAGGCGAATCCCTTTCTCCCAAGGCATTTTCTTGCCCTTGATTTTCATCCTTCCCTATGATTTGCATACAGGGGAAAACATTCTAGTACCTCCTGATCAGAAGCATCAAATTGCTTTCAGGGCTCCGCAGTGATTTTCTTTCCTCAGTTCTCCATCTCCACTGCCCTTTCCCTCAGCCTCTGCCAACCATTCCTTCAAATTCTTCACTCTTTTATTGCCTGCTTTGTGCTCCTTCTTCAGTCAACTAGCCTTTGAGCTCTCTGTCCCTGAGATTCCCAAGCTGTTAATGTCCCTTTCCCTCACAGGAGATGGACTGTAAACTATCTTATCCTGAGTACCTGAACATTCCTTGTCATCATCTCAACTCAGCCAATCAGTATCAAGGACTTTGTCATACATAGAAGAAATGCACTTGGATTCTTGATGCTTCTTTTTCATTGTTAGTAATTTATTCAAATTTGTCAGGACTACTGGGAGCCAAACAAAGTTGGTTTGGAGAACATATCTGGGCTGCTTTGCAATCCCTGCAGAACCACATGCTACTACTACCAGTACTTTGCAAGGACTGTGATCACACATGCTAAATAATGCCATTTCAATCCACTTTCAAAGCACTTTCCAACTGAATTTTACTGTGTAAACTGGCAAAATCCAGCTTGAAAGTGCACTGAAACTGGATTGAAACGGGATTATTTAGCATGTGCAATTGCAGTCAAGGTTGTACAAATCAGTGTCCTTAATATGACTCAGAGAAATGGCCTTTCTCTTCAGTGAAGTTTACTATTACAGTTCCAGGAGGATGCTTGCATACACCTGGTAGCCTCAGATTCACTTCAGTCCAAGCCTCCTTGCCTTCAAGAGACACAACAGATAAGACAAACATTCTGGAAGTCTTACATTAGTACCTCCTTTAAGTGTCTATCTGTGGAGATTAGAGAAGGAAGCAATTGTACCTGATTTCTTCCTTGTTGCTGTGGTGCCCTGAGCAAAACATTCCTGCAATATACCAAAATCTACTCCCATGCTTTATTACAGTTTCAGGAAACCAGAATCTGGAGCAACTCTAGGCTGGGTTTTATTATGGCTCTATCAAGGCTGGGTCTAGGTAAGATGCTATGAAGTACTCTGGAAGGTCTAATTCTCCTTTCTTTGTTTAATACTGTTGATCCTGAATACAGTTATGTTCTGTTGACCTAAGAGGACTTTGCATATTCCTAAGGGGTGCTATCTTATAAAAGCTGCGGTGCATTTTGCTCGTGCGGTTCTCCTATTCCTCAAAGAGGAGCTCTGAAACAAACAGCAGGCTGTTTAGGGAGGGAGGGGAAAGATCTGCTGCTAACATGATCAATTGCCTCTATGAAATTTTCCCATAGTCAGAAAACTAGGGCAAAGGTAATGTCAAGCGTGCTTATTTCTGTAACATTATTATCTCTTAGACAAAGAGCAGGTCACTAGCTCTCTACTGCTCCCCCCTTATTTACAACCATTGGGCAACTAATAAATCCATCTGGCCCAAGGATGTTTATGCTACAGCCTGACTGGTACCACTTTCAAGTCGCCTCTCCCACAGGTTCACACAGACAACTCATCTTCTGCTAGAGAAGTGTGAGAATGGGAGATGTTTTTAATAGCCTAAATTCCTTAGTAATGAAAGAGTTAGTGTGTAGTTACCTTTGAACCTGTGACTCAAGTATGCATCTGTAATGTAACCTTTGAAGACATCCTATATAGCAACTGTGTACCTGTATACGCCATTACTCCCAAGGCTTGTGTCCTTGGTACAGCTTCTGAGTTTCTAACAATAAATCAGCTTTGATTTAAAACAAAAGACTGCTTATTGAGAAATATCGACGCTTGACATTTTGGGAGTAATCTTATTTGGGGACGTAACCAAATTGGAAACTGTCTACCTAAATGGTGGAGAGAGCTCCAGATAACGGAGAAACCCCCGAAGCCCCAGAACGACCAATTAGCGAAGATCAAGGACCCGACACAGCCCCGAGACAACCTCCGTGGCACGTCCTCGACGCCAGGAGGCCGGCAGGGCGAGGGTCTCTGCAGCACATACAGCGACTATTTATCACCCCAATGGATTGGGGCCCCAGGAGGTCCACCAACCTAATGGATGAAGCACCCGCTCGGAGGGAGGCGATCTTGGCACTACCCCCCACACACACACGCACACGGATGGGAGACGACAGTGACCAGGGCGCTTTACGCCATTACTCCAAAGGCTTGTGTTCTTGGTACAGCTTCTGAGTTTCTAACAAAACAGCTTTGATTTAAAACAAAAGACTGCTTATTGAGAAATATCAGCACTTGACAGGTAACCAGCTCTGTCTGGGGAAAGATTCCTCCACCTGCAATCTATTTTAAGCTGCTCCATGTTTTATGTTTTTTCTTATACTCTTGCTATTTTTGAATGCTGGGTTTTAATAACTTTTATGATGTTTATGTTTTTATATTCTGTAAGCAGCTGATTCCTTGGAGAGACAGTGTAGAAATTTTCCAAATACATACATAATAACTCCCTAAGGGGAGCAGCACTAATTTCTTCTGCTTTGGGGATATCTAGATTAGACTACTGCAATGTGTTCTTCATGAGGCTGCCCTTGAAGCATGCATGGAGCTAACAAGTGGTTACAGAATGCTGCAGACAGAATGCTGACTGAGGAAGACTGTAGAGACCATATCACTTCAGTCTTGGCCTCTTTGCGTTGGCTCCCAATTTGTTTCCAGTCTCCATTCAAGGTGCTGATTTTGACCTTTAAAGCACTATATGGTTGGGATCAACACACCTTAAGGACCACCTATTCCCATACGAAACCACCTGATCACCATTGTCATCCTCAGAAGCCACGGTTCATGTGTCCCCAGCGTTCTGAGCTTAGACAGGTAGCCACAAGAGATAGCCTTTTTGGTTGTGGCACCAAAATTATGGAACTAGAAATATTGGTCTGTCCTGTTCAGGCACTCTATTCTGCCAGTAAGCAAAGACTTTTTTTGGTTTGTCTGACATTCTCCGAATGACCCCTCCTTCCTGCTTTGTGTTTTAATTACTGTTTTATATGTGCTTTTAATGTGTATTTTACTTTTGGTTTTAATTATTGTTATGAATCATTTGAATGATATGTTTTTATAACATTTTGCTTTAACAGTTAGCCTTCTTAATAGTCCTGATTAGGCATAAAGGCGCCATACAAATTCTGTAAATAAGTAAAATGTTAGTGTTTTGTGACATTAGCAGCCATTTATCCAATTCCCATCCCTGTCCCATTCCTGTTTGCATGCTTAGCAGCGAACAAGAAGAGACAAAGCTTGCCCAGATAGGTAGACCTGAAAGGAAAGGCCCAAGAAGAGGCAAAGACAGGCCTCATTTTGGGCAGCAGCTCACAGGAGCGGAGCTCTAGAACCTCTAAATTTTATTGTGTTCTTTCTTTCTTACCCTCCCCCCAATAATTGCTTCTGGGCTTCATTGTTCAACCCCCCTGTGAGAATTTTGCTGAACTATAAGATTTGACAAACCTTCTAATACTTTTCCCCACAAAAAATGGAAAAATAACCAAAACATATAAAGTAGACAGATAGAAATCTTCATCATGCCACTGTGGCCACATAGGAGAAAGTAATTTTAAAAGTATGATGGGAGTAAGGTTTTATTATGACAATGATAATTCAAGAAGCATTTTAAGATAGATGCTGAGCTGATATAATTTAATACACCTTCTGGTGATGTCAGGGGTATGTGACATTTGCAAATGATTTATGCAAACTAATTGTGCTAATGAGCTCTGGCCCCTCTTTTTCTATGAAATGACCCCGACCCCCCCCCCCCCCCCGGGGCACCGAGCAGTGAGCTACAACCAGTGGAGCTATGGAACGATCTGGAAACATTTCCCCACAGGATTTCTTACAAGAGGGATGGATATTTTTGATCTGGGCAATTTGCACAGAATAAACTGATACTGTAATGGCTGGTGGGGGAAGCGATGCTGTTGGAGCATTCCCTCCTTCAACACAAGGTGCGAGATCACAGGTTAAGTGGAGCAGCTTACATTAAATAAATAGCTAGTTAAAACTGACAACGGATTTAAAGGTCAAAACCAGCATCGTGAATAAGGCTTCGAGAAAACTGGCAACCTGAGCAAATCTTGAAAGACAGGTATGATCTCCTTTGGCTGGCACCCGCTGAGACACTAAGGGCTTGTCCCCATGAGATGCTGGGACAGCCATAAGATCTTCCTTCCCAGAGTTCTTTTTTAAAAAATGGAAACAGCAGCTGTGCAGGGAGGGGAGGGAGGTCTAATTCTTCTCCCTTCACGATTTTGCATATCAAAATTAATACACAGACACATACAATCCAGGCTGTGGTTACCCTCTGCTTAAGTTTTTGAGTTCTCTAGAACTCTTCCTAGGGATGGATGTCAAGAAGAAGAAGGGGAAAGGAAAGAACACATTTTTTCAAGTCATGGTGTTAAGGCCTCTTTGTCTGCATTCTGAGTGCAGGATGCTGTGCTTACTTCAATGTTTTGAAAATCCAACCTGATAAAGAGTTCTGCAGAACCCTGAAGCTTGCATAATATGTGTATATATGTATGTGTGTATTCGTATTTCCAACTAGCGTCAGTTGGTTAGAGCTTAGAAGCTAACGAGGGTCAGCCCTGTTCAGTACTTGGATGAGAGACCACCCAGGAAGACGGGTTGGCCATGCAGAGGAAGGCAATGGCAAACCACCTCTGTGCCTCTCTTGCCTTGAACGTGGAATTTCATGGGTCACTTTCCCACTGAAAAACTTTTGAAGGCAACTAAAGAGAGCTTAAAATATGAAATAACAAGCAAAAATAGGTACAATTATTAAAACCCTAACAACAACAACAGAATTGCAGAGGATTCCACAGTGGTCCAGATCCCTGTTCCTTAAGGATGCATCTTGTACACCAGATGACACATTTAGTTATATCCAGTGCTATTTTTGTAGCAGGGACTTCTTTGCATATCAGGCCACACACCCCTTATGTAGCCAATCCTCCAAGAGCTTACAGGGCTCTTATTACAGGGAGGATTGGCTATATCAGGGGGGTGTAGCCTAATATGCAAAGGAGTTCCTGCTACAAAAAAAAAGCCCTGGTAATATCATTTCTACTCTGGCTTTCTCATCAACAGATCCAAAGCTGTCTCTAATAATATAATTTTAAAACACCTTTTTTTAAAAAAGCGTTAAAACCCTTAAATTAAATTATGTTGAAAAATGACAGAAATATTAAAAGTTAAATTGCTAGCGTCTCAAAAGGATGCATTCTTCTGATAAAAAGTCTTGTGAAACCATTCTAATTTTCCTAAGTTCTGGAAACTCAATAGGGGGGGGTGGTTCCTAACATGCACAGGGAGACCATTACACCATGTGGGGGCACCACAGAGAGTGCTTGAGAATGCGCAGCTATCTTAACCTGCCAGCAGTTGGAATGGCCAAAAGACCTTGGTAGAAGACAGCTCTGTTGTTAAAGGTAAAAAGGTAAAGGTAGTCCCCTGTGCAAGCACCAGGTCATTACTGACCCATGGGGTGATGTCACATCAGGACATTTTCTTGGCAGACTTTTTACAGGGTGGTTTGCCATTGCCTTCCCCAGTCATCTACACTTTACCCTCCAGCACACTGGGTACTCAGGTCATGAGCAGACCTTGGACTACAGTACTGCAGCTTACCACTCTGTGCCACGAGGCTCTGCTGTTACACAGAGATATACCTGAAGAGATACCTAATGGTACTCCTGGCTTCAGCTGCGTCCTGAGAATCAGGACCTTTTTTTTTGTGGAGATTTAGATCCTGCATTGTTAACGCAAGGTGAGTTCCTTCTTTGTTATTATGTCCTTGGAGGTAGCAGTGAGCTAGCAAGATCACAGAGCAAGTAAATAATGGCACAAGACCTCTGTCAAGTACCTTTTCCCCCAGCCAATTTTCAATTTAACCCAAGAGCTGCTGTGAGAACCTGTCATTTGGTCACTTTCTGAGACCATAGCTTGTTCTTACAACTACCAGATCCCTTTAATGCCCAATGATTACCACTACCAACTGGCGGGACACCAGCTCTGTTTTAATTATATGGATCCAGTTGTGGTGTAGTGGTTAGAAACTGGGAGACCCAGATTCAAATCCCCACTCAGCTATGAACCTCACTTGGTTACCTAGCACCACTATTTCTCTCAGGTTAACCAATCTTGCAGGGTTATTTTGTGGACAAAATGGGAGGGGAGAACCCTGTATGCCGCTTTGAACTCTTTGGCGAGCTACAAATGGATTGATGAATAGATAGAGAGATCTCACCTTCTTGTTGTTGCTTGTGTTCGGTAGAATATGCTTTGCCGATCATGGTCCAAACAGGTTTGAGGCAACCAAATAGCCCTTCCAGAAAGCCACTCCCTGTTTGGCAGTGGATCCGTACTTGGTCGGCATGGTAACGGGTAGCCCGCACCTCAGGATTCCCAGCGCCAGCTCCGGCACCAGCTCCCCCTCCACCAGCTTCGTTCTCTTGTAGCTGCAGCACACTGTTGGCAAACTGGTCATGCGTCTCCTCGCTGGGCGTGGGGCTGTGTCCTCCGCCGCCCCCTCCGCCGCCATCGATGGGCAACACGTCCCGCAATACACATTGTGTCGGGGTCAGGTCCTTTTCAGGGGTGCAGTCAGAGGCATCCGGGTCCAACTTGCGGAGGGAGCTCTCCGTAAGGATAGTGTTGAAGCTGCCAAAAGATGGGGAAGGTGTACGGGTCTCATGCAGGCACGCCATGACGATCTTTGGGTAATGTGCAGCTAGTATCTATGAGGAGGGCAATGAAAAGAGAAAGGAAACTTTGTGGATAGGATTACTAACAGCATGAGGCAGTTGGTGGTATTTGCAGGGCAAGATTTTTACCTGTTAATACCAACATCATATCAAAAAGAAACTGGATCAAAGCTTTAATTACATTTTTACATGATAATCCCTACCTCCCAATAATTCCTAGCTCCTGCCTCCTGCAGAAGTTCCACATCTTGCAACTCAGAGGTCAGCTGGTCAAGCACAGTGTAGTGTTAAGACTAGGATCTGGGAGTCCTAGGTTTGAATCTCCACTTTACTATGGAAGCTTGCTGGGTGACCTTGAGTCAGTTACTGTCTCTCATCTTAACTTACCTCACAGGGTTGTTGTTGTGAGAAAATGGAAGCGGGTAGAATGACAAGGTAAGCAGTTTTGGGCCCTCATTGGGAATAAAAATTGGGGCATAAACAAATTCCCAACTGTAGCCCAGTGGCCACAGTTGGGAACCTTCTGAAACAGACAAGAAAAGGGTCAGACATCTTAGTCTGTGCATAAAATGTAAATTGCAGGTTCATGAAGCCTTATGTTGCTTTGGGACTGTGCAGGGAAGGAAGGAGGGATTTAACCCTTCAATGTCTAGTATTTAGAAGACCTAGATGCCACAGTTTCAGATTGCTATGTGTTTCCTTATCCTAATTCCATGGTCTTCAACCCATGGATTACCTGATGGATTATAAATCCCTATAGAATCCCCCCTTTTTTGCTGCTTTGTGAAAGGTCCTTTTCTTCGTGCACATGCATAGAGAGCAAGGCCCCCCAACTTTTCTGCCTCCCCTTGCCCCCCTTGATGAGAGAAGTAGCAGAACAGCAAGGTCATGACAGTCAGTGGCTGAGAGAATTCCTTTTTAAACATAGCTTCTGAGAAAAGATCTTTTTCTTGCCTTTTCTCTTTCTTTGGCCTGGACACTCTCACCCAGTCGTCATCTTGTGGTGGAGCTCATCCAGGGATTGTTATGCAGCTGCACAAACTATTCAGTGGACAAGGAGGTGGAACTCTCAGAAGGAGGAGGAGGAACTCTCAGAAAGGTGCAGGAGCTGCGCTCCTGTGAGCTCTCACTGAATCTGAGGTCTGCTCCCACCTATTGGTCCTCCACTACTCTGAGTGTGCTGGCAGCATGGAACCCCACCCTCCCCATCAGTAAGGTCATACTCTTCTTGTCACATGACTCAAATGATATCACTGCCTGTTGCATGCAGTCCCAGAGATCTTGGTCTAGGATGAAGACTGATACACTAGTGGATGCAAACTATTGAGTCGGATGCTGTGATCTGGTACATTAAGTACTGATGACTGCAGGTCTTTGTGGTTCTCCCCTCCTCCCAACGACTATTTCCAACCCTGCGAATGTTGATTTCTAGTAAGGTTGCCAACTTACAGGTTGTTGCTGGAGATCTCCTGGGATTACAACTGATCTCCAGATGATAGAGTTCACTTCACCAGGATGAAATGGCCACTTTGGGAGGTGGACTGTATGGCATTATACTCCACTGAAATCCCTCCTCTCCTCAAACCCTGCCCTCCTCAGGCTTCACCTCCCAAATCTCCAGGTATTTCCCACGCCAGAGCTGGCAACCCTAATTCCTGAAGTTACAGGATCCATGGAAAGCGAACAGCCAATTGGGTTAGAAGACTGCTGTGGGAAGAGGGGAAAGGGCGAAATAATTCCCTCCTGTCTCTTGTGCAAATGGAGCTCTGCTGATGGAAGAGGCAGACAGGAGTCATTTCCCCCACTGCAGCCATCCAACCTCCACAGCTGTTATGCCAGGAATCCCAGGAAAGTTCAAAATGGCTGCCGAGGGAAGAGAAAAACCAGGAAGATCAGGGATCCTTATGTGGACCTTGCAAGGCCCAAGTGCTGGATCCAACTGATCACCCAACAGAAAGACAAACAGAAAAATGGCATGGAGGAAATAAGTTCCCCTTTCTCCACACAAACAGCCATGCAGGCACCATTAAGTTACAGTACCGACTCCTATGTTCCAGGCACATGACTGGTTGGGTGTTTAGGTCTGTCCATTGCTCTGTTCCTATGAAACTGCTTGAAATAGTTCCCTGGAGGGAGTTCCATGAGGGAGATTGTGAGCATTCAGTGGTTTGCCACACAGTGGGCCACCCCCCCCCCCCCCCCGGCCGCTGCCACAATGCACTTGCTAATCTTCAGCATATTTCCTAGACCTTGGAGACATAAAGGCAGAGTTTTTGTCTGGATTAAAATCTTCCCTGCAAAAAAAGATCTATACATGAGTTTTCTCAGCCAGCAAACAGACATCCTTCATTAAAACTGCACAATAACCCAGTTCAGGCTGCCTCCTATTGTCAGTTAGTGGTGATGCTGCTGGGATTCCCTCTCCACTGCAACATGAGCTGCATCTAGGGTTGCCAATCCCCAGGTGGGGGCAGGGGATCCCCCGGTTTGGAGGCCCTCCCTCTGCTTCAGGGTCATCAGAAAGCGGGGAGAGGGGAGGGAAATGTCTGCTGGGAACTCTATTATTCCCTATGGAGATTTATTCCCATAGAAAATAATGGAGAATTGATCTGCGAGTATCTGGGGCTCTGGGGGGGGGGCTGTTTTTTGGGGTAGAGGCACCAAATTTTCAGTGCAGCATCTAGTGCCTCTCCCCAAAATACCCCCCAAGTTTCATAAAGATTGGATCAGGGGGTCCAATTCTATGAGCCCCAAAAGAAGGTGCCCCTATCCTTCATTATATCCTATGGAAGGAAGGCATTGAAAAGGTGCGGAGTCCCTATCAATGTGGTAGCCAGAACTCCCTTTGGAGTTCAATTCTGCTTGTCACAGCCTTGATCTTGGCTCCACCCCTAATGTCTCCTGGCTCCACCCCCAAAGTCACCTGGCTCCACCTCCAAAGTCCCCAGATATTTCTTGAATTGGACTTGGCAACCCTAGCTGCATCAGAGCATCTTGGTGCATTTGGAGAATGAAGTCACTTGACCAGGGTTTTCTTTGTAGAAAAAGCCCAGCAGGAACTAATTTTCATATTAGGCCACACCCCTGCCATCATTGTTTTACATAGGGCTTTATTTAGAAAAAGCTCAGCAGGACCTCATTTGCATATTAAGCCAAACCCCCTGGCACCAAGCCAGCCAGAACTGTGTTCCTGTGCATTCCTGCTCCAAAAAAGCCCAGCACTTGACTGTATAAAGGCAGAGGCTTCAGTGCTGCAAGAAGTCCAATAAACTCCATTATGGTAGCTTCCTTGTTCAAGGCACATATCTGTCCTAAAGGCACACCAACACATCCTGTTTTTAGTTGCCTCTGACAGCCCCCATCACCAGTGCAAATAAAATGGGATAGGGTGAAAGAGAGGGGAGGTAGAAATTTTTATTTAACTCAGATTTATCACCTGAGCCACAAAGGAATTTGACAGCTGGGAAGTTCACAACAAACCATGAATATGAAGTCTGTATCTGTAAAACCATTCAGATCTCATAAATGAGGACCCCCCATGAATAAGTTTCCTAATAACTTCCTCAGTAAATGCCAAGAGATTTTGGGGGCAGTTCCTGAGGAGGGTAGAGTTTGTGGAGGATCTGATGTCACTTCCAGGTGATGCTTCAGTCTGCCTACCCTACTCTCAAGGATATTTACCATCAAGACTAGGAAAAACTCCTAGAATGTCCCTCTGTGGATACCATTTTCTCTCCCCTTCCTCATTCCCTCAGGAGTGGAAAGTTTGAGCTGGGGATTGATAAATCCTTCCAGGAGGGCAAACAGAAGGCCTATCCATGAGGCCTTTAAGTACTGAGTCCATACCAGTGAACTGGCTGGCAAACCCAGTGTTGGATTTGACAGCAAACAGAAACAGTATAATAAAGCAATGACAGTCTCTTGCAACTTAAAGATGGCCAGTTTGCCAGCCTCCAGGTGGGGCCTGGAGATCTCCTGCTTTTATAACTGACCTCCAACAGGCAGAAATCAGCTCCCTTGGAGAAAATAGCTGCTTTGAAGCGTGGACTCTATGGCATTGTATCATGCTGAGGACCCTCCCTTCCCCAAACCCCACCCTCTCCTGGATCCACCCCCAAATTCTCCAAGTGTTTTCCAACACAGACCTGGTAACCCTAATGGCTGAGCAGCTACAGAAACAGCATGAGGTTTCTAAATTAGTTACACCCTAAGCAGGGCAACAAAATTAGGCCTCTAAAAGGGACTTAAATATGGGCAAATTAAAAAAAATCTTACCCCCAAAGAAAGAGATCAGGGGAAAGTAAAAGCAACTCTCAGGGGGGTACAGCTCCCCCCTCCACAAAAGAATCGGCGAGCTGGACAAATGGATTGATTAAGAAGATGGAATTCTTGGCCTGGAACAAATGCAAAGCTTAGTGGAGGGCCAAGAGGAAAATGGAAGATTTTTTTTCCCCTCAGAAAGGGTGCTAAGAAGCTTTAATGTAATATCTTGCACAGGAAGCCAACAAAGAGGGTCTTAAAGTAGCAAGGGGGATTACGTGATCAGAGCGGCAAGCAAGAAAAAGAAGTTGAGCATCTTAGGACGAAGAAGAGAGACAGGGAGACGTAACAAAGAAAAGAGAACTCACAGCGTTTCTCTCAGCCTCAGGGTGAGCCCTATATTCAGAATTCAGTGGATTGAGATGCATACATTAAGGGTCATGAAACACTGGACCAGCTGTAAGCTCAGCTCCTATTCCCAAGCTTGGATCTCATTGTTTTAATGGTTTAATTTTTTTTTCATCTGAATTGAACTTTACATACCTATGTTAGCTACCCTGTAGACGGTATTAAAGGGAGATAAATTTTAAATAAAAAATGTTCACCATGATTGTTAACAATAAAAGAATAACAATAAAGCAGCTTGTAACAATAAAGCAATGTAAAAGCGTTCACAGGATTGTGTGTGTGTGTGTGTCACTGATCAATAGGGTTGCCTGGGGTGGGGATGGCTGTCAGTGACATCATACCTGGGGTGGTGGGGATGGCTGTCAGTGACATCATAAAATCACTTCCAAGGAAATCCAAGATTGACATCCATCACACCTCTCTAGAAATTGCCAAATCCCACTGATTCCTAGAAAGGACTTATGCCTCCTCTGTTTTTCCCCCTGGAAGTGACGTCATGTTGTTGGCCAGATGGCCATTAATAAAAATATATCCCATGACTGGTTCAAGTGGCAGTAGGAAATGGAAGTCAGGTACTGGGGATCCCTCATCCCTGGGGGTGGGGTGCTGCCAGCCCCACTAATGAATCTGTGCTGAGAACAGCCAATTTCTTCCACAAGTCTGCAGAGCTTTTTTCTCCTCTCCAGAGTTTGACACCTACAGCGGAAAGGTAAGTGAGGACACTTCCAGATAGTTGCTCTCTAAATGTTTTAACTGCTTTCACCCTTAGATACATGGAAAGTATGCCCTGGGTACTGAATGCTACTGCCATTGGGATTACTAAGGACTTTTCTGCTCTCTTTATTTATGTTCTTTGCATAATCTAAAACCACTCCTTGTCCCTCCCCCCTCAGAGGCTGTTGTAGCATGCAGTTTGCAACTATTTAAGCATGTGTTTGCTCCTGTTCTATCATCAGGGCTCTTTGGTGGGGCTTTTTCCGTGGTGGCACCCTGCCTTTGGAATACCCTCACCTGGCACCTACCTAACTTCCATTTAGGCACCAGACAAAAACATTCATTTTTACCCAGGTTTTTAACAAAGGGGTGGTTTAGAGGATAAGGAGTTGGTTTTTATACACTGCTTTTCTCTACCTTAAGAGCCCCGTGGCGCAGAGTGTTAAAGCTGCAGTACTGCAAGTCCTAAGCTCTGCTCACGACCTGAGTTCGATCCCCGGTGGTAGCTGGGTTTTCAGGTAGCCGGCTTGAGGCTGACTCAGCCTTCCATCCTTCCAAGGTCAGTAAAATGAGCTTGCTGGGGGGAAATGAGCTTGCTGGGGGGAAAGTGTAGATGATTGGGGAAGGCAATGGCAAACCACCCCGTAAAAAAGTCTGCCATGAAAACGTTGTGAAAGCAACTTCACCCCAGAGTCGGAAACGACTGCTGCTTGCACAGGGAACCTTTCCTTTCCTTTATTCTCTACCTTAAGGCATCTCAAAGCATTTGCAATATCCTTCACTTCCTCTCCCCACAACATGCAACTTGTGTGGGGTGCTCAGAGAGAACTGTAACTGGCCCATGTGCAGGAGTAGGGAATCAAATCTGGCTCTCCAGGTTAGAGTCCACTGCTCTTAACCCCTACACCATGCTGGCCCTCAACTAAGATATTTTATCATTCAAACTGGGTTGCCAGTCTCCAGGTGGCGGCTGGAGAGCTCCTGATATTAGAACTTGTCTCCAAGTTACAGAGATCAGTTCCGCTGGAGCAGGGCTTTTTTTGTAGCAGGAACTCCTTTGCATATTAGGCCACACACCCCTGATGTAGTCAATCCTCCTGTAGCTTACAGGAGGCCCTGTACTAAGAGCCCTGTAAGCTCTTGGAGGATTGGCTACATCAGGGTATGTGGCCTAATATGCAAAGGAGTTCCTGCTACAAAAAAAGCCCTGCCCTGGAGAATATGGCTCCTTTGGAAGACGGCAGCCTCTATAAATTACACCAACTGGCATCTGTTAGCTTATTATGCATGATTTATTCAACTGCAGCTAGCTATGGAGAAAGGCCCTGCTGTCTGATCCCTGGAACTCTGCTCATCATCCTTGGTAAAATTCCACCTGGCATTGCTTGCCTGCTTTCCATTTTTCTGCTCTGACATGCTACGAACTTGCTTTACCCTAATGGAAGACAGCAGAGATACTCCAGATGTTGAATCCTGGTTGCAGATGCCCCCCAAGGTCATCTAGTCCAGCCCCCTGCACAATGCAGGAAATTCACAAATACCTCCCCCTAAATGCAGGATCAGTACTGCTGTCAGATGCCCATCTAGCCTCTGTTTAAAAACCTCCAAGGAAGGAGAGCCCACCATCTCCCAAGGGAGCCTGTTCCACTGAGGAACTGCTCTGTCAGGAAGTTCTTCCTAATGTTGAGTCAGAAACTCTTCTGATTTATTTTCAACCCGTTGGTTCTGGTCCTACCTTCTGGAGCAACAGAAAATAATTCCACACCATCCTCTATATCACAGCTCTTCAAGTACTTGAAGATGGTGATCGTATCACTTCTCAGCCGCCTCCTCTCCAGGCTAAATGTACCCAGCTCCTTTAACCTTTCTTCATAGGACTTGGTCTCCAGCCCCTCACCATCTTCGTCACCCTCCTCTGGACCCATTCAAGCTTGTCTATATCCTTCTTAAAATGTGATGCCCAAAACTGAACACAATATTCCAGGCGAGGTCTTACCAGAGCAGAGTAAAGCAATACCAACACTTCACATGAACTTTCTGTTTAAAAAGGTAAAGGTAGTCCCCTGTGCAAGCACCAGTCATTTCCAACTCTGGGGTGACATTGCTTTCACAACATTTTCACGGCAGACTTTTTTACGGGGTGGTTTGCCATTGCCTTCCCCAGTCATCTACACTTTCCCCCCAGCAAGCTGGGTACTCATTTTACCGACCTTGGGAGGATGGAAGGCTGAGTCAACCTGGAGCCGGCTACCTGAAACCAGTTTCTGCTGGGATCGAACTCAGGTCGTAAGCAGAGAGTTCAGACTGCAGTACTGCAGCTTTACCACTCTGCACCGCAGGGCTCTTATACTTTCTGTTACTACAGCCCAAAATTGCATTTGCCTGCTTAGCCACTGCATCATACTGTTGACTCATGAGCTAAAAAAAAGAAGAAAGGTTTCAAAAGTTTTCCAAAAAGTGAAAGAGAAGATGACCAGCATACACCAGGGAGAAGAGAATTCCAAATGAATTGGAAGGAAAGAAAGAAAGAGATAAAGGTAGAAATCAGTAGAGAGATTTCTTTAAAAGGTCAAGGGAGGGCAGTCTTTTGACTGAAACATCTGTGCGCCAAGACTGCCTGATGAGGGCCTGTGGAGAGATGTTTTTTGTTGGCAGTGGGACAACCTTTTGTGGGAGATCAAGGGCAGCTTTCTATAGAGAATGCTTAATATCCAGGCCTGAATTCACTGTATTCATAATATACCTCAAGACTGCCGTTACCATTATTTTGAAATGAAAATCCCTTGCTGCAGAAAACCTAGATTAAAAAAAAATTACTTTGGTCTTTTGGGAAAAAGGGGGGGTGGACAGAACTGCCAGCCCATTGTAGAACTAAAGACCAATTGGGGGAAAGGATTGATGTCATCTTTCTAGCGCCAGCAGTGCTATATAAAGAATTAGAAAATAAATACGTCTCACAATAGCCCCACAGGTATGTCGTTCTCCACTTCCTACACGCATCATACACAGATGCAAAGCTGAAAAGCTAGCCCTGCAAGATTTTCTCTACCCAGCAAGCCTGAACTTTTGTCATAAGTGCAAAATGATTTTAATAATTATACTTATCATTTATACAGCACTTTCCCCGCTAAGCATTCCAACGGTTCATGATGATTATCTCAGTATTCCTGACAAATATCACCTTGGTGGGCATTAAGATAAGGCTAGATGTATTTTAAAAAAATACATCCATAAATACATTCTGTGGAAATTATTATTATCATTCATGAATTACAAGTTGGGGGCAGAGGTAAGAGAATGGGCAGGCTTGGGTTCAGAGCTGAGCTGAGCATCCAACTAGGATTGCCAGGTTCCCAGAATCTCAGACCCTGCCACTCGTTGGGTGGGGCCTGGTGCTATTACACAGAATAGCAGTACCACTGGGTGTATTTCCACATACCTCTGGGAATCTGGCATCTACAGAGTACAAGTCCACTTGCACCTTAAATAGGTAAAGGTAGTCCCCTGTGCAAGCACCAGTCATTTCCAACTCTGGGGTGACATTGCATCACAACATTTTCATGACAGACTTTTTAATGGGGTGGTTTGCCATTGACTTCCTCAGTCATCTACACTTTACCCCCAGCAAACTGGGTACTCATTTTACCAACGTTGGAAGGATGGAAGGCTGAGTCAACCTTGAACCGGCTACCTGAACCCAGCTTCCACTGGGATCCAATTCAGCTCATAAGCAGAGCTTGGACTGCTGCACTTTAGCTTACCACTCTGCGCCACAGGGCTCTCCACTTGCACTTTAGAGATCAACAACATTTTATTTCTTTTTTTTGTGGGGGTATTTTGTGTGTCTGAATATTGTGTGCGTTTGGGCTTGTGTGCCTGGAAGTCTGCCTTCTGGTGATCCCTAGTGGGGCTTGGACATTTCAGAGAGGTGGCTTCCTATTGCCTGCCTCTGCATCTCAGCTCTAGTCTTCCTTGGAGGTCTCCCATCAAAGTGCTTGCCAGGGTTGGCCCTGCTTAGCTTCTGTGATCTGATGAGACTGGGGTTGCCTGGCCTATCCAGGGCAGGGCGAGACCAACAAAATTTTCCACTGTATACGCTTTTGTGAGTCAACATTCTTTTTTTCAGATACTCATATCTGATGAGTCCAATAGCACCTTAGAGTCCAACAAAATTTTCCAGAGCATAAGCTTTTGTGAGTCAAAGCTTACTTTCTCAGATATGACCAAATAAACTTTGAGTCACAAAAAAGTTATACCCTGGAAAGTTTTATTTATTTAAGATGCAACTAGACTTGAATTTGTGTTCTGTTTCTGCAAACTAACATGGCTACCCACATTCAGGGACGACCCTGCCGTTAAGGCAAACAAGGCCCAGGGAATGGTCTTCTGAGGGTACCAAATTGGGTGCCTCCATGTGACTCAGTGAAATTATCAGTGCAGGGGGGCACCAGAAGTTAGCCTTGCCTAGGGTGCCAGGCAGTCTAGGGCCAGCCCTGCCCACTTGAAACCACCTTCATGTGGCATCTCTGAATGTGTGCAGTAGTTATGACCCTTGTAGAAGGAAGATACCATGTGTTTGTGTGTGTGTGTGTGTGTAAAGTGCCATCAAGCGACAGCTGATTAACATAAGAACATAAGAGAAGCCATTTTGGATCAAGCCAATGGCCCATCCAGTCCAACACTCTGTGTCACACAGTGGCCAAAAATTATATACACACACATACACATATATATATATATATATACAAACACTGTGGCTAATAACCACTGATGGACCTCTGCTCCATATTTTTATCTAACCCCCTCTTGAAGCTGGCTATGCTTGTAGCCGTCACCACCTCCTGTGGCAGTGAATTCCACATGTTAATCACCCTTTGGGTGAAGAACTACTTCCTTTTATCCGTTTTAACCTGTCTGCTCAGCAATTTCATCGAATGCCCACGAGTTCTTGTATTGTCAGAAAGGGAGAAAAGTACCTCTTTCTCTACTTTCTCAATCCCATGCATTATCTTGTAAACCTCTATCATATCACCCCCGCAGTCGACGTTTCTCCAAGCTAAAGAGTCCCAAGCGTTTCAACCTTTCTTCATAGGGAAAGTGTTCCAGCCCTTTAATCATTCTAGTTGCCCTTTTCTGGACTTTCTCCAGCGCCATAATATCCTTTTTGAGGTGCGGCAACCAGAACTGCATACAGTACTCCAAATGAGACCGCACCATCGATTTATACAGGAGCATTATGATACTGGCTGATTTGTTTTCAATTCCCTTCCTAATAATTCCCAGCATGGCGTTGGCCTTTTTTTATTGCAAACGCACACTGTCTTGACATTTTCAGTGAGTTATCTACCACGACCCCAAGATCTTTCTCTTGGTCAGTCTCTGCCAGTTCACACCCCATCAACTTGTATTTGTAGCTGGAATTCTTGGCTACAATGTGCATTACTTTGCACTTGACCACACTGAACCTCATCTGCCATGTTGACGCCCACTCACCCAGCCTCAACAGATCCCTTTGGAGTGCCTCACAATCCTCTCTGGTTCTCACCACCCTGAACAATTTAGTGTCATCTACAAACTTGGCCACTTCACTGCCCACTCCCAACTCTAAATCATTTATGAACAAGTTAAAGAGCATGGGACCCAGTACTGAGCCCTGCGGCACCCCACTGCTTACCATCCTCCACTGCGAAGACTGCCCATTTATACTCACTCTCTGTTTCCTGTTAATTAGCCAGGTTTTGATCCACAAGAGGACCTGTCCTTTTACTCCATGACTCTCGAGCTTTCTAAGGAGCCTTTGATGAGGAACTTTATGAAAAGCTTTCTGGAAGTCAAGGTAAACAACATCTATTGGGTCTCCTTTATCCACATGTTTGTTCACCCCCTCAAAGAAATGTAACAGGTTAGTGAGACAAGATGTTCCCTTACAGAACCCATGCTGAGTCTTCCTCAATAACCCATGTTCATCAATGTACCTACTCATTCTTTCCTTGATAATGGTTTCTACCAACTTTCCCAGTATTGAAGTCAGACTGACTGGCCTGTAATTTCCCGGATCTCCTCTGGAACCCTTTTTAAAGATGGGGGTGACATTTGCTACCTTCCAGATTTCAATGAAAGATTACATATTTTTGTCAGAAGATCCACAAGTTCAACTTTGAGTTCTTTCAGAACTCTTGGATGTATGCCATCCAGACCTGATGACTTATTAGTTTTTAATTTGTCTATCAGTTGTAGGACCTTCTCTCTTGTCACCTCAATCTGACTCAGGTCTTTCAACACCCCTTCCAAAATTAGTGGTTCTGGAGCAGGCAAACACTTCTCGTCTTCCACAGTGAAGACAGAGGAAAAAAATACATTCAGTTTCTCAGCCATTTCCCTATCCTCCTTCAGTAATCCTTTTACCACTTGGTCATTCAAGGGCCCCACTGCCTCCCTGGCTGGTTTCCTGCTTCTAATATATTTGAAGAAATTTTTATTGTTGGTCTTTATGTTTTTTGCAATATGCTCCTCATAGTCCCTTTTTGCCTGCCTGATCACAGTCTTGCATTTAATTTGCCACAGCCTGTGTTCCCTTTTATTAATCTCACTTGGACTAGCTTTCCACCACTTAAAGGAGTCCTTCTTAACTTTTACAGCTTCCATTACTTTGTTTGTTAAGTAATGCAGGCCTTTGAAATCTGACAAGATCGGGCTATGCCATGCTACCTTCCCTCCCAATATACTTCATATGCAATTAAAATAACAAATTACATAGCAATTTTGTGTTCAGTGTAAAATGCCATTAGTTGGTGCCTGCTTATTGCCCTCAGTCTCCAGTTTACATGATCCATGATTAACATAAGGAGACATGCACAAATGTCTTACGGTGGTCAGCTACTCAATCTCTTCTCCTGAGATTTCAACATGACACCCTGAGAATGAATCGCAAAACCTTAGGGCCTAAACCTATCCCTCTGTGTGAAAGCCATGCTTCTGTAGTTTGTTTTTTTTGTTTTGGGCTAGTGCAAGGGTGGCCAAACTTGCTTTGTCAGGGTCACAGAATAAACATCAGATGTCTGAGAATCACAAGAGAGGAAGGAAGGAAGGAAGGAAGGAAGGAAGGAAGGAAGGAAGGAAGGAAGGAAGGAAGGAAGGAAGGAAGGAAGGAAGGAAGGAAGGAAGGAAGGAAGGAAGGAAGGAAAAGAGGGAGGGAGGGGTGAAAAGAAAGCAACTTTAACTTTAAATGCATTCTCAGAACCACTGACAAATGCCTTCTCCAAGCCAGCCAATGGGGTGGTGGGGACTTTGAGAGCCACACAATCTGTGTGAAAGAGCCACAGTTTAACCATCCTTGGGCTAGCATCTGATGGCTAAATTTAACCTGTTGTGAGGTACTTTTATTTTTTATTATGCCTGTCTTTAAGAAAACAGGGGGGCAATTGGGCCGGGGGAGGAAAATGCCGAGCTGAGCTGCTTCTCATAATGGGAGCAGGCTGGAACTTCAGGGTAGTGGAAGGCAAATTAATGCCTACTGCCTACTTTTCTCAGTTAGAGATTAGTCCAAGATATGCACAGAAAACTTTGAGGAGATTTACCTTGGCTAAAAGGAGTCCTGGGTGGGGGGCTCCCTGGAGGCTTTGAGGGGTCTCCGGAGAAGAGCTGCATTTTCATCATCTGCAGAAGTTCTCAGAGTCATTTATTTGACATAAGCTTGACAGAATGCTAACCTTCTTGGACACTGATAAACATCTAAAGCTACAGAAGACTGGTGTGGATCTGGATAATTGGCAGAAAAGGTACAGATTACTATCTTTCATTCCGGGACTATTTACAGTTAAACAGAATAAATTCAGAAGGTGGGAAATGGAAATCTAGAAGCTTGGAAGAAGAAGGGAGGAAGTGGTGAAATTTGGACTTTGTAAATTTAAAGGACAGAGCTAAAAAGTGGAAAGGAATTTATTGTTTGCTCTACTTGCGGTTTTGAAAAAAGAGCACCATCGTCAGAGACCTGCAGCATATACAATCAACACAGGAAGTAGGTCAAGTATCGTGAGATCTCTTTACCAGTGAAAACGAGATTTGGTGGCAAGCAAAGCAGGAAGTAGCTGACAAAAAGCCTACTCTAGGACTATAATACCATTGAGAAACATCGGCGGCCATTGAAAGGAGGTCAAAATTAAAATAATATTTTTAAAGTGTTCAGGACATTAAAAATTGTTGGAAATAATTGAGATGATGACAAGAAGATAAATACTATTGGACATATTGTTTATAATGGACTTTAGAAGCCTTTAAAAGAAAAGTTTATTCAGAGAGAAGCAAAAAGCCGCGACCGCCATTTTGAAGGATTTAAAAACTTTAAAAATTAATATCTCTGTCTGGGAAGCTCTGAGAACGGCAAAATTAGGCTTGTTGTAAAAAGCAAGCTCTAATCTTTTGAACTTGATAGTCAGATTTCAAATTGGTGTGATCAAAATTTTTGGTGTTTTTAAATGTCAGAACACAAGCAAACCCGTACAAGGGCTACTTCATTGGAAAAAATGCAGGACCAATTAGAGGCAATGGAGGCCAGAATGATGAAAGGCATGAGAGAAATGATAACTGCATCAAAAAAAGAAATTATAGAAGAGATTAAAAAAGATATGGAAGATCTCAGAAATGAGACAGAGGAAACATCTAAAAAAGTGCAGGAGGTAGAAGGGAAAATGAAAGTACATGACTCCACCTTGTTGAAAATACAAGAAAAAGTGACAATCCATGACTGCAAACTGATAGAGACTCAGATACATCTGAGAGGAGTACCTGAAAAAAGATGGTGACCTGAGAGAATATATAATAAAAATAATTGCAGAATTTTTAGAGTAAGATCCTGAAGAGACTAAAAATATGTATCATTATATGTATAGGGTGAACTCACTCTATGCCAAGAAAAATAATTTACCAAGAGATGTTGTCATAAGATATATGACAAAAAAAATGGTGGGAAAGATCATGAACAAAAACTTTGAAAAGACATTGATAGTGGGAGGCAGCAGAGTAAGAATTATGAAAGAGTTGCCAAGACAAGTGATAAATGATAGAAGAACATATAAAAAACTGACAGAAAAATTACGGGACAATGAAATGAGGTTTAGATGGATAATACCTGAAGGTTTAAGCTTTGAACTTCAGGGGAAAAGAATCACAATTACAAATGCACAGGAACTACATAGATTTTATGAAGAACATAAAGGATTTGCACCATGATGGATTACAAATTATTGTCTTGGAATGTAAATGGACTAAATTCACCACAAAAAAGAAGGACAATGTTTCATTGGATTAAAAAGCAAAATTGTAATATAGTTTGTTTACAAGAAGTGCATATTAAACAAAAGGATTACAAATTTTTATGGAATAAACAATTGGGGTTAGAATTTTTTTTCATTGGCTGAACAGAAGAAAAGGGAAGTGACTTTTTATATTAAACAAGAATTGGAGCCAAAATTAGTGTTTAAAGATAAAGATGGAAGATTTGTAGCAGTAGAAATAATATTAAATGCAAAAAACCCCGTTGTTATTGGGATTGTATGCGCCTAATGGTGCAAAGGATGCTTTTTTAAAAGACATTATACAACAACTTGATGAACTGACCTATGACCAAGTTCTGATAATGGGAGACTTTAATGGAACAATTAAGAACTCATTGGATAGGTCTGGGGGAAAAAATAATAATAAAGAAGGAAAATTGCCAAAGTCTTTGTTTTAATTGGTCAAACAAGAAAATTTGGAGGATATATGGAGAAAATTTAATCCTGAAGTGTGGGACTACACCTTTTTTTCAGCAAGACAAAACTTTTTCAAGAATTGACATGTTGTGGGGCACTAAAGACTTAGGTCTTATAACAAGAAAAATAGAGATTTTACCTAATATCAAGGCTGACCATAACCCAATAATGTGGATTACAAATTGTCTAAGAAGTCGAGAAGATGGAGATTGAATGAAGATCTACTACAGAATAAAGAAATAGTGACATACCTAGAAAATGAAACTAAAGCATTCTTTCAAATGAATGACAAAGAGGATATAGAATTTCAGACGGTCTGGGATGCCTATAAAGCAGTAACGAGAGGAATATTGATTACTTTGAACAATAAAGATAAGAGAGCAAAAGAAAAAAAGTCATTGGATATTCAAAATGAAATAAAGAAAAAAGAAGGGTAGTTGAAAAAAAGGCCAGGGAAAAAGAAAATTATTAGGGAAATTACAATACTACAAACGCAAATGAGACATTTGTTAAATAAAGAATTGGAATGGAATTTGAAAAGATTGCAGCAGAAATCTTTTGAGGGAGCAAATAAACCTGGAAAGTATTTGGCTTGGAAACGGAATAAAAAGAGAGAAAATAAAATTATTAATAAAATTGTGGTAGATGGAAGAGAGGTGGTTAACCAAGAGGGAATAAAAAGAGAATTTTTTAAGTATTATGCCAAGTTGTTTAAAAGTGTTATAATAAAGAAAGGAAGGATGGATGAGTACCTACAAAAGATAAAAATAGAACCCTTAACAGAAAATATGCGAAAAGTTTTGAATGATCCAATAGAAAAAATAGAAATTAAAGCAGCAATTAACGCAATGAAAAATGGAAAGGCACCTGGGCCAAATGGATATACAGCTAAATATTTTAAAACCTTTAAAGATGAGTTAATACCGAAATTGCAGAAGTTGATGAACATGATAAGACTAAATGGGGAAATACCAAACACATGGAAGGAAGTGGTTATTTCGTTGATTCCAAAGGAAGATAGAGATGTCATGAATGTAAAAACTTATAGACCAATTTCGCTATTAAACAATAACTATAAAATATATACAAGAATCTTGGCAGAACGGCTTAAACAACATTTGATAATTTTTATAAAGGAAGATCAAGCGGAGTTTCTTCCCAAAAGGCAAATAAGAGACAATATTAGAACTGTTGTAAATATTGTAGAATATTATGAAAGACATCCAGAAAAGGAAGTAGCATTATTCTTTGCGGATGCAGAGAAAGCATTTGACAATTTAAACTGGGACTTTATGTTTGCAGTAATGAATAAAATGGGGCTGGGAGAAAGCTTTATAAGAATGATAAAAGCAATATACACTGAACAACGTGCAAGGCTATGTATAAATACAGATCTTACAGAATATATGATAATTAGCAAAGGTACAAGACAAGGATGTCCGCTTTCTCCACTGTTGTTTATAATGACTCTTGAAATATTACTGATGGAGATTCAAGAAGATAAAGAAATTGAAGGAATAAAAATAAAAGGATTTACTTATAAATACAGAGCATTTGCAGATGATATAATGTTTATAAATGAAAATCCTATACAAGTTACACCTTTGTTGTTAGATAAAATACAAGAATATGGGGAGTTAGCAGGACTTTGTATTAACAAAGAAAAATCAAAACTTCTATGTAAAAATATGCAAACAAACAAGCAACAGATCTTGCAGAGACTGTGAAGTTACCTCTAAGGTAAAATATTTGGGTGTGGAGATAACAATGAAGAATATTGATCTGTTTAAAAATAACGATGAGAAGCTATGGCGTAAAATGGATGAAAATTTGTTAAAATGGAATAAACTTAATTTGTCATTGCTGGGTAGAATAGCTGCAATTAAAATGAATAGTCTATCATGAATAATGTATTTGTTTCAAACTATTCCCATTGTGAAAGACAGCAAACAATTTGATAAATGGCGAAGAAAAATTTCAGAATTTGTGTGGGCTGGAAAGAAACCAAGGATCAAAATGAAAATTTTGACAGATGCAAAAGAGAGAGGTGGATTTCAACTACCGCATTTAAAATTATATCAGGAAGCAGTTTGTTTAGTGTGGATAAAAGAATGGATAACGCTGTTAAATAAAAAAACTCTTAGCGCTGGAAGGTCATGGAAATAAATTTGGCTGGCACGCGTATTTGTATTATGGAAAAAAGAAGATGGACGGTTTTTTCTCTCACCATTATATAAGAAATAATTTGCTAAATACATGGATGAAGTATAAGAAATATGGAGATGAGAGAAGACCGTTATGGATAGTGCCAGCTGAAGTAATAAAAATAACGGCTGAGATAGGTGAAGAAAAGTGGTTGTCATATAATCAACTATTAAAAATACAAAGTGGCAAAATAGAATTGAAAACTGCTGAAGAATTGAACAATAAATATGATTGGTTCCAAATGCAACAAATAAAGAGTTTGGTGAATAATGATATCAAAACTGAAGGAATAAGAAAAGAACAAACAGAAATGGAAAATGTTCTGCTTGGAGATAATGAAAAATTGATTTCAAAAATATATAAATTACTTTTAAAATGGTCTACGGAGGATGAAGTAGTGAAATCTCAAATGATTAAATGGGCAATTAATGTAAATAAAGAAATACAGATGGAAACTTGGGAATACTTGTGGAAGAATTCTATGAAACTTTCGACGTGTCATAGTATTAAAGAGAACTGTTTTAAAATGATGTATAGATGGTATATGACTCCTAAAAAATTGGCAAAGATGAACAATAAGATGCCAGACAGATGTTGGAAATGTAAAAAGCATGAAGGTTCTTTCTACCATATGTGGTGGACTTGTGAAAGGGCAAAAAAGTATTGGCAGATGATTCAACAAGAAATTTCTAAGATCTTGGGATATGAATTCAAGAAAATTGCAGAGACTTTTCTGTTGGGATTACAAATGGAAAAATTTCCAAAAGAAGATAGAACTGTAATTTGGTACTTGCTTTCAGCTGCTAGGACATTATATGAGCAGTTGTGGAAGCAAGAAAAAATACCAGAGAAATGGGATTGGATTATAAAAGTTATGACATGGAGTGAAATGGACAAATTAACAAGAATATTAAGAGACTATGATTTGGAAGTTTTTAAGACGAAGTGGAAAAAGTTTAGAAGATATGTAGAAAAAGAGTGGAAAATAAAAGGACATTGGACAATTTTTGATAATGATTAAGTTTTAGAAAGAAGAATACAATTTTTTGTTTTACTAGTTAAATATTAGCATTTTAAGTAAATAACACTGGTGGGAGTCAAGTAACGGGAGGAAGGGTGGGTAGAACATAATATATGGGATAGATAAAAGAAGTTATTAAAGATGTAAAAAAGAAAACATGGTTTTGATTTGATTTTTGGTGTTGCTTGCTACCAGTGTCTCTCTTTACATACTGGAGAGAGAAGACTAAGGCCTGGTTTCCAGACACAGCAGAATATCATTGAATGCTGGGTAAGCAGGATGGGCTATACCACTTCTGATTGAAGTCATGGGGGGGGGGATCGTTGAGGAATGCTCCCTCATTTGGAAAGTTATTGGAAAGAGAAAATCAGCACAGCAAGCAGAGGAGATAGATTAAAACCATTTCTTGCTGATGCACTGGCTTTCAATTTCTAATAAGATCCCCTCCCCTTCAGAAGGAGCATTCAGAACTTGTCTCTCACCTGCAGTCTGAAGTGGTGTGGTCCAATCCTCCACATTATTTTACCACATGTGCAGACTGAGACCTCTGCTCCAATGCTGGGATGGGGGTTGATATTCAACACACCTGCTTATAGGAAGTGTGATAAAAGTTTGGTTCACATGGTGGATTATTCCTATTAAATTGCTTGCCACATGTGGTCAGATGTAACAAAGGCGTATTAGCAGCTATCAACAGAGGCTAATCGTGTGGATTCACCTTTCATTCTGTCACAACTCAAATGCCAAGGGTTTGTTTTAGCAATGGGAAATATCAGTCCATTAGGTATCTTTGTCTTGGCACAGATTGACATTTGCATGTTCAAGATACTCATAGCACAGTGCAGATCTGAAATACCTGTTGGTTTTAACTGCGCATCATGTTCCCCATTTGAAAGCACAGGACTCTTTACAAGCAGTATAACTGCTTATAATTTATAATAACTTATACCGGTAATTGTTACTCATGGCTTCCATATTATTATATAAGTTTGCTTAACTTTATCAATTTCCACATCCAGTTGCTATGTTCTCACATCTCACAATGGATCCAACAATAATATTTACAAATCTGCAGTCCATTCAGGATACCTGTTTGCTACAGTAATTATGCCATTTTTTGCACCCTAAGCAGAAAATCACCAGGAATATCAGTTCAGATTTCATTAGTGTCATTTGGGGAGGGGAGGAAATTCAAAGGAAGATTTAAAAGTCTGATGTTAAACATAGTTGAGACTAAATTGCGCCAAAATTTTTCAAAGGGTTTCTAAAATTCTTCCTAAGTATACCAGCATTATCAACACACATTTTTTAAAAGTCAAGAGATCTGTTCCTTTGGTTGTATATATATCTATTCAATACCAAGTCCATTTAATTGCTTATTCTGATAGACTGTCAGTGTTCTGAAATAATCTCAACAAAACAAAAAAACAAAAAACCTCCTGTGGAATCATGTGAATGGAAATATGGGGGGGAGGGGTGTTGATTTTTCTTCCCTAATTGTTCTCTGACATTAAAACTGTAACTGTTTTGTCACCAGCCACAACAGGATCAAAAAGCTGGGTTTATTAAATTCCTAGTGCAGTTAATTCTCTGCCTTGCTATGGCCCAGGCTCTCTCCGTGGTGCTGAACTGACAAGCCATCTGCCTCCTTTGTTATCTAAGTATTCCCAATGGATTTGCTATGGGACTGCTTCCGTCATACTTCTTTTCCCTCCACATGCATGTCTTAAAGGGACAAGCAGGAAATGTTCAAAGAGAATGCACAGTTTTGAAAGCACATATCCTCTTAAACATACAGGTCATGAATATACACATGTTTGGACCTGAACAGACATTTCAGACATTATGTATATGTCAGGCATTTTTGCCTCTACTCCTCTAATGCTTGTGTTTTGAGACACAAACAGGGGAAACTCATATTAGAAGTAGCCCTTATCACCTTCTCACATTTCAATCACTGTTTCATTTTCTCAATTGTTGTGACAACAGAGAAAGAGGGTGAACAGTGGGAAGACCCCCTAAGTTCAGGAGAATAATTAGTTACCCTTCTTTCCTCTAAAATGAAGAATCCTGAGCAAACAACAAGCATACACACTTTTATATTGACAGATGTTCATCTGATAGAAAATTACCTTCTTTTTGCATTTACAGGAAATGAGGAAAGAGGAAGTTCATATGGGGGAGAACCCTGTTTTGCTGTCTCTCCATGCGGAGCGGCTTCCTTCTGCCTGCTCCTCCCACCCCTTTGCCTGGGCCATTCTTTGGGCTCAATGGCCAGACATCAGTGTTTTCAAAGACATTCTTAGGGCTACAGGACAGTATGAAGTTCCAAAGTGATGCAAGGGCATCAGTAGAACCAGACTTGCCTAATGATTCTTCTAGTCTTTCATTCTGATCTGTGTTTGGAAAGCTCCCTTTCACCCACTGACATACAAAGCTGGTAATAAGAAATCTTGGCACAAACAAGATACTGGAGGTTAGGTCTTTGGAAGGGTTAACCAGTGGCCCAGAAAAGGGAGGTGTGTTTTTTTGTGTGAGCATGCCTGGGCTTCAATGTTCTTGAGTCTGGAGAAGATTTTGTAATCTTTGTGTCTGACACCATTAAAGCTGGAGCTTCAAAAGGGCATTCAGATAGGTTCGGTAGCTACCCACAGCTTCAGACAGCTAAAAACAGGCAGCTTAGACAATAAACAAAGACCATGGGGGTACAGACTAGGTCACCAAGGCAGAAGACAAATCGTAATTTCTATCCTTCTAATCCCAGCTCTGTCCACTTCTTTAAATGCAAGGTCCTAGTCACTGAGTATCTGTTTTCAGTATAGGGAGGGAGAATATCAGGTGACATCATATGTCTTTTATTGGATCCATTTCTGCTGGTCCAATGTCCCGCCAGCTTTTGGTCTACATATTATTTATTATTAGCTCATCCCTGCATTTGTAACAAGAAAATAACACGTGATGTGGTAAAGTTTACATTTCAAGAAAAAGAATATACCTTACAGATTAATAAACAGTTCCTTTTCTATTTTAAATGCTCAAAACATTTAAACTCTTTCACATTTTTGTCCCCACAGAATATATTACCTTAGCTACAGCATAGATATTAAAAATGAATGGAATTAATTTTTAGCTCTTTAGCCAGGCTAAATGAATGCAATTATTCTAAGGTACTCTTCAGCTATGCTAACATAATTTATTGGAATAAACTTGTAAAGGAAGGCAAGTTTATGACTTGAGAAGAGTTCTTATTAGAAAAAAATAGCTCTTTGTCAGCAGTACATAGTGAGAATATAGAATGGATTATTAATTTATTTTTGAAAGAAAATGCCCATAACACCATTTTTAAAAAAATTAAGCTCAATTGCAATTGGTCCAGCATGGGAATTTTAAGTCACACAGAAAACTTCATCAAGCAGAAGTGATCCAGTATTTATATTCTTTTCCACTGTAGTATAAGAAAGGTCAGGTGTCAAATATACAACCCAGGGCCAAATCAGGCCTCTGGAGGGTTCCTATCAGTCCTCAAAGCAATTGTCTGTCATCTGCTTCCTTCTCCATCTCTTTTGCTGCCTTCTGCATCACAGCTTGTTTTCCAAGGCTTGCTCAATCACACAGGAGCTACAGAGCAAAGCCTCTATTTTCTCCACTGACTGAGGCTCCTCCCTTAGGGAGAAAGGGGGGAGGAATAGCTTGCTTTGCCAGGCTCTCTCAATTGCACAGCAAAGCTACTGAGCCAAGCCTCTCTTCCTTTGACTGGCTGAGGCTCCTCCCCCTCCTGATCCCCTGGGGAAGGAAGGAAAGAGCCAGAACTTCCTTTGCCCAGTTCCCTGGATCGCACAGGAGAGATACAAAGAAAGCACTTTTAAGATCAACAAGTGCTAATGTTATAAGCATGTTTTATTTTAAGTTTCTAAAAAATCTTTGCGCTTGTGTCCTTTATAAAGTTTATATCTCTGCTACCTGACATTACATTTTATGCCACACATGGCCTGACCCAACAAGGTCTCATTTATGTCAGATCCATCCCTCATAACAAATGAGTCCAACACCCCTGAGTCTTAGTTTCCAAAATATCTATTTGGGGAAGAGGAGATAAGGGATCCTTTTCTTGGATCAACATCTGTTGACACAAAAGCAGAAGACCTTTTGAGCTAACAAGAACTTTTCATCACATCAGATTGATAGGTGCATGATTGTAAGGTCTAAAGAGAATGACATTATTGACAAATGCTATCATTTCTGTTCAGTTTAAGGGAACAGTTGCCGAACCACAAGGAACTTAGTTCAGCCAAAGTACTGTTAACAGTTTTAGATATGTGGTGGAGAGAGAGAATAACAACATTAGCATTTAGGTTGCTTCTACACGGATGCTTTGCTACCATATGGCTTTCAAAGTGCAGCAGGTGTCTTTGGAGCATCCATACTATGTCATCCCCTAATCTCCCACTTCCAAGGGTTTTCTCTTGCTGTGCTCTAATCTTTCCTGAACCTGGTGTGATACAATCTCTTGTGCAAGATCACAGTCAATGCACTTTTGTATGTTGTGTGGATGGAAAGATGCACATTTTTGCAGGTCCTGCCCACATCAGTGCCTTTTTTCATGGCCTCAGACCCATGTGGCCACCATCCTCCCTCCCCCAATGCTACTACAGGACTCTGTCAGGCTTAAAAAAGAACCACTACATTGCTATAGTGTTATAGCGCTATGTATGTATTGTTATGGTGATAGATAATTGCTATAATGTTATAGTCATATAGAATTGCTGTCCCCCCTCAATAGCACACCCTTCTCCTCCCTTCTCTACCTTGCTCTTCTTGTCTTATCTGCTCTTTCCCCTCCAGTTTCACTCTTCCTATACCATCCCATCTTATACCTTTCAGACTATCTCCCCCTTTCCCAGTATCGGCACTAACTGAGGCTGAACGTTCACAGCAAAGTTGGAAAATAGCGTTTCTGTTGTTTAAACTTTAAGCAAATAGGTCTTTACTCTACTTATATGCTATACTAAATTTAGATGTTCAGGATCTTAAATGTTTATGTATAATTTTAGTTGGCTTTTTCTTGTATAATATAATTGTATTGCCTCTTACTTATTATCTGGATTCCTATGAACTGGTCTTTGACCGTTGAATAAATAATAAAATATATAATTGCTGTATAATGCTATAGCACTGCAATGCTATAGCACTTATCAATTTTTTAAAAATAAAAGCCCTCTGGTTTTGGGGGGTGGGAATGGGAGCTGGGGAGGGGCTAGCTCAAGGAAAATACAAGGAGAACCACTGTGTGGTCTTCTCTATTGCCAGCAGCCACTCTGCGAGTCTCTATATTCACAGCGGCAATCACAGCTACATGGAAATCATTACAACATGGCATCAGACTTCTTTAGCGCTTTGAAATGTTCAACTTGTTTCTTGTTCTTTATTTCAGTAGTCTTACAGCAGCTCTGTAAGGCTGGTCAGTATCGCTAGCCCTTTGTTGTAGATGTGGCATTGCAGCTGAAGGAACCCTGGCTTTAAATCTACCTCTCTTATTGAAATAAATGGGATTTTAAAAAGCTCTTAACTTTGGAACCATCAGTTGTTCAAGCATGCAGACAATATACTGACTGAGGCTTAGAATTTCAGTTCTGTTGCAAAGCGCAGAACTCTCTTATGATCCTTCCACTGCTTGTGAGTACAAGGCAAGATTCTCTGTCTCTTTAATATTCTTATATGGCACTTTATCTCCTTAGGATCAGAGTGAGTCATGGCTTTTAACTGATTTATCCTCAGTGTCCTACTGTCCTGAGCCACAGGACTAGGGATATTATCCCATCATGGGGGAACAGAATAGTTAGCCTCCACGACTCACCCAAGGTCAGATGAGAAGTCTATGGTCAAGCCAGGTAAATTGATTCAGGTGAGAGGCCTTCTGTATCCTCTCCAGAGATTTCTGGCACATCTACAAGCAATGGGGTGTGCATGAGAGCATGCTGCCACAATTCTACGGACAGTGGACATACCAGAGGGAGACCCTCTTCATATCTACCCCTGGATGGTGTAGGGAGCAGGTGGCACAAATGCTTGGATTTGTATCAGTAGTAACAGAAAGCTGGCACCTGTCCCAAGCTCCTGGCTGTGCCAGCACATCAAAATAGCAGCCCTTTGTAAACTAATCTGTCCCCTGTCTTTGTGCAATGGGTCTGCTGCAAACGATCTCTCTGTCACTTACACACTGGCATACACACACCCAGCTCGAAAGCATCTACAGCATGCCAGGGCTACACACTGCCAGAGAGGCTAGTGATTGGCTGGTGAGCAGAATGTATGCAAATGAAGCCCAGTACTCGCCTGGGTCCCTCTTAGCTGCTGGAGCAGATCAAATGGCATTACTCTTTTGACGGCTTCAGCCTGCTCACATTCCACTGTTTTCATCAAGGAAGCCAAAAAGGGCAGGTGGTTTGGGGCTTTGCAGAATTCCAGTTTTCGTTCCAGCTCTCAGCAAGGTGCACTGCATAGGGAAAGAGATGCTGTTTTCCAGTTTAGGTAACCTCATTTGCCTGAGTGTAATCATGACCTCGTGTTTTTAATTCAGCCACTTATTGATGCCAAGTTCAGTCTATCTCTCTTCTCTTCCATCCCACTCTTTATGAGAGATTCCAGAACTGACTGGAGGGGAAACAGGTACAGCTGTGGGGTGCAGATGAGGGCATTGTGGTTAGCTGGACATCGTTTGAGAAAAACAGACAAGTGAAAGAGAGGAAATGGAAGGAGAGGCATTGTGGACAGAAAGTGATTTTACAGAGAAAGAACAGCAGACAGTAGGAAAAAGACTCTAAACAGATGGATGCATATAATTCTCAAAGAATCAGATGATATTCCAGGACACAGAGAGACAGCAGGTCTAGAGAATGGGTGGTGAGATACAGGGCTGCCAAGAGAATTTTCTGTGCCCAGTACAGTATTTGGCTAGGTAGGAAAAAATATTTGGCGGTACACTCAAGCACCCCAAATGCTTCTTGGAACTCTGGGCCCCCCTCTTGTCTGTGTCCCTGGTGAGAGACAGCACAATGAGAGCTGTACTAGGGATGGGTGGCTATAACATAGTGTAAGATAAAGGGACAGCAAGATAGGTCAACAGAGCAAAGAAAACCACCTGGATAGATGGATGGAGAAAGCAAAGAGAATAGATTATCAAATGGACTAAGACAAAGGTGCCTAATCCAGGAGATCAGCATGATCTGTTATTTTCATCATTTCCCCCCTGCTTCTTTGATTTTTCTCCAGTTCATCATCAGTGTTAGTGGAACAGTTAAGATTTGAGTCCAGTAGCCTCCTAGAGACCAATAAGAGTTTCAGGGTATAAACTAGTTGGTCTCATGGACTCAAATCTAACTATTCTATTGTAAACCAACACAGCTACCCTATCTGAGTTCTTCCTTGTAGCCAAACGGCCCACCTGGCTGGTCCACAGTCCTGTGACTCTTCTACATTGCTTTCACCACACCTGGAAAGAAAGTGCCACATATGACCAAATTCATTTCCCCAAAGTGACCGGACAGCCACAAGATCCCTTCCACTAGCACAATCAGTGCTGCCGGTAAGGAGCACAGCTGAGCATCTGTGCCGCATTCATGGCTCAATAGATTGCCAATCATTGGAAGAACTAGGCTGGATTGAATGGAGAAGGGGTACAAGAACCTCTTTGTACATCCCCTCATGCCCCTCTTCCATGTCATGATCCTGGGCCTATCTTTCTACAAAGTAATGCCTGCATTAATTATGGATTCATTCAGATCCATAACTCACTCCATCACAAATATGGATAATAAAACCTGTTAAAAAACCAAAGACTAAACTCCTACTAAACACTGACTAAAATTCTGCCCTCTTAAGACATAGCCAAAGATTTCCCAAAAGTACTTGCACGCTGGTGAAACCCCTTTTTGACCTGCTTCTTTTTTCTCATATGTGATGCAAGAAGGAGGGTAATAACCGAAACTCAGTGGCAAGGTGCAGGCTTTCCATGTGCAAGAATCCATGCAAGCCCAGCATCAAGGCAAGGATGAACTTCTGCTTGAGACCTTGGAGAGCTGCTACCAATCAGAGTAGATGATACAGGCTAGATGCTCTTATATAGCACTTCTCTTTTTCAGCAATGTGGTGTGACCCTCCTCTTCTGGAGTAAGTACAGACTTATCTCTGTTTTTCAAAAATCTACTGTTGGTCCTTTATTGACATATGGACCTGTCTTTAAAAAAAACCCTGTCATTAAAAAAAACCCCTCTGTTCTCTAGGTGTTCTGCAAATATATCCATTGAAACATTTAGTTGGTAGTTTGTTTTTTAAAAGGCATGCCCCTGTTTGGAATCTTTACTTTGGTAGGCACTGGTAGGAGATGATTGTCACAAGGGCCAGCCAGCAGGTGCCAAGCTTCTCCTGTCAAAAGAAATTGCCAGTTACTCCTAGGTCTGATTCATTTTGTAAGCTTGTACATCTGGGAGGGTGGATCCATAGAGAGCTTGTCACTCAAGATATGAGTCTACTTGCATTCTAGTTTTGCCCAAATTCTCATGCCAAATCCCCAGTACGGTCTGCTGCCAGGTCAAGGATGCTGCTCATCTGCACCCTCTCCTAGCTTTTAATTTGTGGGAGGCCGTTGCAAGATTGGGGTATGAAATGGGATAGGATAGCCCCATCTCTCAGGTCTTGGAAGCTAAGCTGGGTCAGTGCTTAGAAGGGAGACAACCAAGGAAGATTTTGCAGAGGAAGGCAATGGCAAACCCCCCTTGCTTACCCACTTGCCTTGAAAACTCTACAGGGTTGCCATAAGTTGGCAGCAACTTGAGGGTACTGTACTCACACATCACAAGATGCTGAGGATGGATTTGGCCCGGGGCTGGCAGTTGCTAATCCTTTCTCTTAATAACATTCTCAAGACCTTACCCTAAGTAGGTAAAGCACATATTTTACAGTCTGAAAGGGTCAAATTTAATCTTTCCCATGACCAATTTAAATGAGTTTCAGCAGGTTCCAATGCTTCCAAGATTGTCCAAAGTTTATATTTAGCTCTGGGGCCACCTTCAAATGGGACAACCTGTTCAGAAGCTCCCCCCCCCCCCTCAAGCCTGCATTGTTTTCTTTCCTAAGTAGGACAGATCTGAACAGGGCCAAGAACCTCCCCCCCGCACTCATGCCCCCAGAACCTGGACTCTCAGCTCCTTCTTAGTTCCCATAAAGCCAATTATTAATCTCCCTATGACCAGAGACACTTTTTATCCAATTTGGAGGTCAGATCGCTCCCGCCTCTTTCAATGCAGCCCCCAGTACTGGGTTTGAATAGCTCAAAGAGACTGGGGACCTCTCTGCCACACTCGGTGGGAAAAGCACACCCAGGGAACAGAGCCCCCAAGCCCTCCTCCCCATTTGTCTCTTCTGCAAAAATAGGAGCACTTTGCTCACCTGTGGCTTTTTCCAGTCAATCCAGCCCTTGGTTTATCCCAGCTGTGGTCCTCGGATGTTGTTAACGTCACTTGTAATCCTTGCCAAGTCTCGATTTCTGTTTATCTTTTGACCTCTCTCCCTCAGAGAAAGCTCCTCCACTGAGCTAACATGACAGAGCCATGCGGTTCTGTTTATCTCCCCTCCAATGTGATAGTGATCGCAGGTTGGTTGATAGCCAGGGAGAGAACTTCAGTGTTTGTCCCCCACCCCCCATCTCACTCAAACCAGTCTCTTTAAGAAGATCTTGCTACCCACTCTGCTATCCTCAGCAATCTGTCTCTAGCACAGTCTATCTGCCCATCCTTGGATATCCAGCAAACCAATTCCAATTTGCTTTCCTATGCACATTTTACCCACTGAAACACTGTGGGATTTAACTTTCAAGTAAACATGCCTGAGATCAGACAGCTGAACTGCATAAGATAGAGAGCCCATCTCTCTGACAAGCATGACATCTCTCTTCTAACCCCTCCAGCCCTGCAGGCTCACCAGGTTCAAACCACTGAGCTATTTACCTTTCCAAACACCCACCCACCTACACACACCCCTCCTGCTTGACGGCTGCTCCTACCCATGTGCCAGTCGCCTGCTGCAGTCTCGCTGCCTGCCTCTTCCAGCTCCTCTCTCCCTTTCCTTCCTTCCCCCTCCTCTCTCTCTCTCTCCCTCCCTCCCTCCCCACCTTCTCTTCAGTTAATCTTTCCACTCCTTCCCCTCCCCACACAACTGGGCTCCAGCCAATGGGCTGCGTTGGCGGCTCTGCCTCTGCTGCAGGTAGCTTGTGGCTCAGCTGCTGATGTCATCGCAGTGGAATGCAGGAGGCAAGGTGAAGCCAAGCGGGAAGCCTGGGATGGGGGTCCAGGCAGGAGAAGGTGGCCCCACCCCTACCCACCCCCTCATTCCCTTCACTTGTTTGGAGAATCTTCTCACTTTCATTTTCTGTAGAGGCGCCGGAGGGTGTGGGGGAGCGGGGGGGGGGGCAGGAACAGCAACAAAATGCAACCCCCTGAGAGAAAAAACTCATTTTTCATTGGAGAAAACTCCCAAAATTGCTGAAAGGGAGGGAGAGTCCAGGGAAGAGCAGCTGGCTTCTGTTTTCACAGCTCTCAGGGCAAGGCTATGGAGGGGACTGGTGAAGTTAAGTCTGTGGGATGGACAGCATCATCCTGCACCTTCTGCTCTCCCATGCATGGAAGTGAGCCTTGTCCCCCTCCCTGGGCAAGTCACCATGAATCTCCTAGAGGACTCCCAAAAGCAAAATAAGCAGGGGGGATTAATGCAGGAGAGAACTGGCCAAAATTGCTCCCTGTTGCATGCGTGGATCTTTTTGATGGATCCAGCAGTAAAGTCCAACCACCTACACCTGTGGTTTTCACCTATGGCTCCCAGACCTCCTATTGCACTGTGGCACAAGACCTCCCGCTGGCCACCCTTGTTGCCTACTGATGCTCAGGGCAGGATAAGATTAATTTTTTAAAATTATTAAAATAAATAAGTCAGAGTTGCACAGGGAAGTCTGGAAGTGCTGTCATGTCACTCTAGGAATCCCAGGAATACCATAAAGCTTTGGCAATTCATAGAGTGGCATGTCATCACTTTCCATTTCCCCTGGAAGTGACATCATGGCAAGCACAATACAACATCCCACCTGTCCCCACCCCCTAACCTCCCAACAGTTGCCAGTTACCTTCTGCCTCTCCTTGCACACACATTGAATAGGGCTGCCAACTTCCAGGTGAGGCCTGGAGTGCTCCTGGAATTACAATTGATTTCCAGACTGCAGATATTCCCTGGAAGAAATGGCAGCTTCAAAGGGAAGACTCTATGGAAGGGGTGGCCAATCTTGCTTAATGTAAGAACCACATAGAATAAACATCAGATGTTTGAGAGCCACAAAATATGAAAGATGTTTGAGATTTGCAAGTAAGGAAAGCAAATAGATGGGCGGAGGGAGAGGTGAGAAGAAAGCAAATTTAAATGCATTCTCTAAGCTGCTGGCTGGCTTGGAGAAGTGATTTAAAGTGACAAATGCCTTCTCCAAGCCAGCCAAAGGGGCTCTTCAAGAGCCACACAATTTGTGTGAAAGCGCCACATGTGGTTCCCGAGCTGCAGTTTGGCTACCCCTGCTGTATAGAATCACATCGCTGCTGAGCTTGCTCCCCTTCCCAAACCCTACAAGCACCAAGTTCTGTTCCCAAATCTCCAGAAATTTCCCAGCCTGGTACTGGTAACCCTAAACTAAGAGGACTGACAGGATGGAAAGTTGAGGTCACTCAGGAATGGAGATTATGCTTTTTAGTATGAGCAAGTTCAGAAATGTCCCCCAGAGCTCCCTAATGTTTTTTCTCTTCACCTGGCCCTTGCCAGTCAGTCTTCCAATGCTCAGTGCATCCTTGTAGCATGGAGTCCCCCCCCCCACTACAACACTGGCTCTTCCTGTCATGTGACTTCCTGCCAACATGCTTGCAGTTCAGCAGCCATTATGGCTTAGCTTGGAAAGGCTGGAGGCTGTTGCCCCACACCAAGTCCCCTTATCCAATACTTTAAAAATACAATAAATAACAATAATCACTTTAAATAGCAAAGGGGTGTTGTGACAAGAAAAGAGCAATATATTTCATGAATCTGACCAACTGGGCTCTGCCTAACGAAAACACACAGCGTAATAATATTGATAGCCTTTAAGGTACCTCAAGACTTCTTGTTATCTTAGCTTCTGGCATACTATCCCTGGCTATTGCTCTGAATTTAATCATAGCTAGCTATCAAATCTGAGTTGGGATATTTCTGGAGATCTGGTGGTGTGACCTGTGGAGGGTGGAGTTTAGGGAGGGAGGTACCCTGGCTGGGTATAATGACAGAGTCCTCCAAGGCAGCCATTTTCTCCAGGAGATATGTAGACTGGAGATCAGTTGTAACTCCAGGAGAACTCCATGATCCACCTGGAGGTTGGGAACCCTATAATTTAAACCAGACCTATGATACTGTTTGATGAAATGGGACTCATCGCACTCTTTCTCACACTGGAGTTCCCTTAAGCCCAAAGGTAAGTTTCAAGGTGTTGCATCTTCCAACAGACTGAATGTGGTACAAGGATGTTATTTGCTAACAAAAATAAACAACCAGGGTTTGGGGAGATGAACACACCAAGCCCCATTCTTTCTCCTACCAGTAATCAGAAAAGGGTTCATTCAGGACTATTTCTAAGCAGTCTGGTGTAGTGGTTAAGTGCGTGGCTCTTATCTGGGAGAACCGGGATTGATTCCTCCACTTGCAGCTGCTGGAATGGCCTTGGGTCAGCCATAGCACTCACAGAGTTGTCCTTGAAAGGGCAGCTTCTGTGAGAGTTCTCTCAGCCCCACCCACCTCACAGGGTGTCTGTTGTGGGGGGAGGAAAGTAAAGGAGTTTATGAGCCACTCTGAGATTCAGAGTGGAGGGTGGGATATAAATCCAATATCATCATCATCACCATCACCATCATTTCATTATCTGTCATACTTTTACCCCACTTTTCTGAGGCATTCAGAATAATTCTCCATTACATCCTTACAACAACCTTGTGAGGTAGGTTAGGAGAATGACTAGTCCAAGGGCACCCAGTGAGCTTCACAGTTGAGTGGGTTTTCCAGGACTGAGCCCAACTCTCTAGGCACTACATGACACACTGGTATCATAGATGAAGTATCAGCTAACACTCTAACCATTACAGCACAGTGGATTTCTGCCTCAGACAGAAACTTGCATCTGTGTCTTTCCAAAGGAGTCTGCACTCCCTTCTCTTCACACACTCTCTCTTTCTCTTAGGATTTCTTTGCTCTTCCAAAACTGATCCTGAATCTGTCCTTCCTTTTGAGGAGTGCCCTTTATAATTTGCCAAAAATCTCTTTGGCTTTCTTGCAAGGAGCTGCTCAGGGGCTTGGTTAAGCACCCCAGATGGGTCAGATACGCTCCTCTGTCTTTCACAGCAACCCCATATACCAACGTTAAGACTGCAGATGAAGCTAACAGACATGACGTGACTAACCCTTCTTATTTATGGTACTCTTTTTAATGTGCAAAGTATTTTATAACCTTTATCTTAGTCATTCTCATAAGAACTCTTTTAAGAGCCAAAACAAATCAGATGCCGGGAGCTGCAGGAATGACCTCCTAAGCATTTATTTTTCATTTTAAAAAGCATTTAAGGGAAAAGCATTCCTTTTAAGAGAAGGTAGAGTGGTTAATATAAAGAAGATAACTTGGGAGACCCAGGTTTGAATCCTCACTCTTCCATGAAGCTTGCTGGGTGATCCTGGGCCACTCCTTTTCTCAGTCTAGTGTGATGAGTCTCAGTCTCTAGGTGCTTGTCAAGTAGTGAAACTTGACAAGCACCTTGAGATTGGGATTCACACTTGCACCATCTGCTGCTGTCCTGTATCAGACATCCAGTGATATTTGCTGAGCAGATCTGCATTGCCTCATCCACTGCATACTCTTTCTGTGCAGGGATGCAAACACATAAAACCTGCCACCAAAGAATTAGGCACAAGCTGAAAATATTGCTGTACTAATAAGGACTGGTCTCTTTTAAAAAAAAAAAATTAAAAACCAGTAAGGGTTTAAAAAATATATGAGGCAATACAGAGGCAAGAAGGAGGATCACAAATTTTCCCAGGGAATCTGCCCTGGAAAAGCAAAAAATGGTTGCAAGCCAATCTCTCTGGGTCAGTTGGTTTCAGAAAAAAAATGGACAGCAGAAAATAGGAAAAACTGTATTACAAGTATAAGAGAGCAGTTAAGAAGACAAAAAGAATCCTGCAGGATCAGACTCAAGACCTGTCTAGTCCACTGTTCTGTTTTAAACTTGGAAGCCGACAGTGATTTTCCCCCAGCAGAGTCATAATTCCTCACAAAGGAGTCGAAACTGTGGCAAAAAAGAAGCCAGTTCCCCCTGATCTAATAATGTTCAAGCCCTGTTAAACAAAAGGTAGTGGCCGAGGAAAACTCATTTTAAAAACTCATTTTAAAATATTTATTTATATTAAAGTCCACCATTCTCACTGAAACTCAAGGCAGATCACAGAATATGAAACAAGGCAATCAGACACCATGAACGAAATAATGAACAGCAGGCCTAGGATTACGGAATTAGAAAACCATGTAAACAACAAAGTGTGGAGTTACAAAGATAGAAGACAAAGCTGTGAAAGCCAAGATGATACCATGACTTCTATTTCTTAAGCATGGAAATCCTTAGAATATAAATTCTTCATAGTCTAAACCAGCAGTCCCCAACCTTTTTGGCACCAGGGACTGGTTTGTGAAAGAAAATTTTCCCACAGACCCAGGGCAGGGGGATGGTTTCAGGATGATACAAGTGTGCACTTTATTTCTATTAGTTTGATGTGGTGGTGAAGTGTGCGGACTCTTATCTGGGAGAGCTGGGTTTGATTTCCCACTCCTCCACTTGCAGCTGCTGGAATGCTCTTGGGTCAACCATAGCTTTTGCAGAACTGTCCTTGAAAGGGCAGCTTCTGGGGAGAGCTCTCTCAGCCCCACCCACCTCACAGGGTGTCTGTTGTGGGAGAGAAAGGTAAAGTCAGTACTAAGAAAAATGGTATACTACCAGTCAGATAGGCACTATAGAGATGGACAGAGATCTGCCTGGTAGACATTAGTTACTGGTAGGGTTTTTCTCTGGGGGTAGGCAGGATTTTTCTCTGGGGGAACATGCTGGAATGGAGATCCAGAACCTCTTTGTGGAAACAAAATTCTCAAAAAATGTCTAAAAGTTCATGAGGGGCACTGGGGGCGCATGACAGTCTTTGACCCAACAAAGTATGTTATAACATGATTGCTTTAAGGTCATCATTCAGTGTTAGCCACCAAAAGCAAGACCTGAAAAAGAGCTGAGAAAGTAGGTGACGTATCTAAAGTTTGGAAAATACTTTAAAGTAGAGGTAAGACCATAGCTCATGAAAATAATATTGTTTCAAAGAATCCCATGTGTTTCTCCTTCATTTTCCTCTTGACCCATCTATGGGATGGATGTGATGGGTGCTAAATAAGCCACTAAGTAGCTCCTTGCTGGAAAGCCAGAGAGATTTTTGGCAAATGATAAAGGGCACTCCTCAAAAGGAAGGACAGATTCAGGATCAGTTTTGGAAAAGGAAATCTCAGGAAAAAAAGAGAGCGTGAGGAAGGCGGAGCAGAATGAACCCTGAACCAAACTTTGAGAGTTCCAGGGAAAAAAGCCCAGCTAGAAGAGATGGGTACAGTCCTGGAGCCGAGCCAAAGTCACCAAAGTCCAGGCCAGACTTTGTCCAGTTTGGCGTTTGTGAGCCAAGGCCTGGGAAGGCCCTTTCCCCTGAACACACACTGAGCTTTTCTGCTCAGCTCACATGTTGAGCAAGCCATTTCTGGGTGGCATCAGGCCTTGTCCCTGCTGCACCCATTTCCTTCGTGACACAAATGTGTCACTTCCAGTTCCAGGTAACACTGGCATGCTGGGAGGTGGGGGGGACCTCACACTACCTGAGCTGGTTCAGTTTGGGCAGGTTTTTTGTTTGGTAGTTTGGTTCTGGGTTTGGCCTGAAGTCACTCAGTTCATGAGCCCCGGACTGAACCAGGTTTCCCGATCTGTGCCTATCCCTAGCCACTGGCATTGATGAAGAAAAAGAAAGTCTAAACCCTATTAAGTACTGACTTCTGAGGTGCAAATATATTGCATAAAAAGGCGAGGACTAGAAACATTAGTCTCTTTTCATTAAATGATGCTAAGATTTCTCCCAAATCTGTGCCAGGTATCAGATCAAATCACAACAGCATGGATCAGCTGAAAGTAACCATCTTTGCCTATCGTTTCAGTTGCTCTTTGTGACTTCTGCAGCACCTTTAGCAATGACTGCCAGTGAGCTATCCAGAGCAAAACTTTGCGCATTCCGTGCCTTGTCCATATGCAGGGCTTTTTTTTGTAGCAGGAACTCCTTTGAATATTAGGCCACACACCCCTGATGTAGCCAATCCTCCTGGAGCTTACAGTAGGCCTTGTACTAAGAGCCCTGTAAGCTCCAGGAGGATTGGCGACATCAGGAATGTGTGGCCTAATATACAAAGGAATTCCTGCTACAAAAAAAGCCTTGCCCATATGGTACCTCTAAGTACAGCCAATTTAGAGCAGAGCAATAATAGGACATCCACAGCAACCCATGCCAGAAAGTTCCTGTTTTTCCCCAGAGGATCCTCTGTTTTTCTACAAGCTCTCCTTCCCCATTACTCAACAGAGGAAATGCTGCTGTAATGCTCCTGCAGGCATCATGGCAAATGGGGAGGGGGTTTCAGATGGAGCTGGAGGGTCAGCAGGCCATTTCCTTGAGGCCAGATTCAGCCTCGGTCATAACTTGTTTGTCTAGAAGGAACAACATGATTCTAAGCATGACTACAAAGAAGGCAGGCTGTCTGATTTCAGTAGGAGCTGCAAGCTCAAGGTTGCAGTTAGCGTTGTGTTTTTAACTAGGGCTTTACTCTTTTCTTTCTCCTCTGTAAAGCTGTCTGGGAAGGGATCCCAGGGACTAAGGGACACACTCAAAATAGAACAGCTTTTTCCTAAGCAGTGCTGTGAGCAATGACTCATTCCCTACCTTAGTCCTACCTCAACATCCTCTCTCACCTACGCATCCATCAGCAGATGGCACTTTTATCCCCAGACAACCCTCTTTCCGACTGAAGCCACAGATTTTCCTTGTGCCGTGCCTCAGTTTCCTATTGCACCATCTCTTGCCATGCAAGCTGTTTTCTTCCCCCCAAGTCATTCTTCACCTGGTTTGCTCAGCACTCAGACCTATGCCCAGCATGCTTTTGAGCTGTGCCCACAATTTTATTTTGTCAAATTTGGCCAAGACTCAGTGGGCCAAACAGTTTTATTCTTATACAGGAAGAGTCTTTTTGGCAGGATCCTTAATGACTGAACAGTACTGTGCATTCAATTATAGATTAAAACCAAAATGTTTCTATGCCACCTTGAATAAGACAAAGTGATAAAATACTACTTTATCAGCAAAGATGGAATAAAGTCTGTGGAAAGACAATATCAAACAAAATGTAGAAATTGCTTTGGAATATAGCACCATTAATACACATAAAATTACAAACATTTAAAACTATAGCACTTTGGTATCTGACACTGCAAAAATTATCTCATCTCTTCTCAATTGCAACACCAATGTTCTGGAAGGGATCCAAACAAATAGGTACATATATACACTGCTGGATAGACTGACCCAGGGCTTTTCTGTAGCAGGAACGGCTTTGTATATTAGGCCACACACCCCTGATGTAGCCAATCCTCCTGGAGCTTACAGTAGGTCTTGTACTAAGAGCCCTGTAAACTCATGGAGGATTGGCTACATCAGGGGTGTGTGGCCTAATATGCAAAGGAGTTTCTGCTACAAAAAAAGCCTTGGGTCACTGACCCAAATTGCAGAACTACTGGACAGTTAACATCAAATTAAGAATATAACAGGAATTAGTATCCAATATCACCCAGAACATATTTTTAAATGGATAGAAAACCGAAAATCACACACTAGTACAAATAGAAACAATTGTGATTCTCCTATTTGCAGCTAAAAGTGTAATAGCTCAGCGGTGGCAAAATCAAGCAAGCCTGAAGTGCCATCACTGGTTTAAAAAAAAGATTGTGGGATATGTATATATGCTGGCAAAAATCACGAACAATCTGTCAGATGCAGATCGTCAACAACATTCCTCAAACTTTATTGCAAATTGGTTTCCTATATGAGAGTATTTAATTGCTAAGGAAGAAATCCCAAACATCATTGAAGAACTTTGTTTATGGTAAAAAAAAATGCTTACTGCTCTTTATTTGATACGTATTTTTAAAATTGTTATAATATGAAACTTGCTTTAACCTGTATAACCTGTTTTTTTGTGTGTACACATATGTGTGTCTGTCTGTGTAAAACATGAAGCCCATTTACTTTGCAATAGAGGATTTGGCATTTTACCATAGACAGACTTGGTAGAGATTGGATTGAGTGAGCTGCTGTGATGTCACAGAAGCGATGGGCTGGTGGAGAGATCTAAAGGAGTAGCAGAGAAGGCCAGGAGTCTATTGAAGGAGGGAATCCCCTGATTCCTCCAAAAGAAAACATCATTTAGGTTGACCACAGCTCTCCTTTATCAGTTCTGTGCTCCTTCTCTCCCCTCAGTTGTGCCTGAATAATATGGGCTGGATTTGGTGGAGGATTCCCCCCTCCTGCTGCAGACCTCCAACTCCCACTTTCTTAGGAGTTCCCTGTCTTCCAGAAAACAGTCAGGGACCCTTATAGATTGCAGCATGATGGGAGAGGTGAGAAGGTCATGCTGCACTGGTGGAAATCCCTTCTGTCAACTGAAATTCCTGCTGGATCCAGGCCATTCTCAAACCACCTTCTATGAATAATTTCAAATGGGCTATACTAAGATCCAGATTTCAAATTCACAGTAATTCCTGCATTAAAAGCTGCAAGTAACTACAGAAGGAGAGAGATGGGAGGGGGAAAGACCTTGGCTTTGGAAATTTCCATGACATTTGGCAATAAACAAAGGGAATCACATGCAGATTCCCAGAGTTGAGGTTGTGAATGATTGAACCCTATCCAGGAGCTGTCCAAAGGAGATAGCAGAACCCTTTGCATATGTGAACAGCACAGAAAGCCTGTAAGGCACTAGCGCCTTGAAACTGCTGCTGAGAAACTAGCCTAATGGGACAGTGATGTCAGGGGAGGGCCTGGGTTCAGTGACAGAGCATCTGCTTTGTAAGCAAAAGGTCCCAGGTTCAATCCCCAGCATCTCCAGTTATAAAAGAACCATGGTACAGGTGATGTGCAGGGTCAGCCCCGATTAGTACTTGGATGGGAGACCACCAAGGAACACCAGGGTTGGTACACAGAGGCAGGCAATGGCAAATCACCTCTGTTTGTCTCTTGCCTTGAAAACCCTTGAGAACCGGATCTGACATAAGTGAGACCTTGTCAGGCCGGACCATGTGTGTACCTATTTAAGATTAGGTAGCAGAGATAGAAACTTTATAAAGGACATAGACAAACACAATTAAAGATTTTTTTTTAAAAAAACATTAGCTTAAACATTAGCACTCATTGGTCTTAAAGGTGCTTTCTTTGTATTTCTCCCATGGGATTCAGAGAACTGTGCAAAGGAAGTTCTGTCTCTTTCCTTCCTTCCCCAGGGAATCAGGAGGAGGAGGAGCCTCAGCCAATAGGAGAAAGAGAGGCTTGGCTCAGTAGCTCTGCTGTGCAATTAAGAGAGCCTGGCAAAGCAAGCTCTCCCTTCTCCCCCTTCCTCCCCAAGGGAGGAGCCTCAGCCAATGGAGAAAATAGAGGCTTTGCTCTGTAGCTCCTGTGCAATTGAGCATGCTTGGCAAAGCAAGCTGTGATGCAGAAGGCAGCAAGAGAGAAAGAAAAGGATGCAGACAACAGCTAGTTGACTGGGGAAATGATAGGATCCTTCCGAGGGCCTGATTTCGCCCCTGGGCCGCATGCTTGACACCCCTGCCCTACAGGGTTGCCATAAGTTGGCTGCAACTTGGCACTTCCTGCCTTCACAAATAGGTGACGGGAAAGACCTCTACTTGAGGCCCTCCAGGGATTTGCCATCCATCTGAGCAGCTGACCTTGATAGACCAGCAGTTTGGCTCAGGATAAAGCAGCTTCCTGTGTGTGACCACATGGAAGGCACCTGTAGTTGTAGGAATTGAAGTGAAATACATATGGAGATTGCCATATGAGATAACTGCACTTGTCTTGAACTTTCAGTTGAAGGCACTAACTTGAAAGTCACAGCAAAACCACGGAGGGGGATCCAGTGACCAGCAAAGGCAAGACCTGTAAATCTTTTGCATGTCTGCCTCCCACCAGCTCTCCAGGATCTCAGGTTGAGGTCTTTCCCATCATTTGCCACCTGATCCTTTTAAATGGAGATACTGAGGATTGAATCTGGGATCTTCTGCAACCCAGGCAGATGCTCTACCCCTGAGCTACAGGCCCCTCCTAAAGTGTGCAGCTGTTTTTTTGTGTGCCTGCTAACATTATCCTACTAGGTCTATTTCTTGCTGAGCTGCAAAATCTTTATTATCTTCAGACTGCAGGTGGGAGTTTTTTTCTCTCACCATTATATAAGAAATAATTTGCTAAATACATGGATGAAATATAAGAAATATGGAGATGAGAGAAGACCGTTATGGATAGTGCCAGCTGAAGTAATAAAAATAACAACTGAGATAGGAGAAGAAAAGTGGTTGTCATATAATCAACTATTAAAAATACAAAGTGGCAAAATAGAATTGAAAACTGCTGAAGAGTTGAATAATAAATATGATTGGTTCCAAATGCAACAAATAAAGAGCTTGGTGGATAATTATATTAAAACTGAAGGAATAAGAAAAGAACAAACAGAAACAAAAAAAGTTCTGCTTGGAGATAATGAAAAATTAATTTCAAAAATATATAAATTACTTTTAAAATGGTCTACGGAGGATGAAGTAGTGAAATCTCAAATGATTAAATGGGCAATTAATGTAAATAAAGAAATACAGATGGAAACTTGGGAATACTTGTGGAAGAATTCTATGAAGCTTTCGACGTGTCATAGTATTAAAGAGAACTGTTTTAAAATGATGTATAGATAGTATATGACTCCTAAAAAATTGGCAAAGATGAACAATAAGATGCCAGACAGATGCTGGAAATGTAAAAAACATGAAGGTTCTTTCTACCATATGTGGTGGACTTGTGAAAGAGCAAAAAAGTATTGGCAGATGATTCAGCAAGAAATTTCTAAGATCTTGGGATATGAATTCAATAAAGTTGCAGAGACATTTCTGTTGGGATTACAAATGGAAAAATTTCCAAAAGAAGATAGATCTGTAATTTGGTACTTGCTTTCAGCTGCTAGGACATTATATGCGCAGTTGTGGAAGCAAGAAAAAATACCAGAGAAATGGGATTAGATTATAAAAGTTATGACATGGAGTGAAATGGACAAATTAACAAGAATATTAAGAGACTATGATTTAGAAGTTTTTATGACGGAGTGGAAAAAGTTTAGAAGATATGTAGAAAAAAAGTGGAAAATAAAAGGACATTGGGCAATTGTTGATAATGATTAAGTTTTAAAAAGAAGAATATAAATTTTTGTTTTAATAGTTAAGGGTACCTTTAAATATTTGCATTTTAAGTAAATAACACCGGCGGGGGTCGAGTAATGGGGGGAGGGGTGGGTAGAAAGTAATATATGGGGTAGATAAAAGAAGTTATTAAAGATGTAAGAAATAGATTTATTACCATATGTTACCAATAAAATTGTTTTAACCACGGTATTAAAGGTATTACTGGACCCAAAATTTGTACTATTGTTTTCATTGCTTTTTAGGTCCTCATTTGCATTTTTTTCTAATTTTTGGAATTCTAGTCCTATTGCATTATTTGATATGTTGTGCTATTGTGTCATTTGACTATATACCATGTAATCTGCCTTGAATCTCAGGGAGGAAAGCAGGCTGTAAATAAAGTAAATAAAATGAAACAAACAAGCAAGCGATAAACCCCCTGAAGGCCAGACCCTATCAACACTCCCTCTAAGCTGTGAAGTCTTGTGAACAAAAATTCTACTTTGTGAGCTACTGGCATTAAAGTTGTGAGCGGATGCATAAATTCATTTGCTTGGGCCATCTTTCCTGAGCTAAGACAAAAATATGTGAGCTAGAGGCTAAAAAACTGTGAGCCCACCCCAAATTTCAAGCTCCCCCATCAGTAATTTGAATCTTGAAGCCCTAGTTTATTCCCCCTCCAACATCTGCAAAACCTTACACTTGCTTGTATTTACTATTCAAAATGTCCTATTGGTGGTGGGCTTTCCCCCTCCTCCCCAAATACATTTCAGAACTCACCTGAAATGCACAAACAGAATGAATGGACTGTTTGTAGATGTTTTAAAGCATATGTGTCAAACAGAAGGCGTAACTGCAGCAAGCACTTATTATATTATATAGTATTATACAGGGGATACTCAGCAGGGAGTGTGATTGACTGGAGCTCCCTGGTGAGTGTTCCCCTGAGAAGAGAAAACCTGGCTTGGCCTCTGCATAACAGAAGCCCCGTGCATGTGGTCCTATTCCAGGCCTCTCTTTCTTGCATGCACGTGCATTGCATACATTCACTCCACACCCCTTTGCAGAGATACGATTGGGGAATCAGGCTTTCTCTTGAGCTCTAGCAACAGCCATCTACCCCACCGGGCCAATAAAGTACCACCGAACGGAAATGAAATTAAATTGGCTCAAGCTGGCCAAGGGTAATTAATCAGGGGTGCCTCTCCTTTCTTGGCAGACTCTTGGTCTGGCTATTCATCACAAGAGTGCCTTGAGATTTAAAAGGAAACACAACAGTCTGATGTAAAAGGACAAGCCTCTAAGAAATGGCCTTACAACAGAGGGTTGCTGGGCGTGTGCAGATTCTCCTATTAAGGGCCACCGGACACAGGGAAAGACATTCTTTTGTGCACAAATGTTTAAGAATTTCAGCCCTGTGAGACACAGACCCAGCATATTTTGACATTTCTTGCCACTACCTATTGATCAGCTATGACAATCTAATGCCAGCATTACTGAAATCATTAGGATTAGTAGTGCATGTGAACAGAACAGAAAGAATATAGATAGAAGCTAGACAAATAGTAGATTTTTAAAAGATGTTTTTCTTAGAGGCTTGGCTGGGAAATTGAAACCACGTTCCATTCCTGACCAAACGTCTTTCCTGGATTACTCAGCAATGCCACAAAGATCCCATCTCCCTCAGGCACAGGGCAATTTAGCCTTGAAGGAGGGTGGGAGAATAAGCCTTAAAGGATCTTGGTATGGTTATCAATCTGCTATCCTGGCACATTCCAATAGGGAAAGGCAAGATTTAACACTGGAAAGGAAAGGGAAAGGTCCCCTATGCAAGCACCAGTCGTTTCCGACTCTGGGATGACGTTGCTCTCACGTTTTCATGGCAAACTTTTTATGGGGCGGTTTGCCATTGCCTTCCCCAGTCATCTAAACTTTCCCCCCAGCAAGCTGGGTACTCATTTCACCAACCTGGGAAAGATGGAAGGCTCAGTCAACCTGAGCCGGCTACCTGAAACCAGCTTCTGCTGGGATCGAACTCAGGTTGTGAGCAGAGAGTTCAGACTGCAGTTCTGCAGCTTTACCACTCTGCACCACGGGGCTCTTTATTTAAGACTGAGGCACCATCAAATGGCCTGGAATTAAGGAGACAAACAGGAAGATGGGAGGGTTTAATAGCCCCTCCAAAGTGCCAGGCCAACTTTCCTTGGTGGGTAAACAATATCTCGTTTCACCAGGTCCATCCCAAATTGAGATTCACCAATGGAAGAAAGCGAGGTCATGTTAATGTTGTTTGTGCATCCAATAATGTTTGTTTGAATAATATATGCTTAATGTATGCCTGCATCATCAGGGAGATAAGACCCTTAGTCACTTTTTGTATCCTCTGGAGAACCCCAGGGTGTCCTGAGGCATTCAAGTCCTGTGAACCCAGATCTCCCTGCCAGTACTGGTAGATTAATAAAAAGCTTTTTTAGTTATTCTTCTCTCCTCACAGGACCCCGTTGTGTGTTTCTTAATTGGGGTTGGGAACACAACAATCCACAGGTTTCTGTGGAACAAATGCTAGATGCAGTACTCAGTATTTTAATGTGGGGGCTGATGGTCTGGCACATCCTGAATGACTGGAGTGACTTCTTCCTGCTCTTGTTGATCCAAACTGGTCAGCAATTCCCCTCTTGCAGCAGCTGTGGAATGTGGAGGCAGGGAGTCTGTTCCCTCTCTCTCCCTTCTCCCTTTTTGTCAGGTGGCTTGCAGGATGCTTGTCTTGTCCAGCAACAAACTGCGGCACTGTGGAAAAGGCTGAGCTTTTTGGCAATGGAGCAGATAGGGAAACAGAGGAAGGGAACAGAAGAGAGAAGGGGAAATCAGGGGTGTCAGACTCATTTGATCTGACATTAATGAGACCTTGTCGGGCTGGGTTATGTCAGGCCGGACCATGTGTGTGCCTATTTAAGATTAGTTAGCAGAGATATGAACTTTATAAAGGACACAGACAAACACAATTAAATATTTTTTTAAAAAACTTAAAATAAAGCTGTTCAGTTGAGAGAACCTGTCAAAGTAAGCTCTGCCTCCCCTCCTTCCTCCCAAGAGAGGAGCTTCAGCCAATAGAGAAAATAGAGGCTTTGCTCTGTAGCTGCTGTGCTATTGAGCAAACCTGGCAAGACAAGCTGTGATGCAGAAGGAAGCAAGAGAGGGAGAAGGAAGCAGATGACAGTGAGTTGCCTGATAGGAGCCCTGCAGGGGCCTGATTTTTGACACCTTTGCTCTACATCCTTTTAAAACTAGGTTAGGAGTAAAGGAGGGGGAGTGTGATGGAATGGCTGCTGGTAAAAAGTGCTGTGAAGTCACAGTCAGTTTATGGCAATCCAATAGGGTCTTCAAAGCAATAGGGTCTTCAGGGGTGGTTTGCCATGGCCTGCCTCCTCTGTGTAAGTTGTCCTTGGTTGTCTCACATCCAAGGACTAACCAAGGCTGACCATCCTTAGGTTCTGAGGTCTGACATAACTGGGCTAGGGTGGGCAGTCCATGCCAGGGTAATGTAATGAGCGGAATGGATTAAGATCAGAGATAACTTGAGTTCAATTTCCACTTACTCATGAAGTTCACTAGGCGACCCTGATGGTTCTCACTCTCAGCCTAACTTACATCACAATGATGTTGTAGGGGCAAACTATGTATCCAGCCCTTAATTCCTGAAAGAAGGGTGGGGTACATTGGTGATAAGTAGATAGGACAAATGTTAGTCATGAGGACAAGAGCAGGAGAAGCTGTTGGAAGGCGAAGCGGGGTGAAAAATGTAGGGCGAATGTGGTGCCTTCAGGCACTGTCCTGAGGTGAAGCAATTTGCGGTGAAAATGTGACAGAAAAGGAAGGATGTAGGCTTAAAATCGAGGGGGAGGGGCTCCATATGTGAGTTTTAAGTAAAAATTAAGACGTTTGAGAATGTGAGACAAGGATTCCAAACTCACAACACTGTCAAGAAAAGTTTCTATAGGAAGCTATTAAAAGTTGCTTCATATTTTTTTGTGGAATAGACAAAAAATAAATAAAAATATTACCATTGACCCATTAGAACAAAGGATTCTAGGAGAGACACCAACAGAATTTTTTTTAGAATCACCTTTTTCTGGGGGGGGAGGTAATAAAATAGTGAGCTAGATTTAGAATTTCACAAAACTCTTCTTCAGATTTGATGTTATACAAACAAACAAAAAAGAGACAAATGGGCAGGATGAGAAAAATTCAGGGCTATTTCTTCCCTTCCTCAGGGTGGTGGTGGTGGGATTTGTGAAGCAAGATTTTGGGCAAATGTATACATTTTCATCAGACTAATACTAAAAGTGGCCCAGTCTAACCTGATCTCATCAGATCTTGAAAGCTAAGCAGGGTCAGCCCTGGTGAGTACTAGGATGGGAGAGCACTACAGATGTCCAGAGGCAGGCAATGGGAAACCATATCTGAACATCTCTTGCCTTGAATATCTTACAGAGTAGCCATAATTGGCTGCAATTTGACATTTTAAAAAAAGACTAAAACCAATGGAACATTTTAGAAAGGGGTTTGAAATGATTGTTACTTCCTACAGTATACCTGTGCATTAAAAACAAAAGTGTGTGGCAGATTCCGAACAAACATAACTGAAGCCAAGGAATGAACATCCATACCTCATCTCTAATTTTGTAACTCTCCTTAAGTGTTGTTCTTTGAAGGATGCACACAAATGCACACACACTTTTAAACATTTCAAAATGATGTAAGCTAGTTTGCTTGCTCCCATATCATTGCCTTGCGATCAATTGTTTTATGAACTCATTTGCTGTAACCACAATGCATTCTGACCAGCACTGGAGCTGACATTGCCTGGTATTCAAGAGCCTTGGAGTTCTGCTCTCTGCTGCCATCAGGGCTGGTGGTCATAGAAAAGAATTGCAAGCAACTCAAACTGGGATATTTTACTTCACCATCTGATCTGGGAAGTCAGTTGATAGCAAAGTGTTGGGGGCAGGTAGACAGACTAGCAGACCTGCTGCCTTGCTTCACTCTGGGCAACTCATTGCTGGTTGAAACCACTTCTATCTGCAAAGTGAGCTTGCTTCCAAGGTTCTTGCCTGCTCTTGGACCAGATGTTATTTAGAATCATAGAGCTGGAAGGGGCCATACAGGCCATCTAGTCCAACCCCCAGCTCATTGCAGGATCAGCCTAAAGGAGTGCAGCCTGGGGGCAGAATCAGGCCCCTGGAGGGCTCCTATCAGGCCCCCGAGCAACTCACTGTCATCTCCTTCCTTCTCCCTCTCTCTTGCTTCCTTCTGCATCACAGCTTGCCTTGCAAGTTTGCTCAATAGCACAGGAGCTACAGAGCAAAGCCTCTATTTTCTCTATTGGCTGAGGATCCTCCCTTGGGGGGGGAGCCAGAGCTTGCAGAGCTCTCAATTGCACAGCTTTATTTTAAATGTTTTTTTTAAATATTTAATTGTGTTTGTCTGTATCCTTTAAAAGTTTTATATCTCTGCTTTTGTTGTTCAGTCACACAGTTGAGTCTGACCCTTTGCAACCCCACGGACCAAGTCATGACAGGCCTTCCTGTCTTCCACCATCCTCTGAAGTCCACTCAAATTCATGTTAGTTACATCACTTAATCTTAAATAGGCACACACATGACCCAGCCCAACATGGCCCAGACCAACAAGGTCTCATTAATGTCAGATCCAGCCCTCGTAACAAATAAGTTTGACACCCCTGGCCTAAAGCATCCCTGACAAGTGTATGTCCAGCCACTGCTTGAGGTCAGCCAGTCAGGGGAACTCACCACCTGCCTAGGCAGCTGATTCTACTGCTGAACTGCTCTTACTGGAAAAAAAAAATCCTAATATGCAACAGGTATTTTTCCTCCTGCAATTTAAACCCATTATTTTATGTCCTATCCTCTGTTGCCAAAAGGAACAGCTCCCTGCCCTCCTGTAAGTGGCATCCGTTCAAATACTGAAAGAGAGCAATCACATCCCCCCTCAACCTCTTCTTCTCTATGCTGAACATTCCCAAGTCACTCAGTTTTTCCTCATAGGGCTGGGTCTCCAGGCCCTTGACCATCGTCCTCGTCACTCTCTTCTGCACCTGCTCTATTCTGTCCACATCCTTTTTGAAGAGAGGCCTCCAGAACTGCACACAGGAGTCTAGGTGCAGCCTGACCAATGTCATATATAATGGGACTATGACATCTTGTGATTTGGCTATATTATGCCTCTGTTGATAGGGCCTTTGCTTTCAGAACAAAATAGAGATATTTTTTTAAAAACCCACTAATGCTTTTAAACAACTTTTTTTGCTTAATTTCATTTGTTTCGTTTTCCAGTATGCAAGGCTGGATTGAGGCAAGAGCTGCCAGTGGTGATAGGGGGAACTGCTCCAAAAAATATGCTCTCTGTGTCTAACCTGAACAGCAGAATGTGTTGGAGGAGCTGTCCAAGGTGCTGGTTAGCAAGAAAGGATAATCACGTTGCGCCTGGCATTCCTGTGCCTTTGGGATACTGCAAGAGTCAGTATGAGGATAATAACCAAGTCAAGGTTTCACAGTATTTGAAGCACAACAATGGTAATTTGCACCGTTTCAAAAATCAACAATTCTGCCATAGTAATGAATGATAAGTTCCCAGCAAGATACACATGCTGATCTCCTGCAGCAAAAACAAAGGGGAGTGGCATAGCACCTTAAATACTAATAGGTTTATTGAAGTATAAGTTCAGTGTGTCAGCACCCACTTCATCCAGTGCAGATACTGCCATCTGTGCTTTCTGTAATCTTTTTCCTATTATAATGCTCAGTTTGGTAGATCTCAAAGGATTTTTTAAAAGGTCTTTCGGTCTGTGATGATGCACCCAAACAGAATCCACAAGACCTAATAATGCACACAAGGTGCAGTCCTAATTATGGAGCTGCAGAGATCAAAAATAACATGTGCTTCTTTTAGTTGATGATGGATAGCTGCTTATACCAATCACAACTTGGCAATCTTATACCATGAAAAACAAAACTGAAAAGCCTTGTAGAGATAGGCTGTAGCTTGCTGACAATCTTTTCTCCTGTGTTTTTCATAACATTTTTGATCATGGGATTGTAGCACAGAGAGAGAGAGAGAGTTTGTATGTACACAGGTCCTGTATTTGCATTCCAGCAAACATGGATAACATGGATCATTCTAGTTGCCCTTTTCTGCACTTTTTCCAATGCTATAATATCCTTTTTGAGGTCACCGCACCTCAAGAGTCCAGAAAAGGGCAACTAAAATGATTAAAGGGTTGGAACACTTTCCCTATGAAGAAAGGTTAAAACACTTGGGGCTCTTTAGCTTGGAGAAACGTCAACTGCGGGGTGACATGATAGAGGTTTACAAGATAATACATGGGATGGAGAAAGTAGAGAAAGAAGTCCTTTTCTCCCTTTCTCACAATACAAGAACTCGTGGGCATTCGATGAAATTGCTGAGCAGTCAGGTAAAAACGTTTAAAAGGAAGTACTTCTTCACCCAAAGGGTGATTAACATGTGGAATTCACTGCTACAGGAGGTGGTGGCGGCTACAAGCATAGCCAGCTTCAAGAGGGGATTGGATAAAAATATGGAGCAGATGTCCATCAGTGGCTATTAGCCACAGTGTGTGTGTGTGTGTGTGTGTTTTGGCCACTGTGTGATACAGAGTGTTGGACTGGATGGGCCATTGGCCGGATCCAACATGGCTTCTCTTATGTTCTTATGTTTATGTTCTTATGGATAAAGGTGGACCAGCCCACTCATTACCACTGACTCTGCATATGTACGGAGTTCTCCCTAGTTAGGTCATATGTACAGTTTTGGTAAGGACTGGAAAGAATATATGAAAAGCCAATAATAAGACTGTCTCCATGACCAGGTCCAATTTGTTACATAAATTAGAAAGGGCAGTGGCTCAGCTGTACAGCACATACTTCTGCATACAGACTTCCCAAGATCCACTCTCTGGCACCCCCAGTAAAAGGATTTGGAGTCCCAGAGAAGACTCTCTGTGGCAGACCAGTAACAGAGTAATCACCTTGTGTTTGTATTACTTTTGGTAATATTGATTGACACCTATTATTTTCTATGCTATGGTTTATAGACAGGACTGTGTTTCCTTGCACTGAATTTTTCCTATTAAAATTGATATTTCTTGACATGAATTGCATATAAATGGGGTAAAAGAAGCCTCAGTGCCAGCAATACAAGTGGGATAAACAGGAACAGATGATTATAGCAATATACAAACCCCAAAAGAAATCTAAAAGTGGCTGTTATCACTTTATTCCTTTAATGGGAGATACCGGGAACTGAATCCAGGACATTCTGCATGGAAATCATATGCTCCACCAATAAGTTACTGGATACAAACTGTTCTTTCTGTAGCCTTTCTCCGATATAAAAAAATTTCAATTTACTCATCTACCCAGTAGCACAAAAGTACAGTCTTCACTGTAGAAGATGAGAGGTACTTGCACACTCCAGAAGTGCAGATTTTGGGGGGGGGGGGGTGTTGTTGAAAGACTTGAGTCAGATTGAGGTGATGAGTGAGGAGATCCTAATGGGCAAATTAAAAACTGACAAATCACCAGGCTTAGATGGCATACATCCAAGAGTTCTAAAAACTCAAATGTGAACTTGTGGATCTCTTGATAAAAAATATGCAATCTATCACTATAATTTGCCTCCATTCTCGAGGACTGGAAGGTAGCTAATGTAACCCTTATCTTTTAAAAAGGTTCCTGGGAAATTTCACCACAGTATAATACTTACTGGACCATAGGCACATACAGGAAAGGAAAATTCCTCATCAAAGGTTCCTAAGTAAACTCAGCAGATAAAAGGATCAGTCATTTTATGGATTAAAAACTGGTAAATTAACAGGAAAAAGTGAGTATAAATGGGCAGTTCTCAGTATTTTAGTGCCACTTTTTCTGGGGGGGTGGGATTACAACTATTGTATCACTCTATTAATATAAGCATGCACAATTTTTTTAAAAAAGAGGGGGGTACTGTGATGCCATCGAGGACAACACTGATGACAGTACCTTCCATTGACAATCGCAATTATTTAAGGCACACGTGGAAGAAAATAAACTGCTTCAACAACTGTGAAACTAAAGAGGGAGGGCAGACATGCAGAAGACCCAAGCTGATTCCAATGCTTGTGGATTGCCAAGAAAATCAGGAGTAAATTGAGAGTGTGGGAAAACCTGGTAAATAATAGTCTATTAAGCCTTAAAGGGACAGGCCACTTTGGTCGGTACAGGTATATAGCTGGTCAGCTTGGGTATATCTAGAGTTGCCAGCAGCCCTGGGGAAATATGTCCTGTCCCTTTAATAGAGGCTTAATGGGATATTATTCACCAGGTGATGTTATTTACCTTCATGCCATCAAAAAAGCTTCAAATGCCCATGCTCACACACTGAGCCTCCATTAAAGAGACAGGATGTTTTCCTCTAGGTCCATTGGCAACCCCAAAAGAGACTGAGAAGGTTCCTCTCCCCATAATGCCTCCTTCCCGAGAGTCCCAAACATGATACTTCCCCTTTAAAAGGAAGCTGGGAACTGAAGGTCAGCTGTATGATCACATCTAGGAGGTGACTTCATCCTTTTGCCCAAAAAGCTGCACTTTCCCCAGGGAGGGCCAGGAGACGGGATGATTGTGCTACTTAAACCTCTGGGTATGATTCATCTTTGTGGGGGCAGGGTGGGAGGCAGGGAGCCTTTGTCCATGTATCCAGGGTTTGTGTCACCTCCCCAATATCACCAGAGGGGCTTTCCCTGCAGACCCTGGAGGGTGTGGAATCTGAGCTGCTCCCATTAAGGTCTCAGCTGGTAGATCTTTCCTGGTGAAATCATTTCCTAGTTACTTCCACTGCACTACCTCCTGCCCTAGAATCTGTTAGGGGGTATGTATGGTGGGGGAATGCAATGAGGCACTGGCAATCAGTATGCAGCACTTGCCGACTGCCTGGCTAACTACCGTAAATGCCCTGTTCCTTTAACAGAGGGTTAAGATGTTTTGGGGCCACCTTTGCTGTCTACATTGTTTTTCATATTTTATAATCCAGTTTGATTCTTGGTGAGCAAAGTGGACTATAAATGAAGTTAGTAATAAATAACAAATATTTCCCACCACATGTGCCCTGAAAAGCTTCAGCTGTACATGTCTACACATTACACCTCTATCAAAGGGACAGGACACTTCCCCCTAGGCCAGTGGACAACTCTGCTTGTAAGCCAGAAAACTTCACTAAGTGTTGGAAAAGTGGTTTCTATGTGGGATCTCCCCCCAATAAGCATAGAAAATGAAAACTGGGTTACTGCTTTTGAGATCTACCTTTCACCTGTGCTTTTCACAGGAATTCAAAACACAGGGGGGAGAGTACATGAATCAACTCTGGTCTTTTCATGGCCATGTCAAGAAAAGCTTTATCTGCAAAATTTTGGCATTCCAGGTTGGTGTTAAAGGCACAGGATCTGGAGCAATAGTGATACAAAAACACAACAATAATTGATATTAGGTACCTAAGAACCTAAATGAAGCCATGTTGGATCAGAAGAAGAAGAGATTGGATTTACACCCTGCCCTTTACTAACCAAAGGAGTCCCAGAATGACTTATAAGTATCCTTTCCCTTCCGCTCCCCACAACAGACACCCTGTAAGGTAGGTGGGTCTAAGAGAACTGCTCTTGAGCATAAAAACATAAGAGAAGCCATGTTGGATCAGGTCAATGGTCCATCCTAGAATCTTCCCCCTCGGCCTCTGCAAAGGTTCATGAATTGAAGCCTGACCAGAAAGGGACATGCCAGACTCCAGGTGGGACCTGGGGATCCCCCAGAATTACAGTTCATCTCCAGACTACAGAGATCACTCCTCATGGAGAAAACAGATGTTTTGAAGGGAGAACTCAATCCCATTGTACCCCACTGAAGCCCCTGTTGTTCAGTTTGATGTAGTGGTTAAAAGTCAGTTTTGTGCAGTGGTTAAGTACGCGGACTCTTATCTGCAAGAACCGGGTTTGATTCCCTACTCCTCCAGCTGCTGGAATGGCCTTGGGTCAGCCATAGCTTTTGCAGAGTTGTCCTTGAAAGGGCAGCTTCTAGGAGAGCTCTTTCAGCCCCACCTACCTCACAGGCTGTCTGTTGTGGGGGAGGAAGATGAAGGAGATTGTGAGTTGCTCTGAGACTCTGAGATTTGGAGTGGAGAGCAGGATATAAATCCAATGTCATCTTCTTCCTTCTCCTCCTCCTCAGCCTACCCCCACAAATATCCAGGAGTTTTCCAATCTGGATCTGGCAACACTACCCCCCATCCTCTGCCTGTCACCAGGGAGAACCTGGCAACCCTATGACTAGGAAAACCAAAGGTGATAAAAATGACAGGGGCCTGGTTTTTGCACTGTACGAAACAGTCCATTGCCACAGGCCCTGGTTCACTGAGGCATCTACTGAAGAAAGCTGAAGCTGGGGCCAGCCTCTCCTCATAAATCCCAAGCAGGAGGGTGATTTTCCAGCCCGGCTCTTCCTGAAAACCATGAGGGTAAGAAATACGAGAGGGGAGGTGCAAGAAAAGGGAGGGCGGGGAGGGCCACAGTGCTGCCATGGCAACAGATGCAAGACAGCGGCCCTGAGCATGAAGTCAGCACTAATATTAATCGCTGACTCCACAGTAGGAGGTACACAGGGAGAGGAAGAAAGGAGGACAGCTGGGCTTAAGGGGGATGGAGGAGGAGGAGGAGGCGGCAACCCTGCACTTCTTTAAGGTGAAGAGTCTGGTGATGAGGGAGGAACAGGGGATGACCACATGCAAAAGGAGGACTGGATAGGCACAGTTTTGCTCAGAAATCCACCTATTTTATTCTGCTGTTAAATTACAAGAGCCTCTGTTATCCTTTGCATCTGGTTAGTGCTGTGTAGTTAAAATCTTAGCCCAGGATCTGGGAGTCCCAGGCCTGGAATTCCACTCTGTCATGGAAGTTGTCTGGGTGACCTTGGGCCAGTCACACGCTAAACTACCTGGCAGGGTTGTTGTGAAGATGGAAGAGGGGAGAATGATTTAAGCTGCGTTGGGTCCCTGTTGGGGAGAAAAGGGGGCAGACAGACAGACAGACAAGCACAGGACAGGACAGTGGTGGGAAGGCCAGCATCTGCTCATCCCAGGCAAGGGCCAGAGGTCCCCCAAAAGCCTGACCAGCTGGCAAGTTGCATGGTCAGATATAGAAGATGCACATAAACCAGCAGAAGGACCACCCCCAACTGGAGATGCTGAGTTTGTGAGGGCCTCTGGCTCAGTGGTAGAGTACCTGCTTTGCAAGCAGAAGATTCCAGGTTCAATCCTTGGTGACTCTGGCTAATGAATCTTGGGCAGAAGAAAGGAGGAAATTGCCTTTTCTCCTTTCAGCTCAGGAAGAGTCACTGCCAGGGAGGAGAGAGTCTTGAGATGAACAGACTGATGGTGTGACTAAATATAAGGGAGTGTTATATTAGTGAGCTAACATGGTATAGTGGTTAGAGTGCTAGGCTATGATCTAGGAGGTTCAGGTTTGTATTTCCCCAGTTCCATGAAGTGAACATGGAGAAAATGGCTACTTTGGAAGGCAGACTCTATGGCATTGCCCTCCACTGAAGTTCCTCCCCTCCACCCCCTTCAAGATCCACCTCCAAAATCACCAGGTATTTCCCAATCCAGAGCTGGCAACCCTGCTTGCAAATAAACCACAATCCTGGGGATTTTTTTTCTAGGAAGAGGTTTCATCTACCTAACTGCTGTAATAGAACAAAATCTGAGACCAGTGGCACCTTTTTAAGACCAACAAGTTTAATTCTGAGTATAAACCTTTGTGTGCATACGTCCTTCATCAGATACAGATAATTGCTGGGATGTTCATAATTTGTGGAGTTACTGTTTTTGTGTGTGTGGGGTGTGTGTGAAATGTTCATAATTCATGGAGTTATTGTTTGTATGTGTGTGTGGGGGTGAAAAGCGGGTGACATAAATAGGGTGTTTTTAGTTTATGCACAGTAGCGTAGGAGGGATGAGTTATGAATAGACTCTGCTTCGAGTTACTAGTGCATTTGGGTCCCAGACTTGCTCTACTCCTCTACCATCTCAAAGGCGATTAGCAGCTAAAGGGATTATGGGCGGATGGAAGAGGCATGTAAGGATTTGCTAGACACTCAAATAAAACTTTCTCCCCTCTTTCCAGCAAGCCAGGCAGGAATGGGCAAAATCTATGAATGATGCTATTGACTGTTCCTTCTTCATTAGATCCACACGATTGATTTCTACACAAAAATCCATTGCCTCTTCAAAAGATGCCTTCTTTGTTTATTTGTTTACAAAATGCCTGGACCTTCCCCTGATCCCCCCCCAGGATTTCAAAACAGCATTCAAAAAGAGACAGATAAAAACAATCTAATAATATCAATAAAAATGACAAAAACAAGACATATAGCTGACCAGCCTTCACAATGAAGTTAAATTATAGGACAGTTAATATGGAATAGATTCTCTGAGAGATTTCTGTGGCCACTTGTTTTTCAGTTGTACAGTTTCAATTATGATGCTAGATGTTTTCAGGTGAGTAGCCATCTTGGTCTTCAGTTGAAGAGCCAGATCTGAGTCCAGTAGCCAACAAGGTTTTCAGAGCATAACCTTTCAAAAGTCAAAGCTCCCTTTGCTAGTTACGTCTTTGGTATCTGCAGGGCCTTTTTTGTAGAAAAAGCCCAGCAGGAACTCATTTGCATATTAGGCCACACCCCTGATGCCAACCCAGCCAGAACTGTGTTTCTGTGTATTCCTGCCCCCCCCCCAAAGCCCTGGGTATCTGATGAAGGAAGTTTGGACTCTCAAAAGCTTATACCAGGGATCCCCAACATTTTTGAGCCTCTGGGCATCTTTGGAATTTGGACACAGGAAGGTGGGCACAACGGCAAACTGGCTGCCACAGGAGGTGGACCCAGCCACCAAGAGGAAGCCCAAGTGCAAATGAGAAGAGGGCTAATTTTAAACAAAAACTGGGAAAGAGGAGAATGGGAAACATATATGGTACCTGAATACTGGACTGACACTTTGAAGATTAACACTATTCTAGTACTATCGGGAACAATTATGTTGGAATAAATTCTTTTCAATTTTTAAGGTGCCACTGATTTCCTGTTTGATTCTGTTTCTATGGATTAATGTGGCTATTAGAGTTCCTAACTGGCCTGAGGGGGAAATGACCCATCTGTTAGAGATGTAATGTGTAGAAATAGGCAGGTGAAGCTTTTCACAGTATGGAGATAAATCACACATATTGGATAATTGCTGCTGATCAAACTGATATTAAAGGGACCTGGAGGGGTCAGTTTAGAAACTGGCAATTCTAACGGCTACTGGTCAGAAAGAATTGTACCCAGTGCCAGTAAGTTTTCCCCTGGAGGGTAAACAGGAGATCTAAATGAGGAAAATGGTACAGAGGGAAAGTGTTTCCCCTCCCTTCCACTGCATGCTGCCTTGACCAGATTAAGGGCCCCTTGCCTGCAGATGGCAGATTTTGCCCCTTCCCTCTTAAAAGAATGTGATTACTGTTACTAAGAAGACAGGATTTTAGCATCTGCATCTTGTTTGAGAGCCAGTTTGGTGTAGTGGTTAAGTGTGTGGACTCTTATCTGGGAGAACTGGGTTTGATTCCCCACTCCTCCACCTGCGGCTGCAGGAATGGTCTTGGGTCAGCCATAACTCTCGCAGGAGTTGTCCTTGAAAAGGCAGCTGCTGTAAGAGCCTGAGACTCTAAGATTCAGAGTATAGAGTAGGATAGAAATCCAGTATCTTTTTCTTGTTGTATCAAGAGGAGAAAAGCTGCAGCTGTGGAAGTTTCATTCCCTTTTAAAAACAGAGAAGCTGGATGGTATTGTGCAGGCCTATATATAGCAAGATCCTAAATTCACTGGGTGCTTAATTCTCCTGTAAGTGAGTTTAGGATTGCAGCCATAGTGATCTACAGTGGTTACAGATCTACAACCTGTGTGTGTAAGGTTGCCAGTTTTAAAACTGGTTCCTCTAGCTGTCTGCAGCAAGTACCAGGTGATTCTATTTGTCATCAAAGAGCTTCAATGACCCATTTCTACATATTAAACCCCATATTAAAAGTAGAGGACATTGCTCTTGGCCGGTTGGCAATGCTGAATGTATGGCAGGGATATTTTTTTTCTCTGCCCCACACCACTAAAGATGAGATATGGTGGCTGTCCTCAAAATGGGGCCCAGAGTTATTCTGGAATTACAACAGATCATCACACTAATACTAGAGATCAATTTGCCTGGAGGAATCAGAGGACTTAGGAAAAACAGATATCCTAGAGGGGCTACAGACAGTAGATATACTAGGACAAGGGTTTGTTATGAGAGACGGAACTGCCATAAATGAGACCTTGTTGGGCCGGGCCATGTGTAACACGTAATGCCTGGTAGTGGAGATATAAACTTTATGAAGGGCACAGACAAACACATTTGTTAACTTAAATTAAAACATGCTTAAAACATTAGCATGCTTGCAATATTTTGTTTAATAGTCTCTGATAACTGACACCTCTTGTTCTGAATTATAGCATCAACAACTAGAGACAATGTTTGTGCTGTAGCAGTCTTGAGTATGCTGCTCAGGTATGTATCTGTAAGCTGGAAACCTACTTTTGAGTTATTGGCATTCATTACAGAAATCTCATGATCAATGCTCTGTGCACTAGGACCCAGAGGAAAATATGAAATGGCTGGGCATTGTGAGCTTCTGTACATAAGTTGCTTCATGTGCTGGTCAGTCAATGGAGAAAATAGAAATTTTGCTCTGTAGCTCTTGTGCGATTGAGCAAGCCTGGCAAAGCAAGCTGTGATGCAGATGGAAAGCAAGAGAGAGAGAAGGAAGCAGATGACAGTGAGTTGCTTGTAGGTCTGATAAGAGCTTTCGGGGGCCTGATCAGGCCCTTGGACTGCACATTTGACACCCTTGAGCTAGATACTGGTTAGGAACTGAGAGAACAATAGGATTAATCTGGGAGGGTGTCTTCCTATGGGCCTTTGGACTGGCTTTTTCTTTTTTTAAACACTCAGAAAAACTTGACAAATTTGAGAGGTGGTGTTTGTTTTTTTTAGGCTGAGTGAAATGAGGCAGGAAATTTAAATTTAAAATTTGCATTTAGGTGGGACAAAGTGACATCACAGGAATAGGAAGAGTTGAAGGCACTCACCATTGACATGGATGTAATATATCACATTCCTTTAAATTTGGCCCTCCTTAGGCACTGCCCCCAAATCCCCAGGAAACCAGAGATGGCAACACTATTTGGGAAGAAACTGGAATCTCCTCAGGAGTGTCAAGATACAAAATTGTTCTGCACTTTAATAAACAGATTATTAACTATCATTTAAGATTTTGTAGGATATCCCCCCACGGTTCCCAAAATTTCCCAATTTTGGAAAGAAAAAAGGATTTTGGGATTTTAAAAATATATTATTCTGCTGAATTTTCCAGGTTTTTTCTGGGCCCACACACCTCCACTGAACTGTGGGGAACTGAATCCAGGTCTATGGATCCTGGTTTGACACTCTACAGCCTGGAGATCAATTGTAATCCCAGGAGATATCCAGCCACCACCTGGAGACTGGCAACCATAAACTGAAGATCCCATATGAAAATATCATAGTACTCCAGTTTTTCTTAGAGGCAGCTGTGGTTGTAGAAGTCACCCAGAGGTTGAGATTGAAATATAAATTTCAGTAGAATTTCAGTTCCATCTAGCTCTACCCTGTATTTTAGTCTGCTGCGACTAAGAAGTGCTCCCTCAGCTGAAACTACCTCAGAGGGCTTTTTCCCTACTGTGAGGAATGAGGATATACGAGCTAAGAACCTTGAAGCACTTAGCAGATGAAAACAGCCAGAGACTGAGAGAATAGTGACGATCTCCTTGCGTCTTGTCCAGCAAGAAGTGTGCAGCTCAAGAGACCACTCTGCCCTCCTGGACCCCCACTCCCCCCACTGCTTTTGCCTCGCAACAGCCTGGCAAAAATCTTCCCAACAACTCAGGGTGCCCACCAATCACCACAGCCAAGGAATGCACGTGAGTGAGGGCCAGGCCAGGATGCCAAAAAGCCCCCCGTTCGCCTGGGTCTGGGAGGGGAGCCAGACATGCCGTCACCTTGCTAAATGGAGCAAGACGATTCCCAGAGTCAATTTGAATTTTTCATAAGTTCCACTTTATAAAATATTAACAGGGGAGGGGAAGAAAGGAAGAGGGAAAGGCTTGGGATATTATGGAGCTGGGGAAACAAGTCAAGAGGAAGTAGGCGACGCGAGTGTGCGTGGAATCTCACCTGATCTCAAGAAGCAAAGGCCATGAGGTATCAGCAGGCATTGGTGCTGAAAACTGCATGCACCTTGTGTAGTATAAAGGGAGACACATTTCCAAAGCTTGATATTAGTCCTGGTGTCATGAAGCCAATTCAAGTGATGGTAGGGATGCCAGCCTCCAGGATGGACCTGGGATTCCCCAAAATTACAGCTCATCTCCAAACTACAGAGATCAGCTCTCCTGGAGAAAAGGGATGCTATGGCATTGTACCCCAATGAGGTCCTGGTCCTCTCCAGGCTCCACCCCCAAATCTCCTGGAGTTTCCCAACCTGAACCTGGCAAACTTAACCTCCCCATCCCCCACAGTCGGCCAGGGAGGACTTGGCAACCCTAAGCAATCATTATAGTTCTGGGTTGAAATGTACAACAAGTAGCAAGCGTAATTACTGTATTTTAATCTGACCTAACAGTTTGATGTAGTGGTTAAGAGTGCAGACTCTTATCTGGGAGAACCGGGTTTGATTCCCCACTCTACCACTTGCACCTGCTAGCATGGCCTTGGGTCAGCCATAGCTCTGGCAGAGGTTGTCCTTGAAAGGGCAGCTGCTGTGAGAGCCCTCTCCAGCCCCACCCACCTCACAGGGTGTCTGTTGTGGGGAAGGAAGGTAAAGGAGATTGTGAGCCGCTCTGAGACTCTTCAGAGAGGAGGGTGGGATATAAATCCAATATCTTCTTCTTCTAACTGACAGGGGTCTTGTAAGGCTAAAGCACTTCCAATCTCTCTGGAGAAAGGACGGCACACAAATATAATGAAGTGTATAGGGACGAATTTGGATAATGTATTGCTATTTAACTTGTTAAGAGCCTCGTGGCGCAGAGTGGTAAAGCTGCAGTAGTGCAGTCCTAAACTCTGCTCACAACCTGAGTTCGATCTCAGTGGAAGCTGGGTTCAGGTAGCTGGCTCTGGGTTGACTCAGCCTTTCATCCTTCTGAGGTCATTAAAATGAGTTCCCAGCTTGCTGGGGGAAAGAGCAGATGACTGGGGAAGGCAACGGCAAACCACCCCGTAAAAAGTTTGCCGTGAAAATGTTGTGAAAGCAACGTCACCCTAGAGTTAGAAACGACTGGTGCTTGCACAGGGGACTACCTTTACCTTTTTAAATTTAACTTGTTGCATTTTCTCCAAGGAGAAGTTCTGCTCATCTGTTGTTCGGGGTGTCAGCTTTTATTTTTACTGGATCTTGCTGCTGTACTTTCAGCAGCAGCTTGATCTGCCACTCTTAGCAAGTGAGAATGCTTATCTCCATCTGTTTAAAGCTTCATCTGTGCTGTGTTCATGTGGACATTTTGATTCCTCATGGCTTCCTTATAAGCAGTGTTGTTTTGGGGATCATCCATATGATGTCATTTTTCTATTCATCCTACCTCAGTTCCTCTGCACCCCCAAATTTGCTGAGATCTTCCCCAAACCTGGTTGGTATCATCTTTTCAGAAAGATTTCAGCCAAGGTGCCTTTAAATGCCATGTGACTGGGAAGATGTACATTTTGGCAAGTCCCACCCACATCAGAATCATTTTCCTGACCTCAGTTCCAGAGCGGCTACTCAACCCTCTGCCCTGAGTACCACAGGGCATTTTCCAGGCATTAAAACCCCCCAGTAATAACTAGACTGTAGACTCAATTGCAATAATGTACTAGTTACCCAGCTTTCATGTCTTTTAAAAAGTAACTCTTTAGCTCTATTCATTGTGGAGTTATAAGGGAAAAGTACTAGCTGAACATTTCTCCTTATAACCACATAATGAAAAGAGCTAAAGGTTTTTAAAGGAAAACACTGAAAGCTGAGAAATAATATATTGTTGCAATAGGTAGTTATGCTATAGGGGTGGCCAAACTCTAGCTTGGGAGGCACATGTGGCTCTTTCACACATATCGTGTGGCTCTTGAAGCCCATCCCCCTTGCCTCACCAGTCAGCATTAAGAAGGCATTTCTCTTTTTAAATTACTTCTCAAATCCAAACCAGCCGGTGGAGAATGCATTTTAAAGTTAAAGTTGCTTTCTTTCCACCTCTTCCCTCCTCCTCCCTCTCCCCATCTATTTTCCTCCCTCCCTTCCCCCTTCCTTCCTTCCTCTCTCCCCCCTTCCTTCTCTTACAGCTCTCAAACATCTGACATTCATGTCTTGTGGCTCTCAAACATCTGATGTTTATTCCATGTGGCTCTTACATTAAGCAAGTGTGGCCACCCCTGTGCTATAGCAATCTAGCTGTTACCTATTTCTTAAAAGGCCTTCCAGTGGAGAGGGGGAATGGCTGAGGCAGGGAAAGTGCAGGGAGAACTTCCACGCAGACTCTCTGATGCCAAACAGAATGTTCACAATGGCAATGAGAGGTACAAAGAGAATAATCTTTGTGTGGTAGCAACCCTGACCTGGTCAACTAGCAACCTTCAATCCATGTGCTTGCAAACACATTTGTTACATCCTTCCATTCTATATATTTTCAGTTGCACACCTAAATATACAATGTGTGAAGCAGTCCTAAGACACCAGTAAAACTGTGAGATATGTCATGTCGCTATTCTTCCTTAGAGAAGCATCCCTCTGCTCCGATTCCCTGTGATAGGTGTCAGTCTCTTTCTCTCTGCTGATCTCATAAAAAAAAAATCACAAACACCTTTTCACAGGCACAGCAGGTGAGGCTTTTGTTCTGACACTTGAAGGACACAGCAGCAAAGCAGAGGATCATAATTCCTCTTTGGCAATTATCTCCTGCTTCCAACCACCGGCATCAGGCAGTGACCGCAGTCATTTAAACCCTAAAAGCATCATCATTAGCCTGTTCAACGTAATTGAGCTCAGGATCATGACAAACTGGACACAGCCAGTTCAAAGAAGTGGACGTCCATAGTATCAGTCAGGAGCCAAGCAGCTTCTGCCATTTTTGAGCATAGGAAATTCTCCTGCTAGTCCTCTGGAATGTGTGTAGTTCATCACCCCCCACCCCCAATGCACCAGGATGTGCTTACAGAGTAAATGTTGCCATTAGGTCTTATGCTATTAAGGTTGCCAACTGGCCAGGGGAAGGGGAAAAAACAACCAACACCCTGTCCTTTTAATAGAGATCAGGGCTTTTTTTGTAGGAAAAACTCAGCAGGAACTCATTTGCATATTAGGCCACACACCCTGATGTCACCATTGCTTCACATAGGACTTTTTGTAGAAAAATCCCAACAGGAACTCATTTGCATATTGGGCCACACCCCCTGATGCCAAGCCAGCCAGAAGTTTGTTCCTGCTCAAAAAATAAAAACAAAAAACCCTGATAGAGATGCAGAAATAGGCAGTTGGCACAGACATCATGTCACCTGCCGGTACTTCTCTTGCGTTTCAGAAGGTGAGTTGAGGCAATGTAAGGCAGGGCATTTTATGGGCTGCCTTCCCTCAAATGAAAGGGTTTTCCACTGGAGGATCATGAGGCTGGGTAAGCACCCGGCTTTCCTTAGTGTGTGGTTTCATTTCCTTGTCAAGCTTTCTATTTTTCTCAGGAGATGTGAGGAAGGAGGTATTCCTTTTGGCTCCACATCCTGCAAAAGCCATTTTGGGTTTGGCTCCACTTCCTGTGGAATTCATTTTTGAGGTGACATTCACCAACCCTTCTTAAAATTTCAAATGTGCTAATAGGTTTTTAAAGGCTGGGGACCCTTGGCCTAGAGCAGGCGTGGCCAAACTGCAGCTCAGGAGCCACATGTGGCTCTTTCACACATATTGTGTGGCGATTGAAACCCCCACTACCCCATCAGCTGGCTTGGAGAAAGCATCTCTCTCTCTACATCATTTCTCCAAGCCAAGCCAGCTGGCAGCTTGGTGAATGCATTTAAAGTTGCTTTATTTCCATCTCTCCCTCCCCTGCCTCCCATCTATTTTTGTTCCTTCCTTCCTGTTTTGCAGCTCTCAAACATCTGATGTTTATTCTGTGTGGCTCTTATGTTAAGCAAGTTTGGCCACCCCTGACCTAGAGGGACCAATTTAAAAGTTAGCAACTCTAATTGTGTTCTCCAGCATTTTGTATCTGCTAGCAATTCTCGCTCAGTGTACATCCCCATATCAGTGCTCTAAATTCTTAGCTTTGTTATGAGAAATACTATCCCTCTGAAGCCAGGGACTTCTAGGAACACAGGAAGCTGCCTTATAAGGAGTCATACCATTGGTCCATCAAGCTCACTAATATTATTTAACTATTTTTAAAATTTTTGATTCTGCTTTTCTCCCTGACTGGGACCCCAAAGTGGCATTTCACATCATTCTATGGTGTGATGGTCAAAGCATTGGACTAGGATCTGGAAAACCCAGGTTCGAATCCCCACTCTGCCATGGAAGACTGCAGGGTGACTTTGAGCCAGCCACACACTCTCAATCAAACCTACATTACATCGTGAAGATTTTTAAATGGCAGGATATAAATAAAGTAAATAAATCCTCACAACAAGAACTTTGGGATGGTGGTTAGGCTTTGAGGGTGTGACAAGCCCAGGGTCACCTGTAAACTACCATGGCAGAGTCAAGCTTCAAACCTGGACACCCCAGATTCTAGCCTGACACTCTAAGCACTATACCAGGGGTCCTCAACCTTTTTAAATAGGGGGCCAGTTCACTGTCCCTCAGACTGTTGGAGGGCCGGACTGCCGTTACTGTACAAGGCCGCAGGCCGTCAGTTCTCCGTCTTCTGCATCTCTCTCCCTTCCCCACACCACACACCCTGGCCTGGGAACTCACCTCACCTCGGTATCATCTCACACTCTGTCTCTGCCGCCTCAGCCCAGTGCCGGAAGTGTGCGTTGCTAACGCAAGTTTAGGTCGAACGTCACTTCCGGTCTGATTTTGCCATAACCCGGCGGGCCGCATAAATGTCCTCAGCAGGCCGCATCTGGCCCGCGGGCCGTAGGTTGAGGACCCCTGCACTATACCATACCATATCTATTTTGAAGCAGCAGTCTTTAGGGCCTCTGACAAAGATTTAACCAGAGAGGGGCTATATAACCTCATAGGGCTGCCAACCTCCAAATGGGTAAACAATAACACAACCCAAGGGTTATAGTGACCATTCATTAATGATTTATATAAACACTTAGACAATAAAGTGACATAAGTCCATAACAAAGTCCCAATGCAAAATGATTCACATGCTCAAAAGATCCAAGCGGAGGACGTCCTCAGTTCTTCACAATGTGAATGCTTCCTTCAATGAAGAATATTCCTTCAATAAATACGACAAAAAGACATCTTGGAATTCCCTGGATAGGTCGTCGACTTCTGTCCCACCTGTTTCCAATTATTTATCAACAGGGGATGTTCCATAAATGTTAGAAATAATCAATATTAGAGCCAAGGGACTTTGATGGTGGAGCCAGGAGCAAGGGTACGACCAGGGCTCTTATTGAGCTGGAACACAGTTCCAGTTGGCTCAGCATCAGGGGGTGTGGCCTAATACGCAAATGAGTTCCTGCTGGGTTTTTTCTGCAAAAAACTCCTGCATGAAACAATGATGACATCAGTGGGTGTGGCTTAATATACTAATGAGTTTCTGCTGGACTTTTTCTACAAAAAAAGCCCTGGGTCTGACAAGCACAACTGAACTCCAAAGGGAGTTCTGGCAATCACATTTAAAGGGACTGCATGCCTTTTAAATACCTTCCCTCCATTTGGAAATAATGAAGGGTAAGGGCACCTCCTTTTGGGGCTCATAGAACTGGACCCCCTCATCCAATATTTTTGAAACTTGTGAGGTGTTTGGGGGGGGAAATTTGGTGCCTCTGCCTCAAAAAACAGCCCCACCTAGGGCCTCAGATATCCATGGATCAATTCTCTATTATACCCTATGGGAATCAGTCTCCATAGGGTATAATGCCCAGCAGACATTTTCCTCCCCCCCCCCCTTTCTGATAACCCTGAAGCAGGGGGAGGGCCTCCAAACCTGAAGATCCCCTGCCCTCGACTGGGGATTGTAAACCCTACTTATAGCACAAAATAGAAATGGAGGAAATGAGAGGGGGATATAGAGTACTAAACATTAAAACAAAACAAAATTTCTTACTAGATAACATCTAACAAGCATCCTTAATGTGGGCTTATCACAGAAAGAAGATGGGCTAACATGCTGTTTTGTGTGTTTTTGGATTGATAAAAGGAATTAACTTCAGTAACTGGAAGCCTTGTTGTGATAACTACTAATCTCCCGGTGAGCCCAGAGACGACCTGAAACTACAAACCCTGGAGAAAATTAAGGATTGCTGAACTGATGGATTCGCCTAAGTGACTTTAACTGACAGAATAGCACCAAAAATACCATTGTTATTGTTAAATTATGTTAATTATATTAAATGTGAATTAGAACGGTTTTAAGATAATGCTGATTTTAAAGTTTTTGTATAACTATCGTATGGATATGTTGTTAGCCGCCCTGAGCCTGCCTAGGCGGGGAGGGGGGATATAAATAAAATTTTATTATTATTATTATTATTATTATTATGCTCTGGAGGGCGGATTCTATGGCACTGTATCCTGCTGAGGTCCCTCCACTCTCGAAACTCTGCCCACCTCAGGCTCTGTCCCCCAAAATCTCCAGGAATTTCCCAACCCAGGATTTGGTATCTCTATTCCTAAACACATTTATAGCACAATTTTAACTGTGCTCAAATCTCAGGTATTTCAACAAGGCTTCCCTTTGAATCTGTTCTTATGACTATAGACTCACGCTGAAGAAAATGCTGAAGTGAAATCATTCAGAATATTGTCAACGTAAATATGGCTAGCATCAGGGCTTACCAAGATGTGAAACAGATTTACCACACTTTTAAAAACAGTAAATAGCATGAGCCTCTCTGATTTGGATCAGGACCATGCTGGGGGGAGCAGGATAAGGGAGTTTGATCCTCTCCATGTGTCATCTTCTTGACCTCAGTATGCTCCCTATGGAAGGAAGTGAAACAAGTATTGTGTGGTGGCTCTCTGATATTCCTGCAGAGCACATAAAAACTTGGGGGGGGGGGCACTTGAGGTCAGGAAAATGGCAGATGGAGAGAAGGTCACATACCTCCTTCTCCTTACAGGCAAAATCAATCAGATGTTCATGTGGCTTTTGTTTATCACTAAGACACCTGTGGTGGACCCATCTACAAATCTCCCACTTTCTCATCTACTTTGACCTTCAGCTTGTGCCATTTTCTGGGGGAACACTCAGAAGTAATATAATTCTGAATACAGTAAAGCTGTTCCTGGGATATCCAGCAATATTGTTAAACTTGAACTAGCAAAAGAGATGTATACTGGAAGGTCCAGAACCTGTAGGGGGGTTTTCCCAGACAGAAACAATTCTAGGATTGGTCTCTGCAAACTTGCACCGCACCAGACCCAAAGAAGAGCACATGTGGTATGTGATAGCTAGGTTGCCAGCTCCAGTTTGGGAAATACCTGGAGATATGGAGAGTGGCGACTGGGGAGGGCAGGGTTTGGGAGGAGAGTTGGTCTTTGGAAAACTGCCCTGGTGAGCTAAAGGGCCAGTTTACCTGTCTGTCTTTTGCCTTTCTCAGGTGCCATCTGTGTTTTGCCCACAAATCACATATATGCACCTTCTCTCTCTCTTTTTCTTATCTCTTCTCCTTTGCAACAAGCCAAGTTCCCCTCCACTGAGCAATGCCTAAAATTCTCCCACCAATTAGAAACAAAGACATGGGTCTCCTTGGAGGTCACTGGATTTGGCAGCTGGAGAAACTTAGAGCCTCCCCTTTGTACTTGTTGCCGAAATGAACAATTCATCATCTGTCCCCAGAGAGCAGAGAAATTGATTGGGAGAGTGGCTGGAGGGTCCAAAACCTTCTCCCTGGCAGTTAGGTGGGGCTTCAGTAAGAGACTGTCCTCTTTATCCTTCAAACCTTCAGCTCCTTCCAATTTGCTTTGTTCACAGCAGAGATGTAAAGTCTCTTCCAAATGTTGTGTATTGTTCCTACACAGAAAGCACTTTTTGTATTAGGAAACTTGCAAACATTTTGCTGTGCACAGAGCTAGAAGCTTGCAGCCCATAATTATGGCTTCCCAGCAACTACATAAGTAGCAAAACAATGTCCGTATGCTGGTTGGGTAGGCAGTTCGGTCTAGCAGGCTGCCCTGTCCCCTGCTGCATCTAGTTGCCCTGTAAAGTAGCTGGTTTTTCACCCTGCTGACCTTTAGCTTACTCTAAAATGGCAGCTGTTGCTATACCTTGCATCCCACTGGCCTAGATCATATAAAGCAAAGGTCTTGAATATATTTTTAAACAAATCCTTTCTGTAAACCCAGAAAATTTGAAATCTGATGAGCATTAGCCTAGCATCCTCTCCGATATGTACATGTTCTGTAGTTCTTTGCATGTAGGGAGATTCTATATACAGAAGAACATTCTATCCTGCAAGTCGTCATATTTATTATGGCTAGGATTGCCAGCTACTTAGGTTTGGATCCACAGGAACATTTCCTCAGGTGAAAGGATTTCTCCTCACAGAATAGCTAGATTGGAGTCCAGTTGTACCTTAAGAGATCAGTGAGATTTTCAAGGTATAAGCTTTTGAGAGTCTCCAAGGTGCCACTGGACTCAAACCTACCTGTTCTTCTGCGGACCAAAATGGGTGCCCTCTGAAACTGCCCATCAAATGTGACTTCCATTCTTTGGTCTGTACAAATGCCTGAGCAGATCCAATCCATAGCTTAATTACTTCACTTGCCATTGGATGAACTTGGCCTAGATTAAATTATCAATTAGCCCTAAAGCAGCAGGTTGTACCCACGGATGTCCTTTTAGATCCAGCCCTGTGATGGGATGCTTCCAATGTTCCCTCTAAGCTGTGGAGTCTTGTGAGCAAAAATTCTACTTTGTAAGCTACTGCCATAAAAGCTGTGAGCTACTGGCATTAAAGTTGTGAGCTACTGCATAAATTAGTTTGCTCTAGGGCCATTTTCCCTGAGCTGAGACAAAAATGTGTGAACTGGAAGCTAAAAAAATTGCGAGCTAGCTCACACTAACTCAGCTTAGAGGGAACACTGGATGCTTCTGGTATTTATGGTTCAAATACCCTTTTTCCAGTTTTGGTCAGTATGTCAGCTCTGACGTTTCCCGAAAAGACAGGGCTGGCTACCCTTATTTCTGGTCTTGTCACATCAAGGCTTGGTTACTGCAACACTCTGTCTTGGATCTGAAGAGCTCTCAGAAATTTTTGCTGAACTATGCATCGAGGCTAAGTCTCCCATCCCCACCAGCTCTACCTGCTGCCACTCAGCTAGGAGGCAAGAGAAAATGCAGGGAGAAATGGGGGGGGGGAGCAATCACCAGCATTTAAGACATCATGATGTCATTTCTGGCAAGGCTCCCAAGTGACATCATCATGTCAGGTAATGCTCTAGCATTTACCCCAAATGCTATGGGTAAATCAAAAAGGGCCTCTCCACAGGTAAGTCCTCTGCTGGTTGCCAGTCTCAGACAGGCAACCCTAGATCTATAACTGGGCATGATACTGATGATATCTTCCCTGTCTTAAAAGAACTGCATTGATTACCAGTTAGTTTCAAAGTGTTTGTTTGCTCCTTAAAGTCCTACATTATTAATTATGTATTTAGTGCCTGTTTAGACCACCCTTCCTTCAAGGAACAAAGGGTGGCATGCATCTATCTCTCCTCTTCCATTTTATCCTCACAACAACCCTGTAGGTAGAGAGTGACTGGTCCAAAGACACCAGCCAGCTTCCATGGCCAAGTGAGGGATTCAGACATGGTTCTCCCAGATCATTCTTCGAACCACTATACCACACTAGTTTTCTATCTAAGTAATCTACCCCAAGAACATCTGAAGGTCTGTCTGCTCCCATGTGAACCATTACGATGTTTTTGGAAAGGTCCTTCTTTGGATGCCTCCATCATCAGAAGCAAGTTTGAATCTTCTCAGCACTACAACTATGGCACTCTGTGACTTGATATGGGCCTGGCACTTTCCTTGATGGCATGTATGCTTAAGGACAAAACAAGTCCTTAACAGGTTTGTTTTGCTTTTGAATTGATCTTTTTGCTGAATTGTTCTGCATTAGCTCTTTGATGATGTTGGTTGCATTCTGCTGAGTTATTATCTAAGACTACTGGTTGCATTTTTATTCTACCCAAATTGTGAGTTTTTTAAATGACATCGGCACTAGTTCTGTGATGGCATATTTTTATTATTCTGTGAGCTTGTCTATCAAAGTATGAACAAAAGACCTATATTTTAAAACCTGTCTTTGTGCCTTCCCCAAACATTATGCACTCAGGGCAGATTATAATGGAGCCAGTGTGGCATAGCGGTTAAGACCAAAGACTCTAATCTGGAGAACTGGGTTTGATTTCCCACTCCTCCACATGCAGCAGCTGGGTGACCTTGGATCAGTCACAGTTCTCTCAGAGCTGTTCTCTGGGGACTCCTCACAGGGTGTTTGCTGTGGGGAGAGGAGGGGAAGGTGATTGTAAGCCACTTGGAGATGCCTTCAGGTAGTGAACGGTGGAGTATAAAACCAACTCTTCTTCTTCTTCTTCTTCTGAAGACACTGGAGGGGGTGGAAAGTGCCACCAAGTTGCAGCTGCCTTGTGGCTACCTAGAAGGGTTTTCAAGGCAAGAGACGTCCAGAAGTGGTTTGCCATTGCCTGCCTCTGTGTGGCAATCCTGGACTTCCTTGGTGGTCTCCCAACCAAGTACTAGCCAGGGCTGACTTTGCTTAGCTTCTGAGATCAGGTTAACATGGGCTATCCAGGTCACTGGCAATAATCATATCCCCAAATAAGCAATGGGACACAGGGGGGACTCTGCCTTTTATCCTACAAGAACCCCAGACTGATTGTGGCAGACAAACATGGGTGGTTGGAACTAGCCCAGCACTACCCCTTTCCCACTTTCAACAGCAGATGAATAAGTAATGGACAGCACTTCCCCTAATGAAATCACAGCTGTCCCACGGGGCAATTCCCTTGCTCCAGGCTACCTGCCAGATCCTAGTACATCAAGCACATCCAGGGTACAAAAATGGTTCCCAGTCAAAAGAGTAATGAGGCCTTATCTCTTGGATCTTCCTGGCTCGTCTTGTAAGGTGCTGTAAGAGAACTATGAAACCAAGGGCTCGATATGGCCCTATTCCTATATACTGATCCACACCCCTGTTTGTTAAGATCTGGAGAGAACAGGTAGGGTTGCCAGTCTCCAGTTGGAGCTTAGAGACCCCCTAGAATTACAACTGATCTCCAGACTACAGAGATTAGCTCCTCTGAAGGAAATGGCTGCTTTGGAGGGTGCATTCTGTGGTATTATACCCAGCTGAAGTTCCTCCCCACCCCAGGCTCCACCCCCAAATCTCCAGGAATTTCTCCACCTGGCATTGTTAATCCTAAGAACAGCCCTGCTCATTGCTATATCTGATACTCAAGTGGCTGGCCCCTTCTAGACAGGGTAAGTGTAAGACTGTTAACTTCACGGTGGGGCCCTGGAAATCTTCTGGAATTATAGCTGACAAGGAATGAGGCCTGTTGTAAAGAAATACACAATGAGGTCTAGAAAGAGGCTCTGAGTGAGTGCCCCCCCCTTGCTGTCTTCCCACCCACCCAAGTAAAGGCATTCACTCCCCCCACTGACCTCAAGGGAAGCTGATCTCTGCCATGTGGAGAACAGCGGTAATTCTGAGTGAGCTCCAGCCCTCACCTGGAGATTGGCAACAGTAGTTCCCCAGGAGGAAATGGCTGATCTGGAAGGTGGAGTCTATGGCATTGTGCCTGTCTGAGGTCCCACCTCTCCTCAAACCCTACCCTCTCCAGGTTCCACCCTTCAAACTCCAGGAATTTGCCAACCTGGAGTTGGCAACTGCTAAGTCACACTGGTTGTTATAGGGAGGCTGTTGCTGGAGCAAGCAGCCAGACTTAGTTAAGTCATGCAAGTCAGGTGGCATCAAGTCACCCAGAGGTAGCCAGCGTAGGTAGGGCCTGAAGATCTGGGATCACAACTGATCTCTCTCCCCAAGGAAAAAATAACTGCTTTGGAGGGTGGACTCTATGGCATTACATTCAGCTAAGGGCAACATTGGTTGCCTAGCAACAGCCTCTGGCTAGCAGCTTCCCCAGTGGGGAGGATGGAGGGAAGGAGGGAGTGACAGGAAAGAGGTATGCACTATGGCCTCTGAGGAAACACTTTGTGAGGCCACAGTAGAGTGGCAGCCATTTCTGAGGTGGGTTGATGGAGAAGACAGAGAGAAGCATCAGAGATGCGTCTGTCTCTGAGGTAAGACTGTTTTGGTGGTTTATTCAGTGTTCCGGGGCCTGCAGTTGGCATCCAATGGGAACCCAGAGGTGGGGAGTGATTAATGAAGGGCTAATTATTCGTTGAGTGCATGGAATGCACTCGTAAGCCAATGGGAGAGCTTCATCTGGCCACCACCATAGAGGAATTATATATAGAGATGTCCAGATTTACAAAGAATCAGTTACTGCCTCCAAACTCCACTTTGAATAGGCCACTGCTCCTAAATCTCCAGGAGTTTCCCAAACTGGAGTGAGCAGTCCTACCTATTGCCCCAGTGCTTTGATTTATAAACATGGAGAAACATAGGGTTGCCAGCTCCAGGTTAGGAAATATCTGGAGATTTTGGGAGTGGAGTATGGGGAGGGTGGGATCTGGGAGAGGAGGGCCCTCAGCAGATTACAATGCCATAAAGTCCACCATCCAAAGCAGTCATTTTCTTCAGAGGGACTGATCTTTATAGTCTGGAGCTCATTTGTAATAGCGGAAAATCTCCAGGCCCCACCAGGAAGTTAGCAACCCTACAGGGCCTCTTCTGTTGCTGCACCAGTGTTCTGAACAGTATGTAAAAAGTCACATTGTTAGGAAGGAATGTGGCTGCAGCAATTAGCTACTTCTTGGTTTCATTGGGCAGGAGCTTTTTACGAGTTCTGCTGTAATTGGAACTGGTCTGTTTATGGCTCTGCTGTAATTGGATTTGCTTTTTATTGTAGTTTTAGTGTGATGAACTGCTAGTTTTATTTTTAATTGGATTTTATTGTGGTTGTATTTTATTGATCTGGTAAGCCAACCTGAGCAGGACAGTAGAGGGAGGGTAGCCATGACATAAATGAATTAAGGAATAAATAAATCAACTACCCCCAGTGGGAATAACTTATGGTACTGTCCTTAAACAGAGTCATGCCTTGCTAGGTCCACTGAAGTCAAGGGGCTTAGAAGGATTTAACTCTGCTTAGGACTGCGCTACAACTGCATGCCAAACAGCACCATGGTCTAGCATTAGAGTTGCCAATTTCCAGGTGGTGACTAGAGATCTCCTGGAATTACAACTGGTTACCAGACAACAGAGATCAGTTCCTTTGGAGAAAATGGCTGCTTTGGAAGTTTGTTTCTGTGGCACTGTCCCCAACCGAAATCTGTCTCCCAACCCTGCCGTCTCCAGGCTTCACTCCCAAAATTTCCAGGAATTTCCCAACCTAGAGCTGGCAACCCTATCTAGTATGGAGGTTTTCCATGCATGCCCACATTAGGTCTGTGTTGGATACATGTAAAAATAATGGCCCTGGTATTTGGATTATTATTTCTCTCCTGTAAAGCGCACAGTTACCTCTTTACCAATAGTGTGATATTAGGTCTGAGTCAGTATTGGTTACTTAATAATTGTGTCAATGGAGGTGGAGGAAAAAAATCTTCTCCGGGAAAAGTTGTTCCTTCAGTTTTCCCATAGTGGATGAACAAAGGCAGGCTTCTGACACTCTCTGTTTGTACGAGATTTTCAAAACACTGGAATATGGGGATGAAATCTGAGATCCCTGCTCAGAGCACAATGTCTTGACAATCTGAACACCTGCTTTTAGGAGATGAGGGGAAGAACATTGCAAAAGACATTGCCCTGAGATGCCTTCCTCAAAAGATAATGATATCATTGAGAGATCAAAAAGGAGCTTCACTTTCTAACACTTGTAAATGCTAAACCTTCCTACTAAGGGAAAATAAGCATTGTGTAGTGGTTAAGAGTGGCAGATTCTAATACGAAGAGCCAGGTTTGATTCACCACTCTTTCACATGAAGCCTGCTGGGTGACCTTGGGGCAGTCACGGTTCTCTCAGAAAGCTCTCTGCTTCACCTAGAGTCCTATAATAACTAGGGTTTGCCATCTTCCAGGTAGGTCCTGCCTGCTGCCATCAGGATCTAAACAAGGTAAGGCCTAGAGATTCCCCAGAATCATAACTGATCTCCAGACTACAAAAATCAGTTCCCCTGGAGAAAACAGTTGTTTTGGAGGAGGGTGGATTCTACAGCATTATACCCTACTGAGGTCCTTCTCTCTCCAAACTCTGCTTCCAGATCTCCAGGAATTTCCCAACTCAGAGCTGGTAACTCTTAAGAATCACCAAGACCACTCCTGTAGCAGAATCACTACAACCAGAAACTGCAAATACTCCTGGATCTCCAGGAGAAACTGCAGAAACCAATACTCAAGCGCCAGAAAGCATGTGGGCAATGACAGCTCTCAAGGGCTGCTTCCCATTCTCTAAGAAGCCAGCCTCTGCAAGGGAGCCACACCTCCTGCCTGCTGCTGCTGTTCCCTTCCTTTTGGACTTGAGTAAGCTACAGACATAGCCTTGAGCCACATCTGTGCTGCTATGCCTGTCCCTATAGGTCAAACTCAGCTAAAGGGGGAAAACAATAAAGGCAATTATGCAAATGGAGCCTTCTAAAAATGTTGATATACAGCCTGTCCTGTCCCTCAAACGTATGGGGTATCTCAGCAATTCTGGAAATATCATGGTCTGGGATATGCCTAGGGTTGCCTGTTAGCCCTGGCAAAACAGTCTTGTCCCTTTAATAGAGGGAATGGGTTGCTGAAGCTTTTCATGTGATGGGAAAAAAATAGCATCACCTGTTCAATAACATTCCATTTTGCCCCATGTTAAAGAAATAGGACAGCTTCCCCCAAACCTGTTGGCAATCTTAGATATACCCAAATTGACCAGCTATACACCTGAACTGACCAGGACTGCCAGCTGCTTGGAAAAAAAATGACCCATCATTTTAATGCAGGTTGAATGGGGTGTTATTTACCAGGTGATGTGATTTACCCAGGGCTTTTCTGCAGTTCCAGCTGGCTTGGTGTCAGGGGGTGTGGCCCAATATGCAAATTAGTTCCTGCTGGGCTTTTCGTTTAAAAAAGCCCTGGATCTACCCATGCCATGAAAAGCTTTGCCTGCCCATTTCTACACATTTAAACCTTTAATAAGGGGTGATGAGGACATTTTTCTCCAGGCCTGTTGGCAACCTTACCAGGTGTACATGCAATTACAAAAAGTACATAGAGAACTATTTCTGTAATATTACAAATACTACTACTGCTGCTACTGATCATCATCATCATCCCAATTCCACTTCAAGAAAAGTGGGACAAATTATATCAAATTCATATCTACTTTCCCCCCTTAATTATTCAGTTTTTTCTAGCTAAGCACAAAGGCTGCGCCGAGCACTGAAAAACCGCCTCCCAATCACCGGAAAAGTCTGCTCAGCCCTTTCTCATATTTCTTTAGGCATTATTTGAAGTCTAAGTTTGTAGCAGAACAGGTGGAAATCAACAGGTGACACTTCCCTCAGCGCTACATCTTTATGCCAAGATAAAGTTCACCAGTTGGATGTCTGCTGCGGTTAAAGCACAGGTGTTTATCAGGAAAAGGAAAGGTGGTATTCCTAATCTAATACTGAGCTACGTGGCCCTTACAAGTGGATCATAAAGTAGCAAAACAAGATCACACAGAGACAAGACAGTTAGAAAACTTCTAGGGTGTTCATTGCCAGTGGATGCAGCAGTGGCCAGCAGCACTTTCCAAAGAAATCAGTCAGATTAAGGGAAGGTTGGTTCATCAATGAATATTTGGTAGGGATACCAAACTCCAGGTGGAGCCTACAGAACTCCCTGAATCAGAGCTGAATTCAAGACAACCAAAATCAGTTCCCCTGGAGAAAACAACTGCTTTGGAGGGTGGAATCTATGACACTATACCCCTCTGAGGTCTTTCCCTTCCTCAGGCTCCATCCCCAAAATCTCCAGGTATTGCCCAACACAGAGCTAGCAACCCAACCCTAAGTACTAGCTGTGATTACTAAAGGGGAACCTCGACATCTTGAGGCAGCTTCTGAATCCTAGTTCTGGGAAACAACATCAGGTGAAGGCCTGATGAGATTAGTAAAAAGGAACACAGGCTGTGGCCAGTGAGATTAGTAAAAGGGAACACAGGCTGTGGCAAATCAAATGCAAGACTATGATCAGGCAAGCAAAAAGGGACTATGAGGAGCATATTGCAAAAAACATAAAGACCAACAATAAACCTTTCTTCAAATATATTAGAAGTAGGAAACCAGCCAGGGAGGCAGTGGGGCCCTTGGATGACCATGGGGTAAAAGGATTACTGAAGGAGGATAGGGAAATGGCTGAGAAGCTAAATGAATTTTTTGCCTCCGTCTTCACTGTAGAAGACGAGAACTTTTTGCCCGCCCCAGAACCACTAATTTTGGAAGGGGTGTTGAAAGACCTGAGTCAGATTGAGGTGACAAATGAGGAGGTCCTACAACTGATGGACAAATTAAAAACTAATAAGTCACCGGGTCCGGATGGCATACATCCGAGAGTTCTGAAGGAACTCAAAGTTGAACTTGTGGATCTTCTAACAAAAATCTGTAATCTTTCATTGAAATCTGCCTCCGTTCCTGAGGACTGGAAGGTAGCAAATGTCACCCCCATCTTTAAAAAAGGTTCCAGAGGAGATCCGGGAAATTACAGGCCAGTCAGTCTGACTTCAATACCGGGAAAGTTGGTAGAAACCATTATCAAGGACAGAATGAGTAGGCACATTGATGAACACGGGTTATTGAGGAAGACTCAGCATGGGTTCTGCAAGGGAAGATCTTGCCTCACTAACCTGTTGCATTTCTTTGAGGGGGTGAACAAACATGTGGACAAAGGAGACCCGATAGATGTTGTTTACCTTGACTTCCAGAAAGCTTTTGATAAAGTTCCTCATCAAAGGCTCCTTAGAAAGCTTGAGAATCATGGAGTAAAAGGACAGGTCCTCTTGTGGATCAAAAACTGGCTGAGTAATAGGAAGCAGAGAGTGAGTATAAATGGGCAGTCTTCGCAGTGGAGGACGGTAAGCAGTGGGGTGCCACAGGGCTCGGTACTGGGTCCCATGCTCTTTAACTTGTTCATAAATGATTTAGAGTTGGGAGTGAGCAGTGAAGTGGCCAAGTTTGCAGATGACACTAAATTGTTCAGGGTGGTGAGAACCAGAGAGGATTGTGAGGAACTCCAAAGGGATCTGTTGAGGCTGGGTGAGTGGGCGTCAACGTGGCAGATGCGGTTCAATGTGGCCAAGTGCAAAGTAATGCACATTGGGGCTAAGAATCCCAGCTACAAATACAAGTTGATGGGGTGTGAACTGGCAGAGACTGATCAAGAGAGAGATCTTGGGGTCATGATAGATAACTCACTGAAAGTGTCAAGACAGTGTGCGTTTGCAATAAAAAAGGCCAATGCCATGCTGGGAATTATTAGGAAGGGAATTGAAAACAAATCAGCCAGTATCATAATGCCCCTGTATAAATCGATGGTGCGGTCTCATTTGGAGTACTGTGTGCAGTTCTGGTCGCCGCACCTCAAAAAGGATATTATAGCTTTAGAGAAGGTGCAGAGAAGGGCAACTAGAATGATTAAAGGGCTGGAGCACTTTCCCTATGAAGAAAGGTTGAAACGCTTGGGACTCTTTAGCTTGGAGAAACGTCGACTGCGGGGTGACATGATAGAGGTTTACAAGATAATGCATGGAATGGAGAAAGTAGAGAAAGAAGTACTTTTCTCCCTTTCTCACAATACAAGAACTCGTGGGCATTTGATGAAATTGCTGAGCAGACAGGTTAAAACGGATAAAAGGAAGTACTTCTTCACCCAAAGGGTGATTAACATGTGGAATTCACTGCCACAGGAGGTGGTGGCGGCCACAAGTATTGCCACCTTCAAGAGGGGTTTAGATAAAAATATGGAGCAGAGGTCCATCAGTGGCTATTAGCCACTGTGTATGTGTGTATATAACATTTTTTGCCACTGTGTGACACAGAGTGTTGGACTTGATGGGCCGTTGGCCTGATCCAACATGGCTTCTCTTATGTTCTTATGTTCTTAAGGCCACAGCCTGTATGCCCTGCTTGTTAGTCCTCCAGCACAACTGGTTTGCCCTGTGTGAAGAGGATGGTGATAGACCAGTGGTCAGATCTAGCAGGGCACCTCTTATGTTAGGTTCCAGAACATTTGCAAGGGATAGCTGGGTCTGTGAATGTTAAGAAATGTTGGTCTATCAAAGGAATAATCAGGCAGTTATGATGTATCATTACATTAACAGTTTCAATTCATGTTAAGTACCTTTATGCTATTATTTTGAAGGCTCTTCTGTAATCTAAAAAACAGCTATTATATGTCTGCTTTGTTGTTCAGCTTAGTTTGCAAAATATAGATTCCAGGTAGAACATCACAGTTCCAACACACTGAATCCAGCTCTCAAAATTTGGATGGCCCTGAGGCTGGCCCAAGACTTTTGGAACCTGGCATGGAAATCCAAATGACACAGTTTGCACTGATTTAGTCAAGGACAATCAAGACTGCAGTCCCAATATGCAGATGACACCCAGCTCTATCTACTAATGGACGGCCGGCCCGACTCCGCCCCAGGGAATCTCGACCGGGCCCTACAGGCTGTTGCGACGTGGCTTAGGCTGAGTGGGCTGAAGTTGAATCCAGCGAAGACAGAGGTCCTCTGTGTGGGTCGCGGCGCTCCGGGAGGGGAAATAGCTCTCCCGGCCTTCGACGGTGCGCCATTGAAAGCGGCGCGCCAGGTAAAGAGCCTGGGTGTTTTACTGGAGCCTTCATTATCAATGGAGGCCCAGATAGCAGCCACTGCCAAGTCAGCATTCTTCCATCTGAAGCGGGCAAGGCAGTTGGCTCCTTTCCTTGAGCGCCGGGACCTCGCAACAGTGATCCACGCAACGGTCACCTCAAGATTAGACTACTGTAATGCCCTCTACTTGGGGCTACCTTTGTGCCGGACCTGGAGGCTGCAGCTAGTGCAGAACGCGGCGGCCAGGCTGTTGTTGGGACTCCCGAAATGGGAACATATACGGCCGGGGCTACGTGGACTGCACTGGCTGCTGATTATATACCGGGTCCAGTACAAAGTGTTGGTCATTACCTTTAAAGCCTCATACGGCCGAGGACCCGCCTACCTGAGGGACCGTCTTTCCCCATATGAACCCCAGAGAGCACTGAGGTCAGCCGGGAAAAATCTAATGACTATCCCTGGGCCGAAAGAGATCAAACTCCAGAACACCAGAGCACGGGCCTTTTCAATCGCGGCCCCTGCCCTATGGAACCAGCTCCCTGAGGAGGTGCGGGCCCTGCGGAAACTTGATCAGTTCCGCAGGGCCTGCAAGACTACCCTCTTTAAACTTGCATATTCAGACTGCTGAAGAAGGCTGTTAACTAAGGATCCGCTAACGCGGTTCTAATCAAAGACTATACCGCTGTGTAAACTGTATAGATTGTATAAACTGACAGAACTAGCGTCAAACACCATTGGCACTGTCAGACCAAGTTATTTTAATTGTATTAACTGGTTTTTAATGTTGTTAAATGTAATGTTTTATATTGTTAAATTTACGGTTTTATCTATTATTGTATATCTTATGAAATGCTGTTAGCTGCCCTGAGCCTGCCTAGGTGGGGAGGGCGGGATACAAATAAAATTTATTATTATTATTATTATTATTATTATTATTATTATTTATTTATTTATATTTATACTTATATCCCGCCCTTCTCACCGAAGTGTCTCAGGGCGGCTTACAACATTGTAATTTACATAACTTCAGTTTAAAAACATTTACAAATAAGTTAAAACCATAATTAATAAAACAGAATAAGAATAAAACCAGTGGTCTGTAGATGCATTTTTGTTCCATCCGGAAGATATTCTCATTGTCAGTTAGATGTTATAGGCCTGCTGGGAAGAGGGCTGTCTTACAGGCCCTGCGGAACTGCCCTAGGGCCCGCAGGGCCCGCACCTCCTCCGGCAGCTGGTTCCACCAGTAAGGTGCCGTTATTGAGAAGGCCCGATCCCCAGTGGATTTTAGACGGGCCTCCTTTGGCCCGGGGATTACCAGCAGGTTTTGTGAACCCGATCGTAGTACTCTCTGGGGAACGTGTGGGGAGAGACGGTCCCTAAGGTAGGCAGGTCCTAGGCCATATAGGGCTTTAAAGGTAATGACCAACACCTTGTACTGGACTCGGAATGTTACTGGCAGCCAGTGCAGGTCCCGGAGCCCTGACCGTATGTGCTCCCATCTTGGGAGCCCTAATAACAGCCGGGCAGCGGCGTTCTGCACTAACTGCAGTTTCCGGGTCCAGCACAAGGGTAGCCCCATGTAGAGGGCATTACAGTAGTCCAACCTCGAGGTGACCGTAGCATGAATCACTGTTGTTAGGTCGTCGTGTTCCAGGAAGGGGGCCAATTGCCTCGCCCGCCTAAGATGAAAGAATGCGGACTTGGCAGTGGCTGCTATCTGAGCCTCCATCGTCAGTGAAGGCTCCAATAGTACCCCCAAGCTCTTGACCCTGCTCGCCGCTATCAACGCCGTCAAAAACTGGCAGGGGGATTTCCCTTCCCAGGCCGCAACGACCCAAGCAAAGGACCTCTGTCTTCGCCGGATTCAGCTTCAGCCCGCTCAGCCTAAGCCACCTAGCCACTGCCTGTAACGCCCGGTCCAGATTTTCTGGGGCGCAGGCGGGCCGGCCGTCCATAAGCAGATAGAGCTGGGTGTCATCAGCATATTGATGACACCCCAGCCCATACCTTCGGGCAATCTGGGCAAGGGGGCGCATATAGAAGTTAAATAACATCGGGGAAAGTACCGCCCCTTGAGGCACTCCGCGATCAAGCGTGTGTCTCCGGGACAGTTCCTTCCCAATCGCCACCCTTTGTCCCCGACCGTCAAGGAAAGAGGAAAGCCATTGCAGGGCCAACCCCTGAATCCCTGCGTCGGCAAGGCAGCGCGCCAGAAGCCGATGGTCGACCGCATCGAACGCTGCCGATAGGTCTAACAGCATCAGCACTGCCGAGCCGCCTTGATCCAGATGCCGCTGAAGGTCATCCACCAGGGCGACCAGCACCGTCTCCGTCCCGTGGCCCGGGCGGAAACCAGACTGGTAGGGGTCGAGAACAGAAGCATCCTCCAGGAAACTCTGTAGCTGCAACGCCACTGCCCTCTCAATAAGTTTGCCCAAAAAGGGCAAATTCGAGACCGGCCGGTAGTGTGCCAATTCGGCCGGATCTAACGTTGTTTTTTTCAGGAGGGGACGGACCACCGCCTCTTTAAGCGCTGATGGAAAATGCCCCTCCAATAGGGATCTATTTATGATATCCCGTATAGGATATCTTAGCTCCCTCTGGCAGGTCTTAATAAGCCAGGAGGGGCACGGGTCCAACTTACAAGTTGTTGGGCGTGCAGATAGGAGGATCCTGTCAACTTCTTCCAGGCTGAGCACGCCAAAGCCATCCAGAACACGATCCGAAGGCAGGCACAAAGCCTCAGGTTCACTAACTGTATCTAATATGACAGGGAAGTCGGAATGGAGCAATGCGATTTTATCCGCAAAGAAATTCGCAAAAGCCTCACAGCCAATTTCCAATTCATTAGAATTTGGTCTGCCCTGTGGCAGTGTTGTAAGAGTCCGAATTATCTTGAACAGTTGTGCCGGGCGCGAAGTTGCGGACGCGATCTCCGCCACAAAGTATGTTTTCTTTGCGGCCTTGACTGCCATCTCATAGGACTTCATAAACTCTCTATAAGATGTTCGAGTCGCTTCGTCTCGAGTACGCCGCCATTGCCTCTCTAATCGTCTGAGTCCCCGTTTCAAATGGCGCAACTCCTGGTTATACCAGGGTGTCGGCCTTGAACGAGGGCGCAGAGGACGTCTAGGTGCGATCTCATCGATGGCCCCGGCGAGCCTATCATTCCAAGACTCCACCAGATCATCAAGGGAGTCGCCAGGGGGCCAGGGATCCCGCAGAGCCGTCAGGAACCGTTCCGGGTCCATCAGGCTTCGCGGGCGAGCTAAAATAAGCTCGCCGCCCAAACGGGCTTGGGGTGGGACGTCCACACAAGCCTTGAGGGCGTAGTGATCCGACCATGGCACTGCTATAGAAGCAAGATCGTTCACTGAAACTCCCGACGCAAAGATCAAGTCTAACATGTGACCCGCCTGGTGAGTGGGTGTCGTAACTACTTGGGAGAGTCCTAGTGTCGCCATGGAAGACACGAGGTCCATCGCCTGATTGGAGGTCACGTCATCGGCATGAACATTGAAGTCACCCAGGATCAAAAGCCTTGGGTGCTCCAATGCCCATCCTGCTGCGGCCTCCATCAGGGATAGTAAGGCGCTGGCCGGTGCGTTAGGCGGTCGGTACACCAGCCAGATCGCCAACCCCTCCCCAACATCCCACGCCAGGCCGGCACATTCAATGCCCTTGATCTCCGGAGCCGGGAGGGCCCAGAAGAAGTAAGCCTCTCGAATGAACAGGGCCACCCCTCCCCCCCCGCCCGCTAGTCCGCGACTGGTGAAAGACCGAGTATCCCGGGGGCGCCATCTGGGAGAGAGCTACGGTCTCCCCATCACGCACCCAGGTCTCGGTCACACATGCCAGGTCCATGTCCTGCTCGAGCAGGAATTCCCGAAGGATAGAGGTCTTATTGTTGATGGACCTGGCATTACATAACACCAGTGACGGAGGCGAGTAATTTCGCCTTGCCCCACTACCTGTCACCATAGGGATGGGATGCAGGCTGGAAGGTGGTCGAGCACTATCTTGTCTCGACCCCCTTCTCTTCCATTTCCGCCTGTTCCCACCGTCATACCTTCCCCTCCCCAGGAGCACCGGAATCCCCAGACCAATCATCTCTCACTGGTGACCACCACTCTTCCACTGACAGATATTTAATTTTGTCTCTTCTCAGCCCTCCCACCTCCAATTGGCCTATCAATAAATTACCCACTAATATTCTAATAGTTATTTAATATACACTTATCCCAACCCATCCAATTCACTAGCTAACAATAATAAGTTATAAATCCAATTGGCTCCTTAATTAAAAATCTTCAATCATTGTCCCTCTTTTCCATTAATTTGCCATAAATAAATCCATTAAGTTAGCTAGTCAGTAAAATCAAATTTAAATAACCAATAATTAATCCAATCTTGGTAATTTAGATAACCAATAAATTAATCCAATCTTGATAATTTGGGAGATAGGGTCCAGTGGGTAGGAGGGTACAATTTATACCAACTAAAGTGCCGGAGACAGTAAAGTGCAATTGATCTTAATAGTCTTAATTGGCTAAAGTGCTGTTGTTTTGAGTCACAGTTATTTTAAAGTGCTGGTGACAATAAGGTGCAAATGGTCTTGGTTTAAAGTGCGGTAGTGTCCATAAGGTGCGGGTGTCTTGGTCTGAGTCTTAGGCGCTGATCTTACATGAGGGTGGCGCGTGCCACCACGCCATCCAGGAGGCCCGGAGACCTTCAGTCCTAGCGATGGAAGGAGGGGAGGGAGGGGAAGAAGACAGGGCCGTCGTCCCGCCAGCAGACCAGCTGCCTCGGTACCTCGCCCCGTCTCGCAGTTCTTTAGAGCCTCTCATCGGCGTCCTCTCATTCCACTCCCCAGCTTTCCAGTCCACAGGCCTCCGGTCCCCGTAATAGGAGGAGGGGGGTAGGGCCGTCGTCCCGCCGGCAGCTAAGCCGCGTTGGTACCTCGTATTATGTCGTGGCAGCTGCCTTTCTCAACTCATCAGAAGATTTAGAGGTAAAAGGAGGAAAATCTCCCATTGTTCCAGATACAGTGGAGTTTATGTGCAGCCTCTATTCATTTTAATGGAGTTTGAGCAGGCATTTGAAATTCAAGGGTCAGAACAATCTGCCTCCCACTCTTCTGACTGTAATAGCATCCAGACTGCACCATGAAAGGCAGGCACTGCCTCCTAGAAAGTAGAGTAGCCAGCAGGCTGCCTGAAAAGTGCCCTGTCCATTTAATTTGTGGAAATGACCCAGGTAAAGGGTTTTTTTTTGGGGGGGGGGGGGGGAATAGGATCACTAAATGACATTTCACTGAGTCCCTGTTAAAAGAACAGGGCATTTTGTCCCCAGGCCTGTTAGCCATCCTCAGCCTTACCAATACCGGCCATATTTTGGTCAACCATCAATAAGCACATTCCTGATGTCTTCTTATCATTTTGTGCCTACCCACTGTACGGAATTTCACCCAAACCTTTGGAGGCTAGAGGCAAACATCTCAAGAATGGAACCTGCATGCATGTATCTTCTCACCACAGACCCCAGGATAATACTACAGCTGCTTCCAGGTTGCATTCTTCAAAACGCCGTTTTATTTCTAGGGTGTGTTATGCTGCTGCTGTTACTCTGCAGCTAGCTTGGAGGCTTGGCTTTAAAGAAGGCAGCCTAATTGAACTGTTGCTGAATTAGCAACATGCGAAGTCTGCAGGAGGAATCTGGTTTCCAGTGTTTTTTGCACAGCCTCAAAGCAGCAGATTTCCACAGGAAAAAAGAATCCACCTTCCTGTTTGAATCTGGGCTATTTCTGACCTCACTTCTGTTCCTGTGATATGATCAGCGTTGTGTGCTTCAGGTGAAGGATTTTGAGGTTTCTGTCCATGAATTTCCAAGTCCAGGCTCAGAAATGGTCTTTGGATCCCTAGGCACATAATTCTGCAACAAAAAGCAGCTACAGGGAGGCTGGAATACCGACTGGGCTGCATAGGGTTGCCAATATCCATGTGGAAGATCTCCTGCTATTACAGGGGATCGCCTGATAACTAAGATCAATTCTCCTGGAGAAAATGACTGCTTTGGAGGGTGGACTCTATGGCATTATACTCAGCTGAGGCTCCTCCCTTCTCCAAAGACCACTGTCCCTAAGGTCCAAAATCTCCAGGTATTTTCCAACCCAGACTTGGCAGTCGTAGGGCTGCAGGAATGAGAAACGGGGCTAATCTTTCTCTCATGCACCATTATTCTGATTGGAAAGAAGATGATACTGGATATATACCCTGCCCTTCACTATCACAAGGAGTCTCAGAACAGTTTACAATCCCCTTCCCCTCCCACAACAGACATCCTGTGAGGTAGGTGGAACCAAGAGAGCTCTGATAGAAACTGCTCTTGAGAGGAACAGCTCTGTGAGAACTCGTGACTGACTCAAAGTCACATTAGCAGGTGCATGTGAAGGAGTGGAGAATGAAACCCGATTCTCCCAGATAAGAGTCCATGCACTTACACCATAAGAACATAAGAACATAAGAGAAGCCATGTTAGATCAGGCCAATGGCCCATCCAGTCCAACATTCTGTGTCACACAGCGGCCAAATATATATATATATATATATATATATATATATATATACACACACACACACACACACACACACTGTGGCTAATAGCCACTGATGGACCTCTGCTCCATATTTTTATCTAACCCCTTCTTGAAGGTGGCTATGCTTGTGGACGCCACCACCTCCTGTGGCAGTGAATTCCACATGTTAATCACCCTTTGGGTGAAAAAGTACTTCCTTTTATCCGTTTTAACCTGTCTGCTCAGCAATTTCATCGAATGCCCACGAGTTCTTGTATTGTGAGAAAGGGAGAAAAGTACTTCTTTCTCTACTTTCTCCATCCCACCAAACTGGTTCTCCCCTCTTGACTGATTTAAGCCTTGAAGAGAGAAAAAAACACAGATACTTGTGCTAAATCTATTGGGGCGTCAAACAATGGGGGGAGGGGTGTCTCCAAATTCTAATTGAATTTCATGAAAATTCCTCTCAACAGCTGTTTTCAAGCAACCTGCAGACTAGCTGGGATGGGGGATCGAACTGATGAGCTAAGAATTCAAGGAACACGGCTTCCAGCATTTTTTTCCTTCTAAAAATCAGGTGCAAGCAACCCCAACTTGGACTGGACAGGGTGGCGGTGTGTGTCTCTTCAGACCTTCAATACTGCCTATCTAAAATAGCTCTGGGGGAGCCTCTATTCATCCTACTGGGAAACATGCAGATATTTGTATTAGTATTTTTCCACAACAGGGCAGACAGTGGCTCCCAAGCCCGTTTCATATCAGAAATATGATAGGATCATGAGCATGTGTGAGATTTATCCCCTTCCCCTAATGCTGTGGTCCACACCCAAATCAGCGCTACATGTCTGATGTTTAGAAGAAGATAAGGCTGCACCGGTAGGTAGGAGGGAATAAAAGAGAAACAAGGTGCAAGATGGAGCAGTTTCTTTGATCTTCTAGATCCCTAGATTTTTAGAGGGGGAAAATATGCTGGGAGCAGGGTTGCCAGCTTTGGGCTGGGAATACCTGGAGATTTGGGGGAGGTGAAACCTAAAGAGGGTGGGGCTTGGGGAGGGGAGGGACTTGTGGGGTATAATGCCATACAGCCCACTTTCCAAAGTCGCCATTTTCTCCGGGTGAATTGATCTTTATTGCCTGGAGATCAGTTGTATCCCGGGAGATCTCCAGCTACCACCTGAAGGCTATACAATACCAAAACCTACCAAGTCTAAACCATAAATATTTAAATTATAATAGTCATTTCTATAATAGTTTCAGAGGCTTAGTAAAAAAACCCAAACAGTTTCTATTACCTAAACATGTATTTCAAATTCAAATATTATTGTATTCCATTATCAAAATTCCAGACAAAAATATATACAGAAAGTTCCATTTACAGATATTCCTTTCCTCTGTAAATTTCACTCTTACAAATAGCTATTCAGTCCATATAATTCAAGCAGAGGAGCAAAAGTACAAAAGTTCATTCAGCCATCAATATGTCCATTCCAGATAGTTCAAGATGTTTCAATAAACATCTTTGGTTTCAAGCTGTTAAATGGAACCCGATTTCAATTCCCTTTTGCACAGACAGAGTTCACAGCTTTCCAGTCCTTGGTATTGTGTAACTTTAGCACTAAGACCCCTTGTGTTCTTGATTGTACCACCTGATGGCTGGCAGCCCTAGCTGGGAGGTCCATTCACAGAACTCCTGTCTCCTCTGCCAGAACCGGTCTGATGTCAAATAATGGATACATCTGTATGATCTCATTAGACCTTGGAAACTCAGCAGGGTCAGCCCTGGCTAGTATTTTGATGGCAGACCACTAAGGAATATCAGGGTCATGACACAGAGGTAGGCAATAGCAAACCACCTCTGAATGCCTCTTTTCTTGAAAACCCCATGGGGTTGTCATAAGTCAGCTGGGACTTGACAGCAAAAAAATGTACATAAATGCCGTCAACTCACAATCAACATAGCCACCTCAGCAAGGAGCCTTCAAGGCAAGGGAGAAGCAGAGGTGATTTGACATTGCCTTCCTCTGCAGGGTCATCCTCGAAGGTCTCCCATCCAAGCACTGACCCTGTTTAGTTTCTAACATCTGACAAGATCTGGCTCTACCATGCCATCTTCCCTCCTCAAATATCTGCAAATGCTGCTCAGCCCATGTTTTAGGATCACAAAGCCTCTCTTAGCTTAAGAGTGTTTGTTCTTTCCGAACTTTAGATTGGTAACCTCTCTCTTTTGTAATGATTTCTCTCCTTCATTCTGTTGTATCCTTCTTTACCTTTGTCTCTTCAGGGACGTCAAAGAAAATTTCATACCAATTTATGTTCAGTTGCTGCTATATGCCTTGAGCACTTTCAGGTAAGACAAGTATAAACAGAGACCCATCACTGCCTCATAGAATATAACAAATATGCATTATTATTATACCTCCTGAGAAATAAATATTGCTATGAGTTCCTTGGAGAGGAATTAAGCTAGAGAGTGGGCCAAAATGAATGAAATACTGCTACTCCTCATAAAAATCACAGCAATCGAGGAGGAGGAGAAAATAAAAGCAATTTACAGGGGACCTGAAAACAAGCCTTAAAGTGGAACTTAAAGCAAGGGTGATGGTGAGTTTGCATGGAACATGTGCATGGCTCAGTGGTAGAACATCTGCCTCACATGCAGAAGGTCCCAGGTTCAATCCCTGGCATCTCCAGTTAAAAGGATCAGATAGTGGGTAATGTGAAAGACCTCTGCTTGACAAAGAGCTGCTGCCAATCAGAGTAGGCAATACTGACTTTTGAGACCAATGCTATGCCATTATAAGGAAGCCAAATGTGCTTAGGAAAAGCTCTGTTTGAAAAGTGGATACAATGGGGTCCAAAACTGACCTGGAGCCCCAACTCCAAAGACCACAGTCAGGAAGACCTGGTTTCAGATCCATGAAGCTCACTGTGTAACCTTAGATTCAGGTGGGTGGCCATTTTGGTCTGAAGCAACAGAACAAAGCTTGAGTCCAGTGGCACCATTAAGACCAATCAAGTTTAATTCTAGGTATAAGCTTTTGTGTGCATGCACACTTCATCAGATCTGATGATTTGTGCAGACACACAAAAGCTTATACCCAGAATTAAATTTTGTTGGTCTTAAAGGTGCAGCTGGACTCAAATTGTGTAACCTCGGGCTAATCTCTCTCAGTTTATCCTACCTGACAGGATTGTTGTATTGATAAAATCAGGGCAGGGAGAACCTTTAAGGAAAGATGGGGTAAAAATGATCTGGACAGATAACAGCAAAGAATCAACAGGACTTGTCTATCCTGGAACCAGTCAGCAGGCATAAGAAGGAAAAGACAGAGGAGCAACCATAGAGCCTGGGAAAATACTGGGAAAGCAAAGGAAGATATGAATATGAGTGGCTAGAAGGAGCTCAGCTAAAGCCTGAGCTACAGGGGAGGACAAACTTATTCTTTTAAATCTACAAATACCTAATGGCTTCAGGTGGCATATCCTTGGCAGGTGCTGTCTATCCAGAAGTTTATGCTCTAAGTACATTAGACTAGGGTTGCTTCCAATTGGGTTATCTGCCCCAGTTTCCATGTTATTGGGAAACAGGGTTCTCCTCCCCCCCACATTCATGTGCCTCTGGGTTTCAGTGCCTATTCTCCCATCTTTCCCATCTTTGCTCCAAAATTGTGGGTAAGACCACAGTAAAGCCTGCCTGGTTTTATATGTATCACATTATATCAGTTCATCTGAATTCTATATTTTCCTTTTAAAAAAAAGCACGCCTCAAGCCTTTCCACTTATATTTCCACAAGGAAAGAGGATAGAGCTTTACTTTAAAAAAAGAAAGCTGGGAATTGAGAGACTTGATACACACATTGTTATATTATTATGATGATGTAACGGACTGCAATTTTTTAAAAAGTTAAAAGCCTTCCTGATGTGAGGGGAATGGAAGGCAGAGGCTGGGAGGTAAGGGCAGGGAAACTACCAGGAAACCTGTCATGTGGGAGACTTTGTGTGGGCTGAGGGCAGGAGATTTGATAAAGGCACGATTCAATGTGAGGCAGGAACCGGAGTTGGGATGGCAAGAAGAGGAAGAAAGAGGGACCTTCGCTCATCTAGCAAAAGATGCAAGGAGCTATGTGAACTGCATATAACAAGATGCCTAACAAGGCAAGAGAGCTTAGTAAAGGCCTTCTGAGAAACTATTTGACTAGCAGTTCCTTGTGATCCTCTTGGAACTAAGCCTAGAGATCCTTTGCCAAGCAGCAGGAAAGAGTCCTCCTACGCAGATCCCGAACAAAGAGGGGGGGAAATCAGCTCATTAAGGCCATACTGCTGGATGAGCATCAGCTATTTTTCTCTTTTGAATGGGGTATTCTAGCCAGGTGAATCATATTTAAGACTGGGTAGAACTTCTTGATCGGAACAAAAAGAAACCTAGGTGAACTGATGATAGCAGAACATTTAGCATGGGAAAAGGAGTATAAAAGGAATTGGTTCTTGTTATTCTGGATGAAAGAGAGCCAAGATAAGGATTCGAATGTGTGGAGAGTTGTTTAAGGTTGAACAAAAGGGGAGGGGGAGAGGAAAGGCCTTCAACCAACCCAAAGCAGAGAAAGAAGCTGGAAGGGGGAGGGGAGACTATAAAAAGATCAATAAAATATAAAGACACTATTAATTGGCTGCAAACTGAAATATTTCTCACACGAGAACTAAAATATACAACTTACATTCTTACCATAATTAAACCAAGCCTTTAAAAAATCAAACAATAAAAATTAGACTTCTGAGCATTCAATACATGCTTAACTTAAGCAGATGTCGACCACGGGTTGGCATCAATAATAAGTGCCAGCAGCAGGGTTTTACACAAACAGGGTTTTTAAAATGCACTTGTAACATTCTGGGAGGGGAGGAAATGATTCAGTCATATAAGCAAACAAGTAAAGGATATTAAAATAAGATTTAAAAGTTAACACTCACCTAAAAATATGTTTTTTGCTATATGATGTTATCACTGATGACGACCTGTTGGTTGAAATGGTCAGACTGTTATCTGTATATTATTTATTTTTATTTTATTTTATGTCCCTTATAACCCATGGATGGAGGAGGGAGGGAGAGGTGGAAAGAAAGCAACATCAACTTTAAATGCATTCTCCAAGCTGCCAGTTGACTTGGCTTGGAGAGGCAATTTAAAAAGAGAGATGCCTTTTCCAAGTCGGCTGACAGGGTGGAGGGTACTTCGACAACCACACAATGTGTGTGAAAGAGCCACATGTGGCTCCCAAGCCATAGTTTGGCCACCCCTGCCCTAGACCCAAGTAGGTTTGAGTGGCTGCAGAGGATTTTGGGGTTGAGGGGACAAGTATTAGCTCCCAAGATACTAGGCCCTGGCTCCTTCACTGAGCCTGACCCCACCCCCTCAGTCTAGAGTCCACTGAGTCAGAGATTCCCTGTGACCTCAAAATTCTTGAGACAACCCCTCCGGAGCTAGATCCCTTCAAGAAGCTCTCACTCACATCATCAAGGGTCTCATTATGGTCACCAATATCTTGTTTATTTATTATTTAGAATATTTCTCTGCTGCCTCTTCGGAATCCTGTTTGTGGTGGCTTTCAATTAAAACAATGTAACAATATAAAAACAAGCCATTGGATGTTAACAGTGGGAAAAAACGACCCATAAAACAGAGGCAGATCATTTAAAAACCAGGTAAGATAAAACCTTTAATTAAATGCCTGGTTAAAAAGATGGGTGATTACAGACTGGAACTCTGAGCCAACTCAGAGATGCCTCAGAAATCGAATAGAAAAATCCTTCCAACACAAACATCTGCTGCCTGTCCCCATCCTGTACTCACCCCGTCCTCTGGCGTGCTAAGAGTGGCTCAAAGAGCTACCACTTTCAAAGTGGTAGCAATTTTTTAGCTACACGCCAGTTGCCTCCTCAGTGTCTGGAAGCGGAAGGGCACAAGTGAGGCACCTTGGTGGTATGAAACCACTAAGCTGCTCAAGCTGCATCCAGGGTTTTTTTTAACAAAAAACTGCTCACAGCGCATGTGCATGACCACTAAAAATGTAGGGGGGGGGACTCAAACTGAGCAATGGGGATGGTGCATGACAGCCATCTGATTGTGCTCATGTCGCCCCGTGGATGGGATAGGGATGACTTGCGGGGAGCATACAGAGTGTTTTGGATGGTTCTTTTTGAGCTGGCCTGATTTGGAACGCCTCTCACACACCCCTAAATACCCGTCTGTTATCACCCGATGTGCTTTGGCCTGGCACCTAAAAAAAAAGTAAAGCAGGTGCCAAACAAGCCTCAAGGGAAAGGTCATTTTGGAGGCAAGGTGCCACCAAAGAAAATTCCTGTCTCTAGTCGTGGGGTCACCAACTGCCAGGTGGAACTTGAAGACCTCCTAGTGTTATAACTGATTTCCAGAGATCAATTCCCCTGGAGAAAATGCCTGCTTTAAGGGTGGACTCAGTGGCATTGTACCCTGCTAAGGTTTCACCCTGCCCTCCCCAGTTTCCATCTCCTAAATCTCCAGGTACTTCCCAACAGAGTTGGCAACCCTATCTAGTCACCACTCTCCTCACCTCAAAGTAGGGGCACAGAGAGAAGGACTTGAGAGGCTGATCTAAGCTAGTCAGCTAGGTAGAATGGGGCAGTCCTTCAGGTCCCCTGGCCCCAAACTCATTCACAGTCTTAAAGGTAAGCATCAGCACTTTGAACTGTACATAGAAACAGACCGGTGTAGATCTTTTAGCATTAGGGTGATACTAGGGCTTTTTTTTGAGCAGGAACACAGTTCCAGCTGGCTCAGCATCGGGGTGTGTGGCCTAATATGCAAATGAGTTCCTGCTCAGTTTTTTCTTAAAAAAAAAGCCCTGGATGATCCAATCCACTTAACCCATCCCTGACAGTAGCTTGGTCACTGTATTTTGGGGGCAACTGAAGTTCCCAAACCATTTTCAAAGGCAGCCCCATGGAATTTTCTCCTAGACCCCACAATTCCTAGCTCCTGTTTGGCAACATAAGCAATGTACGTGGAAGAAGGTGATGGGACAGACTCCAAGCCTGGGACTTAACCCTTGAAGGCTCTGTGCTCTGCAAGACAGAAAGGGAAGCCTGAGACAGGTAGTTAAGCCAAGGAAAGAGAGAGAGAGAGAATGAACAACACTAAGCATGTCTACTCAGAATCCACCTCAAGTCTACTCAATGGGCCTTACTTTCTGGAATGTGTCCTTAAGGCTGTCCTGTTAAAGATTCCATTGTGACCATCAGTGGAAGTAGCTGTCTGCTCTAAGGGCCAAACTATATCATATAACTGGGGCAAGTCAGGTTGGAGCAGTGGTGTTCAGTTCATGGCAGAAAGCACCCCAAGGCTGTTTTGGCTTCAGAAAACAGTGTGGGGGAAGGCTAGAGTCCCTCTTCTCTTACAGCTGCAACCTCTCCTAGAGCTGTCAACCTCTCTCTGGGATTACAACTGATCGCCTGGTGGAAATCTAGAAAAAATAACTACTTTGGAAGGTGAACTCTACATCCCACTGAAGTCCAAACCCCACCCTTTTCAGGCTCCAAATTTCCAGGTATTTCCCAACCCAGAGCTGGCTCCCCAACTGGACTCATGGCCAAACACTGTGTGTCTTTCAGCTCTTGGTACAGCCAATGAAACATCCATTCCTGTAGCATGATCTACCCCCTGGACTTTGCTCTAGGACTGGACAGAGTTTGGGACTTCCAGCAATTATACTTATATACAGGATTATACTTCCTGATCTTTTGCTGTTTCTTCTCTCCATCAGACTTTTCCTGCTAGAACTGGGAGAGAAGTGAAAGAGGTGAAAAGGCTATTTTAGCGATGATGGAATGTAACGATACTGCACAGATTGTGGAGAGAGAGCACAAACCTGTTTTAGAATCTCATACATAAAGGAAGTGATAATGGAACAAGCCCAATAGGAATGGATTCTTATCATTTAATTTGACTCAGTAAAAACGCTATTCACCTTACAAAAACTGGCTGAGGCCTGCTGAAACATGCCAGGTGGCAGGCAAAGAGAACTTATTTGTTTGATTTTGCATGCCTCCTGGTCAAACCAGACTTTCTGCTACTCTCTCAGCAGCAATCCCTCGCCTGGATGGGAATTGCACTAGCACATAATAAGAACACAGAATCATAGAGTTGGAAGGGACCTCCAGGGTCATCTAGTCCAACCCCCTGCACAATGCAGGAAACTCACAAATACCTCCCCCTAAATTCACAGGATCTTCATTGCTGTCAGATGACCATCTAGCATCTGTTTAAAAACCTCCAAGGAAGGAGAGCCCACCACCTCCCGAGGAAGCCTGTTCCACTGCCAAGGAAACTTGCTGGGTAACATTGGAATACTCTCAACCTCTGATGGAAGTAGCTTTGGGTTCCCATGGAAGGTAGGATATAAATTAAGATTGCCAACCTCCAGGTGGTGGCTGGAGATCTGCTACTCAACAAATGTTTGAGTAGCAGAAAGCAATGTAAAGAGATAAATTTAAATTTGGAAGGAGGAAGTGACATCACAGGAAGGGAAGGCGTTTGGGTGCAGTGTCCTGAAAGTGACACCATCGAAAGAAGTGGAGTGTGGAAGTGACATCACTTGATCTTTGACCTGGAAGTGACATCACAGGATATGAAATCACAAAGGTGATGTCATATCCTGCTCCTGGCTCCACCCCCAAAGTCTCCTGGCTCCACCCCCAAAGTCCCCAGGTATTTGCTGAGTTGGACTTGGCAACCCTACTGGAACTCTCTCCCCAGCAAGATTCATTTGTCACCACCTGTTGGCATCTTCTGGCAGCAAGCAAACACTCTTTGGTTTTGTTTGGTGTCCCCTCCTTAATCATTGCGTTTATGTTTTTGTACCGTGTCTTAGCTCTGGTTTTAAGTATGTGTTTTTGCTGGTTTTAATGGTTTTTAAGATGTGATTTCATTAGGCATGTTTTAATTTGTTAGCTGACTTGGTGGCCCTTATTAGGAGCAGAAGGTGAGGTATCAATTTTGTAAAATAAATAAATATTCAGATAACAGATTAATTACTTCCTGTTTACATTATTTGAGTACTTTAAAGACCAACAGGATGCCCAGGGTATTAGTTTCTGAGTCAAAGTTCCCTTTGTTGAGAGCTTATTCCCTGAAAAATTTGTTGGGCTTTAAAGTGCTACTAGACTTGAATCTTGTTCTACTGTAGATGAAAATGGCTACCCACCTGAAACTTTCTGCTTACAAGACAGGTGTACAAATGTTCCCTACATTTCATGATAATTAGATAAGTAGCTTTCTGGATGATATGGTATTTTTTTATAAAATTCATGAACCTTTATTCTAATTGTTTAGAAACTTGGGACCCTTTCTCTCCTCTCACTGAGATTTGGCAAGGATGATCCTTTGGATGACTTGACAAATCCCTAAAAATTTCATCCAACTTGGGCTGAAAATAAAAACAGCCAAAAAGTTCTTTCCCATCAAAGCCAATGGCTATAAACATGAATAGCATTTGTTCATTTATTCTTATTCCCCTTTATGTCAAAACAAAAAAAAAATGAAAGGATTTGGGTTGATTTTTTTTCTCCTTTTGCTTCTGAATGAATGCACATCCCTCATAAAACAGTGTATGCCCAAGAGAGCTGTGAGCTGACTGAAGATGAAGTATCTTGAGAATGTGATGTGGGAAAAGGAGATTTGCTACATGCTTACAGGAGCTACTTGCTTCCACTAAGCTATTTGTATATTTGCACATCAAACAAAGGTAGCATCAGTCTGCAGTGCTCTGTTAGCCAAAGGAATACTACCAACGGACTTCTTGGGGAAGGCGGGAGTACATAACAAGATACATATGAGATGCTACATTGCAAAATTTGGCTGGTTGTTGCAAATAACCTCTCTCATCTCCACAACACCTGGCAGTTTTTAAAAAATGTATATATAAAGTTTGCTTTTCCCTCTTAACTTTCTCTCTTTGGCTCCCTCCTTTTGCTCTTATTCTTCTGGATCACTTCCTTTTCTTGGTTCACATACTCCTTGGCTCAGCTGCCCCCTTAGGCTTCTGGCTACTTTTAACCTACGCTTTACTGCTTGACCTGCCCCTCTCTAGGATTGCAAGCAATGGGCAACTGGAATCATCTGCTTCTATCCACATGATATCAGTAAGGTTGCCAGGTCTGACTCAGGAAATATCTGAGGGCTTTGGGGGTGGAGCCAAGAGCAAGGTTGTGACAAATACAATTGAACTCCAAAGGGAGTTCCGACCATCCCATTTAAAGGGACTGTGCTTCATTCAAATGCATTCCCTTTGCTGGAAATAATGGAGGATGGGGGCACCTTCTTTTGGGACCCATAGAATAGGAACCCTTGGTCCAATCTTTTTGAAACTTGGGGGGAGGGGTTTTGAGGAGAGGCACCAGATGATATGCTGAAAATTTGGTGCCTCTACCTTAAAGAACAGCCCCCCCCAAGATACCTATAGATCAATTCTCCATTATACCATATGGAGACCAGTCTCAATACAGTATAATGGAGTGCCCAGTGAACATTCCACACACACACACCCCACACACACACACTTTCTGCTAATCTTGACACAGGGGATGGATTCCCTGCCCCCAACTAGGGACTGGTAACCCTACAGCAGTCAAGGCCTTAAATAGACAATTAATGTTCAAGATAGCTGAGACTGCTTTTGGGAGATTTCATTTCCCATAGCACGTACATATAACTTGGGACCAAAGTTACAATAGAGTGAAATAATGAGAAACAAACAAACATACATGCACAAAACATAATCATAATTGGTTTGTAGACACAAAAACTGGAAGAATATACACCATGCAGTGACCTTCCCATTTCAAGTGCTTTCAGTTCAGCAGTGAAAAACGGGTCATTTTGTAGAAAAAATAGGTGGTGGAGCTCATCCAGGGATTGTTATGCAGCTGCATTCAATGGATGGAGGTGGAACTCTCAGAAGGAGGAGGTGAAACTCTCAGAAAGGTTCAGGCGCTGCACTCCTGTGAGCTCCCACTGAATCTGAGGCTTGGTTAAAAACAAAAACAAAACTGCCTCCAGGGCTAGCCAAGATGTTAGGCCTAAACAAACAGTGCGTGTGGTGCTCCTCCTCTCCACAGGATAAGTCTATGGCTATTAGTACAACCAGAGTTTCACAGTCAAGTGATATTTCTATAAGTATATTTTTATCCCACTCTAGCACCAAGGGGCTCAGGGTGAGCTACACGTTCTCTGCTCCTCCATTTTATCTTCACAACAACCTTGTGAGATACATTAGGCTGCGAGAGACTGCCTGGCCCAGGATCAGCCAGTGAGTTTCATGGTTGAGTGAGGAGTCACACTCATCTCCCCCCTTTCTAGTCTAACCAGCTATGTACACCATATTGGTTGTCAGGTTTTTCCGATTACAAAGTTCTGGGTTGCCAATCAGAGCAGAGAATGCTAGATTAGATTGGCCAATGGCCTGACACAATATAAGGCAGTTTCATATTCTATTGTACATTAAATAAGTTGTATCACTTACTGTAGGCCAGCGAGCATTTTGAAGGCTCTGTAGGCAGTCTTGATTGCTTGAGCTTTGGTTAGTAAGTTGGATTTCTGACCAGTTACTGGACTAACTAGCATAAATAACTTCTGTTAAATATCCAGTATATGAAAAGTCAGCAAAACCCAGCTTTGGACAGAGGTTGCCCATGATGCAACAAATTCTAGCAAGCTCCACCTGGTACACCAGGTGTTCTTCATCTCTGCCATGACCTCCCAGGTTCTTCCCTAGCCCTGTCAAGAGGGCCAATATCTTTTGAACTTGGCAACCTTGTTTGTAATATTGATGGCAGCAAGAGCTCCATCTGTGCACAGCAAGCAGATAACGCATCAGTGGTGAAATCTGCCTATGATCTTTTGTGAGGGCAGAATTGTGTTCCCAAAGAACCTTCAATCAGTCCCACAGTCAGTTTCCAAATGATGTGTTTGAACACAAAGTGACTTTGGGGGATAACTAAGAATGCCAAGGGCGTGTTTAAAACAACAACAACAACATTAAACTGCCCCAATATGGCTCTTTAGTGCAGCAATAATATTTCTGTCTCTTCTTATATGCTTTCTGAGAATCATGGGTGTAAAGAATAATATGTTTGTATCGCAACCTTTTGCCATTAGTAAAAAGTTCTTCAGCCCCAAAGCAAACGATTAAGGGGATATGCATGCTGATGCGAGAACACAACTCCTGGAAGGGAACACTTTCCTAAAGACACAAAAGAGCCCTGCTGGATTAAACCAGTGATCCAGTTTAGCTGGCATCTTGTTTCACACAGTGGCCATGGATGGCCAAGCAAACAAGGCCTAGAGGACAAGACTTTCCCCTGATGTTGCCTCCCAGTCTTGGGTTTCAGAGGTCTGCTGCCTCTGTCTTTGGAGGTTCCCTTTAGTCACTATGGCTAGAAACCATTGAGGGACGCCATCCTCCGTGAATCTGTCTAATCTCTTTTTAAAGCCATCTGTGCTCTAGGCACTACAACAACCACAGTCAGTGAATCCCACATTTTAATTAACTCATGGGATTAGGGAAGTGTTTCCTTTTGTCCATCAGCTCAACTGGATGACCTCTAGTAGTATATGAGGCGACGCTCTCTCTATCCAGTTTTCTCACCCTATGCATAATTTTATAAACCTATGTCATGTCCCCCTTTAACTGTCACCCACCCAACTGAAGCCTTTACTTTCTAGGCATGCTTGCTGTCCATAAAGCAGTTCCAATCCCCAAAAAGTGGCTATATAGAGCTATATAGGACTCATGACTTTCCAGATCCACTTGCCTGGTGTGAACACACCGTGCATGGCACAGGATTCTGGGACACGGCCTACTACAGAGCACACAGAAGTGGGATAGCATCCAAGCCTGTTTAGGCTCCCTGTTTCTCAGGTATGTCCTTCCAGACCTGGGACCCATTGAGCTGGAACCATGTGAGTCACATGACAGGAAGAAGGGCTGACAGAATTATTGCCTCACTGCTATCAAGGGCAGGGCTATAGACAACTGAATGAGAGAGAGCGCCGGTGGTGCTGGGTGGACTGGAAATACAAGCCAACCACCAGGAAGTGTTCTGTGGTGAGGCACAAGCCAAGGATCAGGGCCACCAGGGAATCCTCTCTACACTGCAGGACTTTGATTGACTGTCCTGCTGTACCTCTCTCACTCATAGTGCAAGTAGGAGGGACTGCAGCTCACAGAGTATCCAGAGCAGCTGGCGCAGACTGGGCTCTGAATGCCCACAGCCCTGCCCCATGATGGAAGAGAAAGCAGGGAGAACAGGCTTCTGCCCACTTCCCAAGGCTTGGATTGCTGACTCACTCGTACCTACATGTACCCCTTCCTTTAGCCTGGCTTGAGGGCTGCCCCACTTGAGGTGCCCCCAGTAGCAGAGGTGGTTCTAGGCACCATCCTGAACTTTTTCCCAGAGGTCCAGAATCACTAAGACTACCCTTGAAAGCAAAGAGTGACAGGAGGCATAGTGTGCTTCCTCTCTAGGCATGCTTGCTGTGCAGCAAAAACAAAAATGGATCTCTACAGGGGCACACAACCCGAAGACTACTCCAGGATGGGAAATATCTAAAGATTTGGGGGGGATGGAGCCTAAAGAGGGCAAAGTTTGGAGACGAGAGGGACTTCTGTAGGGTACCTTGCCATTGAGTCCACCTTCCACAGCGGCCATTTCTCCAGGTGAACTGATCTCCATTACCTGGAGATCAACTGTAATAGTGGAAGATCTCCAGTCACCACCTGGAGGCTAGCAACCCTAAAATTCTCCTAGACAGATCATTACCCACATTCACATGACAGAGCCTCCAGCTGGAACACCACTGGGCTACACTGCCTGTAACTGGCTAAATAAAAAGGATGCAGCTCTACACCCACATCCTGATGACGCTTCTTGTTTTCATAAGCAAACCAACCAAGGGGTTGGAGCATCTTCACTAAAAGGAAAGGCTAAACTGCTTTCTGGCTTTTCAGTTTTTTTTGGGGGGGGGGGCACTGATAAAAGCTTATAAAGCTATGCATGGAGTAGAATTGAAAGGATACAGAGAGAACTCTCCCCCCACAACTACTAAAACCTTGGAAGCACCCAAAGAAGCAGTAGATTTAATGAAGATACATACAATGCATGCAAGTCACTTTCATGCAGTGATGGCCACAGGTTTACATGACTTTTAAAGGGACTAGACACATTCCTGGAGGGTTTTGTTTTTTTGGTCTCCCAGAATCTAGTTAGGTTCTGAGATCTGATGAACTCAGAAAGATAGGGTATTTGCCACAGCAGCTAGAGGGAACCACTTCGTGTTCTGAGATGGCACTCTTAGGTATGTTTTCCTGTTAGCCTATCATCCCTGCTTAGTTCTTGAACAGAAGACCACCAAGGTATACCATGGACGCTACACAGATGCAGGCAATGGAAAACTGCCTCTGAACATCCTTTGCTTTGAAACCCTATGGAGCCATCATAATTTGCAACTTGACAGCACTTTCAGCTACCACCAACCCCAACGGAATAAATCTGGACATGTCTGAATAAACAAGATAAAGGTAGTCCCCTGTGCAAGCACCAGTCATTTCCGACTCTGGGGTGACTTGCTTTCACAATGTTTTCACAGCAGACTTTTTACGAGGTGGTTTTCCATTGCCTTCCCCAGTCATTTACACTTTCCCTCCAGCAAGCTGGATACTCATTTTACCGACCTCGGAAAGATGGAAGGCTGAGCCAACCATGAGCCGGTTACCTGAACCCAGCTTCCATCAGGATTGAACTCAGGTTGTGAGCAGAGCTTGGACTGCAGTACTGCAGCTTTACCACTCTGCACCACGGGGCTCCTATGTCTGAGTAGACCTGCTTAGGTTTGCTCCCTGAGACAGAGTGCCTTGAAGCTCCAGTTGTGTGGGGGGGGGGGCAGCAGGGAGGGCTGGTGAGCTTCTTAGAGGCATTTCATTGGCCTCTGAGATGGACCAGATGGACTTGTGGTCTGATCCGGCAAGGCTTTTCTTGCATCCTAAACCATGGTCTGGAGGCCAGCCTCACACTGCTAACAAGCTAAAAAATTATCTGATAAACATGTTGTTGAAAGGGGTGGGTGGGGAGATTTCCGAGGTGACTTTCTAAAATATTCCAGGCCTGGATTCTTACCCCAGTATATCCATGGAGCAGCCCCAGCCTGCCACTTCTAATCCCCTATTGTTACCATCTATTATTTATTATCTGTAATGCTATATAATTCCCTCAGCTATATTATTAAATCTGCAGAAGTGTCGGAGATACCTCTGAATAGGAGGCGCTCAGTGGAAATTAATTGCATTCTTATTAAGTTGACAGGTCCCCTTTATGCACATGCAAATGAGCAGCCAGGAGCTCCCAGAGACACTTCTGGGAAGGAGCCTGCATGTTCCTGGAACACCCTCCTCTCCGGGAGAGCTACATCTTGGGCTCCATCTAGTGACTAAGAGTTTGCTAACAGTGCGGGGTTTCATTCTGTTCTCCTTCTGGTGGCTGCTTCTCCCATAAACACACACATAAATACATATGTATGTATATTGAATCCAGCCTATCCTACTTCAGAAGGATTGCTCCAAGGATAAAGTGTAGGAAGGGAGAATTATGACTACCGCCTCAAAGTCCCTGGGGGAATGCTATGACACAACTGTACTAAATAAATATATAAAATTTAAAAGTTGGCACATAAAGGCTGTTACAGTCCATGAAGGGCTGCATTCCCATGAACAAGCCAGGACTACTGGGTATTTTCCATTGTGACTATTCAGGGCAACGTGACTCACTTCTGCGATGTTCACACATGCCCTCTGCACAGTAGTTTACACCACAGAAGATCAGATACAGTGAATTCACTGGAGGACTCATCAGCTCTCATCTCCAGCAGGGAATAACTTGCACTCTCTCTCATAAGAACATAAGAGAAGCCATGTTGGATCAGGCCAGTTACCCATCCAGTCCAACACTCTGTGTCACACAGTGGCCAAAAAACCCAAGTGCAATCAGGAGGTCCACCAGAGGAGCTAGGAAACTAGAAGCCTTCCCACTGTGCCCCCCAACACCAGAATACAGAGCATCACTTGCCTCAGAGAGTTCCAACAATAAACTGTGGCTAATAGCTACTGATGGACCTCTGCTCCATATGTTTATCCAATCCCCTCTTGAAGCTGTCTATGATAAGAACCTCTCTCTCTCCCTCCCCCTCCCTCCGTCCCCATCAGAGAGGGCCAGAGAGAGAGAAACAGCAATTGATAAGAGATGAAATTGATCTTCCCATGCTAATGTTCACATGTGCATATTCCATTGTATAGGACAGGCTGGAGCTCGGTAATAGAGTATCTGCTTTGTATGCAGAAAGTCCCAGGTTCAGTCCTTGGCTTCTCCCATCTAGAAGGATTCAGCTGCAAATAATGTGAGTCCTCCTGGATGGACCAGGGTAGCCTGTATTCATTGGATCTCAGAAGCTATGCAAGGTTGGCCTAGATTAGTACTTGGATGAAAGACTGCCCAGGAATTCCAGGGTGCTATGCAGAGGCAGGCAATGGCAAACCACCTCTGCTTGTCTCTTGCCTTGAAAATCCTACGGGGTCACCATAAGTCAGTTACAACTTAGTGACACCTCCCACCACCAGTATGTGATCTGATAGACCTCCACGTAGGGTTGCCAATTCCCAGCTGGGGGCAGGGGATTCCCTGGTTTGGAGGCCCTCCTCCTGCTTCAGGGTCATCAGAAAGTGGAGAAGGGTTGAATGTCCCCTGGACACTTCATTATACCCTATGGAGACTGGTTTTCACAGGGGTATAATGCAGAATCAATCCATGGGTATTGGGGGCTCTGGGGGGGACTGTTTTTTGAGGTAGAGGCACCAGATTTTCAGCATAGCATCTGATGCCTCTCCTCGAAACACACACACACCATGTTTCAAAAAGATTGGACCGGGGGTCCATTTCTGAGTCCCAACAGAAGATGCCCCATCCTTCAATATTTCCAAATGGAGGGAAAGCATTTAAAAGGTGCATGGTACCTTTAAATGTGATGGCTGGAACTCCTTTTGGAGTTCAATCGTGCATATCATACCCTTGCTCCTGGCTCCACCCCCAAAGTCCCCAGATATTTCTTGAGTCGGACCTGGCAACCTATCTCCACCTGAGACCCTGGAAAATCTTAGTAGACACTATGGAGTTTGATGGAACAAGGGTCTGATTCAGTTTCATGTGTTAATTTTAACACTGCTTCCCCTTCCCCTTGAGAGCCAGTTTGGTGTAGTGGTTAAGTGTGCAGACTCTTATCTGGAAGAACCGGGTTTGAGTCCCCACTCCTCCACTTACACCTGCTGGAATGGCCTTGGGTTAACCATAGCTCTGGCAGAGGTTGTCCTTGAAAGGGCAGCTGCTGTGAGAGCTCTCTCAGCCCCACCCACCTCACAGGGTGTCTGTTATGGGGGGAGAAGATATAGGAGATTGTAAGCTGCTCTGAGTCTCTGATTCAGAGAAGGGCGGGGTATAAATCTGCAGTCTTCTTCTTTTTCATAAATAGAATAAGGACCAACAATTTTTTACTTTAGCATACATTTTCAAGGACTATAACCTACATCATCCTATGAAGAGGACATCACTAGAATAAAAGCTTTGGGCACCACAAGACTTGTTTATTTATGCAAAAATAGACTTCTTGTACAAGCCAATACATCTGTCTAGAAGTACAAGCCAATGCATCTATCTAGAAGTAAGCTCTACTATGAGTAAGGGAGCTTAATTCCAGGAAAAGGTATCTAGGATTGCAGTCTAACTCTGCCATTCCTATAGACTTCCCTTTGCCATGCTTAAAGGGCTGCTTGTTGGGCTAAAATAACTGCTTGTGTGAATCTGAGATTTAGCACTGTTTCTTGCATGCACGCTCGCTCTTTCTACTGGAATTGTCATCAGAGCAATGAGAACCATCATTAAATTTCAACAGTAAAACATCATGATTCAGGCCAGCCATGGGGAAATAGGAGGCGCTTCCTGGAAGCCGAAGGAGACTGTTAGCAGAGATTAGGAGTAATTGATAAATGTTTCTCCCATCTAGAATAAAGATCAAAAGGAGGGAGGGAAATTGACTCATCAGCCCGACACAAAACTGACCTGGTGGGTGAAGTGCAGAATACCAATGACACCACTAAAGCCTGTTCAAGATGTTCAGACACACAAATACAAAAATACAAAAAAAAAAAAAAGATGTGCACTGCGTTGTATGGCAGAGGCTGAGAGAACATAAGAGAAGCCATGTTGGATCAGGCCAATGGTCCATCCAGTCCAACACTGTATCACACAGTGGTCAATATATATATACAGTGGTCAATACACACACACATATATACACTGTGGCTAATAGCCACTGATGGACCTCAGCTCCATATTTTTATCCAATCCCCTCTTGAAGCTGGCTATGCTTGTAGCCGCCACCACCTCCTGTGGCAGTGAATTCCACATGTTAATCACCCTTTGGGTGAAGTACTTCCTTTTATCCGTGGGTTAACTATAATCACTGTGGTGTCCAGTGGCGAGCTCTGGCAGAAGAAAATAAGTTCTGGAATGGAGAGTTTCAAAAGACCCGGTGATAGCAAAACCCTAAACCAGTGCACGGAAACCATTTTGGGAGCCCATCAAAGGAAAAACTTCGTGAATGAAAATAAAGGCACCCTTGTGATTAGCACACCTATCTGCAGCATAGATTGGGAAAGGGCTATGGTTCAGTGGTACAGCATCTGTTTGGAATGCAAAAGATCCTAAATTCAATCCTTGTATCCAGGGCTTTCTTTATAGAAAAAACCCAGCAGGAACTCATTTGCGTATTAGGCTGCACCCCCCCCCCCCACTGATGTCACCATTGCTTCACACAGGGCTTTTCTGTGGGAAAAGCCCAGTAGGAACTCATTTGTCACACCCCCTGATGCCAAGCCAACTGGAACTGTGTTCCTGTGCATTCCTGCTCAAAAAAAGCCCTGCTGGTATCTCTAGTTAAAAGAATCAGGTAGTAGGTGATGAGTAAGACCTTTACTTCATATCTTCAAGTGCTGCTGCCAGCCAGAGTAGACAATACTAGCTGTGGTAGAACATGATCTCATCCATTATTAGGATTGACAACCTTCAGGCAGCAGCTAGAAATCTCTGACTATTACAACTGATCTCCAGGTACAGAGATCGGTTCACCTGGAGAAAATGACTCCTTTGGAAGGTGGACTCTATGGCATTATATCCCACTGAAATCTTTCCCTCCCTAAACCCTGCCCTCCTCAGGTTCCACCCCCCCCCAAATCTCCAGCATTTCCCACCCAACAGTTGACAACCCTACACATTATGAGTTAGCTTCATGTGTTCAGAAAGGTTCACTACTTAGTTCTTGTAGCGAATTTATACTGGGTGAGACAAGAGTACCACAGTGTCTATGGATGCAGATGTTCCCTGCTCATCCTCTTTTCTAATCATTCCCTGAGACTTTCAAAAAGCAGACACTATAGCTCATAGGACCCACATGAACAAAAAAGCCATGGGGCCCAGGAATGATGCAGTGAAGAGAGTGAAATGAGCAAAATCATTCCTATGTTCTTCTTCCTTCACCTGTACCTCTGTTGGCACAAGAACAAGGAGAGAGTAATTGTGTCCTGTTCCCTCTCTTCAGCCCCTGAGCTCAACTGGGAAGCATGTTCCACCAGGTTGGGGCCAGGGTAGAAAAGTCGAAGCCAAGCAGGCATCTTTTGGGCCAGGAACTGCCAGTAGATGTTGCTCTGCCAAAGATAAAGCTTTTGGGGGCACATATAGGGAGAGACTGTCCCACAGATATGCTTGTCCTTGGCCACATAGGGCCTTAAAGGTTAGCACCAAGACCATGAACTGGACCTAGTCCTCAACTGAAAGCCAGTGCAATTAGCACAGCAGGGGCTGAATGCAGCCCAGACAGGCACATTCATATGAATATAAATTCATATTTATATGCTACCTTTACTGTTATAAAAACCTGTGTGGTGTAGTGGTTAGAGCACTGGACTAGGATCTGGGATAGCCCACTCTGCCATGGAAGCGTGCTAGGTGACCTTTGGCCAGTCACACCCTCTCAGCAAAATACCTGCTCTAAGGAAGCATCTTGTGTTTTTCTGAAGGGGTGGAATGGAATCTTTGTCTGGGTGCCCACTGTGCCACTTGGTAACCTCCCCCTTGAGATATATAAAGCAGCCACTAGGCAAGAAATATAACCTGAGTTCATACAGGTCTGCTATGACTTCCCCTAAGGAACCATACCTTTTGTGAAAGCACTGAACGTCTGTTAGAGGCCCCTTGCTCTTTTACTGAACTAGAGCAACAAGCTTCATAGAAAAGAGTAAGGGACCAGTAGCACCTTAAAGATTAACAAAATTTGTGGCAGGGTAGGAACTTTCGTGAGTTATTGCTCACCTCTTCACTTCAATTTTGTTAGTCTTTAAGGTGATCAGACCAGCCCTCAACTCTTTGTATATAGGGCAATCTATAATCATACACTCAATGGTTTCTACTCTGTCATGTGATAAAAACAAGATATATAGGTTCCTAAAAAACTGAGGCAAAAGAAGAAGGGAACAGCAAAATATGAGATGGCTGGACAGTGTTAGTGACGTAACTAACATAATTTGAGCGGACTTCGGAGGATGGTGGAAGACAGGAGGGCCTGCCGTGACTTGGTCCATGGGTCGCAAAGAGCCAGACTTGACTGTGCGACTGAACAACAACAACAAAACCTGAGAACATGGGAAATACATTGTTTCAAATTCCAAGTAAATGAAGGTACTAGTTCATTAATATTTTTCTTATCTAAGAAGAGCCCTGCTGGATCAGAAGAGTTGTCCATCTACTTCAGCATCCTGTCTCATACAGAGCATAGAAGTCGAGGCCTTTACCCGATGTGGCCTCCTGGCTCTGGGATTCAGAGGCTTACTGCCTCTGAATATGGAGGTTCTCCTCAGTCACCATTGCTAGTAGCCATTGATAGTCTTATCCTTGGTGGAGGAGGGGCACTAAACCCTCTTGGCCACCCTGGAGGTAGTATTTTTTTTCTGCTGAACTGAAAGCAGTTGGTGGGAGGGTTGGTTGTTGTGAGGACAACCAAATGTAAAATGTAGGTGAGTACAGCAACATTAGCAGTTTCGGGTCTCCATTGGCGGGAAAGGCAGAGTATGAATAAATAATCAGAAAACCATAGACTGCTTCTTTTTTGTTTAATTGTGTGTGCGCGCGCATGGTGACCTCTGGTGACAGACTCCTACTGGGGGCAAGGAGGATATTCAGAGAGGTGGCTGAATAGAGCCTGCCCCTATCCTCCTGACTGCTGGTATTCCAAGAAGGTCTCCATCCAAGTACTTGCCAGAGTCGACCCTGCTTAGCTCCTGAAATCTGATGAGATAGGGCTTGCCTGGGCTATCCAGTTCAGGGCATAGACTCCTCCTTTTGACTGGTTTCAGCAGTACGACAAAATCTACTTCATCTGTAAGGAAAGCATTTTGGCAAACAGCTACGCACAAATAGAAATCGACTGGGCAAACATGGAGGTAATAGGGTTGAAACCTTTTACCCTGGCAAACTATAAATAGTCTATTTCAGCAATAGGTAACCCTCAGCATGTGTGCCAAATGACAATGTGCTAAACTGTTTTGCTTGCCACAACAGTTTACTTGCTCCAGCAAAAAAAACAAACTAACAGGGGTGTAGTTAGGGTTGCCAACCTCCAGGTGGGGCCTAGAGACCTTCTGTTATTACAGCTGATCTCCAAACAACAGAGATCCATGTCCCTAGAGAAAATGGATGATGTGGCATTGAACACTGATGACATTCCTCTCCTCCCCAAACCCCACTCTCCAACCCCAAAATCTCCAGTATTTCCCAGCTCAAAGCTGGTAACCCTGGGGGTAGAAGAAGACAACAACCGTAGATTTATATCCTGACTTTCACTCTGAATAAGAGTCTCAGAGCAGCTTACAATCTTCTTTATCTTCTTCCCCCACAACTGACACCCTGTGAGGTAGGTGGGGCTGAGAGAGCTCTCACAGAAGCTGCCCTTTCAAGGACAACTCTTGCAAGAGCTATGGCTGTCCTAAGGCCATTCCAGCAGCTGCAAGTGGAGAAGTGGGGAATCAAACCCAGTTCTCCCAGATAAGAGTCTGTACACTTAACCACTACACCAAACTGGCTCTCAGTTGAGTCACAGCTCCAGAACCCATAGGGGTGGTAGTCCAATCACAGCTCCAGAACCCACAGGAGTGATTGCCATTATACAGGGAACCTCTCCCTGCTCTGCTAAGAGACAACAGCTCCACCCTAATGATGGTGCTACACTGTGCATGTGTGCTGTGTTGCTGCTCAGTACACTCAGAAGGTAAGAGGGGCAAGGAGGGTTGCCTGTTGCACATGTGGTACTTTCACTTCTAATACATAAAAGTGGCTGCTGGTCCTTGAAGGTGTAGCCACCTTCATGGCCAGCACAACCTCTGTCTCTCCTTCTCCCTTTTGTTTTCTGGCACACCAATATTTTCATAGGTGGACATTTGGGCCAAGAAATATGGCTGCCCCTGGTCTATTGCACCAGTATATCTGTGAGAGCCAAGTAAGCACTTATTTGTAGGTTTTTTAAAAACCCTTCATTTTCTTCCCTCCAGTTCAAGGTACATTATGGCATAATTCGGATGTAACACAAGAAACTCCTAAAAATAATTACTGCCGCCTTTTAAAAAAAAATCTTGATGCCTCATACCCTGTCATAACACTCAATCCACAGCACATAGAGAAAAAAATGTTGTGTCAGCAAAGAGCTTTAAAGAGCTTCATGAACCTCAATAAGAATACACGAGGTATATTCCAAGGAAGGTTCTTCCAGAGACTTGGGATATATGTCGACCTGTCTATCCATTACATTTCGATTCACTTTGCCTCCAAGGAGTCCAGGCAGCATTCATAGTTCTCTTCTCTTACATTTCCTCCCCACAACAACCCTGTGAAGTAGGAAAGGCTGGGAGAAAGAGTATGACTGGCCTGGGGTCATCCAGTGTGCTTCATGGCTGAGTAGGGGGGTAACACGACCCTCCTCAGTCCTACTTGGCCACTCTAACCACTACACAACATTACTCCACTGCCTTGGACTGCCAACCTCCCCTCTCTAAGTGAGAGTACACCCAACAGATTTCTATCCACCAATCTTAATATAGGATGCTTTAAATTAGGCTGAGAGGACAACGTACATGACAGTCATAGATAAGTGGACTTCCATGCAGGGGCTACTAACATGCGAGTCTGACATGCTATCCATGGAACTATATTGGCCCCATGAGGTATCCTTGAGGAAAACCATTAGTAGCTGGGGGGTGGGCCATCTTTTGATTATCTTGTGTTGCTGATATTTTCCTAGTCAACAGCTACTTCTGCAACATATACACTGGTGGACACTTGTTTATTTTATATCACCATGTTTCTTCTGTGATCTTCCACAACACTTATAAAACGAAACCTATTCTACTAACTCTGAGACAGTCACAGTCCAATGTGTAAAACCCAACAGTTACTTCCACAACTGGCATCGTATCTTATGACTGTCCTTGATTAGGGCTCCACTTCAGTGCTATATTGTGTTAAAGATAGCACCTCATAAAATAATAATCTTACCATCATGGTTTAACAGAGTCATCAATGGACAGGGCACATTACAGAATACTATAAACAGAAAAGACAGTTCCAGAATAGAGTAAGGAAGGACACGCACCCTGATCTGGTGCTCCATTAACAGGTGACAAATGGAAAACCATTAAATCTGGAGTTTGTTTATTATTTATTTCCTGCTTTTCTCCCTTGTGGGGACCTGTCCTCCACTTTTATCCTCATAACAACAACCCTGTGAGGTGAGCTGGGGTGAAAGAGGGAGAAAGGTCTAGGGTAGCCCAGTGACATTCTACAGCAGAGCATGGATTCATACCTGGTTGTCCCAGCAACTCAACTGATGCTCTTAACGCCTTCATTCAGGCTGTGTCCTTTCAACCAAAGCAGCTAAAGCACTGGTTATTTGTCAAAGGCAGAAAGTTAAGGGTTGGGGTTGCCAGCCTCCAGGTGGGGCCTGGCAATCTCCCATTTTTACAACTGATCTTCAGCTGGCAGAGATCAGCTCCCCTGGAGAAAATGGCTGCTTTCAAGGGTGTACTCTGTACCATGCTGAGGCCCTTCTCCTCCCCAAACCCCATCCTCTCCTGGATCCACCCCCAAAGTCTCCAGGTATTTTCCAACATAGATCTGGCATTCCTACGGAGCATGCTTTTTTTTTAAAGCATGTTCTTAAGCCAGGAAAAGCAAATATGAATAATAGTCTTTCTGTCTGTCCTCACAGTACCTCAAAAAAGTCATTAAGATAGACATTTGGGAAATATGCAAATTTCATTAACAGATTAATCAATGGAACCATCAGTTAAAAATGCAATTCAACAACAAAAAAATTTTAAACAGTGCTGAGGACTAAGCTGAGGTTTCCTCACTAATCTAACTGAACTCAAAGTCCCCAGCTAGATTTTATTTTTACAGGGGTGGGGTGGAAGCCATCTGGATTTTTCACTTCAGGCGCCAAAATATCTTGGGCTGGCTATATTTAATTTATATGGATGCAGGAGTTGGCTTTAATTTGTCTGGGATTTTGATTCCCACCCCCTTCTCCAATGCACAGAGCACTGGGCACAACCTCCTCAGGCGTTTGTGAGGGCCATGCCAGTTGGTGATGCCTTAATGGATGCTAATGGGCTTTTGGGAGCATAGCGTGACAATTGAGAACCTCTGGTTTGGCCATTCCACATGGCGAACCTTCCCTGCACTGAGAGGATTTCGCTGCCAACCACCTTTCATTTTCCCTCCCCCTCATCCACAAAGAGAAAACACAGACTTCTTTCCTGCCCCCCCTCCTCAGCCCACAACTGAATTAGCCAAGAACAGGAGGTAGAGCAAGGACCCTGCAGTGACCAGCTGTCCAGTTTCATGTCAAGCAAAGGAAGGAAAAACAGTTGCCTCTCTCACGCTTGCCCCCTCCCCCCCATCTTCTGTCTTTGGTTGATGGACAAACAGTCTCATCTTGAAATAAATAATGAAGTTCCTAGCACAAGATTGGGGGGGTGGGAACAGAGAGGGGACAAGCAAAAAGGAGTCAAGTGCCTCAGGGCCCCCCAAGGCCGACTCCTTTCCTCAAAGTATTGGCTCATATTGCCTAAGGCTTGTGGACATGAAAGGTTGCATCTCTCCAACTTTCCACCTTCAACATTTGGAGCAGTGACTTCCAAAATTGAACTGGAGGCCTGTTTTCCTCTCTGGCAAATCAACATTCATGGCTATGAATGAATTTATCATTGTTAAGTACTACTTACTAAACAATATTATACATCTGTAACGCCTACAGTCCGGGTACTTTAAAAATGGGAGGGAAAGATAAATGGCATAATCCGATCTTGTGAGATCTCAGACGCTAACTTGGATGGGGAAGACCATCAAGAAAAAGGGTTGCCAGCTCCAGGTTCAGAAATACATGGAGGTTTGAAGGTGGAGCCTTGGGAAGGCGAAGTTTAGGGAGGGGAGAGATCTTGGTAGGATATAATGCCATCCACCTTCCAAAGCAGCCATTTTCTCCAGGAGAAGTAGAACAAATGTTTTAAATAAATAATACACAAGTGATTTATATACTCAGGAGATCAGTTGTAATTCTGGAAGATCTCCAGCCCCTATCTGGAGGTGGCAAGACTCTGCAGAGGAAGATAATGGCATCCCACCTCTGTTTCTCATTTGCCTCAAAAGCTCATTATTAGAATTGCCCTAAGTCAGTTGCAACTTGACGACACTTACAGATATACTATGTTGGATCAGGCCAGTGGCCCATGCAGTCCGACGCTCTGTCACACAGTGGCCAAAAAAATCCAGGTGCTATCAGGAGGTTCACTAGTGGGACCAGGACACCAGAAACCCTCTCACTGTTGCCCCTCCAGCACCAAGAATACAGAGCATCACTGCCCCAGACAAAGAGTTCCATCTATACCCTGTGGCTAATAGCCACTGATAGACCTCTGCTCCATATGTTTATACAATCTATTTAGAGAAGGAGACTCCCATGTGTTACCTGGGACCTGAGTTTGCAACCCTGCCTAAAAACACCCCTCCCCCCAGAGTTTCCTTAGATGCTACAGGGAGTTCTAAGACATAGTTTGGGGAAGCCTCCTCAGTAACCCTGGATTAATGTACTGCAGACTGAATAGTGGATCCCAGTAGAAATCTGCCCACCTTAAACTAACTTCTTCGCTGCCTACATAGTTAAGTCTAGCTAAGGCATCTTACCATTTTCACATGCTTACTTCACTACTAAATATTAAGAGAACCAGTTTTGTGTAGTGGTTAAGTGCGTGGACTCTTATATGGGAGAACCAGGTTTGATTCCCCATTCCTCCACTTGCAGCTGCTGGAATGGCCTTGAGTCATAGCTATCGCAGTTGTCCTTAAAAAGGCAGCTGCTGTGAGAGCCCTCTCAGCCCCACCCACCTCACATGGTGTCTATTGTGGGGGAAGAAGATATAGAAGTTTGTAAGCCGCTCTGGGTCTCTGATTCAGAGAGCAGGGCAGGGTATAAATCTGCAGTCTTCCTTCTTCTTCTTCGCTCCTTGCTGGAATGACCTTGGGTCAGCCATAGCTCTCATAGGAGTTGTCCTTGGGGCAGCTGCTGTAAGAACCCTCTCGGCCCCACCTACCTCACAGGGTGTCTGTTGGGAAAGGGGAAGGTAAAGGAGATTGTGTCTGCTCTGAGATTCTGAGATTCAGAGTACAGGGCGGGATATAAATCCAATATCATCATCATCTTCTTCATTTTAAGAGATGCATTCAACAGGTAAGTATGGAAGTGCCACAGCCATGGCCTCAGTGGTTTATGGGAGAAGAACAAAGATTTACCAAGGGAAGGTCATGTGACAAAGTAGGAACACAGGAAGTAGAGGCTTGCAAATGGGTCCAATTCTATGAGCCCAATAGTCCAATTCTATGCCCCCATCCTCCATTATTTCCAAAGAAAGGAAGGCATTTAAAAGGAGCACGATTCCTTTAAATTTGAGGGCCAAAACTCCCTTCGGAGTTCAATCATACTTGTCACAACCTTACTCCTGGCTTCACCCTCAAAATCGCCAGATATTTCCTGACAACTCAAATTCTAGTCCACCAGTGCCAATCGCACAGTCCTAGGAATGGTCTTTCTGGGAGTTAGAGAGGACTACAGAGAAATGTGGGAAAAGTCTGTCCTCACCTTCCCTGCATAGATAGCTGGATCCAGGGCAGTGTCACAGAAGAAGCAGTTGCACTTCTTGAAGGGCATGAAGGAAGAAAAGGAAATGGTTTGAGCAACCAAGACAGATAAACTATTCTAAGAACTAGATCAGCTGCTAACCACGCAGCAGCTTAGGCGCCATCTTGTCATGATGGGAGAAGACAGAAAAGCTGGCCAACTGTCTCGTTCTCAGCCCTCAAGCTGAGGTGGCCCCTACTACAGGGTTGTTTTAAGAACTGTTTAAAACATTATAATAGCTATCCAACTGTTTTAAGATAGCTCCAGTGCTTTTTAAAAGTGGACAGGTGGGATATTAGTTTCCAGTAAATAAACCTACAGAATGCTTGAGGGGTGACCACAACAAATGGGGTTAAATGGCAGATGAGCTTCAGTGGAGTGCAGAAAGTGAGAAGACCACAGTCAGTGCAGAGAGCTTTAAAGCTAAGGGCCACAAGCCCAAAGACAATCCAGAGAGAGAGTGGTTAGGAGATCAAATAAGAACCAGGAACCTGAAGCTGCTTCTGAAGTACGAAGTAAGTGAAGATGTTGATAGATACCAAGAAGTACTTCTCCTTTGAGGTTTCATACCCAGCTGCTATCCCATGCATAGCTTTCCTTTTCTGCAAAGCAGAGTTGGTTACAAAATTCAACACACGTCCCATCAGTTCATAAAGATGACCTTAAAAATGCAGAGGCAAAAATTCAATACTTAAAAGACCAGCCAATCCACCACAGCAATAGTTTAATTAAACCTGAGGTTAATCAACCCTTCTGAAGATCTCTTGTAGCACAGAGTTACTGTTGACAAAGTGCACAGATTTTAATGGACAGAATGGACAGAAATGGTGGAATTCTGCTTAGCACTGAGCACTGTTAGGCTTTCTAAAGAGAAGGAAAGATCATGCACCTTATTGGCCGGGATACTTGCCACTCCACTCCATCACATCCATACGACAATGATACACATGATGGATAAGCTGATGGACTGAAGCAGAGTTACTTGCAAGAACTCAGCAGCTCTGTAGATGGATTTACTGACTGTTGAAAATTACTTAACACAACAGGAGCTCAGCACCCCCGTCCAATGAGAGACTATAGTCTACTACAGGAGCAGTCGAACTTGCTTAACTAAGAGTCACAGAATAAACATCAGATGTTTGAGAGCTGGAAGGGAGGGAGGGAGGGAGGGAGGGAGGGAGGGAGGAAGGAAGGAAGGAAGGAAGGAAGGAAGGAAGGAAGGAAGGAAGGAAGGAAGGAAGGAAGGAAGGAAGGAAGGAAGGAAGGAAGGAAGGAAGGAAGGAAGGAAGGAAAATAAATGTAAGGAGGAGGAAAGAAAGTAACTTTAACTTTAAATGCATTCTCCAAGCCAGCGGCTGGCTTGACTTGGAGAAGTGATTGAAAGAGACAAATGCCTTTTCCAAGCCAACCAACAGGATGGTGGGGGATTTGAGAGCCACACAATATGTGTGAAAGAGCCACATGTTTGGCCACTCCTCATCTACTATTTATCTTCCAAATGTTGCAGGGCAAAGTGACCTGAGCAAAGCTTTTAACAACACGATCTTACATTTAGATTTTATTCAGAAAACTGGCTATTTCTGTTGGCCAGAGTTTCAGCACAAATCACTCGGACAGAGGAGAAGGCTGTGACTCAGAGCATCTGTTTTGAATGCAGAGGATCTCAGGTTCAGCGTCTAGCATCTCTTGTTGTTTTTTTTTAAAGGATCAGGTAGTGGGTAATGTGAAAGACTTATCTCTTAAGACCTACAGAGAGAGAGATCTTGTGGTTGTAGTTGTGTATCTTGTTGAAAACTCAGAGTATGGCAGCACTGAAAAGGCAAAGCTTCCTGGAGATTATTAGAAAAGGAATTGGAAATAAAACAGCCAACATTGTGATGTCCCCTATAGATCTATGGTGTGGCCTCACCTGGAACACTGTGTGCAGTTCTGGTCACCATATCTCAAAAAGGACACTGCAAAACTGGAAAAGGTACAAAAGAGGGCAACTGAGATTAAGCGGTTGGAGCATCTTTCCTATGAGGAAAAGCTAAAGCATCTGGGACTTTCCAGTTTAGAAAAAAGACAACTTAAAGGACAGCATGTTAGAGGTTTATAAAATTGTGCAGAGGGACAGAAATGACTTTTTCTGGTGATGTCCATCAATAGCTACTAGCCAAGATGTTCTATGGAACCCATGTCCTGAGGCAGCAAACCTTTGAATTTCAGCGATAGGAGACAAAATCAAGGGAAGGCCTTGGCCTCTATAACCTCTTTGCTTGCCACCCAGGGCAACTGACTGTGTGAAATGGGATGCTGGACTAGATGAACTACTGGTCTGATCCTACAAGACTTTCCTTAGGAAATCCATTGCCAGTCAACACTGACCTTGACAGACAATGACCTGACTCAGAAAAATGACAGAAAAGATACTCTCCGTGTTACAAAACAATATCAAAATACAATTGCAATACTTTCCATTCACAACATAGTATTACAATGTAAATTTCGGTAACAAATTCAGTGACAAATACCATCCAAAGCACACAGGTTCTTTCCAAACAATACAGTCTGATGATGCAAAACCAGCCCGTTCTCGTTTCAGATCCTTATGATTGTTCCTGTGGGACCATCTTATTAATTTTGAATGCAGTAGTCTGATGGTGCCTTATTTCTTTACTATACACTGTTTTCCAGGCTTTCTCTAATTTATTTCATTACTAGAACGCTACTGTTCTTTCTCCATCTTTCAGCATTTCATTGAGGACTTTGGGGGTGGAGTCAGGAGCAAGGGTGTGACAAGCATGACTGAACTCCAAAGGGAGTTATGGCCACATTTAAAGGGACTGCACACCTTTTAAATGCCTTCCCTCCATTTGGAAATATTGAAGGACGGGGCACCTTTTTCTGGGGCTCATAGAATCGGACCCCCTGATCCAATCTTCTTGAAACTTGGGGGAGGGGAGAGTGTTTTAAGGAGAGGCACTGGATGCTATGCTGAAAAATCTGGTGCCTCTACCACAAAAAGCAGTCTCCCCAGATACCTGCAGATCAATTTTCCACTATACATTGGTCTTCTTAGGGTATAATGTACTCACAGCCACTGCTTTCTGAAAGCACTGAAGTGGGGGGGGCAGAGGGCCTCCAAACTGGGGGATCCCTTGACCCCAACTGGGGATTGGCAGCCCTATCAAGGGTTGGCAAGAGGGATAAATGCAAGTACAACTGGGTTATTATAAGGCTGTTAGCCCCTAAGTAAGTCATATTAAAGAATCTTGTATGGATTTTCAAAAGACAAAAAAAAATGGGCGTAGGTTTCTTATACAGTGAATAGTTCATTAATCCAGATTCCCTATAAATTAGTCGGGGGGGGGGGAGATCCATATTTCTGCAGCACAATTAACTGCAAACTATTTATGAAAAGCAGCCATTGAACTAGAATGACCAAGGGTTGTGATCTGGGAAAATTTCTGGTATAAATGCTAAGTCAGCCATGGGGAGTTTCAGGGAAGACTCTTATCTGATACATGAAGATATTAATACCGTAATATCAGCCTATTTTGAGGACTGCTGTAAAATATAGCAAAGTGCTATATTTTAGAGCAATATTGTATCATATAACATTATGGATACATCTAACTGGGCTTTGGCTTATGGGTGCTTGGAGTGCTAGATGTCCCTGGTTCCTTCTCCAGTTAACAGGATCCCAAGCTATGCATATTGGAAAAGTCTTTTCTCTGGGTAGGATCCAGTGGGCAATACTGATATAGATGACCCCAACAGTAGAGGGCAGCTGCCTTCCTCTGGGTTATAGAGTTTCTTTCATCTATGTGAACTAATCAGAATTCACAGCATATAAAACCTGCAATAATTACAGTCTGGCCACTGCCTTCCAATTACCATCTACCAATGGAGTTCCATTGGTCCTGTTCCACTCTCAGCCCTAATAGGATGATGTCAGCAAAGTCAGGTGACTTCAAACTGAGACCATTCGGATGTGAGCAGCAGCTTAGCCAATCAAAATCCTTTTCCCCTCAGCCTCATTTACATGCCATAATTCTATTGGGCTCTGATAAAGGCAGAGCTATGGAAGCAGAGCTGGTGAAGTTTTTATGGAGATAACCATTTTGGGCTTGCCAAGTTTTCATTATAAAAGCTATTGGATTCTTTCCATCGGTACCCGGAACACAGCCTAAAAGTCGAGAACTAGTTGGATGTGTTGCTCAGAAAGTATCAGATTGGCAGGCAGCACATCAGACTGAGCAGAGTGCTTCCAACAAAAAGCTGGGCTAACAAAAACACATATCCCTAAGCCTAGTCAAATCACAAGAAGGGCCCCCAGTCTAAGCTGGAAACTCCATCTTTAAAAGATTGTATTCTATTCTTATAGCTTGTTCCCACACAGGGAAGAAATGCCCACTGGAGTCAAGGTACTACAAAACCTTTTGTTGTTCACATAAGACCCTACACAAAAAAGCCATGCTAAATCCATGCTTCCATTCACAACAAGCAGTCACGACAAAAAAAAGAGAGAAAGAGAGAGAGAGAGTGGGTATGTACTTGTGTTCATATTGGTGCTTTAATTAACCCAGGAGGTATTGTTGCTAAGCAATTAAAGCTACAAGCTGGAATGTTTATATCAGTCCATCCCTGACTCAAAGAGGGAACGTGACTCTTGGGCAGACCAACACTACAAATGTAGACCAGTCTGAATCCGCTTTCAGCTGGGAGGGCTCTCAGCAAAGTAACTCTGGGCCCCGGGAAAAGGCAAAGAATGACTAACAAGGAATGCACAACATTTTCCTGAAATTGTACAAGTGCTGTTGAGAGTGGAGTTTGGATTGCATTGCAGATGTAAAGCATTAGATCAGGGGTGGCCAAACCACAGCTCGGGAGCTACATGTGGCTCTTTCACACATACTGCGTGGCTCTCAAAGCCCTGCCCCATCAACTGGCTTGAAGGCATTTGTCTCTTTAAATCACTTCTCCAAGCCAAGCCAGCTGGTGGCTTGGAGAATGCATTTAAAGTTAAAGTTGCTTTCTTTCCACCTCCCTCCATCTATTTTCCTTCCTTCCTTCTTGTTTTGCAGTTCTCAAACATCTGCCATTTATTCTGTGTGGCTCTTACATTAAGCAAGTTTGGCCATCCCTGCATTAGATGATGGCCAAGTATCAGGACTTCTGGAGCCGCCCTGAGCCTGCCTTTGGCGGGGGAGGGCGGGATACAAGAATAAATTTATTATTATTATTATTCTACTCCCGCCACCCAGCCCTAACCTAGATGGCCTAGGCTAGCCTGAGCTCATCAGATCTTGGAAGCTAAGTAAGGTTGGTCCTGGTTAGTATTTGGATAGAAGACCAGCAAGGAAGTCCACAGTTGCAATGCATAGGCAGGCAATCGCAAACCACTACTCTTCATCTCTTGCCTGAAAAACCCTGTGGGTAACCAGAAGTTGGCTACAACTTGACAGCACTTTCTAGGACTACCTGACATTGGTATCTGCCATCTGAGAAGAACCACTCCCAATTCCTCTGTGCTCCGGTTTCTAATACAAATGCCAGTTTCTGTGTTCAGATTTGCTGTAAAGGGAACAGGAAACAGAACCCAGTTTCTGTGGTTTACACAGATGAAGGCCTAAGCCTGTATAAAGAGTTATTACCATCATTCTCACTGGCTCCCACTGAGCCCCACTTTCCTCCTCTGTGAGGACCCAAAGTAGCTTATAACGACTCCATTTTAGCTTCACAGCAATCTTATAAGGTAGGTTAGGCTGATAGACAGTGATTGATCACCCAGCAAACTGTGTGGCAAGTAGATATTTGAACCTGGGTCTCTAATCCTAATATAATACTCTACTACACTCCCCCCTCTGAAGCTGATAAACAGGCTGTAACATGGGATGCACTAAAAGGTGCATGCCCCCTTAGACACCAGCCTCACCATGCATAGCTTAAGCCCTCTGTAGGCATTTGAGAATCTCTGCTCTATCTTTTTTTTTTTAAAGCAAGATTCTAGTCCTCATAGCAGCTGGGTAGTCAGGCTGGAAAACATACGGACGGCATCAAGACAGTACAAAGAAGGTGAGCTGGCTGCCCTAGAAAATGGATCTTTGGATGCCATTAAGGAGAACAGAGCAAGAGGCAGACATATTTCTCTTATGGGGAGCAAATCACAATGAGGTTCTCCTGCATTAGGTTTTCCCAGGAGACCTTTGCAACAGGAGCCATGTTAAGTAGCAGTCCATTCCATGTCACTAATATTTCTCATGATCAGGGGCTTTAGTGTTCTGAAAAACTACCTATGACTTACTGGAAGGAAAACCAGTTATGCAGAATCAGGGCTGATACCGCACTTGGTGAAGAGCTGTGACCAGAGCCGGCCTTCCCACTAGACAAACTAGGAAATTGCCTAGGGTGCCAGCCTTCTGGGGGTACCAAATTGGGTGCCCCCCATGTGACGGTGCTGTTACCAGTGCAGGGGTGTGTGTGTGCCTTCCCTAGGGTGTCAGATAGTCTAGTGCTGGCCCTGGCTGTGACTCAAAGACAGAACACTTGCCTTGTCATGCAGGGGGTCTCAGGTTTTATGACCAGTATCTTCAACTGAAGTATCTCAAAGAGCAGATGGTGAGGAAGACCTTTGTCTGCCTGAGACTCTTGGAGAGTCACCGATGGTAGGAGGAAACTGTGCTCAGCTAGACAGACCAGTGATCTGGTTCCAGAATAAAACATGTTCACATTCACAGTTTAATTAACTGTCCAATATATACCAGTGTGATATAATGGTTAGAGTGTGGGATACAGGTTCAAATACTCACTCTGCCATAGAAACTCTCTGGGTGACCTCGTATGCACCCAGCCTAACTTTTCTCACAGGGTTGTTGTGTGGACAAAATAGAGGAGAGATGAATCATGTAAGCTGCTTTGGTCCCCAACTGGGGAGAATGGTAATTTATAAATGAAGTAAAGTTTTAGGAAAAATCATATTATCACCAAGAGAAACTAAATTGTGTATGGTCCTTCCTCTGTGAAAAATTTTGAGCTTCCAATTTGGGCAGAAAGGTCTAGTAATAACATAAAAATTCACCCTTCCACCTTTCCAAGTATGCTTAACTCATAAGATGGCTGTATTATCTCATCCATGAAGTTCAGTGGATGATTTTGAGCTAGCTACTGACCTGCTTCACATTCTACATCCAAGGTGGCCAAACTGTGGCTCAGGAGCCACATGTGGCTCTTTCACATATTGTGTGGCTTTTGAAGCCTCCACCAAGCTGTTGGTTGGCTTGGGGGAGGTTTTTGTCTCTTTAAATCACTCCTCCAATCCAAGCCAGCTGGCAGCTTGGAGAATGCATTTAAAGTTGAAGTTGCTTTCTTTCTACCTCTCCCTATCCCAATCTATTTTCCTTCCTTCCTTCCCGCTCTCAAATGCCTGACATTCATGTTTTGGGGCTCTCAAACATAGGACATTTATTCTATGTGACTCTTACATTACGTTTGACCACCCCTGTTCTACATTCTGGAGTCTACATTCTGGAGACAGAATACATTCTACATTCTGGAGACCAAGTCCTATGAAGAAAGGCTGAAGAAGCTGGGTATGTTTAGCCTGGGGAGGAGATAGCTGAGAGGTGATATGATCACATTGTCAGATGCTTGAAAGGCCGTCGTATAGAGAGTATGGTGCAGAATTGTCTTCTGTTGCCCCAGAAGGTAGGACCAGAACTAGCAAGTTGAAATTAAATTAGAAAAGTTTCTGGCTCAACATTAAGAAGAACTTCCTGACAGAGCAGTTCCTCAGTGGAACAGGCTTCCTTGGTCGGTTCTCCTTCCTTGGAGGTCGGTTCTCCTTCCTTGGAGGTTTTTAAACAGAGGCTAGATGGCCATTTGACAGCAATGTGGATCCTGTGATTTTAGGGGGAGGTATTTGTAAATTTCCTGCATTGTGCAGGGAGTTGGACTAGATGACCCTGGGGGATGCCTTCCAACTCTATGATTCTGTGAGGATAATGTGGAATGGGAAAGGAACCCTTAAGTATGTCATCCTGAGCCACTGGAAAGAATTCCAAGATGGATGGATAACTTCCAGTGCCAGATCTAGGTCTGAAGCAGGTCTGATGTTGGTCTGAAGCAGCAGGGCAAAGTTTGAGTCCAGCGGCACCTTTAAGACCAACCAAGTTTTATTCAAGGCATGAGATTTCGTGTGGATGCATATTTCCACAGATGCATTGCAAATGGTCTCAAACTATGAGATATAAGTCTCAACTGGGGTTTGCCAGTATGAGCACTGGAACTGAAGCAAATCATCAACAACAACAACATGTCTAAATAGTTCTCGATGCTAACCCCAGCCCAAGTATTCTGAAACATCAGGAATCTGGAGCTGGTACAGTCAGGTGATAGAAGAAGTGAGGCAGCCAATTTAGTTATATGGCATTAATAAATAAGGAGCTGGATTATATGGAATCAAACCAATAGCCCATCTAGTCCAGTGCTGTCTGGTCCCACTTGTGGTATCTAAAACACTCCAAAATCTGAGAGGAACCTTTCTCAGGTCTGCTGCCTGATACCTTGTTAAGTGTGCACAGCCAATGTGGTGTTGTGGGTAAAACGTTGGATCTGGGAGACCCAGGTTCAAGTCCCCACTCAGGCCATGGAAGCTCACTAGGTGACCTTGGGTCAGTCACATACTCTCAGCCTAACTTACCTCACAGGGTTGTTATGAGGATAAAATGGAAAATGATGTGAGCTGCTTTGGGTCGCCATTGGGGAGGAAGACAAGGAAGGGTAGAAATGAAGAAATGTCTACAGTCTCTCACATAAGCTGGTTTTGTGGAAGTGTAGAGTAACCAAGTAACTTGACTCTAACTTACAGCAAGTCGGTGTGCATTCTTTAACTAAGAAATCTGGATTTGGCACCAATCAGAACAAAGGAAAAAAATGAAAGAAGTTTGCAGATAGGACTTAAATTGTACAAGGTTTTTTTCTTGGCTCTAACAGACAGCCTTCTACATTATTTGAACACATCAGACCAGGAGAAGACAACAAAAAGAAAATATTTAGGGGATACTTCCAGCCTTATATCATGTGGACTAGAAACTTAAGAAGATTTGAAATTCTCAGGATCCCAAGTTCTGCATCAAAGTCCACATTCTGAGATAATGTGGCAAACCCACATACATTTAGTGAGATGCCATTCCCATTAAGAACACAATACTGGCCTTGATACAGAGATTTAAAAACTCAATGTTCTGATCACCTGGGTGATGAAGTACAGCTATTTCAGAATCCAAGGGTTTCTATTAAAGTATTTCTTTAGCCCTATCCTGATGAATATAATATCCTGTCCCAGGCTGATGAAGAATACTAGCTTTCATGTGGCCATGGGCTGATCCATGAGACTCCACAAGATTCAATAAATTGTGCTAGCTTACTTCCTCCAGTCAAATACATCAGAGCATCTGTCAGACAATAATTCCAGGGATTTGAATGGTCTGATTCCTTTAGCAGACTAGAGTGTGGGGAGACTGATCAGTATGCCCTGCTGGAGGATATCCTAAAATGCAGAGTATGTGCAAGCTCTCCCCTCCCCCCCTGTTAAAGCTTCACCCTCCAGCTCCACAGCTCATTAGCAGCAACTCCCATTTTCCAATCTAAATATCTCTGCAAATCTAAATGTCCCTTGATTAATACCATATGTAACTCCCTTGCACCAAATATCCTTGTGGAAAGGCTGCTTTGGAGGCTAGAGGCCCAAAGGAGCTAAGTGACTTTCCCAAGGTCACATAGGAAGCTTTGTGGCAGAAGAGGAGACTGTAATGTTCCTGGGCCAGATTAGCAACCCTGATCTAGCTATTAGACTTCAGAGACTGCTGAGAGCTACCTGGCCAGACCCCTAAGACATTCTCTCAGAGATCTCTTTCACCCCACTCAAAATTAATACAAACACAATGCATATATGAAAATGAATCACATTATTTGCCATGCCTCCCAACATTTTATCACCCACCCCCCAAGTAGCCCAGGCTGTGAGATGCTCTTTTTATCTTGACCCCATCCTAAATCAATGGATAGGTAGGGAGAAGGCTACTGAATGCACAGAGAGAGACGAAGACTATCAAAATGAGGTACATGGATGGAAAAGCAGAAGGGGTGAGAAAAGATCTTTGGCTTTGCAAAAAGAGACTCCTATCCCAGACCTTTTCCATGTTCCTACAACAGTTTCTCCTTTTTCCTTGCAGCAAAAGAAAAGGTTAGTGCTCTGGAATCCATCTAACCAAATCTGTTCCATGCACCTTTCGGTACTCTGAACACCACATTGAAATCCAAAACATGTCTGCTCAGAAGCCTACTGGCCTATTCAGTGAACCTTATTCCCAGGAAAAGCATCCTTAGGATGCCCTGTTAGTTGTTCCAGGAGATCCGAAGATGGGATTTTTTACCCCCCCCCCCTCTTTTCCTTTAGCAGCCAAGTGGGAATTCTAATGGTGTGTGTATGAACCCTAGGGCGACAGCAGCTGCCTTTATTCTCAGGGCATTTTCTGAACCACCACTCTTGGCCCTAGAATCTGGCTGCCAAATGGGAAACATCCAAGTGATAAGGAAAAAAATGTCTCTGAGCACGTGCAGGGTTCATTTCATCAGCACTCGGTTGACACAGCCAATCCCAAACATCTAACAGTAAGGAAAGTTGTTTCCAGGAAGGTCTGAAACCCAGCACCTCTGCGCTTAGAGAAACTAAGCAGTGGATTTTTTTCCTGGATTAAACAAACAAGGGGTACATCCAGGTGATGCGTTGTGTGTGGAGTTTGAGACCATGAAAGATAGACTTGTGTTCACAGCCACCAACACCCTCTTAGGGTGGATGGAACAGCCTGGGCCCTGTCTCCCCCCTCCCCCCTCCCCCAGCTGCCAACCCTGGGGAATCTCAGTCCATCTGCCTCTCTCCAACCTTCCAATCCTTTCCTCCTATTTCAGCATCCTCCATAAGGCCCAGGGCGGAGCAGAGACACCACAGGGGGACATGAAGACCACTTTGCAGGCAAGAGGGGAAAAAACACCACCACCACAACCAGAGGCAATCACAAAGCCATCCGCACTTATCTCGGCCTTGACGTAGCCGCAACCTCCTCCTTCCCCCCACCTCAATCTCTGGCTCTAGGCAAAGGCGCGAGGGGGAAGGATGCTGGGGAAGGGGTGCAAAGTGCCATTCCTGAGGGAGCAAATCCATCAGCGCATCTCTGCTCACATCTTTGACTTTGAAATACACCCTTCTCTTTCCTACCATCCCTTACAGCCAGGTAGAAGAAGGTGGGGGGGAGAAGAGAATGTTGCTGTTAGGGAAAAGGAGAAGACAATCCCATCCTCCCAGCACTCTACACCATCAGAGGTCAAAGCCACAGCAGCCTACCTTTTGCCTCCTCCAGTCTCTCTCTCTCTATCTGTGATGGTGAAACCGACTGAAGCACCAAATACTGAGGAGGAGGCAGGGCAGGGACGTTGCATCCCTCCAGCAGCAGAAGCGTGAGGCTGCGCCAATTCCTCCCCCCCCCCTTCCGTTTAAAGCATCCTTTCCACAGTCTCAGCACCAGCTCCGGACCGGGCCCCCCCCCCCCCAACATCTCTGGCCATCAACTGCACCAGATCTCCCCTCCCCCCATCACTTAGAGTCCAGGTCGGCCCTGGTTTCACCCCGCCCGCCCCCCGGGCCAATCCTTTCTCTCACCTCCTAACCCTGATTCCTCCCCCCCCCCAGCCCCTTCCAGCCCTCTCCCCCTCCCCGCTCTTTACCTCGGTCCGGTGCCTTTTCCCGACGATCCAGCGGCTCGCAGAGGCAACAAAAGCCCCCCTGCTCCTCCTCCCCCGCTCCGTCAGCCGGGCAGGCCGGGCTCCATCTGGCTAATCACCGCGCTCCCCGGACAGAAGCGGCGGCGGCGGCAGCTCGGAGGAGGCGCATCCTCTCCGGCCAAGGCGCGGCGCACGCAAACCAAGCGATGGAGCGAGCGGAGGGGAGAGGAGAGGAGGATCCTCGCAGTGCCAGCCCCGGATCGGCCCTGCTGCGGCCCTCAGCGCAATTCGGCTCGGCTCCTCCTTCAACGGTGCTGCAGGCTTTTTTGCCGGTCTGCCCCCCCCCTACACACACCGGTCTGTCCGTGTGCCCCCCCCCCCCTCTCCAGCCGGTGTCACTCCGGGGACAGACACGCCCTGAGCCAGGGGGGACTTGGAACTGCCTCGGGCTGAGCGGAGGACCAGCCTCTTAAAGGCGAAGCGTCCTTGTTTGGATGGACGGGGCTGCTGCAGAGCGAAAGGCTGAATCCAATCCAATCCAAATGAAACGGCAGGACCTAAGAACAGAGCTAGAAGAACCCTGCCGGAGGAGACCAGCGGTCCATCTAGCCCAGCATGCTGGTTTAAAGAGCGACCAACCCGATCCCTTGGAGGGTCAAACTAACAGGGCATAGAGGCCCCAGCCCTCCTTGCTGCTGCCTGGCCCACCACCGGCCTTCAGATGTTTGCTGTCTCGGGATATGGAGGCTTCCCTTAATTCACAATGGCTAGTAGACACAGATTATTATTATTATTTTGTTTATTTATATTCCACCCATTCCCCCATTGGGGGCTCAGAGCGGAGTACATCAAATAGAAATAAAATCACAATAAAATCATAATAAGACTAATTACAACATTCATCAAAGTGCAGCAAAATGATTCAGCAAGAGGACATGACAGCAAAGTTGTATAACACAAAGTAGTACCACAGTACAGCACCACAGTACAGTAGTGCAGTAGAGCAGTAAAGAAGACGACGACATTGGATTTATATTCTGCCCTCCACTCAGAGTCTCAGAGTGGCTCACAATCGCCTTTATCTTCCTCCCCCACAACAGACACCCTGTGAGGTGGGTGGGGCTGATAGGGCTCTCACAGCAGCTGCCCTTTCAAGGACAATCTCTGCTAGAGCTATGGCTGACCCAAGGCCATTCTAGCAGGTGCAAGTGGAGGAGTGGGGAATCACAGTTCTCCAAGATAAGAGTCTGCACACTTACTGATTTCCGTTGACTCAGAATGACTACATAGGATTACACTGCAAATGTCACTATGAAATGTGTAGATTAGGAGGAAAGATGGCATGTTATATCCCAGTCTCATCAGATCTCAGAAGCTAAACAGGGTTAATACTTGAAAGGGAGAGCCAGTTTGGTGTAGTGGTTAAGTGTGCGGACTCTTATCTGGGAGAACAGGGTTTGATTCCCCACTCCTCCACTTGCACCTGCTAGCATGGCCTTGGGTCAGCCATAGCTCTGGCAGAGGTTGTCCTTGAAAGGGCAGCTGCTGTGAGAGCCCTCTCCAGCCCCACCCACCTCACAGGGTGTCTGTTGTGGGGGAGGAAGGTAAAGGAGATTGTGAGCCGCTCTGGGACTCTTTGGAGTGGAGGGCGGGATATAAATCCAATATCTTCTTCTTCTTCTTCTTAACCGCCATATCAATGATTAAAGGGACCTACACCAAGCAGAAGGGGGGAGGCCAACTGATAATAAATAGATGCCCGCTGCCTCATCCAAAGACCTGGAGGAACAACTCCATTTTGCAGGCCCTACGAAAGGCCAATAGGCCAGGTAGAGCCTGGATCTCAAAAGGGAGCTGATTCCACCAGGTCGGGGCCAGGACCAAAAAAAGTCCTGGCCCTGATGGAGGCAAGATGGGCATCTCTTGGGCCGGGGACTGTCAGAAGATCTTGGGAGGCCGAACGAAGCAACCTCTGGGGCGTGTATGTGAGGAGACGGTCCCATAGGTATGATGGACCTCTCCTCCATGAAAATCTCTCTTTTCTAATCTATGTTCATGGCCCATGGAGGGCCCAGGCCAGCCCAATCTCATCAGGTCTAGGAAGCTTAAGCTGTGTCAGTCCTGGTTAGTACTTGGATGGGAGACCACCAAGGAAGACCAGGGTTGCTACACAAAGGCAGACAATGGCAGAAACAAGGCCACAGCCAGGATTTTTTAAAAGTTCCCCATCCACTGTGGGCTAGGGACAAAAGCTGGAGGCTCTGAAAGTGGTTGAGGCAGACAACCCTAAAACTTTGGGGTCAAGAAGGGACTGCATGTTGCATGCAAGCCAGGGGGGTTTCCTTCCACCTCCCTCTCCCTCTCCCTCATCCCGGCACCTGGCAGCCAGCAGCTCTGTCCATCCCACCCCCTTCCCAGCACATTCCACACAGCTTCCTCTGCCTCCTGCTCCTCCACCTCTCTCCTCTCTACCTGCTGCTTTTGCTACTGCAGTGCACTGTGATCTCCCAACTCCAGTCAGGGGGCAGTGCCCCCACAGGACCCCTGTGGCTTCAGGCCTGGGCAGAAATGTCATCTGAACATCTCTTGCCTTGAGATCCTACAAAGACATCATGTCAGTTGAGACCTGATAGCACTTTCTACCATGACCATGTGTGTTCATGGCAAATCAAAGGGAAATTTAGAACAAGATTAGACAAGCTGAAAGATCAACATGGAAATACATTAACCTAACAGGGCAAAATATAGCAAGGATGGGAACATTGAAGGATGATACAGAAGCGGTGAAAGGATAGTAGATTCCTTCAGAAAATAATATTTTGAAGAAGAACCTGCAGTTCTAGAAAGTGAAGTGAAAGCTGCAAAGCAGTTGGGAGAAACAAATCACCAGGAGACGATGGGATATCAGTGGAGGTATTTCAAGCCACAGAAATGGAGCCCATCAAAATCTTAACAGGAATATGCCAACAAATATGGAAAGCACAATAATGGCCCACAGACTGGAAATGCTCAATCTATATTCCAATGCCAAAAAGGGAGATGTCAAAGACTGTAGCAACTATTGGATCATCATATTAATTTCTCATATGGGTAAAATGATGCTCAGAATCTGCCAGCAGACTATTACCATATATAGAACAAGAAATGCCAGATGTTCAAGCTGGATTCAGATAAGGAAGAAGCACTAGAGATCATATTGCAAACTTGCGTCGGTCACTGGAGTGTACTAGAGAATTCAGAAGAAAATCACTTTGTGTTTCATAGATTATAAGAAAGCTTTGGACTGTGTGGATCATAAAAAATTATGGCTGGTTTTAAAAGAAATGGGTGTGCTACAACATCTGATCGTTTTGTTGTGCAACCTCTACACTGGACAAAAGGGTACTGTTTGGACAGAAAATGGAGGAACATAATGGTTTCCAATTAGCAAGAGCAAGGATGTATTTTATCTCTATCTGCTTAGTATATATGCTGAATTTATCATAAAGAAAGCTGTATTACTTTTATATGAAGGTGGAGTGAAAATTGGTGGGAAGACTATTAACAGTTTGAGATGTGCAGATGACACCACATTACCTGCAAAAAATAGTGAAGACTTGAAAGGACTACTGATGAAGACTAAAACAGAAAGTGCCAAAACAGGTTTGCAGCTGAATATCAAGAAGATTAAAGAAATGACTATGGAGAATTATATAACTTTCAGGCTGATGAAGAAACTAAAATTGTTAACAATTTTCTATTTCAACCAAAAGGGAGGCTGCCACCCAGAAATCAGGAGGAGACTGAAACTAGGAAAGAGCTAGAAAGGATCCTTACATGTAAGGATGTGTTGTAGCTGACCAAGATAATTCATACTATAGTATTCCCCATTACTATGTATGGGTGTGAATGTTGGACAATGAAGAAATCTGACAGAAAGAAAGTTGATTCATTTGAAATGTGGTGCTAGAGGAGAGTTTTATGGATCCCGTGGAATGCCAAAAAAAAAAAATAAGTGGGTTCCAGATTAAATGAAGCCTGAACTCTCCTTAAAAGCTAAAATGACCAAACTGAGAAGACAAGAGTCACTTGGAAAGACAATAATTCTTGCTAGGAAAAGAGGAAAACTCAACATGAGATGAATTGACTTAATAAAGAAAGCCACATGGCCATCAGTTTACAAGACCTGAGCAAGGCTGTTCATGATAGGACGTTTTGGAGGTCATTAATTCCTAGGGTCAATGTTACAGAAACAACTTGGTGGCACTTAACAGTGAATAGTGTGAATTCACTGGCAGTGAATTCCACAATTCTTTACTCAGCAAGTAAGGAAGTTCCTTTCACCTGTACTGAACTATTTATAGGGTTGTCAATCCCCAGGTGGGGGCAGGGGATCCCCTGGTTTGGAGGCCCTCCCACCACTTCTGGGTCATCAGAAAGCAGAGGGGGGGGGGAAATGTCTGCTGGGAGACCAGTTCCCATAGGGTATAATGGATAATTGATCTGCGATTATCTGGGGCTGGGGGCCCCCTGTTTTTTAAGGTAGAAGCACCAAATTTTCAGCATAGTATTCAATGCCTTTCCTCAAACCACCCTCCAAGTTTCAAAAGTATTGGACTGGAGGTCCAATTCTATGAGCCCCAAAAGATGGTGCCCCTATCCTTCATTATTTCCAGTGGAAGGAAAGCATTTTAAAGGTGTTCGGTCCCTTTAAATGGGATGGCTAGAACTTCCTTTGCAGTTCAATTATGCTTGTCACAACCTTGCTCCTGGCTCCACCCCCAAAGTCCCCAGATATTTCTTGAATTGGACTTGGCAATCCTAACTATTTCCCAACAACTTCATTGGGTGCTCCTGAGTTCTAGTATTATGGGAGAGAGAGAGAGAAAGCTCCCCCTATCTGCTTTCTTTACCCTGTAATCCTCTCTCACAGTCTTTTTGACCCTGCAGGCGCCTTTGGTATTCTGATATGGGGTGGTGGGCACTGACACAAAATGGAGGAAATGGAGCCAGCCACAAAATGGCCACTGCAGCTTATCTTCAGTCACATAGTGAAAGATCCTTGTATTGTGGCAGCTGCTATAAAAGCAACATTTTTAAAAATCTGCACAGCCAATCCAATCTCCAATGGCCAATCAGAAGCCTTGCTGGGCAAAAGTATCATCTGGCCCCACCCACTTTCTACAAACACTTGACAGACACCAGGAGATGTGTCAGCAGGTATCATGGTGCCCATAGGGCGCCATGGTGAGGGCCTCTGCTACATCATGTCATCCCCTATCTGGATTTTTTTCTAGGCTCAAAAGTCTCAGACTCTCCAGCCTTTCTTATAGGAAAATCCTTCAGTCCCTCTAATAATCTTGCTTGCCCTCCTTTGTACTTTTCCACCTCAGCAATATCATTTTAGAGGTATAGTAACCACAACAGTATTCCAAATGAGGCTGCAGCACAGCATTATACAATGGTATTACAATATTGGCTGCTTTATTTTCAGTCCTTTTGCTAACCATTCCTAGAATGGAGTTGGCCTTTTCACCATTGCCACACATTGAGTCAGCAGTTTCATCAAGCATTCCACTACAACCCCAAGATCTCTTTCAATCTCAATCAGTTCAGACTCCATGATAGATTTGCCAGGTCTGACTCAGGAAATATCTGGGGACTTTGGAGGTGGAGCTAGGACCAAGGTTGTGACAAGCACAATTGAACTCCAAAGGGCGTTCTGGCCATCACATTTAAAGGGACCACATCTCCTTTTTAAAAAGCCTTCTCTGAAAATAATGGAAGAGGGGGTATGTATCAAGAAGCATAATCATTTCACTGTACAACTGTTCAATGCAGCAGCCCATTTCCTACCACTCAATATTTCCCCCAGTTTAAAGGGCTCTTGCTGTAACAGGGGAAGTTCCTCCTCCAGCCTAAAGAACATCCTAAAGCTGGGAAAGAGGGAGTCAAAAGCCTGTTCCTTATGGAGGGGAGACTTGTTTAGAAAAAGAAAGGGTGGGGTGTGTGATCAAGGTTTATAAAATGCTGAGCAGCCTAAGAGAGGCTTCTTTAACAAAGACTGGAGAGTAGCTATATTACTTCTAAAGGATGGTCTGCTTAAAAGGTAATGGTAGTCCCCTGTGCAAGCATTTCTGACTCTGGGGTAACATTGCATCATGACGTTTTCACAACAGACTTTTTACAGGGTGGTTTGCCATTGCCTTCCCTAGTCATCTACACTTTCCCCTCAGCAAGCTGGGTACTCATTTTACCGACCTCAGAAGACTGGAAGGCTGAGTCAACCTTGAGCCTGAACCAAAGGGAACAGATTGGTGGCCTTTTGGTCTGTACTACCCATTCTTGTGTGGTATTTCATTCCTAAGAAGAAAAGATGACAGCTCCCAGGCCTTATCAGGAAACCACAGGGTGCCAAGCCTCCTGATTTCAGATGTGTGTGGGGTGTGTGTGTGGGGAGGGAATGTTGGCAGAGGGCTATGAGGGCTGTCATGGGCGAAGGCAAGAATCAGCAACAGGGCCCCTGCAGCTTCAGTCTGCTCTTGGCATTTACACTTTTTTATATGCCCTGCTTTTCCTTCCTAAATCAAGTTAAGTCTGCAACGCTTGTGCATGGATATCATCTATTTAGAAATAAATACTAGCATTACCACCACAACAAAACCCAGGCCATTTTGCTACACTGCCACAATGAAGACAGGTGATTCAATAATAGTGGTCTGTATCTCGATGCTCTTTTCAAGCGTGGACATTGCAGGATGGAAACTAGAGATCTGCTGGGCTGGTTCTTCAGCCAAGTCACTCAGGCAGGTGCTCGGGCAGCATAGCAAGGGAAGTGTCAATGCATTGTTCTCTCCATGAGCAGCATCCCCTCTTGGTCTGGCACCACCACCACAGCCCAGGTCTCAGCCAACCCCCCATGACAGCAATGCAAGAGTTGTTGCAGGCTAGGGTTTGCATTCCCCCAGCCCTGGCAGGGGTTCCCTCAATTTTGGGACCTCCAACCCTCCAGCATGGAGATGGCCAGGAGGGGGAGCCTTGTCTCCGAAGAGCTCCATTGTCATTTGACGTGTCTGGCATGACGACATCACCCAGAAATGAAATCTTTGCACTGAGCAGGGGACTCTCTAGCATTTGGGTAAAAAACTCTATGGTCCCATGGAGTTTCTACCTAAATGCTAGAATGTTCCCTATGTGTTGTGCCCGGCGTGATTATGTCACTTCAGGGTGATGTCACTGTGTGTGAAAACGTCCCCTGCCGGCAGCCAGGTAAGACCTTGCAACTCTAGTGCAGGCCAAAGAAAATATGGGTGTACCTTGTTTGGGGTGCAAATTATCTTGAACCAGAACTGGAGGGATCTTTAATAGTAAGAGTACATTTTTTTAAAAGGATATGCTTATCCTCGGTTGTCACAGAATACCAAGGACTGCTGTGGGTTTTGAGTTCAAAGGAGATCTTTTCTGGAGCCAAGCCTAGCTTCTGCAAAGAATTCAGACTGAAGTTGTCACTGGGGTTCAAATCAGCATTTTCCCCCAAGGTGAGGCAGGAAAGAAAAAGGGTTGATTCCAGCTAGCTCTTCGGCTTGTTGAAAAGAGGAGGAGGAGGGAGATCTCCACTGACTGAAAAAAGCTATGCTCAGGATGATGTGACCTACATGGATAAAAGCCATGTGGAATGGGGGCTGTCACTTGGAAGGGAATTGGGTGAGATTTAGCAAAAATGCTGGTTGGATCCAATGTTGGAAAACACAGCTACTCATGATGAATGCCCTCTGTTATCTAGCCCAAGTTCAAGTGGTTTACTATCCAGGCGGGGGGAGGGTTCCAGTGGGCTAATCTGCTGATCCCTGAAGCTTACAGTGCTACCTCCCATTAAGGAGGGTGGGGCACCGTGGAATGGAGATAAGCCCTGCGTGGCTCCAGCAGCTTCCACTGTCCCCTGAATTTGTTGCAACCATGTTGTAGAAGGTCCTTCTTCCCCACATTTATGGAAATCTTGCAAAAACATGGCAGCTTTCAAGTCGCAGGTTTGTGGCTTTTGACTTGCATTGCACAAAGCCATTATTTCTGCACCAACACTGAACAGATCTTCCAGTTTTTTGGGTGAAGTGGTTACGTGTGCAGACTCTTATCTGGGAGAGCCGAGTTTGATTCCCCACTCGCACCTGCTGGAATGGCCTTGGGTCAGCCATAGCTATCACAGAGCTTGTCCTTGAAAGGGCAGCTGCTGTGAGAGCCCTCTCAGCCCCACCCACCTCACAGGGTGTCTGTTGTGGGGGGAGAAGATATAGGAGATTGTAAACCCCTCTGAGTCTCTGATTCAGAGAAAAGGGCGGGGTATAAATCTGCAGTCTACCTTCTTCCCCCCTTGCAAAACTTACCCTTTTCCTTTCCTCAGGCCATCCATCATAGAGCCCCAATGAGACTGGGCTTGTTGTGGTCCCCGAGATGGGGAAGATTAATAGTTGCAGCAAGTCTGCAGTATTCAGGCAGCTAGGCCACAATTGGGGGAATTAATTCTCAGTCAAATCCTAAACACTGTGACTCAGATACCACTAAAGCCAATTGTGACATATACTAAAATCCTATGCACACTTGGTTGGGAGAACGATCCATTGAAACCAATGGTATTCAACAGCCTATGTATTACATGTACAGCACAAGGAATGTGTGATGGCTTTTTTAGTTTCACCCTCAGAAGTACATGTCCCAGTGAAACCAGGACACTGTCCTGACACTGTAGGCAAGACTAACTTCTGGCACCACCCTGCACTGATAATGTCACTGAGTCACGGGGTGTGTGTGTACCCAATTTGGCATCCCCAGAAGGCCGGCACTCTAGACAGCTGCCTAGTGGCAGGACTGGTCTTGAGTGAAACCAATGGAAGACTATGCAAGCCCCATTCTTTTCACACCTGTTGTACATGATTACATGGTGATATATCCCTGAGCTCCATGTAAGAAGGGCTTTTTTGGAGCAAGAATGCAGTTCTGACTGGCTTGGCATCAGGGGTGTGGCCTAATATGCAAATGAATTCCTGCTGTGCTTTTTCTACAAAAAAGCCCCGTGTGAAACAATGATGACATCAGAGGTGTGTGGCTTAATATGCAAATGAGTCCCTGCTGGGCTTTTTCTACAAAAAAAAAAAAAGCCCTGCATGTAAGCATGCATACAATTAAGAGTGCAAAGGCTGTCAATAGCTTATGGGGTTTGTTTTTTTGGGGGGAGGGGGATAAACATCTGCCTTTTAACTTAACTATCAAGTAGAAATAAACCTGTATATTACCAGAACCAGAGTACATGCTCCTTTCCGAAATACAGAAGAAAGTAACCTAACAAAAAACCCACCTCATGGTTCAGCAGGATGATCCAATTTAACTTGTCTCTTTTTAACCCCCCCTCCCCTAAATGTTTTAAGCAAACAAATAAAACTAAGACGACTGTGCTCCGATGCAGGAAGTTCTTGGTTCAATGCTGCCATCAAAAATTCCTTAGGGAAACCTAAGCAACTCCCCCCCCCCCCCCCAATATGAGGTAATATCTATCTGTTTTACCTTTTTGTTGTAAAGAATTACCGGAATAATGTATATGAACTTTGACCAAAATAAAAATAGCCTAAAAAACTAAAGACCAGTCTCCAATTACATATTTAACTCTCATCTCCACCTACTACAGCTTCCCCCCACTGATCAACTGACTTAGTAGAGCTTATTTGTTTACTCTTGTAAACCTTGATGTTCTACTATATTTGCTGTATGAACATACGAAGCTGCGGGACCTTCTGCTTACCAAGCAGATGCTCTACCACTGAGCCACCATCCCTCCCGTTTGGTCTTAAAAGACTGAATGTACTGTACTACTCCTAAGCAGTGTCCCCTCTAAGTTGAGTTAGCATGAGCTAGCTCACAGATTTTTTAGCCTCCAGGTCACACATTTTTGTCTTCGCTCAGGAAGGATGATCCAGAGCACGATAATTTATGCAGTAGCTTACAAAGCAGAATTTTTGCTCACAAGACTCCACAGCTTAGAGGGAACATTACTCCCATGTAAGGTACTGGCTGCTCAGTATCCAGGTATTTCTGGACGAGACCTGTTATCAAGTTTCACTTCAATCAATCTGGCTTCTATCATTGTCATGGCATAGAAATTGCCTTGATCATGCCAAAATCACACACTGGTCTACTGATCATGGAGAGCACATCCCTGCTGCTTCTCCTAGATTTCTCAGGCATTACACCTGGTACCCTTCTGGATCTTCTAGTAGGAACACATCTTGGTGGGAATGATATCGTTCTGACCCCTCTTGAAGGGAAAGTCTTGGAGGATGATGCTAACTCTAAGGTCATGCTCCCTAGTCTGTGGGGTCCCTTGAGGTTCCCTCTTGTTCCCCATCCTGTCTCAGACATACATGCTGGGAGAGATCACCTGGAAGCCTACAGGTATCACTCACATATTGATAGCAACTCTATCATTTCCATCCAACTTCAGAGATATGCTGGCAATACTGAAACAGTGCTTAGAGGCAGCAAGAGTGGAGGGGTTGAACAAAATCTGGAAAACACAGAAGTGCTGTGGGTTGGAGATGATTTGGTGTAGTGGTTAAGTGTGTGGACTCTTATCTGGGAGAACCGGGTTTCATTCCCCACTCCTCCACTTGCAGCTGCTGGAATGGCCTTGGGTCAGTCATAGCTCTCACAAGAGTTGTCCTTGAAAAGGCAGCTTCTGTGAAAGTTCTCTCAGCCCAACTACCTCACAGGGTGTCTGTTGTGGGGGAGGAAGGTAAATGAGATTGTGAGCCACTCTGAGATTCAGATTGGAGGGCAGGATATAAATCCAATATCATCCCCATATGGGAACAGAGGTACAGCCTGGCCTGGAGGACAGTGCATTTCCCATGTGTAACCTCAGTCTTTTACCTACCACACTGGTGCTCAATTTGTTGCTGGCCTAATGCAAAATGCTTGCTTGACCTCTAAAGCCTGAATGGTTTCACAGTCCAAAGTCTTTGAAGGGGCCTCCACCCATATAAATATGTGCTCAGTGATCACCTGAGGGAGCAAAGCTATGGAAACTCACACTGCAACTGGCATGGTTGGTTAAGATCCACACAAAAGCCTTCCCAGCTTGACTTGGGAACTCTCATCCCCTGGAACTGCATGTAACCTTCTCACTGAGAACATTCTTGCATCAACCTTTCTACTGAAAGCCAGCTTTGATCCTGTTTCATTTTTGTAATAATTGTGTATCATCAAGTCACAGCTGACTCATGGCAACCCTGGGACTTTGAGATTTTCATGGAAAGAAGATACGAGCAAAAGTGGTTTGCCATTGCCTTCCCCTGCATAGAAGTTCTAATCACCTTTTGTGGTCTCTTGTCCATTCTTAGCTTTCAAGCTCCGACAAGATCAGGCCAGGCTGGGTTACCCAACCGCTGCATTTCTGGTTTTAGACTAGGGGTGTCAAACATGCAGCCCAGGGGCCAAATCAGGCCCCCAGAGGGTTGCAATCAGGTCCCCGAGCAACTGGCTGTCATCTGCATAACAGCTTGCTCAACTGCACAGGAAGTACAGAGCAAAATCTCTATTTTCTCAATTGTCTGAGGCTCCTCCCTTGGGGACAGAAGGGGGGGGGAGCAGAGCTTGCTTTGCAAGGCTCTTTTAATTGCACAGCAGAGCTGAGCCAAGCCTCTCTTCCTTCTATTGGCTGAGGTTCCCCTCCTTTCTGGTCCCCTGGGGAAGGAAGGAAAGAGCCAGAGCTTCCATTGCCCAGTTCCGTGGATTGCACAGGAGAAATACAAAGAAAGCACCTTAAAGACCAACCAGTGCGAATGTTTTAAGGTTTGTTTTTTTTTAAAAAAAATCTTTGTGTTTGTGTTCTTTATAAAATTTGTATTTCTGCTACCTAATCTTAAATAGGTACACACATGGCCCGGCCTAACATGGCCCATCCCAACAGGGTCTCATTTATGTCAGATTCGGCCCTCATAACAAATGAGTTCAACACCTGTTTTAGACCCTTTTAAAATATGTTCCTCCTGCCCTGACCTGGATAGCCCAGGGAAGCTTTATTTCAGCAGATCTTGGAAACTGGTAAGTAGGATTGGTCCTGGCTAGTATTTGGATGGGAATCCTCCTTGGAATACCAGCACTTCGGAGGACAAAGGCAGGCTTTATTCAGCCACCTCTCTGAATGTCCTCCAGGCCCCTAGCAGGGGTCAGTTACCAAAAGTTGACATGACTTCCAGGTGCAGACACACACACAAAATACAAAAATATACCAAAATAAAATATGTTTCTCTATATTTATGATTGGCATTTAGTACTTTAATGTGAGCCACCAGCGTATAATTCTAGTGAAAGGTGGCACAGAAAATATCCTAATAATAACAACCAAACACAAATTCTGGGATACTGAAATTAACAAAATTCACCATATTTGGATCTTAGATTTGCAATATCTCCCAAAGACAATATTTTAGGTTTTAGTCACAATTCTGTTAAAAAAAAAAGAGCACTGAAATAGGGTTCTTGCTTTCCTCTGGCAAGTAAGCCTCCTATAGGAAAGAACTGGAAGCCCACTGCAAAACTTGGCTTAAAGTCTGACAAATTGAAAAGCTGTCAAGAACATGTGAAATGATATGTCTGAAAGATGGTAGAAAAGCATAAAGGGAAGGAAGGCAGCATAATATAGGTTGATCTTATCAGATCTTGGAAGCTAACCAGGGTCGGTACTTGGAAGGAAGACTGCTGAGGAAGACCCTACAGAGGAAGGCACTGGCAAACCACCTCACTTGCCTTGAAACTCCCTTGTTGGGGTCATCATAAGTCAGCTGAGACTTGACAGCCTTTACACATGGAAAGAAAGCACAAATCTACCTTTTCCATCTACCTGGCATCCTCTTCTTGATTTCTGGCAACCAAAGTTGAGTCTAAGTTTGTCTTTATATATTCTAGATTATTCCTGTTAATATCCTCTGTTTTCATCCTTGCACTGTTACTACATATAATTCTAAAACACATAATTTAAAAAGTAAACATCTTTCTTCTGTTGTTGAATTCTGTTTAGCGCTTTTGGGCCCACATTTAGTAAGGCGCACTGATTTCCAGGCACTCCAATAACAGGGCTTCCCCATTTCAGCTGGTTCAACATGTACATCCTTCCCCTGCATGCTCTTTCAAGTATTGCAGGTCTGCCCCTGGTGTTTTGCTGCGAGTGCTATTGTGTTTGGAGTTGAGTGCCAGCCCTCCAAACTGGCCCTCCCTTGATGCCCAAGGGAAAGAAATGTGTGTCAGGCTTTGTTTTGGGTGGTGGTCTCACCTTTGCTCAGAAAACCGCCAACAGCTTGAGCTGCTGTAAAAGCCCAGCGCTTGCACATTCAATTATTTAAAGTACCCAATAAAGAAATTAAATGCAAGCCACACAGGAGAGGCATGAAAGCACAGTGCGAGAAGAGAGCCAGAAATAGCTCTGGCTGCTTCCTGCTACGATGTTGCCATTATGAGTCACCTGCGTCCTGGCTCAGTGTTACCTTCAGTGGTGGTTTAGGAAAGCGCAAGTTCCCGTTTGTGACGGCAGGCAAGGATGTTACGCAGGTGCGCGTGCAACGCCTGCTTTTGAGTAGCAGGCCAGGAGCTGTTGATCACCTCATGGGCAACGGCTCTTTCAGGCAGCCTCAAATCAGATACTCTGTTTTGTTTGAGGCATTGCTTCTCCCAGAAAGTCCCAATGGTACCATCTCCCCCAAGAGGCAGCAACACAGAGCCATGACGTCGTGTGTTTGTTTCAAAATTAGAGTCTTCATTCAAAATTAGAGTCTGATCTTTGGCAGAGATCTCTCTGCATGAATGGGCTCCAGAGAGAGAGAGAGACACACACAACCACTCAAGATCTCGCCATGCTGCTGTAGAAAAAAAATAAAATAAAAGACAGTGCCACGAGACACAGAAATTCACACAAACCTGAAGAAGTTGAGAGAGGGGAATTATTTCATATCTGGTTTGGGGTGGGGTGTGACCCCCTGCCCTCTGTGCTGTGCAGGTGGGAGGAACCAAATGTTGCTGTGGAGGCCAGATGTCCAGAGAGATGTCTCTTTCTAAATCGAGCATTGGCTATGCACTGCCTCAGCACAGGGCTAAAGAGAAGCAAGGACAACGAAGCAGGAACCCTAGGTCCTGCACTACAACCTCCATAACAAAGCTGACTGGGCAGGGGGTGTAGAAGAGAAGAGGAGCTTTCAGGAGAAGGAAGAATGTACACAGCGAGGCCATCCTTGTTGAAGGAAAAGAATGAAAGGAACTTCCTGTCTGAAAATCTGGCCCTTCCAGTCACCAGTAAAGCACCTCCCAAATCAGCAAGGAGGACAGCAGCACTAAGATGGATCTTAGCCTGAGGAGGTGGCCTGAAGGTAGCCCGGACCACAAGCCACCCGGAGCCTGAAAGAACGACTAGCGAAAGCACAAGGATGCTGGACGGCCACGGCAGGAACATTGGCCAACTTGGCCAGAAGTTCCCTTCTGAGCATCCACTGCTTCTCCCCAAGGCCACCTCACCTTTGCCAACCCATCCAACACAGAGTTCAGCCACTACTCTAACCTCTGGCCTCAATCTAACCCTTCTCGCTGGGGGAATTGCCTGGAGACACCTGGCAACAAACCCGGCAACGAAGAACACCTGGTAACCACAAGACAGAGGAACGGAACAGATCTTGGCACCTACTCCTTGCCCATCAGGCCTGCCAACCTTGCAGAATGCATTCGGCCACATGCCCTCTAGGCCCAGGCTGGTCCTAAACTAGAGGAAGGAACCTGGGGCCAATTGTTCTAGCTAGCTAGCTAGCAGTAAGGACAGCTCCAAACAGTCCAGAAACAGCTGAAGTGGCACCAGAGTCCAGGTTACAGTCGCTGGTCTTTGCCGGCTGAATCCACTGGAGAGTCTTGCGCCGGTGATGGGGCATCTGCAGTGGAAAGGAAGAAGAAACTGGCATCAGACCAATTAGCAGTTTCCAGTTTAAAGTAGGGGTTTCTTCTGAGCTCCTTTCAATAGCCTGCTTCCAAGGCTGTGTGTAAGGAAACAATCTCTTTCCTTGAGCAACAGATGTGTCTGTCTTTTGTAACACAAACCATTATCCCAGTAACCAAGGCAAAATTAGGCAAACAGGAGATTTAACCATACAAAGCTGCCCAAGATCAAGGATGAGTAGCACACTGACATCAAAGCTAAGGACAGAAAGGCTGGAAACGGACATATGGTTTGGAAAGTAAATTATTACTTGTGGGCTGCATGTACATGGAGGTTTTTCCTGTGTCTTGGCTTCCAAACTGCAGCAGTTTTTTGGGAGCAGCTACACAAATATGGTCTTTAACTGTCTGCTTTCCAAATCTTACCAGTCCCTGGTACATTCTCTGTCAAAAGTGTTTTGGTCATATCTTTCCAAAAAGCACACAACCCTCTAACCCAGGGGTATCAAATGGGTGGCCTGCAGGCCAAACCGGCCCACCCAAGGCTTCAATCAGGCCCGCAGGGCTCTCTTCTCCCCCCCTTCCTGTCCTCACCCTGTGAATCTTGGAAGCTGCCAACAATGATCCCAGGTCCTTCTTTCTTCTCTTTGCAGAGGCTAAAGCTGAAAGCAAAGCTGCAAAGAAAATGTGGAATGCATTTTCTTTTCAGGCTTCTAGGCAGAGCAGACATGCACAGAAAACCCACTCCACATTATCCTTGCAACTTTGCCTATGTGTTTCAATGAAGAAGAACTTCCCAGCTTTCCTATGGACAGCTGAAGCTTTCTGGAGTTTCCTTTGCTGCCTCTCTTGGGGAAAAGTCTGCTTCAGCTGCAAAAGTCATACAGGTGGCTCTAGTGAGTTGTGTGGGGACTCCAGCCAAGTTGTATAAGTTGTGTTTGGCGGATGTTGCAGGGCCCAGGTGAATTATATGGCTTCAAATTGTAGCCACTTCTACACCTGAGTGAGTTGCACAAATTGCATGGTGGCAAGTTGCCGGGTGGTTGTTTGGCACGGCCTGGCACCGAGGAGTCCTCCTCTGCTGCCTAGCAGCCCCCACAACAGCCACTGAAATCACCTTTCTTAAAGGAACAGGCACTGCTTTTATTATTTGGGGTGGGTGGGTTAACACCCATTAAAAAAAGATTTCATCTTTTTCTGAAAACCTCTGGCTTCTCTCAGGTTTGTCTGTTCTCTCAGGTCTCATCTGTTCCTGGCTCTGTTCTCTGGATTCGAATATCCACAGATGGTGCCACGTTGAGAATTAGGTATACTGATTAGGAGGGTTGGGTGAAAAAAAAAATTAAACCCCTCAGTTGAGAGTGACCTTTGTATGGAATTAAACATGAACAAGAAGCACAGGGCTTCCACCCAAAAGTGCAGCCCCATATCTAGATCAACCCCCTCCCTACACATGTTCCCACTAAACCAGCTACAGCTTATCCAGTGAGCAGTCAGCACTGCCCTGTGTTTTTCCAGTACTCGCTCCATACTGCTGGTGGATGTCAGGACATAAGGATACACAAGCTGTTTTGATGGGGGAAGAGAAGGAGTTTGACATGGGGCTGTTTTTGGTAACAGCTCCCCTGTTTCTCATACTCCTTCATTCCTTGACTCAGACCCTGCTGAAAATTGGCCAGGGAGGGGAAACTACCCCAATATTCTGGCCTCCATCCCACCTAGAAGAGCCTGTCATAGATTTGTGGTGCAAGGAAAGACAAAAGGTACAAAGGAAACCCACTTCATTCCTTCCCAAGCAGCTTTCATCCCCAGTCATTTGATGTGCAGTTAGAAGCAGCCACCAAAGGGCCTGGATTCAGACAGGGGGTCCACGGTGCTCACAAAGGGAGTGGGCATTGTTGTTTTTAAGCATTTTATCCCATTCTGTTTTCCCAATACAAATCTACTCCCTCCCCGAACTGTTTTCCCTATGGGAGGAATAACACTGCTTACCTGCTGTGTCCCTTTCTGCTTTCCCCATAGCCTAAATAATTGTAGAGAAAAGGTGGGGGATGTTTGCATTGGCAAAAGGACGAGGGGGGGGGAGGAGGAACCACTTCACCCCCAGCACTGCAACCCCAGCAGCAGCTCCCCACACCACTGTCTCTTTTGAGTCATTGTCACACGCAGACCCTTGCAGGCAGGCAGAAGGGGGAAAAGTTCATCATACAGAGCAGCTGCCCATTGTGCTGACCCAGAGCCGAGTCTGAGGCACGAGCTCCCCCCTTTTAAATTGTTTTTATTGCACCCCCCCTTGCTATTTTGAAATGTTTTAAAATATTTCAAGCCAATTTAAAAAACTATTGTGAGCTGCCCTGGGGGCCTCAAATGGGGCCAAATGGAAACACACAAACTAACTACCTAAACCTCTGGGCTTGAGACCCACAGCAGGGACTCTCCCCACTTTCTTCTCACAAGAAAGAGAGAAGATTATGATGATGATATTGGATTTATATCCCATCCTATACTCTGAATTTCAGAGTCTCAGAGCAATCACAATCTCCTTTACCTCCCCGCCCCCCACAACAGATGCCCTGTGAGGTAGTTGGGGCTGAGAGAGCTCTAGAAGCAGCTGCCCTTTCAAGGACAACTCTTGCGAGATCTACAGCTGACCCACGGCCATTCCAGCAGCTGCAAGTGAAGGAGTGGGGAATCTAACCCGGCTCTCCCGGATAAGAGTCTGCACACTTAACCACTACACCAAACTGGAAAGGGGTTAGCTGCGCCTCTACCTACTGGCCACACTTCCCCTCCCATGAGACCTCACACAGATCACTCTTGGCCTCTCCTACCAGCTGCTTCTTCAACGACGGTGCCGGTAGGGCTTTCTGACCGGCAGTTCTGCTGCCCCCACTGCTGTGAGCGGAGCATCACCATCTCCTCCAGGTTGCGCAGAACTGTCACGGTGCCCCTGGGAGGGATCCGAACCGACTTCAAAGCTCTGCAAAGAGAAGGCGAGAAAGAATAATGTGGAAGCAGCAGACATAAAGAAGGATTTGTCAACAGGGGAGTGGAAGAACCTGGGAGGGAGATTTTTTTATGGGTGGCAGGGTAAACACAGTGTTGGACTAGGGTCCTGGGAGACCTGGGTTTGAATCCCCACATCCACAATGGAAGCTTTCTGGGTGACCGTGGGCCCATCATCATAAGCTCTTGGCCTGGCCTATGCCACAGGGTGACATGAGGAGGGGAGAATGATATTCTAAGCTGTTTTGAGTCCCAACTGGGGACAAAAGTTGATAAATACACATGAATGCGATTGTGACACAAAGGAATTCTGCACGATTTGACTCCCACTGACTTGTGCCTTGTATACCGCCTAAAGTTAATCTCCAGTCTTGTCGATCCATTATGTTTTCCCACTGCTCTAAGCCATCTGAGGGACTTGGGTGTTCCATTGGACATTTGATCAACCACCAGGTTTTGTACTTTCAGTGAGATGCCTCCATATTTGGTTTCTTTTCCCCCAGAAGCCCATGGGTGGGACCTGAAAACAAGCACCATTTCAAATAGGCCACGATCTGGGTCAACATTTCACACGAGGATGCTGGAAAGGCATGACCTAAGTTCACGAACTAAAACATCAGGAGGAGGAGGAGGATTGGATTTATACTCACCTTTACTCTGAGTCTAACAGTGGCTTACAATATCCTTTCCCTTCTCCTCCCCACAACAGACACCCTGTGAGGTAGGTGGGGCTGAGAGAGCTCTTTTGAGAACTACTCTTGAGAGAACTACTCTTGAGAACTACTCTTGATAATGCAAACCGAAGCAGAGTTCTCCTCTTCCATTGATGTCAATGGGTTGAGAAGGATAGACCTCTGCTTAAGAATTGCATTGTGAATCACTTCATTTTTGTTTTAAAAGTCAAAGCACCGGCCCAGAAGGGGACAGGAAAGTGCTGCTGATGGTGAGGGCTGAAATTTTAGCTGGAGTTGGTCTGCATTTTCTTGGTGCCTCCAACTACTTGACTTTGTTCTCTGTGTTTTCCAAGGTAAGGAAGAAGGATGTGGGTGTGCTCCTGTATGAGGACTATCAGAGGCCAAAGTCACTCCAGGATTGCTAATAGCTGTCTGAATAAGCTGCCCAATCTTAACCTCTAAAAGCTTGATTCTTTCAAATATAACATCCCGTTTTAGCGATTAGCTGCACAAATAGCTGGACAGAATCCCTTTGGTTGTTAGAGCTTGCACTGGAGCTGACATCCATACCCTCTAAGTTATCTTTTTTAACATCTTGGAGCAGAGTAGCTGCCACACCCTGATTGTTTGCCTTGTCAGCGTCTGTCAGAAGGTTAGCCAGAGGAGCATAATGATTAGAAGTGCGTATGGAGAAGGCATAGGGGAATCCATTTGAAGAGAAATAATCATCAATTTTTGTCTGCTTCCTTGCTGGTAAGAATGAGGAATCCTCTCCACCCCTAGCCCTTTTAAGGCCATCCCTAAGAGGTTCGGAATAAGTCTTTCTCCTGAAACTGAACTGATAGGGTGCTTAACTCTTTCCCCCATGCCACTACCCCAGCCTAAATCTTTCACCCTAAACTGTTATTTGATGGGCTGTCACCAAGTCTCATTTGGAAAATTCTGGGAGATCTGGGGTGGTGCTTGGCATAGGTTGGAGAGGGAAAGGGGTTCAACAAGGATATACCACACCCCCCCTCCTCAATGCTACTTCATGAAACTGATCCCCCTCCCCACAGCTGTTTTGTTTTCTTAAAAATAATTTTAAAAAATGCCACAGGAAGTTTCATCTTTGTGTCCTTCTTTTCTGGCTGCTTACCTGTCTGTGGAGACGACACCCGTGTGGCTCATTGAACGCCTTACCTGTGAGGGAATAAACAAGAGAATTAGGGCTTATTCATTATAAGGCAGCTTCATATGTTCATAATTTGTGAGGGACAGTGGCTCAGTGGTAGAGCATCTGCTTGGAAAGCAGAAGGTCCCAGGTTCAATCCCTGGCATCTCCAACTAAAAAGGGTTCAGGCAAATAGGCGTGAAAAACTTCAGCTTGAGAGCCTGGAGAGTCTGAGTAGACAATACTGCCAGTCTGAGTAGACAATACTGACTTTGATGGACTGAGCATCTGATTCAGTATAAGGCAGCTTCATATTAGACAGCATCCTTTATGTCTGTCCTCTCTCTATGCTACTTTCACCATCACAAATGTGGATTAAGGCAGACCCAAAATACATTGGAAAAAGTGGGAAATACCATTTTAAATTTGAACGAGTTAAAAGCAACTGCAGGGAACAGCTATTTTAAAAAAATAAAGCAGAGCCCAGGCTCGGAATGCCACAATGGGGGGAAGGAATGGCTCTTGACTCTGCCCCCGCCCCCAGTCATTTTCCTGTGCTGGGAGTTATTTCCCCATTTTTGCTGCTCCACGTGCACAAAATATTCCATATGGATTGGCAAAAATGGGAAAATAACTGGTAGGCACTGGATATTGTACTATGACAATCATTAGCAGCTGGATTTTCCTGTGTGGACAAGCCAGCTCAATTGCAAATGATTGCTATGGAGCAGTGATAGTGCTGGGATACAACCCAGGTGAAAACATTTGTGTTGTCTTGGGCTTTTAGTCCATGGGGCAGTGTCCCCTCTCCTGCCCTTCTACTTCATTTTGTGTTGCAATCTCGTTTTTTTTTAAAATCTAAATTTAATTTCTCTCTTTTTAAAAAAGTGTCTGTATTGTTTCATCCTAGCCTGTGCCTTTTATTGAATGTATGCAATTGTCAGATGACAATTTTAGGATGAATCCCCAAAAACGTAGTATGCAACCATAACAACTACCGGCTCTGCTTTACTCCACACTAGACAGAACACATTTAGAATACTATGTCCAGTTTCATTAAGACAAATGCAGACAAACTTGGAACAGATTCAGGGGATGGCATCCAAGAGGGTCAGAGATCTGGAATGAAAATGTAATGCATGCCTTTAGCCTGAAAAAGGGCTCAGGAGAGACACAGTCACTCTCTCTTCAAAATACACAAAGAGTCTGTCATATGGGAAAAGGTACAGCCTTGCTGGAATTTCAGTACCACTGAATGCGTTTTTAGATTTTTATTGTCCGTTCCATTTATCCTCTGCGTGCATGGTGATGAATAAACTAACAAAGACACAAATACATACCCGATGAGAATGTGGGAGTTTGGTGCCCACAAAATCAGAAGGCTGGGGGACCGAAGGATGGTAGAGTTCGGGAGCCAAGCGGGTATTGGCAAATTTCATGCATTCTTCTAGCGTGGAGATGAACTGGCTGCAGGTAGCCCGCAGCAAGGATGAGGCTTCATTCATCTTCTGGGGGAGCCAAGCATAAAGAGAGTGGGTAAGAGCCTGCATGGTTACTCTGATCCTCAGAACCACAGTTCTGGATGGAGTCAGGCCTAAAGAGCCTTGACCTAAAGACTGATCCAAACTTTTGGTTGCTGAAACAGTGCAGCTCACTTTCCCATGCATCTGTTTAGCTCCTCAGGATCCAGGTAAGGGCGCTTTCAGAGATATGATTCTGCATGCAAACATTAAGGATGAAAGGCCTGGGCCCTTTTAGCAATCTTGGAATTGGCCCCAAGACCTAACTTCAGGGATCGCTCAGGAGCTATGGAGGGGGATCATGCACTCAAGCTTCTTTTCAGGGTGAATTCTGGTCTCCTGGGGTAACAGCAGGGCCAACAGTAGCCACAGTTAAAGCTTGGTTTAGGTTTATTAAATTTATACCCTGCCTTCCCCACCAAGGCAGGCTCAGGGCGACTTACAACAATAGTCATAATAACAATAACACGTTAGTGCATCATATTAATAAAATCAATTAAAATTTAAAACAGTTGGTGCTAATAACATTCTTGTGTTATTCAGTTTCTATGACGTCAGTATATCCTGGATTCCTCCTGCTGTTATAAGTCTCAAAGTCAACTGAAAGCAAGCCGGAAGAGTGTGGACTTACAGGCCTTGCAGAACTGGGCAAGGTCCCTTGCTCATCCAGGAGAGGGTCCTTGCTCATCCAGGATTTTTTACCCAGGTTTGAAGCTGGCTAAGAATTCCACTTGGAGGACAGGCGGGTGGGTGGGTGCAGACATAAGGTTTCTGATTACTTAACCACAGCGAGGCAGTCAGGAACAGGCTGCAGGGCTGCTGGCTCCCTCCCGCCACCCCCTCCATTCTGGAGCACAAAACCCATGCTTCAAAAACACACTCTGTGTTCTGCTAGGTAAAAACCCCAGCAGGCTCAGCTGCTGAACACCAGCCCCATCTCACGCCGATCCCACTCCAAACAACTGTTAGGGATTAGATCCCACCACAGAAAGCCTCCATGCGATCAGGGGTTTGAGGCAAGCCAGCAGTGGCTGCAAAGGAGGCTGAGCTGTACTGGTATAGGGCATGGAGCTTAGCAGTAGTTCAGACATACAGCGACCGCCACCCACATCCCCAAGAGTTGCTGTGATCCAAGCCCTGGGAATACAGCAACTCTGTCCAAGTCTACAGCTCAGCAGTGCAGCCTAGTGGACGCTGTTCTGGAAGATCTTTCAGTATACAGTTACAAGAACTGGGTACAAGATTGGTGGCTAAGAGTGTCAGACTAGGATCTCGGTTCGAATCCTCACTCTGCCATGGAAGCTTACTGGATGACCTAAGGCTAGTCAGATTCTCTCAGCCGAACCCACCTCACAGGGTTGTTGTGAGGATAAAAGGAAGGAGTAGAGAATGATGTAAGCCACTTTGGATCCCTATCATGAGGGGAGAGAAAGGCAGGGTATAAATGAAGTAAATAAAAGCAGAGAGACTGATGTTGTCTCTCTTTCCACCTAGTGCATTTTTATCTTGCCTTTTTCTTCAAGGAGCTCAAGGCAGTGTACGCCATTCTCCTTTTCTCTGTGTGATCCTCACACCAATCCTGTGAGGTAGGTTGAGCCTAGAGGAAAAACTGGCTCAGGATCACCCAGCAAGCTTCATAGCTATGTGAAGATGTGAACCTGTTTCCTAAGATCATAGTCTGACACTCCAACCATTACACCATACTGGCTCTCAATACACTGTTCCACTAATGTGAGGGCTATTGATGTTTTCATTTTCCCCAAGTCTGGGAGGAGACAGGGATAAATGGCTATTGTTAAAGGAAGGTGGGACTATAATATCACAGCCTCAGGGCTGACAAAGGTTCCCCTTGCCCCACTTATGTCCCTGGGAAAGGCACAGGGCCAAACCCCACAGCCTCTGCTTTGAGAACCAAGGGTGCTAATGTATTCGAATAGTGAAATCAGTGGCAGCTCACTGGCTGATGGTACTTTTCCAACATTGCCATGAGAAATGAATCATGTTCCTGCCCTTCTGCTCAAAAATATGCTTTTGTTGCTGCAGCCCACCCTTCTGTGCCAATCCAACTCATCCCTAATTTTTTTGATATTTACTGAATGCTATTCCCCCTAAGCAAAAACCAATGAGAAAAGGAGGACAGATTCTCTCAACCTAAGAACCAGATCAGGTTTTATCACCTCCTACCACCAAGCTTAAAGGGCTTGGATCATTGGGTGCAAATAATCTGGAACCATATACTTGTCAGGAACATTATGTGGAGCACCCTGTCTCCAAGTAGGGCACTGCGCGCTCATGTGTGATTTTGTAGGTGTGGGGGAGAACCTTCCATGTGGTGCAGTGTCGGATTTGTGGCTGCCCCCGACTCTGTGATTGCTCCTCTTCAAAAATGGCAAGACATCAAATTTTGGGTGCTACAGGGGGTGGGGACAGTAGAGGGAGATGTTGGACCTGTCCTTTGTATTAATACTGCCCAGGGTTCGATGGCTTTGGAGAGCGGAAGATGTTACATGATCCTTGCCTATAACTGATGTAGTAGCACCATTGTGATTTTATTTGATTGTTTTACTGTTTTAATATTGTCTATTAATGTTGCCTTTGTTTATTTTAATGTAAACAAATGCCAAGACCATGGAGGCTTTACAACCAGGAAATGACAAGAAAATACTCTCCATGTAGCTTCTGTTTAGATTCTATTTTATGCTGTTAGCCGCCCTGAGTCTTCATAGGATGGGTGGGATATAAATCTAATGTAATGAATGAATGAAAAGCCCCCTCTGAAATGAATGAGAACTGCCTGCCAGATTAAACCAGAACTGCACAGAACTTCCTGGTAGATAATGCCTCATGTTGAATTCATGGAAGAGTAAGTACCTTGTGGATTTTCCATCCTCCCAGAAACCAAAATATTCCTGCCTCTTATCTGATCTGGGCTTCCGCAGGTGCCAACTTGCAAATGGGCAAAATCAACAACTGCCCATCCATGCGTTTCCTCCAGTGTGGCTCCTTGCCTCATGGAGTGGCCAGCACACGATGGTCAAGAAAGCTCCCACTCCCCTGGCCTTCAGCAAACTATGCAAAACTGAACTAGACAAGAAGGCTTTTTTGCACAGGTTGATCAGGTTGTGCTGTACAAAATGGTTCACATTATTCATAAATAATTGGGATTGTGGTCTATACTGCTGTGTATAGCTTATTATAATCCTGTTTATGTAGTTTTTATATAGCTTAATGGGTTATCTGAATAGTTATGCTATGCTGCAGTTCTTTCTGGTGCTTCCAGACTTCTAAACTCCTAATGCACTGGTTACTGAATGCTCCGTTTTGTTGATTGTACTGACTCACTATGTGTAACACGCCGTGAGTCCCTGTGAGAAAGGCGGACTATAGACAATGTAAATGTAATTCTGACAAAACATGCTTTAGGTTGTAACAGCTACATTCATTAATCTTTAAGGTGTAGCCAGAGGTCTTGGGTATTTTGGCTGCAACACACTAACATTATTCCTTCTCTGAAACATAGAGGCTACTCATCTGTAACTGCCGCTGACACTCCAGAAACCTCTGTAGACACAACTGTCAGGAGTCTGGATTGTGGAATGGACTCTGATTTTATGGACATTAACAACGGATCATTTGCCTTCAGGCTCTCCCCCTGGGTGGGATGCTTCATTTTGCTGCCTTGAGCCACCTTCCTCCCAAGCTCCCCCTAACAGGCCCAAGGTGGTATCCAGAGGCAGCATCTCAGAAGCCCACTTTGGACCCTGCCAATGGCAGCATTAGCATAGTCTGGGAGGAGAAAACAGCCACACTGGGAGTCCCTCACCAATTTCCATTCTCTGCTGCATTGGTACCCTGAGAAACCACTTGGGTGAGGAGCCAGCCCTCGAGCAGACAAAGATTGCCTTTTGCTCAGAAATGGCACAGGGTATTGCCTTCTTTGCAAGCCACTGTGCTGCATGGAGCTGGATCCTGCAACTCTTCATACACACAACTTTAAGAGATGTCCCCACCTGAATGTCAAGCGGAGAGCCATTGTCTTGGGGATGCGTTGCCTCCTGCACAGCCAGGACCTGCTGTGTCAGCACATCACAGTATAGCCGCAGTTCGGACAGCTTCCTCCCCAAAGACTCGTGGCTTAGGTCCAGGTCTGAAGAAGACACATGAACACACGGAGTTATACAAATACGGCCAGCGCCCTTTTAGGGGCTGCTTGTGGAGCAACTGGGTGCCCTTGATGGGCACCTTTACATCTATATCCTACACCCCAAATCTTGGACTCCATCAGCTTTCCAAATCTCACAACAGCCAGAGACGAACTTCTCCCCTCCCAGCATCTTTCCAGTACACATTTAGCTGTTTGTTAAGAACAATGAAAGACAAAAGGTAAGAAAAGAGCGAGAGTCCAGTAGCATCTTCAAGACTATCAGAATTTGCAGCAGGGTATCAGCTTTCATGAGTCACTGCTCACTTCTTCCCCAGCAGTGACTCATGAAAGCTCCTGCCCTGCCACAAATTTTGATAGTCTTTAAGGTCCTACTGGACTCTGACTCTTTTCTACTGCTACAGACTAACACAGCTACCCGTCTCGATCTATCTCCAAAAGGTAAGAAGGCAGCAATGAGTGTATCTAAGTGTGCACATAAAACACAGAACTGTGGCTCAGCGTGCTTGCAACATGGCATGGGACAGTAAATAACAACAGCAGTTTCTTGAGCCCTATGGGAAAAGAGAAGGAACACAGAGGGCATCTGCAATGGTTGGGAAAGTGTGCATTTGGGGATGGTCTATGCGTGCAAGTGGCAAGACTCAAAAAGGAGTCCTGTCGCACCTTAAGAACATAAGAGAAGCCATGTTGGATCAGGCCAATGGCCCATCCAGTCCAACACTCTGCGTCACACAGTGGCAAAAAATTTTATATATACACACACACTGTGGCTAATAGCCACTGATGGACCTCTGCTCCATATTTTTATCTAACCCCCTCTTGAAGGTGGCCATGCTTGTGGCCGCCACCACCTCCTGTGGCAGTGAATTCCACATGTTAATCACCCTTTGGGTGAAGAAGTACTTCCTTTTATCCGTTTTAACCTGTCTGCTCAGCAATTTCATCGAATGCCCACGAGTTCTTGTATTGTGAGAAAGGGAGAAAAGTACTTCTTTCTCTACTTTCTCCATCCCATGCATTAAAGAGTAACAGATTTGCTGCAGCAAAAGCTAAACATGATAAAGAAATGAAACAATAGTGGTAACTCCTGTTTTTGTTTATTGTAGCCACAGAACAAGTCCCCCAACCACACTTGTAGGGGGATGAAAAGGCAAAGACCTCAGGTGGGAGAATGGACTGCACCATTTCCAGTGGCAGGAGCAGGATCATATTTTTGGAACATTCGTATTGATTTAAATCTCCTTGCAAGTAGAAAACCAGTACAGAAAGAAAACAGAGAACAGGGGAGGGGAGGAATAGAAACTTTGTTTCCTGCTGTGCTAACTTTGCTATTGGCTTGGATTTAACCCACCCCCCTGCAAAGAACCATTCAAAGCTGAATCTCCTATCCTCAGCATCATTCTTTCTACCACTCCATTGTCATCTTCTTCCACTGGCTACCCCCAATGGAATTCGTGCCACAGCTTAGTCTCCACCATGGCAGGACTAGGATTTGAGAGACCCAAATTTAAATCCCCAGTTTGCCATGGAAGCCTACTGGGTGACCTTGGGCCAGTCACACATGCTCAGCCCTACCGACCTTACAGGCTTGTGGGGAAGCTAAAAACAGAGATAAAGAGAACAAAGAAACAACTTTGGGTTCCCAGTGGAGGGAATGGCAAGGTATAAGGTAAATGATAAAAAAATAAAAAAATGTAACCAGTCAGAATAAATATGAACCCTTGCAGGATCAAGAAAGTGGCCCATTTCAGTACTCTGCATTAGACTAGTCCGTAAGCAGTTTTCCCTATAAGCTGAGTTAGCTCACAGATTTTTTGCCTTCAGATCACACATTTTTGTCTTAACTTAGGAAGGATGACCTCAGAGCACACTCATTTATGCAGTACGTAAGAACATAAGAGAAGCCATGTTAGATCAGGCCAATGGCCCATCCAGTCCAACATTCTGTGTCACACAGCGGCCAAATATACACACACACACACACACACAGACACACTGTGGCTAATAGCCACTGATGGACCTCTGCTCCATATTTTTATCTAACCCCCTCTTAAAGGTGGCCATGCTTGTGGCCGCCACCACATCCTGTGGCAGTGAATTCCACATGTTAATCACCCTTTGGGTGAAGAAGTACTTCCTTTTATCCGTTTTAACCTGTCTGCTCAGCAATTTCATCGAATGCCCACGAGTTCTTGTATTGTGAGAAAGGGAGAAAAGTACTTCTTTCTCTACTTTCTCCATCCCATGCATTATCTTGTAAACCTCTATCATGTCACCCCTCAGTCGACGTTTCTCCAAGCTAAAGAGCCCTAAGCGTTTCAACCTTTCTTCATAGGGAAGGTGTTCCAGCCCTTTAATCATTTCAGTTGCCCTTTTCTGGACTTTCTCCAATGCTATAATATCCTTTTTGAGGTGCGGCGACCAGAACTGCACACAGTACTCCAAATGAGACCGCACCATCAATTTATACAGGGGCATTATGATACTGGCTGATTTGTTTTCAATTCCCTTCCTAATAATTCCCAGCATGGCGTTGGCCTTTTTTATTGCAAATGCACACTGTCTTGACATTTTCAGTGAATTATCTACCACGACCCCAAGATCTCTCTCATGGTCAGTCTCTGCCAGTTCACACCCCATCAACTTGTATTTGTAGCTGGGATTCTTGGCCCCAATGTGCATTACTTTGCACTTGGCCACATTGAACCGCATCTGCCACGTTGACGCCCACTCACCACCCCTCAACAGATCCCTTTGGAGTTCCTCACAATCCTCTCTGGTTCTCACCACCCTGAACAATTTAGTATCATCCGCAAATTTGGCCACTTCACTGCTCACTCCCAACTCTAAATCATTTATGAACAAGTTAAAGAGCATGGGACCCAGTACCGAGCCCTGCGGCACCCCACTGCTTACCGTCCTCCACTGCGAAGACTGCCCATTTATACTCACTCTTTGCTTCCTATTACTCAGCCAGTTTTTGATCCAAAGAGGACCTGTCCTTTTACTCCATGACTCTCAAGCTTTCTAAGGAGCCTTTGATGAGGAACTTTATCAAAAGCTTTCTGGAAGTCAAGGTAAACAACATCTATCGGGTCTCCTTTGTCCACATGTTTGTTCACCCCCTCAAAGAAATGTAACAGGTTAGTGAGGCAAGATCTTCCCCTACAGAACCCATGCTGAGTCTTCCTCAATAACCCGTGTTCATCAATGTGCCTACTCATTCTGTCCTTGATAATGGTTTCTACCAACTTTCCCGGTATTGAAGTCAGACTGACTGGCCTGTAATTTCCCGGATCTCCTCTGGAACCCTTTTTAAAGATGGGGGTGACATTTGCTACCTTCCAGTCCTCAGGAACAGAGGCAGATTTTAATGAAAGATTACAGATTTTTGTTAGAAGATCCACAAGTTCAACTTTGAGTTCTTTCAGAACTCTCGGATTTATGCCATCCGGACCTGGTGACTTATTAGTTTTTAATTTGTCTATTAGTTGTAGGACCTCCTCTTTTGTCACCTCAATCTGACTCAGGTCTTTCAACACCCCTTCCAATATTAGTGGTTCTGGGGCGGGCAAACACTTCTCATCTTCCACGGTGAAGACAGAGGCAAAAAATGCATTCAGCTTCTCAGCCATTTCCCCATTCTCCTTCAGTAATCCTTTTACCCCATGGTCATCCAAGGGCCCCACTGCTTCCCTGGCTGGTTTCCTACTTCTAATATATTTGAAGAAATTTTTATTGTTGGTCTTTATGTTTTTTGCAATATGCTCCTCATAGTCCCTTTTTGCCTGCCTGATCACAGTCTTGCATTTGATTTGCCACTGCCTGTGTTCCCTTTTATTAATCTCACTTGGACTGGTTTTCCACCGCTTAAAGGAGTCCTTCTTACCTTTTACAGCTTCCATTACTTTGTTTGTTAACCATGCTGGCCTCTTCTTATACCTGTTTGTGCCTTTCCTAACTTGTGGTATGTATTTTATCTGAGCTTCTAGGATTATAGTTTTAAATAGTCTCCAAGCTTCCCCAAGGGTTTTGACCGTATTTACCTTTCCTTTCAGTTTCCTCCTCGCATGCCTCCTCATCTCAGAGAATTTACCCCTTTTAAAGTTAAATGTGGTTGTGGCGGTCTTTTTGGGCAACTCCCTATTATACAATTTATACAATACAGTAGCTCACAACTTTAATGCCAGTAGCTCACAAAGTAGAATTTTTGTTCACAAGACTCTGCAGCTTAGCGGGAACACTGTCCATAAGCTAAGACTAATTCCCGTTGCTGCAGACAGTGAGCTGAACTGAACCAAGAAAATGATCTAAGGGGCAGGGCTTAAAACGCCCAGGGATTTCCGGCTAGGTAAATAAACGTTGTTGATTCAAGATAAGAGCATCCTTAACAAGCACCAATATCCTTGTCCAGATAAGCTCTAGATCTAACAAGCCTGGAGGGGCCAAGACAGAACTGGCTCAAGAACAATTAAGGTACATTCCAATTTTTCAGTACTCTCTAGCTTCTTCAGTTGCTCATTTTCTTTCCATATGTTTTCAGAATAAACTTCAAAACTTCACAGACATTCTGCATAGTACAGCATCCTTCAACATTCCAGCCTCTCAACATCCTGCCATATCCTGGTGTGACCAAGCAACAGAAACTTGTGTTAAGCTGGGCAGAAGGGACCACACTTCATTCTCAATAGCACCTATGAAGTGTTTTAGGGGACCAAGAAAATGAGCTGCCATCTGGGGCACAGTTGAGAGGGAGCAAAATCTGACTTCCATGCCAGGATCTAGTATTGTGTTAGGGCAGGTTTAGCCACTGCCTTAAGAGGCAGGGAAGGAGGGGCACTGAAAAAAGGATTGCCCTCCCTCCCTCCACCCATCAAGGGAGTGTTATTAATTTAAACACAACAGCACAGCATGAAGCCACCTTATTGTGACCCTCCTTGTGGAATTCTTGGTGCTAGCTGTAGTGCTAAATCACTGCAAGAAGCTCTGTTTCCCCTAGTCCTCTTAAAGCAGTATGAGAGCAGAGAAAATCCATTTCACTACATCATAAGAAGAGTTCTGCTGGATCAGACCAGTGGTCCATCTCGTCCAGCATCCACTCATGTCTCTCACACAGTGGCCAAGCAGTTTCTTTGGAGGCTAACATCAGGGCATGGAGGCCAAGATCCTCCCCTGATATTGCCTCCTGGATCTGGGGGGATTCAGTAGTTTAGTGCCTCTGAACATGGAGGTTCCCCTCGGTCACCATGGCTAGTAGCCACTGATAGACTATCCTCTGTGAATCTATCTAATCCCCATTTAAAGTTGTTTATTCTTGTGGCCATCACTGCATTCTCTGGTGCACTGATCTTTCTCTCTATCCCCTGCCTAGTTCCCATGGTGGAATTATGACCATTTCCCCAGCCTTTTGCTAGCAAGGAGCCATACTTTGTGACCCAAGAATGTGCTAGTGTGAATTGCTGGGAGTGTAAAGCCTATGTGAGCTACTGTTGTCTAGGTTAGCAAGGAAGTATAGAAAAAAAGGGGGGCAGAAACAGTAAAAATACAAAAGGGGAAAAAACCAAGGTAAGTAACAGATGGGGGGCAGACAAAGCGCACTATGGCACGTAGAGAGATGCTCTGTGGCAAGGAATGAGGGGGGGAAGGGGTAATAGAAAGGAGGATTAGAAACCAATCAATGGAGAATGGCACGTAGAGAGATGCTCTGTGGCAAGGAATGAGGGGGGAAAGGGGTAATAGAAAGGAGGATTAGAAACCAATCAATGGAGAATGGGTTATAACACAACAGCACAGAATCGCCAAATTAAAACAAAGGCTTTTCTTTGGGAAACACAGTAAAGCTTGGGTCTGTGCACCCATGCTAGCATGGAAGATCAGTGCAAAGAACATATCTCCACTTTGCAACCAGAATAGTTTTGCCTGCTGCAGATCACACAGCCAACCAATGGGTCAAGCTGTTTAATGGCTCACATGGAGCACTTTTACATATGTCAATGGAGACTCTCACCCATGTATGAACTGTAAGTGGAAAACTAGGCTATCCCTCATTCCTCTGGAACATGGTTATCTCCTTGGATATCCACATTTTTAAAAAGAAGAATGAAATCTACATTAGTTCTCGGGAGAGAGCAGGCATACAATCCAGTTTCATTCCACCCACAATACAAACAACTGAACAGGCTCACAGAGGTTTGCCAAAGAAGACAGGTTATTTCAACCTAATGGCAGTTTATCAGGATGATAATCCTTACTTCACTTGTGTCCATCTCTGCCAACACCCTCCCTAATCTCTACACACAATCCCTGTTATTTTAAGCTCCCTCAATGCCGCCGACACATTTCTAAAGAACAAACCTTTCTCTTTCTGGCTTCTGCTGTCTCCAAGGCAGGCCTTGGAGCTGCCCAGGGCCACCAGCCATTTCTGTCTTTCGGCAGCCCCTCCTGCCTTCAGGTAGAAGTACTGTTCACCTGGGATGACCAGTTCCATACGAGTGGGGTCAGTAGTGTGCACTACATGAAGGGGCAGAGAAAAAATCAGAAACATCAAAAGAGATAGCAAAAGCTATAATGTCAGTGGCTCTCTTGCCACATATTCCAAGTACACAAGATTCTGAGTACGCCCACCTTTGCAATTTGCAATAACTACTACCACCACGTGAAGTCTGTATCAGGTCAATGATGATTAGGGCTGCCAGTTCTGGTTTGGGAAATACCTGGAGATTCTGAGGGCGGAGCTTAGGGGGAAGGGACCTGAGAAGGTACCTCTATGATACCACAGAGTCAACCCTCCAAAGCAGCCATTTCCTCCAGAAGAACTGATCTTGGTGTCGCCTGGAGGTTGGAAACTCTGATTGTGGATGCCCTGAGGAAGAACTTGGTGCTCACCTTTTCAGTCTGATTTTGAAAAGTATTGGGAAGGCTAAAGAGTAACTAACCCATAAAAGGTGAGTGACTTGGAATATATGCTTTGGGTGAATTGGGGGGGCCGCCAAAAGTACACCAAATTCAGCACTACCCAAAAGATTCTGGGGATACAATTTTTGACTGTTCCTTTATGAATAGAAGAGCCCATTTCTATCAATATACAGTCCAGGCCTTATAAGGAAAGGAAGCTGGTGACACTTGAAGCTGGGAAAGAAGCAGAGTAAAACTGCAGAGGGAGCATGTACTAGAATGAAGAAGCCTGTAGAATCTGAGGCTCAAAAACAAATCAGTCTTCTTGGGCCTGTTTTCCACATACCCAAAAGTCTATAGACCAGGAGGTCTGCAACTTATGGTTCTACAAACAAATGGAACTTAATATGGCTATTAAAGAAAGGAGATCTTTAAGCTAAAATATGTAGAAGGGTGGAGTGACAGAATAACTGATATTTGAACAGAATGGCAGGCAAATATTTGTACGGGAATAAAGGGCTTCTTGGAGCCTAAACAGACTTTACAAACTGTACAAGCTTGCCTTAGAGACTTGCAGCTATACCGTAGCTGCCAGTTTCCAGTGGCGACTTGTGAGCAAAACTGGAGTGGGGCCTGATTTGGATCAGGAGCACTGAACAAGGAAAAGGAGGAATTCCTGCCTTTTCCCTTATGCTATTGTTGGTGACTGAAACAGCCCATGGGCTTTTGTGTGCATGTCATTACTTGCTTTGCTGGGAAACAGAGACAGCTCACCACAGAGAAAGTAATATCTCTGTCACTGAAATCAGTATGGGGAGAAGGCAGGAATTCCTTTTTCATCCATGCAGTGGTCCCAATCCAAACTGTGTACTTCAGCATGTTTACCTGTATGTCACCACTGGGAACAAGCAGCCACAGTATAGCTGCAAGTTCCAATGGTAAACTTGTGCAGTTTGTAACATCTAGGTAGTCTCTCTGAGAGACTTTTTATGGAAAAGAAAATTGATCATGGTGAAGTTACTAGTAACCCCAGAACTCACTGTGCACAGATTTCTGCTAGTGGGCTAAAACATTTGTGCCAGGTGTTCCTGTGTATTGCAAGTGTTTGTGTGTGTCACATCCTAATAAAGAACTCACAGCAATCAGTGTTTGGGCTGTGGAAGCTTTATGGATTATGTGATATCATGTCAATGAGATGCAGCGTTCCCTCAAAGCTGAGTCAGTGTGAGCTAGCTCACAGGTTTTTTAGCCTCCGGCTCACATTTTTGTCCTAGCTCAGGAAGGATGGCCCCAGAGCAAACTAATTTATGCAGCAGCCAAATTGCTTGCTCACAACTTTAATGCCAGTAGCTCACAAAGTAGAATTTTTGCTCACAAGACTCCACAGCTTAGAGGGAACATTAATTAGCAGTAATATTAAATGGTACAGTTTCAGTTAAGCAAAACTTTCTTTTGTTGATTTCTCACTCTGAATTCTGAAACAGTCTTTTTAATTGCTAAAGGTAGCAAACCTTTGCAGCAGATATAGTATAAGCCCCCTCCAATATTAATTCAGCCTACCTTTGATCTCACACACAGCCATCTTGATGCTACCTTTGCTTCCCTTGCCCACATCATCCTGTGAGTCATAATACGAAAGGATGCCATTCTCCAGCACAAAGTATCGTGGCTGCCAACCTGAGGCAAGAGATAGAGAAATTAATATCTTCCAGCTATCTAAATTTCTATTGGCTCGTGTTTGCTAGGCTTGTCTATGGTAAGCCAGGTAGACCCTCTACGAAAAGAATAATCAACTTAGCCTCCACGCCTAGACCAAGGAATACACCCAAAGAGGCTTTTTTGTTTTGGCTCAGATCCCTTCAAGTTGCTAGTTCACATTGAGTTTTGGAGACCTGAGAGGTCAGCACAGACCATTAGACAAAATCTCTAAAAGTGCCTTTCCTTTAAATGTATACAAATGTATCCTGCTTTCCACTCTTATGGCATTGTTCTTACCTATAATGCTTCAAATAGTCTGGGATCTGGGCACCTGAAACACTGTTTACTCCTGCACAACCTTAAAACTGGCATCAAGGCCCTTGCCTTGTGTCTACTCTGAGGTAAAGCAAGTGGCAACAGAAAACAGGGCCTTCTCTGTGGTGGCACCTTAGTGTCAGAATATTCTTACTGCAGCAACTTTCTTGGTGCCTAATTTACTAAGCTTCAGTTACCAGATATAAACTTTATTTACTTGTCCAGATCAACATGCATAACCCTGTGCTTAAAAAACAACAACAAAAACTAGCAGTTTCTAAGTCACCTTTCTTTCACTTCTCTCTCTCTTTCTCTTGTATTTTTATGTGTCCTTGTGTGAGTGTGCACCTGGAAGTTATGGCGACCTCTGGTGACTAACCCCTACTAGGGGCCTGGAAGATATTCAGAGAAGTGGCTGAATATATCCTGCCCCTGTTCTCCTGACTGCTGGTATTCCAAGGTCTCCCATCCAAATACTTGCAAGAGTTGACCCTGCTTAGCTTCTGAGATCAGGCATGCCTGGGTTATCCAGGTCAGGGCACTCCACTGTTCTTCTTCATCTCTATTTTGTTTTATATTTGGGGCTTTCAAGAGAGAGAGACACGCACACAACAGCATTCAGCTTCATTAACAGAGAAAACTCCAGGAAATACTTTAAAATAAATAAATACACTTATTTAATTGGCATCATGAAAACAACAGAACAATATCCACTGTCTGAAAAAAAAGGGAGAGAACTTGACTTTTCCTTTTGAAAAAGACTTAACGACAGATCTTTCCTAGGAGGATTTAGGGATGTGGGTGGAAGGAAGGAGCCCCGATTCCTGGGTTCAGTTCCTACCTATGAAACAGCTATGCTGCTAGGATACGAGAAGGGGGGTTTTGAGCCCTGAAGGCCTGCCTTTTCAGGTAACGAAACCGAACCCACTTGAGGACCTAAGACTCACCTGAAAGGTAGTTGGTCCATTTCAGCAACGCTCCCTCCATCACCAGCACGGCTTACTGACATCGCCGGTGTGCCGAGTGTAGCCAATTAGGGCTCTGCGCCGGTAAAGTTGAACCAATCACACAACAGGATGGAGGCGGGCCCACTTAAGGACCGGGGCGAGCGAGGCCAAAGGGAAAAGAGGCAATTGGCTGCTAGAGTGACTGAGGGGGGGGGGGGGAATAAAAACCAAAGAAAGGACCAATCAGAATGGCAATTGGTCAAGGATTTAGATGAGGAAAGAAAACGAAAGAGCTCCTAGAAAGGCAGCCCAGGAATCAAATCGCATCATTGTCTTCGGTCTTTCGCTGGCTTCTGGGTAATGTAGTTTTGATGCCCATTGGTTACTCGGTCTTGCGAGCCGACGTCGTTGAATCCCCTTTGAGTCCCAGGCCATGGCTAAATCTTGTTGTGGGTTCTGTAGAGTTGTGCTAGAATTTTATGCTTAGGTAGTATTTTATAGCCTCTATGCACTTGTAAGACCCGTAATACTGGGACTTAATTAAGTAAAGGACTATAGTCTATTGCATAATATACAGTGGCCTGACTCTGAGTAGCTCCCGAGCCGATTCCCAACTGAAAGGAAGAGGGGTTGCCTTCTTAAAGGCAGATGTAAACCTGAGACACTGTCTAAACAAGACCCAGATGGGCAGCCGTGTTGGCCTGAAGCAGGAGTCAAGTAGCACCTTTAAGACCAACAAAGTTTTATTCATTACATTCTGAATAAAACTTTGTTGATCTTAAAGGTACTACTTGACTCCTGCTTTGTTCTACTGTCTAAACAAGATTAACACTGTGAACGAATCAAGCTTCTCCATGTGATCAAAACCTGAGTCTACACATGCATTTGGGAATGAATTTCATGAAACTCAGAGGAATTTACCTCTGAGGAAACATGGGTGACTTAATGGGGTTGGGTTCAGGTGGGTAGCTGTGTTGTTCTGAAGCAATAAGACAGAGTTTGAGTCCTAGTGCCATCTTGAAGACCAGCAAAGATTAATGCTGAGTTTGTGAGCCTTTATGTGCATGTAAAATCTAGGTCAAGGGCATATAGCTGTTCTGGAATTAAGTGTCATTGGTTTATTTATATCCCACCTTTCTCCCATGTGGGGAACTGAAAGAGCTTGTATCACCCTTGCTGACTCCACTTTATCATCACAACAACAAATTTGTGAGGTAAGTGAAGGTGAGAGATTGTGATGAGCCCAAGGTCACTCAGCAAGCTTCTAAGGCAGAGGTCGTTCCTGGACCTAGAGGCCATACTAGCCATCTTTGATTTTCTTGAGGTGTTTTGTTTCTATATTGTTTGCATCATTTTTTCAAGCCAGAAAAGCAGTTAACTAGGATGGGCAAGGTAGCAAGACCGAAGCCATTTTTAATGATTTCGAGCAGCTCAGGCCAAATAATCCTTTAGGCAAGCTGGCAAAAGCCTTGCCCTCTCAAATCTTAATGAGTGTTGGACAATGTTTTTTCTTAACAGTGCTGTACACAGCTTAGACGAGCTAAATCTTGGCAAGCTAAATATAACACAAAATATGGAACAGGATGTGGGTAAGGCAGCAAGATGTCTGGGAACCTAGCTGAGTATGTCTGAGAACAGAGCTGAATAAGCAGAGCTATTGTTGGAGTTGGGAGGTACAGGAACTGTTTTTTGTGAAGCTTACAGAAAATCAAAAATATTCTAAATAAGGCTAAAAAGACACATATACTTGCCAAAGGTACTTATATAGGTAAAAAGGAAATATGCATTATGTAATCTAAAGACATCTGCACATGTCTCAAAGTTGTTTGCCACACTGTATACAAAGTTACTACGGATGCCTTACTAATGGAGCCCTTGGGTTATGCTGCCCCTTTATTGCAATCAAGTTCTGCCTGCTTCTGGAATTTCAGGTTGCATTCACACTACACTGAATAATGCATTTTGCAGCTGGATTTTTACTGTGTAAAAAACAGCAATAATCCAGCTGCAAAACACATTATTTAGTGTAGTGGGAATTACATTCTTGGATGTTGGCACACTAGGCTAAAGGCCCATTTGACTAAACTGTTTCATCAACTAGCAGTTTGTTGCACTTCTTGCATTGCAATCCATCCTGTACCTGGACCACTTAGAGATGCCAGCTCCGGGTTGGGAACTTTCTGGAGATTTGGAAGTGGAGCTAGAGAAGGCAGGGGGTTTTTTTGGGGAGAGGGACTTCGATGGGGGTATAATACCATAGACTCAACTTTCCATTTTCTTCATGGCAACTGATCATTGTAGTCTGTAGAGCAGTTGTAATTCCAGGAGATCTCCATGGCCCACCTGAGGGCTGGCAACCATAGCTAGATAAGATTCCATTTTTAACAGTATACATAGCAGACAGAACTTCTCATAATGCCCTCAAACCTCTTTTCTTCTCCTAGGGTTGCCAGCCTCTATTTGGTACTTTTAGATATATCTCCTGGGATTATTGCTGATCTCCACCCGACACATATCAATTCTAGAGGTAAGAACTGTTTATGGCATACCCAACTGAAATCCCGCCCCTTTCCAAACCCCACTGCCCCCAGGCGCCAACCTAAAATCTTCAGGAATTTCTCAACTCAGAATTAGGAGTCAATTGCACCCTTAAGACCAACTTAGTTTTATCCAGAACGTAAGCTTTCGTGTGCATGCAGACTTCTTCAGACGAGGAATGAGTTACAGCAAGCAGAGCCACATATAGCTGGTGGGGTTGGAATAGTGGTACAAAGCTTACATTCTGAATAAAACTAAGTTGGTCTTAAAAGGTGCAATCGACTGCTATTTGTTCTACTTCAGACCAACACGACTGCCTACTTGGATATATCAACTCAGAATTGACATTGCCAACTTGGCCACCGTACACCCTCCCCCCAGCTTCATTTTTTTTTTTTTTTGGACTGAACATCAAGTTTGATAAGAGTTCTGGAAAGTGTGCTCACAGGTTTGGGATCTTTTAATTAGTCCTTAATAAAAATAATGTTTGTCACACGACAGTTGCTTTGGATATCCTCTATGTGTGTGTGAGATTTATTTACTTATCTAGAAATTTGTTTCCTTTTACTTCGTTAAATAAAAACCACGAACCACACGAAGACTCTTTCTCCCAGCGAGCGTTGCGAACAGGGCACGCATAGATACGGGAAACCCGCCTGTCCCTCCACGCGAAGGCAAAGCCCAGAAGCATCATGGGAAATGCAGTCCTTTAGCCTATGCCGTCCTGCGGACAAGGTGTTCGCGTGGACTCCAGGTTCCGAGATGCGCCTGGAAGAGTTTGGGAGGCGGCAGAGGGCCGTCGCTTCCTCTCGCCCGGCCATTGCAAGCGGGGCTGGAGGGCGGCAGGCGTTGTGGCGGTGGTGGCGGCGGCGGGGCAGGAGGAGGGAATGAGCGAGGAGGAGGCGGAGGAGCCTTGCGGGAGCGCGAGGAGCTGCGGCGGCTTCCCCAGGTGAACAACTCCGCCTTTTCTCAGGCGTTGCTAAGATATGTGGGACAAGCCCCGCCCTCGGGCGGCGTTGCTAGGTTACCGCTCTTCGAAGAGCACCTCCGGAGCGCGTTGCTAGGATACGTGGAAGGCCCGGGTGGGCTAGGCTCCGGTAGGGATACGACGGGGACTAATCCTAAACAGGTCTACTTAGAAGTGAGTCCCATTTTATTCAGTGAGGCTTACTTGCAGGAAGGTGTCCTTAGGCTGCATCCTCAGTGGCATAGGAATTGGGACTGTTGATAGGGGTCAGTTGTAGAGAGTGTCACCCTAAATAGGGTACATAGTTAAACTTGCAACAAGGTGTCTGGTCTGTACACATGTTGCAAGGAACACATGTATAATTTTTGTGGAATGTATGTATAATTGTTTTCTTATGCATGCATGTGAAATAATTATGCTACATTCAACACAGGTATGGCTAAATGTACAACTGAAACCCCACCTTTCCCCAGATATTTATTTATTTCTCGTATCCCCTACCTTTCTCCCTCATGGGGAGCCAAAGCAGCATACATCATTCTCCTCCATTTTAATCCTCACAACAACCCTGTGAGATAGGTTAGCCTGGAAGTGTATGCCTGGCCCAAGGTCACCCAGTGAGCTTCAATGGCAGAATGGGGATTCAAATCTGGGTCTCCCAGATCTCAGTCCAGCATTCTAACCACATCACATTGGTTATCAGGTTTTAATTTTAAACAATATGTGCATTTGCTGTTTGTTACAAACTAATGTACATGCCGTATGTATGCTTGTTTGAACATATGAACATATGGAGCTGCCTTATACTGAATCAGACCCTTGGTCCATCAAAGTCAGTATTGTCTACTCAGACTGGCAGCGGCTCTCCAGGGTCTCAAGCTGAGGTTTTTCACACCTTTTTGCCTGGACCCTTTTTTGGAGATGCCGGGGATTGAACCTGGGACCTTCTGCTTACCAAGCAGATGCTCTACCACTGAGCCACCAACCCTCCTGTAATGCTGTAATGGGAGTACAGGGCTGGTGTAGGTGCCCTTTTATGCAATCTCTTTTTTTCCTGCTAGTGGAAACCATTGATTTCCTACCTATTGTGAATAGAGCGCAGATGTATGTGCTAGTCTAACTTGTGAGAACATAGACAAAGGAAAGTGCTTTAAAACTGGAACTGTATGGTGCCTTGCTGTTTCCTGGGGACTTAAAAGTTAGGCAAGGTTCATAATCAAATGTGGGTTTCTGAATGGAGGAGTAATTTATTATTTTCACTGTAGTTCTGCAAATTAGAGAAATAAATTATTGTTGGAACACTAAGAAAATCCTGCTTGTTTTGCCATGGCTTGGCAGGATATCGATAAATGTGTTTATCTGCAGCTCTTTCCCCCCACTGCTGAAAAGGTACTGTAGATAAAGCCCATGGAGAAATCCATTGACGAGACTATGGTGAAACTCATACGGGCTGCTTCAGTGTTCCATCAATAAATTTTCAATTTCCTGTGGCACTATTGGCATTTGCTTTCTTTCATCTCAGTGGGACTTACTTGCAGGAATTATACATATACTCCACAAAAATGTGAAACAGAATTTGCAGGTATGTTGGTTTTCAATATGTCTATGAATGGCTGCTAGTAACTATAGTAAAATGGAAGGGGAGGGGCCATGGCTCAATGGTGGAGCATCTGCTCTACATGAGAAGGTCCCAGATTCAATCCCCAGCATCTCCAGTTAAAGGATCTGGCAGCCTGTGATGCAGAAGATCACACGCTGCATCACACCCCGTAGAACCTCTGCCCATCTGAGTAGACAATACTGACTTTGACGGACCAAGAGTGTGATTCAGTATAAGGCAACTTCATGTGTTCACATGAATCTCTGTTCAGCTGAAGACAAACAGCAGAGGTTATAAATGAACATATATGAAGCTGCCTTATACTGAATCAGACAATCAGTCCATCATGGTCAGTACCATCTACTCAGACTGGCAGCGATTTTCCAGGGTCTCAGGCAGAGGTCTTTCCCATCACCTACTGTCTGGTCCTTTTAACTGGAGATGCAGGTGATTGAACAGATGCTCTTCCACTGAGCTACAGCACCTCCCCAGATGATCTTTATTCTGGAAATGGAATGCAGCCCTGGATGGCTCTGGATCCAGGTTCTTATCTATAAACTAGAAATCGTGCTTTGCGTATGAGAATGTGTTAAACTGCCTCTCTGCTCTGACTGTAAAAACAGTGGGCTAATTAGAGGATGAAACAGTAACTAACCTGTATAAGTTATCCTGAGAATGTTGCCCTAGTGTTCTAATTGCTTATCCTCCACTCTTTCTGGAACTTCTGGCACTTGAGGCACAGGGGAGGGAAGGAGCTTGTCTCATTTTGGATCTGCTAATCAAGGGGACCTTGCCGATAGGGGTGTCACTATGGAAGATGTTCCTGTCCATGAAATAGAGTAATGACACATGAAGGGAATGGGGGCTGGGAGAGCAAGAAAGAAGATAGCATCATTTGTTGTAGAGGATGGAATCACAGAAGGTGCAGGCATTGTCTGAAGTATCAGGTTCCAAACACAAGGATAGGATGACCTGTCATGTAAACTGGCAACAAGTCATCTCTGTGCCCCCCAACATTAATCTTTGTCTTCTTGTTGCCTTCAGTATAGAGCAAATGCTGGCGTCCAACCCCGGCAAGACCCCTATCAGCCTGCTGCAGGAGTATGGGACGCGCATAGGCAAAACGCCCGTCTACGACTTGCTCAAAGCCGAGGGACAAGCACACCAGCCCAACTTCACCTTCCGTGTCACTGTCGGTGACATCAGCTGCACTGGTTTGTTGCAATAGACGAGGGCATGGCTGAGTAGATGCCCTTTTCTTTAAAGGGAAGGAGGAACACCTTGTGGCAGCCATAGGCCTTCATGCACTTTGGAGGGGGTGGGGAGAGGGAACAGCGATTCACCAGTTGCCCTTCTGAGTTTTGTCTTCTCCTGTCCATTTAGTGTGCATTACCGTGGGGGGATCTTTTCTGCAGAGGGTCTTTACAGTGCATTTTCCCCTCACCTTGACCTGCCATCATCATGAGACTAGCATAGCCTAAACAGTCTGCGTGGCTGGATTCCCCCTCTCGTGGGTGAAGGAGGAGAGAATGTTCTTGCCTTTTTAAAGGGACATTTCCTACCCCATCTTTCATTCAGACTATTATCCTTATTGTAAAAGCTGGAAGGAGTGGATAATTTTAAAAATAGTCTCACATCTCTCGCTAAACAAATAAAACAGCAGTTAGCACTTGTTCGGCTTAGAGGCAGAACAGATGAAAAATTCCTTGTCAGAAGGCTCCCCTAGAAACTCGAAATTCCTCCATAAACCCATCTACTCCCATGCTTCTTAACCTAGGGAATATTCCCCCCTCTCCAATCTAAATTAGCAAGTCACTCACCCAGTCCAGAAAAAAAATATGTCCTTATCCTGATGACTTCTCCTCAGGGAGCTTGATCCCAGTTTGTTTTACTTCACTACGAAAGAAGTGAAGATGAGTGGCTTTGGGAAGAGAGTCAGGGAGCGACTGCATCGCCTTGTCCTGGCCACTCCAGCCATTTGCTGCTCGGCGCAACTTGTTTGGACAGAGCCAGGAGAACCTGGGCCTTTGATAATGTAAACAAGGACAGGGAAATCCATGTCTTAGTAGTGGCAACAGGACCTTATCGATCCTGGACCTGAGCACGGTGCAGTGGCAAGTAGAGTTTGGAGGGTGCTTGACCTTGACCTTAAGTTGTGACAACCCTTCTCTTTGGCGGTGCCATGTGCTAGGCTGTGTTCTGGGAAGGGGATTGTTAGGGCACATTTGTTAGGGCATCGCCTTGATGAGTTTACCTTCCAAGCCTGTCTCACGATTCCCTTGTCTCCTTCTCTTCTTCCCAGGCCAAGGCCCTAGCAAAAAAGCAGCCAAACACAAGGCAGCAGAAGTGGCACTCAGGCTCCTGAAGGGAGGCAACATGTTGGAGCCAGCAGCCCCAGAGGAAGCCAGGTGAGGGCTGTAAAGTCTGGGGGGGGGGGGGCTACATAGGAAGCCTTCAGGGGCTTTAAAAGAAATCACTGGGCTTACAGCTTCCTCTTTAGCTGCTGTTTTCTGTCTCTTGGTTATGAAAGGTAATGTATGAGCACTTGGGACCAAGATATGGACTTTCTGCATGGAGATGATATTGACAGGATAGGTAAAGGAGCTACCTGGGAGTCCATGGTGGAGAGCTGTGCATGGCAGACTGCTGGCAGGGAGGAGGGTCTGTGGAATATTGAGAGGTTAACCTGCCCTGGCTTCTCTTGGGTCTGAGCAAGCCTCTCTGTTCTAGTTCAGCTGTCAAGACTAGTATTTTCTTTTTAGATGTTTCCTGTAAAGGACTGGAAGTGAGCAAGGCTGTGTATTTTCCCCCCCTTAAAATACCCCAAATTTTGCATCAAGCAAAACCTGAGCCTGTGCGCTGAACCAGTCACATGCATGTTTGCATGATTCATTATGTCCTCCCACCCCCAAGTCTGGAGCTGGAGCCAAGACCTATGCACCATTCTATAGTCCCACTGTGTAGCATACTACAAACCCTGAATACATGTTGCTGCCTTTTCCCAGGTCAGACCATTGATCTGTCTTCACCTGGATGGTTTACTTTGAGGAGCAGCTGCTCTCCAGGACTTCTTTCATGTCATCTGTTATCTGATCCTTGAACTGGAGATGTTGAGGGCTTTGAACTTGGCACCTTCCACTTGCAATGCATGCACTCTGCCACCCTGTACATGCAGCAGCAGGGCCACAGCCTTACCCGCTCCTGAACAGAGATTTTTTCCAAGCAGCATGTGGATGTTTCAAAGCACATTTCCAGAGGCACCATGGGAGCCTTTCAAAAACTGGAAGCTGAGATATGCATGATGCTGCATTCTGTGACATTAAATCCTGAGCTCATGCAGCACGATCCCTGACAAATGGGTTCGTGGAGGGGGGCACTTCTGCCCCTCTCATTGCTTCTTGGCCTCCCACCCCAGTGATAAAGGAAAGGTTGGGTGGAGTGCAGCCTTCTGAAGAACATGGGGAATATACAGGTCGTGGGGATGGGTTTGGGACATTCTTGTGGATCACAGACTGATCCCACTGCATGGGCTTTTGCTGCTGCGGTTGCTATAATGTTGTCACCTTGTATTTCGAAGCTCTCCTTTCTCTCTAGAGCCCCTGGCTCAGACCGCCACTCCACCTGCCACCACACCAGTGCCTGTCTTGCCGGTTGCGTCTCCCAGGTAATGGGATAAAGAAGAGATAAAACACAGGGGCTTTGCAAAACCACCAAAGCTGCTCACTATCCCCGAGTGCCTGCCCTAGCACATGGATGCTGCACTACCACTGCCTTGGGCTTATAGAAGCATAGAATCATAGAGTTGAAAGGGACCTCCAGGGTCATCTAGTCCAACCCCCTGCACAATGCAGAAAACTCACAAACACCTCCCCCTTACAGGATCTTCATTGCTGTCAGATGGCTATCTAGCCTCTGTTTAAAAACCTCCAAGCAAGGAGAGCCCACCACCTCCTGAGGAAACCTGTTCCACTGAGGAATACTCTGTCAGGAAGTTCTTCCTAATGTTGAGCCGGAACCTCTTTTGATTTAATTTCAACCCATTGGTTCTGGTCCTACCTTCTGGGGCCACAGAAAACAATTCCACACCATCCTCTATATGACAGCCCTTCAAGTACTTGAAGATGGTGATCATATCACCTCTCAGCCACCTCCTCTCCAGGCTAAATATCCCCAGCTCCTTCAGCCTTTCCTCATAGGACTTTGTCTCCAGACCCCTCACCATCCTCACCTGTCTCCTGTCTGTAGATGTGGGCAATCCATCAGTAATAGGAGGGGGATGGCTGGAGGGAGGGAGGGCAGTTTCAGGAACTATCTAGTATTCTGAAAGCTTAGAACTAGGAGCAAACAGGATTTTGTTTGCCCTTGAAAGAGCAGGCAGCTGTATGGTTTTTAATAACTACCGCTCATCTGAAAATCTCCTGCATGCATTTTCCTCTCCAGCTGTGGTCAGGATCAGTGCCTTGTCCTACAGCATAAAAAAAAACAACGTGGGATAACTGTTCATATTACAGTAAATACAAACAAACACTGTGATATGCTGGCTAATGCATTTAGTAAAACGTTTTAAAAGTATCATACAAATCTTTTGTCACATTAGAAAGAAAAGCCCATCCAGGAGCACCCAGATATAGGGTCATTTTGCCAAAGTCTTCCTCAGGAGTATTTCCTGTTTACTTGAAAGTTATCACCCTCTTTTTACAATTCGGTGTGTATATTCAGAGCAAGCCAACCTCTTCTGTAAACAGATGCAAAAGCGAAGGAATTTGGCTGGCAAAATGCTCTTTTAATACCACTTAAAAGTGCTTAATTTAGAAGCAAGAGTTTTTAATGTTGGGAATTATCAAATCATCATATCTGAAATCACATAAGCATTGACATTTTTGTATGGAACAAGCTTGTTAGAGGGGAGTTTCCCATTTAGGAGATCAAGACCAATGAGGATTAGTTCCTTGGTTATAGTAACAATGATTAAGAGATCAGTGGGAGTAAAGATTCAGCTATAAATAGGATTCATAAATGGTGTTCTATTATAACCTTTGGGAAGCAATACATTTCTGATATGATTTCAAAATGTTCTAAATACTTCGTATATCATTGAAGTGGATAGTTCTGCAGTTATTTATTAAATGTAAGAAATAGAGCCTAGTTTATTTCTGGAAAGTATTATATTTAAAGTGCACCTAAGTGGAAGTATTATACATGATTTCAGCCCACAACAACTTTGATCAGTGTTATACTGTGTTGTATACCTTTAAGAAAGAGCTACTCAACACACAGCTGCATGGAGTTATCTAGAATGGTTTTCTTTAGAGTTAGTTTTCAAGCTTTTTGTAGAGAGCAATTCACCAGCAAAATTCAGAAGGCTTTTGCATCTGGTTGATGAAGAGTTTTAGGACTGTTTAGAGAAGAGGTTAAGGACTGGCTTGCTCCCAGTATACACACTGAATTGTAAGAAGAGGCTGATAACTTTGAAGTAAATAGCAACACTCCTGAGGAAGACTTTGATTAAATAAGTCTATATCTGGGTGCTCACTGAATGGACTTTTCTTTGTAATATTGTAAGGTTGTACTTCTTTCTAATGTGATAAAATATTTGTATGATTCTTTTAAAAAGTTTTACTAAGTGGTAAACTCCAAGCCTAAATGAAATTTTTCCCTATTGAGGACCTTTTCCCCAGCCTAGCCCTTGGGAAATTCTCCTACCCAGCTAGCCAGGGCATAGGAGGAGCCTTGGAGGCATCCCTCAGCTTGTTGCCTTTTACCTAGGAGCTCCCCGTTGGACATGAAGTCCCCAGTATCACCACAGCAGTCCGAGTGCAATCCGGTTGGGGCCCTGCAGGTAGGTTGCTCTTTTTGACCACAGTTTGTTTTAACTCCTGAGTGCTTGCAGGCTGCACTGGTGAGAAGCGTAGGCTGTGCTGAGTTTCCTGTCTCCAGAATTGATAGACGTAGACACTGATGGACACATTAACCCCATGTGGCCGTGACTCAGAAACAGACTCTGCCTCTCTCCCCACTTTCCACTCTGCTGTGTCAGGCTGCTTCACCCCTACCTTTTATTTGCTCATTCCAGCAATGCCTTATGTAGAAGACCTTGGGTTTTTGGTTGTCAAGTTGCAGCCCATGTATGGTGACCCCATAGGGTTTTCAAGGCAAGAGATGTCTAGAGATGATTTGCCCATTACCTGCCTCTGCTTACGGACCCTGTTATTCCTTGGTGGTCTCCCATCCAAATACTGAACAGGGTCAGTCCTGCTTAGCTTCTGAGGTCTGGTGAGATAAGACTAACCTGGGCTATCCAGGTCAAGGCTTAGAAAGCCTTGCTGTTGAAGATAAGCCAATTTGTCTGCTCATGGAGCAAATCTGTTAAGACCATCAGTCCATTCTAGCCCGGAACTGCCTGTTCTGACTGATAGTTGCTCTCCAAAACATCTAGATAGAGAAAAGTCTTCTCGCAGCTCTTGCTGTCAAAGAATTTAGTTTTTTTTTAAGGAACCAGAGATTGAACCTTCTGCAAGCACAGCAGCTGCTCAGCCAGTGATCCCCAGCCCTTCTCTGACACTGAGAATCCTGCCTGCTTTGTCCTGTATCTTTCAGTGCTGCCCAAAAAGCCTCTGCAATGCAGGAGTACAAGGGAGCCAGAGCACAGTCATTCTGAGATGCACACATGGGACTGTGTGGATGGGGATGTGCAGATTCCATAGTTCTGGGTTGACATTTGCCCCGCACTTCCTCTCCAGACTGTTCTTGAACCCACAACGTTTTAACAGGGACCACTTCCAGGACTTGCAGACCCAGATGTCCCTTGCACTGTAAGTGAAAGTTCACACTGCCCTCCATCGCCCACCATTATTAAGCTGATGGTCCATCCTCAAGGCTCATCTTGAATCCACCGTGTGGAAGTTGTGACTCCTGGCCTCACCACTCAGGCATACTTTGGGCTTGCTTTTTGTTCCCGCTGCCCTTTGCAGACTGGCTATTCATTTATTGTATGACAGAGTTACACACAGGAAGCATATAGTGATATAAAATACATACCCAAGTTGATGTAACGGGTATGCAGACCAATTGGGAAATCCCCCTAAATACTAATATCTAAATGTTCAGTCCATTCAGTTGCAGCTGGGGAGGGTTTAAAGAGCTCTGTCACATCCGCCTGGAAACAGCAGTACTCACATTTCTGTGACAGATGGTAAATACTTCAGCGGGCTGCACGGCAATCGCATTTGAGTCCTGGTATTTTTCCCCATTTAAACAACAGGTCTGCACAACTTCCAAAGCCTGTTTGTATTCTATTAGCCTTCTTCAGTGCTTTATGTGCTTTATGTAGCAAGTCAAATCCTGTGGGCCTTTTGTTGGTGTTTAGCAGGTGATGGATATCGGGTGGAAGTGATTGCATCCATGTTTGCAACCATTTATTCCCTAGGTGGAAATTTTGTGATTGCAGGATTTTGGGCAGATCTTATTGCTGAGTGTCAGGATATTAGTCTGGATTGGCTTGCATCAGCCATGTCTTTGTGGATGGGCCACTCTCTGTTTTCAATGATCTTTCTATATTCATGAAGAAGAGCATCGTGTGTTTGGAGATAATGCTAAAGAGCTAGAACTTCTGGCTGCCAGACAATCATAGGATCTCCTGGCTACACAGTACACATGGAAACAATGAACTAATCAAACAGTCCTTTTCAGGACTACTACTTGACAAAGGGTATAGGAGACTGCATCCAAATCTGCCAAATGAATATTGAGGTTCCTGGATATATTTATGCCACAGTAAGTGCCACCAAATTCAATAGGGTTTGCTCCCAGGAATGCAGTTTTACATGCCTTCTGCCTGCAGAGAGCTGATCTGCCATCCTCTTCTGTGAATCCAGGCAAAGAGGGGAAAAGGCAAGTGCCTTTCCAATGTTCCCTCCTTCTCTCTCTCTCTCTAGGAGCTGGTGGTGCAGAAAGGTTGGCGGCTTCCTGAATATACAGTCACCCAAGAATCGGGACCAGCACATCGCAAGGAGTTCACCATGACCTGTCGTGTCGAGAGGTTCATGGAAATAGGTACAGCATCATGGGACTTTGGTGGAGAATACACTTTCTATCCTATCATCCTTTGCAGTTTTCCATTCCAGTGGCTTTCAGATTCAAGAGCTACTGGTGTTTGGAGCTTGCAGAATCCTGATGCAAGACAAGAAAGGTCTTTCCTTAGAGGATTCAGAGGCCTGTCAGCTAGGACTGGGGACAGCAGAAAGGAGAGGAGCAAGCTACTGCCTCATTTTCAAAAGCAGAGGCTGGGCATGCATTTGTCATGAACACTTTCGCTTTTGATTTCATGCCGGGAGCAAGGGGATTGTACTAGATGGCCCCAAAGGCCACTTTCCAACTCTAGGACTGTGACCAAAGAAGAATTGTAGGCTATGTGGGAGCTGCATAGGCTCCAAATTGTGGGCCCCAGTTTGGAGTGGGGGCTCAGCAAACCATCTGGTGTAGCTGCCAGTCTGGGACAACAAAAATAACAGGACATGGGCAACCACTGTGCTTGGTTAGCAATCTGCATTTAGCTCGGTGGATAATCAGTTGTGTAGACCAGCTCAGTGCTAAAAGTTACACGCCAAGGAGAGCACTGCCCTCAAGCGAAAGAACTTAAAATGGAGACTGCAGCCTGAAACGGCTGCTTTAAAATATATCAAGTCTGATTGCATCTCCAGAGGTTTGACCAGGAGTGGGACTTGAGATTCTACAATCATTTCAGGCGTTAACCAGCTTGACAAAACTAGGGATGTTACTTTATTGCCAGTTGATGGTTTTTTGCACTTCATTATATTTGATTTTTACATAATACAGTCCAGCTGCTTAGATCTTCCCCCCTGCCCTTAGCCTCATTCATGCCTCAGCTTAGCAAGGATTGATTCTCTACATTTGATGAAGTGAGCTCTAGTCTATGAAAGCTTAATGCTTGGCTGATCTTTAAGCTGCGACAAGGCATTGCATTTGCATTTGGCCCAAGTGAACAGATTGGTGCAGAATTCTGCTTCTCTATTTTCTGAGTTAGTGCTGGGCTATATCATCATCAGGCATTCAGTAAGAGCTGCTGGAAAGCAAGTTGTGTGAAGTTTGGCAAGAAGGCATCGTTAGCATCACCCTAACCATACTTAAGGACTTCCCTTCACTGTTTTTCTCTAATTCATCCCCTCCTGCTCAAAAACATACATACCCCCCACTACTTTCCAAATTGCTCCTTGCCATCTTATAATTATTTCTCCCTCCCCCCCCCCCCACCTCTGCAGGCAGTGGCACTTCTAAAAAACTGGCCAAGCGTAATGCTGCAGCAAAGATGCTGGTGCGGATTCATAATGTGCCCCTGGACCCCCGAGAGGGCAGTGAGGCCGAAGTGGAGGAGGACCAGTTCTCTATTGTGAGTCTGGATGGGGGAAATTGTGGGGAGAAGGGCTGAGCCTTGAGAATCATGGAATTTATATAGTGTAGGCGAATGTATCTTCAATGTCTCCATTTCTGTTCTGACTACTGTGAGATAAGTATTTTGGGTTCTTATCCAGCCCTTTACCATCTCCCTGATCTCTATTTTCCCCCTACCTATAAATTTTAGGCTTCCCTAGTTGACTGGTAGTTAGATCTGCTTCTAGTACAGCAGCGCTGGTTTGGGGAAGAGCTTTGTAATGTTTCTAGCAGCTTTTGGTTAGTCACAGATGAAGTGGCACTGGGAATTGCTCACAGTCTTGGGGTTCTTCAGCCTGGGATCCCGGTAGCTGTAGGCATGTGATGTCACATGACAGGAAGAGCTGAAGCTATGACTGCAATGGTGTCAAGGTCAGAATTGTGGGCTGTAGACACAGGGGTGGGGGCAGGAAGCACAAGCACCAGGAGGTGCCCCATAGTGAGGAACAAGTCAAAGGTCAGAGCCCTGACAGAGTCCTCTTTGCCTCTGAATCACCCTGTCTCACTGTCCTGCTGCCTGCAGGAAGACAGGCAAGGAGGTATGGGGCCCTTCCTCTCTTAATTTGGAGCCAAAACCTCCAAGGGCTTTTGAACAGGGCTGTGTATGAGAGAGATACTAAGGGCACAGAAAGTTAGGCAGGTTGCAGGTGGTTAAGCCTAACTGCAACAGAATTTGGAATTCTGGCAATGAAAGGAGATAACAAGTGCCGGAAGTCTGGACTGGGGGCCATGTGGGGAGTTGACGGGACACTTTGAGGGTCAGAGAAGCACCAAGACCTGCACAGCTGCAGGAAATGGGGGTGGTAATAACTGTCCAAGCACATAGTTAGGAGCCCACAGATGTTACAGGCTACTCCATATCAGCAGGGCTGGCCCGTCCATTAGGCAGCTGCCTAGGGTGTAGCCCTAGGGGGGTGACGAGTAGAGGCCTCCCACCCACCCTTGCCTTCTTGGCAAGGGAAATAAGTGAGTGTGGCATGGCTCCTGCACCACAGAGCGTGCATGCTGCCTGGCTGTTGTCACTCAGCCTCCTGGAGCTAAGCTTCCGGAAGCACAGGGGAGGTTGAGCAACGGCAGTTGGGTGGCGCGCATGCTCTGAGGTGCAGGAGCCATGCCACACCACTACTATGGCGCTCACCCGTGTCCCTGCTGCAGGCAAGGGTGGGAGGAGAATGGGGGCTGGCAGGGCGGGACTTCGCTTCAGGCGCCAGATGCCCTGAAGCCAGCCCTGCATATCAGCTTGGAACTGGTAACCTGACCTGGAAGAGGTCAGGTGGTGGTGATGCTAGGCAACAACTAAACGAGGGGTTCCTCTTCTCACCCTATGATTCTTAATAGGCAAGAGACAGGCATCCACACACCTCAGTCCATCAGATTTATGCTGAGAGTCCCTAGCTATTTCTTACCTGGGCCAGCTGATCAAGCAACTGGAACCCTATAGCACCAGCCAGTCATTACAGCTCTGTTGGGTTCTGGACTGATTTCACCATCATCAGTTACCCACTGCTGGCCTTCAAGTCCTGTGCTAACTGCTGATCCACTGTCTGCAGCCCAGTGACTTCTCCTATCTGCCTTTATACTGTTTTAAATGAAGCTTCACCTCCTTCCTGCTCTGGGGAGGCCAGGCCCTTTTGCCCTTGGAGTCCTAATGCTGTCTGGGTTGTCAGTCCAGATTTGCCAGTGTAGAAGCATATTTGCATACAAGGACACCCCCCTATGCACAAACATACTTGCTGGCCAAATAGACAGCCAGGAAGGGGGTTCCAAAAGGTAGTTTAGAAAGCAGCTGACAGGGGGAAGCCTTCTGTGATGCGGCAGAGGATAAGACAGGCAGGGAGTGTAGGAGGTTGCTCATTTTGCAGAGAACTCTGTCAGAAAATGGAAGTGTTTCTGGCTAAAACTTGGTCCCACTTTTCAGACCACAGGAAACAAGCTGGATGGGGTGAAGGGTCGGGGCTCTGGCTGTACCTGGGACTCTCTGCGCAACTCAGCTGGGGAGAAAATCCTGCACTTGAAGAGCCACCCCTTGGGGGTGCTGAGCGCCGGATTCTGCAGCCTCTTGCAGGAGCTTTCTGAAGAGCAGAGCTTTGATATCAGCTACCTTGACATTGGTAAGAGGGGAAATACATGTGTTGGGGGTGCAGGACTGGCAGTTATAAATGGGAGAATTATTATTTTTTTAGACAGGCTGTGTGTATGCACTAAATACATGCATTGAAAATTCCAGTTGCAAATGGAGGGGTCTTGCCAGCCTTTGAAGGAAGTGGCTAAAGTGCTTTAGTCACTGTCTGGCTGCCTATTCTTTCTTTCTTTTGTATTTTGTATACTTGTGTGTGTGTGTGTGTGCTTGCACCTGGAAGTCATGTGAACCTCTGGTGACTGACCCCTGCTGAGGGCCTGGAGGATTTCACGGAGGTGGTTGAATAAGCCTGCCTCTGCCTCCTCACTGGGTATTTCAAGGACACTCTCCCATCCAAGTTCCAACCACAGTTGACCCTGCTTAGCTTCTGAGATCTGAGAAAATCTGCTTGCCTGGGCTGTGTAGGTCAGGACACTTGTTTGCCCCTTCTTGTCAGCAACCTGGGTGAGCTGGGATTCCCTGCTGACAACCCCACTGCATTCAAAGGATAAGTTTACTCAGGGTGCCACCTTGACTTGGAGGAGATGGAACTTTTGCACCAGTTGCTTTAACATTGGCCTACAGCAGCAGCCTGTCATGAGCCTCATTATGAACTAATACGGCCCTTTGAAAAACAATACAAAATCTTTGAAGAAGTGATTGGAAGGGTAGAGCTTTCTGATTACCAGCATGTGAAAGAGAATGGAAGGGAAGTTTTTTTGGGGGGGGGGGGGGAGCAGTGGGCCACAGAGCTGCTTAGAGATGTTTTACAGAAATGATAAAGTGAACGGTTACTGGTAAACCAAGTGTGAACCATGCAGAGATTATTCTAGTACAGTAAACCAGTTGCACAAAGTTTGGTTCTTTAATTGTAAAAGGTTGCAGAAGTCCACTGTAGAGCATTCTTAGTCAAAGGTTGCCCCTGTGTCAATAAAATGTGCAAAATAAGGCCCACCTGGGGCTTATAGAGGTTTCTGCAAACCCTGGGAAACCAGTAAGTAAATTTGCAGAATATATACAAATTTATTTAATATATATAATTTGGGGGTAGCTCCTCCCCATAAGGTTAAAATTATGCCTGTACATACGGAGACATCAGTCACTTATTTTCTCTAGCCCTCAAGGCACACAGCGCTAAGGTCCTCCTCCTTCTCTACCAGTATGAATATAGTTCAGTCAGAGAGAAGGGGTTGTGGCTCAGTGGTAGAGCATCTGCTTGGCATGCTGAAGGCCCTGAGTTCAAAGTCCAGCACCTTCAGTTAGAAAAAAGGCCAGGCAACAGGTGATGTGAAAGACCTCTGCCTGAGACCCTGGAGAACTGCTGCCAGTCTGAGTAAAGGCAACATCACAAACAGTGCCAAGTTTGAATACTGGCAACGTTACGCTCATGGAGAAGTGATACACTGAATGCCAAGCTTGAATGAATTGAGGCATTTGTTCCAGACCAATCTGAGGGTGGTCACAGAAACCTCAACTCTGAAGAAGATTTTCAGAAATGTGCACATACCCAGATGCATGTCCATCATTGGCCCATTTCTGTGTGACAGTTGGGACTGGATTCTGTAAAAGCACATAATAGACTTTTGTTGTCAGGTATCAAATAAATTGCTTCTCGTTGATCATTGCATTTGTGTCATTGATATAATATAAAATTCTTTATGAATTTATTTAAGAATTGATAGAAATTTATGAACTGAATGAATTTACAATTTCATGAATATATTGACATTTCAAAATCCATTTTGTTATTAGTATTAATATATAATTCATTACAAATATGGAGAACAATATTGCAGACATATAATTATCAACTACATGGTGTTTTGTGACATCACCTTTACTTGAGTTGTTCTTCACACTGAGGTCCTTTTTTTCTTGATTTGCCAGTCTGAATAGACAGTGTTGACCTTGGACCAGCGATCTAATTCAGTGTAAAGCAGCATCATGGATTCATGGTAAAGCTCGGTAGTTCTGGTTCAGCAGTCTAAATTTTTTAATAATAGGATTTTAGAACATCTGAAATGCTGCACCTGTGTTATCTCAAAGATTCCTCCATGTCTTTTAGGCCACCTATTGCAGATGGTGGTAATCTGAATCTAAAGAGATTAGTTTAAGGATCCAGTGGTGAGTTTGTGGCTGAGGAAAGATTTAAATTCTGAATTTAACTGCTCAAAACATTCCAGTATTGGCAAGATTTCCAGGGGAAGATCACATAGAATCATAGAGTTGGAAGGGACCTCCAGGGTCATCTAATCCAACTTCACAAATACCTCCCCCATACACATACATTCTCCAGTAACCCCTGCTCCATGCCCAGAAAATGGCAAAAGCCTTCAGGATCTCATGCCAAACTGGCCTGGAGAAAAATTGCTGACTAGCTCCAAAAAGCATTTCCCTGGGCATGTAAGAAAGGGCTGCAAGAAGTAAGTACAGATGCAACCTTTCCTGCCCTCTTTCTCATGATCTGCCTAATTCACAGAATCAGCATTGCTGTCAGATAACCATCTAGCATCTGTTTAAAAAACCTCCAATTAAGGAGAGCCCTCCACCTCCCGAGGAAGCCTGTTCCATTGAGGAACCACTCTTACTGTCAGAAAGTTCTTCCTAATGTTTAGCCAGAAATTCTTTTGGTTTAATTTAACCCGTGGGTTCTGGTCCGACCCTCTGGGGCTACAGAGAACAATTCTGCACTATCCTCTGTATGGCAGCCAAGTACTTGAAGATGGTGATCATATCCCCTCAGCTGCCTCCTCTCCAGACTAAACAAGCCAGTTCCTTCAACCTTTCCTCGTAGGACTTGGTCTTCAGACCCCTCACCATCTTTGTCATCCTCCTCCAGACATATTCCAAATTGTCTATATCCTTCTTAAATTGTAGCATGGTGCTGGGGTGTTAACGCATCTTTTATTTGTCCCAGTTATTTGGTAGGCAGTGGTATACTGTCTCTGATCATGGAGGCTCTCTTCCCATCCATCACTGTTGCATGTCCTATTTGTTATGGACGTGGGCTGACAAGCCCAAAATGTCCCTCTCTACATACAAAGGAGTATTGGCGTGCTGCATTAACACCTGGCATTGCCTATCGCAGGCCTGTAGCCAGAAAATTCCAGCTGGGGAGGGCCACGGAAAAAAAAATTGGGTGGAGGGGCCCCCCTCTGGCGGCCCCTGCTCTCTCTTCCACTTTTCTGGCAGCCCTGCCCCCCTACACTTGGCAACTCCCCCTCCGTCTCACCCACTCACCCAACTCACTCACCAACCCAGCACAACAGTGAGGAGCGGGCTCCTGGGGCTCTTTCAAGGTGCCCCGCCCCTGCCAATCACGTGATTGGCAGGAAAAGCCGCTCCGAGGCCGGCAGTTCCTACGCCAGCTTTCCAGTGTGCTCAGGATGTTCAGCGCTGAACGTCCTGAGCATGCCGGAAAGCTGGCGTAGAAACTGTTGACCTTAGTGCAGCTTTTCCTACTGATCATGTGATCGGCAGGGGGGGGCCACCTTGAAAGAGCCTCAGGAGCCCACTCTTCACTGTTTTTGCCGGGTTGGTGAGTGAGTTGGGAGGGAGGGAGGAGCAAACACCTGCAGAGTGGGGTGTGGGCTGGCAGAGCGGCGCAGAGATCAGGGCTGCCAGAAAAGTGGTGGTGGAGAGAGCAGGGACCGGGGAAAGGAGGGGTCATAAAGGTCCAAGGGGGGGGGGGGTTGGGTGTGGGGGGCCAGGCCCCCCATGGCTGCGGGTCTGCCTGCCTCCTTCCCCACTCTGCCTGCTGCTGGAATGATTCTTCTCCTACAGCAGTGGTGGGGAACCTCGATCCTGAGGGCTGTATATGGCCCACGAGGTCACTTGGTGCAGAGCACTGTTTTTTAAGTTGATAATTTTTAATGGCCCACGAATGATGTTATAAATATCCATATGGCCCTTGGCAGAAAAAAGGTTCCCAACCCCTGTCCTACAGCTACAACCTAAGATTTATGGCTGAAGAGCCTGGAAAGTTTCAGTCTAGAAAAAGAGATTACTAGAGGGAGACATGATAAGAAGTTTATAAAATGCTACATGGAGTGGAGGAAGTGAATAGAGAACTTTTTCTCCATTATACATAACGCTAGAGCTCTAGGGCACCCGATGAAGTTGGTGGGCAACAGACTGAGGACAAATTTAAGAAAATACTCTACTCAACAAGTAATTAACTTTTGGACTTCATTGCCAGGGGATGTAGTGATGACCAGTTGGCCACCAGCATAAATGGCTTTAAGAGACTTAGACATGAAGGAGAAGATATCCATCAATGGCTATTAGCTGTGGAGACCAAAGGGAACCTACATAGCCAGGGACAGTAAACTTTTGAATACCAGTATTAGGAGGCAGCATGAGGAGCGTGGCGTGGCTTGTTGGTTGTTCCTTCAGGGCCACTGGTTGGTCACTTCATGAAATGGGATGCTGGTCTAGGGCCACCACTAGTCTGATACAGCAAGACTCTTGTTATATTCATTAGACCAGTAGTTGTGAGAAGGACAGGAGAACCAAATGGTGATTCTGGAATTCTTCTGGCTGTGACATCACTAGGGGATCATCTCTTTATTGAGAACTGAAATGTGCATTCTTTTCTCTTCAGAAGTGCAACTTGAATGAAACTAGTCCTTTGGCTTAAAGAAGCAAACTTTCTGTTGCATTTATAATTGCAGACCCCTGCCTTGTACTCCGTATCTATGACAGGCCGTCAAGGGACCTGCTGCTGGATATATGTTTTTTCGTTTCCTTTTCTTTCCCTTTCCACAGATGAGAGGAGCTTGAGCGGCCTTTACCAGTGCCTGGTGGAGCTCTCCACACAGCCAACCACGGTGTGCCACGGCTCAGCCACCTCCCGCCACGCTGCCCGGGCTGACGCTGCCCGCAACGCCCTGCAGTACCTCAAGATCATGGCAGGGGGGAAGTGACGTAACCAAACGCCACCCCAGGACTCTGGGGCTTCCCAAAGGGCTGGGCTCTGTTGCCTGCCAATTGGGCAGGCTGCTTCATTTTCTTCTGACTCGGAGGGGATGGGGTGGGCAGACCGACAGCGAACGGGCTGCACCCCCCCAGTGTTCTGTGGGGTAGAGAAGGGCAATGACTTCAAGCTGGAATGAAGACTTGGGGTTTGCGGTACCTGCAAGCTCCAAAGGAGGTTGGCGGAGACTTGCAGCCCTGAGCCCTAAAGGGCTGGGACCGGCCCACTGTGGCCTCATCAGAGGTTACCCCACTTCTTCTTGTAGGAGGGGGATGAGAACTGGATTTCGAAAATTGGAGCTTTATAAGGAGGTGTTGTCTTTTGCCCATTGGACCTTGAAAGCGAAAGCAATTGGTGTAGAACACACGCTGCTACGGAACTACATACCTCTTGACGGCTGCCCCAGGAGGGCTGAGGCCCAGTTTCTGCCTACAGCAGAATCAAAGTTTTTTTCCTAGACTATGTCTCTTCAGGCTGCAAGAGAGGAATTGTGTGTTTGAATGCTGGCCCATTTTAAAAGAAATAAAAGGGAACTGACAGTGTAGGGGATGGGAAGGCTTTAAAAATTTCTAAATTAGCACAGGATTTGAGTCCAGGAGCACCTTAAAGATCAACCAGATTTCAAGTGTATAAGATTTCAAGAGCCAAAACTCCCTTTGTTTGATTCTTGAAAGCTTATACCCTGCAAATCTTTTTTTTAAATTATTTTTGAGGTGTGTGTGTGTGTGTGTGCACATGTGCACCTGGAAGTCATAGTGACCTCTCCAGGGCTTTTTTTTTTTGTAGCAGGAGCTCCTTTGCATAGTAGGTAACACACCCCTGATGTAGCCAGTTCTCCAAGAGCTTACAGGGCTCTTAGTACAGGGCCAACTGTAAGCTCTTGGAGGATTGGCTACATCAGAGGTGGGTGGCCTAATATGCAAAGGAGTTTCTGCTACAAAAAAAAAAGCCCTGCTGGTGACTGACTCTGACTGGGGGCCTGGAAGATATTCAGAGAGGTGGCTGAATAAAGCCTGCCCCTGCCCACCTGTCTGCTGGTATTCCAAGGAGGCCTGTCTGCCTTGTGAGTACTTGGCAGGGTTGGCCCTGCTTAGCTTCTGAGATCTGAGGTGTTTGGGCTTGCCTGGGCTATCCAGGTCAGGGCAACCCTGCAAATCTAGTTGTTCAAGGTGCTGTTGGACTTGAATCTTGCCCTTCTACTGCAGACGGACACGGCTACCCCACCTGAAACTAAATTATGCTGACTTTATATGTGCAGAAAGGCAGAGGGAGCTGGAGGTGATAAAAGTCCCACCCACTCTGCTAAGCCACTCCCGCCAGTTATTTCCCCTTTGCAAGACTCCTCCTCTCTTCTCCAGGCTAGCTGAAGAAGACCCTTAACAGAACCTCCATGTGCAGCTGTAGTCTCTCTCAACACCTGACACTTGAGTGGAAAGCTGTTGCCTTCAGGCCCTGCTTATAAGCTACCCAGAGGCAGACGGCAGGGCCCATCTTGGGAACTGGATGCTGGATCAGGTGGAGGCGAGGGTCTTGTCCAAGATGGCCATCTGAGGCAAGGCAGAGGTGGGAACTCAACCCCAAACTCCCGGAATCATTTTCCCTTCAGAAACAATCTGTCCTTTAAGTGAACATTGGCTTTTCCTGCCATTGGGAAAAATGCAAGCAAATTGAGCAGCCTCTAGCACAATTGATGTTTGCACCCAAAACACTCGAATAATTTATGGAGTTTGCTGGCACCTGGTATGTCTATGAAGACTGACTTAGATAGCTAGCCATGTCAGCTAAATAGAACTTCATGCTCAGAGGCTGTAGAGTTCTGAATACTATTCCAGGAACAGGGAGGAGTCTTAGCATGCCTGTGCCCTCTTTGAGAGCTCCCAGAGGCCCTTGCCTGAGTTAGTTCAGTGTAGCAGTTAAGAGCATGGATTCTGTTCTGGGAGATCTGGGTTTGATTATCCACTCCTCTGCATGCAACAGCTGGTGTGACCTTGGGTCAGTCACAGTTCTCTCAGAGCTGTTTTCTCAAGAGCGGTTTCTGTCAGAGCTCTCTCAGCCCCACCTATCTCACAGGGTGTGTTTTGTGAGGAGAGGAAGGGAAGGGAAGGAGATTGTAAACTGCTCTGAGACTCCGGGTAAAGGGCAGGGTAAAATCCCATCTCCTTTTTCCTCCTTCGAACAGAGGACTGAGCAAAATGGACTTTGGTCTAATTCAGGAGGGATCTTCCCTTTTAATGCAGCAGCCAGACCTTTAATCATCATGGGCGTGTCCCACGTTTCTGAAAGATTTGCTTTTCATTTTTTTTTGCCCAGATTTCCCTACCAGCCCCAAGCCAGAATTAATAATTAATTCCTTATTTAAGGTTAATAACGAACCTTTCCCCATAGCTTTCATTCACTTAAAGATTCCTCCCACCACCAAATGGAAGACAGATCTCTGCATCATTCCAGTTTTAGTGTACACGTGGTGAACGCAAGTCCTTATTTTCTTCACCTCTGCATGGAGAGGTTTTCTCCCTGCCCCACACAGAAGGCATTCCCACGTGGAAACTCCAACCCCTCCCAGTTGGAGATGGCATCGCCTGTGAAAAACTTCACACATTGATTCTGTTGCCCTAAATGAGCCTTAACCATGGTAACCGGGAGAGAAAAAGTGGCCTTCCAGTTCTGGTTGGTGCAAATCGATTCACAAGCAAAGTATGCCGATGACATTCAGCATATGGTTTAGTCCACTGTGCCTTGTGGACAGTGACAAATACCATTTCTGAACCTGATAGGATGCTGTTTGGGCAGGCCTGTTTGTAAAATGAATGTTTATGCTAATAGTTGTTACGAGAACATCTTGCAAAAGAAAAATATAGTCATTCTGTGGCATTGTTTGAATCCATTCTTTTTGAGTATGTATCATTACAGGATGAATATTCACTCCAATACACTTCCATTCACTCTGCATTTATCATTGTCCTCTTTCTTGGTAGCCAGAGACCAACATTTGACATCCAGGGCATTTTTTTAGCAGGAGCACCTTTGCATATTAGGCCACACACCCCTGATGTAGCTAATCTTCCAAGAGCTTACAGGGGTCTTAGTACAGCGTCTACTGTAAACTCCAGGAGGACTGGCTACATCAGGGGTGTGTGGCCTAATATGCAAAGGAGTTCCTGATACAAAAAAAAAGCCCTGCTGACATCCCAAGAAACAGGATAATATCCCACAGATGGAAGGAGGGGGTGATGTAGGTAGGAAGAGGCTGGATCCTCCTTTGGTGAGGGCACCAGGGAATGCATCTAGTCCTCACCATAAAGCTTTATCATCCCTAATATTTTCCTCTGAAGGAACTTGTTGCTGTTTAGTTCTTGCATGTGTGTGAGTGTGTTAAGAAGAGACTGGATTTCTTCCCCATGCCTTACTATCTGAAGGTGTCTCACAGCCAGCTGAGTTAGTGTGATCCAGCTCACACATTTTTGTCTTAGCTCAGGAAAAATGGCCCCAGAGCAAATTAATTTATGTAGTAGCTCACGAAGCAGAATTTTTGCTTACAAGACTCCACAGCTTAAAGGGAGAGTTGCTCACAGTGGCTTACAATCTTACAATTAAGTGCTGCTAAGTCACTTCTGACTTATAGTGACCCTATGAATTTAGTTCTGTGGGGGGATTAGAGAACAGTATGTGGGGGACACTTCAGTTTGCTTCTTATATTTGCTGGCCCAGTATATATCAGCAGTGAACATACAGCCCTCCTTCCACCCAAACTAGCTCTGTTCACAAGCTACAGTGAATGCTTCCATGATCCCATGGACAGTATACACTTGATCTTTGTATGGACACTGAGTTCTCACATCAACGCACATACAGCTGAACTTGCAGTTGAAACCCGACACGTATCCAGGTATTGGTCCTTTGTTGCGTTTGTAATGTGCATGTTGGCTCTAACAAACACACATGTACAGGCAGGTTGTACATATGTTCACTGTAATGTGTGAACAGAACTAACTATGGCTAAGATCTACTTTTTCAGAGGTAGTGTACCTCGGAATGCCACTTGCTGGGTGGGGGTAATGGTGATTATGGGGCTGCTGTCTTCATGCTCTGCTTTGGGAGTTCCCAGAGGCATCTGGTTGGCCACTGGGAAACCGGAAGCTGGCCTTCAATCTGATCAGGCTGTTTCAGTATTCTTTATGGTAGGCCTGTTGCTACTGATCTTACAAAGCACTGATCACTGATGCTGTATCATTTTGGTTTGGAAGAGTTCACCCATAGCCTTTGCTGTCTGGTGTAATTTATTATCAGCTTTCTCTAGGCATGCACACACAGGGTAGCATGATGTATAAACTGGGTACTCACACATTATGCCTTTTTTTTTTAAGTGGCAAGTGATTCCTTCATCCCACTGCCCTACTTATGCTGTTGTGGCTGTAAGTCTGCTGGAAGAAAACTTTTGAGCGACTCTGTTGGCTGCTGCAGAGAAGAGAAGACTGCAGATTTATACCCCCCCTTCTCTCTGAATCAGAGGCCAGAGCGGCTTACAATCTCCTATATCTTCTCCCCCCACAACAGACACCCTGTGAGGTGGGTGGGGCTGAGAGGGCTCTCACAGCAGCTGCCCTTTCAAGGACAACAACTGCGAGAGCTATGGCTAACCCAGGGCCATTACAGCAGGTGCAAGTGGAGTGGGGAATCAAACTCGGTTCTTCCAGATAAGAGTCCACGCACTTAACCACTACACCAAGCTGGTTCTCAGAAGAGGTGTTGCCACTCCCTTTTCTGAAAAGCATCCTTAATTCTTTGAAGCTGTGTGGTTGCATATTGGACCTGCAGTAATTGCACCTTTTTAAGCCATTGACAGAACGCTGGCAATGCATCCAGTTCCCGTTTAAAGAGAGCAGAACACATTGCCCTGGTTTCCAAGTCCTCTTCTGTGTGCAAGAACCCCCTTGGATCTAGGATGGAGTAAGACCACACACAGTATTTCTTCTACCATGAAGCTGCCTTCACATATGAACAGTGTTCTGGCTAGCTTACCACTGTCCGCTCTGACTGACTACAACTGTCTTAGGCACCAGCCTTTCTCAGCCCTGCTAAGAGCATTATCTAGAGATGCTGCAGACTGAACCAGGGACCTTTTATCAGGCAGGCCTGGTGCTCAACCACTGAGTAGGAAGGCTCTGGCAAATGTGGGGGAAGAATCCTCCGTCTAGCCAGTCAACATGACATGCAGAATTCTGGTATTTGCCTCTTGTTTTATTGTTAACAAAGCAAAAGCACAAACCCACAGCAGGTGCACCAGTCACGCAATAGCACAGTGATAAAGACACAGAAAGAACAGCGGAAGTGCTAGAAGGAGCTTGGGTCCCGTTTGGCAGGACCTGGTTGGCAACAGTCCATGGTGGGGTTTGATCCCGCTGGGTCCTGCTTCACTTTTTTTTGCCAAAGCGCTGTGGCGTAGCCATACTCAGAAACTGGGGTGCCATGGAATCCCAAGCCCGGAGGTTGATCCGACCACTATTGCTGGGGCTGCTTCTGGCGTCACGGCCAAACCTATTGCAAAAACAAGGCATCATTTACCATCGGGTCCCTGGAGAGAGATTCTGGCCATCCCCACAGAAAACATTCACAGCTAATCTGGGCTATTTAGGCTGCTGCTGCTGCTTCTTATAGAGGCTGCAGTAGTTGTGATTGTTATGAAACTTGGGAGTTTAGACTTTCCCGGTGTTTTGTAGAAAATAGGTGATAGAGCTCATCCAGGAATTGTTATACAGCTGCACCTACTATTCAATGGACAAGGTGGGGAGGAGGAGGGAGAACTGTCAAAAAGGTTCAGGAGCTGTGCTCCTGTGGGGTCCTGCTGAATTCAAGGCCTGATCACCGCTTCCTCCCCTAGAGATCATCTCTGAGCCAACCCAGCCCCACTCCATATTGGCAGGGCAAGGTTCTCCAGCTGACTGGCCAAAAGAGGAGTGACTGTTTCACTGCAGGGGCTCTGCTCACTCCCAGCTTTGGGCAGTATGGAAGAGGACTAGCAGCCCTTTGTGGGTCTGCACTGCTGCCTGTCAGGTTGAAGGCAAGGCCCTATGGCAATGACCAACAGCAGTGTGTGCCCAGGAAGAGATTGGTATGCCTCGCTTGCGCAGTGAAATGGCTGCAGCTTGTGGGAACACAGGTGAGCAAGTTGTATAATAAAACCTGTAAACAAAAACCCCTTCCAACATTAATCTTAAAAAGTCCTGTTTAGTAAATTAGGGAAAGACCAGCATCACAGCCAAACGAGAGAGAATTTCTCCTGTGCTGTTTCTGCAATTGAAAACAGCCCTCTGCCCTTGGTGCTCTAAAAGTCTAGTAGGGAGAAAAGGCAGGTGCAGCAGGTTCCTGTCTTTTTTCCTTACCATGACTTAACACAGTAGCCTGGGAAGGGGGCGCTTTTTGAACAGGGAAATGGCATCCAGTGGTGGTTGAAAGAGTTTGCATCTTCCCCAGCTAAATCATACAAAGCTAAGTCATTCAAAGGTGGATCTGATCGTGATTCCACGACAGCTCATGATGTTCAGTCCTTAATTTTCTTGTTGCTTTCCCTGTTAGATACTCCCTGTCAGTCCATTTTGGACTGAGTGTTGAAAATACCGCAGCGTCCACTTCTGAAAGTTGCTGTACCAGCAAAGAAAGCGAGAGTGGGAGTGAACTGGGCTAGATATACTTCTTTCTTTCTCTCTCTCTGTTTCTCTCTTCCCCCCCTTCCCTAAATAAGGGGCTAAAATAAGGCTGCTCTGGAAACATCAATATGAAACATTCATGATCTCGCTTCTGATGGGCACATTTAGGAGTGTTGATTGCAGTGGAGGAACATAATCTTTGCATAATGTCAGGTCCTAAAAGATGCTTTGCAAGCGGTTTCCTAGTGGGGCTCAAGGACAGCACCGGGAAAGTTTAGACTCCCATGTTTCATAACAATCACAACTACTGCTGACTCTAATAAGAGGAAGCAGCCTAAATAGCCCAGATTAACTGGAGCTCATCAGTTTGGAAGCTAAGCAGAGCCAGTACTTGGATGGGAGACCACCAAGGAAGTTGTGGGCTGCTATGAAGAAGGCCATGGCAAATCACTTCTGCTCGTCTCTTGCCTTGAAAACCCCAGGTCAGATTTCACGAGGTCAGCATAAGTAGGTTATGACTTGATGGCAGGCACATTATTACAAGAAGGCTCCCCACCCCGGCCTGGATTCTGCTAGCTTCCAACCAGCCCTTCTGTCTCCCATTCCATAGATGAGCCCATCACCCTTCCCCATGCTTTTTGGGGTGCAATGAAAAGAACACCGTGCTGAGCAAAATGCTCTGGTGCGCTGCTTTTCATCATCTTTGCCTGCAATTACCAAACTCCATAAGACATACTAATAAAAACTGATAGGAAAAGCCCTGCTGGATCAAATCAGAGATCTGTGTAATCTGGCACTGTTTTATGCAGTGGCCACTGGTGCTCAGAATTACAGGTCCCATTTAGCCTCCATGGCTAATAGGTGTTGATAGGTCTGCCCTAATCTTTCTTTAAAGGTGCTTAAGCCAACAGAAACAGTCACACAAGCTCAAGATATAGGAAGAAGTTCCTCCTTCTACCTGCCCTGCATCCATTACCCCAGGCATTTCATTGAGTGATCAAAAATTATAATTAGAGGAGGAGAAAATAGGCTCTCTGTCCAGTCTCTCTCCACACCATTTTTAGCTTTATAAATCTCTATCATGTCCTCAGCTTCTCCATTTTATCCTCAAAACAACCCTGTGATGTAAGTTAGACTGAAAATGTGTGACTCAAGGTCACCCAAGCAAGCTTCCATGGCAGAGTAGGGATTCAAACGCAGGGCTGCTAGAACCTAGTCTGACAATCTAACCCAAGAGCTCCACAACATGGTGCCCACCCAGACATTTCCTGGTGCCTACCCAGCATTTTTAGAGAGTAGGTGAGGCCAAGTGGACCTTCTCTCCAGCAGACTATAGAGCTACAGACTGGCCACTGGAGACTTGATTGGCTGTGGAGATTTTTTTAAACTTTGCTTCGGCAGCAGCTGCCACCACAACACAAGGATCTTCACTGAAGAGAAGCAGGCAGCCATTTTGTGGCTGGCTCTGCCTCCTGCAGCAGCCATTTTGTGGCTGCTACCACCAGGCTGTGGCAAAATTCCAAAGGTGCCCTCAGGTTCAAAAAGGTTGGGGACCCCCTGCTCTGATCCCTACACATAATATGGAATATAGAACCGTCATGCATATTTGAGCGAGTATTGTTGTACATGTATAGATGCTGTTAGCCGCCCTGAGCCGCCTTGGCGGGGAGGGCGGGATACAAATAAAATTTATTATTATTATTATTATTACTGAGTTCCTTTTTCTTTTCCCACTCAAATTACCTGTATCCTCTCTTAACCTGGAGCAATGTCCTTCGCCTAAGGAGTCTCTGCAGCTTATGTGGCTCTTCCCTTGGCAGAAGAGCCACGTAAGTTGGAGGACGGCTCCTGAGGTTGGAAGGCATCAGATTTTGCTCCATAGAACGATGGGATCCACTCTAGTAAATGATAACTGGTTCACTGCCACTCAGCTGGGATTTGCTGCCGGTTTGAGGCCAGCAGGGGTCCCGCAGGGTTTTAGAAAACACCCGCAGTTCAGAATGGAGCGACGCTCGCTTCACTTTCCTTGGGGCTTAGTCAGATCTACTTGTGAACAGGATCGATTCAGGCGGGTTGCCATGCGAGTCTGAAACAACAGAACAAAGTCTAAGTCCGGCGGCACCTGCAAAGTTTAATTCAGGGTATAAGCTTTTGTACGCGTGAAGATATGAAGAGGTGTGCACGCACACGAAAGCTTGTACCCTGATTTAAACTTTGTAGGTCTTAAAGGTGTCACCGGATTCAAACTTTGCTCCTGTGAACGGGATGATTCCCAGATACATCCTGCTGGTCATATTTGAAGCCCATACATTCCTTACCTTTGAGGCTGGAATAGGAAGGACGGGCTGCGCCCTGGTCTCTGCACAGCATGCAGCAGGGAACGGAGAAGGCTGCCCAGCGGATGCTCTTCCGGGGGGCTCTGGACCACATGCTCCTCATTCTCTTGCTGCTGTAGGGGGACAGGGCAGCTGGGAGTGAGTTAGAGCCGTATTGTATCCCCACGGGCCGGCATTTGATTTCCTGTTTTAATCAAGGCTTTCAACAGGGTCTCGCTGCTTACGACACCCTCTTTATAATTCTGCTTAATAACTTTATTGCCACTTTAATGCAGCTGTTCTTTAAGCCTTCAACAATGAATTGTCGTATGGCCTTTTGTGTAGCCTAGCCAGGGGATCGTAAGATTGTCTGGAAGGAAGGCTGACGTTCAGTCTCTTTTACTAGACTCATTCTTTTGGCTGAGAGAACTGTGACTGTCCCCAGGTCATCCAGCTGGCTTCACGTGGAGAAGTGGGGAATCGAACCTGGTTCTCCAGAGTAGAGTCTGTCGCTCTTAACCATGCTGGTTCTTAAGTCTCCAAATGTGTATTTCTTAAACATTACTTTTGATTGATGTGGTACATCACCCAGGAAATATTTTTAAATGGAGAGCGTGGAATAGTTCAATTACATCAGCCAGACGTCCCAGTGCAGATGGAGGCTGGCTACAAGGCCAAGAGGGGCAGAAGGTGGCAGGCACTAGGATGCCAGGGAACGACCATGACTAATATTCAGCACGGTCCTTCCACAATCATTCCAGCAATGTGCGAGGTATCCATCTGGGCTCTTCTTGCAATGCAGGCACCATTCATGAGGGTGCTGTCCATGTCGCTACTGGTGGCAGCAATGTTCTTTGGAGATGCTGAGTCTGGGCAAGTCTTTATGAAGAAGCAACGGTTCATGCAAAACAGCATTTTGCATGCAATGGACAGCAGCTCCATCTCCGTGTGAGTTGCCTTCTCATAGTGGTGGACCAATTCTGTGTGTGTTCACCCCACACAGAATGTTCTGGTTGGTTATACTAGCTGCTAATGTGCATAGTGTGCTTCATGCACGCACACACACACACACATCTTGACTTCAAAGCACAGCATACGGCGATCCTGATTTTACACCCAGGAAAGCTGAATCCTCACTATATTACACGAATTATTAACATCTTTGACTAGGAAGGAAGGAAGGAAGGAAGGAAGGAAGGAAGGAAGGAAGGAAGGAAGGAAGGAAGGAAGGAAGGGAGGGAGGGAGGGAGGGAGGGAGGGAAGAATGAAGCAAGCAAGCCCTGGAGTCTTAGTTACTTTCTCATATGTTTGCATCTACAGAGTACATTTCAAAGCAGTTTGCATACAGTCTCAGCAGTCCTTATGAAGTCTTGCAGTGTGGGCCAATGTTATCCCTACGTATTGCAGATTGAAGGAATGAGGCAGACATAAAAGGGGTGGAGACTTGAAAAGACTTGAATAAAGAAGTCCTCACCTCACACCACACATTGGCCACTACTTGTGAGTGGTCGCTCTGAGTCCAATGGAAAATAGGAGTGACCTACCAAAGAAGCATCGTTGTTTCTCCCTGCTCACATAATTCCACCAACAGCCCATTCTGTTCTTCTTGCCACTCAGTGCTGTTGCTGTTGCACAGAGTGTGTGTGAGAGAGAGAAAGAGAGAGATGTCCAAGCGTTTAGGGAACAAGGATCTCAAGTGCCTAATCTCTCTTGAGGAGAATAAAAAAGGTGATTGATGGTTGGGATCCACTTCTCAGGTGCTTAATGGAGCTCAGCTCTGTTTCCCACCCTGGCCTTGACATGAATTGATGAACGGGGGTGCCCATCTTTAAATCCCTCTTGGAATTCATGCTCCCTTCTCCAGCAGCATCAGTTAAATCTCTGCCCTTCATACTACCACAGCTTCTCTCTGTCCCCACCCCCACCTCCGCACACACCTCCCATCCCCCATCTCCTCCCTAATCTGCAGCCTAGACCACTGGTCCACCTTGTCAGGTGATGAAGATCAAATCCCATTGATGATTGAGCTCCATGGACTGCAACCATGGCCTCCTCTCCTTTTCAAAGGCTATCTGTATGTATGCATGTATTTATTGATTTAAATTTCTATCCTGCCCTCTCCGCAAGCGGACTCAGGGCAGCTAACAACATTCATTTTTACAAATTAAAAACCAATAAAAATAGCTATGGTTTAAAATTATTTAAAAAAACATTTCATTTTATGGTGCTGTATCACTACAATATAATATAAGCGGTGATCATATGGTACTCTATAATGATGTAGGGTGGCAGTTCTCTCTGTATGCATTGGGGGTGCTCTCTAGATTTCTCCAGGAGCCTTCTGAAGGGAATAATGGGAGACCGGCTATTGGCAAAAAGCATTTGTTTCCAGAGTGGGCTCACTTTTAGCTTTAGGTTTATTTGATTTATATCCTGCCCTCTCCACTGAAGCAGGCTCAGGGTGGCTTTAACTCTGCTGGCTTTAACACTGAAGTTTTACTCCCATCTTTGCTCCCAAACTAGAGCCTTTGGTGGTGAGGAGAACATGTGTGCTGTTGTGCTTGTATCATCCTCTTTCCAAGTTTTCTCCATCCTCAGTACCCTCTTTGCCTCCATTTCTAGAACCCCTCAGGACTGGCCAGGCTTTTCCTGGGCTCTTCTCAGCCCAAAGCCCAAACCAGACAAAAGATTTGCAGTAGGACAAGCCAAGTGCCATCTCCACTGCATTGTCCTCTGGCACGCACACCCCAACCCAAACACCACAGGAGAACAAATCACATTACTTTCTGGGGCCACAGGCTGACCAGAGTCAGAGGAATTTTGCCCTCCTGCCCAGCCTTTCAGCAGCCCTGACCTCTTGGCAGAAACAGCAGACCTGAACTATGACAAACAAGATTCAAACAGCCCACCTGTGGGGCTCAGGGTCCCCAAACCTACTTACCAATTTACGGTTGCCAGGTCCTGCCTGGCCACCGGTAGGAGGTGGGGGGGGGGCAGGGAGTTGCCAGATCCATGTTGGGAAACTCCTAGAGATATGGGGATTGAGCCGGAGAAGGGCAGGGACCTCAGAGAGGTACAATGCCCTAGAGTCCACCCTCCAAAGCAGCCATTTTCTCCAAGGGAACTGATCAGTGTAATCTGCAGTTGAGCTGTAATTCCAGGTATTCCCCAGGTCCCACCTGGAGGCTGGCATCCCTACTTACCATCCAGTCCAAAAGTCTCTCTGGATTTGCATTGGGTTCCTCTGCGAAGAGCTCTTGGGAGCCGAGTCCCTCATCAAGGCCTCGGCCTTCCCTGAGGCTTCCTGAGAGCAGAGTCAGTACTAGCAACAGGCGGGCGGCTTCCATCTTTGAGGCCTGCTCTCCACTTCCCCCTGTCCTGCTCCCCCGCCTGCTGGCAGTGCCTTTATATCTCCACGGTGGAGCTGGGGGACATCATGGGGTGGGATTGATGACAACAGTAGTAGCCATTTGTAAGGCAGCACGTATGGCGAGGAGCCTGCGGCGCCTCCCCATGACGAGCGGAGAGGGACCACGACGGTCCCTGACAAAGAGACGGCACCATTTCTGCCTGGGCTGATTGCCTGTTATTGCAAGGATAAATCCACAGAAATGGCTTTCTAAGCTCTGCTGGGAGTCGGCGGCTAATTGGTTGTTTGTTGCGGTTTAGGGGGACACTGGGGGAATGGAGGCCAGGTTCTCCGGATGCTGACCTCCAGCCTCCCCCCCCCCCCCCGCTCTTTTCACTTAGTGCAGATGGATGGGCCTGCAAGTCCCAAATCCTGCTTAGAACCAGACAGCTGTCATGAGGTGCTCCACAAGTGGTTTTACAAGCCATAGTCCCCGAGGCATTTGCAGCCATTAAGTGACAGACAGCTTCCTGCTTAATGAAACCCATTTACAAAGCAGGGATTGTGGAAGAGACAAGGATGGGAAGTCACTGTTGTTGCTGAGGGGAGGGGGGGCATATGCTTGGCATACATTACCAAGTCTGAAAAGAGGCAATCTGTCACACGAGGGTAGGGCCAGACCTCCATTGAATGCTAATGCTAGGGGTTGCCTGCTATCAGGTTTGCCAAGCTCCAGGTGAGGCCTGGAGATATCCCACTATTACAACTCATCTCCAGACAACAGAGATCAGTTCCTCTGGAGAAAATGGCTGCTTTGGAGGGTGGGTTCTATAGCACTGTACCCTTCTCTCTGTGTGGTGTAGGGGCTAAGAGTTACAGACTCCAATTTGGAGAACCAGGTTTGATTCCCCACTCCTCCACACGCAGCTGCTGGGTGACCTTCAGTCAGTCAGTTCTTTCAGAGCTCTCTCAGCCCCCTTCCCCCAAAGTGCCCTTTGTGAGAAGAACAAGGGAAGGTGATTGTGAGCTGCTTTGAGACTCCTTCAGATAGAGAAAAGCGGAGTATAAAAAACAACCTTCTCCTCCTCCCAGGCAATGCTACCAAGCTAGGGGTGGGGATATTCCTGGATATTTTGGAGGTGGAGCCTGGGGAGGGCAGGATTAAGGGAGGGACCTCAGTTGGGTATAAAGCTATGGGGTCAACCCACTAAAGCAGTCATTTTCTCCAGGGGAGCTGATCTTGGTCATCTGGAGATCAATAGTAATAGCAGGTGATCACCAGGTTCCACCTGGAGGTTGGCAATCCCCGTTCATAGTTATTTCTTTTTCTTTTTTTTGGCGGTACCAAAGGTTGCCATGTTTTGAGGCTCTGTGCAATAGATAGAGGCAGAACTCCACAGGCATGGTAGTGATAACCCCGCCCCCCGCCAGCTGAATTCCTCTCTGTTACACAATTGTTAAAAGCACAATCTCTGTATTTTTTAAAATGTCATTTCTGCAATAAGGCTAACATGGCATATTTGGCCTAGCAGTAATTTACACTTCGATTTTTACATGTGGACAAGACAACTCCTGCTCTAGGACAACAATAATACAGCCGCCAATGATGTGTGGAGCGTCGTTTGCTGAGAAAACTAAAGAACAGCCACGCACTTCAGTGCCACTCATTTCACTCCTACAAATGACAATCATGGTTTGGCTCTACCAGTAATGTCCATGGACAGCAACCTCTTCACCTCTCCAGTCCTGCTGTAGCACCAAATGTACACCACCACCACCACCCCCCCCTGCGATCCTGGGGGACATCAGAGGAAGCCTAACATGGGAGGAAGGAAATTGGTGAAAATCACCCCACTTCTGTCTGCAAAAATCTTGTGTGGTGTCTGTACCCTTCCTGCAGGCACTAGAGAAAGCAAGTTATCAGCATGAGTGCATATTAATCCCCACGTCTTGTTCTCCTGGAGGCCTAGCAGGAACCATCCTATACGCATCTGATTGATGCTCCCAATAACAGTCATCTCCTTGCAGGCGCTGGCTCTGGGGACCAGTTGCTATTCATCAGCATAGCTGTGCGAGGCAAGGATACTCATTCACTAGTGACACGGCTCCTGGTGGGCAAGAACGTGAGGACCGGCTTGCATTCGGATGAGAACAGCGTCCTCAAAGGCACACGAAGCTGTAAGACACCAGAATCCCTCAAGGGAAGCTGCTGCAAGGAAGACAGGATTTGCTGGTGGGAGACAACTAGAACAAAGCAAACTCCAAACCCTTTTTTAGCAGGACCCACTTAAATAACACAAAACAGTAGGCAAGAGAGTTGCAGAGTGGAGTTGTGTTGGTCTGCAACAGAGCAGCTAGATTTGAGTCTAACAGCACCTGCTTAGTGTAAGAGCCACATAGAATAAACATCAAATGTTTGAGAGCTGAACATCAGAGGTTTGAGAGCTGGAGGGAGAGGTGGAAAGAAAGCAACCTTAACTCCTGGCCATTGGCTGGCTTGGCTTAGAGAAGGGATTTAAAGAGACAAGTGCCTTCTCCAAGCTGGCTGATGGGGCAGTGTGGGGTTTGAGAGCCACATGTGGCTCCCAAGCCGCAGTTTGGCCATTCCTGTTACAGACCAACAAAATTTGGAGGTGGAGTTACTTGCTTTTAAGAGGCAAGAAGCTTTCTTCATCAGATACAAACCGAAATGGACATCTCTCCTTACATCCTCGTCAGAAGGTCGGAGAGGTATTGCAGAGAAGGAATGCAGGATCCAGAGGTAGAAGATGCACTGTGATCAGTTTGATTAGAGCAGATGGGAAATGCTTGGGGGGAGACAACTGGCAGCTGTAGTGAATAGCCATATTATGATTTCCGTGGGCTCTAGGCTCTTTTGCCTTTGTGGGCTTCTCCCACCGTAATGATATCCTGTATGTACTGAATCTGGACAGAATGATTTCTGGCACTGGGAGTGGTTAGAACCTCCAGGTTCCACTCAGTTTCTGCCTTCCAGGACTTGTTTCTTACCCATCAAGTTCTGCCTGCTCAAAGAGATGGCCCATTTTAAAGCAGAAGTTGATAATCATGTAAAAGGGGTAGTGAGTAGGGGTGTGCATTCGGTTCGGCTGAACCGAATAGACCGCCGAATACCCCCTGATTCGGAAGTATACGGCGTCTTATACTTCCGAATCCAATTAGAAGTAATTATACGGGAGCTGTATACAGCTCCCCGTGTACTTCCGAATCAATATTTGGAAGTATAGGGAACTCAAAGTAAAAGGCGGAAAGGAGCTTCTGCAGCCTCAGGGAAGCTGCTTACCTCCTTTCCTGCCTTTGGAAGCCTTTTCCTGCCTCTCCCATAGCCTCCCTGGGATCAGGGAGGGAGGGGAAGGGGGAGAGGAGCCCCAGCAGCCAATCCAAAGCATGCACTTGCAAAATGCATTGCAAATGCATGCTTTGCAGGGCTTTTGTGTAGCTGATGGCTGGGCTAATTCCCCAGCCATCAGCAACATTGTTGTTCTTTTGTTTATTTGGCTATCCAAGTAAACACTGTTCTCTGGCCAATCACAGAGCAGTGGTATTTTTTGAAACTGCTCTGTGTAGGGCCAGAGAACCTTTTTAAGGAGTCTGCCTGACTGGACTCCATTCCATTGCTGCTGTGTTGGTGTTGGTGTGTGAGAGAGATTGTGCTGCGCTGGCCCTTGGCCTCAGCTGCTGCTGCTCTCTCTCAGTCTTGCCTGACCTGCCTGGAGAAGACATCTAAGGTAAGACAATCTTGGGGTTCTTGTTTTTATTTTAGTTAGGATAAAAGTAAAAGGACTTTTTAAGACTCTGAGTCCCTTTACTTATCCAGATTTGGGTGGGTGGGTACTGGGTAGCTTATTTGGGGTTAGGGGGTTCTGCTGGGGGTGGGCGCCTGGGGTGGGTTTTTTTTTTCCAATTTGCCTATATCTTACTTTAGTGAGAGGACTTTTAAAAGTGCAGTGTCCTTTTACTTTTCCTGATTTGGGTGGCTTGGATTTCTTGGGGTTAGGGTGAAGATTTTTTTGGGGGGAGGGGTTGGTTAAGTTCCTGTATTCTTAAAAGTCAAGTTTTTTTACTGTTTTAAAAAGAGTCTGTGTTTGATTTGTTGCTGCTGTGTTGTGCTGCTGTTGTTCCTTTTCTCTTCTGGTTCTGCGGGGGGGCCTGTTTGGCTTATTTTTTATTGCTAAAAAGTTCAGTTTTTTAACAGTTGAGTTTGTTGGCCTTTTCTCGGATTTGTTTGGATCAGTTGTTGTTGGTTTTCCATCCTGTCCTGTTGTCCCTTTTCCTGGTTCTGTTTTTTTTGGGTGTGTGTGTGTTAAAAGTTAAGTTTCTTTCTGTCACATTTTGGTTTTTTTAATTACCTCTGGTTGATGTGAGGAGGTTGGTGTGTGGGCTGAGTCACTTTCATGTTTTTATAGAGCTATTTTTGGAGTCTGAGGGCTCCATACAGTTTTGGAGGCTCTCCCTCAAACCCCTTCCCCTCCAGGCAGCTTCCAATATACCCTATTTTGCCATTGATTTCAATTGCCCATAGGGTATAATGGTGGGATAGGGGCACCCTCTTTCGGTGTCCCTGGAATGGGAACCCCTGGCCCAATCTTTTTGGGACTCGGGGGGTTCATAGGGGAGGGTCCCCTGCAGGTCTCCTGCAAATTTGGGGGCCCTCCCTCAAATCCCCTCCCCTCCAGGCAGCTTCCAATATACCCTATTTTGCCATTGATTTCAATGATCCATAGGGTATAATTGGGCCGTATATTTGGAAATAGCCATATCTCTTCCGTATATGGTATTCTGAATATTTTGGCCCCGTATATTTCTGAATCCAATTAATTCCGAATTTATTTTTTTTTGCACACTCCTAGTAGTGAGGTAGCTGTTTTAGGGTAGGCCCAAATAGTTACTTCCTACAGTTTGTCCCTGAAGGAAAGAAGATACTGGACTCAATGGGCCACTGATCTGATCCTAGAAGACGGCCGTAGTGCTGTAGTGAAGTGGAAAGAACCAGCTGCAGAGGATATTTTGTGTGCTATCCCAGGTAGCTGTTCCTGTCAATCTCCCATTGGCTGTGTGAACAAGCAAGAATGAGCACAAGAATAGCATGCCAGGGCTTGTCAAGCGTGCTGAATCAGCATGAAACCTGGGGGGAAAACACCCTGCGGATTGAAGCACTTAAGGCTGATTCATGTGATGAATCAATCCTTAATGCACACTGAGTGGCTTGTGGGGACGATCCTCTTGAGTGAGTTGACGTAGCAGCTGAAGATCACTGCTAGCACCGGGCTGCAGGCAGTGAAGAACTCAGGAGACTGGGGGCCTGGAAGCCACTGGAGGCTGCGGGGGGGGGGGGGAGGTCAAGACAGAGGCAGCAGCCAGTTGATCAGGGCGCTAAGGAGAACAAGAGCTTTGGTTAGGAGGTAAAGTTGCATTCAGCTGGTGGAAAGCAGGGCTTTTATTGTAGTAGGAACTCCTTTGAAGATTAAGCTACACACTTCTGATGTAGTCAATCCTCTAAGACAGTGGTCCCCAACCTTTTTGGCACCAGGGACTGGTTGTGCTGCCACTGCCGCTGCCATGGCCCGCCCTAGGGTTGCCACGTCCAATTCAAGAAATATCTGTGGACTTTGGGGGTGGAGCCAGGAGACTTTGGGGATGGAGCCAGGAGCAAGGGCGTGACAAGCATAATTGAACTCCAAAGGGAGTTCTGGCCATCACTTTTAAAGGGACCGCACACTTTTAAAAATGCCTTCCTTCGATAGGAAATAATGAAGGATAGGGGCACCTTCTTTTGGGGCTCATACAATTGGATCCCCTGGTTCAATCTTTTTGAAACTTGGGGGGTATTTTGGGGAGAGGCACTGGATGTTATGCTGCAAGTTTGGTGCCTCTACCTCAAAATACAGCCCCTCCAGAGCCCCAGATACCCACAGATCAATTCTCCATTATTCCCTATGGGAATAAGTCTCCATAGGGAATAATAGACTTCCCAGCAGACATTTCCCTCCCCTCCCCCCGCTTTCTGATGATCCTGAAGCGGGAGAGGACCTCCAATCTGGGGGATCCCCTGCCCCCTCCCCTCCCTTCCCTAGCGCCGCACTGTTTTGCCCTCCCTCCCCCACCCTTGCGAGGAGGGTTGGAGGAGTCAGCCCTACCTGCTTCAGCAGGAACTGGGCTGATTGGCGTTTGAAGAGCAGGCTGGAGAAGGAGGAGTTTCACCCCCTCCCTCACTTCTGCAGTCTCTTTCAGCATGCTATTGACATAACTTAGAATTAGCCCAGTTCCTGCCCAAGCCCTGTTGCAGCACCCCTCTGATTGCGCGGCAGGAGGGAGGGGCAATGAGGCTCGGCTCTACCGCTTCAGCAGGGCCTGGGCTGATTCTAAGTTATTTCAATAGCATGCTGAAGGAGGCCTCTCCCCCTCCCTCACGGAGGGGGTGAAACTTCTCCAGCCTGCTCTCCAAACGCCATACAATCAGCCTGGGCCCTGCCGAAGCAGGTAGGGGTGACTCCAAGCCTCTTGCACTTCTACTGGCAGGGCAGAACATGGCAGAGGCACTGGGGAAGGGAGGGAAGGGGGTGGGCCATGGTGCCTCGTTGTGCAAGGGAGAGGGAGTGTGGCGCTGCTTTGCAGCACTGTGAAGGGCATGTGGGGGGGCAGAGGTCAGGGAGTAGCAGCCCAGTTGCTAATGGCCCACAGCCCAGTAGTGAGCCATGGCCCGGGGGTTGGGGACCCTTGCTCTAAGAGCTTACGAGGCTCTTAGTACAGGGCCTATTGTAAGCTCCAGAAGGATTGGCTACGTCAGGGGTGTGTAGCCTAATATGCAAAGGAGGTCCTGCTACAAAAAAAGCCCTGACAGAAAGTATCAAGTTGCAGCCAATTTATGGCAACCTCATAGGCAACCTCTAATGTTCTTATAGACGGTGTGGCGGAACTGGCCCAATTCTGCGTTCAGACCCAGTCCCACCAACTCCCTTTTGAGTTGCCAACTCCTGAAGGGAGCTTATCTTCTTCCCGCCACTAGGGCACGCTGCCACCACCTGCTCAATTTAGGAGTTCCTGACAGGAACAGGACTCCCAATCCCACTTGCCAGTTCTGAGGCCTGGCCTCAAGGTCCTCTGCCAACCCAGCACCTGGTTATGACACAGACCAAAGTCCTAATTTGGGAAACCCCTGGAGGATTGGCACCCTTGCCAACTGCATGCCTTCCCCCTTCCCTGGACTCCCCTCTTGCTGTAACGTGGTCTAAGATGGTTGGGGAAACTATGTGGTACAGAGCAACTACCTTTTAAAAAGACAAATATTTATTTAAAACACAACTATATACAGGCATTTTAAAATAGCGAACAGAAGAAATAAATCAAACTAGGTAAAAACGCTCCTTCTTTCCCTAATATATAACTTGTCCTGACCATACCATCCAGCACAGACAGACTCACCAATCCAACTGACTGAACTCAAAGCCCAATTCAAACTGCTGGCTTCATGCTAAAAACCTTGAATATCAAACCCAGTTCCCACCCAGGAACTGGTTTTCCCTCCTGCAGCCTTCTGGGAGACCAGCCTGAAAGACTTCCTGCCTCTCTAGGAGGCCTCCTCAGAATTGCTGCTTCCAGACAGGAGGGAAGGGGGGGAGGAGTAAGAAACTAGGCCGAAGCGTGACTCCAGTTTGATGGCCTCTTCCTGCCAACTCCCAGATAACCATAGAGTAAAATGGCATTTCTCCACAGGCAACTTTTAAGAGGGGATTGGATAAACATGTGGCAGAGGTCCATCAGTGGCTATTAGCCACATGGTATAATGGAACTCTCTGTCTGGGGCAAACGATGCTCTGTATTCTTGGTGCTTGGGGGGGAGCAACAGTGGGAGGGCTTCTAGTGCCCTGGCCCCACTGGTAGACCTCCTGATGTAGAGTTCCCAAGTCCAACCCCAGAAATATCTGGGGACTTTGGGGGTGGAGCCAGGAGACACTGGGGTGGAGCTATGGGGGAGGGGGGGAAATGGCGAGCCGCCCCGTCTCGGAGCGGGTGACGCCGCTGCGCAGCTGACGCCTCTTCTCTGCTCGCCGTGGCTGCTCCTCCGAGATGGGCTCAGGCTGAGCCCATCTCGGAGGAGCAGCCACGGCGAGTGGAGAAGAGGCCGCCGCGCCCGCTCCGCCTCTGGGGTGGAAGCGGAGGGGGGGTGGAGGCGGGCCGGGGGCGTGGCGAGCCGCGAGTCTGATTCGCGGCTCGCCATGCTCCTGGCCTGCCTCGCCCTCCCCTGCGCTGCTGCCGCCTCTTGGCTGCTCCTCTGAGATGGGCTCAGCCTGGGCTCATCTCAGAGGAGCAGCTGCGGTGGGAGGGGAGGGGGCAGCAGCGGCGCGGCGGCCTCGCTGGCTCTGGGATGCGGCGGCTCGCCATGCTCCCCGGCGCCGTTTCCACCCCCTCCCCCCGCTTCCGTTTTTTTGGGGAGCGGGAGGAGCGTTTTTTTGGGGAGTGGAAATCCTGGGGTCCCCCGCCAGGGCGGGAGGGTTGGGAAGCCTATCCTGATGGCACCTGTTTTTTTGGCCACTGTGACAGAGGGTTCGACTGGATGGGCCAATGGCCTGATCTAGCAGAGCTTCTCATGTTCTTATAGGCAGTCTTCAAGGCAAGAGACAAACAGAGGTGGTTTGCCACAGCCTGTTCTACACAGCAACCCAAGACTTCCTTTGTGACCATCCAAGTACTAACCAGGGCCGACCCTGCTTAGCTTCTTAGATCTGACAGGACTGGGATAGCCTGGGCCATTCAGGTCACAGGCTAGCTAGAATAGCTCGCCACATTTTCCCTGGCTTTGGAAGACAACTGGAATTCATGACATCTGTTGACTCTGCCCTTCTCCTGACTCCAGGGAAGAGATGGGGTACAGGATTCCAATATGGGCCAAATGTCATGGGTGCTGGGGACCCTGCAGAAGAAGCTGAGCCTGCAGAAGAAACTGCCCCTGCCACCTGCACCAGTGCCCCTGCCTCCTGCTGGAGAAGATCCAAGCCCCCCTGCCTTGCCCTCTCGGGTGGCTCGTGTGCGTGACCGCCTTCGTCAGGACCTCAGGGATCGGAGGAGGGCGGCACACTCACGAGCAAGACGCTCCCTGAGCCCTGAGTTTTGAAAGGATTCTGGCCCTTCTAGGAGTGAGGATGCTTGAGTCTCAGCAGGATCCTGGCTGCCTCTCTGAGCCAGCAATTAGCTCAAATGGGCAACAGACAGCAGAGGGCTATATAGCTGTGGGCTTTGGGAGGAGGCTTTGTGGAAGCAACTAGTCACTTACCTGACATTCCAGCATCCACGGCGGCTTTTGACGTTGGCTTCTGGACTCCCTGACTTTGGCTTTGACTTCTGGACCCCCTGACTTTGGCTTCTGAACCTCTGACCTGCGATACCTGGACTGTGATTTGGTTTTGGTGCCTTGGACCCTCTTTGCTCACCCGCTACAGACCTTGGACTGCCCCTGGACTTTGCCTGACCCGGCCCCAGCCCGTGACACCAAAGTCATTTGGAAAAAGTCCAAAGTTTTCTAATGAGACTGCAGGAACAAACACTACTTCCCCCCCTAACTCCCACTTAGGAGAAAGATGGAACCTTCTTCATGAAAGTTGTGCTCAGCTTTGGGGACATTCTACAGGCCATGTGAAAAATCATAAACATGTTGTGTCTAGGTTCCCCTGACCTGACTTAGTCCTGTTCAGATGTTATAGTGAACACAAGTACATCTTACCAGTAGATACGTATACCTGTTTGGAAGAAGGAGCCAACATATGTTCACTTTACAAATGAAATTTAGGGTTTCAATCACACACTGAACTATGCATGCGTTAAATGGAACATGAGAGTTACTCAGCACTCAGCATGCTCAAGGCTGTGCTGTAAACACATTGTACGCACATCCACTGTAACTTGCGAACAGGCCTTTTGACTCAGTCACATGTCAGCTGCAAGTAGGGTTGCCAATCCCCAGGTGGGGGCAGGGGATCCCCCGGTTTGGAGGCCCTCCCCCCGCTTCAGGGTCGTCAGAAAACGGGGGGAGGGGAGGGAAATGTCTGCTGGGAACTCTATTATTCCCTATGGAGATTTATCCCCATAGAAAATCATGGAGAATTGATCCGCTGGTATCTGGGGCTCTGGGGGGGGGCTGTTTTTTGGGGTAGAGGCACCAGATTTTCAGTATAGCATCTAGTCCCTCTCCCCAAAATACCCCCCAAGTTTCAAAAGGATTGGACCCGGGGGTCCAATTCTATGAGCTCCAAAAGAAGGTGCCCCTATCCTTCATGATTTCCTATGGAAGGAAGGCATTTCAAAGGTGTGCCTGCTCCGGCTGCAATGCCACTGAGGATGAGAACAAAATGTCTGGAAGGAAAACTTTCTCCAGTAGAACACGGCACTTGATCCCGAAATATTCTACAAACCCTAATGATGTTACCAGCCGTGAAAACCTGAATTCTTTGGTGTGCCATCCCTTTAAATGTGATGACCAGAACTCCCTTTGGAGTTCAATTATGCTTGTCACAGCCTTGACCTTGGCTCCACCCCTAATGTCTCCTGGCTCCACCCCCCAAGTCCCCAGATATTTCTTGAATTGGACTTGGCAACCCTAGCTGCAAGGGAGCTCATTTTTGTGGAGCGCAGGGCCAGATTTGGATTGGGAGCAGGGCTTTGTTTTTTTGAGCAGGAATGCAGTTCTGGCTAGCTTGGCATTGGGGTGTGTGGCCTAATATGTAAATGAGTTCCTGCTGGGCTTTTTCTACAACAAAAAAGGCCCTGATTTGGGAGTATACATGCAGCCAAAGAGAACAAAAGAACCATTTCAGATTGGAAAAATAGCGAGGTTTTTTTTTTTTTTTTTGCAGCAGCAGCCTCTTTTTTCTTCTTGTGCTGTGGTCCACATTTGAATCAGGACCCTGCATGTTTTGGAAGCAAGTACTCTTGTTGCTGATGCATGACAGAGTCAACGGTGGCTTGGAGAAAACCAAACACAGTAGGTTGGAAATGGTAACATGTAGGCTGACTTGTATGTCAGGCTTGCCACTGCTTCCAAGCTCCTCTGATGGCCACCCTGAGATTTCAGAGCACACCAACATCTCTTCCATTGCAGGCTAGAGTAAGTGCAGCAAATGGTCTTCTGAGAAGGGGCTTCATGGCAAAGATTACTTGGGGGGGATTTTGGCTAGGGCTGCCAAGCTCCCACTGGGGGCAGGGGGACCCCAACCCCCCCAACACAGAGCAGGCTGCCGGGGGATCCCTGCAACCCGAAGTGATGTCATCGCACCATGGATGCCCTAGGATTCCCAGTAAAACTCTTATGATACTGTAGAGTTTTTACCGTGAATCCTAGAACATCCCCAGTGCGACATGCCCAGAACAATGATGTCACTTCTGGGTGATGACATCATTCCATCTGCATAAAGTGCGCATGAGAGGAGTCACCCACCACAGCAGCAGAGGGACTTGGCAACCCTAATTTTGGCTCAGGCCAGAAAGCACCTGCTTTGTAAGCAGAAGGTTCCAGGTTCAGTCCCTGTCATCTCCAGCTAAAGGACCTCAGGCACACTGATGAGCTGCTGCAGGCATTTGTGGAATCCTGAAAGAGTGTGGTAGGCGCAGCCACACGATGGCTGTCATAGGAGGTGCCAGCTCCAAAACGGCTGCCACAGCTTACCTTCAGTCAGACAGTGAAGACTGGAAACCCTAGATCACAGATGTTCTTTGAGTTCCAAGCATGAAACAGTAAGGACAAAAATGGAATCGCTAGGAAATTGGGGGCAGCTGAGAGCACCAGAGTTGAAGAAACAGCTATCAGAGGCAAGAATATAATGGGAAAAGAGCAGAAAAGGCAAGATGGGGGGCAAATACCAGTCTGATGTAGCAGTCAGAACACCCACTCTGCTGTGGAAGTTTGTAGGGCAACCTTGGGCCAGTTACACACACGCAGTCAAACTTTCCTCACAGGAGCATTGTGAGGATAAAATGGAGGAGGGGACAACTCCCCAGTAGGTAGGGTATAAATTAAACAAACATCCCTCCTCCCATGGAGACTGGAGATCAACTGGCAAACAAGCAGGGTCTGATTCAGATAAGGTAGTTTTTCATGCTTGTGCTGAGTTTTAGCTTCTAGCTATTAACTTAAGTGCCAGCTGGATAAAAAGCAGCTTTTAAATCTGCCATTTTGTAACACTTTGGTGTACACTGGAGCGAATGCAACCCTACTGTGTCATGGTGTGCAAGTTATGGCTCCCAGCTTTCTCATAAGGCAAAGAAGAGCTCCAGGTGGCCTAAAGACAGTCTCATCTGGATATTAGTGGAGCAATGCTGCCATCGTGTGGTTAATAATATAAAATACAGGTTATTTTGTTTTGTTAAAGAGAAATGTGCCTTGCTCCTTAATGGTCAGAGATCTCATAAGATCTCGGAAGCTAAGCAGGGTTGGAGCTGGCTAGCATTTGGAAGGGAGAGCACCAAAGTCTAGACTAGGGTCACTAAACAGAAGTAGTCAATGGCAAACCACCTCTGAATTGAGAGAAAGAGAGATTCATGCAATCAGAGTGGACTCTAGCCCACAAAAGTTCATGCGAACAGTAAACATGTTAGTCTTCAAATGGTCATAGTAGGACCCTTTTCATGCTCGCTGCAAAGCTGAAGAAATTGATTTCCAAAAGAAAAGAGAATATGTTGAAATTCCATCAGAGCCCACCAGGGGCCTGCATGCTAGAAGCTCTTTGTTCCCAAGTCGAACAGATGCATACTGGAGCTTTCTATCAATGTGTTTAATCAATTTCCTGCTTCATTGATTTGAATACATTTGCATATTATCAAAATCCTCAGCATGAGTACCTTCAGATTTATTGTAATTTAGCAAAAGCTACACTGGTGAGAAGAAAAATACATCCCTGTTTCTTATTCAAGGAGTAATCCAGAATCCAAATCCCTCCCCCCCACACTAAATCATGTCCTTAAATTGTAGCATAACTAAAATTGCCTCCATAAACTTATCAACACAAACTAATTTAAATTATCCTGTTTCCCCAAAATAGAGTATGTTCAAAGTGGCTAACAAACACAAAAAACATATCCAAAAAAGCAACAACACATCTCTGAAACACACCAGAATAGAACTAGCCAGCAAAAAAAAGAAAAACCCTTACCATGGACCAAATCTGAGCACAGAAGAACAAAAAAAGCAGTTTAAATGCCAAGCAGAATTAAAAAAACTCCAACCTATATGCCAACAAGGATGGCGCCTAGTGATCCTCATGGAGGGAGAATGGGCTCGGAGAAAGGCCCACCCTTGGTTAGCCCCAATCTCCCTTCAGTCTGCCGGGGGACTAAAAGAAGTGCCTCCAAAGATGACTGCAGTAAATGAAAAGGTAAGTAGGGCATCAGGCAGCCCCTTTGCATTCTGTTGGACTGAACCATTTAGGGCAGGGATGGTCCCTGGGTCAGAACTGGCCCATCCAGGGCTCTTACCTGCCCCACTAGTAACTGGTCTATTGCCAGAAGACAGAGGCTGTGCCTTATGTCCCTGTATACTGTCCCAGTGCTAATCCGTAATGGGTGGTGGAAGTGGGAAGGTGGACATCAGGGAAATACTATAAGAGAATTAACATTTTAAGCATGTTTATATTTCGAGTAAAAAATTTTCACTGGGCTTGTCTGTGTCCTTTATAAAGTTTATATCTTGTACCTGGAGTTACATTTTATGGCACACAGAGCCCTCCCGGCCCATCAAAGTGATATTTATATCAGATCTGGCCCTCATAACAATTTTTAAAATGTATTATTTATTTGTTACTTTAGTTTTCTATCCTGCTCTCTCTGCAAGAAGACTCAGGGCGGCTAACAATAAGTTAAAACACAGTTTAAAGTTACAGTTTAAAACAATAAAACTTAACGATTAAAATTTATTCATGGTACTACTCAGAAATTTTTTGGTATAGGCGGGATCACAACTTTCTTCAATCGACAGTCCATTCTTTTTATGACAGTGAAGCTATGGTGGTCATAGTTCCTCATAAGTAATGTTGCTCAGCAGTATAAAATGGCAGTCCTCTCCCATTTAGGTATTATAGATCTGTCAAAATAGTTCAGTTTTACAGGCCCTGCAGAATTGGGAGAGATCCCACAGGGCCCCTATGGCCTTAGGGAGGGCATTCTACATCATTGGGGCTGCCACTGGGAAGGCTCTACCCTGTGTAGAGCAGTCTGGCCTCCCTTGATCAATGGATAGATAACAAATTTTGTACTCCTAAATGGAGTGCTCTCTGAGGAACATATGGAGAAAAGTGGTCCTGTAGATAGAGAGGTCCTTGACCATATAGGGCTTTAGAGGTCAATACCAGCACCTTGAAATGGACTCGGACTGCAATGGGTAGCCAGTGCAGCTCTTTCAGCACTGGTTGAATGAGCTCCCATTGAGGAAGCTCCATTAACAACCGTGCTGCAGCATTCTCCACTAACTGTAGTTTCCGAGTCAGGGTCAAGGGCAGCCTCATGTAGAGAGCATTACAGTGGTCTATTCTCAAGGTGACTGTAGCATGGATCACCATTGCTAAGTTGCCATGTTCCAGAAAAGGGGCCAGCTGCTGTACCCACTGGAGATGAAGAAAGGTGGATTTGGTTGTGGCTGCTACCTGGGCCTCCATAGTCCAAGAGGACTCCAAGAGCTCTCCCAGGCTTTTGACTTTCGGGGCTGGTATCAGTGGCACCCCATCAAAAGCTGGCAAAGGATTCTCCCTTCCTGGGCCACCGTTGACACTTTAGATTTAGGGCTTTTATTAGGTCCAAACCAATACTTTGCATTCAAAAGTAGGGTTACCAACTCTGGATTGGGAAATACCAGGAGATTTGGAGACGGAGCCTGGGTTTGGGGAAAGAAAGGACCTCAGCAGGTTTCTCTTGCCAGAGAGTCCACATTCCAAAGCAATAGTTTTCTCCAGGGGAACTGATCACTGTTGTCTGGCAATCAGCTATAATTTTGGGAGGCTGCTGATCCTGGAGGATGGCAACCCTAACCCATGGGACACCAGCTAGGGTTGCCAGGTCTGTGTTGGGAAATCCCTGGAGACTAGGGTTGCCAATCCCCAGGACCCAGCACGGGTTCTTCTGCTTTCCAAGGCTCCTTCCCACCCCCAGTCAACTGGCCGGCGGGGGGAAGCCCCGCCCCCCAAGCCACCATGTGACTTTCCCCCTCCGGAGGCTCCAGTCTCCGATTGGAAAGGCTTCCTCTTGGGATGGGGTGTTTGTGTTACTTGGAAGAAGTTGGCTGCAACTTGTGAGTAGAGAGGCCAATCCCTCACTTCAGAATCGCCTGAAATTGGGGGGGGGGAGAGTGGGGGGGGGAACGTCTGCTAAGCACTTCATTATTCCCTATGTGGAGATCGATTCTCATAGGGTATAATGAGAAATTGATTTGGAGGCTCTGGAGGAGCTGTTTTTTTAGGTAGAGGCACCAGATTTTCAGTATAGTACCTAGTGCCTCTCCCCAAAGTACCCCCCAAGTTTCAAAACGATTGGACCACAGGGTGCAGTTCTGTGAGCCCCCAAAGAAGGTAGCCCCTATCCTTCATTATTTTCTATGGAAGGAAGACATTTAAAAAGGTGTGCTGTCCCTTTAAATGTGATGGCCAGAACTCCCTTGGAGTTCATTTATGCTTGTCAAACCCTCGTTCCTGGTAAAAATGTTTTGATCTGCAGAATCCCCTTGAGCCTCTAAAGCTGGGGGTAGATCCTAAAACGCTCCTTGCGTGATTGGTTATGTATGCAGCAGGGTTCCCTGAAGGCAGGATGGCTCTTCACCAGTCTTCTTTGAAAGATGGGGGTTAATAACTGTACAGGGCAAGCTAGGCCAGGATGTCCCAATGACCTCAAATGCAACACCAGTGTGGGATTTTAGAGAAGAATACTGTGTTGGATCAGGACAGGTAGCCTTTTGAAGTCTGACTCTATGTGACACAATTGCTCTTCAGTAGACAAATATCCAGGGCTTTTTTTGTAGCAGGAACTCCTTTGCATATTAGGCCACATCTCCCTGATGTAGCCAATCCTCCAAGAGGTTACAGCATGCCCTGTAAGAAGAGCCCTGTAAGCTCTTGGAGGATTGGCTACATTAGGGGGGGGGGATGTAGACAAATATGCAAAGGAGTTCCTGCTACAACAAACAGCCCTGCAGATATCCATAGTTACTAGAAAGAACAAAGACCCTGAATGCAAGGCTACTCCTCCTCCCACAAATGTTATTCACAAAAAGTCTGTTATTACCAGGCCTCAGATTCAGCAGGAGCTCACAGGAACACAGCTCCTGAACCTTTCTGAGGGTTCCCTCTCCTCCTCCCCACATACCTTGTCCATTGACTAATAGGTGCAGCTGCATAACAATCCCTGAATCAGGAGAGTGGGCAGCCTTGCCACAGCCCCAGCAGCTCTCATTAATCCCTGGAGAAGCCTGTGCCACCCTTTCTCCACTTCTTGTGTGATTTTTGGGTGGCGGGTGGCTTGCTGGCCTTTTGACTGGGGGTGGGTGGGGAGCAGCCCAAGAGAGCAAGGCTGGCTGGATCTCTAGTCAGCCCAAGCAGGCCTTACTTGCCTGGGGCTCTCCTTTCTGGCATTGGGTTGCTTTTGGCTGCAGGGGGTGGGGGATACGCTAATGTGTTATGCTAATGAGCTCCATCACCTATTTTTCTACAAAACAACCCCTGGTTATTACTATGCATGCCTTTAAGTTGTAGTCAAACATAAGGCGAACCCCTCCCCCCACACACACATAGGAAAAGAAAGACGAGTCACCCATTTGTGTAAATAGAGCAGCCTGCGACTCTCAGTAGAAAACGTTGCACAGAAACCTATATTCTGTTTGTTATATGCTCCATTTAAAATGCAAAAAGCTATTGACAGTCCAGACTTGCATAATGTCATCAGATCTCAGAAGCTAACAGTGAACTTTCAAAGTAAGCAGTAGAGTCGACCCTGGCTTAGTCTTTCGATGGGAGTGGGAGACCTCCAAGGGATACCAGGGTCAGGACACAGAGACCTCTGCCTTGAAAACCCTGCAGGGTTGCCTCATGTCTGCTGTGACTTGACAGCATTTCCCACAACATGGACAGGCTTTATGCCCCATGCATTTGTTGATACCGAAAAACGACTGTGTTGAGTCAGACTTAAAAAGGCTACCTATTGATAAAAAAAACAAAAACGCTATCCATCAATTTATTTATTTAATTCATGTCTTGCCTTTCTCCCTAAAGCAGCTTATATCATCCTCCAGTCCTGTTTTATCCTCACAATGGCCTGGTTAGCTAGGCTGAGACAGTGTGAATGGCTCAAGGTGGCCCAACAAGCTTCCATTGCAGAATGGGGATTTCAATCTGGACCTTCTAGATTCAAATTTGACCCTCTGGCCACTATGTTGCACTGGCTCTATTCATTCTGCTCTAAAGCCCTGAACTCAGGAAATGAAGGTGCTAAGTAGAATTTCAATAGGGCATACTCTGCACTGCCCCCCTCCACCTCATAGGTGGCCTGTTCCTCAAGCACAGTTTGCCGCGGGCTTCAGACTGGCCCATGTGAGCAGAACTATGGTGATGGGTTGTCTGGGCTCCACTTTTTTAATACTCAGTCTAAAGGGGTCTTGGCTTCCTTTGGCCCAGGGGTGGCTAAACTTGCTTCATGTAAGAGCCACATAGAATAAACATCAGATGTTTGAGGAAGGAAGGAAGGAAGGAAGGAAGGAAGGAAGGAAGGAAGGAAGGAAGGAAGGAAGGAAGGAAGGAAGGAAGGAAGGAAGGAAGGAAGGAAGGAAGGAAGGAAGGAAGGAAGGAAGGAAGGAAGGAAGGAAGGAAGGAAAATAGATGAGAGAGAGGTGGCAAGAAAGTAACTTTAAATGCACTCTCCAAGCTGCTGGTTGGCTTGGCGAAATGATTTAAAGAGATAAATGCCTTCTCCAAGCTGGCTGACAGGGCAGTGGGGGCTTCAAGAGCCACACAATATGTATGAAAGAGCCACATGTGGCTCTCAAGCTGCAGTTTGGTCACCCCTGCTTTGCCTCTTGGGAGCTGAACAAGGGGGAGATGCTGGAAGATCAACAAGGTACAGTTCTCAAGCCCGCTTCTAAACTCATTCATCCTTCTCATGACCCACCATCAAGGTAATTCCATGCTTCTTTCAACTTACCTTGAATAAAATGTAGGAATGCCACAGTAATTGACGATGAAACATACTTATATTTTATATTTATAAACATATGACATTATTGAGCAATAAATTGTACCATGTGAAGATAAACCCACAGTTGATCTTCTCGGAACCTTGTCTTCTGGCTTCTTTTCTCTTCTCTTGCTCTGTCCTGGGCTCTCAACTAGGGTAGCCAGCTCTGATGTAAGCCGAAATGCCCTCAAAACGAGGTTGGGGAATTAGTTAGATGGACACCCGGCTTTAATAGGAATCTTTTTACCAAATGTATACCAGGCTCAACCATCCAGATAGTAAATGCTCAATGAAATGGACTCTAATTTAATAAAAATCAATTGTAATTTATTGTGAAAAATAGTTCTTTCATACAAGGTAAAAATACAAAACAATCACACATTCACACAGGTCTAAAGAAATAAAGATAGATCGATAGGGGTACATATAAGGATAAACAGACAGGGTGATACTACCTCTCGCAGACTCCAAGGAAGACTCCGATGGCAACGAATGAGGGAATGGGGGAGGACCCGAAACTGATCAGGAATCGGGGATGTATCTACACAGCGGGAAATGGGGTTTGCTGAATAGAAAGCACACCTGTGGGTAGCTAGTCCACAGGTTATAAAGAGTCACCTACGTCCCGAGGGGATGGGAGGTGACTGGGAGGGGAGATGGGAGGTTCTGCTGATGACCAAGAAGGCTGGACATTGGCTGGACCAATGGTGAGTCTTTGGTGACACCTGATTGGGTGTATGCTTTAGCCAATGAACTTCACCTTCATCCTGGGCATCCTGGAAACTTCCAGGTTGCGACAGGGCCTGGGGCGGCTCCGGTGATATCAATATGGAGATGGCTGGGTGCTTGGGATAAGATGGGATTATCTGGGAATGTGACAATAGGGAATCAGATATGGACCTAGGTATCCCCGGTGTAGACAAAAGACTTGGATGTGGCAGGAGAGATCCTTCCTCTTTTCTCATCGTCTCCTATACCAGAGCTACAGTCAGGATATTACTGAGTAATTAGGACCAACAGTCGAGCTATTAATCCATTCATAAAACGGATGGGTTGCTTGCGGGCTAGGAATGACTCAAGGTGTGTACGTGAGGTTCCCACTAAGAAGGAATGAAGCCCAACCAGGCAGGAAGATGGCTACAAGTGGTGTTAGCGAAACACAGTGGCTTCCATGCTTAGCGCTTCAACACCGGTCGCCTGGACAGCTCCGTGGCGGCGTAGTTTCTTCCCCACCATGGCGGACTCCACGCAGTAGCGGGGAAACGTCCGTGCATGTTGGCAAGCACTCTGTGCCTGTTTAGAACGCTTATACACTTAGGCTGCTTGTACACATGAGTCCCGTTTTGCTCGCACTCTCTGGCCAGACGGGTGCAAGCTCACTTCTCCAGGCGCCCTGGCAACCATGTTTGTGACTATGATATTGGGAAAGAGGGGTCATTTCCTCACACTGAGTTTAGGAAATACCTGGAGATTTTGGGGGTGGATCCTGTGGAGGGTGGGGTTTGGGGAGGAACTTCAGCAGGGTACAATGCTATAGAGTCCACCCTCCAAATCAGCCTTTCCCCCAGGTGTTGCCTGGAGATCTGTTGTAATAGTAGGAGATTGCCACACCCCAGCTGAGGGCTAGCAAGCATACTCATAATAACTCTCACCACCTGCAGGAGAGTCATGATGATCTATCTGCCTTTGGATCCCAACCCACAGTTTGAGACTCACCGGTGCAGAGTATCGCAAAGAGATCAGGAGGGCTCTCACACACCTCTTGTCAGCTGTGAAGCTCACTCAGTGGTCCAGGGTAACTCAACATTTCACAACCTTCCTCACATGATATGGAACTGGGGTAATGGGATGGTTCTGCCAGTTTGTCCCATGATTGTTTGGCGGCCTAAACCCAGATACCCTGTTTCCATTTTTCTTTGGCACCAGAATTCCACTCAGTTACTCTTAAGGCAAACATGAGCTCCTCTAGTGTCTGGGAAACCCAGACTTGAGTACCCCATATGTACAGTTTACTAGGCAAGAGAAAAATCATACATGCAGTTACGCCACCCCTGAGGTGACCAAACCTGCTCTACCTTACTGAGGTAGAACTTCAAGGCCAATTATAATGACCTGGTGAAGCATTTATGAAAGGACAGGATTCATATTCTGCTGTTTTGAAGTACAATGGAATAAGACTGGACTCTAGGTTCTGGGAAGCTCAGAGACGACATCATAGAAAACTGTATTCTGCCGTAGTAGGCTTTATCCACACACAGAGCTTAAGGTCCTTAGTAACCAGCTTCCAGGCAAAAAAGCATAATTTCAGCTCAAGCATCTCCTTCTTCCTATGAACCATCCCAGAAGAAAGGAGTCTTTCCCCTTCCTGCCAAGAAGGAAATACCACACACCTTTTGTCTGGCAGCACGTGAAAGGTAGTAATAAATGCTGTTAAGTTCCATGTTTATATGCTGCTGCCTCTTTTGAGACATCGCTGAGCAGTGCTCTGAGGGGGTGGTAGTGGTGGAGAAGGGGGGTTAGGGTTGCCACAGAGGATTTAATCACATTGCTCAGGATCAACAAAACCAGCTCTTTGGCTGCCTTTTGCTTCTTTTAATATGTTGACAGCACAGCTCAGTGGGTTGAACGTGGCTCAGTCAACAGTAGTAAAAACATTTTTTGAGGGGAATAATAGGACAACATGCAATATAGCAGCCTTGCTGAAATTAAGGAAGGTTAAGGCTCCGATCACTAGCTTATTGAGAAATCCCTGTAAACCTTCCATGTGTTGCTTTGAATCCCAAGGATGGTGGGAGCTATAAATCAATCAGTTGTGCATACATTGAAGAAATTCCTTTTTCCATTTTGGCTTCTTTGCTGAGGAACCATTTATGCTGTACAAAGGATTCTTAGGAAGTGGTGTTTTTTGTCCATGTACCTACTTCCTTTCATGTGAAGCTAGACGAGGCCTGGTACCCCATGTCAGTAATCCCCATCATGGCGCCCACAGGTGTTGTTTCTTATGCCTATTTGCTTCATGCCTGAAGCTTCTTTTCCCTGAAGCAAAGGGCCAATCCTGGCTTCCCTCTACCTCATTGGAACTGGTGGAGCTCTAGGGCCAAGAAGGTATTGCTTCTGGATATCCAAGGAGCACCCATTTGGGAAGAGTGACTCTGATCTTACAAAATTAACTTGGAACCTCCCAACGGTCTGTGGTCAGCCCTGCCTCCCAAGTCAACCATTTTGTTTGTGTCTTCTCTCATAATTCCTCAAGTGCTACAGGGGCTTTGTGAATCTAGAAAGAGCTACTACAACACATTCATTTCTCTTTAGCAGCTGTGTGTTGGAGAGGAAACTGTTCCATCACCGCTGACCTCATTCAGGAACTCCTACAAGTCTCCAAGGAAGCCCCAGCAAATGCGCTTGAAAACTAATGGCATCATAGGTGTTGCAGGAGTTTGGTAGCAACCTGGAGGACTTTTCCTGTTTAAGTACTGTTTAGCAGGCCTTGCTTGCAGGCTTCTCTATGGCAGCTGACTTGCTACTGTTGGAAGCAGAATGCCAGACGAGATGTGCCTCTGGTTTGACCTGGTATGGCTACCCTCTATGTTCATAAACCCATGTATTAATATGAGCAACCACCCAGGTTGGAAGCTGTCAAGAGTGGTGAAGATAAAAATCAGAGCAGTGATCCATCTATTACAGCACCCTCACACAATGGCTAACCAGTTCCCCTGGAGGTCCAATAACAGGGCCAAGGCCTTCTGGGACTGGTGAGATCATCCATGTGTCCAAAGGAGAAAAATGTGGAATGGGAAAAAAACCAAGAGCATCGAGGAGAAAGAAGGGAAAACAAAATTGAGCACTGTTCCAGGATTCTGTCGACACATTCTAAGAACCACACCAAAGAGAAAGAAAGAGGGGGGGGGGGGTGCGGGGAAGAAAGAAAAATAACAGCTTATTCTTGTTAATATTTTAATGTTACATTTTTGCAGCATAAATAAAAGGCACATTATATGTTTGGTAAGAACAGTGGCTGAAAGAACAAGTTGATAAGTGCCAGGAAATTTTATGGTATTTAATTTTATTTTAAAAATAGCAGAATACAAAGGATGAAACGCCACAGCTCACTCAGGCCTGTGGTGACAAACACAGGGCCATGGGAACCACAGGACAGGCAAAAATGCTAGCGTGTGAGGACCTGCTCACAGAAGCACTTAGGTGAATTATTAGGTTGGCTTACCAGTTTAAACAGACACATCTCTTTGCCTTCTCCCCACAACAGTTAGCGATCAAAGGCAGAAGAATCTACCGCAGTCTCTAGCAAGAAAAGGAAGGGGCTGGAAACCCCAATTCCGTATACATTTCAGGAAGTGATACGGTAATATCATTGCATAAGGAATCGCAGCCATTGAGGAGGAAAGAGCTGATATATGCCTATATATTTCTATATATATATATATATATATTCATAGATACATATTTCATTTTATGAGATACTAAACCCACTTGTGTGGTTAAGCATTCCGGGGTCTTTTTCCTCTCATCCCCACCCTCCTACTCTCTATTTATTGATTGTAAAAGCTCTCCATATAATATAATTTTTTTTAAGAAGAAAAACATCAGGCAGCTATTTGTGGAAAAGGAAGGTGGTTGCATGGGTTCTTGCACAACTACAGTTTTGCAACGGCGACAAGAGTGTGAAAACATCGGGTGGCATCTGCAGTTGGCAAGATTGGGGGTTGTATGGTGGGGCACCTTTGGAAAATTTAAGAATGAAGCTGTGTGCAATGGAAGACAATTTCCAGACAAAGGGGTCTGGGGGAGATGCGGATTTGTGAGGGGCTGCATGGATGCATGAAGCTGCTTTATACTTGTGTCAGACCCTTGGCCTATGAAGGTCAGCACTGTCTACTCTGACCAACATTGGCTCGCTAGGGTGATGGTCTCAGGCCAAGGTCTTTCACATCACCTACTACCTGATCCTTTTAACTCGAGATGTCGGTGACTGAATATGTTCAATGTGAAGCAGGTGCTCTACCACTGGGCCACAGCCCCTCATAAAGGCAACAACATGATTTCTCAAACTGCTACACTTTTGCTTCCCTGACAAACTAAAGAAAAGGCATCTGGCATTCCTACCCAAGGCAAAGCTGCAAGAGGACACAAAACATTCTTTTCCCAAAAAGAGGCAAAGGAGGAAAATGGGTCAGATCCAGTGGTCCGGCATGCAAAAGGCACAAAAAGTTGCAGATCTGCCCCACTTTCTCAGTACTACAGCAGTCTTCCTTGAGTTTGGAAAGGTTTATCCTCAGGGTTATGGGTCCTATGTAGGCTACCAGATACTGACAGGAGAGGAAGAATGGAGTGTTTAGATTCCTTCCACCTGCAGCCCACTAACCTGCATGGCTCAAGAGAGTCCCATGACCCCAAGAATACATTTATCCAGGGCTAGGAAAGGTTGCTGAAAAGGCAGAAAGACTGGAAAGATCTGTAATCCTTGTGCTAGATACAACCCAGTGAGAGCAGAGGGAACTGGAAACATGTCTGAAGGTTGAAGGTTCCTGAGTAGATACAGAAAGCAGATTTGAATTGGGGGAAAAGAAATCAGCATGCTTTTTCAGTTGTTGCACTAGTAAGATCAACTAGACTCAAACCCTGAGCAATTGTTCAGCATTTCCAAATGTAACAGCGGAAATGAATACACCTCTCCCATATGGCTGCCCTCTCATTTTGACTCTGCAGAGTGGGGCTGTGGTTTTCCTTATCCCCGAATGAAAAAAAAATTCCTACTAGAGATGGGCCCAAAACAGGAAAATGGTGGTTCGTGGTTCATTTGATTGCTCAAACTGGTGGTTCATTTCATTTCATGATTCATATGGTTGCCCGAACCAGTTCATGGTTCATTTGTTCAGGAGGTGAAAACCTATTCATGGTTTGGTGTAAAAGTCTTCAGCAAGCTCTCCTCCACCTGCCCTCAAAGTCTGGCAAGGATTGGATTTGGAACATCCGAGCTATAGCCCCCCAAAGCAGGTGCCCCAAGAAGGCTCAACTTCAGCTCTCACGACAACTATTCTTTCTTTGTGTTGCAAAGTAGAAGCAGCAGAATCAGGGTGTCTGCTCCTATTGAGCAGAATGGGAGCTCCATGACTGGCTCCCAGAGCTGCCAATTAACCTTTAGACAACTGCTATGGGTGTTCCTAGGGCTCCCAGAAGTCCACCCCCAGTGTTGCCTAGAAATTAATTTAAACAGGACCAGGGTGTTTGGGAAAATGAACTGCAAAAACAAACCACCAAGGAAAAAAGGCAGTTCATTTTCCAGTTTGGGCATGGTGTGAGCAAACAAACCGGTTCAAAATGAACCACGAATCAGCCCGATTTGTGCTTGAATCATGATTCATGGATTGGTTTGTGCACATCTCTATTTCCTACCAATATTGTCAGACGTACATTGTACCCAAAGGAATCAGGCCCAATTATGTAGCTTGTAACCATCTAACACATAGACTCCTGGCAGACTTCTGTTACTAAGGTTCATTAGTTACCTGCTGCACTGCTGCTGAAAAGACTAGCCTCTTTAAAACCATTTGATGAGAATGTCTTAGTCCTGCAAGACCTTTCTTTCCTTGCTGCCTTATCTAACCTGAGTACCAAGCAAGGCTGGCAATGACCACGGAAACAGAGAAACCACCAGGAATGGCTGCGCCATTCCTGCCCAATGCTGTAATGCAACTGGAAGCCCCACAGGACTTTCTGTGCCTCCAAAATGACAAACAGCCCGGGGTATCTGCCTGCATCTGATTCTGCACATGGGCTGCATCTCAGAGTTGCAAACGCTGACTGGGTTCCCACCTGAGGCAGCTTGTGGAATCACTGCGATACCATTCAAGAAACAGGATTACAAAATTTTCTCTAAGGTCCTTGCTAAAAGACTGCAAAGCATAATTACCAACTATATAAACCCTAATCAAACTGGATTCATCCCTAATAGATCAATTATGGATAATATTAGGTGGTTTTTAAATATTGTAGCCTTTTTTCAATCACAGCCACACAAATCAGCACTTCTATCGATTGACCTGGAAAAGGCTTTTGATCATGTGGAATTTTCGTTTCTCTATTCTGTTTTAGAGGTTATGGAGTTCGATTTAAAGTTCAAGAACTCAATCAATGCTCTTTATGCTTTTCCAACTGCAAAATTACAGATTAACAACTTCATAAGTGACTTTTTTCCTCTTTCCAAAGGAACAAGACAGGACTGTCCTATGTCCCCTCTCCTTTTTGTGTTAGTAATAGAACCACTAGCTATTTTAATTAGGGAACATGGAAAAGTTGAAGGTATTAAAATTGGTACTGTGGAGAATAAAATTAGTTTATATATCGATTGAATTTTGTTTCAGACCTAAAAAATTCCATTCCAACGTTAATCAATATATTTACTCAATTTCATGCTTTGTATCAGGGGTGTCAAACTCATTTGTTATGAGGGCCGGATCTGAAATAAATGAGACCCTGTTGGGTCGGGCCAGACCATACATGTACCTATTTAAGATTAGGTGACAGAGATATAAACTTTATAAAGGACACAGACAAACACAATTAAATATATATAATTTAAAAACTTTTTAAAAACTTAAAACATGCTTAAAACGTTAGTTGATGGAACTCTCTGTCTGGGGCAATGATGCGCTGTATTCTTGATGCTTCGTATTCTCTGTATTCTTGGTGCTTGGGGAGCAACAGTGGGAGGGCTTCTAGTGTCCTGGCCCCACTGGTGGATCTCCTGATGGTGCCTGGTTTTTTTGGCCACTGTGTGACACAGAGTGTTGGACTGGATGGGCCATTGGTCTAATCCAACATGGCTTCTCTTATGTTCTTGTTGGTCTTAAAAGTGCTTTCTTTGTATTTCTCCCATGGGATCCAGGGAACTGGACAAAGAAAGCTCTGGCTTTTCCCTTCCTTTCCCAGGGAACTGGAGGGGAGAGGAGCCTCAGCCAATAGAAGGAAGAGAGGTTTGGCTCAGTAGCTCTGCTGTGTAATTAAGAGAGCCTGGAAAAAACAAGTTCTGCCTACCCCCCTTCTTTCCTCAGCCAATGGAGAAAATTGAGGTTTTACTCTGTAGCTCTTGTGCAATTGAGCAAGCCTTGCAAAGCAAGCTGTTATGCAGAAGGAAGAGAGAGGGAGAAGGAAGCAGATGACAGCCGGTTGCTCAGAGACCTGATAAGAGCACTAATTCGGCCCCCAGACTGCATGTTTGACACCCCTGCTTTATCTGGTTTGAAGATTAATTTAAATAAGTCCTTTATAATTCCTATTAACATTCCTAGAGAAACAAAAGATCAGTTAGGTTCCCAGATGCCCTTTTCCTGGAAGAAATCCAAATGGAGATATGTTGGGGCCCAAATTCCAGCTAAACTTGATCTTAATGATTTGATCTCTATTAACTTTGAGGTACAACATAAAGAAATTAAAAGTAAAATAAAATTTGCATAAACAAAGATTTTTGCAAATTCACAATTACAAATAATTAAGAGTTTTATTTTACTTAAACATGTTTTTATTCTGAGCTTTGCTTATACCTATTCCTAACAAATTGATGCCAATCCTCATTGATAAACTTTTTCTGGTCATATAAACCTTCAAGAATTAAATTCAATGTGATTTCTATCTCTAAATCACTGGAGGCCTCAATTTTCCAAATTTGTGGCTTTATTATGAAACTGTGAGTTTGACTACACTTTTTAGAGTAATTATGGCAAACCCAGAAGAACAAACAAGTTGGCAACACACTGAAGAGGCCTTTTGCGATAATTGTACATTAGCATTTCTTTGGAACTTACCAATTAATAGACTGCCCTTAATTCCAAAAAATAAATTTCTAAATGTTTCCTTGAAAATCTGGGATAAATATAGAAATGAACTTTTACCTCTAATTTCTAGATGCGCCCCTTATACTAATCGAGCGTGGTTTGAAGACGGGACGGTAGCTCAGTGGTAGAGCATCTGCTTGGGAAGCAGAAGGTCCCAGATTCAATCCCTGGCATCTCCAAAAAAGGGTCCAGGCAAATAGGTGTGAAAAACAGTTTGAAAACCTGGAGAGCCGCTGCCAGTCTGAGAAGACAATACTGACTTTGATGGACCAAGGGTCTGATTCAGTATAAGGCAGCTTCATAAGTTCATATGTCCTCCAGCTCAAGGTAATTCCCCTTTTAGACTTTGGTATTTTAAAAGTTTTGTTAGATTGGTGGACTTTATTTCGAATGGCCAAATTCTCTCAAAATCAAAGATAGAGGCTGTTTTGCTAGAAAAAATATCCTGGTTAAACTATTTTCAAATCAGACATATCTTAAAATCTGTAGGCATAATGAGAAATTGGGAAATGCCTCTAACCACTCTGGAAATACTTTTTAAGCCAAGAGAGAGAAAGATCTTTAATCCAAAATATATAAACTATTACTGTCTTTACAAAAAAATTCTAATTTATCAGCTGAAAAAGCATGGATAGCAGATTGTGATGGTAGAATCGATAACCTTGAAAAAGTCTGGAAGGCCCCAAGTTTTAACTCCAGGATTTCAACAATCCATTTTAATTCATTTAAGATTGTTCATAGAAGCTATCTAACCCCGATGAGAACAGCTAAATTTTAAAAAAAATCTGAATAAACAATGTTGGAAAGGATGTGGTTCGTTAGATTTCAGACACTGTTTTTGGTTTTGTCCCTCCATCCAAAGGTTCTGGAATAAAGTACTATTTCAAATTGAGATAATAGTTTGTCAACAGATCTCAAACAACCTAGAAAATATTCTTTTAGAAATTGGCTTGACAGGACAAATAGATAAAATCATGCTGGCTACAATAATAATTTCGTTAGCAATTGCAATAGAGATTGCTAAGAAGTGGAAACATAAGAAAGGGCCTTCAATACGCAATTGGTATGACTCTATTTGGAACCACTTTGTTGGGTAAAATGGATTATTCTACAGACATTCAAAATTTTGAAATTTATTGTAAAAATTTTCAAGCAATCTGGTTTCCTATTAAGTTCTTGCAAGATAAGGAAATTGTTTCTTCTAATATATTTTATCAAGAACTATTGGATTTTTAGACTTAAGGAATTCTGTAGAAAAGGATATGTCCTGCACTCTTCTCTATGTGTTGTACCTGATTATGGATATTCACATTGATTTTTTGTTTAGTTTTGTATTATTTTGTTGTATATGTCATATGTGTATGATTGAATATTTAATAAAATTTTTAAAAAGAAAGGAAACAGGATTGGCAGAACAGGACCTGAAATTCTCAGGGAAACTTCGGAGACATGCTATATCCCCCTGTCCTTACCATTCAGTGTCAATTCCCACTCATCCAGAAGATGCAACCCTTTGAAAATGATTTTCAAACAGAGGTCACCATGTGACCAAAGACAACACATGAAATAATAGAACCCTAGAATCCAGTCTCCAAATCAGGAGATCATTTCAAAGCAAGTTATGGAGACAACATTGGCAAAATCTCTGTTTCGCTTGCAGCTTTGGGAACCATCTGAAACACAACAGAGGATGAAAAAAGTAACATCTTAATTTACCCTGCATACACACCATATGATAAAAAACCTACACCTCAGCAAGGAGGCATTCAATTTTGACCTGTCTAAAGGGGTTACAGGTGATGCTTACTAGTCCTTTACCAGCTGCAAACTATTTGAAAAGTGGATGATACTACCTGCTTCATAATATATCTTGGGGTGGTGGTAGTGGTTAGCAAGTTATTACTACTTTGGAGAAACCCAAGGAGACAAAAAAAGTTGATATATTAGATGCATTTTAAAAAGCAGCGGAATACCTTTTATCAGAACTAATAACAATGGGGGGGTTGTATTTTCAAAGGGACAAATGCCATTGCTGTGCATGCCAGAACCATGAAGTCTGTGCTGTTCTTTCAGCCTTCTGTCCAGAGACAGTTGTAATCCATGGGTTATGCTCTGACCGTCTGTTATTGCCAGCAAAGAGTACTTTTGCTAGTGGAGGATATAACTGCATGTGATTTTTGCAAATTCCCTTCTTGCACTGCAGAACTCTGTATCACTCTCAGCACTACTCTTGAGGTCCCCTGAATGCCATGCTGCCTGAGTAGCATGGGAGAGGAAAGCTCTTAAGCAGAATTCTGCTTGCAGGTTACAGGAATCAAGCCCACAGATGGAAGGACTTTACCCATCATGCCCTGCAACTTTTTCTCACCATCCCCCCCCCCCCATCCTGTTTGGCTGAGCATTTAGCCTGGGGGTCGTGAGAGTGGGGTGTAAAGGACATAGTGGAAACTGAGCTGCAATGATCCAGTGGCAGCTGGAGGTAGGGAGGAAAAGGAAGCGTGAGAGAAGAAGAGGGGTCACTTGCAGTGGAACTCACAGCAGCTTATGAGTGGGTTGGCCCTTGCTACTTTCCTCTGTATGTAAAAGACAGAGCCAGAAGTCAATCAGAAAGTGGGAACATGGAAGACAGCATGCAGGCTGAACTGGGAGAAGGATTCAGGGACAGCTTTTCCAATCCAGCCCCACCACTGCTGTCCATGACCAGCCCGAGCATGAAAGCATAAATATAGAAGTGAACTTTCTAATATAATTTATAAATATAAATATAGAAGTGAACTTTCTAATATAATTTCGAAGCCACTGCAGACAATGAGCTCAGCTTCAAACTGTGGGGAGGGAGGGGATGTCCTTAAGGGTTTGAATAAAGAATGCGATCAAGAGAGGTGAGGGTATATCCTTAAGGTTTTCAATGCAGAATGCGATCAAAATTGGTACGAGGCAAAACTCAAAGGCAAACGTAACTTCAATCCCAAAAACTATATTGGAATGAAACCACATCCGTGGGTTTTTGGGAAGATTCACAGAGCAAAGGAAGAGGATATGTTGGGCAAACAAAGACATGATGATACCTTCCTCATCTGGGACAGTTGAGAATGCTCCTGGGGAGTTCTCCTTGCCAAATTTGGAAATGATGTGCAACACTTCAAGGTGCTTTGAAGCGGGGCTGGGAAGTATTTCCTCTGGGTGGTAAAGTTAAATTCTCTGAATGAGTTAGTAGACTATGGCAGAGCAACTTCTTTTCTCCAGGAATCTGCAAATATTCCTCAGGGACACGGAGAAGGTGCCACAGCAACCCACACACATTCAGACTCTTTTTGATTTTGACCCCAAGAGGCAGCTGAGCTAATTCATTTTTACCTGCTTCATGCACTGCTGCTGCTGACAGGAAGGAGACAGAAAAAAATTAGCCCGTGTCTATTATTATTATTATTATTACTACTACTACTATAATATCTGTGCAGCTTAACTAACACATCCAAATGCTACATTTGCGATGTGCAAAGAAATGGTGGATGCCACCTGCTAAAGCACAACATTCTTTGGATTTAAAGCCTTACCTTCAGAGGCCAATTGACTTTATTCAATCTTTATTTAGAGTAGAAGTGTCGAACTCATTTGTTATGAGGGCCGGATCTGACATAAATGGGACCTTGTTGGGCCAGGCCATGTTGGGCCGGATCATATGTGTACCTATTTAAGATTAGGTAGCAGAGATATAAACTTTATAAAGGACACAGACAAACACAAATATATATATATATATATATAACGTTACCATATGGTCTTAAAGGTGCTTTCTTTGTATTTCTCCCATGGGATCTAGGGAAGTGGGCAAAGGAAGCTGTGGCTCTTTCCTTCCTTCCTCAGGGGACAGGGAAGGGAGGAGATTCAGCCAATAGAATGGAGAGAGGCTTGGCTCAATAGCTCTGCTGTGTGATTGAGAGCCTAGAAAAACAAGCTCTGCCTTCTCCCCCCTTCCTCTCCAAGGGAGGAGCCTCAGCCAATGGAGAAAATAGAGATTTTGCTGTGTAGCTCCTGTGCAATTGAGCAAGCCTCACATAACAAGCTGATATGCAGAAGAAAGCAAGAGATTGGGAGAAGATGACAGCCAGTTGCTTGGGAGCCTGAAAGTATCCCTCCAGGGGCCTGATTCGGCCCCTAGGTCGCATATTTGACACCCCTCATTTAGAGTGTTGCCTTGGGTAATCCAATAGGTCAAAGAATGTTGTGCTTCAGCATCGATTTTGAACAGGTGGTTTTCACCATACCTGTAGAAGTTAGCTCTTCTTCAGCGACTTCTGGTCATGGGTATTTCTGACCCCTCCTTTTATTTCAGAACAAGCTGAATTACTCTTTTAGGGAATTAGGGGGAGGCATCTGAACGGAGCTAGTAACCTTAGTTCAACCCCAGAGGTGTAGCAGCCCTTAAGTTCCCAGGAAAGCTCCTGATGGGCCATTACCCTGGAGGACGACTGGCAGGCAAGGAGGAATCTGAGCCAAGGAGGCAGCACTGCAAGGACCACCAAGCCTCTTCCTCTGGGTAACTAGGACTACAGATGTAGGTTCACTTGGTCCAGAGACTAGAGTTCCCCCACTAGTGTTAATTCCAGTTCTTCACACTAAAACAAAATTACTATCTGCAGCATCTCCTAAATCACATCTTAAAACTTATGCTTTTCTTTGGTTTATGCACATCACACCAAGAAGAGCAGAAAGTGAAATTAAAAACGCCCCCCCTGAGAATACTGAACAAGTACCGTGCAAACTCAACAGCAGGGTGTGCAGTTCTAGTCCTACTTTCACTAGTAAAGTGCCAGAGCAAATGCAACCTCTGCATGGGATTTGGGTCCAAAATAAAGCCTCAAGTCAACTCTACATGAATCAAGGCTAAAACTGACACCCTCCCCTCCCCAAATCTCCACTTTTTCAGGCCTATCTGCCCCTCACCCATTAATGGCACTTATTTTCAACATAATCAATTGGCATACCATAAAGTCCAAGGTTCTGTGAGCCCAATTCAATGAACTCTGAGTGTGTGTGAGACATTTTACAACCTGACCCAGAGCAGCTATGGAGCTTTCTGACTGTAAAATGATTGTTCCCAGCATGTGGATGGTAAAAAGGAAAAAGACAAAAGTGCCACCCTATCAGCATCCAGGAATTAAAGACTCGTTACTAAGGCCCAAGACAAGGGGGCTGGGATTGTGGGTCCTAGATCAAGACCCATGATGACAAGGTACAGCGAAGGAGGGTCTAATGTCACACAGATGTTTTAGAAAGGTTGAACTGAAACCTCCAGTTACTTTTGTTCATTCCCCCTCCCCCATGGTCTAATATAAATCTGAAGTTCTGAAAAGCCTAGAGTGGTGGATTGGGGAAAGTGGGTTAAAATCCCTACTTGGCCATGGATCTCACTAGGTGACCTTGGGCCTGTTGCTGTCTCTCAGCCTCTCTTACAGAACTTGTTAGGAGGATAAGACAGTGAGGGTGGGGCTATGTACATCAGCTTGAGTGGGATGAAAATGGAATCTAGAAAATGCAGCCTGGAGAAGACCTGAATTTTACTGCTCTGCACACATGACAAAGCTCACTCAGAACAGCAGCATCCCAGGTCGTAATATATTACTTGCAAGACGTAAGTCTGAAATGCATAGCAGTTTCTCCACTGAAACGCCAATCCATGTGCAAAACCCCCACCAAAGTGAAAACAATCCACACCCTGTCAAAATGGTCAACTGACAGCAATGCTGATTCTGTGAACTTAGGCAGATCATGAGAAGGAGGGTTGGTATCACTGCTTAGTTTTCGAGGACCTTTCTTTCACGCCCAGGGAAATGCTGTTTGCCACTTTGGGGACAGGCAGCAATTTTTCTCCAGGCCAGTTTGGCCAGGGATTGCAGAGGAGTTTTTTTGCCATCTTCTGGAAGTGGAGCAGATGTAACTGGGTATGCAGAGGAGTGTGCATTTCCTGCACTGTGCAGGGAGTTGGGTTAGATGACCCTGGAGGTCCCTTCCAACTCTATGATCCTAAGGAAGTTTTGTAGAAAGGATATGCACCTGAAAAGCAGCAAACTGAATGTACTTCCCTCAGAAGGCTTTGGAGTTTCTTCCAAGACACTCTGCAGAGGGGAGTGTGAGTTTGGCAGACAGCCAAGATGTGTGTGGCAAAGGGGACTGAAGAATTTATTGCTCAACAACAGAAGCAGAACCATCTGTGGATTTTGCTTGGGGGGTAAAAACCTCCAGAGAATGGGAAAGGAGCAAAAATATATCAAAAAGTACCTAGAATCTCTCTTGTGTTAGGAAAGTACCTTTCACAGAGAGGATGAAGAATGGAGTGACAGTCTCCAGCTGGAGATTTGAAATGGAAACTCCAAGCCGGTACAGAGGCCATCAGGGGATGCATTCAAGAGTCTCTCTCTTCTCATCACTATGCACAGCACACAAAAGTCAAGAAAGAAAAAGAGCTCCCTGCTTGTACCTATATTTTCAAACTACATATCTGATAATTTCCTACCCATGCAGAAAAAAAAAGCCACGGTTCTGCAATTTTAAAACCTGTGGCCTTACCTAAAGATTTCATGTGCTAAAAAATTAATGCTGAGAAGAGGGCACCACTTCTGCCACACCAGTGTGAAACAAGCCCCAACGTTCCATCATGGGCACATTTACAAATTGACCCACCGTTCGCACTAAGTTTCACAGGGTAGCCGTGTTGGACTGCAGTAGAACAGCTAGAATCGAGTCCAGCAGCACCTTAGAGAGCAACAAGATTGATGTTTCAAGTCAAAGCTCATACCCTGAAAATCTTATTGGTCTCTATGATGCTACTAGACGCAAACCTACTTGCGCAGTCAGTAAGTTTTGAAGACTGCTGTTCCAGAGCCTCTCTTCATTTTGTGCTCTGTGGTTCACAGGAATGGTTCTTCCATAATCTACATACAACAACAACACCTTCTAGCAAGTATGTTCCTCTCAAAAGAGGCCTGCAGTCTGGCAGCACAAAGGAAGTTACGCTTCCCTTGGATTGGCGTAAGGAAACAAAACACACACATGACATTTCAAGAGGAAGGAGCCAAGCAGACAAAACTCTGAGGGGTAGCACCTGGTCAGGTGCTCAATGCCACAGGATGGATATTTCCTCTTACAAAGAAATGGTCCTATCTCTATTCCTTGATGTGACCAAATCCAATGAGGTCCATGAAAAGTGGCATAAGTCTTTGGTAGAACACATCTCCCATAGAAGGAGCCCACACCCCTGCAACCTATGCAGAAAAGTCAGTGGCTGGGTTGTGCTTAAAAAGTCACCAGTTTAAACACACATTGGAGAAACCAGTTCACAGTGTGCATAATGCGTTGCAAGGTCCACATGTTGCTGAAACTTGCTCCAACACAGCACACAAAGATACAATCAGCAGTTGGGCAGTATCCAATATTGTGTAAGGCTATGATCCAACTTCTCCCCAGCATGAGAAATGGACAGTCTAGTCATGAGACACTGCATGGGTTAATACCCTTCTGCACTGATCTAGCCAGGACCATGTTTGCATTTATCTACCTGGGATCAACTTTGCATTTATCATCCTTTCCATACTATGTACAGTTTCATATTTAGAAGACAGATTCCCTTGTCAGCTGAAGAACAAAAGTGATTGCTGTCACAGCCGTGTGTTAAAGCTACTGTTTATACAGCTGGACCACATTCACCCTGCCATCAAGACTAGATTGAAAGGATCAGATGGTCACATGCTACTATAAAAAGCCAAGGGTACCAAATAACTCTGTTTCCCAACTAAGAATATCTCTCATGTTGAACAGGTCCTGCGCATATTCTTACACCTCAAGTGATTGCTTGTGGACCACATCAAAACCCACCAAGCCTCTCCAATGGCATCCATCATGCTAATCTCTTCTCCTCCAGTAGCTATTGATCTTATTACTTTTCCTGTTTACACACCTCAAGTCCCAGCTCACACTACCTTATGATTTCACACATACCCACTGCAAGAACACAAAGATACATGGTGGCCACAACCAGGGCTCCCAGAAGCCAACAGGATGAGGGACAGGTAATGGGCCTGTGAATGGCAATCTGGGGGAACAGAAGAAGAAACAGGTACACCTTCCCCAAAATTACTTTTAAAAGAATTGCTATAGAGACATCTGTAACAAGGAAACACTATCTTGGACACAACATGAATCCAGGCCAATCTGCAAATCAAAATCTGATTTTAAAAAACAGCTACAAGAGGGGCTGTAATTCAGTGGTTGTGCACTTTGCACGCAGAATGTCCCAGATTCTATCCCTGGAATCTCCAGTTCAAAGGTTCTCAGGCAGCAAGATCTGGTACCAATTCAAATTTCTGATTTAACTCAATCTCGATCCTCTTTTTCTTTGGGTGCTCCAACCCAAATATTCTCTCCACTGGCTCTCTAACCCCATGGTGGCAATCACTTTTTTTTTAAAAAAAAGGATTATAACATATTTTACATTGAACAAATAAGCAAACAGTATTCTTTGAAAGGTGCAAAGAGAGGGAATGAAAGGAAGAAACCCACTGCTGAAATCTGTCCTCTAGAAATCAAGCTTCCTTTCTTGTTGTATTATCCTTAGAGGATTCTGACTGCACCTGCTATATGTTGTTATCAGAGCTGTCACTAAGGAAACAGATACCCTGTTGGGAGAAGTTACATTCAAAGAACTTGCCTATGTGAATTTTCATCATATCAAATGTGCGGAGGGTGTGGGGGGGTAGAGAAGAAAAGTGGTAAGTCTGCGGACTTTCTGTTTCTACAGAAAGGGGAAAGGAAAGATGGCAAAGAGGTGAAGGGGGGGGTCACAAAAGAAAAATGCAAATTAATAGAAAGGAAATAGGTCAAGAAGCAATGAAGTTGATGCCCTGAGAAGCCAGAATAGTGGGAAGAAGAGATTTCACCCCCTCACTTGCCCCATAAACCTGAAGAAGTTTTAACATGTCCACATTGTGCCATCAACAATGCTAGCCCTGAATGGATTTGAGAGAGATCATGTTTTTGCATGCTTACACTCCAGTAAGTAAAAACTGAATAGTGAACTTCATACAGTTTGGCTGTATGGATACAAAAATGATTGAGAGGGGAAATTTCAAATGAAAATGCATATGATGAAGAGGAGGAAAAGCTGGCATTTAATGAGCTCCAAGGGAGCTAACAGGTAACAATACAAGCACCACAGAATATTCTCCATCCATGGCCCTCTGTTTGAGATTCAAGCTGAAAACTGGGCACAGACACCCAGCAAGCAAGAAGTCAAGACAAACCTTAAGGATGGACGCACACACACATAGAGGCTTTGGCAATAAGAAGCAACAATTTCAAATGCTTTTTCAAATGTCAAGGGTTGTTTTTAAATCTCTCTCCAGACACCAAAGCTCTGAGAATTCTACTTTTGTTCTGAAAGAGGTATGTGGGGAAGAGGCAAGAGAAACACTAGAAAGGGAGAAAATAGATAAGAGGGAAGGCAAGGTTGGAATGATCATCCAATCCTCTTGTCCTCTGTTTCAGACAGTCCATGATTTAAGGCCACAATCTTGATAAGTTCACTGGGTTCCATGTGACAGATGATCCTGTGAAATGTGCAGGGTTTTAAAAAAGGGGTTTCAAGGACTTTCAAAACGCATGACTCACTGAGAAGCATTTTTTTACAGCAAAGCAACTTCCACATTGTCTCAGCTCGTCTTTGTTGGAGCTGTACACATATTAGCTAGGTGCCTGGCTGAGGCAACCTTTTGAGTAGGATGATTTATGTTCTGCACATATGCATGCATCATGCGCATACCCACAAATTTTGTATCCTGCTAGTGCAGCGTGCACGGTAACTGTAGAACGCTATAGGCCTACCCTCTCTCTACCAGAAATACTGCTCACTGCTCCTCCTCTTACTTCTGAGATACCTCTGTAGCTTGCACCCACAGCCACAAGAACTAGACCCTTTATTAAAGGAAAGCAGAGAATCTCAATATGTCATGCCAGACAAAGGGCAATCAAGGAAGGAGGACATACTCAGCCCTGATAACATGCACTGCTACAGGCTAGAGAATCAGAGAAACATGCAAAAGCCTTGCCATTTGCACTACTGCAACTGTGAACTTCCATAAATTGCAGCAGCCAATGATGAACTCTCTTATGTGGTTCACAAAATACTTTAGAGAACTTGGGGTTTTTTTTTTGGGGGGGGGGTAGAAAACAGAAAAGGAGATCACATCCACAAAGTTATGGAGCTTACCACCTTCAGAGCCATGGGGTCCTGTGTGAAAGTGCAGAATTGAAGGCCGGATAAAGTGGCGACGGACACACCAGAGATGGCTGAAAGCAGTGGGATGCCAAAATTAAAAACACGCAGCACCAGCTAAAATTCACAGCCTGTCCCCAAAGGCTTTTGCTTTGCTCTGCTTAAGGGGGTCAACTCAAAAAAGCACCATGAGTAACTAAGCTAAGGGAGGCTTAGTGTTAACAATTTATACCTGAACTGTAACCATTTTAAGACCACACCAAGCACTGCTGACTGTACAGGAGTGATCTTCCCTAAGGGATGGTGAAGTTGCTCAGTCCAAAGCCATCCTTTAGAAACGGATGGACACGTGACATCTGCTTTGGGGCCAGGATCAGTATGGGATGCATATTGGTGTTAGAAGCTCCATAGCTGCCCTTAACTCACTTTTAACAACAACAAAAAAAGCAAAAACGGTATCCACCCCGTATTGATCAAGGGGCTTAGTTATGAATCAGTCTCTCCGGCTGCAAGTTCTTATTGGTTAGTTCTATGTCACATGATTGGAGACATCATCTGCCAGCAGACTGGGACTGCGGAGCCATAATGACGTGCGACTGGAGGGGCACGTTCAGTTCTGTCCTTTGGCTTGCCATCTGAGTGAGGACCGATGTGGCGACGGCTTCAGCTGCAGAGCGGACGCTTAGCCCATTGGAGGAGGCGGTCAGAGAACTGTGCTGGATGACGGGAGCCGGGGAACCTGTAGGCTCAGAGCTCTCCTTTGGGCTTTCTGGATTTTTTTTCCCAAGAAAAAAAAAGGGGGAGGAGTATTTAGAACACTCTGGTAGGATTCTAGAGGTCTGAATTCCAGAAGAGTACAATATCCAGGCAATCATTCTGTTCCCTCCCACCACATATACACTCCAGCAATTTTAGAGGAACCCCCAGCAGCACATTTTTTTTAAAAAAAAAATTAAAGGTGCTCCAGCTGCTGAGTTAATTTTAACACATGATACATTTTTACATTGTTTAGGCAAACTCATCCTGACCAGCAGATTGGATAGAATCTGCCAGAACAGCAGGTCTCTTCTGGAGACCACTATTCTGATTTAAAGGTTTTCAGACATCGGCCCAGCACTCCCCCTTCTCCTCCTGCCATGCACCAGACAGCCCCCTTTCAAACCATGGGGCAAGATGTGGCTTTGGTCCCCTAGTGGCTCTCAAAACATTACAGCAAGACCCACATCAGCTACAAACTTCTGAATGCAAGTTTAAGCGTTTGTATCTATCTGCATATGATCTATAATGTCATGTCTGAAAGAGTAAGCTGATTCTATGGGGCCACAACTCAAAAAGCTCTGACCCAGGTGCCAATTAACCTCATCCCTCAACTGGAAGGGACTTTACATTGGAGACAGCAAGAAATTTCCTTACTACTTACTGTATGTTGAAGTTGAAGATTATGAGTTCTATTTATTTATTTATATCCCGCCTCTCACCCCAATGGGGACCCAAAGCAGCTTGCATCATTCTCCTCTCCTCCATTTTATCTTCACAACAACCCTGTGAAGTAGGCTAAACTGAGAGTGTATGACTAGCCCAAGGTCACCTAGCAAGCTTCCATGGCACACATGGAGATTTGAACATGGATTTCCCAGATCCCAGTCTGATACTTTAACCGCTACACCACACTGGCTTTTCTTGCATATTACTTTACATTTCTATCAGTCTGAATGTGAGTATTCCCCTGTGATGGTACCAATAAGTACCACTGAGCACACCACTGAAGTGCTCAAGGTTGAAAACTTATAGTATTTATAGCACCTATTTTATCTATTTATTTAATTATTTATGTAACTGATTAGATTTAAATTGTTGTGTATATTGTTTTATTTGAATCATGGAATGCCATGTCTGTAAGCCGCCCTGAGCCCGCCTTTGGCGGGGGAGGGCGGGATATAAAAATAAACTTATTATTATTATTATTATAAATATGGATACATGGCTTGCAAGAGCCAGGGCTCACATAGCTGCTGCAGAAGGACAGGAAGGGAAGGCAAGCTGCACCCCCCCACCCACCCCGTGCCCTGGAATCTGCTGCTGCTCTTCATGGATGTGGAACTGTACCTGTGGCATATTCATGAACAGTGTTCACTCTGAGTTAGTGTGAACTAGCTCACAATTTTTTAGCCTTTAGCTCACACATATTTGTTTTAGCTCAGGAAAAAATGGCCCCAGAGCAAACTAACTTATGCAGTAGCTCACGGCTTTAATGCCAGTAGCTCACAAAGCAGAATTTTTGCTCATAAGACTCCACATCTTAGAGGGAGTATTGTTCGTGAAAATATCTATTGCTGAGAAGATGCCAGCTTCCTTGAGTGAAAGAGCTTTTTTAAACTGGTAGGCTGCTTTGATACCAAAAATATATTTCTCATCAACCAGAAAATCTGAAATGGTTTTAACAGGCCTACCCAATCTTTAGCTCTGTCACAAGTGGAAGACTGGATCTTATTCAGACTGCAGATCTCATATATCATGTCCATTTAGATATTATCTGGAATGTTCTGTGGAAATGTGCTTCTCGCTAAAGAGGAACTTATTTTCTCTGGAACTGACCGGAAATGGAGTACTGAATGACCACTTCACTGGGGAACTGATGTAATTAGTTGCTGCTGTTTACAGGATATGTCACAGAAAAGAAGCTGGAGAACTGGCATCCTTTACGACCCTGATCAAGAACAACTGTAAAGCCCACTATTGCCTTTGCCTTTTGCTGCAAGAGTACATTCACAAATCGCATATGTACTACCCCTCCCTCTATTTTAAGTGAATGTTTGACTTAGCTTTTTAGAATCGAGTGGGGGAAATCCTCTAGAATGTTGGATGGTGATGCCCATGTTCTTCATTCTCTCCTTACTGAATGAGACATGTTGACATCACTCTTTCCCCTCCATGCTGCATCCCGCCCCCCCCCCCCCAATGATTTACAAGGTATTATAAATAAAAACAACCCAACTGTGAATGAAGAACCTGTAATTCCATCCATGTACTCTGGCACTTCTTGTTTAAAAAGCTGTTCAGTCACAAATCTCAGTAATAACAACATAAATGTCTCTCTCTCTCCCCCCTTCTCTCTCTCTCTGTGCGCACATGCACACACACACACACACCCCGTTTTTCTCTCTCAAAGAAAAGAAGAAACTCTCATTATTCAGATGTGAACCAAATTTCTATTACTGCCATAAGTAAACTCAAGGACTAACAATGTGACCCATAAACCCCCTAAGTTAAAGGGAGGCGGGAAAAACCATATTGCCTTTCTGCATGGTACACAAAGAAGGAGATGAAGAGGTAGAAGGCTTGATTTCATTGCCACATTTCTCAAGCTGCAAGTCACTGCTGCAGATCAAAACAAATTACAGAAGTCAAAAGTGCAGCAAAGTACATACTTGTATTTGCTACTGGGGGGTGTGCAATTTTTTTTTTTTTTTTGGTATTTTTCGATTTGGGTCTGCTGGATCTGAAAAAAAAATTGGGATTCTTGAAAAAAAAACAAACCCAGATCTCAATACTGGTAAAGTATTTGGATTTGAGATTTTGGAACACTTGCACCAGTGATGCCTCCTGCAACATGAAGGATCCTTATAGCCTCTTTGGGGATTTTCATTGGTATCCCCACTAGCTAAACAAAATCTTTTTGGTCTCTAAGGTGTTCCTGGACTCAAAGCTAGTGCTTATACTGCAGACCAACATGGCTACCCTCTTGAAACCAGCTACACAAAGTTATTCTGGTCCAAGTGGCCTTACGGGATGAAAGTCTGTCCAAAGTATAAAAGGATCAAATAGATGGGCTCAGTGGCAGCACATCTGCTTTTCATACAGAAGGTTGGACTTGGGTCTAGCTGGAGCCTCCCACTTGGTCTTCACCACCCTATTGAAGGCTGTAGGGAAAGGAATCCCTAACAGGGAGGCCTCTTTAGGTGGAAAGGCTCTGGAACAGGCCCGTAGCCAGAAAATTGTCAGTGCTGCAACCATGGGGAAACTGGTAGGGCCTGACATCCAGCTTAGCTACCAGAACTGGTCGAGCCAGTGCAGAGGAGCAGGAGACATGTAGTGGGTTCAGAGCAGAGGCAGTACCCCAAATCCTCTCTTTTGCTGTCTCCTTGGCTTTGTCCCTCCCTCTCCCCTTGTTTTGCACCACTGCTGACACAACCTGCCAAACACTGCCTTGCCGATGGCAGGAAGGCTTAGGTGTACTGGCTGTGTGCCACGGGCTGCAATGGGCCCTGGAGCTGGGCCAGCTGTTGGACTTTGCAGTGGGTGCAGGCAGATGGGTGCTGGGACAGGTCCCGGTCAGCGCTCCCCAATAATTTTAAAAATATTTCTAGCAAGGCCTGATGCATAATATGGCCAGACCCCTAGAGGTCCCACCTTAGCTATGGATCTGCTCTGACAGAACTGTCTGGTGTGCTTGGGTCAGGTTCTTCTATATCCTTATTGCTCTCAGGGATTTCCAGGATTTGTAGGACCTTGTGGAGAATCTTATGAAAACCTTTTTGTGGGAAGAGCTGATTTTGTATTGTCATGACTACTGGCTCCTCCTCCTTGGACAGCTCCCTTTTCTCCTCATGCTCAGAAGATTTAGAGCATTCAGAGTCTTGGTCCCTGTAGCCCAAGGATGGACTGGATTCTCTGTCCGACCTGGAGTGGTCCAGTCTCTTTCTTTTTGGGGGGACAGTGGGGGGGGGGTAGAATGGGAGTTCCTGCACATCTTCCTATTGATAGGTGTGCTGCTGGAGGGGTGCACCTGCACCTACTGTAAGACCTGGAAGATCCTCTAGAGTTGGGCATGGCTTACAAGATGGCCACCCTAACCTTCCTTTGCATTTTGCCCTTAATCCACGTCAGGATATTGGCCTGCACATTCTCCCCTGAGAGATTGGATGTCTCGGGGTCCCCATGAGGAAGGTCCAGCTGGGGGGAGAGATGAAGCTCCAGGCTGGAAGCCGAGCTTTGCTGGGGCACAGACACAGCTAAGCCTACCCGTGCTGCCATGCTCCCACTGGGTCTAGCTGAGTAGCGATTGGAGAGAGATCAGGAATTGGTGTCCCAGGGCTCCAGGCAGTGGCACCAAGCTGCAGCGGGGAGTTGCAAGCTGCTGGGAGGACCTCATGCACTTCCCCCAACTGTTCTGCTGAAGGGTGGTCCAGAATTGCTGACCCAGGGCTCCAGACTGTGGTGTTGAGCTGCACTGGGGCATGTTGAGCCACAGGAAGAGCCTCATGTGCTTCCTCTGACTGCTGTGCTGAAGGGTGGCTTAGAACTGCAGGCTGGCCCTGGGCTCCAGAGTGTGGCATCGAGTTGCTCTGAGGGTTCCAGTTGTGAGGAAAGGAGCTTGTGCTGTCGTTCTGTTGAAGCCAGGGGCATTTCTGTCACAAAATTGGAGGCCCTGTGGCCTTCTAGGTCCTCTGGGGTTCGAACCCAAAGGGATGGCTTCCCAGCTGCTGTGGTGGGTGGGGATGAAGGTTCTCCCCGCTCCCATGGTGCTGTCGGAGACGTGGTGGTGGGGGGAACACAAAAAGTCCTTCCTACTCCCACTGGATCTTCGGGTCCAGAAGGCAATGGTGACTTCATTGTTCGTGATTCCTATAAGGGGAGAGGCTTCTCCCTCATGGCCCCAGTTTTTGGCCCTGCTGTAAGGTATCTTTTGTGGTTAGGCACAGAAAACAAAAGGTTTTTAAAAAGGAAAACAAGAAAAAGGCTTCTTTGGATCACAGTGCCCAAGTGGAGTGCAGGCGATGGCCCCCTACTGCCTTACGGCAGGGCCAAAAGCTGGGGCCATGAGGGAGAAGCCTCTTCCCTTATAGGAATCACGAACAATGAATCAGCAACCCTGCCTACTGAAAGGGAAGAGCTTTTCTAAAAGGGGCAGACTGCCCACCCCAGGACTACTGGAGAATGTATGGTGTCTCCATAAGCAGATATGCTCTGACTAAATTTGCAGTGCACTATTTTATTTTTGGTATTTTTGCAATTTTTATGTGTTGTGTGCGCACCTGCACTTGAAGGTTATGTTGAGTGGTGAATGACCCCTACTGGGGGTCCTGGAGGATATTCAGAGAGGTGGCTGAATACAGCCTCTTCCTGACTTGGTGTTTCAGGGAGGTCTCCCATCCAAGTACTTGCCAGAGTTGACCCTGCTTTACTTCTGAGATCTAATGAGATTGGGCCTGCTTGAGCTATCCAGGTCAGGGCCTACTAATGTAGCATTATTAATGCTCAAGGCACCCCGCAGAGCATGGCTCCTTTACCCATGATTAGGAGAGCGACTAAAGAGGGAATTGCAAACAGGAAAAGAATATGTGTTTGTTTCAACTTTGCTTTGTTTCCTCATTAGGGAAAAAGGTTGTTGTGCCAAAGGCATCGCACAGAAAAATGGGTTGTGAAGAAGGATTTGAAATGAGAGAGGTGACATTGTACAGGCAGTTCTAGAACGCAGCTCTGGAAGTAGTAAGGGCAGTGTTAGCCTGCTGCTTACATGACAATTTGTCACTAAAAGACAAGACCACACAAATGGTCTCAGTTGCTCAGCCTAATGGGAGTCTCAGGGGGCTACCTTCAGATGTATGCAGCGTATACAGATATCCCTCTATGGTAGTGGTGGTGGTGAAGGGCTGGTTAAGTCTGCTTTTCTGGCATATGTACCTGGGAGTAAAGCATGTTAAGAAAATACATATTTGTACGTGGTATGGTTTTACAGGTGCAGAATAGTTATTATTATTATTTGTTTATTTATATTCCGCCCATTCCCCCATTGGGGGCTCAGAGCAGAGTATAGCAAATAGCTTTAATCACTGGATAAGAAATATCACATTTGACACAGCCCTTATTAACAGGGTCAAACCAGGGTCTGAGTCTCCAACCCTCTCCCAGTGATCAGTGTAGCAAACAGTCACAGATGCACTTAAAGGGCTGGATATACTAGTGAAATGGATCCAGTGGAAGTACTCTTACACCAGGGGAAAGCTCCCTGTGCTAGAGGAAAAGTGAATTTGTTAGTGGAATGGATCCACAGGATCTAATGCTGCTGCTGAGGAATATAACAAGGCAAATATCTGCATATTATAATAGGTTGGATCCTGCCATGCAATCATGGAAGAAGTTTTACTTAACTTAGTTTCTATTTGCATAAGATATTGTGCAAGAGTTGCTATAAGAAAAAGAACTGAACAGTGAACATCTATGATCACTGTTGCTGTATGCAAAAAAATCAAAAGACTATTTGATGCAGTTTGGATGTGTCACGCGATTTGATTGAAGCAGGTCATTCTTGAGTGAGAGGTTGCTGAAATGCACCTTGCACTATGTCTTGTGCAAGCAGAAACATGTTGGGATATAGTCAAGGTGACTAAATGCAAAGACTTTTCATGACTATGCATTTCAGCTTGTGCAAGAGCTCTTGTGCAAGCAAAAGTGTTCTGTGGAATCCAACCTAGTAATGCCAGGGATCTGTGTAACTTTAGAGAAACACTTCTCATGTATTCACATACACCCACACAGAATTATCTCAGTAATCTTTAGAACAATGCCACAAAAGACAGCATTCTTTAAAGCATAAACTGAACTAAAAAAACAGTGACTGGCCTCGAGCCATGGAGTGAGTTTATGGCAGAGATTCAACCCAGGGACTTCCCAAGCTGATACACCACAACCAGAGCTGTGTTCTAAGGTAATTGTCATTTGACTTTCAAGAATACCAAATTACTCTCAAAACTCTTATTTTATATAGTGACTCGATCCAAGATCAACAAGCTTTAGCCACCTTTGCCCCACCAATACATTCAGTGCCTGCAGCTTACCGAGATAGCCTTGTGTTTTCTTCTGTAATGCTGTGACTGGGCAGTCCTTGTGAGCCAACAGTAGCTGTTTGAGTTGAGCAACTTCATTCCTTAATAATGTAACTTCATTCTGTGGAAAAGGAAATGTTTACTTTCGCTGCATGTGTTTGTGCATCCAACCTCTGATCATTACAGACAAGAGTAAGCATCTGAAGTGGGCCACCACTAATGAGAACTATTGCACATCACCAAAGGTCTTTGTATTGCAAGCTTTACAGGTTACAGAAGGTTTCATCTTTTTTGTGTATTGGAACTGTCCTGTGGTCTTGCCCTACACTTAAATAAAGCTTTGTGCTGCTGACTTTTACCTTGGTTGCCTTTTAATGACTAAGATCAAGGTGGAAAAAGAAAATAGATAGAATTCTTATATAATTAAATTATGCTTAAAGAAAAACTGAAAAACAAAATTCCCTGGGTCTTTGAAAGTACTTGTTATTTATTTGCACTTTTTCATAATGCTTAAAAAATTCTTAGCCAGCTTTGTGGTCCTCATTAGGCAGAAAGGTGAGATATAAATTGTAAATTATAATATAAACTGATGGGGACCTGATACTCCATCAGGGGGAATTCCTCCCCTCATTGCTGGTGATTACTCTTACAACTTGGGAGGGAGACTTGGGGGGGTGGGTCCCAAGCATGATTCCTGAGTCCAGCTAGGCCAGTGGAGGCTATGGGGCATCCTCTGCTGCCATCAGCTGGGGGGGGTGTTTCCACATTACCCCCCCATTAAAATGTCTGGTGTGTTGCCTGAGCCCAGCATTCTCCTCCGCTGCTGCCAGGCCCAATGCCACACCACCACTACTGAGTCCAGCACAGCTCCTGGGCTGTCACTGTCAGGCTCAGTGAGACTCCGACACCACTGATACTGATCCCAGTGTGGCTCCTGGGCTGCTGCACATTTGTCTTCAGGCCCAGTGCAGCTCCTGGCCAGCTGCACAGCTGAAGGTAGAGGAACTTAAACCTCCCACTTCTTTAAAGCCAGATTTTTCTGCAAACATAGGGGGTCAGAAAATCTCTTAAGTGTCCATGTGGCCCTAATCCGCAGATTTAACTATCCTCAAATGAGGGCCACGTGTCGCTGCTAGAATATAATTATAGTTCAGCCAATTGGACAGATGGACTGAAAGTTAAGCACCTCCTGTGGCTTGTTGGAAGATTTAGAATTCAAATATATTCCTCTCTCTGAAACACAGGAAAGATCAAAAATCCACATGGTAGAGGAAAAGCAATGCAATACAGAATGCAGCTACTGAAGAGTCACAGCGCCAGCTGGGAAGGGTCTAAGAATGCCTCCTGCTATTCTTAGCTTCTAACAAGCAGGAGAGTAACTGTCAGGGGTTACAGGCCATATAGCCTGTTGAAACATCTGAGCAGAACCTGCTCAGACTTGTAACTCCACCACGGCGGGTCTGCAGGCAGCATTCCAAGCTTTAACTCCTCTAAATAAAGAGATGGGGAAATTTAAGTCAACACACACATGGAGGGAATTCTTTTAGGAAGAGAGAACCGCAGAAGCATCCACTTTCGAGTCTGCAATGACATCCTCTGGAGATGCAAATAAAACCCCAGAAGGAGGATGGCATATGTATGGACTTGGAGAACTTGCTCTACCCCATTCTTGACTGTAATTTTAAAGGAAGGGAAAGGGACCACTGATCTCACAGCTGGCAGGGGGGAATCAGGACTACCTCAGCCCCTAAACTGATTTATTCAGCAACAACACATTGCCTAGTTGGGACAAACCCTTGAGGTGCTGGGCTCTGTAAAACAGACCAAAACGTGATGTCAACTTGATTCCCCACTCAAGGCAACACTGTCGGAATCTAGCAGTAGCCACACAGCTTATCCATTATAATACAGGCCACTGCATGATGACAGTAACATCCTGTTGCTTATGTAAGATAAACAGGTTAGTCGATCCACAAACCGGCCAAACCAGTGCGATAACATTTTATTCACCTAGGACATTCTGCTGCTAATCCACATCTCACCATTATTCAATGGAAGCACAATTAATTTGGTGAATTAAAATTCATCAGTAGGTTGCCCAATTAGGTCTCAAAAAGAATCATTATTTCCTCATACGCTACAGGTGATTAGATCACCTAAGTCACTGTAGAGATTGTCAAGCTCCTTAAAGACCAGCCAGATTTCCACGTGATAAGCTTTCAAAAGACAAAGCTCCCTTCTATTGGTCTTTAAGATGCTACTGGACTCTAATCTTGCTGTTCTACTGCAGACCAATGAGCTTCCCACCTGATACTATCTTAATAGATTGCATTAGCAGCTTTTAATGATGCTTTGAATGGTCAATGTGCCCTTTTAAAAAACTTCTAAGTGCTGCTTAGAAATATGTAGTTTTTATTTAGTGCATTTTATTTCAGACTGTACTGCTTGCATTTCACTGCCTTTTGATCCACAATGCTTACAAATCCCGCCCCCCCCCCCAAATATCCATATATCCTTGCATGTGAAGAGACTGGGGTGGGGGGTCTAATCCATGGAAGTTTATGCCACAATAAATCTGTTACAGCAAAGTAAATAAATGGATAATCATAAGCCACCTCTGGACCTTTGTCAAGTGAAACCACTGGCAATGTAAACTGTTGCTGCTGGGAATGCTGGTGCCACACTTACACTTAGCTGTATGTTCTGTGTTGTGAGCTCCTCGGCTTTCTTCTCTAAGGAAGACACCCAGAGCTTGCGTTTCTGACGGCAGCGGGAGGCTGCAGCACGGTTCCTTTCCAAGAAACGTTGCCTGCGTTCGTCTGGATCTTCCTCCACTGTGCGTCTCCGTCTGCCACCAGTGCTAGGTGTGGGCTGAGCTGGGGAAACCTAGGGTTAAAGAATGGAAGAATGATACAAATCAACGAGCAAGATTGATAATGCAGCCTGTTCAGGGCTCTTGGGACCCAGTTAGCATCTATGTGGTTTAGTTTCCCTGATTCCGGGCTTTATCGATGGAAGGACACATTTAAAAAATCCATTGTGTACATGCTATCTTTGCATCCCATCATGCCCATGACTGCACCTGTTAAAAATATTCCTACATCAGGAGTCTTTCCATAGCAACGCCTTATAGTTCTTGCAATGGTTATTCTTTAAGATCAACCCAGATTTTCATGTTATGTTGAAGGAAGGAAATGAGCAGCCAAAAAAACCATAGATTTACAAGTTCCCACCTTAGTGCAGCCTCTAAATTATGCATACCAGTTACTCACTGTCAGGCACATATGGATAGTAAATTTTTGGAAGTTGGTCTAGCTGAAAGAGCAGGTGGCGATTTTGATGGAAGGCTGGCAGTTGGTGTGTTGGCAGGAGCAAATGGGGTGTGTTTAGACCCAAGTAATTAAAACAGGGAGAAGATCTCAAAATTCCAAATTGCGTCCCTACTGGCTACAGTGTCTGACTGGCAAATGCCTGGCAGGGAGTAGTGACAGAAGCAGTTGAGTCTCTATGCAGGGCCAACAGGCTTGCTATAGCTATTTCAGAGGAATCAGAAACAGTGCCTGAACTGCCCAGATTCTGCAACCGGAGAACTCAAAATGTGGCAACTGGGAAGAAATGCATGGATTAGGTAAACATGTATACAGTTCCCATTTCTAAAGATTCGCTTTGCAGAATCTGAATTGTTTGATAGAGTATTTTCGGAAAAAGATTAAAACACAGGCTGGGGTGGTAGAGGAAGGTGCGTAGAAGGGTTATGGAGACAAGACTCTGAGCTGTGCAGAGTTAATTACTATCACCTCCTAACACTTGGACATCTTGGCTGCAGACAGCTTCTTTCCCTCACAAAGCTAAAGATGGTATGACAGAATGGGTACTGTTGCCTGTGCTGTGCACTCTCATCAAACATTAGATACTGCACTATGTTCCAGGGTGCAAGTGTAGTCAAACAGATTTCCAAATAAGTACTGTACACCCCTACCATACCTAAATGCTGCAGCCCCCTATTTAAATGCATTGTGATTTCAAGCAGACCTGTGGTTGTGCTGGAGAAGGTGCATCAGGGTGCTGGATGAGTATTTGGCCCTGTTCAGGACGAGATGTCACCATTGTGCTAGCTGATCCAACCATCATGTTGCTGCCATTTAGGGAGGAAGTAACTCCTTGAGTCAGGCTGGCTTTCAGCCTCTGGAAGGTTAAGAAAAACAGTCAACAGAAGATCAACAGTTTCTTTCTGAGGTTTTTAATCCATCTTCTCTGCTGCAGCAGGCATACTGGCTTTTGCATGGAATGCCTGGAAAAGTTCTTAAGATATTCTATTAGCTTCAGATTCTCATTTCTGCTGTTGGCAAAAGGTCTGTAAGCGCTCTAAAAATATCCATGAAGTGTTGGAACAACAGCAGTATTAGACTCTGTCATACTAATATGGAATACTTATGCAAATCTGTCCCACACATCCAGCTAAGAAATATATCAGGGTCTTGGAAGATACCACCCATATTTTAGATACCCAAGATCTGTTGGGTCTTAATATATCCCTCCCTTAACAGGGACTGATCTGAAGGATTTCTCAATTCCTACATAACACTGAAGAGCTAAAGGCTCTAGCAGAAGATGCCCTACAAAATGCATTAGCTTGCTGCTTTATGTAGTCCTGAGTTTAGCTCTGATATGAATTAAGTCCTACTTTTGTTATGTTAGATGTATGTTTGTACATTTCTGTAACTACTGCTTTGACACATGCATCATCAGAGCTAGACTCCAAAGTAATGCTGAACTAGATTGGCAAACAGCTGCACCGGTGCATGCCATATGGCAAACTGCTTCTGAAACCAAGGGGGATTTCAAAAGCAGCTTTGGATAAACAGCATGGGGAGGCTGGCAGTTCAAAGAAAATAAATTAAAAACTCACTAGACTAACACAACTCCTTTGCATGAGCTCAAGCAGTTCTTTAGGTCAATAAGAGCTAAAAAAATGGCAAAAAATATAAAGAAATAAGCCTTTCCTTTCCTGAAAAACTTCACAACAAATCAAAATATTTAACTAACTGGTAGCTGCCATTTTCAGCAGGAAACACATTCATACTGTAACATTTAATATCAATTCCCAGGTTCAATCCCTGGCATCTCCAAAAAAGGGTCCAGGCAAATAGGTGTGAAAAACCTCAGGTTGAGACCCTGGAGAGCCGCTGCTAGTCTGAGAAGACAATACTGACTTTGATGGACCAAGGGTCTGATTCAGTATAAGGCAGCTTCATATGTTCATATCCTTTACTTTCCCTACTCCTTCCTTGTATGCTACCTATGCTCCTCCCTTCTCTAACGTTATCTAAATTTAAACCCTAAACTGTTTGAAGCAAGAACTGAGCACTTTTGCTTTTGTTACTCTGCAAGAGTCATGTGCAACAAAGGCACAACAGCATTGCAATTGTACAGACTGTACCCATGCTTTAAAAATACCACAGGGTTTTGTTTCTGTAAACTTTGAAAGTTATTTCAAATTAAGGATGGGTGGAAGCTCTTAGCACACAACAGACCTGCCTAATGGTAGACTTCTTTATGGTCATAGCACCCTTGTTAATATTTGGATGGGAGACCACCTGGGAATACCAGATACTGTTTGCCTTGTGGAGGGGCTCTGACTCAGTGACAGAGGATCTGCTTGATAGGCAGAAAGTATCTTCAGTTTAAAAGACTAGGTAGTAGGTGATGTGAAAGATCTCAGCCTGAGGCTGTGGAGAACTGCTGTTGGTCTGAGTTGACAATACTGACCTTGATTCAGTATAAGGCAGCTTTACATATTCTCTGTAATTTAGCCTTAAGTGAGGTGAGCTTGGAAAAAACCCCAGGAAGACAGCCTTTTCTGTGAGGCTTCCAAGCTCTGGAATGCCTTGCTCATAATGCCCTGGTCAACTCTCATTGGACTTCTGGAACCTAGTGAAGGCTATTACAGATAGCTTTTCTGGAAGGCTAGAATCCTGGTAAGTTGATTTTAATGGCGATTTTATTTTGATTATGCGTACTTATGGATGTTGTTTTCTTACTGTTTTTTGTTTTTATAGTGGCATTATTACTACTACTGTTTCAGTTAGCTCTTTAGTTTTTTGCTGTTGGGGTTTCACTGCCTCGGAGGAAAGGTAGTAGGTGTTCAAACTAACATTTTTTAAAATAGAATTTTTAATTTTTAAAAAAGAAGTTTAAAACTATAGCAAGCATTTTTTTTAAAAAACAAACGAACAAATTTGGTTTAAAAAGAATGCTGAAGGTAACACATATGCATGGTAAAGCCTAAGCTTGTAATCTCTAAAAACAGAATCAAAGCTTTCAAATATGGGGCTTTAGGCTGTTTTTCTATGTAAAATGAGAACACTATGGGGAAAAATATGTGACCTGAGGTTAAGAATTGCAAATGGCCCAATAAATCATCCATTGTTGTTGTTAATACAATGGCCAGTAGGAATCCTGCAAGTCAACGCAGGCACTAGGATCCAGGAAATGCCATCCTTTAGTTTACCAGATTTCATCTGGATGATCTCGCACTCCTATCTGATACCCTCAAACTACCTGAAGAACCACCTTATAACTCTGAAAATTCACTTGGATTTACATCTGAAGCTGTTTTTCTTGGTGCCTTCCTTCCAAAGTTGAGGAGGATGGAGCATGAGACAGGACATTTTCCGTTGTGGTTGCTAAGGCTTTGGAATGTCTTCTATAGAGAGATTCATATGGTGCTTCCAGAGTTAAAATCTGGGTGCTAGGCAAAGGCTATTTGATGTTTCTTCTGTTTTCAATTATTCTACTGCATTGGTTTGCCTGGCTTTTTATTTTATTTTTAACTGTTTTATATAAAAGTGTTTTGGAAAAATACAAATATTTAATTAGATAATGAAATCAAGATTCAACTCTCCAGTTCTCCAACTGTGAAGATTTATGACTTGATCCAGCTCACAACATGGACACTTCTGTTCCTTCTCATGGAGAAACACCTTCTTGCTTCTGTGCATTTCTGGACACTTGTTAAAATCTGAATGTATTCATTTATGGAGATGTGCATCCTAATAAGCATACACAGGACTGAAAGTCTCAAACTTCAAATAAACTATCCTTGTATGTATACAGAGAACCAAACAGAAACCTGTCTCTTGTTTCAGTGCACATGTAATTCTGGAGAATCAAGAGGCACGTATTCTGCAGGACCACAGTTTTTGGTTAAGCTGTAGACCAGTATATTTTAATTCTTATATGTGAAAACATACAAATTTCAAAATGGAACACTATCATCCCATCTGACACTAATCAGATTGTCTGAGATGCCCAGTAAAAAATAAAGATGAGGCTTCCTAAATCTGACTGTGCAGTCAACTAGCTGACATGACAGCTTGATGCCAGCCTCCACCCCTATGCTGCCCATTACTCCTTTCTTTTACCACCTTTGTTCACCCCTTTATTTTATTTTACCCCTCTGTATCCCCAGCCCTTTCAGCTTAGATCATTTCTTTAAAGGGACAGACACTGTAAAAGCTTTCTATCTGGCACTTGGATATCCAGCTAATTGGCGTTACCCAGATGGCACGCTCATCCCCTTGGTCAGTAAACCCTCCACATCTTTGAGCAGGAGAATGCCTCACTCTGATCTCTCAAGCCACCCAGCCAGCTTGAGGCCTCCAACTGTAGTTGGTCTTTTGGCAACCACTGCTGCCATCTGCTAGTTGCCTTCTCCCTTAGCCTGCCTTGAACTGCCAGGAGCCAGCTTTACCAAAGGGTTCATGGCCTGCTGGCCTGCTAGCATGCCTATGTAAGACAGCTCTGTAGCTTGGGAGAAAGCGTCCCACCAGGCATGGAGGCTGCCACCATGGCATTCCCAACTGGGTGAGGTTTGGGCACCATGAATTCCTCGTGGTAGAGAGTGGAGCAGAGCAATAAGCTTAAGTATAGGGCACATCTGATTCACCAGAAACCCTCATTCCCCAAGAGTGCCAAATAACAAAGCTTTTAGTGTTGTGTCCATTTCTATCCAGCAGAGAGATGATACCGACTAAGCAATTTGCAGCAGAGTTAGGCACACATTGCAAGAGAGCTGTCTGCAGAGTTAGAACTTGGAATATATGATAGCAAAAGTCACACATGAAGCTGCCTTTTTCTGAATCAGACCCCTGGTCCATCAAGGTCAGTACCGTCTCCGGCCATGTCTCTCCAAAACCCCAGGTTACCATCTTTCACATCACCAGCTGGTCAGTTTATTATTCTCTCTTAATGCTGCTATTGTTTGGAGGTAAATACAGAAATAAGTAATAGAAAACAAGATCATTCCTATGAAGTTAATTCACTTATATTTGCCCCAACACGTTTCTCAAACCCACACACACCGGTTGCTGAGCCTATGATTTTATTTTAATTTCCTTTTACAAAATTTATACCCACATAATGTCATGGAACTCACCATTTTAGCTTCTGAGTGCATTGGAAGGCCTGATGGTGAAATGGAGCCGCTGCCGACAATGGGAGGACCAGGAATACCAGGAATGTTTGGCACTACAGACATTGGCCTTGCAAGCTGTATAGGGCATAAAGGGAACCCTGTGTTAAGTGAAGCAGTTTTTTTGATACTCTCTTTACACAGCTCCCACCTTTGGGGGGAAACAATACTTTCCTGATAAACTATATATGTTAGGGGGATCACATGAGTGCATTTAAAAGCAGTATTACAGCTGCTTTCGGTCACAGTGCTATCAATGGTTGTTCTAAAAAGATAAAGGTAAAAAGGTAAAGGTGCAAGCACCAGTCATTTTCGACTCGGGGGTGATGTTGCTTTCACAACGTTTTCATGGCAGATTTTTTACGCGGTGGTTTGCCATTGCCTTCCCCAGTCATCTACACTTCCCCCCAGCAAGCTGGGTACTCATTTGACTGACCTTGGAAGGATGGAAGGCTGAGTCAACCTGGAGTCGGCTACCTGAACCCAGCTTCCGCTGGGATCGAACTCAGGCCGTGAGCAGAGGGTTCCGACTGCAGTACTGCAGCTTTACCACTCTGTGCCACGGGGCTTTTAAAAAGATAGATACTGGAGGCAAAAGAAATGGCTCTTTCCTCCCTCTCCTCAGGCAGCATTTTTTAGATATCATGGGTGTAAATACTCCTACTATTCATGAATACAAGGCAACCACCGGTCTTGTAGAATTTATAACCTCTACTGCCCCAGCACAAGGCAACAACTGTTGGAAGGTTTAAGGGATTCATGGTTCTCCACCATGAAGAAATTGACAGTGAATTTGCCTGTGTTGTTCAATCGGCAGCTGAAGCGATGTAGACTGCAGCAGAAGATACTCAAGTTTGTCAATCACATATCCTGAGAAAATTCATTTGCAAAAATAAAAGCTAAATAACCATTTCATGCCCTGAAGAGGCCAGGGAGGGAGGATCCCCCACCCCCCACACACTGGAAAGGCCAACATGTTCGCTGCAAGCTTGAATGATTCCAGCACAGAGCTAGCTAATCAGAGAGCCTGCAGTTCCCAGCCCTGGAACCCACAGTGAAAGCCATCTGCTCTGATGGAGGCTTCGGTTTTGGGCCTTAACGCCCTGCAATGTGTTTGGCAGGCACTGCTGCCTTGCAGGCAATGGGTCCTTCTGCCCCCTCCCCTCCAGTCAAGGCTTATCTCTCGCAGAGGGGTAGAGAGGGATGTCAGTTTTGCAAATTAAAGTGTCCACATATGCTCTGCAAAGGGAAAAGCTGTCCCTTCCTATATCAAAGGCAGCCATGCTGGAAACCTCTATTACCGATATGACAGAAGGCATCTGAACAGGAGGGCCAGGAAGAACAGGCATGGTCTGCCCATTCACAAGTTGCATGACAAGTGGTATGGAGCTGGTTGGAGATCTGGAAGAAAACAAACCACACACATACATATTTCAGTTCAGCTTACATGTGTTATCAGAAGTTCCTGCCTAGTGCATACTGGATGCAGGTGATTCCCTTTGAAGCACAGAGCCTCCCCCATGCTAAGCCACTCATGGAAGAGGCTGAACATCTTTGCAGTGAAAGAAGAGTCTGTTAGGAAGAACATCAAGTTCCTAACCTAACATTTTACCTGCCAGATCATTGGATTCTTGTCTACAAGCATATGGGCTGCAAAAGAGCAGACTCTCCCAGGTTGCTTTTATCTGCTCCAGTTTTAAACAGGATATGCAAGCCTACCTGACTTCCTATGGCTGCTCCTTTCAGGTTTCTAATATACAATAACTGTAACCCACAAGACTTGAGATTGTACAATTGCAGCAAAAGCTACTGGACATTAGCTATTGAAGGCCCAGTTAAAAGCCTTGTTAAGATCCCTTCTTTCCGCACACTTCTGTGCAATATGTTACTTACCCAAGCTGTCTGTTGGAAGGTGGAGCCTGGGTGATGACAGAAGTTGGAGAAGGAAGAGTGGGATGCAGAGGATCATACCCCAAGTGCAGTGGTAGTGACCCGGGACGCACAATAGTTGGAGTAGGAGTGGAAAGGATGACAGGCTTGGAAGCACCCTCCTGAGAAACACACACACATTCAGTGTTAGACATTATCACTTGTGGAAATAATCGTGTAATCTTTCTATCAGTCCTCAATGACCTGGTAAATCTTTAAGACCACTGCTCATGGAGTAATGATTAGTTCAGCTGTACAAACAGTAAGTAATATCCATGGGGGGGGGATACTTTTTCTGTTGTTGCACCCCATTTATGGTGCTCCCCTTCCCAATGAATATGCACCAGGTGTCCATTTGATACCTGTCAAAGTCCAGGCTTTGGTTGGCTTAAGTTTTCCCCTGCCTTGTGTTGAGTTTGCTTTGGCCTTGTCATTTTGGAAAATGCACAAGTTTAGTTACTTTTGGGTCTTTTACTATTTTATTATTTACTAATTTATTATATTACAATTTTGATTTCTGCTTTGAAGTGCTATAGACAGAAAAATGATATGTGTCTGTTTTGGATAAATGTTTAAATAGCTGAAGTCCTAAACTGTGTCTGATGCACAAGATACATAATCCTTCTCTGGAAATTCTGATTAGGGTGAGATTCACAACAAACACAGAAACTTTGCTAACCTACTTTAACATAGTATAGAATTATCAGTCTTCTTTTGGGGGCGGTGTTGGAAGGAATATTCCTAGTTAGTAGCAATTATCACAGCTTAAATAACACATGTATTTAAAATGAGATTTGTCATAATGATAACTTGTTTGAAGTAGTTACTTCTGAAATATGTCCTCTTTTTTGCTTTTCAAAATATGGTAACCCTAGCATAGTATCTACACTGACATAATGAAAGCACCATTAATATAAAAAAATGAGGGAATTTCTCAAACCCAGGTACCTGTATTTTTCAATACCTTACCACTATTAGACTAAATCGTGGTTTGATAAAAAGTGCAAACTCTTTTGTCTTCTTTCATATGAACCTGCCCATTGTTATGTTTTCTCCTCTTTGCTCAAGTGAGATGGGACCAGGATGGCCAACCTCCAGGTGGTGGCTGGAAGTCTCCTGAGACTACAACTGATTTCCAGGTGACAAGTTTAGTTCACCTGGAGAAAATAGCTGCTTTGGAAGGTGGACTCTAGGGAATTATACTCCACAGAAGTCTCCCCCCCACTTCCCAAACCCTGCCCTCCTCAGGCACCAGTCCCAAAATCTCCAAGTATTTCCCAACTCAGAGCTGACAGCCCTAGGTGGGACAATGGCAGCATCTTTTCTATTGTGTCCCCCAATTTATGGAAGGCACATCCCTTTTACTTGTTTGGTTACTTTATTTAATACTGCTGTTCTAATTTCACATGAAAAAGAACCCCAGTAAAGGTAGTTACTTGACTATCTTTTCTGGTAATTGCTATTTTATACTGATTTATCGTTTCTGTTCTTTTTTCATTTGGCTGCTGGGCTCAGTTCATTTTTATCTATTGCTGCTTCCATGGAATTTTCAATGTGTTTTAAGCTCTACTGTATTACTGTAAATTGCCTTGGAAATTGTTAATTGAGAAGTACAGCATATAAATGTAAAAAAAAATTAATTAGCTCTGAACTTCATTTCCTATTAAAAGTGATCTTGCTTTAATACTGTGCCAGTTATTCCTGATGGAGGGAAGGAAGAATGAATCAGACTTACAGGACATGAGTAAACTGTAGGTGGGGCAGTTAGCTGGGACTGGGAGAGGGTGAGGGGGCTACTAAGATGGGGGGAAATCTTTCCTTTTAGAGTTGCTTGTTAACTCACATTGTTCTTCAAAACTGAGTGCAAATTGTATTTATCTTTTGAAAAAACTACTCATCATGAGGACTGGAAATCTCTTGGACAGAAATGTTAGGATAATCACACCTGAGGAATGCACCAGATACTGCATTGGATCTAGCAGTCCATTTACAAGCATTGCAGATCTTTCCCTTGTTTCCTCCTCCTCAGCAATCCTTCCTGACCCCAGAAAAGCTGATTCCAAGGGTCACAGAACACACATGGACAAATAAGCACACAGGCTGGGCATTACACAGAGGGAGTGAAACTACCTTCTTCTCCCTCTCACTTCTGTCACCAGAACAGCACGAATGGAAGAGCAGATGAATGATATCACCCCTTCCTCATTCCACATGGGTCCTGTGATCTCAGGAATCAACTTTCCTGAGGACAGAAAGGACTGCTGGGGGTGGAAGACATGGGAAAGATTTGCAGCCATCTGCACCTTCCAATGTCAGATCATGATCACATTGAGTTACAATATCCTATCTGCAGCATATTCCTTGTCCTGCCAGTAATCTGGTTTGGATTGAGATAGTGTTTTGCATCGTGGTGCATATTTATTATGTGTGTGTTATATATTGACAGGCACAAGGCTTGAAAAGCAGTTTCACGGTTTGCTTCATTCTCTTAGGGCTCTTTCACTTAATGGTCCAGTTCTGCTGCCTCTTGGTTCCCTATGCCACTGCTGCATGCTAGGTCACTGGGGGTTTCACAACCTTGGGTGGGATCACATGGAGAAAGATGCACGACAAGTTATTTGCTTCAAAAAGGGCTGCTGCTGCTATCACACAACTGCAACTTCTATTTCTATACCTCCAGCAATGGAAGCACCAGTTCATAGCACTAAGTAGTCATTGGACAGCAGCCAACTAAAATCTAACGTACAGGCAAACAAAAGGGGACACAGACACACAAAACATACACTACTCAACTAAAAGTCTGCTGAAATTTTTAAATAGTCTTGCTGAGGTCTGAAACAAACAGTGATTGCAGCAGATGCAGGGAACAGATAGGAGGCATTCCGCAGTTGGGGATAGTAGCCACTGAAAAGGAGGGCCCAAGATGAAGAATGCAACATCGATTCTAGGCAAGGCTATACAGGGACAGATAATCCTCTAAACCAGGGGTGGACCAAGTGTGGTTCGGGAGCCACATGTGGCTGTTTCACACATACTGTGTGGCTCTCAAAGCCCCCACTGCCCTGTTAGCCAGCTTGAAGAAGGCATTTCTCTTTTTAGATCACTTTGCCAAGCCAAGCCAGCTGGTGTCTTGGAGAATGCATTTAAAGTTAAAGTTAAAGTGGGAGGGCTTCTAGTGTCTTGGCCCCACTGGTGGACCTCCTGATGGCACCTGGTTTTTTGGCCATTGTGTGACACAGAGTGTTGGACTAGATGGGTCATTGGCCTGATCCAACATGGCTTCTTTTATGTTCTTAAGTTGCTTTCTTTCCACCTCTCCCTCATTCACCATTTTCCTTCCGGCTCTCAAACATCTGATGTCTGTATCTGGTGGCTCTCAAACATCTGACATTTATTCTATATAGCTCTTACATTAAGCAAGTTTGGCCACCCCTGCTTAAAACACCCATGTTCTATGTTGTTAAGTAATGCACATCAATGGGAGAAAGCCACAGATGCAGGTGAAAAGACAACTCACCTTGTCCTTGGTCTGTGGTGTCCGTGGACTTGCTACTGGACTGTCAGAAGGGGATGAGTCTACTTCCACTGGCTCTTCCTCTTTTATTTTGATCTCTGGTGAAGAGGGGGCAGAGGACAGAGACATATCCAGTGGTCCAGAACACTATAGGAAAAGATAAATTGTGAATCCTATATACATCCACATTGTCTCTGCAAACTATTGCATTTTACCTTCTGGCTGGGCATAAAGCTGACTGTGATCACCCATCCACAGTGTCACTTGTCTACCCTTTTCAACTCATCCATCTTGTACATGGGTCCTGCTGTGGCTTCATATCACAGGTTTTCCCATCCTCAAAAGGCTACTGGTAGCTCTTTAAGGCTAGAAGAGGACAAATGCACAAATGCTACTGAAGCTGCAACTATGGCTTCCCAAGACAGGAAGCAGATCTTGGGCATTATGATGGAGCTGTTTGCCACTTGCATGCTCACCAAACAACTCACGGAAGATGAACGCCCAACTGCAAGGCAGTTCTAGAAGCTTGTACAAATGCTTGTTAGTTCAGAACTGCAGTGTTCTAGGATTCTGCAAACACCTCTACAAGCAATTCTTTTCCAAAGGTTTTCTTTTAAAGGCTTCACTAAAATAAAAAGGCTGAAATGCCTGCAGGTTACAGAAACCACTTCAATTCACAGAAGCACTGTAAGCTGCGATATAAGTCATTTTTGAATTATTACTTGATTTAAGCAAAAGCCAACAAGAGAGCCATACGAGTTATTATAAATCTATGACCAGTCCACTGTAATATAATCTAACCATATGTCTGAACCTGGCAACATGCCACCACACCTATTTTCAACAGCACCGCATGGCCTTTTCCAATTTTGTTAACAGCAATTTTGTTACTGCCTTCTTCAATCAATGAGTCAGACGACCAGCAAAAGCAAATGGCAAAACTAGGAGCATGGAAGGTCCACAGTAAAGCAAAACCAGCAAAGAGCAAAAGTCAACTGAAAGTGGAAAACTACCACATAAAAATGTGGTACATAGACAAGAAGCCCTTAGATCAGGGGTCAGCAGCCAGAGACACACTGGAGCAAATCCAGCTCACCAATGGATGTGTGGTGGAGAAATTGGCCATAGAACCTGAAAGTAGGTCATTTGAAGACTTGGGTGTTAAGGAACTTGCCTACCATGCCTCTCTCAAGAGAAGTAGCTGTTGACCAGGGCTTTTGATTGCATGGGAGAGGACATTATCATTTCACACCATTAAAGCTGTGAGAACGGCCCATTGGACTTACCGTGAGGGGTCCTTCTCCTCAGAGGTTCGGAGGACATCTCTGTGGGTTATTCCTACTGTTCCTTCAGGGAGGCAGGAACACTTTTTTCACCTTCCTGTTGGCGCCTTCGGAATAACCCCACCCTCAGTTGTGGGACTCCGAAAGCAGTATCGTCTTCCCTCTAACTAGAAGGACTATAAACACACTAACAACTCATACTAAAATGCAAACTGTAAACGTGAACTCCAATAATACTGAAAGAAACACAGTACAAGGGAGATAGGCTGTAGAAAGAAACCTAAGCGATGAAATGAACCTGGGAGTGGCGAGATGTCCTCCGAACCTCTGAGGAGAAGGACCCCTCACGGTAAGTCCAATGGGCCGTTCTCCCTCAGAGGTTGCCGGACATCTCTGTGGGACCTACCAGAGCAGTCCCCTTTTAATCGGGTGGGTCTTCATCGCTGACCTCCCCCAGGACATGTTGCAATACCTTTCTTCCAAATGCTGCATCTGCTGATGCCATGGAATGAATCTTATAATGCCTTATGAATGTAGACGGAGAGGACCAAGTAGCAGCTCTACACACCTCTTCGACTGAAGCCCTATTCAGCAGTGCCGCGTTTGTGGAGGCACTCCTAAGCGAGTGTGCCGTGATTCCTCCAGGTACCTGTAACCCTGATGGCCTATAAGCTTCGCTAATGCAGGCCTTCAAAACTGTACTAATTGAAGAATTAGACATCTTGTCTCCAGCTCTAGGAGGAGAAATGTTAATGAACATATAGTCAGACTTTCTAATTGACTCCGATCTTAGAATGAAAATCTTCAAGGCTCTGCACACATCTAGAGTATGCCAGACTACCTCCTTTGGGTGTTTGGGATCTGGACAAAAGGTGGGTAAATAGATTTCTTGTGATCGGTGGAACCTAGAAGCAGCCTTGGGAATGAAAGAGGGGTCCGTGCGCAAAACCACCTTTTCTTTGTGAAACACGCAAAGACCCGCTTTCACTGAGAGGGCCCCCAGTTCCGAAACCCGACGAGCCGATGTAATGGCTACTAAAAAGAGAGTTTTCATTCGTACCCATTTTAAGTCCACTTCTCGAAGAGGTTCAAATGGTTTCTTAGTAAGCGCTAATAAAATGGTATGGAGCCGCCAAGATGGAAAGCGATGGACCGTCGGAGGAGACTTCAAGTTTGCCCCCTGCAAAAACAACTGAATGTGAGGATGTTGAGATAGTCTGTATCCTCCCACGACCGGTAAAACCGTGGACAGGGCAGCTATCTGCCTTCTTAACGTAGCTGGTTTTAGCTTGGCCTCTAGTCCCTCCTGTAGGAATGCTAGTATCTCCGCCACTGAGGGATTAAGCGAGGAAACCTTTTTTCTACGACACCACCGGACAAAGGCCTTCCAGGTAATGTTGTATATGCGGACTGTGGAGGGTCTTCTTGACGCTAGCATAGTATCCGTCACCTCCGGTGAGTAACCTAGACTTCTGAACGTCTCCCGCTCAATCTCCACGCGGTCAGATGAAACCACTCCGGGTCGGGGTGCCACACCGGACCCTGATGGAGCATGTCGGGAGAAACTGGTAGCGACATCGGGAGGTCTATTGATAGCTCTGTCAACATTGAGAACCACGGACGCCGTGGCCAATAGGGAGCTACCATGATGATTTCCGCCTGAAGCACTCTCACCCTCCGCAGAACTCGAGAAATGAGAGGGACCAGAGGAAACGCATACAAGAGACCTGGAGGCCAGGTGGCTGACAGAGCATCTGTCTGTTCGGCCTCTGGATGGAAGAACCTCGTGAAGTACCTTGGTAACTGGGAGTTTGTATCTGAAGCGAACAGATCCACCTCTGGTTGACCCCAACGCTGGCAGATGAGATCGAATATGTCTGAGCTGAGGGCCCACTCGCCCTCACAGATTTCCTGTCTGCTTAACCAGTCTGCCTGTATGTTGTCCTGGCCTCTGATGTGTTCCGCCCTGAGAGAGGCCAGATTCTTTTCTGCCCATGTCAGAATCCTTGATGCTTCCCGGTGCAATTACGAGGATCTGGAACCCCCCTGGTTGTTCAGATACGCCTTGGCTGTGATGTTGTCCGTTCTGACAAGGACATGCTTCTGGAACACTCGGGTCTTGAAGGCCACCAGAGCTAGGCGTATGGCTCTGATTTCCAGAAGATTGATGGGGAGTAGACTCTCGGTGTGTGACCACCTGCCTTGGACTGGTTTGTCCTGAAGAGAGGCCCCCCAGCCCCCCAGGCTGGCGTCCGTGAATAGCTCTAGGAAAGAAGGAGGATGGAACAATTTGCCCTGGCGAAGGTGAGACAGATCCGTCCACCATAGCAGACTCCTCTTGACCTTTAAAGGAATTAACAGATTTAAGACCCTTCTCTCCATTATCTGAAGCTGAAATGGTTGTAGGAACAATTGAAGAGGTCTGGAGTGGAATCTGGCCCATTGAACCATGTCTATGGTCGATATCAAAAGTCCCATTAGTTTGGCCAGCAACATCAGTGGTGCTGATTTGCTCTGGATGACCTTGGTAGCCAAATCCCTGATGGACTTGGCCTTGGACAGAGGCAGAAACAGCGAATTGCAGGTGGAGTCGATCATTGCACCTAGATGTTCTAGTCTCTGTGTCGGGTGAAGTGAACTCTTTTCTGTGTTCACCAGGAACCCGTGTGACTGAAGGCACTGAATTGCCAGGGATGTACCCTGAAGAGATTTCTCTTTGCTGCTGGATCTGACCAAGAGGTCGTCCAGATAGGGGTGAATGTGGATCCCCTGCTTCCTCAGCTGGGCTATCGGATGTATTAACATCTTGGAGAAAACTCTGGGTGCTGTTGACAGACCGAAAGGTAAGGCCCTGTATTGGTAGTGTTGATTGAGTACCACGAACCTTAAGAATCGACGATGGGAAGGGTGGATAGGTATGTGCAGATAAGCTTCGGTCAGGTCTATGGAAGTGAGGTACTCCCCTGTCAAGAGAGAGTCCATAATGAATCTCAAAGTTTCCATCCTGAAGTGACGTACTTTGACGTAGCGATTTAGAAACTTGAGATCCAAAATGGCCCTCCAGTCCCCATTCTTCTTGGGTATGGTGAAAAGGATGGAATACACTCCCTTCCCCCTCTCCAACCCTGGGACCGGCTCGACTGCTCGAATGTCGATGAGATGTTGAATCGCTTTTGTGGTGATGAGAAGCTTGTGTGTTTGTTTGGGGGTAGGAGACCTGACAAATCTGTCTGGTGGAATGCGATGGAACTCTATTGAATACCCCTCTTGCACGATTTCTAAAGACCATTGGTCTGCCTGGGAGGCCTCCCAGGTCTCTGCAAAGTGGAGTAGTCGAGCTCCCACCGGTAAGTGACTGTAGTCATGCCTGCTTGGACTTGGCCTCTCTGTCAGGCTTGTCCATCTTGGAGAAGTTATTGTGATTGAATTTGGAGCCGAATGAACCTCTTTTGAAGGAGCTCTTTGGTGTTTCCCAATTAAACTTTTTGGATTCAGAGCGATATCTGGCCAAAGAATGTTGGGTCCGAAAGGACTGAGGGCCCCTCTTTTCATTCCTCCTAATGGATTTGGGCATGGCCTTCTTTTTATCCCTAGTCTCTACTAGGATCTTGTCCAAAACGTCCCCGAAGAGACGGTCCCCCTGAAAAGGATAAGCTGCCACCGTGGACTTAGAGAGGAAGTCAGCCTGCCAGGCCCTAAGCCACAGAAGGCGTCTAGTCACAGTGGTAGAGGCCATGATCTTGGAAGCAAATGTTAGAATATCTAACGTAGCATCAGCTGTAAATGACGCTGCCTTAAGGATGCGTGAGGCACCTTCTAACATGCGTCTGCTATCCTCTGGTAACATCTGGATTAACTTGCGTACCCAGACGATGGATGCCCTGGAAACCAGGGAAGCCGCGGAGGACGCCTTGACTATCATGGCCACAGATTCATACAACCTTTTCAAGGTCGCCTCAGCTTTTTTGTCCAGGGGATCTCTAAGAGAACCCTGGCCATCCTCTGAAACCAGTCCCGAGGACTGTAAAGCTGCTACTGGTCCGTCCACAGTTGGAGCTTGTAACAACTCGTTGGTATAAGCAGGCAGGGCATATAACTTCTTCACTAAGTGAGGAAACTGCTTAAGAGAAGCTGGCGGTCCCCCTTTGCTTCCTCGTCTATGGGCCCCTCCTGAATTTCTAAATCCGACAGCGTTTTGGCCAGTAGAAACTGGTAATCTTCCTGATGGAAGAAACGACTAGCCTGCTCAGGAATTTTGACCTCCTCCTGTTCCTCCTCAGAGAAACATTCCCCCTCTTCCCTGTCTTCCTGGTCAGAGCCAGATGCCATAGACTCAGGCTCAAAGGATAAGGACTGGGAAGACTGCACTGGGGCCTTCCGCGCTGCCTTGGTGGGCCAGGAGAAGGAATGGGGAAGCTCTGAAGAAAGGGTTGGACCCTGAGGGAGAAGCCCCATACGGGCGCAAAAGGAGCCCATTTCTTCCTGCATGGCTCTTCTAATAAATAGCATAGCCTCTGGGTTCAGAGGGTTGCCCATTTGTACGTTACCCCCAGCCTGGAAGCCGTCGATGTGCGTGTGCAGGTAGTTCCGATCCTCCGGAGTGCCTGCTATTGGGGGGTGGAAGGTGTGAGAGCGACACTCCGCACTTCCAAAATGGCCGCCACTGTTTTCTGCCGCCTCGAGGAGCGTAGCCTGGGCCTGCATTACGCGCCGTTTCTTGGCGCTAGCAGCTGAGTCTTCTGCGGCCGCGTCGGGAAGGGCGCGAACAAGCCGCGAAGGCAAGTCGGCTCCTTCGGCGTGAGTCGGCGCTGCTAGAAGCGCGGCGCGCGACTCTCCCTCCTCGTCAGATAGGAAACCGTCCCTACTGCAGGCCATTCTGAACGACCCGGGTAAGTTTCCTCAGAAGTCTTGGCCAGTAAAAGGCAGAAGGAAAGGAGGGGCAAATAGATGTGGAAAAGAGAGATATGGAAGGAAATTTAGAAAAAGAAACAGAGAAAAAAGGCTGAGCCTAGCCTTGTGCTTCTGCTCCCTGTAGAGGCAGGAACAAAACTGAGGGCGGGGTTATTCCGAAGGCGCCAACAGGAAGGTGAAAAAAGTGTTCCTGCCTCCCTGAAGGAACAGTAGGAATAACCCACAGAGATGTCCGACAACCTCTGAGGGAGAACGATATATTCAGACTACAGCAATTGCAGTATACTTAAACTAGGCTGAGAGGAGAGACTTCAGCTAAGTGATACTCCTTTTGAACAGGTACTATCCTCATTGGTCTGCCATCTTCAGATCAAGTGAACTAAGCAGAGTTGATAATGTCAGGAAAATAACTGGAACTTTCCTTGAACTCTATGCAAGTCAATATACAGCAAACAAGACGATGATCAGAACCAGGAAGACCTGGCTTGAAATCACCTCTCAGCCAGGTTTACTCATTACAATCTCTCAGTCTAATCTATTTTATAGGTTTGTTGTGAAGATAAAATGGTAGAGGAGGTAGGAGAAGAAACTTATACTGCCCTGAGCATGGTGGAGGAGGTAGGAGAAGAAACATATACTGTGCTGAGCTCCTTAAAGTAAAGAGGTGGCAACAAACAGTAACAACAATAACCCCCAACTCACCCAGCATGTGTGCTTCCTGACATCCTACAAATTCTACTGCCCATTCTGCACTACAGAAAGCACCACAGACCTTCCCAGTGAATGGCAGAAGGACTGGCATCCTGAATGGGTGATTATATATTGACTACAGCTCATGTTAAGAATGCCCATCATCCAACAAGCAGTATGACTGGAAATACCCTGTTTCTCTGCCTTTAATTACTGCAAACACTGTGGCTGGAACTATCCAGGACAAAAAAAGAACCCCATACAAAACTCAAACTAGCACCAGCAACCAAGTTTAACACTGCCAAATGTGCAAGGCATCTCATGAATGCGTCCAGCAACGCCTGCCAAGTTTTTCTGAATAGTAAACCAGCTGGATCCAACAATCCAATCCAGGCAATTCTAGCAAGGGTAATTCCTTCGAGCCTGCCTGAAACTAGCCCAAGCTTTGAACTGCTGCTGGAGGTCAGAAATATTTGGACCAAATCATATTTAATATGAAAAACTCTCATCAAATTCAGAATCCTAGTGGGTAGCTATTAAAACAATACAACAGCAGGACTATGGGTGGTCTTAACATATAAAAATGTCTGACTAGACTGGGAGTTTTCAACCATTCATTTGCTTTTGTTTCAAGGTAAAGGCTTTGAACTGTAATAAGGAAAGGGGGGAGAGCAGCAAGAAACCCAGAACAAAATCAGAATGGCGCCTTGCTGTGAAATGGCACTGTAGCAAAGGTAAGTCTCAGTTTAAAAAACCAAAAAAACCAAAACCCAGATGGTACTAATGGGAACCCTGACCTGGATAGCCCAGGATAGACTGATCTTGTCAGACCTTGGAAGCTAAGCTGGGTCAGCCCTGGCTAATATTTGGATGGGAGCCTGCTAAAGAATACCAGGGTCCTGACAGGGAGGCAGAAAACAGCAAACCACCTCTGAACATCTCCTTGCTTTGAAAACCCTATGCGGTCACCATAAGTCAGCTGTGATTCAACAGCACTTTCCACTACACTAGTAGAGTAAATGGGCAGGAGGACTTTAGCAATGCTACTCTGAATTCTACCAATCACAGTATTTGGCAAGATATCCATGTGGTTTGACTTCTACAGCAGCTGAACAGCAATTCAGCTCAGAAACAAGCTGACTGCATGCAGGGTGGTATAGGTAGTGTGTGTTTTGAATTTACCTTTTCCATTTATTTTTAAAAGAAAGCCATGAACACTGTCTGATAGCTATGGCTGAGAAGGGTGGTTTGCCAAAGCCTGGAACAACTAATTGAGACAATAAAAGATTCACTCCTCTCCCCCAATTTCTAGGACTCTTGAATCCTACAAAACATGGAAGAAAATCCCTTCCCACAGCCAATAGCATCACCATCCTGATCTTCTCAAGAAGCCTTTTGAGAAGGGTGCGTCATTCCCATGGTTCATAAAAGTTCCAGCAGTGACACAACCAATAAAAAAATTAATAAATACCATCACAGATTTTTTTTTAAAAAGGCACCACTTTCCTACCATCTGTTATTCAAATTAATAAGGAGATGCAACCATCCTTGCTTAAGACCCCTTTAAACCTTCAAGTGCCAGAAGCAAGGACTAACACAATGAGAAGAGCCAAAACACAGTGGAAGAAGAAAATTCTTTGCATATAGCAACAGTCCTTAAGCTTAGGAAGCAGAGTCAGGACTAGGGATGTGCAAAAAAGAAAAGAAAAGTTATTTTTCAGGTTTGGGAATATTGAACAAAAAAAAAAAAGGTATTTCCTGATATTCCTGAATCCCAATACTGTATGGTATTCAGATTCAGGAAATTCTCAGGCAAACCACATTTTTTCAGCTCCACCATTGAGCCCCATAGTGTATAATGGAGAATTGATCCAGAGGTATTTGGGGCTGAGATGGAGGGGAGGGCCTGTTTTTTGAGGTAGAGGCACCAAATCTGCAACATAGCTGCTGGTGCCTCTCACCTGCCCCCCCAATTTTCAAAAAGATTGGACCAGGGGTTCCAATTCTATGCACCCCCAAAGAAGGTTCCCCATCCTCCATTGTTTTCAATGGAGGAAATGGCTGATGACATGGCTTGGAGAAGGCATTGAAAGAGACCATCTTTAAATGCCTCTCTAAGCCATGCCACCATGGCACAACTCAGCAAGTAAACTCAGAACAAAGGCATTTAAACAGACAACAGGGGTGTTTCAGATAACCGAATGCACTCCCCTAGCCATGACCCTGAATGTCATCAACAGCAAGAGGCAGTGGTATGCTGGCCTCACTCAATTACCACCATGCAACATCATCTGATGCATTCAGTAAAAGCCTACTGGGGTTGATTAAAACTGGCCACATATCTAGGACAAACACCACTTATGGGGACACTAAGAAAGAGAAAGCCTCCTTCTAGCTCCCAACGTTTCAGATCAAAGAGAACTTCCCCCCTTGCCTTTTTCTCATCATCTTCTGTGACTTTCTTGAAGTCATGCTCGAATGAGTTAGCCAATTCATTGAAGAGGCCAACTTCATCGCAGTTCTTCAGAAAACGGGTTGGCGTTGGAGTCTGATCTGTTTTTGGGGAGAAATAAAAGGTCTGATTAGAAGTATTCATAGAATGAAGAACTAAAGGAGATATTAATAACCAATACAGTTTTCAGTATTTCTATTCAGAAAGTTCAGATTCCTTCCTTCATACATTGCCACATTTTGAATACAAGAAAACACACACACACACAGAATACAAATGGTGGAAATCTGGGTCATTGGCAGTTCCTCCAAATTAGTGACATAGCTGAGATCAGGGAACTCACAATACATCTTGTCTCACTGGACGAAGCAGCTGGGCATGCCGTTATATGCTAGGAAAAGATACAGGTTGAAGAGGATGGTGAAAAGGAACTCTTACTTAAGAGATTTGGAGGGAAAGTTTAGTCTGAGTATGACTGGGTGTGGGATGTTTAAACGATAGACTGGAAGAAGTTAGGAACAGAAAAAATGTGGCATCAATTATAATGTATGTGAGCTGTACAGGCAAAGGCAAGTAAAAGACATGATGCTGCCTTAGAAGGCTTCAGCACAGTCATACTTTACAATCCCTTAAAATGTCAGGGGGTCGCCTCAGAGAATAGGTACTTAATCACCCCCTAAAAATACTGACACTAAGCGGCTGCTTGGGTTCCTTGCATAATTGGTCTGATCCCCATGCTTTTTGTTCCCTCCCCCTGCACAAGGAGGGAACACTGTCAGCTCACCTTGGCTTTTAACTGAGGGACTCTATTGTATTCACATTTACAACTATTTTCTCATCCTTTTCATCCCCTCTCCCACAATGGTCATTAAAAAGATATCTGAGAACAGATTAATAATTTTTCCAGTTGCCACATTATTTTCCTGTAAATACAGTGATAATGAACCATAGTGGGTTTTTTTTTAACTAGACTTCCTGCTCATATATACCCATTTAGACATCTGTAGCACATCAATGGCTCAAGAGTAAATCAATTATCTTCCAATTTTTTAAAAAAGCTTCACTACTTGGTTTCCTGGAAAGATCCTTGTTACAGGTGAGCAACTATTTAAAAGCATAATGGTAATATCATTTTTCCCTACTTCAGTATGAGAATGACTTTTCTTAACTACGGCATGATTGTAATTGTATTTGTTTTGCAGCTAGAAGGCTGTTTCAATTTAAAAAAAATACTAAAGACCTACATTCTGTATAGACTCATGTCCTATTGCCTGAGTTATGCAGATTTGTATATTTACTCTGAAATATGCTTCAGTTAAGGAACTATGCAGAGCACTTGAAACTCCATCTCCTGACTGTAGGAAAAAATGTTTGCATTCTAAAATTTCACGATTAAATTTATTTTTTAAACTGTAAAACTAACAATTCCTTTTAAAATGAAACTGAAGGTTCTCAGGATGCTGAAGTCTGCAGACATTATTACATTCCATACTTACAAAGGGCAGAAGTGGAATCACAGACTTGCTTCCAACCTTTGCCTGCATAACTCAGCTGCTAATGGACCTTTGACTATGCCTGATAATGTTAGCCAGCCCAGAATCTCAGAGGAACTTTCTACTTGCATTGCACATCATTTGGTGTCAGAAAGAGTGATTTGTTCTTGTTGGGAGGGACAAGCTGTGTGGGCTAACATTTCCAGGCTGTTTGCAAGGACAGGACAGGAGTTCTGAGTGACTCATCTGCTTAATTGCATAGCTGTTGCAAGAGGAATAATAAATGATTTGTATCTCCTATCCTTGAAATGGTCTCCATCAGCAACACATTACACAACTGGGGATGGCGGTAGTTGTGGAAGTTGAGAACTGCTGACACTTTGTGTTTGACAAAAAGACATAAAAATGCAGAGAGCTCTGCTTTGCCCTAGTTCCATCTGCTCATAACCCAGCATGCTCTTCTATATGCATAATTCTCCCACCAGTCTTTTTGCTTCTCAGAAAAAAAAAGCAAGGAAGGGTTTTGCTTGCAGCACATTACCATAGTTTAAGGGATGTTTACATTCTTTGGATGTCTCTATATCAACCACACACACACAATCTGCACATGCAACCAAGATATAATGATTTTTAATCACTCTATAAAGAGGAAGAATTTTGGGAGTGATGGCTTACCTGGTCAGTGCTGTGGGAATGGAAGAAAATCACACCTGCCAAAATTCTATCAGAATTTCCATCTTTATGGAATGAACACCATGGAAGCACTAAAGCGTATGGCAGGGCTTTATAAAGATATGATTTCTCTAGCAGAAACTATAATATTAAGAGATTTTCAACAAAGCGATGTCCATTTCATTCAATGACTAATTCTCCTCTTCCTTCCCTTTTTGGTTTAAAAACAGAAATCAGAATGGAGAATTGAGAGGATGGGGAAACACCCCTTAAAGGGGAATAATATACTGCAGGACGGCCAGTGATACTTTGCTCAGATCTTATAAAGGGCTGCATTGATGGCACGTGTTTTGATAGAGTCTCTTCTGGGCTTCACGCATAAAGTATTTGCAGCAGCCAATTCACGAGTCAGAGCTTCAAATTTATGGAATGTCAGCCTAAAAGCCTAAGAAAATTGACACCTGGGCCAGGGAGAGGAAGCTGGGCTTGTCAGCATTTGTTCATCGCCCTGAAAAGTGTATGGAGAACTATGAAAGACTTTTTGCCTGTAAATCTTTCCCCGTTAAGTCACAAAAACCAATACAAATATCAAATATAAAAACACAGAAATCTGGAAGCCTCTCACTCTCTCCGCACCTCCTGCCTGATTAAAATTAGCATCATAAGATATTAACATGGGCGGAAGTGATATTATTCAGCGCATCTGGTTACTGGTATTGATGTTACAACTGAGCTGTACTAATATGCAGCTTTTCAAGCTGACCTGGATCACAACGTGTACCTGCTATGATGACTGAATCCGTTCTGGCAGGACCAAATTTCAATGTCATCTCATGCTTGAGTTTATGAACCGCCAGGTGGTCCTCATTTGTAAACCTCTGAAATGAAACATTGGGGGGGGGGAGGGCGGGGAGAGAGAGATCCTGAATAAATACATTTTATATTATCCCATACATCTTACAGCAGGATTTGGGGTGGGATGGGAATACCCCAAGACAGAAGCTGTAACATAATCACTACATACTGCTAGGCAAAAAAAAAACCCAGGACAGATTGTGTGAGAAGTGCTGTGTGAACACATTTGCTCTAAATGGAAGTGAAAAGCCATAACATGCTGAGCTGCTGGCAAATAGAGGGAAATGAGTTTAATAACCAAATTTTAAAAGGGAAAAAAGGCAATTGCATGTGGTTGCTGCAACTTAAAGCAGCAAACGCAAATCACTTCTCTGCAGTGTTCTGTGAAATGTGCCACTTTATTATTGACTAATGGAGAGAGAAATTATTTACTATTGGCATTGGCGGGGGGGGGGAGAGAGAAGATAATTTGGTTAATGCCTCAGACTGCGCCAAACAGAGCTGGCATCTGCAAGGCAATTTGGCCCCGCAATTTATGAAACAGGACAGTGCTAGGCAGGCCCAAGATCACCATCCAATGGCTACAAACACAGAGAAATGCAAGCACTCAATCATCACTCCCAATGAACAAGGACCAGCACATCTCACATGCCAAAATATGCTATATTCCACCTGCAGTACAATAATAGAACAAATTGCAGCCTTAAAACTTTTAATCAGTTAAAGAGGCATCTCAATTATCGGTGAGATTTATTAATTATATATGACGTTAAATAAAAATACTTATAAAATTGCAAATGGCAAGCGCCATCTTTATTCACCTTTACTCAAACAGAAAGGAATGCCTCTTCTGAAATGCTAAATACCTGCATGCATCACGAGAAATAAAGAGATTGCTGCTTATAGACATTACTGTGCTTATTTATTTCTCCCCTCTCTTGACTGGAAATTGATTAAAAATTTGCAACAATGCTAAACTCTGAGGAAGTAATTTCTGATTAAGGAAAGCTCATGTTGGAATAAAATACTGTTAGACTTTAAGGTGCCACTGGACTTTTATTTTGTCCCTTGTCTCCTGTAAAAATGAGGAAAATGATTTTCTTTCTTTCTACTACATATGAGGAAGTGAGTTCTGATTCATGAAAGCTCATGCTGGAATAAATAGTTAGTTGTTTTTTTGGGGGGGGTGTGCACTGGTGTTCTGCTACAACAGAGTAACACAGCTGCCCCTCTGGTTCTGTACAGGTGAGACAGCATTAGGAGTTATGCGTGTCCTGTTCAATATTGTTGTAAAAGCATGGTAGAATTTAATAATGTATTTTGTCAATAACTCTTTAATTGCTAACTTCTTAAAGCTCCTCTGTAGGTGCTCTGTTTAGTGATGCAAATTAAGCTGGGGTTTTAGAGTTTTAACATCACTGTTTTAAGATGTCTCCCATCTTAAGCCCTTGGGTGGAGGTGAATTTTCCAGAGTCGGTTTTAATCCTTTTAAAAATGCTTCAATATTCTCTGCTCAGATCCATACTTTCTAGCCTGTACCTTTGTCTCCATATTTTTGCCCCCAACAACTCAAGCAACATTGGGAAGAGCTTCAAAAGAAGACAGATGAGTAAAGAGCAAAATACAGCAAATCATTTTCCCTGGCTGATGTGGAATAATAGGGGTATCAAGCAAGCCATTTAAGTAGCAAATCTGTCACTATTTCAGCAACAGCAGCAGCTTTAAAAATAAAATATTCGATGAAGAAAATAAAATTAAAACCCACATCTACAAGTCCTGTTTCTTTGACATCACAATCTGCCACTAGGTAAGCAAGTGAATGGCATTTTTTGCTTTAGCAGGATGGCAAGCAGTGGCAGCCGGACTATAAAGCATCAGAATTGGGAGTCAAGCTCATTTATTTGCCATCAGGGAAGGATTTGTGGTATCAAGATTTTAAAGGAAGTGCAGTGACACTGCTATATTTCAGCAGCGACGGCTAATGAGAATGCTCCTGCTGCCATAGAGTTGGGGGCAGATTCCAATGTAAACCAAGCCTATCGCTAAACCACAGTTCAGGAGATTACGGTTTCTAGCCCAAGCATCAGCTACATTTTGTTTAGTCTCAAATTCTCATTGTACTGTCATGTCCCCAGACAGACAGCAATCCTGATGCAAGAGAACTTTACAGAAAGGTCTTTCAGTGTGACTCTGACCCAGTGATTTCACAGGCCCTAAACTGATCTGAGGCCTAGTTTGAGGAACAGCATTTTGTCACTGTGGGCCACCCAGAGGCAAAGGATTCAACACTTGATTACTCTTCAAATGAAAAACTATAATCGACAGCTCCAGAAAGCCTCCAACTGCACAAGGCTCCACAGTTTCCTCTTTAAATTCCAGGTAGAGAAGATGGAGGATGAATTAGAAGCCAAAAAGTAGCACCACTGTGCTAGTGTCTAAGTCAGGATACTCATCCTTTAAACGCTTGGCATATTAAGCATGAATATGACTTTTGGCACACAGGAGCTCAGTTGAGCTCAGATCATTGAAGATACTTCAATGGATCTCAGGAGACAGCACTGGGAGATGACACAGGCTATGTCCTGCTTGAGCTATATGAATATAACCTACTAGACCTGTGCCACAGGTTCATCTTTTCTAGGCCTTGTTTAGCACCTTATGGACATGACCTTGAAATAATGGGATATAAACCTTTGGTCTAAACTGCGGATGTAGAAATGATTTTCGATGTTGTACAGTGCTTATTCTTTGCAAACAAATTAATGTTATACATATGGAGCTAGCCACATCTCTTCAGTCCAAATCACTCATCTCAACACAAAAGGCAACACAATGTAACACTAATGCTATTATTCAAGCACTGTTGAAAGATCTGAACTGGCTGTTTATCGATTACTAGGAACAATTCAAAGTGCTGATACTTACCTTTAAGTCCCTAAATGGCTTGGGACTAGGGTACCTGAAGAATAACCACCTTCTGTACTTTCCAAACTTACCACCTCATGTCTTTACCGCAAGCATTACCCCTAGTGGCACCACTCAGGAAGTGAGATGAGTGATGATATGCCCTCCCTTCCTTGAAACTTAGCTGGTGTCTATATTACTGGTTTCTAGGCGCCAGACCAAAATGTTTCTGTTTAGCAAGGCTACTTCAAAAATGCTGACAATGAGTTTTATTACCAATGTTTTAGCTTATGAATCGTTTTAGTCATTTTTTTATTTTAAATTGTATTCTGTGTTAATTGCATCTTGCAAATCCTGAAGAGGGTGGGTTATAAATCTCTTGAAAGAGTGAGGAAGAAAAAAATAGAACATTCTTTGATTCTCCAACACACCATGGAGATAAACAAGGTTCTATAATCTCTGTTCGGATCCAATGTAGCTTGTCGCTACTGAGAACGCATGAAGCCACTCAATCCTCCCCGTCCCTATTTGTGAATATGCTCTCTGAATTTAAAAATCAGCTATTTCCCCTCCTCTAATCAATACACAACATCTAATTAGGGAATGAATATCCCAATGACTTGCACTAAAGGTCATTGTCAAAACAGACCTCTAGCTGTTGGTTTACCAGGTTTCCTTTAATTACTTAGTGTTTGAACTTCAGTAATAAAAAACAATCTAACTAAAATAGAGATGCCATCAGGCTTCATAAACCTGATCATCAATATGGGCTCTGTCCTCAGTCGCAACTCCTCTTTTTTTCCCTCTGTCCAACACAAAGATCCTTCAACCCAAATTCTCAGGCAACTGAAATGGTAACTAGGTAACAAGAGACTTTTTCTTGCTTGAAGATCCTGTTTCTTACCTTCTCCAAACCCATGCAAATGAGAATTCTTGCCTCTCTTCTAAGCACCAAGCATGTACAGGTAGGAAAGAGTTAGTGTCCGTCATAAGTAATGGCTGGCTAGTAAACAAAGGTGACATCTGAGGACCACCAGAGTGCAGTGTTGCTAAGAATGGGAGTGGGAGAATTTCTCACATTCTAATCCTTGTCTTTATCTCTAATTTATCACAGTGGTTATGACCTCCAAGATTTAGAGTATGCCCCACATTACCCTTCTTTTCCATGAACAGTCACATTAATAAATGATATTTAATACATCTGTTCACTGTCCCTTACAACACTTTATGTATTCTCAGAACATATACGGAATATATGAACAAAACCAATAATGCCCAGCCTACAGTCCTTTGCACAGACAAAAGGCAGACAGGAGGAGATAAAGAAGTCTATAGCCCTGGCTTTGTCTAGGCACAGAAAAAAAAATGTTACATTCTTCTCTCTTCGCCACACATGACTGTCAAAAAGCAGTGGTTAGGACCTCTTGCAAGCCTATTCTAGTAAATATCTGTAAGGCATTCTGAAATCATGTAATTGGGCAATACAACTTCAGAGAGAACCAAACCACTGTGGACAAAAGCTATAGAACATATTTCATTTAACAAATGTGGTAGTTTAGTGAGCAGGCAAATATGTTTTTTCCTATGATGATTATTCATTAAGAATCTGGACTAGGATCATATATTTAAACAGTTCTTCTGTTTCCCCTCAAAGTCTGCTGTTTTCATCTCTATTGCAACAGGATGTCTGTATCAGAATACATATATAAAATGCATGGTGCCTTTCAAATCAACATTGCGGCAGGGGGAAAAAGTTACTTTTCCTTCAATTTTATTAGCAGCTTGCTGAAATCAGGAAACCCACAAGTAGACATGCTCCCCTGGGAAACAGGGTGTTCAATGCATTTATGTGCGCTATACAGTCTCTGAAAGTTGCCTCACACTTAAATCCTAAAATGTTGTTTTTGGCTCTGACAGCACCAGGGACCCTTGTGGATATGCCTTTTACTCTAAGAATGTGCTTACATCCTGAACTATGATTAATCCATGTTCTTTTGTTTTTATAAACTAAATCAGAAATACAGGCTACATTCTTGGGCAACACTTATTTACGTTATAAGCAAGCCAAGTCTCACTATCTGAAAATGTATGCAACTTTTAAACATTGCCCATTTCTTAACTTTGAGCCAGGAATAACAGAAGTATAAATAGCTAAGTTTTTTTTTTTAAAGCAGCAAGCTGGAAAAATATATTCATTCTCCTTGTTCACAAGCCAGGTTTAAAACTGCCTGACCTATTTTTTAATCTTCATTATTTGTGTTATGAAAACTATTAGCCCACCTACTTGTTCTATGCTTCTTCTTCACTGAGGTTCTATCTTTCCTCTCTTTGGACCTTGTGTGCAAATTCATGTCGCCACTTTATACTTTGTTACAGAGCAGGTCTCTGCATGTAAGGAAGAGCAGTTGCGTCAAAGTGAGAATTTGAGCAGCTGGAGCTTCTCCTGTCCTAGTACTGGGACAAAAAGCAACTGCTGAAATTCTTCCCATGTACTTCAACTGGGGCTGCTTCTAAAAATCTCATTTAGCAAATACAGAACACCTACACTAAAACATTTAAAAAGCAGCATAGAAACATTAAATGCCATCAGCTTAACACTGTAAAAATATCAAAACAAATGTCCTAAAAACAAACCAATGAAGTGAGCTGAAACATTAACAGAATCAACTGAAATTTTGCTCCACAAAGAATAAATGTTTTCACCTATTTTAAATTACATTAAGTGCCAGGCAAACCTACAGAGAACTCCAGAGAGGAGGCCGCCCACCTCAACGCCAAAAATGAACATCCACAACAGAGGCCTTTAGCTTTAGGCTTGCTTCTTCCTCAGAGGAACACACACACACACACACACACACACAGAGGAAACAGAGCTTTTCTAATGAGTGCACCATCAACAGCTCTACACAGACAAGGTAGACAAGACACAGTCTCTTCACACCAAGTAGAAAAAAGAAAAAATGGGGGCATATCCCCTCAGACTTGAAAAGCCTCAGAACTCCTCCTATGAAATATTTCTCTTTATGTAAAGAACTGAAATGTTTTTAAAAGTTTTATTCAAAATGTGTAGCATGAAAGCCTGTATTTCCTATGGAATATTTTTTCCCAGCTTCTGGAATGAGTAAAATGTGCTATGGCAGCATAGGGCACAACAGTTTACAGCTCTTTAGTATTGGGTATACTTGCAATTTTGCTTGCAGAAAACTAGAGTACTTATACTTTTGAATCCCGTAAAAATACCAATTGATACAACTGTATGTGTTAAGTTATACATGATGCATTTAAAAAACAGCAACACGGTTCAGGTTTAATAGTAAAATAAGTATTGCATATACATTCCCCTCCCACTCAAAAGTGAAAACTCTTATTCCAGTAGTTTCAACGTTTTTGGAAATATTTTATCGTTGCATGAAGGGCAAGAAGGCTTATGTACCGTGCTAAAAGTAAAACATGGAAATCAACAGCATAACTCCTTTTTTACAATATTTTCTCTGTGAAAGCAAGCAAAATGAAAGTGTTTTCTTTAGTACTTCAAACAAGCTCTCCCCCCCCCCCCCCCCGCACTTTTCTTCCAAGTTGTGAGGAATTCAGAAGGATTTGTGACTCAGAATCTGGTCAAGTGGTGCCATGGTCCAGAAAGCAAAAACAGCCATACATCTTACATTCTCAAATGGCATGTTGTGCAGGATACAGAGAGAACAGATCTTTCATTAGGTAGACAAATTAGAGCCCTGACTCAATCGTTAAACTGTTGCATCACCTTGGGCAGGTCATTAAGTCTCAAAATTAAGCCAGACATGACCTCTATAAAGCAGGAAGAGGGAACCAAAGTTTAACAAAAAAGGGAGGAGGTGGCTGAGGATCCGCCTTCCTCTTCACAAGTCCCTTGCCCCAGGCACTCCTCTCCTCACCCATCCCAGCTCACTTTCAGTACTGACCAAGCTGGGAGAGGGAATGTTTGGGTGAGGTAAGTGAAAGGAGCATTGGGTTTGGCTCCCCTAGAAGATGTTAAAAATTAATATGTATCTAATTCTCAACATGGCAAAAGCTGTGCTGCTCAAATCCAGAGACTGGACCAGTGAACAGAGAAATATTTCTACAAATCTGAGAAAAGTGCCAGATTTTCAAAAAAAATCTAACATCTGAGGGGAGGAAGACCTGGGGATTAACCCACCCCCCGCAAACATTTTAGAGGCAGCACCTGTAGGTTTAAGAAATGAATGCCATCAGTCTATTGTGCAATAATAACAATTGTATTGTCTTTTGAAGTCTTGGTTTCTGTCAAAATAGGCAGGGACAGGGCAGCTTCCAGTGCTGTTCTGGTGTCTGAGGAAGAATCCAGCAAGGCCCAGCAGCCACCATCAAGTTAATTCCATGATTCACCTGGCCTGGCTACTTGCTCCTGTTCAAAAGTAGCCATCCTAGACAAGCCAGTGTGATGTAGACCTCAGTAGAGTCTCAAACAAGGATCTGCAAGACCCAGCTTCAAATCCCCATTCTGTCATGGACCCTTCCTGGATGACCTTGGGCCAGACACTGATCCTCAGCCTAATCCATATCAGAGGATTATTGTGAAGATAAAATGGATGATAATGATGTAAACTCCTTTGGGTCCCTGTTGTGGAGAATGGAAATGTAGCAACTTGGCCAGACTTTTCCCAAGGAGATTATGATTATATTAGAGATAAGGCCCATTGTGAAGAAAAATACAACAGGCTCTAGAAAGAGACTCTGGGTGAGTGCCCCCCCACCCTTGCTGTCTTCCCACCCATTCAAGTGAAGGCATTCATTCCCCACCTCAAGGGGAGCTGATCTCTGCCACCTGGAGAGCAGTTTAGTGATCTTTAGCCCTCACCTGGAGATTGGCAGCAGTGGTTCCCCATGAGAAAATGGCATTGTACCTGTCTGAGCTCCCACCCCTCCTCAAACTGCAGCCTCTCCAGGCTCCACCCCTTAAATATCCAGGAATTTCCTAACCTGGAGTTGGCAACACTATCTCCTTTCCTTTATCTGCCCCGCTGACTTCAGCTTTCCATCACCTCCCCCTCCCTACAGCCTCTACATAGAAAAAGAACAGTCTTTCTCCACAGTGGGGGGAGGGGCAAAGAAACTTACATTGATCTTCTCTCCCCCCTTTGATATCCACCACAACCCTGTGGGGTAGGTGAGGCTAGACATGTGTAACTGGTCTGAAATCACCCAGTCAGCTTCCACAGCAAGAACCCGGGTCTGGCAGATCCCACTCTGAAGCCCTAATTCCTATGCTCTCCTCAAACTCTACCACAGAATCTCCAGGGATTTCCCACTAACCTGAAACTGGCAGTCATAGTCAGGACTGGCCTCAATGAGTTCTCCCTCAGAGGCCTTCAGTGATACCTTTCAGACCAATACTCTCTCTCTCTGATAATGTTGACTCTCTCCCGCTTGCGCGCTTTCCCTCCCTATCTGTCTCTCTGTATCTGGCCTACTGCAACAGGACACCATTTTTACCCCTGTCACTTTCCTTCCTAGAGGAGGATAGGGAGGACTCAGGAGTTCTCAGCCAATTGAAAGCCTTGCCTTCTCCTCCCTCTCTCAGCCAATTGTGGGAAGGCTTTCTCTATGGTTGTTTCCCTCTTCCTCCATATCCCTCAGCAAGTCAACAGAAGGCTTTCTTTCTCTCCTCTGCAAAGCAGTGCAACAGGCAGCTTAGCCAATGGGAAAGTAGGGAGAGGCAGCAACTGCCAAAACCAAGGTTGGTTGCCTTTTACTCATAGAATCAACTTGGCTGGCTAGCAACATCCACTTGGGTGGGAGAAAGGAGAGGAATCAATCAATGAGTTCCCCCTCAAACGCCAAAACAGGACTTGAATGGGTCTCCCCCCACTGACTTCTACTGAGAGAACCAAGCTTGGTTGTTTTCCACTGAGAGAAGCAAGATTAGCCTAGCAGCAGCGACTGCCTAGCAGTTTCCCCAGAGGGAACTCTCATCCACCGATATGCACAGATTTTCCTTCTTTGCTCTCTTTCCACCCTTGCTTAGCTCTCCACCATCCTTTCTGCCTGTCTGCTCCTCCCCCTTCTAGTTTTCCCTCCTCTTTCCTGCTTGACTCCTCCCCCACCATGCTGGGTCCAGTTTTCTCCCATTTCTGACTCCCAGTTTATCTCCATCTCTACTCTTGTCATTCCCAACTTTCCTTCTTCCATACTGCTTTCTCCTCTTTTTCTTCCACACATCCCCTTGGCTCTATTTCTTACTTTCCACACCTATTCTCCCTCATAGTGGGGGCCTCAGTCATGTTTCAGGTTGCCTAGGCAACCAAAAATAGCAGCCAAAATATCACAATATAGATAAGATCTTAGAATTTGAAAAAAAAATAACTTTTTTACTTTATTTTTTTTGGTGCAAACCTAGGGGTTCCTCTTGATTGCAAAAATGTTTGCTCTCAACTTGGATTCCCCTTCCTATCACAGATTTCCCGCCCCGCCCCCCCCACACACACTGGGGCTGCCTAGGGCTTAGATATGCAATATTAGGAGTATACAGACCATTCTTTGTCACATTAGTACAGTTGCTAGTGTCACTATTAACAGCTTATCCATACCAAACTCAACTGAGTGTTTAACTACTTCTTTAACATCACTGGGCCATTTTCAAAAATGAACACAACAAACATTGGTAGGATATTCATTTTTAAGGTAGTAATCCTCACTAGCCAACAGATGCTTAATATAGTCTAAGTTCACCAGTATATGGTAAAGTGGTATGCATTTTTTAAAAATATCATCTATATTTATTTTATTTAAATACATTAATAAAAACATTACTGTTTCTGAATAAGGATTTTTTAATTCACTTTTAAATGCAATAGCTGTTATATCAGAATTCAGGTCACTGATGAACATCAGAGGATCAAACACTAATTTCAAACAATTCATAGTTAACCTTCAACAGGGCTATTTGTTAGTGATCTAAAATAGGAAAAATAATTGTAGAAAGAAGGACAAGACCAAGGTTGTTTCTTGCCCATATTGTATAGAGTTCAGTAGCCCCTCAGGTCTGTGCAAGTATGGATCAAAGCGTCCCACTTGGTTCTGAGGTTCCCACTGGTGCAGCAGACTCCATTACGAACAATGGCTTGAACAGACTGCAGCTACGAGTAAACATTTGGGACCTGTTTCACTTTATAACAGGGCTCAGGGCGGGTAACATTTATAAAACAATTCCATACAGTTAAAATTTTAACAATTCTATGATACACTAAAATAACAGCAACCAATCACAGCTAATAGATGGCATAGAAATATCCTGGGTGGGAGATAAATACCTTAAAATCTGTCTGATATGAAGGAAAGGGGAGGGGAAAGTGGAAGGAAAGGAGGCCAGTCTAAGATGGAAGACCATCACTGCCCTCAACCATAGGCATGGTGGAACTAGTCTGCCTTTCTCTGCTCCTGCAGTACCCAAATGTCAACCTTTGGGGTCTCTAATGCATAACTATACAAGTCATGCATTGGTCCTGCAATGAAGGCTGCACTCCTGATAATACTTTTAAGAGAACAGGCATTGTCAACAGCCTAACAGCTGAAGCGGTGACAACTTATATTTTTGGGACCCTTAGTTGGGTCTGGAAAGAAAGGTTAATAGTACTGGAGTTTAAGCTAGAAAGCGCTCCATGTTCCCAGAGGCCCATTAGCTACAGTTTTTGTATCTATGTTGTTTCTTAATACAGAAAAAAGAGCAGACATTTTCCCCCAGTAAGTTACAGAGGTACTAGGGAAGTAAAACCTTCCCAATTTTACTTTGCTGCACTTGGTCATTTGAAACATTTCTCTCCCCTGCCCAGCCTAGCAAGAAACATGCCTCAAACCACACATCATTGCAAGCTAAAATGGGCAAAGATTCAGCTCTCATCACACCCATGAATCTTTACTGGAAGAATTAGACATCTTCCCTCTCTCTACACAAATGGAGGGAGGCATAGGTTTGCTAGATGGGTACCCCCATCACATTTAGCTTGGCTCTAAATTTATCTATTCTTTTATTTATTTACAAATTTAAACCCTGCCTTTCTGCCCTTGTCAGGACCACCAAAGAAGCTAGCAGATTAAAAAAATTACATAACACAAATGCCTTAAATAATTTAAACCAAAGAAAACATGTAGTTAAAACAATTAAAACCAGATAAAATTAACCTTAAAACAACAATTTAAAATGAGGCAGGAATGAGGGATCCCTGAGGGAATGCCAGATGAAACAAAAGTCTCCACTCATTGGTAGAAGATGGCAACAGAAGGGAACAGAATGGTCTCTCTGGGGTGAGAGCTCCAGAGTTTCCTAGCATCTTAAGTATTACTCAGTACTGAAACAGTATCTCTCTCTCTCTCTCTCTCTCTCTCTCTCTCTCTCACACACACACACACACACACACAGAGGGAAAAGCAGAGGCAAAGAAACAGCCACTTTGCACAAAGTGCAATTCGTGTAATTGCATCTGATTTCAAGAGCTGTCATGTATATGCTGGAGCTGGAGAGGGAGAGAGAGGAGAACCAGAAAACAGGATCCTTCAGATCTGTCACAGAAACGTAACACTGGATTTTGGCCTTCTTGCAAGATTCTACTGTTTACTGAATGAATCATCCTTCCTGATGCTCCACAGCTTTTGAATGCCTAATTCTACACGCAAGATTTCTTTGCAAACAAGGCACATTTCTATACAATACTTTGTCAGCATGAAGGAAAAAAAAAAAAACGGAAAGGACAAAACAGAAAACTCTTCCTCAAGATACCCAGAATAAATTAGAACAAAATTAGTTCATTTGTCCCCAGTGCTGAGCATTTGTGAGTTGGGAAGTTATATGGAGCTCTTAAAAGCATCTCTGGAATCCAGCCTGGTCTTGTCAATTATATGTAGGCAAAGAAAGATTTGCCAGCAGGTGGTAACATAAGCAGATATGACTAGCGACTGGTGCAAGCAAATCTTGACTTTGAAGTACTATGTCAAGCAGTGCATTTAGCTGAAGAGCAGACATTCATTCTTCTTGGGAAATAGTGAACCACAGGCAATAACGTAAGCGTAGGTCAAAACAGAAGGGATGGCAGGCTTGTGGCAGCCACAAAGACACTGCTGCTCTTTTAAAGTGATTTTAAAATGTCATGAGGGCCTGATCCTGTTTAGCCCAGCAGAATGGCACTCTCGTTTCTCCCCTGTGCCTTTTCTAGTACCAAAAGAGTCGTGGTGTACAGTTGTTTTGGAACATGATAAAGTGGAGTGCCCCAGTCCAGCATGCTGTGTACCCAACCAGGATCAGACCATCACAGCATTTAAAAATCACTTTAAAATGGTGGTGGTGTCCACAAGGATGCAATCACATCTAGTTAGGCTCTAAGTATGGCATCTACACTTCCCTGGTGGAAGTGAACATATACAACCAATTTTGCAAGATGAAGTCTTTACTGATCAGTCCTAAGCAGGTCTACTCTGAATTCTACTACATTCTATTCAGTGAGGCTTACTCACAGGAAATTGTCCTCAGGATAGCACTGTTAGTCTCAAGCATGGAGGGGAAAGGAAGGGTATACTTTACTGGGACCCAGAAGTCCAGATGCACCCACTCCAGGCTACAGTCCCCATTATCATGAAGAAAAAATTAAGATCATGTCTGAGGATATTTATAGAAACTTATTTCCTTTTATCTGTGTCATCTATTGTCCAGATCTTATGAGATTTGCTGAAGCCAATCAGAAGCAATGGGAGAACAGCAATTTCAAGCAAAATTCTGAACCACTGAGCTTCCCAGATCTATCACACCAAGAACTTCCAATCCCAGAGTTCCTTTTCCTACAGGCAAGCGGGAGGAACACCTGGTGGGAAGGGCAAAGCAGAGCACTATAAAACAGTGGAAGCAAGTGCTGCTACTTCTTCTGGTAGGATTAGCAGACCCAAAATATTTTGGTGCTTTGGGACAGGGATGGGGGAGGTGATGCTGAAGGCAGTTCAGTGCACATCCTATAAGCCTCTTCACAATATGCTGGAGGTTGCAGCTTGTAAGGTTTTTAATGTTGTAAGCCACCCAGAGCCCGCTTGCAGGATAGGGCTCAAAATGAAATTAAATATATACATAAATGTCTAAATTCACTCACACGCATGCTCCAAGCTGCCATCTCTGATGGTGGCTATAAATACAAATCAGGCAGCCAGAAATGTAAGGAGGTACAAGAAAGGAAACGATAAGAAGCTAAAGGAAACCAGTCTATCCATTTTTTTTAAGCTGGGTGGTATTATTAAACAAAAGTAGCAAAAGCAGAAATTTTCTAGGAATATGATAACAGTGATTTCATAACTGAAGCAGACTTTTTTTGGTCCATGACATTCTATGTATGGTATTAGTGATTGTGGGGTTGGTGAGTGTGTGTGGGGAGGAGAGCATTTTACAAGTTGTACTGGGTCTGAAAAAATAATGCATGGACCCCGGAATGCAGCTAGTCAGAGCTGACTAGAGATTTTAAACATGGACATTACAAAGATACATCTGCAGTTCCTGCCTTCCACTGGCAACACATAATTTCAAAGTTAAACACCACTGCTTCTGTAGCCATGAAGAAACTCTTCACACTCTTGAGTGGGCACATGTATTCTGGCAGAGTCAAATTTTGATTACATTCTTCTTCAGAAGTCCTGTACATGTTATCACTGCTGTTCAAGAATGGTGCAGAGAGGAGAAAGTTATACCCTGTTACCAATTAATCTGAACAATTTCCTTCAATTAAGTAATTTCTTTTGTATCGTGGGCTGTGGAACAGAGATCAAAATATGCCAGAACCTGTAAAATTGCTACTGTCAGCTATATGCAGGCTGAGCATGTCAACATAGATGCAGCCTGAACTGTATAACCCCTAAGTAAGCAAAGAAAAATGGCAATATGTCTGCAGAAGCTGTAAAGTTTTATCTCCTAACTGTGCTACAGGAGTTAGATTCTACAATTACATCTATTTTAGAAAAGCACATTACCTGAGAAGTGAGCATTTAGCAAGGCATCATTAGAACACTCTGTAGAGAGGTTATTTTGGTCATTTTGCACCATTTATCATCCCTTAAATCAGAAGTCTCTACTTCTGAATTCACAAAAGTAAATCCATAAAAACTGTTTATGATATTTTAAATATTTTCATTCCATTTACATACCTAAATAAAGCCAAGGTTATTTTTATATCACAAAGTGCTGAAAATTAACAATTTAACTCTTTTGTTTGTCCCCGTTTCTAAATTCTAATTCCATACGGTCAATGAAGGTGCCCTGCACTAAATCAGATTGTTAATCCATCTCGTTTAGTACAGCCTATTCTGACTGGCAGAGGCTTTTCAAGGTTGCAGGCAGAAAAAGGTCTTTCCCAACACCTGCTACCTTACATCATTCAGTGGGAGATACTAAGGACTGAATGTGGAACTTTATGCATACTAAGCTGCATAGTTCCCAAAATGCACCAGGAGCTATAGATGCTGTACATCTCTCTCACACACACACACATGCACACTCTCTCTCTCTCTCTCTCACACACACACACAGACCTAGCCACGGGGGGGGGGGGGGGAGGGGGAAGAGTGAAAAAATGGAAGGAAGCAGCAAGGATTTTCCTTTGTCTCCACTGTCTGCCAGCACCAGGTCAGAAAGCTGGGAAGGTAGAAAATGCTTCTCTGGCATGGATTCCCAATTACAACCAGATCAGAATTTGGCAGCTGTGAGGTTAGCCTTACTTTGAATCCAGGCTTTCCAAGCTGCTGATACACCTATCCAAAGCCAATTGAAAATGGATTTCAGAACCTGTTGAAACACAATGCAGCTCAATATAATGATAATAATTATTATTTTATACCCCACCATATCCCACAAGTGGGCTCTGGGCAGCTTACAACATAAAATCCATGAAACAATAAAAGCAATAATATAAGAAATAATGGGAAATACTCAGGGGTTTTTGAAAGGAAAAAAGATGTAATACAAGCTCCAAGAACTGAAATTCTCTATTCCAAATCAAGAATTACTCCACTATGGAGTCACTGAGGAATGCGCCCTGTTTGTTTCATGTGTAGATGGAAAACCATTTGATTTTTTAAACAATATTTAAAGATTTCCTTTTAAAAATCTCAAATTAGAGTTCATTTTGAAACAAAGCCATATTTAGGTATAGTCCACCTTTCTTGCTGAGACTCAAGGCAGACAGGACACAAACAGATCAAGCAGGCAGCATAAAACAACCAATGAAGAATGCAATAAAACTAGAATTATGGAATTAGAGGACAATATGAACAACAAACTGTCCAGCACTGCAATGTAAAGACATATGTACAGCATGATGGTTAATTTTAAGATGTTTCTTCATGAACAGGTCCCTGAACAGTGTTCCCTCTAGGCTGAGTTAGTGCAAGCTAGCTCATAATTTTTTAGCCTCTGGCTCACACATTTTTGTCTCAGCTCAGGAAAAATGGTCCTAGAGCAAGCTAATTTATGCAGTAGCTCACAACTTTAATGCCAGTAGCTCATGAAGTGGAATTTTTGCTCACAAGACTCCACAGCTTAGAAGGAACATTGTCCCTGAGTAGAGGCTTTGCACTGGAAATGCCTTGAGCAAAAAGCAGAGCACCTTTCGAACTGTTAGCACAAACATTTGGCAGGAGCCATCACTGACAGACACTCACAACGCACAATGGTTTCAGCATTCCTAAAAGTCAGACACTAATGCAATTTGATCACATGACAGTGTGTTTTGAAAGCATTATTCAAGGGCCCAACAATAACGAAAATATCTATAGAACACTTAAAGTCACAGCTTGCATGACAATCTGCCACCTCTCCAACCACAATAACCTCAATTTGTAACCAACTGCAGCAGTTAGTCTCATCTAATAAAAAAATCATTCTCTACAAATCCAGACAAGAATAAACGAGTGCTAACTGCTTCCTGGTTCTTCTCCTAAATCCTTATGTTAGCAACACTCATGACTCATGGGGGGGAAGGGGGGAGATTTCATCTGCCACAGAATTAAGCCTGGCAAGTCCATTAGCAAACTCCCAAAGCACCCGTACTAACTTAGTGGGCTGAGTCCTTACCAAAAAGGTCTTTCCACACTCATTGCTTCAGAATTCCCAGATGCAATTCTTATCCTGGTGCTTCTCTAATTTATAGTTCTAATTGCTTTCTGAAACTAGTCCTGAGCAGTAGCCAAAGCTTTTAAGCATTTTACTTTCCAGCTGCAGCCTCTTTATAAAAAGAATCAGGGGTGAAGAAACCTTCAGTACAAACAAGCTTCTCAGAGGCTTTCGTCCACATCATTATGCAGTGCACCTATAAATCTGATCCAGGTCAAAGCTAAAATATACCAGCTGATGAAGCAAATCAATGAAAGGATTTTGAAGCTGGGGGAGGGAGAAGAGCTGAGAACACAGTTTGTTTTCCAGTGGAAATAATAAAATCTGTAAAGATCTCACATCTCCATTTGTAGGAGGAGCTATATTTCTCTAGGGTTTATGCTATTTTGCTTACAATTTATGGATATAAAAGTGGATTCCAGTCCATCTGCTAAAATACAAAATTAGATTAAGGTAAGTAGGATTGTCACATTCTTTTCTAAAATACTGACAAATGTACCATTTGGCTTATTCCAAAGAGTTTATTGGGTTAGTGGGGATCTACGGATTCCCTTCCTTTCCAATGAAAAAAAAGGGACTAAAACAATGAAGTGCTGAATTAAGATTATAAAATCCTTTAATCACAATTTTCAATCATTAATCTAAACCCATGTGCAGCCACTTAAAGCTTGATGCCAGCTGGACAACTTCCAGGACAACGTGGCCTCTTCCTTTCATGTTGCCAACTTACCAGGAAGCATTTTAGCAGATGACCTGCTACAGAATTCAATCATTTAAAGAGTACAAGGGAGATTTATGTTTAGGGTAGAGACATTTTCTTTGTGCAGTGCCTTAGACCATGCTTTCGGTCTACAGCCTATTCCCACCCCCCCACCCCCCGCCAAGGAATAGCCTGACCATATCCTGACATGCAAAATAGTATTCTACTATTCTTATGCTCATCCATACTTGCCTATTAGCAGATGCAGACCCAAGGGAGCAATTTGCCCATAGCACCAGTGAGTAAAGTTCTGAGAAAGATTTGAGGCATCTGAGAACTCGATAAGCTGAAACTCATCTACTCCAAAACAGATCTGCTTTCTTGCTTTTCTTTCAACATGAAAGAAATGGCAATGTATTTATTGAATGGACTGCAAGAACATAGCCATATTTACACAAAATGCATCTTATTCACCATTGCTGTACAGTTCTGATGCTGTACAACTCCATCCACAGAGTTGGATTGTCCTCAAGTGACCCATCTTCTGGCATAAAGCCATACATTAGCAGGTAATGAAGTGCTGAGGAAAATGCTATGATGGCCCTGCTACAGTCCCATACTCACTGTCCTACATGACTATCATATGGAATACATGGTTTTGCTAAAAGCAGGGCTATGAGGATGTAGCACCAGTTATACTGTAAAATTCCAACATTCCTTGTGAGGCATTTGTTTCCATTACGCACGTGAGTGCATGGTATTACATAGAGGTAAGCTATAGCACTCCTCTGTCTTGCACCACTTCAGTTTCTTGCCTAACTTTTCATAAGAGCTGCATTTAGCCACTTAAAAGGAAACGAACTTGCTCTTGAGTGTAAGTAGCTTGTCAGATTTGCTGCTCAAGTTGACCAGCAAGTGAAGAGGTATGATTTTCCCTTGTTCTTTGTCTACTAAACTTTGCCTTGTATTTATTTTTTAAAACCCTATATCCTATTTTTTAAAGTAGTACAGGCTCTTAAGATAAGCGTCTTGCAGCTCCAGGCTAAGTGGTCTATGCCAAGTCTACAAGGAAAACTTTATTAATAGATTTTAGAACTATCTTCAGGAAAGACCTTCTATGCTGACTTGCCCAAGAAGGAATTCCTGTGTGTTTGCTACAAAACTCCTGTGCTCTGCATAGAATTCTAGGCCACACATCCTGTTTATATGGGAAGCTGGCCAGGCCTGTAGGGCCTTACTGTAGCCCCAGAAAAACCAAGAATCCATGTTAGAATACTTCCAGTATCTCCTCTTGACTACAGGGACAGCTCAGCAGTGCTGGGTAAGTTGTCATCCAGGGAAGCCAATCTATTATCATCTTACAAAGGAACTCTAGGCCTCTTCAGGATACAATTTGGAAGTCATAGGCTTAAAGGCTTGGTATGATGGCAACATCGGAGGGAACTGTTGCTATGGTGTTTGTTTTATTGCTTACTGCTTTTATGGGCCCTCGACAGCAGCAACCTGAAACCTGAAACTCCTCTGCCTGTCAGAAATTCCACTATATCCTGGCATGAGAGGGTCTTAAAGATCATGATGACTTGAAAAATCTGCTTCCCCCCCCCTCTTTATTTTGTAGCATGTGGCCTGAAGAAGAGTTATGGGGAACTTAAAGCTTGCACAATGATGTGTTATTGGGCTGATCTTAATAAAAGATATTACAAGGATTATGCTAATTGCATGTTGGATCTTAGTATGAAAATAGCCATACAACCTTCCCGTCTGAACATGAAATAAAACTCAGCATATTTGTCCAAGATAAACAAGGTCCAGTTTTCAACCACCCCTTACTTGACCCAATAACCAGTGTTTGCAGGAGCCAACATTTCTGAAGCTAAGTGTGTGCTATTGTGTCTGGTGGTGGAAAGTGCTGTCAGGTTGCAGCTAACTTATGGCAACCCCATAGGGTTTTCAAGGCAAGAGAGAAACTGACGTGGTTTGCCATTGCCTGCCTTTTTACTCCAACCTTGGACTTCCTTGTTGGTCTCCCATCCAAACGCTAACCAAAACTGACTCTGCTTAACTTCCAAAATCTAAGAGATCAGGCTTGGCTGGTCCATCCAGGTCAGGATGCTATTGTGTCTACAAGCTAATAACTACCATGTTTTACAATATCCTGTAAGTTAATTTTTCCTTAGGTGAATGTATACACTCAGAATGGGCATGATGAACACCAGTTAGTATTTCCAACACTGAACCACAAGAGTAAAAGCCTCAGGAACCACAGCAATTGTTTTTAAAAATCCACTACTTTACATGCCTTGCCCAAGCTCTACATTACAAAGTGGTTTTATTGAACTCGGTTTTATTTGTTAATTCATAGCATTGTTTTGTTGTGCTTTTTCAGACAACTACCCCTTTACACAAACAATTCTTAATTTGTAGGTGTTTACTCTTGAAATAATCTTCTAAAAACCCTGCTTTTGAGCCAGCATGTAAAAATTATTCAAGAGAAACAGCTGGTAGTTCTAAAGCCAGGGGCTGGTATGCCAGCTTGCATCATTAAGACATTGTTAGATGCAAACAAGATGCCATATTCCTCAAGAGATTCACCTTCAACTACTCTTCTGGGACAGCTTTCAGAACAGCTAGATCTACTATATCTCTCTTGCCTGATATTTTACATGTCTACCAGTGTCCCAGTATTTTGTTTACTGTGAGAATACAGATTCCCACTTGAATAGCCATCAGTTCAGTGACTTCCCTGGAAACTCTGGTATATGTTTGGGTTCCACATAGGGGGTTGCCTTCAGAAATGCAGTGCTATGGCTTTATTAAGACACAACATAAAACAGTGATTTGTTTGCATTGTGGCTAATACTGGTGCTTGCACAAGGGACTGCCTTTACCTTTTTAACCTGAGAAAGCGGGATTTGACTTGCAGAAACCAGCCAATCCAGAGGTCCAGCAGTCATTTGCCTTGCAAGTACTGTGGGTTCAGTGGCACTATTTGATGTAGCAGAAACAGAGGAATCAATCATGGATGTTTCTGGTGAGCCTATGGATATACTAAATCTCAGAAGTTACTAGATGACATGAGTCTCCTGCAGCACCCAGAATGATTTCCAGTGTTTTCACTCTAAACCAGGGGTGTCAAACATGCAGTTTGGGGGTCGAATCAGGCCCCTGGAGGGCTCCTATCAGGTCCCCGAGCAATTGGCTGTTATCTGCTTCCTTCTCCCTCTCTCTTGCTTCCTTCTGCATAACAGCTTGCTTTGCAAGGCTTGCTCAATTGGTACAGGAGCTACAGAACAAACCCTCTATTTTCTCCATTGGATGAGGCTCCTCCCTTGGGGAGAAATAGCTTGCTTTACCAGGCTCTCTTAATTGTACAGCAGAGCTACTGAGCCAAGCCTCTCTTCCTTCTATTGACTGAGGCTCCTCTTCCACACAAGTCCCGGGGGAAGGAAGGAAAGAGCCAGAGTTTCCTTTCCCCAGTTCCCTGGATCCCATGGGAGAAATACAAAGAAAGCACCTTTAAGACCAATTAGTGCTAACGTTTTAAGCATGTTTTAAGTTTTACAATATATATACATATATATGTGTTTGCCTGTGTTCTTTATAAAATTTGTATCTCTGCTACCTAAATAGGTACACACATGGCCCAGCCCGACATAGCTTGGCCCAACCAGACATGGCCCAGCCCAACAAGGTCTCTTTTATGTCAAATCCGGCCCTCAACACCTCTGCTCTAAACCATTTTTTTAAAGATCAAGAATCTCTTGGGGAAGATGAAGTTCCTCCAAAAAAGCATGTCACTGGAACAACAATGTTCACTTTATGGTCTCCATGTCCAGTTTTAGGCCAATGTATGGGCTCATTCTGAAACAGACCATCTGGTACTCTATGAAGGCTGTCTGAGCTGAGGTCAGAGCTGGAAATGCAGGCCTAGGTTTCACAAACTAACAGAAAGATGATAAATCTGTGTTTGAGAAGTACCACTTGAGGCACCAGGTAAGGGCTAAAAAAACTGGATGAGGATTTTTATTTTGTGGGGAGAAGGATCTAGGTGTGGGATCTGAAACATCACATTCCAGACAGGTCTGACATCTCCTCTCATATTTATGAGCCCTGTGTTACAGTGTCCTAAAGTAATTTACAGCTTAGGTCATCATTTCCAGCTCAAAAGACATTGCAACTTGGTGCCATGAAAGCATTATGTTCTCCAATCTGGGATCTTAACCTCTGAAATCATGGAGGCTAGACTGTAAATAAATGACATAATAGGTGGGAATTATCAAAAGAATGCCTCCATTACATGTTGCTCTTAAAACTAAAGAACTACCAGATGAATTTCACTGTTATTCAAACCTTAAAAGTTTATCTAGTACAAGGTTTTCCATAACAGAGCAGTTCTGCCATGGCAAGTAGACAGTGGAGCATTTGAAAGAAGCTTAAGCTCAGAGTGATTTTTTTAAAAGCATATGGTATCTCAATAGCATCTTGTTTGCTGACCTCTTCACCATCAACCTAACTGTATTCATGTGAGATTTAGGTGAGTACAGTGTTCATCTGAAGCAGCAGAACAAAGCTGGAGTCCGGTGGCACCTTTTAGGTCAATAAGGAATAATATCCAGAATAAAACGTTGGGTTTAAAAGTGCCACAGGACTCAAACTGCATTCATCCATATGAGATAGATCCAAATATTGTTAACATGTCACAACACAGACTCAGCCCTTCAGAAGAGTCAGTTCTTTCATGTGGACTTTCATTCTGCCCCACTAAATCTACACAGAAGATTCAGCTCTGTGGGGACCTGGAAACCTTTTCCCGCCATCTTCACCTTAAGGGATATTTCCAACATACACATGAACAGAACAAGGAAGAACATACCACATCTTCACAACATATCATCACACACTCCACTGGAGAACATTCACCATCCCTACAACCCAACAATGAACAGGATACTTGCCACATCATACCAACAAAACATTACAAGGAAAAAAACTCCACATGAACTCCGCCCGAAGGTCGCAATGCCACACTGGATCACTACATGGAGAGATTTCATCAGAGAGTCCAAACTGATGTGATCAACAAACAACACCACACACAGCAGAATCTCAACCATGCTGAAAGGAAGGCCATAGACAGTCTCAGGAACAATACAATTACAGAGGCAGACAAAGGAGGAGCTGTTGTCATCATGAACACATCAGACTACATCAAGGAGGCTCAAAGACAACTCTCAAATACTTCATAAACCACTGGACTCAGACCCCACACAGGAATATTAAAAAGAACTAAACAAGATTACAAAGGAATTACCACTGAGTATTTAGGAACAGATCCTGTAAGACACATCACAGGAACCTCGACCAGGTACTTTTTATCTTCTACCCAAAATATACAAACCAGGCAACCCGGGACGTCCCATTGTGTCAGGGATAGGCACCATCACTGAAGGGGTATCTGGATATATGGACTCTATTCTAGGACCCTATTCCACCAGTACTCCCAGTTATGTTTGTGATACTACAGATTTTCTGAGGAAAATACAATCTTTGAACAACCTTCCAGAGAACACTATCTTAGCCACCATGGATGTGGAATCTTTATATACCAACATCCCACACCAAGATGGATTACAACCTGTAAGTAATATAATCTCTGATAAAAACACAGCTGACTTTGCCACCAAACTTTGACATTTTGTCCTCACCCATAACTACTTCAGATTTGGCAATGAACTTTTCCTACAGATCAATGGTACAGCCATGGGCACCCGCATGGCCCCACAATATGCTAACATCTTCATGGCTGACTTGGAGCAACGCCTCCTAGACTCCCACCCACTCCTACCTACCTTATACCTGCGTTACATTGATTACATTTTTATGGTTTGGACACATGGTAAAGAAGCTCTGGATACATTTCACCAGGCATTCAATGACTTCCACCCCACCATCAACCTGACAATCTACACAAGAAATACACAATCTACACAATCAACCTGACAATCTACACCAGTCTACACAAGAAATACATTTTCTGGACAAAATACACAATGGATGCATAGACACTACCTTATACCGGAAACCTACTGACCGACAAACATACCTGCATGTCTCCAGCTACCATCCCAAACACACCAAACGATCCATTGTATACAGCTAGGCTCTACGCTACAGCTGCATTTGCTCCAATTCTGCTGACAGAGATTCTCACCTGAGGGATCTACAATTTTTGGAACTAAAGTACCCACCTGATGAAATCAGAAAACAGATTAACAAAGCCAGAATGATACCCAGAGGAAACCTGTTACAACACAGACCCAAAAAAGACAATAACAGAACACCACTAGTGGTTACATACAACTCTCAACTGAAAGCAGTTCAATGTATCATCAACAACTTACAACCTTTATTGAATAGTGACAGCTCTCTTTCAAAAGTACTGGGGGGTAAACCTTTTCTTGCACACAGACAGCCCCCTAATCTCAAACAACTCCTCACCCACAACAATACAACATCTCATCTGAGCATGGACACTGGTACCAGAGCTTGCAATAAACCCAAGTGCCAACTTTGCTGCCACATACACTCAGACAACACAATCACTGGACCTAACAGCATTAACTACACCGTCTCAGGCTCATTCACTTGCTCATCTTCCAATATTATATATGTCATTAAATGCCAACAATGCCCTTCAGTTCTCTACATAGGGCAAACAGGACAAACCCTCCGCCAAAGCATAAATGGACACAAATCTGACATCAGGAATTACAGAACTGAGAAACCTGTGGGGGAACACTTTAACCTTCCAAAGCATTCAAGGGGTGACCTCAAAGTAGCTGTTTTACTGCAAAGGAACTTCAAGAACAAAATGGAGAGAGAAACTGCTGAATTACAAATTATTATGAAACCTGGAACAAACACCTCCCCAGGACTAAACAGGGATATAGGTTTTTTATCTCATTACAGATGCTAAACCTACTCTCAGAACTTACAAGAACAGAATGGAGGGGGGAACTGCTGAATTACAAACTATTATGAAACTTGGAACAAATACCTCCCCAGGACTGAACAGAGATGTTGTTTTTTTTTTTTAATCTCATTACATATGCTAAACCCACTTTCACCAAGTAGGGTGATATATCCACAGTATTCCAATGGATTTCTCTTTTAGGATAGTGTATCAGAATAATGTTTTTGTACTGACATACTCAAACTAGGGATATTGGCTGTTTATCTCATTACATATATTAAACCCATCTTCTACTATATTTTAATGTATTTTTTCCTAATGGCAAACTAGAATGATGCATATATTTATGTTACATGTTAAAAGGTAAATTAGTTGGACAGGAAAAACTTCTGAGAAAGAAATGCCTTCTTTTTGACCCAGGTTTATTAGCAATAGAATAATTAACAGGCAGTCTCACATTCTGACATGTTACTGTTTTATGGTTTCCCATGCTAATTCAACCCAGACCAAAAGTTTTCTGAATTTGTTAATTTTACTGTTCGGCTATTGGTTTTTAACCTTGTACCACTTGGCATTCCAAACCCCACCAGCTATATGTGGTTCTGCTTACTGTACCTCATTCCTTGTCTGAAGAAATGTGCATGCATACGAAAGCTTACGTTCTGAATAAAACTAAATTGGTCTTAAAAGTGCAATTGACTCCTATTTTGTTCATCCATATGAAGTTTTACAGACATTTTCTTTTCTGTGCTTGAAAGAGAGAAATCTCAGTTTCTCTCCTTTTCAATGACACTAACATTTGTCATTATTTCTTTTATAAATAGGCTCCGACAACATCAAAGACTGTTTCTGCCACAGTAGCCTTAGCAGCAAAGCCTTGTTAACCTCCAGTGGTCAGAAGTCATGAATTAGTCTCCCACAAAACAGAGCTTTAAAAAAAATAGCCTAACACCTGTTTCCCCTCTTTGTTCAAGTATACTTGCAGAAATTGTGTTAAGGAGCCACAATCAACACTTAAATATTTGCTATTGTTTCAGACAAAATCACAAGATATGCAACAGAAAAACAAAAGGTACAACATGTGTTTTAGTTCATACTGAATGAAAAAATTTCAGATATTTCAAGGCATTCACCTATTAGCATAATGCCTTGTTCATGTGCTCTCCTCAGCACCAGTGAAGGTGCCATCTGTGCTGATGAAGCGTGGAGTTAAGTTTATACCATATCTTACAAAAGCCAAAAACAGTTATACTTTCAGTGGTTTTGGCATGTGGAACCAGACTTGTGAACGGGTCAGCACTGATTCAATACACAGCATGTCAAACCCTGTTTCTGCCCATCTCTGAGGATTTCAAGGACATGGTACATTGCCATCAGCTGTAATAAATCTGCCATCAATCCCAAATCCAAAGTTAAAGTAACATCTTTTTTTTTTTTAAAGATAGGGATAGAGGTGGGGGGAATACCCAAATCTTTGAGGAATATGGTATTTTCCTCTCCCAAATCAAATGTTCCATCTCCAACAGGGTGCAATCAAGTTACTTTTTGCCTTAGGTCTAAACTCAACAGCTCAGTTTAGTTGCCCTTCTGATGCTGACAGATGGCAAATGGAAATGAAGTTAGAATGTGCAAACTGATAATTCTCATCTCCTACTGTTCATTGAACAAAGATGACAGATTAGAAGTTACACAAACACATTTTTATTCCTACATAAAACAAGACGAGGATTAGGAAGGGTTTGAAATCTTACACTAGGCATGGGCTGCTGACAGACATGAAAAGTTGTTTCAGAACAAGAGATATGGTACAGGAACATGAAAAATGTTATTTCCTCCAACCTGTCTCCAAGAAATATGTGCAACATTGTATCATGTGTTTAGCAACCAAATAATACCATGTGGGGATTTTTAAAAAATCACAAAGGAAAGGACACAGACTTGAGGTGGAGATTTTGGGAACCAGGAGAGGATAAAAACCGCAAACCATTTAAAAATAAAATGGGGAGGAAAACCACCAATGATAGTACCCACACATGCACATACATTGTAGGGAATGGGGCCCTCTTCAGATAGTATTTCAAGTTGCCAAAGCCAACCCAACATGGTGCCCAAAAACCTGTACTACAAAAATGAGGTAAATGGGGGGAGGGGAGAGAACATGAGTAAGGAGGGTAAGGAAAGGTGATTTTGTGGAGGCTCGGAGGGAGGGAGGGTGGGTGAGGCATGTGGCTGGGGGAGGAAAGCCTAGTCAGGAAGGCAAGAGAAAAGATCAGACCAGTAGAATCATAGAATCACAACCATATAAATATAGCGTTGAAAAGTACCTCCAGGGTCATTTAGCCCAACCCCCTGCACAATGCAGGAAATTCACAAATATCTCCTCCTAAATTCACAGGATCATCATTGTTGCAAATTGCCATAAAGGTAAAGGTACCCCTGAGCAAACACCAATTGTTTCCGACTCTGGGGTGATGCTGCTTTCACAATGTTTTCATGGAAGATTTTTTTACGGGGTGGTTTGCCATTGCCTTTCCCTGTCATTTACACTTTACCCCCAGCAAGCTGGGTACTCATTTTACTGAACTCGGAAGGATGGAAGGCTGAGTCACCCTTGAGCCAGATACCTGAACCCAGCTTCCACCAGGATCAAACTCTGGTCATGAGCAAAGTTTGGACTGCAGTACTGCAGCTTTAGCACTTTGCACCACGGGGCTCTTAAAATTGCCATTTTAAATGTTGTCAGAACAATGTATTCTTCCTTCCAACTGAACTTATCATTCTTGGCTTCATTTTTAGTTGTTTAAGGTCTGAGAGGTGCATGTCTAGGTGTATTATTTGGTTGGCTCATATTTAATTATTATTTCTCTGTTCATGCTATTTTATGCAGTATTTCTTTGGTCTATTTTTTGCAATGTATTGAATGATATAATTTTATGCTCTTCATATGCATTTGTAAGTCAAAGATCTTTGTTTTTAATAAAGATTTATTTATTTTAAAAAGAAAAAAAATTGCCATCTGGCCTCTGTTTAAAAACCTCCAAAGAAGAGCCCACCACCTCCCAAGGAAGTTTGTTCCACTGTGGAACTGCTCTCATTGTCAGGAAGTTCTTCCTAATGTTTAACTGGAAACACTTTTGATTTAATTCCAACCCACTGGTTCTGGTACAACCTTCTGGGGCAACAGAAAACAACTCTTCTGCACCATCCTCGATATGACAACCCTTCAAGTACTTGGTGATCATATCACCTCTCATTCATCTTCTCTCCAGGCTAAATATACCCAGCTCCCTCTGCCCTTTCCTCACAGGACTTGGTCTCCAGACTCCTCACCATCTTTGTTGCCCTCCTCTGAACATGTCCCAGCTTGTCTATATCCTTCTTAAATTATGATGCCCAAAACTGAACACAATACTCTAGGTGAGGTCTAACCAGAGCAGAGTAAAGTGATACCATCACTTTGTGTGATCTGGACAGTATACTTCTGCTGATATAGCCCCAAATCGCATTTGCCTTTTTAGCTATCACATCACACTGCTGACTCGTGTTCAGTGTACTGTCTACTAAGACTCTTAGATCCTTTTTGCACAAGGTACTGCCAAGACTAGTCTCCCCCATTCTATAATTATGCATTTGATTTTTCTTACCTAAATGCAGAACTTTACATTTCTCTGTTAAAATTCATTTTATTTGTTTTAGCCCAGTTTTCCAGCCTGTCAAGAACATCCTGTAACTTGACCCTGTCTTCTACTGTATTTGCTACCCCTCCCAATTTAGTATCATTTGCAAATTTAATAAGCATTCCCTCTATTCCTTCATCAAAATCATTTATAAAGATGTTGAACAAAACAGGTCCCAGGACAGATCCTCGAGGCACTCCACTTGTCACTCCTCTCCCAAGAGGATGAGGAACCATTCACAAACACTCTTTGGGTGCGATCTCTCAACCAGTTACAGATCCACTTAACAGTAATAGGCTCCAAACCACATTTTACCAACTTGTCAACAAGAATATTATGTGGAATCTTATCAAAAGCCTTACTGAAATCAAGATAAACTATGTCTACAGCAGTCCCCTGATCCAGCAAGGTAGTAACTCAAAAAAGTAAATAAGGTTAGCCTGACATGACTTGTTCTTGAGAAACCCACGCTGGCTCTTAGTAATCACAGCCATCTTTTCTAAATGCTCAAGGACTGACTGATGATTTGTTCTAGAACTTTTCCAGCTATAGATGTCAAGCTGAAGAGTCAGTAGTACCCGGATCCTCCTTTTTCTCCTTCTTGAAGATGGGGACAACATTTGCCACCTCCAATCTTCTGACACCCCACCTGTTCTCCAAGAACTCTCAAAAAATAATGGACAGAGGCTCAGAAATTACATTCTTGAGTTCTTTTAGTACCCTTGGATGCAATTCATCTGGCTCCAAGGACTTTGTTTCATTGAAAGAAACTAGGTTTTATGTACTACTCCCTTTGTCAAACCTAGGCTGCAACTCTCTTCTTTCATCATGTGTTCTGTATTTGCTATGTTGAGCACCTTTTCCCTCACAAGAGAAGCCTGAGGAAAAGTAACAATTGAGCAGTTCTGCCCTCTCTTCATCACTTTCCTGTCCCTGCAATGGGCTACCATGTCCTTGCTCTTTTTCTTACCTTGGACATAAGAACCCTTTTGTTGTTGTTGGTTTTAGCATCTCTCGCTAGTTTAGGCTCCTACTGAGCTTTAGCTTTCCTAACCTCTGTACAAGCACTGGTTATTTGTTTTATAGTCAGCCTTGGTTATAAGGCCCTCCCTTCCATTTCCTAAATGAGTCTTTTTTATTTCTCAAGTCCTCAGAAAGCTTTATGGAGCCACCTTGGCTTCTTTAAGCTCCTCCTATTTTCCTTCTCATAGAAATCACTTGTGATGGTACTTTCAATATTTCACTTTTAAGAAACTCCCACCCCTCTTGAACTCCTTAAGTACGTTGGGCCATGGGATTCTACCAAGCATAATTTTAAGTTTGTCAAAATTAGCTTTCCTGACGTCCAACCTATATGCCTTTGTACAGCTTTTCCCTACCCCAAGACTTTAAATTCCAAAATTACATGGTCACTACTGGGCTGGAAAACTGGGCTAAAATCAATAAAATGAATTTTAACAGGGATAAATGTAAAGTTCTACATTTAGGTAGGAAAAATCCAATGCATGGTTATAGAGTGGGGGTGACTTGTCTTAGCAGTAGTATGTGCGAAAAGGATCTAGGGGTCTTAGTGGATCATACGCTGAACATGAGCCAACAGTGTGATGTGGTGGCTAAAAAGGCAAATGCAATTTTGGGCTGTATCAACAGAAGTATTGTGTCCAGATCACGTGATGAGATGGTATCGCTTTACTTTGCTCTGGTAAGACCTCACCTGAAGTATTGTGTTCAGTTTTGGGCACCACATTTTAAGAAGGATATAGACAAGCTGGAACGAGTCCAGAGGAGGGCAAAGATGGTAAGGGGTCTGGAGACCAAGTCCTATGAGGAAAGGTTGAAAGAGCTGGGGATGTTTAGCCTGGAGAGGAGACGGCTGAGAGGTGATATGATCACCATCTTCAAGTACCTGAAGGGCTGTCATATAGAGGATGGTGTCGAATTATTTTTTGTGGCCCCGGAAGGTAGGACCAGAACCAATGAGCTGAAATTAAATCAAGAGTTTCCGACTCAACATCAGTAAGAACTTCCTGAACGTTAGAGCGATTCCTCAGTAGAACAGGCTTCCTCGGGTGGTGGTGGGCTCTCCTTCCTTGGAGGTTTTTAAACAGAGGCTAGATGGCCATCTGACAGCAGTGAAGATCCTGTGAATTTAGGGGGAAGGTGTTTGTGAGTTTCCTGCACTGTGCAGGGGGCTGGACTAGATGACCCTAGAGGCCCCTTCCAACTCTATGATTCTACTACCCAGGGTGCCCACTACTTTTACCTCATCAACTAGTTCTTCCCTGTTAGTGAGAATCCAAGTAGATTCCTGGGTAGAGTGGGATAAAAGAGCAAATACATATAAGAGGAAGAAGCAACGCCAGAGTGGAGGGAAGAACAGGATTTCCTTCCCTCTATAAAGCTTTGTGTGCCTAACTTGTATGTGTATTAATTATTCTCAGACCATATAGTAAGACAGAGGAGTGAAACACAGGATTATTTGTTCCTGCAAAAATGTGGAAGAAAGCAAGCAGGATGAGAAAGAGACCGATAATTCTTTCCAAAGATTTGCAGACAATGTTATTAGAGTGGGGGAGAGGCGGCTGAAAAAAAAAGCCCAGTAAATTGAAGTCACAGGTTTGGAGGCGTGTTATATTTGAAACAAGGTACTCTCTTGATATGACAGTAAAAGATGAGTTTAATTTTTTTCCTGAGGTCATTAAAAACTTGGCAGGCACATGAACAAAATCCAAGCTTTTGATCATTAGCCATTTTGGCCTAACCTTCTAATGGCCCAACCAACTGCCATCACAGGTGTGAAATGTGTATGGTGAGATCTCTCTCATTCAGAACCCTTTTACAGGAATAATAGTAACAGCTTTTTTAAAATGTTGAGTAAAGCATACCTACTAGCCAATATACCTTCAGTAGATCCATCCTAGTTTACCTTTAGCACACCCAGGTTGGAACTGTGGGCAGGTGGAAGGAAAGCAGTCAATTTACATCAAAATACAACACGGCATCAGAAGTATCTCCAACATGAGCTCACAAATCAGACAGAAATATTACCTCCTCCTCCAAAATAACCTATTAGGGGGAAATTAGTAGAGGAGCTCACTCCAAAATGGGAAAGGAATGTTTAAACAGTTCTTAAACGTGTATCTACAGAAAACAGAAGACATTTCAAACCCAATCCACACTGACCTATGAACCAAATTCTCTCTCATCCCTGTACAAATAAAGATCTCATTGAACTTTTCACTCACAGGGGTTTTGACTTGGTATGCATGGCCAAAAATATCTGAGGCCCTTCTATGCTGTTACATGCTTTAGAAAAGTTGGCTGCATTTCAGAGGTCTTGTACAGATGTAGTTGTTGGTGAAGTGGTTCTGAATCCATTAAGGCAAGAAAAGGAAATGCAAATGATGTATTTTGCCAGTCTCATTCTTCATATGGCACCACAAAACGTTATATGAACAGCCTTATTCACAAACCCATTAAACTGGAGTATCTATTCTGCTTACTTCTCCAGCCTGAAATATATACATTGATTTAACTGAAACATTTAAGAAAGAATTTTCAAGATGTCAGTCTTGGCCATGGTGATCTGCAGGATAGCAGTATGTATAAAACACATATAAAATGTATAATGTTCAAGCACAGATCTTTGTATGGGGAGCAGCAGCCAATATCCCAACAAAGTCTATATATATATATATATATATATATATATATATATATATATATATATACACACACACACACACACACACACAAAAATATCCCTAAGTCATTAAAGCTTGTAAGACATGTCCAAAAGTTTTTAGTCAATGCCTTGCAAGGTCCAACCCCCCCCCCCCAACCCAGATATACACAAACTTCTTTTAAATTTGCATCTTATATACAAATTATAAGTCATATGTTCTTGACAATCAGTCAAAAGTGAGCAACCAACACATCATTTTCTCTCCCTCCCCCCTTTTTAAAGATGTAGTATATAGTCAACATCAGTGAACAAACTTTGAAGCCCAGAATCCTGACTTAAGGGTTTAGTATGGATTGCAATGTACACTGATGTGACAACATACCAGGTTGCACTGATATCATAAAGCATATTGCACTGATGCAATATACTGTGTGAGGTCATACAGCTAGAGCAGGTATCCAGAACTGCAAACACCACTTGTCAAGCAAATAAACATACAGTGTACATGGAATACAGCTCATGCTGTATAATCACATGATTCAATCCCTTTTAATTATCATAACACCCCTACAATGGCGCAGACTTGACTACCAGCTGATAGTAAGCAGCTACAAAAATTCTACTATCAGCATAGCAGGAGAGCTGTTGGGCACATGTTTGAGCTCTAGATTTCAGATGTTGCGCCATGCATAACAGCATTCACTTCCCTCGCAGCCTCCAGTTCTGTTTCCTCAGCTACTCACTATTCTGTTCTTCTTTCTTCTCACCACTGAGATGACAAAAGTGTAAAATATTCTGAATTCTGAACATTTCTGTGGGAACCAAGCATGCTCAAGGTAAAGCGGGCACATTGCAAATATCTGTGAAATATGAAAAATCTCTCTATCCTGAACAACTATACTGATTTTTAAATAAATTTGTATAGGTTATAACATTGTTTTTAATGACTAAAACCAACAACCCAGTCAAAAGTGAACAGCAGCACAACCACAAAATGCATCAACAAAAAAATAATTAGAAAGTATGTATTGACTTGCCTGAAGTGTCTCATAATGAAAACAATAAAATAAAGCCACCCAAGACAATAAAAGGAATAAAAAAATCCAAGTCAATTAAACAAGTCAAGCCAATAACATACAAACAAACAAACGCATAAAAGGGCATAAAGCAACAAAAACAGCCTAAAATGATATTGATAATAGTTCTAAGGCAGGGCACAGAGCATAAAATAACTAAAAACGGATGGAGTCCCTTACCTGTAAGTCTATGTGAAGAAAGAGATGTTGTGGTCTGGTGCTTAAGGTAAAGTACTATAGATGTCAGGCAAGCCTCAAGGGGGAGAGCATTTCAAAGGACATGTGCCGCTACTGAAAAAGCCCCATCTCTGATAACAACTTGCCTCACCTCTGAAGGCAGAACACAGAGAGCAGGAATTGATAAGAGGATCTTAACTGGTGGGCTGGAGAATACAAAAGGAGGTGGTCTAGTCTGGTCCCAAGCCATTTAGGGCCCTATACAAACAACCAGCACTTTGAATTTTGCCCAGAAACACATGGGTAGTCATAGCAATGATACAGTCCTTCTATCTAGTTCCTGACAATAACCCAGCTGCTGTACTCTTGACCAACTAAAGTTTCCAGACAGGTTTCAAAGACTGCCCCAAGTAAAGTACACTAAAGCAATCTCACCTGTATATGATCACAGTGTGGATTATCACAACCAACAGTACTTTGAGTACGGCATATCTGCTGAAGCTGACAAAAGGCACTATATGTCACAAGGGAAACTGAGCTCCAATGGTAGTCCTAGTTCCAGCAGAACACCCTTATCCATTGGCCTGCCCTTTTAAAGAGGATGCAGTCATCTCCAGGACATGCTGACCCATCAGTCCTTGAGCAAGTTTGTCACTGACAACTGTAGCTCAGCCTTGTCTAGACTGAGCTTCAGTTTATTGATTCATTCATCAAATTATGTTCTCCAGGAACTTATCCCACACTTCCACAGACTCAGCTCACACGACTGTTAAGGAAAAAGAGTTGGGTGTCACCCACTGGGTGTGACTCATTCAAAACTCCTGGATGATCTTTCCCAGCAGTTTCACGTAGATGTTAAATCATAGAGTTGGAAGGGACCTTCAGGATCATCTAGCCCAATCCCCTGCACAATGCGGGAAATTCACAAGTATCTCCCCCACACCTCGTAACCTCTGATCTAAAGCCCAGATGGACAAAAAAACCCTCCAGGATCCCTGGCAAAACTGGCCTGGAGACAAATTGCTGCCTGTCCCCAAAGTGGCAAACAGCATTTTCCTGGGCATGTAAGAAGGGGCCATGAGAACTAAGTACTGATGCAACCCTTTCTGCCCTCCTTCTCATGATCTGCCTAAGTTCACAGAATCAGCCATGGCCATCTAGCCTCTATTTAAAAATCTCCAAAGAAGGAGAGCCCACCACCTATTATGGGGGACAAAATATAAGAACATAAGAGAAGCCATGTTGGATCAGGCCAATGGCCCATCCAGTCCAACACTCTATGTCACACAGTGGCCAAAAAATTTATACACACATATATATACACACACTGTGGCTAATAGCCACTGATGGACCTCTGCTCCATATTTTTATTTAACCCCTTCTTGAAGCTGGCTATGCTTGTAGCTGCTACCACCTCCTGTGGCAGTGAATTCCACATGTTAATCAGCCTTTGGGTGAAGATCCTATAGGACCTCATAACATAGATTGCCATGGGGCAGAGCAGCAGTCCCCCAGCACCACCTTCTGGAATTAGCCAAAGAAGAGCAGAAGCACTAACATATAGTGGCCCCACACTCCCAGCCCTAACAGCCTCCTCAGAAGGAAACCATAGCCGACGGAATACAATACCACTGACAAGTTCAGAAGAATCAATATGGACACTCCCTTAGCAAAGACCATCAGGGCAACCAAGATAAATGAAAGCTGATTTTACCAATCAGAAGTAGCATGAGTCTCAATATGTAGTGACTTTTCTAGATTTTCATTTGAGAAATGCTCATTCATAATCTCTCACAGAAGACACTTCCATATCACATAGAAGACTAACCAAAAAGAGGCTAGCATACAGTTTTAAATAACTGTATTTTGCAAAACACCATCTTATTTTAGGTGCAGATTCTGGCTTCGCTCAGCATGCGATATGGCTTCTTTAATATTACATAGTATGTACCCTTCCTACAAGCAGCTGCAATGTATTTCTTTAGACTAGGGCGTTGGCCGTAGTAGCAAAAGGTCAACATTGTGCCATCAAGCTTGTTGCAACAAGCAACGTTCAGACTTTCACATGCTTGTTCTATCATTCTGGATAGGGCTTAAGAGTACAGCCAACAGTTGCATTTTTCAGTTTGCACATAGCACTATAGCACATAGCAGCATATCTCCAAGGGAACTGTAGGAAAAGAGCCCTGCAACTGTTTGCATAGACTGATAAAGATCCCTGCAACTGCTTACATAGCCAGAGCTTATTTCTGAAGGCAGTGTATGGCAGCTGGGATAGCAAGAGGAGGGGGGGAAATCCTCTGTTATGTTGTTAAATGGGATCGATTTAGAATAGCAATTCACAAGAATGGATGGCCATTTTATGAAATAAAAACTGCACTACTGCAGCAGTCGTCAGTCACCTTCACACTCTTGCCTCTGTAGTGAAAAAATCAGTAATGAGATCACATCCCATTTTAGACATTTCTGAGGATATTCTCTGCACCAATAAACTAGATAGGAGCTCAAAGTACTTATCTTTAAAGAAAAAATTAAATCCATGTGCTATTAATCATTCATACTGCTAACAGAAGGAGGTGGTTAAAGAATCGAGTTTTAGTTCAAAAGGGGGCTGTATGGATTAAGTGCATTTTCCTCCCTTGTAAAAAAATGTGACTCTAGAATGAGTGTGAACTCTATATCAGGGATGTATCTGCAGCAGCAGTTGGGAGGGAGCAGCTCACATTTGGAACAGGGATGGGTATAGAATGCAAAAATGGTGGTTCCTTTCAGTTTGTGGTTTGTTGGTTTGCCTGATTTGGTAGTTTGGTTTGTTTCGTGTGTTTTTTATTTCCCGAATAATTCATGGTTTGTCTGTTTCGGGATCATTAAAAAGTGCCAATATGCCACGACGTGACTGACACGATGACGCCTTCTGGAAGTGATGTTATTGTCTCGGGCACATTGCCAGCAGACGCTCTATCACATGATAAGAGTGTCCCTCCCCCCCCCCCGGTGACATGCCCAGGGCAATAATGTCATTTCCAGGAGACGTCATCATGCCAGGCATGTCACGGCACATGAGGAGGATCCCCCATCAATAGCAAGACAGACAAACTGCCCCAAAAACAAGCTGCTTTGTTTTGTGGGTCATGCACAGCGTGAGTACCAGAACCGATTCAGAACCCACAAATCTGCTATTTTAGGCACGAATCACAATTTGTGCTTCAATTCGTGCCCATCCCTAATCTGGAACCAGCAAAAGTACTGTGCCAAAATAGGTCAGCTATACAGAAACAGTTATTGTGTATTCAAGGAATGCGGCAAACAACAATTTGATTATCCTTTGTGAGGATAAGTGCTCTTTGCAGTTACAATCTGAAAATAAATGTTGTCTTTTACACTACCATCTGCTTAGTATGCTTGTCTCAAAAGCCTACAAGATTTAACAAGCCATCAAAATGTGTATTTTCTCCCTTGTTATATGTAGTGCATATAGTTTGAGGTGTTTGTTCTAAATGTGCGATCAGCTTGCAGTGCTACTCTAGTAATCTGAAGGCAGCACTTCTATATGTGTTTAGTTTTCAAACTTCCTACTTTCAGGGAGCCCAGATACAACAACAACAACAACAACAACTTTTATTTGTATCCCGCCCTCCCCGCCGGAGCAGGCTCAGGGCGGCTAACAACATTTCATACATCAATTATACAATCATTAAAACTACTACATTAACAGTGTAATTAAAATTCTAGTTAAAATTCTAAATTAATAAAAATTAATAACATATATACTGGTGCTATGATTACGTTTATGATGGTGAGTTCTTTAGCAGTTTCCCCCTTATCCGGTGAAGGCCAACCGGAAGAGGGTAGTCTTGCAGGCCCTGCGGAACTGTTCAAGGTCCCGCAGGGCCCGCATTTCCTCTGGAAGTTGGTTCCACAGGCGTGGAGCCATAGTAGAGAAAGCTTGGTTGCAGGTGCTTTGCAACTTCACCTCTTTCGGCCCGGGGATGTTCAGCAGGTTTTTCCCAGCTGACCTCAGTGCTCTCTGGGGTTCATGCGGGGAGAGACGGTCCCTAAGGTAGGCAGGTCCTCGACCATATAGGGCTTTAAAGGTGATAACCAGCACTTTGTAACGAACCCGGTATACAACTGGCAGCCAGTGCAATTCGCACAGCCCAGGCTGTATGTGGCCCCACATTGGGAGCCCCAACAGCAATCTAGCCGCCACGTTCTGCACTAGCTGCAGCTTCCAGATTCGGTACAGAGGCAGCCCCATGTAGAGGGCATTACAGTAGTCACTGCCTTACCTGCTGAAACTTCTGCACATGAATCCATGGTACACTGTAGTGCAGGGGTCCCCAACCACCGGGCATGGACTGGTCCATGGCCTGCTGGCAGACAGGCTGCGAAGCAAGGCAGAGCAGTCCTGCCACCCTTTCGCCTACCCAGGCCCCAGGCGGACAAAAGAGGCAGCACGGCCTTGCTCTGAGGCAGGGGGACAGCCTCAGAGCGAGGCAGAACACCCCTTCTGCTCAACCGGGATCCAGATAGATGAAAGAGGCAGCACAGCCTCGCTCTGAAACTTCCTCCCCTTGCAGGAGAGGCAGCTTCAGAGCAAGGCCACACTGCCTCTTTCATCTGCCCAGGTCCCAGGCCAGTAGAAGGGGCAGTGTTGTTGTGACCTTAGCCTACCCCTTACGTATAGGCCCCCACCAATGAGTTGATCGGCAGGGGTCTTTAAATGGGAGGGGGAAGCAGATTAGCCTTCTGCCACCTGGCCACCTAGTGAGGAGGTAGCAGAAACAGCCCCAGTCTTCCCTCAATTTAAACACCCCCATGGGGGGCAGCAAAACCCACAGCACTGCCCCCCCACTGGTCTGTGGAAAAATTGTCTTCCAGGAAACTGGTCCCTGGTGCCAAAAAGGTTGGGGGCCACATCTGTAGTGTGGACACTCAATTCACACAAGGTGCTGATGCTGGGCTTTCCACTGCTCCACAGAACACAACCAATATTCTCCCTGCAGTTGTACATCAGAGGGGAAGATTTGCTGTGGTGGGACAGATGTCTTGTAATGAGACTGATCTACCACTCTGCCTTGGAAGCCTGCAAGGGTTTCTAAATAACTTATGGTTCCCTGGAATTCTGTTTGAAAGCCTCTGGAGGATGTCATCAATGCACCCATGTTACAATTAGAAAACTGAAGCTGGTGCCAATTTCCTGGAAGCTATACAATTTTTCCCCAGGGTCAGGCTTACCATTCTATCAGCTGGAGCCCTGAAACTACTAGAACACTACAGCTGGTTGCCCATTGTTCTCTGAAAGCAGAGCAGCTTTGTTTGTCTTGAAGGGGGGGGGGGGGGGGAGATGATTACCAAGCAAAGGCACTTCCTGAAAGTTTTGTTCTTTAAAAACCACATAATAGAGTTGTATCTATTTCTGCAATGCATCACCAATTGTGTCATTCTTTTTGATAACTACCATGGCAATTCTAATGGCTTCAGGATGAATTGTAGATTCAAGTATTACCACATTCCCATTAGGGAGATGAACGTAGTCTTTTCACTGTACTTTGTTTCAAACCTTGTCATTCCTTGCTTCAATACCATATGGTAGGGAAGTACATACCGCTTACCACCTGTGTCCATTTTAGATTATTATATCTTAGATACCGCTTGTGCATCCTACCACTAGAACTGTGACTGTCTACTAGAAAAGCACTAAAGGAGGCAGGCAAAAGGTCTGATACACCTAAAAAGTAGGTCCCGTGTTATAGACTGGAAGTCAAGGTGAGCCCTGGTATGGAAAGGCTAGAGGCCACATCTTTATTGTATCAGTTTCCGCGTCAAACCCAGATGACATATTAAATGCAGTTTTAAGCATGTTCAAAATTACTCTTGAAATTGGGGATAGAACTGGGAGTGCTAAGCTTTGTTATCTGATCAACACACAGCTGGCGGTGACTTGCTTAAGGATTATTGCAAATCAAGATCACTGCTGGGTCTCCTTCAAATGACTATTTGCCCCACGCTAAGTATAATTACTCAAATATAGAACCATTTGATTTTATGGTCTTTTGGTGGCTTCCGACTCAGATAGTGAACAATGAATAATAAGTGCTGCAATCACAGAACTGGAAGATTATCAAATCAAACAAATTACTCATTCATCTACTGGCAACACGCTTCCTCTGGCCACCCCCACAACCCCGCTCTTCATGCCATGCAAGCAACCCAAGTCATATGTGTTGAGGAAGAGGGAGTAGGTAACTCAAGCTCATCAGTGTCCCTGTCCACACAAAAGGACTCCTGATAAAGCAGACTATTCCATCCAATGCACCTAGGTGTAAATTCTGGACTGTGCTATCTACACACATGCTATTTTACTCTCAATCCCAACCACAGCTTAGTTTCTGATCATGGCATCTGGTTTCTTGCATTACTAAGGAAGGAGCTTGTATAGACACTGTTTAATTTGTTTTTATAAGTCAAGCAGCCAGAGTATGTCTCAAGCTTGAAAGAGAAGCGGTATATTGCATAACACATTGCCTCTCACAGTTACTTACCAGGCTGTGGCCATGCCAGAAGTAAAAACTGTACCTCTGCAGCAATCTCAGAATTACCCACAAAACCACACAATGACTTAAATAATTATTGCTGGAACACTACAAGTCATGAAGTAACGACATGCAATAGAGGAAAACAAGCTTCTCTTGTTTAAAGACAGTGATTTTATTATATTACCAAACATTAATACAATAATTGTGTACCATGTTTGCACTTCAGACTCAAACTTCTCTAGCAATTCTCAGAAAATGTAGGTTAGAGAACACACATCCCAGGTCTGGATTTGGGTACAGCTGTATAGTGCCCAGCCTGGCTATGACACCAGTGTACTGGGATAAAGCAATGCAGCACAGCTCCAGATTCTCATGTTTTCATGAAGGTAAACAGAAGCATGGAAAGGCTTCTTCAGTGCAGGTGCCTATTCTGTGAGATGACCAAACTAAGGAGATCTAATAGGAGGCATCCTGCCACAGGCTGAAACCCTGTTTGACCCACAAAAGTAGGCCATGGCTCAGAGGCAAGGCATCTTCTTTGCATGCAGAAAGTCCAAAATTCAATCCCTGGCATCTCAAGTTAAAAGGAATAAAGTAGTAGTAGATGTGAAAGATTTCCACAAGAGATTCTGAAGAGCTACTGCCAGCCATTTTCCAGAATCTTCAGGTAAAAAACAAAGGTTAATAGATTGTGAAAGACCTCTATTTGCAACTCTTGATAAACCAATGGTGCTGGCACTATTGTTCATGTTTTAATCTGCTTTGCACTTTTTAGTATCACAAATAATGGTTTAGGTTTTAAATTTCATTGAGACTACTGTGCATAAAAGAGAAGCATAAAATTTACTATTTATGGAAACACATACTGTCACACAGCAGGGGACCAGGAAAGGCCTTCTACCGGCTGCCTCCACTCTGGTAAGGGTCTGTACAGGAGGGCCTGGAGCACCCAACCACCTCTGTATCTTCCTTTTTAGCAAAACCTTTTTAACTGTGACCAAATAGAGACCGAGGCATTTTAACAATAAAAACAGTTTATTCTGAGTGCTCAAAAACAAACAAGTGGGTAATAAAACATTTGGTGCACGGTGTATACAGAAAAGAATAGATGTTGGTGTAAATAAACAGACAACCCTGACTAGATGTTCCTTTTCTCTGATATCAAAGACTCACCCTTCTTGAGTGAGGGAACCCTCCTGAAGCTTCAATCTCTCCAGAGAGTACCTTTCTCCCTGCAGCCTTTTCCAGAAAGAACAACTTTCCTTTCTAGCTGGGCCTTTTACTGCTTCCATCCCAGGTCCCACACCCTCTCTGGGCAAGTTTTCCCTTCAAAATTCTGCCAGCCAGTCAGAGGGACAGTAGGAATCCTGGAAGATGTAGGCTCACCAGCAACTTCAATGCAGACTTCTCCAGGCCTGTAGGCCGCACTAGACCTAGGATCATGACACATACATAGAGTGCCTTTTGGGTATATGAATGTGTGAAGGGGCCCACAGATCTGTGCAGAACCCTTCTATGAGTTGTTCAAAAACAGCCATAGTAGAATGGTCAGCCTCAACAACAAAATGCAAATAAAAAACACACATGATATGGATGACCTGTGTCTACCCTTTTGAATAAATGTTGAGGGTTAAAACACATCATCAGATCTGCAATCAAACTCACTGCCTATATGCTACATAAAGTCATCATTGTGGGATGGGGTTTCCAAATGGCAGCCAAGGACAAGCATACAAGGCAGGCCACATCGAAAACCCACAGCAAAGCATAAGGACAACTAATTGACCTGCAAGTATACGTTTGTATTTCCATTTCATCAAAACAACAGACTTCAAACAATATTTGGAAAGTTTATTGGATCTAGTGGAACAATATTTAGCCTGAAAGGATGAAATATTTAAAAAGCCTGAGTCAATTCTTTAAAAACCTTAAGCTATGAACTTAGAAGATACATGTGGTAAAAAGATAAAATGGGATTTTAAAACTTGTTTTTCTTATTCTGATGCAGATTATGGGAAGCAGAGAACAATCCTAAAACAACCTTTCAACAATTTAAAAATAATCCCAACACTTCAGTGATGCCACAGAAGGAACAAAACGACGATACATGTAGATGTGGAGTTATTACGTGCAGCTTAGAATGTAGGGTAAGAAAGCTGCCATATATGCCTCTGGAAGAAGGCAGAACAAGAACAGTGAAACATGCCAAAACAACAAGCATTATGTTTGAAGGGCAAATAATTCTCTTACACCTGTGCAGTGGAAACCAGCAATCTAGCCACATCAAGTACAGAAATTTGTCCTCAGCAGAGGTTGATTATATAGTTTCCTGTTCTGGTCTTGGCTCTTTCCACTGGAGGAAGGTAATTCTGTTCAATCTGCATACTGGGTATCGCTCATTGCCAACACTCCAAACGCAGCAGAAGTTACTTCACTGTGTCTCTCCATGAGTCACAGCTTTGCATTTGCCTCCCTTCCATTCCAGAAATGTAGTGTCTTATGCAGAAACACAAAGACCAGGTTCCTCTTTAGGAAAGATAAGTCTTACTCATAACTGAACAATTCTATTTCCACAGGGTATATAAGTGAAGTACATCTCCAATTTTAACCAGGGGGGGGGGGGGGGGAGAGAAGTATCTCCTATTTAGAACAGACTCAATGTGGCACTTTATGATCATCTAAAGCGCTTTTGAATATCTCATGTAACTCTCATCCATAATAACCTTTACAACATGGTCTGGCACTATTATCCCAATATAGTAAGTGCAGGAATTGAAGCAGAGTGATTAAAGTGAGTGTCATACTGGTGACTTCAAAGCTCGGCCTTAGTCACTGCTCTAATCAACATAGCACAGGAACCTGCTTAAGAAAAACTGCAGCGAGCATGTGCTCGGTGTCTCTGGATAACAGCCTACAGGTTTTAAGATTTCATGACATATCCACAGCAGAATGTCATCAAATGGGTTGCCTCTTACTCAGAAAAGGAAAGGATTTGGAGAGTTGTCTGGAGTAATTTACATTTGACAAACAAGTGCTTGTGTGGACACAGTGGAGCATGTGGGGCTCAACTGGTTCTTAAAGGCTGTAATGAATCCTCGCTGTAAGAATGATTAAGCTTCCAGGTTACTGGAAGTGGCTGCTATTAAACAATATTTAAGCCTTTAATTATATTTTAGAGCACAGAACACGTTATAGTGCTTTTGTAGTTAAAGGTCTGTCAACATTTCCATTTTAAACCTTCATTTCTAAGGGGTTTATAATTCGATCATAAAAATTCATTCTAGGCTGGAACTTGGCATATAGGAGCTCAGCCAAGGAGCTTTTTTTCTTTATTATCCAATTTGGTTTAAATTGGTTTGGCCATTTTTAAGTTATAGGCGTGTTAAAAAATAAATGTTCACTGGCTCCAGATGACTTTTCAAGCTTATTATTTAAAGAAATTAGCTTTATATACAAAGTGCCCCCAATGCTGACTGAAATGCAAAGGAAAAAAAATGCTATTGTGGTATACCACAAAGACAGGACAACAACCTCAATAACATATGATTCAAGAATTGAGATTTAAGACAACAGACTTTTCCTACTCTAAAGTCCCAGGACACAAATATTGCTGTAAAAATATCTATTCTAGACTTTGCAGTAATGGGGCCAACTAAAGCAGGTACATGTACTGGATATGTACCACATCCTTTCTGAGATGAAGACCACCATCACCTGCTGTATTTCTGCTAGTCCTGTGCTCAAACCTTTAAGGAGTATAATCCAGTGTCAGAACCAGCCTCAAGAATAACTCTGTACAGCATCTTACTGCCAACCGGTTCTGAACCAATTTGCTGAGATGGACTGAACAGATATCATCCCCTCCCTACACCATGACCAACCAAGCTGCATGACTGTCATTGTTCCTATGATTGCAGGGCTAGGTGTAGGCAAGTTCACAAAAAATTATTAGTGCACAAAAATGGTCCCTAGCCTTTGCCTACATAGGCCAATGTTAGTAATATGGGACACACAGATGGAAGGGGGCGGGGGAGAACCACAAACCATGTTTCTTCTAATTTACAAATGTTTTATCTCCTGTTTGCTTGGTTACATGTCGTATATGAATAAAGCCATCCTGGCTTGTTCCCTGGTGATACATTCCCAGGCCACAAGAAATTATAATAAAACCAACACTGGTTAAAGCATGCAAGCTATGAGTTTAAATTTGGATTGTCATAAAATACGTATAGTTCAAAGTGATGTTGGAAATGAGTCACAGATTGTCAAGTAAGCAGAAATTCAGAAGTCTGATCTATATAGACTATATGTAAAATCAGAGAGAGGTGAATAACTACCACAAGCAACAAGATGCCTCCACATGCTGGCTCATAAACAGCAGAGGCAATAAACATGTCAGAATTCTCCAATTCTGACATGTTTATTGCTTTTGCTGTTTTTTCACCCAACTAATACTATCCAGACCAAACTTGTTATTCTTTCAATTTGTTAATTTCACTATTTTGCCATTGGATTCTAACTTTGTACTATTTTGCACACTTAACCACTACCCACAAGGTATATGTAGTGCTGCAACTATCCCATTTCATTGTCTGATGAAGTGTGCATGCACATGAAAGCTTACATTCTCAATAAAATTTTGTTGGTCTTAAAGGTGCTACTGGACTCCAACTTTGTTATATTCATCATTAGACTCTGAATATATATCCAACTGCTTCAAGTACTAGACAGGCATGCCACTTGGGGTAGGAGTACAAAGATTTACCTATTAGTATCTACTAATGTCCAGGAGTGAACACACAGAAATAGGGATGACAGAACAGCAAAAGGCCTACACAGACAACTGTAAAGAATATAGCCTCTTATACCACAGAGTGGAAGAAGGTTTGTTTTTTGGGGGTGGTGTTGGGGGTTGTTCTAGTTTAGTCTGGTTATCCATTGGAAAGGACTTTGAAGAGCTTGCCTCCTCCTCCACTTCTGTTCAGTCTCCCCAGTCAGGAAAAGAACACTGAAGAACATTGTAAAAGATTACAATGATGGTGATACAGAGTACTAATTATATAACATTTTGTCTCAAATATTCTCAATGTTTACAGCAAGCAGCACTTAGAAAACTTGGGGACTTAGAAGCAAAGGCTCTTAAATAACTTAAACTTGGTATGATATAAGGTTGGAGAGCTGCAAGGACACATGGTTGGGTTCATTTTCTGTTTCCTCTCTTCCTTTTTAGCTCACCCCTTTACTTCTCTCCCAGCCACCCACCCACCCACTTTTTTTCTGTTCAACTCCTAGTAGCCTCTACTCTCTTCTACCTACATCCTTCTGTTTCCTTACTCTATCCTCTCCTTCCCCACGTTTTTTCTCTTCCCCTTTCCAGCTTTCCCTTCCTCCTATCTTTTACCTTTTTTTAGTTAGTCCCTTACATTAATAAGGCTTAGAATCCTCAGCAATGTTGATTGTGGGCTGCCTAGAAACCCCCAAAATGGCACCTGAGATCTCACAATGTACTCAAGCAACATTTCAGTAACATACTTTTCTTAAAGCAGCAGACATTGATTTATGATTTTGGGGTTTTCTAACATTTTTTTCCATATATTTCTGCAAAGTGAGAGCTTCCTCTAGGCTTCCTTTAGGCTTACGGAATACTATGTCTATCTGTACCTGGCCCCACTTGTGGACTTTCTTATCCAAATTCTATGGCCAAAATTAGATATGAATGCTAAGGGCAATAGAACTCCTTGGGTTGGATACAACCAGTTTTTAAAACTGGTGAAAAAGGAAGAAGGGGGATTCTCCTCTGACCACCAAGAAGGCTATGCCACAGGTCATGGGACCTGCACTGACAAAAGCAATGTTGGATACGGCTCTAGTAAGGAGGGGAACTGGGCAAAATTCAGCAAAATGGATGGCTACATCAGCCCACTGTGTCTACACCCAACATCTTAACTTATATTGAGGCTTGATTGCCAGTTTGAACATTTATCCAAGCAGGACAACTCATTTCCCTGCTCTCAATTTTGTTTCAGATTTCTTATACACTAACTGATATCCAAAACCAGATCAACACATTGTGTGTGAATGAGACCCAAGAGGGATGCATATCATTATAATATCATGGAGAGCTCTCAGATCAGGGCATCTGGACTCACCAGAGGACAGCCGGATGAACCACATGAAGACACTAATACAAGATTCATTTTGAAACCCTCTTCAGGACTCCAGTAATTAAGAATGCGCCAGCCCCCTGTAAAGAAACTGCTTAGTCTTATCAAAACATCATAACTTCAAGCAGTTAATATACATTTTATTCTTCCTTAGGTGTTTCTTCAAAGTGGTTTTATATATATATTTAACCGCAAAATATGTCATAAATTGAAGTGGACGAGCATCAAGAAATCATGGAGGAGAATCCTTTGCTTTTTCTAGCTGTGCAGCTAAAACTCTTTTACCTGAGAATAAAGCCCCCTGAATTCAGCCATGCTTACTTCTGAGTAAACACTGACCAGCAGTCAGTGTGGGTGACAGTTTGTTTAGTCTCCACACAAAGCTAAAGGGAAGAAGTAGGTGGGCAGAGCAAGTTTCCAAACCTAGTGCCAATTCTGTAGTGAGTAATGCTCCTTTTTTTTTGGTCCTAGCTAACAGTAGGTGATGTTTACCTTGGGTCTGGAATTTGCTCTGACTGCAGTTTCATGGCACCCTGCAAAAGTTGGGGGGAATTAAGCAGTCACATTCTCACTATCTGTTTTCCTCTCTATCTTTGTATTTCCCACTCTCTTCAGAAGAGAAGTGTCAGTGAGTAAAGATTACTGGAGACCCTGTTCTTCCTAGTTAGCGTTCTGCCTACTGCAGCCCTGCCAACTTCCATGGCATTTCCCCCCAACTTATATTCAGAGTAGTACAGAAGCTGAGTACTTCCTTAGGACAGCAGGACAGGGAGTCTGATTTGTGGCACTACAGAAGGGGGAGACAGCCTGCTGCTGAGTAGTGTGGCCAGTCTTGTGGGTTCTTTCCAACTGTTGACATGCCATTGACTACTGAGTCCTCTGTCTGCTAGTATTTTTCTCCATACATGACAGCTTTCTCAAGGTATGCAGAAACATCTTCCCACTTTATGTCTGGCTCTTTTGTTCCAATTTCACCACCAGCAAGAGGCTTTGCTTGTTTAACATTAGAGTGTATGAGAAGAGGACCCAAGAACTTGCATGGGGCATTTCATTTAACCCTCTCTCATTTCCTTTTCCCCTTTCCAGGCAGCCGCCATAGCCTCTCCTTTCCCTGATTCCTTCTCTTTATCCCACCCACTCACAAATCTTTTATCTGATCTTAGCTTTCCATCCTTCCCTCTCTCTTACAGTCTCTACACAGGAAACCTATGGCCCAGATGTGCAGAGGCGGCCAAAGGACTTGTGCAATGGGGAACCTGCCAGGACATGAAGGGCACCTTACTTTCTCCATATGCTCCTTCACACATTATTTCCTTGTTCCCTCCCCCTGACAACACCACAGCCTCTCCTCTTTCCCTGCTTCTTTTTCTCCTTCCCAGCCACTAACCTACCTCTTATCAGTTCCTCATCTTTGGCTATATTGATAGTTATTTACTTCATTTATAACCCACTTTCTACATAATGGTGATCCAAAGCAGCTGATACAATTTTTCTGTCCTCAGTTTTATCCTCACAACAACCCTGTGAAGTACCCAGTGAGCTTCAACAGTGAAGTGGTGATTCAAACCTGGCTCTCCCAGATCCTATTCTGAAACTCTAAGTGCTATACCATTCTGGCTCACAGGAAGCCTCACATTGAACAGAAGCAAGCAGCCAGGCCTGGGTAAATCATACAAGTCACATGATAGCAAGTCACCCTGAGGTTGCTGCCCTGCCTGACCCCAATGGGTTCTTCCTGAAATGCTAAAACAGCCCTTGGAAAGGCCCTGACTCCTCCTTGCTATGTTTTCCTGACTGAAATCAAGTCTTGAAGGCTGGCTTTGCTGTTATGGCTCCTAGCAACCTCCACAATGGCCACTGCTGCGGGCATTTGTTTCATAAAGTTACAGGTGCTGCTTTTATTACTTTTTTTTTTAATCCAGCTTTTTCTGCAAATCTGGGCCTTTTTCATGTCCATTCATGGCTCCATTCTGGTTTTAAGTAGCCACAGATTTGGACATGGAGAATTAGATATATTGATACACTGGGAAGCCTGCAGGTAATAGCAAGAACAGCAAATGATAAAGAAATCACTTCCTTCCTCTCAAAATCTCCCCCTAGGCTTAATCTATCAGGGGCTTATGCAGACCCCCCCCCCGCCTTTCTTTGACACTCAGCTGCTGCTAACATGGTCTCTCTTCTGGAGCATTGCCAATACTCCTGATGGTACTTAAGTGGTTTAAGAATATGCAACTACTGGAGGTACAGTTTAAAAACACTTTAATAACTACATACATAACCATATATAAGTAATATGCACAGGAAACTAGAGCCATTTCATTTATATTCAAGGACTTTCCTGGAGTTTTTGTGTACACTGTGCTTTTAAAGCAGGGATGTCAAATCCATTTGTTATGAGAGTCAAGTCTGACATAAATGAGACCTTGTTGGGCCGGGCCACGTGTGTCAAAAAATGTAATGCCAGGTAGTGGAGATTTATAAAGGACACCAATACAATTAAAGATTTTTTTAAACATAAAATATCCTTAAAATTAGCACTCTTGCAACATTTTGTTTATTTAACAGTCTCTGATAACTGACACCTCTTGCTCTGAATGATTGCATCAAAATCTGAAGAAAAATTGCAGATTTATACCATGCCCTTCTCTCTGAATCAGAGTCTCAGAGCGGCTTACAATCTCCCATATCTTCTCCCCCCACCCCCACTACAGACACCTTGTGAGGTGGGTGGGGCTGAGAGGGCTCTCACAGCAGCTGCCCTTTCAAGGACAACCCTTTGCTAGAGCTATGGCTCATCCAAGGCCATTCCATAAGGTGCAAGTAGAGAAGTGGGGAATCAAACCCAGTTCTCCCAGATAAGAGTCCGAACACTTAACCACTACACCAAACTGGCTCTCTGGAGACAATGTCTGCACTGTAGCAATCTTGAATGTTGAGGTGTTTTTCAGGTGTGTATGTATAAGTTGCAAACCTGCTTTTGATTTATTGACATTCATTACACAGAAATCTCATGGTCAATGCTCTATGCCCTGGGACCCAGGGGAAAACATGAAGTGGCTGGGCATTGTGAGCTTTTGTGCATACACTGCTTTATGTGCTGGTTAGCCAATGGAGAAAACAGAGGCTTTGTTTTATGCAACTGAGCAAGCTGTGATGCAGAAGAAAGCCAGCTGTGATGCAGAAGAAAGCAAGAGAAAGAAAAGGAAGCAGATGAAAGTAAGTTGCTTGCCAGCCTAATAAGAGCCATCTGGGGGTCTGATCTGGCTCTCAGACTGCATGTATGACACCCCTGCTTTAATTGATTTTCTTAAAACTGGAGAAATATACACACACCAGTCAATACCACAGTACTTTTTAAAAAAGCACCTCCATTTCCAAACATAATATACCACAGGGCTCAAGAAGGCTGTTCAATGGGCAAACAGGAGGCTAAAGCCTCGCTGTCAATCTTCAGAAGACAGATGACAGTTTCATTTAGGATTGAATTTTGATTGATTTAGCTTATTTGATTGGCAGTTCAATTCTGAGGTTCTTAAACTGCAACTTTTGTGGTATTTGTAACTGCTGTTTTTACTGTGTTTTCCATAATGTTTTATTTATATTATAAACTGCCTTCAGTTCTGCAAGGGAGGAGGGAGCTAATAAATGTTTTAGGAAAATAGTTAAATAATAAATAAAATAAAGCCCATTTGGAAAGGCACTAATAGATGTGCAGACTGGGAGGGTGGGGAAATCCCAACCATCTATGATGGAAGAAAAACAAATAGATAGAAGAGGATAGGGGAACAATGACGAGGCTTTTATGGCCAAAGCAGACATGATACAGAAGATGCATGAACAGATCTGCTATTTTAAAAATTGTTAGCCATAGGAGGGCTTGAATTGGCAGACTGGTATGTGGGGGGGAGAGGTTTAACCATTCTCACCACCATTTTTCAAACTGACTCCCCTGAAGCTTATGCCATGCCTTGACAATTTTTTTCCAGCTCTGACCGTCAGCCCAAGCATCTAGGCACCAATATTTCCTCTTGATTACACCACAAAACCTACTACTAAGCACTTCATAGTTTCTCATAATTTTATTCAGATTATATGACAAAAGAGTTGTAGTATATAAATAAATAGGAGGGTAACCCTAGCTGTCATCATAATAAAAGCCTCATAATAAATCATTGCTGAAAATACTAAGTGCTGCAATGAAATTTCTAGATGCCATGGTGACCTGGGATTTGCTGAACCCCCCACTTACACATTTATGAGACAAAGTGTTTGGGAGTAGAAAGGCAAGAGCTAAATCAGGAAACTTATACTGGGGACGGGGCGGCAGCTAAACTCCTGCAGCACCAATCCAGTCCCATCAACAGCTACTATTAAACAACATAGAGAACTAATCAGGCTTTCCACTGCAGTGTGGCCCTCAGTCCCTAAGCCAATGACCTTTTCATAAGACTTTCAGTACAGGCCACCATAACACTATAAGCTTTTAACAGAGGACTAATATTTGGCAAGCCTCAATTCAATATGTCAACAAGTGCATATCAGAGAGTCCTAAAACTCTCTCTCTCTTTTTTTTTGCCAATCTAACTGCATAAGTATAGCCCTAATTTCAACCTTCGGTAACCATCCCCCCACCTTAATTCAGTGCAGATGGGTAAAGATGCAAGGCTGTGTGTTTGAAAGCAATGGCATGCTGAAGATGATGGCTTTCCTGCAGCCACATGTTTTGCCACTAAAAGTCAAAGACAACAAGGACAGACCGCCACTGGAAAGCCGACTGAAGGAAGGAGAGGGCACCTTCCCCCTCCCTCAATCTTTTAATACAAGAGCTTGTGTAACAGGAATAATCTATATTGGTTTGTATTATACCAGCTATAAAACACACCTTGGCTTCAGTGCCATGTTTAACCAATCACAGAAGCCATTTGTTGGCTCATATATTACAAAGCAATAGAGATTTAAGGGATAATGGTTATAGTGGCAGAGTATACAAAGCAATAAACTACTTTTGAGGTTGGTTAAATGCCAAGTGATGCTGAGGCTTCAGTGCCATAAACATTATTTCTATTATATGACAAGATAAGAGGATACAATAAAGCACAAAGAAGGGGAGTCATTTTCTGGCCTCATGCAAGTTCTGAGCTTTTGATTTCTTGGACTTTCTACAGATGACACTCTTAGTAGCATAGGCTTAAGGGGAATAAATTGTCCAAGTGGTAGGTTTAAAAAGCAGACAATTGTTTGAGGAAATGGCTTGTATAAAAGAAGTGATGCGATCAAACTCTAAGTGGTGATTTGTGGCAAGTATTAAAAACTGAAATGTTCCAATTTTTTCCCCCTTGGTACCTGTCTAAATTCCCTGCCTTGCAGCATATAGCCAGTGTTATTGCACCACCGATAAAAAAAATTCTCTACTACAAAGCAGCTGTACTGTATATGGCATACTAATGACAGCCTTCTACTTTAAATACTTTATAACACTATCTGCAAATGCCATATGTTTGGGATTTAATAAAGTGAGTGGAAATGGAGGGAAATGCATACCATTAACAATGAGCCACTATAGTTTGCAGCAGCAAGGCAAGGATTGAATTGCATCTTTTGACTGAGAACTTACAAAATCCCTCTTTTCTGAGGCATATGGACATAAGGACATATGAAGCTGCCTTATACTGAATCAGACCCTTGGTCCATCAAAGACAGTATTGTCTACTCAGACTGGTAGCGGCTCTCCAGGGTCTCAAGCTGAGGTTTTTCACACCTATTTGCCTGGACCCTTTTTTGGAGATGCCAGGGATTGAACCTGGGACCTTCTGCTTATCAAGCAGATGCTCTACCAATGAGCCACCATCCCTCCCAATTTAAGGTTGTAGTTTCATAGTACTGCAGCATATGCAAAATCACCCAGCAAGTCTACGGCAGAATTCTAAAACATGCCAAAGTATCACGGCCATATCAGGGGCCTGAATTAAAAATATCTGGTCTGGATTTCCACTCCTAGCAAAATGACTGTGCAAATGCCCAAAGCACGTTACCCAATTCAGTTGACTTTGCCACTCACTTTAGTCATAGGCAATTGTACCATGCCCATAGCCGATCTTGAGAGGCCCCCTAACTCAGGGTCCCTGGGCCAACCCACCTCTCTCGTGCCTCCTGCTCAGCTGAGCAGAATGGGAGAGCAAGAGGCAACAAGTCTCCATGCTTCTCACAGCTTGCTAACTGTGAAAAGCAGGAAGAGATGGCCTGCCAGCCCCACCTCCCCCCTCGAGAGGTAGCGGGTCTTCACTCTCAGGAGCATAGCCAGGATTTTTTAGGTTGGGTGGGGGGCTTTTAAAAATGTGAATGCCCCCTGAAATTTTAAAAGCCTCCTGAACTAAAAAAATTGTACCCTGCAAGGTAGTGGATTGAGCTGCGAACTGGGCATGTGATACTTCATTGTGAAGAAAAGCCAGACTGAATCCCTGTTCCTGATGTGGCCATTTGGTTGTCTGAAGTAGTTATTAGTCCTTCTCCCCAGGAAGATCAATTTTATGCTTCTGAGACAGTTAATACAAAAGTATATTTCAGTGGTCTAATGAGAAGGTTGCTTCATTACACAATTTTAGTCAATACTTTTCCTGCTTTAATGACATCACTAACATTTATTGCTCACATTCAGCTACACCAAGGGTGCGTTTTATTATCTCTGTGAGCATATTAAAGAGCTTTAGAAAATCATTTGGAGAACCAATGGGGGGAATGCCCAGTACCTTTCCTTTATCAACAGGACTATTTGCAATCTGACACTTTCAGTCAAAGTCTACAACTGCTGCTTATAAGATATTTTGATCTCTGGTGTAGATGTCACAGCATAAGACCCACATATTACTACATCAGGGATATTAAACTGTGACATGTTCCTACAATGTATGTATAACTGAAGGCTCATTATTACCATCTACAGCTAATGTTGAAGAGGCAATTTCGTAAGAATTACAGTCATAAGTAAAAAATCTGCAGCACACTTGCATATTTTGGATGCAATTTATAGAGCCTACACATTATTGTCACAGGCACTATGAATTGCAAGTATAGCTAATAGACGTACATATTTATTCAGTGGTGTTCTTATTCCAGAAATTTGCTACTATGGGTTTAAGTTAAAGGCATAGCTTTTAAGACACACATTAAGAAAAAGCTTCTTATATCATCACTGGGCAAGCAGAAGCTGCCTAGGATGTATCCTTCCTTGGAGGCAAGGATGAAAGGGCATTTTCCTGGTGACATGCTGCTCCAGGGCAGGAAATTGACTCAATGAGCTACTGGGCTAATTTCCATATGGTTCTACTGTCTTAGGTGTAATATACTTGCAAAACTCTTGAAATAATCCTGGTTGGATTCAACCAGTCCCTACCCTGTTACCAGATGTTTATCATTAAAAGGTGGGAATTAACTGGGAAAAGATTCTAAGAAATGCACAAGTGTGGCATCGACCTACACTGCCACCCTAGTTCTAGTTAGCCAGATTTCTAGTTTACCCAGAAACACTGAAATCTTAAAGTCTTGCTGCTTGTTTGCTCTGTTCTGTTCATAAAATGTAGTTCTACTCTAAGCTCTTACTGCTTGGCATGTGTACAGCTCCAATTTGAACATGGAGATAATCTAATAATAATAATAAATTTTATTTATATCCCGCCCTCCCCGCCGAAGCAGGCTCAGGGCGGCTAAAAGGACATGGTATATACCATGATTATTATACAAAGCAATTGTAAAAATCTAAAGATTTCTTCCAATGTAAAAATTCAAAAGTGTTTTCCTTCATTGAAGGTCCTTTTGGAATGACTGCCATACAGAATTTGCAAGGCAAAAATATTACCCATGCATGTATACAGATTTTTTAGAAGTAGTACTCATTAGGATACTGGATTCTTACTAGCTTCTCACATATTTTTCCTGCAAAATCCACCAGGCACAATGAACCCTAGGCTCATAGCTATGGGGAGGCCTGTGCGGGCCCCACCCCAACATCTGGCTAGGGTGCCCCCACTTAGGTGCCCCAGACCTTCCTCCCTTTGCCACCGCCGCAGCTTGAGGGGCCACGAGGGTGAAAGCTGAGCTGGCAGGGGCTGTTCCTCCCCCCACCCCAATTTAAATCACATGGGAGAAGTGCCCAGGAGCAGCTGCTGCCTTTTTATTTATTTATTTATTTTAGTTGGCTTATATTCCACCCTTTCCCATGAGCAGGCTCAGGGTAGATAACGATGTAAATTAGGCCACAATTAAAACTTACAAATTAAAACTATATAACAATACAATAAAACCATAAAACAATAATATACACCAGGGGTGGCCAACGGTAGCTCTCCAGATGTTTTTTTTGCCTACAACTCCCATCAGCCCCAGCCACTGGCCATGCTGGCTGGGGCTGATAGGAGTTGTAGGCAAAAAACATCTGGAGAGCTACCGTTGGCCACCCAATATATACTATAGGCGGCAATTTCAGTTGGATGCATTCTACTTTCTGGCACCATTTAAAGGATCCACCAAGCAGCTGATTGGCAGGCCCTTTAAATGGCCTGGGAGAGGCAGCAGCTGCTCCTGGGCACCCCTCCCATGCAATTTAAACCACAGGGGAGGGATGAGCACCAGCAACTCTCCTCCTCTCAGCTTTCATCCCCATAGCCCCTCAAGTGGCAGCAAGGGAAGGGAAGGTCCAGTGGCAGGAGAAGGGAAGCCGAAAAGTGCCCCTGACCTCTATGCAAACCCACCAACCTTACAAATCCTGGCTATGAGCCTCACAGCTCCACGTATGTGCCTTCCTTACAAAAGTTCAAATGCACTCCCACTAAGGAACTATTCCAAGAAACCTTGTGCCGATAGGTTCTACTGTGCGTCTAACATTCTATTTTAACCAGGTAAGTCATATTGTCCTATCTGTTATCTCATGGAAGGCTGATGTCATGGCTGCTCTGGCAACCACTGGCTGATGTCCTACAGTTGAACTGTAGGCAGCCCAGTACTAGAGGGTGACATGGGAGACCATAGGTGCTCCAGAAATCTTTATTAAATTAAACCATGTATATCAATTCAGCCATTCTGAAGCCTTTTAAAGACAAGAAACATTTGCTGTTTACTATGATTTCTCTGAACTGTAAGGTCAGCTGCTTATCTTTAAAAAATGAAGCTAGGATTCTTCAAATTCTACAAGGAGGGTATTGGCCATGCTTTGTACTGCACTAAATCCCTGGCATAGGATCACCCCCTCTCCAATCCACCCTTTTAAGAGATACATTCTTGTTGAGCAACCAGTTTAGAGCAGAGGTGGGGGGAATGGAAAGACTTGTCACCTGTCCTCTTAGAAAAGAAACCAGATAAACGACCTTCAGCAGAATCTTTTTTAAAAGAAGTATATGCAGCACATTTAGAACTCAGCTGTGTCACACCAGGCTTACTGCTGGGAAGTGATCATGTACAGAATCCAAAAATAACAGCCATTAAAGACCTAGCAACCAAAAACATGTTTACAGGCCCATTAAAAGCCCAGTAGTTTGGATTATAGAGCAAAGGGGACAGTAAGATCGGTTTTAGATTTTCGCCTGATCACCACAGCACTTTTGGGGAAAGTGTATAATGCAATGAAACTGACAACACTACACACTCCTCACCAAACACCTCAGTAGTGAGTGGCTATTTCATATTTGGAACAGGTTTTCAAGATTGGAGAGAAAAAGACTGCCAGCAATTCTTGTCAGTTTGCATTTTGAACTCAGTTTACTGACTTTTACACTAGTAAAACAAGCCTTTGGTTTGTATGTGGTTATGCTGCTTGGTATTTCACAAATAGCAAATCAAGATTATATTGTGTCAGATTTTCAGGAAAGGTGACAGCAGACACAATGAGCCTTTTTCTGTCAGAGCTAGGTGCCTTATTGAGCAGAGGGGTAATACAGGATCCAATTTCAGTCTATTGTTGTTAGTTCAAAGTTAATGCCATAAGCAAAAAAGCTAGTAATAAATATGAGGAAACAACCTACATCTTCAAAATATTATGCACTGTATGGAGTGCCCCCTCAAATTACCATACTTTGTAAGTAGCAAATTAGTTTCCAGTTAAAGACATTAAAAGATTCACAAACGGCTGAGAGGTGATATGATCACCATTTCAAGTACTTGAAGGGCTGTCATATAAAGGATGGTGTGGATTTGTTTTCTGTGGTCCTGGAAGGCAGGACCAGAACCAATGGGTTGAAATTAAATCAAAAGAGTTTCCGGCTCAACATTAGGAAGAACTTCCTGACAGTTACAGCGATTCCTCAGTGGAACAGGCTTCCTCGGGAGGTGGTGGGCTCTCCTTCCTTGGGGGTTTTTAAATAGAGGCTAGATGGCCATCTGACAGCAATGAAGATCCTGTGAAGGTGTTTGTGAGTTTCCTGCATTGTGCAGGGGGTTGGATTAGATGACCCTGGAGGTCCCTTCCAACTCTATGATTCTAGCTCTATCATTAAATTTTCTTCTGCCCTTCGCTCCAGTAAGAAAGTAGGAGAAACTGAAGGGCTCTACCACCCTTTTTAAACTTGCACATTCGGACTGCTAAGAAGGTCGGTAATTAAGGATCCGCCAATGCGGTCTAAAGATCTATACTGCTGTATAACTGCATTTATTGGACTGGTTTTAATTTTAATTTTAATGTATTAATGTTTTATATTGTAAATCTAAAGGTTTTATCTACTACTGTATGTTTTATAGAATGTTGTTAGCCGCCCTGAGCCTGCCAAGGTGGGGGAGGGCGGGATATAAATGAAATAAATAAATAAATAAATAAATGCAGACAAGAATGCTTCAATTTAAATGCACCACTCTGAAAGTTGCTCAGTGTTCCATGCTGCAATGTGTTTCCCGGGGACTGACACAATGAAGGCCATAACTTAGCATGGATTCAGCCATTACATCTCCCACCGGAGAAGACGTGGTGGTATGCAAGTCCCTATGTAAAGAGGGTGATCCCATTTTATAGGGTAGCAGTATCTTCCATGAGTGTTGCAGCTGGCGGGAGGAAAACCAGCAAACAGAAGCAAATTACTGCCAGTAATGTAAATTGATTGTCTGGGGTTCAAATGTCACGTCTGTACATGCAACCAAATAGTATGTCTCAGGCAGATAAAATCATGTAATGGTTGAATTGACCCATCTGTTTGGTGTACAGATTAGAAGAGAACCAATCCATGAAATTTCAAGACTACTGTATTGGCAGGCCCCTCTAACTCCTGTAAATATAGACAAACTGAGCCCTGGCAAATTGAATAAAACCTTCAATGTTTTTGTTTTTGAATTTCAGTGCACAAGAAAAAAGTAGCTGAGAAGAAAAGCAAATTCTGAAAAAGAGTTTGAGATTGCTGCTACCATTGCAGCAAACAAAAAAGAACCTTAAGGCAACCACAGTTCTAAGGTACTTTCTTGAGTGAGAAGTCTTTGCATAAAAAAGCTAGCCCTACGAGTTTCTTAAGTGCTGCCCTGTGCAGGCGCAAAGCCTCTCAAGTATGATGCACAGAGACCACAAAGTAAACACTGTTTTTGCATTTACGGCTGGGAGATTTTGAAGGATAGTAGCTGAGAAGGCAATTTTACGACAGAGGGGCTCAAAGGAAGGAGATTTCACCAATGCAATAAAGGAAAAAAGGTACACTCACTAGATAGTTCTTGAAAAAAAAATTTGTATTTTAAATTTGGAACAGAAAAGTCATCAACAGTACTCTATTCTTCTAACAGCTTTCGTCTTTCACAGATCCCTGTACTATGGTATTTGCTTAAGAATAATGTTAATCCTTCTCATGGATTGCTGCCTTGTCGTGGGGAGACGGCTTGTGTGGTTCAATGACGCTGTGGGCTATGCCATGCAGGGCCACCCAAGATGGACAGGCCACAGCTGAGAACCCAGACTAAATGTGATCCACTGAAGAAGAAAATGGCAAACCACCCAAAGGGTGATTAACATGTGGAATTCACTGCGACAGGAGGTGGTGGTGGCTACAAGCATAGACAGCTTCAAGAGGGGGTTAGATAAAAATATGGAGCAGAGGTCCATCAGTGGCTATTAGCCACTGTGTGTATATGTGTGTGTGTGTGTGTGTGTGTATGTGTGTGTGTGTATATATATATATATAAAATTTTTTTTGGCCACTGTGTGACACAGAGTGTTGGACTGGATGGGCCATTGGCCTCTCTTATGTTCTTAGTATCCTTGCCAAGAAAACCCCATGAACAGAAACAAAAGGCTAAAAGATATGGCACTGGAAGATGAGCCCCTCAGGTCAGAAGGTGCCCAATATGCTACTGGGGAAGAGCGTTCAAGTAACCACAGAAAGAGTGAAGCGGCTGAGTCAAAGCCGAAAGGACGCTCAGCTGTGGATGTGTCTGATGGTGAAAGAACAGTCCGATGCTGCAAAGAAGAATACTGCATCGGAACACGGAATGTAAGATCTATGAATCAAGGTAAGCTAGATGTGGTCAAACAAGAGATGGCAAGACTGAACATCGACATCTTGGGAATCAGTGAACTAAAATGGACAGGAATGGGTGAATTTAACTCAGAGGATCACTACATCTATTATTGTGGCCAAGAGTCCCGTAGAAGAAATGGTGTGGCCTTTATAGTTAACAAGAGAGTGAGGAAGGCAGTGATTGGATACAATCTCAAAAATGACAGCATGATCTTGGTCCATATCCACGGCAAACCATTCAATATCACAGTAATCCAAGTCTATGCCCCAACCACTGATGCAGAAGAGGCTGAAGTGGACCAGTTCTATGAAGATCTACAACACCTTCTAGAATTAACACCAAAAAAATATGTCTTACTCATCATAGGGGACTGGAATGCCAAAGTAGGAAGGTCAAAAGGTGACCAGAACAACTGACAAGTTTGGCCTTGGAGAACAAAATGAAGCCAGGCAAAGGCGAATAGAGTTTTGTCAAGAGAACAAACTGGTCATAGTGAACACCCTCTTCCAACAACCTAAAAGGCAACTCTACATGTGGACTTCACCTGATGGGCAACACAGAAATCAGATTGATTATATACTCTGCAATCAAAGATGAAGAAGCTCCTTACAGTCAGCAAAAACAAGACCTGGAGCTGACTGCGGCTCAGATCATGAGCTACTCATCGCAAAATTCAGGCTTAAACTGAAGAAAACTGGGGAAGCCATTAGGCCATTCAGGTTTGACCTTGATCACATCCCTTATGAATATACAGTGGAGGTGAGGAATAGGTTTAAGGAACTAGAGTTGATAGAGTGCCTGAAGAACTATGGACAGAGGTTCATGACATTGTACAGAAGATAGCAATCAGCACCATCCCAAAGAAAAAGAAATGCAAGAAAGCAAAGTGGCTGTCTGATGAGGCTTTACAAATAGCTGAGGAAAGAGGGAAAGCGAAAGGCAAAGGTGAAAAGGAAAGATTCATCCAACTGAATGCATTTCCAGAGAACAGCAAGGAGAGATAAGGAGGCCTTCCTGAAGGAACAATGCAAAGCAATAGAGGAAAATAAGAGAATGGAAAGGACAAGAGATCTCTTCAAGAAAATTGGAGAAATCAAGGAAACGTTTCATGCAAAGATGGTCATGATAAAGGACAAAAATGGTAGGGACCTAACAGAAGCAGAAGAGATCAGGAAGAGGTGGCAAGAATACACAGACGAATTATACAAGAAGGATCTCAATGTCCCGGACAACCATGAAAGTGAAATTGATGACCTTTAGCCAGACATCCTGGAGTGTAAAGTCATATGGGCTTTAGAAAGCATTACTAACAAAGCGAGTGGAGATGATGGTATCCCAGTTGAGCTATTCAAAGTACTAAAAGATGATGCTGTTAAAGTGATGCACACATTATGTCAACAAATTTGGAAAACACAACAGTGGCCAAAGGATTGGAAAAAATCAGTTTATATTCCAGTCCCAAAGAAGGGTAATGCCAAGGAATGTTCCAACTATCGCACCATTGCACTCATTTCACATGCCAGCAAGGTCATGTTAAAGATCCTACAAGCTAGGCTTCAGCAGTATGTCGACTGGGAACTACCAGAAGTTCAAGCTGCGTTTCGGAGAGGTAGAGGAACTAGAGATTAGGGGTGTGCATTTGGTTCGGCCGAACCGCATAAAGCACTGAATCACCCCTGATTCGGTAGTATATGGCACCGTATACTACCGATCCCATTTTCAGGCGATTAAACGGGAGCCGTATATGGCTCCCCGTATACTTCCATAAAGATATTCAGAAGTATACGGAAGTAAATGGAAAAGGTAGGAAAGGGACTTCTGCAGCCTCAGGGGAGCTGCTTTCTTCCTTTCCTGCCTTTGGAAGCCTTTTCTCGCCTCTCTCATAGCCTCCCTGGGATCAGGGAGGGAGGGGGAGGGGGATAGGAGCCTCAGCAGCCAATCCAAAGAATGCATTTGCAATATGCATTGCAAATGCATGCTTTGCAGGGCTGTTGTGTAGCTGATGGCTGGGCTAATCCCTCAGCCATCAGCAACACTGTTGTTCTTTTGTTTACTTGGGTATCCAAGTAAACAGTGTTCTCTGGCCAATCACAGAGCAGTGCTATTTTTTGAAACTGCTCTGTGGGTCAGAGAACCTTTTTAAGGAGTCTGGCTGGCTGGACTCCTCCATTGTTGGTGTTTTGGTGTGTGAGAGATTGTGCTGCGCTGGCCCTTGGCCTCAGCTGCTGCTGCTCTCTCTCAGCCTTGCCTGACCTGCCAGACAGTGCCTGGAGAAGAGAAGATGTCTAAAGGTAAGACAGTCTTGGGGTTCTTGCTTTTATTTTAGTTAGTAAAAGGACTTTTTAAGATTCAGAGTCCCTTTACTTATCCAGATTTGGGTGGGTGAGTAGTACTGGGTAGCTTATTTGGGGTTAGGGGGTTCTGCTGGGGATGGGGGCCTGGGGTGGGGTGGGGGGTTTGCCAATTTGCCCGTATCTTACTTAGTGAGAGGACTTTTAAAAGTGCAGTGTCCTTTTATTTTTCTTGATCTGGGTGGCTTGGATTTCTTGGGGTTAGGGTGAAGGGGTTTTTTTGGGGGGGGAGGGGTTGGTAAAGTTCCTGTATTGTTAAAAGTTAAGTTTTTTACTGTTTTAAAAGGCTTCTGTGTTTGATTTGTTGTTGCTGTCTGTGTTGTGTTGCTGTTGTTCCTTTTCTCTTCTGTTTCTGGTTCTTGGGGGGGGCTGTTTGGCCTCATTTTCATTGTTTAAAAGGGCACTTTTTTAACAGTTGAATTTGTTGGCCTTCTGTTTGGATCTATTGTTGCAGGTTTTGCATCCTCCTGTTCTGATATTAGAGAGGGGGGGTGTTGTTGACAGATTTGGCCTGAGCTTTCTTATTGGTGAAAAGGCCACTTTTTTTAGCAGTTGAGTTTCTTGGCCATCTCCTGTTGTCCCTTTTCCTGGTTCTGGGTTTTGGGGGGGGGGGGTATTTTTGACTGATTTGGTCTGAGGTTTCTTATTGGTGAAAAGGCCACTTTTTTAACAGTTGAGTTTCTTGACCTTCTCCTGTTGTCCCTTTTCCTGGTTCTGGGTTGGGGGGGGGGTGTTGTTGACTGATTTGGCCTGAGGTTTCTTATTGGTGAAAAGGGGGGTTCAAAGTTAAGTTTCTTTCGGTCACATTTTGGTTTTTTTAAGTTACCTCTGGTTGGTGTAAGAGGGTTGGTGTGTGGGCTGTGTGGGGTGGGGTTTTTATAGAGTTGTTTTTGGAGTCTGAGGCTGCTTTCGGTTTAACCTAGGGCCACTAAATAGGCTGCCCCACTAATAAGGGTGTTTTTAGGGATTGTGTTTTTTGAAATTTAAAAAAAATTAATCCAGTTTAGGGCTTTATCTTCTTTCAAAATTCAACTAGGCCAGATAGGGGTGATTTAAAAAGATTTTAGGTTTCTCATAAAAGGCAGCGTGACTACTAGGTCACATCAGGCTCCCTTTTAAAGAGACTAGGGTTGCAGTGCATCTTGCTTTCAGCCACTGAAAGATGGTGCATCCTTAGATTTCCATAGGGTAAACCACAGCTTCTCTCAAGTTAGGGGACTCCTGATTTCTAGTTTGCAAGGAAATCTGGTTTGTCCCAGGATCTAGTTAGGAGAAATTTCACTAGGAGGATATAACAAGGATTGCCTTCATCTCAAGGTAGCCTCTTAAAAACTGTAGCCAGGTAGAGGCAGGATCACCTAGTCTCCTAAACTTTAAAAGATCACTACTACCCCAACCCAAAGAAGGACAGGTTAGGGACCAAAGAAAAACTCAAACAAGTTTTGGTGAGAGGATTTTTAAAAAGAAGTCAGGGCACCTGTTGGTTCAGGGTACAGTGCAGTGAGTTAGGTTTGTAAAAAAAACCCACTCTCAGTTCAGGTTGTGTGAGACTGGCCAAGGGTGGCCTGAGTGACAGGCAGCAGAAGAGGGGCCCTGGGGGCAAGGCCAAGGAGAAGACTAGAAGGGTGGAGGGGAGGGGGAGGACCCAGGTCTCCCCCCCACCTGTGCATAGGGCCACTCCACAGCCGCCTACCAGCACTCCGACCTCTGGCCAGAGTGTGATGAAGAAGGCCCGCCTTGGGCCCTTCATTGAGGCTGCTGGTGGGGCGCCCCCAGCAGAGGTGCCAATAGGTGCTGGCACTGAGCAGGGGTCTGCTGCTCGGGCAGTCTCTCCTCCAGCTGATGTCGCTCGGCCTCAGCAGCCGGAGGAGGGGCAGCAAGAGCAGCCCTCCTTGGAGATGAGCTTTGGGGACAGTTTTCTGTCCAAAATGATCACCCCAAGGAGGGTACAGAGTGTTGTGCAGGAGCTGGAGGAGAAGCTGGTTGAGGAGGACCAGCCCCCTTCTTCGGTTCCTTCAGGCCCCAGCAGTCCTTCAGGGGATGGCTAGGAGGGGAGGCCGCATGGGGTGGAGGGGGAAGAGATGGAGATGCACGAGGTGCCTCCATCTCCGCCCATTTCCCCTCAGCGGCCAGTCCCTCCTGCCATCCCGAGTCACAATGTGTCTGCCCCGAGCACCCCACAGGAAGTGGCTCCGGACACCAAAGCTGCCAGTCAGCTTGGGCATCTGTACACCTCCGAAGCCTGGAAGTATTTCCGACTTATGGAAGATCCACGCTATGCGCAGTGCCAGCTGTGCAGGGCCCGGATCAGTTGTGGGTGGAACCCTGCCCACCTGACTCCGGGGGGGGATGCGGACCACCTGCAGAAGCACCACCCAGCGGTGCGTCTTAAGGGGGAGAAGCAGGCTGTTGCTGCGGTGCCCAAGCGGCCAACATCACCCAGCCAGGAGGTCAGTCCCATCACAACTACCTCCGGAGCTCTCCAGGAGCGTTCCATGGGAGTACAGGAACGCCAGCCATCTCTGCCTGAGATGTTTGGTAGGGGTGGCACCAGTGTGCCAAGAGGGGGAATCAGGTACGGCAGGAAGGTGATCGCCTGGAACCTTGCCAGGTCGGTCGCCCATGGGCTTCCATTTTCAGTGGTCGAGAATCCTGGGGTGCTAGGGTTGCTCAAGTACCTGGCGCCCTGGTACAAAGTTCCTGCTAGAACCACCCTTAGCAGGACCATTGTGCCAGCTGTTTTCAGGGCGACCAGATCTGTGGTGAAAAAGCATTTGTCCTCTGCTGCCGGGGGGACTGTTCATTCCACCTCAGATATCTGGAGCTCCCAACATGCGTTCGAGGGGTATCTCTCCCTAACTGCGCATTGGTGGCAACCCAGTGAGGTGCAGGGTGGGGGTGGCAGTAGCGACAGGTAGGGTCAGGGCCGCCAGGCCGGCTATCACTGGGCCTTGCTGCACACTGAAGCAGTTGACGCGCTGCACACGGCGGACACTCTCAAAGCCATCCTCTCATGGCAGAGGGCTGGGTAGGCAGCAGGGACATCGCCAAGGGCTTCGTGGTGACTGATGGTGGCTCCAACATCAAGGTGGCTGTCCAGCGCCAGGGCCTAAAACGCCTTCCTTCTCCACCTCGTGGTTAAGGACGCATTGGGCCAGACGAAAAGCCAGGATTGTCGGTATTTAGCCACGACCCATGAGTACTGACTTCTGCTCCGGAAGTGTTGGCACATCATGGGTCACTTCTCACGCAGCAATACGGACTCGTATCTGCTGCATGAGAAACAGACACTGACAGGCATGCCAGGGCACCGCCTGATCGGTGACGTCAGCACATGCAGGAACTCCACCTGTGCCATGCTGGAGCGCATGGTGGAGCAGAGAGCAGCCCTAGATGCCATTGTCTCTGAGACGAGGGTCTTTCGGGATGAGAACCGTCTCACCCAAGAGGATTGGGTGATCATTTCTCAGACTATGGAGGTTCTTGGGCCCTTCAAGACCCACACAGAACTGCTCTCGTCTGACACGGCGAGCATCGCACTGGTCGGCCCCATGGTCCACATGGCCCATGAGGACCTGGCCTAGTTTCTAGTGCCAGCTCAAGGCCAGGCAGACGTTCTTCCAGTGGTGCACGCCCTGGTTGTTAGGCTGCAGGAAGGGCTTGAGGCCCGCTTTCAGACTTTCACCCAGGATAAGATCTACATGATGGCGACCATGTTAGACCCACGCCTTAAGGGCACAGTCGCTGAGCGGGCCAACAAGCTTGATTGCTGGCGAGACGAGCTCTCCCAGAAGGTCGAGCGTTGCAGTCAGGGAGGGCCCAGTGCCAGTAACTGAGGAGGAGGGGGGTGGAAGCACTTCATCTGCCACTTCCACCGCTGTTCATCCCCAACCTCCCCAGCTAGGCGGTGTTTCCTGCCAGACTCACGCCACGAAGAGTCCTGAGATGACACTCATTGGGCGGCTCGTTGGCCCCTTTAGGAGCGGCGGTAGGCCCCTGAGAGCGGAGACGGGTGCTGCGATGGTGAGGGACTATCTTTCAGAGCCCATCGAGTCGCAGGAAACGTCTCCTTTGGACTACTGGGTCACGAAGGAGGAGGTCTGGCTGGCCCTCTCCTCCGTGGCCAAGGCGTTCCTCTCATGCCCACCGACAAGCGTGCAGAGTGCGTCTTTTCGCATATGGGCAACATTGTCAGCCCACATCGCAATCGCCTGCAATCCTGGACAGTTGAGCAGTTGGTCTTCCTGAAGGTCAACTTGCCTCTGTTTGGCTCCCCGTACGTAGACTTTGAGAGTGAATGAAGTGAGCACCTACTTGTGCCTGCATCCTCTCTTGGCCCACACTTGGAAGGTGGTTGTAAAACGCTCTCCCACTAAAAACAGACTGGAGTCCGAAGACAGCCCAAAAACCTCAACTCAGAAATTGATTGGCAGTGCATCCGCCCCCCCCACCCCTCATCCATCTCAAAACCAAAAGTGAATGCTGGTTTAAGAACTGCAAAGCGATCCAAATTTCTCCAGTCCCCATCCACACATGCCTAATAATACTGAAAGGGCCATTGCAGCCCCCAACTGTAACTGACAGCACCCACAGGCCCAGCCCGGATAACCCAGGTTTTTTTTCAGGGGCAGAAGGAAGAAAGAGGGAGATGCCAGTGATGATGACAGGCAGCCAGCAGCCATGCCAATGCTGAGGTCCCTCTAATAGGACAGTGATGCTGGTGTGTTACTGCTGAGCCGAGAGAGAAGGAATGGTTGCCTTCCTCTCACACAATCTGAGGCCCTCCCAGTGATCTTCCTCATTTGGGGTGCAATTCTGGCTTGCCTCCTCGTGGTGCACCCTGGGTAATGCAAAGGAGCCTGGACCAGCCAACCATCCATCACTCAAGGTAAGTCTAAATGCTTCTTGCTTTGTGTCAAATACAGAATGATGTGGAGCTAGGTGTGGCCCACCGCAACTCTTGTGCTGTTTGGGACAGGGCTGGAGAGCTGGCATCTGTAGATTGTGTGTTCTGTGGCAGGGAAGCTGGCACCTGGGTGAGAGACCCAGAACCAGCAGACCTGTTGTGCTTGGCCAGCTCGCCCCATGTTGTTTGGGGCAGGGCTGGAGAGCTGGCATCTGTAGATTGTGTGTTCTGTGGCAGGGAAGCTGGCACCTGGGTGAGAGACCCAGAACCAGCAGGCTTGTTGTGCTTAGCCAGCTCTCCCCATGTTGTTTGGGGCAGGGCTGGAGAGCTGGCATCTGGGTTTGCGGCAGCCAGGTCTGCAGAGCAGACCTTGAGCAGATTGTGTTTTGTGTGGCAGTGACATTGGCAACTGGGTTTGCATTGGTTCCAGGCCTGCAGGGTTCATCATAGAGTAGATAGAGGGATGTAGTGCATTTGGGTCCTATAGAGATTCTCTGGTGTGAAGTTAGGTTTGGCTTTGGGTGCCCCAGGAATTGGACCCCCGGTTCAATTTTTTTTTTTTGGTCTTGTGGGTTTTGTGTGGGAAAGTGCCCTGAAGCTGCACAGCAGTTTGGAAGGCTCTCCTCAAAACCTCCTGCTCCCCAGAGCCACTTTTCCCATGACAATTACAGTGAGGAAGTGGCTTTAATTGGTTATTTCTCACCATTGCGAGCAGTGTTCCTTTTGGGGTGCCCACTGATTGGCAGTGCATCCCCCCCCACCCCTCATCCATCTCAAAACCAAAAGTGAATGCTGGTTTAAGAACTGCAAAGCGATCCAAATTTCTCCAGTCCCCATCCACACACATGGATGGGGGCCAGTCTTTTGGGGCCAGGGGGTTATAGCACCTACTTTTATCTATTTTATTCATTTTAAATTATTATGTAATTAACTATATCTAATAATTGTTATTTATATTGTTTTAACTAATTCATGGAATTTCCATGTCTGTGAGCCGCCCTGAGCCCGCCTCTGGCGGGGGAGGGCGGGATATAAAAATAAATTTATTATTATTATTATTATTATTCATGCTGGGGAGTCCCCTGAAGCTGCCCTGCAGTTTTGGGGCCTCTCCCTCAAACCCTCCTCTGGCCAGAGCCACTTTCCCCACAGCAATTATAGTGGAGGAAGTGGCTAATTGGGCTTTCCCCATCATTGTTGGCAATGGGCCTTTTGGGGAGCCCAAAGACAGGGACCCCCTGGCCCAATCTTTTTGGGACTTGGGGGTTTTATAGGGGAGAGTTCCCTGCAGTTTTTGGGACTCTACCTCAAACCCCCTGCCCCCCAGTAGCCTCTAATTATGCCCTATGTTGCCATTGATTTCAATGGCCCATAGGGTATAATGGTGGGATAGGGGCACCCTCTTTGGGTGTCCCTGGAATGGGACCCCCTGGCCCAATCTTTTTGGGACTTGGAGGGTTTGTAGGGGAGAGTCCCTTGAATGTCCCCGGCAAATGTGGGTGCTCTCCCTCAAACCCCCTCCCCTCCAGGTGGCTCCCAATATACCCTATTTTGCCATTGATTTCAATGGCCATAGGGTATAATGGGGCCATATATTCGGAAATAGCCGCGCATCTACCGTATATGCGGCTATTCCGGTAATAGGAAATACACCGCATTCTGTATCTTTTTGCCTCCGTGTATTTCCGAATCCATGTAATTCCGTATTTTTTTTTTTGCACACCCCTGCTAGAGATCAAATTGCCAACATTTGATGGATTATGGAGAAAGCGCAGGAGTATCAGAAAAACATCTATTTCTGCTTCATTGACTATGCGAAAGCCTTTGATTGTGTGGATCACAACAAACTGTGGCAAGTCCTTAAAGAGATGGGAGTACCAGACCACCTCAAATGTCTCCTGAGAAACCTGTACAAGGGTCAAGAAACAACTGTCAGAGTGGGAAATGGAACAACTGATTGGTTTAGAATAGGAAAAGGAGTTCGACAAGGATGTATATTGTCACCCTGCTTATTTAATGTATATGCAGAGTACATCATGCGGAATGCTGGCCTGGATGAAACACAAGCCGGAATTAAGATTGCTGGGAAAAACATCAACAACCTCGGATATGCAGATGACACTACTCTAATGGCAGGAAGTGAGGAGGACCTAAAGAACCTCTTGTTGAGGGTGAAAGAGGAGAGCACAAAAGTAGGCTTGAAACTCAACATCAAAAAAACTAAGATCATGGCATCCAGCCCCATCACACCTTGGAAAATAGAAGGGGAAGACATGGAAGTAGTGACAGACTTCACATTTCTGGGATCCAAGATCACTGCAGATGGTGACTGTAGCCATGAAATTAAAAGAAGTTTGCTCCTTGGGAAGACAGCTATGGTGAACCTGGGCAGTATAATAAAAAGTAGAGACATCACCCTGCCAACAGAAGTCCATACAGTCAAAGCGATGGTATTCCCAGTAGTAATATATGGCTGTGAGAGTTGGCCATAAGGAAGGCTGAGCGCAGAAGAATAAATGCTTCTGAGCTGTGGTGCTGGAGAAGAATCTTGAGAGTCCCTTGGACTGCAAGAAGATCAAATCATTCCTAAGGGAAATCAACCCAGACTATTCACTGGAAGGTCAGATGCTGAAGCTGAAATACTCTGGCCAAAAAATGAGAAGGGAGCACTCCCTGGAGAAGATCCTGATGGTAGTAAAGGCAGGAGGCAAAAGAAGAAGGGGACTGCAAAAGATGAGATGACTAGACAGTGTTTCCAATGTAACAAACACAAATTTGAGCAGACTTCAGAGGATGGTAGAAGACAGGAGGGCCTGGCGTGACTTTGTCCATGGGGTCACAAAGGGTCAGATTCGATTGTGCGACCGAACAACAATGTTACAAAGAAGATGTAATGTATTTTGCACACACTGCAAGAAGGCTGCATGGCTTAGCTTTATGTGTTTTTTCAACCCAGTTTTGCTAACAAATCAATCCCATAAACATTTACTGAACATTAGATCTTACAGATTTCAATGCAACTTCTATTTATGCAGAGGACTGCAGCCTAAGAGGCAGCTTCTGCTGTGCACTTACTACGCTGAAATCCAAGTTGCTATTTTTAAATGTGTAGTATTCCCCATTATGCAAACAGACAAACAAATCATTTCTGGCATGGCATGCATGTATGTATGCTACACTTTTGGTCTTGTGTTCTTTATCACATACACTGGCACCATACATACAAAACATCACAAACCTCAGTGCAGAAATGCCCAGCTGACAGCAAAGATAGTTAAGAAAATTTACCACTATAGACCAAAAGGTTACTTATCCCCCTTGAATAAGAATATTTCTCCATTTGAAAATGACCATTGGATACTCACTATGAGGGATCCTTCTCCTCTGAGTATAGGAGGACATCTTGTGGGTGATTCCCATCCTACTTGAAGGGAGGCAGGAAGTAAAAATCTTCACTTCCTGTTCCTGCTGGAAGTCACCCTCAAGTCAGTTCAAGAACTCCAACCAGCAGTAGTAACTTTAACATAACTGGAAAAAGCAATTTATTTAACAGTCAGAACTATAATTCGAGAAAGAATAGGACTTAACAGCGGGGGTATATCAATAAAGACAGAAGTAAGAAACATTGGACGTTTCTGTCTGCTGCTGATTTGATGCTGTTAATGTTGCATTCTCTTTTTGCAAATTATTTTGTTGTTGGACATTTGGAGAATAGCAATGGTGACATGAGAGGGCCAAGATGTCCTCCTATCTTCAGAGGAGAAGGACTCCTCATGGTGAGTATCCAATGATCGTTCTCCCTCTGAGGTTGAGGCCATCTTGTGGGACATGCAAAAGCATTGTCCCTAAAAAATGGGTGGGCATTCACCATCAGCATTCTCCAGGACATGCTGCAACACTCTACAATCGAAGGCTGCATCTGCAGAGTCATAGGAATTTATTCTGTAGTGTCTGATGAAAGTAGATATAGATGACCACATAGCTGCCCTTCAGATCTCTTCCACTGAAGCCCTATTTGCAAGTGCCACATTCATGGTCGCACTCCTCACTGAGTGAGCTGTTATGCCTGGAAGAATGGGAATATTTTGACTCTTGTAGGCCTCAGTGATGCACAAATGCACCATTTTGCTAATGGTAGCATTTGACATCTTTTTGCCCGTGTAAGGTGGAGATAAGTTTATGAAAAGTGAGTCTGTCTTGCAGATATCTTGGGTACTATGTATACAGCATTTCAGTGCTCTTGTGACATCCAAAGTGTGCCAGATCTTTTCTTTAGGGTGTACCAGATGAAAGGAGGGCTGATATGAAGACCTTCAATCTTGGCGGAGTATGAATTTTGGCATTGCCATTTTCTTGTCTCTGGTCTCCACCAGGATCTTGTTGAGAGCTTCATCAAAAAGATGTCCCCCTTTGAAAGGATAGGATAACACAATATTCTTTGAGTGAGTATCCACTGACCATGCCCTCAGCCAGACCATGCGTCTAGCTGCTGCTGAGGAATCTATGGCTCTGGAGGCAAAGACCATGGAGTCTAGAGTAGAATCCACGAGGAAGGAATCACCTTCAGAATACCATTCTACAGAGTGGTGTTGATCCTCAGGAAGCATGCTGATCAACTTTCTCATCCAGACGATGGATGCCCTTGCCTCCATGGAGCCTACTGCAGATGCCCTAAGCACCATCGTGGATGACTTGTGCACCCTTCATAAGGCAAATTCTGCCTTCTTGTCCAGAATGTATCCTGGCCATCCTCAGAGATGAGATTGTAGCTTTGAAGAGATTTAACTGGAGAGTCCACTAAAGGAATCTGTAAAAAGTCATTAGTAAAAGAATATAACTGATACAGCTTTTTAAGAAAACCTGTGTACTGTTTATTGGCAAACAGTTTCTTCCACTGTGCCCTAATCTGCCATTCAAAGTAGGCTGGGAAAGGGAAAGCCTTTGTGCATGTTGCCTTTTTTGGGGGAAATTCAACATCTCCCTCCTTGTGTTTCACTTTGGACTTTCCTCCTTCCTCCATGTCAGAATCATCATGTAAATCTAGAGCAGTGAGTGTTCTGGTAAGCAGACATTGGAAATCTTCTGTTTTAAATCTTTGAGATGGTTCAGGGACTTCTATTTCCAAATCCTCCCCATCAGTCAGAAATTCCCCCTCTTCTCTATTGCTATGCCTGTTAGCAGGGTCCCTCCCCCCTGGAGAAAGATCTGTATTTTCCTCCTGGGAAGCTATTTGTTTCTGTGCCATTTTAGTCGGCCAAGCATGGTCACACATCCCTTTGGGCCTTCTGGGAGGGGAAGGGCAAAAGGAGGATGAGGAAGGAGACCTGCAGCATCTTTTCCCTTTTGTTTTACAAAATTCCTGCATTTCCTTCCTCATCCAATCTCTAAGAACTGAAAAGAAATCCTAGGGGAAAAGCATTGGGATCAGATCTCCATGAGACATTCCTTGAGTGGCCTCAGATAGGTCAACTCTGGAGGAGCATGTAACAGATGTGTTCCCTTGCATCAGGAGCAGAGCCTTGCCAGTGTTAGATCTGGGGTCCCCAGTAAGGCTTCCTGAAGCACACAGCTCACTGTTGCTGAGGGGATGATCTGCTATGGAGCCTGGATGGATTTACTGCATGCTGTTGGACTCAAAATGACACGCAAATGCTGTTGGACTCAGGCACGCAGGAACGGAGCAGCTGCTTTTGGCGCACTTTTCCGGAAAGTCATAAAAAGGGAGCACGAGGAGCCCACTGCAAGCAGCTCTTGGGTCTTGCTGGCTCCGCTAGGATGAAAGGCTTCACTCCCTCTTGCCGTCCTCTTCAGCATTCTTCATCCACTATGTTGATGACTCTGAAGACAAACTGGAACCCATGAAGGAGGTCTATGTGGCTAAGCAAGAAAATGGCGGTTGGGGCCAGTGGCTCTGGCACCAGGCAGAGGGAGAAAGAAAACAGACTAGATGAGAGACATGACTAGTGAATTAAGATCAAGGAAATGACTAAAGAGGGAATTAGAGTAGCAAAACACAAGGATAGTCAAGATCACAGATAGACTGAAAAAAGCAAGTAAAGGTAAAGCGAAGTCTATCTTTGATGTTCTCCCTACTGTAGCAGGAAAAGAACTGACTTGATGATGACTCCCAGCAGGAACAGGAAGTGAAGTTTTTTAATTCCTGCCTCTCTACAAGGAGGATGGAAATCACCCATAAGATGGCCTCCACTTCAGAGGGAGAACACAAGTTCAAATCCCCACTCTGCCCTGAACCCTGATAAGTAAACAAGAGCCAGTCTCAGCCTAATCTACCTCGCAGGGTTGTTGTAAGGATAAAATGGAGGAAGAGATATGAAGCATGCTGTCCTGAGCTCCTTGGATGAAGGATAAGATAAAAATGTACTAAAATAAATACATTTTTTAAATGTGACATGTGACATAACTGGGTAATGCTTCTTTGGTTAAATAAGCACAGTTGCTATCAAATAGTAATTGGTATGAGGTTGGTTCCCCTCTGAACTCTATGATTATTGGGGGGGGGGGGGGGGAGAATCAGCAGAATACCAACACAGCTCAGAAGCCAGGCAAATTTCATTACTTCAGAGCCCTTGCAGTTGCTCGTAACCTGGATTTACACACTGCAAATTCTCCGATCTGATTACCTCCAGTGATCACGTAAAACGCTGGCTTTAAACTCTTTGCCTTAGTGATAAAACAGCCACTTTGATTCACAATGACACACTTGCAATAAAGTATACTGTAAACATACCTGTCCACAGCCTGGGGCACTGCACACAAATGGCCTGTCGTCTCCCATATTTCTCACAGTTGAACTACACAAGACAAAAAAAAACACAAGGGGAGAAAATTATTAAATAAGCCAAAGAAGAAAGAGGAAGGAATTACCATAGATACCAGTTGTGCAGTGCTTTCAAGGAATGCATTTCAACAATAGTGATAAATGTAGGAGAATTATTCCTTGAGGGGCATGGAAGGCAATCAAACTTCTGGGGACCATCTCCTCTGGGATTTTTTTTTTTGGGGGGGGGGGTCGAGTGTGTAGCTAAAACCACTGAGCTCCTTCTTCCCTGATTTAGCCAAGCAGTGGGGGTGAGGTGGGAGACCAATTCCTATTTGCCAGTGAGTATCATATGGTGCAATTCTACATATAGAAACCATTGTGGACTGGCTTATTTTATTGCAGATGACAAAAAGAACAAAAAAACAGAATGGGTGAGGGAGAACGTAAGGGCCAGTGAGGCAGATCCCCAAGTTAAGCTATATAGCACTTAAAGCCCCAATAGTGAAAATGTTTAACATGAGAACTGAATTCCATGAAAGTTATTTCTGAAAAAGGACACATAAATCTTCTCTAGTGCTCCACCAGCCACTATTGCAATGGTGAATGACCACACCAGACTAAAACAATTATTCACATTTGTATCAGATAGATCCTGAATAGATCCAGCTCCTAAAATAATACTATGGAAAACACCATTTATTACTGAATTTATTACCTTTCTCTCTTTTCCCCAACCTTACTCCCTAAAATGGGGGTAAACTGGGTTATTCAATGACAAGCGTGTTATCATTCTTGTGCAGAAGGTAGGTAAAAATATTAACCAGTTTCATGATTCCCTTCAACTTCACAAAAGTGACGTATGCATTTATAAAGGGATTCTACATAACACAGAGGCAGCATGTACAGCTAAGATACAAGGAGATAAATCCAAGTCTTCTTGATGCAGGAGTGATATTTTCAGTGGGAGCAGGCTTAAAAGTTGTAATTAATTAAGGGATTATAGGAGTAGTGCTCCACTTTACAAGACCATAATCTAGCTCCCCAGTGGATAAACTACAAGACTGAAGGCAAGAGCAGTTTGTCACCAGCTACAGTCACGGATAACAAAGCTTCAGTTCTATTATGCAGTAAGTGAAGCTGTTCTTATTAATAAAAAAGGAAGAGTAAATAAAGAAATCCCTGCCATGTAAATTTTAGAAATAAACACAGCTTTTTTGTTTTAATAGCTGGATTTTAAAAACTGTAGTAAAGCAAACGTTATCTCTTCAGGGAATTAACTGTGTGTACATATTGCAACTATTTATGTTGCTTCCAATAACCTGTCCATTTAAGCACAGGCCTGTTGGCCTGTTGCAAGCTAAGAATGGTTACTGCCATTGCAGAATGGAGCCTCTGTCGTGGTGATGGTGGGGAGGAACTGGTTTAGAAACACCATGACTGCTTTACATACATGTCTCCTATAAGCAAATTAAAAATTAAGCAAATTAATACACCCGTTTGTACCCAAATACTATATGGGTCTGAGCACTGGAGAAAGGCGAATGGATACTGGGCATGCAAGATGTGGTGGTGGAATGAGTTAGGGTTCAATTATGTTACCATGAAGTAGTCTACTTGTATCACTTCCAAAATAAAACACAACATTTTATTTCATATCATGCGATTGGATGGGACTGTCTGTACATATGTGAGGAGCTATGTTAAAGCTTGTACTGGGCTCAGAGAAATCATGTTTATCATGTATGCTCCATAAACACACACAATTGTAGCTGCATGCAAAAGTTCTTCATCCTATTCCTGCACACATCAATTTTCTGTATTACCAGTGTGTACCTGCTGCATCCTGAACATGTACCCACACAAAGCATGTGCAAATGTACTGGTATTCAGCTACTAAAACACAGCTGTACATCCAAAAATGGAACAAACCAGTGCAAATATGGAACAAACATTTTGGAGGATTTACAAAAGTCCCCTTGATTAAATCTGGGCAAGGTTCTTGCAAAGCATCTTTTATATTCTCATATGAAGCTTGCACAATCTGGATCATAATACAAATGAGAAATGCCTTAACTATTAAGAGAATGCATTCTTTCAATTTAAAGCACAGTAATACACTGTATGGATTTAAGTACATAAAAAGTAAACATAATTTTGGAGTTAACCTTGCAGCTATATAACTGATGTACTGTGCAGTAGAAAGTATTTACAGGTATACCAAATGAATATAGAAGAATACCTATAGGGCTTGTTAGAATGGAGTACACACATTAGATCTCTCTCTCTCTTAAAAGAGAAGAATCACTGAAAATGAACTTAAAACTCAGTGACATTTCAAGCAACTGTTTTAAATTACTGGTTTTATTGATTTAATATGTACCTTTTGTGGTACATTACCTAGAGCCTGGCACCAGCTGGGATGAGGTGATTAATAATAATAATAATATCCAACCAATTTCTATTTTATCACACAGACAGCGAAAGAATGAAGCTGCATTCAAATTTATTTAACATATAAATACTAAAACTAGAACTTATACCAGGGCTGGAAAAACATTTTGAATCCCGTTTCCTAAAATCTTTTCAGCCCTGTTTTCCAAAAACCAAACTTCCAAAGTATAGAAAATCTTCATACTGAAATACAATGGACTAAAAATCAAATAGTTTTTATATTATGTGGATCTTAGAACATGACAGAGACCTCCATAAGGTAGACAACCAACCAACTTCAGGATCTAAAAGCATGAAAGCTCATAACTTGAATAAAACTTCATTGGTCTTAAAGGTGCCACTGGACTCAAACTTTGTTCTACTGCTTCGGACCAACACAGCTGACCACCTGGATCTATTAATTACCAATGCTGATTTTTAAAAGCAGTACTATAGGAAACAAAAATGCAAAACAGTCCCCTCCAACAGGGAATTCAAAGCATTCTGCAGCCTAGTTTTACAAGAAGTAACCTTTTAGATTTGAATCCAGCAGCAACTTAAGAGACCAAAAAGTTTCAGGCCATGTGCTTTTGACAGTCAAAGCTCCCTTTGCCAGTCACAGACTGACAAAGTAATCTTGATTCCTATGATATGTTTGTGACCAAGTTGAGGGCAAGTGTGGGCACCACAAGATAAGCCACTATCTTTTGCTATCACACTCAAGGAACGCCAAACACTCCTTTCCTTGGAAAGCTCAAAGTCTGAGAATTCCCATTTCATACCACATACGTACCACATTACATACACAATGTAATTAAGGAAGGGATGGTCAGAAATCACACAACATGCGAAGAACTGAAATCTTCATTTAGTACAGAGGCAAGAAGGGGACAGGGAAAGTAATGGTTTATTATAAACGATATTTTATAAACAGAGTGTGCCACATACATACATGTTGCTCCATGCATTTTATTCATGAAAACCAAGGGAGCTTTTCACAGTTCACTTAAACCTCACCTCTCAATTTATCTAAAGCCAGCACAGCAGTGTAATGTAGTTTCCTATGCGAAGCAACGCTTTATGAAAGGTCTTCAGATGCCCCACTTACTGAAGCTAGCACAGGGTCAATGTTCATAAGTCACAAGCTTTAAAAAGAACTGAGGGATTTACAAGAATTGTAGGGCTGTTTTATATCTACTCCCCCCTCTCCCAGTACTCAGGTTACTTTGGGGGTTTTCTCGGGATATTACGGGACAGCATAAAAAAGCATTATTCAGTGACTTCTGACATTATAAATAAAATGCTACCATCTGAATGTGCAGAAACATATGACTTAGCCTGCAGCATTTTTTGTAATGTCTGAAGAGGAATGTCAGTGTATACCATAGGCACTAGATGCACATGCATACATCTTACACATATTATTCGTGTAAGCTCCTTTCTTACTGCATAGAACATCATAGAACCTCTGGCTAACAAGGTTTTGCAGCATGCAAGACTGCACTCCTGTTGTGCAAGGTGGTGAACTTATCATTAAATATATGGCTGTACTATACCCGGCAAAGCATCTAACAAAAGTTGTATACACAAGCTACACCAACTAAAATCTGTAATGGACAGAAAGATCAGACAGGTTTACAATACAGTAGCATCAAAGCATAACACTATTTCCTTCATTATATCCCACTTTGCTCCCCAACAAGGACCCAAAGCAGTTTATGTCATCTACTGTCCTCTACTTTATCCTCACCACAACCTGTGAGGTAGGCTAGGCTTCAATTATAGCTCCAGCTACCATCTGTTACCCATAGCTACCTGCATGATTTTCATGCAAAGCCAGAATTTTGTAGTGCATAAAAATCTTTAGGGGGGGGGGGAATCATACAGCATGCAGAATACCTAGAATAAATAAGACCTAAACCAGGTATCAGAAACTAGGAAATCTATTAGATCCAAGCCAGAAATACGTTGCCACTTCAGACACATGTATCTCTTAAGCAATCTCTACCAAACACCTCTCATAAATGGAAATTATTTCCTATGCCAGCATCTGAAAACATCAATACACAAGTTTCAGGCTGTGTGATCCTAAAACAAAACAGAAAGTTTTAATAATATAAAAGCAAAGAGATAAACCAGATCTTAAATACCTTGAAATGGCAGTTTATTAACCTTTCCAGGACCCACTTTAATGACAAACCAGTGCTATTTTCTTCCTCCCCAATATAAAACACAGAAATCTCTTACCAGTTTATATTATTTCTCATATTTAGTATTTATACACAATACAGAATTTACTGAGCAACAAGCTGCATTGCATGACCATTGACACATTATTCAGAGCACAACCTACGTAAATTTAACACTGAGATTCCCATAGCCCCCCCCCCCTTCATTCTATTCTTCTGTCTTCCTCCTGGCCATATAGCTCACCTCTGAAATGATAATAACCCACTTTTGAGTTCCAGCTCACTGTCTGAGAACCATCAAGTTTGGAGATACAAAGTTACCAAAAAATTTTAAACCACGGGAAAAAAAATAAATGGTGGGTTTGACATATATGAAATACTTACCTTCTTTTTAGCTCTAAATTTATTTTACTGCATTTACTACCTTAAATGCATAATGTATAACTTCTGCAAATGCATAAATACAAATTAAATACAGAATTACCAATATATCCAGTACTAAAGTAAAGGTAAAGGTAGTCCCCTGTGCAAGCACCAGTTGTTTTCGACTCTGGGGTGACATTGCGTTCACAACGTTTTCACAGCAGACTTTTTATGGGGTGGTTTGCCATTGCCTTTGCCAGTCATCTACACTTTCCCCCCAGCAAGCTGGGTACTCATTTTACCGACCTTGGAAGGATGGAAGGTTGAGTCAACCTGGAGCCGGTTACCTGAACCAGCTTCCGCTGGGATCGAACTCAGGCCGTGAGCAGAGGGCTCCGACTGCAGTACTGCAGCTTTACCACTCTGCGCCACAGGGCATGGGGTATACTAAAGAAAGAACCACAAATTGCTTAATCTCAGAACATGTATCAGGGGGGAGAGATTGAGAAACTGCAAACTGAGAAACAGCAGCATATCTGAACACAGAGTTAAACTTTAAAACACTGAAAATATCAAAACAATGTATTATCTGTATCATACTAACTGATGCCAAAATGCATCAGAACAGCATACATATTCCTGATGGTACTTTGCATACATCACTATACAAAGGAATGATTATATAATGCTTTATATTTTTGCATAAAACATTCATACCACATATTCTGAATGAATAAAACTGTCTGAAAAAATTCACACACTGCAAAAAGATAAGATTTTAATACTTTTCAGTGCGCCTCCAAGTTTCCAATTTATATTGCGAAAAACATACAATGTCCTCTCAACCCTCTTCCCCCCTCCCAATTTTTCTACACCTTCATATCTCTGACTTAATCATATGCAAAACCAATCAAGTTAGCTTGCATGGCTGGGGGGACAGCAGAAGGAATGAATCAGACCTTGGGATCTTGTGCTTAAATATACTATCACAACCTCTGCATTCTCAGAAGCAACAAACTCCCAAAGCCACCACCTGAGATCAGACTTCTCAGGGCCTCATGGTAGCCAGTATGAGAGGTAACAGGTATAGTGAAAAGAATACACACAGTGCCCAGGGCTTATATATGTCCACCTCACTGATGAAAGCTACAGCTCTGTAGCACCATCTCAGATCAAGAAAGACCGTGGGGGAAATAACTAATTCTATGGTCTTCCCCATAATCCTAAACCAAATAAAGGGACCTACATACATATAGAAGAGGAGGGGAAATGTACTCCCCTCCTCACAAGTATTTCTACAGTATCTTAAAGACAAAAGGAGTGGGAGAAGGCAGTAGCTTTGAGACAAGCAACATGTCTCCCACAGAAGGAATTATGCCCCTTGTGCTGCTGCTTGTGGTGGTCTTCTCTTTTACTACCACATGCATTTTTTGTATGCACTGTAACTGACCAGGGAGGAGCTCCCCAAAACCTTCACTTGCAGAGGCTCAAAATCCCCTAGCTACCAGTAAAACACTGTTGCCATCACTTCTAAGGGCTCCCTTAACTCATATCCACACCAGTTCGGAAACTACTGTATACTGAAGCTACATGCCCTAACTGTAGCTATTTTAAACCTAAATTCCACTCCTCAATTTCTTACCATTCCACACACAAAACTCTTAAGAGCAGAGAACTGTCTCATATTTTAGACTAACTCTTTCAATGGCAGCTGAATTTAAAAGTTAGATTTTTAAAAAAATTACATCCTTTTCTTATGCTGGGAGGCTTCAATTCAAATGCTAAAATATGGGTACATTAACTATATGTACTAATCTGCACAATCAGATTATACCAAATTTAATCTGTTTCAATTGGGACCTTAGTAACTGGAAATACAAGCCAGTGGCTGGACATTAAGAAGTAATTTTTCTCCCAAAGCCTCAGGTCAACATTTTAAAAAAACAAAAACCCCTGTTTTCATATGCCCAGTAAGTTTGAAACTACAAGAACTAGACATGGCTTAGTTGTCTGAGATATCCTTCAGGGATATTTTGGAGGACAGCTGTTACCTCACATAAAGTTAGTAAAGTTGTCTGCTTTTAGAAAACAAATGAAGATCTCTGAGCTTCTAGTGGAAACACAAATACCATATACAGAGACAAAAGATATTTCTCAATGTGTATTTATTTAACCAATCTGTATCTTCCCTTCCTAAATTCAGAGCTTGCTTAAAGTTACCTGAATGCAGACTCTCCCTCTGCTACTGAGAGATCAAACTTTTCCACATGAAAATGGAGATTCCATATTCCAAAATCTGTGATTACCACTCATTCCTCCCTATGGCAAGAGAATTAATCAAGAGAAAGCAGACCCATTCCATCTCTGTTCCCCAAAACAATCATGGGGGGGGGGGGAATATAAGGCCCAAATAAACACCAAAAGAAAATGCAGCCTGTTTTCTTACAGTAAGGACTGTGGGAAAGATACACAGTACAGACTACAAGAAAGGTACTTTAAACATTTGATACTGCATGTGGGTTCCTACTTACAAAGGAATGAAAAGTTGTAGCTAGTCAGGCAAGGGACAAAAAGAAGAAAAATGAATATCCTCAGATCAGTGATAGGGTGTTTCTGAGACTGTCAAGACAATAATCTGATCTGCTTACATAGTCAATGGATGATTCAGAGGCTGAAGTGAAAGCAGCAAACACTCCTGGTAAAGTTAATTTCTTCCTTTCATCTCTGGTGAAGTGATTGTGTAAACAATATCTGAGTCAACAACCTCAGGCTCCCCCAATAGCACACCACACATTCTTGGCAAATACCACGCATTCTTTGGGAACCACAACCTTTCTAAAGCATCAAGGATGGTCACTTGCAGAAGTCAGAGGTAGCATCTAAGTGTAAGAACCTACTTTGGCACAGCTCAGCTATACAAAACGTGAAGATTTATTTTAACACAAACTCAACATTTAACTTGGTGATCTTTATCATCAATACCCCAGGCAGAATACATTAATCTCTAGGCCTGTCTGGGACCACATTGATTTAGTATGGGAAGATGAGTCCTCACTGGAGGAGGAAGACAACCTATTCCCAAACTCCGCTTTGGCAGACCCTCACAGTGAGTCTGGGATCTCAGAGCCTCCCCAAAGGAATCCTGAGCCAGCAGGGCTGTCAAGCCAGGAGGTTCCAGCATAGGTTCATCCACTGCCGGGCCCATCACAAGGTGCAGAAAAGGCGAACGGCTGAGGTTTGAATGACACCCAGGAGTGTGTATGCTTAGCAGTCCAAGACCTCCTCACCGCTGAGTGAATGCCAGGAGAAATCAGTAAGTCATCATAGCACCTGGGCCTCACTACTTCTCATGAATAAAGCAGCTGACTCAGTTTGTGGAGAAGAGCTTAATGTGGGACCAGCCTCCACCTATAGAGGAATGCTCTATATGAGACTGCAATGAGGCTAGAGCCAGCATGGGATCAACTTGCCTATAACCTTGCTGATTATCCTACCAGTTGCCTGACTTACTTTGCTTTTGGAAACTGATGACTTTGGCCCTTGGACTCTTTTGGACCCTGCCTCTGGAATACGATACCTAATTGTGGACTGCCTTCTGACTTTGCATTCTTATTGTGTTATCTGACCCAGAACTTTGGTGTTGGACTGTGACCTGAAAATCTCTTCTGTGAGACCCTGTGGTGGGCAGGACAAAGCCACTATTTCGTTGTAGGATACTGCTTAGAAACAGAGACAGCTTTTTACACTTAGGCAAACAATTGTTAGTTCTAGCCATGGCAGATAATCAAAATGAAACTATTAGGACATCCTCAGGAAACACTTTCTAGCTATTTCCATATTTGCCTCATTAAAAGCATATAATTATCTAATTAAACCTCTAGAAAGTATGCCCTATAGGAACCAAGTTATAGGACTGAAGAGGATACCCCCAAATCAATTGCCTGGGTTATGACTATGTGTTTTCAACTTGACAGCAATTACTGGATAGTTCTATAGCTTCTCATTTGTGACTAGGATATTAAACTACTAAAGTATTTCCCATTATTAGCATAACAAAACATAACACAAAACCACTAACTTATGCCTAATCCCCTAGAGACCTGGTCAAAAATGGCCTACCTAATGAAACAAGTCTTAGGTCAGCATCCCTCTGCAAGATGATTCTGAGTTTCAAGAAACTCCTTTCCAATGCCTGAAGCTTATCAATTTTTACATAAAAGGTTTACATCCAGTCTTTTGTCCATAGTCACCAAAACAGCTCACTACAAAGTACAACCATTTCTACAGGGCAAATAAATTAAAGAACCTTTGCAATTTAAAAATTAAAATCATAGCTTGGGAAGCCACAGTAGTGTTGCAGTTAGTGTCAAACTATGACTGGGGATACTTGGATTCAAATCCCCATTCTGCCAGAGGCCAATCTTTCACTTGTTCTCTCACACATAGGGGCTACTCTTTTGCTTGCTCACTCTCACACAAACACAGCCTAATCTTGCTTGAATGCAGGCTTGTAGTAAGATTAAAATGGGAAAGGGAGAGACTGTATATACTGCTTTGAACTCAACAGAGTAGAAAAGTAAGATAAAAATATAATGAACCACAAGGAGAAGTGGAGCTGGAGAAAGAAGCTGAATTTTTAAAATAAAAAATGCAAGATCTCTAAGAAGGATTAATTAACTATGGCAAACAGACAAATCATGCTGCTTATACAGTATGTATGTTACCAGTAGTGTGCAAACATTTGTGTTTCTCCAGTATGTCTATTAACTGGTTCAGAGAGTTATAGCCAGATATACTGTTACCTCATAAATCTACCAGAAAATAGCCTTTTTTTTTGCTATGGCTTCTTAAAATAGCTTGAAAAAAATAAATGTGAAACTAAGTAAATCTATCTTCTATAAAAATGAAACACATTAGCGAGTGAAACTGTACTTACATTGTTTGGGATACCTACAGCATGCTATTTATTGACAAGGTTAATCTGTGGCCAGATGTCACCCTTCTAAACATTACACACCTAAAAGAAGAAATTCAAGAAACAGGAATGGAAAATACTTGGGATTCTGGGTTCAGAATTTATTCCACCAATATCCATGTAATTACACCTGAAAACCTAGCTGGGAGAAAAAACCCACTGTTCATAAAATTTTAAAGACAGACAGTACGAGAAGGCAATTGAAATCCAACCAACCAAGACAGAGTTCTATTTCAGATTAGAAAACATAATTTAGGCTACCCAAAGTAAGCAGAATTGAGCAGTCAATGAAACCAAAGGTGGCTGCAAGAAACACATCATATGAAAAAGTAATCAAGGTGGCTCAAGAAAAGTGAGCTGTGCCCTATCAGATCAAAGAAAAATAACATCCTCCAAGTTAACAAAATGAATTTGATTTCAGAGACTATTCTTCATGAACAAGTACTGTACTCGGACTGTGAAAATGAATGTCACATCCACGCCTATCATGGACATGTCCAACAGGCAGCTATTAGAAGAGCAGGTTAATACACACATGTATTTTTAAATTAATAAAACTCTTATTGCTTCTAACAGGAAGGTATGCTTAAGTATCCAATATCAGTGAACTCCCATTTCTGTGTGATGCTGCAGTTCCATAAGAAGCAGTATCTGTATCTCCCCCTGTTGCATAACTCAGTTCTGGGGCTCAGGAAGCATTACTAACTAATCGTGATACCATCAAGTGGGTAAGGCCACACAGTAGATTTCCACCTATTCCACAACAGACAGTTTTCTTGCTGAAAGGATATGGCCAGTATATAAAAAGCACAGCAGTCTCCCCAAAAGAAGCCAAAGAAAGATTTATGTAAGCTTAACACCCACAATACACACTGACTAACCCAGTGGACTGACACTCCTGGAATTGTGGACACTTTTGGAATTGAAGATAGGAAGTGGGCATCACCACAAATAGGTGCCAAAGGGGCAATTACAAAATGGCTGCTATGGGGTGCTGCAGCCAATCACTAAGTCTTGCAAGCCATAAGAACATAAGAGAAGCCATGTTGGATCAGGCCAATGGCGCATCCAATCCAACACTGTCACACAGTGGCCAATATATGTGTGTATGTGTATACTCACACACACTGAGGCTAATAGCCACTGATGGACCTCTGCTCCATATTTTTATCCAATCCCCTCTTAAAGCTGGCTATGCTTGTAGCCGCCGCCACCTCCTGTGGCAGTGAATTCCACATGTTTATCACCCTATGGATGAAGAAATACTTCCTTTTATCCATTTTAACCTGACTGCTCAGCAATTTCATTGAATGCCCACGAGTTCTTGTATTGTGAGAAAGGGAGAAAAGTACTTATTTCTCTACTTTCTCCATCCCATGCATAATCCTGTAAACCTCTATCATGTCACCCCTCAGTTGACGTTTCTCCAAGCTAAAGAGCCCCAAGCGTTTTAACCTTTCTTCATAGGGAAGAAAGAATCTTCTTATGAAGGCAGTTGTTTCTGAACAGATAACCCCTCCAGACAAAGAGGTTCTTCTGATACACCTCCTGGGCTCTTTTAAAACACCTCCTGCTCCCGAATACATAGAAGGCATGTTGAAGGAACAAAAGGATACCTCATGGTGGAACACTGAGCCGACAGACAGAAGCACATTTTAATAACCTTCAAAAGCTTACACAAAGAATGCAGGAAGTTCCTCAGATATAGTTTCTAATGGGTGAACCAACAGTAATTATTGCAAAGCTGAAGTGTCAGACCATAAAGGCATCATAAGAGAACAGCGCTGTTAGCTGCCAGTCACAAAATCAAAAGGGACCACAAAAGATAAAACCATCAGCAAAATAATCTACATAAGCCTTCTTAAAAGCACCATCATACATGGAGTATTATTGCATCTGAAAATGGATATGGGCAGGAGCTAGCATCAGTAAGCATCTTTGAGACAATTTCCAGTCAGCCAGAGATCAATAATGCATCTAAGGCCAGAGACCTTATCCCACATCATGCTAGGGACAACTGATGTGTTCCTTGCACTGAGCAGTGGCAACAAATTGCAACACTAGTGTGCATGAAAAATAGCGTTCAGCCCTGACCTGGATTGTCCAGGTAAGCCTGATTGCATCAGATCTTAGAAGCTAAGTAGGGCCAACCCTGGCAAGTATTTGAATGGGAGACCTCCAGAGAATACCAGGGACAGGAGGCAGAGGCAGGCTATCAAGCCACTTCTCTGAACGTCCTCCATGCCCCATTTGGAGTTGCCAGAGGTCACCATGACTTCCTGGTACGTGTACACACACACACACAAACAAAGGGGACCCCCCAAAACCTCCCCCCCCCAAAAAATAAGTAGCTTTCAGTGCACTAGGCATGTGCATTAATTGACCTCAACTCTAATTGTAAGAGCTTTGTTTACAATTATGACTGGAATCATTTAAAATAGAGGGAGCCAGGGGGTAATGACTTTCATTTCAATAAGGTCAAGTTCTTTTCAGAAAATCTAATTTCATACAAAGGAGCTCTGAGGAGACCTTGCTCATATTCCCTTTCACACATGAAACTCAGTGAGTGAACTTGGCCTGTGCTACCTAAAAGGGTTGTTGTAAGGATAAAATGGGGAAAACCATAAATGCTGCCTTCAGCTGCTTGAAGGAATAACAGTGTACATGTGAATAAGGTAAAGGACCAGGGCTTTTTTTGTAGCAGGAACTGCTTTGCATATAGGCCACACACCCTTGATGTAGGCAATCCTCCTGGAGCTTACAGTAGGGCCCTGTACTAGGAGCCCTGTAAACTCTTGGAAGATTGGCTACATCAGGGGTGTGTGGCAAAATATGCAAAGCAGTTCCTACTACTATAAAAAAACCACCCTGTAAAGGACATACAGGCAATACACACATAGCCAACAGATAGCTGCAAAACTATTATTACATGGCACAAAAGCCAATGGCTTTAACACACACCTGAATGATACAGAGTGGGATGTGTGTAACAAGCGAGGAAAAAAGTAATGGCAACAAGAGGAAATAAAATGAGCAACCTCTGAATAATGCCCTTGTGTTCTTCTCAAGTAACACCATATTGGAGACACAGAAACTGCCCAACATTGAGCTGTACTTCAAAAGAGCTTGCATTTATGGAACAGAACTGCACTTTTAAATACAAACCTACATCATATTTTACAGCAAGAAAGGCCAATTTTCCATTCCAATAAAAACAATGTGAAAATAAACAAGACTCCCAACTTCAAAGAACTGCATACAATGCTCTCCTCAGAAACTTCAACTGCTGCCTCTGGTTGGGCTGAGATGTGACCCAAGAATCCCGCATGAATCCATTCCACCAAAGAATTGCTCTTTGGCTAGCCAGTTATGCAGAGCAATTGGTGGCCACAGCAGAAAGCCCCACTATGTAAGATTATCAGAACCAACTCCAAATTGTCGCTGGTTGTCAGCACTCTCATTTACAACTTCAGGTCCTATGTGTTTCTTCTATATGAGGCTGGATTTTGTGACTCTTAATAGAGACTTCATAAGACTTACACGGAAACATTTACAAAGTCTCTTTCAAGCATTTTTGTTTCAAGAGGGTTCAAACTCTTTTATAGTTTCCATCCCATGGAAAAAAACAGACTATACCAGTTATTTGCTTGCATCCTCACAACACCTACAGTAAAGGTCATCTGAATTATTGATCACTCAAAAGATAATTTTTAAAAATAGGGGGGGGGGCACAAAGGAACACTAGTTGAGCTTGCAGGATCAGACCATGTGTCCATCTAGCCCAGCATACAGTTTCATACATCAGCCAACAAGCTGCCTCAGGGGAAGGGCAAACAAATACTATGCTGCTGTTGCTTCCCACCAGTGGAATGCAGAGGTTAGCTGCCTCTGGATATGAAGGCTCCCTACAGTCATCATGGCTAGTAGCCACTAATGGATCTGTCCTCCTTGAATCTAGCCTTGAAAAAATCCCCCTTTTAAAGCTATCTGTGCTTGCGGCCAGCATTACCTCAACTGAATGAATTTCACAGTTCAATTACTCATTGATTAAAGCAGCATTTTTCTTCTGTTGTAAACCTATTTCCCAACAAGTTTGTTGGATACCTCCAAGTTCTACTGGGTGGGTGGGTGAGAGAGAGAGAGCGCTTCCCCTATCCATTTGCTCCATCTCTTCCATAATTTTATGAACTTTTATAATGTCTACTCTTAGGCATGTCCCCTCCCCACCCCCAATAGAAAAGTACTAGTGCCTCCAGCCTTTTCTCATAGGAAAGATGTTCCAAGCTCCTAAAAGAGGTCAGGGAGATGTGGGCTACCTGGTGGAGGTATAGTGAACAAAATGGCAGAACATGTTCATACGACAGAGGCGTCAATAAAATATTTTGAGGCAGATCGAAGGACCAAGATGGGATAGTGTTTACTACTGGACTTGGAATGAGCAGATCTTCAGTGCTCCATAACTTCTTATCCCTTTGGTAACTGCTGATTTAAATAGAAAAGAGAAAACTGTCTCAAAAACTCCTCTTGAAAATCTCAAGAGAGCGAGATGGTTTTCTTGCCTGCTTTTTTGCTCTTCCTCAGCAAGCAAGATCACATCTTCCAATCACATGTTCAGTGGGATGGGGGGTGGCATTTGCATAATGTTATGGGAAAACTTTCTAAGCTGCTAAATATATTTGCAAGAAGTGCATGTGAAAGAGAAAAATCCCCCCCCAAAAAAATCTAAAAATTGTAGTACATCCTGTAATGAGCATAAGTTATTGAATCATCACATATATTTCAGTATTGCTGCCCTAAAATACAATACTGAAATTTAAACCCATGTCATGAGCACATTCTGCCACTCTTCTCACCACACCACCAAAAAACAAGCCCATATATCCATGACTTCTGTTGTTAAAATTGTGGTTGTGCAATTTGTTTTAACCCAATTTTAACCATTGTTTTCATTCACCTTATTTTTGCCCCACATTTGGTAGCCCCCAGGGAACCAAAAGGCAGGATGCAAATATGAACTGTCTGAAATCAATCCTGAAGAACTCCAACCAAACACTTTTACATTTCTACTAAGACTTGTATCTGATACACAAGAACTTCATGGGGTGTACTCTTCATTAGTTAAAAACATTTAACTGGTTAACTGTTAATGCACCAGATGCCCTTTGACTGCCAGCTTTCCAATAACACTGCTAATATATTAACATTTTGCTCATTTATCTCTCCCCCCCAATCTTGTACCATTGTATGGCCCCTCACAGACATTATATATATGTTTATAACATTTTCTGATAATCATGCCCCCCTACAAAAAGCATGTTTTAGGTTTTCTAAGTTCTATATTATGAATAAATTTATTAGTTGCCTTTGTAAATAAGTCAATATATGAATATATGAAACACCAAAGGACCAAAAAGGTAAGTACAGTGAGTCTGGTATTTGGAACAAACATCAGAAGCAACAGAGAAATGACAGCAAAGTTTAAGGACAAAAGTAGGATTCAGAAAGAATGTAGTACTATTTCTTGGAAGGTCTCCCAAGTGGGGCATTCTATCAAGTGGATGCCACTGCAGAAGAAGCTCTATACCACAACCTATTTAACATCACCTCTGAAGAGGGAAATAAATGGAAGAAGGTACTACCTTCAGATTGCAGAGGATGAGAAAGACTTCAAAAGTAATTATCAGCATATTGGAGCCCAGAATAAAAAAGGAAGTCACAGCAGATAGGCAAGAACTGGTATATATTCTTTTTGTAAGATAGGCTTCATAGCTCAGCAATAGCTTCCAGAATGAAGGGTGGCCCCAACATATAGATAATACCATCCCAGGTTCTGGAAGTTACAAAAACATGGATGGCAGAGCCTTATCTGAGGAACAGGATGGGGTAGAGGTTAGTCCTAGACTCAGAATGGAGAAATTATTCCTTGCTCAGGCAATGAAGTTTACCACATCTGAATATGGAGGTTCCCTTTAATCACAAGGGCTAGTAGCCACTGACAGATGAGAGGCAGTTTAATCCTCTTTAAAACTGTCTATTCTTGTGGCCATAACTGTATTTGCTGGAAGTGGATTCTACATTTAATCATTCAACGAGTAAAGAAGTAATCTGTTTTGTCTATCCTGAATTTACTGCCCATGAATTTCATTGGCTTCTCTCAAATCCTAGCATTTTGAGAGATTGAGAAAATGAATTGAGGAAGAAACTACGGGTACGATTCAGCCTGCTCTTCACTTATCATTATAGTAGACCAAATCTAGAGGAGACGTAGACATTTCAACATAACAAGAACAGAAACAGCCATGAAAGCAGGTCAGGCCTACTTGAATTAAGTACACTTTTTATGTCAATCAAACGAAGTTTGCGTCCAGTAGCACCTTTAAGACCAACAAAGTTTTTTATTCAAGGAATGGGCTTTTGTGTGCACACACACTTCCCCACTTGAGGTATCTGAGGGAGTGTGCATGCACACAAAAGTCCATACCTTGAATAAAACTTTGTTGATCTTAAAGGTGCCACTGGACTCAAGCAAGCTATTCTACTGCTTCAGAACAACACGGCTACCCACCTGGATTTATCTCTATGCCAATTATTACTTAGGCACAGTTCCAAATTATATGCTATTGCTAAAAAAACCTGCAAGTCACCAGCACAGGAAAATGTTAGTTTCCTACAAGCCAAGAAAGTATCAAATACAATAAGTCATAAAACATACTCCTTCCTATTGTACTGTAAAAAATGGAAGTACAAAACTGACACAAAGTCTTGTGAAAGCAGTAAAATCTCTCCCAGTAAAATGCAAGGAAGGAAACGTGCTCTTTGAAACCATTCCAAAAGAATACCACTCCTTAAAAATGCTTCAGAGGAAACACAGTTGAGCAGAAGGCTTAGTGAACCTTCCGAAGTACATAGCGGAGAAATATTGGAAAGAAGCAACCAACCTGTAAAGTCAGCTACAGGTTCCCATGTTCTTTAGAACTGACCTACATAGGAGCCCACAATTTAAAGTCTCCCCTCTGCCTAAAAGTATACACTGTTTTGTCTCACTACTAAATCTCAAAAGCCTGATGCATCTTGTGCTCTGCCATGTATCCTGTTTTGTCCTTATAATCAATGAATCAACTGTTGTCACCATCCTGATTTGTAGAGCAGACAGAAATTTCTGCTTCATAAAATGTAGAAATATTGAAAATCTGCCAGCAATGCATGGTCATGTTCCAATGGCAAGGGCTAGAAATTTAGTTGTAAATATTCTCAGGATGCAATCGCATCAGATTCTATTGTTGGCTACTGTTTCCATGACTACTGAAATAACCAGGTATATTCATTCAAGATAAGAGGTTGACAGTAGCACCAGGCAGTAGTTCTGATAAAAGCTGATTATTCCCATTTTGCTATTTTTCTACTGTTCACTCAACAAATAATAAAGAGATAAAACATTGCAATGCTCAGTATTTAAAAAGACAAACTTACTTGACCCCAACCTGGATGGCCCAGGCCAGCCTGAGCTCATAAGATCTAAGAAGCTAAACATGGTCAGCCCTGGTTAGTATTTGGATGGGGGACCACCAAGGAAGTCCAGAGTCGCTATGCAGAGGCAGGCAGTGGCAAACCACCTCTGAACATCTCTTGTGCCATAAGTCAGCTGCAACTCAATGGCACTTTCAACCATAACAAACTTTTAGTCTCGAGTTTTTTTTCTAGTTGTCTGCAGAGGTTTTTTTGTTTTTGTTTTTTAAGAGACACAGGGAAGGATTTGGAGTCCCTCTTGTGTCATAGAAATCAAGAACCACCAACAAGAAGGCACTATTTGTTGTAAACATAATGTAGTAAAATTCATTCCATTACCATGCCTTCCACTGAGAAAGATGGGATGGAAATCTTGTTACAACTATACATGATACTTTTCTTCATATGAACCCCCTCAAGTGTTCTGAAAGATCTGAAGACCATCAGCTAGGAAGAGTTTTGTGACTTCCACACACTGTATATTTAGAGGGCTATATCTTTATTATCTTACACATGCATCCCTAGTTTATCTTAAAATATTTTATCCACCTAGACAGATATTATCCCCATCATTCCTTCAATGAATGCTTACGGGTGAAAACAGGGGTTCTAATCTACTGTGTAACAGGATACAAAATATTTCAGGCAGTACAGGTTCAGTATAGACATCACACCATAGCTTGCACAAAACACCGCAATTTATAGCTGCCTGTCTCCAATAATTCTCATACCTGCTCAGCATCCCCATACCATGATGCAACGATCTCCATAAACAGAGCAATAGCCAAAGGCCTATTTATACATAGGAGACCCCCATGGGGCAGAGTGGTAAAGCTGCAGTACTGCAGTCGGAACCCTCTGCTCACAACCTGAGTTTGATCCCAGTGGAAGCTGGTTCAGGTAGCCGGCCTGAGTTCGATCCCAGCGGAAGCTGGTTCAGGTAGCCGGCGGAAGCTGGTCCAGCCTTCCACCCTTCCGAGGTTGGTAAAATGAGTACCCAGCTTGCTAGGGGGAAAGTGTAGATGACTGGCGAAGGCAATGGCAAATCACCCCGTAAAAAGTCTGCTGTAAAATGTTGTGAAAGCAACATCACCCCCGAGTCAGAAACGACTGGTGCTTGTAAAGGGACTACCTTTACCTTTATTTACACATGTTCCAGCCATTCACAACTGAAGCAGGGCAGAGAGGACTATTCTCCCCCCTCCAAAGGCTTTCCCCTCCTTTGCCCTCCTCCATCATGCAGTTATTGACCTCTGGTGCTTTCGACATTTTTATTCTAATCTGGCTCCAATACTGAATTGAGCATGGTTGGAAAAATAACAGAACGGTGTGCAGCAAGGTAAGCTGAGGGAGGGCTCTCCTCACCACCAAAAACAGACCCATGCCATCCCATTTTCAAGATTAAAGACTATGTACAGGTATAAATATACAAAGATACCATGTTATGTCTAGTTTGGCGCTATGGCATATCAACACAGACACCTTGGACCATAGTTTTCCAGATTTTGCTAATAAAGTTGTAAGCTGTGGTTTGACAGTTCAGCTTATGTGAATGGCCATTTCTAGTGTAGTTGTAATGTATAAAATATTATATGATTCTGAAAAGGTTTTTCTTAAATGGTTTTACTAAACATTGTTAGCCAGTACATCACAGTGTTTGTTTCTCTTATTGTCTGTAATATGAACTGTGATCCCAGTTTGTTGGTTATAAAGCTTCAGAATCCTGTCTTATGAAAATATGTTGGGCCACTACCTATCATATGGCAGGCTTCAGATGACTCATCCTGACACATGGCAAAACATTGCATACATACACCATTAAAAACTGGTTGCTTGGCCAACATGTTTGGAAACACAATGACAGAGAATGAGAATTTTGAAGAACTAGTGATGAGAAATTATAAGGTACAAAATCACATAAATAACAATAAAAAGAAGGGGATAAAGTACACAGTCCTTACCCAAGCTTGAAAAATCTTCATCAGTGTACAGTTAGTGTGATCATTGCCTTCCACCCTTTGCAGAACACCTGGCAAAATTTGAAGTCAGTCACAGAGAGTTAAGCTTTCTTCCATCCCACTTAAAAATCAACAGGACAACTGAGATAGTTAAATGAAGCTACCACCCTTTTATTCTTGATTTCCCAGCTTTGCTACACAGCCCTGCCTTTCAGTCAAGCTTCCTTTTTGCCATTCTAGAGCTAGAAATAGCCAGTGTGAATGGTTGCTATCCTGGGCATATACAAATTTAAGAGATAAGTTTTAAGTTTTCAGTCTTCTGCCAGTTCAATTGCTAGAATTATTTGGATAGTACAATTTCAGTGTTCAAGATCAGCATTCAAAGAATATTACGAACCTTTAGTCAGTGAAGGTTATCTTCATAACAGAACTTAAAATGGTAAATTCATTCTACAATATTCTTACTTTAAAACTGCTACCCCAAAGTGAAAAATGTTATTCAGCTCTTCCTTCAACATGATTTTGACACAAAGCCTTAAAACTCAGGAAAGTTGAAAAGATTTTCCTATTACTGTTAGGATTCCCAGGATCTCAACAAGAATTTGTTTAAAAAATTGAAAAACAGGACTTAAGAGATTCTACCAAAAACTAAATGAGAATGATTGTACCTATCTCAAAGTTCCCAAACAGTTTAGCTTTTGAAGTATCCCATAGGTGGTGCTTGAGAAACATTAACTACAGTTTCAAATTAGAATGGTATTAGGGAAAAAGACTATTCATTTAAGCAATACCAATTATTCAAAGCCCTAGGGCTATTTTTGAGCAGGAACGCACAGGAACTGTTCTGGCTGGCTTGGCATCAAGGGGTGTGGATTAAAATGCAAATGAGTTCCTGCTGGGTTTTCCTACAAAAAAGCTCTGCATGAAACAATGGTGATGTCAAGGGTGTGGCCTAATATGCAAATGAGGCCCTGCTGGGCTTTTCTACCCAACCCCTCCCCCCAAAAACCAAGGCACACAATTCAGAAAATGCTTAGGCTTGGATTCTGATGAAAATTTTCTTTGCTGGTCAAGGAGGGTGTGCAGAAATGCAGGCAAGATGGTACTCTCAGCAAACCTAAAGACAGCAACAGAGTACAAGAAATAAGGCAGTCTCCAAAGCATATAAGATATGCACATTAGAGGCACGAGAACATAAGAGAAGCCATTTGGATCAGACCAATAGTCCATCCAGTCCAACAATCTGTGTCACACAATGGCCAGAAAAGAGGCCCTCTTTTTTTTTTTTTTAATAGGCATGCAATGAGGACCTATATTCAGCATGATCCTTAAGACTTCTGTAGGGTAAACTGTAAAGTGCCTTGAAAGATATCCAGTTGCGGTGGGGCCAAGTATTTTGTATAGACTGCTGTGGCTTTATCTCAGTTTGGCTGTCAACAGCATTTTTAATAAATCCCCATACTGGTGCAAGCCCAAAGTTTAAAACAGGAAGTCAATGCTATTTGACCAGAAATAAATTTAGCCGTTGCTCATACAGTGGGAAAAGGGAACTTCTTATACTCTCTCCAGATCATTCTGCCATACAAACCAACATTCTGGTCAACTATTTCTTCCTTTAATGCTACTAAATCAGCCTTAAGCACCTACTTCAAATTCAGTATTGGCTTCTTAAAAGAAAGGACTAAGCTGTTTTCTCTTGAGACGACAAATTGCTTTTACTTCATGTAACATCTAACATAGAAACTAGGGAAACACAGGAGGTTAAAAAGTTGAGCTACAGCCAGAAAAAGCCATACACCCTAAAGTAAGTAAAGTAAAGTAAAATTTTATTTATATCCCGCCCTCCCCCGCCGAAGCAGGCTCAGGGCGGCTAACAACACTTCAAGTGAACAATACAGTAATAAAAACATTAAATTCACATTAAAATTCACATTAAAATCAGTCAACACAGAGGCAATCATCTTGCTGGCATTAAGGACTACCCTGTAAATATATGATGAGACTGCAATTAACTTGCATGTCCTGACTACAACTAAAGTTATAAGAAATGCAACTGGATCACTTTGCTTCTCAACTTTTTGAGCATGGCTCAACCTCCTAATTCTCACACAATGACATGCATCCCACTGCTGCATGCAGCAACTACAGATTAAGTAACATTGCAGGCTTCAGCAAGTACTACCCTCTCTCTCAACCTTGAAAGGGTCTTCTCCAGGCAATGGCCTAAACCACAGTGGCTGCTCTTTTCTTAAGGTGCAGTTAGCCAGATTCATGCACAGTATGCCTGTAGTTGCGGAGAACCTGTAGGGGACCTCCCTCCTGAGTTCCAGGCAGGCCCTTCTGACTTCCAGGGGGCCCTCTGGGGGCAGCCTGCTTTTCTCTAATTTTTTTTGCCATGGCTAAGCTGCCAAAGCGTCATCAGCGGCAGCCAGAGCTGGGAGAGCTGAGCATGGCATAGTGCACTGCAGCAGCAAAAGCTGCAGGTGGAGAGGAGGGAGGCAGAGGGGCAGAAAGCAGAGGAAGCCATGTGGAATGGGCTGAGGAGGGGGGATGGAGCTGCTGCAAAGTGCCAGGGTGGGTGAGAGGGAGGTGGAAGACCCCCCCTCCTATTTGCATGCAAGGTACAGTTCTTTCTTGAATCTGAAGTTTTAGGGTTGGCTGCCTCGACTTGACCACTTTCAGAGCCTCCAGCTTTTGCCCCCAATCCAGAAAGCTTCTGAGATGTAGCAAGCCTTGCAGTGGATGGGAAACGGTGCCCCCTGGCTTTTAAAATCCTGGCTACGGCCCTGATGCACAGAGGTTCCAAGGGGGAGGAGATTCCCCAGTCACACCACTTCTCTTCCAGCAGTAGCTCCCAGAGTATTTGTATTCACTGCTCTCTGCAGGTATTCCCAAAGGGTCACAGTCCAAGAACCTACTTTGAATATGAACAAATTGTTCTCAAATGTGAATCTAAGCCCGTGAACAACAATATACCGATAAGGAAGCTATGCTTTTTTAACTAGATGCTTTGTATCTAGTTGAACTAGATTTCTTGTTTGCATCCATTAACTTACTATATTTTCAAGCATCTTTGTAACTATGAGAACTAGAAAAAAACCTATACAAAGAAAAACAGGTGTCCCTAGAGTTCCAAGACAATCCTGAGGGCAAAATACTTTATTTTCCTGAAAGATTGTTTTTCTCCCCAGGAGTGCCATCAAGAAAAAAATAGAGAGTAATCTTAAATTTGCATAAGCAAAAGCTATGTGCAGTTACAAACTTTTTATAACCTCTTTTACATGGCCATCTTCCTTTCAGGTGAATACAGTAACAATGGCTAGTTCACAAATTCTTCTATAGGTGCACTCCAATAAAGTGCATTCTCACAAAATAACATAAAAATGTACCGCTGTAATCAGTACGAAGACAACATATTTTGGTTAGGTGGCTTCTTTCAATTTTAACTTACAGTTAATACCAAAACAACGTGTCAAAACCAATCCGAACTGAACCACATTTGTAATTATGCTTTTTAAATTTTTGTAGTACTGTGGGTAGACAAGCCCAAGTTATTTCAGCAATATGGAAAAGAAAAGAGATAGCAATACAAAATCTACAGCCTCAGCAATATCCATAAAATACTAAAACCTGAGGGTAGTAATTAATTCAAATGGGAAGGACAGACTTCAACTTCAACTCTAATTGTTCCCTAAAGGCAGCTACCTGAATCCTCCCTGAGTAATACCGTTTCTGAGTGGGAGTCATTGTTATTATTCTAGATGCTGGTATCTTCAAATGTGAAGGAAAAAAATTAAAATAATGCAAGACTCAGTGAGCTGGATCTAAAAGCACCCATGAATGGAGTTCTTTTATTGCACAGAAGGGCATATCTGCATCCAACATGGAAGTGTAAACTAGATCCACTAGGTGACATGATCTAATTTACAGTTTACTGGGGAAGGTTTGATCGCTCACTTCCAGTCAGTAGCATGCATGACCAATACCATAAATGGATATAACTGAAAATCCACCATATTGATCAGCTGCTCATGTGTGAGTGTGTAGCCACATGTGTAAAGTGCCATCAAGTTGCAGCTGACTTATGGCAATGCCATATGGTTTTCAAGGAAAGAGTAACAGAGGTGATTTGCCATTGCCTGCTCTCCTCTGCATAGAGACCCTGGAATACCTTGGTGGTCTCCCATCCAAACAGTAACACCAGGGTTGGTCCTGCTTAGCTTCCAAGATCTGACAAAATTGAGTCAGTTTGGACCATCAAGGTCAGGGCAGCTAGGTGTAGGCCTGAAAAAATAAGTTGCTACCTTAAAAAAGAGAGCCAGCATCACATTTTTGGGCAACAGACTTGCAGTTAAAATAAATATTTAAGTTCTTAAGCATCAGATTTGTAGCCATCCATGAGACCAGGGCTGGTATTTTTCTGGACCAACTCATGGCAACAATTGTGATCAGGAACAGTGTTGTTTAGTTCTTCCTTCTGAAGACCATGCCCACACAGACTGCACTATAATATTTATGAATGAAAGGGCTTCTCTCTTCCAGAGTACTATGCTGTGATTAGTGAAGTCATGTCTGTAAACCAAGACTTGGTGTACCATTGATGTCATTATCATCCACTACCTGATCACAGTAAATTCTTTTGGTTTATCAATGGCAATAACTATGTCAATAGTGTTCATATGACTAAAAGTCACATATTGAGGAGGTGGTACAAATGGAATCAGAAAACAACATCCCATGTTCAACATTAGATATTGGCCATCATGTTGGCAGACACAATTCAGCAGTCCTATAAGAGCACGGTCCACAACATGATGCAAACGGCTCCTTTTGACTTGTGAGCTGAATAACCAATAGCCAGATCCTAACCAACAGCCAAATACTCAGATGTCACAGTGAAGTCAATGGTACTTACTTGCTAGAAAATATATTCTACTATATTCTGCAGTGTTAGTAAAATGATACAGAAATGAACTGTGTATCATTTCGTGATCATGCATCAAGAACTGCAGACACACAATGAACAGGAGATGAAGCACAGCCTTCTCTTTTGTCTTCCACCACACCTAGAGTCCAAATGTGAAGTTCCACCAGTATTGTAACAAAGATGGCCCACTTATAAAGGACAGCTTTGTAACCTCCAGAAATACATGAAATGAATCATAGTTGTGTTACACTGAATTGGGGGAAAGCTCTTTAAACTGCAGTCCCTGGTAAACACAACAATCCCAGTCAACAACAGAAATTTCAGTTTATGATGCAGCTCCCCAACAAGCATTATCTGATCAAACTGAGCATCAGCCAACTAAGGATACCTATAACAGAATATCTTTGTCCCACAAGCTAAGTATACATGGGATATACAGACGAGTACAAAGGATACATGGGATATACAGCATATGCTATATTCCTTTCAGCTCCCTAAAATCCAGGTATCTGAATGGAGTGAGTGGTAAAGGTCAGACAGTTTTCCACTAGTGGAGAAACGGATTCAACACCCAGTTAATTCTAAGTAATCAACAGCATTCATTAAGTAATCGCTACTTCACACAAGAGTACTTTCACACATGTTGGGAAAGTATCACAAGGATCATTAGCATTTGGAAAGACATGAGCAACTTTACTAGCAGTGGCAATATTACTAAACATTTGCACATGGCATTTCAAAGCACTTCACAAGCATTCTATCCAATTTAGGAACTGTTACCAAAAATCAGGCTAAAAATAGTTTCAATAAACAGCAGTACAATCCTAAACAGAATTAACACTCTCAAGTCCATTGATTTCAGTGGGTTTAGAAGGGTGTAACTCTGTTTAGGTCTGCACTGTAAACATGTTTCTTTCCTAACCATTATACAGAACTTCAGCAAGTTAAAACAGATTAACTCCACAGTGCAAATGGAGGGCCAAGAGAAAATAGCTACCAAATGTGTTCATGACTAAGATGAAATTTGAACTACAGTTTTCTGGCTCATTGCTCAAACTTTGCAGTCACTGTACAAGACCAACTTCACACGATTAGTCTCTGTGGCCTCTACATGTATGAAAACAAGGAATCCTTCCTCTTTCCTTTTTAAAAGCTACCAAAGCCCACCAGAGTTACCATGCCCAAACTGACAGAAGTATGTTTTGTGTTCTTTAATGCTCCGTGCCTCACACATCATATCTGTTACAGTCTGCATAATATGTGTATATGAGCAGAGGAGCTACATACAAGCTCCACATTGGTCTTGTCAATAACCACAACCCATTACTTACTTATCCTTGTGTGTTAAGAGCTGCCTATTGGAAACTACCAACTTGGTTTTTTCCCCTTATAACGGCTTTTGATGCATATTAAATTGTACAAGCATATGTTGACAGGGTTTGAAGACTAGCAAGTTTTGAAGACATATGTCATTATGGAAAAAGGTGGATCTGAAGTTATGGTTTCAAACCCATGCAACTACAGAATCAAACTGATATGGCCCAGGGTTATCAGATGGAGAACATTTTTGATGTTTTTAAAAAACTATTGTTTTGTATTATCCTTTAAAAGAGAAGTCAGTGTTGTTGGGGGGTTTTTAATGAACACCCATGTGTCAAGTTTATTTATTTATTGGATTTATATTCTGCCTTCTCTTCAATTGGGCTCAGGGTGGATTACAGACAATAATTAGGCCATACAGCAAACAGAAGGAATTCATAAATACTTCAAATATATTTCATAAATTAAAAACAGTTGCACAATTTGTTGTGCACACAGTCTCAGACACTGGTGCCGCTGGACTCCGATGTACATTTATTCCAGGCTACATAGGTATCTTTGGCAGGGGCACTAACTTTTTTAATGGACACCTATTTGCTTTTTTAGAAAAATGATTCAACCAGTGTCCAGCTATGTCTTCCCTGACTTTCATCTACTGTAAAGGAATCCTGAGGGATATACAATACAACAAAATGTCTAGACCACAGTAACAGTCACTGGTCTAAACAGGAAGCTGGCATATTAATATATTCTTATAACTCTAGATGCAAATGACCAAGTATGAACTTGAAATATTTTATTGGCAAACTAGCATACTGTTTCTGGACAATGAAAAGCAAGTAAGACACATCCAACAGGCAAACACCACACTGGGTACCAAGACTATGTTTTACTGAAAAGAATTTGTTTCATGTGCCACAGTGGACACCAAAACATTCTAACTTTAGGCTATATTAGGCCTGGTCTTCACTTAGGATTACTCTACTAGCCAGGCGACCAGTGTGGCTCAGTCCATGCACTAATATTCCACCATGCAAATTATAAACACCAGTGGACTTAAAGGTTTGTCACTGGTGCCTTACTTTTCCAGCTATGGAACACAATTAAAACTACAGAGATTTATGCAGTTGTCAGAACTTACTGAAACATGTATTAGAAGCCACAGAATAAATGACATAATTTAAATATATTTTGCAAGCCTTGTGTAGGATGGAGAAAACTGGATTCCTAGGTACTGGTCAAATATTTAAGTACTTGGATGCCTGGGATTTCTCCAGCTCTGGCAAGAGACCCTAGCATAAACTTGGTCTTCCAAGTACATAGCAGCTTTACACAACACATGATCAAGACTTTATAACCAGCCACAGCTTTATGATGTCCAGTAACAAAGTCAACTACATAAACAATAGTTAGGGAAACAATATTTTTCTGCCCACTCTCAGCTCAGTTTGAAGTCTTCTGGCTCAGTGGGGCAGGATGCCAGCCTACCCCACCTTTTGTCTCCTCCTTAATCAATATCACTGGGTGTCAACTCAATTGCTGAGCAGACAGATAGCCATGTAGGCTGGGGAAATTATCCATCTTCCTAAAGCCTAGCTTCCTGCTTTAAAGAAGACTGGAAAGACTCCTGTGGATCAACACAGTCTTGTTCCAGGCCCTCTTCTTGCATGCACATGTCACCAGGCCTACTAAGAAAAAAAGCATCTTCAGCCAAACCACCTGTCTTTGTCCATCTCTGCTGTGTTTGGGAAAGCTCTGAACAAATTTCCTCTTTACTTAGCCAGATTCAGCACTGCAAGGATTACAAATCATGGGACAAGAGCCACTTGTATAATATGAGAATGATCCCAATTTGCAGAATTTTAGCAGTTGGAGAAGCTAATAGTTAATTGTAGCTAATTATTACAGAACTGTTTTGGTGGTAGAAAGTGCTGTCACATCACAGCTGACTTATGGTGACTCTGTGGGCTTTTCAAGGCAAGAGAAGTGGTTGCCTGCCTCCACATCATGCCCCTGATATTCCTTGGAGATTTCCCATCCAAATCCTAACCAGGGCCAAACCTGCTTTGTTTCTGAGATCTGATGAGACTGGGCTAACTTGGGCTTTCCAGGACAGGGCTACAGGCTGTTTTAATAAAAACTTATCAAGGCAGAGATAAAGAGTCACATGGAACCTGCACGAAACAGTTTAACATTTTAAAAGGGGGTGTTTTGCAAAGGCTCAGAACGCCTGTCTTCATGCAGAAGTGCACAAGACTTCATCTCTCATATGCTCTATCCATTCACTTTCCCATTGCCATTCAGAAAATGCCTATGCCTTAGCAGTTGAACGATATATAACTTATAAATCTCATTTTGAGCATTCCTTGCAAACTGGTACTCTTGTATAGCTGAGGAAGATACCACTAATGGTGATGTACCATAGTTGCCAAGAAGTCCCCAATTCAAAATATAGGGCCACAAACTTAAGACAACTCTCAGCCTTGCCTCTACTATATGGAAGACAAGAACGTCAGCTTTCAATATTTTTGAAAGGAATGTGAAGTACTTGGACTACTCAAAATGAGCTATAAAAAGGCTAAGTATTATTACAATGCAGAGTATATATGCCGCTAACAATGCAACCACTACGATTAAAGAACTTTCAAATATGCTGGTATAGCCAACAGGTATACCACAGAACCCACATCATTTCAATAGCTTCCATAACACTTCCAGGAACACCTACCAATATTGCTAAATCATGCATATATATATTATCCATCATGTTAGAAAATAAAGACTAGGTTTTATTTACATCAATAGATCAAGCACAGGGAAAACAGATTGGCTGCCCTTAGCCAACACTTGTTCCCTGATCTCTTCCTCCCTCCAACAGAAATAAGCCAGTCAACTTGAAATCCCATCACCCACTCCAATACAGCTTGGAAATGAAGGAAACAGATGTCCAGAACAGAATAAACCCTTGCTGTAGCAAATGGCTCTCATGGAAGCCAGTCCACAAGAATAGTTTCCTTTCCTACAATTCTTCAAATGTAGACAGAGATGACAGCACTGGGAGAGGGATGCAAAAGAGTGGATCAATATCAACACCCTTCACTCCAGCACCACCTTTTCTAGTCAGTTGATATATGAAGATGTTTATCTTGACATCGCCCTGGGGCCAGATAACCCCACATGGTTCAATAAAATATCCTGACATATCTGACAGGCCTCGATATTAGAACACTTCCATGCCACACAACTTCTGTATAACCCCCACTCAACTCTTACTAAGACACTTATATTTTTACATAAGAACCCCCATGACAGTGAAGCTATCTTAGTGGAACATCGCTTCAAGTCTCTTCACCCACCTTTGCAAGACCCAGGAACTTTTCAGGTGACCCTCACACAACCGAGACTCGCTTCCCCTGTTACCCCATAACCAGTTTATTACCTACAACCCCTTATATTCTCTCCTCCACCCCACCAGCCTTCTCTGCTGGTTCTCACGCCCTGCATGCACCAGGGTTTCCCTCACAACTCATGTCGAGGCCTCTGTTCTCTGCCTCTCCCTTAGGTCCATCACCCAAGCTTCTGGGCTGGATGACTCACTCTGCCCTTCTCTCCACCCTCCCCCTTTCCCTGGCCACCGCCCGGGCCCCTTTGGAGCTTCCTCGCAGACCCCTAAGCTCCGCCCACCCCCAAGGGATGAGGAGGGGCTTCGTGGCAACCTCGCAACTTATTCGCTGCCCTGCCCGCCATTCGCCTCCCACAGGTGTACTCATTGGCGAAACACAACTGCCAATCACGAATGAGGCGGGATCCGCCTCGCAAGTCTTGGAGGAGTTGGGCTTTCCTTGAGGGGAGGGTGGGTTGAGAAGAGTAGAGGCAACGGCCAAACTCACCTCAGGACTGCAGAACCGGGGGCTGGAAATTAAGACGCCGATGATATATGTTTGGATTTCCCCCCCTCCCTCTTAAAAAAAGAACCCGTGTTCCTCCGCCTCACGCCGCCAATTAACGGGGTCTTCTCCCCTGCCTCGAGCTTCGGCCCCCAAAATCTTGCTGTGGTGGAGTGTGGCCCAACCCCCCCTCCTCTTTCGCGCGCTAGGCTCTCGCGAGACTTAAAGGAGAGGCGGGGCCGTCGAACTGCTGAGCCAATTGCAGCTAAAAAGAGGCGGGGTTAGGGAGATAAGGGGGCGTGGTTTTAAAGAGAACCGCCTTTGACAACCCGCTTGCTTTAGCTCGCGTCGCTTTCTCTACGGAGGGGTGACAAAGTTTGAGTTCTGCGGCACTTTTACAACCAACAAAGTTTAATTCTGGGTAGGAGCTTTCTTGTGAATGCACGGAAGGAAATTTTTGTTAGTCTTAAAGGTGCCACTGCACTCAAACGTTGTCCTGTTGTTGCTTCAGACCAACACGGCTACCCACCTGAACCTGTCTTCGGAGTCTTAGCAAGTGGTCGTGTCTGTAAAGTTCTATGGAGCTCTCTCAAGTCAGTGAGTTTTTAGGAAGGATTCCTTCACTTGGCTTAGTCCAGGCTATTCCCGCCACATGCTTCCTGGGAGCATCAATTCGAAACACCAGTTGGTGCCATTTTTTCAGTTTGTTTTAATTAGCGTCTACCCAAATGGGGAGCAAACTTTCGAGTCCGTCAGAACCGTTGTTCTGGTGCGATGTTCAGTATCGAGGAATGGAAGAGGGAAACTTAAGGGCGTCTAGGTTCATTGGGCGAATGTGAAAATACTTACCAAAAAAAGCCCATACAACCTTTGACTCCTCGTCATTTTTTTTTTTTTTTGTACTTCATACCTAGTTTGAAGAAGAGTCCTCCTGTGGTGCATAACAGATTGATGGTGAGGTTGTGACCTTTTTAATTCAGGGATCCACCGTGTGGTGGACGGTGCCTATGGCCCTGCTGGCACCTTTTCTGCTGCCTACTCAGTGTTTTTAGACTGTGGGCAGGGCTAGGTGTATCTTTCACCAGCAAGGCTTCTGATTGGCCATTGGGGAGGACTGCACAGATTTTTAAAAATGTTGTTTTGCCAGCAGCTGCCACCACAACACAAGGATTTTCACTGTGTGACTGAAGTTTAGCCTGGAGAGGAGGCGGCTGAGAGGTGATATGATCACCATCTTCAAGTACCTGAAGGGCTGTCATATAGAGGATGGTATGGAATTGTTTTCTGTGGCCCCAGAAGGTAGGACCAGAACCAATGGGTTGAAATTAAATCAAAAGAGTTTCCGGCTCAACATTTGGAAGAACTTCCTGACAGAGTGATTCCTCAGTGGAACAGGCTTCCTCGGGAGGTAGTGGGCTCTCCTTCCTTGAGGTTTTTAAACAGAGGCTAGATGGCTATCTGATAGCAATGAAGATCCTGTGAATTTAGGGGTTTGTGTGTTTGTGAGTTTCCTGCATTGTGCAGGGGGTTGGACTAGATGACTCTGGAGGTCCCTTCCAACTCTATGATTCTAGGTAAGCTGTTGCAGGTATTTTCTGACTGGCCATGTCTTCTAATTTGTGGCTACACTCACCATACTGTGTCAGAATTCCAAAACTGCTCAGCACAGGCTCAAAAAACTTGGGGATCACTTTTAGTTGTTCCTAATAAAAGGAGCTGCCTTTGCTTCTGTACTCTCACAATGGACCAGCAGCACATCTACCTGCATTATCAGTCCAAAACTGTTGGGGCAGTAGGTGGGCAAATGTGGGCATCCTTATCCACCACTCAGATGCATTGCTGAAGCCTTAATAAGAGTCAAGATTCAATAGAATCTGTTCTCAGCGGTATTAATACATCCTGGCTGCACGCTGACTTTACACACGGAGAACTTGATCAACATATTACATACATTGAGAAAGGCTGTGATCACACACACTAAATAATGCACTTTTAATCCACTTTCAGTGTACTTTCCAACTGGATTTTGCCAGTTCACACAGTAAAATCCAGTTGCACTGGAAGTGCATTATTTAATATGTGTGACTGCAGCCTAAAAGTGTCTGAGTTCTGAACTGTATTACTAAGGCTACAACTGAAGAAGCATAAATTTGAATACTCCCCCAGATAAAAAACACCCCACAGTTAGTAACCTAGCTGTACATTTGCTTCACTCATTCCCTTACTGAGGGCAAACCTGGGAGCAAAGGCTATTGCTGTGGCTGCAGATATTGGGAATGCCTGCCAAGCAGCATGAATACATATGGGGATATGTGGCAGTGAAGATGAGCACTAGCTGAAGACACAGGGCAAATGCATGACATTCTTAGCAGCCTTTTCCTACACATCCTTTCCTCTTCCCCATTTCTTGTTACTATCTGCTGTCTCATCTAGAACTCATGCCTTTCAGTGTCTTCAGAGCTATTCCACTGTGGCCTGTCTTCTGGCCTTGGCTGAGCTCTTGCCTAATGTGCCCCTGTTTCTCCAGGTCTTATGCTGCCTCTCTGTTGTGCTTCCAGATAAAAATACTGCTGATAACTTGCTCCTTAGAGAGCCTATTACAGTCTTTGCCCCCCTTTGCTTGGGTGAACTGTATTGGTTGCTGGGCATGTAAACTGGTCAGATGGAAGGAAGGAAGGAAGGAAGGAAGGAAGGAAGGAAGGAAGGAAGGAAGGAAGGAAGGAAGGAAGGAAGGAAGGGGTGTAAAATGTTCAAACATAATCTAATGTAGTGCTAATCCAGTTTTTCACAAAATCCAGTTTTTGATGCGACTGTTGAAATTTCATCAGACGTGAAATCAAGACTTTCATGCATTTTATCATTCCAGTTTGAAGTCACTGCTCCTCTGATCTGCTACTGCTGGCAAAGGAGAAGGAGGGAATGTTGGCAAAGTAACTGAACCTTGCATCTGAATATATATTCCAATATTCATTCTGCTGAAAAAAATGCAGTGCAGAGGAACAACATCTGCTGTCAGCTTCTATGTTCTGCCCTGTATGTGAGTGTCAGTTCAGTTGCTTCAGCAATCGGAATGTATCCCCCCCCCATATACACATGTATCCCTTTGCAAACTTGCATCCTTTCTCAAAGTGTGGAATAATGCTAAGAGCATATGTCAGTTCACTGAGAGATATTCAGGAAGATAGGTCTGTCAGTGGCTACTAGCCATGGTAACTGAGGGAAACCATTTTCAGAGGCAATAAACCTCTGAATCTCAGAGCTGGGAGGCAACATCAGTGGAAGGTCTTGGCCTCTATGCCCTGTTGTTAGCCCTCCAGAGGAACTGGTTGGCCACTGTGTGAGACAGGATGCTGGACTAGATGAACCACTGGTTTAATCCAGCAAGGTTTTTCTTATGTTCTTAAATACATAGACTCATAGAGTTGGATTCATCCACGGTCATCTAGTCCAACCCCCCCTGCACAATGCAAGAACTTCACAAGTACCTCCCACACACACATACATCCCCAGTGACCCTGCTCCATGCCTAAAAGATGTTATAAAGCAGATTAAGAAGAAAATTTGAAGTTTATATTTTGCATGATAGTATCACTTCGGGGGGGGGAGGGGTGGGCTCCCTCTTGGGTATCCTGCCCCCCCCCCAGGGAAAGTGTACGTGCAATACATAGCCTCTCCTCTTCCGGTGTAGTGAATGCCGCGTGGTCACTGTCCGGCTATGCCTGGCAGATGGTCACTGCAATGGCCTCTCCTACATTACTGCATCCATGGCAACACCTTCCCGCTGGTCCCCCCCGTTTCTCACAGAGCTTGCCACATCATGGTGTGACCAAATGTCCGGCGGTATAACCGGATGGGCAGGCTGGGCTCACCAACCTCGCCAGCCAAGAGAAGGAAAACTCTAACATCAAACCCGGGCAGATAGAGCTCGTTAATGTAACACCTACCACCTGGAGGACTCGCTGCCGGCGTCCCAGCTTACTGGGCCATGGCAGATGACCCCAAGGTGAAAGGGTGGAGCCAGTACCGCGCACACTGTGCTTCACCTAAAAATTCCTCTGCGCAGGCCTGAAGGGCATATCCACATCCACAACCCACAACACACCAAGTCCTGCAGCGATGGGCAAGGGGCAAAACGGCAGGTGGAAGATGCCACTGGAAGCCGCAGTCCCGATCCTGCATGTAGGCGGTTCAGGGTATTGGTCGCCTGATGCTGACCCAAAGACGAAAGCATTTTTCGGCAGCACCCTGAACGACCAAGCAGCCTTATCTAGGGACAGCACTGCTTGCTCCACACGGAGAGGGGCCTAGGAAAGGTGGCCTAAACAAAGCTCGTCTCCCCCACTCCAGCTGGCTAGCCGCGGTCAACGGGCATCCTTACTTGTGGTCGAAAAATAACAACAAAGAAAAGGCATGCACCTGCCTCACAAAGTGTGCAAAGACTAAAGCTTGTGTGTTGGAACATCAGAACCATGCTTGACACAGTAGACAGTGGTCGCCCTGAACGACGCTCTGCTCTAGTTGCCCACGAACTTCTCAGGTTGAATATTGACATAGCAGCTCTCAGTGAGGTCCGTTTCCCTGAGGAAGGTAGTCTTCAAGAACACGGTGCTGGCTATACCCTCTACTGGTCGGGTAAGTCAAAGGCTGAGAGCTGCCTTTCTGGCGTTGGCTTCATGGTCAGGAACTCCATTGCCTCCAAACTCGAAAACCTGCCAACAGGTCATTCAGATCGCATCATGTCCATGTGCCTCCCACTTCAAAACAAGCAACATGCAACACTCTTCAGTGTGTATGCCCCAACCCTTCAAGCAGGTCGTGCAGAAAAGAACAAGTTCTATGCTGATCTACGCAACCTCGTACGGAAGACCCCTACAGAGGACAAGGTGATCATCCTTGGCGACTTCAATGCCAGAGTAGGTAAAGACTCAGAAGCCTGGAAAGGAGTACTTGGCAAACACGGCATTGCCAACTGCAATGATAACGGGCGCCTCCTGCTAGAATTCTGAACGGAGCACCAGCTCACCATCACCAACACTATCTTTCAGCAGAAGAACAGCCTGAAGACAACCTGGATGCACCCACGGTCCAAGCACTGGCACCTTATTGACTACATTCTGGTGTGCCAGAGAGACCTTCGAGATGTCTTACACACCCGAGTAATGCCCAGTGCGGAATGTCATACGGATCATCGTCTTGTACGCTGCAATCTCCGTCTTCACTTTAAACCCACACCCAGGAGAGGAGGTATCCCTCGGAGGAAGCTTCAGGTTGGCAGCCTTCAGTCAGCCGAAGTTAAAGCTGCCTTCCAGGCAAAACTCCAGTCAAGAATTGAGGACCCCAGTTGCCCCACAGACCCTTCTCCAGAAGCACTCTGGGAACACCTAAAAACTACCATCCTGTTGATCTCTGAAGAAGTCCTCGGGTTCTCCACAAGGAAGAACAAGGACTGGTTTGACGAGAACAATCAAGAGATCCAAGAATTACTAGCGAAAAAGAGATCTGCCTACCAAGCACATCTTGCTCAGCCCTCCTGTCCCGGGAAAAAAGCAATCTTTCGCGCTGCATGTAGCAACCTCCAGCGCAAGCTTCGAGACATTCAGAACGAGTGGGGGACCAAGCTTGCAGAGAGAACCCAGCTGTATGCAGACACTGGTGATTTAAGAGGGTTCTACGAAGCCCTGAAGGCAGTATATGGCCCATCATATCAGGCTCAGAGTCCCTTGCGTAGTGCAGACGGCCAAGTGCTCCTCACAGACAAGGCATCCATACTGAACCGGTGGTCGGAGTATTTTCAGGTTCTCTTCAGTGCCAACCACGTAGTTCAAGATTCAGCAATCCACCTCACCCCACTTCAACCAGTGAAAACAGAGTTGGATGAGATCCCCACCCTAGAAGAGACTGTTAAAGCCATCAAGCAACTGAAAAGTGGCAAGGCAGCAGGAGTTGATGGAATCCCACCAGAGATCTGGAAGCATGGGGGCACAGTACTACATAGCACACTTCACAAAGTACTTGTCACCTGCTGGGAACAAAGCAAACTACCACAGGACTTACGCGATGCAATCATCATCACTCTACACAAGAACAAAGGGGAAAAGTCAGACTGCTCCAACTACCGGGGGATAACCCTGCTCTCCATCGCAGGCAAAATCCTTGCCAGAATACTCCTGAACAGACTGGTGCCCACCATTGCAGAAGAACTCCTCCCAGAGAGCCAGTGCGGCTTCAGAGCTAACAGGAGCACCACCGACATGGTATTTGTTCTCAGGCAGCTCCAAGAGAAATGCAGGGAACAGAACAAGGGTCTATATGTGACTTTTGTCGACCTTACCAAAGCTTTCAATACCGTTAGCAGGAAAGGCCTGTGGCAAATCTTGGAACGTTTAGGATGTCCCCCAAGGTTCCTCAGCATGATCATCCAGCTACACGAAGACCAGCGAGGCCAAGTCAGACACTGCAACGACCTCTCGGAGCCCTTCCCAATAGGCACAGGTGTAAAGCAAGGCTGCGTTCTCGCGCCAACTCTCTTTACGATCTTCTTTAGCATGATGCTTCAAAGAGCCGCAGTAGATCTAGATGATGATGATGGTGTCTACATCCGCTATCGCACCGATGGCAGCCTGTTCAACCTGAGGCGACTAAAGGCTCACTCCAAGACAATGGAAAAACTTATCCGTGAGCTACTGTTTGCTGATGATGCTGCACTTGTCTCCCACTCGGTATCAGCTCTGCAGCATATGACGTCCTGCTTTGCAGAGGCTGCCAAGCTATTCGGCCTAGAAGTTAGTCTGAAGAAGACAGAAGTTCTCCACCAGCCTGCACCCCAGGAAGATTATCACCCTCCCTGCATCACTGTGGGTGAGTCAGTTCTGAAGACAGTCCAGCAGTTCAGCTACCTGGGGTGCATCATCTCCTCAGATGCCAAGATCGACAAGGAGATTGACAACAGGCTGGCAAAGGCAAACCGTGCATTTGGCCGACTGCACAAAAGAGTGTGGAGCAACAAGCATCTGAAAAAAGGCACAAAGATCAATGTTTACAAAGCGGTTGTGATGACAACCCTCATCTACGGCTCCGAATCGTGGGTTTTATACCGTCATCACCTGCGACTCCTTGAGCGCTTTCATCAGTGCTGCCTTCGCACCATCCTCAACATCCACTGGAGTGACTTTGTGACCAACACTGAAGTCCTCAAGAGGGCGGAGGTTACAAGCATCGAGGCACTACTGTTGAAAACGCAGCTGCGCTGGGCAGGGCATATTTCTAGGATGGAAAACCACCGCCTTCCCAAGATTGCTCTGTATGGCGAACTTTCCACCAGCCATCGAAATAGAGGGGCACCAAAGAAGAGGTACAAGGACTCCTTGAAGAAATCCCTTGGCACCTGTCACATCAACCATCACCAGTGGTCTGACCTAGCCTCAGATCGCAAAGCATGGAGGCACACCATCCACCAGGCTGTCTCTTCCTTTGAGAACGCACACATAGCTGGTCTTGAGGACAAAAGGAGATTGAGGAAGAATCGCACTGCTACAGCACCAACCCCAAATCAGACTTTTCCCTGCAGCCACTGTGGCTGGATCTGCCTGTCCCGCATTGGTCTTGTCAGCCACCAGCGAGCCTGCAGCAGACGTGGACTACTGCACCCTTCTTAAATCTTCGTTCGCGAAGTCAAGCCGAGAGAGAGAGAGAGAGAGAGAGTATCACTTCACTAAATCATTTCACCTTCTAGAATCTTATCACTACAAATTCACATGATGAATTCTCAAAGGACACCACTTATAGTACCCTTTTCTTCCAGCCAATCCCCACAATGATGGTGGAGGCCTGTTATAATTAAATATCTCTGTGTCCACAATTCACCCAAGACTTAGGTGCATTTAAAGCTCTAATCCTGCTGGATGGCTGTATTCGTTACATCTCAAAAGGCATCCCATGCTGCAAATGAGAATGTCTTATTTATTTATACCCCATTTTTCTTCCTAATGGGGACCAAAAGTGGCTTACAACATTGTTCTCTTTTCCTCCATTGTATCCTCACAGCCACCCTAGTTTTTAATATAAAAGTAGATTAGTCTGAGAGATAGAGATTCCCCCAACACTCCAACCACTACACTGCAGTGGCTCTATTGTTTGTATTTTAACTCCAAGGAGAAGTGGTCACCCTGTATTACAATGATGATTTCTGCCTGGGACTTAAATGCTCCAATTATTTCTCTGTAAATGGAAGCAATGCCATCCAGAACTCCCTGCTTGCTTTATTCACCATCTGAGTTGGACAGAACTTTGATTAAGACTTATGTTATGAGGAAGGGAGCTCCACTTTGTGAGGCTGGCTTGGCAGTGTTTTAATTCTGTATCTTGCGGCTTGATTTTTCATGCTAACAACAGAGTGACTGGAAGATTATAGCTCATTTGGTTTGCATGAGGCTGAAATGACTGACATGATTCATACTGGCTGGTTGGCTCTTGTTAATTATTGTGTAATTTGCTATGGCCTATGGCTTAAATAATAAACCCGTCATGCTAATGCTCCATTGGTCCTGGGGATACTGAACCCAAGGAAAGTGTAATTATTATCCACACCCACACACATCGGTGGAGAAACAATACATTATTGTCATACTGTCAAAAGATTCTCTACTGACCATGGGAGGCAAATGATATCTGTAAATATGAGGTGTTACTCTAGTTAATTTGTATACCTATAAGCAGGGCTTTTTTTGTAGCAGGAACTCCTTTCCATATTAGGCCACACACACCTTATGTAGCCAATCCTCCAAGAGCTTACAGGGCTCTTATTACAGGGCCTAATGTAAGCTCCAGGAGGACTGGCTACATCAGAGGTGTGTGGCCTAATATGTACAGGAGTTCCTGCTACAAAAAAAGCCCTGCCTGTAAGTTTATATATTGCTATGTTACTGCTTTCTTCTACCCTTCTTTTAGTTTATACAAGTATTTTTATCACTTGATGACCATGACATTAAGTGACAACTTGGACAGATGAATGGACAAGCCCAGTAGGAACTTCTGTACCTCTTCACATAATCTCAAGCAATGGTTTGCAGCAGCAGCAATTCACACATTCAGCTGCCATTCAGAAATATTGCATGGTGGACATGCATGTTTGAACCAGGCAGCTCTCCTTTCCCATTGGGACATGATATTCCTGTCTCTTTTGATATTTGTATGGCATTGGATCAACCAGTCTTTTCACTCACCCAGATCCCCTCCTTGCTTTGGCTCCCATACAATATGGCTACTGTACATGCAGGACCTGTGATCCTCAGCATAGCCTTTTCAGTGGTCAAAGAGGACAGCTCTCTTTTTCACCAGCTAATATATGGGCTGGATCCAACCAGAAAAGTTGGTTGGATCCAGCCCATATATAGGCAAGTGTTTTGAACTTAATTGTTCTCTGTTCTATTCCATCATCCTTTCTGCAGCATCCTTCAATCTTTTACTTTCAGAGATTAGTCAAGCAATTTCTACATCTTGTCTTTTGGAACTGGAGCTGTTAGATTTCCATCTCTGGTATCCAAAAAGTGAGCAAGGGAACTTGCATTAAGTGATGCCTGAATTAAGATTTTTTTAAAAATAACATAATTGAGCTGTAGTGTTGGTTGCGCTTATCCTTCTGCACCAGGCCTTTTCCCAGATGAATATCCATCCTTACACAACTGTTAGCTCCAGCAAAAAGCAAGTCCCAGTTTGTGTGGACCTTCCTTCCTAGGTATCATACTTTGTATCAATCTTAAATTAGGTGGCTTTCAAGACAGCAGCTAGTTTATCATGTGTACCTTGGGAGGTCTCTTGATCCTCATTCCCATTGACCAAGAAGGTGGAATTCCAGCAATGGACACAGACAAATAGGACACAGAGGCTAGGAAAGTGAAGAGGAAGCCTAGAAAGAGGATGGCTGAAGAGGGTGGAGGAAAGAAAGGCTGAAGGAAAAAGAGGTGGAAGAAACCGGCAAACAATGTGCCAGTGAGAAAGAAGGACTAGGAAAAGTCTCCATGTGGTCATGAGCAGGGTTGCCAATACTGAGTTGAGAAATACCTGGTGATTTTGGGGGTGGAGCCTGGGAAGGAGAGGTTTAGGGAGGTGCAAGGCCTTAGTGGGATACAATGCCATAGACTCAAACCCTCCAAATCAGTCATTTTCTCCAGCAGAAAGGATCTCTGTTGCCTAGAGATGAGTTCTAATTCCTGGAGATCTGTTGCCTAGAGATGAGTTCTAATTCCTGGAGATCTCTAGGCTCTATCTGGAAGTTGGTAAACCTAGTCAGGAGTGCATATGTACTGTTGTGATGAAAAGGAAAATAAGGGGACAGGCCGGGCCAGAGTTGCATCAGAGATAAGAAAATATATCAGTTTCCCAAGTTGATTTGAGTTTTAGCCAGCCAGTTCTTTGATTACAGTCTCCCTTCTCTACTACCAGAGATTTTTCAAAGTGGAGGTGCCTGGGACTGAAGCTGGGCCTGGCTTCCAAACCAAAATTAGCACACAACACCCCCCCCCCTCCCCTCCACTGCCTCTCTCAACAAAAAGGTTCTCTTTGTACAACAGCTGCTTTAATGCAGCATAGCTCAGAACTGCCCTGGAGTACTGGGAGAGCCTAGTGGTAAAATAAAGGAAAGAAAGAATACCAAACTCATAACTTCGCTGGAGTGGGAAGGAGTGGGGGGGGGGGGGGATACAAGAAGAAACAAAAAGGTAGGAGCGGCTGATTAACCCGGCACTGACTGTAAAAAAGGCGTAATTGCCTTGTTAACAATAATGTGTCATTGGGAGTAATAGACTCAAAACTGACAAAGATTAAGCAAATGATATGTAAGTGTGCTAGATACTATTTGCTGCCATTTCCATTAATTAAATTTATGAGCCATAGTGCTATTTAAACCACAGTGCTCTGCTCTTCCAGCAGAGCTGGGGGAATGAGCTGCTGAATACCTTTGAGTCTAGCCAGGCTGAGAAAAGTCCATTGGAAGGAAGGGGTGGGGAAAGTAGGAGGGTGGGGCCCAGGAAAAAGGCTGTGGCCTTCTGGTTTAAAATTGTGGTGCTCTAAAGTTTTTTGCCAGAAAAGAAGGCTGTAATCATGGCCACAGGAATAAACAGCTTTAAAAGGAGATTAAATAGATTCATGGAGGATAAATCTGTCAGTGGCTCCTAGCCATGGTGACTGAGGGGAACCTCCACATTCAGAGGCACTAGTTCTCTGAATCTTAGAGCCAGGAGGCAAAACCAGGGGAAGGCCTGGGCTTCTTGTGCCATTGGAGGCAATTGATTGGCCACTGTGTGAGACAGGGCTCTGGAATAGATGGACCGTTGGTGTGATCCAGAAGGGCTTGTCTCATATTCTTGTACAGCCAGGGTCGTCAAAAGCTATCCAGTTATTCCTTAGAAAATCGGAGATGGTAGCTGCTGGTGGGGGAAAGGGCCATCAAATAGCAACCAATTTATGGTGACCTGCTGGATACTTAGCAGAGTAAATGAAACACAGTGAAATAATACAGCAGAGACATGTGTGTTTACTAAGAAAATGTTTACTTTAAAATCAGGGAAAGGATTACATGGAAAGAAAACAACAGTCTAACTAATCTTCCTAGTTCTGATTAGAGTTGCCATTTGCCAGATAATTGTTTTCTGTCAGCAGGGGAGGAGGGAACCTTCTGAGAGGGGGGCAGGGCTCTGCCCAAACAACAATGTTGCTGATGTGATGATGTCATGCGGAACTGACATCATCATGCCAGCAACATTATGCAGGATGCTCTGGTTTGAGGACAAAACTCTAAGGTAAAGTTTGCCTTCGAACCATAGTTTTGCCCTCAAACCAGAGTGTCCCACATGACATTGCAAATGTGATGATGTCACATCCATGTGATGTCATCATGGTGGTGACATGGCTGTTTGACAGTGGGGTTTCCCCTACCAGCCAACTGGCCAGTGGCAGGAAGGACAGCATGAAATCAGGGAATCCCTCACTGCAACCTGGGGACTGGCAATCCTAGTTCTGATCTACTCCATCTTGTTTCTTTGTTCCCTCTGACCCAAAAGCTTCTCTCCTTGTGTACCTGAATAAGCATGAATTATCTCCAGTATATTGATTAGCCAATAGTCAATCATAAGAGTATCTAAATAAGAATAAAACTTCCCCCTTTTTGGTGGGAAGAATCAATCCCCTTTTAAAGCAGTTTACACCTAATTGGTTCTATGCTAAACTTGCTATTATTAGCTTACAGAAACTTCAGTGTAATCGTTTCATGACTGAAGGGATGATACTTGCAAAAAACCCAGTGATTGTTTCTCCTCTGTTATAGTTAACCTGTAATGCTGGTTGTCATGCCTATTGAGAGCCGTGTACACCTTCCAAAGACCACGGAACAGGGATGAAAAAAAAAGCAACTGATAGATAACTTTGACCTAAGGTATCCTAGAATTGCAGGTGCAATGGTATCACTATTGTCAACTCCAAGAAAATTATTAACAACAAAGTCCTTCTCCATGGTTGAACTAGAAAGCCTTTTCAAGAAACAAAGGCGAGAAAGAAAGCACTAACATGCTAACTGCTCCAAGGACAGCATGGTGGATATAAAACCTGGATCCCTTCCTGGAACCCCACAAAATGGTCCCTTCACTTTTCACCCATGGCAGTGTTTTACACAGAAGTAAACTGACCATAAAACCAAGCAAACTGTTTGGGAAATTATCTTGCCTAATAATCTGACATCCAATGTCATCATCATCATCTTTGTCACATGCAGACTGGTTTCTGATAATCCAGTTTCATCCCCCAAATTTTACCATTGGTAGTGGAACGTGCTGTCAAGTTGCAACCAATTTATGATAATCCCATAAGGTTTTCAAGGCAAGAGATGTTTAGAGATGGGTTGCCATGGCTTGCTTCTTTATAGTTTCCCACCCAAGCACTAACCAGAGCCAACCTGCCTAGCTTCCAAGACCCACTGAGATTGGGCTGTCCTGGGTCATCTGGCTCAGGGCATATTAGGATTTGCATTAGGGCAGAAGAAACAAATTTACCCCTCTTCAAACCATTCATAATTTTAGACACCTTTATATTCTTCTCTTCCCCTTCTTTCCTAATCTTAAACCCCCCAAGAGATAAAATATTTATGCATAGGAAATGCACAGCAACCTACACATTACTCTAGTTTTCCTCTTCTGTACGTTTTTGCAGAACTGTCCAAGCGAAACCTGTGCTATGCCATGCAGGGGAGCAAAATATGACATCTGTGTCTGGCAAAGGCAGCTTTGATCCTCGAAAGTTTATACCTCTTAAACAGGGCCGTAGCCAGGATTTTAAAAGTCGAGGGGCACCCTTTCCCATCCACTGTGGGGCTTACTGCTTCTCAGAAGCTTTCTGGGGTAGGGGCAAAAGCTGGAGGCTCTGAAAGCAGCCAAGTTGAGCCAGCCAACCACAAAACTTTTGAGTCAAGAAGGGACTTCACCTTGTGTGCAAGCAGTGGGGTTTCCTTCCACCTCCCTCTCCCCCCCTGGCACTTTGCAACCAACAGCTCCATCTGCCCCCCCCCAGCCCATTCCATGCAGCTTCCTCCGCTTCCTTCTCCACCTCCCTCCTCTCCACCCGCCACTTTTGCTGCTGCAGTGCACTGTGCTCTGCTTAGCTCTCCCAGCTCCGGCTACTGCTGACACTTTGATGGCTCAGTCATGGCAAAAAAAGGGGAAAACACAGTCTGCCTCCTGGAAATCAGGGGGCAATGCCCTCACAAGCCCCTCTGTGGCTACAGGCCTGCTCCCAAATCTTGTTGGTCTTTGGTGCTATTGGACTCAAATCTAGCTGTTCTATTGCAGTCCAACAACAGCTACCCTCTAAAACTATCTGAAGTTACACATAAGGTTGTCAACTAACCAGAAAAGCGTGGCTTGCTCTTGAACCTTCAGCAAAAGCTGGATCTGCAGAAATAATTAGGTGAAGGTTTTCAGGGGATGCCTCAACAGCTTTCCTCCTTTTCATTTCTACATTATCACTGTTTGATCACAGCCTGTTGTTTTGCTGCTGCTAGCTTTTATTTTGAGAGGGAAGGAAGGGTTGGTCTCATTTTATCTTTTTTAGAACTTCACAACAGTAACATTCATCAGTTTACAAGGAGGGAGGCTGGGTAAAAAATGTTTAAATAACAAATTGCTGTTGCCATTAAAGCACCTGTTTAAAGGTTGGTTCAAAAGTTGGCAGCCAGAGATGCAGGCAAGTATGAATTAATCCCTTTCTCACAACCCATTTTAAGCAGCATTTTACTGAGGGCTGAATGAACGAGACATCCCTTACTTCAAAACAAGAGAACTCCATTAGAACAAACTTCATGGAACCTGCAAAGTCATCCCTGATTTGTGAACTTTAAAAAAAATCTGACAAAGCTGTAGTTTGGTTTAGCTGAGGATCTCTCTCTCTCTCTCTCTCTCTCTCTCTCTCTCTCTCTCTCTCTCTCTTTTGGCTGGCTACAGTAAGACCACTGTGGCTTTGGGACCAAATTCTTTTTTTGTTGGCTTGTGCTTGAGAGCAGGCCAGCGCTTAAGGTTTTACTCAAGCCAGGTGTGAACCTTGGTTTTTTCATCTGGAACCAAAGACAGTATGGAAAACGCAGGCCAGGAGCTAGGATGAGGCATTCCTCTCTTTTAAAATATTTACAGATAGCGTCTTGTCCACTGTAGGTCAAACTGGCCTTGAAATCCAAAAGTAAAAATTATATCACAGCATAAAATTTTAAAACTCCCATCCCTTCCTTCCAGACTTCTTTCTAATGCCTCCATCTAGGCCTGGGCAGGAGAACTGCTTACATTACATTCGGTTTGTTTATGCAGTCTTCAATGCCATGGCACTTATTCTACCGGAATGGGGGGACCCTAGAAACTTCAATATTAGAATGGCTACTTTGATGCCTGACTGGTAGACCAACGCACTGCATGTGGCCATCAGAAGTACAGGATACAACATATAGCTGGTGGGGGGAGAGCACAAAAATGTTAAAGGATATGATTCTCTGAGCAGGGGCAATTGCCTCTCATAGTTTTCCAAATGGAAGAACTATAAACTCTTTGGTCTGTCATACCAAGACAAGCTGCATATAGTAAACATACCTCTTCTCAGGGGTCGCTTTGTAGAAAAATAGGTGGTGGAGCTCATCCAGGGATAGTTATGCAGCTGCACCTACTATTCAATGGACAAGGTGGGGAGGAGGAGGGGGAACCCTCAGAAAGGTTCAGGAGCTGTGCTCCTGGAAGTTCATGCTGAATCCGAGGCCTGCCTCTTCTCTTTCTTTAAAGTCATCACAATCATCCAGGTTATCGTTTTGACATTTATTCCTCAAACTGTATTCTGTAGTCAGCCACAGTGCATGATCTGGTAATCCAGGCAGGTGTGAAATTCACACACACAAAATGATCAGAACTACTAGAGTTAGCAACTCCCTTCTCTTCTAGCATACACACAGGAGTAATACTGCCACATTCTTTAACAGAGTTACTCATTTATCATACGGTTTTGCTAGGTGAGAAAATGCTGCAACTGACAAAAAGGGAGCACTGCAATTGTACTCTGTCCTCTGTCCTAACTTCCAGCAATACAAAAGACATGAAATGCAAGGGAGCAAATACCAAGTGTGGCTACCTAGTTCAAATACCGTGTTCTGCAGAGTTATAGGGAATATACATAGATGGTGGGAAACTCTGCTTGCCACCTTGCCACGATGGAGCTCCCTGTGGCCCTAGCATCAAGGACGACCCTAGGAAACCCTCCTTTGCCCAGCATCTACAGCAGCTTCAGATTTTCCTGTAACTGAGGACATATTATAAACAATTAATTAATGGATAACTTCATTTACACTCTGCCTTTCTCTGTGATGGCTATTCAAAGCAACTTTATATCATTCTCCTTTCTTCCATTTTATCCTCACAAGATCCCTGGAGCAGTAAGTTAAGGCTGAGACTGTGTGACTGGCCCAAGGTCACCCAGTGAGCTTCCATGGAAGAGTGGAGGATTTGAACCTGGTTCTCCCAGATCCTAGGCCAACATGGTAACCGCTATACTATACTGGCTGGCACCTCTTCCTTCTCCCCAGTGCCATTTACATGAAAGAATCTTTCTCTCAGACAGGATGTTCATGATTCCTCTTGGTCATTTAACACCCTTCTCTCACTTAGCTTGTTTTATCGTTGGCTGGGCTGTCTCAGAATGTTATCAGCAGCAGGTTTCCAAAACACAGGCACAACTGTAACAAACACCCAGCCCGGCTGGTTCCCTAGCAACACCAAAGCAGATTGCTAGGGCCAGCTGTGGGTCTTCGAACAAGCCTCAACGTGGGCCGAATCAGGCCAGGCCCCCTCAGAAATCCCAAAAGCAATTCTGAGGCATTTGTTTACACAAAGACATATTTGGGTCAGATTAATGGCGTGACACACTAGGATAGTTCTGCAAAAAAGTACAGTAGAATAATGTATGAGCTGAAGTATAAAGTATAAAGAATGTTTTAAATAATCTTTTGGAGGTTCTAAGTTCAAGAAAGAGGGCAAAGGGAAGACAGTAGAATTTTCCAAAATTATGAACAGTTTTAAGAGGGGAAGATTTCTTTCCCCTGCCCTAAAGCTAGGATTTCAGGGAAATTAGACTGATCAGAAGTCCATCTACAAGTGACAAAGGAATGGTTTCACACAACTCCATTTTAGTCAGTTAAGTGTTATGCAGCTGTTCAAATCACAGTGAGAACTAATCAAGGCAATGTGTAGTTGAGACGTGCCGATGGCACACATGGTTTTCAATTTATTAAATTAATTATAATTAATTCATGGAAGTCTATCAGTGGCTGATGACAGTAGCTAAAACAGAACTTCCATATTCAGAGGCAGTGTTCTGCTGCAAACAAGGTGTTACAGACAAGCAATTTTGGAAGATCATAATTTATATACACTGTTTGGGAGTTCCCTAGAGATACAGGAAACCTAATGCTGGACCTTGGTATTATTCACCAAGGCAATCCTTTGTGTTTATTTCTAGGTAACCACTTCTGCTAAGCTGCTACTGTCTGGAAATGCAGATATTAATGACAAGGGAAATTGCAGTAGTCCAATAGATAAAGTCAAGCAAAAAAACCTGTGACAATTGACACTTAGATAAATGTATAAACCATATCACAAATATACTTAAAACATTTATGTCTATAATATGTTCGATGAAGGCTTAGCTGGATCTTTTATATTATACTGTTGTAATTTCTCAGCAATGTACAAAATCTTTTCATCCTTTTGCACACATTACTCATAACAACTGTATAGAAAAGTAGAACAAAGTAGGAGTCAAGTGCACCTTTAAGACCAACGAAGTTTTATTCAGAATTTTATTCAGGTTGCAATGGGAGTACAGAGGCAGGAAAATCCCATTCGGCTGATGGAAAATTTAGTCTCTCCTTAGATCCATGGGCTGGATCCAGCAAAGCATTTTCATGGGCAGACAGACCTGTGCTACAGATTAGCACTTTCTCACCTTCCATATCCTGTGGCAGTCCAAAATGCACTTCTTGTGCCCATTCAAATGCTGTACTGGATCCAATCCTACATCTGTTTGCCAATTACAGCCCCCCCCCCAAAATTGTCACCTTCTGGATATACCCCCCCCCCCCCCGTAAGATTGACCTCTTGGCATCTCCCAGAGCCTGGTCTTTAATGACAGTGGTTTCCATCTTGTGGATTAGGCTCCTGGAGTGGTTAAATGGGCACCATCTTCAGAAGTTATGAGAAGGCCATCTTATTTACTAGTGCTTTTAATAGGGGTTTGAACAGCAGCTGTTTCTTTAGTGTGGGGCATTTAATGGTGTTTTAATTTGGAATTTTAAGTTACCTTGAGCCACAAAGGCATGATGGGTTACAAATATTTATAGCAATAAAGGTATACAGGCCTGTAGGAAGGATGGGTTAGATGAGCAATGGAAATGTAATAGATCTTACCTAACAATTAAAGATAAGCCTAAGAGAAAAGCAAAAAAATTTTTTTTGCAGAAAACCCCCCTGAAATTCACAAGATTTCTGAGGCTGAAACTGAAGTTCCAGGTTTTGAAAGTTCAGAGTTTTTTGTTTTCATGTTTGGCACAAACATCACATCCTGGATTTTAAAAGCATTTTCAATACTCAGATCTGAATTTGAGCTACAACAATTACATTGTCAAAAGCCAGCTAGCCATTCACCAATGGCCAAACAGTAGAACTTTACTACATTGCAAAACATGTGCAACTTTTGGTTTCAGCATTATAGAAAAAACAATTCATCAACCAAACTCTCCTCCAAGCACCCACCTAGCCAGATAATACTTTCCAGTTAAAAGTGTCTTTGATGCATCATTTAGGTATTTCTGCAATCCACCAAAAGTATATGGTGGACAAAAGTTAGAATTTCATTAGCACAAGATGTAGGCCATCAGTGATGATACTCCCTCAACATGAATTCACCAAATGCCTTTTATCACTATGGATTTAAATGCCAAGGGCGTTTGAAAGGGAAGGGGAAATTATTTAAGGGCTGATTCTGTGCCATGTTTCATTTTACAGACACCTATATAGCCAAGTTCATTGAAACCAGAAAGAACTGGGCAAGCAGCAAAAACACCACTTGATTCCTTAGCTGGTAGAAGCATCAGCATCATAGTAGGACCAGGCTACCTGGAAAGACAGCTCAAGTTTCCTGCTTGTGGTGCTGCATTCAGCATCTCAGGAACTTCTCTCCAGGCCTGTAGCCAGAACAATTTAGGTGGGGGGGCCCCAGGGGGTAAATTTTAGGTGGGGAGGTGGGCCCCCCAAAATGACATCACATTTTTTAAGAAATGTGAAAAAGAGCCGCCAGGCCACCCACCTCCAGCCAGCTCTACTCACACGGCAGCACTTTCCGGGGAGGGGGAGAGTCTGACAGGAGGCTCTCCATGCTGAAGGGACTGAGCGTGGGAAAGCCTGGCCCCGTGGCATCAAAGGTGTGGCAAAGTGGGACAGCTGTTAGGCGAGGGCTATCAGCAAGTTGCAATGCCCGGCTGCCCTCTTAAGCATGACTCCCCCTCCTGGGACTGGGGCTACAGTCTCCATGCTCAATCTGCCACGCAGCACAATCCTTTTGCCTCTAAGGCACTCCAGTTCAAGTTCCTCTGCCTCTCTCTTCACGCACAGAGCAGACTCAGGCTCTGAGGGGCAAGTTCGCCATGCCACCTCCCCAGTCACCCCATTGCTTCCCGAAGTGTCTCTAAGCCACCCAAAAGCAGCAAGGAAAGGGAAGCCCAAGGCGGGTCAACAGCGGCTGGAGCTGAGACAGCTGAGCCCCAGGGAAGGCGGTTGGGTGCTTAGCTCTTGAGCATCTCCACTGCCTCTTCTCCATGGTGGGGCACGCATGTGGACCCCAGCAGATGCCAGCTGAGCCCCTCCACTGCTGGCTGCCACAGTCCCTCGGTGGCTCTGCACCGCTTCCTCCTCTGCCTCGCAGGCCCGTGGCAGCAGCAGCCCATGCAAAGTAAAACCAAAGGGCTAGGGCTTATTAGTTCAGTGGCTCCTCGCCAGCCAGGAATCTCGCTGGCTGGAAGACTCCAACAGAGTAGCCTGCCCCCTCTGCCCGTGGCTACGGACCTGCTTCTCCACCAGTTTAAGAAGTCAGGAGATAAACCAGAAAGAATTTGGGGGAAAGCTTCTTCCTCTCCATCTCACCCAACAGATTCCCGCCAATGGAAAACTGAACATTTGGGGGAATACCAGAAACAGTTGTATGTAATATTTTTGAATAAATGTTTTTTTCTCTTATAATGCACAATATATTTTTTTTATATAAGAATATACAGCATTAGATAATTTTTATGTATATGATCGAAGACAGGGTAATTGTTTAAATCTCCCCAATTTTCTACATAATACGCTGTGTGTGTGCTCATAGTATACTATTGAAGTTTGTTTTCAAGATTAGACATTTTAAATTTCAGATTTCAGTTTTGTTCACATTTTTTTAATGTCATAAATTGTTACTTCTCTGGGTGAAGCTGTTAGTTAATTTGGTTAACTGTTATTCCCATCTGTATTACATTTTTTTCTTATGTATTGGATTATTATTTGTATCATACTGCACTGGGTTTCTTAAAATGTTGTGCTTCACCTCAAGTCTCAACAAGAAAGGCTGACTATAAATAAACAGTGCTGGCAACTTTAAACTGCAGCTGCTGGTTGATTTTGTGCTGGTGGTTTGATTGTATTTTGCACTGTCTTATACACATTGTTGGGAGAGGCAGTATATAAATAAATAAATAAAAAAAAACAGCAGAAGAGAAGAGTAGGAGGAGACTGGTTCATACCCTGCCCTTCATTACCCAAAGTTGTCTCAGAGTGCCTTACAATCTCCTTTCCTTTCCCTTCCCCTCCTCACAACAGACACCCTGTGAGGTAAGTGGAGCTGAGAGAGCTCTGACAGAAACTGCTCTTGAGAGGCACAGCTCTGCAAGAACTTATGACTGACTCAAGGTCACATCAGCAGGTGCATGTGGAGGAATGGGGTCAAAACCCAGTTCTCCCAAATAAGATTCCATGCACTTAACCACTACACCAAACTGGCACTACACTAAAATGGCAGGAGCTCTCCTGGATCTGCAATCCTATGCACACTTATTTAGAGGTGAGCCCCACTTAATTCAGGAGGCCTTACTTTTGTTTAAACTTGCGTCAGACCCATTCTAGCTGCAAACTAATGTTAAAGGAGAACAGAATAAAAAGTTACCAGATCACAGGTGCTATGTCAGGCAGCACGTAAGGAAGGGAGAGAGAGTTCTCATTCCTGCTACAGAATCTCCAACTCAGGGTTTTGCAAACTTGTCACCTTTTAAACTTTTCCTCCTTGACCATTTGGCTGGAAACTTGCTCTTTCATTTGAACAAAACTGGGATTCTCAGTGAACAAATGGAGGCACTGAATGTTAAAAGGAGTACATTCCGCAAAACTTGAAATGTGTCAGTATCAAATAGTGGAAGTGATGTCCCTAAGCTTCACCCACTAACTGTTCGTTGATGATGAAGGGTAACTGGGGTTCATCCACTAGCTAAGAATCCACCAAGAAACCAGAAAAAAAAATGTATATCAATACAGTATTTATTTGCTTTCCCCCTCTGAGCCAGACAGATGCAGTTAACAGACGGGCTCTCCCTATCTGCCGCAGAACAATCAGGTTGGAGCACACACGAGACTAAACACAGAGGGATGAGAGGGGAGCGCACAGCAGGCGGGCACATCCGACTCCTTCACATAGCAAAGAGGATAAGGAATGCCACCATCAGGCAGAACAGCCCCATGGCCTCGGATAGCGCAAACCCTAGAATGGCATAGGAGAAGAGCTGCTGCTTCAGGGAAGGGTTTCTGCAAGGGAAAGAGAGAGACCTGTGAGTGAGACAAACAGTGTCAACGTCTTAGCTACTGTGAAGCATCATAAAGGGACAGGGATCAAGGACATCACTTCTAACAGCACGGTTTTCGGAAAGGAGAAAGTCTTAGTTGCCCAGCCTAACACAACCTTGCAATAAGGCGATCTCCTTTGCCACACTTCTACATTCTGTGGAATATGAAAGACAGAAATGGTGCCGGGGGGCATTTTGATAAAAGGAACAACCATAGCGGAACAGAACAAGCCTTTATAACAGGATTGGCATCTGCTGCAATGATTATGTAGGCATCACCTTACTTTTGTTGCATGTTACTTTCACACCAGTGCAGGGGCCTGAGTTCAATATCACAAAGTGGTTATCAAACAGTTCCAGGGAACCCCAGTTTTCAACGGAAGCTTATCAGGGGTTCCCCAACAATAGTAGACAACTTTGTAATTCCACTTTCTGGTAGTTTGCTGCTTGTATTGTTCTCTAATCCCAGTCCAATTGCATTGTTCATTGGTTATTTTATGCAATCTGACTGCTCTGTTTTATATTCTGTAATCTTTCTTGATCAGTGACACAGGCAGGCTATAAATATAGTAAATAGGGCTTGAAAGAAAGAAACATACAACAAAAAAAGGACCAAAATGCTTTTCTACAGCATGCATTCTTACAAAGAAGCCAAGATGAGTCCCAGCTTCAGAAATCCAGATGTTAAACTGCTCACCACCATATGCCCATGGCACAGATGTGGTCTGATTCCCACTTCCCTAGAAATTCCTATTTACAGACAGCAGCCAGTGTCAGCACACGAACTAAGTCTCTGGCTTACTGAACCAGGAGGTGTGCCTCCTTCCCAATCTGCAAGCTTCTCTTCTCAGACTCATGGAGAGCTCTTTCAAAAATGGCTTAGTAATCCAACATACCTGGCATAACCGATGATGAGACTGCCGAATACGGTCCCGATGCCAGCGCCGGAGCCTGCCACGCCCACAGTGGCAGCGCCCGCGCCAATAAACTTGGCGGCAGTATCAATGTCCCTGGAAATGGTGCTCGTTTGGAACGCCCGGCGCAACACCGGCAAGAGCTCATGCTGCGTAGCTGAAATGGAGCGGGGCTGGGAGGAGGAAACAGGAAAGGACAGAAAAGTCTGTAGCCAAAAGTGACACTCCACAAATGCACAGACAGCCTTTCAGAATGCTACAGTAACTATTACCACTCCTTGCTGTGGATTGCCTGGTGTTTTCGCACCAGGGCTGCCCAGTACATGGGTCGAGTCCAACATCATATGCATGCATGTGTGCCATCAAGTCACAACTCACTTATAGTGACCCTGGCAAGGGGCTTTCAAGGCAAGTGAGAAGCAGAGGTGGTTTGCTATTGCCTTCTTTTGCAGAGTCTTCCTTGGTTATCTGCCTTACAAGCAGGGCTTTTTTGGGAGAAAAAGCCCAGCAGGAACTCATTTGACCCCCTGGTATCACCATTGTTTCACACGGGGCGCTTGTGAAGAGAAAACCCAACAGGAACTCATTTGCATATTAGGCCACGCTCCCTGATGCCAAGCTGGAACTGTGTTCCTGGGCATTCCTGCTCAAAACAAGCCCTGCTTACAAGTATTGACTCAGCTTAGCTCCCAAGATTGGGCTACATGATATCATTCCACATTAGAGATGGGCACAAATTGAAAACAAACACTAGTCTGAGCATGAATCGGGTCCATTTGTGGTTCGCAAACCAGGGGTTCAGCTCCCATAATCCGCTACAATCCTGAGGTTTGTGGGAAGGTTTGTGCAGGCTCCGAGGGTATTTAAATACTTTCAGAACTTACTTCCGGGTCTGGGAATATAAATGAAGAAGAAGAAGACTGCAGATTTATACCCCATCTTTTCTCTGAATCAGGGACTCAGAGTGGCTTACAATCTCCTATATCTTCTCCCCCCACAAAAGACACCCTGCGAGGTAGGTGGGGCTGAGAGGGCTCTCACACCAGCTGCCCTTTCAAGGACAACTCCTGCGAGAGCTATGGCTGACCCAAGGCCATTCCAGCAGCTGTAAGTGGAGGAGCGGGGAATCAACCCTGGTTCTTCCAGATAAGAGTCCATGCACTTAACCACTACACCAAAATGACGTTGAAGCTCACCACTGGCCCATGGACCGACCAGAGTGAGCTTCGAGAGTCAGGCAGCCCAACTTGACTGAGTTCCCAGTGTGAACTCTGAAGATTTTTATAGGCCTTCAGAACCCACTGGCTCCGAAGGCCTATAAAAGCCTTCAGAGCTCACTCTGGGAGCTCAGTTAAGTCAGGCTGCCTGACTTGATGGCGCTCCAAGAGTGAGCTTCGAAGGCCTATAAAGGCCTATAGTTTCTCACTCAGCTAAAGCAGCTATACAGTATTTCCCAGGAGAGCCCCTGCTAGCTTCTCAGTCAGTAATCACTCCAGGTGCTGTGTGCAAGTTACTTCCCACTCTGCACACAGCACCTAGAAGCCACAAAGATTTACCTCATCCGTCCTGACCTCAGGCCGGTTCAGGACAGAAGCAGATATGGGCCTGCAGAGCAACCGGGAACTGTTCCTCACCTGCAGAAAGAAAATGTAAGCTAAAGGCAAATAGCTGAGATCAGTTCCCAGTAGTATAGACTTTTTTTTGGCAAACACATACTAGTTTTAATTATTAGAACCAATCTATCGTTATTAGAAACAACCATGACGCAGGGACTCAAATAAGGCCTCCCAGACTGTCCTATGAAGAGCTTTTGCTCACTCTTAGTCCAGTTCTGTTTCTACCCCAAATTTCCCTAATGGTGAGGAATGTGCCTGAATCTTAAGACTGGCCCAGCACATTTTGTCAGTCACGTCTCTTCCTAGACACGTGTAGATGCTGGCTGCCCACCTAGTGCACTTCTACCTTGCCCTTTATCTTAGGAGCTCATGGTGGTGGGTGTGGATCTCCCTTCCCTATTTTTCCCTTGCAACAATCCTGTGAGGTAGGTTAGGCCGAGAGTGACCATCCCAGCATCACTCTGCAAGCTTCCATGGCAGAGTAAAAATCTAAACCAAGATCCTAAACTCTACGCTACACAGGCCCCGGCTGTGGGGCTTTGTGTGATCTGTGTGGCAATGCTAGGTCTGCGGAATGGCATCTCAAAAGACATATGGAGGGCCCCTATGCTTCCACAGCTTACAAAACGTTATTGTTTTGGATAACATTTTTCAGATCAGTTTTTTTTTTAAAGTCTGTTTTATAGTTTGCCAGGCACTGACAAACTGCTACAGGCTGCTGTGATCCTCTGACAACTGTTTTTATTTTGTCATGTTGTATGGCACCCAGGAAGGCAGGGAAAGATAAATGTGGTGTTCTAGGCTGTGAAAAAGAAACTAGGCATCTACCCTGTGAAGGTTCATCCTCAGAGACACCAATAGTCTACACCCACGACAGCCTTAATGTTTTTTTCTTGGACCTCTGACCAGATTGGGACCACAAAGGAGTACATGCATCTTATCTAACACACATCCTTCTCAGTTCCCAAGAGCAGTGCCTCTCATCTGCAAAGCAGCAACTAATAACAGGAATAACAGTATTTTCAATACATTATTGAAAAAAGAGGTTGTCAAGAAGCCAAACTGCATGCTCCATGGTAGCAATCCTTGATGTGGCACCCACTTTTGGGCACTCCTGGTGCCCATTTACTTCTTTGCCAAAGCATCTTCTCCCCAAAACAAACAGCCAGTCCTTGCTTTCCTCCACCTCACTGGAGCAAAAACCAGTAGGAAGATGCTTGGCTTTTAGCTTCCTGCCATTTTGTGATTGGCCCCAGTAACCTCATGGCAGCCATTTTCTGATTGGGTCCAGCCCCGTGGCAGCCATTTTGTGATGGTGCCTATTCCCTGTTCTCACAATTCTAAAAGAACCTACAGGCTTAACATGGTTAGAGACCTCTGCTCTATAGTGCTCAAGGTAGGGAACAATGCTATGGTGCCCACACTTTGCCTTCTGTCTATTCACACAAAAGGGTATAATGTTTTCCATTTCATACATGGGGTATGATGCCGCAGTAGCCATTTTGTATATTGACTTCTGCATGCCATGCAAATATAGTCATTACCCTAAAAGTTAAGGTGAAGGTAGTCTCCTGTGCATGCACCCGTCGTTTCCGACTCTGGGGTGATGTCACATCATGACGTTTTCATGGCAGACTTTTTACGGGGTGGTTTGCCATTGCCTTCCTTAGTCATCTACACTTCCCCCCCAGCAAGCTGGGTACTCATTTTACCTCGGAAGGATGGAAGGCTGAGTCAACCTTGAGCCGGCTATCTGAACTCAGCGGCGCACTATTCAACAACATGCTCCTGCAGATATCCAGTACTTCTTGGAGAATCAATGACAAAAAGTCAAGAATAAGCTACTTCTCAGCTCCTGCAAGTCAGGACTTGTGGGTTTCTCCTGCCTCACACATAGTGTGGGGTTAGGAGACTGTGACTAGGAGACAATACTCTTTCAGCAGGAATGGCATCACCTGCCCTGGGGCTGCTGAATTCTACTTTGACCATTTGAGACTGGCAGTAGCAGCTTCCAATGGGCTGCTCAGGGGAGGAGGGGGAAAGAGAACACCCCAGTTCTACTGCATTTAGTTCTCTGCAGCAGCCCTGGAAAGAAGATGACTTCCTCATAACGATGAAAGTTCTGACTTGGAGGTACGCAGGTGTGCACAAGAGACAATTGCAATGATCCATGAAAGTGTAACTTAAAAAGAAATTTAGCGTCATGCATTTAAGTTTTAAGTGGAATGGTTACTCATGGCCAATGTTCCTTCTAACCTTGTGAGCAAAAATTCTACTTCATGAGCTACTGGCCTTAAAGTTGTGCACTACTGCATAAATTAGTTTGCTTTGGGCCCATTTTTCCTGAGCTAAAACAAAAATATGTGAGCCAGAAGCTAAAAAATTGTGAGCTAGCTCACACTAACTCAGCTTCGAGGGAACACTGCTCATGAAGACAAGTGAAAGGGAAAAAAATGAGCGTCTTAAGGCAGAGGGACAGGAACTAACAACCTCAATCAAGCTGAAAGTGTGTATGGCACAGTAGTTAGAGTACTGGACTAGATTCTCTGAAACCCACGTTCAAATCCCCACAATGCCATGGAAACTCACTGGTTGACCTTGGCTGACTCTCTCAGCTGAACCTACCTCACAGGGTTGCTGCTGTGAGGATAAAACAGATGAGGAGACCAGTGTTCCCTCTAAACTGAGTTAGTCTGAGTTAGCTCACAGTTTAGCAGTCTCTGGCCTCACACATTTTTGTCTTAGCTCAGGAAAAATGGCCCCTGAGCAAACTTATTTATGCTGTAGCTAACAACTTTAATACCAGTTGCTCACAAAGTTGAATTTTTGCTCACAAGACTCCACAGCTTAGAGGGAGTATTGAAGGAAACAATGTTTTTGTAACCCGTTTTGGGGAGAAAAGTATAAATAGCCAAGTGAAGCATAAACACATAAAATAATGTGCTAATTCCCACTGAGATCCAGATGCTAACCCAGTCAGATTCATACAAGATTTCAGATACTTTTCTTTGCTGACATGAGGACTAGAAACATGGTTCTTTCCTTAAAAGGAGAGAACAATGGAAAAGTAAAAAAAACAACCCCCCCAAAAACAGTAGAGGCAATTGCATTCCAAATTGGAGGCCATACTCCACGTGTGATGGCACAATCACAATTATGCAGATAGGTAATCTCTTGAGCCCACTTGCCAACATGGGCAGAAAATATTAGATAACACTTTCAAAAGCTGAAAAAGACAGTAATTTATTTAAAATACCCCAGAGAAGATCCATCTTGGCTACTCACAAGGGCGGGAGCTGAGACGAACTTTGCACAGGTGTACATATTCAGGGACGCTGGGGGGTGGCCACACTCAACAGCTGGAAAAGAACCAAACACCATGACGTTAGGAGAGGAGTGTCCCAGAAACTTTCTACTGTCTGCTGCCAATATAAAGCTATCATGGAAGGAAGGTTTATGGCAGGATTGGTACATGGAAGACAACACAACCCAAGGCTTAGAAGTCATAAGAACCACCATAAAAGGGATATAAAACTTGCAAGATCATTCAAAGCCCCCACCTTACTCCATGTGCACAAAGAGGATACAACACAACACCTACAGGGCAGAACGACATAAATGTTATTGCAAGCAGGATGAGCAAAGCCTAGCTCAGGGGTCCCCAACATGGTGCCCATTGAGTATTTTTGGAAAGTGGGTGATGTTCTTGTTCCACAGTGTGATGATTTGCTACTTAAGATCTGACTGGATGTGCCTGTTAAAATAACAATGTTTCAGTAGCAGTTGCTGCCATAGCGTTTATTGTCTCTCACCCTTATTTCCCAGGGGATTTTTAAATTACCCCTCCATCTCCTCTGCACTTGGACTTCCTCTGTATGTGTGGCTGCACCGCCCTTGAAACCATTTTGTGTATGCTTACAGAGGTTCACGAAGGTTGAGGACCCCTGGGCTAGAAGATTGACAGCTCAGGTGGCCAAGAAATTTGGCAATGCTTTCATTCCTGCGCAGGGTACTCCAAGATCTGGTGCTGGAACTTCCCGACTGGATTCTAGTTTTTGTTTCAATAGCCCTTAAGCACGAACCTACAAGTCTGGTGTTGTCCTTTGGTTCTTGTGTCCCATCCAATCCTCAAGCACTCACCGTGGATCAACAGGACCAAGATGACTAGAAAGAAGCCTGAAGGTGCTATTAATATCAGCTTTACTTTTTGTAACTTTTTAATGTTTGCTGAAGACAGATGGGCCTTGCATCATCTCTGGGAGATGGTCAGGCTGCGCCCTTGGAGACCCCCTTGCAGAGAAGACCAAAGAACTGGAAAAGAGCTATCAAGAAAGCCAACCAGGATTTCTTGGTAGTGAAATGAGCACATGAACGTTATAGTTCAGGAAATACTCTGTACCAAATTTAGGGTGCCTCCCCACAACCAAAGACTAGCAGAACATCATAAACTGAAGCATGAAGAGGCCATGCCAATGTTTATTTACTGACTCCATGTATAGCCCCTCTTTTCTCCCCAGTGAGAAACCAAAGTGGCTTACAACCAGGGCTGGCCCTGCCACTAGGCAAATGCCTAAGGTGCTGGACTTCTAGGTGCGCCAAACTGGGCACCCCATGTGACTTGGTGACATTATCAATGCAGGAGGGGGGCACCAGAAGTTAGCCTTGCCTAGGGTGCCAGATAGTCTAGGGCTGGTCCTTACAATGTCCTCTCCACCAGAAGCTGCACTGGCCCTAGTTTTTAGCTCTGATAGGCTACTCTTTAAACAACAACAAAGCACCATCTCGGAAAACAATTGCCCCAGGTTTAGATGCCAGTTCAGTGAGCTCTTCTCTGGAGGACGATACACAGATGAAGTACATTTGGTCCCCATGGTGTACTTGTGAAGAATAATGTAGCCCATGTTGGTCTCCAACCTATCCTGAAGTCAATACTAGCCACTAGTAGAGTAGGACAATCTAAGCAGTTGACTTGTGGAATTCACTGCCACTAAATAAGACAATGCCACTAGCTAGGTGAGCATTAAAGAAGGGAAAGAAAACCATCTGTACAGAGTCACTGAGCTCCTAACAAAATTGATTCCATCATAAATATTTGTGAGTCAGAGCTGATGGAATGAGTTCTGACAAATGCAAGTGTAAGTTGGAATAAATTTTGTTAACCTCTGAAGTGCCACTGGACTCCTCTTTTATTTTGCTGCCGCAGCCTAACATAGCTACCAGGGATTATCTTTTAAAAATGATGAGACGTTACTACCAATGAGATTGGTCATCAGTCAGTATACTTTATAACCTCCACTGTTAATGACAGTGTACCTGCCAATGCTGGGCTCAAAGAGGGCTGTCAAGGCAATTGTTATGCTCAACACAGGACATGTATTTTGCAGTACTTATTTCACCCTTCTAAAGGTAAAGGTAGTCTCCTGTGCAAGGGCAGCACAATCCTAAAGGAAAAGGAAGTTGCTTTTTCTGAGAGAGACTTTGTGTCCTTGAGTGTGACAGTATAGACAAATGGAGAAGAAAAGAACAGTTCCCTCTGTGCTAACACTTGGGGGTTCACACAATGAAACTGAAGGACAATTAATTCAGGACTGGCAGAAGGAATTACTTCTTCATAAAGTAAAGTAAACAATTAACTTATGGAATCATCACAAGATATAATAAGCACCACTAATCTGGGTTGCTTTAAAAGGGGACTGGACAAATTCATGGAGGATGGGTCTATCCAGGCCTCAGATTCGGTGGGAGCTCAAAGGAGTGCAGCTCCTGAAGCTTTCTGAGAGTTCCACCTCCTCCTTCTGAGAGTTCCACCATTGAATAGTAAGTGCAGCTGCATAACAATCCCTGGATGAGCTCCACCACCTATTTTTCTACAAAATGACCCCTGGGTCTATCAGTAGCCATGATGGCTAAAAGGAACCTCCAGGCTCTATCCCTCAATACCTGCTCTCTCTGTGTGTGCACTTATGGGGAGCCTTCATGCCCTACTTGTGGGCTTCTTGAAGGGAATCCTGGTTAGCCACTCTGGGAGAATGAAGATTGAACCTTTAATCTGATCCAATGGGTATATTCTTATATTGCTTCATGAGATCAGAGCAACTGCTGCAGAATAATACAGCTATGTGGCAAAAGCTGATTCGTGTATTTTAAAGCATGCACACAAAAGCGGCACAATCCTTGCAGGTTCAAACCTTTTCTGGATCCATGTAGTGGACAGCATTTTTGGAACATTGTCCCATATCAAACACTCCTTGCATATGGAAAGTTAGCATGACTGGGAGAAAGCCAGGAATAATGTACTCCCTTGTGTGCTATCTTTTCACCTACAGGGAATTTTGGCACTGGGGAAATATTCAAAGGATCTTCTGATAGAATTCTAATACAGTGCCATGCTTTCAAGAAAGAACCACATTAGGTTTTTTAAAAGTCAGAATCAGCTAGGGTGACAAGCAGCCATAGATGTGGTGACCCTAAGTGCATGCAAAAGGGGCCTGTACAGCAGTCGTTCAGCAGCTACATGACCAGACTGGCCTGCCACATATTGTCTCAGTTGCTGGCAAAGTATATTCTGAACCCTCTACTCTGCCTGCAGGTTTTGCCTAATCTGTCCATGATGTACTAAAGCGCCGTCTGTCTGAAAGCCAACTATGTAACAGGAGAACCCAAAAGTCAAAGTGACCAGTAACCCTATATCAAACTTCAGACCATTCACCTCTGCAAAACACACAGATTCCAAAGGCTAAAAAGCATTACCCTAAGGGTCATGGGACTATTCCCTCCTTCCTTGGAGCTATTCATAATCAAAAGTTCTCAGGCTATCCACACACAAGATTCCCACTCCCCACATTGCACATGCCATACTGGCCTTCAGATGCTTATTCAGTCAAGCTGGTAGCTCACAGAGCCCCCCAGTTAGAGCTGCCAACCTCCAGGTAGCATCTGAAGATCTGGCAACAGAGTTCAGTTCATCTGCAGAAAATGGCTGCTTTGGAAAACAAGACTCTATGGCAGAGGTGGCCAAACTGCAGCTCAGGAGCCACAAGTGGTTCTTTTCACACATATTGTGTGGCTCTTGAATCCCCTATTGCCCTGTCACATGGTTTAGATAAGGCATTTCTCCCTTGAAATCACTTATCCAAGCCAAGCCAGCTGGTAGCTTGGAGGATACATTTAAAGTTAACGTTGCTTTCTTTCCACCTCCCCCTCCTCTATTTGCTTTCTTTCCTCCTTCCTGTCTTGCGGCTCTAAAATGTCTTTCATGTCTTGGAGCTCTCAGACATCTTAGGGGAGGGATGGTGGGTCAGTGGTACAGCATCTGCTTGGTAAGCCAGAAGGTCCCAGGTTCAATCCCCGGCATCTCCAACTAAAAAGGGAAATAGATGTGAAAAACCTCAGCCTGAGACCCTGGAGAGCCGCTGCCAGTCTGAGTAGACAATACTGACTTTGATGGACCGAGGGTCTGATTCAGTATAAAGCAGCGTCATATGTTCATATATGATGTTTATTCTATGTGGCTCTTATGGTAAGCAAGTTTAGCCATCCCTGTTCTATGTCATTATACCCCACAGATGTCTCTCCTTTTCCCAAACCTTGCCTTCCTCAGGCTCCACCCCAAAAATCTCTAAGTTTTTCCCAACCTGGAGCTGGCAACCCTACTCAAGGTCCTTTTTAGCCTTTACCATAGGGTCCCCATCATGGGGCTTGGGGGCACTATAGCACCTGCTGACATCTTTCCTGATGCCTGCCCACTGAGTTTTTTAGAAAGTAGGCAAGACCAGGTGGGGGTTGTGCCCAGCAAGGTTTCTGATTGGCCACTGGAGATTTGGCTTTTGATTGGCCACTGGAGATTTGATTGGCCGTTTAGATTTTTATAAACATTGCTTTGGCAGCAGCTGCCATCACAGCACAAGGAACTTCACTTTGAGACCAAAAGGAAGATGCAGCAGGCATTTTGTGGCTGGACTCACCTCCTGCTACAGCCATTTTGTGGCTGTACCCATGACATTGTGTCAGAATTCCAAAGGTACCTGGAGGCTCAAAAAGGCCGAGGACCCCTCCCTGCTCTGCCAATACTGGTTGTTTCAAGGACAGTTTTCTATCTCTTGAATTAAATCAACCCAGGTGACATAAAACACTGCAAGCTTTTGGATTCTCCAGAACCCTTCACCAGGCTGGATGTTGCAAAAAAAGAAGGGACAGGGGGAAGAAAGATGTCTCAGGTTATGATTTAAAACACCTTCTCATGACTGAAGACATCTGCCTCCCCCATGTTTTTATAGCATTCAGTGTGATTTAGCATTCTAGAGAACTCTAAACACTGTACACTGCTTTTGTGTCGCTTTTGTTTTTGGATCCATTTTGGTTTTTTGTGGTTTTTGGCATTTTGTTCTTTTCATTTGATTTGGACCAATGCAGTTACCTGCAACTTTTTTATACTCCTTGAAGACATTCCAGCTTGTGACAGCACTGCTGCTTTTCCCCTGCTTGGCTGCAATTCAAGGCCACTCCTGACCTCACTTATCTTCCATTTCCTCAATCTCTTTCAGAAGAGATCTGCCTCTGTGAAGTTTTCCACAATGCTTCCCAACTACACAAGACAGAAAAGCCCAATAGGCACCCGTGTAAAAGACAAAGAAATAGCAAGAAACACGGGGAAAACTCTTAAGACTAGGAATATACACAATCCAAAATGCTGCATAGTATATGAAAATACAGGAAGACTAATAAACTACTGGGTGCATATAGCAAAATTACAGAAAGACATTAACAATAAATCCATACAACTCAAGTGCAAACCACTCAGTGACAAAAAAGCTTTCAAACAGTCCCAAACAAAAGTGGCAGGTGAAAGACAGGAAAGCTCTCTCAAAAACGACGGACTGTTTGAAAGACTTCTTGTCACTGGGTGGTTTGCACTTGAGTAGTAGGGATTTATTGTTTAGTAGTGTCTTTTTGTAACTTTCATATATGCATTCAATAGTTATTAGTCTTCCTGTATTTTCACATGTTATGCAGCATTTTGTGTATATTACTGGTCTTATGAATTTTCCCAGTGTTTCTTGCTATTTCTTTCCCAAAGGTAAGAATTATTCTGTGGTAAGCAGCTTGGCAAATCTCCCTTTTTAAGTTGCTTCTTAAAGCAGAAGAAAACAAGAAAAACTCTGATAAAGAGCTTTGCATTGGCAGTGTTTTCTAAGGCACATAACAGCAAAATCACCTTGTACTGAGTCAGACTATAGATTCATTGTAACTTCTCTAAATGGAAGCAGCTTCCTGGGGTCTCTGTTAGTCTCACCTGCTACCTGTACTTTTGAACCAAGGGACCTTCTGCATGCCAAGCAAATAGCTCCACAACTACATAATCATAGTATAGACACCTAGTCAACACTTGGTTGCCAATTTATCAGATTGAACTGCTCCTGTGTCTTCAAGAACAGCTTGATCTACAGATCCATCTTCTAACTCCTGTTGGACAAGCTTCAGTTAAAAGCACAGGAGCAGGGCTCTGTAAACCAGAAGGTTGACCTTATATTGACCCAGGAAAAAGACTGACCCAGAAAAACAAACAAACATCCAATTCATAAAAATAATTTCATGTAAATGTTGCAACAGTTTGTTTGTATAACTGTCTGCAGTCTCTGGCTGCAATATGTGCATAACCTTAAACCAAGTTTCCAAAACAGGACAGGAAAAATATATAAGGCTTGCATCCTGTACCTTTGCTCCACATATGCTTTTCTCCCACAGCTGTGGAGGCTGTCCTACTCTATGCTGCTTGCTTCCTCCTGCATGAGGTGCTTTGAGGCTCATCGAAAGAGTGGAATGGAATAAATGAAAAGACTTAGTGATGCAAGCTCCAACAGAGTACTGCCTCTGTAGCATCTGGTAAGCAGCACAAGTAAAGGTATAAGAAGTAAAAGTCCAGAAGCCAAACCAAAATATATTTCATTTAAAACTTTTGGGAGAAGATAGAGACGGCGAAAGTCCTTCATCCTCTTTCCCAATACACAAGCCAAGAACATTTCCTTTCAACAATGAAACACCCTGCAAGATAAAAACCAGCACAGCAAACAAGGGCGCAGAACCTTTCTGTTTTGCTAGTTTTCATTTTGCATGTTTATATTTAATAAGTAAAGCAACATGACAAGCCCCTTCCTGCACTAGTGCAGCCTACCCAACCACTGCCCCTTAGCTCATTCTCCTTCCTGTGTGAAGTAGAAGAGAAAGAGAAGCATTAAGTGACAGTGTGATGGGCACTTTATCTTCTCACTTGCAAACGCTCCACCTGCTTGATTTCTATGCTTCAGTCTACTGTAAAGGACCATGGCTGAGACACAAAGGCCAAAGCAAATGGCTAATCTTTGGTGGACAGCATTAAAGTGCCAATGGCTACAGCGGGGGTGGGCACATGCTACAACAACCTATTGCAGCTAAGGTCTGGGTCTCATTACTACCTGGATGGGAGGTCTTCCAGGAATCCTATATAAGCTACCTTAAATTACAGAAGAAAGAAACGCTACACATAAATGCACGGAACAGATAAGATAACTGATGCATCTGCTTGAAGACAACCTTCCCTAGATGCATCATCCTTGCTATGCACTATAAGAAGCACGTCAGCTGAGCTGTAAAGCCAGAGGTTAGAGCTAAAGCTGGACCTCGCAGGCTTCCTTCGGAAAAAGAACCTTAAGGTCTAGTTCCGCCCACCAGCCAAGAACGTTCCCAAGGTTGGCCACGCCCGCCACAGGCTCCACCTCCTCCTCACCCCGCTAACAGAGGCATGCCTCTCTCGACCCCCCAGTTTGTCCTTTTTGTGCCGGAAAGCACCAGAACGGAAGAGACAAATAGGGAAGCTCGAGGCTTGCGAAGGGAGGAAAAAGAACCTTTCTAGGCTACTCCAAGCCCGGACTCCGCGACCCTACCTGCTGCTCTGGGGGAAAGCTAGCGAGAGGAGGGCTATCGTTTGCGCATGCGCCAGCGGAAGAAGGAATCGCGTACATCCGGGAGGGACCCGGAAAGGGTATATAATGGAGAGCGAGGCGGTTAGCGTGCCCGTCGCTCGAACGGCAACGGCGAGTTATATGTGTCATAGCGCCATCTGCATGGCGCGGTGGTGGTACTGCAAACTAGGCTGATCGTCCTAGTCCTCTTGCGCTGTTGTGCTGCGGGGAACTGCGGCTTCTTGGCAGCACCGGCATTTCCCACCCGATCTGAAGAATGTTTACTCGTAAATAAATCCCAGGGATTTCAGTGGAGCTTGCACTCACGTAACTGTCCATAGAATCGCTTATGCGCCCGGGTGTGAATTCTTGAGCAATGGACCCCCGAGCACAATTTAATTTCGGCTGGGAGCAAAACCGGAGGTCATGCCAGGAGCAGATTTATATACACACCCGGGGGTGGGGGTGGGTTGCGAAATTCCACCTCAGCACCAGAATGTCATAAATGTTTGCGACACCTTAAAAGACTGAGAAGGCTTTATTTCTGTATAACTTTCGCCGACTACACAGCTCACTTCATGTCATGCATTGTTGTGGCTCCAGTACACGGAAATTTATACTGGAATAAAACTACGCTAGTCTTTCAGGTGCCAGGAGACTCCCGGTGATTTCTGCCACTGCAGACTAACGCAGCTACTCCAAGGGGCTTCACCAAATCACTTTCACACCCGCCCTTGGCGTGTTTTTTCCTCCATCTGAATTCTTTGAAACATTGCAGGAGCATGTGCTCATTGGCCCTTGTAGGGTGAGGCGGGTGCTTTTAGAAAATGTATGCAGAGTATGCAGAAACCTTACGATCTTACCTGTAAGCAGCGGGTCGTTTTGTAGAAAAACAGATGGTAGAGCTCATCCAGGGATTGTTATGCAGCTGCAATACTATTCAATGTACGAGGTGGAACTCTCAGAAAGGTTCAGGCGCTGTGCTCCTGAGCTCCCACTGAATCTGAGGCCTGCCTGTAACATACCCACAAACAAGGACCATCAATCAATACAAGTGGGAGGTCAGCAAGGCATTGCAAGGGGCACGCTCAGGCCTCATCATGCCAGGCAGGGGTGGCCCTAACTATAAGTTACAAACTACATTTTCTATATATAGCTAAGGAGTTCCCAGAGTATGAACTCATGAAGCTGCCTTAGAATGAATCAGACCCTTGATCTATCAAGTACAGTACTGTCTACTCTGATTGAGAGCAGCTCTACCAGCTCTGTGGTTGATGTCTATCACATTGCCAGCTACCTAATCTTTTAACTTTCAACCTTCTGCAGGCTAAGCAGATGATCTACCACTGAGCCAGGACCCCTTCCCATACAGAAACCACAGTCTTGTCTGCAGATGGATCTTTTCTGCTCTCTCTGGTATAGTTATGCATCATTGTCCTATCTCCCAACCAGTCCTCTAAGCTGAGTTACTGTGAGCTAGTTCACAGTTTTTTAGCCTCTGGCTCACACATTTTTGTCTTAGATCAGGAAGGGTGGCTCCAGAGCAAACTAATTTATGCAGTAGTTCACAGCTGTAATGCCAGTAGCTCATGTAGTAGAATTCTTACTCGCAAGACTCTACAGCTTAGAGGGAGCATTGTTTTAAGCATGTTTTATTTTAAGCTTTTAAAAAATCTTTTGTGTTTGTGTCCTTTATAGAGTTTATATCTCTGCTACCTGGCATTACATTTTATGACACACATGGCCCGGCCCAACAAGGTCTCATTTATGTCAGATCCGTCCCTCATGACAAATGGGTTTGACACCCCTGCTTTTGACTAAACAGATGGGATGCAGGGGAAACACTCTCCCCTCGCTGACAATAAGTAAAGCCATAGCTCAGCAATTCTTTAGTAAGAACAGCTCTAATAATCCCAGATCCATCTTCTCATTTTGGTAGTGAGGGAAATGGGGAGGGACTGTGGCTCAGTGGAAGGGGACCAGAAGGGGAAAACCTGACTTTTTTGAGGAAAGGGGAAAATAGAAGAGGAAAACAATGACTTCTTTGCAGTAGAAGTTCCCAGGTTCAGTCCCCAGCATCTCCAGTTGAATGGATCAAAATGTGATGTGAAAGACCTCTGCTGAGACCCTGGAGAGCTGCTGCCAGTCTGAGTAAACTATCCTGACATTGGTAGACTCTAGGGTTGCCAGCTCCAGCTTGGGAAATCTCTGCAGATTTGCAGGTAGAGCCTGGACAGGGTGGAGTTTGGGAAGGGGAGGGACCTCAATGTGGTATAATGCATTTCCTTACTTCCCCAGGGGACCAGGAGAGGGAGGAGCCTCAGCCAATAGAAGAAGAGCTTGGCAAGCGGTATTGCAGAAGGAAGCAAGAGAGAGGGAGAAGGAAGCAGATCAGCCAGTTGCTTGAGAGCCTGATAGGAGCCCTCTAGAGGCCTGATTCAGCCCCTGGGCTGCATGTTTGACACCTCTAGTCTAAAACAAACAGAAGTCAATTGGCACATTAAAGCTGAACACAAATTAGGTCTGACTTTCACACTTACGTTGGAATATTTTTTGTTAGTCTTCATAGTGTCCTTGGAACTTTGTTTTATTTTGCTGCTTCAGAACAGACTAACATGGCTATTGGGAGGGGCACTCAGTGGCAGAGCACCTGCTTGGCATGCAGAAGGACCCAGATTCAATCCCCTGCATATCCAGGTAAAAGGTGCAGGCAGCAGGAGATATGAAAGGCTCTGAGACTCTGGAGAGCCACTGCCAGTCGGCATTTTGCAACTGGATTTTTGCTATTCTTACACAGTTAAAATCCAGTTTGCAAAACACATTATTTAGTGCAGTGTGAATGCACCCTCAGGCTGAAGTAGCCACATACCTGTTCAAATGTTTGTACCCATCTGGAATCTATATATCTTGCAGGCCTCACAAGTCTCGAATCCTCCACAATTCCCCCTTAACCCCCAGTGGTCATAGTAAGGATGAGCTTTTTGTGCAGAATAGTACAGGATGAGACTGAGAGCAGATTTGGTTTCTGGCAGGAGATGCACTGAAGCCTAATCCAGACAGATCCATTTAGATAGGATTTGGAAGATGAGCTTAATCTGGCTCACAGGTTTTCCTCTTCTGGTCCCAATGATGCATCTCTTTCCCCCTGCATTAGGTAACTCATCTGCTTTCTTCCGCGTGGGATGAAAGGCCCATTCAAAGAGCTCCTGAATTCCTTCCCACCTTAATACCTCACGAGCATCATTCCCACTTGCTTCTTCCTTGACTCACACACAGGAGATAGTGAAGGATGTGTGCATGAAGTGAGGAGAAGCAAAGAGCCTCAGTCCTGTGGACTCCCTCACTTGGGCATGGATCTGCAGCTGGGGGCAATATTCACTTGTCACTCAAATCAAAACGTTAGTTGAAAATTATTTGCTAAGGCTCTGGTTCTACCAACCAGATTGTCATAGCATTGGTTCTTTTCCCGATGTTTTTTCCACCTGGGCATAGTCTACCTTTCTACCCCTTACTGTTTAAATCCCACCCTTCCTCCAAGAAGCTCAGTTATTCCCATGGTCTTCTCTTATTTTATATTCACAATACCCCTGTAGGTTAGGCTGAGAGAGTTCCAGCCCACAAGGGGCTGGAATGAGACAGTGAGGGGGGACACTCTTTTTTGTGACTGTTTTAGCTCTGTTGCTAGAAAGCTAATGCTTTAATAACAGTGACATTTTAAGGGACAACCTCTTCTGGAGAGAATCTAGAAAGGAATCTCAAGACAGCCACTCACTGCCCAGGATCAGGGCTTTTATTGTAGCAGGACTTCCTTTGCATATTAGGCCACACCCTCCTGATGTAGCCAATCCTCCTGGAGCTTACAGTAGGCCTTGTAAGAAGAGCCCTGTAAGCTTTTGGAAGATTGGCTACATCAGGGGTGTGTGGTCTAATATGCAAAGGAATTCCTGCTACAAAAAAAGCCCTGCCAGGACACTCCAGTTTTGCTGGATTTCTCCATGTATTTATTTGCAGCCTGCCTTTCTCACTGAGACTCAAGACGGATTACATAGGATAAGTTAAATACAGTCAACAGCATGGGGCATCCAATAAAACAGCGGAATAGGGTTTGGATTGCAGAAATCGGGGAAGAAGGTGAAGCAAACTTAAAACAAAGTATAAGCATTTAAGCAGGACATGTCAAGCAAGGCTGAAATTGCATTCTCAGAAGCATCATGCTTACTACAGAGTACCGCAGTATAATCCAGTCTTTTTGCCAAGCATCTTTCTACACCATTACATTACAGTACATTCCCTGTGTTACAAAGCCCTCCTGAATAAGTCAGTTTTGCACATTTTGGGGGAAGCCAGACTGTGACTTTCTCAAGCAGGCCATTCCATAATACAGGGACCACAGTGGTGCACACACTTGAACAGCTAGCTGTCGATTTTGCCCATCTGCAGGGTGGCACCTGCAAAAGGCCCTGCTCAGATGAACAAAGCTATCTTGGCAAGGGCAGAGGAAGGCTGCGATCACACTATAATCCCTCTAAGCTGTGGAGTCTTGTGAGCAAAGATTCTACTTTGTGAACCACTGGCACTAAAGTTGTGAGCTGCTGCATAAATTAATGTGCTCAGGGATCATCCTTCTTGAGCTAAGACAAAAATGCATGATCCAGACGCTAAAAAACTGTGAACTAGGCTCACACTAACTCAGCTAAGTGGGAACACTTATTCTAAATAATGCACTTTTAATGTGGATTTTATTTGTGTGAACTGGCAAAATCCAGTTGGAAAGTGCATTGGAAGCGGGTTGAATGTGCATTACTTAGTGTGTGTGTGATCACGGCTGAAGAGGTGGTTGGAAGGATTTGGCATGTGGCTACAGGTTTTACTGAATTATTTAATTCATGTATACCCTGCCTTCCTCTCCTGTTCCATTAACATTTGAAATGGATAGGTGGCAATACATCACTAGACTGCTCTATTTGCTGTTTTATTGATTCATTTATACCCAGCCTTTCTCCCCAGCGGAGAACCAAAACAGCCTGACATCATTCTCCAGCTCTCCATTTTGGTGAGCCAGTTTGGTGTAGTGGTTAAGTGTGCAGACTCTTATCTGGGAGAACCGGGTTTGATTCCCCACTCCTCCACTTGCAGCTGCTGGCATGGCCTTGGGTCAGCCATAGCTCTTGCAGGAATTGTCCTTGAAAGGGCAGCTGCTGTGAGAGCCCTCTCAGCCCCACCCACCTCACAAGGTGTCTGTTGTGGGGGAGGAAGATAACGGAGATTGTAAGCCACTCTGAGATTCGGAGTGGAGGGTGGGATATAAATCCAATATCGTTGTCTCATCATCATCATCATCCATTTTATCCTCACAACAATCCTGTGAGGTAGGCAATTAAGAGATTGGTCCAGTGAGCTTCCCTGGTCGAGTGGGGGATTTAAACCTGGGTCTCCCAGCTACTATTCCAACACTCTGAACCACTTCCTCGCATTGGCTGCCCTTGGGGGCTAGCGCTTGCCCCGTACGCTCGCTCCCACAACTCCCTTTCGAGCTGCTCATTTGTCTCTCGAGTCAGCACAATGCGCGAAAAGCTGCCCTGAACTTCCTCCTCTTCAGGGGAAGGGGGAGCAAGACACCAAGAAACCGGGGTGGGGGAGTGGGGAGCTGGCATGACCCGGAATGCTGCCCGTCGCCTCCTCCTGCTTCGGCGAGAGCGGCTGTAAATCAGGCGGGCTGGTGGGCCCTCTTTTGTCCGCCCGCTTGCATTTTGCACCCCGTTTTGTCCCGGGGCTCCGTCCTCCCTGCCCCACAAAACCCGGCCTGCAAGCTGCTCGGGGAGGGGCTGTAAATCAGGCCGGCAGCTTTAGTGTTTCCGAGGAAGGAAGCTGCTCCTCAGCCAGGCAGGCGCACCCGGGTGGGCGATAAAATGCCGCGGCCGGCCCGAGGAGCAATTTGCTGGGCACCGAGCCCAAGCGTGCCGCGTCCGCCCCCGCCAGGCCGTAATTTAGCGCCGAGGCCCTTGCGCGCTTTCATGATCTCTGCGGCTGGTCGGAGGAGAGAGATTTATACATCCGCGCGTGCTTCTTGCGTCGCCGCCGGGGCCCAGATCTGCATTTTGATGGGCCGCCTTGGAGCTTCTTCCTTCAAACGGCATGCTGGGGGTGCGGCACGCGAAGCTGGGCCGTGGTATGGCGCGTAACAGAAACGTGTGCATCATGCATGTAAGATGAAGTCCATACTCGAGTCGCATAGAGGTTGCTGTGACGCAGACGCGCGACGGACCTGTGCCTCCCACTGCACGAAACTCTGGCAAGACGAATTGCCTCCCTACAACCTCACCACATCTGCACCACTTTAGCGCATGATTTGAAACATTCATTTCTCCTCTAACTGCCAGAGCTCAGTCGCACCGTTGAGCTGTCCCTAAACTGGTGCTCACCTGTGTGCGTTTTGGTATCACCTTGCTACTTGAGGAGGAAATCTGAAAAGTCTTGAAAATGTTGGGGTTTTTTAAGCCTCAGAGGAGGGAGGGGGCGTCAGGAGTCACAGGCATGTCCCTCAGATCTGAGGAAGGGAACTTTGTTTCTGGGAGGCTTATACCCTGAAAATCGTGTTGGACTCAAATTTAGCTGTTCTATTGCTGGCCAACATGGCTACTCAATTAAACCAACGTCAAGATGTGGCCTGAAGTTCTGGAACAACAGCTCATTTTCCAGACTATAGTTCCCTTGGAGGACATGGCAGCTTTGGTGGGTGTACTCTATGGTATACCATAGAGCCTAGGAAAAACAAATTTTAGAGTGGCATCATAGTCCTGCTGAGGTCCTTTGCCAAACTCTACCCAGAGAGCCAGTTTGGTGTAGAGAGTCAGTTTGGTGTAGTGGTTATGTGGGAGAACTGAACGTGAAAATGGTGGTTCATTTTCTTTCATGATTCATTGGGGTACCCAATTCAGTGATTCAGTTTGTTTTGTGTTTTTTTTGATTTCCCAAACAATTCATGGTTTGTTGGTTTGTTCAGTTTGGGAAGGCATGAAATGGCCCCCAAGAGGGCTAGGAAGCACAGGCAAGCTATGATGTGTCTGGCGCAGTGACATCACCCAGAAGTGACATTATCATGCCGGGCATGTTGGTGGATGGGGGGGGGGGACACTATCACTTTTCTTCAAGTGGTAGAGCGTCCCAGTTTGTCTCCAAGTGATAAAGTGTTGCCTGGCGACATGCCTCGCGTGGTAATGTCACTTCTGGGTGACATCATTGCGCTGGGCACATCGCAGCACGCGAGAAGGATCCCCTCTCAATAACAACACTGATGAACCATCCCCCAAACAAACTGTTGTTTTTATTTTATGCGCATTACCACTTGCAAAACCAATTTGTGACGAACCATGATTTGGCCATTTTTAGCATGAATAGCAGTTCATGCTTTGATTCTTGCCCATGCCTAATCTACATAAGTGTGGATGCACACGAAAACTCATACTTTTAAACAGGGCTTTTTTTTGTAGAAAAAGCCCAGCAGGAACTCATTTGCATATTAGGCCACACCTCTGATGCCAAGCCAGCTGGAACTGCGTTCCTGCTCAAAAAAAGCCGTGCCTTTAAATAAATCAAACTTTGTTGGTCTTAAAGGTGCCACTGGTCTCATAACAGAAACAGTCATGAATAGTTGAGCCTGGGTAGAGTTGCCAACTTCTGGGTTGGGAAATCCCTGGATATTTAGGGGATGGAGCCTGCAGAGGGGAGGGTCTATGGAGGGCCCTCATAGGTATATAACCCACCAAAGCAGCCATTTTCTCCTGGGAGAACTGTTATCTAGAAATTGGTTGTAATTCTGGTAGATCTCCAGACCCCATCTGGAGCCTGGCAACTCTAAGCCTGTGACTAAAACTTGTTCTGTGAGTTTGTGGCACAAGGTATGATTTGAACTCAGAACTTGAGGTGCAGACAGAAATTAGGCTTTTACCCCATTTCTATGAAACTACCTCACGTTGCTTATTTTCTTTCATGGGACTATTGCCGGAATCCATACCAAAAATAAATAAATAAAAATCTCCTACTAAAAATACTCAGGCACACACACAGAGGCAGTAAATTCTCCCTAAACACATGCACCCACACGCTAGCGCAGGCAGGCAGAGTAAACACGCTCGCCCTGAATACACAGGCACAGATCTCCAATAAACAATTCATTCTTTCTCTGAGCACACCTTCCATTAACTTTGCACCCCTCCTTCCCCCTTTCTCCTTGCAGTGGCCTGGCAGTCTTACTCCCCGGGGAAGAGGCTGGGAGCCAGCCTTCATATCAAGTTATCTTTGCTTAACCCAAGGTTTCGGTGATTGTAATTTATACACCTGCTCTTTGGGCCAAGAAAAGCCATTAACTCATCTTTATTGCTGAGGGGGAAAACCCAGGATGCAGCTTAAAGTATTTCATCCCTTGCGGGGTCAAGTTTCCTGGGATAATTGGTTTGCGATCAGGTGAAATGTGTGTGTGTGTGTTTTTCAGAGGGAGGGGAGAACACAGCCCGCTTTGCAGCTGCTGGTGGCAGCATGCGGTTGGTTGCTGCAGTCCTGTGGCATCAGGGCTGGAAAAATAATAGCCCCTTCCTGAGGTGCGGCTGAAGCAGTGGTGTGGCACACTTGTGCTTGTCCTTGTTATCTGTGCCTCTTTTTTCCCCTGGGTTTGTCTGTCTGTTCCCCCTCCTGCCTCTTCTAGCACATTTCTCTCAGCAGTGATGGAACCGCATCTGAGCCACACAGTCTTGTCAGGGCCTCAGTTGTTATGTGGATCATCTCAGTTTTGCACCTCTATGGACAGGGAAAGGGTGCCACAATCAGACCTATCTCATTGCTGTAGGTATTAGGAAGTAGCTAGCCCCTGTTATGATACACAATGGGCCCGCCCCCCAGACAAGGTAGACATTTTTCTCTACTTGGGGGACTTCCCAGATATGCAGAAAGGGATGACCTCCAGTGTTCCCTCTAAGCTGAGTTAGTGTGAGCTAGCTCACAGTTTTTTAGTCCCTGGCTCACACATTTTGGTCTTAGCTCAGGAAAAATGGCCCCAGAGCAAACTAATTTATGCAGTCACTCACAACTATAATGCTAGTAGCTCACAAAGTAGAATTCTTGCTCATAAGACTCCACAGCTTGGAGGGAACCTATTTATTATTTTATTTATGTCCCAACCTTTCTCCCCAGTGGGGACCCAAAGCAGCTTACGTCATTCTCCTCTCTTCTGTTTTGCCCTCACAACAACTATGTTAGGTATCTTAGGCTGTATATTTGGCTGAAAGAAAAAGACCCACCACCCCCAAATCCCAGGACTGAGTATGTTCCAGGAGGATGGAATGTTTAAAATAACTGATAATTAGTTAAAGGAAGAAAAGAAAGGGAATAATTAGCCTGCTAAAGCCCCTGAGAGCATAAGAGATCCTGAAGGGAGAGATTGGGAGTGTGGGATTTCCAGACTATTCTCCCCTTCTAGAATTCCTTGCAGGTCGCCAGACTGAAGGTGAACAAAGTGCACAAATCCTTTCACGAGCACTCCAATAAGGAAGGAAGTTGGCACATGCAGGGTTAGGTGAAGAAGAAACAGCCCCCCCCCCCACCAATTTTTATCCCTACTGGAGAGGAAAATATAGATATGTGCTTCTTGCGAGTCAAACTGGTGGGTGATCAAACATTTCTAATATTGAGAAGGAAATGCGCAAGACAGAAGATGAACATTTATCCATTTGTTAAAAGAGCAAAGAGATCAGCCAAAAGTCTACAGGGAGACGGGCACAGCACGGGAGTAGTGGGGAATGGGTACGTTTTGCAAAGGTTCAAGCATCTGGTGTCATGACAAGCTTGGGATGTGACCTGTTTTGTCATTTCAGAAATAAAATAGAGGAGTCCCCTGCCCCCCTGAACTGTATGTATGGAATAGGATTGTGTAAGGGGGAGCATATGAAAAATCTGCACTGAAAAATTATGCACGGCCTTGGGGTCCAAGTGGCCACAAGACAGCATACTGTTTAAGAACTCTTACAAGTCAATGTGAGGGTAACAGGAGGGACCAAGATGAATCGAGAAAGGTAGGAATCAAAAGACTACCACAGAGGCTTAACAGTGAGAAGATGGAGAGATTTATTCAGGTAGTCCAGCCAAGAGAAATACAGAGGCACATGAAAGAAGAAAAATTAAGCAGAAGAACTGAGTGTCAACTGAAGAGGTTTTAAACACAGAGGGGAAGGATGTCAAAAAAAAAAATGTGATAATGATCACCAATGGACAGGGCCGGGGCCTGTAGGTATTGGGTCAGCCTTACAGAACAGGGGGGAAGAAACAGTGCCAGAAGAGTGATAGAGGTAATGCCAAGGGTCTGGCCCAACCCATCAACCAAGATGGCCGGAGGCAGGGCTGTATAAATAATAAGGACAAGTCCTGCTCCTGAACCCTTACTAGAACTGAGGAACAAAATCAGGGACAGAGCTTATATAACCCCAGCTGATTGGCTGCCCTAGTCACATGCCTTGGCTATGCTGGCTCAGGCTGCAATTCCTTGAGTTGCCACTTGCAGGTTGACCCTGCTACTTACTTTAGGCCTAGATCGCTTGGCTTATGCTAGGTTGCCATGGTGTAAGGCACCATAGGCCCTGGAATGCAGGGTTCTGTGTTCAAGATCCCTGCAGCCTTACAACCACAGCAAGCATCTGGTTTGAGTAGAATCAGTAGATCGAAGAAGGACACATTTTAGAAATATTAAGAGAAGAACCTGACTAGCCTTAGTTGGAGGAGTGATGTAAGTGATGTGAGCTGAGGCAGAAAGAAAATAAAGGTAATTCCCAAGCTCTTCATTTGGTGTTGCCAAATGAGAGGTCGAAAATTAAGGTTTAAATGTGTGTTGCATTTGAAATAATCAACCAAAAAGCCATGAGAAAGAGCCATGAGACAATTGGGTCAAATGTCTGTCCCATGGACCACAACTAGCCCACCCACAACCAGTCAGTAGCTCTTTTCTCCGCCCTCCTCCCTCTCCCGTCCTCATCCTTTGAAACTTCAAGGCTGCCAACTTTCTCAGCTCATTCTGCCTTGTCTTTGCTGGCTGCAGCAGGAAGCTCTTCTGGGCTTGCAAATCTACAAAGAAAATGCAGAATGGATTTTTCAATAAGGTCTCTGCACCCAGATAGATAGTCTACCTGGGCCCAGAGACCTTAATGGAAAATCCATTCTACATTTTCCTTGCAACTTTGTCTGAGCTGCAATATGTTTCTATGGAGTGGAGCTTAGTTTCATTTTCCAGCTATCCTATGGCCGGCTGAAGCTGTTGTTTCCTGGAATGTCCTTGCAATAAAAGGTTGATGCTTTGAGCCAGCTTGTCTCTGCTGAATGGACCTGAGAACTGGTGCCTAGTGAGTACTCTAACCTGAGAACCCACAGCCAAAGGGGGATATTACACTGGAGAGCCATTACCAATCTGAGTAGATGAGAGTGGGGTTGCGGGGAGAAGCTTGAAATGCCCAGCCATTTCATATTTTCCAAAAGCTCAGAGCTCTTTTCTGCTGTGATCCTTGTGATTTTTCTTGATTTTTTCATTTTAAAAATAGCATTGCCAAATCCCTCTATTTCCTCATTTTTCCATTTTAAAACATTTCAAGCATTTTAAGCGTATTTGTATTTTGACTTTAAAAAATCTTTGTGTTTGTGTCCTTTATAAAGTTTATATCTCTGCTACCTGGCATTACATTTTATGACACACAGCCTGGCCCCAAGCAGCCCCATTTCTGTCAGATCTGGCCCTCTTACTAAATAAGTTTGACATCTCTAGCCTAGTTGATATGAAGAAAGGGTAAACAAGACAGAGCTGGATATCATTAGCAAGGCAATGACGGCCAAAAGAAGAAATCACATTGCTAAGAAGAAAGGCATCAGAAGTGAAAACAGTCCATGATAGGGTTGCCAAGCCCTAGGTGGGGGCAGGGGATCCTCTGGTTTAGAGGCCTTCCCCCCTTCAGGGTCATCAGAAAGCAATGGAGGGGAGGGAAATGTCTGCTGGGCACTTCATTATTTCCTATGAAGACTGATTCCCATAGGGTATAATGGAGAACTGATCCACAGGTATCTGGGGCTCTGGGGTGCCAGTTCTTTGAGGTAGAGGCACCAGATTTTCAGCATAGCATCCAATGTCTCTCCTCAAAACACCAACCAAGTTTCAAAAAGATTGGACCAGGGGATCCAATTCTATGAGCTCCCAAAGAAGGTGTCCCTATTCTTCATTATTTCTAATGGAGGGAAAGCATTGAAAAGGTGTGCAGTCCCTTTAAATGTGATGGCCAGAAGTGAACCAAGAGAGGGCAATAAATCTAAGAAGTCCACCTTCAAACAAAACAGAGAATGACCCATTGTATCAAAAGTTAGGGAAAGATCATAGAACAAGAGCAGAAGAGAATGTTTACAGTGTCACTTAACAGAAGGAAATTCTAGGAGGAGTGGTCTTGACAGAAAAGGTGGGTGCTGCAACAAATGAAAATGAGAATAATTAAAAGTGTGCTGTTGGAGATAGACACATAAACATAGGTCGTTTGGAGATGGACAAAGGAAGAGAGACGGGGCCATCAGCTGAGAAGAGAAAGGAATCCAAAGAGGGCTATCCAATTGTGAAATTGATATAACTGGCTATATGCTAATGCTGTGCCTTATTTCCCCACATGCCCAGGATCTCACCTGGTGGCCTAGGGCTGTGACTCTGCCTCGACCTCAGCCCCTGATTGTTTAAAATTAGAAGCGAGGCACGGGAGTTATCTCCTTCAGCAAGAGTGTCCTTCCTGTAGGAAAGTATTTGCACTGCTGGTGCCGGATTAAACTGTATGCGGGATCAGAATCCAGTCATATTTAATCAACTGGAAAGGGCTTCAGACAATGTCTGTCCACTGTGACAGGACAATGGGCATCCACCAGACCATTCAAATGAAACAGCCACATTGATAGAGGCTTAAAAGAGAGGCAATTCTTTTTAGGGGGTGAATATTATAGGCTTTAAAAAGCATCAAAGGCACAAAAACACGTTCACTTGTGCAAGCAGCCAGTGTCTACCTGCCTCTCGCTGTCTCTTCAGCCACCTATCTAGCTACCTCCCTCCCCATATCCATCCATACATCTATCTTCCTTCTTCTGGGTTTTATCACCTGCCACAAACCTCTCATTCACTCACTCCAAGAGGCTTCATCATGCAATGATTAGAGGGCATGGTGTCCCTTTTTCTTGGATGATTGCAGATTTGCCCGCTGCCTGCTGCTTCCCAGAGCAGAAACTGCAGTGGAACTGCGCTTATAGAAAGGGAAGAGGGAGGGGGACAGAGTGCCCATCTGCGTAGGAATGCCCCCAGCGATCCATCTCTCCTAGTCCGCAGGAGAATGGTGTCGGATCGTTATGATGTGTTCAGCTCTCAGGGCCTACTCGTTTTGAGTTATGAGGATCATAGTAAAAATCAGTTTGAATTAGCTTCTGCAGATAAACAGCATCCGTTCTCTGCACAGAGAGGCAGACAGTCCCTAGGTTGGAGATGACAATGAGTCCTAATAGAGCTAGAATGTGGACCTATGGCAGGTGCCACATATGACCTTGGCCTGTGTCATTTTCAGAAACATTTGTCCAGTTTCCCCTTCCAATGAATACATTTATTCTCCTGGGCAGAGAGTTACCAAAGCCTCCTACCTTCAGCCAGTTTGGTGTAGCGGTTAAATGTGTGGACTCTTATCTGGGAGAACTGGGTTTGATTCCCCACTCCTCCACTTGTATCTGCTGGAATGGCCTTGGGTCAGCCATAGCTCTGGCAGAGGTTGTCCTTGAAAGGGCAGCTGCTGTGAGAGCCCTCTCCAGCCCCACCCACCTCACAGGGTGTTTGTTGTGTGTGTGGGGGGGAGGTAAAGGAGATTGTGACCGCTCTGAGACTCTGAGATTCAGAGTGAAGGGTGGGATATAAATCCAATATCTTCTTCTTCTTCAAGGTCAGAGGCCACATAGGATTACCGATTCCAAGTTGGGAAATTCCTGGATATTTGGGGGTACATACAGTCTGGAGAGGGAAGAGTTTGGGCAGGAGAGGGACATCAGTGAGGTAAAAAGCTACAGAGTCCACCCTCCAAAATAGCCTTTTGCTCCAAGGGAACTGATCTCTGTACTCTGAAGATCAGCTGTAATTCTGGAGGATCTCCAGGCCCCACCTGGAGGCGGGCAACACTACAAAGCTGCTCTGGTTGTACCCCTCACTTGCGTGGAGATCTGGGCTTAGCTGAAGGTCTCTGCCCTCTGAAGCTTATCCTGAAGTAAAAGGACAGTGAGAGGCAGAAATCCTACCCCTACCTGCAACCATCCCAAAAGTACTGGGGTTGAAGGAGAGAGAAGAGTTTAGAATGAAAAGGAAAAGGCTGAGTCTGGACATGAGCCATTTGGTGTCCGTCTTCTCAGAGCAACCATATAGTCATTCAATGTCCCCTCTATTTCCCCCCCTACTGAGCAGAGCAGTTCACAAATAGCCCAAGGATACAGGTGAAGCTCATGCTCTGTGTGATTGCTGGAGGCTACTGTATTCCATTTGAAATAAACTTGGTTGAGACACTAAGACCGATTCCCCACTAGCCTTATGCCGCTCTCACGCTCTTCTCTGCAGGGTTTCTGTGGGATTTCACACTATCTGGGCCCGGGGCTGCAACCCACTCGGCCTCTTTTGTGTGGCAAACAGAAACGGGTTTTTAGAGGATCTTGTTTGCTGTGCGAAAAAAGCGGAGTGAGTTGCAGCCCCAGGGCAGATAGTGTGAAATCTGATGGAAGCCCTGCGGAGGAAAGTGAAGAGTGGCATAAGGCTAGCGGGGAATCAGTCCAATTGAGAAAGGACGGAGCTCTTGAGGAAGGCATGAAATAGCTTATATTCGAATAGCAAGTTGGGCTGAGGGATCCTTCTTTCCTATTTGGAAGCTTGTCTCTTGTTCAAGAGAAGTCTCATTGGCTAGTGGAAGAAAGGAGGCAAGCACTCTCTATGGGACTATATTTGTAGAACACCTTGTTTTGGACTGAAAAGGTTTTTCACCATTCATGGACTGTAACTTTACCAATATTGCCTCACTGTTCAACATTGTAATATATATGTTTGTTGTGAACTGCATGGTCTTTTCATTGCAATCCTAAAATGGTCAAGAGCCAGTTTGAATGACTATATTGTCAAATGGTCAAGAGCCACATTGAATGACTATATGGTTCCTCTGAGAAGAAAGCAGAATTTCAGACCAGAATTTGTTCACTGAGTTACAGTTGATTGGATCTGGAGGAAGCTTAGGATCAAGCACTTAAAAATATTATTTGCTTTTTTGAAAAACAAAATGCCACTGAAACAGCAGATAAGAAAACTACATAAAAATCAATAAGTGAGCATTAAATTAAAAGGTCACATGGAATAAATAAATTGGCAGGAGATAGTAGAAAAACAAGCATCATAATATTCAAAAAACTTGGCAAATAAGTAAAAAAGTTCTGAACCGTCCTTCTGAAAAAGCTCACAACACAGATCCAATGAACCTCCTTTAGGAAGGAGTTCTTTAAAACAGACACTACCATCAGAAAGCAAAAAAATAAAATAAAAATCTCATGGCAATTTAAACACTAGTTATAATAATCACATGCCTGCAGAGGTAAGAGAAAAAGTGTGACTAAGCTACTTCCCCATACCAGTGTTTCTGCTATGAATGCAGAGAGAGGCTAACAATCAATACTTTCTCCAAGCTGTGGAGACTTTTGAGCAAAAATTCTACTTTGTGAGCTACTGGCAGTAATGTGAGCTGCTGCATAAATTAGTTTGTCTGGGGCCGTTTTTCCTGACCTAAGACAAAAAAAGTGTGAGCTGGAGGCTAAAAAACTGTGAGCTAGCTCACACTAACTCAGCTTAGAGGGAACACTGCTAACATTGCAGGGGCAGAGGTTCATGCTGCAGTTTTCCCCAAAGTTTTTTTGTCTTAGCCCCCACTCCCCCTTCCCATTGCTGCCATTTCCCCTTTTGTCATTGGAGGACTTTTGGGGCTTAACCCCCACCTCCCCAAAAGCTGGCAATTTCTGAGTTGCTATATCACAATAACATAGATTGTAATGATCTATGATGTCCTCTAAATTTCCAGCTTTCTTTTATTTTTTAAAAAACTCTATACCTGTTTGTTGTGGAGATATAAGGGATGCACCTTTCCTCTTATATGCCTGCACAGAAAAGAGCTAGGGACTGTTTTTCAACTGTAAGCTGGAAATTCAGAGGAATAAATACATTGTGGTGACAAAATGTTATGATGCTATAGCATAAGAAAACATACCAAATTTTTTGGAAAGCCTGAAAAAACCCTCTGGGGGTGTGGCAGAAAATGGTGACTGTGGGGGCTGACGTGAAGATGACACTGTGGGGGCTTAAAAATGCATACCTTCCTGCCCACATGGCAGCATGTACACAACCTTTACAAAAGCATTGTTTTAAATCAGTTTTGGCAAAGACTGCAGTGAAGCAGAGGAACACCTGGATCCCCCCAAGCAAACATCTGGATGCTTCAAGCAAACAAAACATACTTGCTCCAGTTTGGATGCCAACATCTCTGTGAAGAAGCACCCAGCATCCTGGGAAACTGAAATGGTTTCCTGTTGCTGTATTTCCAAATACTGCTGCTTTGGGGTTGTGGAAGAGGGCTCCAAATGCATCACATAGGTAGCATATGTTATGGCTGCCCTAGATCAGTCCTGATCCACATTCTGTCTCCTAGTCCAGTCCTGGACTCCAACATCTCACTCCATATGGCTCTGTCAATATCAATCATGGTGCAGTGGGATTTGGAGGGGAGGCAGGATGGAGCAGAATGATCAGACAATGGGGAGGCTTCCAGATGTGCAGGGTGACAGGCGAGGAGCAGGTGAAATCTCAGACTGAATCTCAATAAGGTTCCCCTTGTCCGAAGATCCTGAACTGAATGATAAGGGGGCTGGAGGAATTGCAGAACCTCAGTACCATCTTTGCCCAGCTGTTCTGCAGCAGTCACATCTGTCAGCTCCTTCTGTTTGTATGTGTGTGTGTGTGGGTGGGGGGGAAATAGGTTAGATCTTGAGGTTGGTGAATCTCGTTGCCGCTGTTTTCCTAGGTCTCTGTGTTTCCCTGCTGCTACTTGGTTTACATAGCCACCGTCTGCCTTGAGAGCACTGGGAAAGGAGACTGGAGGGGGGGGGGGGAGCTGTAAATCCAGCAGAGCGCCTAATCGCTGCCATAAATAACCATCTGAAATAGCCATTAAGAGGGTCGGAGTTCAGGTTGGCATGACAACAGCTGGCTGGTGGTGACTCAGACGTTGCAGGAGCAAGAAGTGGGATTGGCAAAACTAGGACAAGAGAGCTGTGCAGGTCGGCAGGAACTGGTGGGCAGGACAGGCAACCTGTTCAGCCCAATGTTGGGTTGGCATGTCAGCAAGGAAGACCTGTGCTTATGCCTTGTGCATGCACTACCATTTTGATACAGGAAAACAAGTATGCTAGTTTTACATTAAATACTAATGGGATTATAGCATTGCTGTGAGCATATCAAACAAATGAGCCACAGGAGATGGTAGCATGGCTTGCCAAAGAGTTTTGAAAGATGTTAACTTCTCAGAAAAATTTCCCTGAAACCAGAAAACAGACACAGGTCATATTTTGATGATAAGTATTTTGTTGTTGTCATAGAACCCTCCAACGTCCAAAGTGCTCCGTCCTGCCTTCACCCACTCTTGCTGGATCTTGCCTGCTGATCAGTGGAAGAAAATAAAGTAGGGAAGTGATGGTGAGGAAGTAGCGATGACACTTTGAGTTGTGACGCTCTAGAAATTTTTCAAATCTCTATGGTGTTTACCATAGAGATTTCGGGTAATTCCTAGAGCATTGCTGATGTGGTGACATCAGTTATGGAAAGCGACTGCTACATCAGCGGTGCTTCCCCTCCCCACACTCTGCCCCTCAAAAGGTCCTGGAGGCTACCAGTGGCAACCTTAAACATCGAAACATTTGCTTATGGCTGCTTGTTCATGTTACATGTTCTCCATGTTGCTTTCATTACCACTGTGACTGCAGAGTCAGGCACATTGGCAGCGAAGCTTCTTCATATGGGAGTTCTCTGTGCATTTACTTCCCCAAAATTTTTTTCCCACACATGTTCTGCATAGGCTCTCAGGGGTTGTGGTTGTCATGGGTGCCATGGCAACTCACCAGCCCTTTTGGGAGGTCTTTTATTCCAGAATGTGCTAAAGTGCTATAAGAGTTCTATAAAAATTTGAAATCGATGATTTCAAATTTTTATAGAACTGTTATAGCACTTTAGCACGAATGGCAATGGATCATTATACTGCTATATTTTATTTTTTTATTTTATTTCTTTATTTATAAATATCACACCTTTCTCCTCAGTAGGGAGCCAAAACAGCTTACATTGTTCTCCTCTCCTTCAGTTTCTCTTCGCAACAAGCCTGTGAGGTAGGTTGGAATGACTGAATGACAGGTCCAAGGTCATCCAGCAAACTTTCATGGCAGAGGAGGGATTTAAACTTGGGTCTCCCAGATCTTAGTTTGACACTCTGACTACTTTAAAAAGTCTCCCCAAAGCCCTCTGGTGGTGTGCAGGACAACAATGCAAGGGAAATGGTGCTGATGAGAAGCTCTGAACAGGAAAACAGTGTCAATGGGAGTAGCACCTTCGTAGGCCAGGGAAAGGGGGGCTATTCCTCCACACTAATGGCCTTGGACTGTGCTGTTTTCAAAAAGATCAAAACAAAGCAGATTTGGGAAGGAGCATATTGAGGAGGCAGAAAACTTGGAAACAGGTTTGGAAGTCAAAGACAAAAAAACCCCATTTGTGTGGGGGAACAGCCTCTGTGAAGAGGGATGCATGCAGTCACCTCTGTTCCTATCATCCTTCTACTCTCCACTATTTTTAGGATGACAAATGGAAGGAAGGTGAAAGCATCATGTCCATGAAATATGTGCAAACTCTATAGGGTTGCTGCCAACTCTGATTTGGAAAATACCCAAAGATTTTGGAGGTGGAGCCTGAGGAGAGCAAGGTTTGGGGAGGGGAGGGACTTCAATGCCATAGGGTCCACCTTCCAAAGTGGCCATGTTCTCTAGGAGAACTGCTCTCTGTCTCCTGGAGATCAGTCGTAATCCCAGGAGATCTCCAGCCCCCACCTGGAGGTTGGCAACCCATGGCACTTCCTGTGTGTAGCAGTTAGCGTGCATGTTCCCTATGCTTTACTATCAGTAGAAAATCACTAGGTTTAACAATTTATGAATCACTTCGATGAATTTGTGGGGACTGGGTACACAAACACACACATACACAAAAGAGCTGTATACAAATATATCCAGATATGCAGTTATTATGTATTGGGGAGGGCTGGGTGGCAGATAAATATGCTTCTATTTTCTCACCACTTGCATAGTATGGGGCTGACAAATGCAACCATTAGTAAAGTTATATGCTTTTTTTTCACAAACAATTTTTATTTATATTCAACAAGAAATATCAAAGATGTACTTAGCGAACAATTACATAGATACTCACTACACACACACATAATTTTTCTTAATAAAATAAATAAATTATTATTAAGTGGGAGACAGTCAAGAGATGATAATTTTCTTGTGGATTACCCATTGGTTAAGTGATGAAGAAAGAGTAATGTCGACATCTATCTTATCCAAAATTGGGTATCACTTTGTGTAAAAATTCTGAGCTGCCTTTACCGGGTTTGAAATGTCAATAGCAGCAGTGATTTTTTCCATCATGATGAAATCCCAAATTTTAAGGATCCAACTGTCTATAGACAAGTTGAGTGGGGATTTCCAGTTCTGAGCAATTATAGTTTTGGCAGCTGTTATGAGCAAAATAATAAGAGATAATTTGGAAACTAATGCCTTAACAGATTGCCAATTGTTGAGAATAATGACATCAGCTTGATGTGGAACAGTAATACCAGAAATGATTTCCACTTGGGATATAACTTTCTGCCAAAAAGAATTAACTATCGGGCATTCCCACCAACAATGGACTGGAGAGGCCATCAGGCCAGTTTCGCCAACAAAGGAGGGAATTACGAAGGTCAATGTGAGCAAAGGGAGCAGGGTGCGGTACCATCTTGATGTTGTTTTGTAATTTTGTTGAAATGTGGCTATAGATTTAGATCTACAAGCTTCGGATTCCCATATAGCCTTCCATTGTGAAACTGTGAGAGTGACCTTACATTCTTGGTGCCATTTGTCACAATAGGAGGGCAAAGAGGTGAAAAATTGCTGTAAGAGAATACAATAGATTTTAGAGATGAGACCCTTAGGTTTAGAGAGGAATGAGAAATTAAATGTTCAAAATCAGTTTTAGGTCTCAAGGCTGTTGAGGAAGGAGGAGCTATTGAGGAAATGACTGATTTGTAGGTACTCATACCATGGGATCTTGATAAATATTGTGTTTTCAAGTTGTGCTTTGGTCTTAAGTTTGTTATTAATGAAGAGTTGGAAAAGAAAGACCAATGAAGCAGACTCCCACGTGTAAAAAGAAGATAAATGGAGAGCTGGGGGAAACCAAGGCTGTTTTAAAAAGGAGGAGAGAATAGATAGATCAGGGGCCAAGGCCGTCCAGACTTGGTCTCAAATATTAATTAGAGCCTGACTGAATGGGTTGATTATAATCCAGGAGGGACGATCTTTCTTCTTTAACCACAAAAATTCGTAGTATTTGTACGGAGAGGTATGAGTCTCTTCGATGTGGATCCACTACGGGCACGGTCGTGTATACAGTACAGTGACCATGGAAGAGAGAACAGAAGCCTTATAATATACAGATCAGGAAAAGCTAGACCACCCTTATTTTTAGGTCACCTGATACTGGCAAAGCGGATTCTCGGGGGTTTATCACCCCATATGAAATTTGTCAATAAAGCCTGCCACTTCCGAAATAAGGCAACAGGGATGTTAATGGGAAGAGCTCAAAATAAATAAAGACATTTTGGGAAAATAAAAAACTTAATTGTATTGATCCGTTCGATCCAAGACAGAGCTAGAGATTTCCAAGAATGAAGGGTTGTTGAGATTTGGTGATATATAACGGAATAGTTAGTTTTAAGAAGATCCTTAAGATCCACAGGAATCGATATTCCCAAGTATGACCATGAGGAGTTAATCCAGCAATAAGGATAAGAGGCTGTAAGAGAGGTTTATGTGGCAGCTGAAATTTTTATTGGGAAAATCATAGATTTAGATAGATTAAATGATAAACCAGAATATTTCCTGAAGTCCAAGAAGAAAAGAGACAATGCTGACAATGACACTAAGGGGTCTCGCAGATGAAGAGCCATGTCGTCAGCGAACAGGCTGATTTTGTATTCAGTATTGTTGATGTTAAAACCTAGGATTGATGAGGATTGTCTGATATAGTTCGCTAACGGTTCGATAGCTGTGGCAAACAACAGAGGAGATAGGTGGCACCCTTGACGGGTCTCCCGGGAAAGAGAGAAATCAGGTGTTGAGACCTCATTAATGTATAGCAAAGTTTTTGGAGAGGAGTAGAAGGAATCTATAATTGAAAGGAATTTAGGGCCAAATCCCATTATTTTTAAAACTGAAAGTAAGTAAGTGGGTTCTACGCTATCAAAAGCTTTCTCGATTTCTAAAGCCAAGATGCATGAATCATATGGTTGGAATTTGCTGTACTGGATGATATTTAATGTTTGACGGATGTTTCTGTAATTTGTTGTTGCACAACACATGGGATAGATCTCATCCCCACTCGAAGCCCCCCAAGGAAGTATGTACCCCTCTTCACTCGTTGGTTTTCATGAATATATTGGCTTATAAAAGAATTTAATCGAGCAGTTAAAATAGATGTTAAAACTTTATAGTCAGTATTGAGAAGGGAAATTGGGCGAAACGATTTTGGATCTAAGAGATCCCTCTCTTTTTTGGGTAAGAGTATTATTTTTGCTAACTTCCAGCTCTCAGGAATTGCGTCACAATCCAAGGCATGGTTACAAATTTCAGTGAACGGCATAAGGATGTCTTGGAAGAATTTCTTATAGAATTCGGACTGAAAACTGTCCCTACTAGGGGTCTTATTAATGTTGGCATTTTTGACAGCAGAAAGGACTTCCAAAGTTGTAATTGGGAAATCCATAAAAGATTTATGAGCTGTATTCAATTTTTTAAGAATTTCGTGTTTACTAAGGAAGCTGTTAATAGAAGATGAGTCTGGGTTTTCAGAGGCATATAATTTTTGAAAGAAGTCTTGAAAAATTTGCCGAATTTTGGGAGATGAATGAGTTTTCCCTACTGAATCTCTAATTAAATGAATTTGATGATCTGCAATTTCAGTTCTGAGTTTCCATGAAAGAATTTTTAAAGATCTAGGGTGACTAAACCAATGCTTCTGTTTAGTAAAAAGAAGATTTTTCTTGATGGTATTGGACTCCAGTAAATCCAGTTTTTTGCATTCGATTAATAATTTTTGGTAGACCTTTTTAGCACATGTAAGCTTATGTAAGGTTTCCCGCTCTTGAATAGAGTTTTGCAAAGCTAATCTGGTTTCTTGTCTTCTTTTGTTGTAGGCCACGCTCAGTGAAATACACTTACCGTGGAGGACTGCTTTAAATGCATCCCAGGTCACAGGTTTCGAAACCCCACATTCAGAATTTAATTCAAAGAAATTTTTTATTTCTTTTTCAATTTCTTTGCAAGCATTGGAGTCCAATAAAAGAGCTTTGTGGAAAGACCAAGATCGTGAATGAGGTTCTTGGGTTGATGTAGTTAAGTGGCATTACAACCAGGCATGGTCAGATAGCATTTGAAGACCAATATTGGAGTAATTAATCTGGGGAATCAAAGAATTTGAAATCAGCAAATAATCTATATGCGTAAAAACATTATTTTGTGAGGAGAAGTATGTATAGTCTTTCACTCTGTCATGCTGAAAGCGCCAGATGTCGCACAAATGATGTTGAGTTAGTAAAGAGTGAAGAGGAGTACATACTTCCTTGTGGGGCTTCGAGTGGGGATGAGATCTATCCCATGTGTTGTGCATTATATAATTAAGGTCCCCACCTATTATGACATGACCCTCTTGAAAAAGAGACAGTTTGGCAAGGACATCCTGCAAGAATGTGATCTGATTGTCATTTGGAGCATATAAGGAGGCAAAAGTGTACAGAGAACCATCAAGATGACCTTTAATGAACAAGTAGCACCCCAAAGGGTCTATTTCTTGAGCCAGACATGAAAAGCGTACTTTATTGGAGATAAGAATAGCTACCCCACGAGACTTGGATGAGCCTGCTGCTTGGAATTGAAGGGGAAAGCGTTTGGACCGGAAAACTGGATGCCCCGTGTTCTTCAAATGAGTCTCTTGCAAAAAGAGGACATCATATGAAAGTCGAAGGAGGGCTGATAGTATTTTCTTCTTTTTTATAATATTATTGAGGCCATGACAGTTTAAAGAAATTAGCTTGATGTCCCCTGTCATATCACCAAATAAAAAAATGAGATAATTAGAGAGTCCTTCCAAGGTATTATAGAGCACTGTGACCAGCACATTTTTCCCAGCCTCCCAACCACGATAGTGCAATTCAACCGAGGTATCTCCCTCCTGTGGCTAGAATGTACAATATAGTCATAATGCCAAGCCAAAGAATATAAAGAATAAAACAAATGTACCCACCAATTCCTCTTTGTTATAGAGATTACGTTAATTAGATATTCACAAAATAGCATTAAGAGTAGAATAGTATTACAGGGGATCACCATGTAAAGTGCTTGGAAGATACACAATCTTACAGGGGATAACCATATAAAAAGCTTGGGTGAGCTCCTGTGGTTCATACCAGAAAAACAATTAAAGAAATAATCCATGGGGCTGTCTAAGTAAATTGTAGTAAACCAAAGCAGCCAGTAGGTGGCTGTATAACAAGGCCTAGTACCTATAGCCCAGGGGGGAAAACGATGAGAATCAAAACTGAGCTCCTATGGGCATTCGCCGCTAGTTGGGAGAAAAAACAGACAAAAGTAGAAGCAGGAATAAAGAACCATTTAGAGACAAGTCGACCTTTAGGAGTTAAACAATAAAAAGAGAGTAGAAAGGAGAGCCACAATATGACAGACCATGGACCAACGGGACTGACAAGAACAGTAGGTGATAAAAGTGGGAAGAGAGAAACAAGAAGTATAGCATGAAAAAAGGTAGAACATACCGTCAATGACCAAGCCTGTCCCCCCCTCCCAACCCCCCCCCCAACAATCACCCCCCACTCCCCAACACACCCTACACATATAACAAACACACAACCATTCTTATCATTTTCTGCAATAGCAAAAATCAACACTTGCTATAAACTTCAAATAACTTGTTGCAGGCGTAGACCAATGGAATCGGATCTTGTTATCCATAAGGCATGAAGTAATCGGGCGCAATTCTTTGTGGTGCTGCAAAGTATCATGGGATAAATCCAGAAGGACGAGAATCCGTTTATCGTTGTGCAAAAGCCCTTTCTCTGAACAAGCTTTGGTGAGGATGCATTCCCTAGTGCGGGCATTGGGGAAGGTAGCAATGATGCCACGGGGAAAGTCTTCTGAGTGCTGCATAAGGGGCCCCAGGCGAAAAGTGGTCTCAATGACCGGGGCGACACCATCTTCTAAGTTGAGAGTGGAGGTGAGCCAGTTCATCAGTAAAATGTGAACTCCCTGGTTTTCTTCTGCCTTTTCTGCTATCCCCCTGAATTTAAGGTTGCGTTCATGCAATTTGTTGTCTAAAAACATAATTTTTTCCTTAGCCCATGACTCCGCTTGGGATAGAGCGGTAAGATCGTTCTGTGCCTGGGTGGCTATTTTGTAAGCAGAGTTTGCCGTCTGCACCACATCAGAGATAGTTTCGTTTAGTTTTTTAAGTTCATCTTGAACAGGGGAGATAGCCTGTGCAATGCGGTTTGAAAGATTTTTTTCTAGTTTCGAAATGGCTTCAAAGAACGTCTGATTTGAGAGAGCAGTGTCCCCTTCAGCTGAGGGGGAATTCTTGCCCATCATTTTCTCTAAGGCTTCTTGGGCCCAAGGGGAGTAGCAGCGTTGTTCTCCCAAGCAGAGATATTTGGTCAGATTTTGAGAAGCCCTAGAGGTTTTAGACTTACCTAGGGTTCATCTGACCATGTCTTAAAGGCAGGATGAAGTCCAGAGACCGGAGGAAGAGTGATGTGCCTGGATTGAAGAAGGAGCAGTTCTTTCAGGCATCCTCCATTAACAACGACGCCCTGCCCCCCTCCTGTAAGGTTATATACATTTTTGCTTTAAACGCAGTATCCCTTAGAGTCAAGTTAAGCTAGGAGGCTCACTGAGAACCAGGGCCATTCATCCCACTTGCCCACCCGATTCACATTATCCTATTTGTAAAATGAGGATAATCTCACTCCTTGCAAGCTGGAGTAGGTTAATGAAATGCCTTCAGGATGGCGTTTGGTTAGAAGGGCGCTTTCCTGGCTCTCAGAATTCATTGCCAGCCCTTGAGTATGTGGAACACGCTATGTATCATCCCCTAGTGGGGGGCACATCGGTATTAGTTGGCATTTGTGTCTCCAAAGGTCTCTTATACCCCCTCCCAACCCTCCCACCCGGGGCCATTGGCCTACAAGGGGGAACAATTCCTCAGCCGCCCAGCCGAGAGAGACTCTTTTGGCTGGGAGACTGAATAGTTTCTCCTGCGGTTTAATCGCGGCAGCCTGCAGTGCCTTTCCCTGCTTTCAAAGACTCAGGGGTTGCTTTTATGATTCAGAACAAAGCATGTGTAAAAAGTGTAATTGAATAAAAGGTGGCAGGGGGCCCAGCTAAGTCGCAAAGATGCAGCAGGGGGGACCTGGCCCTGCCCAGTGGAGGATGCCATCGCATTTCACCTCCCGCCGGGAAGATGCACAGCCGCATTCACACTTGGGATACACAGCCTCATTGGCAAAAGCAGTTTCGGGGAATTGCTATACTCAGTTGGGATGTAAGAACAGTAGCTCTGGCAGATCCTTTTGCCATGCCCTGAGCATTCGCTAAGGATTGTCATTAGTACTATAAAGGGGTCCTTTCTACACCAGGGGCAGGATCTCCACTAGGGTTGCCAAGTCCAATTCAAGAAATATCTGGGGACTTTGGGGGTGGAGCCAGGAGATATTAGGGGTGGAGCCAAGATCAAGGCTGTGACAAGCATAATTGATCTCCAAAGAGAGTTCTGGCCATCACATTTAAAGGGACGGCACACCTTTTCAATTCCTTCCTTCCATAGGAAATAATGGATAGGGGCACCTTCTTTTGGGGCTCATAGAATTGGACCCCCGGTCCAATATTTTTGAAACTTGGGGGGTATTTGGGGGAGAGGCACTAGATGCTATACTGAAAATTAGGTGCCTCTACCCCAAAAAAACAGCCCCCCCAGAGCCCCAGATACCCACAGATCAATTCTCCATGATTTTCTATGGGAATAAATCTCCATAGGGAATAATAGAGTTCCCAGCAGAGATTTCCCTCCCCTCCCCCCGCTTTCTGACAACCCTGAAGCGGGGGTAGGGTCTCCAAACGGGGGATCCCCTGCCCCCACCTGGGGATTGGCAACTCTAATCTCCACTTTGTGATTCCCTGACAGATGGAAAGGAAACATAAACACATAAGAAGAGCCCTGTTGGATGAGACCAAAGGTCCATCTAGTCCAGCATCCTGTCTTGCACAGTGGCCAACCGGTTGCCTCCAAGGGCCAGCAAACAAGGTACAAGAAGCCCAGGTCTTTCCCTGATATTGCCTCTAAGCACTGGGTTTCAGAGGTTTGCCATCTTTGAATACAGAGGTTCCCTCTGCTCACCATGGCTAGTAGCTATTGACAGAACTCTCCTCCATGAACATGTCTACCCCCCCCCCCCCCGTCACACAGCAGGGGACCAGGAAGGGCTTTCTACTGGCTGCCACCGCTCTGGTAAGGGTCTGCCTGGAGGGCCCAGAGCACCCACCCAATCCTTGTATTTTCCCTATTAGCAAGTACCTTTTAACTGTGACCAAAGACATGTGAGGACCCAGGCAGTTTAACAATAACAACAAGAAATTTATTATAAGTGCTCAAAAACAATAAGTGGGTTGTAAAAATTTTAGTGTTACAGTGAATAAAGAAACAGTAAAGGTTGGTGCAAATAAATAAACAGGCCTAACGCAACTATCTATACCAGAGGTGGCCAAACTTGCTGTATGTAAGAGCCACAGAGAAGAAACATCAGACGTTTGAGAGCTACAAGGAAGGAAGGGAGGGAGGGAGGAAAATAGATGTGGGGGAGGGAAGGAGAGGTAGAATGAAAGCAAATTTAACTTTAAATGTATTATTGAAGGTGCCGGCTGGCTTGGCTTGGAGAAGTGCTTTAAAGAGACAAATGCCTTCTCCAAGCTGGCTGATGGGGTGGTGGCAGGGCTGCCAAGCTCCTGGGTGGGGCGGGGGTTCTCTCGCTTTGGGGTTCCCCAACCCCCTCGGTCCACAGTTGGCTGGTGGGGGGCGGGAATCCCCTCCTGACGTCGCCAGCATGATGACATCACTCATAAGCTCTAGGAACTTCCAGGATGCTCTAGCAGTTTGGGAGGAAAACTTACAAGTGATATCATTGTGCTGCGCGAGCTATGCATGCACAAAAAAGTCTCCCACCAGAGGCTGCAGGAGACTTGGCAACCCTTGGTGGTGGGGACTTCGAGAGCCACACAATATATATGAAAGAGCAACATGTGGCTCTTGAGCCACAGTTTGGCCACCCCTGACCTATACGTTTCCTTCCTCTATTGCCAGAACTCACCACCTCCTTAGGGTAAGAGAACCCTCCTGCTGCAGCTTTTTCAGAGAGCACTCCTGTCTGTAGCCTCCCCAGAGAGAAAACTTCCCTTTCTAGTTGGGTCTTTTTTATTGATTCCCTCCCAGGTCCCACCCCTCTGGGCTAGTTTTCCCTCCAAAATCTGTTACCCAATCAGAGAGACAGAAGGACTCCTGGGAGATGTAGGCAGCACTAGGCCTCAGATCATGACAACCCACCCACCCCCCCCCATCTAAATTGTCTGTAGGATTATATATGGATAAAGCCATCTAAATTGTCTGCAGGACTACATATGGGGAGCAGTTTAAAAACAGAATTTATGCTTAAAACAAGAGAATGCGGAATGAGCTGGATCCCGTTAAGACCTTTGTGGACTTTTCAGGCGGTTGCAGCTGAAATTCCTGCTGCTCAGATAGACTGTTCCTCTACCATGAGTCCAGAAGCTGATATTTGAAACCAGGGCTTTTTTTGTGGGAAAAGCCCAGCAGGAACTCATTTGCATATTAGGCCACACCCCTGACACCAAGCTGGCTGAAACTGCATTCCTGTGTGTTCCTGCTAAAAAAAAGCACTGTTTGAAACACTTTTGGCTGCTGTTGCCCAGTCTGCAACAGCTGTCTCCTTTTTCCTCCCCCCCATGTCAGCCATATCCAGTGGCTGGAGTGCTTCCTGCTTTTAGGCTGCAGCACAGAGCCCATGAGAGGCAGGGAGGCTATGGTAGGCAGCCATGCATCAAAGGAGTGAGGAGGGTTCTGCTTTTAGGCTAAGGGCCTTCTTTGTACACACGGAGCACTCACAGACACACTGATGTAAATAATGGCATCAGCAGCTCTGTTTAAGGAGGAACCTCTTTCTGGCTATGGTGGCAGGCAGGCAGGCAGGCAGGCAGGCAGGCAAGCTTCTACCACAATCAGGCAACAGAAAAATCGGACTGGAGCAAGAGAAGAGCTCTCAGCCGCCAGGGCTTCCACCCAGGGAGACTCGCTTATGATCTGAAAATCCTAGCCCAAAATAAGGGATAGACTTTGTTATGCAGCTGAAAAAGCTCCATTTGTTCTTCTCAGACAAAGGCACTTTGCAAGCTCCCGGGCACTCCCACTAGCAGGGCCAATCACCACCTCACCATTTATCATCCTTCCCAACAAAGGAGCTCACAAGTTCACATTCACAGTCCTTTCACTTTCCGTATAACCTCCATGGCTTTATTCTCCCAACGTTCTCGGATAACCATTCAGGGCTAGTGGATGCAATACCCTTCTTGCATGGAGAACAATGAAGGAATAGTGGTTTAAGACTAATCTTTGAGAAACAGAGAGCTGTTATGGGCCAGTAGACGCAATACACCTCTTAGAGCAATGATTTGCCCCACCTAAAGGTTGCGCAAATTAGACTTTAAAAAAAAATTGTGGCATGACAGCCTTCTATTTAAAGAAAGAGACTGTGCTTTAAGAAGAGGGGCAGGGCTTTTTTAATGCAGGAAAGCACAGGAATACAGTTCCGGCTGGCTTGGCATCAGGGGTGTGGTCTCATATGCAAACAAGTTCCTGCTGGGGCATTTCTGTTGCTTAAAAGCAGCAGTGTCTGATGGTACCTCCTCCTTGCCCTGATCATCCTTATGCATAAGTGATTGGAGGGGGGTGGAATCTCCCTGGCTGAACACAGAAGAGCATTTAAAGGGGTAACCAAGGACATTTATTGTTTGATTACATATTTAGTACATCTTTCCTCCATGGAGCATAAGATGGCACATGTCATTATCCATGCTCCATGCTCACATGACAGCCCTGTGAGGTAAGTGCAGCCGAGAGAGAGAGAGAGAGAGAGAGAGAGAGAGAGAGAGAGAGAGATCTGAACCTACATCTCTCAGGATTAGTCTGCTGCTCTACTCACCACACCACACTGAATCTCTGGATCGAGGCCAGCATTCATTATAAACAGGAAAATGTTTCTGAAAAATAAAGGCCATATTTACAGTGCACATAATTAACATTACAGTGCACATGATTAACAGGCAATTAAAATGCACATAGGTTGAATTCAGACATCTGATTTAAATTTTTAAAAATGCTGTGTTTGCATGAATGCCGCCTCCCTCCCCCCTTCTTGCGTGGAGAACATTGCAGGAATGGTGATAGAGGTTTTCACTTCTACAAAGCCCTAAGCATTAACTTGGGCAGAAGTTCTCTGGTTTAGTTCCCAGCAATACTTCCTCTAAGCTGTGGAGTCTTGTGAGCAAAAATTCTACATTGTTAGCTACCGCCATTAAAGGTGTGAGCTACTACATAGATTAGTTTGCTCCGGGGCCAATTTTCCTGAGCTAAGACAAAAAGGTGTGAGCTAGCTCACACTAACTCAGCTTAGAGGAAACACTGGTTCCCAGAATCTCCAATTAAAGGGATTGGGTAAAACGTAATGTGAAAGACTTCAACCAGAAGCCCCGGAGAGATGTTTCCAGTCTGAGTAGACAAATATGAATCTTGATGGGCCAGTGGTCTGACTCAGTATAAGACCACTTGATGCTTTTCACCTGATTCCTTCCTTTATCTGACTCTCCCCAACACTTTCCACATCGACTTTCCAGGTCGAGGAACTGTTATCTCTTCTCTAGCTCCTCAAGCACATCAATTGTGCACATCAATTTGACAGCACAAGGACACTGTGCTACCTCAGAGTCACAATGCTCTCTTCCCCTATCACACCTCACACAGCCTCCAGCCAGCATGGTGAATGGTTGGGGTGTCGAGCTATGATTTGTGGGATCCAGGATCGAATACTCATGCTGCCATGGAAGCTTGCTAGGTGGATGCCAAGTCTGACTCAATAAATACCTGGGGACTTTGGGGATGGAGCCAGAAGCAAGACTGTGACAAGCACAATTGAACTCCGAAGGGAGTTCTGGCCATCACATTTAAAGGGACCAGGCACCTTTTCAGTGTCTTCCCTCCATTTGGAATAATGAAGGATCAGAGCACCTTCTTTTGGGATTCATAGAATTGAACCCCCTGATCCAATATTTTTGAAACTTGGGGGGTGTTTTGAGGAGAGGCACCAGATGCTATGCTGAAAATTTGGTGCCTCTACCTCAAAAAATAGCCTCCACCCGAGCCCACAGATCAATTTTCCATTATACGGTATATCCTATGGGAATCAGTCTTCATAGGAAATAATGGAGTGCCAACAGACATTTCCCTCCCCCCTCCCTGCTTTCCGATGATCCTGAAGCGGTGGGGAGGGCCTCCAAACTGGGGGATCCCCTGCTCCCGACCTGGAGATTGGCAGCCCTAGGAATCTTGGGCCAGTCACACAGTCTCAATCTACCTCAAGAGGGTGGTTGGGTGTTGAGAAAGTGGAACAGGGGAGAATAATGTTGTAAGCTACTTTGGGTCCCCATTGTGGGGTGGGGGGGGAGGGAAGTATAAACTGACTTGTGAATAAGTTTAAAGAAGGCAGAATTTCTACATCGGAATGGTTCTTTTTTCCTCACGAGCCAGCTGAACAGAAGCTAGTGGCGAGTGTCTTTTAACACCCAGCACGGAAGTTTCAGACTTAAAAGGGATTCGCTGCCTCTCCCCCCCACCCCAAGGGCTCCAACTATCTGTCTCTGATAATCTCTTGATGTCCTTTCAAAACCAATTACTAGATTAATTGACTTGCGAAAGGATGCAGTTGAGAGCCGGGGACGCCCAGATTTATCTTCTAATAGGCCGCAGCGGACATGGCTTGTGCCAGGGGAGATTTACCATCTCCCTAATTCAGCGACAGTTCAAATCTGTGATTAATAAGGTTTTCTCTATCAGGCTCATAATTTACCTCCTCTTTTTTTTTTTTAATCAGTGGAACCGGCGACTGGCCCCCATATCATCTTCAATTACAAAAATATTAAAGCCACGCGATGCTGGTTGAGTGGTGGCTGCCCAGCTGGGGAATGTTTTCTTTAAATCACAGCCAAATTAACATAACAATAAGTGGTACTTGCATTTGAATGGAAGCAGCTGAATGTTATTTGGGGCTTGTTATGCCTCGGTGCCCTGGTTCGGCTTATTCATCCAGCTGCCTCCGGGGGCACCAAAGGGCAATGGATGGCTCTCTCCTGGAGGGAGCTGGAAGGCACAGGGTCTAGAGATCATGTCTCTAGGAAGCTCTGACTCATGGCTAGTACACTAGGGTTTTATTTTCTTCCCTCACAGAGCAATGGCTGTATCCTTTTTGAGCAATTGCCCTAAGTGAAGGTTTTGTGGAGACTATGGTCCCTATTAGTGTTATACAAAAATCTTATATTTGTTATTGTGAGTATTGGGATTTATTTTTGTATTAATTATTAATCATTTAATATTTATCAGGTAGCATGAAGTCTCTTTTCATGTTTTTTGAAAATTTGTGGAATATTCCCTGTTGAAAAAGAATTGGAAACAGGGGGGGCAGAAGTTAACAACCTGTCCAGGGATTTTCAAGCAACATTTGGAAAGTCATATTTCATTGATGGAAATTTCACTGAAGAAATCACTACGTGAAGAAGACGTTTTCATGTTGGACTTTTTCCATATGTATCTACTCTAAGGTCTTTATTCTTTGTGTTTATGGTTAATAATACAATTGTTAGTTAATTGTGACTATAGTTAGTTAATTATAGTTAGTTAATTAATTAACTAACTATAGTTAGTTAATTGTGACTACCTTGTGGTTGTGTTTTTGATAATCTCCACAGTGACTTCTCTCTCAGTTCTACAATCCCCAGGTGTGGGCAGGGGATCTGATCTCTGCCTGCTGGAGATCAGTTGTAAAAGCGGGAGATCTCCAGGCCCCACCTGGAAGCTGGCAACCTTACCACTAAGCTGATTTAGATGTCATGGGAAATCATGGCCTTCCTGTCTGTATCACCTCGTAAAGCGAGGAGGTGAAACAATATAATGACCTTCTCCAAGGAAATGAACATTGACCAGGGCGACAACTAGGACTTTTGGTGTGATGGTGTTTGACATTTCCCCCCCTTGAAGTCCGAAGTGGTAGAGTCCAGTCATGTTATTTTGCTGAATGATTTAGCTCTTCGTCTCTCTTAGTTCTAGATGGGTCACACTGTGACATCAGAAAAAACTGATGTTGAAAGGTCATGACTTCTTTTCCTGCTCTATCTCTAGTCAATAGGGCTTTAGAAGAGATTATGGATGCCCTTTTGTCACATCTAGGTGTTAGTACTTGTAGCCCCAGTTTGGGTTCTCTTTGTACATTTATACATTTCAGTCCAGTGACCAAATCAAGGATGGTTTCTCATGTTTTTTGGTGCATACTGTGCAACTCTGGAACACTCTGCAAGTGTCTAGGAGTGTCAGCCTCTAGGGCCTGGAGCCCTGGAATGACGAGAGATCTCCAGACAACAGCAATTGGTTTTCCTGGAAAACATGGCTGCTTTGGAAGGTGGACTTAATGGATTATATCTTGGCTCTCCAAAGTTCCACCCCCAAATTCCCAGGTATTTTCCCACCTGGAGTTGGGAACCCTAGACCCTGATTAATACTAACGTTTGATAAATGCCATGCTACCCATTCTTTGGGAATGTAGGAGGGTGATGTAAATTGAAAAAGAGGCATTCTGGTTTTCCATAGGATTAGATTTGACTAGGGAGTGCCTCCTTCATCAATGCTTCCTTAGCCTGTCTGCTTGTCAGCTGAGTTGTTGCTTTGGGCTCCTCCATTTGGAAAGTTAGGAAAATCAATATGGAACAGTAGGGTCTTTTCAGTAGTGACTCCCTTGGAAACCTGTCCATTGATTTTATTATTTGAGTTCTTCCTGCTAATGGAGGTCCCCCCCTCCCCCGGTCTACTAAACCCTTTTAAAGAGAACAATTTGTGCTGTTGCTTTCTTGATATGTTTTGTTGTCTTCAGTGGTTTTGATGATGTTTGGATTTAATTGTCATTTTGATGGTGGTGGAAAGTGCCATCGAGTCATAGCTAAATTATGGCAACCCATAGGTTTTCAAGGCAAGAGATGTCCAGAGGTGGTTTGGCATTGCCCACCTCCACATCATAACCGTGGTATTCCTTGGAGGTCTCCCATCCTATACTGATCAGGGCCAACCCTACTTAGCTTCTGAGATCTGATGAAACTGGGCTAGCCTTTAGTGGTTTTGATGATGTTTGGATTTAATTGTCATTTTGATGGTGGTGGAAAGTGCTGTCAAGTCATAGCTAAATTATGGCAACCCATAGGTTTTCAAGGCAAGAGATGTCCAGAGGTGGTTTGCCATTGCCCACCTCCACATCATAACCATGGTATTCTTTGGAGGTCTCCCATCCTATACTGACCAGGGCCAACCCCGCTTAGCTTCTGAGATCTGATGAAATTGGGCTAGCCTGGACTATCCAGGTCAGGGCAGCTAGTGATTTTTTGCTACTTTTATATACTGGAGCCAGTCATAATCAGGGCTATTTTTTGTAGAAAAAGCTTGACAGAAACTCATTAGCATATTAGGCCCCACCCCCTGATGCCAAGCCAGCTGAAACTATGTTCCTGTGAGTTCCTGCTCAGAAAAAGCCCTGGTTGTAATGATCAAGACAGAGGACAACTGCTGTAAAGAAATGAATGCAAAACAGAATAGGAGAATGAAGAAACACCCATGCCTCCAATTCTGAGGGGTGAATTGAGCTTCTCAGCTCTTTAGATCTTGATCTTCTTTAAGTCATCTTTTGTTTCCTGTGGTCACTGTCCTTGTTAACATGGGCACTCATGACCTTGGTGTTCTCTTCTGACATCATGGTTAGTGATGGAGTTACTGTTGCTAGATTCTTGTTTTTTCGGGAAGGACATTTTGAGAAGGATGTGGCAGATGGATGAAACAAGGTTCTAATTTTAGTCCTCCCCAAATCAATCAATCAATCTTTATTTCATTAGCAACAAAATGCCGTACTTAAACCCGCCCCCCCAAATCCAGATTCCCTCATAGAAGCTGCCATTCCTTTCACATACCACTTCCATCTTGTAGCTCAGTGGTTGGAAATCTGCCTGATATGAAGGTCCTAGGTTCAGACTCAAGGTTCCCTTAGGTTCTGAATGATGTGAAAGACCTCTGTCTGAGATCCTGGAGAGCCCCTGATCTTGATGGTCTTCACATACTGATTGCCAAGGGGAGGAGCTGTGGCTCAGTTGTACAACATCTGCTTGGCATTCAGAGAGTCCTGGGTTCAATCCCAGGCATCTCCAGTTAAAACTATCAGGAAAGAGGTGATACAAAAGCCCTCTACCAGTTTGGTATAGTGGTTAAGAGTGGCAGACTCTAATCTGGAGAACTGGGTTTGATTCCCCGCTCCTCCACAGGCAGCCAGCTGGGTGACCTTGGATCAATCACAGTTCTCTCAGGACTGGTCTCTCAAGAGCAGTTTTCTCTGAGTTCTCTCAGCTCCATCAACCTCACAGGGTGCCTGTTGTGGGGAGAGGAAGGGAAGGCCATTGTAAGCTGCTCTGAGACTCCAAGTGAAGGGCAGGATAGAAATCCAAACTTTATTCTTTCTCTGCTTGATACCCTGGAGAACAAAGTAGACAATATTGACCTTGATAGACCAGTGGTCCTACTGACTCAGTAAAGGACAACTTCAGCAGTTCAAAAGCACAATCTAGCCAAGCGGCAGTTGTTTGGTGAGGCTGGGTATATCGTGCATAACTATTTGCCCCCTTCCAAAGGGGAACACATTATGCAAGACAAGCAAAGCCATGCAAAGTGGCTTGACTTGCACATCTTATTTGTGTCCTGCCTCTCTATTATGCAGCTAACAAAAAACAAAGTTGTGCCGTCACAAAATGAATGTAAAACAGGCCCTTGGGGTCTGGCATGTCTCGAAGCTGCTGGAAACGGATGATGTTGAATTACAAGCAGAAAGGCAACTGGAGGGCTGTGGCACTTCTCCTTCCCAGTCACACCCAGTTGCCTTTCTGCCCTTTTGCTGTAAGCCTAGAGCTCAGAACTGGAAGCAATGGAGGTGGCATCACGTTGTTTCTCTCTTCTACAGGTGGCAGCTCTCACAGCCTTGAACTGTTGGCTCCACCCCCATCCCACTGGCATCCAATCCCAGGCTGGGTTCTGCCCTAGTCAATCCCTGGCCTAAGAGGCCATTGGCCTTCATTACCTCTTTCCGCCTTTCCCTGCCTGCTGCCTCCTCATTGAAGGTAAGACAGCCAACAGGAATGAGGGCTAGTCTTTGTGCCCTACCTGGCAGTAGGCCCACCCTCTCACTACCTCTAGCAAGCTTAGCCTCTTGACTGTCCCCAACTGGAGCCTGGATGCTGACCTTGTTGGGTAAGGCTGCTTTGACCGCTGCCCCAGCAGGGGCAGTGAGAAGGACACACCCAGGTCAGGCTTAGGCAGTGCGAATGGGGAAGGCACCTCCGAATTTGGAGCTATTTCTGGGCAAAGGCTGCCCTTGTGATACGCCATGGCTCAATAGTAAAGCACCTGCCTTGTCTGCAGAGTCCCAGGATCAAATCCCCTGCTTCTGAGATGAGAAGGATCTCAAGTAGGTCAGAATCAGATCCCTGTGACCATGGAGACCTGCTGCCCAAGAGGCCAATTTTAAGCAAGACTGACTAATGGCCTGTGGTCAGTGTTCCCTATAGGCTGAGTTAGTGTGAGCTAGCTCACTGTTTTTAAACCTCCGGCTTACACATTTTTGTCTTAGCTCAGGAAGGATGGCCTCAAAGCAAACTTATTTATGCAGTAGCTCACAACTTTCATGCCGGTAGCTCATGAAGTAGAATTTTTGCTCACAAAACTCCACATCTTAGAGGGAACATTTCCAGTGGTGTAAGGGTTATCTGCTGTATGATTTCTGCAGGTTGCAGAATTCAGCTTTCCTCAATGCAAAATCTGGCATGAATTTAAAAATAATAAAAATGCACAGTATGCCCAACTTTGCCTGTAACTACTTCTCCCAAAGAAACCTGACCCCGCAAAGACCTGCTTGACATTTTGATGGCTTGGGAGATGGGGGAAAATGGATGCTAGATCAGAACAAGGCCACATGCTGGGAGAGAACAGTGTGCTGCCGTCCTCCTGCTAAGGAAACGGCCAGCAGGCATTCTGCAGGGCTCCCACAGCTGCTGGAGTGGAGTGGCCGTCCATTCTCTGCATGGCTCAGTTCACAGCCTCCCCATCCAGCCCTTCATCGAAGAGTAGAGCTGGCATTTATTGGCCAATAAAAAATCCACTGGAAGCCGGCCAGCTCTACTCACCCAGAAACATCTTCGGAAACGATGGCTGGGAGGAGCCAGCCAGCGTCCTCTTCCCAGCAGAGGTGGACAAGAGCCTTTTCTCACTCGGCTGCCTGCTTGCACAATCCCGTTTCTTTCTAACTGCAAGCAAGGCTTGTTTGTTGTGTGAAGCACACAAAGTAGAGTCTTCTTCACAAGTCAAACTGCTGTGAAGAAGACTCTACTTTGCCAGTTTTTGGCTGAAACCATTTAGAGGCCTATTGGTCCCAAGAAAGACTGTGCATACTATATATCTTCACCTAATTTTGTCCTTACAAAGGACTGTGTATACTGTAATATATCACCTTATGTACTATTCACTGCTTTAAGTGGTTGTTTATGTTTCCTTTATAAATTTCAATGAAAATTTGTTGATTATATTGGAGGCTGGTTTAATCACAGAACCCTTAGGGGCTCCCCTGCTAGTCATTTATCTGTGATTCTCTATTCATATTGGGTTACTTAATCCCCAGTTGGGGGCAGGAGACCTCTGGTTTGGATGCCCTCCCTCCACTTCAGGGTAGCGTTGCCAAGTCTAACTCAGGAAATATCTGGGGACTTTGGGGGTGGAGCCAGAAGACTTTGGAGGTGGAGTCAGGAGACTTTAAGGCAGTCAGGACTTTCCCATTCCCAAAATAAATACATATTTTCAAAATAAATAAATATTTTCAAACAAGGGTTTTTCCATTCCTTGAATGCAGTCTTCACTACTTCCTCTTTTTTGCTTTCCCCACTAACTTAAAGTGTCGTTTGTTGCATCCCACAACCACAAGCCCCTTGTTCAGGGTCTGGTAGCATTTCCAAGCATGGCTTTATTATGGAACACACACACTGCAGCCAAAATAAACAATGAATCTGCAACACAGTTTTGCAAGTGCCCAGCGTGCTCAGCTCAGCACCTTAAGCAAGGGCAAAGAGGCACTTCCTACCCAAGTTATATTTAAAGCAAAAAAAGGCTTTTATTTTCTTCTCCATACAGTGTTCTCCCCCCTCAAAAAAAACACAACCTATTTACACAATAAACAGAGACACTTTGGAGAAACCATGGAGAGACTTGCTCCATGCCTGTTTCCCTCCCCCGCCCCTTTCTTTTTGCAGAGATTTTAAGGGGGCTGCCTGGGCTGGGTGAGAAAGAGACTTCTTAGTAAGCATGTTGGAAAAACTACAGAGGGGCTGTTTTCTCTTTCTCTGGATCACTGCAGCTTCACACCAGGAGAGCACCATTGCTCCGTGCCTGCTTCCCTCCTCCCTTCCCTCTCCCAGAGATTTTTAAGGAGCCTGCCTGACTCAGAGGGAAAGAGACTTCTTAGTAAGCAGAGGCACATTGGAAAACCTACGGAGGGACTGTTCTCTCCCTCTCTTTGGATCAGTGCAGCTTCACATCGTTACCTAGAAGAGCAACATTGCTCCGTGCCTGCTTCCCCCGCCCCTTTCCTGTTGCAGATTTTAAGAAGCCTGCATGGCTGGGTAGGAAAGAGACTTCTCTCCCTCTCTAAGGTAGTTGTGGCGGAACCGGTCCGATTCTGCCTTCAGACCCGGTCCCGTCAGCTCCCTATCGAGTCGCCAACTCCTGGAGGGAGCTATTTCTCCTCCTGCCCCTTGGGCGCGCTGCCACCACCTGCTCAGTCCCGGGGTTCAGATTGAGAGGAACAGGACTCCCAATCCCCCTCTCCAGCTATGAGGCTAGGCCTCCAGGTTGGAAGCCAGCGCTCGAGCAAGCATGTGGTGAGCAATGGAGGCTCCTGCCTGGGAGGCCCCAGGCAGGCAGACTAAGTAAGTAATTCACAAGACAGGGCAAGTTTAGATTAGGGACAGTAGAAAGCGTTTATAAACACCTTTCATTTGTCATGCTGTTTGCTGTGCTGTGCTGTGCTAACCTGTTAAACGCAACTGTTTTTGTTTTGTTTTTCTTTTCCTATCTTTTTCTCTTTTAAATAAATGTTTTTTCTGTTTTAAATACTGGCAGTCAATCTCTGTACCACATAGATCCCCAAACCACTTTAGACCACGCTGTGTTGAGAAGGGGGCCCTGGGGAAGGCATGCAGTTGGATAAGGTGCCAATCCTCCAGGGGTGCCCCAAAGAAGTGCTGAGGTCTCTGTGAAACCCAAGTGCAGGGTGGCAGAGGACCTGGAGGCCTAGCCTCATAGCTGGAGAGGGGGATTGGGAGTCCTGTTCCTCTCAATCTGAACCCCGGGACTGAGCAGGTGGTGGCAGCGCGCCCAAGGGGCAGGAGGAGAAATAGCTCCCTCCAGGAGTTGGCGACTTGATAGGGAGCTGACGGGACCGGGTCTGAAGGCAGAATCGGACCGGTTCCGCCACAGTAGTTATGTCCAACTCACGGCAGAGGCAAGAAGAGATAGTAGCTAGTAGAGATAGGGGAGGCAGCTTTGGGAGCCACAGAGATGTGGCTCCTGAGCCGCAGTTTGGCCACCCGTGCTCTAGTTCTAAAGTGGAAAGGCAGGTGCTGGCTGTGGGGGTGGGGCTTCCCCCCCCCCGCCGGCCAGCTGACTGGGGGCAGGAAGGAACCTTCAAAAGCGGGGAATCCTCCACTGGAACCTGGGGGTTGGCAAGCGTACTTCAGGGTTATCAGAAAGTAGGGGAGGTGTTTTTGAATGTCGTCTGGGTGGTCATTATATCCTGTTGAAATTGGTTGCCCTAGGGTACAATGGAGAATTGATCTGTGGGTAGGCTCTATGGGGGCTGTTTTCTGAGGTAGATGCATCAAAATTTCAGTATAGTATCTGGAGCCTCACCTCAAAAAAACCCCTCCAAGTTTAAAAAGGATTCTACCAGGGGGTCCAATACTATGAGCCCCAAAGAAAGTGCCCCATCATCCATTATTTCTGATGGAAGGAAAGACTGAAAAGGAATGTGGTCCCTTGAAATGTGATGGCCAGAACTCCCTTTGGAGTTCAGTTGTGATTGTTATAATCTTGCTCCTGGCTTCACCCCCAAAGTCCCCAGATATTTCCTGAGTCAGACTCAGCAACCCTATGATGACATCACTTCCTGGACATTCCAGAAGTGATGTCACTGCATCGCCGTTAATTTCCCCTCTCCCTCCCCCCACTGGTCCATCAAGCCTAGGGGAAGAGGGCTACAAACAAGAGGTCTCCTGCTAATCTGAGAGATCTGGGAGTCCTATCGAGTGCTTCATTGTTGTGTAACTCAACAGGTTTCAGCACAGTGTTTGCATGCAGAATGCAAGACCAGTTTCTGTCAGCTAAGGCTAAGGAAGGAAGGAAGTTTCTTCAATTCTGTTTGTGAGATTTATGCCTGGAAGGTAAACCAGACTGCAGGGAAAAGTGTAAATTAGCGTATCTAGATTTTTTTCTTGTTTTCTATGTGTTGGAATCTTGAGCAGTGTACTGATGTTCATGTTATTCTCTCTTTCTCTTTCTCTCTTTTTTAAAGAAATAAATCTTTCTTAAGAGAAGCCATGTTGGATCAGGCCAATAGCCCATCCAGTCCAACACTCTGTGTCTCACAGTGGCTCAAAAATCTCAGGTGCCATCAGGAGGTCCATCAGTGGGGCCAGGACACGAGAAACTCTCCCACTGTGCTCCTCCCCAAGCACCAAGAATACAGAGCATCACAGCCCCAGACAGAGAGTTTATTTGTTTCCTTCTTTTTAAAGGCAAGTTGTGGTTATTTGGGGGTATACCCTGGATCCTAAAAAAGAACTCACAAGCTCAAAGAGTGTTGCTGCAGGTGTCTATCGAGTTGGAGGTGGCAACACCCTGTGAGAGCATCCTTGGACAGGTCACTCATTCCTGGTTTGGATGGGGAGCTTTGACACTGGATATGTCACATGAATAAGGAGTATTTGGGCAGAGGGCATGGGCTCATTGAGGAATGGCTTCCAAAGGAAGAGTGCCAGGAGGACCTTCCCCCCAGGAGGAAGAGGAGGTCCAGGCCATGTCCAGAGTCTTCGTGTGGCCACAGCCTTGTCACCATCTTCCTTTTCCAGCCATGCCAGTTTTAACTGTATTCCCGAGAGTCAGTATTTACAGGCAGGGCCAATTGACTGCCGCACGCTGATGCCGTAATCTGAGTCATTTTAAGGGTATTATTATAAATTGATGTGAGACAAACGCTGAGATGAATCAGGCTTCACTGCAGTGCCAATGAAATCTAAGAGATTTCTTTCCAGGAATAAATCTTCAAATCCAGCAGAATAGCAATGAGAAGACTCACACAGTCCCAGGGCTTGTTTTGATTGACTCACTTCCTAATGAACTTGGAACTTGGATGGTTTTGCAAACCTAAATTGGTAATCCAGATTTTTTTTTAAAGTTAAAATGAGTTTCAGTGGCTGCTCCTTAATTCAGATGCTGAAATGGACTAATATGCACTTAATATTTGCTGTGGGGGTCATGTAGGCCAGTGCATATCGCTTGTGCTTGAGCGGTCTGCCTTGTTGCAGGGGTTCAACAGCATTTCATATGTGAAGTTTAAAGCATTCTGCTTGCTATCTGCTGGTGTAGTGTACTGGCCTGTGATCCGGGAGGTCCTTGGTTCAGATCTTGCCTCTGCCATTAATGCATTAAATGGCCTGAGGTATGCCTCTCAGACTTAGCCTAGGGTTTCGAGTCCCCAGGTGGGGACAGGGGATCCCCAGTTTGGATGCCCTCCTTCCACTTCAGGGTCATCAGAAAGTGGGGGGGGGGAGGGAAATGTCTGCTGGGCACTCCATCATTCCCTATGAAGACTGATTCCCATAGAGTATAATGAAGAATTGATCCAAGGACATCCGGGGCTCTGGGGAGCTGTTTTTTGAGGTAGTGGCACCAAAATTTTAACATAGCATCCAATGCCTCTCCTCAAAGCACCCCCCAAGTGTCAAAAAGATTGGACCAGGGGGTCCAATTCTATGAACCCCAAAAGAAAATGCCCCTATCCTTCATTATTTCCAATGGAGGGAAGGCATTTAAAAGGTGTGCAGTCCCTTTAAATGTGATGGCCAGAATTTCCTTTGGAGTTCAATTATGCTTGTCACAACCTTGCTCCTGGCTCCACCCCCAAAGTCCCCAGACATTTCTTGAATTGGACCTGGCAACCCTAACTTAGCCCCACAATCTATATTATGATAATAATATTGGGCTACCTTACAGGGCACTTGCAATGATCGCAGCCGGATAATGCATGAAAAATGGTTTAAGTGCTGAGTAATTGCTAAAGATACACCAAGATGGGTCCTGTGTTAGTCTCTCTGTAGCAGCAGAAAAGAGCAAGAGTCCAGGAGCACTTTAAAGACTATCAAAATTTGTGGCAGAACATGAGCTTTCATGAGTCACCATTCACTTCTACAGATACAGCTAGAATGTGAACTCATCTGTGCTGTTATATATTAGATAATTGCTAAGTGTTACTGGGATTTATTCAGCCACCTGTAGACTTCACAGAACTGTATTAATTTATTTCCTTTATGTCCTGCCTTTCTCCTCAGTGGGGACCCAAATCAGCTGATGTTGTTCTCTTCTCCTCCCTTTTATTCACACAACAACCCTGTGAAGTAAGTTAGGCTGAGAGTGTGGGACTGGCCCAAGGTCACCCAGCATGGCAGAGTGGGGAATTGAACTCAGGTCTCCTAGATCCTAGTCCAACACTCTAATGCAGGGGTAGCCAAACTTGCTTAACTTAAGAGCCACATAGAATAAACATTAGATGTTTGAGAGCCACAAGACGGACGGAAGGAAGGAAGGACAATAGATGGGGAGGGAGGGGTGGAAAGAAAGCAACTTTAAATGCATTCTCCAAGCCACTGGCTGGCTTGGCTTGGAGAAGTGATGTAAAGAGACAAATGGTTTCTCCAAGGTGGCTGATGGCGTGGTGGTGGCTTCAGGAACCACACAATATGTGTAAAAGAGCCACATGTGGCTCCTGAGCTGCAATTTGGCCACCCCTGCTTTAATGCTATATCACAAGGATGTTACACAGTAGGGTCAACTAAACATTACATTTGCTCAGTTGTTTTCCCCACAACTTCACAGCACCTGCAGGGAACTGTGTCTTTAAAAAAGAGAGATCAAATGGTCTTGGAGGAAGGAAGTGCTCCCCTCCCAGCGGTGTTCTTATGTAAAAGCCATAGGGAGAGGGAGTATTTCACTGATTTTGCTGGCAGCTTTAGAGAAGATGGGAAACCAGTGTAAACAAGTAAACAAATGTAATTGTGTTTGTTGTTCAGTCGCACAGTCGAGTCCGACTCTTTGCGACCCCATGGACAAAGTCACGCCAGGCCCTCCTGTCTTCAACCATCCTCTGAAGTCTGCTCAAATTCGTGTTTGTTACATCAGTAACGCTGTCCAGCCATCTCATCTTTTGCTATCCCCTTCTTCTTTTGCCTTCTGTCTTTCACAGCATCAGGATCTTGTCCAGTGAGTGCTCCCTTCTCATTTGGTGGCCAAAGTATTCGAGCTTCAGCTTCAGCGTCTGGCTTTCCAGGGAAGAGTCTGGGCTGATTTCCCTTAGGACTGACTGATTTGATCTTCTTGCAGTCCAAGGGACTCTCAAGATTCTTCTCCAGCACCACAGCTCAAAAGCATCTATTCTTCTGCATTTGGCCTTCCTTATGGTCCAGCTCTCACAGCCGTACATTACTACTGGGAATACCATCGCTTTGGCTATACGGACTTTTGTTGGCAGGCTGATGTCTCTACTTTTTATTATACTGCCCAGGTTTGCCATAGCTGTCCTCCCAAGGAGCAAACGTCTTTTAATTTTATGGCAGTCTGCAGTGATCTTGGATCCCAGAAATGTGAAGTCTGTCATTACTTCCATATCTTCCCCTTCTATTTGCCAAGGTGTGATGGGGCTGGATGCCATAATCTTAGTTTTTTTGATGTTGAGTTTCAAGCCTACTTTTGTACTCTCCTCTTTCACCCTCAACAAGAGGTTCTTTAGGTCCTCCTCACTTTCTGTCATTAGAGTGGTGTCATCTGCATATCTGAGGTTGTTGATGTTTTTCCTGGCAATCTTAATTCCGGTTTGTGCTTCATCCAGGCCAGCATTCTGCATGATGTACTCTGCATATAAATTAAATAAGCAGGGTGACTATATACATCCTTGTCGAACTCCTTTTCCTATTCTAAATCAATCATATCCCGTTCTGACAGTTGCTTCTTGACCCTTATATAGGTTTCTCAGGAGACATGTGAGGTGGTATGGTACTCCCATCTCTTTAAGGACTTGCCACAGTTTGTTATGATCCACACAATCAAAGGCTTTAGCGTAGTCAATGAAACAGAAATAGACGTTTTTCTGATACTCCCGTGCTTTCTCTATAATCCATCGAATGTTGGCAATTTGATCTCTAGTTCCTCTACCTCTCCAAAACCCAGCTTGAACTTCTGGTAGTTCCCGATCAACATACTGCTGAAGCCTAGCTTGTAGGATCTTTAACATGACCTTGCTGGCATGTGAAATGAGTGCAACAGTGTGATAGTTTGAACATTCCTTGGCATTACCCTTCTTTGGGATTGGAATATAAACTGATCTTTTCCAATCCTGTGGCCACTGTTGCGTTTTCCAGATTTGTTGACATAATGTGTGCATAACTTTAACAGCATCATCTTTTAGGACTTTGAAAAGCTCAATTGGGATACGGTCATCTCCACTTGCTTTGTTGTTAGTAATGCTTTCTAAGGCCCATTTGACTTCACACTCCAGGATGTCTGGCTCAAGATCATCGATTTCACTGTCATGGTTGTCAAGTACATTGAGATCCTTCTTGTATAATTCTTCTGTGTATTCTTGCCACCTCTTCCTGATCTCTTCTGCTAGGTCCGTACCATTTTTGTCCTTTATCATGGCCATCTTTGCATTAAATGTTCCCTTGATTTCTCCAATTTTCTTGAAGAGATCTCTTGTTCTTCCTATTCTATTATTTTCCTCTATTGCTTTGCATTGTTCCTTCAGGAAGGTCTCCTTATCTTTCCTTGCTGTTCTCTGGAAATCTGCATTCAGTTGGATGAATCTTTCCTTTTCACCTTTGCCTTTCAATTTCCTTCTTTCCTCAGCTATTTGTAAAGCCTCATCAGACAGCCACTTTGCTTTCTTGCATTTCTTTTTCTTTGGGATGGTGCTGGTTGCTGCCTTATGTACAATGTCATGAACCTCTGTCCATAGTTCTTCAGGCACTCTATCAACTTTAGTCCCTTAAATCTATTCTTCACCTCCACTGTATATTCATAAGGGATGTGATCAAGGTCAAACCTGAATGGCCTAATGGCTTCCCCAGTTTTCTTCAGTTTAAGCCTGAATTTTGCAATGAGTAGCTCATGATCTGAACCACAGTCAGCTCCAGATCTTGTTTTTGCTGACTGTAAGGAGCTTCTCCATCTTTGACTGCAGAGAATATAATCAATCTGATTTCTATGTCAGGTGATGTCCATGTGTAGAGTTGCCTTTTAGGTTGTTGGAAGAGGGTGTTCTCTATGACCAGCTTGTTCTCTTGACAAAACTCTATTAGCCTTTGCCCGGCTTCATTTTGTTCTCCAAGGCCAAACCTGTCAGTTGTTCTGGTTACCTTTTGACTTCCTACTTTGGCATTCCAGTCCCCCATGATGAGGAGGACATCTTTTTTTGGTGTTAATTCTAGAAAGTGTTGTAGATCTTCATAGAACTGGTCCACTTCAGCTTCTTCTGCATCAGTGGTTGGGGCATAGACTTGGAATACTGTGATATTGAATGGTTTGCCTTGGATACGTAATTGTGTAGTTGACCTCTAAGCAACCCTGAGTGTGCAATAAGGGTCTTGTACCTTGACTGGAGGCCCTTTATCTTCCTACAAGGGTGGAAATTCTCACACCTCTGTCAACCCTGTGGCTGCACCTTCAATCAGGCTTGTTAATGTGGTTGTAAAAATATATAAGAGCCAGGATGCTCACTGGCATTACAAATCCCCCTCCTCCATTTTCTCTTTTGCATTAACGGCTATTGAACATTAAAACAAATAGCACCAGACAGGTTCAAAAGGTGTTTTAAGGCTCATCAGGGAATTCCTCCCCCCCCCCCCTCTCCAGGAGAGAAAGAAGGGAGATGTTTTATAATGCAAATGAACATTTTGGCCAAGGCCTGTTACAAACCTGCTTGAAGCCAAATCCAATTTAAGCCTTTGCGTTTGTGAAAAATGCTTCCTTCCATTTTGATGCTTGTACGTGACAACTACAGGATGATTGAGTTTCGGGCATGAAATGTTGAACAATTCTGAGCATCCTGTTAACTTGAGACTACGTTCCCTGACTGTTGTCTAGGCTTATGCACAAACATATATGGGTGGTTTGGTACTTAAGAAAGAGCTAAACATCAGAGACAAGGGACTGTGGCTCAGCAGAAGAGCCTCTGCTTTGCATGCAGAAGGGATCAAGTTCAATGCAATAGGACTCAGGGCTTTTTTTTGTAGCAGGAACTCCTTTGCATATTAGACCACACCCTGCAGATGTAGCCAATCCTCTTGGAGCTTACAGTAGGCCCTTTAATAAGAGCCCTGTAAGCTCTTGGAGGATTGGCTATGGCTACATAAGAGGGGTGTGAATGAGTTCCTGCTACAAAAAATAGGCTATAAGGCAACTTGTAGGAGTATGGGAATGAACAAATAGTGGCTGACCTCAGGTGGTAACTGTTTCATCCCTTGTAATCTGATCATATCTCAGAAGCTAAGCAAGGTTGGCCCTGGCTAGTACTTGGATGGGAGACGATTGAGGAAGTCCAGGGTCGTGACAAAGAGCCAGGCAATGGCAAATCTCCTCTGAACATCTCTTGAGAACCAGTTTGGTGTAGTGGTTAAGAAGAGTGCAGGGCTCTGATCTGGAGAACTGGGTTTGATTCCCCACTCCTCCGCTTGCAGCTGCTGGAGTGACCTTGGGTCAGTCACGAGTTCGCTCAGAGCAGTCAGTCACAAGTTCTCTCGAGCAGTTCTTAAAAGAGCTCTCTCAGCCCCACCTACCTCCCAGGGGGTCTGTTGTGGGGAGAGGAAGGAAAAGGAGATTGTAGGCCACTCGAGACCGATTTTGCACTCACCCTACGCCGCTCTGTCATTCCTCTTTTCAGTACAGTGTCCTTCCGATTTCCCACTCTCTGCCCTGGGGCTTCGGCTTTTGTTGCAGTTTTTGTGTGGCAAAGAGAAACTGGTTTTTAGAGGTTTCTCTTTGCCTTGCCAAAACGGCGACACAAGCTGAAGCCCCGGGGCAGATAGTAGGAAATTGGAAGGACGCCGCACTGAAAAGAGGAACGTCAGAGCGGTGTAGGGTGAGTGCGAAATCAGTCTGAGACTCCGTGTGAAGGGCAGAGTATAAATCCAATCTCCTCCTCCTCTTTCCCCCCCTATGGGGTCGTCATAAGTCAGCTGTGACTAGATAGCACTTTCCACCAAAGTCTAATTCAACTATTCTATAATTCTTGGATTAATTGGACCTTATACCAACTACTTAATTACGTCTTTATTTTTGTATACCACAGGCGTTTGGGTTCATGTTTATAGGTTCCATCTGCTCAAACATTCACAGGGCTGGTGTGGAGGTGTGGTTGTTTTTGTGGAATGAAGGGGGCCCCTGCTGAAGCTTAATGAGGCAAGGCAGCAGGGTGGTGAAAAATGCCATCAAGGCACAGGGCTTTCAAGGCAAGAGATGGTCAGTGGTGGTTTGCCATTGTTTCCTCTGCATAGTGATCCTGGACTTCTTTGGTGGGCTCCCATCCAAGAACTAACCAGGGCCAACCCTGAGCTCCAAGAGTAACCTGAGCCTTCCAGATCATTGGCCTGATCCAACATGGCTTCTCTTATGTTCTTATAACTACTTCTTCATCCAAAGAGTGATAAATGCATAGAATTCACTGCCACATGAGGTGGTAGCATCTACAAGCATAGACAGCTTCAAGAGGGGATTGGATAAACATATGAAGCAGCGAGCAGAGGTCCATCAGTGGCTATTAGCCACAAGGTATAGATGGAACTCTCTGTCTGGGGCAAGTGATGCTCTGTATTCTTGGTGCTTTGGGGAGGGGGGGGACAACAGTGGGAGGGCTTCTAGTGTCCTGGCCCCACTGGTGAGCTTCCTGATGGCACCTGGTTTTTTGGCTACTGTGTGACAGAGCATTGGACTGGATGAGCCATTGGCCTGATCCAACATTACTTCTTTTATCAGGGCAAAAGGGTGCTATATCCAAGGATATCAGTGTCTTGTATGCATGTGTGCATACTGTCATCATGTTGTCATCAAAATTCACAAGGACAAGGAGATCTGCCGCGTGGTTCAGGGGCATTGTGTTCAGCTTCCTGCCTTGCTCAAATACAAGCAATTAACACCAAGAGGCCAGCTGAACTCAGGAGAGCATTTTGGTTGGAGCGTCACTGTGATATCATAGCAGGCCAGCCCTGCTGAAATGTTTTCTGCAAGCACTGAAAGCACAAGAGGACTCCATATCCGGTCACCTCGACCGTGTCCTGGAAAGGAAATTGTAGCATGACTAAGTCTAGCATAGAAGCATTTCTAGGAAAGAGGCAAAACAGAATGGCGTTCATTAAGTTCTGCCAGAGAAGCAGATGCAGTGGTTGGTGCTACTGTACCTTCTGCCAACTCCAGGAACTCTCTGGCTTTGGTGCTTCTGCTCTTTGCTGTTGCTCGCCTGCCATTTTGGAATGAGTGAACAGTGACAGTCCCCACAAATGACTGCAGACAGGAGATGGATCCATTCACAGAAAAGGAGGCATCTTGGGCAAGAGCCTTCCAAGCATGATGCTGGCAATGGGCAGGCAAGCAGACACAATTACAAGCCATTTGGAGGCAATGTAGAATAAGCAAAAACAGAGGTCCCAAAAGAGGGATCTGTGGCAGCTTCAGGGAAGCTTACCAGCTGTGAGGTGTGACGAAGGAGATTCAGTCTCAACCAGTGCACAAACTGGAACCTCAGATCCTGAGCAAAACCATCTGTTTTAATGCACCCCACCCCTGCTACTTGCAGTATATACCTGTCCCTCTGAATGTCATTGGCTACATCAGGGGTGTGTGGCCTCTGAACGTCAACTTTTGAACTCAGAACCAGAAATGTGTTATCACTCCATTCAGTTCTTATCTGCCAGGTTCTTCTTCTGAACAGCATCAGTAGCATTGCCAACTTTCAGGCTGGCCCAGGAGACCTCCCAGATTTACAGCATCTCCAAATCAGTTCCCCTAGAGAAGATGGTGGCTCTGGAGGGCAGACACAGTGGCATCGCATCACTACTGAGCTCCTTTCCCAAATGCCACCCTCCCAAGGCACCAATGCCAAATCTCCGGGAATTTCCCAACCCAGAGTTGCCGATCCTGTTAATCACCCTACAAGCAGCTTTCCCATTCTTCCTTTGGCAGGGGTGGCAAGAAAACTTGTCCAAAGGTGGACAGAGCAGCTGGAAAAGAATCCAAGCACTGCATCTTTGCAGGCTACTGCAGCAGAGTTAACCCCAGGGTTCAGCAGTCATATCCGTAGCAACTCCATTCACTGCATCTTCATATCACAACGTTTCCTGTGTTGTATAGTTTGCCACCAGAACATGAATTGTCCACAGCAGTGTCCTCTAATAACTACAAGAGGGGACTGGAAAAACATATGGAGCAGAGGTCCATCAGTGGCTATTAGCCACAGTGTATTGTTGGAACCCTTTGTCTGGGGCAGTGATGCTCTGTATTCTTGGTGCTGGGGGGGGGCAACAGTAGGAGGGCTTCTAGTGTCCTAGCCCCACTGATGGACCTCCTGATGGCACCTGTTTTTGTTTTTTTTGCCACTGTGTGATACAGAGTGTTGGACTGGATAGACCACTGGCCTGACCCAACATGACTTCTCTTATGTCTCTCTCTTTGTTCTCAGACTCTGCACCAAACTTTGGCCATGGCATATTTTCTTGGTGGTTGTGGTGGTGGACGTTGCTATTAACTTGCAGCTGACTTATAGCAATCCTGAAGGGTTTTCAGAGCAAGAATATTCAGAGGTCTGGGACATCATCTCTAATGGAACTTCAAATCACGCCCCCTCTCCTGTTGGTTCCATAAAAAGATGAAGAGTTGGGTTTTATACCCTGATTTTAAGAAGCCTCGAAGTGGCTGACAATTGCCTTCCCCTTCCTCTTCCCACAACAGGCACCTGGCCAAGGTCACCCAGCAGGCTTCATGTGGAGAAGTGGGGAATCAAATCAAACCTGGCTCCCCTCCAATTATATCCATTGCTCTTAACCACTACACCACGCTGGCAGCAAGAAACTTTTTGGCAGACCACCAAGTTACCTAACAGCTTGGAATCCTTTTCTATATACCTGCTTGCAGAGCTTTTTTTGTAGCAGGAACTCCTTTGCATATTAGGCCACACCCTCCTGATGTAGCCAATCCTCCAAGAGCTTACAGTAGGCCCTGTAAGCTCTTGGAGGATTGGCTACATCAGGGGTGTGTGGCCTAATATGCAAAGCTACAAAAAAAAGCCCTGCCCACTTGTCTTTTCACCTGTGCTGGGAATGAATGGATCATGGGCGAGCAGACATATAGGTACTCCTCTCTCAGGCCACAATCGCAGGAATGCACAGCCAAGCAAGCCAGTAAAACAACGCCCCCCCCCCCCCACCGTGGAGTGGTTTATTAACCTGTTCAGATTTATTTGCAAGCCTTGCATCCGAGCAGTGGCGTAGCTAGCGCTTTGGGGGCCCGGGGCCCAAGATTTATGTGGGCCCCCCATGTGTGTGCACGCCTCCAGAAACAGGATATGATGTCACTTCCGGTGATGTCACTTCCGCAAGATGGCCACCACTTGCGAGGGAGCCCTGCTGGAAACAGGAAGTGATGTAACTTCCCCAAAACGGCCACCACTTGTGGGGGGGGGACAGGAAGTGGTGTCACTTTGGGGGCGGCACCCCCCCCCCAAGATGGCACTGCTGGTGCGATCTAGGTCATGTGATTGATAACCTGATTACCCCACCACACCATGTGACAGGGAGAAATGCCACAAGCAGCCTGCTGGCCCAGCTGTTCCCCTTGTGCCCTGAACTTGTGGGACTTCTATATTAAGCAAGCTTACAAGAAAAACAAGGAAAACAAAAACAGGCATACTGATGGAAGATGGGTCAGGAACCTCTGAGATGAGAAATGCGAAGGTTATAGAGAATCATTGTTGAATTCTGTATGGGCGCCGACTCCCATGAGTTAGGGTCTTTAACTGAGATTGCCCATTTGTATACTGCTATTGAACTTTTTAAGGGAAGAAACACCCATAGTCTGGAGCATTGTTTATGTACGCTTACAGTCTGTACTGTTCCATACTCGGTCTTTGACAACAGGCCGTTTATGATATTATATACTACAATATAATAATACAGTATATGTTTGCAGTTTATTGGGTAGCACAGAGATGTCTGTAATGAGTACTTGGTTGATGGCCTATTGGTCAGTGTAATTTCTTGCATTGTTCCTTGAACGCTGAACCCCCACAGTTGTTGTTCCCTTACTGGAGTGTCCCAGAGGGCCCAAGGGAGGCAGGTGGGGCATAAGAGAAGCCCTGTTGGATCAGGCCAATGGCCCATCCAGTCCAACACTCTGCGTCGCATAAGAACATAAGAGAAGCCATGTTGGATCAGGCTGGTGACCCCTCCAGTCCAAAACTCTGTGTCACATAAGAACATAACAGAAGCCATGTTGGATCAGGCCAATGGGCCATCCAGTCCAAAACTCTGTGTCACATATAAGAACATAAGAGAAGCCATGTTGGATCAGGCCATTGGGCCCTCCAGTCCAACACTCTGTGTCACATAAGAACATAAGAGAAGCCTTGTTGGATCAGGCCAATGGCCCATCCAGTCCAACACTCTGTGTCACATAAGAGAAGCCATGTTGGATCAGGCCAGTGGCCCATCCAGTCCAACACTCTGTCACCCAGTGGCCATAAAACCAGGTGCCACCAGGAGGTCCATCAATGGGGCTAGAAGCACTCCCACCGCGCCCCCCCACCAAGCACCAAGTTAGTCTTTAAGCTGCTGCTGCTGGACTCTGACTCATTTCTCCTGCTAGAAAAGGTAAAGGTAGTCCCCTGTGCAAGCACCAGTCGTTTCTGACTCTGGGGTGATGTTGCTTTCACAAGGTTTTCACGGCAGACTTTTTACAGGGTGGTTTGCCACTGCCTTCCCCAGACATCTACGCTTTCCCACCAGCAAGCTGGGGACTCCTTTGACCTACCTTGGAAGGATGGAAGGCTGAGTCAACCTGGAGCCGGCTACCTGAACCAGCTTCCGCTGGGATCGAACTCAGGTCGTGAGCAGAGGGCTCTGACTGCAGTACTGCAGCTTTACCACTCTGTGCCACGGGGCTCTTATTTCTCCTGCTACAGACAGACTAACTGGGCAACCCATCTATGCACCAAAATTCCCTCAGCCTCCAATTTGCCACTGGAGTCGATTTCAGCAGGATGAGCTCTGAAAGGCCTTCTCTGGGAATGCTCCCACGAGGGCTCTCTGGACATCGAAGAATAACACAGAAGGTGGACCGAAAAGAGTCATGCTGGAAGTCAGACCTTCTTCCAGAGTTGTCAAAGCTTAACTATTCCCCCACCTCACCCCCAGTCTTCTCAGGGCCCTTCTGAAGACCTCCTCTCTCTGCTGGGGTTGCCACCTCCAGTTAGGGTAAATCCTGAAACTTTGGGGGGTGGAGCTTTGGGAAGGATGGGGTTTGGGGAACGGGTCAGCACTAGTAGGCAGTGTTCCTTCTAAGCTGAGTTAGAATCATAGAGTTGGAAGGGACCTCTGGCAGTCATAGAATCATAGAGTTGGAAGGGATCTCCAGGGTCATCTAGTCCAACCCCCTGCACAATGCAGGAAACTCACAAACACCTCCCCCTAAATTCACAGGATCCTCATTGCTGTCAGATGGCCATTTAGCCTCAGCTTAAAAACCTAGAATCCTAGAGTTGGAAGGGACCTCTAGGGTCATCTAGTCCAACCCCCTGCACAATGCAGGAAACTCACAACACCTCCCCCTAAATTCACAGGATCTCCATTGCTGTCAGATGGCCATCTAGCCCCTGTTTAAAAACCTCCAAGGAAGGAGAGCCCACCACCTCCCAAGAAGGAAGCCTGTTCCTCTGAGGAGCTGCTCTAACGGTCAGGAATCCTAGAGTTGGAAGGGAGCTCCAGGGTCATCTAGTCCAACCCCCTGCACAATGCAGGAAACTCACAAACACCTCCCCCGAAATTCACAGGATCTCCATTGCTGTCAGAGGGCCATCCAGCCTCTGTTGAAAAACCTCCAAGGAAGGAGTTAGCATGAGCGAGCTCACGGATTTTTCGCCTCCACCTCACACATTTTTGTCTTAGCTCAGGAAAAATGTCCCCAGAGCACAATCACTTATGCAGGGGCTCACAAAGTTGAATTTTTGCTCACAAGACTCTGAAGCTTAGAGGGAACATTGCTAGTAGGGATATCGATGCACCTTGAGTCCCCCCCCAGCCAACCTCTAAAGCCGCCCTTTCCTTTCTGCTGAACTCTGCTGTCTATAACTGTTGTCGGAGGCCTCCCTGGAGGTTGGCAACCCTGTCCCAATCGGGGCACGCATCCCGCAGCAGCCCACCCCCCATCCTTCCCCTGGACGCCCCCTACCTTTCCCAGCCCCCCGGGGCACCCCCAGGGGTGCCCAAAAGCTGCAAGGAAGCACCAGCAAAGGGGCGAAGGGAACCCAAATCCCACCCCCAAGAAATCTAGACTGGGCTTCCCTGGGTCTTCCCAGCCCAGGAGGTGGAATGCAAACTCTCCTCTCTCCTCCACTCGTGGGACCCCCCCCCCCCTTCCCGGGTCTGCAGCTCAGGCCCTGCAAAAAGCGCACCCCCAGCGGTGCCCAAAGGGTGCAAGGAAGCGCCAGCAAAAGTGGGAGGGGCAAACCCAAATCCCCCCCCCCCCCAAGAAAACTAGGCTGGTATTTGTTTGGAATCGAGTCCCGCTGAATGCTATCAGAGGGCGCAGGCAGGCCAGTGCCTGTGCCCTGAGATTGCTGGGAAGTGTGCTTGGAAGAACGGCAGCTGGCGGTGTCAGTGTTCCACAAGCATCTCTCTCAATCTCTCATTTGCCCTCGTCGCAGTTCTCTCGGGAACTGCAGAAAGCAGCCCGGCTCTCACGCGCAGGCTCGGAAGAAGACTCCTTTGGCCTTGGTGAATGGCGGCAGTTCTCAAAGCAGGCAACTCACCGGGCATTGCTCGGCTGCCAAACCGCCCTCCGGCCGCATCTCCTCGGTGTCAGCACCACCACCCCGCCGCGCAATCTCTTCCTTCGCTCCTCCTCCCGCCTGTCGCTTGCGGGCTGGGCAAGGGGGCGGGCCGTGGAGTAAACTCAGCCCCGCCCTCCGAAACCTGATGGGCCAGAGCGCCCAGCGAACTGCAGCCGGGCTCCAGGCGCTTCTCTCGCGCTGCCTTGCAGGGAGGCTGTTGCGGCTGCCCTCGTAGCTCCTGCGGGAAGAGAGCTGGAGCCGGCCCCGCTCTCGGGAGCCAGCGGGCTGCTGCCTCTACCTCGGCCTCGACCCGCGCCAGGAGTCCGGTCAAAGCCGTTGTCGGACATGTCGGCCTCCTCAGTCCTTCCCGGCGGCGGGGACGCCAGGCAGCCGGCTTCTGAGGGGCCCCTTGGCATTGCCAAGGGGCCCCCCAGACCCTCCAGACCTGGGGCGACCCGCCACCCCCGCCACCCCCTCCCTACGCCACTGCATCCGAGCGAGTGTTTTGTAAACAGAAACGCGAAAGACAGCCTGAGATCCCCACCCCCGCTCCATCTGGCTCTCCCCCGCACCACCCTCGCCCGGGGTTTGGCTACAGCCCTGCCACGATTTGCATCCTACAAACCGAGGCTCCCGAGAAAAGCGGCGGCGGGGGAGAGGGGGCGTGGCGCAGCGTCTCTTCCGCCTTCCGCAAGGGGCCGGCGCAGTTCTTGGCCCAGCTTCCTTCCTGCAAAGAAGAGGTCCCGTTTAGCAACCTCCGGCTTGACCCATAGGCAGGGACGGGCCCTAGACCCGCATCGGCCGGCCCCTTACCCGGGCTGGGTGCCCCCCTCCCCCTGCCCGGGCTTCCGCAGCCAGCCCTGCCTGTGCAAACTATCCAGACTTAAAGCCAATCAATTTCCGACGAGTAGCAGAGTTTGACGGGAAATTCATTCCAACTGGGGGCCTTGATTTATCTTTCAAATATACGGACAAGCGTGCGCATGATGGAGCCCATTAAAATGTTGGAAGATTGTTTTTATGATTGAAGTCTGTATTACACTCGCCATAAAGAAAGGCAGCGCGGAGTCATTAGCATTTCCATGATGTTATATTTCTGCCTGTCGCGGGCCAATAACTCATCTTTACGGCTTGTCCCACCGCTAGCTCTTTGATACAATGAGTATAGAGTTAAGCAAAACTACGAGAGGGGGGGGGAAGGAAGGAGAATCCAGCCGGCCCGCCTGCCCTTCACGCCGCTTTTCGCCTCCTCTGCGAGAGACATTTTTCAGAGCGCTGAAAGAGCACATATGCAGACAGTCACTCTTCGCCCGCTGCTATTCCTCATCCGGCTCTCGCTCTCTCTCGCCGGCTCTCTCCCGTCCGGCCCGACACCCCCTCCCCCCTTTCCTTTCTCCTGCTCGCCCATCCGGCTAAATGAAACTTATCTTGCCATTCCGCGCCCCCCCTCCCTTTCTTGCCAGGCTCCCTGGGTTGTTATCACCCAACCAAAGAGAAAGAAGATTTTAGAAAGCGAGCCGGCAAGCAAGCAATGACCTTCTTTTCTCTGCTCAACCAAACTGAGAAGGCTCCAACCAAGGTCTCTCTCTCGCCTTCTGTAGGTGGTCCCCGGCCAGATTCTCAGTACTCCTGAGCTCCTCTCCTCCCTTGGTTGGAACTGATGCGAGATCCAGGCACATGGGATCAGGATACCAGCTTCCAGGTGGGACCTGGAGATTCCCCCGGAATTACAGCTCATCTTCAGACTACAGATCTGTTTCCCTGGAGAAAATTGATGTTTTTTTTTGGGGGGGGGGGGAAGAGAAGCTCAGTCAAGTGAAGGACCAGGGATTTTAAAAAAAAGCCCAGCAGGAACTCCTTTGCATATTAGGCCACACCCCCTGACACCAAGCTAGCCAGGACTGCATTCCTGCTCAAAAAAAAAAAAAAAAAAAAAAAAGCCCTGTGAAGGATTAAGAATCTGGCCAGGAGCCTTCAGAAGCCTTGAGAAACCTGTTTTAAACCTTCTCAGATTGGTTCTGGCTAAAAAGCGCTGGGGGCAGAGAAAAGGTCATTGGACTCTATAAAGTATTTGAACAAAGCAGGAGTCAAGTTCACCTTTAAGACCAATCAAGTTTTATTGAGAACGTAAACTTTCATGTGCTCTCTCTCTCTTTCTCTATCTCTAGTCTGATGTAGTGTTTTTAGAGAGCACACGAAAGCTTACGTTCTGAATAAAACTTGATTGGTCTTAAAGGTGCACTTGACTCCTGCTTTGTTCAACTGCTTCAGACCAACACAGCTGCCCTCTTGGATCTATCTATATAGTATTGTACCCCAATGAGTTCCCGGTCCTCCCCAGGCTCCATCCCCAAATCTCCAGAAGTTTCCCAACCTGGATCTGGCAACTTTACCTTCCCATCCCCCCACAGGGGAGGGGAGGGGAGGGGAGACCCGGCAACCCTAGCATGGGAAGGTCATTCAGCGATGAGAGCAGAGCCCTTCACTGACAGTCAAGAGTGACTGGGGATTGGTTGGGTTCAGTGACTATATCTGTCCTGCTGTGGATGTTGGTGACCCCTTGACGCAAAGAGGCTCCATTAGCAAAAGGGAATGAACTTGATTCCCAGTCAAAGAGTTGGCACTTCTTGAGCTTCCATCTTGTTCCTTTTGCTGACCACATAGGCAGTGCGGGGTGGGCCTGTTGTTGCCGTTGCCAGCTCCAGGTTGGAAAGTCCTGGAGATTTGAGGATGGAGCCTGGGGAGGGCGGAGTTTGGGGAGGGGGTCCTCATCCAGGTAGAATGCTATAGAGTCCACTATCCAAAGCACACATTTTTCTCCAGGGCAACTGATCCCTGTTCTCTGGAGATCAGTTGAAATTCCAGGAGATCTCCAGGCCCCATGAAGGGATTGCCAACCTACCTGTTGTAGAGCAGGAATCTACGACATGCAGAACTTTTCTGTAGCCTGGAGACTAAAGCCCAGCTTTCTTTCTTAAAGCTAAGTGGCTGGTTCTCATGAAGCTCCAGAGAGACATTGGAAAACACATTCTAAAAAACAGCAGAAATGAGGACATGGGGTGAGGAGGCAGGCTGGCCCTTTCATTTACAGGGGGAAAATTCCTGGTGGGCTGTAGTCACTTCCAGTTTGTGACTATCACTGCATTGGAAACTCACCTTTTGCATTACTTAACGTTCTCACAACTGTTTTGCATCATTGCTGCCCGAAGCATCTACATTTGTTTTGATGAGATGAGTTCTGGAGCTGCTGCTGCAACGTTTTTCTCAAAACTAGTTTTGATCCGGTCATTTCTCTACAGGTGTTTCAAACTTGTATTGTAGAAATTTTCATGCATTTGAAAAGACTCCTCCAAAAGCCACAAGGTGCAGTAATTTGCATGAGGACGGACAGCACTTGAATTTTTTATATATCATTGCTTGCCTCATCTTGTAATTTAAATTTGTATTGTTTTTGCAGTGTTGACATGATTTCCAAGCAATCATATACACTTAACTAAGCACTGGTATTCCATCTGCCCTCTGATCAGAGACCCCCCCTCCCCAAAATTGAAACGCTTTCAGCAGGAAATATAGAAGTTTGGCTATGCAAAATGAGCAGAGCAAGTCTACCAATGTAAAAGAAAAATAATTAAAGTGGAATGGTGGCAGGCAATTTGAAGACTCTAAAACTCTGGCTCAAACTGAATGTAAAAACACCCCTAGAGAGTCACCAGCAGCCCAGAGGAGGCTCAGCCAAGTGGCTCTTGTGGAGCAGGCAGCACCTTGGGTTGCATGATGATAATAAGTGTCAAGTGCAGCTTTGACTGCAGTTGCCGCTTGGCACAACCTGCTCCAGGGTTGTTTTAACATCCCAGTCCACCCCTTGCAAGAACACAGCTAAAGGAAAGCCCAGATGAGTTGTGTTTCAGTTCCAGTGGTTTTATTGTTGATTCCCCTTCCTCAATCAGATGCTATGTCAAAATCTCACATGAACACCTCTGCACATGTGCACAGAACTGGGCTGCTTTCATGGGAACATTTCACACAATCCTGTTACTGGGTACATGTCAGTAATGCATGTGTATGAGACAGAGAGACTAATAACTGATGTGTGGCAGAGGATATGTACATGCAGACTTTCATGTATATGAAGTGTATCTTCTGTATACCTGGTTTTACATGTCTGTAGAATGTCTGATAGACACAGAGACATCTGTTTAGCGTGCTGTTTTATGGATTTACATTCCAGACTATATCATATGCCTTGAGAGGCAAAGCATGTGCTTTTCAGCAGTTGTACTGTACAAAAGGCAGCCCTGTGGTGCAGAGTGGTAAAGCTGCAGTACTGCAGTCCAAGCTCTCTGCTCATGACCTGAGTTTGATCCCAGCGGAAGCTGAGTTTCAGGTAGCCAGCTCAAGGCTGACTCGGCCTTCCATCCTTCCAAGGACTATAAAATAAGTACCCAGCTTGCTGGGGGTAAAGTGTAGATGACTGGGGAAGGCAATGGCAAACCACCCCGCAAAAAGTCTGCCATGAAAACATGATGCGACGTTACCCCAGAACTGGAAATGACTGGTGCTTTACGTTTTTACCTGAACAAAGCTGCAAGAACCATGGATGCACCTAAGGACAATACAAGTGTTATGGACTGTTGCAGTACCCTTGAAAAGCAAACTATCTTCTTATTCTTGTACTGCTTATTTTCAGTTATAGTTGGCTTTTCTCGCTGAGGCTTAAGACAAATGACAAAATATGAAAAGCAATTCAATCAGAACAGCCAGTCCCTCCAATGAACAATACAGGAGGACTAAGGTTACAGAAGTGGGAAACAATGCAAAACAAAAACACTTGAAGGCAACAAACTCTGTCTAAGGCATGATGCGACATAATGAAGAAAGGTAGAGGATATTGCAGGGAGAAAAAAAGAGAGGTAATACATACAATAAAGAATAGATTACAATGCTATCCCTTTCAGAAGTGGCGAACTGTGCTGTTTCATTATAGTACTGATCAAATCACTTTGTAAAACTGTCTTCCTGAACATTTTTGTTTTGGGCAGTCTGCAAAATGACAGAGTTGCAGGGACCAGGCAGGTTGTTTCATAAATTAACATTTTATTACTTTTCACAATTATAACAGGAATACATTATAGAGACATATAGTGCAATACAGCTTAGATCTAAATATTGGATAGGTACAATAATATATATAAAACCAATCAATATCAAAGAACCTAAGCTTTGCAATATTACTCTGATGTACTAAGAGGAAGATATATAGTAATAAGAATTTACCGCAGACAGAGATCATCTATGTGTTTGAGGATTTCTTGTTGGGATATCAAACAATTTAGAATAGGAAACCATATTGAATCAGAGATTGAACTAAGTTTTTCAAGTTACTTAATATTATCAGTGAGCTTAGGCAGGTTGTTCCATAAGGTGGGAGCCACCACAGAGAATGTCCACAAATGGGCAATTGCCAGCCTTGCCCACTTGCAGCCTGCAAGGAGGGGGGGAGGCTTTAAAAACCAAATCATGAACCTGGCTGGAAGTGAAGACAGTAGAGGGGTGGAAAAGAACTGAGTCCAATTCTATCCCCACCAGCAAGGCCACATTTTCTTTTTGGGTTGGGGCCACACTGTGGATAGAAGAGTGTAAATACTGTGGGCCGACATCCATAGGAACATAAGAGAAGCCATGCTGGATCAGGCCAATGGCCCATCCAGTCTAACACTCTGTGTCACACAAAACAGTTTTCAAAGAGTGCAGATGGGGCGCAGATGAGAATGCTATGCCTTGTGCTGATCTGGTATCGCTAATGCCATCAGGCTCTGGCACAGTTCCTTCTCATTAATACTCACATGCCACAGGCTGCAACCAGAAAGGTCAGTGAATGGGAAGCACACTGAACAGAGGTTGCATTAGGGTTGTCAAGTCCAATTCAAGAAATATCTGAGGACTTTGGTGGAGCTAGGAGCAAGGGTGTGACAAGCACATTTGAACTCCAAAGGGGGTTCTGGCCATCACATTTCAAATGCTGCAAATTTGGAACCTCTGCCTCAAAAACCAGCCCCCCCCGCCCCAGATATCCGTGGATCAATTCTCCATTATACCCTATGGGAATCTGTCACCATTGGGAATAATGGAGTGCCCTTCCCCCACTTTCTGATGATCCTGAAGCAGGGGGAGGGCCTCCAAACCGGGGGATCCCCTGCCCCCACCTGGGGATTAGACAAACTGGAAACCACAGTGTACAGATTAGTAAAATAAACAACAAACACCATGTAATTATATGCTGCAAATAAATGCTTTAACTTTCCACATACACTTCTAATGAGTCCAAAGTCCATAATCATAATTCCAGTGCTTAATACAACTCAGGATACTTGAAAATAAGGTACCAAATACTGCTGTCCATTACATCCTTCTTGTTGACAGACGCAGACAGTACCAATGATTAAGATTCCTTCCTGACGTAGCAGTCCTCAATTCAACAGGTACAGCTACATGAGTTCCAGGTTCGTGTTTCATTGCCTGTTTATCCTTAATTCTGGAACCCGTGCTTATGTCACAGCTTACAACTGCTTTCTGAAAGTCTTTCTCATTTGCACAAATGAGTGGTGGTAAAGCCCCACTCACAAACTTCACAGTTAATAGGTAAGAGTTTTTATGATTTTGTTTTTGTTTGTATTAAGCTGGTCGGATGACCGTGAATAAAGAACTACTTATAGGTAAGAGTAATATGCCAAACAATAAAGCAGAAAGCTGAGAAATTCCTTCCCTCAGCAACCAGCCCAGGAACCTTAATTCTGCACTGTAACCAATGTTCCCTCTAAGCTGCAGAATCTTATGAGCAAAAATTCTACTTTGTGAGCTACTGGTGTTAAAGTTGTGAGCTGCTGGCATTAAAGTTGTGAGCTACTGCATAAATTAGTGTGCTCTGGGGTCATCCTTCCTGAGCTAAGACAAAAATGAGTGAGCTGGAGGCTAAAAATTTGTGAGCTAGCTCACTTTAACTCAGTTTACAGGGAACACTGACTGTAACACAAGGAAAGAACCACTACAAACAGCAATTCAAAGCCAACTGAATGGTATTATAAAGGTGTTTTCAGCTGCTGAAATAAAACTTCGTTGGGCTTACTTTAAAGGTGCCATGGTACCTAAAGAGGGGAGGGGGGAGGAGACAGCCAATAGAGGAAAGGAAAGTTGTTTTTAATCTCTGGCCCAACTGAGCCAGCCTGCAACAGTAGCCACCCCAAAGAAATGTGCTTGCACACAAAAGCTTATACCTGAAACAAAATTTCATTGGTCTCTTAAAGCTGCTGTGGGAAACTTGGACTTTCCTAAAGGGGAGCAGAGACAGCCCATGGAAGAAAAGGAAGCTGCTTGCAGGACTAAGTCAGCCAACCTGCAGCCTTCCAGGAGAAGAAGAGTCCTAAAAGGGGAGGGGAGAGAACGCTCATGAAGGAAAGGGAAGCTGTTTACAGCACCTAGCAAGCCAGCCTGCAGCTTCCGGAGATAAGAGTCCTAAAGGGGGGCGGGGGGAAGACAGCCCATGGAGGAAAGGGAAATTGTTTTCTCTTTCCCGTGATAATGAGAGCCAGCCTGCAAAGCAACTGCCACCCCAGAGAGGAAGTTTGCATTCACACAAAAGCTTATACATGGAATAACACTTTGTCGGTCTCTTAGGTGCCATGGGACAACTTGGACTTGATCTTTCTTAAGCTGGCGCTCTCTCGCTCTCAGCCCATCTCCCTTCCTCCCCAAAAGAGGCAGGGAGGAGACAGCCAAAAGCAGCAGCTCCACAGAAGGAAGTAGGAGAGCGACACATGCTTGGGGGCCGAATGCCAGCCCTACACAGGCCAATTCTGGCCCACAGGCCTTATCTTTGACACCCCTGCATTAGAACCTTTACATCAGTTAGGGTCTTAGCATCAGCTACTTCAGTCCATAGATCAAGGTTTTCCCTAGTCTATACATTAACTATGGGCAGGACTCCTTGGGTTCAGGTTTCACTTCCTTGAACCTCTTGCGAGCTCCTTCTTTGGAAAACGCCACCCTCTCACACACTCTTTGTTTAAACAGCTTGTAGTCTGATCTCCCTTCAGCTTCCGTTTGCCTGGATGCTGAAGCCAGAACTCTGCTCAGCTGGGGTCTCAACTTCTCCATGAACATTTCTGGGGGGATGTTGTAGTTGGTGCAAATTTGCTCAGAGTTTTTCAGGAACATTTCAGTGTCCTCCCTTTCCTTGTATAAAGAGTATTCTCATCCATTCCCATGCACAGCAGCATCTGGGGAAAGCAGCCCCTTTTCAGTTTTTGCAAGTTCAAGCTCATGTACCAGCTTCATTTTCTCTCTTTCCAGCTCTATCCTGGCTGTGTTCTCTTTCCCCACTTTTGTCTCCTCTCTCAGCATCCTTTCTCTTTCTAGCTCTATCTTGGCTGCATTCTTTTTCTGCTTTAACTCTACCTCAAGCCTGGCCTTCTTGAGATCTACCTGTTTAAGTTGCAGTTGGAGATGCAAGGCCTCTTTAATCAGGGACACCAAGTTGGGACGTGGCTGCTTCAACCAACATACTGTCCATAGATGACATTAGCCCAGCAGTTCGTTTCTGGGTTCTGCTTTTAGGAATGAGAAAATCTGCAGACTTTTATTTCCCAGACTGGGGGAGCATACACTACCTATTGCTTGCCTCATTATCTCATTGATCGGAGAGCTAGAAAATAAACAAAATGTCATCAGTATCTTTACTGAGCTCTTGCGTGCTCTAGCAAGCAGCTTAGAAAGTGTGATTTCTTCCAATCAAAAAGCAAAAAGGAAAAAAAAATCTCTTTCCAAAATTAGAAAGGTAAGTCAAGCCCAATGAGCAGTCTGCCTCTTTACTGGGTCCACATTTAGCCCATCCTACCACTAGGCCATCATGTCACACTTGCAGGGGACCAGGGAGGACCTTCTACTGGCTGCCACTACACTAGTACAAGTCAATCTGGGAGGGCCCAGAGCACCCACCCAAGCCTTGTGTCTTCCTTCTCAGCAAGTACCTCTATCTGTGACTGAAGAAACGTGAGGACCCAGGCAGTATAATAATAATACTTTTATTGTAAGTGCTCAAGAATAAACAAGAGAATTTTAATTATTAGTGCAATGGTGAAAGGTAGAAACAGTAAAGGTGATGCAAAGAAAATAACAGCTCTGACGTGACTAACTAAACATTCCCTTCCTCTAATGCCAACAGAATCACCACCCTTGGGTGAGGAAATCCTCCTGCTGCAGCCATTTCAGAAAGAACTTTCCTGACTGCAGCCTCTCCAGAGAGAACACTTCCCCCTCTCTAGCTTGGCCTTTTATTTCTTTCCAGGTCCCACCCCTCTGGTCTCCACAGGGCAAGTTTCCTCTCCAAAACTGCTGCCCATCCAATCAGAGGGACAGAAGGGATCCTGGGAATTGTAGGTCCTGTAGCTACTCTGATACAGTTTTCCCTGGAGCTTGTAGGCCTCATTAGGCCTAGGATTGTGACAGCATCATTCATTCACTCAAGGAATGCATCTGGTGCATTCCCAGCTCCACCTCTTCCATGTTCCAATCTTTATTTGACTTCTTCACTGCTGAGAGCCACCATAGGCCGTCCCCCCCATATCTTTGCCTGCAGTTAAGAAGACTCCTGTCTCATGGTGTTTCTTGGTAGCATTTGAGGGGCAGTATTTTGGGCTGCAGCAAGAATAAGGAGAGAATGGAAATCTGGCCCAATGATGCACTCCCAAACCTTTCACTGTAAATGTCTGTCTTTGCTGAATGTTAAGTGACATCTTTGAGTACTGTGGTTTCAAGTGCTTTTGAAAGCTTGCATGTATTCATTGTGGGGGTGGGGCAGTACATGGGATAGATGGATGCAAAGTTATAATAGGCAGTCTGCAGACATGTATATGGTGGATGCTTAAATGCTTAGTTATCTGCATGTGCTGGTATTTATATTCAGATGTCTGCGGATCACATTTGAATGCAATTTGGCAAAAGCAACCAACTGTCCAAGGAGATCCAATCATGGATCCTTCCATTTCTAAAAAATAAAAGAAAATGCAATGTCCTGGGTCCCTTCTTAGGGTTGGGACCATGCATGCTGGATGGAAGGAGAGAGTTTGCCAACTCTGGTTTGGGAAATTCCTGGAGATTTGAGGGTGCCAACAACAGGTTGGGAAGTTCCTGGAGATTGGGATGGTGGAGGCTTGGGAGGGTGGCATTTGGGGAGGAGAGAAGCCCCAGTAAAGTATCGAGTCCACCTTCTGAAGCTGTCGAGTCCACCTTCTGAAGCTGTCATTTTCTCTCAGGGAAGTGATCTCTGCAGTTTGGAGATGAATTGCAATTCCAGGAGCTCCCCAGGCTCCATCTGGAGGCTGGCAACCCAAGTTGGAAGCTTTGGTTTCATTCCACCACTTTCAACCAACTTTTGGTTCTCCTGGAAAGATCCCAAATAAAAAAACTACAAAAGTACAAACTATTAAGCACTCCAAAACCATTCATCACCTGGATGTTTTTTTTATTTTTTAAATACACACTATGGGGGAGGGGTGGAGTTGTCAGGCCACGATCTTAATGGCCTTTGTTGGCACATCCATATCTTTCTCTTCTGCTTTTGTAAAATATCCCATCTGATGAAGAGTGGTGGAGGACTTGAAAACTTGCATCCTGTTTTGTGACATTCTGATTCACCTAAATCAATAGGGTGCCAGCCAACACGTGGTGGCTGGAGATATCCCACTATTACACCTGATCCCCAGATCAACAGAGATCAGTTCCCCTGGAGAAAGTGGCTGCTTTGGAAGGTGAACTCTGCAGCATTATACCCCACTGCCATCCCTCCCCTCCCCAAACTCTGCCCTCTCCAGACTCCATCCCCCAAATCTCCAGAAAGTTCCCAGCCTGGAGCTGGCAACCCTATTAATCAAAGACATTAAAAGACTTTTTGCTTTATGATCCCAAAAAACTCAAGATTGACAATAGCACCAATACACTGAGAACACTGCAACAATAGAAGAAACCTTTCTGTCTGTCTGTCTCTGTCTGTCTGTCTGTCTCATCATCATCTATCAATCAAATTAAATAACCATTAAAAGAGATACTTGTCTACAGGAGTATGTTGCTCACATATATGCATGTATAACAGCCAGAGCCAGTACAGGCTGTATGGGAGATGACATCAGTGTACTGCATGCATCTGCTCCACTCTCTTATGTGTGCACGGGCATGTGTGACTGTGTGCTCCATCACTCCATCACTGCCTCGTTCCGGCTTGCCTTGGCAGGGCCTTAAACCTGCCAATGACTCGAGGACGTGCCTTGAAAGCTGAGCGGGGCTAGCTCGCTCCTTGCTGGTACATGCCGCTGGAATGCTAAGCAACCCCCAGGAGACAGGCCTTGCTTTCTGCCTGACGTTGGATGCCTTGCTCCCACTGCAAGCCGTCACTTGGATAGGGGTGGGCGCGCCATGACCTTTGGGCAGCCAGGCCTAGCTGGGATTTTTTTCTTGACCACACGGGCACATATATATCTATGCAGGAAGGTGTCCTGTAAAAGTGGTGCTATTCTTGGCTGCCACTGCTTTCTCCTTCCTGGCACACAAGCTGGGAGCAGCCCCTGGATTTATGGGCCCTGCACAGAGCCTGCACCACCTTGTCTGGTGTCGCTTTCCCGAGGTGACAAGATGCAGGTTGTTTCAACAGACACAGCTGATAAAAATAACAACCTGTCGCTCTCCTGCACCAGCAGCTCTGCCTTCTATCTGTGATGCTGGAGGGAGGGGGGTGGTTAGGGAACACTGCAAAATGGGGAGGAAAAGAGGAGAGGGTAATGGGAAAGGCCTGAAGGTTTTATTATCCTTCCCTGGGGAAAGTTTAATGCCAAGGCGAGGTGCTGAAATAGATAAGGGGCAGTTTTTGCACATTTGTTTCGGACATAAATTAGATGCCAAGTTAGATAAACGGGCTGCAGGTGTGGGGAGAGGAAGGTCAATGAGGGACTTTTTTTGGGGGGGGAATGTTTGGGCTGGAATGTGCAACTTGAAGAGGAAAGCAGGTGCTGGAGGAAACAAAAGGCAGGTTGTTGAGAGATTCCGGGAAGTCCGTGAAGAAAGAGGGAAGGAGAAACTCCGGGACTGAATTTCTTTGAATTCAGAAGCTCTGCTGACTCTCCAAAGCTTCTAGAAAAGGGAGCAAAACTGCTGAACAGGAAGGAAGGTTGGGGAAACACTGTAGGGTTAGCACTCTTCACATCTTCCCCTTTCGTGTTGTTTTTCTTCTGGTTGGGCAATGGAAGAAGACAATGGATTCTAGAAGAGTTTAATATTTGTAAATTCTAGAAGCGTTTAACGTTTGTATGTGGACCCGTTTGGGTTCCCATTTTTTCAGCAGCGTGTTTGTTTGCTTCACTTGTTTGCTGAAACCCTTACTTGTACTGGCCTCCAAGTGGGGCCTGGGGATCTCCAGGAATTACAGTTCATCTCCAGAGTACAGAGATCAGTTCCCTGGGAGAAAATGGATTTATTTATTTATTTCAAATTTATATTCCACCCTCCCTGCAAACAGGCTCAGGGCAGAGCACAACACATAACAGGCCATTTGGCCACACAATGCAAATACATTCATAGGCCTTTAAAACAATTAAAAAACATAATTTAAAAAAGAATGGCGCCAATAAAGAAACTGGTGCCTTTGGAACTCTGGAATTTGTTTGATTTGGGCTGCATACGGATGGTGATTTTAAGTGGTGATTTCAGCAGGGAAAGCTATCCTTTTCATTGAATGCCCGCCGCCTCTACCAAAAGTCTGGCAGAGCAGCTCTATTTTGCAGGTCCTGCAAAGGTTCTGCAGGGCCCTGATCTCATGTGGGAGCATGTTCCACCAGGCTGGGGCCAGGGAAGAAAAAGTGGATGTCCCTAGGGCTGGGAATAGTCAGCAGATCTTGATCAGCAGAGTGCCAGGCTCTCCAGGTTCCAGGCTGTGAAAGGCTTGGAAGGTCAGTACCAGTACCTTGAAACAGATCTGGTACTCAACTGGTAGCCAGTGCAATTGGCATAGCTATGGTTCCCAGCATCCCACTTTGGGCGGGATTTCCTTCATTTGGGGAGGAGGGCAACCTGCCAGCATGGAGCTGGCCCCTGGGGGGATCCCTGCCCCCAAAGAGCTCCTTTGTGCCCAATGTACCCAGTGTGATGTCATCACACCAGGCATATAGTGTGGGGGACGCTCTAGCAATTCGGGTAAAAACTCTATGGCACCAAATTATACCCAAATTGCTAGAGTGCCCCGCATGACGTGCCCAGCACGATGATGTAACTTCTGGGTGACATCATTGTGCTGTGTGTGCAAAGCGTGCACGAGGATCATCCCCCACCCAGATAGGACCTGGCAACCCTAGGCATAGTGCTAGCTGAATGTGTGCCTGGAGTTTCTGGATCAGCCACAAGGGCAAGCCTGCGTAAAGTAATTTACAGTAATCAAGTCTGGAAGTAACCATTGCATGGATCACTGTAGCCAAGTCCTGGGGGGAGAAATAGGGAGCCAGCTGCCAGATCTGCCAAAGATGATAAAAGGAAGACCTGGCAACCGTGGTGACCTGGGCCTCCATAGAAAGTGTGGCATCCAGGACCAACCCCAAGCTCCGTCCCAGATGAGGAGCCTGATTCCCAACTCACCCCCTCCCCCCAACAAAAGATACAGGACCTCCATCTTTGATGCATTAAGTTTCAGCCGACTCTGCTGCAATTACCCAGACATGGCCTCCAGTGCCCTGGTCAGAATCCAGGCAGCCATCCATCCACAGGATGTTTTGAAGAAGACGACGACGAAGAGGAAGATATTGGATTTATACTCCACCCTTTACGCTGAATCTCAGCGTCTCAGAGTGGCTCACAATCTCCTTTATCTTCCTCCCCCACAACAGACACCCTGTGAGGTGGGTGGGGCTGAGAGAGCTCTCCCAGAAGCTGCCCTTTCAAGGACAACTCTGCAAGAGCTATGGCTGACCCAAGCCAAGGCCATTCCAGCAGCTGCAAGTGGAGGAGTGGGGAAATCAAACCCAGTTCTCCCAGATAAGAGTGGAGGGTGGACTCTATGGCATTATATCCTGTGGAGGCCCCTGCCTTCCCCAAGCCTCACTCCCAAATCTCAGGGCATTTCCCAACCTGGAGCAGGCAACCATACCCCCCATTCCCCCACTGTTGGCTTGGGAGGACCTGGTAATGCTAGCCAGGTGGAGGCGCCTTAGTGGCCTGGTTGGGCGGCAAGGCAGAATTTACTTTATGTCAGTGAATAAACAAATAAATAGAAGGATTGATGAGGAGATGACCAAGCAAATTTGCTTCCTTCCTATTGAAGTGAAGATTGGATGGACTGGAGGCAGCAATATTTATGACTCAGAGAAAGCAAAAGGCGGGGTGGGGGTGGGGGAGAAAGTAACATTCTTCTTTCCCCTTCGAATCTTGGCTGGTTCCCAGTTGAAAAATCACAGTTCTAGAGAGCCCTCCTTGCTTGGCCTGGTGCCAGAGACATTCCCCAATTGCTGCCACAGGAATCCGTCTAATGACATTCCCGGCTGTTCCCTGGAGCCAAGAGCTCAGGCTGCTTATTACGAGCCATAAAAGCAGCTTGAGTCTCCTTCTTTGCAGCGGGATGGGGCGGAGGCAAGGAAAGGTCTTCAGGATGTACAAGATTATTGTTCCTTAACTCTGCTCTCGGCTGCTGGGCAAAGGGAAGCATCCAGGTGGCAAGCCACATTAAACAGAAGGCCCCTTGGTTTTTTAAGTTTGTCTCTGGGGTGGGATGGAGGACAAGAGAAGAAGCCAAAAGCCACTTTGACAGAGCCTAGTAGCAAAGGCTTTTTTTTGAGGGGGGGGGGGCGGGGTTTGACATGAATCACAAGTTCAGAAAGTACATTTTGACATTTAAATGTCATGCATTTGCATGGGAATAAACAAGCACTGTACCACATTCTGAAAGTACAAATGTGTGCCAGATTGCAAAGAACAACTTTGGGTGTTCCTGGAAAGAAATGAATGTGAGGTGCAGAAGATACCAGCAAGGATCTGAAGGACATTGCACTGAGAATCTACTTGGTCAGGGAAAGTGGAAAGATTTTGCTCAATCTCATCTCTGGGATTTTTGTACTGCTTGAAAACGGCTACTGTGGTTTAACATCTGGGAGAGAAGGTGGCGGGGTGTAGCCTGATCTTGTCAGACGTTGGAAGCTAAGAAGGGTCAGTGCTGGGAATTGGGAGACCACCAAGGAGAACTCTGCAGAGGAAGGCTGATAGCCAACCACCTCTGCTTCTCATTTGCCTTGCAAGCCTCTTGCTGCGTCACCGTAAGTTGATTGTGGCACAATGACACCCATGTACATTGACATCTGTCTATTTCTGCCCACATTTTTACCTATGCTTCCTTCAAGGAGTTCATGGTTTTCCTCTCCTTTTTAACACAGCAATCCTGAGAGGCAGGTTAGGCTGAGAAAGAAGTGTTATTTTTAAAAAATAAGGGAAGTGAGTTGTAGTTAATTTCTGTAAAAGTTTAGTTTTCATTGCTTGATCTATTGTATTTGTACTGTTGTTATTGCAAATATTTTTAATTTTGTGATCCAGTTATGTTGCAGTTATGTTGTATATGTTATACCCTTCTTAACTGTGTATTTTACACTGTTTTAGTGTGTTGTTTTCTAATTTTGTTAGCCAGTTTTATTAGGGTTGCCAGGTCTGTGCTAGGAAATACTTTGAGATGTTGAGGGTGGATCTGGGAGAGGGTGGGATATGGGGAGGGGCCTCAGCATGGTCCAATGCCATAAAGTCCACCCTCCAAAGCAGTCATTTTCTCCAGGGGAGCTGTTCTCTGCCAGCTGGAGATCAGTGGTAAAAGCAGATGATCTCCAGGCCCCACCTGGATGCTGGCAACCCTGGGGGGAGGCTGCCAGGAGTCTTGGCAAAGAGAGCTCTTCCACTGAGGCCTTCCAGGGTGGCTTAATGGAAGGTCTTTGGCTGATTATCTCTGCATGGAAGTGAATCTGGGCCTTGTCAAGCTACGCAGGCCTGTGCAATTTACACAGCAGCAGCCTGTACAATGTCACCCCAAATCACTCCTGGCCGGTGACATTTATTTATTTATTTTTATTTATTTGGTAACTTATATCCCGCCCTTCCCACAAGTGGCTCAGGGCGGCTTACAACAAACAATAAAACAATAAAATCGGAACAAAGTTATTACATGGAGGGGGAGGCATGGCTCAAAGGCTCAGTCAAGGAGGGCAAAGCTCTGTTGCTTCCTCCCTCTCCTCTCAATCATGATGGACTCTGCCAGAGGAGCTGCTGGCCCTCTTGATAAGAATTTCTAGCCCTGGCTGGTTTTAGGAAAACGGCAACAACACCTCCATCTTGGGTGGTGGGGCTGATCTTTCTAGGGCCTTGGTCAGCAATCTGTTAGTTGGAGCAGGGCCTCTGAGAGGGTTGCCAGCCTCCAGGCAGTGGCTGGAGATCTCCTGGGATTACAATTGATCACTAGGCAACTGAGATCAGTTCCTCTGGAGAAAATGGCCGTTTCGGAAGGTGGATCCTATGGTATTATACTCAGTAGAGGGAGGTCCCTCTTTTCCTCAAACCCTGTTCCATTCTCCAAATCTCCAGGTATTTTCCAACCTGGAGCTGGCAACCCTAGTGGTGGGGCAGGCCTGCCTAGCCTCCCCCAAGCAGATCATTCACAGAGCCTGTTGCTGCAGAGTTGGGGTTCAAACCCTTTCTTCCCTTTACATCAATAGTGAGAGCTCCTCAGATGGTTGGGATGTGGCCTGGGCGTTTTCCATTACTGATCAGGGTGTAAGGCAGTCTGAATACAAAGTGGGTGTATTTATTTATAGTAATGAGGGCTGTGAACTCCTGCTAGGGAAATACCTAGAGATTTTGGGTGTAGAGGGATGTAAAGCCACACTCCTCCTTCCATTTTCTCTAGGGAAAGTGATCCTTGTGGTCTGGAGATAGGGTTCCCAGCCTCCAGGTTGGCAATCCCAGTATTGTAAAGTGAGTTCTGCCAGCTCTGAATCAACCAAGAAAACTTTATTGCAAGAAGAAACAGTCAGAAACAGCACAGGCACTTCACTCATATACACTCTGGCCATGGTTAACCATGCCCCACTAGCAGGAAACAGTTACTTCTATTGGCTCACTCCAGAATCCTTCATTTGCATCTCTTTGTCACCAGTTGTTACATACCTAGCATCCTGACTGGCAAGTTCTTCCAGGCTTCAGGATCCTGGTTTGCAAGGAGTGCCTGTCTCAAGCTCAGGCAATAATAACCCAGTGGGATGCAATACATAACACAGCAAAGACATAACACCCAGTACCTATACATTTATATTTTCACTCTATCCTTTCTCCAAGGAGCCCAGGAGTGTGTAGTTCTCCCTTTCCTCCATTGTATCTTTAAAACAACCCTGTGAAGTAGGCAAGGCTGACTGGCCCAGGACCACCCAGAGAGCTTCATAACAGAGTAGATATTTGTATCTGATGCTCCCAGCTCCTAGTCTCTAAGCACTACGTCGCACTGATAGTGCTCTGAAAGATTTAGGTTAATGTATATCCATTTTGCAAATAACTGCCAGTGTTATAATGGATTTGATAATGAAACCCACATTTATTGCACTAACAGGAAAGTCACAACATTGGTGCAGAACAGATGGATTCCTTGTTGAGCCATGAATCTATTTCACAAAACAACTGATCATATCCCAACATATCAGTTTGGTTGTGAAAGGGTGCAGACAGCTATATCACTGGGAAGCATCTTCAGAGCAAATCTTCCCCAACCAGTAGCCCCAAACCCAGCTGCGATGTTGGAACAACCAGCCAAACCTAATAAAAGCAAATAAAAGCCTTATTTCAGCCTTGCTGCAGTCATAAAAGCCTTTCAATTTGTTTTTTAATTATCAAGAGACGTTAGCTTTAATGCCTAAGAAGACACATACACTCAACCCATGAAAAATTGTTGTCGTTGTGTGTGTGTTTTCTTAAAGATATTTGATTTGTGGGACAGTGCTTTTAGGGAGCTAAGCTGGTAATCTTGAAGTATTTTTTTTAAAGTTTTAAAACTATTTATGCATATTTTCATATGTAGGCATATCTTTGGTTTGCATATTTATGTTTACCAAAATATTGATTTAAAATAAAATAAAGTAGCCCACTGATCAGATCAATTGGTGATGGTACAGGTACTAGCCAATGCACTATAAAAGTGAAATAGACAGTGTTCCTCTTCCATAATAGGATTGATATGCTCTCCATTTTAGCCAAATTAGTCCTTTGAGCCAGATCAGAAAGATGAATTAAGGAAAATCTAAGGAACAGAGAAATAATCTTATATTCTAATAGTGGACCCAGGATATCTTTGGATACGTAAATCTGATGGCTGGAACTGTGAACTGGCAAGACAGAGCTTTCTGCAAACCTGAAAAAGGCCCTAGGTTAGGGTTGCAGTTCGATGTCCCAGTGGGGGATCTCCCGGTTTTCGGAGCTTCTCTCCACAGTGGACCAGCTGGACATTGCCGTGTGAGAGGAGACGGCTGAGAGGTGATATGATCACCATCTTCAAGTACTTGAAGGGTTGTCATATAGAGGATGGTGCGGAATTGTTTTCTGTGGCCCCAGAAGGTAGGACCAGAACTAATGGGTTGAAATTAAATCAAAAGAGTTTCTGGCTCAACATTAGGAAAAAGTTCCTGAACGTTTGAGTGGTTCCTCAGTAGAACAGGCTTCCTCAAGAGGTGGTGGGCTCTCCTTCCTTGGAGGTTTTTAAACAGAGGCTGGATGGCCATCTGACAGCGATGAAGATCCTGTGAATTTAGGGGGAGGTATTTGTGAGTTTCCTGCATTGTGCAGGGGGTTGGACTAGATGACCCTAGAGGTCCTTTCAAACTCTATGATTCTATATTAGGGTTGCCAAGTCCAATTCAAGAAATATCTGGGGACTTTGGGGGTGAAGCCAGGAGACATTGGGGGAGGAGCCAGGAGCAAGGGTGTGACAAGCATAATTGAACTCCAAGGGAGTTCTGACCATCACATTTAAAGGGACAGCACTCCTTTTTAAATGCCTTCCTTCCATAGGAAATAATGGATAGGGGCACCTTCTTTTGGGGCTTATAGAATTGGACTCCCTGGTCCAATTGTTTTGAAACTTGGGGGGTATTTTGAGGAGAGGCACTAGATGCTAAACTGAAAATGTGGCACCTCTACCTCAAAAAACAGCCCCCCCAGAGCCCCCGATACCTGTGGATCAATTCCCCATTATTCCCTATGGGAGTCATTCTCCATAGGGAATAATTGCCCAGAAGACATTTCCCTCTCCCCCCCCCCCCGCCGCTTTCTGATACACACACACACTTACTGGGTCTGGTTCCTCCACAACATCTGAAAAGAACAGGGGCTACGCTACTCCCTCTCTCTCTCTCACACACAAAGACACTTAGTTGCTCTGCAAAGAAAGCAAAACAAACCGAGAGACTGTGTTGCTGACTCTTCCCATGAAGTACTTCCTGCTCAGCTTTAAAGGCACACAGGCACATATACATTTTAAAACGGACCTGTTTGCAGGTTTCTAAGCCTGCCCAAGATCTAGAGCTGCATGGTGGCTGTGCGGGTGCGGCTTCCCCCACTGGCCAGCTGGCTGGGTGTGGGGGGAAGCCTGTAAAACTGGGGGATCCCCTGCTGGGACCTGGGGATTGGGAAGCCTATTCTATATCCCTGATGTGCTGATGTTGTTACTTCCAGGTGATGTCATCACATCGGGGACATTACACAATTTCCCTGTGCACCCACAGAATGTCCCCCAAATTCCCCCACTGGATTGATGAGGGGACCTGGCAACACTACTCTAGATTTGCAGAGAAATATGAAATCTAAAAGAAATGCACTGGGCAGCTTCAAAAAACCAAAAATGATAAAAGGAGCACCTGTACTTTAAGCAACAGATTCCCTCAGGGGCCGTTGCTAGGCAACCACAGGTTCCAAGGCTTGCTTCTGTCAGTAAAAGCAAGGGGAAGGAGACAAAGCCCTTTCCAGACCTATTTTGGCCATTGAGGGAGGGCCCCTTGAGTCCAGGCCCGACAAGGCTTGTCATCTCCCAATAGGGAATTCCTGGATATTTTGAGGTAGAATCTGAGGAGGGCACAGTTTGGGGAGCAATCTTAGAATTCCTTGATGGTCTCCCATCCAAATACTAAACAGGGCTGACCCAGCCTAGCCTTCAAGATCTGATAAGATCAGGCTAGCCCAGGTCATCCAGATACAACTCAGTCTCACACAGGCAATCAGAATAATTGCTGGAGAGGCTTGGCTACACATCCCGTTTTTCAGCACAGTTGCCACTTTGGCAGGTAGGCCCACTTAGTTCTTTATAAGAGATTTGACTATTATTCTATGTAGAACTTCTGTGTAGAAGTTAGTTAAAATAACAGTCGCTCCTGAAGTATAACCACATCTGGTCTGAAATACAGGGAGGAATGTCCCCCTCCCTCCCTAAATGGCATCCTGGCAGCAGCATATAGAATATTGGTTCCCATCTACCTTGAGCTGCCCTGGTCTCTCAGTCTCTCTCTCTCATTTTCTGATTTACAGCAAGCTTAGTCTCTGGTGCTATAAAATGAAATGATTGTTCCCACCACTAATTTCTGTGTAATTAGATCTCCACTGGGGTGGAAAATGGGAAGTACTGGAACTATCCCACAGCCAGACTTCACTGGACTTTGATATATGAGATATTGAGCCACAAACATTTTGACACCTGCCGAGTTTGCAGGGTGGAAGGTAGATTTCCTGGATGCACAAAAATATAGAACTCACCAATTTGGGATGGGGAGGATGTGGAACAGTATGGCAGAGCCTGATCTTGTCAGATGTTGGAAACTAAACAGGGTATTTATTTGGCTGGGAGACCACCAAGAAAGACTTTGCATAGGAAGGCGATGGCAAACAACCTCTGTTTCTTGCTTGCCTTGAAAGCAGGTTTTATTACTTTTACCAATAAATGACTGAGCCTTATAAAAAGAAACCTTTTAATCAACAGTACACAGATAAGAAGCAAGACCAGTAAATTAGCAAACAGTACATTTTCCCGATTATATATATTGTTCAGACTAGTTCTATTCAGTTTTCCTGAGTAGCAGGAAGAAGCTTCGAATACCCAGTCAGTTTTGGAGGAGAAGAGGGTAACTGGCAGAGGTGGCCCATCCACTAGGCAGACCTAGGTGGATGTCTAGAGCATGGGTCTGATGAATTGGGCCCTCCCCTCCACCCAATATTACCCAGGAGGGAGGGGAGCACTCCTCCTCAGTGCCCACCCCACCCTGCTGCCTGTCCCCTTCTGGCCTCCCATGGGCAAAGCTGCAGGGAGGGCATGCACAGTGGCTTGACAAGGTGTAGAAGCTGAATCCGGCAAAGACAGAGGTTCTCTGTGTGGGTCGCGGCGCTCCAGGGGGGGAAATATCCCTCCCGACCTTCGATGGTGTGCAGCTAAAGGTGGCGCAGCAGGTGAAGAGTCTGGGTGTTTTACTGGAGCCTTCATTATCAATGGAGGCCCAGATAACAGCCACTGCCAAGTCAGCATTTTTCCATCTGAGGCGGGCAAAGCAGTTGGCCCCTTTCCTGGAGCGTCGGGACCTAGCAACGGTGATCCATGCGACGGTCACCTCACGATTGGACTACTGTAACGCCCTCTACATGGGGCTGCCTCTGTGCCGGACCCGGAAGTTACAGCTAGCGCAGAACGCGGCGGCCAGGCTGTTGCTTGGTCTCCCAAGATGGGAACATGTACGGCCGGGGCTACGCGAACTGCACTGGTTACCGATTGTATACCGGGTCCAGTACAAAGTGCTGGTTATCACCTTTAAAGCCCTATATGGCCGAGGACCAGCCTACCTGAAGGACCGTCTCTCCCCGTATGAACCCCAGAGAGCACTGAGGTCAGTAGGAAAGAACAGACTGACTACCCCTGGGCCAAGACAAATCAAACTACAGAACACTCGCTCTCGGGCCTTTTCGGCCGCAGCCCCATATCTCTGGAACCAACTTCTCGTCAGGTTTTCTCGTCAGGACGAACCCTACCTCGGAGATTTTAAAAGCTAGCCTAGGCGTTATTTTTGGCGCGCGCTCCCTTCCGTTCTGGGGAGCAGGCATCCACTGCGCATGCCTGGAACGGGAGGGAGGCGCCCCACCCACCCAGTTTCTTTCCCCGCCGCTGACATAGTAGATGAGCGGTTGTAGAGGACCAGTAGCCAGCAGCGGGGATGGTTGGGCGGGCGTGTGTGACTGCACAGATGACCACTCGAAGATCATCAATTACAGGTGAGTAACCTGTTTATCTTCTTCGTGGTCTCTGTGCAGTCCCACACATGGGTGACTGATAAGCTGAACTGCACGGCGGTGGGTGCTGGCACTAGAGTAGGAGAGAAAATTTAATGCAATGTTAATGCAAATCAGTCAAACAAGTATTGGACTCCAAGGTAAGTTGGTGCTTACCGAACCCAGGTCGTATCTTTAGTCGAAGATAGAGCGAAGTACTGCCTGTCCAAAGGAGGCATCTTGCCTAGCACGAACGTCCAGAGCGTAGTGCATAGCAAAGGTCGAGGTGGAAGACCAGGTGGCGGCAGCACAGACGTCTTCCATGGAGACCCCTCTGGCAAAGGCAGATGATGTTGACAAAGCTCTTGTGGAGTGAGCTCGTAATGCAGTTGGAACCGGCTGCTTTGCGAGTCTGTAGCACAGCGTTATAGCAGCAACCAACCATTTCGAAAGTCTCTGCGTAGATATCTTTTGTCCCTTATTGTGGCGTCCATAGGCCACAAAAAGTCTGGAGTCCTTTCTGAATGATGCTGTCCTATCTATGTAATAAGCGAGTGCCCTTCTAACATCTAGGCAGTGTAGGGCTTCTTGGCCCTTATCTGTAGGACGTTGGAAGAAAGCAGGTAAGGTTGTGATCCTGTGCAAGTGAAACGTGGAGACTACCTTGGGTAAGAAGGTAGGATCTGGTCGTAGCACTACCCTATCATGATGAAAAATGGTGTAAGGTGTGTCTGCTCTAAACGCACAAATATCACTGGCTCTTTTAGCGGAGGTGAGTGCGACTAGCAGCGCCGTTTTCCACGAGAGAAAATGCAGCGGTATTGAAGCCATGGGTTCGAAGGGTGGTTTCATTAGCTGGCTTAATACTAACGATAAACTCCAGCTGGGGTACAGTTGTCGTGATGGTGGATGCAAGTGTAAGATTCCTTTCAAGAAGGATTTTGCAGCGGGGTGTGAAAAAACAGATCGGCCCTGTATGTGAGGGTGAAAAGCTGAGATCGCTGCCAAGTGCACCTTTAAAGACGAATAAGTTAGCCCCTTTTCCGATAATGACAATGTATAGGCCAAGATTTGAGGCATAGAAGCAGATAGAGGTTTGAAGTTATGCTTGGTTGCGTAGATGGAAAATCTTTTCCATTTCATGGAATATGATTTTCTCGTTGATGGTTTTCGTGCATTTAATAGGACATTTCTCACTCCCTCAGGGAATTCTGAGAAAGTATCCTCCAAGCCGTCAAGCGAAGTCTGTCCGGGTCGTGATGAAGAACCTTGCCGTTCTGTTGTGAGAGGAGGTTCTTGGCCCGGGGGAAGTGATGGTAAGTATTGTCCGATAGGAAAAGGAGCGTTGTGAACCATGGTCACAACAAGACCACCCTTTTTAAATTAGCTTATGAATAACTGAATTATACTGATAACGAAGAAAATCCGCCATCAGCATCAATTAGAAGAGCGTCAAGGATAGCGTTATAATATGTTAGTTAATTGTTTTAATCAGGTTTTTAAGGTCAATTAATGTTTAATGTTTCTAATGTAACTGTTTTATTGTTGGTGCACCATTGGTCACCGTATTGTTAGCCGCCCTGAGCCTGCTTCGGCAGGGGAGGGCGGGGTACAAATAAAATTTATTATTATTATTATTATTAGAGAGGCTGCAAGCCACCCAGCTGCCATTGCTCTGCTTCCATTTCAGGAAGGTGAAGTGATGGTGGCTGGGCAGCGTGCAGCCTCTCTGCAACACTCAGAGGCTTGCCGCATCACCGTGTGCTCCCTCACGGCCCTCCGGCTTCGCTCATGGGAGGAATGGGGCCTCACCTAGGGCTACCCCTGGAGACTTAATTGGAGACTTAAAAAGCTCTTTTATCTACAAACAAATTCCCCACCCCCCTTTCTGAGGAACCCTTGTAGGGAAAGTCAACTTGGAAATCCCATCCCAACCTCCCCAAATCTCTATCTTCAATATTCTCTAAGTTTTATGAATTGTAGAGTAATGGGAACTTCAAAGGAAGACCCTTTGTTGGAGAGGCTCCTTGCAGCTGCATTCAGATTGGCTGCCCTTGCTGAGCCAGTCAATCAGGTAATATCCATTTGAATGAAGCCCACTGTTTGAGAGGCTCCTTGCAGCTACACTCAGAGTGGCCACCCTTGCTGAACCAGTCAATCAGGTAATATCTATTTGAATGAAGCCCACTGTTTGAGAGGCTCCTTACAGCTACACTCAGAGTGACCACCCTTGCTGAGTTAGCCAATTAGGTAATATCCATTTGTATGAAGCCCATGCAAATGAGGGTTCTGAGCGCCTGTTTATCTATTGGGTTCTTTATTGCTGGGGGTGTGTTTGGGATGGAGTTTCTGTGTATATAGTTGCAGCTAGCTGCATGTGTTTTCAGTTGGGTTTTTGCTAATAAAAGAGTTATGCTGGAATCACTATAGAGTCTGACCCACTACTTTTCAGAATCTTGAGCAAGTCTAATTCTCTCCACGCAACCTGTTCCCTTTTAATTCTCTCAGCATTCCTGGCCACTTGAAGCATGTCCAGTCATCAGGCAGGTTTTAACAATTACTTTACAAAATCATATTTTCTACATACTGGAAGGGAGGGGGCAATCCCTCAATATGTGGCTCTTTTTTGTAAACTCTTGGAGAATTGGCTACATCAGGGGTGCGTGGCCTTTAAAAAAAAATCAACTTTTTATTATTTCCAAGGGTGTGTGGCCTAATATGCAAGGGAGCTCCTGCTAGAAGTTCACCCCTGCTGACATCTGGATCTTACAGAAGATATTAGCAAAAACTGTGTGTTTTTCTAAAAAAGACCTCTGCAAGGTGCTCTTATTTAACCAGTGGATCTTCCACCAATGGATGTATGTTTGTGTACCATCTGTATAGCTACCACTGGGTTGCTGAAGGTCGAAAACCTGCTTTATTTTCCTAGTATATCCCTTATGTTTTGACTGAGCACTAGTTCCTCTGCATATGTGCTGTGTCTTTCCTTACCGTGATTGGTCTTTGGGAAGAGATAGTTCCTAAAGCATAATATGGATAGCTAGCTTTTACTCTATATATACACTGCACTTTCCCTATATCCTCAAAGTGCTTCCTGTTTTTCCCTGTAATGCAAAACATTATTTTTGCTTAGGGTTGCCAAGTCCAATTCAAGAAATACCTGGGGGCTTTGGGGGTGGAGCCAGGAGACATTGGGGGCGGAGCCAGGAGCAAGGGTGTGACAAGCATAACTGAACTTCAAAGGGAGTTCTGGCCATCACATTTAAAGGGACAGCACACCTTTTAAAACGCCTTCCTTCCATAGAAAATAATGACGGATAGGGGCACCTTCTTTTGGGGCTCATAGAATTGGACTCCCTGGTCCAATCCTTTTGAAACTTGGGGGGTATTTTGGGGAGAGGCACTAGATGCTATACTGAAAATTTGGTGCCTCAAAAAAGAGCCCCCCCTGAGCCCTGATACCCACAGATCAATTCCCCATCATTTCCTATGAGAATCGTTGGTGGAGGTGCATAATGGCTGTGGGGGTGGGGCTTCCCCCGCCGGCCAGCTGGCTGGGGGAGGGGGGAAGCCTGTAAAATCGGGGGGATCCCCCGCTGGGACCTGGGGATTGGGAAGCCTATTTTTGCTCCCATTTCACAGAAGCAAGTAGAGGTAAACTGATGCTTAAGAGAGGGTGGCGCTGTTGCAGGCATTCCTGTGAGTGCTTAACTGGAGTAGACTCAAAGCCTTTTGAGGTCATAACCCATGCCTATCACCAGTATGATTCACCAGGTCAAAAATAAACAGCCACTGATCTATGCATGCAGATTGAAATGCTGGCCACAATCCAACCCATTATTGTGTGTATCTAACATATCAGAGAGGATTACCTGGGCAATATATTGCTTGAAAAGTTGCCAATGATTTCCTATTGGCAAAAGTTAGGAGGGAAAACTGAAGCACACAAGGGGGGAACGATCAAGGTTGCTAAAGGCTGCCTGTGTTGTTCAGCCTGCCTCTCTTTTCTCCCCTCCCTCTCTCTGACCTGGATTTACCAGACTGCGCAGCACAAGCCGTATAGAAGAACCCTCGAGGACTTTTACGACCGCGCTCATAAAAAAGGCCATCAACTCAGACTAAGTAAATATACATATACTGTACATATGCATTAAAAAGTGGATAGAAATTATGCAGCTGCCAAGAGTTTATGCTTTCAGGGGAGTCAACTTCTCCAGGTAGGTAATTGGTTGGAGCAGAAGTAACGGTGGTGAATTCATCTCCATAAACTTTCCCCGGCTAATTTATCGGGAGAGGCCAGGCACACTGCTCCAACTGCAGACGCTGAGCATCAGAGCAGTTGGGGGCTCAGGCTCAAGAGCTGGCAAGAACCTGGGTCACAGAGACAGGTGGCTTGGGACAGACACAGGATTGCCAGCTGGTCCAGCCTCTTAGTTGTCTGTGGCTTCCTAGCTTCCTCAGAAACCCTGCACTGATTGAAGGAAACTATGAAATCTCTCTCAGCGTATGGGCCAATCTACACAATGTGCCTCAGACGAGTTTGGAACATGGGTATCTGACCCAACTGACTGTCACATGTAGTGTTGATGCAACTCACCCTGAAAGGGTTGTTTAGCTCTGTATGGCTCCAAACTTTGCACAGGGAAGGAGGTGTGCCTTCAGGCTTCACTCCCACTCTGTATATGCCAGTGGAGACAACCACAGGAGGGCTGTTTCCTTCTTCCTTGCTTCTCCACGTATCCATGACATTGAGTTGGGTTAGGCTCCTTTGTTATGACTTGTGTCATACACAGTGTATATTTTGGCCCTAAGGAGTACAGATGAAACAACAAGGCAGCAGATTGAAGAGATGCCAAGAGAGAGTGAGAGAAAAGAGGCTTCTTCTTACAGGTCCCTTCCTGGATTCCTGTAAGCCTAGCAACAGGATGCAGAAGGTGGTGGATTCTTCAAGCCAGCTTCAAAATTCTCTTAGTTCAAATGCTGAAGGTGCCAGACTGCCAGTGGACTCCTGTTTGATCACTCTTGAATGGCTTCCTTCACATTCTCATAGATTCATCCATGCAGGGTTTTTTTGGGAGCAGGAACTCATTTGAAGAAGATGTTGATATTGGATTTATATCCCATCCTCCACTATGAAGAGTCTCAGAGTGGCTCACAATCTCCTTTACCTTCCTCCTCCACAACAGACACCCTGTGAGGTGGGTGGGGCTGGAGACGGCTCTCACAGCAGTTGCCCTTTCAAGGACAACCTCTGCCAGAGCTATGGCTGACCCAAGGCCATGCTAGCAGGTGCAAGTGGAGGAGTGGGGAATCAAACCCGGTTTTCCCAAATAAGAGTCCGTACACTTAACCACTACACCAAACTGGCTCTCCACCAAACTGCATATTAGGCCACACACCCCTGATATAGCCATCCTCCTGGAGCTTACAGTAGGCCCTGTACTAAGAGCCCTGCAAGCTCTTGGAGGATTGGCTACATCAGGGGTGTGTGGCCTAATATGCAAAGGAGTTCCTGATACAAAAAAAGCCCTGCATCCATGCTAGTTTTTGTTTGTGCTCTCGTATCCCCATAAATCATTCTTGCTGGTTTTTTAAAATTATTATTCTCTTTCCAGGCCACTGCACACTCCTTGCTGACCCTGGGAACCAAAAAGCCTGCAGATGTGGATTAAATCCCAGTTCTGCCAGGTGAGCCCTCTTTGGAGGCTCTGGTGTAGGCCCCTTGAGGGAGTTTGTAGCCTAAAGGCCCACCCAGGTCAAGACACCAGCTGGTAAGAGCTCAGGTGCCCATTGCTGGGCAGAAGAACCCAGCAGGTGGAAATCTTGAGGGAGAAGGGGTGTGTGTGGGAGAAGTAACCAGAGAAAGTGGAAACGTCCACTGGACCAAGCTCCTACTGTGCAGAGGCCAGCTGGAAAGATTTCTCCGAATCTGAAATCTTAGTCACAACATCTGCAGCCTATATTCTTGGAAATGGAGACCTGGGTGGTGGGATGCAACTTAATCAGGTTAAGACTTTCCTGCTGGGAGTGTTAAAATGAAGTTCTGGTTATTTACTAAAGGACCCACAGAGCAATTATTTCAGGGAGATCCAAGGTATGCTTTTTCAGATTCCACTGCATTTGCCTTTTTTGTTTCGGAAGGAGGTCCCATAATTCTGCTTCCAAATCTCCCAAGTAATCAGCACAAAGAGGACATAACCATGTCACTCAGTTAAAAGTCACTGAGGTGTTTCCAATTATCCTCTGAGTAATCTTTCTCTAGCCTAAGGTGCCTTCCTCCAACTTAAGTAGCTCTGGAAGAAGTCGGAGGACCACTGTCCCAACTCTCATCACATGTATCATCTAGTGCAGTCCTAAGACATGATGATGTCGTAAGTCAAGGGTGTCAAATGTGTGGCCCCTGGACCAGATCAGGCCCCCTATCAGTCCTGCAAGCAACTCACTATTGTCTGCTTCCTTCTCTCTACCTCTTGCTTTCTTCTGCTTGCTTTGCAAGGCTTGTTAAATTGCACAGGAGCTACAGAGCAAAGCCTCTATTTCCTCCATCAGCTGAGACGTCTCCCTTGGGGAGGAAGGGAGGGGAGGGAAAGCTTGTTTTGCCAGACTCTCTCAGTCATACAACAGAGCTACTGACCAAGCTTCTCCTCCTTTGGCTAAGGATCCTTCCCCTCCTTGTCCCCTGGGGAAGGAAGGAAAGAGCCACAGCTTCCTTTGCCCAGTTTCCTCAACTGTATCAGAGAGATACAAAGGACCTTAAAGGTCAAAAAAGTCTTATTTAAGGTATGAGCTTTTTGCCTACAGGGGGAGAGGGAGAGGGAGAGAGAGAAAGAGAGAGTTTTGTTGGTTTCTTATGCAGGGGTCTCTTGGGTGCAACTGGGTTTGCCTCCCCCTTTACACTGTATTCATGCCTTCATGATCCAGTCTTTCTCAGTAGGAAAACAATCTGAACTACCTCCAGGGATCCTGGAGAGGGTTGGGTTTTTGGGTTTTTTTGGCCATCCTTTGGGCTTGGAAAAGGGTGCATGTAGGGGGGGGGGAGGTACTTGCGAATTTCCTGCATTGTGCAAGGGGTTGAACTAGATGACCTTGGAAGTCCCTTCCAATTCTATAATTTAGATGTGGAATAACAAGCCAGTGAGATTAGGCTGAGAGTGTGTGTCCAGACCAAGTTCACCCACCACTTTTCCTTTGCAGACTGGGGATTTTTAACCTAGGCTTCTTAGATAAGTAGGCTGATACTGACCACTATACATTCTTGTCTTCGTATTCTTGGACTGCCTCATAGGAATTGTAGTTATTCATCTGGGAAAGACTATAGTTTTGTAGACAAACACATAGCCCTCTGTCTGTGTCATGGTGCCTTCACATGAAGCAACTTATGTACAAAAGCTCACAATTCCTAGGCATTTCATGTTTTCCTCTGGGTCTTAGGCTCAAAGCATTGACCATGGGATTTCTGTAATAAATGTCAATAAATCAAAAGTAGGTTTGCAGCTTACAGCACCAATCTGAGAACACCACATGAACAGCATAGTCAAGATTGCTACAGCACCGACACTGGGTGGATTCACACCAGACTAAATAATGTGTTTTGCAACTGGATTTTTTGCTATTCTTACAGAGTAAAAATCCAATAGCAAAATGCATTATTTAGCGTAGTCTTGAATGCACCCACTGTCTACAGATTTTGATGCAAAAATTCAGAGCAAGAGGTGTCAGTTCTCAGAGACTGTTAAATAAATAAAATATTGCAAGAGTGCTGATGCTTTAATTCTGTTTTAAGTTTTCAAAAAATCTTTAATTGTGTTTGTCTGTGTCCTTTATAAAGTTGTTATCTCCACTACCTGGCATTACATTTTATGACACACATGACCCAACAAGGTCTCATTTATGTCAGATCCACCCCTCGCAACAAATGAGTTTGACATCCCTGTGCTAAGTTATGTGAAGTTTAAAAGACCCCACAGTATTACAGTAAGGATGCCAGCCTCCAGATGAGGACCAAGGGATCTCCTGGAATTACAGCTCATCTATAGACTACAGAGATCAATTCCCCTGGAGAAAATGGTTGCTTTGGAGGGTGGATTCTCTGGCAGTGTGCGCCTCCCAAGATCCCTGTTGTCCTCCCCAGGTTTCATCCCCAAATCTCCAGGTGTTTCCCAACCTGGAAATGTCCACCTTACCCTCTAAGCCCCTTGTTGGCCAGGGGGGGAGCTGGCAATTACCCACAAAATGGTAATTTAATCATTTTGAGTTCTTTTTAGTTTGGGGGACCTTGATAATTGGAGCTCCTAAACCATAGTTTACCTTGTGCACAAATACATGTGTTTGACTTGAGAGCTGGTCATGGTTTGTTAAACTGGGCATGATCTGTTAAGCCCAAGGTAACCCCTCAAGCTTCAGTGCTGAGTAGCGGTCTCAACCCAGGCCTCCCAAAACCTAGTCTGAACCTCTGGCCATTACACCACATTGTCTCCCACAGATGCCTCTGAGAAGTAAACAGGTCAAGCAAAATTGGTCTCGGATCTTGCCAAAGACCTAATCTGGAAAGTTAATTCACCCTCTCCCCCACCCGATCATGCTGTCACCCACCACTCCTGCAGTTTGACAGGAGACATGTGTACCATTTTTGCAGAAAAGAGACCGCTTGGGTGGGATGGGGCTGAAGGGAAGGGATGGGGTTCCTATAGAGGCTGGGTGGTCTCACTAGGCCAGCCATAGAAGGGGAGTAAATTAATTCCTGGTGAGAGAGATTATCGGCTGCCTCAGGTGGACTCTGCCAATGAAACTCCAGTCTAGCCCAGAGGGCAGGGAAAGGCAGCTTGTGTGCTAGTGTGTGTGAGGGGGTCTTTCCATTTTAATGGGCCACCATCTGTGTGTGTGTATAAGAGAGAGAGAGAGAGAGAGGCAGACAGAGAGACAGAGTTTTTCTGCTGCCGGAAAGGGACTCCAAGTCCTAAAGTAGGATAAATAACAGTACAGCTTTGCACAAAACCAAAGGGTGGTCACAGGACTGATACTGCAAATCCTGGAACAGTAAGCATCTACCATCCATACATCAATGAATGGACAACTGGTTTGCATTAGAAACTCCCAAAATGACTACACAAACATTAAAATATCTAGACAACAGAATTACAAAACATTCACAGAGCAAGAAGGGTCAACCTCAAGAGACACAGACAGATTTTGTAACCACATGACAAACCTTTTCGCTCTCTGAATACCCCACCTGTGTCCTTTGTTGCTACATTTAAACAAAAAATAAAGATTTACTCTAAATGCAAAAATGTAAGGAGGAGGGTTTAGAGCAGAGCTGTGCATAAGTGATTTGTGGAAACATGCACTATGGCTTTCTTCCATGTTGGGAAGAGCTGTGGACATTATGTTTCCGTAATATACACAATGTTATCTGCATTTCTGTAAAGGCTACTGACTGTCCAGGGTGGGAAAACCCTTGAGGAAATGGCAAACATTTACTCCGGACTGCACCAGCTCTCCAGAACCTCAAGCAGAGAACTGACTTGTTGTCCTGGACGGATTACTCAAGATCTAGATGTCAAGCATGTGCTCCACTACAATGCTAAGGCTTTTTTCTGAACAGGATCCTACAGTGAAGTCCAACAGCTGAAAGAGCATGCATTCCCATGATTTTTAGGGACAATCGGTGGGTACCACTTCAAGGCTGCATCTGTGTGGAGCCACAGCCTCTGATCCACGTGGTACGGGAACATGAAGCAAGGACCTAAGGCATTGTTCCTTCTCCCCCCCGCCCAATCTTTAAAATTTTCTTTTAGACAAAAAACCTGAGAGCATAAAAAAATGAAATCGACACTACATTTTGCAGTCTGGATCCTCTGTGCATTTATTCAAAGGTAACTTGCCAAAATATCAATATGGGTTATTTTGAAATACAAGCAAAACAACACATTTTCAAACATGATAATGGCCACTTGGGACTATTTCTCTGTTCCAGTTAATATGTATTTATGACGGCTACCATTATGCTTTTCTTGCTTTTTAATGACACCGTGTACTCATATAGTTAGTGGAGGAGGAGAAGACCCATTCCCACTTTTCTATCCTGGATGCTGGTCCAGTGCTGTTCTGCAACTCAGCTGAGAGGCAGAACCCATCATAACATGGTTTACAACCACTTAGGCAATTAGCCTTTCCCCACTATCCCTTTACCCATTCTGTCTGCTTTTCTTTCACCTGCCCCAGAGAAACTGGTAGGGTTGGTGACAAGCCATGTCAGTTTTCATGAGTGTTTTCTCACTAGTCCTGCCATTTTGAAGAAAGAAAGAAAAAAAAGACAGTTTCCCCAGAGACTCTTTTTTTGCCCTGAAGTCACAGCTGACTTATGATAAACTCCTGGGGTTTTCAAGGCAAGAGACATTCAGAAGCATGGTTTTCCATCACTTGCCTCTGTGTTGCAACCCAGGTATCCCTTGGTGGTCTGCCTTCCATATACTGTCCAGGGCCAACCTTGCTTAGCTTCTGAGATCTGATGAAATTCAGCCAGCTTGGGCTATTCAGGTCAGGGCTTACAAAACACTGTGGAAATGAAAAAACAAATGCTTTCCCAAAAATGCCTGCAGGGAGGAAAGAGAATCTAATTGTTGATTTTTTCATTTGAGGTATTCATATCCTGCACTTCTAGACAAAAAAATGTTCTTAAAGCAATTTCTTCTATAAGCAAATTAAGTAAAAATGTGAAAAAGGACATTCTCAAATGTGTACAATTTTAGGAGGGGGGATGGTGGGTAAATACACTTCAGATGGAACACATCTGTTCATAGGTTCACCCCACCCCACAGAAAGGGGAGAGGCAGTTCTAAACCCACCTGCCTGCATGGCTGTCAATCAATTGTAAAACCTGATTCAAGCAAATTTCAGCCTTCTGTCTTTCACAGATGCACATGTACAGCAGGAGAGAGAGTCAAATGCACTTCAAATGGCTCAAAAATTTAACCCAGGTAGGCAATGGATTGCAACCTTATTCATGACAAACAAAAGCCAAACAGCTTTGTACCACATTTATGTAAGAAATTAAGAGTTTGGAATTCACTTGAGTGCTTTTGACACTCAAATTGCAAAAACAGAATTTGATCAAAGGCAGAGCATGAATTCACCTTTCTCATGTGCCAACGAGTGTGTGTGTTACATTGATTTGCATCTTGTTTGAGCAGCAAGCAGCTTTTTAATATGTTCATGGGTAACCCCACTTGTTTAGTATAGACAAGATGGGGTGGGTGGAATGTCCTCATTGTATGCTGAACAGAAAGTTAGTGGACTGTTGAAAGCAGCAAACAACTGTGCCACTTCAAAGCTAGTGTTAAGCAGAATGGACTCATGAACAACATGAAATTGCCTTCTGAATCAGACCGCTGGTCCATCAAGGTCAGCATTGCCCACTCAAGCTGGTGACAGCTTTTCAAGGTTTTAAGAAGAGGTCTTTAAGAAGACAACTCTTCATCTTTTTAATTGCAGACGTTGAGGGCCAAACCTGTCCAGGATATTTCATAGGCCAAGCAGATGCTGTGCCACTGAACCATGCCCCCCCTTGACAAGTCTGCATGCATATATTGGCTTTTGACTATCAAGTTTCAGAGCATCCTGCCACTGGAAATCTAACCTGACGACTACAAATGCAGAAATTTACAATTTGTGCAATGTTATTATAACACATTAGGAATAAGGCCAATTGTGAAAATAAATACAATGGGCTCTAGAAAGAAGCTCTGGGTAAGTGCCCTGGCCTTGGACACTCAGCTTCAATTTGCTATGGCATCATACCATGATGATAATCACACAGATTCCTTTTATCTGCAGTACATTGTTGCTGCCTTTTCCTGTTGTATTTGGCTTTGCAGCTTTTAGCATCAGTGTGTGCTTGTGGCATGATCTGTCTTTTTTGGCATGGCCTGGTTGTGTTTGGTATACCATAGTGTATGCACTTTAAGGTGGCTGTTTTCTGTAGGGGTAGTGATCTGACTTCAGCTTTCCAGTTCCTCCTCCCTCCCTGCAGCCTCTACCTAGGAAAAGTGCAGTCTTTTTCCACAGTAGGGACCAAAGGAGGAAGGAAGTGATCTCAGCAGGGTATAATGACACAGTCTACCATTTTCTCCAGGGGAACTGATCTCTGCCATCTAGAAAGCAATTGTAATTCTGAGTGACAACAATTCTTGCAACAATGGTTCCCCCAGAGGAAAGGGCTGGTTTGGAGGGTGGAGTCTATGGCATTGTACCTGTCTGAAGTCCCACCCCTCCCCAAACCCCAGCCTCTCTAGTCTCTACCCCTCACATCTCCAGGAATTTCCCAACCAGGATTTGGCAACCCTATCTACTTCCCAGCCAATCATCAACCTACCTTTATCTGCCCCTCTGACTTCAGCTTTCCATCTCCTCACCCCTCCCTGCAGACTCTACCTAGGAAAAGTACAGTCTTAATCGGTGGTGAGGACCACCGATTATATCATTCTTCTCTTCTCCTTTCAACCTGCAGAACAACTCTGTGAGGTAGGTTAGGCTGAAAGGCTGTGACTGGTCTGAAATCACCCAGTCCGCTTCCACATCAAGAACCTGGATCTGGCAGATCCTGCTCTGAAGCACTAATTGCTACATCACACTGGTTGTTGTTATGGTTGCCAAGTCCAATACAAGAAATATCTGGGGACTTTGGGGGTGGAGCCAGGAGACATTGGGGGTGGAGCCAGGAAAAAGGGTGTGACAAGCATAATTGAACTCCAAGGGAGTTCTGGCCATCACATTTAAAGGGACAGCACACCTTTTAAAATGTCTTCCTTCCATAGGAAATAATGAAGGATAGGGGCACCTTCTTTTGGGGCTCATAGAATTGAACCCCCTGGTCCAATCATTTTGAAATTTGGGGGGTACTTTGAAGAGAGGAACTAGATACTATACTGACAATTTGGTGCCTCTACCTCAAAAAACAGCTCCCCCAGAGCCCCTGAAACCTCCAGATCAATTTCCCATTATACCCTATGAGAATCGATCTCCACATAGGGAATAATGAAGTGCTCAGCAGATGTCCCCCCCCCCCCCCGTTTTCTGGTGACTCTGGATTGGCCTTTTTACTCACGAGTTGCCACCAACTTCTTCCAAGTAACACAGACACACCATCCCAAGGGGAAGCCTTTCCGATCGGAGACTAGAGCCTTCGAAGGGGGAAAGTCACATGATGGCTTTGGGGGCGGGGCTTTCCCCCACCAGCCAGCTGACTGGGGGCAGGAAGGAGCCTGGGAAAGCGGAAGAACCCCCGCTGAGACTTGGGGATTGGCAAGCCCAGTTGTCATATTGGGGCTGCCATTGAATAGTAACAAGCAGTTTGGCCTAGTTAAGTCATGCCAGTCAGGTGGCATCAAGTCACCCAGAAGGTGCTGCCTGGCCAAGAGTAGCCAACCTCTATGTGAATCCTAAAGGTGGATCCTGTTATTACAGATCTGTCTTCCCCTGGAGAACAGATCTGTCTTCCCCTGGAGAAAATAACTGCTTTGGAGGGTGGGCTCTATGGCATTATATTCAGTTGAGGCTCTCCCCTCCACAAGCTCTGGCTTCTGTAGATTCCACCACGAAATCTCCAGGAATTTTCCAATCTGGAGCTTACAACCCTACTCAGGACTGGCCCCAGTGAGTTCTCCCTCAAAGGCCAAAATAGGCCTGGAAAGAGCTCCTTCCCATGCCTTTTATTGACAAAACCAAGCTTGGAATACTATGATTGCCTAGCAACAGCCAGGGAGGGAAATAGAGGATCCAGTGGGATGGGCCAATAGAATGCAAAGGCAGCTTCCCCAGTGGCCAAATCTTCATCTGCCCTGGAGCTGGAGGGATTGAGCGACACATGGCTCAGCCAAAGGGAGAGTAGGTGGGCCATCACCAGTATGGTTTGGCTTTTATATCTATTAGGTAATGTTCTGCACAGAGCTATTCTTATGCTCTCTGGGAGAGGAACCATTGTTGCAGAACATCTGGGCAACTGTCCACCACCCCAGCTGTAGGGTTACTTGACTTCTACCTCTTGGCAGGTAGAAGGGTCAGGAAAGGCCGGAGGCAGAAGATGAAGGGCAAGAGCCCCTGGTTCCTAGCTTATGCCTTTAACATGAGCGAGTTACTATTAGGAATGGGCACAAACCAGGAAAATGGAGATTTGTAATGGTTTGTGGGGTCTCATGAACTACTGTTTGTTAACCTCCACAAACTTTTCTATGTACCAAACTGGTTTGGGTTTGTGAGGTTCATGAAGGGGGGGCATTTTTAAATGCCTCTCCTTCCCTCCCTGACTTGTGCCATAGCAGTGGCACATCTCTTGGAGTGAAGGAAAAGCAATTTAAAGGGTTCCTGACCATTGCCTTGGGCCTCATCATGTCTGGCCTATGAACCCTCCTACAAATAGAACAAACTGCTAAAAAACCCCATGGAAGTTCGTCGGCAGTTTGTAAACAGCATGATTGTGTGAATTGCAATTCGCAATCCAACAAACCAGCCTGGTTCATTATGAAATTCAGTTCATAATTTGGTTCGTGCCCACCTCTAGTTGCTATATCCAGGGCCAGCTCAAGATTGGGATAGGGTTGCCAAGTCCAATTCAAGAAATATCTGGGGACTTTGGGGGTGGAGCAAGGAGACATTGGGATGGAGCCAGGAGCAAGGGTGTGACAAGCATAATTGAACTCCAAAGGGAGTTTTGGCCATCACATTTCAAGGGACTGCACATCTTTTAAATGCCTTCTTTCCACAGGAAATAATGAAGTATAGGGGCACTTTCTTTGGGGGCTTATAGAATTGGACCCCCTAACCCAATCTTTTTGAAACTTAGGGAGTATTTTGGGGAGAGTCACTGGATACTATACTGAAAATGTGGTGCCTCTACCTCAAAAAACAGGGCCCCCAGAGCCCCAGATACCCGTGGATCAATTCTCCATTATTTTCTATGGGAATAAATCTCCATAGGGAATTATGAGTACCCAGAAGACATTTCCCTCCCCTCCCCCACTTTCTGATGACCCTGAAGTGGGGGGAGGGCCTCCAACCCCCCCACCTGGGGATTGGCAACCCTAGATTGGGATATAATTTGTTTATTGTTTATTGGTTTATTTTGATTGTGTGTTTTTTTCTATTTCTGTAAACCACTTTGCCCTCACCTAGGATGGTCCAGGCTAGCCCAATTTTGTTAGAGCTTGGCTGCTAAGCAGGGTTGGCCCTAGTTAGTACTTGGATGAGCAGCCACAAAGGAATACCAGGGTGGCTATGCAAAGGCAGGCAACGGCAAACCATCTCTGTTTGTCTCTTGTCTTGATAACCCAATGAGGAGTCATCATAAAACAGCTGTGACTTCATTGCACTTCACACATGCACACACACACACAATCAACTCTGGCAAAAAAGAGGTATATAGATATTTAAATAAGTAATAAACAAATAAAGAAGAAAGCCCAAATAGGCTGGTGACAGACTACTCTTTTCAGAAAGGTTGAAGGTGGATTGAATTTATACCCCATGCTACCAAGACCCCATTCCAGATGCCTACATCTTTTTCAGTTAAGACAATACAACACAATACAAATCACAACCAAGAAACAAATAAAATATAAAAGCAACAAGTGGTAGAATTATCTGTCAACATTTAAAATAATCAACACAGTGAGCTTTTTAAAAAGTCGACATAGAAAGCTTGAAAAACAACAGCAGAAACCATCAATAAGCTGGCGCTGGCATAAAAATAGTAACAACCTTTTGTACACAGAAAGATCCAGGCATAAAACATCCTGCTAAAACTCCTCAAGGACAATCATAAAAAAGACTACAGCAAATGCAGATGGAATAGTCTGCTTTTGAGAAGTTTTGGTGAGCCTTTGTGGAAGGGTCCCCAATCTTATTGAGTCTGTAGCCCTTCTGTAATTTGGAGAAAGGCAGTGGGTGTAACCACAACAAAATGGCTGCTAAGATGGATACAGCCAGTCACAAAATGGTTGTTATGGGGAAAAGGTAGGGTTGCCAGGTCCTACCTTCTCACTGGTGGAGGGAGCCTTCCCGGGGTGTGTGTGTGCCAGGGGGCTTGCTGTTGGGGCTTCCCCCTTGCTGGCAAACTGGCCGGCAGCAGGCAGGAGCCTGTGAAATCAGGAGAACCCCCACTCCCACCTGGGGGCTGGCAATCTGAGCATAAGGGTGTGGGGTGTGCGTGTCACAGAATGCTAGGACATTCCACAGGGTGCTGTAAGTTTTAAACTAAGTGTGGCTTCCTGAAATGAAGGCATTTGCTTATGAATAGTGCTTCTTCAGCCTCAAAGGCAACACTTCCTGGGTTTTGGAGGACCTCCTACATTGAGGTGTTACTCAGCTGGTAGGGCTCAGTCCAAAGCTTCCTGTTTTTTCAGTTCCCTTGAAGACTATTTGGATTGTACATCCACAATTCAAGAAGCAAATGGACACCAGGAGAAACATTGGCATATGCCACTGGGAGCATGTTGGCAAACTGCTGTTCTAGGAGGATGCAATGTTTTAGCACCGTAACAGAATAGGTCATCTCTGTGTAGCTCATCCACTTTACTTCTGAGAAGTAAAGATCATGGCCTTTGATGACAATCTGTATGAGAGAAGATGGTTATTCAGGTGCTGTGATCTACCTGGTATAAAGTTAAAAGTAGTCCCCTGTGCAAGCACTGAGTCATTACTGACCCATGGGGTGACATCACATCAGGACATTTTCTTGGCAGACTTTTAGGGGGTGGTTTGTCATTGCCTTCCCCAGTCATCTACACTTTACTCCCAGCAAGCTGGGTACTCATTTTACCGACCTCAGAAAGATGGAAGGCTGAGTCAACCTTGAGCCGGCTACCTGAATCCAGCATCTGCCGCGATTGAACTCAGGTCGTGAGCAGAGCTTGGACTGCAGTACAGCAGCTTACCACTCTGTGCCACGAGGTTCCTACCTGGTACAAAGAGGCACAATTATTCCTCATGTACTTTTGTCTTTTTGTAGCCCTTTCTGCACAATATTCTGTGGAGATTTAATGGGCATGCTCAGTGAAAGAGCTGGCTATACCCTAGAATTATCCTAGGGAGATCTCCTGGAATTACAACATGTCTCCAGCTGACAGAGATCAGCCTCCCTGGAGAAAAGGACTGCTTTGGAAGTTGTTCTCTACGGGATTACACTCTGCTGAAGTCCCCTCCTCCCCAAACTCCACCTTCTCCAGGGGTTTCAAACTCATTTGTTATGAGGGCCGGATCTGACATAAATGAGGCCTTGTCAGGTCGGGCTGTGTCAGAATGGGCCATGTGTATACCTATTTAAGATTGGGTAGTAGAGATATAAACTTTTTAAAGGACACGGACAAACACAACTAAAGATTTTTTTTTAAGTATTTAAAATAAAACATTCTTAAAACATTAGCTTTTGTTGGTCTTAAAGGTGCTTTCTTTGTATTTCTTCCATGGGATCCAGGGAACAGGGCAAAGGAAGCGCTGACTCTTTTCCTCCCTTCCCAGGGGACCAGGAGGAGCCTCAACCAATGGAAAAAATTGAGGTTTTGCTCTGTAGCTCCTGTGCAACTGAGCAAGCCTTGCAAAGCAAGCTGAGATGCCGAAGGAAGGTGCAGGGAGAAGAAAGCAGACAAGAGCCAGTTGCTTGGGGGCCAAGAGGAGCCCACCAGGGGCCTGATTTGGCCCACGGGCTGCATGTTTGACACTCCTGCCCTAGATTCCACCCTCCAAAGCAGCCATTTTCTCCATGGGAACTAATCTATGTTGCCTGATGTTTAGTAGTAATACCAGGAGATCCCCAGGTGCCACCTGGAGTCTGGTAACCCTAGGTCACATCCCTATCCTCAGGGAAAGACCCTGTTCATGCAATTGTTGACACATAGGTCCTTTGTTCAGTTTCAAGTACCTGATGTACATGTCAGAGAAGGATAATGTTGATGGGATGCTCCCCCCTTCACACACAATATGCATTCTGCGTCTATGGAATGTGGTGTGAAAAGCGCTACTGTTTTAGGTCAAACAGGCTTTTGCACACCTCGTAAAAATCTGTAAAACCTGTGAATGGAGGTAACGGTGGGAAACATATGCATACCCGGGAAAACAATGTTTCTGTTATATCAGCTTCCACTCTTTTTTTGGGGGGGGGGGGAATTCCTCTTAATCCAGCCCTCTTATCTTTTATTAGGCAGTTGGGATAACAGAGGGGAAAAATTGCACCCCATTTCATGCGCCACATGCTCAGAAACATTCTATTTTTTATTATTCCATCTGCCTTGCTGTTGTTGGAGACACGGTGCTGGACTAAATGGACCTTGATTTGATCCTGCAAAGCAGTTCGTAAATGGCAAAGCCTAGCTTGATTTAAGCCCTGACTGTGGGCTGGTACATATTTTACTTTCATAGCCCAAAGCATCAAGAGTTGAAATGTCTGCCACCCCCAGCAGTTGGGAACAGCACATTTCAATAGCTTGTTTTCCTTGCAGTGAACACAAAAACAGACACTGAAGGGCAGGTCTTTGTTTCTTTCTCTGTGGGGAAAAACATCTGGAGACAACTGGAGGAAGCAGTTGCCAATCTCCAGGTGGTACCTGGAAAACAGCCACTATTACAATTGATCTCCAGGTGACAGAGATCAGTTCCCCTGGAGGAAAAAATGGTTGCTTTGGAAGATGGACTCTATATTATGTCACACTGAGGTCTCTTATCTCCCCAAACCCCATCTTCTCTGGGCACCCCCCAAATATCCAAAAATTTCCAAACCCAGACTTGGCAACCCTAGCAGTGGATATGTGGTTGGTTACTGTGGGAAAGGGAAACAGGCTGCTGAATTAACATGGACTGTACAGCAAAGATATTCTTGTGGTACCTGAGTAGGATTCTAAACAGATCTGCTTAGAATTGCTCTTTAAACTTGGATTTCAATTTGTACCATTATCAGTTCCAATCCCAGATTTTATTGTTCATGATCAGCCTGATGAAAAGTGTTGGAGAACTTGAAAGCATGCTAAGCTGTTTTGTGTGTCATTTTGGTTGGTCTTAATAAAAGGTATGATGGATTTGCTTGAGCCCAACAAAGCTACCTGGTGGAACCTCTCTGGTTTCCAATCCACAGGTGGGGCCTGGAGATCTCCCAGAATTACAACTGATCTCCAGTCAATTCCCCTGGAGGAAATGGCTGCTTTGGAGAGTAGACCATATGGCATTGTACCCTGCTGAGATCCCTCCCTTCCCCAACCCTGACCTCACAAGGTTCTACTCCCAAACTCCCAGGAATTTCCCAATCCAGAACTGTCAATAGCAGCCTCTACCCCAAAACAAAGACCAACAAGCCCAGACTTATCTTCAGCTCTTCAGTGTCTGTATGAAGGTCTACCACCTTCCAGCTGATTTATGGTGAGTTCGCAAGCGACTTTCAAGGACAAGTGAGAAGCAGAGGTGGTTTGCTATTGGCTTCCTCTGCAGAGTTATCCTTAGTGGTCTCCCTTTCAAATGCCAACCGTACTTAACTACTGTGTGTGCGCAGCCATTACTTTCCCCTCCTATGTAAGACGTCAGACATTTTAAAGTTCTTTAAACACACACAAACACATGCTGAACAGCAATCCTACACATAATGCTGAGAAGGATCAGGCTGAAGAGATTTTAAAAAATAAATAAGAGGTCTTTTTTGTTGTAAATATTTAGTGCTAGCAGCCCTAGAGGGGAGGGAAGATGGCATGGGATAGCCCAGCCTCATCAGATCTCAGAAGCTAAGGAGAGTCGGCTATTGGAAAGGAGACCACCAAGGAAGGCTCTGCACAGGGAGGCTAATAGAAAACCAGCTCTGCTTCTCAGTTGCCTTGAATGCCCCTTGCTGGGGTTGCCAGAAATCAGTTGTGACTTGTCTTCACTGATGCAAACTCCAACAGATTCTGCCTTGGTAGAAGGCCCCCCCCCCCCACTACTCTGGGGTAGAAGAATTCCTCTCAAACTGATCCTTTTTAGTCCAAGGTACTATAACGTATAATATCTTGATTGTGCTAGCAGCTTGTTTCTCTCCCCTTCTCCCCCCATTAACATAAACCACTCAGTGGACTGATCTACCTGAGAGCCAGTTTGGTGTAGTGGTTAAGTGTGCAGACTCTTACCTGGGAGAACTGCTGGAACGGCCTTGTGTTAGCCATAGCTATTGCAGGAGTTGTCCTTGAAAGGGCAGCTGCTGTGAGAGCCCTCTCAGCCCCACTCACCTCACAGGGTGTCTGTTGTTGGGGGAGAAGATATAGGAGATTGTAAGCTGCTCTGAGTCCCTGATTCAGGGAGAAGGGCGGTGTATAAATCTTCAGTCTTTTTCTGATCTACCTGCTGCTATTCCAGTCCTCTGCAGACTGGCTATCATGACTTTTACATGTGGCCTGATCCACCCCTACAGGTAGACCATGTTGACTACTGAAGTATTGCTGTGAGAGCTCCTCTTCCCCGTTTCTTTCACCAAATACTGCCCACTTTAGCCAGTCTGCCTTTGCAACCTTAAACACTAGAAGCTTGCTTTAAGAAAGAAAAAATATAACAGGAACGCTGGATCCAATTATCTAATTAGCACACTTGCTAATTTAGCTGTTTGTTTAATGGCAGTTAGATCTGCAAGGAATAAGAGTAAAATGTTTCCCTCTGGGCCATGAGTAATTTCCTCTGCCAAACTTCTGCAGAACAGATTGTGGTGGTGTAGTGGTTAGAGAGACCTGGCCTGGATAGTCCAGTCTTGTCAACTCTTGGAAGCTAAGCAGGGGCAGCCCTGGTCAGTGTTTGGATGGAAGACTACCAAGCAAGTCCAGGGTTCCTATGCAGAGGCAGGTAACAGCAAACCACCCAGAACGTGGCAGCCCTTCATGCAGTGTCTCTTGAGTTACCATAAACTAGCTGCACCTCGACTGCAGCAGTGCTTTTTTTGAGCAGGAAGGCACAGGAATGCAGTTCCGGCTGGCTTGGCACTAGGGGGTGTGGCCTAATATGCAAATGAGTTCCTGCTGGGATTTTTCTACAAAAAAGGCCCTGAACAGCGATAACAACAACAAAAAGTGGTTTGATGGTCTTATTAGGACCTGGGGGAATTCTGTCTATGTATGTTTTAGAAAGTGTGATGAAGTGCTTAGAAGCACAGGCACATGTGGTTCCTAACATGAGGAAGCCTGTGAAGAACAACCCCTTTCTTTTAACCCACAAAAGGAATAACAACAACCTTGCAAGGTTGGTAAGACTGAAGGTGAGTGACCACCTGTGAGCCACCCAGTTAACTCCTGGCAGCAGCATGGAGATTTTTTAAACTAGGGCCTCCCAGGTCCTAATAAGTAATAATAAGTAATAAATTAGCAAGTACAAAACAGCAATTCTTTCTGCACAATGCTGACCAGGGAATAGGGTTGATAGACCCTGGTAGAGACAGGGGTCCCCCACCTCTGGGCCCTGCCCCCTAGCTGCCAATCAGCTTGTGGACCAGGGGGACTGTCATGTAGCATGTGAAGGGTTGTTAACCTCCAGGTAGGAGCTTGAGTTCTCCAGAAATTACAACTGATCTCCATATGAAAAAGATCAGTTTCCCTGGAGAAAATGGCCACTTTGGTGAGAGCCAGTTTGGTGTAGTGGTTAACTGTGCGGACTCTTATCTGGGAGAACTGAGTTTGATTCCCCACTCCTCCACTTGCACCTAGCATGGCCTTGGGTCAGCCATAGCTCTGGCAGAGATTGTCCTTGAAAAGGCAGCTGCTGTGAGAGCCCTCTCCAGCCCCACCCACCTCACAGAGTGTCTGTTCTGGGGAGGAAGGTAAAGGAGATTGTGAGCCGCTCTGAGACTCTTCGGAGAGGAGGGCAGGATATAAATCCAATATATTCTTCTTCTTCTTCACTTTGGAGAGTGGACACTATGGCTTTACAGCCTGCCAAGGCCTCCCCCACTACTCTCCCTAGACTCTGCCCCTAATCTCCAGGGACTTCCCAACATGGAGTTAGCAACCCTAAGTGTGCGTGCCATGGTGTTGTGTCAAAATATGCTTACCATCAGATTTTGTCTCATTATGCATACTCAAGGTGACGAAAGAGTATCCCTATTAAAAATTGCCAGGCAGAGGTAGTCTGTTTTTGTTGTGTGGACTAAAATGGTGTGTGTGTTGAAATCCTCACTTAGCCTGGAAGCCTGCTGGATGACCTTGGGCTGACCATGGTCTGCCAGCCTCACCTTCCTCACATAGGTGTTTTAAAGACACACAGCAGAGGCGACCGCGTCGCAGCTGCCCTTGAGATAAAAATGATTAGTAATGTTAGGACTGTAGGGCTGTAGGGCTGATGTTTACAGCTAATCTTCTGGCTGTCTCCCCAAACAGCACAGATAGAAAGAGATCACCGTTTCAGTATTCACACCTAGTCATTTGAAAGAAGAAGGCTGCTAAGAGGCCAAACTGACAGCTTTCTTTCTATGAGCTGGTTTTGGATATTCCCAGAAAATATCAGCAAACAATGAATTTTGTGGCCAGCTGCCAGCAAGAAAGAGAGCTTTTAGCTTCCTATGAATGCTCCAGCTATGCTGTGTTTCGCCAAGGCAGCTTTGTTTTTGGTGGGCAACTTACAGAAAAACCCAAAAAGCCCCTGGCAGCTTTGCCCCCTGTGTGCCAAGTCCACAGTTACTTCCTCATTCCTGTCTACAAGAAGCCCAAGTTTATAGGGATTCATACAGAATGCAGCTTGGGGGTTGGGGTTGGGGGGGCGGATTTGTTTCTCATGTCTGCTTAGTGGCCAGCAGGGGTCTCTAGCACATCAAGAATTGTGGATAAAAAACAGTCATGGGAGACAAGGCTGAAAAAATCCACCGATTTTCTTGGCTTCTGTCACGCATACCCAAACCCAGGCGTCTGAGCTACCTGACCTTGACTGAGGGGTATTTGGAACTGCAGAGCTCCCTGTATACCCTTCAGGAGAGTCTTGATTAAAAAAGAAAGACTACTAATAAATAATAATAAGGATATTTTGTTATTAAGGACCACAAATCGTTAGGCGGCATACGAAGCAGTATTTAAAAAAACTATAACACCCCCCACCCCCCAAAAATTGCCTGCAATCTTGTAACAAAAACAAACAAGAAAACAAGAACAAAAGGTGACAAACAAGGGTGGGATTCTGTGTCTGGGGGGATGCTGAACCATCACTATCTTTGAGTCTCTTTCTCCTCCTTGAATTGTTTATCATATCACAGTGTGTATGATGTGCTATCTATGCACTGTGCATTTCTCCTCCTCCCTTCTCACATCCTTGTTGTTGGTGAGGCACTGTACAGCACAATGATGTTGACGTATCTCACTGCTTTTTCTAGTATGCCTTACGGCTATTTTGCAGCAGTTTTGCAGCACAGAGATTCAGCTCCCGTCCAGCAGCTGGCAGGTTGCTGTTTCATTTCAAAGGTCTTAGGCAGGGGTGTCAATCTCGTTTGTTATGAGGGTCGGATCTGGCATAAATGAGACTTTGTTGGGCCAGGCTGTGTGTATCATAAAAAGAAATGCCAGATAGCAGAGATAATAGAAGCTTTGGTCTGTAGCTCCTGTGAGGTTGAGCAAGCTTGGCAAAGCAAGTTGTGGTGCACAAGGAAACAAGAAGGAGGGAAGGAAGCAGATGACAACCTGGGGGTGGAGAGAGATTAGTTGTCTGTTGTCTGTTGTGTCTTGCATTTCGGTCCCGAAATTACAACACAGCGGACGGAGGTGACCAGTGGAAGTCCACTGGTCCCTGGATGTAGCTCCGCAAATATGCTCCGCCAAATAAGATCTGTGGCGGGAAGTTTAACTGGCCAGGATTGGACCTGGCCAGACTGAGGGTTGTTCCAGGGTATGTATATAATCAGGACCCGGCCCGCGTTGCCTTGCCTTGTGATGTACTCGCTAATAAAGCATGTTGCCTTCAGCACATCTCGGCACTCAGTACATTACAGTGGCGACGAAAGGTGGGATGCTAGCCAGGTAACTCCCCAAGTGGACTTCGGTGACCTGGCTGGAGATGAGGAAGGCACACATTCGAGGGAGATGGAAGCGCCTGCTGCCGCTGCCATGGCTAACCCAAGTGGGACGACGGCCACCTTGCAGAGTTCGACTCCGCCAACCCCGATAGGTGGGAGACCTACACGGAGCGAGTCGACTGCTACCTATGAGTGAACATGATTACAGACGACAGCCGTAAGAGAGATGTGCTCTTGAGTGTCTGCGGGGAGGCCACATTCGAGATCGCAAAGGGTCTCTCAGCCCCCGCGAAGAGAACGTACGAGGAGATAGTCAGACTTCTGACCGGGCACTTCTTGCCCCAGCCTTTCATCATCGCCCGCTGATTCCTCTTCCACAAGAGGGATCAAGGGGTGAGAGAGACAGCCGCTGTCTACCTGGCCGCCCTCCGCCAAATCGCGGGGAACTTCAGCTTCAACAAGCTGGATGAAGCCCTGAGGGATTGCTTTGTCTGGGGCCTCCGAGATGAAAGACTGCAGCAAAAGCTCTTCGCAAAGGAAGAGCTCACCCTCCAACTCGCCTTCAACGAAGCCACCGTGTTCAAGAGAGCAACCAAAGCTTACAACAACCCATGAGCGGAAGCTGTCCACCAGGAGGAGATGGCACCGGGCAACCCAGAGGGAGAGGAGGCAAACCAGCTACGTCACCAACCAGAAACGGGGCCGAGAGCACCCATTTGGCCACGAGCAACAGAGAGACCAGCTGACACCAAGTGTGCCAGCTGTGGGGATCTACACGAGCGCCGGGACTGCCCCATCGCGTGGACTGCAGGAACTGCAGAAGAGTGGGCCACATAGCGCGGGCTTGCCAGGCCAAGGCCACCCACAGACAGCAGTCCACCAATCACGACTCGACCGATGCCTACTTGACCGCATCGACTAGCCTGCAGGTAATGAACTTGCCCCTCACCACCCCAGATAAGGTCAGGGTGTCGGTCCTAATTGAGGGCGCTCCATGCCTAATGGAGCTGGACTCGGGCTCCTGCATCTCCATTATTTCGGAGGAGTCTCTAAGAAAACTTTGTCCCCATGGCCGGCCCCGGCTGCGACCGGCGGACTTCATACTGTGGGACTTTCAAAAAAACCCTGTACAGATTTTGGGTTAGGCCACTGTAAGGGTAGAGTTTAAGAACTTTAAGAGCAAGCTGGACATTCTTGTGGTCAAACGCCAGCTCACCACATTATTGGGGCTGGCCTGGTTTTGACCACTGGGTATTCAAATAGTGGGGGTGCAGCAGATGCGAACGCAAAATTTCGAGCATGTGTGCCGGGAATTCCCAGAAGTGTTTGATGGGTCCCTGGGGTGCTACAAGGGGCCTCCCATCACGTTACCCCTCGATCCCCATGTGAGACTGATAAGGCTGAAGGCCAGGTGAGTTCCGTTCGCTCTTCAAATATTCAAATAGTGGGGGTATTCAAATAGTGGGGGTGCAGCAGATGCGAACGCAAAATTTTGTGCATGTGTGCCGGGAATTCCCAGAAGTGTTTGATGGGTCCCTGGGGTGCTACAAGGGGCCTCCCATCACCTTACCCCTCGATCCCCATGTGAGACTGATAAGGCTGAAGGCCAGGTGAGTTCCGTTCGCTCTTCAAATATTCAAATAGTGGGGGTATTCAAATAGTGGGGGTGCAGCAGATGCGAACGCAAAATTTTGTGCATGTGTGCCGGGAATTCCCAGAAGTGTTTGATGGGTCCCTGGGGTGCTACAAGGGGCCTCCCATCACCTTACCCCTCGATCCCCATGTGAGACTGATAAGGCTGAAGGCCAGGTGAGTTCCGTTCGCTCTTAAACCAAAAATAGAAGCGGAGCTGGACCGCCTCACAGCCCAGGGAGTGCTAGTGCCACCGTTTTTTGATGATGTTTTGATTGCCGCCCCGGACGCTGAGGAGTTCAGCAGCCGTCTGCGTGAGGTACTCCACTGTTTCCAGGTGGCCGGACTTAAAGTAAAGTGGGAGAAGTGTTCCCTCGGGGTGTCAAGGGTAGAGTTCTTGGGATTTGCAGTAGATGCTGTGGGAATCCACCTGACAGCCGACAAGACCAGGGCTATTGTCCACGCCCCGGCCCCCACATGCAAGACGGAGTTACAAAGTTTCTTGGGATTATTAAATTTTTATCATTCATTTTTGCCCCGCAAAGTGACCATCGCAGAACCCCTTCATAGGCTGCTCAATAAAAACGCCCCGTGGGTCTGGGAAAAGAAGCAGGCCACCTCTTTTCAGGCAGTCAGGGACCTCCTAGTTTCCAATGATGTGCTCCACCATTTTGACAAATCCTTACCAGTGATTCTGGCTTGCGATGCTTCCCTGTACAGGGTGGGCGCCGTTCTGGGGCACCAACTCCCGGATGGGAGGGAGGTTCCCATGGCCTATTATTCGAGGACCCTGACCCCCGCGGAGTGCAACAATGACCAGATAGACAAGGAGGCCTTGGCAATAGTGGCGAGTGTGCATAAATTCAATGACCAGTGTGCATAAATTCAATGACCACCTGTATGGTAGGCGTTTCACGTTCGCCATGGACCATAAGCCACTACTGGGCCTCCTCGCCCCAGACTGCCAGACACCACAAATTCTGTCACAGCGCGTCCTGCGGTGGAACCAGTTCCTCAACTCATACACTTATGCCCTGGTCCACTGCCCTGGCAAAGCTATGGGACACGCAGATGCCCTCAGCCGCCTGCAGCTGCCCCCTATGGACCTGGATCCTGCCCCCACCCACCATGTGATGCTTATAGAAACTCTACCAGAGAGGCCCCTCCATGCTGCTGAGGTACCTAGGGCCATGGATAGAGACCGCATCCTCGCATGCATTTTAGACTGGGTGGGAAGGGGGTGGCCAGTGGGCAAACTGGACACAGAATTCAGGGCATTCGCATCACGCAGAGAAGAACTGTCCATGCACAAGGGGTGCCTTCTCTGGGGTAGCAGGGTGGTGGTTCCCCCCACATTGCGGAAGCGAGTGCTGGAAGCCCTACATGAAACACACCCGGGGATAGTGCGCATGAAGGCCCTGGCATGTAGCTATGTATGGTGGCTGGTGATGGATGAGGAGATAGAAGGGTGGGTTCGAAGGTTCCAACCCTGCCAAGAGTCCTGACCTGATCCGCCCAGTGCCCCTGTCCACCGCTGGGAGTCCAACAGGAAGCCATGGTCCCGGTTACACCTAGACTTTGCAGGGCCATACCAGGGCCAAATATTCTTTATCTTAGTTGATGCATACACCAATTGGTTGGAAGTGATTCCCGTAGCTTCAACCTCCACTGTGGCGGCAGTCAGAGCCTTGTGAAGGGTCTTTTGCACTCATGGGATTCCCGAGACCCTCGTCACGGACAATGGGACCGCTTTCACCTTCTGGGAATTCCAGGAGTTCTTGAATCGGTACCTCATCCAGCACATTCGGTCCACCCCTTTCCATCCAGCCACCAACGGCCAAGCAGAGCGCATGGTGTGCACCACTAAAGAGTCCCTGGGTCACATTGTACAGGGAGATTGGGATCACCACCTGGCAGCCTTCCTATTTGATAACAGAATCACCCCCAACCCCGTCATCGGGTTAAGCCCTGCCGAGTTACTAATGGGGAGGAAGTTGATCACAAGGCTAGACAGGTTGCATCCTGACTGGGCTATGGACCTCCGCAGTTCCCCCGAAACCAGGGAAGCCGCTAGGGGATTCTTTCCAGGGGATCCGGTATGCGCGAAAAACTTTGCAAGCAGGCCGGAGTGGTTAGCTACCCGGGTGCTGCGGGTCACCGGGTCTCGCTCCTACGAGGTCTTGTCGAAGGCGGGCCAGATCCTAAGGAGGCATATTGACCAGCTGCGCCGTCGCACATTGCCAGAAGAACAGACAGCAATCGGGGGAGCGGGAAGCGAGGGAGTACTAACAGCAACACCCCCGAAAGCTGCCCAGCCTATGCCGGCCGCACCGACTATGTGGGCAGAAGAGCACCACAGTGGAGGGGGCACCCCCCCAGAGAGGAGATTCTGGAAGAGCAACAGTCGATGGACAGCCCTTTTCCGGTGTCACCCCACCACGAGGAACCAGCCGCCCCGCCAGCCACGGCGGCCGTTCCAACTCCCCAAATAACCCCAAGGAGGTCGACCCAGGAACGCAGGGCACCAGCCTACTTGAAAGACTTTATGTCTTGAACTAGGGGGGGAGGAGTGTTGTGTTTTGCATTTCACTGCCGAAATTACAACACAACGGACGCTATGGAGGTGACCAGTGGAAGTCCACTGGTCCCTGGATGTAGCTCCGCAGATATGCTCCGCCAATCAAGATCTGTGGCGGGAAGTTTAACTGGCCAGGATTGGACCTGGCCAGACTGAGGGTTGTTCTGGGGTATGTATATAAATGGGACCCGGCCCGCGTTGCCTTGCCTTGTGATGTACTTGCTAATAAAGCATGTTGCCTTCAACATGTCTCGTCACTCAGTACATTACATTGTCCTTTTGGGGAGGGTGTTCATGCAGCCCTTGGTACAACTGTAACCCTGCAGTGGTCACAACCAACACCAATCTGCCCAGGATATTTTTTCTACACTTTCAGATTGTTTTCTTTTTTGGATGGTTACAGATGTTCATATGCAATGGAAGTAGGGTTGCCACATCTATGTTGGAAAACACCGGAGACTTTGGAGGTGGATCTGGGAGAGGATGGGGTTTGGGGAGGGGCAGGGCCTCAGCATGGTACAATGCCATAGAGTCCACCCTTGGAAGCAGCCATTTTCTCTAGGGGAGCTGATTTCTGCCTGCTGGAGATCAGTTGTAAAAATGGGAGATCTCCAGGTCCCACTTGGAGGCTGGGACCCCTAAATGGAAGATCTGGAGAAATGTTCCTGTGCTATGAAAGATCTAAACATCTCCAAACAAGGGTAGTCTTAGAGATTATGGAGTTCTAGGCAAAAGTCCAGGATGGGGCTCCAGAATCACTGCCATTCCCTGCCACCACCAAGCAAAGGGTAGTCCTGGCCCTCTGTGATGTAGGCTGGAGCCACCATGGCTGCCAGAAGCTAGCTGACTGAAACCCAGATGGGTAGGGCTGCCAGCTGTGGGTTGAGAAATATCTGGTGGAGCCTGAGGAGGGCAGGGCTTTGGCACGGAAGGGACTTCATAGATACCACAGAGTCTACCTTCCAAGCAGCTATTTTCTCCAGGTGAGCTGATCTCTTTTGCTTGGAGATCAGTTGTAATCCCAGGAGATCTCCAGCTGCCACCTGGAAGTTGGCAACACTAGCAGGTGCAGGTGACACCAAGCGCCCACTCATCTTTTCTTTCCCACTACCTTCAGTTCTGAGGGGCTGGGCCATGGGTGATCAGGTGCCTCTGCTGTCCCTCTGGCTAAAACTGCTCCTGTCTTCAGGCAAGTTTCAAGTCAGGGGATGGCAGGGCATGGTGAGGCTTCAGCTCCAGTCCATATTGGGTCTGCATGTGCATGAGGATTAAGAACAAAGCATGGAGCTTCCCTAATGCCTCTGAACAACAGGGATATAGGTGGCTGGTGCCTGAAGATCTCCTGGGATTACAACTGAACTCCAGGCAACAGAGATCAGTTCATCTTGAGAAAAGGGCCACTTTGGAAGGTGGACTCAATGGAATTTTGCCCCATAGAAATTCCTCCCCAAACGCCATCCTCCTAAGGCTCCAGCCCCCAAATCTCCAGGTATTTCCCAACCCAAAGATGGCAACCCTAGTGGGGGGTTTCACATGGAGGACTTGAGAACTTTTTGACATATAGTTAGGTAGGGTTGCCAAATCTGCATTGGAAAATACCTGGAGACTTTTGGGGTGGATTTGGGAGAGGGTACCAAGCCCTGTGGTGCAGAATGGTAAGCTGCAGTACTGCAGTCCAAGCTCTGCTCACGACCTGAGTTCGATCCTGGCGGAAGCCAGGTTCAGGTAGCCGGCTCAAGGTTGACTCAACCTTCCATCCTTCTGAGGTCAGTAAAATGAGTACCCAGCTTGCTGGGGAAGGCAATGGCAAAGCACCCCATAAAAGTCTGCCAAGAAAACATGATATGACATCACCCCATGGGATGGTAACGACTTGGTGCTTGCATAGGGGACTACCTTTATCTTTGGGAGAGGGTGGGGTTTAGGGAGGGGAGGGACCTCAGCATGGTACAATGCCATAGAACCCATCCTTCCAAGCAGCCATTTTCTCCAGGAAAGCTGATCTCTGCCACCTGGAGATCAGTTGTAAAAGTGGGAGATCTCCAGGCCCCATCTGGAGACTGGCAACTCTATTAGGCCTTCAGCTAGTTAGACATGTCTTGCAAAATTCAGCCGTAGAGGTGTTTGTAAGGGAGTGGGTTCTTGACCCCTTTTCCTTTTCACATTTTCTACTGAAAGTCATCCGCCACAAGCTGCTTTGCTCTCCTCTCCCATGCAGAATCAATGCAGGGACCCATCTTTTATTCAGGGCTGCAAGCAGCAACTTGCAACGATGCAAAGGGTCTGACAAAAATCCATTATTTTGCAGGCAATGGTTTTGAACAAAACAAAATGGAAAGGGAATTATTTAGAAATTTAGAAGTAGAAGGAAACAAAAAAAATCACATCAATAGCTCAGGGAGCTTTGCACATTAGAATGGGGAAAAACAAGTCCCTCTGCATCCACAACAGACAGGACGACTTGCTGCGGTCCCACCAGACTGAGATTTTCCATTGTGTGTGAAATGGCCTTTACTGGCCAAACTGGATGTGTCAGTGGCAGACCTGGGAAATACTATCAGACTGCTGCAGAATCCCTCTGAATTGTATGCAGATGAGAGCTTTAAAGGGTATCATCAGTGGGCACGCATTAAGAGACGTGAAACTGCTTTTATAATGAGTCAGACCATTGGTCTATCAACATCAGTGATGTCTACTCTGAGTGGCAGCACTTCTTCAGAGATTTAGGTTGGAGTCTTTCCCATCACCTACATCTTGACTTCTTTGTGCAAAGTGGACATTCTAGCACTGAGATGCAGTGTCATGCTTCAGGCTGAAGCATCCCTCCCCCCCCCCCGGCCCCTTGAATTCTTTTGGAAAGCTGTTTTTCTCCTTGGGGGATTCCTAGAGTGTCACCATGGTACGGTGATATCACTTCCAGTTTTTTTTGGCCAGAAGTCACATTGTGGCATTGCACAATGCCATTTCTACCTCTTCACACAACTAGAATCTTCTGGTTGCTGGCAATTGGCTGGCCACCATAAATCCAAAAAATAGTGTGTCCAATTTCTGAACATCTTAAAAACATAAGAGAAGCCATGTTGGATCAGGTCAATGGCCCATCCAGTCTAACACTCTGTCACACAGTGACCAAAAAAACAGGTGCCATCAAGAGGTCCACTAGTGGGGCCAAAACACAAGAAGCCCTTTTACTGTCCCCCCCCAGCACCAAGAATACAGAGCATCAATGCCCCAGTCAGAGAGTTCATCTATACCCTGTGACTAATAGCCACTAATGGACCTCTGCTCCATATTTTTATCTGATCCCCTCTTGAAGCTCTCTATGAATGTAGCTGCCACCACAGCTACAGTGAATTCCATGTGTTAATCACCCTTTGGATTAACACTTCCTTTTATCTGTTCTAACCTGATTGCTCAGCAATCCCATTGAGTGCCCACAAGTTCTTGTATTGTGAGAAAGGAAGAAAAACAGTTCTTTCTCTACCTTCTCTATCCCATGCATAATCTTGTAAACCTCTATCATGTCACCCCTCAGTTGATGTTTCTCCAAGCCTTTTAACCTTTCTTCATAGAGAAAGTATTCCAGCCCTTTAATCATTCCAGTTGCCCTTTTCTGCACTTTTTCCAGTGCTATAATATCTTTTTTGAGGTGTGACCAGAATTGTACACAGTACTCCAAATGAGGCTGCACCATCGATTGATACAGGGGCATTATGATACTGGCTGATTTGTTTTCAATTCCCTTCCTAATAATCCTTCCTAATAATCTTGGCTCACTACTCTCCCCACTCCATGCTCCCTTTGTGTGTGAAAAGTGCCATCAAAGCACAGCTGACTGGTGATCCCAGCAAGAGATATTCAAGACAAGGGAGGAGTAGGAGCACATCGCCTTTGCCTTCCTCTGCAGAGTCTTTCAAGGACCGACCCTGCTTAGCTTCTGAGATCTGCCAAGATTGGGCTATAGTGTGCTGCCTTCCCTCCCCCCCTTTACTCTAGAGAAAGTATAACCCTTTTAAAAAGTGGTTGTAGATGGACCAGCCATCTGGACACTCTCCTATAGCTGCTACGGGGTGGGTGGTGATACAGCTAGGCTCTGCTTTCAAATGGCACGTGACACCTAGCCACCAATTCCCTTATCAGCCATTTAAAGGGCTTTTCTGCTCCATTTTACCTGCTACAGCATGGCTTGGTAGGGAAATGGATAGTTAGTGCAAAGGGAGGTGTTTCCAGGCTGGGGAGGGTCCCACAGAAATTATCACCATATCTGCCTTTTACATAGGTGGTGGGGGGGAAAGAGGTGGGGGGACTGGGGATGGCAGCAATCACCTGTGAGGGCAGCAAGAACAGGGTGCATGGATGCCATCCCTGGCTGTTCATGCCCAGCTTGCTGCTGTGGAATTACTTCTTGTGAACCAAGTGAGCTGATGGTGCCAGGACAGCCTTGGAGCAGTTCCAGTGCCAACCCGTGCATGTGGTACAGGTTGCTGAGTGAGGAAAGCGGCAGAGCTCAGAGCCTCTGGACTGCCAATGCGTCTGGCAAAGTGGGGCTTGGGGGAAAGTTGGTCAGCTTGATGATGTGGCTGACTGTACTGCCCAGCCAGACAATTCAAGATCAATGACAGTCCCTTGAGGAAGCATTAGCTGGCTGGATAGTGGAAGTGTAGCGTCATGGTTAGAATTTAAGACAAGGACTGATGAGACTAGGGCTTGAATCCCCATTTGGCCATGGACATTCACTGGATGACCTTGGGCTCTCTTTCTCAGTCTAACTCACAGGGTTCTTGTGGGACTGGAATGGAGACCTGTGTAAACAACTCTGACTTCCTTAGAAAACTTGTTGGATAAAAATGTGATATAGAGCAAGATATTGGATTTATATCCCGCTCTATACTCTGAATCTCAGAGTCTCAGAGCGGTCACAATCTCCTCTGCCCTCCCCACCCCCCCACAACAGACACCCTGTGAGGTAGGTGGGGCTGAGAGAGCTCTTACAGCAGGTGCCCTTTCAAGGACAACTTCTATGAGAGCTATGGCTGACTCAAGGCCATTTCAGGAGGTGCAAGTGGGGAATCAAACCTGGTTCTCCCTGATAAGAGTCCATGCACTTAACCACTACACCAAACTGGCTTTCAAAGGAAGTGGGAACACCCCTGATAAGCCCAATATTCCACAGGATATAGTCTGACAGCTGCTAGTAGACTGTGCACAGGACAATATTAAGGCCAGACTATATTAAGGATAATAGTTGAGCACCACATAGGGTTGCCAGCATTAGCTTGGTAGATGCTGAGAGATTTTGAAGGTGATGCCTGACAAGAGTGGATTTTGGGGAGGATGTGACATCACTTCTGGGTGATGCTGTAGGAATGCCCACAAATCTCTATGGTACAGACCACAGACACGCAAGTAAACCCCTAGAGAGCCACTATGGAGGCCATTTTCCAAGATTTTCTCCTGCTTCTCAATTTCTTGGTGGATTTGGGCCAAAGGCGGGGGGTTACTCATGGAGGGTGGACAAATGGCATACATAGCCCACATCAGTATGGAGATATTTAGGTGTGTCTAGAGCTATGATGGCATAGTGTATTGCTGCTGCTGCTGTGCTGGAGCCAAAATGGGCCATAGTGAGGGTGTGCCAGGGAAGACATAGTATCCTATGTCTCACCCACCCAGTCCTCCACACAGCAGAGGGTGCTGTGTTTCCTTTGTTCCTTCCCCAGTTGTGTTTTTGGATGCATAGTAATGTCAAAGAAGTATGGCTGCATCGCTATGTGTTTCATAGAATCATAGAGTTGGAAGGGACCTCCAGGGACATCTAGTTCAACCCCCAGTTCAGTTAGTTGCTTTCAAATATGTCTGACATTTGGACATCATCAGCATGTTGAATGATGATAAGTGGGCAGTGTCTCTATGGATTCTAGTGCAGATGCAAGGCTCTTCTGGAAGTTAAACATTTAGAATTTGTTTTCCCTGCTGAGATAGCATAGGATATTGACTAGCTAGTGCCAGACTGTATTCACATTAGCCATGCATCAGTGCCTGGAGCTCAATACTCTCAAATATTTTGCTTGTGCTAAGTATACAGAGCCAGTTTGGTGTAGTGATTAAGTGTGTGGACACTAATTTGAGAGAACTGGGTTTGATTCCCCACTCCTTCACATGCTGCTGCAAGCAAGAGTGGATTTTGGGGAGGATGTGACATCACTTCTAGGTGATGCTCTAGGAATGCCCACAAATCTCTATGGTACAGGCAAGCCATAGTTCTCTTAGAGTTGCTCTCTCAAGAACAATTCTTGAGAGAGCTCTCTCAGCTTCACCTCCCTCACAGAGGGCGTTTTCGCACTCACCTTAATCAGCAGCGACCCCCCTCTTCACCGTGCAGGATCTGCGCGGATTTCACACTAATTGCTGCGGAGCACCTGGAAGAGCTGGAAAGTCCCGGCGCTTTTGCGGCGCAAACGGAAACCGCAAAAAACCAGTTTCCGTTTGCGCCGCAAAAGCGCCGGGACTTTCCGGCTCTTCCGGGTGCTCTGCGGCAATTAGTGCGAAATCCGCGCAGATCCTGCGTGGTGAAGAGGGGCGTCGCTGCTGATTAAGGTGAGTGCGAAAACGCCCAGAGTGTCTGTTGTGGGGAGAGGAAGGGAAGGAGATTGTAAACCACTTAGAGACTTGGAATGAAGAGCAGAATATAAATCAAACTCTTCTTCTTCTCCTCCTCTCAGGACCTTTTATGCGGGAAAAAATAGAAGCACTTGAAGCAACCTTACACTGAGTCAGATCCCAGTAGGCAGCTGTGTTGGTCTGAAGCAATAGAATAAAGCAGTAGACAAGTGCATCTTTAAGACCAACTAAGTTTTATTCAGAATGTAAGCTTTCGTATGCTCTTAAGCAGACTTCATCAGACAAAATGGGAATGGAAGCAGCAATTCTTAATATAAGTTGGCAGTGTAGAATCATGGGAATGTTTTTAGCAGATTAAAATAATTAAGAGCATACGGAAGCTTACATTCTGAATAAAACTTAGTTGGTTTTAATGGTGCTCTTGTCTACTGCTTTGTTCTGAGTCAGGCCAGTCTTTTTTTCCCCTGGAAAAAGAGGTGCTGGAACTTTCAAGAAGGAAATGAAGGAGAAACAGTTGCCTTTTCAAGCTGTGGGCTCTTATGTGGGATAATACTTTATGTCGCCACATTTAATTATAACTGATATTTTAATCTATATTTACATTGATATTTAATTTTATTATTAAATGGTTTGATGTTTTAGACTGTTTCTATGCTATTTGTTGTTACTCACCCTGAGCCCACTCATGGGGAGGGCAGGTTATAAACTGAAGATAATAAATAAATAATACATAACACATGGGTGCCCTTCATGAACTTTTAAACATTTTTTTTGAGAATTTTGTTTCCACAAAAAGGTTCTGGAACTTTGTTCCACCGTGTTCCCCCAGAAAAAAAAAGCCCTGACTGAGATTTATGAAGGTCAGTATTGCCTGCTCTGACTGGCAGCAGCTCTCTCTCAAGTAGTTCACAGGGCTGTTTTTTGTTCCAGGAACTCCTTTGCATATTAGGCCTCACACACCTGATGTAGCCAATCCTCCAGGAGCTTACAGGGTTTGTTGTGTATGTGGACTCTATGTTTCATGTGTGTGATTAGTTCTTGCCTGGCTCATTGGAGCCTTTAGGACTGAGCTTGGGGACCTGGGAACAATGGGAGGCAGGATCCAAATCCCTGCTTCCCCAAACCAATCACCACCCCCCTGCTGGTTCAAATGACCTAATGGCGTTCTAGTGCGGGAACTTTTGTGTGTATAGAGTTGGCCCCATTGGCCCAGTACAGGAGTCTTAGTTTAACTGTTTCCATGCTATAATCACAATAAAAAGCTTTGATTCATGAAAACTAGTCTTCTCATGCATCATACCCGCTACTTAACAGGGTTCTTAGGACAGGGCTTACTGTAAACTCCAGGAGGATTGGCTGCATAAGGGATGTGTGACCTAATATGCAAAGGAGTTCCTGCTACAAAAAAAAAAAGCCCTGTTCACATCACTCCCTACCTGATCCTTTTAAATGGAGATGCTGGGGACAGAGCCTGGCTCTTTCTGCACACCAAGCAGATGCTCTGTCCTATGGCCCCTCCCTGTAATACATTCCATCTGCAAAGCATTCCATTTCCCTTGCAGATGGGCTTTCTCTGTATTCGGTGGTTGTTTGTTTCAGTGCCCCTGCCCAACTGATGCCTAGATAAGCTTTTGGATTTCCCCCCACACACTGGTAAAATTGAATGAAAAAGCGACATTGACTAGAATGTACATTTCGATTTAAAAATGACTCTCTTCCACTTTCGATATGGCGTTAACAACGCTCCAAAGTGACATGCTGAAGAATAAAGGGCCCTCTCAGACAAGGCAACGAGGCTATTCATGGCACTTCATCATCTTCAAGGGTGCCGGTGGCTTTCATCCCATTTGAGCTCCCAGCGGCAGGCCTCCACCAAGTTCATAAACTATCCCAAGTTGCAATACTCACTTTCCAGCAGGTCTTACCTCATCTCTCTAAGGGTGGGTGATTTGCAGCCTTTAACGTGTGCTCCATGCACATTTCCTTTTACTCCACGGACAAACTTGCCCGCTAGAAGCACCTCCATTTTGACTGCCCATCCCTTTATTACCCCGTTTCTTCTCCAAGGTGCCAATATTCTGTTTGCAATCCCTTTAAATATTAGGCTCAGATTAAATACAGAAAAGAAGCAACCTTGTTCAAGATGCAGCAGCAGTTGTGCTTATTTTAGAATTCCACTATGTGAGTGTAGAAATTTGGTATGGAACATTGCAACCCGAGAATCTCCGCCCTCACATATCAGAAAAGAAGTTTCCAGTCCTTAGGACTACAAAAATAAACTTGGCATTGGCCGGGCCCAGTTTGACATGACACAGGCATGGCCCTCAGATGGATTAAAAATCAAGTCCAGCTGTGAACATCTGGATACTGTCCTGCTCCTGTACCACTCTGTCCTCCAGCATTGTAGAAGTGCCCCCAAAAGGAAGTGGCAGCCAGGGCTGGCCCTCCCGCTAGGCAAACTAGGTGGTAGCCTAGGGCGCTGAGAGGTGGGGGTGGCAAATTGGGCTCTCGGCCCCCCTCTGGTGCCCCAGGCAAGCGGTTAGCTTGCCTCCCTCCCCCCTCCTGCCGCTGTGGCTGCCGCCACCCCCCCAGCACTCTGTCCTGGCTCCCCCCCACGGCGCTCCGCTGGCCTGCCTGATGTGGCTAAAAGTGGCTGCGCCCCGCTCGCTCCCTTCCCCCTGCTCGTCGCCAGCTAAAAGTAAGCTTTGCTGGCTTCGCAGCTCACACCTGCACATTAAAGGAGGGAGGGGGCGTGGAGGGGAGGGGAGAGGAGGGGGCATGGAGCCTTAGGGGGGGGTGCTTTGGGAGGGCACCAGGCAGCAAGTCTGCCTAGGGTGCCCCAGGGTGTCGAGCCGGCCCTGGTGGCAGCAAATCACCAGGGTGCTTCCCTGCCATCTTTCCTGGCTGTCTGAAGGGCCAGGGAGCGCCTGGGAAACTCCGCTCAAGGATGGGAGGCTGCCATCCCGAGCTGCCGGTCTGGACCCAGCCATTGGTGCTCAAACTACACATGACAATTTTTAAAGGAGTCAGTCAGTCACAGTGAATACTCAGATCAATGTGCAGTCCCTCAATGGGGCAAATGACTGGGAAAAGACATGAAGGGAAAGGCTTAACCACTTCTTCTCCCTGGCCTGGATCCAGTTTAGCCCCCTTCCTTGCAGTTGCTATTAAAATAAATGCAAAGAGGTGGAAGATGTAACCAACAGCAACCAACTAATAAATGCAAAGAGGTGGAAGATGTAACCAACTAATTTGGACAAGATAGGTCCTCCTGGTTGGAGAGAGCTGGTCATGGTGGGAGAAGGTAGGGCGAAGAGATGGGTGGGTATGGGTAGAGTCACCTCGGGGCTCTGAGGCTTGGGAGACCTGGGTTGAAATCATCACACTCCCACAAAACTACTGGGCTAGACACGTTCTCTTAGCTTGGTGTAGTGGTTAAGTGTGTGGACTCTTATCTGGGAGAACCGGGTTTGATTCCCCACTCCTCCACTTAAGCTGCTGGAATGGGTTAGTCCTAGCTCTCACAGAGATGTCCTTTAAAAGACATCTTCTGTGAGAGCCCTCTCAGCCCCACTCACCTCACAGAGTGTCTATTGTAGAGGGAGAAGATATAGGAGATTGTAAGCCACTCTGAGTCTCTGATTCAGAGAGAAGGGCGGGGTATAGATCTGCAGTCTTCTTCTTCAGTGCAATCTCATTTGCAGGGCTTTTGTGACAATGACAGTGGAGGAACAAGAATCATGGATGCCACTCTGAGCTCTTTGGAGGGAAACTTTGCACTGAATAGAGAAATAACTCACTCTTGGATATAGTTATGCCAAAATTGCAAAGCAACCCCCTGCGCTGCCAAAACAGCATGTTTTAGGAACAAGTGTTGGGATTTTTTGAACTCATAATGCTACTCGATCTTGAGTCTGTGCAGCCGTCTACTGAGGTCAGCATTGTCTGCTCTGACCGCAGCAGGCTTTCCAGGCTCTCATGAGGCAGTCTTTCACATCACCTTGCATCTTTTCTGAGAAAGGCTGGCTATAAATAAATGCACCTACTTACTACCTGATCCTTTTAACTGGAGATGCCAGAGAGTGAACCTAAGACCTTCTGCATGCAAAGCAGATGCTCTACCACTAAACTATGTCTCCCTATGCTATGTCTTTTATTGATTTATAACAGCTGCAACAATAGTATCAACACTCTCATCCTTAACAAAAAAACAAACAAACCCTAGTATGCAAAGGGATTTGTGCCTTTGGCTTGCATCCCTTATACCCAGGGACATTTACTAGCATGTAATGAAGATAGCCAAAGAAATAAGGTCCTCAAGATATAAAAAGAATAAAACCATGTGTGATCTAAGCATGGAAGGGCAGCTCTGCCTATTGTTTTCCAAAAGAAGAAGAGGAGGAGGAATAAGAAGAATTGGTTTTATACCCTGCCCTTCACTACCCAAGATGGCCCTGTGGCACAGAGTGGTAAAGCAGCCGTAATGCAGTACTGTGGTCTGAACTCTCTGCTTATGACCTGAGTTTGATTCCGGTGGAAGCTGGATTCAGGTAGCCGGCCCAAGGTTGGCTCAGCCTTCCATCCTTCCGAGGTCAGTAAAATGAGTACCCAGCTTGCTGGGGGGAAAGTGTAAAAGACAGGGGAAGCAATGGCAAACCACCCCGTAAAAAGTCTGCCAGGAAAACTCTGTGAAAGCAACCTCACCCCAGAGTTGGAAATGACTGGTGCTTGCACAGGGGACCTTTCCTTTCCTCACTACCCAAAGGAGTCTTGGAGAGGTTTACAATCACTCTTCTCCCTACAACAGACACCCTGTGGGGCTGAGAGAGCTCTTTAAAAGAGCTGCCCTTTGGGGCTGAGAGAGCTCTTTCAAGTATTGTCTACTCTGACTGGCAGCAGCTCTCCAGGGTCTCAGGTGGAGGTCTTTCACACCACCAATGCTTGATGCTTTTACTGAGCAATTGAACCCCAGACCTTCTCTGTGCCAAGCAGATGCTGTACTGCTGAGCCACAGCCCCTGCCCCTCCACCTAATAGCGTGGAGACTTGCCTGCTCCCAGCTGTTCCTCAGATGTAGCTCAGACTTCCCTTACTTTCAAAAATCCCACTTCTAGGCTCATGTATGGGAAACATTTTTCCTCTAGCTTGTTACTTAAAGCCTAGTTGCCAAACAGCTGCATGATCCAGACAGTCTGACGTCTTCACTTTGAAATGTATGTGATTCTCCAGTTTTCAGCCTGCTTGCAGATTGTCACATTCTTTCCCCCACTGGCTACAGAGCCAATAATTCCTTATGAACCTAGGCTAGGGGTGGCCAAACTTGCTTAACATAAGAGCCACAAAGAATAAGCATCAGATATTTGAGAACAGGAAGGAAGGAAGGAAGGAAGGAAGGAAGGAAGGAAGGAAGGAAGGAAGGAAGGAAGGAAGGAAGGAAGGAAGGAAGGAAGGAAAATGGATGAGGGAGGGGGGCAGAAGGGAGAGGTGAAAAGAAAGTAACTTTAAATGCATTTTCCAAGTTGCCAGCTGGCTTCACTTGGATAAGTAATTTAAACAGAGAAATGCCTTCTCTAAGACAGCTGATGGGACAGTGTGGGCTTTGAAAGCCATATGTGTGAAAGAGCCACATGTGGTTCCTAAGCCGCAGTTTGGCCACCTCTGGCCTAGGCCATAATTTGCACAATGCACTTTGCGTAGGTATGTCTGTACATAAGATTAACAGTCTAGTTCTTGGACTTCCATGCTTCCCAGGCGCATGTGGACCCAATTTGGATCAGGACTGGGGTGGATGGACAGAAGGAGCTTTAACCTCCCCCTTGGCCATTGTCCTTATCTGAAGTCCCTGGGAGCTTCTTGGTTCCCCTTTGGGAAAATGTAACATGTAACCCTTCAGTACACTCTTCCCAACAAGGTAAACAGTGGTTCCCCAGGGCCTTTCAGGCTAGCCTGACCTTGACAGATCTTGGAAGCTAAGCAGGGTCAGTCCTGGCCAGTATTTGCATGGAAGACCACCAGGGCTTTGTTTGTAGAAAAAGCCCAGCAGGAACTCATTTGCATATTAGGCTACACCCCATGACACCAAGCCAGTCAGAACTGCGTTCCTGCTCAAAAAAAGCCCTGGAGACCACCAAGAAAGTCCAAGGTTGCTCTCCAGAGGCAGGCAATGGCAAACCACCTCTGAATGTCTCTTGCCTTGAAAACCCTATTGAGTTGCTGTAATTCAGCTGTGACTTTATGGCAAAAAGGGGAGGGGTGTCCATTCCACAACAGGAAGATGGCAAGGGGGGTGACTAGAGTCCTTTCTACCCCTGCACTGTGGTGCCAATCCAAATTGGTCCTGCATGTAACCAGCGTTCCCTCTAAGCTGAGTTAGTGTGAGCTAGCTCAGTTTTTTAGCCTCTGGCTCACCCATTTTTGTCTTAGCTCAGGAAGGATGGTCCCAGAGCAAACTAATGTATGCAGTTGCACACAACTTTAATGCCAGTAGCTCTTAAAGTAGAATTTTTGCTCACAAGACTTCACAGCTTAGAGGGAGTATTACATGAAACTGGGATGTGTGGAACTCCCAGGATCAAGGGGTTTTTTTGCCTGGGGGAACATGCTGCAATGAAGTTCCAGAACCCTTTTGTGGAAACAAAATTCTTTTAAAAGTCTAAAAGTTCATGAAGGGTACCTGGGGAGCATGACAGTCTTTGATCCAACAAAGTATGTTAAAACACAGTTGCTTCAAGGTCATCTTTCAGCATTAGGCACCAAAAGCAAAGAATCCATTGTGTTTTCCCTTCATTTCCCTCTTGAGAGTTCTGGCACCTCTTTTTCAAGAAGAAAAAAAAAAGCCCTGACAAGACTAGGCCTGTTGACTTGACTTGGGGAGGTACTGAGGAAGTATTTTGTGCAGTGGTAGGCAGTATAGATGCTGTGATTCTATAAGAGCTCAGAAGAGCCACACAACTTGAATTTCTGAGAATCTCTGCTTTTAAAAAGACAGCAAATGTCTTGACCTCGTGGCTGTACCGATATGATTGAAATGAAAGCTGCAGTGCCAAAGAGCTGCTGAATAAGATTTGTAGTGGTGTGCTCTATAGTTACTTGCCCCTTTGCATGATTAGATGAAACTGAATAAATTATGCAAAGTAAAGAACAAAATCACACACGTTTGCATAATAGAAACAGAAGCCAACTCTTTTGTGTTGCAGAATTTAAGTTTATTTTGATGCAGAATGCTATATTTCTTTTCAGCACAACATATGTAAAGCCCCACCCAGTGCTGTTCCCAGACCAGAAACTTTATTGCATTTAATTTAATTTCACATTCCCAGTGCACTTTTTTTTTTAAGAAAAAGGTGCCAATGTTTTCTTTTAAAGGTGCCAATGTTCATAGATAAGGTTGCACTGATTTTCTTTTTGGTTTGTGTGTGTGTGTGTGTGTCTGCACCTGGAAGTCATGACAATTTCTGGTGACTGACCCCCTACCAGAGTCCTGGAGGATATTCAGAGAGGTGGCTGAATAAATCCTGCCCCTGTCCTCCCAAGTGCTGATATTTCAAGGAGGTCTCCCATCCAAGTAGTTGCGAGAGTCGACCCTATTTAGCTTCCGAGATCGGGGCTTGCCTGGGCTATCCAGGTCAGGTCAGGTTGTGCTGATTTTCCACCAGTTCTCCCGCTCCTTTGCAAATCCCAACTAGGGAATCCATTCTCTCTTTCTCTGGCTGAGTGGGGTGGGTCAGCACATGAGAATCAGGGCTTGGGAGAGCCCCCCGAAAGGTGGTGGTAGAAAGTGCCATCAAGTCACAGCTGACTTACGGCAACCCTGTAGGGTCTTCAAGGTAAGAGACAAAGGTGGTTTGCCACCACCTGCCTCTGTATCACACACCTGGTATTCCTTGGAGGTCTCCCATCCAAAGGCTAGCTAGGGCCAGCCCTGCTGAGCTTCTGAGATCTGATGATATTGGGCTAGCCTGGCTAACCAAGTCAGGTCAGAATCTTCACAAAAAAAACCCTGATCACCCCCCCCCCCCCAATTTCTTGTTTGCACATTTCCTGCAATTCCTGCACGTCTCCCTCCTGAAATCGTGGGGCTCAGATTTGGTTTCCTTTATGAAATACTTAACTGGCAGAAGATATTACTGCAAGGAGGAGGAGGAGATTGGATTTATACCCCACCCCTCACTTGGAGTCTCAAGGTGGCTTACAATCTCCTTTCCCTTCCCCTCCTCACAACAGACACCTGCAAGGTAGGTGAGGCTGAGAGAGCTCTCCCAGAACTTCTCTTGAGAGGAACAGCTCTGAGAGAGAGCTATGACTGACCCAAGGTCATACCAGCAGGTGGAGGTGGAGGAGTGGAGACTCAAACCCAGTTATCACAGATTAGAGTCCACACTCTTAACTACTACACCAAACTGGCGTTGTGAGAAGAACCCATGGATGCCAGCACAAAATAACTGCCATGGAGCCTGGGGCTAGGGTTACCAAAGCCATTGTAGGTCCTGGAGTTCTCCTGGAGTTACAACTGATCTCCAGACTGCAGAAAATGTCAGCTTTGGAGGGTGGACTCTGAGCCATCACATCCCCTCTACCCTTCCAAACCCTGCCTTCCTCAGGCACTATTTCCATCTTCAGGAACTTCTCAAGCTAGAACTGGCAACCCTAGCTGAGACCAGAATGGTGGGAGGGACTTAGAATGGTGGGAGGTCCCAAGCCAAGTGTCCTCCAATGATGGAAGCTTTTTCTGAATGGGTGGTGCCTGCACACACCTTTTTTTGAGCAGGAATGCACAGGAACGCAGTTCTGGCTGGCTTGGCTTTAAGGGTGTGGCCTAACATGCAAATAAGTTCCTGCTGTGCTTTCTCTACAAAAAAGTCCTGTGTGAAACAACGATGACATCAGGGGTGTTTGACCTAATATGCAAATGAGTTCCTGCTGGGCTTTTTCTGCAGATACAAAGGTGATGCCTACTGATCTCTTCTGAAGCACTGCCTGCTTCTGAAGGAAGAGAAATGTTGGGACTGGCGTTCTGCTTTGTGGAAGAAAGAAGTGGTGCCACATCATGGAATACTCATCTACTCTGACTAACAGTGACTCCCCTAGTCCTCTCTGGGAAAAGTTATTTCCCAGCCTAGGGTGGCCAAACTCCAGGTAGGGCCTGGGGATCCTCTGGAATTACACCTGATCTCCAGAGGTCAGTCCTCCAGAGAGAATAGCTGCTTTGGAGAGTGGATGATATGGCACATTTTACCCTTCTGAGATCTCACCTCTTCCCAAACTCTGCTTTCCCCAGGCTTTTCTCCCAAATCTCATCATAAAACCAGCAGAATAAAACAATAAAACAATAAACAGGATCAACAGTGAATGACAGTTAATAACATAGAACCTATGCCTTATGTAATGGGGGAAAAAACTCCATACATATAAGTACTTCCCAAAACTCCAGTGTCTGGAAATACCAGAAGGCAGCAAGGCTCTGGAAATTCAGCCATTTTGTCCCTTCCCAACTATGCCTGCATACTCAGATCAATTTGTGAGTTATCTGGAGTCTGGAATGGTGCAGTAATCAGATTCAGCTTCTGTGATGTGAAACAACAGGGCTTTTATTGAGCAGGAACACAGTTCTGGTTGGCTTGGTGTCAGGGGGTGTGGCCTGATATGCAAATGAGTTCCTGCTGGATTTTTTTCCTACAAAAAAGCCCTGTGCAAAACAATGGTGATGTCAGGGGGTGTGGCCTAACATGCAAATGAATTACTGCCAGACTTTTTCTACAAAAAAGCCCAGTGAAATAAAATATGGCGTCCAGATTAGTGAGTGCACAGGTGAAAGATACAAAAGAAGAAATGCATCTATAATTGGGGCAGAGGGAAATGGAAAGGCCATGGAAACTTTCCACAATACACCAAGAATTCATTGCCACAATCATGGGGCAACTGTTATTTGTTCATGCTTTCTTTTTAAGAGATGAATTTCTAGAGGGTAGAACTGATCATGATAATAGTGTTGTCAAATCTTCATGATCAGAGATGGTCTGCCCCAGACTAGTGGGTGCTTGGTGGCAAACAACATGGGGATAGCAAGATGGAGAGCAGGGGAGAAAAAGTAGATCACTAGCTGGCAAGAAAACATACTATTCAGTTACCTTGTCCCTTTTGGCTTTCATTAGCAACAACATTTATCAAATTTTGAAAGAAATCTCAAGGGAACCAGAGATGGCATCCCATTTGCCCCTATTCTTCAATTCAGATAATGCTTCTATTCTTTCCAAAACGGAGAGATTCCATGCACAATAAACATACCCTGATCCCTAGAGAGCAAGGGAGACATATTCTCAGCCGCCATCGAAAATGATTGTAGACACCTGTGAATATAAATAGGATAGGCAGCCGACAGCTGGAACAGAACTTCGAACTGCCGCGTGCTCAGAAAAATAGATTTTGACTCAAGGTCAAAGCCTTGGAGCTGAAGGTACTTCATGGTTTGACTTGAATGCGCAATCCAACTCTGGGCTTAGGCACACAGAAGTAAGTCCCACTGAATTCAATGGAGTTTATTCCCACATCTTTCCTGTCAATTGGAAATAAATCTGCAAAGCAGAGGGGAAGTCAAGAAGACCAGAACCCCCTCCACTCAGCAGGAAAAACAAAGGCCTGTGATCAAGAGGAGAAGCAGGGACTTGTACATTTGAAGTGACCCAAACTGCTTTTACAGGAGGGGCATCACATAATCCATTTGAGCCTGTTGTTAAAAGGCTTCCTTTATTAATCTGGTTGGACTCCCTCCTCTGGGTACAGTACATGAGACTGAATTTCACATGCATGCGCACAGACACAGATGAACATGTTCAGGAACAGCAGCAAACTTAATTCTTGACTATTCCTGACTGGTCTGTTTGGGGACAGGGAGTCATATAAATGTAACCAGGGCTTTTTTTGTAGCAGGAACTCCTTTGCATATTAGGCCACACCCCTTGATGTAGCCAATCCTCCAAGAGCTTACAGGGCCTTTACTTTACTGTAATCTCTTGAAACCAATAAATAATGATGCAAGGTGTAAATTTGCTGGCGTTATATGTGACAGAAAGCCACTGTGCATCACAACAGCCTGGTTGGATCCCATCTAGAATTTCCATGGGTGGAAGGAGAGGGTCTATTTTCACATTTCCCCTGTCTCACAGGAAAACTCTGATTCCCTCCAATAATTCCCTAACAGCAGCATTTTTCGGAGAGGAGGACATTCTGAGCTACTGTAGGAGGGGAAGCATCTGTGAAAATACCTCCCTCCCTTCTTGTTCTAGGTGAGATCTGAGGCAGCCTTTATTTCTAAAGCGCTTAAGTATTTTTTAAAAATGATAATGATGGGTAAGAGCTTTAAACATATGCTTCAAAGTCAGAAAGCAGTTTTTGATGGGAACAGCCCCTGGAAGGTCTAGCTAATGACAAATTTGTGAGCGCCTGTGTCGTAAAACAACCTTTAATTCCTGTGCATGATCTTTTCAAGCAGGTAGGATGTCTTTTAAACACACACACACACACACACACACACACACACACACACACACAAACTCTGGCCTCCCTGCCCGGCTATCCCAGATGCCATTAGACATAACTCAACAGACGATTTCATAAACCTACTTAAGAATGTAAAAGTTTGATAATAATTCCCGTATTATTAACCCTCCCACCCTTGTAAATTTTATGGGCTGGGAGCTACGGGGGGATGGAGGCGCGGCCCTCGGATGGGACTCCACGGCGATGATTCATGTTGCTGTCAGTCTGGGTCATATTTATTAATAGTCCTAATGCGGGAAGCAATAAAGGAAGAGAGAAATTCTATTAATTAAATCATTGTTATAATTAACTTTCATTAAAGGAAAATCAATAAAGAGGAGCCGCGATTGAAATAGTGCCCATCCATTATGGCCGATTTTACTGGAATGCATTCAGGGCCTGCTATATATTATAGCACTGGGGGTGGGGGTAGTGGAGGGGGGAAGAGCCCGGCGTGGAGAGAAGGCTGTGTCACAGCCGACTGATTTAAAGAGCCCTGCTCCATTTTCCCCCCACTTGTATATGTGTATGCTCATGGATGGATCTGAGGCAGGTATATATCAGATGCATGTCGCCCTGTAATAGAGACAGGTGTACATACATAAGTGTGGGTGTTTAGGGGTGGGTTGGCCAGTGTCTTTTGAAGCAGAATTGGGTATGTGTGGAAATCACAGACTCACAGAGAAATGTCTGGGGATTAGGAAAAAACATGTTTTGTCCGCTGGAGAGTGAACATCTGCAAAGAGATGCAAACGTGTGAAGTCTTTAGGCATGTTTCCTCTGTGAGCCCACAAGGTCCTAAGCCAGTCTCCGAGTGGTGGCTGGAGATCTCCTGGAATTGCAACTGGTCTCCAGGTAAAAGAGATCAGTTCCCTTGGAGAAAATGGCTGCTTTGGAAAGTGGACTCCATGGAATTACAGCCCACTGAGTTCTCTCCCTTCCAAACCCTGCCTGCCCAAGCCTCCATTCCCCCAAATCTCCAGGAATTTCACAACCCAGAGCTGGCAGCCCTAGAAGGGATTGGCATTCATGTGAATCAAGAACTGGGGAACAGGCTCCAAGTTACAAAATAAGGGTTGAAGTATGCAGGAGCTGGGAGGCAGGCAGACAGTCCAAAGCTCAGTATCTCCAAGCTGAGCTAGTGGAGTATCAATTCTCAATGCAGGTAAGGGGCAGTAATGTAACCTGGATACAGGCAATTTGAGGTCATGGAATGGTCCCATAATGCATCTTCAGCTTTCTCCACTTAGTGTTCCCAACACACCCTTGCAAATGCTGCAAGATTGGGGAGGTGGGCAGTGCCTGACCTGGATAGCCCAGGCTATTCTGATTTCAAGACATCTCAGAAGCTAAGCAGGGTTAGCTCTAGCTAGTGTTTAGATGGAAGACCACTAAGAAATACCAGAGTTGCTATGTGGAGGCAGGCAATGACCATCCACCTCTGAATGTCTCTTGCCTTGAAAAACCTAAGGATCACCATAAGTCGGCTGCAACTTGATGGTATAACCCCACCCCGCTGCTGGGGTGAGCAGAATTTATGAAGAATGCGATGTCACTTCCAAGGGATGTGCTTAGGGTTGCTGGGTCTTTCCTGGCTACCGAAGGGGGAGGCTTCGTGCATGCGCTTCATGTGTGCGGTGCGATGACATCACCCAGAAGTGACATCATTGTGCTGGGCATGTTGCATGGTGGCGCTCTAAAATTTGGGTAAAAAATTCTATGGTTTTTACTCAAATGCTAGAGTGTCCCCTTGTGACATGCCTGACATGATAGCATCACATCTGGGTGATGTCATTGCACTGGGCATGTTGAGTGCTGGCAGAGCTCTTCGGGGGCAGGAATCACCCCACCAGCCAGCTGGCGAGTTGGAGGCTCCAAAAGTTGGGGAACCCTCGCCCTCAGCAAAAGTCTGGGAACCCTAGATGCACTGTCTCTGTGGTCTCTGCTACAGAGTCTAAGGGAAATTTCTAGAATGTCACTGTGTGGAGTCCATTTTCCCCCTTCTCTTTAGTTCTTAGGGAGCAGGAAATGTGGGCTTGGGGGTAGCAATTCTCCCCCTACCCCAGGAGGCCTAGCTGTAATTCAGATTTCAAAGAAAAAAGTTTCAGGAATATTAGGGTAGAATTCTTACATGAATTGGTAAATTCAGGATCTTTTATAAAAGCCCTTACTCCTATTCTTCTAGAAGTTTACCTTCTTCCTCTTTTAGGGACTCCCCCTGCCCAGACTCCAGAGCCAACCAATGTTGAAGCTGCAAGTTCTCCTAAGTCATTTATCCTTGCTTGAACTTCTTATTGGAGAAGTGGCTCACTTATGCACTTAGGATTGCCAAACTCCAGGTGAGGCCTGGAGATCTCCTGGAATTATAACTGACTATAAGTTCCTCTGGAGAAAATGGCTGCTTTGTAGGATAGACTCTGGCATCACACCCAGCTAAGGTCCCTCTCCTCCCCAAGCACCACTCCCAGATCCTCAAGACTTTCCCAACCTGAAACTGGCAAACGTTTGTACTGGACAGGGGAGGACAGATGTTTATATCAGAAACAGACTGATGATGCATGGTTAGTGACCTCCAGTTCAGTGCCCCTGGGTGCCATGGTACTCACCAATGTGTTGCTGCTTGTTTCTTCAATCCTAGGGGAAACATTCAAAGTGTCTTGGGTGGAACAGGAAAAAAACACAGGGAGATTTGAGACACTATCCATTAGCTGGCTGACTGATACACTGCTGAGCTTCATTAGGTAGATGTGTCCTAGCAGGACACCTCTGGCTTGTCTTTCTCATGTCTCTGGACTTGTCCACCTCTCCCTGTGGCTGCCCAGGGAGCCAACCCTCCTTTCTCTTTGGAAACTGAAACCAAACAGCATATCTTCTTCAATGCTGATCCCAGCTTCTGTTTGTCCAGGCAACAGGAGATCTTTTTGGAAAGGATTAAAAGGCATCACCTTCACATCTGTATTCAGAACCTGTTGCTACCTTCATAGGAGAACAATTGGCTTGGAACCTCCCAGAATGCTGTGATTGGCCCTCCCCTGTGGCAGCCATTTTGTGATTCGCCATGGCCCCTAGCAGCCATTTTGTGGTAATATACTCACCTTTTTCAGAAATTCCAAAAGTGCCTGTAGGCTCAAGAAGATGGGAATACTCTGGGTTAAGATTTGACAGATGTGTGTCATTAGGGTTGCCAGGTTGGTCAGATCAGCAGGTGGGGAATGGGATTTACCTTTCTGGGACCAAGGAGGGTGAAGCAGGAAATAAACATGATGTGTTTATGTCACCAGGAAGTGATGTGTGTGTGTGTGTGTGGGGGGGAGATGCTCTGGTTTTGGGGCAAAACCATAGTTTGAAGCTCAGTCTACCATAGATTTTTGCTCAAAACTCAGAGTGACTGGAATAGTGCCTGGAAAAGCTGTACCTGCCATAAATCAACCAATGAAGCTATTTAAGGTAGAAAAACCGTGATGCTTGAAATACAATTGGTATAAGTTTAAAACCCACTTGAGAAAGTTTTTAAATTAAAAACTTGAACTTCATATGCTACATTCTGAAGGGCTGCTGTCCATGGTTTGTTTTCATAATCCCTGTCTCCTGCTCCCTACCCTGGTAAGTCACACTCGCTATTTTGTCCCATTTTTTTCTTTTGGACCCATCACATCATATTTTGTCACTAGACTTGTCTTTCTCCAAGGTTCAGCTTCCTTTCCCAGTCTTTAGCAGTTAAATATTTGACAGATTGCGATCCAGCCTTTGCTTAAAGACCTCCAGTGAGTCCATCACCTTCTCAGGTAGTCTGTTCCTCAGACTGTGCTGAACAGATCTTACCATTTGGAAGCTTCTCCTACTATTAGGCTTGCCTTGATCCTCCTTTGTTGCTAAGAGACCTTGCATTTTGTCAGACTCCTTCTTACTTCCCCACAATTTCAGATACCCTACCAGCTCTTCAAAATGCCCTTTGGCTTACATAAAGCTGCAACCACATTACAGTGGCTATTGGACCACATGTTAGCGAATCCCTCACCAAGTATCTGATAACATGGATTATGTTATTTTCAGGAAGGAATGTTGTGGCTGTGTTTGAGCCATGTGTGTCATGCCTTATGTGATTCTGCTGTTCAGTGTACAGATATTCATGGGTTAAATATATCATAGAGGAAAAACCCAACTCCTGCAAGACAGAACACAAATTCTATAAAACAGACTGTATTGTTGCTCTTTTGTTACCACACTAATAGACATTTGTGGAGCTTTCTCCTTCTATCACCAAATCATTCTGCCAAGAATCTCATCTAGTTATTTCTCTGCAGCAAAACAAAACAAAACAAACAATGCAGCCATTTCTCAAACAATCTCACAATTATTTCATCATACTGCAAGATATTGGATTTATACCCTGCCCTTTACTCTGAATCTCAGAGTGGCTCACAATCTCCTTTATCTTCTTCTCCCACAACAGACACCCTGTGAGGTGGGTGGGGTTGAGAGAGCTCTCCCAGAAGCTGACCTTTTAAGGACAACTCTGTGAGGGCTACGGCTGACTCAAGGTCATTTCAGTAGCTGCAAGTGGAGGAGTGGGGAATCAAACCTGGTGCTCCCAGATAAGAGTCCATATGCTTAACCACTACACCTGTCATGGAAAACCTCCATCAGGGTCTTTCAAAGAATGCTCAATGGGAACTTTCTGCAGAAAAGTTCCACAGTGAGTCACCTGCAGATGTGTGATGTGGTTTTTATTTCAGTTTCACAAAGCAATATAGACGTCAGTGTGCAATGTTATAAGAGTGGGTGTAATGCTACCTGGAGGTGTATGTGTGGGAGTAGTTAGGCCAGCAAGAAGCAGATCCAAGCAGTAAGAGAAACCAGACAAGATATTCATTGAACACAACAGGGCAGAGAGCCAAGAGGAATGAGAATAGGGTTGCCAGATCCCCACTGACAACTGGTGGGGGATGAGGGGGCAAGGTTGCCAGATCCAGGTTGAGAAACTCCTGGAGATTTGGGGGATGGAGCCTGGGGAGGACAGGGACCTCAGTGGGGTACAATAATGTAGAGTCCGAACTCCAGATTATCCATTTTCTCTAGGGTAGATGATCTCTGTAGTCTGGAGATGAGCTGTAATTCCAGGGGCTCTCCTGCTTTCAGGGTTATCAGAAAGTGTGAGGGAGTATTGAATGTCCACTGGGCACTCCATTATACACTATGTAGACTAGTTCATATAATCAATCTGTGGGTATCTGGGCTCTGGGGGAGGAGCTGTTTTGTAAGGTAGAGGCACCAAATTTTCAGCCTAGCATCTGGTGCCTCCCCTCAACTCCTCCCCAAAGCTTCAAAAAGATTGGACCCAGAGTTCCCCTATCCTCCATTACTTTCGATGAAGGGAAGGCATTTAAAAGGAGTGCAGTCCCTTTAAATGTGATGGCCAGAACTTCCTTAGGAGTTCAATCATGCTTGGTACAACCTTGCTCCTGGCTCCACCCCCAAAGTCCCCAGATAGTTCCTAAATTGGACCTGGCAACCCTATTTCCCCAGCAAGAGTTGGCAACCCTACCAACACTCTGTAACCAATCTGGAACTTCCCTCCATCTAAAGCTACCATTTCCTCAAAGAAAACTGATCTCTGTAGACTGGAGATCAGTTATAATTCTGAAAGAACTCCAGGCCCCGCCTTCTGTTTGGTAACTCTAGGTCTTCTGAAGCTCTTCCAGTGAGGTGGACAAAAGCCAGTACTGGTTCTTTGCTTTGGGTGAAAAGTTGTGTTTGGAGAAGAAGGAAGTGGACACCAGGAAGCGTATTGATGGGCCCCATGGTACCCACAGACATCATGTTGTGGATCCATTAGAGAATGCCACAATGAAGAGGGAAATTATACTATCAAAGCTAAGTAGGCCTGGTTCCCGGTCAGTGCAAGACCTCCTGAGAACCCTATTCACATCACCTTGAATTCCAGATGTTTGGAATATGTATTTCAATCCAGTTTGTGCCAGATGTGATCTGGTATTCTTGCTTGGGTGGGAGAAGGGCCCTCCCAACCTACCTTAGTCTCGCTGGTGAGTGAGGATAGGAGTGACATGCTTTTATTCTTCACGTGAGTCTGCACTTCATAATCTTGACAAACATGAGTGGTGGCGGCTGTACCAAATAATCACATTCAAGAACACGATGTATGTATTTTATACCTTTTGGATGGCTTTGTCCTCAATAGGAGATACTCCTTTGTTTCATGTCCTACAAGCATGGTATTGACTGTGGCTGGTTAACCCTGACACCCTCTATCGATGGACAGAGGCAATACCTGCTTGCGAAAGGTGCCATAGTATTTCTGGATGTAATTTTCTCCCCCTCCGTGTTGCTATAATAATCCATTATTAATGTTGCTTGGTGGTTTTCTACGATACCCGGTGTGCTCAGAAACCTTGGCACGTGGCTGAGATTGAACAGGCCCAGCAGGGCAGTTGGGAAGGGATTGGCACAGCCGTTAGAAATGGTCTCAGGTGTCAAATGTGTCTTGTACCCCTTGGCAAAATGGCGGCCGGGGGAATTACTCCTGGTACTAGGACTGGAGGAAGGTGATTGTAAAGCTGCTATAATTCATCCCAATGGCCCCCTGCTGCATGCAGATAAATTTGGAGGAATACTGTATATCACCTAAGCCCTGTCAAATTCTGACAGGCCTCTTTTCTTCCTCACTGCTGCCTGCTAAGGTTCTCACATGCCCTAGTTAAAATACTTGGCTTCAAAGAGTCCAGGAAGGATCAAAAGAGGTTATATACTTACATCCACAAACTGAACTTTCATCTCAGACAGGAGTCACCAGGGCTGGATTTTTAAGTCTTCAGTGAACCCCAACAGTGTTTTAGGCAGCAGTTTATTTGCAAAATATTAGAACTTAAAATTAGCTTATAAGGAGAAGATGGGGGAGAGGGTTACCTCTCAACAAACAGAAAATCACTGTTGTTCAATAGCCACCATCCCATCCCACTATTGTTTCTTCTCAAACATGTTTTGAAGGTTTTTGTTGTGTTTTGGAAAACTACAGAACCGTTTTTTGCTAGAAACTGCTGTAGAATATAAGAAAATAATTCTCTCTCTCTCTCTCAAAAATCTCTACTGTTTGGCATCTTCTTTATAATCCAATTGCAGCATTAACATTTTTTAAAGGTAGCAGGACAAAGTTTGAGTCCAGTGGCACCTTTAAGATGAACAAATTCTGGGTAATTTAATTCTGGGTACAAGCTTCTTTGTTCTGGGTACAAATTTAATTCTGGGTACAAGCTTCTTTGTTCATTTTCAGCAACCCTTGGCAGAACTCTCTGATGCTCGGGGACCAGGAAAAGACAATCTGTACACTCTTGAAGATGCTTGTTATGTTACCGTTTATACTGCACATTGCAGGGTTAATCTTGGCACAGAAAAGCGTCTCCAGGGCTTGGTTCTGGAGAGCCAGCACATCCTTTAAAACCCTGCAGAAAACTCTTTACATTCCATCTGTGGCTTGCCAGAATAAAGCTTGGAGATGTCCTTGACTCTATGAAATGACCACGATTAACTTGAACAGGGCCCATAAATCATCGCTTTCCACCCTGAACAACATAAAATTCCAGCAGGAAAATCTAGGTCCTGCCCTAGTTTGCTGCCCTGGTCATAATAACATTTATATACAAAACAAATACCGTAGATCTTTGCTGATCAGCACTAAGCCTAGGTGATATGGCCCCAAGATGACTGTGAAAGAAAGGCAATTTGATAAAAGCAAAGGGCATGTGGTAATGCCAGCTTGGGTCCCACAGAATATTTCTGCTTGTGCAAGGGCTCTTTATCAGGAGTGCACTTACACAAGTGCAAACTCAAGAAAGTCACTGTAAGGAGCCCATGAGCTATGATCACTTGTCTATATGCTACCTTGTTTCTGCATCTGCAAGACTTAGCACAAGTTATTTTAGCTCACAAAGGAGAAATTTTGCTCACAAGACTCCATTGCTTAGAGAGGGAGCATTGCAGGAGATCCTTTGATTGTCTAGCAGCTGCATATGGCATTGTATGTACAATAGCCAGCAGGAGATCCTTAGGTTGTCGGGCAGCCACAAGTTCTAGCTCATAGCATTGTGCAGTGGCAAGCTAGACTTGTTTTTAGGGGCTTAGAGAGCCCCGAGAGAACTGTGACTGGCCCAAGGTCACTCAGCTAGCTGCATGTGGAGGGATGGAGAAATGAACCCAGCTCTCCAGATTAGAGTCCATCGCTCTTAACCATCACACCACACTGGCTCTGCTGCAAGAAAGCAGATGGGGGAGGGCATGCAAACAGGTGGCAGGGGAAGTGTATGGACAGGGCTATCAACAGCAGTGGGCCCCAACAGAATCTCTGGACCCTGGCAGCTGCTTTACCTCAGCATGTGCTATTGCCAGCCCTGCACAGCAAGCTCTGGCTCAGTGAGAGGAAGTGATGGTCCCTAAAGGCTGCCTGAAAACAGGGCTGTATGTGTTTCAACGCTGTGTAAGGAACATCCCACCAATGAAGAATTTGGTATGGAACACAAAATCCACCCCACCCCAAGTACCTTCAGTTAGTCAGTTTCTTATCCTTATTTAATTATTTGTCTCCTTTATATCCCATCTTTCTCCTCAGTGTGGATCCAAAGTGGCTGACATCATCCTCCTGTCCTCCCTTTTATCTCCACAACAACCCTGTGAGGTAGAGGAGATCGAGAAGGTGTGACTGGTCCAAGGTCACCCAGCCAGTTTCCATGGCAGAATGGGGATCTGAACCTGGATCTTCTGGATGATCTGACACTGTAACAGTTACACTGCTGATGTCTACAAAGATAGGTTCGTAAGTCTGGGGTGTGGGGATGAGAGCAGAATCGCAGAAGCCAAAGCAGTCAGATATCCAGTGCGTGGGTTTTTTGTCTGTCCTCATGTCTGGTAAAAACAGAATAACTCATACAACATAATTTTAAACATTTCCGAATGTGTATAATTTACACAGGTCACCAAATCCAGCTTTGCTTGCTGAAGAATCTCTATGTTTGTTTTGCTCTGTGTGTGTGAGAGAGAGAGAGAGAGAGAAGAGAGAGAGAGTGAGAGAGAGAGAGAGAGAGAGAGAGAGAGAGAGAGAGAGGCGCCTTGCTTTAGATCAGGGGTGGCCAAACTGTGGCTCAGGAGCCACATGTGGCCATCGAAGCCTCCACCATCTTGGAGAAGGCATTTGTCTCTTTAAATTACTTCTCCAAGCCAAGCCAGCCAGCAGCTTGGAGAACACATTTAAAGTTAAAGTTGCTTTCTTTCTATGTCCCTCCTTCCTCTCCCTCATCTATTTGCTCCCCTCCTTCCTTCTCTCAAACATCTGATGTTCATGTCTTGCGGCTCTCTAAATCTGACGTTCATGTCTTGTGGCTCTCAAACATCTGATGTTTATTTTATGTAGCTGTTATGTTAAGCAAATTTGGCTACCTCCGCTTTAGATAGTTTTAGCCAACCCTTCTGTGAAAGAGCTCAGGGGATATGCAGGGTTCTTTCTCCCATGATGCTCAGCTTTGGGCAGGAGGAGGAAACAACATTGGTCTTTCCTACATTCAGATTTGATCCATTTTTTTTTAAGCGCTTAACCCACCTGCCACAGATCACATCATCTAGTTCCGCATAATTGATTCTGCTTTTAAAAACTTCGCGTCTTTTGTGGAATTTTACTTCTGTATTTGCATCATAGTTCTCTTTATCATCCCTCATGTCCTCCCAACTCCGTTTACTAATAAGACAGGCATAGATCAGATTATAAAGAGGAAGAGGGACACTGCTGTTCATCATTAACAGAAAACATGAGGAAGGAAGCGTCTGGAAATTTAATTCCCTTTGTAAACTTTTAGGGCTGTCTTCCTGACGGCCCTTCTTTCCATCTGTATTCTTATCCCCCGCCTCGATTGCAATGCTGGTTATCCCTTTGAGGGGATGGGTGTGTTGACACTAAGAGGCTGGAGGAAGGAAAGTGTTTTGGCAGGAACTGCTGCAGGTCATTCATTCAGTGCAGGCCTCATTTTGGGCAGGAGCTCACAGGAGTGGAGCTCCGGAACCTAAATTTGATTGTGCTCTTTCTTATCCCCCCCCCCCAAAAAAAACCCCTTGCTTCTGGGCTCCATTGTTGAAACGTCCTGTGAGAATTTTGCTGAACTCTAAGATTTGACAAACTGTCTAATATTTTTCCCCCAGACAAAAAAAGGGAAAATAGTTAAAACATATAAACCAGACAGATGGAAATCTTCATCATGCCACTGTGGCCACATAGGAGAAAGTAATTTTAAAAGTATGATGGGAGTAAGGTTTTATTATGACAATTATAATTCAAGAAGCATTTTAGCGTAGATGCTGAGCTGATATGGTTCAGTACAACTGTCAGGGGTGTGTGGCATATGCAACAGAGTTATGCAAATGAGTTGGGCTAATGAGCTCTGGTACTTCTTCTTTTTTTTTTTTTACTAAATGACCCCTCATTCAGTGGCTAATTAGTCACCTAGCAACTTCCAGAATCAGCGCACTGGCAATAGCTTTGGGGAGGAGTTTGAAAAACCCAGAGGGAAAGTTCTACAATTAGGACTTAGATCCAGATCTGGAGAAAGGTCCAGCCCAAAACAGGTTTGGAGAACAGAGTGGCAACAGCAGGGTGGAGGAGCAGGTGGCACTCATTCTGTAACGTACTCCGACGGGAGACGCAGGCAGGGCAACATTCTTTATTAGGAGCACGTTGCAAGAGAGCGAACACGCGGGCCGGGTCCCGCTTATGTACAATCCCCGGTACAGCCTACTGGGCAGGACAGGCCAATCCTGACCTGTTAAACTTCCCGCCACAGCTGGTGATTGGCGGGGGATTCCGTGCCCTATGCTGGAGCGCCTGGGACAGCCCAGTCGCCTCTGCGCATGGCGCGTTTGGCTGACGATACACTACACATTCAACAAAACAAATGTAAAAGCTATAAGAAACTGCGAGGCAAGATAGAACTGAAGGTGGTATGTAATGTAGAAGATCACTTTGGTATGTGGATGAGAATGGACTAAACTGCTAGTGTAGGAAGGGCCATTATCTATTGCTTATTATCCTGCACTTCCTCCAAGGAGCTCAAGTTGGTTACATGGCACTCCTCTCCACATTTTGTCCTCACAACCTCTCTGTGACATAGGTTAGGAAAGGAAAGGTCCCCTGAGCAAGCACCAGTTGTTTCTGACTCTGGGGTGACATTGTTTTCACAGTGTTTTCACAGCAGACTTTTTACAGGGTGGTTTGCCATTGCCTTCCCCAGTCTTTTACACTTTCCCCCCAGCAAGCTGGGTACTCATTTTACCGACCTCGGAAGGATGGAAGGCTGAGTCAACCTTAGGCTGGCTACCTGAATCCAGCTTCTGCTGGAATCGAACTCAGCTCATGAGCAGAGAGTTCAGACCACAGTATTGCAGTACTGCTGCTTTACCACTCTGCGCCACGGGGCCGCTAAGTGACATAGGTTAGGCTGAGACAAATGTGTCCAAGACACCCAGTGAGCTTTACAGTAGAGGGAGAATTTGAATCTGATGCTACAAAGTGTTATAGTTTGGAGAGGGATGGATAACAGCCACTGTCCAGTAAGTCTCTACAGCTGTAGTGCAGCCCACCATTCTAAGCTCTACACCATAAACATTACATATAGTAAGCTCTTTCAAGTCACAACTGATTTATTGTAACCCCAGCAAAGGGCTTTCAAGGCAAATGAGAAGCAGAGGTGGTTTGCCTTTGCTTTCCTCTGCAGAGTCTTCCTTGATGGTCTCCCATCCAAATACCAACCCTACTTAGCTCCTGAGATCTGACAAGACTGGGCTAAACCATACCACCTCCCCTGCCCACATGAGTATTTCCAGGGTTTTCTTTTTTTAAAGCAGGAAAACATAGAAACACAGTTCCGGCTGGTTTGGCACCAGGGGTGTGGCCTAATATACAAATAAGTTCCTGCTGGGCTTCTTCTACAAATAAAGTACTGAGTATCTCAGAAAACAGCTTGCCTTACCATGACATTCCTATCAAGTCGAGTTACCAGCTCTGAGTTGAGAAGTATCTGGAAAGTACCGGTATATGTTGGGGGGTGGAATCTGGGGAGGTGGGGTTTAGGGAGGGGAGGGACCTCAGCAGGATATAATACCACAGAAAAGCAACACCCAAGAAGGGACAAAATCTCAACCCAAAAGTGGAACTGGATGCCTAAAAAGTTGAGGATATAAGCCCAGAAATAAAATATATCTTTGGATAAATGATTAGCAATAATATCTTTCTTCCAAAAGAATCTTCTTCATTCCATCAGAGTATTGTAGGCTTCCCAATCCCCAGGTCCCAGAGGGGGATCCCCCGGTTTTACAGGCTTCCCCACTCCCCCAGCCAGGTGGCCGGCGGGGGAAGCCCCACCCCCAGAGCCATCATGCACCTCCATGAACGATTCCCATAGGGAATGATGGGGAATTGATCCACGGGTATCGAGGGCTCTGGGGGGGGGCTGTTTTTCAAGATAGAGGCACCAAATTTTCAGTATAGCATCTAGTGCCTCTCCCCAAAATACCTCCCAAGTTTCAAAAAGATTGGACCAGGGGGTCCAATTCTATGAGCCCCAAAAGAAGGTGCCCCTATCCTTCATTATTTCCTATGGAAGGAAGGCATTTAAAAATTTGTGCAGTCCCTTTAAATATGATGGCCAGAACTCCCTTGAAGTTCAATTATGCTTGTCACACCCTTGCTCTCGGCTCCGCCCCCAATGTCTCCTGGCTCCACCCCCAAAGACTCCTGGCTCCACCCCCAAAGTCCCCAGATATTTCTTAAATTGGACTTGGCAACCCTAGAGTATTGGCATTTATCTATAAAAACATGAACCTGTTCTGGTTTATTGGCCTTGTGCCCCTTTTTTCCTTTTCGAAAGCTTGCAGTTCTCCTGTTTGAACATCAGTCTGACTTTAATAATGCTCTAGCATTAGGGGCTCCCAGGCTATTTAATAGGCTGCCTACACACATCTGTCAGTTTTCCAGCCTGCAGACCTCTTTGCAATTTTCCTGACTTCCTTGATTGATAGCATTTATGACTCATTCTTCTGCCTGGAAGGATTCAGGTGATGTGCAGCATTAAAAGGCAATACACATCAGGCTTAAATACAAAAGTCTTTAGAAAAGCCTGATAGCGTCTACCAATAAGCTCACCTGTCTTGCATGACAAAGGTATCCTTCCTCCTTTGGATTTGACAGACCTCAGTTTGCAGCACTGACCACTGTGTGGCTGGTTTTGTGTGTTGCAATGCATTGTAACAGTGGCAACAATCGTAGTGAGAATGTAAACTTGCACTCCTCAAAAGAAGAGCAGCCCATTCATAACAAGAGAAGCAACGTGACATTTGACAGCCATCAGGGTTTGCAAGCAAAGTCAGTGCTCTTTCCCTGTAAAAGGGAGAGATAATTCACATGACAAGTCCGCAGATGCTGCAAAATAGCAAAGAGTCCAGTAGCACCTTTAAGATAAGAGCCCTGTGGTGCAGAGTGGTAAAACTGCAGTACTGTAGTCCAAGCTCTCTGTTCATGACCTGAGTTTGATCCTGGCGGAAGCTGGGTTCAGGTAGTTGGCTTAAGATTCACTTAGCCTTCCATCCTTCTGACTCTGAGGTCGGTAAAGCAGGAATGCAGTTCTGGCTGGCTTGGCATTGGGGGTGTGGCCTAATTGGCAAATGAGTTCCTGCTGGATGTTTGCTACAAAAAAAGCCCTGTGTGAAACAATGGTGGTATTAGGGGGTGTGGCCTAATATGCAAATGAGTTCCAACTGGTCTTTTTTAAAAAACCAAAACAAAACAAAAAATGCCCTGATTATTAAAAAAAAAACCACACTGCAAATCTGGTGTCAGAACGGAGGACACAGTACACATGGATGGAAATAATGGTAGAAGAGATTGAGAGGAATGGGAATGAGAAAGTAAAATGAGACAAACCATTCCATGCAAAGCATCTGCACACAATTTATGGGGTTTTATTAGGCCAACCACCCTCTTTCAGCCAATTTATTTATTAGGCAAATCACCTTCCTTCCTTCCTTCCTTCCTTCCTTCCTTCCTTCCTTCCTTCCTTCCTTCCTTCCTTCCTTCCTTCCTTCCTTCCTTCCTTCCTTCCTTCCTTCCTTCCTTCCTTCCTTCCTTCCTTCCTTCCTTCCTTCCTTCCTCATCTAACGTTCATGTCTTGCAGCTCTCAAACTTGTGATGTTTATTCTGTGTGGCTCTTACAGTAAGCAAATTTGGCCATCAGATCCCAGAAGCTAAGCAGGGTCGGCTCGTGGATGGGAGACCTCCAAGGACGACTCTGCAGAGGAAGGGAATGACTACCCACCTCACTTGCCTTGGAAGCCTCTGCCAGGGTCTCCATTAGTTGGTTGCATTTGACAGCACTTTACACAAACATAATGGGACCAATCACAAAGCAACTGCCATGGGAAGTAATTACAAAATGTTAAGAGATTCCAAGTGAAACATCCTCCATTGATGCCCGTAGCTCTTTCTGAAACTGGATCACAAGGAAGTGCTGACGTATTCCCTGGATCTTCTTTGCTCTTGCGTCTACAATATTCACAATCATGCAAATGTGCCAGCCCACTCTGAGATCCCCCCTGATCTGTTTCTACTGTGAGACCAGTTCTGGAATACTCACCTGTCAGTCTCACTCTCCCCATCTCTCAGTGTGTTAATCTCTACCTAGTTTCCTCTCCATCTAATGCAAGATTGTAAACCCCCTAACCACAAAAGGTGTCACATCCCTTCCCTGTTCAGCAACTACCACTGAATCAAGAATATGTAGCATTATGTCACTAGTGACACCTTCATGCAGCTAATTAGCTTCTCTGGTTTCTGCAGGCACTGATCTGCTCAGTGACAATGACCTTGACTACAAAGATCTTAGCATAACCCCTTATGCCACATCCCCAACCAGAACACAGTGTTTGCTTATATTTATCCTTTAGCTGTGCTGCTCAGACCCTCTCTCTGTAGTTTCTTGCCTGGTCTTCTGTTTCCCCCTTTGCTACTTCCCCTACTGCTGGAATTTAAATTAGAAACTTTACTGAATGGTATATACTAATATGGTCCATGCATTAAGGAGTGTTTGCAAGCCACAATTTTGTCCATGTGGGTATCTGGAAAGATCCACAGCCAAATCAGGACTGCCTAGCGAGGTTGTACTGGCCATTGCTTGCATGTTACCTGCTTCTCTCTGGTTATTTCTGCAACCATTTTCTAGTTTTGAAGAGTATTTCCAGCTAAAGGGCTTCACTTCCTGCACTTCAGCACTCTCTACCACAGCAATGTTTAAAGGCTTTTTGCCATTTTGTTTCCTGTTTTACACTGGCCAGCTACTGTGGGGACCAGTATGCACACCTATGCACTTCACAGATGGAGCGATCTACAGCTTCCCCCTCTCCTGTGTGATCTGGGGTCATTTTGTAGGAAAAAAGGGTGCAGGAGCTCAATAGCATATCTCATTTGCATATGCCCTGGGATCTGTGTGCAGTGGGGAGAGAACTGCCCACTGCATGCAGACCCCGGCTGGAAGTTCAGGAGCTGTGCTGAATTCAAGCCATGAGTGTGATTGAATTAGGTAATTTATTTCGCTACAATGTATAGATGGAAAACTGTGCCTGGGGTAGTGATGCTCTGTGTTCTTGGTGGCTGGGGGGAAACCATGGGAGGGCTTCTGGAGTTCTGGCCCTGTTGGTGGACCTCCTGATGTTACCTGAAGAAGAGGACTGCAGATTTATACGCTGCCCTTCTCTCTGAATCAGAGACTCATAGAATCTCCTATATCTTCTCCCCCCACAACAGACACCCTGTGAGGTGGGTGGGGCTGAGAGGCTCTCTCAGAAGCTGCCCTTTCAAAAACAGCTCTGCAAGAGAGCTATGGCTGACCCAAGGCCATTCCAGAAGCTGCAAGTGGAGGAGTAGGGAATCAAACCCAGTTCTCCCAGAGTCTGCACACTTAACCTCTACACCAAACCTGCATTTTGGCCCAGGGCTTTTTTTAATAGCAGGAACTCCTTTGCATATTAGGCTACTACACCCTACTGGTGTAGCCAATCCTCCAAAAGCTTACGATAGGCCCTGTAAGAAGAGCCCTGTAAGCTCTTGGAGGATTGGCTACATCAGGGATGTGTGGCTTAATATGCAAAGAAGTTCCTTCTACAAAAAAAGCTTTGATCAGGCCCAGGGCCCTATCCAACATGTCTTCTCTTGTATTCTTAAATTCTCATTTAGGTGTAGTCCAGAGGTCAGGCTGCTAGAGGTGGAAAGTGGTATCAACTCACAGCCAACTTGAAGCAACCCCAGAAAGTTTTCAAGGTACGAAATGTACAGAGGTGGCTTGCCATTGCCTACTTCTGCATAGTAACACTGGACTTTCTTGATGGTCTCCCATCCAAGTACTAACTAACTGCTTAGCTTTCAAGATGTGATGAGATGGGAATAGAAGTCAGGCTACCAGCTTTCAAATTATAAAGTAGTTTGATATTCTTATCTAAGAGGACACATGGTCTATTTACACAGCAAATTGAGTAAGTGAATTGCCACAAATCCTCTTTCTCTTTCTCTGCTTTCATAAATACCCTATGACTAGAAGCATAAGCAATTTATTCTTGAAATCGCAGTATTTAGAAGTCATCTGTTACCTCAGTTTCTGAGGGTTGCCCTTTGTTCAGCCACATGTGCTCAAATGGCATCCATGGCTTAATCTCTCACGTTGTGGACAGAGCTTAGGAGCAGAATGGGGTAGAACTAAAAAGAGATATTTGTTCCTGTGTGCTCAGAGGTTTTATACCTCTCATCTGACTCTTCCTTGTGGGTCACATTCCATCCCTTCCTGTTCAAAAGGAAGATATAAAGTTTAGCTGTGGGGTTCTCAGATCTCTCTCCTTTTAGTGCGATTCTCTGATGAGGTGTTCGCTGGTAACTTTTGTTCTTCCTCCTGTCATAGCTAACTGCATATCCATGGCACTGAATCCCTAGGAAGATGACATTCTCCCTTAGTTTTCCCATTGCCAGCTGGCCATTTGAGCATGTAAAGAGTGAAGACCCAGTTATTGTAACTTTGATGTGAGTCCTGGAGTGTTGGACATTTCTCCAAAAGGTGTATCGAGGCTGGGTTGGGAGGTCCCCACCATGTATAGCTTATGTTGTGGGGAAGGAAGGTAAAGGAGATTGTAAGCCGCTCTGAGATTCTGAGCTTTTGAGTGGAGGGTGGGGTATAAATCTATCACCACCACCTCCTTCTTCTTCTTCTTCTTTCTACATATACCATGGCTTTGATCTAAATCAGGTACTGCAAGCATGGGAACTGAGGAGAAACTACAACCCACATCTAACTATTACAGAAGGGGAAGACCCCAGACTCAACCTTGGTATTATGTAATGTATGATTTACACTTACCTCCCTTATAAGGTTGTTTTACAGATTGTTTTCATACAGAGAAGGAGCAGGTAAGATAAGGCTTGGACCAGGGAGACTGAGGTACAAATCTTCATTTGGGGTTTCAGTGCTTGGGCTGAGAGGTGCTTGTTCCCCCCCATGCCTTATCAAATGCCAGAATAGCCACCCTCTGGCTGTTTCAGCATGTGAAGTTGCTTGGGGGTCGAGTTGCCAACCTCCAGGTGGTTGCTGGAGATGTCCTGCTCTTACAACTAATTTCCAGGCAACAGAGAGCAGTTCCCCTTGAGAAAATGGCTGCTTTGGAAAGTGGACTATACAGCATCATAGCTCATTGAAGCCCCTCCCCAAACCTCGCCTTCCTCAGGCTACATCCACAAAACCTCTAGGCATTTCCCAACCTGGACCTCTGTGCTGCAGGTCTAGATCGGGAAGCCACTGTGGTGTGACTCGAGAGAAGGGATTTAAAGTTTTAAATCTCTTTTCTAGAGTCACACAGTGGTGGCCCAATCTCTCCATTCTATCCTATGGGCCCACAGGATAGAATGGAGAGATTGAGCTGCAGTGCCTGCTTGACCCGAGAGAAGGGGTTGCCCTGCCAACCCCTCTCAGACTTTGAGAGTGGGGTGCAAAAGCAGGAAAAAGATCTCTCTGTCTCCCCTTGCCTTTTGCCCCAGGGTGCAAAAGCAAGAAGAAAGCTCTACTGCCCGAACCTCTCAGAGATTCTGAGAGGCACGGGGGGCGGGGGGGCACCATATCCAATTCTGTGCCCCTGGACTGTCAGCACCCTAGGCAATCGCCTAAATCAGCCCTGATACACTCTAACCACTCTGCTCCTCTCTCTCTAAATCATTTTATAGTCCTGTTAAACATGATTGGGCATGTGTGTGTGTGCCGTCAAGTCACAGCCAATTTAAGATGACCCCAGAGGGTTTTTGTTATGTATGTGCCTTAAAGTATGTACTTTCTGCTGGCTCATTGGAGCCAGGAAAGCAGAGCTTGGGGACTGCATAACAATGGGTAGTGGGATGCAAATACCAACCACCCTGCACCTATCATGGACCCCTGCCTGTTTGAATGAACCAATGGCAGGCTAGTGTGGGAGATTAGAGTTGTATATAGGTTTGGCCCACAGGCCCTTAGTCAGTCTTTGTTGTAGCAGTCTACACCATGCTTTTCCTAATAAAGAGCTGTCCTCACTATGATCTCGTCTCTGCAATGCTTTGAACTCACTATATTACAGTGGTGATGAAGATGGGATCCTGGTAGACGGCACAGCAACAGGCAACGCACCGCGCCTCGCAGCAAGCTCCCGCTCTGCACACTGCACTGCCATTGCTCACAAGGGTCGCCAGGACAGGACAGGAGATGAGTCAGAGTCAAGCTTCTCTCAGCACCGGGGAAACAACTTCTTCAAGGGCCAACCCCGACCAGGCTGTGGCACCTGGCCCCCATGGGCAACTGCCGGAGTTCAACCCCAATCAACCCGAAAGATGGGACTAATGGGTGAAGCGATTCAACGTCTATCTCCTCTACCATGGCATTGAAGATGAGCAGAAGCAGAAACAGCTTTTGCTCAGTCTCTGCGGAGAAGACACGCTAGGGTTGGAGAGAGCCTGATGTCGCCGATGCGTCTGACCGATGACACCGCCACGTGCAAGGCCATCATGGAGAGGCTCACCAAGCATTTCTCACCCAGGTTGATGCTCATGGCCCTGCAACTAGAATACCACAAGACGGTACATAAGGCTGGAGAGACCGCTTTGACCTTCTTAGCAGAGCTGTGCCGCCTGGCCCGAGATTGTGATTTTGCGCGCCTCGACAAAGCGCTGCTGTGCCGTTTCATGGCAGGCCTCCACGATTAGAAGATACAGGCCAAACTGATGAGGTACAAGAAGCTTACGCTAGCGGATGCCCTGGATGAGGCGGCAGACTACAAGAAGGAGCGGCAGGCCACTGCAACAAACCGGGTCGCCAGTGGGTCCAACTCGGAAGACTCCAGTGAGGAAGACGCACTGCAGACATGCCAGGCCCTGAAGCGCCAACAGCCACGTGCCACTGACCCTACCTTGACGGGAGGATGCTCCAGCTGCAGGGAAGCCCATGAGCGCCATTCCTGCAAGTTCCAGAACATCGTCTGCCACACGTGTGGAAAAACGGGGCACCTCACACGGGTCTGTCGGTCGAGGTCGCTGTGCCCTGGCGGAAAACCAAGACAGAAAGATAGCTGCCACCATGAGGTCGCATTCATGGAGGACATCCAGGCACTCACCGAGGCGAGGGACCAGATGCCCTCCCTGGGAAAGTACAAGGTGACTGTGCTCATAGCAGGCAGGCCCTGCCAGATGGAAGTCGATTTGGAGGCAGGTCAGACAGTAATATCAGCCTGGACATTCAGGGAACTGCGCCCGGGGAGGGAAGCCCAGTTGAGCCCATTCCCCTTCATAGTCTGGGACTTTCAGAAGAGGGAGGTTGCAGTACTGGGTGTAGGAAATGTCCATGTAAAGTATGGCCAGTTTTCCGGCTGGCTGCCCCTGATTGTAGTCAAGGGGGACCTGTGCAGTCTACTGGGGCGGTCCTGGTTCAAGGCCCTGGGAATCGGGGTAACCGGCATCCATCACGTGCCTGTGCCCTCCCGGACCAATTCCCCACTGTTTTCGATGGCAGCCTGGGTGCCTACACGGGAGAACCAGTGACTCTGCAGCTAGACCCCAATGTGCAGCCTATTAGATTGAAGGCCTGGCGGGTGCCCCTGGTGTTAAAACCCAAGATAGAGGAAGAGTTGGACCGCCTCGTGGCTCAAGGGGTACTGGAGCCAGTGGTGAATGCCAAATGGGAAACCCCCATAGTCACTCCAGTAAAGCCCAACGGCAGCATGCGCATTTGTGCAGGTTACAAACGTACAATAAGCAAGGCACTGCAAGGCCACGCTTATCCAGTGCCGGTGGAGGGTCACATGTTGGCCTCGCTGGCAGGAGCTAAGATTTTTGGGAAGCCTGATTTGGCCCAGGCTTATCAGCAGCTTCCAGTAGATGCTGCCACCGCAGACACACAGACTATTGTCACACACAGGGGGGCTTTCAAAGTCAAACGGCTGCAGTTCAGCATCAGCGTGGCCCCAGGGATCTTCCAGAACCTAATGGACTCTCTCCTTAAAGGCATTCCCGGGGTCCAGCCGTTCTTCGATGATGTTCTGATCACCGCAGCAACTGAGGAGGAATTGGCATCCCGCCTCCGAGTAGTTTTACAGCGTTTCGATGGGGCAGGGTTGAAGGTCAAGAGAGAGAAATGTGAACTGGGGGTGACCAGCATTGACTTCCTGGGGTACAGGGTGGATGAACAAGGGATTCACCCAGCTAGGGACAAAATCAGGGTGATTTGTAACCAATGGCAGGTTAGCGTGGGAGATCAGAGTTGTAAATAGGTTTGGCCCAAGGCCCTTAGTCAGTCTTTGTTGGAACAGCCTTCACCATGCTTTTCCTAATAAAGAGCTGTCCTCAGTATGATCTCGTCTCTGCAATGCTTTGAACTCACTATATTACAGTTTTCAAGGCAGGAGATGTTCAGAGGTGATTTGCCATTGCTTGCCTCCGTGTCATGGCCCTTATATTTCTTGGAGATCTCCCCTCCAAATGCTAGCCAGAGCCAACTCTGCTTATAGGGTTGCCAACTTTGGAAATTTTGAGGCAGAACCTGGAGAGGGTGAGGTTTGATGTGGGGAGGGACCTCAGCATGGTATAATGTCTTCCATCTTCCATAGAAGCCCCTTTCTCCAGGGGAATGGATGTCTGTTGTCTGAAGATCATGTGTAAGAGTGGGAAATCTCCAGGTCCCACTTGGAAGCTGGCAAACCTACCTGCTTAGCTTCAAGATCGGGCTAGCCTGGGCTATCTGGGTTAGGACTTAAAAATGATTATAGCTGGGATAATGACATGCCAGTACTTTCCATGAGGTCTGACCCCTGGCAACTCATTGAGGGATCTGCCTTGGGCCTGCTGACTCAGCAAAATGGCAGCCGTGGTGCAACCAAGGATCCATGCTTGACTGGCAATGAAGGCAGTGAAAACCGCAGTGGCTTTGCTTTCTCTTGCCTTTTCTCTTCCTCTCCCCCCCCCCCCTTTGGCTGGCGGGAGCTGCACTGCGTTGCCACGCGGGCCATAACTCTTGGCAATATTGTGTGTCTTTTGTGGAGGAGGGCTGACAAATTGTGAAGAAATATTTAATTGATTTGTTTATAAATTTATTTTGTATCTTGTGAGAAATCCCAGGCTGTGAATAAAGGGTCAGGGAAGGAATAAACAAAATTTATAAGGTAATAGAAAAGCACCATCAAACAGTGAATCATGTAATTCAATCTAACAAGGAGGACTCCGCCAGGCCTGTAATAAAAAGGACTCACCACCAGCCTATAAGGCAGAAGATAAATGGGATCTGGAGAGACCAAAGGGAAGGGGAAAGGAAGGTGCAGAGGCAGGGCAGCTGCTCTTTGATTCTTCAAATGCATTTTGGGGAAAGGAGTGCTGAGGTGGTACCCGAAGTTCAGTTAGCGTGTGCATGTGCGCACACACACACACACACACACAAAGATTGGATGGCATGAATACAATTTTGCAAGCTGGGGAGATTTTTTAAAAAACAACAATAACAACAGAAGGCATTCTTGATGAGTGGGTCGCGGGTAGTTCTGTTGGTCGGGAAAATAAAACCTTTGCTTAGGAAAGGAAAAACCCCCTTGGGTTATTGCTGGTTTAAAAAAAAAAAAAGGGAGCGAATGCTGCCGGCTTATTACTACTGCCGAGTTCCTCATAAAAGTCACAGCCGTAACTACCGGATGCTCCATCTCGGGAACAAATAAAGTCTCCCTCATTAAAAGGGGCTCGTTTGTGGCATACCTCCCCTGGTCTCTATATATTCCTGGTGTGATGAATGCACAAGGTGTGTGTGTGTGTTGGGGGATAACAGCTAGGCCTGGAAATCCCCATCTCCCATATGTGTATCTGTGTGTATAACTGGGTATATTTTATCTATTATGTGTATGTATGTCCAGCCCGTAAAGGTGTACCATTCTGAAGACGAGGTAAGATATTTTGGTGTTTGTTTGGTGGGGGGCAAAATTCAGGATAGATTTTGGATATATTTAGGATTAAGGTTGTAATCTTCTCCACACGTATTAGGAGGATGGAAATTAACTCAATGGGACTGCCTTCTGAGTAAACATGCCCAGAATGAGAAAGCACACAGTACAAAAAGCAGCACAATGTAATGGCATTTGTTGTGGTTGCTCTGTCGATCTCATAAGTAGAGAAATTGGCCCTCTGGAGGGATGGTTACATGAGTCATATGTAAGGGTGATGTATGCAATTGCCTACCTTCCTCCCTAAATGGTATCCCCTATCCATATATCTGTTTGTCCATTTCTGTACACACACACACAGTTATTACACTCTATTTTCAATCGATGCATCAGGCTACAGTGCTACTGGGCACTGGACTCCCTGGAGAATCTGTGGTTATAAAATATTGTTTATCTTTTTTCCTTTAGACTGTTAACCTGCTACAAATATAGAATGAGTAAAGGGACAGTTTCGATTTGAAATCTCTCTCTATCCCCCCACCCCTGTTCTTGGCTGAAGGTGTATGTTTTTGTGCCCACCCCCCACTGAATTTATTTATTCAGAGATGGCGCTAGGTGCTGTACAGAACAGCAAATGGTGTTGTTACAGTGGTGCTTCTTATCCTTGAGCTTGTTGTCTTCCATTTGTATTCTGCAAGCAGAAATAAGCGTACGAAAGATTTTCTCCCTTGCCCCTTCAGTCAATTGAATTAAAACAAATATTAGAATATTTCAATTTGAAAACTCCCTCCCATTCTTCCTGTTCTGCATATGTTCATTCAAAAGTAAATCTGCTGGTTTCAATGGGACTTAACTGCCTGGTAAATTTATTTATTACATTCATATCCTACTTTTATCCCATCATGGGACTCAAGGTGGTGTAAAAAATATGGTAGGATTGCAGTCTCAACTAAATAACCCAACCAAATAATATTAAATACCCCCCATCCGATCTATGCTCACAAGTTATTTACAGCTATGTCAGCATGGAACACTCTTGCACTGTTCACAATGAATTTGATTGGAAGAAACCCCAGGGCTGATAAAAGGAAAGTCTCAATATATAATGGATGCATGAAATTCACGATCACACATGAATGAGGCAAGTGCATAAAGGTTAAATTTATCAGCAGCAACTAATCATGATATCCAAATGGAACTTTAGCTATCGATTTCCTTAACTGTCTCCAACCAATCTTGGTCTTAGGTAAAATTAACATAAGAACATAAGAGAAGCCATGTTGGATCAGGCCAATGGCCCATCCAGTCCAACACTCTGTCACACAGTGGTCAAAAATACCAGGTGCAATCAGGAGGTCCACTAGTGGTTCACTAGTGGGGCCAGGACACTAGAAGCCCTCCCACTGTTGCCCCCGCATTGACAAGGGTTGAAAGGACAGCTCTGTAAATTTCACCAATAGGGCTTCAATCCTCCTTCTGTACCCCGCCCCCCTCTAGTGAAATTGACTCTGCTGGGTAAAGCTGCCTGTTTCACAGATCCACCCTGTCCCCAGTTTAGTTTATTAAGAAATAGCTACAAGATGAAATTAAACAGTGTCCCTTAACAGAAAACGGTAGAAAATTTGGTACACAGGCCTAACATAAACCAGATTGTGCCCTATACACAGAAAAAAGCTTATTGCTAACATTTATGAGATGCCTAGTAAATGCCGAGTAGATTCTTTAAATTTGGGTTTATCACTCAGGAGCTGGAAATGTTAAGCAGCCAACAGCTAGTTTAACACATACATTATGGTCATGTCAGATTATCATGGTGTTTTGGTTAGAAGTTGGTAGACAAATTAATTTTATGCTGGAATGTTCACTGGAACCTAATCTACTTAAAGATCTATTTCTTTTCAACCTCCCTTAGCTCCAGTGAAACTCACAAAGTCGTGGAAAACCTTATCAATTTTTCCATTGCCCCTGGTTTGTTTTTTTTAAATAAATGAAGAATATTACTATGTTGGCAAGCATCTCCTGGTTTTGGGGGCTACTACCCGCCACAAGCCAGCCAGCAAAATCCCATCCCCATGAAATGATGTCACAAGGAAGTGATGTCATTGCATATGTTAGGGCCTCATTTGCTCCCCCTCCCTCCCATCCCCTGAATCCCCCTTTCATTGGCAGATCCCTGCCAATGCTAGCCTTCCTCCCAACCCGTCATTGCCCTCCCCTGCTGATGGTACTGGAAGGCTGTAGTCTCCCAGCCCGACACCTTGGTGTTTGCTGTTTCCTCAGCATTTACTCTGTTGATGTGCTGCTTTTGCTGGTGCCACTACTCCCCAGCATGATCAGGTGGTTTGGGTGGTCCTCCTGCTCATCCTCACTGCCCACCAAGCTCCCACCTTTGTCTGGGCTCTCAGCTGCCATCTTCCTTGCTCCACGGCTGCCTTCCACACTCCCTCCCTTGCTCGCTCTTGGGCTCAGTGAGTGGTCTTTGGGCTAGGCCCTCTTCCTTGGCCTCTTGGCTTGTTGCTCTGCAAGGGCTGTAGGGCGATGGGTCCCCCACAGTCCCTGATGTCACTGACCCAATGACATTACTTCTGGATGATATCAGTGCATCAGGGATGACCCAGCCCACTCTAGGAATGCCCTCCAAATCCCCCCCCCCCGCTGTCAAGAGAAAGGGGCCCTGCAACCCTACTGCCTATGTTATTTATAGCCTGCCTTTCTCCTCAATGAAGACCCAAAGCAGCTTACCACACTATTCTCCCCTTTATTTCATAATCACAACAACCCAGTGAGTAGGGCTGGCAACCTCCAGGTGGTGCTGGAGATCTGCTATTACAAATTATTTCCAGGTGATAGAGATCAGTTCACCTGGAGAAAATGGCCACTTTGGAAGATGGACTCTTTGGCATTGCATACCACTGGGGTCCATCCGCTTCTTAAACTTTACTCCACCTTCAAAACCTTCAGATGTTTTCCAGCCTAGAGTTGGCAGCCCTGCCAGTGAGGGAGGTTAGACTGGGAGGGGGTGACTGGTCCCAGGCTTCCATTGCAGAGTGGGGATATGAACCTGAGTCTCCTGGGTCCTAATTAACACTCTAATTGTTGGATATTGTAACTCTGCATACAAGAGGGTCTGGGAGGGAAAGGGTTAAGAGAATTCTCTCATTCAGATACATTTAGCAGGTGGCCCCACCCTCTCACCATTAGATGTCGAGTCTCTTTGGCCATCACTTGACTTCTTTCATCTTATGTAAGGCTTCTCTCTCTCTCTCTTACCTGGGCTTGGGCCTTCAGCAAGCTAACCTTTTTTGAAGTTAATCTGTTCACAAGAAGTTAAATGTACCTACATGAATATGTCATGCATTCTATTTTTGTAAGTAAAAATTGACCAGAAAAGCTTTGTTTATGATGATGCTGAATCAGAATCAAAAGAGAATAAGTGGCTAATAGACAGTGGAGCATCTAGTAACAGAACACACTGCAAAGATTCTATTGATGATCTTAATGAAAGTGACAAAGGAGAAATAAAAATTGCTAAAGGTGAATGCATACAGATTCAGGGCATAGGTACTGGCACTTTAAGCTGTAGCACACCTCACAAAAAATTCCCAAATGAAGCTGGAGATGTTCTGTATGTACTTGAATCAATCTGTTATTTATTGAGTGTGTCTGCTTTAGAAAACAAAGGCTTTGACATATATTTTGAAAATAAGAAATGTACTATTAGCAACGACAATGTTATATATGCACAGGCCTCAGATTCAGCAGGAGCTCACAGGAGCACTGCTCCTGAACTTTTCTAATGGTTTCCCCTCTTCCTCCCCACCTACCTTGTCCATTGAATAGTAGGTGCAAATGCATAACAACCCCTGGATTAGGAGAATGGGCAGCAAGCCAGCCACCAGCGGCTTTGCCACACACCCAGCAGCCCTCATTAACCCCTGGAGAAGCACACTCCACCCTCTCTCCACTTCTTATGTGATTTTGGGTGGTGAGTGGTCTTTTGACTGGGGAGAGTGCCCAGGAGAACCCCAGGTGAGCAAGGCTTGTGGACCTCGCTTGCCTGGGGCTCTCCTTTCTTGCACTGGGTTGCTTTTGGCTGAGTGGGTGGGTGGTATATGTTAATGAGTTATGCTAATGAGCTCTGCCACCTATTTTTCTACAAAATGACCCCTGTATATGCACAAGGTAACCATATGGGAAAAGTATATGAACAGAGTCTTGCAGGTGAACTGGTACATCTGGCACATGAAAGGAAAGCCAAAAAGAGCCTGAAACTGTGGCATAGATGCCTAGGACATTGTAATCCAAAGGTAGTCTAGGCCTTCAGAACAAGAACCTTGCCAAAGGCATTAAGGGAAAGCCATGTGACATCAGTGACACATGCAAATATAGATCCAGGTGGGTAGCCGTGTTGGTCTGAAGCAACATAACAAACAGTTTGAGTCCAATGGCACTTTTAAAACCAACAAAGTTTTATTCAAAGTATGAGCTTTCATGTGCACACACACTGCTTCAGATATAATGAAATGGAAGAAAAACATTCAAACTTATAGACCAGGGGTGTCAAATTTATTTTGAGGCTTTGCTATGCATGTAATAAAATGTAATGATAGGCAGCAGAGATATAAACTTTATAAAGGACACATACAAACACAGTTAAAACACAAACATTCTTAAAACTCTTGCAATATTTTGTATAAAAGAAAGCTGGGGGAATAATGGGATTTAGCAATGCAAATATCAAGTAAAAGCTCAAGGATCTCAGAAGAAACTAAAAATATAAAATGCTCTGAGCCTAAGAAAACATAAAATGGCTGAACATTGCAAGCTTCCCGCCCCCGGGTCTACTCAGATCGGTAATGGCTCTCCAGTGTAATATCCCTCTTTGGCTGTGGGTTCCCAGGTTAGGGTACTCACTAGGCACCAGTTCTCAGGTCCATTCATCAAAGATACACTGGCTCAAAGCATCAACCCTTTATTTGCAAGGACACAACTCTGGGAAGCAATAGCTTCAACTGGCCATAGGAGCGCTGGAAAGTGAAACTGAGCTGTACTCCATTGAAATACATTATAGATAAAGTTGCAAGGAAAATCCATTCTGCATTTTCTTTGCAGCTTGGCAAACCCAGAAGAGCACCCTGCTGCAGCCAGCAAAGACAAAAGAAGCTGGGAATTTTGGCAGCCTCAGAGCTTCGAAGGGTGAGGATGGGGGGAGGAAGGGAAAAAAAGGAGTCACGGGCCTGGGCAGGCTGGTTCTGGCCCGCAGGATGGACATTTGACACCCCTGTTATAGACAGAGGCTGAAGAAGAAGAAGATTGTAGATTTATACCCCGCCTTTTCTCTGAATCAGAGACTCAGAACAGTTTACAATCTCCTATATCTTCTCCCCCCACAACAGACACCCTGTGAGGTGGGTGGGGCTGAGAGGGCTCTCACAGAAGCTGCCCTTTTAAGGGCAACTCCTACAAGAGCTATGGCTAACCCAAGGCCATTCCAGCAACTGAGATGGTGCAGTTGATGTTGTTAGGTCCAATGATTATGTTGTCTGGGTGTATGTGGCATCAAAGTTGGCATTTGGGTTTATTGCAAGCTCTGGTACCAGTGTCCATGTCCAAATTAGCTGTTGCATTATTGTGGGTGAGGAATTGTTTGAGAGTGGGGGTTTGTATGCAAGAAAAGATTTGCCTCCTAGTACTTGTGAAAGAGAGCTGTCATTGTCCAGTAGAAGCTATAAGTCACTGGTGATGCATTTACCTGGTTTGAGTTGAGAGTTGATTGTGACCACTAGTGGTGCTCTATTATTGTCTTTTTTAGGTCTATCTTGTAACAGGTTTTCCCTGGGTATCTTTCTGGCGTTAATCTGTTTCCTGACTTCATCAGCTGGATACTTCAGTTCCAAAATGGTTTATTGTTGATCCCTCAGGTCTTGACTCTGTCTGTAGGACTGGAGCCGATGTGACTGTAGCATGGAGCCTGGATGTATACAATGGATCATTTGGTATGTTTAGGATGGCAGCTGGAGGCATGTTGGTATAAGGCTTCTGGTATAAGGTGGTGTTTATGTGTCCATTGTGTATTCTTACAGTAGTGTCCGGAACATGTATTTCTTGCATAGATTGGTTTATTGTTGGGTTGATGGTGGGGTGAAAGTCATTGAATGTCCGGTGGAATATGTCCAGGGCTTCTTTACCATATGTCCAGGCAATAAAAATGTCATCAATATAATGTATGTATAAGACAGGTATCACTGGGTGGGAGTTTAGGAAGCATTGTTCCAAGTCAGCCAGAAAGTCAGACTTTCTGAGGAAAATACAATCTTTGAATAACCTTCCAGAGAATACTATTTTAGCCAACATGGATGTGGAATCTATGTATACCAGCATCTCACACCAAGATGGATTACAAACCATATGATTTCTGGCAACAACACAGATGACTTTGCCACGAAACTGTAATTTTTTTTCACACATAGCCGCTTCAGACTTGGTGACAAACTGTTCCTCCAGATCAATGGTACAGCCATGGACACTCCCATGGCCCCACAATCTTTATGGTTGACTTGGAACAACGTTCTGTAAGCTGTATAAAGCTAGTGTGTTATAGTGATTAGTATTGAGTTAAATATAAAAAAATTATCATTTAATTTGGAAGCGTGGAAGCTTTATTCAGTATCCTTGATCTTCCACATTTCCCAGTTAAGGGACAATGCTGTTCAAACAAATTACTAGCATGGGCACGAACTGGCTCACAAACTAGAGTTTGTGCTTTGCAAAGTCACGTTCATGGCAGGTCAACCAGCATAAACTTTCCACAAACTTTCAAGTGGTTCGAGGAGGTTCGTGCCAGTTCGAGAGCAGATACATTTCAAGGCAAACTGTCCCCACTCAAGCAAAATGTTTACATAATTTAAAAGCAACAACTTGGAGTGTAGAGAATGTTGCCAGAATATGCAGCTCAAAGCCCCAGAAAAGTTACAGTGGGCTTAGTTTAGATTCATAGCAGGGCTGGCCAATTTCTGACATCTGGGGTTCCATAACAAAGAAGGGACTTTCAGCAAGCACAGCTTGCCATGTTATAGCACCTTAGGCATAAGAAAAGGTTCATTGCAGAACACCCTCCTCTTTGCAGCTACAGGAGCACTAATGGAGAAAGCCAGGACAACATTCAGGTTGGTATGGGCCAGTCTGTTCCGGAGGAGTCATCACTGGGTTAGTTTGTCACAGCAAAAACAAGCAGAAGAAAATGCAATTTTGGGCTGTATCAACAGAAGTATAGTGTCCAGATCACATGATGTGATGTTATCGCTTTACTCTGCTCTGGTAAGACCTCACCTAGAGTATTGTGTTCAGTTTTGGGCACCACATTTTAAGAAGGATATAGACAAGCTGGAATGGGTCCAGAGGAGGGCGATGAAGATGGTGAGGGGTCTGGAGACCAAGTCCTATGAGGAAGGGAAGGAGCTGGGGATGTTTAGCCTGGAGAGGAGGCGGCTTAAAGGTGATATGATCACCATCTTCAAGTACTTGAAGGGCTGTCATATGGAGGATGCTGTGGAATTGTTTTCTGTGGCCCCGGAAGGTAGGATCAGAACCAATGGGTTGAAATTAAATCAAAAGAGTTTCCGGCTCAACATTAGGAAGAACTTCCTGACCATTAGAGCGATTCCTCAGTGGAACAGGCTTCCTCGGGTGGAGGTGGGCTCTCCTTCCTTGGAGGTTTTTAAACAGAGGCTAGATGGCTATTTGATAGCAATGAAGATCCTGTGAATTTAGGGGTGTGTGTGTTTGTGAGTTTCCTGCATTGTGCAGGGGGTTGGACTAGATGATCGTAGAGGTCCCTTCCGACTCTATGATTCTATAATTCTGTGATTCTTCTGGCATCTTAGAGATGGTTCAGTTTTTATCCTAGTGTCAAATTGCCTGGACTGGAGCCCACTTTGTTAGAGCACCTACTACTTAGCAACTGACCAAGTGCATAAACATTTATGCTGGGATAAAATCTTGTAAATCTTTAAGGTGCCACAAGATGCATTCTAAATAGGGTTGCCAAGTCCAATTCAAGAAATATCTGGGGACTTTGGGGTGGAGCCAGGAGACATTGGGGGCGGAGCCAGGAGCAAGGGTGTGACAAGCATAATTGAACTCCAAGGGAGTTCTGGCCATCACATTTAAAGGGACAGCACAGCTTTTAGAATGCCTTCCTTCCATAGAAAATAATGATGGTTAGGGGCACCTTCTTTTGGGGCTCATAGAATTGGACCCCCTGATCCAATCCTTTTGAAACTTGGGAGGTATTTTGGGGAGAGGCACTAGATGCTGTACTGAAAATTTGGCGCCTCTACCTCATAAAACAGCCCCCCCCCAGAGCCCCTGACACCCACGGATCAATTCCCCGTCATTCCCTATGGGAATTGTTCATGGAGGTGCATAATGGCTGTGGGGGTGGGGCTTCCCCCTCTGGCCAGCTGGCTGGGGGAGGGGGGAAGCCTGTAAAACCAGGGGATCCCCTGCTGGGACCTGGGGATTGGGAAGCCTAATTCTAAACATATATCCCACACTAAGTTTTACAGTCTAAATCAGGGGTGCCAAACTCATTTGTTATGAGGGCCAGATATGACATAAAAGAGACCTTGTTGGGCTGAACCATGTCCGGCCGGGTCATGTTTGTACCTATTTAAGATTAGGTAGCAGAGATATACATTTTAAAAAGAACACAGACAAACACAAATATATATTTTAAAAACTTAAAGCATGCTTAAAATGTTAGCACTCATTGGTCTTAAAGGTGCTTTCTTTGTATTTCTCCCATGGGATTCAGGGAACTGGGCAAAGGAAGCTCTGGCTCTTTCCTTCCTTCTCCAGGGACTGGTGGGGGTGGGGGGAAGAAGCTGCAGTCAATAGAAGGAAGAGGGGCTTGGCTCAGTAGCTCTGCTATGCAATTGAGAGAACCTGGCAAAGCAAGCTATTCCTTCCCCTTTCCTCCTCAAGGGAGGAGCCTTAGTCAATGGAGAAAACAGAGGTTTTGCTCTAGCTCCTGTGCAACTGAGCAAGCCTTGCAAAGCTAGCTGTTATGCAGAAGGAAGCAAGTTTTAGGGAGAAGGAAGCAGATGACAGCCAGTTGTTCGGGGGCCTGATATGAGCCCTCTGGGGGCCTAATTTGGCCCCCAAACTGCATGTTTGACACCCCTGGTAAATGAATATGGCATATTAAGCAGCTCTTTCCCACTCTCTGTCATTGCCATTTATATTTATATTTCTTTTATTCTAAACTTGATTATCTTTTTTTTTTTTAAATCAAACCTGAGATTTTCAGGAACACTGACTTTTGAATCTAATGCCTCATTTTTCACTTGAATGATGTGATGGTCTCTGCACAGAATGCACTGCGTGCTTTCACAGCCCAGTTCTCCTTAGCACAGTGTTGACGGAAATGTCAGATTCCCTGGAAGGGTGGTTTGGATGCAGCAAGGCCTTACTGAGCCTCTCTGGGCTGCAGAGGGATGCCTCTCCTGGACCTGATTTACAACACTGTTTGTTTAAGGCAGAGCGCATGCGCCCTGGCTAACGGAGGCAGCAGCATCTGCAGACCCATCAATCTCTTGGCACACCTCTCCTCCCAAGGATCTGCACAGGACTCCCTTGTCTTGGCTCAGAGATGGCTTACAGTGCCTCTTCCCAGGCCCCAGCACCTCTTACCTCCCCCCACCCTGCAACCCCCCAACAGCAGGAATGAAGTCAGAAATGGACATGCCGGCTCCTAACAGCCCCTGATGGATGGTGCAGCAGGAATGATATTGATCAACCCTCATTAGAAAAGCTTTTTCATCACCCAGGCAAAGTGTTTCTGTGCTCCCTTGACAAATAGGGGTGTCACAGGGCACTGACGACATCGTATATCCTCTCCTCTCGCAGCTGTTCCCTCCCACCTTAGACAACACAACACTGCTGGGTGAAAGAAAATAACACAAAAATACACAGAGGTGGAGTCAGGTGCCTTTGAGTCGATATGGAGAGGTGAGGGCTGGGTACAGAGAAAGAGGGGAGGCTTACAGTGCATTTCTACACTGAGTGACTCCAGATTTTAGCACCTTGATTTCAGCAGGATTTGAATGGAGTCACTCTGCATAGGGCTGCACTGGAGTGTGTGAGGAACCCCACAGGATAGAAAGTGGAGCTCCAGCAGAAAGGGAAGAATCACAGTGCAAAGCAGATTTGGCTTGCAGTTCAGTAATGAAGGGGAGATTTTAAAAGATGCACTTGAGGGGCAATGACAGAGCCAGTCTGAGGCTTTTGGGGCACCTTAGGCTACAGCACACAAAGTGCCCTTCACCTTCCTTCTCCTGTCTGACCACTGGGAGCTGGGAAGACAGCATACATAACTAAGGTTGCCAGCCTCCACGTGGTAGCTGGAGATCTGCTTGGATTACAACCAATTTCCAGGCAATACAAATCAGTTCACCTGGAGAAAATGGATGCTTTGGAAGGTGGACTCTATGGCATTATACCCCACTGAAGCCCTTCTCCTCCCCAAACTCAGCCCTTCTCAGGCTCCACCACCCAAACATCCAGTTATTTACTTACCTCAGTCTGCTTTCATGGTCAATGCTTTGTGCTGAGGACTCATGGGAAAACATTGAATGGCTGGGCATTGCAAGCTTCCCCCCCTCCCCTGACATCACCGGCACAATTACGTCACCCAGAAGTGACGTCATTGCAGCGGCGGCATCACACGACGGCCACTCTAGGTGTTTCTGGGAAAACTCTATGGTTTTCCTGGATGCTCTAGCCATTTGGGAGGGAGAACTCCATGGTACAATAAATACCATAGAGTTTTCCCCTCCCAAATGCCTAGAGTGTCCAGGAAAACCATAGAGTTTCCCCGGAAATGCCTAGAGAGGCCGCAAGCGATGTTGTGATGATGTCATTTTTGGGTGACATAAATGGATCGCGAGTGCGCGTGCGCAAAGGTCCGCCACCAAGCAACACTGGCAACTCTAAGGGAAGGGGATTCTCATGATCTGAAGCCTAGTGCAGCCTAAAGGGCAGGGAGAAGCCTGCCTAGGAGTTGCTAGTGGGCCTACATCTTCCAGGATTCCTTCTGTCCCTCTGATTGGGTGGCAGAGCTTGGAAAACTAGTCCAAGAGGGGTGGGACCTGGGAGGAAAGCATAAAAGACTTGGCTGGAAAGGGAGGTTATTCTCTGTGCTGAGGCTGGACAGGAGGAGATCGCAGTTGTAGAGAGATCCCTCACTCAAGGAGGGTGAATGAATTGGGTTGACTTTGAGCAGGGAACGTATATCTAGTTGCATTAGGACTTTTCTTGTTTTGTACTAATCTTTACAGTTTTTCCCCATTCACTGTTGCACTAAAAAGTTTTACAACCCACTTATTGTTTTGAGCACTTATAATAAAATTCTTGTTCTTATTCTTAAACTGCCTGAGTCCTCACATCTCTTAGTTAAAAGGTTTTGCAAAACAGGAAGAGACTAGATTTCCCAACCCCCAGGTCCCAGTGGGAAATCCCCTGGTTTTACAGGCTCTCCCCACTCCCAGCCAGTTGGCCAGCATGGGGAAGCCACGCCCCCACAGCCACTAGTATCTCTAGATCTCCCACAGGTTAAGAAACCTTCAAACAGGTCCCATTTTAAAATGCCTCTTTGTGTGTGTGTGCCCCTTTAAATTTGAGCAGGAAGTACTTCATGGGGAAGGGTCAGAAGTTTTGCTTTCCTTTCACAGCAAGAGAGATAGCGAGAGCAGCGTAGCCCCTGTAATTGTCAGATGTCATTGTGGAGGAACCAGACCCAGTGAGCTAGAGAGTACTTTTCAGAAGTCTTTGTAGGGGAGGCAGTAATAGTGTGTGTCTGTCTCTGTGCTTGTTTTGCATTGTTTTCAGAGTCTTTGTATAGGAGCCTGTTTATGGGATAGAGGAAAACTCCACCTCTCTCTCTTTTGTTTGCCTGTTAGGCTGAAGAACAGTAGTTCCTGTGAGTAAAGCCCCAGTGAGATAACAAAAATGTGAGCTTGCAAACTCTGTGCATTTTGGCTGCTATTTGTGTGTTTACACTTTCATTTACTAGAATTGCATTTATTGGGGGATGAGGAAATGATGACTATTCAGGTGAACTGCACTGCTGTATTTGTATGCATTTATTTTGGAAATGGGAAAGTCTGGCTCTGCCCTGAATTCTCTTGGCTCCACCCCCAAAGTCTCCTGGCTCCACTCCCAAAGTCCCCATATATTTTCTGAATTAGACTTGGCAACCCTAGAAGAGATAGGGGTTGGGTGGGTGTTCTGGGCCCTCCCATACAGAGCCTTATCAGAGTGGTGGAGGCCAGTAGATGGTCCTTCCTGGTCCCTTGCTGTGTGACTGGGATTATTGATAACCCAGAACTCTAGCAGGCCTATGTGGCTGAGGCCTTTAACTCAATAAACACAAGACAGCACTGACTTTGATAGTCCAGGCAAGCCCAATCTTGTCAGATCTTGGAAGCCCAGCAGGGTCAGTTCTGGAAGTACTTGGATGGGAGACCTTGAAATACCAAGTGGTGGGTGGGGGGTAGGCAGGGGCAAGCTTTATTCAGCCACCTCTCTGAATACCCTCCAGGCACCCGGTAGTGGTCAGAGGGTTGCCAAGTCCAGTTCAAGAAATATCTGAGGACTTTGGGGGTGGAGCCAAGAGCAAGGTTGTGACAAGCACAACTGAACTCTGAAGGGAGTTCTGGCCATCACATTTAAAGGGACTGCGCACCTTTTAAATGCCTTCCCTCCCTAGAAATAATGGATAGGGACACCTTCCTTAGGGGCTCATAGAATTGGACCCCCTGGTTCAATCCTTTTGAAACTTGGAGAGTGTTTTGAGGAGAGGCATCGGATGCTATGCTGCAGATTTGGTGCCTCTGCCTCAAAAATCAGCCCCCCCCCAAGCCTCAGATACCCACAAATCAATTCTCCATTATATCCTATGGGAATCATTCTCCATAGGGAATAATGGAATGCCCAGCATACATCCTCCCCCACTCCCCACTTTCTGATGACCCTGACGCGGGAGGAGGGCCTCCAAACCGGGGAATCCCCTGTCCCTACTTGGGAATTGGCAACCCTAAGGGGTCAGTCGTGAGAAATCCCCACAACTTCCAGGTGTGCACACACACCTGCACATCCACACAAAGCCCAAATATAAAAAATATCAAAAAAGAGGAAAAAATAAACACAAGAGAAAAGCCCCCACCTGGATGTGACCAAGCCCCTCCCCCTCAGCCAGCAAACTTAAATAAACAGCTCTGGCAGACCCATGTGACTGGGAACTGGGAAGTTCAGCAGCCCGCCCTCTGCACCCTGCTCTCAGTGGCAGCTCAGAAGGGGCAGGGGAGTGGGGGGGGGGAGGGGGGAACAGAAAGCCGTGAGCTGAATTAAAGCCCTGGGTAGGACGGTTCTACCAGCAAGCCAGAAGTTTGACACCCCTGCACTAGACCTTCCAAAAACAAAATATGATTTCCTTCATAAAAATTGTCTTGAAACAAATGAGGGGTTTTTGCTTCTTGTTCAATGGACTGTAGTTTAAACTGCGTTGTGAAGGAAGCTCCAACACTCGCTAGTTTGGTACACAGTCTGTTGAACAGTTGTGAACATGGAGCTGATATTTTGTCCCCTGGTTTGGCTGTTCATGAATGGTTCAAGCCTGTACATTAGGTTACTTTTCATATAAGGAGATGGTGCAGTGTAACAGACAGAGATTCACATGTGCACATTTGCACACAGCTCAACAGGAGTCCTACATTCCCTGTCCTGTCTGACAGACCTGTTGTTAATGCCTGCCGCTCAGCAGCCAGTCATATAAACAGTGAGCAAACCAGTTACCAGTCAATGATAAAGAAACCATGTGTTTATTTAAAAGTCTCACAGTTCATTGTTTAAGTCCATGTTACCAATGCCATATCATAGGCGGATTTTTGCATAGCTTTATGGAAGTTGTGCCCTGACTTGGATGGCCCAGACTAGCCTGATCTGGTCAGATCTTGGAAGCTAAGCAGGGTTGGCCTTGGCCATTCTTTGGCTGGGAGACCAGCAGGGTTGCTACATTTCTTCCCTTGAAAACCCCACTAGGGGTCGCCATCAGTCAGATGTGATTTGATGGCAAATAAAAGGGGAAGTAGCGCCTCCCTCCCTCATAAATCATTTAATTCCCTGACCAGATCGGGGGCCTGAGTATAATAATCATCTCCTAAACAGATGCAGGTAGTTTAGGTAGAGAGTGTGTGACTGGCCCAAGGTCACCCAGCAAGCTTCCATGGCAGAGTAGGGATTCCAGTTTGGGTCTGCCAGATTCTAGTCTCACCCTCTAATCCAGAGGTGGCCAAACTTGCTTAATGTAAGAGCCACACCGAATAAACATTAGATTTTGAGAGCCACAAAATAGGAAGGAAGGAAGGAAGGAAGGAAGGAAGGAAGGAAGGAAGGAAGGAAGGAAGGAAGGAAGGAAGGAAGGAAGGAAGGAAGGAAGGAAGGAAGGAAGGAAGGTGTTAAATATTGGGGGAAGGAAGGAAGGAAAATAGATGGGGAAGGAGAGAGAGGTGGAAATAAAACAACTTTAACTTTCTTCTGGCCGGCTTGGCAAAGTGACTTAAAGAGAGAGATGCCTTCTCTGAGCTGGCTGATGGGGTGGCGGGGGCTTAGAGAGCTATACAATATGTATGAAATAATAATAATAATAATAATAATAATAATAATAATAATAATAATAATAATAATAATAATAATAATAATAATAATAATAATGTTTTATTTATATCCCGCCCTCCCCGCCGAGGCAGGCTCAGGGTGGCTAACAACATATCAATACAATAAATTATACAATAGGTATTAAAAACAGCATTTAACCTTAAAACATGCCAGTTTAAAATTACACATTAAATATTTCTGGTGCTATTCCATCAGTAGATATGATATGATGGCGGATCTCATTTAAGGCGAATCCATCAAGCGTTTAGTCAGGCAAAGGCCATCCTAAAAAGGATGGTCTTGCAGGCCCTGCGGAACTGTTCGAGGCTCTGCAGGGCCCGCACTTCTTCCGGGAGCTGGTTCCATAGGTGTGGGGCTGCAATAGAGAAGGCTCGTATACGGGTGTTCTGTAGTTTTGCCTCCTTCGGCCCAGGGATAGTCAGTTGGTTCTTCCCCGCTGACCTCAGTGCTCTCTGGGGTTCATATGGGGAGAGACGGTCCCTCAGGTAGGCAGGTCCTCGACCATATAGGGCTTTAAAGGTAATAACCAGCACTTTGTAACGAACCCGGTATGCGATCGGCAGCCAGTGCAGTCCGTGCAGCCCCGGCTGTATGTGCTCCCACTTCAGAAAGAGTCACATGTGGCTCCTGAGCCTCAGTTTGGCCATCCCTGCTCTAACCAATATCCCACACTTAACTCTCAAGTCACTCCGCGCACATTTCTTCAGCAATACGCCTCACTCTTACAGTGTGTGTGTGTGTAAAGTGCCAACATGTCACAGTTGACATTGTGACCCCAAAAGGTTTTCCAAGCAAGTGATTAAGCAGAGGTGGTTTGCCATTGTCTTCCTTTGCAGAGCCTTCCTTGGGGGTCTCCATTCCAAGCACCAACCCTGCTTAGCCTCTGAGGTTGGACAAGATCAGGCTACACCATGTTACCTTCCCTCCCACCTTATAGGGTAGGCCAGTATTATTTTTCTCATAATGCAGATGAGGCATGAAGGGGACGCAGCTGCTAGGATTTCACCAGGGATTCCCCCCTCAGCTGCGTGTTAAGGACAGCCAATAAACAAAGGGCAAATGTCCTTACACTTTGCACTATTGAATTTCATTCCATTTCTATTACTCCAGTTTGCAGGGCCTTCCAATTCATCCTGCATAAGGTCATCCATAAGGTCATCAGCCATAAGGTGGGCGTTTATCTTACGGATGTTGCTGTCGCTCTGTTTTTACTGTTTAATGTATGGCCACAAACAGTGAGCCACACGTGAAAATCAATGGGCATTAGAATGAGTAACACATGGGTGGATTGGGGCCAGACGATGAAGTGAGGTTTCTCATATTTGTTCTATTTTTTTTTTTTTGGTAAATCACTTTTAGTAGATTTTGTTTTAATAACTGAAGGGCTGAAGTGCGGTACTGGGGGCAAAATGGCTTTGTGTGTAGAAGGTCCCAGATCTGATCCCCAGCATCTCCAGTTTAAAGTTTAAAGTAGTAAGTGACGTGAAAGACCTCCTCCAAAGACCCTGGAGAGCTGCTGCCAGTCAGAGCACACAATACCAACTTCGATATCCTAGTGGTCTGACAGTATGAGGCAACTTCTTTGGGTCTTCCCCCCACTGTATCTTCAAAACAGCCTTGTGAGGTAGGTTAGGCTAAGGGAGTGACTAGTCCAAGGATATCCAACTTTGCAAGTGGAACATCTCAGGTTCAGTCCTCACCAGTGCCAGTTCAAAGGGTCAAGTAGTGGGTGCTGGGAAAGATTTTCACTTGAGGCTCTGGGGAAGCTGATGCCAGCCTGAGCAGACAATGCCGACCTTGATAAAATAGTTTTCTGACACAATGAGTTCTTGACCCAGCAGCGGACCATACCCCTAGAAAGAGGGCCTTGGTGTGCATATACTAGTTTTGCCAACCTTCAGGTGGGGCCTGGAGATCTCCCACTATTACAATTGATCTTCAGGCGACAGAGATCAGTTCCCCTGGAGAAAATGGCTGTTTTGGAGAGTGGACTCTAGGGCATTATACCCTGATGAGGCTCCTCTTCAAACCCTCCCCTCCCCGGGCTCCACACCCCCAAAATCTCCAGGTATTTCCCCATCCAGAGTTGGCAACCCTAGCATCTCCCAATGTGGAAATGGGTGCTGAACCACAATCATGACAGTACATGAGTACTTAGAAAAAGCTGAACTTACACCGATGAAGAGCTGGGTTGCTGAAGCACTGGTAGGGCCTAGGTGGGCCTGGCAGCATCTGGCATATTGGGATGGAGCTAGGGTTGCCAGGTCTGTGTTGGAAAATACTTGGAGACTTTGTGGGTGGATCTGGGAGAGGGCTGGGTTTGAGGAAGGGAGAGGCCTCAGCATGGTATAATGCCATAGAGTCCAGCCTTGAAAGCAGCCATTTTCTACAGGGGAGCTGATCACTGCCAGCTGGAGGTCAGTTGTAGAAGTGGGAGATCTCCAGGCCCCAGCTGGAGGCCGGTAACCCTAGATGGAGCCACAGGAAACTGGAGTTGACTGGAGTTTTCAGGCATCTCTACACCCCAATTCTTGATGAACAAGAGGAGTTGAGGCCCCCCCCCCCCGCATTATGTATATTACAGGCAGATCCATCCGAGGCATTTGCGGGGCTGACACCCCCATTCCTTCCTACTTCCATTTTGCTCTTCTCCCCTCTCCCAGCCCAGCACCAAAGCCGACTCCCTCGGCCTCTCGGAGCCCCGCACAGCCCAGCTGCTCTCGCTTCTTTGCAGCCGGCTGCCCCTCCCCCTCCGCCAGGCTTCCATCTTATTCACCCTGGATAATTGCAGCAGCCGTGAGTCAGGTTGTATTAATGATCTATAGATCCCAGGTCACCCATTGCGCTTAAGACTTGGATTGCAACACTCCATTACTATTGGCTATACAAGGGCAAAGCCTCCATCGGTACAGCCATAAATCCGGCCTCATTGGGCCAGCACTCAGCGCCACTCCGCCTGTCCATCTTCACCTGCCCGCAGCTCTTTTGTATTTTACATTTCTAATTAAATAAAATTACACACACAGACACCCGAGACATACACACACGGGGAGAGAAAGGGAGGGGGGGCATAATGAATTCCTCAATGATTTGCTGTTATATTTTAAAGGGTCCATAAAAGCCAAGGGTGATAAAAATTGATTTTGTCGTTATCTGCTCTAGTGCTGGAACAGGGAAGCGGTTCCCTCCTTCTCGGGGATGCTGGTTTCCCCTGTGTGAGTTTGGGCCTTGCAGTGAGGTTTGCAGTGGACTGAGGAGGCCAGGAATGAGCAAGAGTTTTGTCTCTCTGAAAAAGGCACAAGAATGCAGACCAGGGCTTCTTTGCAGAAAAAGTCCAGCAGGCACTCATTTGTATATTAGGTCACACCCCCTGATGTCACCATTGTTTCACACAGGGCTTTTTGGGTAGAAAAAGCCCAGCAGGAACTCATTTGCATATTAGACCACACATCCCGATGCCAAGCCAGGGTGAATAAGATGCATTCTGGTGTGAATAAGATGCGTTCCTGTGCATTACTGCTTAAAAAGAAAAGCCCTGGTGCAGACAGTGGAACTCCTTGCTACACCATCATGCTAGAGCTAACGTGATGGCAAAAGCTGCCAGACAGTGAGTATGATGACCACCTTAGATACAAACAGCTCTCCCCTAAGGACCTCAAATCTGCTTAATTAAGGCTTAAAACATATGATGGGTGCAGGAGGAGATTTTTATATTTCAGTGATTTGGGGGCCCTGGGCAAAAGTCCAGGATGGGCCTCAGGTGCACTGGTACCCATTGCCTGCCAGGGCCAAGCAAAAGGTGACCTTCACCCTGTGAAAGGCAGATGGGAGTCATCCCCAGAAACCCATTTCCTGAGCCTCAGATGAAGTGAGCCCAAGTGGCCTGGATCATGGGCGGTCATAAGTGGCTGTCGCTGTGAGTAGATGGCTTGAGCTGCAGGTGAGACAGGTGCAAATGGTAGAGGCAAGAGCCTGCTCTTTCCCCCCTTTTCCTCCTATCAGTGGCTGGCAGTGATTAGCCCCCCCCCCCCACAGCATTGGGTCCAGGTCAGCTGCCCCTGTTGCCCATTGGCTAAGGTCACGCCTGAAGGGTATAAAATAAAATTGGTGCTTAATCTTCAGCATCTACATAGCACTTTCTGTATCCTTGCAATACATGATCTGTTTTTCATCTTTGCAGTAGCCCTGTAAAGGGGAGCGGGGTTCCATAAAGCTGCAAACCAATGAAAGAATTCCTGTGCACTGTAGAAGAAGATTCTACAGGGGAGGGCAGACTTTATGTTTTCAGGAGTGACTTAATTTTTTTACAAGGGCCTTGAGAGGTACCACGCACAAAGTGGTGACTCGGTAGGAGGAGTCAATCACAAAACAGCAGCTCAGTGAGTGGAGCCAGTCACAAAATGGCAGCTCAGTGATTGGAGCCAGTCACAGCATGGTGGCTTGTACAAAATGTACATTTCAGAACAGGATAGGTGGAGGGAAAGGATGGGCAGAGTGACTCTGGAACATACCTCAGACTCCTCTGCATTGCAAGGGAATACCAGTAATAGCAGACAAATGGTCATTTTGGGAGACTTGTCCATCATTATTCATCTTTCTCTTCAAGGATCTGCTTATAAGATACCAAGGAACTCTTTCCCCTAGAATATGGCTTAAAACGGGTGTCAAACATGTGGCCTGAGGGCCAGATCAGGCCCTCAGGAGGGTCCTATCAGGCCTGTGAGCAACTTTCTATCATCTACTTCCTTCTCCTTCTCTCTTGTTTCCTTCTGCATCACAGCTTGCTTTGCCAGGCTTGCTCAATCACACAGGAGCTATGGAGCCAAGCCTCTATTTTCTCCATTGGCTGAGGCGCCTCCCTTGGGGAGGAATGGGGGGAGGGATAGCTTGCTTTGTCAGGCTCTCTCAATTGCACAGCAGAGATACTGAGCCAAGCCTCTCTCCCTTCTATTGGCCGAGGCTCCTCAGAACAAGAGTTGTCAGAGACTGTTAAATAAACAAAATATTGTAAGAGTGCTAATGTTTTAAGCATGTTTTATTTTAAGTTTTTTTAATTAAAACTTTTAATTGTGTTGGCCTGTGTCCTTTATAAAGTTTATATCTCAACTATCTGGCATTACATTATGACACACACGGCCCGGCTCCACAAGGTCCCATTTATGTCAGGTCCAGCCCTTGTAACAAATGAGTTTGACACCCCTGGCTTAAAATCGCCTCTTGTAGGAACCTGGTGGAAATAGGAATGGATGGATTCAGAAAGGAAGCTGGGAAATGGGCCAAAGGGGAGGGGCCATGACTCAGTGGTAGAGCATCTGCTTTGCATGCAGAAGGTGCCCAAATCAATTCCTGGTATTGTCAGTCCCCTGCCATCAGATAGCAGGTGACATGAAAGACCTCTGCATCTGAGACCCTGAGCCAGTGCCTGTCATTGTAGACAATACTGACCTTGATCGACTACTGATCTGACCCAGTTGAAGGCAGCTTCATGTGTTCATGTGGCTGAGGGCCAAAGGGTCAGCCAGGATTGAGCTTGGCACTGGAAGTCTCCCAGTTGCCGAAAATAGCCACCTAGACTAGGATCGTGGGAGGTCATTGCTCCACAGTTCCAGCCTCTGTCCTGATTTTCTTCTGGGCAAAATGGTATGTCCTAGTTTTCACCTGTAACTTATCACTAGCTTGTTTCTGGTGTATACAGCATATATTCACCTGTCTCATCCTGATCTCTTAGGGCTGCTTACAAAGGGCTTTTGAGGTATTTGCCCAGTCAACACTCTCCCAAACAGGAAGTCTGCATATTTCTGGCAGTTTCCCCCCTTAGTGCAACTGATAATTGGGTGCATAAACTGAAATGAATTTCCAACATCATTAATAGAATGGGAAACACATTTCCCTTGTGCTCTCAGCCTTCTAAGGTACCTGTGTATTCTGCATTCCACTGAAGAGACATATGGTTAACGGGTGGTTTTTATATTTTCACTTGGAGATAACCAGTGGAGGGAGCGTCTTCCTTCCTTGATGGCCAGAGGTGAAGCCTGATACCAAGTGAAGTCTGATACTAGGACTGCTATCTAGTCAGACTAGGGTTGCCCGTTCTGAAGAGCCTTTGGGACAAGAAATCATATACAAAGAACAATAAGGATTGATCCATGTTCGATTTATTCCTGTGGCTCCAAATATGGGTTCTGTATAATGTTGAGGAAGTAGCATCGAAACTGCCTGTATAACCGGAGGGCATGTCCGTTTTCTCAGTTCCTCTGTTTATTCAGTCTTCATATGTACATGTGGAAATGACTTTACCTGTTGAATGAAAGTTACTGGTACCTGTGGGACTGTTCAGCTGTTAAGGATTATTGAACTGTGGGAGCAACAAAGCATGGCACCACTGAAGCGCCGATACAGTGGCTGCCAACAGGGACTGCCATTCAGCTTTATTTCAGTTTCCCCAGGAGGAGGAAGAGGTTATATATGTATGGGACTGCTTTCCATTACCTTTATGTATTGATGCTATATTAAATATATAATTGAAAAATTCTAGAAGTATATAAGATTTTGCATGTAATAGGGACCTATTTGGGTTTCCATTTTTCCAGCAGTGTGTTTGTTTGTACGACCTGGAGGTTGGCAACCAAAATTCAGACCCACCCACCTTTCTATACAGGATGTAAAGGGCCTGAAACATCTCCCCGTCTTGTTTTTTAATAGCCTACCTGATGAAAGAGTTCTAGAGAACCCACTGTTGCAGGAAGTGGTGGCAGCTACAGCTTCAAGATGGGATTAGATAAACATGCTGCAGAGGTCCATCAGTGGCTATTAGCCACAAGGTATAGATGGAACATTATGTCTGGGTAGTGGTGCTGTGTATTCTTGGAGCTTGGGGGCAACAATGGGAGGGTCTTACCCAAATAGACAGTCTCCTAATTGGTTGGGGGAATTAGCTTTAAGGAGACAGAGTGAGGCGGGTAATGAGGATTCTCCACCTCTCTTATGGGGATTTTTCCCTTAAGAAAATGCTCAAATAAACCTGGCAGATGTTCCACTGGTAAGGTTTTTATTGAAAGAAATAGAACTAAGCAAAACACACACACAAGCTAGCTAAAAGAAAATTAGGGAGGGGAGGGAGAAAGCAGTTTCGGGAAAGGCTATATACAATTACTAGTCTCAAAGAGGAGGAACGTATGCAGAGGCAGCAGCGAAATTACCAGTGTTTCATGGAGAAAAGAAGGCCCACATGCAAGTGGAGGTCCAGGGTATAAAGTCTAGAACATATACACATTGCTGTGGAGCAGAGTGCTACAATTATAGGAAAAATGTTTCCCGGGGCGGTCTGACATGTGTGCCCACAAAACAATAACTTGATGGGTTTTTTGGAGCAGGACAGTGATTTGGGAGAGACTTGATGAGTTTACCTGAAACGGACTATAGGTGTAAATGATTCTTGATGGCCCACTAAGTACTAGATGGGAAAGGCAGAATTAGGTGTTGCTGTGTTGCTAAAAAGGTAAAAAGTATTCCCTGTGCAAGTATGAAGTTGTTACTGACCCATGGGGGGACGTCATATCAGGACATTTCTTGGCAGACTTTTAGGGGGTGGTTTGTTATTGCCTTCCCCAGTCATTTACACTCCCCCCACAGCAAGCTGGATACTCATTTTCCCAACCTCAGAAGGATGGAAGGCCGAGTCAACCTTGAGCTGGCTACCTGAACCCAGCTTCCGCAGGGATCGAACTCAGGTTGTGAGCAGAGCTTAGACTTCAGTACTGCAACTTACCACTCTGCGCCACGGGGCTTGAATAAGTGTTAGCAGTCATTGGCCATATGTGCTATTATGTTTGCCGCTTATGCCTGAAATAGTGTCTGTCTCTTCTGAATAAGAACCCTGTGGTGCAGAGTGTTAAAGTTCAACCAATGGGGCCAGAACTCCAGAAGCCCTTCTTAGCAGTCAGACCCCCCACCCCTCCCACAGAGGGGCAGTTTAGCACTTAGATACAGAAACACCCTTCATATAATATCACCTCTAAAAAAAAATCATAAATGTAAGACACTGTTTGACTCAAAATGACACAAAATATATGCCAGCCAGACACAAGCCTGGGAAACATTTCTGGAAGGCGAAATCAGAGCGACTGGCTAGTTAATGACCCTCTCCCCATCCTAGGGAGATGAATAATTTAGGAGCAATAGGTCTTCCAAGAAACTACTGACTAATCTCATGCTTCCTGGAGTTGTGTGCTTGTAAATAAAGGGTTGAAGCTTTGAGCCAGCTTGTGTCTGCTCAATGGACCTGACCTAGTGAGTACTCTAACCTGGGAACCCACAGCCAAAGGAGGATATTACACTGGAGAGCCATTGCCAATCTGAGTAGATCCCAGGGGAGGAGGAGAAGCTTGCAATGCCATTTCATTGTTTTCCTAGGCTCAGAGCATTTTTTATGTTTTAGTTTCTGCTGTGATCCTTGTGCTTTTTCATGATTTTAAAAAATTGCTTTGACAAATCCCACTATTCCCCCACCTGTCCATTTTGAACAAAATATTGAAAGAATTTTAAGCATGTTTGTATTTTAAGTTAAAAAATAATACCTTTGTCTTTGTGTCCTTTATAAAGCTTATATCTCCGCTAGCTCACTTTACATTTTACGACACACGTGGCCTGGCCCCACAAAGTCCCATTTGTGTCAGATCTGGCCCTCCTAACAAATGAGTTTGACACCCCTGATCTAGCCCATAACTATCAGATGGGACTCATGACATCATACCCAAAAGATATGGTAGGAGTTTGTCCAGGGTAGCATTCTCAGATAGCCCTAGAGTTTTTGAACTCTACTGAAGGCAGATCTACACAGGAAATGTTATGCTGGGTATAGAATTCAGTCTGACCTTCTGTATATCTTGCATTTTGCTGGAGTTGGAAGTATTTTGTTGCCCATCCCTAAAGATCTCCCCTTGAATTCTGACCTGCAAGCCAGTTTGATATAGTGGCTGAGTGGCAGACTCTGATCTGGAGACCCAGGTTTGATTCCCCACTCCTGTACATGCAGCCAGCTGTGTGAGCTTGGGCCAGTCACAGTTCTCTCAGCCCCACCTACCTCATAGGGTGTCTGTTGTGGGGAGAGGAAGGGAAAGAGATTGTAAGTTGCTCTGAGTGAAGGGCAGGGTATAAATCCAGCTCATCTTCTGTATCCAAAACACATTCAGAAAATGTCATCAGCATTGTTACTCAATCCAAGCGAATGTGTGCAAACCTCCTCCAACTGCTCAAGACAGATACAGTCAGAAAATGAAGACCAATTCACTCATCTTGATTTCTTTGCTTCTGTGATAATGTGGGATTCACAGATCTCATACCTTGAGAGGACATCTGAGGCTCTTTTTTCCAGGTTTATGTATATAGCAAACATATGCGGAGAAATAATGTTATAATTGCTGGGTAATGGGAGATGCAGGCACCAGGTGTAGCTTTAGAACACTAACCTGGGAAAGGAAGCTGGGAGCACTGGCCCTCTCAGTGGGTAATTCCTAAATGGCTAGTTGTGGCAGAGGGTACAGAAGGAGTAAGAGAAACCCCCTTTGAGGGCTAGGTAGATTGGGGTAGTGGGGTATTGCCCAGTGGAGACTTGGAAGGCCACTGGTGCTCCAGAGAGCGTTCGTGGTTCAATGAGCCATTCCATTTACGACATTAGTAAATAAGGAAACACCGGGTATTCCTATTACCTGGTATCTTTCAACTGGAGATGTCCAGGATTGATCCTGGGACATCCTACATACTCACATGAAGCTGCCTTATACTGAATCAGAACTTTGCTCCATCAAAGTAAGTATTTTCTACTCAGACCGGCAGTGGTTCTCCAGGGTCTCAGGCTGAGGTCTTTCACAGCACCTCCTACCTGTTCCTTTTATCTTGGGAGATGCAGGGAATTGAACCTGGGACTTCCTGCAAGCCAAGCAGAGACTCTGCCGGTGAGGCATAGCCCCTCCCACCACTGAGCCCCAGCTATTTTTGTTCCTTTACAGAAGGCCCATCCAATGCCTCTGATGAGAGGTTGTGTCACATTTCTCTTTCCCCTTGGCTCAGCTGGCATCCGTGGGCAATATCATGGGGTGCCACTTCCAAATTCAATGACAAAGTGTGGAGTGCTGTCGCACATGTAAGTGTTATGACCATTCAACAGACATGAAGGTAGACTCTTGTGAAGAGACCGGATTTTATTAGAATAGCTGCAACATGTCATATAAATATAAATATATATATATATTATATACACCCTATACATAGACTTGGGGTCATGTCAAGATCAGGGGAGGTTATTGCTTTGAGATTTTGCCACTGACTATCATACCCAGTTTTAAAAAAACAAAACAAAATGTTTTTTCCCAGGGAAGAATAATCAGTATGACAGGAAGCGGAAGAGAAACTCACAACCACGAATGCAGCACACGATGATGAACGACGACAAAAAAAAGGTTCCCGCGCATGTGAGTGGAGGCGTTACAGCCTCTTCAGAAAAGGCACAGTCGCTAGAGAGCTGTTTCTCTCTTTTCCTCTCTGTTGCCATGGCTGCATGTAGGCCTTGCATTCTTTTCCCAGGGCCCGGTGGAGATGCCAAGAGGCAGGAGAAAGAAAAGTCATTTGCAAGCAAAAAACATTATTAGAAAGCAACTGTAAAGCAGGGGAATAAACATGGTGGCGAGGGGGGGGGGGGGGGAGAAGCAGTGGGGTATATATAGGGGGAACTAAAATGGAGACTATTTAATAAAACCAACACAATGAGAGAACTCAGCATTGGTTGCGCGTGGGAGGGGTTGCAGTGAGAAGAAGATGCACACGACAGCTGGTCATCAGGCAGCAAGCAGAGGATGTGGCAGCATAAAGCATTGAGGAAAGGCTAGTCAGAAACCAAATTGGGGGAATACCCAAGTCTACTTAAGGAACGACGACTGGTTGGGAGGGGGCAAATTTGCTGACCTCTGTCCTGCTGGACCTGTAGTTATCACTGAACTGTGATGCAGCAGCCACTCTGGGAAATATCGTGGGTCCTCACCAGTTTCAGAATTCATCCACCCATGCAGCAAAAGCATGTGATCACCTTTCTTGGACTGTACCACATAGGCAGCCAAGGGAGTATATGTTTGAATTCTCCCCTACATAGAAAGCAAGAGACTCTGTATATTCTAACATTGGTGAAAGGCTGATGTAGAACCCTTCCTTCCCTGACATGCTCTGATCTCTGTGTACAAGGGAGAACGTTTAAATTCCACAGGGGAGCTATCGAAGAAACAATCCCCCATTTGCATGGAACAGTCCAGCTTGCTGCACACGGTTCTGCTGCAAGCGTTGATCAGCTTACAGGATCATTATGGGTGCGCTATCTGTCCCCTATAAAATAATAAGTATGGACTTGTGGGCCCTGCTCAAGACTTCATCTCCGCTATTGTTCCCCTGCTTTGCCTGAGGCAGAAGAAACTACAGGATAACCTTTCAACTAGGAATGATGTACCATAGGACAGCCCTCACACTGCTCCTTGGTTGTTTCCTGTTGCACTACGAAGATAATCCATAGCCTGACTGTAGTAACGGTTGATATCGGGTGGACACACAGGAGACCCCCATATGCCCTGCGTGTATCACACCTGGACAGACTGGTGGCTACACAAGTAACATTCACACTGCCACTGCAGAAACCCCAAACAAAATGAGTAACCATTTGTAGAACCAGAACCATGCTACAAGGGTGATCACAGCAGGGTTGTCTGTCCACTCAGGTCATCAGCTGCTCCCAGGACATGATGCCGCATTCTGGGAACTGCAGCATCCTTTAAACTTATATTAAAGGTAAGCTCCACCCGCTCCCCCCCAAAAAAACCCCACCAACTAGCGATGCTTCTAGGCCTTCTGATGGCAAAGAGAGGCTCAAGAATCTCAACAGGGCTGACTAGAATTGCTTCTGCCCTAAGGGATCAGGATCACAGGGTGAGGAAGAATCTTTCACAACTCTTTGGGAAAGGAAAGAAAAGGTCCCCTGTGCAAGCACCAGTCGTTTCTGACTCTGGGGTGACATTGCTTTCACGTTTTCACGGCAGACTTTTTGCGGGGTGGTTTGTCATTGCCTTCCCCAGTCATCTACACTTCCCCCCCCAGCAAGCTGGGTACTCACTTTACTGACCTCGGAAGGATGGAAAGCTGAGTCAACCTTCAGCCGGCTACCTGAAAACCCAGCTACTGCCGGAGATCGAACTCAGGTCGGGAGCAGAGCTTAGGATTGCAGTACTGCAGCTTTAACACTCTGTGCCACGGGGCTCTTTGACTTTCATCTATATTTGCTACTGCCTCCTGCCTCCATCTCTAGTGACTTGACTTCAGCCCCGTGACCTTCTCTGCTACTCTGATAATTCCCCAAAGACCCTGTTCTGCTTTGGTGCTGTGAAATCTCCCATTGCAATGAATTGGTTATATCCTATCACTCTTTTCTGTTCAACGAGCATCTGAAAAATAGTAAAGAGTCCAGTAAGCACTTTTTAAGATTAACAAATTTTATTGTAGCATAAGCTTTTGAGAAACACAGCTCTCTTCATCAGATGCTGTGTTTCTCGAAAGCTTATGCTACAATAAAATTTGTTCGTCTTAAAGGACTCTGCTATTTTGCAGCAACAGACTAACATGGATAACTCCTCTGGATCGCATCTAAGTTACATACTTGTACCTTCCTTCCCACTGCTGTCCAAAATGCCACCCCACCAAAATGTTGCTTTGGGTGACCCCCAGAATTAATGGGGGGAGAGGGGGGGTGGCAAAAACCATGCAAACGCAGAAATTTTAGGTGGGATCCAACCCTTTCTCTGGAGGAAGGAACTTTCCTCTGGAAGAGCCATTTTCAACCTTTTCTTTGCATTGGAAAACAGTTCCACACTTAGCTAAGCAGAACAGTAGGATACAACCCAAATGGTAGTTAATGTGACATGGGATCCTCTTGGGAAATCCCAAAATAGCCTTTCCCTCCCTGAAGCACTGATTCTTTGCCATCATTTATTTTGGACACAGAACTCTTTCACTGCTTATGAAAGCAAAAGTATATTATTTGCCTGGTTGATTCTTGAAAAGAGGATAGAATGTGTGGGGCTTGGAGGGGTGTATTAGAGAACGCACACCACCCTGATGCAGACCACCCTGTTCTGATCTTAAAGAAACATGCCACCATGGCCTTTTCAAATTCTTGTTAGGCAAAGAATGAAGGCCAACCTAGACATGGTATTTATGAGTCCGACCCATGGACACCATACTGCCTAGGTTTGCGCTGACTTTCCCCACATTTAGGAACTCTTCATTTTCCAAATGTTTCAAGAATACTGAGTTACTATTAAATAACTTTGGCTTGCTCATCTTTTAGTTCCTTATGCAAAGACAACAACCGCATTTAAGAAAAGATACTGATTTTTTTTCCTTTTTAATCTTTGAGAATTTGTCTGTTTGCCCCTGGCATTGCTGAACTGTGCCAGAGGTGGTTTTTATTAGAATTTCTTCTCTGCTTTATTCTAATTTATGTGCCTGTGAGCCTGGTAGCTTTAACTGTTATTATGTCGGGGGGGAGGAGAGAAACAATGCCATATAATATATAAATGTAAGCAATAAAATCCTTGGGGCTTTTTCTTTGCGCTGATGTAAGGGCCTGTAGCTAAAGCAATAAATACCCACATTCTTTCCTTTCTGTCTCTTATGGTTTGTTTTCTACTCACACACTCTGCGTTGCGAGTTCAATCCACCCAGGCCTTGCTTGATACTTCCACTGCTGGGTTCTACCAGTTGAGTGCAGCAGGGGCAATCGGACATTTTTAACACTGCCACGTGTAAAACTCTCTACATGCACAAAACTAGAATGGGGTGGGGGGAAGGCTAGCCTGAAACTCTTCTTAGCCATGAACATGTCGGGAGCATTTAGGGCAGGGGCCCATTCAACCTCCTTTGATCTCCTACTTGCAATCTGTGTTGGTACAACCCAGACGTGGCATTGGGAAGGGGACACCTGCTGGCACATTTTAGTTCTGAGAGTTCTCCTTGTGAGGGCATATCCCATCTCCCCCCCTTGTGCGGACATATCCCATCGCCCCCCTATCAGAAGCAAGAAGCTTAAAATCTCTGCTAAAGCTAAGGAAAGTTTTAGCAATCTGGGCGTGCTTGTTGCTTCCATCCATGGCCACGTCTCAACCTCCTCCCCTTTCATACATGATATTCAACTGTTAACACACCTTTGCCCTTTTTAAATTAACCATCCATAACGGTTAAAGAGTGAATTTTCCTACCCTCTCAATGAACTGGGAAATGGAGTTTTCTAGTCAGTGCAGCTGTGAATATGACATCATGGGCTGGCAATTACTCTGTAATTTTCCAACTGGGGCAATTTCTAAACAGGTTATTTGCTCCAGGTCCCAGGCTGGAGGGAAGCAGGGGTTTTTTCCCACCTGTTTCTCCATAGCACTGTAGTATATTCCTGTGCCTCTGGGGTTTTCCCACAGTCTTTCCCAAACCTTCTTTCCTGTAACATTTTGGGACAGACTGTAGTAAAGCCTGGATGGCAAGCCATCTGAAATTTTCCTCATGGCAGCCATTTTCCCTACAGTACCCATTTCTTTTCCCTGTCCCTGGGGTTTGTATGAGTGTGTGATTCTTTACTCTTTAAACCAGCAATTAAATACTTTTATACCAGTATAATGATATAAGATGTGTAGCAGGTTCTCTGGATTGCCAGCTTCCATTTTTTAAAAGAAAAAGCAACTCTCTAGCACTTTTCATTGTGAGGGAGGAAAGGGGAAAGCCCTACATTCACAATGAAAGGGACTAGAGACTTTTAAGAAAAATGAAAGTTGGGAGTTAAGAGAACCTGACATAACAATATCCATGTACAGATCTGAAAAAATACTGATAAAGCCAAGGTGAGGTGGTAAGGCCACCACCGGAATACCTGAGATGGAAGACTATGGGGCCACCTGCCCTGGTTGCCTCTGCACTGTCTTGGCAGCCACAAACTATGCATAGGAGACTAAACATACTAGTCTCTGTGTGGGAAAACCCCAGGGAATAAAATGGGAGGCCTGGTTGATGTGGCACTTCAGTTGTGTGAGATCTTGTGACCCTTTCGTCCTTGGCTCCCTTGCCTCAAATACTTCCTCCCCATCTTCTTAAGCTATCCCTGACTGCATTTCTACATCTCTTCTTTGACACCCTTTGTCCTGGCTACTACTAAGAGCAGACTGAAGCTTGAGAATGATAGAGGGTAGCATTTTGTTAGTACCCTCCCCCCCCCCACCCCGGTGCAAATTCTTAAATGTTTAGGTGTAAATGTGATTTGAGTGGAGTTGTGATTCTACACTGTCAAGTGGTGGAACAGTAAAATATGTTAGTATCATAAGTTTACAAGTGAGAAATGCAAACTATGTATCTGTGTGCACGCACATGAGGCTATAGATTATCACCGCTGTGCACTGAAATATGGCCACTGGTAATTTGATGCTCGTGGAAATCTTGGAGTTCTCCTTTAACCCCATACAAGCTATGTAGGATAAGATGATGATGTTTGTGTGAAACCGTTAGTCAAGTATGTGTAGTATGTCAGTGCAAAGATGTAGTTATCTCAAGTTAAAGCTCCTCTATATGTGGAACCCCAGAGCATTTTCAGTGACACCCTTGTGGTTGTGGCCATGGCATTTCTCCACTGAACCGTAAACTTCACTCATAAGGGTAGCTGTTGTTTGCATGGCCATTGTACAAAAGCTTACTCCAGGATGAATGAGTGGAGAGTCAAGAGCCCTTCAGTCTTTCCCAGGCCAGCCAACTCTTTTTCAAACTCATGACATCGCAGGATAACCAATGGTGTAAACAGGTCTTCCATGCAGAAACTCCCTAAAACAGGTACAAGAGGTTAAAGGAAGCCTACAAGTAAAATTCTGAGCTCTCTGCCCAATTTTGTTTCAATCTGTGTGTGCACGTTGGTGGGTGGGTGGCGGAAACTTACTTTGTGCCTCCCACTGCAAACTGGCTGACTACACTGCTTTGGAGAAGGCCCCAGGAAGAAGACAACTTCCCCTTTGTTGTCCCTTGGCACCTGATGCCACTCCGCAGGGGCACAGTATTCATCTTACAAGACTCCCCATGGAAGGGAGAAGATACACAGCCTGGGTCCCACTGAAGAGGGTGAGGGGAAGCCAATGGGGACACAGTGGGATGGGGGAGGAAATGGAAGTCACTCAAAAGGAAAAGGGTCATGAGTGTTAAAAAAGAAGTGCCCATCAACATGCGAATCCAGGGCTTCCTTGTCGCTCTCGGGTGGAAAGCGCTCGTGGCAGATGGGGCACTCCTTCCAGAGCGACGGTGAGGGCAGGTCCAGGGGGGATGCACCCATCCCACAGGGCCCCGATTCTGACATCTGCCGCGCTGTCAGTCCACTGCATGAGGAGAGAACAAAAAAAGGTGGCTACAGAAATCCCAGGCCCTGCGCTTGAATTTGGGATAACAGTTCCTGGCTGGCGCAGGCTGGGTGATGGAAGTGACCCCAACACCATGCTAAGTAAAAGCCAAGACTGAAGCCCATGGGCCCATCAAATCAAGCACAGGACATAACATGCATTGATAAGGTTATGAACAGGGAGAACAGGGTTGCCAACAGCTGAAAGATGGGTGGAAGACTGATGGGTGCATTCACACTAAACTAAATAATGCCTTTTCTATCTGGATTTTTGCTACTCTTACACAGTAAAAATCCAGATGTAAAACACATTATTTAGTGTAGTGTGAATGTACCATGAGTAGCAGAGAGAGTGGGGACCTTCTTGGAAATAAGACTTTCTCCATTTCCTATTTGTTTAAGGGTCTTTCTTTTCTATACTGTAAGCTGCTTACGGGCCCCATTAGCAACAAAAGCATGATATAACTAACAGAACAGTAAATATCGAGGCAAATCTTTGGCTGCAGACCTCTATATTGTACACATTGCACTAAAGCATTAAATATTTGGAACAGACCACAATCCATATCTTACTCTGGGAAAAATGGAAATCTGCACCATCAATGCAACATGTAAAAGGAAGCATATTTGTATAATACCTCTTATTTTGCATAATTTATTCTCTCTCTCTCGCTCTTTACTAGTTTGCATAATCAGTCTCCCTAGCCAAGAGGCAGGGAACTATATTGGGCACTCATTTATTCAGTCACTTGAAATCTCAGAAACCCTCTTGACTTCAGATTTCAGAAAAAGGGCCCCCATGCTTTCTAGCCCATCTTTGAAAGCGCAAGGCCTAGATCAGGGATATCAAACTCATTTGTTACAACAGCAGGATATGACATAACTGAGACCTTGTTGGGCCGGGCTATATATGTCATAAAATGTAATGACAGGTAATGGAGATATAATGGAGATATAAACTTTATAAAGAACACAACACAATTAAAGATTTTTTTTAAAAAAACCTTAAAATAAAAGCAAGCGGTGACACATGAGGAAGCAAGAGAGAAGGAAGATGACAGCCAAAAGTTGCTTGTGGGCCTGATAAGAGCTCTTGGGTGGGGTGGGGGGCTGATTTGGCCCCTGGGCTGCATGTTTGACACCCCTGGCCTAGATGCTTGTTCTGTATTTCTTTTACGTGAGATTCTCAAGATTATACATTCTGTAGGTGGTTCAAGTCTTTGGCTACCCCATAGGTTGTCAAGAAAAGAGAAAAACAAAGGTGGTTTGCCATTGCCTGCCTCTGTGCAGCAACTCTGGAGTTCCACGGTGGCCTCCCATCCAAGTATTAAACCAGGATCAACCTTGCTTAGCTTCTGTCATCTGATGAGATTGAGCTGGTGTGGGCTATCCAGGTCAGGGCAAGCTGATTCATGGCGACCCAGTAGGGTTTTTCAAGGCAACAGACTAACAGATGGTTTACCGTTGCCTGCCTCTGCATAGCACCCTGGACTTCCTTGGTGGGCTCCCATCCACGTACTAACCTGAGCCAACTCTGCTAAGCTTCTGAGATAGGGCTACTCTGGGCCATCCAAGTCAGCAACTTCAGATGTCACCAGAATTGAAAGAATTGCAACAGTCGCAGCACCCATTTAGCCTCCCTTTCTGCAACCAGGAAGTGTAGTTAAAAGGAAAGAGGGACCAATCTGGAGCCTCACAGCTCTCCTCACCTGGCTACCTCGTAGAAGCCATTGCCAAGCTCTGGAAGAAGGAGATTGGTTTCCTCGCCACCGCTCTGCACAGCTGCCATCAGGACGGCCTTCTCATCCTCTGCCTCCTAATGTGAAAATGGAGAAGTTGTCCAAAGCAGGTCTGACATTGGCAGCAGCTCAGCCCCAGCAAGTGCCCTGCCCCTTTTCCTGTCTATGGGAACCAACAGGGCACACATCTGCTAAGTCAAGCCATAGCAGTGTGACCCAGGCTTACGTAGCTTCTCTTTTAATGTGCAAGAAGCAGCAAGTGCTAGAGCTGAAGGAGGAGTCCTTTCTATTTACAACAAAGCATAACTTCCTATTACTAGTAAAGGCTACAGTCCCAATGGCTTTAAAAGACACACGTTCTTGGAAGACTGGACTATCAAGAGCTTTCTGCTGTGAAGGCTAAATGGAACTTCTGTGTTCAGAGGAAGGATATTCCAGTCCCTGAGGCTGGGGTGAATTGTAACAAGGGAAGGCTATCATAACCTTCACATCCTGCCCATAAATGTGTTGCTGGCCTTGCCTGGAAAGCTAGGCTTTCAGTCTCTATCATCTGGAAAACAAAAACCCAACCAGTAACCACAGACCCAAAAGAGGACTATGGGAAAGACAACAGAATTCTGAGCTATTATGCAGACAGGGTGAATAGAAAGCCGCCATGGCTGCTCTTTTGGGGTAAAAAGGTGGGGTACGAATTTTGTAAATAAACAGATAACTCTATCTCCCTTTCTCAAAGTACTAGAACTCAGGATCCTCCAAATGCAATTGCAGTAAGCTCAGCAGCACTTTCTCATGCAATGCGTAATTTAACTTAGGAGTTTCATCTTTGCAAGACAGATGACTCTGATGGCCTTAAAACAATAGTAGGCATAGGGAAGCTAGTCCTTCAGTGGCTATTTCCCCATAATAGCTAAAAATGGAACTTCTACAGGGTATTGCTTCAATAAGAAGCTTACCTCTTATTGAAAGACTAGGAATAAGGCTCATTGTAGAGGAAAATACAACGGGCTCTAGAAAGGAGCTCACCTGGAGTTTGGCAACAGTGGTTCCCCAGGAGGAAATGGCTGATTTGGAGGGTGGAGTCTATTGCATTGTACCTGTCTGAGGTCCCACCCCTCCTCAAGCCCACCCTCTCCTGGCTTCACCCCTCAAATCTCCAGGAATTTGCCAACCTAGAGTTGGCAACTGCTAAGTCATGCTGGCTGTCATAGGGGGGTCTGCTGCTGAACAGAAGCAAGCATTCAGGCCTAGTTAAGTCACGCCAGTCAAGTGGCATCAAGCCACCCACAGGTTACTACCAGGCCTAGGGTAGCCAAGCTCCAGCTGGAGCCTTGAAGATCTCCTGGTATCACAACTGGACTCCAGACAACAGATCTCTCTCCCCCTGGCGAAAATAACTGCTTTGGACAGTGGACATTATATGTGTAGGCAGTAGGTAGGGCAGGCACACAGTAGTGTAGTATAGTCAAAAAGAAAAAACTTGGACGTGAAGGACAGCATACCTTTTGGCAGTAGAGAGTCAGTGTTCTCTGTGGTCATACAATGTAAGGTAGCAGTACCCATAATCACTTGGGGAGCGGCAGATGGTTGTTGCCTCTGGTGGTGGCCAGGGCATTCCAGAGAGGGTAACAGAGGCCGAGGACCCAGCAAGAAGCCTTGGAAGGCTGCCAGAGTGAGGTGGGGTGTGTGTGGGCCTGGAGGGCACTCGCGTGTACTGGTGATCTGCCTGCTGGGAGCAGCAGCTACAAGGGCTGTTGGGAAGCTGGCAGCCCTGTCTGAGGTGTGGTGAGAGAGAGAGAAGCATCTCTGAGGTAAGCAGGAGTAGAGCGGCAGCCCTGTCTGAGGTGTGTTGACAGAAAGAAGTGTCTCTGAGGTAATAGTCCTGCAGTGGGCGGGGATAGGGGAATCATCCAATGGGAACCCAGCACACATGATGTGCCAATGGTTTGTTGAGTTTATGAAATGCATCCATGGGAGTGCTTATCTGGCCACCACCATTAGTGAATTTTATATATATATATATATATATGATGATGCTGGAGAATGGCTACTACCGCTGTGCCCTGTGAGCTTCCTATGCACATCTAGCTAGTCATTTTCAGACTTGAAGTCTGGAACTAGATGGGTGCATTCACACTACACTAAATAATGCATTTTACATCTGGATTTTTGCTATTCTTACACAGTAAAAATCTGGATGTAAAATGCATTAGTTAATGTAGTGTGAATACACCCAATGGTTCTCATCCCACATGACCATTTATAAACAATTTGGATTAGTCAATTTTCATTCTTTCCAGGAACAAGTAGGGCAGGGATTTGCAACCTTATTGAACCTGTGGGCATGTTTGGAATTTTGAGAGCACGGGTGGATACCACCACAAAATGGCTGCCATGGGGGTGGGTGAACAAAATAGTGAAAGCTTCCAAGCTAATAATCATCCTGTTGTGATGGAGACAGCTATTTCTGAAAGAGAAGGTCCCTGCAGATATTGGGGAATAACTCAAGTAGGGCTTACTGGTCTTCTGAAAGACTACCTATTATTGAGAGGGCTGTGGCGCTGCAGTTACAGGACTTTCTGGATGACGCTTCCACCCTAGACCCATGCCAGTCCGGCTTCCGCCCGGGCCATGGGACGGAGACAGTCTTGGTCGCCCTCATGGATGACCTCCGGCGACAACTGGATCGAGGCGGCTCGGCAGTACTGCTGCTGCTAGACCTATTGGCTGCGTTCGATATGGTCGATCATCGGCTGCTGACCCGCCGTCTCGCCGACGCAGGAATTCGGGGGCTAGCCTTACAGTGGCTCTCCTCCTTCCTTGAAGGTCGGGGACAAAGGGTGGCAATTGGAGGGGAGCTGTCTCAGAGACACCCACTTCATTGTGGGGTGCCTCAGGGGGCAGTTCTCTCCCCGATGTTGTTTAACATCTATATGCGCCCCCTTGCCCAGATTGCCCGGAGGTATGGGCTTGGTTGTCATCAGTACGCTGATGACACCCAGCTCTATCTATTGATGGACGGCTGGACTGGCGATGTCCCTATAAATCTGGACCGGGCATTACAAGCCGTGGCTGGCTGGCTCAAGCTGAGTGGGCTGAAGCTGAACCCAGCGAAGACTGAGGTCCTTTGCGTAGGTCGCGGCGGGCCAGGAGAGGAAATCTCCCTACCGGCCTTTGACGGTGCGCCACTGATACCAGTGCGCAGGGTCAAGAGCTTGGGAGTGCTACTGCAGTCTTCCTTGTCAATGGAAGCCCGGATAGCTGCCACTGCTAAATCCGCCTTTTTCCACCTTAGGAGGGCAGGCAGTTGGCTCCCTTCTTGGAGCGTAGTGACCTGGCAACTGTGATCCACGCAACGGTCACCTCGAGGCTAGACTACTGTAATGCCCTCTACATGGGGCTGCCCTTATACCGAACATGGAAACTGCAGTTGGTGCAGAACGCGGCGGCCAGGCTGTTGGTGGGACTACCTCGGTGGGAACCCGTGCAGCCTGGGCTGCGGGAGCTGCACTGGCTGCCGGTTGTGTACCGTGTTCGCTATAAGGTGCTGGTTATTACCTTTAAAGCCCTATATGGCCTAGGACCTGCCTACCTTAGGGACCGCCTCTCCCCATATGTTCCCCAGAGAGCACTGAGATCTAGTTCCCAAAACCTTTTAAAAATCCCTGGGCCAAGAGAGGCTAGATTGAAAATAACGAGGGGGCAAGCCTTCTCAGCTATGGCCCCCCGATGGTGGAATCAACTTTCAGAGGTGGTGCGAGCCCTGCGGGACCTGAATCAGTTCCGCAGGGCTTGCAAAACCACCCTCTTTCAGCTCGCTTTCAAGATAGAACCCGGCTAAATTGATTTCTAGCCATCTAGCCATCTCATATATGACTGTGAATTGTAGCACCTTAACTATTAACATTTAACTGCTGTTTTATCTAATTTTAACCAAATTTACAACGGTAACTTAATTGTATTTTAATTGTATTTTAATCTGTCTTTTGTATTGTTTGTATTTTATTGAAATCATGGTTACTCCATGTCTGTGAGCCGCCCTGAGCCTGCCTTTGGCGGGGGAGGGCGGGATACAAAAATAAATTTACTTACTTACTTACTTACCTGCTTACCCTTATTGTCTGCCTGTCTATCCTCACTGAATCACACAACCACATATTCCTTTGCTAGAAAGGGAGATGCAGATCCATCCAGTTAACACTTATTGCCTCTCAAGGGTCTCACCGAGTCAGAACTGGAGTCCTCAGGTGGTTGTTTGATCTGACCAGCAATGGGTGCAGGTTGGCTGATGACCACAGCATGAGCCTGTTCGCGGGCACAGGGTGGTGTGGTGGTAACTACTCGGTTGTCACATAGGCTGTAGGAACCAAGCTGGGCAGGCAGTCGCATGTCCTCGGGGCACTCGTCCTCGGAGTCGGACAGTGCAGAGTCCAGGGAGCCTGTAAGGGGTATGAACACAGACATGAATGAAGATGCAGCTGCCTTATACTGAATCAGACCATCAGTCTGTCATTGTCAGTATTTTCTACTCAGGCTGGCAGTGGCTCTCTAGGGTCTTATGCAGAGGTCTTTCATCTGATCTGCAACCTGATACTTTTAACTGGAGATGCCAGGGTTTGAACTTGGGACCTTCTGCATGCCAAGCAAATGCTCTGCCACTGAGCCATGGCCCCTCCAGTATAGAACCGAAGCACAAGAACACATGGGAGAGAAGGGGAAAGAAATTTACAACCAATATGCCAAATGATATTATATTGCTTTTAGAATGTATTTTGCAGGGGTGGCCAACGGTAGCTCTCCAGATGTTTTTTGCCTACAACTCCCATCAGCCCCAGCCATTGGCCATGCTGGCTGGGGCTGATGGGAGTTGTAGGCAAAAAAACATCTGGAGAGCTACCGTTGGCCACCCCAGTATATTGTTTTATTATATGTATCTGATTTTAACTTTGTATTATTGGCTGTTGTTACCTGCTCAGAGTCCATTTGGGAAAGGGTGCACTACTCCCGGACAAATTGAAAAACATAAATAAAATAATAATAAATAATAATGGTAAACAAAAAAAATACTATTTAAGAATGAGATCCTTTAGGGACTATGCCTCTATACCTCAGATTTTTTGGACTTTTTGAAATCATTTGATTGTGTCTTCCTTCAGGAAACATGGGCGGAAGACAGTTTTAGACTGATGGATTTTAAAGTTTTTAATCCATAGATAGTGTGATAGATTTTTGTTTGGGTTCATCCAACCTTCTGTCATCTATTGATAACTTTTACATTGACTGTTGTTGCCTGCTCAGAGCTCATTTGGAAAAGGGTGGGCTACTCCCGGACAAATTGAAAAATAAAATAAAATAAATAATAATAATGGTAAACAAAAAAAGTATTATTTAAGAATGAGATCCTTTAGGGACTATACCTGCATAGACTGACTGCATTATTTTAGACACTGGCCTTTTTTGATTGGTGGCACTCAGAAAATGTGCATGCAATTTTAGTGCCTTCAGGGCAATTGCTCTAGTATTAATTCTGCTGCTTTGTTGGAAATTATTTTTTTGCCAACTTCACCCACTATCAATAGATGGCATCTTAAGAAGCATGCAAATATATTATTCAGTAGAAACAGGATATTTTGGTTTTCCAAAACCAGGCCTTCAAAGAGGTCTTGAAGAGGCGTACTCCAATTATCCTTTGTAATATTGATATTGTGTTTATATCCCTGATACTTTACTCCTTTTAAAAAAAGTGTACTTTTTTGAAGCAATACCACTTTTAGAAAGAAGACTGTTCAGTTGAAACAGGTTTTATATGTTGTTTTAATCTTATTTTGGTCTGCATGATATTTCATCTCTGCCTGCTTTTTGATCTATATATATCTTGTGGTTATTAAAGCATAATTGTTTTACCAGGATTATATATATTCTTGTGATAGATTTTATCTGTTCCTTAATTTGCTTTTCTGTTTATCAGGTGAACAAGCAATACCATGAAACACACATTGAGTTAATCTTCCCAGACAGCAGATCCAAATGCCCTTACATCATAATGTCTTGCCCCGGAAGCCTTTATGTGTTAATTTGCTGCTATTTTATCTTTGCGTTTTTAGTTCTGGTTTTATGAGGTATTTTCATCATGCATGTTTTAATTGTTAGCTGCCATTATTTTCCTTATTGGTTTATTTATATTGTGGCGTTTTTTTCTGTTGTAAACCACTTTGGGTCCCTTTAAGGAGAAAATATAGATTATAACTATTTAAATTTGATTTTTTTTAAAAAAAAGAAACTAGAACTGGGCACTTGTTGCACAATAGGTAATAGAGCTAGTGGTGGGGACACTGACCATGAGCATTCTGCACCATGTCCTCTTCATCATCTAGAACCGACTCACTCCATTTCTCATCGGCTACTTTCTCCAGACGCTCTTCAAGGCGCCGTATGTACGTCAGCAACTCCTGAGGGCAGGGAATGGCCAAAAAGTTAGCATCGGCTTCTAGAAAAGCTACACTGCTAGAAAAGCTACATCGGCTTCTAGAAAAGCTACACAGAAGAGCATCTGGCCCATCTCACAGCCCTAACCACCTTTCTGTCAAGAGCCTCCTTCTTTGACCAGAGGTTCATCAGTGGCTATTAGCCACAGCGTATTGTTGGAACTCTCTGTCTGGGGCAAGTGATGCTCTGTATTCTTGGTGCTTGGGAGAGGCAACAGTGGTAGGACTTCTAGTGTCCTGGCCCCAATGATGGACCTCCTGATGGCACCTGGGTTTTTTTGGCCACTGTGTGACATGGAGTGTTGGACTGAATGGGCCATTGGCCTGATCTAACATGGCTTCTCTTATGTTCTTATAACCCTGCCAGGTATTCCCAGGCCAGTATTCTCTGCTCAGATTCTGGCCATGGGTATCTACATCTTCCCCTTCCCCAAACTCATGGATGGATGCTGATCCATTTTGGACCCTTGACCCCACGCACCAACCTGCTTTTCGGCCTGCAGATGCTCCTTCTCCTTCTGGGCAACCTGCAGTGCAGCCCGAAGCTCACGCAACTCCCGGCGGGTCTCAGAGACTTGCACCTGATGAAGTAAGGCTAGAGTCTGCATCTAAAAGTATATTAGCAAGGAGTGTGCACGGTTGCGGAGAAGGCCTGTTATGAAGCTAAATATACAACCTCCATATCCTAAAGTAGGGAATCTTGGTTACTATTGCTAGCAGATCCTTCTGCATTGCTTAAATTCCTTAATATGCAAGCAATTTCCATTGGTGGAATACAGTAGGGAAAGCAACCTACTCCCCCAATTGTTAATTTCATTCCACCCTGGCCAGGCCATGGGAATTCCCACTCCCAACAGCTATAGTTTACCAGACTGGAGTCACGCTCTTGTGCCAGCTCCATGCGCAAGACCTGGCACTGTGCCCGCTCTTCTTGCAGAGTCTTCTCTAGGCGCAACACTTCAGCACTCAGTTTCAGGATCTTGTCCTTTTCCACCTGCCAATATCACAAAGAAAGTCAATTAATGGTTTAAGTTCAAAGGAGTGGAGGGAGTTCACCTCCCTATTGTAACCATGGCCAACTCTGCAATGTGGGGCAGTGATTCCCCTTCTAACTCTTATGAGTAAAATTGAGTTTCTTTTAGCCTGTCTGGAGAAGGACACTGGATAAGGCTCACTCATATAACAGTGTAACTTGGGAGAACAATTTAGTGCTTCAAAACTGTAAGAATGCTGAGTTTCTAAAAATATTTTTGCACTGTTTTATCTTCAAAACTGGTGTGGGTCTAGAGCAGGGGGCCTAAAACTTTTTGAGCCTGTGGGCACCTTTGGAATTCTGACACAGGGTGGTGGGCACAGCCCCCAAATGCCACTCAATGGCTACTGCCATTTTGTGGCCGCCACAGCTTACTCTCAGTCTCACAGAGAAGATCCTTGTTCTGCCAAGCCAACATTTAAAAAAATCTGCACAGCCAATCAAAACAAATGGTCAGTCAGAAGCCTGGCTGGGCAAAAGTCCCGCCTGGCCCCACTCACTTTCTAAAAACATTTGGTGGGCACTTGCTAAGGTGTTGGTAGGCCCCATGGTGCCTACAGGCACCATTTTGGGGACTTCTGCCTTAGACAAATAGAAGGCATCAGAACCCACCATCCAACTGGAAAATCCATTCTTTTTGCATGCAAAATTGTTTAAAATTTCCTCCCATACTTGAATATTGTTGCACAGAGCATCAACAACCACTCCAGAGCATGCAGCGTTCCTCTTGCTTCATTGGACTCTGCTCCCTAAACTGCAGTCCTCTGCGCAAGGGACACTTGTCCTGCTGGACACAGAGTACATTACCAGTTGCCAAGCAGACAGAGTACATTTCTTCTTCTCTTGCTCACAAACCTCCATGTTCTGCAACAGAGTGGCCTTCTCCTTCCACCACTGCCCTTTGCCCTCCTTCCACTTGAGGGTCATGTCGGCCAGCTTGATGTTGATCTCCGCTGCTTCTAGGCGGCTCTTGTGCAGGTCAGAGATGGTACGGTCCCGGATAGAGGCAGCACTGGCCAACTCTTCCCCCAACAGCGCCACCTTCTGCTGGCTGGCTGCCAGGATGTCCTGCGTGGAGCGAAGTTGCTCACACAAGGCGTCCATCTGTGCCTGGGAAAGACAGAGAGGGAGGAAAGGGATGAAGGAGCCTATGAAAGGGAAGATGGGTCATGCACAAAGCATTATGGGAGCTTCAGGGGGATGACAGGCAGCCTAGGACCATCATGATTCCAAACAGTGCTATTGCCAAACACATTTTCTACCATGCGCATTTTTTTCGTGCCCTTTCTCCAAGGAGCTCAGGGCAGCATACGTGATTCCCTGTCCCCCATTTTAACCATACTACAGCCCCAAGAGCTAGGCAAAACTAAGAGAGAATGACTGGTTCAAGGTCATTGCAGCAAGCTTCAAGCAAAACTGAGATTTGAACCTGGGTCTCCCAAATCCTAGTGCAGCACTCTTTCCACTACACCACACTGGCTGTGCATTAGACAACCAAAGCTGGCGGGTATCAGACTTCTTTTCTATATCTTCTCCCAAAATGCAGGAACACTGGTATCCAACAAGCCCCCAAAGACCAAGAAGCATTCAGTGGTTTAATTGCTCAACTCCCATTTCAGAAATCAGGAAGGGCGCTTTGAAGTCTGACTCCAAGCCCATCCTCCAAAAGATGCCGCCACCACCGCCGTCATCATCATCATCATCCTCCACATTTAGATTTCAGTATTTTGAAGAGCTTTGCATTCATTATGTCTCTGCCCTGCTGCCTTTCCTCCTGGTGGGGGTTGAGCAATAAAGCCAGGAGGTGGTATAATCACTGAACCCCAAAATTAGACAGACTCCTCTCAAAAGATCAGGCTAGTTCCACAGAGGACAGGTTGACTGCAGGCTATTTAGCAATGCTGGACAAACAGAACTTATGCAGAAGCAGCAGGTAGCTATGTTGGTCCAAAGCAAAACTCCCAACCAAAAGCTGCACAATATATTTTATTATGACCGGCTCTACCAATTGAAAACTGTGTGCAAGTTTTTGAGTCTTCTCTAGAACTCTTCATCAGGCTGGATGTTTCAAAGGGAAGAGGAGAGAAAAAAAATGTTTCAGTGTTTGGTCAGATCTGAACAGATAAAGTGGTACGAGGTGGAGCTGGTATTAAACTGAAGCCATGATTCCCAGATGCATGTGGGGTAGGGGTGGAGAACATGGGTTAACTCTTTCCATCCTGCTCTGTAAGAAATCCGGGAGGGGGGCCTCTGTGTCCATCATAAAAGTCAGAGTGAGGTAGTGGTTATAGTGTCCGACTAAAATCCAGGAGATTCTGGTTTGAACCCCAGCTCTGCTATGGAAGCCTGGTGGGTGTCCTTGGGCCAGTCACACAATCTCAGCTTAACATACCTTTCACGCAGGGCATTTTTTTGCAGCAGGAGCTCCTTTGCGTATTAGGCCACACCTCCTGATGCAGCCAACCCTCCAAGAGTTTACAGGGCTCTTAGTACAGGGCCTACTGTAAGCTCTTGAAGGACTGACTGCATCAGGGGTGTGTGGCCTAATATGCAAAGGAGTTTCAGCTACAAAAAAAGCCCAGCTCACAGGATTGTTGTGAGGATAAAACAGAGGAAGGGAGAATGTTGTAAGCTGCTTTAGAGCCCAAGCGGGAGATGAAGTGGGGCATAAATTGAACAAATAAATAAATAAATGTGTGGAGAACTGCTTGAAATGGACTATTGTTCTAATTCAGCCAGGCCAATCTCACAGGTTAGTGGGGTGCCACTTACGGTGCGACGGTTAGCGGCAGCGAGCTTCTGCTGCAACTTGTTGATGTCCTCCTTCAGCAGGACAGTCTGTGAGACCCTCTCACCGTGAAGGGTCTTGGCTTCTAACAGATCAGAAGCCAAGCTGCGGCTCTCCTCCTCCGAGGCCTGCAGCTTCACCTTGGGAAGAGAGAGAGAAGCAGTCAGTCAGCACTGCCCTGCCCTCCTGGCTCCCATTTTGTCCTGGCATCCATTCTTTCTTCTCAGACTGTTTTCCTGTCCACCCTCACCTGGTACTGCTCCTTTTCGGCATTTTCCTCTTTCAGCTGATTGTGAATCTGTTCTTGCTCCCGCAGAAGAGACTTGACAGTGTCCTTCACCCTGAGGAGAAGAGGGGATAGTGTAATGGATCGAGAGGCCTGCTTTCTTTCCTGTCCAGAATGAGTTGAAGCACTATTAGAAATGGGCTTCAGTAAGCCCTTAATTCACCGCATCCTGCTTTTAAAAAACAAAACAGGCAACCTGAGGCCAAAGCTGAGGCTTCAGCAGTGTTTTTGTTGCTCTCCAAAGCACAAGGAAGACCACAGGGAATTTTAATGGACGAACTTCCGTAGGCAGAACTTTCCCCAACAAAAATTGGCATATTGACAGAGACTCATGAGGCTGAGAAACCAGTTGATCTCTTATGACAAGATCACCTTTGTTGTCAGGTGAGGATCAGTTCTAAACAATAGGGTGGGAGCTGTCATCTTTGGCTGTCTGTAGGTAAGAAGGTTTGTTTAGGGGGCTGATGACAGAGCTAAGTTACGTTGGCTCAGACACGGGAATAGGCCCTCTGAAATCAGCTGTATTCTTGTGCTTTACCAATTCCAGGATGGTTCAGGCTTTAGCAGTTCAGATGATAGAGCTTTGGTGATTTGGTAACTACTGATGAGTTCTGTCTCTAGTGTGTGTGGGGAAACTGTTAAGTGGCAATGCCAACCATGAATGACCCCAAATGGTCAGCAAGTGGCAACAGCTGAAACAATTAACTGCTTGCAGAGTGGAAAACTCACAACCCCCCTTCTTTACTTCTTTGAAATAATAAACTATGGGAATATTTCCTTTTGAATAAAATCTCTGACTTTAAACCATCCTGCCCCAGCTCACTTGGAGAAAAATGGAAGCTTTACCTGAGTTGACAACTTAATATATGGCAAGACCCAAATGCAACCAATAATTCTGAAGATGTTTCACTATTTACTTTCTTCTGAATGATTTTATTGATAACCTTGATTTAGTTATGTATACGGGGTATAATGTTCTACTAATGCTATAACATTTTGTTTACACATTTTGTATATTATTATAATTGTACTAGACTATAGTATTTGAACTTGAGCCTTATTTCGTCCCTTAAGAGCTTGCTTTTTCAAATCTTTTGTATCCTGGAGAATAGTAATTAAAGTTTTGAAAAGTTTTTTTTTTAAAAAACACCTGTTTTTACCTCAGGACCCCACTTCCTGAGATGACAGTGGATGAGCCTTGCCGATGAGGATGATCAAGATGGAATCTCCCTCTTTCACTATAATTTCCAGGCCAGAGTACCCATAATGCTATGCCACAGGGTAGCTATTCTGGAAGCATGAAGGAAGACTACAACTGCTTTGTCTAGCATTTGGTCTATTAAAGAGTGGCTTGGGAGCTTCTGTCTCTTTCTAGTAACTGAACCACAGTCAATGAGAATGATGGACTGTAATGAAAGAATCCCATATTTATAAATTCCTGCGTACTGGTATAATCCAGGGATAATCCAGGTTTGAGAGTCACATGTGGTTCTTTCACACATATCATGTGGCTCTCAAAGCCCCCACTGCCCCATTCGCTGGCTTGGAGAAGGTATGTGTCTCTTTAAATCACTTTTCCAAGCCAACCTAACCCAGCCAGTGGCTTGGAGAATGCATTTAAAGTTGCTTTCTTTCCCTTCCTCCCTTGCAGCTCTCAAACATCTGACATTTATTCTATGTGGCTCGTACATTAAGCAAGTTTGGCCACCCCTTGTATAATCTGTAAGGCTTCTCATAGGGTTCTTCCCAGCTATGGACCTCACCTGTCGAGTTCTGTCTCCCTCTGCAGCATCTTCTCACCCATTGCCTGGATATCGCCCTCTAGTTCTCGGATCCGGGCCAAGTGCTCAGTTTCTTGAAGGCTCAGGGTCTCTTTCTGCTTGGACACTTCCTCGTAAGAATCTGATAATTCCTGGTGGAAGAGAAGGAGGTCACGAAGAATGAATAATTGCCACAGCACACAAGGAATGTTGCTGACAATGTATGTTTGTGGCAGAAAATCCACTTTCTCTAAGGATGGAGAGGAAACAGTATCTACAAAACTGGATTTGATTGGAGGAGGAGAACATCTAGACTCTCCAGCTTGAGACCCAAAAATTTACTGGAAGGACAGTGGAGTTCTAAGGACCACCAACAAGGCACCAATTAAGCTGTCTTTTCTAGACTTTCTAAGAGGGCCTTGGAATTTACAGGGCTAGGTTTGAAGACCAAAAGGCATGACAGTGAAGAATATCCAGGACATTCTCATACCACCTTTCCTCCAAGGTGATTAGGGTGGTCTGGATCATTCTTGCCTCCAATTTACACTCATAATCCTGTGAAGTAGATTTACACTCATAACCCTAGGCTGAGAGACTGAGATTGGCCCAGGGCCCCCAGTAAGCTTCATATAGTGGCGCCCAATCTCACAGTTTCTAGTCTAACAACTACACCAAACTGGCTTCATATAGATATAGGCACATAATAAACACACAATGGTGACTCAGTAGGGAGGCATCTTGGAAATTCTCCACAAAGTCCCCTCCCCTTTATTCTATAATCACTCAGAGGTTTAAGAATGCTAATTTTCCTTCTCCCCCCTTTTCTGTTTCAACTTGACACTCGATTGCTAGCAATGTTTTGTGCCTTCTGTTTTTGGAAACTACTCCTACCCTTTGGCTAATTTACAAAGTCATTGGGGTTTTTTTTGCATATCTTGAACGTCTCTCTTATATGTAAAAAAGCCCCTGGTGCGAGGAAGGACTGAGTATTTTCTTAGTTATAAAAGGGAGTGGTAGATGGGCTACTAGATACGGTGATCATAGAATCATAGAGATGGAAGGGACCTCCAGGGCCATCCAAGTCCAGTGCAGGAAATTCACAAATACCTCCCCCTAAGTTCACAGAATCAGCATTGCTGTCAGATGGCCATCTAGCCTCTGTTTTAAAATCTCCACAGAAGGAAAGGCCACCACCTCCTGAGGAAGCCTGTTGCACCTATGATATAAAATCACTACTTTGAAATGAAAATAATGGAGACCGAGTTTAAAAACCTACTAAGATTAGCTCCCCAGCACTCCCACATTTCTGTTCTTTCACTGTTTTGGGGAGAAGAGCAGGGGATGAGCTTCAGCTCATAAATGAGTGGCAGAAAAGAAAACAAATTATGTCATTGGGCCTACTTCCTGTCTGTTCTCTCCAAGAGCTAACCTGTACAACTCTTGGTATGGTAAGATGCAGGCTACCAGATGTGAGATGTTTCCCAAAGAGTAGGACAGGGAGATTCACAATTTGCCGATATGGTAAAGCAGAAAGTTGGAGGCAGCTATAATTAGTAGTTGATTAGCTGGCTATTAGCTGTTTAATCAGTGCAGATCAATTCTATCTGGCAATGATAAACTATAAGAATTAAATGCATACTTGTTAGTTTTATGCAGAGTTGGTTCTGGTGTGTTACTGTAATACAGAATGAAAAAGAAAGCATTTAAAAATTAAAGATGCCATTCCTTACTGGTAGCTTTTGTGGTATCTCACTTCTTTCCCTCTCTCCAAATGGGGAATATAATGAGGTTTTGGCAATATATCTTGTCTTTTCAAGGGCTTTGCGAAAATGTCTGCTTATTCATCTGAACTGGCTTAACTTTTAATCGCCTTCACATCCCTGCTGTGACATCATCACGGTCAGCTCTGATTGGCAGTGTAGCATCATCTCATCATCATTTGCGAAATCTTCAAGTGGGTGGGACCTTAATTATACATCTGCCTATCTTGTCCTTCCTTAAAGGAGCTCTTAGTGGTGGGTGTCATTTACCCCTCTTCCTGCTCCATAAATTAACCATTGCATGAGGTAGGCTGCGAGAGTGTGGCTGGCCCAGGGCCACCCAGCAAGCCTCAGGGCAGATTAAAATGCAGGTCTCTCAGACTCTAATCTGACAATCTAACCACAATACCACACTGGCTCTGTGATCTAAGAAAGGAGGAAGAGGCATATGCTAGGGGAAATGAGGTGCTGAAGAACAGCAAAAGGAAATAATGATGCCATTAAAGAAAGTGAATATCTGCAAATATTTTGGGAAGAAAGCTCCTCACACTCCTGTAGGTAGCTTCATCTAAAAAACCGAACACGGGGAACATTCAATATAGAACTGTCAATCAATTACAAAAGCCCTAGTCATAATCTACAGTTCTCTTTATAAAGAAGTTTGCCTAAATCATCCCCAAGGTAGAAAAAGCAATGGTTTCTCAAGACAATGAGGTGTAACCTCTTGGGTACCATGTGTGATGGAGGTTACTGTTCAGCCACCAGGTTCTGCTCTTTTCCATCACTTCCAAAGAAGATAAAAGAGCAAGAAAGTAGGAGAAAGGAGTTTAAGATAATGCAGAGAGATAACCCCAAGGACAAGGACATTTCTCTTGACTATCTCTCTCTTCAAAAAGCAGAGAACTACGCTGGAACATTCACATAAGACTTCACTGGCTTGGATTCCCTCTCCCCACCCCCGGAAGAAGGGGGGCAAGGAATTCTTGAGAACTCCTCTATCTTTGCTCCTGAGTATCCCTCTATCAGCCACTGTTCATATGAATCCCGACCTGGCCTGGGGTGATCACCTCCAGTGCTTCAGGTCATAAGGATGTAATGGAGTCATATGGATAACTGACCTACAGCACCCCCAGATTACTCAGAAGAATTACATCTGTAGGATTTGATTAGGGGTATGGCTATATAAGAACACGGAATTCTTTCCTATGTGAAAACACCTTGGTCAGGGAGGAACCCCAAATTTGACTGTCAAAATCTAGTCAGCCTCACAGGAAGAGGCCAAAGGCTGTGGGGATCCATTCTGAAGCCCTTTCCCCATGCAGCTGTCTAGAAAGTAAGTGATGCTTGTACATATGGAGATCTCTGGACAAGACACAAGGAGGACCTAACAGATGGATGGAAAAGCTGACATGTTAGGGCAGGGGTCACCAATCTTGTTGAGCCTGTGAGCACTTCTAGAATTCTGAGGAGGGAATAGTCACCACCACAAAATGGCTGCCACAGAAGGCCAGGGCCACTCAGAAAATGGCTGTTGGGGTACAGGAGCCAATCGCAAAATGGCAGGAAGTTGCATCACATGCATCCTCCTCATGTTAAGTCAGTTGTTTCTGAGTTCTCATACTCCAGTGAGGTGGAGGAAAAACTTATGGAAAGAAGCAAATGGGCACCAGGAAAGCTTTTGGCAGAGGCTTTGGGCGCCATGTTGGGGAACACTGCAGTAAAACATTTTCCCCACAATGCTTGACCCATCTGCTCTCCATGGAAACAAACTGCCTCAAAGATCTCTGGGATATAGCTGATCTCCCATTTTGTGTGGGGAGAGGAGCCCAGAGGAGCAAAGTGCTTCAATTAACCCTAGCAATGTAATGGAGTTTTAAGGAATGTGAAAAGAGGCATGCTTCACTATCACCTCTGGGAGGGTGTGTGTGTGCACAAGGGGGTGACATGCTAGAAAACAGAAGAGTCAAGGAAGGGAGAGGTCAAGAAACATCTGACTGCAATCAGACTCTGGACATGACTACCTGAACAGCTTAGCCCTTTCTGAAGGTGTTCACTTGGACCACAGCAATAGAACTGGCTACAATTCTCTCAAGAGCACTGGAAGGAACAGGATCAGGACTGGCAGTTCAGAGCCTGCCCCCACCTCCACCCATCTTCCTCCCTTGCCTTGTACTGTCTGGCCAGCTTGGTATGTTCATCACGCAGTGAGCTGAGGGCTGCTTCGAGTTCATCCACACGACTTCTCAGTTCCTGAACCTCATCCTTCAGGCGGCACGACTCCCTCAGAAGGGCTCCTTGCTCCTGCCGGCTCGCCTCCAGCTGGGTCTATGAGGAGAGAGAGGACAAACAGCACTGAGACCTGTCTGTGAACACATTTTACAGATCTGTGCTCATGAGTTCATTGTAATGTTCCTGTGATTTTTGTGTAAAAGCACATGGTACAGCCCTTGCTGGGTGAAGGGCTCTCATCTTTGAATTACTTCCATACACACACTAAACACTGTCTGCACACAGAGAATATGTTCAGGAGAAGAGATTTAGCCTAATCTTCTCCCAGACATATTCACTGCCACATAGCAAGACTGTCTCTATGGTGTAAAAAATGTGTTTCCCACCCTGTAGTCTGAAGGGGATCAGTTCAGGGATGACAGTACCATGCTCTTGCCAGGAGCAGGCCATGCCTAAAACAGGGGATGGACCAGTTGCTCTATTTCAGGATCTTTTCAACTGATGTCTGAAAGGGAGAAAGTGTGAGGAAAATAACAGAAGATCCTGCTGTTGACCGTCTTCTTATGTAATTATATTCACAGAGGACAGGTCCATCAATGGCTACTAGCTGTGGTGACTCCAGAGACAATGCACTTCTAGATGAAAACAACATTGGGGGAGGCCTTGGCTCCTGTCCCCTGTTTGTTAACAGTTTGTTGTCTTCTGTGTAAGGCAAGATGCTGAACCAGATGGATCACTGATCCAGTGGGACACCTTTTATGCTTTCACATCTAGGTTGGCCAGAAGGCCAGGCTTTTAGTGTATACACCTGGCCAGTCAAAAGGCTTCACACCTGCCTGCCAACTGCGGGAGCCACTATGACATATCGCTGTTCCATTCGGCACTCATAAGAGGGCCCTGAGGGCTAAGCACACAAGGCTTCAGGCAAGGCCTCAGGTTACAATGTTCAAGCTCTAAATCCTCACAGGGCATTTTCTGCATATCTGAAAGGGAGTGATGAAGGATTTACCTCATGAGGGAAAAGACTCGCTGTTCTCTCCAGCCTACAACCCATCAGCTGAAGAAGGAGTCATCTGGTCTGGGCTAGAATCGTAGGTTTAAGATACAATTTGTGAACCTGTCTTGGAGCATCTTACCTCTAGCAGAGTGGCCTTGGGGACAACCAACAGCATGTCTGTGCCCGCACCGTCATCGCTCGCCTCCTCCAGGGTGACAAGCTCATCCATAGGCCGTGGCTCACTGAACTGGAAAGGGGAGCTTTGACCACGAGCTTCACCACGGCGATCCACATAACGGAACTGGTATTGCTGGGGACCTGGCTTTGGCAAGTAGCTGGCTGTAAACGAAATGAAGGTGCTTATCTATTTTGGTGAGTTATGTAAATAAAACTAACTAATAATGGTTCATTACACCATCATCACTTATGTTACATAGTCATGAAGACCATTTTCATTAAAAAGCTAACAACCCTCACTAATCAGAGAGGGCACAAACATTCTGTGACATCACAGCAGCTCAACCAATGATGGAGAGTGTGGAGGGGAATATTTTATAGCTCATCAAGACAATAGCTTTTGTCTAACATGCATGTAGTATGTGCACATGTTTGTAAAACAGTTGGGTGCAGGTTTTAAAAGTGGTTAAGTTGGACATCTCACTCAAAACAACTGTAGCAAAAGTCAATAGCCCCTACCTCTATTCAGTTCTGTCTGCCTTGTTCTTTAATTCCTATGTCCACTTTCCACCTGATTCTGAAAACCTCAATTCTAATGTTATGTGGGAGTTTCCATTTACTGATTCTTTGGGACTGCCCTCCTGGAACACCCACCTTGGAACTGGACGCTACAGTGAAGAAGAGCTCCTGCAGAGGATCCCCCATCTGGCAGGGTGCACCACACAAAGGTGTAGTAATCACGGACTGAAGAGGCTTCCACCTAAGAGATAGAAGGGGAAGAGAGAATCTTGCAAGACCCTCCTAAGCATGTTGCTAAAATCACTGCATCATATGATGAGGCCGGGGGGCGGGGCAGAAAACAACAGTGGATGGGAATGAGTCATCTTCTTTTGTTGTATCTGTTCTGCCTCTGTTTTGGCTTCATGTTGTCTCCTCCACTATGTTAGAACAACCATGACTTATAGTGTACAAAAAGTGAAACAAATGAACAAACAAACACACTGTAATATCTTATTACAAGCACAAATTAATTGACCAATTACAATACAACAGAATTCATGATAGATCATGATTTGTTTGAAACAGGGCTGCTGGAGAGCTGCTATTTCTAGGCTGGAGGGGGTGTGATGAAAGGGCAATTGGTTTGTGGATGTGCCCATTGTTTGGTGGGGCTTCCTGGAAGGGTAGTGATAATAGCAGCTCTCCAGCAGCCCTGGCCCCACTCAATGCACAGCAGCCAAGAAGGTCAGAGCGCCTGCTCCGGCTGCAACGCCACTGAGGATGTTCTCCGCAGCTGAGAACGAAACGTCTGGAAGGAAAACTTTCTCCAGTAGAACACGGCACTTGAGCCCGAAAGATTCTACAAACCCTAATGATGTTACCAGCCGTGAAAACCTGAAATCTTTGATTCATGAAGTCCATCAAATAAGAGGATCAATTTGCTATTCCTTTGTTAATTTCACAGCCAAAAGTTAATTCTTCATAGAAATCATGCATCTGTGTAGTGTGACAATGAACTCAGAGACTGTTTCAAATCAGAGATTTTTCTTCAAAGTCACCTTATAATGAGGAGCCAATGATCTTATCAGTATTTAATGTGCAAAAAAATATTCATCAATTTCTTAGACCTGGTTTTCACAGAGATGGGACCTTTTATATAAGTAGGCAGAGGTGCCAGTTTATTTTCTGAATGAATGCTTCTCTGTCCCCAAAGCTCCCTGCAAGTAAAAACCTAGCAACTCAGGGAGAAAGACTGTAATTCCATCCACACCCTGTTATGCTAGTTTTCTCCTTACAGAGAGGCTTGTAGTTTTAATGTTATCTCCAGCTTGCAGCCTAAAGTGCTTTAGAATACCACCTCATTCTGTTGCATATCTATATCAGATTGCAGTGATGAATCAGGCTACATCCCACTTTTATGTCAACACTAAGGCAAAAAGACAATTACTGGGCATCTCAAAGACTGCAGACAACTTTCCCAAGCTCTCAGCTTTAAGAAAAAATTCAGCTGTTCCACTACAGGCTAAGAAGTAGTTTTTCAGTTATTACAATAAAGAGGGAAATCTCACTGAACTGCCCCCCTCCTTTGGACTCATCACTTGATTCCCCATGGCTGTAGCAGGAAAAGGGAAGCATCTGGCTCAGGGGTGTCAAACATGCAGCCTGTGGACCAGATCAAGCCTTTGGAGGGCTCTTTCTCTCTCTCTTGCTTCCTTCAGCATCACAGCTTGCTTTGCCAGTCAAGCTACAGAGTGAAGCCTCTATTTTCTCCATTGGCTGACCAGTGCATGAAGCACTTTATGTACAAAAGCTCGCAATGCCCAGCCGTTTCATATTTCCCTCTGGGTCTTAGGCTCAAAGCACTGTCCATGCAATTTCTGTAATGAATGTCAGTAAATCAAAAGTAAGTTTGCATCTTAACAGACACACACCTAAACAATAGCATAAGATTGCAACAGCACAGGCACTGTTTCCAGATTCTGATGCAATAATTCAGAGCAAGAGGCATCAGTTATAAGAGACCGTTAAATAAACAAAATATTGCAAGAGTGCTAATCTTTTAAGCATGTTTTAAATTCTAAAAAATAAATAAAACTTTAACTGTGTTTGTCTGTGTTTTTAATAAAGTTTATATCTCCACTACCAGGCATTACATTGTATGACACACACATGACCCAGCCTGACAAGGTCTCGTTTATGTCAGATCTGGCCCTCATAACAAATAAGTTTGACACCCCGACCTAGCTCATTCTTAGAATAAGAGACTTGCAACTTCTTCTGTGAAGGAAGTGTTTCATTCCCTTCTGTCCTTCAAGACTCTAGACCTGGTCTACACGTGCCTCAGAATGAGGAGGTAGAATGGACTGAACCAAATGTGGGATACCAGTTTTTAATGTTCCTCTTGTAAAATGTTCTGTAAGTTTTTTTAAAAAAAAAAACAAACAAACCCAAACACCCCATGACATCAGAAAGAAAGACTCTAGTCTGGTTCTCTCAACTGTATTCTTTGTTAAGTTCTTACTTCTAAGGGTCTTTAAAATATAACAGGACAGCATTCAGAATGCAACCCCCCCCCCACCCCCCAGCTGCAGTCTGAAACAGTACAGTCCATTCTGCACTCTGCAGCAAGGGTAGACCAGGTCTGCTAAAGGGGAATCAGTGATGTAATGGAAGCCTCTTCCTTGTTCCGCACTGTCAGATCCAAAAGTGATACAATGACTGCAGATGGAAGCAAAGGGGCTTTGGATAGTGTGCAAAAACAAAACAGACCCAAAGTCCAGATTTACACCCTCACTCTCCCCTGCTGCTGTACCTTGAAGATCCCAATCCAGTCTCTGGTTGAAGGTTTCATACCCGGGGGAAGGTTGTAGTGACATTCCACCTTGGTGTGGGGCACATAGTTTGGAGCCACATTTAGGAAAACCACGCCTGGGTGGGACTGCAGTTCTTCCATCTTGGGTGGCCTTATGCTGCAAGGCAAAGAAGGGAAGGTCGGGGGTCAAGGAAAGATTAAGATGATGCCTGGAAACCACAGCTCTGATGTGGGCTTTCTAACACAAAAGTAAACTTGGTTGTGAAGAGAAGTCTCTTGATGGACAAACACTTCTCAGGACTTCGGCCCAGATTTGGGTAGTACTCCAGGGCCTCTGCAGCATGTGAGGCTGGCAATGGGCCATAGCTAGGTAGGGTTGCCAACTATGGGTTGGGAAATTTCTGGATATTTTGGGTGAAGCCAGGGAAAATCAGGATTTGCAGAGAGGAAGGACCTCAGTGGTGGTATGATCGCATGGAATCTAGCCGCAATTTTCTCCTGGGGATCTGAACTTTAAAGGCTGGAGATCCGATGCAATTCTGGAAACTCTCCAGACCCCACCTGAAGGTTGGCAACCTTATCTGGGTGCTAAATATTCTGCCCCAATAAAAGTTGAATATTGTAATTTCTAAATAGCTACAGGATACATTGTAAAATTTCTTATCTTTTAAACGTACTTTATTCTACTTCCACCATCAAAGGAAGAGAGGACAAGCTGCCGATAATGCCTAAACTCCATACAACTGAATAATATTTCAGTGGGTATTACCCACAAGTGTACAAGCCCATCTCTTGGAAGACAGTGGGAGGGCACCTGCCATCTATCACATTTTTGTTCCTTCTTTCCGCACAGAGCTTCTTCCTTTCTCATTTTATCCTCACAATAATCCTGTGAGGTAGGTTAAGCTAAGAAGGAATGTGAAGGCCAAGGCCAGAGCTTCACAGGAATCTGAATCCAGGTCTCCTGGATCCTACTTTAACAGCATCTAACCATTACGCTACACTGGATACATCAACTTTGCCCAAGTTAGGTAGGTTTGGCCCATGCATGGAAGGGAAGCTAACTAGGACTTTTACATATGTCAACTTGAGTGTCACAATGGAAAACAGGCAGGATAAAATGTAATACAGCAATAAAATAAAATATCCGGGGTTGGATCCAGCTAGCTTCTTCACTCATCTTCACCCAATTCTTTTCCACACTACAGCCCATATTGCACATACAGGCCTCACAATTCTCAGTACAAGCTTTTTTAGGAGTCAAACAAGAGCATTCCATTGTGTTCCACTAATAGAAACTCTGATTGGATTTAACCCCGTGTCCTCACTCCCAAATTAAAATGCAAGCAATTTTATTAAAACTTCATTTATACTTCACCATTTCCCCCAGTGGAGATCCAAAACAGATTATATTGTTCTCCTCTCCTCCATTTTATTTTCACATCAATGCTGTGAGGTACGTTAGCCTAAGAGGGTGGAGTCAGGCCCAAGATCACACAACAAGCTTTCATGGCAGAGTAGGGATTCGAACCTGCATCCCCCAGATCCTCAACCGAGATTCTAATCATTACATCACAGTGGCTCTCACATTTGTTCAAACTGTGTTTCTTCACACCCATCCCTTTGTACCTACCCCTGTTTCCCCTCTCTTCGCTCTGTTTATTTCTCCACTGGCCAAATTCAGTTTGTAAACTATCTCAGTCAAGGGCAGAGACTTTTTTAAACCTGCAAAGCCCCATCTACACAGATGACACCATTTGTCTGCCTACTTTAACCTTCACAAACACCTGCTGTAGAAAATATATATATATTATAATGCCAAGATTCACAGGATGTAGAATTCCTTACTTAGCTTCATTTTCTGAACATGTTAATCGCAACTGCAGGTTGCTTATGCCATACCCTGTTGGGACAAGGGTTTAAAAAAAAGAGAGGGAGAGATCCAAAACGTGTATGATCAAAACAGACTGAGCAAATCAATACAACCAGCTGGCTGTGCACCAGCTTGTTTGATCTGCATACTTTGCTCTGAATCTGATTATTTTTCCTTTCCTTCCTTCCTTTCATTCTTTGCAAAGAGAATTCTGGGTAGAAAGGGAGATATGAGTAAACCACAACATGGGATAAGAGTGCACAGAAAGTGAAAAACGGGAGGAGGCTGTGAGAGAAGGCTACATAGCCACGTGTTTTACAGAAGCATCACTAATTTAATCTTTGCAAGTTGTACACCCACAACTACAAGGACATGATTCATCGTTATTAATGTGATATTTATCAGTGTTACACCATCAGTTTACATAGTCTTTGTCCCAAAGAGGCTACAAACTGTTAGGGATAGAGAACAGCAAAAGCAGTGAGGTGCAGTGGTCAGAGTGCAGTACTCGGAAGGCCTTGCTTCAAATCCCAATTCTGCCATGAAACTCACTGGGTGACTTTGGCTTGTCACTGTCCCTCAGCCTAACCTACCTCACAGGATTGTCATGAGGATAAAAGGCAAAACATGTACACTGGTCTGAACACCGTAGGAGGGTGGCAAAAAACATACTATGTAGATAAACTGATATAGTATGACAAGAACAGAAAACCCAGGGGAAGATTCAGGAGAAACAGGATATGCATGGAACAGAAAAAAGCTGAGATGCAAGAAGTTAAGCCAGAAGAATCACAGATGGATTTTAAAGAATGGGAGTAAGGTGGCATCATGTGAGAGGCAATGTTGTATAGTGGCTAGCGTGCCACATTATGAGTGCGAAGAACCGAGTTCAAAGCTCCCCCATAGTTCATTCGGTGATTGTTGGGCTAGCTAATTATGCTCCCTTAGCCACACAGAATTGTCAGAAGCTAAAATGGGAGCACGGAGAACCATGTATGAACTTCATGGAGAAGGAGGGGTTAAAAAAATCTTCTAATCCTTCTAGAGAACTCCCCTCTAGAGTTCCCAGAAGCCAATCAATCTTTCCCCTTTACTCAAAAGGAATGACAATACTTTCAACAACACAGACTTCTGCTGCGTGGGAAGTGAAGTAAGAAAGAGCTGTCACACCCAAACAGGTTTCTCTCCTAGGCACTGTAATTATCTGTTATATTTCTCCGTAACTATTTCGTCTGGTGCACCTTCAGCTTACAGGCAGCTGTGCTATCCTCATCTTTTTCTTTCACAACACGACTGTGAGAAGACAGGTTGAGAGTGGCCTGTGCCAGGCGCCAGCCTGCATGTTTCATGGATGAACAGGCCAAGATTTGAATCTGGGTCTCCCACCTCATGCCTTCAGTGCTTTGGGGTAGCTCACTGCCAAGTTCTGGGAACTGGAAGGGCCTCAGTGGTAATGAAATCAGGTTTCATGTTTTACTAGAATTCCTATAAATAGCACTCAGATCAGTAAAGGCTTGAGGGTGAACAGTCTAGCTCCGAGGGCCGCAAACATTTTACAATTAAAGAGCCAAAGTTAAAATCCAGAGGGATCAACAAAGACCTGGTGTAAGAAAGCCCATTTGCAGAGCGGAAGCCATACAACTGAATTTCACTGAAAACTGACAATGTTGGTTAATAAATCCACAACAGTTCTGCAGCCCTAGCACAATTGTTGCAAGTCCTTTGTCAGAAAGCGGCACCTACGAGGTCTCACAATAAGTAATAAATATACACATGTACGCCCTGTACAATTGTTTTGGGACCGTGGCATAAATCTGCACATGGTTTGCATTTGGATTACTGACAATCATCCACCTCTTTCATTTTCCCTTTCTAGGAAGCCCTTTAAAAAGGTAAAGGTAGTCCTCTGTGCAAGCACTAGTCATCTCTGACTCTGGGGTGACATTGCTTTCACAACGTTTTCACGGCAGACTTTTTACTGGTTATTCCAGCATCCCACCTACCCTGCCAATATAAATTATAGAATAATAGAATCATAAAGTTGGAAGGGATCTCCAGGGTCATCTGGTTCAACCTTCTGCATAATGCTGGAAATTCACAAATACGTCCCCCTAAGTTCACAGGATCAGTATTGCTGTCAGATGCCCATCTAGCCTCTGTTCAAAAACCTCCAAGGAAGGAGAGCCCACCACCTTCTGAGGGAGCCTGTTCCACTGAGGAACCGCTCCATCAGGAAGTTCTTCCTAATGTTGAGCTGGAAACTCTTCTGGTTTTATTTCCACCTGTTGGCTCTGATCCGACCTTCTGGGGCACCAGAAAACAATTCCACACCATCCTCTATATGACAGCCCTTCAAGTACTTGAACATGGTCATCATTTTCTTTTTCAGAGAGTCACGATTGCTTCCATACTGAGCCACATCTGGCTGTAGGGCCATAGGTTCCAGAGCACTGATCTAGCTAGTACACACCATACTGAATTTCCTGGGCTTTCCTTCCCTGCCCATTTTCACTCTGGGCCCCTTCTCTTGAAGACCCAAAAATGCTGCTCTGCTGATATCAGAACCAGTAGCTTGCTGTACAACCTCCAATCACACCTTAGAAAGTGAGAATTTTTAAAAGGTTCACCCAGGATTGTTCAATGAAGTAAGGCTCCCCAAAGAGAGCTCACTCACCACTACTGAATTTCCATTGCAATTCATTTATTTTTGTTTTTAAAAAGTGCACGTTGCCATCCTAAAAATGACATGCACCCACAGCATTCTTACTTTGTGCATGTCCAAGGGAACAACCTGGGCAGGCCGTTCATGACCTTCCAAGAATGCACATCAACATTCTTAGTAGGGTTTGGTGGTATGAATGTCAGCAGAAAGGCTGAAAAACCCATGTGGTTAATCTACAGGAAATAAGCAAATTAGATTTTGCTTCTGACATGTGTTTACTCACCAGGCAGCATCTTTTAAGATGCTGTTCAAACCACAGTACAACGACAGTATATTCACTCACATGACAGCTGAATTGAGGCTGGGATTATTACTAGCCTAAAGTTAGAAAAGCAAGAAACTAAAGATTGCGTGCAGTCAACAAGGAAAAGGTACAAAGGAGGTGCCCACACTGGAATGCATACTGGAGGATAAAAACACAAGTCTACTGGCACCTTGAAGACTAAACATTTCTTTCAACGTGAGTCAGAGCTCACTTCTTCAGACACTAGGCAGAGGAAATCACTGTAGAAGAGGAAATCACTGTTAAAACGCTTGGGGCTCTTTAGCTTGGAGAAACGTCAACTGCGGGGTGACATGATAGAGGTTTACAAGATTATGCATGGGATGGAGAAGGTAGAGAAATAAGTACTTTTCTCCCTTTCTCACAATACAAGAACTCATGGGCATTCAATGAAATTGCTGAGCAGTCGGGTTAGAACGGATAAAAGGAGGTACTTCTTCACCCAAAGGGTGATTAACATGTGGAATTCACTGCCACAGGAGGTGGTGGCAGCTACAAGCATAGCCAGCTTGTAAAATCAATAAAAATCCAATAATCATTCTCTTACATATCTTGCACCAGTTTGGCGTAGTGGTTAAATGTACAGACTCTTATCTTGGAGAACCGGGTTTGATTCCCCACTCCTCCACTTGCAGCTGCTGGAATGGCCTTGGGTCAGCCATAGCTCTCAGAGGAGTTGTCCTTGAAAGGGCAGCTTCTGTGAGAGCTCTCTCAGCCCCACCCACCTCACAGGGTGTCTGTTGTGGGGGAGGAAGATAAGGGAGATTGTAAGCCACTCTGAGACTCTGAGATACAGAGTGGAGGGCGGAATATAATCCAATGTCATCGTCTCATTCAAGGGAATGCCTGTTCCAGGAATGGACACACCTCATGCTGTGACACAGTCCCTCTTTCAACAACAAAGAACCTATTCCAGTGGTCCTTTTTGCTGATATAGTTGTTAAAAAGAAACGTCTAGCTCTCAACATAGCAGAAAATACCTAATAACTTCTTTTGCTGATATATATTCTGTCTGTACTGCCTGGAACTCTGTGTGGTATACATAGAGGTCCTCAGCCATCTCCCTGTTCAGGTGCTAACTCGACCTAGAGCTATTTAGCTTCTGCAAGATTGCTCTATCATATGCTTTCAGACCATGGGCCAAGACCATGGACCCCAAACTCTGCAGAACACAATTTGATAACATGACTGGTTAACATGAGAGTGGGTGAATTATGAAGCCAGAAGATTCTAGTTTGATTCTCATCTCTTCCATGAAATGGCCTAGTGCTTAAGGCAAGGCACTTTGCCTCTGCAATACAGGGCTATCAAGTCGGAGGGGGGGGGGGGGGGCATGAGGAATCATGGGAAGAGGAAGCCACACAGAATTTCCCTCACATCAGTGATTCTCCAGGCTAGGGATGGCCAAACTGCGGCTTGGGAGCCACATGTGGCTCTTTCACGCATATTGTGTGGCTCTTGAAACCTCTCCCTCTCCTCATCACCCAAGGTGGAGAAGGCATTTGTCTTTTTAAATCACTTCTCCAAGCCAAACCAGCTAGCAGTTTGGAGAATGCATTTAAAGTTAGTTGCTTCTTTCCATCTCTCCCCCTCCTCCCATCTATTTGCCTGTCTGCCTTCCCTCCCTTCCACATCTGATGTTTATGTCTTGCAGCTCTCAAACATCTGACGTTTATTCTGTGTGGCTCTTGCATTAAGCAAGTTTGGCCACCCCTGCTCCAGGCTCTCTGGGTCTCAAGCAGGCCAATTTCCTTTCATCCCCTTTGACTGACACATACAGCTGCCCTCTACTTTCCATGGTTCTATGAGCATGCTCAGTCTTCATCTGACCTTTTTTTCTTGCCTCTGGGAGCTAAATTAACATTTTAATTTATGTTTTTCTGCATATCAGGGAAATCAGCTGGGTGACTTTGGGTCAGTTACACTCCTCATCCTATCCTATCTCACAGAATTGTTACAAGGATAAAATGAGGAGAGAACAATGAAAGCTCCTTTTGGGTTCCCTACTGAGAAAGGTGAGGTATAAATGAATGAACAAATAAATCTCCACAATGCTTATAGTCCACTGCCTTGTTTATCCCTGGCCTGGTTTTTCTGCTTCAAGAGTCAGCCATTTTACTAAGTGACAGAGAGGAGGCCCAAAAGTAAATCAAAGGAGAGGGAAACAATTTGGGAATGCAGTTACTCAAAATCTCCCTCACCCCAAAACTTTCTCTACTCTTGCTGATTTCTTCTTTCCTCTTTTAACAGACTCTCAGCTTTCAATGTCATCCTTTCTGGAGAGTTTTGAGTTCTGATAGTTTTGAATATCCCCCCCTCCCCACACATACTTCAAGGGTTAACTTACAAAGTCATACTATTTTGCATACTCTGGGAACCCACTGAGGATGTAGCGCCCTCTTATCTATAAGCAGACCAGTTTGATAGTTTTTATCATCTACAGAGGGACTAATGTTTTACTATTAAATATAGTGATAATACTGCCCTACTTAGAGGGTTGTTGTTCAGATGAAGCCAAGATAATGCAAGTGAAGTGTTCTGAGCGTCTGAGAGCACTACAGAAATGTAAGGTATTACTACAATTAAAACACAGCAACTGCCTCAGAAGGCTTTAAGCAGGGATCAGAGAAATTACTGTAGGATAAATCTATTAACTGTTTTAGCAAGCGTAGAGTAGTTTTTAGAGTGTCAAACTAAGGTCTAGGAGACCCTGGTTCAAGCCTCCACTCTGCTATGAAACCTTGCTACCTGCCCTGGGTCATGCACTCTTTTCAGCTTGCCTACTTCACAGGGTGGTTGCTGTGGGGATAAAATGGAAGAGGCAAGAACAACACTGGAAGCTGCTTAGGGTCTCCCATTGGGGAGGAAAGAAAGGTACATATAAATTTTAAAAACTGTAAAAGTAGAATGGAACCTCCAAAAGAAGAGGCAGTAACATCTCTGAGCAGCAAATGCTGGGGACACGGAACAGGACGGCTGTGACTTCCATGCCGTGCTGCAAATATCTGGCTGACCCAAGACTGATGCACTGGAACAGTCTGATCCAGCAATGCAGCTACAGGGGGTGGGTGGAGGATTAAAGATCAAAGAAGCGAGTCAGACAGTGTTCCTGGGGAAGCAGCAGGCCTCTTGCCCCAGGCAGAAGGATGACCCCTTAAAGTCAACTTTCCATTATTAGTTTTCTCTGCAATACTTACAGCCCATTATGAAACCCTACACAATGGGCCTTGTGCTAGATAACTGTTAATCTACACGCTGCTGCCAAGGCAAGCTTCTTATCCCAAAATGCCCTGTGAGGGTGACCCAGGCAGAGCCAAGCTGCATGTTACAACGAAACTCTGACTGCTCTCAGCTGCTCGGGCCAAGTTCTTTTTCTCCTGAGGGATCATTTAGGGGAAAATGCTGGGTTGTACTTCCCAAACGGAGTGCCAGTCAAGACATCCTGAAAGAGCCCAGACGTGCCTGTGCGGGATAGGACAACACAAACCAGCGATCAGATCTAACTGGCATAAGCGTGAGATGGATTAAAGAACATGTGTATCTCTGTGGCCTGGTACAAGCCTTGCGCAAGGAACTCATCGTCCTGGTTTATAAAGAGGCAGTGAACAATGTTTTAGGCAAAGCTAAGAGGAGTTTTCCTTAAAAGCATTTCTCTCTCTCTCTCTCTCTCTCTCTCTCTCTCTCTCAGTATCAGGGTTTGAGCTCCACGGCTGGAAGCCAAAACAGACAATGGAATCTTGTTTTCACAAGCCAGAAGCTTCATGCTCCTTTTCACATAAACACAAGCTCACCACCCCCCCGTCGATCCTTACACCTTGTTGTTAGTTATACACTTTTGGAAAGCACCAGGTCAAAATAAAATCTCACAGGAGAGCAGGTTAAGGAATGGCAGGCAGGAAAAGAGAGAGTAAGAATAGACGAGGACTCAAAACTACTTTGGAAGTCTGTGTGTAGATTGCAGCAGGCAGTTCAGAGGTAACAGGATCACTAAACTCCAAGGAAGAGCTGATTCTTTTAAAGAGCATTAGAGAGCCTCCATTAACGCTTGCTCTTCTCTACCTTCACCGCTTTGGAACTGCCAGCTCAGAGTTTAAGGCCTACTGAAGCCTGTTTTGCAGGCAGGGTTTTCCTTTCTTCCCCTCCTAAAGCAGGGAATCAATGCAAACTTCCAGCCCTCTTCATTGAAAGGGGGTGGTTCAGGCCACATTCACTCCCCCCCGTCCTTTGCTCATAGCAGTGGAAGCAAATGTAGGTAATTCAATCCAGGAGGAAAGAAGGGGGGGGGGGGTTCCTCCCCGAAATGCATCCTCCCCAAATCCTCTCCTTCCCTCTCCAGCCGAGCAACGGCTTTAAAAGGACAGGAGAAGGAAGAAAAAGCAACAGTGCCCCTTTACCCTCCCCAATACAGAAAACGTCTCTTACCCAGAGAGCAACCAGCTGTTCCACTAACCTTTTGCATCAACAATAACAGCTACCAAGCCAGCTGAGGGAGGCGGAGACTGGCGGGTGAGCAAGCCCTGCCGGGAATTGTAGTTCTCTCGTGGCCGCCGTCCATTAGCAGGAGCGCAGCGGAGAGACTGCATCTCCCAAAGAGTCGCGCGAGGCAGGGGAGGCCGCCGGAGGTTCTGGGTGGAGTAGTTTCAAAGCATGAGAGCTGCAAGGGGAAAATGGTGCCCGAGAGACTTCAAATCCCAAGAAGCGGCATTGGCTGTGGGTGATGGAAGTTGTTAAATGGAAGCAGATTAAATAATTCAAAGGGGGTTCAAGTTTCTAAGGTGGGGAATCTAATACCCCTGGGGCGACTTTCTGTGGCTGGGGACTTTCTGTGGCTTTGAGTTGGCTGCTTCTAAGGTAAATAGATGCAATTTGCCAAGCAGACTCTAGTGAAATGCAGGTTGCATGGAAGAACATAGACAACACTCAACAGGATGCGCAAAGGGCACCGATACTGAGGACCGCAATCTGGGGGAAGATGCGGTTACTTAACGTCCAAATGGGAAATACACATCTACCAGGACACACACTCGCCGATCACGTACAGTATTTATAGATCACCCAGAGGGAAGGTAGTTGAAGAGGATTTACAAATATACAGGGCTTTTTTTTGTAGCAGGAACTCCTTTGCATACTAAGACACACCCCTCTTATGTAGCCAATCCTCCAAGAGCTTACAGGGCTTTTATTACAGGGCCTACTGTAAACTCTTGGAGGATTGGCTACATCAGGGGTGTGTGGCCTAATATGCAAAGGAGTCCCTGCTACAAAAAAGCCCTGCAAATATACCGTATTTGATGCAGAAAAGGAAACATGCCTTCTTACACACAGAAATGTATACGTGCAATCTCCAATAGGTACAATTCCGCCCTAGACCTTTAATCCTGGTTCAGCCCTGTCCCCAAACTGTTTGTCTACACAAGAATCAAAAGTCATAGAGTTAGTTCCATGATTCAAGTGTAGAATGTCAGTTTGGGGACAGGGCTGAACCAGGATTAAAGGTCTAGGGCAGAATTGGCACACATACAGTGTGGAAAAGTACACATACAGGATATACACAGGAAGGAAATCAGTGGCATTTCATGAAACATCTTTGCAAAATCCAATCTTGCATCTCACAAGTGTGAATGTTACTGAAAGCCATAGGGAGCAATGCTACCACTTAGGGTTGCCAGGTCTGGGTTGGAAAATTCCTGGAGATTTGGAAGGAGGACATGGTTTGGGGAAGGGAGGGGCCTCAGCCGAATATAAAGCCATAGAGTTTACCATCTAAAGCAACAATTGTATCCAGGGAACTGGTTTGTGCAGCCTGGAGATCAACTGTAATTCTGTTGGGATTTCCAGATGCCACCTGGAGGTTGGCAACCCTACCAGTGCAATCATAAGGACCATTTTTGGGGGCTCCATAAGTAATCTTAGATCTGCTTAGGATGGCTCTGTAAGTGCAGGAGAGACTTGCTTCCAAACTCACCTCCAGATGCGGTAACATCCCACTCCATCCTCAAAATTGCACAATTATCCCCCATTTAGCAAAGTTTAACATGCCAGGGCCTGTTTGAGGTAGCAGTACAAGTTTTGCAAAGCTCATTTTAACTAGCCTGCAGTTCTTGCTTGGTGTCTGATCTAACGAGCAGCTTTTTACTTAGTTTTTTACATTATTTATGCCCCCCCATCAACTTTCTCACTGGGACTCAAGGCGGATTACACAGAGTGAGTCAGTAAAATCAACAGGATGGGACATTCAGGAAACAGTGAGATAGGATTTGGGTTGTAGAACCAATCAGAAGTCTAAAAAACTGGCCTAGCCTGACAAGGCCTCATTTATGTCAGATTTGGCCCACATAACAAATGAGTTTCACCCCTGATTTAAGCTGTCATGGCGGAGCATAGAGGTCTTGCAGATATGAGGTCCAAGGCTTTGTATATGATAGCTGGTACTTTTAAGTGAGCTTGGCAACTGATGAGCGGCCAGTGGAGTGACTGCAGAATGGGAGTACTATGCATGCTCCATCTAGCTCCCAATAATAGCTGAGCTGTGGTATTCAGGACCAACAGAAGTTTCTGGATCGATTTTGAGGGAAGACCAATGTACAGTGCATTTCAGTACTCTAATCTTGATGTTACTATGGCATGGATCCAGATGGCCAGATCAATGTATCAGTGTATGCGGTCATTTTTCGAGCTAGACTAAATTGGAAGAAATCGTGTTTTGCAACTGCGTTAATTTGCTTCTCCAAGCAACAATGGTGGTTTGAGTATAACCCTGAAGCTCTTAACTCAGTTGGCAAGGGTCAGCTGCTGAACCCCTTCAAAAGAGGAAGCACAATATCCTTTAAGACCTCCACCTCCCAACCAGCATTACTTCTGTTTTTTTCCAGGGTCTAAGGTCAGTTTGTTCACTGTTAGCCATTGAACCACAGCAGCCAAACAGTGATTTAGGACTTCAGCATCACCAGGAGATTCGGATGTGTATCATCTGCATATTGATGACAGCCAACCCCCAAACTATGACTAATTTAGCTTAAAGGTTTTAACATAAAAACTGAAGAGCAGGTGGGATAGGATTGTGCCCCGTGAGACTCCACAGGATAAGTCCCACCCTGATGGTAACTGGTTTCCAATGGCAATTCTTTGGTCCAGTCCATGAACAATGATTCAAACCAGGCCATCACACAATCCCTGATGCCTACTTTTACTTCCACACTTCTTAACAAGATGTTATGGTCAGGGCTTTTTTTGTCGACAAAGCCCAGTAGGAACATTTGCATATTAGGCCACATCCCCTGATGCCAACCCAGCCTGAACTGTGCATCGAAAAAAGGCCTGGCCACAGTCTACTGCGCCCAAGGCAGCAGATAAATCCAGTAGGAGCAACAGAGAAGCCAGACCTTTGTCTACATTTAGACTGAGGTCATCAACTACAGGCAGCAGAGCTGTCCGTGTCCCATAGTCTGGTCTGAAACCAGACTAAAAAGGTCTGGATCAGATGAATTATCCAAGAAGACCTGCAGCTGGTCTGCTACTTCTTTCTCAATCACTTTGCCTAGGAAGGGCAGATTAGAGAAAGGGTGGATAACTGGTTACATAAGTTTTCTGACTGGATAGATATTTTCAGTAGTAGACAAATAGCCACCTTTTTGAGTGGCTGAGGGAAGGTGCCCTGAGTTTAGGGTTGCCAAGTCCAATTCAAGAAATATCTGGGGACTTTGGGGGTGGAGCCAGGAGACTTTGGGGGTGGAGCCAGGAGACACTGGGGTGGAGCTAGGAGCAAGGGTGTGACAAGCATAACTGAACCGCAATGGGAGTTTTGGCCATCACATTTCAAGGGACGGCACACCTTTTTAAATGTCTTCCTTCCTTCCCTCCACCCTCCCCTTCTCTGACTTCACCTCAGAGGCGGAGTGGATTTTGTGCCTCTGTTTCCCAGGATCAGCCCAAACGCCCTGCTTAGAGCCCCCCCTCCTGTCTCAATCACCCCCCTGCGCCAAGGCTGCGAAAAACTGGGTTTCATGTTGGAGCTCTGGGCTGCCCTCCTACTGCTGAACCGCAAAGACAGTACCCCATTGACATATTCATTTTTTTCTCTCTTTACAAAATAAAAGCCAGAGTCACTCCTTTGCAGACATACATTGATCTTGTTTTGTTTTATGGCATTCCGTCAGACTCCACACCAGACACAGAAAACAACAGACTTCTCCGGTGGGGGTGACGGATTCCTTGCATGTTATGCCATCCCCCACCACCCTTTTCGGCATCTTTCTTTCTCTCATACGCATGCAAAAGGGATCCAGACAGCCTTGGACATACCATAGAAACCAAAGTGCTTGGTGAGAACCGGGGTGGAGGGGAGAACCAGCGTGATCGGAGAAGTGGGAAACCTCCAGCACAATTCCGCGCCCCCCCTACCATTTACATAATGCAATGTTCCTCCAGACACTGAGGTGCATTGTTTATAGAGGATAGCCGAGAAAAATAGGGAGAGACTGAGCCCATAAAGGCTGAGCCCATCTCGGAGGAGCAGCTACGGTGAAGTGGCATTGAGGCGGCAGCGCAGCGGCGTCGCCCGCTCTGCTCCGCCTCTGAGGTGAAATCAGAGAAGGCGAGGGTGGAGGCAGGCCAGGAGCGTGGTGAGCCGCGAGTCCAGGTCCTAGAAGGACCCAGATTTGCGGCTCGCCACGCTTCTGGACTGCCTCCACCCTCCCCTTCTCTGATTTCACCTCAGAGGCGGAGCGGGCGATGCCGCTGCGCTGCTGCCGCCTCTTCTCCGGTTCACCTTAGCTGCTCCTCCGAGATGGGGCGGCTCACCACGCTCCTTGGCGCCATTCCCCCCTTCCCCCGCTTCCATTTTTTTGGAGAGCGGGGGAAGAGGCTGTAAATCCTGGGGTCCCCCACCAGGGCGGGAGGGTTGGGAAGCCTACCTGAGTTAGTGGTTGATTTATGATAAATACTAAGGATCCACTGATGTGGTCTTTACATGATTTTAGAAGCCAGAGTGAACAAGGATCCAGAGCACAAGTAGTGGCCCAGTGGGGATCCCAGGAGCTTGTCAACATCCAGCATGGAAACTGGGTCAAAGTGGTCCATAAATAGAATGCATGGGGTATTAGTCAGTTCTTCCAGTGGATCTATGTTACCAGCATCTAAATCAGAGTTTAGTTTTGATATTTTACTAGCAAAAAACTTAGCAAATGTATCACAACTAATTATCTGGTCCTGATACAATGAAGGTTCAGTTTTAGGAGTCAGCAGATGTAATAGATTGCCAAAAAGGCAAATGCGTGGGTCCTGGATCAAACCAAGCCTGACTTCTCCCTAAAAGCTAAAGTGACAAAACTGAGGCTATCATACTTTGGGCACATTGTGAGAAGACAAGAGTCACTGGAAAAAACAATAATGCTGGGAAGAGTGGAAGGCAGAAGGAAAAGATGAAGACCCAACATGTGATGGATTGACTCTGTCAAGAAAGCCATAGTGCTCTGTTTGCAAGACCTAAGCAAGGCTGTTAATTATAGGACATTTTGGAGGCCATTATTTCTAGGGATGGGCTTGAATTGGGAAAATGCAGTTCGTTTTGAGGTTCATGGCATGCCTAGTTCTCGAATCATGAATTGTCACAAAGTTTTAGCAGTCAAACAAACCGGTTTGGTTTATGAGGTTTGTAACCCAAGAGAACAGATCCTGTGCAAGCTGAAGATATCAAATTCACAGAGGCTGTCTCTCCTCCATGTGCCCCACAAGTCTGGTGATAATTGAATGTACAGGGTCCGAGTTACAGTTCCCCAAAGAAGGTGCCCCCAGCAAAGTGCTTTCTGGGGAAATGACCATCTGTCACCCTCACCAAATTTGTAGGGCATGTAGAGGAGAATCAGCTGGAGATCACCTGAGAGTTTGCTCTCTCTACCTTGCACAGGATCCATTCTATACACTCTTGAACAGGAGGTGATTGCAGATTACTGCAGGCAGTTCAGGAGTGTATAGAACAGATCCTGTGCAAGCTAGGGACAGCAGAGTGACAGGGGACCTCCCCCAGACACTTCTCTACATGCCAAGTTGTTCTTTGAAGTTTGGGAAACATTTTTGAGTGGAGACAGTCTGTCTGGAAATGTATCTTTTCACAAACCAGCACGAACCTCCATGAGCAGCTTGAAAGTTCGTACTGGCTGACCTGCTACGAAATTCACTTTGGAAACCATGAACCAGCCCAAATTATTCATAAACTTTAGTTCATGAGTTGGTTCGTGCCATCCCTAGCTCTTTCACAGAATCATCCTAAATTGGAAGTGACCTGATGGTGGTTAACACACACAGACACAGATGCCATGTTTCCTTAAACAATGGGAATGGATGTGAACTAGCTGATGCAATAGTAGCATATAAGTAACATTTCGTAGCTGCCATCACCACTGCTTCATAGGTCTTACAATGAGCTCTATCACATGATCAGTCAGATTCAGGATGAGTTTTCCACTATCATAATTCTAGACATTTCCCAGCTCTCAGATCAACCAGCTCCATGGTACATTAGGGGTCAGAGTTTTGTCACAAAGGTGGAAGAGGTCATCAAGGAGTGGTCTCCCATCTAAGTATCAATCAGAGCTAGCTCTACTTAGCTTAGAGATCAGGCTTGCCTGGACAATCCAGGTCAAGGCAGGAAAGGAGGGACTAAATGGCTTTAGTCCCTTCCACCTGACAGTATATGACTGTCAAGTTATCAGAGTTTGGTTTGGTGTTAGCCATTCCTACCTTAGACAGCCTTGCACTAAAGCTGTTTTTATTTTGTTTAACTTATTTAAACCTCTTCCTCCACACCATCTTTCCACTCAAATATAGTTCACGAGGCAGCAAATATCAAACCATTGACACAATTAAAACAGCATGCTAGGAAAAACTGAAGCCAGCAAGAAAAGAGGAAGACCCAACCTGAGATGGATTGATTCAGTAAAGGAGGCTATGGCCCTCAGTTTGCAAGATCTGAGCAAGACTGTTAACTGGGGCTTTCTTTGAGCAGGAATGCAAAGGAATACAGTTCCGACTGGCTTGGCATCAGGGAGTGTGGGCTAATATGCAAATGAGTTCCTACTGGGCTTTTTCTACAAAAAAAGTGCCCTGCTGTTTACAACAGGATGTTATGGAGGTCATAAGTTCAGCATAAATAACTTGATGGTTCTTAAACACACACACAAATATTTAAATTCAATAAAAACAAACAAACACATGTATGCATGCTGTGATTCCATGAGAATGCAGAAAAGTCACACTGTGTTACTGGATGCAGAATTTAGCTCCTTAAGAATCTCAGTATTCCTTTTTCTGGTGAAGATAAGCTTGAGAATATATGGACAACTTCTGGTGAAATCTCAGAAACCAAAGGAATAGCAAGATAACACTTCTTGTGATCAGAGGCACTTCCTTCAGCTGTCTGTGACTGAGACAAGCTGGTAAAAAGATGCATTTGTAAAAATTAAAAAAAAAATTAAATTAATTTTTTTTAATGAATATTAAAATTGCTTGCATTTACATAATTTGTATCAATTCTGGCATTAAATCTTTCTTGCTGCTTTATTTGGGTTATTTTAATTCAGTAAAGGAGGCTATGGCCTTCAGTTTGCAACAGTGGCCCCTAACCTTTTTTGGCACCAGGAAACCGGTTTGATGGAAGACAATTTTTCCATGGACCAGTGGCGGTGGGGTGGGGGCTGGTTTTTTTGCTGCCCCAGGGTGCCCCCATACCCACACCCCGTCCCTGCCCCCCTTGGGGATCTTTAAATGAGAAGTAGGCAAAGGTCACTATTGTGCTGCCCCTTCTGCCCACCCGGGACCTGGTGAATGAAAGAGGTAGTGCTGCCTCTTTTGTCTGCCTGGGACCCAGGTGGGCAAAAGGGGTAGTGCAGTGCCTCTGCCTCACTCCGCGGCTCGGTTGCTAACAGATCATGGACCGGTACCCATCCACGGCCCAGGGGTTGGGGACCCCTGGTTTGCAAGACCTGAGCAAGACTGTTAACAAGAGGATGTTGTGGAGGTCATAGGTTCACCATAGGTTGGAAAGAACTTGATGGCACTGAACACACACATACACAAAATATTTAAATAATTCAATTAAAAATATACAAACACGCAGATCTATGCATGCTGTGATTCCATGGGAGTGCAGATTTCATGGGAGTTCATTTTGATTCCCTCCCCCCCACCATGTACATCGGAAGCTTTGCACGGAGAAGGCCCCAGGTTCAACCCCTGGCATCTCTTGTTAAAAGGCTCAGGAAGCAGGTGATGTGAAAAACCCCTGCCTGAAACCCTGGAGAGCCACTGTTAATCAGAGTAGACACAGTACTGACCTTGGCGTTGAAGCTCACTAGTGCCACCCTGTTCCTGTCTGCCACAGAGACTGATGAAGGAGGCATTCGTTCACATACAGACCATAGGGAATAGCATAGGCTTGCCAATCTCCAGGTTGCAGCGGAGGTTCTCCCACTTTCTCAGGCTCCTTCCCGCTTCCAGTCAGCTGGCCGGCGGGAGGAAGCCCCACCCCCACAGCCACCATGTGTCTTTCCACCTGGGGAGGCTTCAGACTCTGCTTGGGATGGCAGGTCTGTGACTTTAAGGCTGAATGGGGGTGCGGGCAGAACAACATGGCTGCTTCCAGTGGCTGTGAAAGCAGTCCAGACCCTTCATTGGTTGCACAATCTATGAGCCCTGAAAGAAGGTGCAACCTATTTCTAATGTAGGGAAGGCATTTAAAAGGTGTGTGGTTCCTTTATATGTGATGGCCAGAACTCCCTTTGGAGTCCAATTGTGCTTGTCACAACTTTGCTTATGGCTCCACCCCCAATGTCTCCTGGCTCCACTCCCAAAGTCCCCAGATATTTCTTGAATTGGACTTGGCAACCCTAGAACAGCAGTATTAAAATGAATATTGCCTGCAATAAGGTGATGTAGTGAGAGACAGTGTAGCTTTTGACCTTGCATGCTCCCCTGCCCCAGTCTTCAGCCCCAGGGTTGCCAGCTTTGGCTTGGGAAATAACTGGAGATTTTTTTTTGTGGGGGGGAGTGGAGCCTGGAGAGAATGGGATTTGGGCAGGGCTCATTTTGTATCAGGAGCTCCTTTGCATAGTAGGCCACACATCCCTGATGTAGCTAATCCTCCAAGAGCTTACAGTAGGCCCTGGAATAAGAGCCCTGTAAGCTCTTGGAGGACTGGCTACATCAGGGGTGTGTGGCCTAATATGCAAAGGAACTCCTACTACAAAATGAGCCCTGGATTTGGGAATGGGTAGGACCTCATTGGGATATAATACCATAGAGTCCACCCTCAAAAAAAGCCATTTTCTCCAGGAAAATGGATCTCTGTCAAGTGGAGATTGGTTGTTATTCCGGGAGATCTCCAGACGCAGTCTGAGGGGATGGAAACCCTACCCAGCTCATGTGCTAGGCCGGAATTGTTCTGATGTTCATAGAATTGGTGTGTGCAATGAAACAAAAAGACGGAGAGAAGAAATCACCGACTCTACCCGCCGTTGCTTTTATAGGTACTTGGGGCTCCGTACTGTAAAAAGCAACAAGAGCCTTGTTGGGTTTTAAGCAGGAATTGAAGTACCTTGAGAGAGTGGTTTAAGAGCCCACGGAGCCCCGTGTCAGCAGCTTTCTTACTAGCATGGAGGGCACGTACGTGGGATGAGAGTGCACAAATGTGTGCGTGTTTCTGTGTATGGAGGAGGTGCATGGGCAGGCTGGGGCCCAGAGTATCGTTAGTCGGACATAAAAATATTGGTCCCCCCAGCATGCTGCAGATTGGGCTGCCGTTTGGAGGATGGTGACACTGCGCAGTGCTAAAAAGCAGAGACCACTGCTTGATAGGGACCTAATTAAGTTTTCGATCCGGCTGGCTCATTTGCCTCACTCATTAGTGCCTTCGATGCCAGGCCTGGCACTAAAACGAACAGAAGGGGCTGTTGGCTCAGCATTCTCTCTGGCCAGTCCCGCGCTGCATGCCAGCCCGTCTCGTCGCGCCAGGCTGCTCCTCTTCTCCTCCAGCCTGCCAGTCAATGGGATTAAAAGGGAACCTGCTCACCAGAAGAACATTTGGTCAGGAAGTTTTTGATGTGTAGGTACATATACTGTATACAGGGCTTTTTTTTGTAGCAGGAACTCCTTTGCATATTAGGCCACACACCCCTGAAGTAACCAATCCTCTTGGAGTTTACAGGGCTCTTATTACAGGGCCTACTGTAAGCTCCTGGAGGATTGGCTGCATGAGGGGGGGGGGTGGTCTAATATGCAAATGAGTTCTTGCTACAAAAAAAGCTCTGTCATATACATCTTGATACTGAGGTGAGCCTTTGGTATTCCCCTTTTCCTTCAGCTGAGAAGGAAGTTAGAAATCCAGAAGGGCAGTGCTGCTCTCAGAAGAATATTGCAAATAACTGTTTCATAACTTGTTCACATTCGTGTCCCAGCATCCTTGTTCTCCTTTCTCTCTCTCACTGCTGAAATCTGGGGGCAGGGACTGGCCCTGCTGAGCCATTTCCAGGTAGTGGTTTGAATGTCAGACTAAGATTTGAGAACAAAGCAGTAGACAAGTGCACCTTTAAGACCAACTAAGCTTTATTCAGCATGTAAACTTTCATATGCTGCTCAACTCCCCATTCTGCTAATTGGGTAGGGTTGCCAGGTCCAACTCAAGAAATATATGGGGAGTTTGGGGGCGGAGCCCGGAGACTTTGGGGGTGGAGCCAAGAGCACGATTGAACTCTGAAGGGGAGTTCTGCCCATCACATTTAAAGGAACTGCACACCTTTTAAATGCCTTCCCTCCATTTGGAAATAAAGATAGATAGGGGCACCTTCTTTTGGGGCTCATAGAATTGGATCTCATGGTCTGATCTTTTTTAATCTTGGGGGGTGTTTTGAGGAGATGCTCCAGATGCAATGCCGAAAATTTGGTGCATCTATCTCAAAAAACAGCCCACTGAGCCCCAGATACTCATGGATTAATTGTCCATTATATCATATGGGAATCGGTCTCCATAGGGTATAATGGAGTGCCCAGCAGGCATTTCCCTCCCCCACCCAGCTTTCTACTAACCCTGAAGCGGGGGGAGGGCCTCCAAACCTGGGGATCCCCTACCCCAATTGGGTACTGGTAACCCTATCATTGGGCAATATTGGGCTAGTCACTCTCACCAGCCTCAACTGCCTCACACAGGATTGTTGTAAAAGTGACTTGCTGGTGACAGAGGCAGAGCCACATGTGCCATCCTGAACTCCTTGGTCATGGGGCTACCAGGGCCAGCTAGGCACTGGCAGGGGGTGGGGGTAGGGTTGCCAGATCCAGGTTGGTGAACTGGAGATTTGGAGGTGGAGCCTGGAGAGGACAGGGACCTCAGTAGGGTAGAAGGGCACAGAGTCCACCTTCCAAAGCATCCATTTCCTCCAGGGGAACTGATCTCTGTAGTCTGGAGATGAGCTGCAATTCTGGGCAATCCCCAGGTCCCAGCTGAAGGCTGGCATCCCTATCTAACCTTGGAGGAAGGGCGGAAAAAAATGTGCTTCAGTTTTGTTTGCTAATCCTCCTGTGTAAAATACCAGGGACACTGAGGACATCTATCATAGCAGTGATTCAGAACCTCCAAGTATGTAGAAGGACCCAGGTTCAAATACCCACTCTGCCCTAAAAACTTATTGGATGACTTTGGGCCAGTCACACACACTCAGCCCTAACCTGCCTTCTGAAGTTGTTGTGAAGATAAACTGAGGGAGCCATTCTGGATCCCCTTTAGGCTGGAAGGCTGGGTATAATGGAAGTAAATAATAAAATAAATTATAGGATAGCACAAAATTGGTATCCCTTGGTGTTATCCTGCCTGAGGCTGCAGGAGGTTCCTTCAAGCTTCTTCCGTTGCAGAAAGCGCCACTTATGTTGAAAGAAGGTAGGACAAAGGCTTCAGGTGTTGCTCAGCTGAATAGTAGGATACAGGACACTTCCAGTGAATCTAGGGATAGAATTCATGGTGGAGCTTAGTACCTATTTAGCAATCTTAATTCTAAGGGAAGCCTGGGAAAGCAGAACTCCACATCTAATTTTACATGATATGTGACATGACATCATTTCCCTGTGCATTCCCCTCTACCCCAGTCTTGCAACATTACCTGAATAGTGGGGATGTGCACAATGCATTGACAGTGCATTATACATTGTTTGCAACTAAATGTTAAAATTAAGGTCTGATTCTGCTCTGAGGTTGTTGGACATCAAAATACTCTCACTGATGATTTTTTTCCATGCCCTAGTGGCTTTAGGTCTTTGCTGGGACTTTTCCTTCTCTATATGTATTTGTTCTTCCTTGCCTCCAGTCCTTTCACGGTAGATAGATGTTTATGCTTATTTGGAAGATGACAACAAGAAAAGTCTGCAAACTGGAATTGTGGAAGTTGTCAATGTGCCATGCATTGGAGATCATGGTAGTAAGGTGAACATCATAATGGCTTTGTTGAATGAAACCAAGGGTCCATTATGGTGTAGGAGCTAAAGTGCTGGACTAGGATCTGTGAGACCCAGGCAGGGCTGCCAAGACCCCGGTCCGGTCGGGGGTTCCCCCTCCCGGGAGGTTCCCAACCCACCAGCTCATATTGGGCCTGCGGGGGGGGGGAGCTCCCGCCTACATTGCTGGTGTGATTATGTCACCTGGAAGTGATATCATCGTGCCGATGATGTTGTGCGGCAGCCGCTCTAGGCATTTCTGGAAAAATTCTATGTTTTTCCCAGATACTCTAGCCATTTGGGAAGGAAAAACTCTATGGTACTTATTGTACCATAGGTACCATAGAGTTTTCCCAGAAATGCGTAGAGCGACTGCCACGTAACGTCAACAGCGCAATGACATCACTTCCGGGTGATGTCATTGTGTCATGCATGCGCTTTGCGCGCACGAATGTCCCCTGCTACAGAATGCAGGGGACATGGCAACCCTAGATCCAGGTTTGAATCCCCACTCTGCCATGGAAATTCATTCGGTGACCTTGGGCAAGTCACCCTCTCAGTCCAACATACCTCGTAAGGTTGTTGTGAAGATAAGATGGTGGAGTGGAGAATGATGTAAGCTGAAGGGAGGTAAATGGGTTTTAAATTAAGTAAATAAACATAAGTAAAATAATGTAGTATTCTGTTTCGTTCCATGGCCAGTCAGACAGAAAAAGGTTTAGCGACTCAGAAAGTAAAAATGGAAAGCTATCATTGGCTATGAATCTCTGTTGGTACAGAATGCAACCATGCTGTCTCCACGTGTTTCTATGGTGAAATGCTTATATGTTTTGCGCTGGGAATTAGAATGGTAAGCAAATACTATTTTATACCGTAAGTGCCAATTAGGACCACAAAGGTATGCACTATTTCTCCCTCGGCCCCCCCATCTCCATCTATGAAGGCCAAATTAGACATTATAACAGTTATAGCCACCACCATAATGTCTATTTTGCCCCTGAGTTTCAAACAACCAGTATTGATTAACCAGCAGTGGCACTAGTATTGAATTAAGATGAGGAAGACCTGAGTTCAAATTCCACTCAGCCACAAAACTTTCTCAGCCTAACCTACCTCACAGGGCTGTTGTGGGGATAAAACAGGAGAGGGGAATGGGGGGGGGGGTAGGGTTGCCAGATCCTGGTTGGGAAACACCTGAAGATTTGGGGATGGAGCACATACAGGACAGGAACCTCAATGGGTTCAATGCGAGTCCTCCCTCCAGAGCATCCATTTGCTCCAGGGGAAATGAGCTAGGATTGCCAGGTCCGACTCAAAAAGGAGCCTTTCCCCTGCTTCCTCCAATGAAGGAAGTTGCAGGAAGACTCCTTAGGCTGGAGTAGGGCTGCCAGTCATAGGCCAACAACCAAGGGAGCTTTAGTGGGGAAGGGGAGTGTTGCTAATGCAATGACATCTCTTCTGGAACATGGGGGCAGGGAAGAGAACAAAGACTGCTGGGTTATCACTTTTGGTTTTGTGACAGGACATCACATCACAACACTATAGGCATTTCCAGATATCTCTGGTTACCACAGATATTTGAAAATTCTTAGAGCATCATGATATCACTTCCTGTTCTGAAACCAGAAGTGATGTCCCAGCATCAGTTGATGCTGTTCCCCCCCCAACCCTGCCACTGCTCCATTGAGTGAAGGTAGGGAATGAAGAGCATTTGCTGGAGTTTGCCACCAGAAGAACACTACTTTTGGGTTATGATCTGGAAGTGACATCACCATGTCAGTGGTACTCTAGGAATTCGAACAAATAAATCAAACAAATAAATAAATAAATTCGAACAAATAAATAAATAAATAAATAAATTTCCCCAATATCTATGGTAAAGACTGTACAGATCGAGAGGTGGGAGTTCTGAGAGTGTTAAAGATGCAATGACTGAAGTGACATCATGGTTTCCGTACCATCATTCTTCTGTCTCCAATTTTCTCCCAGCAACTTGGAACCCTTTAAAGTTTCATGCAACTGTGTCCTGTGAAGCCAACCACATTTTTGGTTGCGGCAGCTGGTCTGAGCAGACAGGCCAGTCGCAGCCTGTTTTGGCTGGGCTGTGAGAGTGTGGCAAAAGCCAGATGGGACCCGTGTCACAAGCCAGGCCTTACTGCTGTGTAGATGTGATAGTCATGACTGGAATGAGACCGTGTACACATGAACATGACCCGGTGGGACAGTCATGGCTACAGGTGGGATGTTCAGTGTTACAAATACCATCAAACTAAAGACCAAACCATGTGAGCCAAAAACAAAACACACCACACTGAAATCTGGGAGCCAAGGGATTCTCTGCAGCAGATGGCAGTTTGAATTTTTCACCTTGCACCCAAATCAGGATTGATCTTAAGACTACAGAGATCAGTTCCTCTGGAGAAAATTGCTGCTTTGGGAGCAGACTCTATGGCAGGGGTGTCAAATGTGCAGCCCAAGGACCAGATCAGGCCCCCAGAAGGCTCCTATCAGGCCTGTCATGTGCTTCATTCTCTCTCTCTTGCTTTCTTCTGCATCAAAGCTTGCTTTGCCAGGCTTGCTCAATTGTATAGGAGCTACAGAACAAAGCTTCTATTTTCTCCATTGGCTGATCAGCACATGAAGCAATTTATGTACAAAAGCTCACAATGCCCAGTCATTCCATGTTTTGCCCTGGGTCTTAGGCTCAAAGCATTGACCATGAGATTTCTGTAATCAAAAGTAGGTTTGCAACTCACACACACAACTGAACAACACCTGAATAGCACACACAAGACTGCTACAGCACAGACATGGTCTCCAGATTTTGAAGCAATAATTCAGAGCAAAGGTGTCAGTTATCAGAAACAGTTAAATAAACAAAATATTGCAAGAGGGCTAATCTTTTAAGCATGTTTTATTTTAAGTTTTTTAAAAAATCTTTAATTATGTTTGTGTTCTTTATAAAGTTTATATCTCTGCCACCTGGCATTACATTTTAGGGCACACATGGCCCAGCCCGACAAGGTGTTATATATGTCAGATCCAGACCTCATAACAAATGAGTTTGACACCCCTGCTCTATGACGTTATGTACTGCTGAGGTCCCTTCCCAGCTGCTACCCGCAAATCTCTATAACTATCTCAGCCAAGAGTAGGCAACCTTATATAGGAGGGTAACTAGTGACTACTGTACTTGTTTATAGAGAGGAACTTAGGAAGAGCTAGCTGTTCCCTCAGCAAAGGCCTAAACTTGTCCAGAAATGCTCACGTCACACTGAGAAGCACTGATCTCAGCAGGGTTTTTTTGGTAGAAAAAGCCCAGCAGGAACTCATTTGCATATTAGGCCACACACCCTCTGACATCATCGTTGTTTCACACAGGACTTTTTTGTAGAAAAAGCCCAGCAGGAGATAATTTGCATATTAGGCCACACCCCCTGACTCCAAGCCCGCTGGAACTGCATCCCTGCTCAAAAAAAGCCCCGGATCTCAAAAAGCTTTTCTCTCTCATTGGCAATTGAGAGAAAGCAAGATAAACTTTGCAAGAGCTGAGCTGTTCAAGCCGAGCCGATTCCTTATGATAAAATTCAACTTTTTTGTGCTGCATAATTAATACAAGTTATGGAGAAGATAAACCCAGAACATTTATTCAGATTTATAAACATGGTGGGACAGAAGTCTGTTTTTTACATAGTCCCGTGTGTGAGAGACCTTTTAAAAATCGACTACATCATTATAAAAATTCTTCCCCCCCCCCCTTCTGGGTCCATTTATATGGTTTATTGTTCTTGTGAGACTTTTCGGGGACATAGCCCTATATGCACAATTCAGAATTGCTTCTGGCTGCCCTGAGTGGGAAATAAATCAGAACAAATAAACCACTAAATAAAAGATGACAATAAAAAGGGCATCTTAAATGTTTTGGCTTTTAATAGTTCTTTAATAATCTGATATGAATGAAGCTGGTTATTGGCCTGAGATGTATTGATTTTGCTTCCAGCATGGATCGGGGGAAGGAGCCCAGAACATACTCTGTGGGCACATGATGCAGTTTTTACGGCAGAGGTTAAACGGGCCTGGCCTTCTTGTCAGATGCTCTGAGCTCCCTGGAAGAAGAACAGGGGATAAGTTAAGAGAGAAGGTCAATCTGGACTGCCATCTGCCATCACACATGGGAATTTCTCCAATCTAATGTGCATTCTAGAGCAGGGTTCTTTGGATCAGGGTGGGTGGGGATTCAGGCGAGAGCAAAGTTCAAGTCCAGTCCGGGGTCAGGCCAGAGAGTTCAAACCGAAGCTGAGTCAGATAGCCGAGTCAGAGACTGGAGAACAAGGTTGTTGGAGCCAGGAGTCAGAGCCGAGATCCCCTAGTTTGGGGGGCTTCCCTCTCCAACAGCCAGTCAGTGGGGGGAAGCCCCACCCCAGCAGTTCTCCCTGGTCCCATGGGCACCGTGCAAACCTACCCCCCGCCTCAGCCATTAATTCTGGGCTGCCGGGGCAAGTATGTGGTGCACTTGCTCTTAAGAACTACCCAGGGATGGAATGCTAGCAGGAGCTCCTTTGCATATTAGGCCACACACCCCTGATTTAGCCAATCCTCCAAGAGCTTACAAAAAGGAGCCTTGTAAGCTCTTGGAGGATTGGTTACATCAGGGGTGTGTGGCCTAATATGCAAAGAAGCTTCTGATAGAATTCCACCTCTAGAGCCACCTGATCTTGCCTTCCAAGCTCCAGCCTCAGGGTTTGGAGGGCAGGACTGCATGGTGCCTGCTTCTCCCCACCGTTTAAAGGGAAAGTCCCTTTAAATGGTTGGGGAAAGTGGTGTGTGTGTTTGTGCATGTGGTGCTGCATTCCCAGCATGATGATGTCATTCCACATCACATCATCACATTGATGCCCTTCTGCCTCCCAGAACGCCCTCGCCCACAAGCCCCTGCACTGGGGAGAAGTTGGGACCTGGCGACCCTAAACACAACACTGTTAGCCTCCACTTGGACTCTTTCCATGTGTAGTGGTTAGAACAGGGGCCCCCAATATGGTGCTCATGGGAACCACACAATTTCTGACACCCACCAAATGTTTTTAGGAAGTAGGTGGGGTCAGATGGGGCTTTTGCCCAACAAGGCTTCTTGATTGACTACTGGCGATCTGATTGGCTGTGCAGATTTTTAAAAAAATATGTTGCTTTGGCAGCAGCTGTCACCACAGGACAAGAATGTACACTGTGTGATGGCCATTAAGCTGAGGCAACCGTTTTGTGGCTGACTCCGCCTCCTGTGGCAGCCATTTTGTTGCTACACCCATCATGTGTCACGGGCTGGGTACGTGCGAGAGCATAGTCCAAGTGCAGTCCAGGCTCAAGTCAGAGAATTCAAACTGAAGCCGAGTCAGATAGCTGAGTCAGAGAGTGGAGAGCAAGGTCGTCGGAGAAGAAGAAGAAGATATTGGATTTATATCCTGCCCTCCACTCTGAATCTCAGAGTGGCTCACAATCTCCTTTACCTTCCTCCCCCACAACAGACACCCTGTGAGGTGGGTGGGGCTGGAGAGGGCTCTCATAGCAGCTGCCCTTTCAAGGACAACCTCTGCCAGAGCTATGGCTGACCCAAGGCCATGCTAGCAGGTGCAAGTGGAGGAGTGGGGAATCAAATCTGGTACTCCCAGATAAGAGTCCGCACACTTAACCACTACACCAAACTGGCTCTCCAGGAGAGCCAGGAGTCAGAAAGCCAAGAGTACAAGCAAGGGTGCAAGAACCGGGGTGGATGCTGGTCTGGCCGAAAGAGACTTGTTGTTTCCATGGAGAGCCCAGCCCCAAGTAGGGGCTAAATGGGTCTCCGGTGGTATCCCAATTAGCAGTGGGGAAGCTCCGGTTAAAACTCAGGACTTAGCAACTACTTTCCTTGTAGGTGTACGTCCCTCTGGCGGGCTGCTAAGTCTCGGCAGAGTCACTCCCTCAACTGTGCTATCCATGGGGGTGAATCAGGCAGGCTCCCTGCTTGCAACTGTGCCTCCTCCTCTTCCTCTGCTGCTTGGTTAGGTGTGGGGAATGCTGGCGGCAAGCTGTGAACCTTGTAAGTGCTAGAGGGGCTAGCTATAGGCTCAGAAGCACTAGTGGTGCCAGCTACAGGCTCAGTTGCTGGCTCGAGTGAGAGTCCTGCCTGGTCGTCATCGTCACCCATGACACCATGCCATGTCAGAATTTCAGTTTCTTGCTCAAAAAGGTTGAGGACTCCTGGGTTAGCGTGTTGGAGGGAGGTGTGGGAAACCAAAATTCAAATCCCCACACTGCCATGGGAGGTTACTGGGTGACCTTGGGTCAGTCACACACTTTCAGCCTAACCTACCTCACATGGTTGTTGTGAAGATAAAATGGAGATTGTGGTAAGGAAAGTGGAGTATAATAAAACATGTTTAGAAATCCACTTCTGCTCTTACCATCACATTCTGTGGCATCAGGGAGGTTTGAGCGGATGTTTCTGGAAAAAACAGAGTCAAAGCAGCTTTGTTCACCATGTAAACAGGAAGGTGCAAATTCCTACTACTGATTTTTGTTAAAAGCTGGCTAAAAGCTCTTTAGTGTTGAATAATAGCACAGGGGAGGGGAGAAGCAGGCACAAGGGGACACCGTTGATAAATTCCCTTGTGTGGATGCTCAGTTGTCACTGCACATATCTCTCTATTCACAGCAACAAGGGTACAATCAGGAAATTTGTCCCTGTGTGGAAACTGCTGTACTCATGGTTTAACAGTTTCCAAAAGTGGACTTAATCTGGAGTAACTTTGCATAGGATTGCACTGTTAGTCTGTTGAACAAAGTTTCCCAGAAAACATGCTGCACTCCCCACTCCCGCCCCGCTTTTTGCTGTTAAGTCTCAGCTGACTTATAAAAGAGCCCCATGGCGCAGAGTGGTAAAGCTGCAGTACTGCAGTCGGAGCCCTCTGCTCATGACCTGAGTTTGAGCCCAGCGGAAGCTGGATCAGTCAACCAGCTCCAGGTTGACTCAGCCTTCTATCCTTCTGAGGTTGGTAAAATGAGTACCCAGCTTGCTGGGGGGGAAGTGTAGATGACTGGGGAAGGCAATGGCAAACCACCCCGTGAAAAGTCTGCTGTGAAAACGTGAAAGCAACGTCATCCCAGAGTCGGAAACGACTGATGCTTGCACAGGGGACTACCTTTACCTTTTTACCTCAACTGACTTACATTGACCCCTGGTGGGATTTTCAAGACAGGAAATGTTCAGAGGTGGTTTTGCCCTTGCCCACCTCTGCATCACAACTGTGGTATTTCTTGGAGGTTTCCCATCCACATACAGACTGGGAATGACCCCGTTTAGCTTCTGAGATCTGGGCTATCCAAGTCAGGGTACTGTAACCTTCCACTGCAGCAATAAAGTGAAGTTTATACCTTGCTGATGCCCAGGGCCTTTTCTGTAGAAAAGGAACTCATTTGCAAATTAGGCCACACCCCCTCATGCCACCATTATTTCACACAGGGCTTTTCTGTAGAAAAAGCCCAGCAAAACTCATTTGTGTATTAGGCCACAGCCCCTGACGTCAAGCCAGTCGGAACTGCGTTCCTGTGCATTCCTGCTCAAAAAAAGCCCTGCTGATGCCTCATTGAGGAAGCCAGCTAGATCAGACCTTTGCTCTATGCCCTGAGAGATATGCTTTTCATCCTTCTATCTTTTTGAATCTCATAACATCAGGCCTGACAAAGAAGATAACCTGGTGTACTTGAATGGCATTTTGTGCTCACGTGACCTTTGTTCTTGTTTTTGCAGGACAAAACAAGGCATGAAAGTCTCTCTGGCATCTCAGAGACTAAGAAATGGGTTGTAGCATACACTTTCATGGGTTTGAGTTCACTTTTCCCCATGCACTACCTGCAGCTCTGCACAACAAAATTAGTAGGACATCAGTAAGCATGCATAGGATCCAAATATATGTGGTGGTATTCAAATTGTAACATCTGTCTTGCCAAATAAAAGAGTAGGAAAAAAGTGCGCCAAGTACTAGACACCAAAATTTGGCATTGCACAATACAGGTTATTCTCTCTCTTTCCCTGCTTCCCAAATTTTTGTCAGATCCCCTGGGGTGTCAGTGGAGATCAAGATGAGCCTGAAACTGACAGATCCTTCCTGTCTGATGCCTGATCTCACATTCTCGCCAGACTGCTTGGGGCGTTTTCTTTAAGAACCACATTTCTAGAATCACAGAGTCCTTCTGTACCCCTGGTGCTTTCCATGTGGTGTGAGCAGCCGGTGATTAAGCAAGCCACTGACTGGATAATAGCAGTGCAAGTGTGGTGGCTGCTGTCGCTTGGACTCTGCATGTTATTGTAGAATCGCTGTGGCGGGTAATGACTCTCCACTGCGGTGAACACGCTAATTATCTGGAGACAGCCTGCTCCTCAGCCCTCACTGGAAGCGCAGAGTGGATGCTGAAGTTGGCCGACTGGTGGCCAGTTTTCCTACTTTCGTTTCAGAAGAGATACCATTAAAACCACGAAGTTACTTTCTGCGCTTTGCCCATCGACACTATGCACATTCAGATAATAAGGTTTTTAATTTGTTGTTATGGAAAATAGAAAGGAAGAACCTGTGGTAAAAAGGATGACCGATAATATTATTTTGAAGAAGGCATCTCTTCACAGTAGGGTTGCCAGGCTGTTCCTGACCACTGGTGGGAGCTTGGAGAGGGGGCAAGGAATGACCGCATGAGATGTTGCTTGCTCTATGATGTCACTTCCAGGAAAAACCAGGAGTGGCATTATGTTGCTCTAGGAATCCCTAGAAAAATCTATGGTAAAACCATAGAGTTTCTGGGGATTCCTAGAACAAAAGTGAACAGCTATGCATAATGTTGGCACTGGCAGTTAAATTTTTATTTCTCCTGCTGCTGCTCAGAGTGTCAGTGGATAACAAGGATTGCCAATGGGAGGCCTGTCATAGCAGGAGGCCAGGCAACCCTAATTCACAGAATGAGAAAAAATTAGAGTCCATCAGAATGTTACATACCTTTCTATAATTCAAATTAAATACAGCTGCTTCTGCCAATAAAGGTTGTTGTTATTGTTTCAGCTGCTTGACCTATTTATTATTGGGAGCCAGTTTGGTGTAGTGGTTAAGTGCGTGGATTCTTATCTGGAAGAACTGGGTTGATTCCCCACTTCTCCACTTGCAGCTGCTGGAATGGCCTTGGGTCAGCCATAGCTCTTGCAGAGTTGTCCTTGAAGGGGCAGCTTCTGGGAGAGCTCTCTCAGCCCCACCTCCCTCACAGGGTGTCTGTTGTGAGGCGAGGAAGGTAAAGGAGATTGTAAAATGCTCTGAGACTCTGAGATTCAGAGTGTAGGGTGAGGTATTAATCCAACATCATCTTCTTAATTTAATTTCTTTTTAAAAAAAACATTTTAGAAGTTTACTTGAAATAAATGTTATACAGAACACAAGTTGTAGCATGCAATATAAGTAAAAAACAAACAGTACAAAAGTAAATGTGGAGCCTAAATACATTGAAAATAATGCAAAGCAGTATGAAACCATAAGAACCAGAGGTTGGAAGATCTCTCCACTTTTAGTATTCAGAGAAAGCATGTTTAATACTTTATAAGAGGAAACTGAATGAGAAAAGAGGATAGGAAAGGAAAAAGGGTAGACAGAGTAAATTAAAGAGAAGATAAATATAGATGAAACTGAAGGTACCCACTCCTGTGCCTAATTTAATTTCTAAATAAAACTCTCAGTTGCCTTTCCTGACAATAACTTAAGGATTTTTGCAAAATTTTAACTCCTCCCCAAGCCTGTACAACCTCCCCCTCACAACAAATCACACTGATAACAGGAGGGCAACCTGTTATTAGACGCCAGAACATCACTGTATTCACACTTTAAAGACAAGTAGATATCAAGAGGTATTTTTACAGGTACACTACCATGAGTGATGTAACTAACATGAATTGGAAGATGGTGAAAGACAGGAGAGCCTGGCGTGGCTTGTTCCATGGGGTCGCAAGGAGTTGACTGTGTGACTGAACAACAACATAAACCGTTTTTGCACTCACCTTCCGCCGGCGCGACCCCCCTCTTCACCGCGCAGGATCTGCGCGGATTTCGCACTAAACGCTGCGGAGCAGCCAGAAAAGCCGGAAGCTCCCGTCGCAAAAGCCGCGCAAACGCCAAACTGCTTTTTGGCGGTTTCAGTTTGAGCGGCTTTTGCGCCGGGAGCTTCCGGCTTTTCTGGCTGCTCCGCAGTGTTTAGTGCGAAATCCGCACAGATCCTGCGCGGTGAAGAGGGGGGTCGCGCCGGCGGAAGGTGAGTGCGAAAACGACCCATGAGTGAATTAGTAGAAATGTGGTTTATAAATGAAAACAATTGGGAGATCTCAGGATTATTCTGATTATAGGGTCATTTCCTCTGCTTGATGCCCCTCCAGGTTATGGACTTTTAAGGCTGCTCTCTTCAGCAAGTAAGATCTAAGAACAAGAGGCGGCATTGCTAGCTCTGGGTAGGGAAATTTCTGGAGATTTGGAAGAAGAGATGGGAAAGGGTGGCATTTGGGAAAGGGAGAGATTTCTGTCATAGACTTCACCCTCCAAAGTTGCTATATTCTCCAGGAAAACTGATCTTTGTAGTCTGAAGATCAGTTTGATCAGATTTCAAGGCCCAGCTTGGAGTTTGGCAACCTTAGCTGGGATCACTGGACTCGCTGATGGAGCTAGGATTCTAAATACTGCCTCAGCAAATGCTGGGATATTTTGGGGTGGGGAGGGTGAACTTTAGGGATGTGATGTCACTTCTGGGTGATATTCTAGGCTGCCTAGAGAATTGTGGTGAGGACTGGGCAAGAATTGTGAGGTCATATTGAAAAGCACTGAAGGTAGGGCTGCCAAGTCCCCGGTCCGAGTGAGGATTCCCCCACCCAGGAGGTTCCCAACCTGCCAGCCCACAATCAGTTCATTTAAAGATGCCTCCCTGTGCCTTCCCCAGCGTGCCAGCCAGAGCCCGGGTCACCCGAGGTGGAGCTCCACTCCTGTGCACTCCCACTCCAAAAAATCCCTGGGCCTTGTCACTGTTTGGATGGGAGACTATCAAAGAAGTCCAGGGTTGCTAAATAGAGGCAGGCCATAGCAAGTTACCTGAGAAGGTCTTTTGCCTTGAAAACCTTATGGGTTCACCATTAAAACAAAGGAATGCTGGATTTCATTTTTAGGGAACCATAATCCACTCTCCTTCATCACTGTTATTCTGTGGCAGGGATAGCCAACATCTGCAACATGTGGTGCAGGCAGTAGGTGCTTGCTGCACTGCTGGAGAAGAGTAGGAAGTTTCATGGCCTTAGCTATGGTATGCAAGGTACACTCCTGTTCATTTTGCCCAGCGCTAGTGTCTGCTCGGTAAACTGTACCTAAACTGGAGTTTGTGTATTATCTTTGTTGTGAACATTAGAGTGTTAATTCCTAATCATTTGGACTGGAACTCTGGCACACTTTCCCAAAAGGATGACTACTTCTGCTTCAGGAGGGGCAGTGGTGGTGGGAACCAGTGTAGCTCCATCTTGGCCAAAATGCATGCATGTGTCCATTTCTCATTCTTGTCCATGCTCGGCCCTTAGGGCATGCAAGGGACTCCATTCTCAGCACCCACTGGTAGTTGCCTGTAACTCTCCCTTTAGCAAAATTTACTCATTCCCAGTTTCTCCTTTTTCTCAATAGATCTATTTCAAAAGTAATTTAAAAAACACACACTAAGATTTTGGCATTTGCTGAAGTAATATTCAGAAAGACCTGCTCTCTTTGTCAGAGGAAGCCAAGGGGCAAAATACCAGCTCTTGGCAGCTTAGATTTGGGGCAGCTGAGAGAGGAAGGATCTTGCCCTAAAAGCAATAAATCTGAGACAAGGTTGCTGGCCTTGCCCAGCTGGCAGCACTTTGCCATCTGGAGAAATGAAATCTTGGTGCTTTTTTGGGGGTTAATGGTTTTCTGATCCTGGCAAGGAGATACCAGCCTTGGAAAGGACCATTCCATCTGTCACAGGAAGTCAAGGGGCAAAGGACTGAATCTTGGCAGCTCAGATCGGGGAGGTCTTGCTTCAGTATAAGCCACGGAAGAAAGGTTCTCAGCCTTGCCCATCTGGCACCTCTTTGCCAGCTGGAGCAATTAAATCTGTGCTGTGGAGACCAGAGAGCAAGGCTCTGAGCGGAGCCCAAGTCTTCAACCTCCAATTGTTTTCCTGGAACTGGCTCTATCAATCTTCAACTGTGCAAAGTTCTTCCATCAATCTTCTACCACTTTAGAGAGAACCAGAAGTTTGTCAGAGGGAGTGTTTTTGTCTGAGAAACAACGATAAAACAAGGGGACCTTCTTATTCCACCCTGATTTTCTCAGCACACACTAGCATACTTCCCCTGTCCCCAGTTTTAATAGCACAGATTAGTACACAGAGTGGAGGTAGAGCTACCAACTGCCAACTGCCAGGTAGTGCTTGGAGATCTCCCACTATTACAACTGATCTCCAGGAGACAGAGGTCAGTTCATTTGGAGAAAATGGCTGCTTTGGAAAGTGCATTCTGGAGAACCAGTTGCAGTACAGTGGTTAAGACCAGCGGACTCTAACTTGGAGAACCAGGTTTGATTCCCCACTCCTCCACATGAAACCAGCTGGGTTACCCTGGGCAAGCCACAATTCTCTCAGAGCTGTCCTTTCAGTTCTCCCAGAATTCTCTGAGCCCCACCTACCTCACAGGGTATCTGTTGTGGGGAGAGGAAGGGAAGGAGATTATAAACCACTCTGAGACTCCAGATGAAGGGTGGAGTAAAAATCCAACTCCTCCTCCTCTCCCTCCACTTCTTCTTCCTCAGGCTCCACCCTCCTATCTCCAGGTATTTCCCAACCCAGAACTGGCAGCCCAGGTTAGACTGCTGGACTAGATTCTGGAAGACTCAGGTTCAAATCTCCATTCTGCCATTAAGTTTACTCGGCCATCTCAGGACAGTCATCCTCTGTCAGACTCACCTTCCTCAGAGGGCTGTTGTAAGGGTAAAGTGAGGAAGGGAGTATCAGTATCATGTATGTTGTTCCAACCTCCTTGAAAAAAGTGAAGGATAAAAAATATGACTGATAAATAAATGTTAAACAGTTTAAGGCTGTGGTCACACTCACCATTAAATCCATTCCTAACCCATCGCTATTATACCCTGCAGCTTTTTTACAACGAATTTCCTGATCAGACATCCCTCCATCCTTAGGTTCTAAGCAGCGTTGGTCCCAGAGGTCTCAACCGGGCCTCATTTTTTGAGATGGCATTCCGCACTCACGCAAGAGCAGTACCGTGGGATATTGTCCTTGGCTTTTTTTTTTAAAGGTGCCAGAAAAGGTGGGCGATCTGACACCCCCCCCCCCCCAATTTAAACACCTGGCCAGGGAGGGGAAGCCCAGGAGTTCTCTTTGCTGTCTCTCCGCCTGGCGGGGAGACAGCAAAGGTGGGTCATCTTCCTCCCCCCCCCCATTTAAACGGGACAGGGTAAAAACCGGAATGGGCCAGAACAGGCCGGAATGGGCATCAAACAACATAGACTGTCACAAAAAAATGAACACCCCGCCAGGGTGTTTAAATGGGGGGGAGCACGAGAATTCTCTTCGCCGTCTCTCCGCCTGGTGGGGAGAAGGCAAAGGTGGCCGATCTGACTTTTCCTCACATTTGAACACCCCACCTGGGTGTTTAAAGGGGGCATGGGAAGCCCGGGAACTGCCTTTGCCATCTCCCTGCCTGGCAGGGAGACAGCAAAGGTGGGCAATCTGCCTCCCCGCCCCATTTAGGAAAGGTCCCCTGTGCAAGCACCAGTCGTTTTCGACTCTGGCATGATGCTGCTTTCACAAAGTTTTCATGGCAGACCTTTTACGGGGTGGTTTGCCATTGCCTTCCCTGGTCATTACACTCCCCCCCCCCCCCAGCAAGCTGGGTACATATTTTACCGACCTCGGAAGGTTGGAAGGCTGAGTCAACAATTGCTGGCACAATGAAATCCACCAGAGAAAGGGCTTTCTCCGTTATGGCCCCTACATGGTGGAATCAGCTGCCGGAGGTGAGGGCCCTGAGGGACCTGGTTCAGTTCCGCAGGGCCTGTAAGACGACCCTCTTCCGGCTAGCCTACACCTAGCTAAGATGAGAACTCAATGTAGCTTGGCCAGACGTCTGTTCTATATGTAATTGGAATGTTTACTGGTTTTTAAGGTTTTAACTGTTTTAAATGTTTAATTGCTTATATATTTAAAATTGTTTAATTTTTATGTTTGACCAATTTCTGGAAGCTGCCCTGAGCCACTTGTGGGAAGGGCGGGATATAAATCATGAATAAAATAAATAAAAATTTTTTGGAGTGGGCTCTTGCAGGGAACCGGATGTGCGCTTGCGACGAGTCGGCTACAATGGCGCGTTCAAACATAGAAAGTATGTGTGGGAGTCATTGGAAGCATTCTTATTCCGGATTTAACGTACTATCAAAAAAGTCCGCATCTCAGTCATGGCAGTTCGGGACACAAACAAGCCAACGACCATTGCCAGATGCTGATGTTTGGACAACCGCATAAAATCCGACATGCATCTGGCTTTCATCCATGCCCATCTCGTCAGTTTATGTGCGTCTGACCTCGGCCTAAGACTCTCACCATAAAACTGGAGTCCAGGGGGATCTTAAAGACTAACAAAATTTATTCCAGCCTAACCTTTCATGAATCAGTATTCACTTCATTGGATGTGCAAAAGTGTTCACCCAGTAGGCAGATAGATTTATACTAAAATGCTGCAAATAGCAGAAAGAATCGGATGGTGATGGGGAGAGAGATGTTGCAGTAAAAAATTGGTAAACTATGCATCCCATAGTTTGTTTCTCAAGTTTACCTATGGTTTTTAATGACTTCTTTTCTTAGTGATAATTTTATTTTCTGTACTTAGTATTTCGGTTGATTGATTACTTTCTGTACATCTGAACTGTATTATTCTGTACTATTGGACTACTGAATTTGTTTGCTTATGACCTGTTGGTCTGTGAGCATGCAGTATAGAATAAAAATAAATGTTTCTCAAAACAAGAAGTATTATTTTTTCCAGTTAAAAGATCCGGCAGTAGGTGATGTGAAAGACCTCTGCCTGAAACCCAGGAGACCCAGAACAGCTGCTGCCAGTCTGAGTAGACAATACTGACTTTGATGGACCGAGGGTGTGATTCAGTATAAGGCAGCTTCATGTGTTCATAAATGTGGGTTTTGGCACCCAGAAACCAAACTTGGGGAAAAGAAAGAAGAAGAGGTTGGATTTATAACCCACCCTTCACTCAAAGTCACAGAGCAGTTTACAGTCTCCTTTCACTTCCCCTCCTCACAACAGAGGTAGGTGGGGCTGAGAGAGCTCTTTTGAGAACTTCTTTTGAAAGAACAGCTCTGAGGCAACTTGTGACTGACCCAAGGTCAAACCAGCAGCTGCATGTGGAGGAGAGGGGAATCCAACCTGGTTCTCCCAAATTAGAAACCACTGCTCTTAACCATACCCTAAACTGGCTCTCTATAAAAGCTTCTATAAGACCAGAGCTTTTTTTGAGCAGGAATACACAGGAATGCAGTTCCAGCTGGCTTGGTGTTAGGGGGTATGGCCTAATATAAAAATGAGTTTCTGCTTGGCTTTTTCTTAAAAAAAAGAAAAAAAGACTTGTATAAGACCAAGCTCAGAGTATGCACAAAGGCTGCTGGTGGTGGTCATGTCAGCTACCATTCAGTCTGAGCCAGTGTGGTATGCTGGCTAGGGTGCTGGTGGTGTCTGGAGAGTCCTGGGTTCAAATCTCTACTCTGGCCTGAAACTTGCTGGGTGACTTCAGAGCAGCATAGCCTTTCCCAATTTGTTTGTGGTGAGGGGAAAAAAAATGGAGCAATAGTGTAGTGAAATAACAGGGAGTAATTCTGCAGGTGAAAGGTTCTACTTTCAGTCTCTGGCACCTCTAGTTAGGTGGTGCTGAGAAAGACCCGCACCTGAGACTCTGAATAGCTGCTGCCTTTCAGAATACATAATCTGGAGCTCGATAGGCTTATGACCCAACTCATTATAGGACAACTTCAGCTCTAGGAGGAGCACTCCATTTCCCCAAAGGATGGTATTATGAACTTTATGAAGTAGAATCATTTTCTCCTGGAGCATGAGCAGCCCTTCTTAGCAGTCGAAAGTTGTAGCACAGCCATTATTTATTGAAATTGTACATATGCTTCTGTTGATTGTTCCATTAAAACAGCTGCAGCCATTGCTTTGACTCTCTGGTGTATGTTGATGTTGTGAAAGTGACATTAACAGGTGACCTTGCTGCGTCTTCTTCCTGCTTCTCTTGCTATGAAGTTTATTCAAAAGAAGATGATTGCACTTCAGGTGTTCATTGTCAAGCATTAAGGCTTGCGGCTTTGCAGAGAATACTGGTTAAACACCCAAGCCCTTGAGCTTCACGGGACATTTCATCGAATCAGTGAATCATTGAGTTAGAAGGGGCCATACAGACCATCTAGTCCAACCCCCAGCTCCATGAAGGATCAGCCTAAAGCATCTCTGACAAATGATCATCCAGCCGCGGTTTGAAGACTGCCAATGGCTTTCCTAGACTGGGCAGAAAGCAGAGCTCATCTTCAAGAATGTGATCTTCAGGGCCAACCTGGATAAGGCAAAAGAAGAACAGTTGCACTTACTTGGTGGAACTGGCATGAAATAGAGTACAGGATCTGAGGGATCTGGATGGGCTGATTTCATACAAGATGGTTTTCCTGTGGTGGCCATGTTGCCAGTGTGATTGCTGTGTATTGCTGAGAGCCAGGGCTTTTTTTTGTATCAGGAATTCCTTTGAATATTAGGCCACACCCCCTGATGTAGCCAATCCTCCTGGAGCTTACAGTAGGCCCCGTACTAAGAGCCCTGTAAGCTCTTGGAGGGCTGGCTACATCAAGGGTGTGTGGCGTAACATGCAAAGGAGTTCCTGATACAAAAAAGACCTGCTGAGAGCCAATTTGGTGTAGTGGTTAAGAGTGGCAGACTCTAATCTGAAGAACTAGGCTTGATTCCCCATTCCTCCACATACAGACAGCTGTGTGACTTTGGGTCAGTCAGTTCTCTCAGAGCTGTTCTCTTAAGAGCAATTCTCGAAAGAGCTCTCTCAGCCCGACCTACCTCAAAGGGTGTCTGCTGTGGGGAGAGGAAGGGAAGAAGATTATTAGGTGCTCTGAGACTCTGAGTGAAAAGTGGGGTATAAATCCAATCTCCTTCTCTTCAGTTCAAACTTGCAACAGAGATTCTATCCAACACAGTTGGGTTTTTTTTTTAACCTATATAAACAACAGCTTCCTTTTCACACCGGATGTGGATTGCATCTACACACAACAACACACAACCTGTTGTTGTCATTCCACTGACACAATTCTCTAACAACCTTAAAAAATGTTTTTGGTGCATAGTTAAGAATAGCACAATTCCATACTGGGAAAAACATACACATTTTCGCAGAGTTGCTCTAGAATAATGCAGTACTTGGAGTGGTAATGCTAATTGCTGGAAAGTATCCAGTGTCTCATTGCATCTACGCTGAAAACACTAATTGGCCTCCCACTGCTTGGGGGAAAGGGAAAGTGTTCTTCAGGAACTTTTTTTGCTCCTCAGGTAGTTTTCTGCTGCTGGAGGCAAAAATATGCATTTTTTTCCTCCTGCTGACATAAAAGGAGGAAATATGTGTCCTTTAAAAAATCTTCATCTCATTACTCATCCTGTATGTCATCCTTGACCTCAGCCTGCATTCTTGGTTGTTATTCACTAAGAATTAACAGCAAAATAGATTGGCTCAGCCCAGATGCTCAGTCCTTACTATTTGTATCAGTGGCATGGGATAGTGGGTTGGATCGAGGAGGTCTAGATTTGAATCTGTTCTTGGGCAATGAAGCTTACTTGCTCTCTCTCAGCTCTACCTATCATAGCGAGAGGGAAAAAAAGGATGTCCTCTCATCTGCATATGCCAAACTGAGCTTCTTAAAAGATACGTGTTATAAATATGGCATCCTTTCCTTCCTCAAGGAACAATGGCGTCTTCTATCTCTCTCTCACACTTTCTCCCTAACTGCAGGTAGAACCAGAGCTTAGACATCCATTACTCTAAGTATCCAATCCTTGATCTGGACATGGCTTCCATTAGGCAATGGGCCACCATCAACAGGCACTCCCCACTCCAAGCAGAGTTTACAGACAATCAATTTAGCACCTTATCTGGGAAATCTCTTTGACAAGCAGGTTCAGGAAGCCCAAGGCTACCACCTGTACCAAGAGCTGACATAATTATGGTCCCCAATTCCTTTGATGTCGTGTTGGAACAAACCACTATTGGATGCAAATGGGCATGAACCAGAAAAATGGAGGTTTGTCATGGTTCATGAGGTACCATGAATTGGGGTGAATCTCCCCTGCTTCATGAACCAGTTTGGGTTCATGAGCTCTGTGGATCTTCCCTCCCTCCTTTCTGCTGGGGGCCAGCAGAATAGAGGGGGGAAACTCTTCCGAATGCTATTTAAAGGGAATGTTCCCTTTAAATGGCTTTTGCAAGCAGACACTGTGTGCAAGTGGAGGCCAAGTAGCAAATTTACCCAGAAGTGGGTTATTTACTTACGTTTAAATGGCTTTTGGAAGCCATGCTGCTGCTGCTGTGGCAGCTCAACTCAGCAAATCAACTGGGAAGGCATTTAAATGCCTTCTCAGTTCACTTGTGAGTCATGCTGCTGCTGCAGTAGCAGCACAGCAATGGTACAATGGCTCATTTAGATTTAAAAATGTCTTCTCCAGCCCCCACCATCAGCACCAGTGTGCCAACATGAACCATCTGGGAAGTTTGTGTAGTCTCATGAGGGCAGGAGGGCACACACTGAAGTTTGCAAACCATGACCCATGCCCAGTTCATAACTAATTTCATTTTGTAGTTTGGTTTGTGCCCATCCCTAAGTAGGATATTCCTTAACTTGGGATAGCAACCTTGGCTCAAGACTCTTCCTGCTCATAAGGTTGTGTCTCCCTTCCTCTCTGCTCCTGAATTTCTAGCTGCGTTGGCAGACACATAACAAGTTCACCAGCAGCTGCATTAAAGCTCTCTTGGGTCTCCCTTCCCAGTCTTCTTTGCAGTAACTAAATAGACCATCCTCCTTCCAATTACTAAGGAGCTTGGCTGTTAAAAAGCAGCCGCCAAATGCCCTCTATGGCAGAGATGCTGAGGCCCTGTGGGCTCGTTTCACGAGTGACCTTACCCAAGATTTGAACCCAGTCTCTCTCTCTCTCGAGGCGAATCGCAGAGCACATTAGCGTACGATGCCACAGGAGCCTCATAAGAAAGCAACGACAGTTTGTAATGGGCACAACATTTTCACGAAAGCTTTATGCCTGGCAATTATTTTTTACGATTACACCTTTAACGTGACTTATCCTTAAGGACAAATTGAAAAAAAAAAACCCTTGTAACTAAATGCCCCTTTCCACCCACCCAGACAAACAAGGATTCCCTTGGTGTTTTCAGAACAGGGAGATGCAATTGGGGGCATCTTCAGGCAACCTCTGAACTGAAGAAGCACAAGCAAAAGAAAGCCACAGGAATTATTTAAAACATTTTTTTTTAAAAGGCAAAGCAAAAAAGGTGAGACAATTAGGAATAATAAAATTCTACATAAAGCCGAGATCTACATGTTCTAACACCCGGTAATTGCTAAATTGCCGAACCATCTGCTGACTTGCTTTGCGTAAATTACCAGCTATATATAAGTCTCCGCGCATGGCAGACTTTCGGCGGCAGAGACCTGATGACTTTGAATGGAGCTCGGGGACTCATGAAGGCTCTTTTACGAAATTTTAATTGTTTTCTTCCTTATTTGAGAAAGGGGAGGGGAACAGGTGAAGGTTTCTCTTGCTCCTTTAAGGGGAAAAAATCAAGCTGGCTTGCTTCATAGGAAGTAGGGTTTTTTGGAGGAGGGGAAACAATAAAAATTATTTTGTAATTCCCTGTCCGCTCCTCCACCCTCTCCCCAATAACATACCCGCACAGAACCACCTTTTTTAAACTAAAAGAACAAAAGGAAATATTCCCACTGGTTCAGGCAAAAGGTCAGGATTTTTTCCCCTCCCACCAGGCCCAAAAGATGAATGCAAAGCTGCTGCTGATACCCATGTTTGCCTGGTAACATTTAGTTAACCGAGATGCAGGATGTGATGTAATCAGCGTTTACCTGCTCCAGTTCTACTTGACTGGCTATTGTGTGGAAGGGGTGGGTGGGGACATGCTGAGAACGCTGAGGTCACATCACACAGCATCTCGAACTAAACGTTACCAGGCACAATCAGGAGCAGATACATGCCACAGAAAGCTGAACATTTAAGGTACTGTGTGTAGCTTGAGTGCCAGTGAAATAGAGACTCCGAATAGATACGTCTTAGAAGGTTGGAGTAGGTATTTCAATGTTTTACTTGAGGGCTAAACCACATTATGCTGCTGTGCTGTGCATAACTCAAAAGATGACCTTTTTCATTTGTCCCAAACAGAAATGATGGTTGAGGCCAAACCTAATGGTTGGGTTGCATCCAACCCAATGGCTGCTTTGGAAGGCAGGCTCTATATAGCATTGTATTCTGAAGTCCGTTGCCTCCCCAAACCCTGCCTTCCCCCAGTTCCACTCCCACCCAGCAATCTCTAGGAATTTCACAGTCCAGAGCTGGTAACCCTATGCATCTGTTATAGGTTCAAGGCCATAATCTCAACCAGAGATGGGTCTACTGAGGTTCAGCACCAGGCTTTGCTAGAGTATTTGCTGTCCAGCAAATAACGTAGATAACCCAACTGAACAAAGCAGGAGTCAAGTGCACCTTTAAGACCAACCAATTTTTATTTAGAACGTAAGCTTTCGTGTGCTCTTAAGCACACTTCATCAGACGAGGAATCCAGCACAGTGAGCAAAGCCATACATAGCTGAGCAGAGCCATATATAGCTGATAGGCAGTGGCCCAGAATGCAACATGGTACAGATTTAAGAACCAATGACAGTGAAGTAAAATTATCTGGTAGGCAGTGGTTTAGAAAGTAAAATGGTACAATGACAGAATAGTAAAATTAACAAATTGAGCAAACATTTGATCTGAGTAGCATGAGCATGTTAAAACAACAAAACAATAGTATGTCAAAATGTGAGATTGTCTGTCAATGACAATGGAAGATGAGTTCGATATATGTAATGGGATAAGCAACCAAAGTGTGTCTATACAGCCAAAAGAGAAATACATTGGATAGTGCACCTAATTTACTTTTTAACATGTAAACATAATTCTAGTTTGCCATAGGAAAAAGGAATACAATAAAATATAGGGAAAATGGGTACAGCATATGTAATGAGATATACAGCCAATATTCGTATTTTGAGCATGTCAATACAAATACACAATTCTAAAAGAGAAACACATTGGAATACTGTGGATGTATGTATACTGTGGATATATTTCTCTGCTCTAACCCAGATGACTTCAGTTGCTTCTTAGAGATAGGGATGGCATGGGAGGCCTGGATCTACACCAGGCCACTAGTAAATGGAAACCATAGAGATATTTTAATGCCCACAGCCCTGGGGACACACATTCGTTTGATTATGTGAAATTACATAATTATGTGCAGAATTTAAAATTACTTGCTTCCAGCTGCGTATTGTAACTTCTAGGTTGTTAAAAAGTTCGCTGAGGACCAATTGAAAGCTAGCTCAGTGGCAGCTCCCTGGAAACTAGGAGTATAGAAACACCATGAGAAGTCTTACTAGTTCTTTTTTGCTTTGCCGTTTTTGGATTTTTTTGCCCATGTGGGAAACCCCCAAATGAGCTATGAATTTTTGCTTTGCACAAAACTGGGTAGCACTCTGGAAGGGAAGTTGGTGGGCTTGATGGGTTCAAGGACCTGAGGTCAGCTGCCCAAGAAAATCCAAAGTCTCCTCTTCCTGCCCCAGCTCAGCCCAGCCCAAATTCCTTTCAAAACTTGGCAGCTTTCTCCTATACTAGGGTAAGATTTGCATCCAGATAATATATTGTTAAGATTTTACCTTTTAGATTTTCTGGAAAGTTTAGATCCATGATGGAGAAGGGATATTGACATTTTGATGAGCAGTTTCCCATAATCTTCCTATTGATAGGCAGGGCTTTTTTGGTAGCAGGAACTACTTTGCCTATTAGGCCATGCACCCTGATGTAGCCAATCCTCTGGAGTTTACAGTAGGCCCTGTACTAAGAGCCCTGTAAGCTCTTGGAGGATTGGCTATATCAGGGGTGTATGGCCTAATAGGCAAAGGAGTTCCTGTTACAAAAAACTCCCAGTTGACAGGACAGTATTTTTGGAGCTATTTGGACTGTTCTGAGGATCAAAGTGATAATTAGGGAGTCCTAATTATGCCCTGACCTGGATAGTTCAGGTTAGCCCTATCTCATCAGGTCTCAGAAACTAAGCAAGCTCAGCCCTGGTTAGTAGTTTAATGGGAGATAGGGTTGCAAAGTCCCTCCACCACTGGTACTGTAGAGTTTTACTACAATTCCTAGAGTGTCACACCAGAAACGCTCTAGGAATCACAGTAAATCATGGTACCATAGAGTTTTTAGTGTGAGTCCTAGAGACAGCCCCAGTGCGACGATATCACTTCTGGGTGACATTATTGCAATGATGATGGCTCGTGATGATGGGGCCCTTCGGGGGGGGGGATCCCCCAGCAGCCTGCTCCCTGTCAGTGGGTTGGGTCCTCCTGGGATTCCCCAGCCCTGGGGGGAGCTTGGCAGCCCTAATGGGAGACTACCAAGGAAGTCCAGGATTGTTACACTGAAGCAGGCCCTAGCAACCCCCCTCTTATCATCTCTTGCCTTAAAAGCCCTATAGAGTTGCCATAAGTCGGCAGTGATTTGACAGCACTGTCCACCAATTATCCATAGTTGAACTGGGCTGAACATCATTCCTTTGCTGAAAGAGGATCAGGCATCCCTAACCAAGAATAGTTAGCATGCTCACCCAACAATGCTATATCCATTATTCTTTGTGGGTAGGGTAGGGGAAACTATGATAGTTAAAAATGACCTAAAGCTGATATATTCCTGTAGCCTAAATATATTGCAGTTAGTGCTTCCGTTGTCAGTTCCTTCTGCCCAACCTTTCCTGCTATCCAGGACCTGAATCTTTTGTTCCCAGATTTTTGTCTCCAGGGCAAAGTCACAGCTCTGTCTTCTGCTGTTGAGGATGATTGCTTGGACGTGGGAGGAGAAAAGAACTTTTGTGGCTGCTGTTGACTACCCTTTCCCCTTTAAATAATAATAAAAAAATCCTTCCCCTGTGAATTCTTCACTGATTCTTCAAACACAGGGCACTGTTGGGACTCATGAACTCAGGAAGCTCCCTTATAATGAAACAGACCTTTGCTCCATCAAAGTCTGTATTGTCTACTCAGACTGGCAGAGGCTCTCCAGGGTTTCGGACAGGGCTTTTTTTTTGTAGCAGGAGCTCATTTGCATATTAGGCCACTTACCCCTGATGCAGCCAATCCTCCTGGAGCTTACAGTAGGCCCTGTACTAAGGACCCTGTAAACTCTTGGAGGATGGGCTAATTACTACATCAGGGGTGTGTGGCCTGTTATGCATAGAACTTTCAGCCATCACCTACTGCTTGGCCATTTAACAGAAGACAATGTGGATTGAATCTGGGATCTTCTTTACCAGCACATAAACCTCTTTATGGGTGTTTAAAGCCTTTTTTTTAAAAACACCCTTGCCAAAGAGGTTGTATACTCTAGAACTCTTACACTTCTGAAGTATTCTGCCCATGCCCTTAGTTTAAGAGTTCTTAGATTGGGACTGATTTCCCACATGCCGATCTCATGCTCCTCTTCTCTGTGGGGCTTCCATCGGATTTCACACTATCTGCCCCAGGGCTGCAGCTCACTCCGCCTTTTTGCGCAGCAAACAAGATCCTCTAAAAACCAATTTCTGTTTGCCATGTGAAAAAGGCGAAGCTAGTTGCAGCCCCGGGGCAGATAGTGTGAAATCTGATGGAAGCCTCGCTGAGAAGAGGAGCATGAGAGCAGCGTAAGGCGAGTGGGAAATCGGTCAGAGACATACAACCTCTTTGGCAAGGGTATATATAAAAAGGCTTTCAAAACCCATAAAGATGTTTATGTGCTGGCAAAGAAGGAGGGTAGAGGTGAAAGTTGTACTCAGAACAAACAGAGCTCCCACAGCACTGCCAGAACATCATGGGCTTGCCTTAGTAGAGATTGTAATGCCATTGAGCCCACCCTTCAAAGCATCCATTTTCTCCAGGGGAACTGATCATTGTAGTCTGGAGATAAGCTGTATATCTGGGGGATCCCCAGGTTCCACTTGGAAGCTGGTATCCCTGTTTACCTTCATCACACCCTCACCCGACTCTGAGTGTTGGGTGAAACAGGGTTGTCAATCTCACCCTGGGAAATTCCTGAAGATTTGCGGGTGGCACCTGTGGAGGGGAGAATTTGTGTACAGATTTCATCTAGAACCTATGGTAGAGTTATCTCTCTGAAGCTGCCATTTTCTCCTGGGGAACAGATCTCTGTAGTCAAAATTAACTGTAATTCTGGGCGAACTCCTGGCTTATAATAATAATAATAATAAAATTTTATTTATATCCCGCCCTCCCCGCCGAGGCGGGCTCAGGGCGGCTAACAACATTTCATAAAATTATACAGAGTTTAAAATCACATTAACTTTAAAACATTCCAGTTAACCAAGTATTATACAGATTTCCAGGTGCTAATTCCATTTATAAATGATAATAGTGAAAGCCATTGGCTTGTTGGCAACCCTAGCGGGGTCTGAGAAGGTTCACCTTTCCTGTAAAAATACAGTGAGTTCAGGGATGGAGTTAGCAGAGTATTACAGGGGAGAAAAGTGAATTTTTGTGGGAAGAGAAATGCAGCTCCTTCATTTCAATCAATATCCCAGATCGAGTTCTTGTCTATTTTCAACTGGCCTGACAGGTTGGTTTTTGGTTTTTTACCACCTGTCTTTTTTTTTTTAAAGCTTGGCTCTGCAATTTTTATATTTGTCTGCCTTTCAGTGACTTAACATATGCAAACAACCCAGGGCTGTTAAGTTCCTCAGGGAAGGGGGACAAGTGACACGATAAACCCTGCTTTACCTCTCTCCCCGCCTCCCCCTCCAAAGCCTTCCTGAAGTTGATGGGAATGGGCAGCCAAATGCCAGCCAGCTTCTGAAGGCCCTCTCTAGCACCCCTGCCCTTCCCCCATTTTGGCAGAGAGGCACGTGGTCGGCCATTTTCCTGTCTGGCAGTAAAGCAGGCAGTAATGTAGGCACTCCAGAGCAGTCATTTAGTATTCATAGAATAGCAGAAAAGCAGGCACATCTGCTTAGCACAGCAAGTCCTGTCATATAACTGTCTCCCTCACTATCTGTCCATAAAGAATGTCCCGGAATTGGTGTAATTCAGAGAAATTAATGATAGCTTTATGTGGGAGTGCACCCCCGAGGCAGCTTAACACTTCATAGTCCATCTGATCAGTTACACGCACGGCACCATAGCAACAATTTGGACCCCAGCCAGCTGCATTAAAGGTTATTACAGAAAACATGACCTGAAAACCGGATCCGCATTACGGTGCCCAACTAGAGGAGAGGGGAGGGGGATGAAGAGCGGCGGTTGGAGGGGGGGGCTGGTGATGGGAGAGAAAGACAAGAGCAAAGGGGTGGGGGAGTCACAGTCACAGAAACAAACTGGGAAATAAAAGTTTTAGCAGATGCAGTCTCCTGTTTCCATTTGAGTGGGAAGGGCAGGAAGGTGTGGGTTTGTGTTTGGTCAGAACTGGGTGCTTCCCATTTTCAGAAGGAGCACGTCAAGTCATATTGGGGGGTGGGTGGGTATGGAGCAGGCAAGGAATGCAGAAGGACAAAACCAGCTTCGATAGTGTCATCTCTGAGTCCATCACAGAGAGCTAGGGCTGCTCCCTTTCAAAAGGAATCTCACTTGCCCTGTTTCCTTAGGTCATTGCTTATTTACATATATTGTGAATGTGACTTAAACATTAGCCAATAAAAAACTGAACCTTGCCTTGCATCAAGGCCAAGCTTTGGAAAGGAACAAAACAGTCACAGTGGCAGAAGGACACTCAATCCTAAACAAAGAAACTTGGTCAAGTTTATTTTCTGCCAACTACTGCTAGAATCCTGACCTGGGTAGCCCAGGCTAGCCCATTCTCATCAGCAGGGTCGGCTCTGTCACTAGGTAAACTAGGTGATTGCCTAGGTCGCTGGCCTTCTGGGGGTGACAAACTGGGTGCTGCCCATGAGACTCTGTGACATTATCAGTGTGAGAGAGGCACCAGAAGTTAGCCTTGCCTACAGTGCCAGACAGTCTAGGGCCAGCCGTGCTCATCAGATCACAGAAGCTAAGCAGGGTCAGCCCTGGTTAATGTTTGGATGGGAGACCTCAGAAGCTAAGTAGGGTCAGCCCTGGCTAGTATTTGAATGAGAGACCACTAAGGAATTACAGGGTCATGACATGAAGGCAGGCAATGGGCAAACTACTTATGAATGTCTCTTGAAATCCCTGTGAGAGGTCACCATGAGTTAGCTGTGACTTGATGGCACTTTCTACCACCACTGCTAGGGGAATGATTCCACAAAAGTGGGAAGTTTGGCATGGAGAGTCAGGCTTGCTAACCAGGCTACAACCCAGAGAGGTGTGCTTTTTTAAAAATAGACCTGCAGCTGCTCCCCCCTGCTCCTGTAGCCTGTCTTGTTCTCCTTCAGCTGTGGGACAACATCTCTTCTCCAGTTAGTGAGTGGTGAGGATGGGGCACTTCGGTTGAATGTGGAGTAGTATGAATTCATTGAGGCATTCAAAGAAATAAGATGGTTCTCTGGGCTGCGACCTAGCAACCTGATATGTACTTTCCCCAGCGGCATCTCTTGAAAACATCCCCATCTATACCACTATTAAATATATAAGAAGCCTATAGTCCATTGCATCTGGTTGCCCTTGCAAAGTTAGGAGATGCCAGTTTATTGGTCAAATGACTGCCTCGGGGTGATCAGGATTCTGCATACTGTTGCTGGACAACCACCTTGGAGTCACATTTACTTCAGGACAAAAAGGCAAATCCTGGACCAGGGCTGGGAAGAAGACGAAAGACTACTGGCTGCCTGAAGTGCGTTCCAGATAAGTTCAGCTGTGTTGGTCTGAAGCAGCAGAACAAAGTTTGAGTCCAGCAGAACAAAGCTTGAGTCCAGTGGGCGCCTTTAAAACCAACAAAGTTTTATTTTAGGTATATGCTTCTGTGTGCAAGAACACATATCTGAAGCTCATACCTCGAATAAAACTTTATTGGTCTGAAAGGTGCCACGGGACTCCAACTTTGTTCTTGTGTTGGGGAAGTGGTGCTAGATAGAGGAATGCAAGGTTTATTGGGGCCAAGGCTGGGATTTAGCCGAGAATGCAAAAATATTTGAGGCTGATCCCAGCTAAATGATAATCCTAGCACTAGAAATAGTGATCTTGGATCTGAGGATGAGATACTCTTTCCCAAATATTCAGAATGTGGTTGTTTAGGTTTGATAGGCACCCACTAGGTATTTGATGTGCTTTCATAATGTTTTTGCCCTATGATTTGGTTTTTGTTTTGCTTTTTAAAAAGCCCATAGTTTCAAGCGGGCAGTTATGTTAGTCAGAAGTAGTGGGACAAAATCTGAACCCAGTAGTACCCAAAAGAGCTACAGCATTTTCATGAGGTATCCAATGAAGTGCACTTTGACTCATAAGTATATTTTTGTTTTGCTGTCAAGACCCGGCTGACTTATGGTGGCCCAGTGAGGTTTTCAAGGCAAGAGACATTTAGATTACTTTACCATTGCCAGCCTCTGGAAAGCAAACTTGGACTTCCTTGATGGTTTCCCATCAAAATATTGACCAGGGCCAACCCTGCTTAGCTCCTGAGATCTGACAAGATTGGGCCAGCCTGGGCTATCCAAGTCAGGGCTTATGAATTCAAGTTTATACCCTGCAAAAATTTGTTTAACCTGAAGGCGTTAAAATTTTTTTTTGCTGACTCTGTATCCTTTTTCCTGTCAGAAAGTTGCTTTGCAGGAGTAGATGCCCAGTTCAATGTTTTTAAAAACAAACACACAAAAAAACTATGCTCTGTTGCCCACTGGTTCTTCATTTTGTGATGGGGATAAATGAATATTCCCTATTTTCTTTTTATATTCACTTATACTTTTTTCTGCTATTTCAGTTCACTGCATTATGGTATGGTAGATTTATTTGAACCATGTATGCCTCTTATATGTCTATATGCAATTTATATGATAGTCATACATACAATATATGCCATTTATGTGTACAATATATGTTATCAAAACTGATCTATTGATGCCCAAACTACATTGAAAATGCATGGGGAAAACTGTTGGGAGAAAAAAAAAATCCATTTAAAGATCCTGCAAATGGCTGAACAATGAAGAATCATAGGATCAAATAAACAAAATCATAACAGGTTTATGGTTGGGGTCTTCTGGTTGAAACAACAAGAATGAGACGTGCAAAATCTTTCCGGTTTCATGCATTCTCAATAATTCTTGAAACACGTTTCCCCTTTGCTATGAATAGGCTTCCTTCATGTGCTGCAACATCCATTCATTAAATGAAAAGGACATTCAATGAAAGGAGGCCTGTCTACCTTGCAGGAAATAGGACTTGATGCTTCTTCATTGGAAATGTCATAACTTCTCAACCCAACAAAGTCACCCATCATTGCATGAGAGACGAGCTGTAGAGTCCCAGGACATTTTATAGACCATAAATTGCAGCCAGGACATTTATTCCATTTTTTAAAATTTATATAATGTATTGATTTTTTGAATTCACATCAACCTTTCTTTCAAACATAGCTAGTGATTTCCAAAACCCACACTCCAAAAGGGTCACGCTACAAGTCTATGTGCATCACTGGACCACAGCCTTAACTTGGCTTAAACAACCATTTCCCCTCCTCTCCTGGAAGCCTTGAGATGTATAGTTCTGTGGGAGGGGAACGGAGATCTCTGACAGAGGGACTGTTCAAGCTGGCCCTTTCTCTTGGCAGAAGTCACCATTTGTCTACTTATGTGTTCTGGGGAGTCCAGATGGCTTTGTCCATAATTATTTTGTGTTTTTGAAGAGCTTATTGTTTACAGTTCTCTCTGCTAAATGAAGGATTGCAGTACAAACACATGGCAAATCCTAGTGCTCTTGTCCCATTGTTTCCTGGAGAAGCATCCTGTGCCATCAGCTATGATGTGACTCCTGGAGGAATGTCCCTTAGCCACTCCTTCAGTGTCCCACGTGGAGCCATCTGACCTCATCCATTCCTTCCCTTGTGTTCGTTGCTGCTTCTTTTCTGCTTGTGATCACCATATTTTTAAAATTTTTGCTCTAAAACATTGGTTGTTCTCATGTGTGACATAACTTCTTTTTAGGCTTCATTGCTTATCATATTTCTTCTAGCAGGCTGAGTTTTCTTCTCAAGACACCTGGAGATGTTCGATCTCCTTGATGTTTGGGGAGAGGAAAGGTTTCAGAAGTACCTATGCAGTACTCACAGCAATATCAATTCATTCGAGCATCTTGTGAGTGTAGTGGCTGGTTGAGGCGACAGTCTTCAGGTGGGACCTGGGGAATCACCTGCAATTACAGCTCATCTTCAGACTATAGAGATCAGTTTCCCTGGATAAATTGGATGCTTTGGAGGGTGGACTGTATGGCACTGTTCTCACTGAGATTCCTGTCCTGCACATGCTCCATCCCCAAATCTCCAGGAGTTTCTCAACCAGAATCTTGCAACTTTTTCTCACCCCCCCCCCCATCCCTTTCCAGGGGAACCTGGCAACACTACAGATAAGATCACAAACAGTCACTAGTGGAGTCCCATAGAAAGTTCAAGCTTCGGGAATTGGAATGAAGGTGTACCCTGGAACATCACTCCAGATCTGGAAACATCAGAGAAGCCGCTCCCTACTGCTGCTAGCTTCATTGTGTGTGGTTTAGGGATGCAAGTGTGAAGCCAAAATGTGTTTGCAGAAGCTCAGGAGTCCATCACAAGCCAGAGAAGTGCACAGAACCATAGAAAGCAGCTTGCTGGAAGAGTTGAGGATTTTTGTGTTCCCTCAGCTACAGTCCTAGGATGCACTGATGAAAGTTAGAAGTATTATAATCAATCTAATATATTTCTTGTGCTGTCTGAAGTCTGAGCAAGCCCATCTCTTTGAAATACAAATCAGCCTCCTTTTCCATTGGCCCACATAAACTTAAGCTTCTGTCCAGACCCCACTAGCTAGAAGATGCTGCAAAATGCCTTGGTCAGAAAGCTAACAACATATCCTGCAAAATCTTCAGATCTGCCTTGTGATATTAACTAATGAAAATAGTTTCAGAGGGTAGTTCTGTTGGTCTCCAGTAAAGAAGCTAGATCTAGGTCCAGTCACACCTTAGAGATGAACAAGATTTTCAGGGCAGGAGCTATCAAGAGTCAAAACTCTCTGGAGCATCGACTCCTGAAAACTCATATCCAGAAATTCTTGATCTCTAGGATATTACTGAATCCAAATCTGGCTGTTCTAACTTATGAAAACATGAACTGAAACGTCACTGATTTTAAAAATATATACCTCTGATCAGAATTGAAAAATTACTGAAAATTGCACTAATTTTAAAATCTTTACATCTGGCCGTTATTTTGGGGCCTAGCTGTCTAGTTAGGGTTTACAGAAGGTTTGAAGGGGTTGAGGGGGAGAAAGAGACAGAGAGAGAGAAACCTGTTATGCATGCATAATAGCATCATTTCCCAAGCAATAAGCCTTTAAGCTTGACTTCAGATTCTGTGCCCACCTTAAGCACCCTTGTTTTTCCTCTGGTGTATTTATTCTACAGCTGCCATCAAAGTGGCAGGTGAAGGAAATCTTCCCCTGTTGTCAAAGGGCCCCAGCTTCTCCTGGCTGTAAGGCAGCACTCCTGACATCTGCACCTGCTCTCTCGTTACAGAGCCTGGGGTGAGGGGGAGCTCCTTTGCCTGCTTGGAGGCTGCAGCTTGGGGATGGCAAGCAGGGGAGAAGACCCCAAGCAGAGTTCCCCAAGCACTGCAAGCCAGGCAGTACTTAGTGGAGGGGGTTGTGGCCTATTGGAGTCAGCAGCAATAGGCTAGGCTGACTGGGAAGTGAATGGGCTGGCCTAGCTGGGTCGGTCCTTTTCTCTTCCTTGTCTACCCTTCCCTCTAGATTTGACTTCTTGGCTCAGGGAAGCACAGGGGAAAGACTCTTGGCAGACTGGAATGCAAACTGGAGTTTGGCTGTTCACAGAAGGTCCATGTGGCTCAGCCACTATTTTAATGCCAAAATTGGCTCCCCCCAACTTTATTCACTAAAGCATTAAAGGAAAAATGTTTTCAAAGCTTTAGGTTTCTCATCCCAGTTTCTCTCCCTCTCTCTTGACATTTCATTTTAATTTCATTCTGTGCTGATGATTCCCCCCTTTATTGTGTTTGCATGCAGCAGTGAAATCCATTTTTTTTGCATTGGGAATGCTGCCATTTGCCTCCTCTCTGATCCCTTTAAAGTCAAAACCAGCAAAGAACTAAACCTCATGAAGCTCCTTTTAAACTTTCCAATCATTGTCTTTATATTTAAAATTCAGCAATCTGAGACTAGTGACAGTCATATATTGCTAGACTCATGCTGCTTATAATTAAAAAAAATTAAAACAATGAGGGAAAAAAGAAGCTTGTACACCGATAAAGTGGGGAGGATGGCAGGAGGATGGCAAAAAGTGCAGAGTGGGTGGAATGACTTCAATGTGGGTGGTGGAGTGACCTTTGAGGGGCAGTAATAGGGCAGGGGAAAATCTGAGGGAATCTGTATGCTTTTGAATGACCTTTGGCTTGGAAGCGAAGCAAGGGAAATATCAGCACAAAATCGCTCTAAAACCCCCTGGAGAAACAGCAAATAGAAAGCGAACTGTGTGCTGAAGGGAGGAAAAACAATGCAGAATGAAAAAAAGAAAACCCAAGAGATATAGACTGTGAAAGTAAGGCAAAACACCGGTGGCATAATAGTCCCGAGAGAGAGAGAGAGAGAGAGAGAGAAACTCATTTGCATATTAAACCTCACCCCCTGACACCAAGCCAGCCGGAACTGTGTTCCTGTGCATTCCTGCTCAAGAAGAAGACGAAGCTGCAGCCCTGCTGGTTGACTTTTCTATGCACCTAATTGTGTCCTTCCCAAATAAGGTGTGGTGTCTCCAGAGAGATATTCCCACTAACAAGCATTGGACTGCAGAAGTCTTTTAGTACCCATAGCATGAACTTTTGTAGTCCAGCAGACTACTTCATTGGATCCACAACCTAATATGGTTCCTTGTTTGGGTCCCTGATGAAGCATTGGGGCCTGACTACCTGTTTTCCTTCCTCCATGCTGCTGGTACTTGGCTGTCATGCTGCCCTTCTCCTCTTGCAGAGGGTACATCAGTTGGGCCACTTTTCCCCATCTGTCTTTCTCCCTGTTACTTGCTTTGCTCATATAGTCATCCAGAGCCGTCCTATTAGCCACATGGGCCAGGCTCAGGGCAAAGGGGAGCTATATCCATTCCAAACCCAGATCAGGAGTGTGTGTATTTTCTAGTCCAGAATCCCCAACATTAACTAAGGCAGCAGAACTATAGCAAGCAGAAAATTGCGCTGTTAGTATTTATACTATATTTGGCCAACCTGGAGGCTTTGTTCTGCTTGCAGCATGTTCCTGTTCCCCTCCCTGACTTTGAGGATGAAGTTTCCAGGGAGCTTATTAAGCTAAGTCTGTGCATCAGGCTGTGAAGGTCCTGGTTTGTGTCCCTGATGAATGCAAGACAGATGTTGGAGAAATATACAACACCAGTATCTTTTCCTGGGTGGGCGGATGCTTGGCAACTGGTAGCTACTATCCTCTTGAGTTCTTGTCATATGCCATTTGGGCTGAAGAACATGAAAAACTTTGCAGTGGACATGTTAGGCAGGTGAACATATTGTGCACAGCAGCCACAATCATTGAAGAGCTCTGCAGCTGAACAGTAGCTGAGCTGGTGGAGACTGTTTTGCAGGCACTTCTGTAGGTGAAACCAGTTATCCCCAGGAATGTTGACAGCTGACTCACATAACTGAACACATCAAGCTGCCTTATACTGCATGAGACCCATTGGTCCATCAAAGTCTGTATTGTTTACTTTGATTGACAGTGGCTCTCTAGTGTCTTCTCATCTCCTACTGCCTGGTCCTTTAAAATGGAGATACTGGGAATTGAACCTTGGACCTTCTGTTTGTTGAGTAGCTGCTCTAGCCTCCCCTGTTCATGGCTTCTTTCCCAGTGCTCCTTTCCCAATTCATTCTGGCCTCCCCTGTTCATGGCTCCTTTCCCAGTGCCCTGCTATTCTGGATATTATTTGGACACTGGAGATTCCTGGGGTACCTAGTTCTGCCTGACATGAGACATAGGTCTTTGTCACTGTCTATGGTGCCATTTATTGTTTTATTGTTTTTATTGCTTGATGGGTTTTATGATGTATGCCACCCTAAGCCCACTTGTTGGATAGGGTGGGGTATAAATAAATAAATAAAATAATAAAAATACCACTGAACCATAGCTCCACCCTGTAGGAGGGAGCTACAGCTCTCATCAGGCTATGCACAAAATATGCATACACAAGATAACCTCAAGAATACAGATTCAAAGGAATGCCAAATGGTAATACTTTTTTAAAAACCTAGAGAGTGGGATAGATCTAAGTGGGCAGCTGTGTTGGTCTGAATCAGTTGAACAAAGGAGTGAAGTTAAAAGAGCACATGAAAGCTTACGTTCTAAATAAAACTTGGTTGGTCTTAAAGATACAACTTGACTCCTGCTTTGTTCTAGAGAGCAGGAGCCATTCAAGCTTTCCACTGATGTTGCAGGGAATTGGTTGTTCCTTAAAAGGCAAGGGTAGGGGATCATGGAGCCTACATGTACAAAAGCCATGCCGGATGGAAGCCATAGCAAGGAGGGGAATTGGGAGAGATTGCTTAACATGACCGATTGATATGCTCACTATTTATATAACTGGCTGCCCTGCAGCATGCCGTGAAGACAGGTCTGTGGGGGAGGGGGAAACTAGAACTCTCCTCAGGCTCCATGAGAATATAGATGTGTGAAAGGCTGCAGACTGCAGTGTACTGTAACAGCTTCAGTGTGCAAAAGTAACTCGACGCATAGGTGTGAATTGTTTGAGAACACCCAAAGGATGGAACACTGGCTTCCTGTTTTGCAGGCACTTCTGTAGGTGCCTGTTTTGCAGGTACTTCTGTAGGAGAGCCAGTTTGGTGTAGTGGTTAAGTGTGCGGACTCTTATCTGGGAGAACCGGGTTTGATTCCTCCACTTGCACCTGCTAGCATGGCCTTGGGTCAGCCATAGCTCTGGCAGAGGTTGTCCTTGAAAGGGCAGCTGCTGTGAGAGCCCTCTCCAGCCCCACCCACCTCACAGGGTGTCTGTTGTAGGGGAGGAAGGTAAAGGAGATTGTGAGCCACTTTGAGACTCTTTGGAGTGGAGGGCGGGATATAAATCCAATATCTTCTTCTTCTTCTTCTGTTTGTGACTGATGAACAGAACGTGGGCAAACCAGTGGCTGTACAAGCATCTCTAACTAAGCTTCTAAAGGTGGTGTAGGTCAGGGGCCACAAACCTTTTTGAATTTGTGGGCCACTTTTGGAATTTTGACACAGGGCAGTGGGTGCAATCATGAAACAGTTGGCATGAGAAGTGGAGCCAGCTGCAAAATGGCCACCACAGGAGGTGGAGTCTCTCTCTCACACACACAAACCCCCAGTACAGAGGACAGGAGGAGTGTTTTTAAGAAATACATGAGAAGAGAGTGACAGAGAGAATAAAAACACCACTTTGGTGTTAGCTGCCTCCAAAGCAACACTATTTTAATCTGCACAGACAATCAGAAGTCCTGTTCAACAGAAGCCCCATCTGGTCCCACCCACTTTCTCCCCCCCCCCCCCCATTCTCAGTTTTTATTGACTTATAACAAGGTATTGGCAGGTGCTGGGAGAGGTGTTGGTAGGTGCCACTGTACCCACAGGCACCACTTGGGGGAACTGGACTGTAGCTAAAGCATAGTTACAAAAATTAGAGTTGCCAACCTCCTGCTGGTGGCTGGAGATCTTCTGGGATTACAGCTAACTTCAGACAACAGAGACCAATTCACCTAGAAAAAATGGCTGCTTGGGAAGGTGGACTCTATGGCATTATTAGGGCTGCCAAGCCTCTGTTCTAGGTGGGGAATTCCCCACCTGGGAGGTTCCCAACCAGCTGGCCCATATTGAGCTGGCAGGGGGAACCTCCCCTGACATCACTGGTGCGATGACATCACCCAGAAGTGATGTCATCGTGGTGGCAATGTGGTGTGGCGGCCACTCTAGGCATTTCTGGGAAAACTCTATGGTTTTCCCAGATGCTCTAGCCATTTGGGAGGGAAAATTCTATGGTACAATAGTTAAGTCCCCCACCGGAGGCTCTGAGGGACTTGGTAACCCTAGGCATTATATCCCATTGAAGTCTCTCCTCTCCTCAATCCCCACCCTCCTCAGGCTCACCTCCAAAATCTCCAGTTATTTCCCAACCCTAACAACAATGTGTGGCCACACTTTATTTTTCCTAGCTATGGGATCTGCTAATTATGTGGCAAACAGAGAAAATAGAGAACATTATATTGTGTAAAGCTATTTGGATACCACAAAGAAGAAAGCTGGTCATGTGAATCTGCCCCTGGTTGCTCTCTAATTAACCTCACTGTTGAAATGTTAGAAGGAATGGAAGTGCTGAATGAACTTGGTGACTTTAGCCAGTTTTTCTTGCTGCATTCATTAATTCTTGGCTGCAGGTTCACCCACTGCAACTGCAATTTTTTGCAATTTCCACCTTTTTGCAGATTGTTCCTTTGAATGCCGAAGCAAGCGGGTTGCCGGCCGCGCAGCATATAAATAGAGAAATAACAAATTACAAAGAGTGAGTTCACAAACTGTAAATCAACGGATTATTTGACGCCTGCTGAAGTCTGTGGAGGTTCTCAAAGGTTCCCAGATTCAAAATGTGGGCATTCATCAAAGGAAATGAATTCCTGAATTTGATTCATGAATATAAAAAGCCTCATGCGTTTCAGTTCTACTCAGCAGTTTGATTGCAGACTTCCTCTGGGAAGTGCTTTGCTTCAGAACTGAAGTTTTGAAAAGGATATCAGAAGGTCAGTGAGACCAGGATTCATGGGCACAGTGAGTCCTTTTAAGGGCACCACTAGGTGGTTACCCGCCCCCTTCTAGCTATAGCAGCACTGAACAGGAAGTGGGAGAATGGAACTGGATGGATACAAAGGAAATATTTATGAATAATGGGAAAGGTGTGGAATCATCCTCAAGGCCCACAGTACAAACATGCCTTTTTCCTTTCCCAGGACACACTGTGGAACCTCAATTGTAAAAATTTGTTTTGTTTTTATTAATTTTATGTATATCCCAACTCTCTCCCCACTGGGGTCCAAAGTGGCTGACATCATTCTCTTTTATCCTCACAACAACCTTGTGAGGTAGGTTAGACTGAGAGGGCATGACTGGCCCAAGGTCACCCAGCAAACTTCCATGGCAGAGCAAGGATTCAAACCAAGGTCTCCCAGATCCTAGTCTAACAGTCTAACCACTACACCATGCTGGCTTTCCAGCAGGATGATTCTGTTTCTGCAAGGAAAAAAAAAACTATGAAGGATGTCAAATGGCTAGCACCTGTAATGTCACCAACTCATTGCCCTGCCCTTACAAATGTCCAGTTCAGTTTTGCTCCAGTCTTTAAAATGTCTGCTTCTTTAACAAGGATAAATGTATAACGTTATATATTTTATTATTTCTTATTTACATGTTTATTTAAACCATGATTCCCCCCTCACTGGGACTCAGGGTGACCAGAACCGGATCTACATGTTTTTGAGGGGGGGGGGGCAAAATTAAAAAAATGATGCCCCCTTATGGGCCATTCTATCTTATGGGCCCATAGAATAGAATGGACTCCATACTCAATTTGGTGCCCCCCTTGGCAGCACCTGGGGCAAATGCCCCCTCTGCTCCCCCCTAGATCCGGCCCTGAGGGCAGAGCCGGATCTAGGGTGTGTGTGCAGAGGGGGGTGCTTGCCCCAGGCGCCAACAGAGGGGGGGTGCCAAATCGGGTATGGAGTCCATTCTGTTCTATGGGCCCATTAGATAGAATGGGCTCATAAAGGGGCATCATTTTTTAATTTTGCCCCCCCTCAAAAAACATGTAGATCCGGTCCTGCCTGAGGGTGACAAACAACAGTATTATCTTCTCCTCCGTCTTATCCTCAAAACATCCACCCTATGATGTAGGTTAGGCTGAGAGAGAGGGATTGGCCCCAGCATACCCAGGAAGTGTCCAAGTCAAAGTGAACATATGAATCCAAGTTCCTAGGTCCTACCACAATGTTCAACCACTATACTATGTGCCACTTTCAAAATTACAAAAGGTTGACAGCCTACCTTAAACCAGAGAGGAGGGGCAAAATTATGACATTGAGTTTGCTCTTATTGGTGCAAACTGTAAACTTTGCCCCATGAATGCAACACGCACTGTAAATATATGGAGAAGGTACCTTATATTCGATGAGATCATTGTGACTGACATTCTCCAGGGTCTTAGGTCTTCCCTATCACTGGGATCTGAGATCCTTTCATCATTACAGATCTGAGGAACTGAACTGGGGATAAAGTATGTATCCTACCACTGAGCCACAGCTTCTCCAGCATGAAATAATATTTAAAGACATGGGATGGTGGTTTAAAGATTACATCTAATCCTTACTCCAAGGGTTCCCATCCTTTCTGAACCTGCGTTGTGCTGTGTGGTGGGAACAGCCACACAATGGCTGCTACAGGAGGTGGAGCCAGTCACACAATGGCTGCCTCAGCTTACCTTCAGTCACACAGTGAAGATCCTTGTGCTGGGCTGTCCAGTGCTTTTAAAAACCTGCCCAGCCAATCAAATCTCTAGTGGTCAAACAAAACCCTTGCTGGGCAAAATTCCTACCTGGTTCTGCCTACTTTCTAAAAACACTTGGTGGGTGTTATGTCCACCTTTGTCTGTGGGTTCCCAGGTTACAGTACTCACTCAGGCACCTGTTCTCAGGTCCATTCAGCAGAGACAAGCTGGTTCAAAACATCACTCATTTATTTGGAAGGAGACATCTACAACAACCAGTATCTTCAGCCATAAAAAACAGGAAACTTAAACAAGAGCTCCACCCAATAGGACCAAACTAAATCACACAGATATGGGGGGGAGCAGACTATTCAATTATGTACCAAAAAGGTGTTGGCAGGCTCAATGCCACTCATTGACACCATGTTGGGGAACCCTGCTTTACTCTTTCCCTGAAATAGCAGCAACTGCTGTGCAAGGTGTTGCATCCTTGGACTCCCTTCCCTCTGGCCAGGGCTGGCCCTAGACTGGCACCCTAGGCAAGGCTAACTTCTGGTCTCCCCTCCACCCACAGTAATAATATCACCAAGTCAGGTGGGGGGTGCCCAATTCAGCACCCCCCGAAGGCCGGTGTCCTAGGAAATCACCTAGTTTGCCTAGTGGCAGGGCTACAACTGCCTCTGTCCAATAACCCACTCTGGTGCTTTCCCAGTGTCTGTTAAATATCAGTATTAGGCTCCGCTTGCATTGCATGAATCACCTTTGTCACTGCGGGCTGTGACAGCCACAACATTTGTCCATCATATAGGCACATCCATATAACTTTCACACCTGGATAAATCTGGCAGCACATCTTCAGTCCCTGGTAATGGACAATGACTCTTTTGGAATGTCCTATTAAGTGACTTTGGCTTTATGAAGACAATAAGTTTACCAGATGGTTTTCTTTAATTGTTGCTTACCACCGTATTTCAAGCAGACTCTGCTGGCCAGTAACAGAAGGCCTTCATTGTTAGTCAAACACACTGTTTAATAACGGGAGAGTGTGTGCTGTTATTATAACCAGCAATAAAGTTGCAACTCCCTCTTTCCAGCCAACTTGCCATTCCTGTTTACTCACCACGTGCCCCATACAATTGATATAATTTTTAAAAAGTTCTTTCCATATATGATCTAATCCTTACAAACCCCCCTTGATTTAGACCATCTACATGAAGGTTATTCTTGTGTTTTTGAAGTATTTGGGAAAAATGGGGGTTCATTGGCAGAGCATCTGCTTTGCATGCAGAAGGTCCTAAATTCAATCCCCTGTAGGGCTGCCAAGTCCCCAGCCTTCCCCGATGGTGGACTTTTGCACGTGCAATGTGCACGAACGATGCAATAATACCTATATGGTACCTATAGAGTTACCCCCCCAAATGGCTACAGCGTCTGGGAAAACCATCGAGTTTTCCCAGAAATGCTTAGAGCGGCTGCCGCGCACAACATTGCCAGCATGATGACGTCACTTCCGGGGGCTTGGCAGCCCTAATCCCCTGCCATCTCCAGTTAAAAAGGATAAGGAAGTAGGGAGGGATGACTGCCTCCATCCAAGTGGGGATCCCCTGGAATTACACCTCATCTCCAGATTACAGAGGTCAGTTCTCCCTTTGGAAAATGGATGCTTTGGAGGGTGGGCTCTTGTGGTATTCTGAGGTCCCTGTCCTCAGAGAGCCAGTTTGATGTAGAGGTTAAGTGCGCTGAGTGTTATCTGGGAGAACCGAGTTTGATTCCCCACTCCTCCACTTGCAGCTGCTGGAATGGCCTTGGGTCAGCCATAGCTCTCTCAGATTTGTCCCTGAAAGGGCAGCTTCTGGGAGAGTTCTCTCAGCCCCACCCACCTCACAGGGTGTCTGTTTTGGGGGGTTGGGGGAGGTAAAGGAGATTGTAAGCCACTCTGAGTGAAGGGCAGGATATAAATCCAATATCTTCTTCTTCATCTTCTTCTCTCCAGGCTGCATTCTCCAATCTTCAGGTGTTTCCTAACCTGGAGCTGGCAACCCCAACCCCAACCCCACCCCCACCCCCACTGATGGACAAGAGGGACTTGGCAACCCTAGAAGCAGGTGATATGAGAAATCTCTACCAGAAACCCTGGGATTCTGCTGCCAGTCTAAGTAGACAGTGCTGCTCATGGGTACTCTCACAAAATAATCTGGAAGCAGCTCTGAAACTGGGATTCCATCCTACTTAATACAGTTATTCTAAGTACTGACCTGGATAGCCCAAAAGTCTGGTGTTGTCAGATCTCAGAAGCTAAGCAGAGTTGACTCTGGTGCAAGTACTTGGATGGGAGACCTCCTTGGAATACCAGAGCTTGGAGGTGGAGAAGATTTTATTCAGCCACCTCTCTGAATATCCTCCATACCCTCAATGGGGTCAGTCACTAGAGGTCACCATGACTCCCAGGTGCACATACACACTCAAACATCTGCGCACACACATGCACATAAATACACAACCCCTCCCAAACAAACAAACAAACAAACATTTTACATATGTATCAAGTACTAACCATTCCCATGGGCAAGATCCTACTGTATGTTTACTGTCACAACCTGAGTTTGATCCCAGTGGAAGCTAGGTTCAGGTAGCCAGCTCGAGATTGACTCAGCCTTCTGAGGTCGGTAAAATGAGTACCCAGCTTGCGGGGGGGGGGGGGGGAATGTAGATGACTGGGGAAGGCAATGGCAAACCACCCCATAACAAAAAGTCTGCTGTGAAAACATTGTGAAAGCAATGGCACCCCAGAGGCGGAAACGACTGCTGCTTGTACAGGGGACTACCTTTACCTTTTTAAGTCGTGTTTTGCAAAACTTCCACATCTTCCATTTGTTCTTTTGTTTTGCTGCCTAACTAATTACTTCCTGTTCTTAACACAGCCTGCATGGCATTCATGAATCAATTGTTAATTATAAGTTCATTTTTTTGTAATTGCACTGTAAGGTTTATTAGGAAAAAATTATGAGAATAGCTTTGCTGGCAAAATGAAAAGCAATTCTTAATCCTTAGCCCCCTCCCACAAGAAGTGATAATTAACCATTGATTCATGAATGTTAGGGGTGGCGAGGGAACAGGAAGTAATAAATTAAGCTGAGCAGAAGGAAAGGGGAAATATCTAAATATAGTACATAAGAACATGAGAAGAGCCCTGCTGGATCAGACCAATAGTTCATATAGTCCAACATCCTGTCTCACACATGGCCAGCCAGTTCCTCTGAATGGCCAACAATGGGGTATAGAGACCTTCCCCTGATGTTGCCTCCTGGCTCTGGGATTTAGAGGATTAGTGCTTCTTCTGAATGTGGACATTTCCCTCAGCCACCAGGACTAATAGCCATTGATAAACTTGTCCTCCATGAATCTATTTAATCCCCTTTTAAAGTTGCTTATTCTTGTGGCCATCATTTCATCCTCTGGCAGCAAATCCCAATTTTAATCATTCTCTGTGTAAAGTAGTATTTCCTTTTGTCCGCCCTGAACCTACTGCTCATCAGCTTCATTGGATGGCTTCAAGTTCTAATATTTTGGAAGAGGGAGAATTGTTTGTGTTAATTCTCTCCGCCTCATGCATAATTTTATAAACCTCTCAGGTCCCCCCTTAGTCTGAAGAGTCCCAGGCTATTCACCCTTCCTTCATGGGGTGCTCCAACCCTCTAATCATCTTGGTTGTCCTCCTTTTCACTTTCCCCCAGCTCTGCAGTGTCCTTTTAGAGATTCAAGACCAGAACAATACAGAGTATTCCAAATGAAGTCGCACCATAGAACTATACAGGGGCATGACAATATCAGCCATTTTATTCTCCGTCCTTTCACTGCAAACATATTTGGCAGGTGAACACACTATTTTCAATAGCAGCAACTACACATGAATGAAATATCAGTACTTTGCTTCACCAGGCATCCTTGGAAGGCAGCACACCATCTTTGACAGCTGCAAACACTCACAAGTCGAATCTCAGATCTCCTTGACTGATTCCACAGTTGAAATTTTCTTCACTTTCTCTTTATGATGTGCTGCCATGGCTCTCTACTTCCGGTTCAAGCAGTTGCTGAACAGCTTTGAGGCTATGCAGTTTCTGGGGCAGTGAAATTATCTTTTACATCTGTGCAGTAGATGAAACTGATTATTTTCTAGGGTCATGAATGGTCATGTAAAAGTGTGGGGGCCCACAGGCCTGTGCTTCCTTGGCCTAATTGTTAATCCAGCTCTGTTGAAGAGGGAGAAAGAGGACCCTCATTAGGCTGGGAGAGAATGCACTTCCCTAAATTGCTGCTTACTGAAGTGAATGAATTTACTGTTTGAATATGCAGTGGTGGAAAGTGCCACCAAGTAGCAACCCATGGGTTTTTCAAGGTGAGAGGCGGCTTGCCATTTTCAGCCTCTCCGTAGCAGGCCAGGACTATCTTGGTGGTCTCCCATCCAAATGCTAATCAGGGCTGACTCTGCTTAGCTTCTGACCTCTGAAAAGACTGGGCTATCTGGGTCATCCAGATGAGGGTACTGTTTGAATACACAAAATTTAAATCTACCAAACAGACTTGAGCTTCTCACTACCAGGCAAATTGCTCGATGAAAAATCACCTCCCTGCTTACAAGAGGTGAGCAGAACATGAACTGAACCAGTGGCTGTTCATGCATCTCTAATACATGCAATCTATCCGACAGGAAACTCACAACCTGGCTATCCCTTGAAATGTCCATTTTGCTTAGCGTTAAGGAACAGTTGATCTTACACATGCACAGACAAGTAAACTAACATTTGTAAATAAGCATCATCTGTTTCTTTTCCTTTTTCTTCTGTGTGAGACTTGAGCCACCATCCTAGACAAACTTAAGCTGAGGGAATACTGTCAAATGGTGTCCTGATATTAGGGTTGCCATGTCCAACTCAGGAAATATCTGGGGTGTAACCAGGAGACTTTGAGGATGGAGCCAAGAGCTAGGTTGCGGCAAGCATGATTAAACTCTGAAGGAGTTCTGGTCATTATATTTAAATGCCTTCCCTTCATTGAAAATAATGGAGGACAGTGACACTTATTTTGGGGCTCAGAGAATTGGACCCCCGGGTCTAATCTCCTTGAAACTTTGGGGGAGGGGAGTTGAGGAGAGGCACCAGATGCTATGCTGAAAATTTGGTGCTTCTACCTCAAAAAACAGCCCCCTCACAGATCAATTCTCCATTATACCCTATGGAGATTGCTCTCCATGGGGAATAATGGAGTGCCCAGCAGACATTCCCCCCCCCCCCCCCGTTTTCTAATAACTCTGAAGTGTGGGGAGGGGCTCCAACCCAGGGGATCCCTTGGCCCCAGCTGGGGATTGGCAACCCTACCTGGTATCTTAAACTTCAGTCCAGGGAAATAAAGGCCAAAGATTCAATTTTCAGAATTTGACACAAATTCTTGTAAACCTCTCTCCCCACCCCCGACCCCTGGAATCTCTCCCTTATTGAAAAGTAGCTTTGAGAAAAAGAGAAAGGACACATTTGTTTACTTTTTTTTTTTGCTTTCTTCAGAGGACATCAGGCAAGTTAGGAGGTTTCAAGTCGAGGACTTTCTGCATGGAAGGCACAGGCTCATCCACTGAACCATAGCCCTTCCCTGGCATTTCTAGCATTCCTAGAAACAATATAAATATACAATGTAGAATTTGAGAAAAAGCCCCAGCCCCATTTTTCTTCCATCCATTGAATAAGAACATAAGAGAAGCCATGTTGGATCAGGCCAATGGCCCATCCTGTCCAACACTTTGTATCACACAGTGGCCAAAAAACCCAGGTTCCATCAAAAGGTCCATCAGTGGGGCCAGGACACTAGAAGCCCTCCCACTGTGCCCCTTCCAAGCACCAAGAATACAGTGTCAGCCGATGTAACCTTACTGAATGAAATGCTTAGCTGCACTGTAGCCATCTTTGAACCCTGTTACTAACCATGAGAAAGGGCCTTGCATATCAAAGTAGAAAATGCAGATGTTACCAATGCTTACTGTGAACCTTCATTTCCCCTGATACTAACAAAGGCAGAAATTCCACTCTTTGAAGATAAGGCACCTCCAGGGACGGCTCTGGACTGTCTCCGGAAGACTAGCAGTAACAATAAGATAAGAGAGCAAGACCGTGTGAATCTTTGCACCTCAGCTCAACAATGTTTAGAATTGTGGCTTTGTATGATTCCCTTTGATGTATCCCCATATAGCCATCTCCCTAATGCTATAATGTATCAGTCTTCCTGCACTCAGATACATATGGATTACAGAATAAAGCCTAACTTTGCAACAATTCAAGGTCTGGTTGATTCTGAGGTCTCATCGTCTGACATACAGAGCATCACTGCCCCAGACAGAGAGTTCCAACAATACGCTTGTGGCTAACAGCCACTAATGGACTTTTGCTCCAGATAGAACTCTGATTTCATAAAGACGCTATTAAAGTTACACGTTGAACAGAATATCAATTAGCATACATGGCCTAGAATTATTTCACAGCCTATTGGAACCTCAGGGTTTCTGTGCACAGCATAGTTACTGTAGAGCTCAGCAATCAGTGAGACCAATTTTGGAGTTGCTGTTTATAGAGCTTTGGGGCCTTACTCTCACGGTTATTGCGCAGGTGTGAATGATAGAAATGCAGATTTAAATGATCAGGTTTTAAAAACAATTGATGGGTATAAAGTTTATAACCATTCTTCCACCTTCTTGCATAAACAGATGCATTCGATCTGAAATGCATTTTTGGGTCTCGTCCCACCTTTTCTGCCCCACGGAGCTGTGCACATTTGAGAATGACTCCTCTCCTGGATTTTAACTATCCCTTCTTGTCTCATGTGCTGATGTTCTTAGGTGATGACTCTTGTACCAGAGTCATCCTCTTTTTCCTTGACCATGAATGTGTACTCCATGGTCATTTTCTTCATCATTCCTCTTCTCCGATGAAAGCAATGCAAGAGAAAGTACTGTTGTCAAAGATTTCAGGTTTTCACAGCTGGCATCATCATTAGGGTTTGTAGAATCTTTCGAGCTCAAGTGCCGTGTTCTACTGGAAAGTTTTTCTACTGGAAAAATTTTCTCCAGTAGAACACGGCACTTGAGCCCGAAAGATTCTACAAACCCTAAAGTACTGTTGATTTATGCAGTCATTTACATTCAGATCCAAGAGCAACTAACAAGAGTTTTAGGGTCTGAGCTTTTAAGAGTCAGCACTCCCTTCATCAGACACAAATAGAAATGGAGCTCTCAAAATCCTTTTATTCTCCTGCTATTCTTGTGACATTCTCAAAACCACCAATAGGGGGCAGAAGTATGCAATTTTCTCAGCCTTCCCAGGTAATAGAAGTTGCCTGGAATTTTTAAGGACAGATCTACCCCACATACTACAAAAAGGGTTTAATAGAGATTCCTCTCTCCTGGGATCAAGGGATCTCCAACAGACATGCAATACAAGACTTGCTTTGCCCTAATTTCCCAGGCAGGGCTCCCAGTCACCATAATGTCCAATCCATCCCTGATTTATTTATTCTAAAGCAGAGCAGGGCTGCCCCTAGACAGTCCGGCACCCTAGGCAAGGCTAACTTCTGGCACACCCCCTGAATCAATAGCATCACCAAGTCACATGGAGGCACCCAATTCTGCACCCCCAGAATACCAGCACCCTAGGCAATTGCCTAGTTTGCCTAATGGCAGCGCCAGCCCTGAAGAGGAGTTTGCCTTGGTCCACTCTTCTATTTTCTTGTGAAATTGCATGAAGAAGAAGAAAATATGTTACAAATGACATTATCCTGGCTAGGTGCTATGGGCAACAGTGCACTAGACTAGAGTATTTCTAGTGAAAGGGACAAGAACAAGTATTTATTCAATTTATATGCCACCCATTCCTTAAATAGGGTTCAGGTGTTGATTGTACTTCCATTTTTACAACCCCTTGCCTGATCCAGAAAACCTGGTAGCCTTGTTTGGCTGTTAACCCGTGCTGAATGGCACAATTGCAGAAAAGATAAGGCATGCAGTGATGTTCAAAGAGTTTGCTGCTCGGATCTGATCATACATTGTAAGCAGCATTCACAAAGGTATGGTAGTTATCAAATGCTCAGCATTGCTCAGAATTGTAATACAAGTGTGGAGGGGTTGTGAGTGTGTCCTGCTTACCAGCAGTTTTCTGCTGGTAGGGTTGCCAAACTCCAGGTGGTGCCTGGAGATCTCCTATTACAAGGACCAGAGATCAATTCTCATGGAGAAAATAGCTGCTCTGGAGAGTGGACTCTGTGGTATTGTACTCTGCTGAAGTCCCTCCCCTCCCCAAACTCTGCCCTCCCCAGGCTCCACCCCCCAAATCTCCAGGTATTTCCCCACCCCGAGCTGGCAACCTTAACTGCTAGGGTGGTGCTGGTGGAGATGAGGAGCTGTACAGTTCCGCTCTCTCTTCTTGTCCAATTTTCTTGCCTAGCTGTCAAAGACAGCTGTCTCTGTGCTCCATGTTCTAAACTGGATCGCAAATATTTTGAGCATTCTCGCTCTGCTGTCTGTTTACTGGAGACCAATCCTGTAAGTTCTGAGCATGTACCAGCATGATGAATGCCTCCTATGGTACTGACAAACTGCCCCCCCCAGCCCATAAACGAAAATTTTAGCTGTTTTTAAATGGTGCATGACCCATCCACAAGGACTCTGGGGCATATGTAATCCAAGCGAGCCTGTAAATTGTGATAACAGCAGTTACCCAGCCAGCTGCTGTGATAAATACCATGAACTCCACAGATGCAAAACGACCCTCAATGCTGCTTATGTTGAATTGTGAACGAATTGTCCACGTGATCAAACCAGCACGCCCAATACAAGAAAACAATGGGCATCATGAACCAAGGTAGGCTCAAGTTTCACTTACAAAAATGGAACCATTGCCAGAGTCGAGTATTTATTTTAGATATTTATACTTTGCTTTCCTCCCAAATTGGGGAAGCAAAGCAGTTGACAACATTGCTCTTCCCTCCTCCATTTTATCTGCAGAACAGTGAGAGAAGTGAGCAGGACGTTTTTTGAGCAGGAACGCTGTTCTGGCTGGCTTGGCACCAGGTGTGTGGCCTAATATGCAAATCCTACAAAGTTCTACAAAAAAGCCCTGCGCAAAACAATGGTGACGTCAAGGGTGTGGTCTAATATGCAAATGAGTTCCTGCTGGACTTTTTATACAAAAAGAAGCCCTGGAAGTGAGGCTGAGAGAAATGACTGTTCCAAGGTCCCCAAGCTTCCATGGAAGATTGGAGATTCGAACCTGTGCCTCCCAGATCCGATCCGACATTCTAATCACTGCACTGTACATGTGCTAAATGTAATGACAAAGATGCTTTCATTAACTCAAGGACTTCAGCTTGTTTTGCAGTCTATTGATCCTGAAGCTAATAAACTTAGTTCATTTCACTCTCATACTTTATTACTGATATTATCAGCAATGTGTGTAGAGCACCTCAGTGTTCCAGTAGCTGCTCACCCTATATATCAGTCATCCTTTCAACAACCCTCTAAGTCAAGACATATCCCATGTTGCAGACAAAGTTGAAAAACAGACTTGAATTCCTAGATGAGGGGAGATTTCCTGCCTTATAACCTGATTCATACATGCATGAACATCACTTGATTTATCTGTACTCTCTCTGTGTATGTGCACTACTTGATTCCATAGAAAACAAAAACACACACGGTGGTGCGGGGTGAAATGAAAGTAGTTTAGGGGATTGTGCATGTGATCATCACCCATCTGGATTCACACCTGGATGTCATCCTTTGATGCTAAAATCCAGGGAGTACTTGCAGGCGCAAACCATGAGGCTGACCTGGGTACTTTGAAGTTAAAAAATTGTGCTTTTGGTGGCGATGGTTTCAGGGGAAAACGCCCCAAACCTCTGGGTGTCTGCTCAGTGCCATGGTTAATCTTGTTCTGTGGCACTACTTATCCTGTCTTATGCCATTGTACCATGCCTTGGTCAGAGATCCTTGCTTCTTTATAGTTCACAAATGGTAATGAAAGGGATGACATCACGAAGCTCTGATGACATCACAAAGCTGTGTGGCCAGCCAGAGTGTCTGCTGACATCCCTGGGGGCAAAGCAAAGCTTGTAAGCTGCTCAAAACAAAGGTGATATTATCTTTCTGCCCAAGGCAAGGATATGGGAGGTCAGTACCATTCACAACTGAATTGTGGGTGGGCCAGACCTTGATCTGCTACTTAAAGGGCATCTGTCTTAAACCACGGAACAGCATGAGCACTAGGCTTGTCAATCCCCAGGTCCGAGCGGGGGTTCTTCCACTTTCCCAGGCTCCTCCCCACCCCCAGTCAGCTGGCCAGTGGGGGGATGCCCCATCCCCCAGAGGACCATTTGCCTTTCCACCTCTGGAGGCTTCAGTCTCCGATTGAAAGGCTTCCTCTTGGGATGGTGTGTCTGTGTTACTTTGAAGAGGTTGGCAGCAACTCGTGAGTAGAGAGGCCAATCCCTTGCTTCAGAGTCACCAGAAACGGAGGGGGGGGGGAGGGAAACATCTGTTGAGCAATTCATTATTCCCTATGTGGAGATCGATTCTCATAGGGTATAATGGAGAATTGATCTGGAGGTTTCGGGGGCTCTGGGGGAGCTGTTTTTTGAGGTAGATGCACCAAATTTTCAGTATAATATCTAGTGCCTCTCCCCAAAGTGCCGTCCAAGTTTCAAAACGATTGGACCAGGGGGTCCAATTCCATGAGCCCCAAAAGAAGGTGCCCCTATCCTTCATTATTTCCTATGGAAGACATTTAAAAAGGTATGCTGTCCCTTTAAATGTGATTGCCAGAACTCCCTTGGAGTTCAGTTATGCTTGTCACGCCCTTGTTCCTGGCTCCACCCAGATATTTCTTGAATTGGCAACCCTAATGAGCACTATGAGATGGAGCCAAAGGATAACACAGAACCTTATCCTAAGTGAGAAAATTCCAGGTTGGTAATTAGAATTCTGATGACAGTAAAGTTTGCAGAAGGGAGGAAGCTTAGCAGCATGTAATGCCATAGAGTTCACCCACCAAAGCAGCCATTTTTTCCAGGGGAATTGATCTCTGTGGTCTAGATACTGGAGATCCCCTGTAATTCCAAGAGCTCTCCTCCACTGGGAATCTGGTAAACCTAGTTGCAAATGAAACTCACCTGCAACTGAAAATGGAGGCTGTGCGTCACGCAGTGCTTTAGTGTCCACGTGTATGCGTTTATCAGCATGTTCACTAGAGCCCAGATGCATCCAAGCCCTGTTCTGAGATTTTTGGTCCTATAAAAACTGAGGAGGGAGCTACACCCTGAATAAAACCAACCTTAGTCTTTCAAAGTTTTTTAAAAAATGACAAGGCCTTTGCAAAATCTTTCCAATAAGAACCAAGCAGAAAAACCTTGATTATATTTATTGGGGCAGGGCAAGGAAAATGAAGATGTCCTTTTTATATAGAGGCAATTGGATGAACATGTATACCCAACACAGTAGGGGTTTACAGCCATTTTGAACCTGCAGGCACTTCTGGAACTCTGACATAGTAGTGGGTGCAGCCACAAAATGGCTGCCATAGGAGGTGGGAAAAGGAAAGGTCCTCTGTGCAAGCACCAGTCGTTTCCAACTCTGGGGTGACGTTGCTTTCACAACATTTTCATGGCAGACTTTTTACAGGGTGGTTTGCCATTGCCTTCCCCAGTCTTTTACACTTTCCCCTCAGCAAGCTGGGTACTCTTTTACCGACCTCGGAAGGATGGAAGGCTGAGTGGAGCCAACTATAAAATCACATTGTGATGGTTCTTATGCTGTGGTGACAGCTGCTGCCAAAGCAACAAATCTGCACAGCCAGTCAGCCAATCAAATCTCCAAGGGCCGGTCAGAATCCTTTCTCAGCAAAAGCGCCACTTGGCTAGGCTGACTTTGTAAAAATGTTTGGTGGGCACCAGGAGAGGTGCTGGTGGGCAGCCTGGCACCCATGGGCACCAGGTTGGGAAACCAGCCAGTATAGCCTCACAGCCAGACTAGCACAGAGACAGACTGATGAACACAGAGAGGCTAGGATTGCCAGTCTCCAGGTGGAGCCTGGAGATCTCCCACTTTTACAACTGATCTCCAGCTGGCAGAGATCAGCTTCCCTAGAGAAAATGGCTGCTTTGAAGGGTGGACTCTGTGGCATTGTACCATGCTGAGGCCCCTCTCCTCCCCAAACTCTGCCCTCTCCCAGCTCCACCCCCAAAATCTCCAGGTATTTTCCAACACAGACCTGGCAACCCTAAGACACTGAGGGGCTGTCGCTCATAAGAATGGGCAGAAGAAGGAATCTTTTCCTCCTGGTTGCTCCCAAGTCCCTGTCTCACACCAACTCCCTCTGTCTTCATCCTCCTCCCCACTCCATCCTTCCTCCTCCCCACTTCTCCTCTTTCCTGTCACATTTATTTAATTTACTTCATTTATACCTTGCCTTCCAGAGTGCGGTGGTTAAGAGTGCAGACTTAATCTATGAGAACCTGGTTTGATCCCCCACTCTTCTACTTGGATCCTATTGGGTGATCTTGGGCCAGTCATAAGTTCTCTCAGAGCTATTCTCTCAAGAGCAGTTCTCTCAGAGCTCTCTCAGCCCCACCTACCTTACAGGGTGTTTTTAGTGGGGAGAGGAAAGGAAGGAGGTTGTAAGCTGTGCTGAGACTCCAGGTGAAAGGTGGAATATAAATCTAATCTCCTCCTCCTCCGTGGGACCCCAAGGCTGCTTAAACCATTTCCCACCCCTTCATTTTTCTCCCCACATGTGAGGTGGGTTAGGCCAAAAGTGTGTGAGTGGCCCAAAGTCACCCAGCGAGCTTCCATGGCAGGAAATGGGATTTGAACCTGGGTCTTCCAGATCCTTGTCCAGTACTCTAACCAGTACACCACACTGGCTCATGGGTAGTGATTGCTTTCTCCCTCTGCTCTCCCTCCAGATATCTGTCCCTCCTCAAGTGCATGTGGAACAAGTTCAGAGAAGGGATATGGGTGGAATCTTGCGGGTAGACTTTTCCCCTCTGGGTGCAGCCAAAGCATTCATGGTCCTGTGAAAGAGGATGCTTTGGCAGGAGCAGTGCTCTACTCCCTATCCCTGGCATCGTGGCCTAGCAAGATGCCTGACAGCCCAGGGAGCATCCGACAGGCCGTGCACATATTTCTGAGCTGATTTAGGGGCGTGCAGGTGAAAGCAGACAGCGTGTTACAGCGGCATGTAAAAACACGGCAACGCTCATCTCGGGCGAGCGATGATACAGGCAATCTAGGCCAATTAAGGACAGCGTTTCTTATCAGCCGTGCTGTATATCATGGCTTATCGGCATGCTGTGGCCTCTCTGTAACCCTGCCTTCTGGAAGTGCGTGCATCTTGAATAATTGTGGCTCTCTGGGGCTGGAAAGGGGGCCTCATTTTCTTCCTGCAGAGCCTTTCTGCTCACCCAGGCAACTCAAGTAGAATTGCTGCCAGCTGTGCCATGGGAGGCAAATGCAGGCCTCTTCGCATACAGATGTGCAGAGAAACTGCATAAGAGCAAAACAGATCCTCGCTGGACTGTGGCACTGTACCTCTAAATACTAGATCTGCAGGGCAGAGCATTGGGGAAGGGGAGGCCGTTGCCATCTTCACACGCTGCTTGCAAGCGTCCGAGCCCATTGGTTGACCACCACAATTGTTCTTTGAATCAAACATACAATGCTGGTGTCTCTGAATGCTCCTTTGGAGACGCCAGCATTGTATGTTTGACTTGAAGAACAATTGTGATTGTATCACTAGTTAGTCCCAATACACTTTTGCGGCTGATGAAGCATTCTGGGAAATGGACTGTTTACCGGTTCACCGTTGCTCTGGGGTTTCCAACTTCGGGACAGTGACACACTACATATGATTGTCTAATAAAGAATTTTCCATCTAGCCGCTATAGGCTCCACGTAAGCAAACAAGAAGAAATAGAGTGATTGACCTTTAAATCATGGAGATACTTGTTTCTCGGAAGTGGAGTGATATTATGAAGTGGCTATTTTGATTCAGGTCAGCATTGAGGATTTGCAACTGTATGTGCATATAAACTGTGCATTTTTGATATTTTCCATTCATTGTTTATAAATTTATACAATTTTGCAGTAATTGGCCATGAAATTTGTGCTTTTACATTTCTGGAAATGTTGCCCCAGGCAGGTGAGGAGAGTGTGCCTCGCTATGGCAGAGGGTCTGTGCAGGAAGACGTCTAGTGGGACTGTCATCTTGTACTGCACTGTAGCCTGCTGCAAATGAGAAGCAGGGCATGATGCACAGGGTCAGGCCCTTTGTCAGCAGTACCACCCTCCTTGGAGGGATGTCTTAACAGACATGGAGAGCTCCTTGCTCTCGGGAAGCTTGTGAATGGAGTTGGTTGAGCATCCCTGCTTGAAAACAAGATGTCGTCTCAGATGGATCTCAGCTTGATCTGGACAGGCATGACCTGTTCTGAACAAGAGGCGGGTTCTGGTTTATGTGTAGTCAAACTAGCACAAGTATTGGCTACCTTATAGCCTCTCTGAAACTCCGAGACCAATTTCCCTTTAGCCTTACGCCGCTCTCACGCTCCTCTTCTCTGCGGGGCTTCTGTTGGATTTCACACTACCTGCCCCAGGGCTGCAACTAGCTTCACCTTTTTCATGTGGCAAACAGAAACTGGTTTTTAGAGGATCTTGTTTGCTGCACGAAAAAGGCGGAGCGAGTTGCAGCCCTGGGGTAGGTAGTGTGAAATCCAACAGAAGGCCCGCAGAGAAGAGGAGCGTGAGAGCGAGGTAAGGCAGTGTGAAATTGGTCCGAGTGAAGGGTAAGGTATAAATCTAAATCCAATTTCTTCTTCTTCTTCTTCTTCTTCTTCTTCTTCTTCTTCTTCTTCTTCTTCTTCTTCTTCTTCTTCTTCTTCTTCTTCTTCTTCTTCTTCTTCTTCTTCTTCTTCTTCTTCTTCTTCTTCTTCTTCTTCTTCTTCTTCTTCTTCTTCTTCTTCTTCTTCTTCTTCTTCTCCTCCTCCTCCTCCTCCTCCTCCTCCTCCTCCTCCTCCTCCTCCTCCTCCTCCTCTTCCTCTCTACCAGAATCACTGGGTTTCCCCCCTTTTGATTGGTCACCCAGTGGTTTTTTTCTTATAAAGAAGAAAGGCTGGCAATTGATTCATCAGTTCATTGGTGATCATGTGAATCTCTCTCTCCCCCCCCCCCCCACTAGCAAGATTAATTGAACTGCACTTTAAAACCTTCTCCTTCCCCCCATGTCTCTCCTCTTAGGCAGGCTTACCCCTTCTTATCCCCTGGACTTTGCATAGAGTTGCCAGATGATACCTAGAGGTCTCCTGCTAGTTCAATTGTTCTCCAGGCAAGCAAGATCAGCTCCCCTGAAGAAAATTGTTGCTTTGGAGAGTGGTTTCAATGGCATTGTACCCTGATGAGGTCCCTCCTCTTTCCAAACCCTGTTCTCCCCAGGCTCCTACCCCCAAAATCTCCAGGTATTTCTCAACCCCAAGTTGGCAACCTGTTGTATATGTGGTTGGAATTTTATCTAGTATATGGAGTTCTTGCCTGGCTCATTGGAGCCAGTAGGACCGAGCTTGGGGACTCAGGAACAATAGGCAGTAGGATCCAAATTCCTGCTGCCCTGCTCCAATCACAGGCCCCCTGCTGGTTTGAATGGTCCAATAGCATGCTAGCGCAGGAACTTTGTGTGTGTGTATATATATATATAGTTGGCCCTGTTGGCCCAGTCATCCATCTTTTGAGGCAGCACTATAGTATGCTGTATTCAATAAAAGAGCTATGTTCACTACCACCTCGCCTCATCATTGCATCTCTCTCTCTCTCTCGGCTTGACTTCGCGAACGAAGATTTAAGAAGGGTGCAGTAGTCCACGTCTGCTGCAGGCTCGCTGGTGGCTGACAAGACCAATGCGGGACAGGCAGATCTGGCCACAGTGGCTGCAGGGAAAAGTCTGATTTGGGGTTGGTGCTGTAGCAGTGCGATTCTTCCTCAATCTCCTTTTGTCTTCAAGACCAGCTATGCGTGCGTTCTCAAAGGAAGAGACAACCTGGTGGATGGTGTGCCTCCATGCTTTGCGATCTGAGGCTAGGTCAGACCACTGGTGATGGTTGATGCGACAGGTGCCAAGGGATTTCTTCAAGGAGTCTTTGTACCTCTTCTTTGGTGCCCCTCTATTTCGATGGCCGGTGGAAAGTTCGCCATACAGAGCAATCTTGGGAAGACGATGGTTTTCCATCCTAGAAATATGCCCTGCCCAGCGCAGCTGCATCTTCAACAGCAGTGCCTCGATGCTTGTAACCTCCGCCCTCTTGAGGACTTCAGTGTTGGTCACAAAGTCACTCCAGTGGATGTTGAGGATGGTGCGAAGGCAGCGCTGATGAAAGTGCTCAAGGTAGGGTGACCATAATGTCTGAAGGCCAGCCAGGGACACTGGGGGGGGGGGGGGTGCGCGCGCGCGAAGCGCGCGCGCCGCCGGAAACAGGAAGTGACGTCACTTCCGGTGACGTCACTTCCGGTGACGTCATGCCACCACCGGAAACAGGAAGTGGCATCACTTCCTGTGACATCATTTCCCCCGCGTCACCTGCCGGAAACAGGAAGTGACTTCACAGCACTTCCTGTGACGTCCCCAAAAATCCCCCAAATATCACCGCCGGAAACAATTTTGTTCTCAAATCCTGTATATACTTCATCAGTATATGGGATAAGGCACTTTCTCAACTGTGCTGCATAATGCAGCCTATTTATTTTGTCCTGTTGGCTCTGTTGGCTCTATCTGCGCCACCTTCATCACTTTCGGGGTGTGGATCCCCCAGTGGGGTGGTCTCCCGACTCCCTCCGCTGACTGTTTCTGATAGCCCTGCGCCCCCTCTTTCATTTGATATGTGTCCCGTGCGGGTGCCACCCTCCCGCCGGGAGATGCCGCAAAATGAGCCCCCTTGAGGCTTATGGCGGCAGGGCTCGGGGGAAGCGAGCTAGACTGCTGTTCTTTTGAGGGGTTATAGAGTGTTTCGAGCCCGTCCCTGTGGCATCGGTCCCATCGTTGTGGGACCCAGGGGGCCGGCGCAGCGGCACGCCGAAGCAGCCTGTCACTAATAACACCGGTCAAGATGCAGGACAGGAACCTGGAAGTGACCGACAGGCTGCTTCAGCGTGCTGCTGCGCCGGCCCCCTGGGCCCCACAATGATGGGACCGATGCCACAGGGACGGGCTCGAAACACTCTATAACCCTCAAAAGAACAGCAGTCTAGCTCGCTTCCCCCGAGCCCTGCCGCCATAAGCCTCAAGGGGGCTCATTTTGCGGCATCTCCCGGCGGGAGGGTGGCACCCGCACGGGACACATATCAAATGAAAGAGGGGGCGCAGGGCTATCAGAAACAGCCGGCGGAGGGAGTCGGGAGACCACTCCACTGGGGGATCCACACCCCGAAAGTGATGAAGGTGGCGCAGATAGAGCCAACAGAGCCAACAGGACAAAATAATAGGCTGCATTATGCAGCACAGTTGAGAAAGTGCCTTATCCCATATACTGATGAAGTAAATACAGGATCTGAGAACAAAATTGCACTAGAAGACACAAACACAAAGCTCCCTTACACTGAATCAGTGCTTGGGTCCACCAAAGTCAGTATTGTCACATAAGA